>NC_087112.1:5002500-7502500 GCF_963855985.1 Ostrinia nubilalis
TATGTGAGTTTTCAATGTGGAGTGCCAAGTAAGGCAAACTTATTCACGCAAATATAAGTTATTTGTGTTTAAGTGCACATAAATTGGTAGACTAAAACCCCGGATCAAATTAGCGTCGTTTCGCAGCCATGTTTTTCTACTTTTAGATTTATGGTAACACTTAGCCGGCTGAGTAGTGAACACTTGAAAATTTTCGCCTTTATGCGTGTGCTCAGTGCGAGCGGGAGTATTTTTTAATCTGAATTTTATTTTCTAGACCGAAAACTGATTTAGATCTAGAAAATAAATGCATAAATTGCCTACATTTTTATTTCCATCACATTTAGACCTCTTTTTCATCGTTAAGTTTGTTGAATCAAGTCAAGAGATTGGATGAGTGAGAGAAATGATTGAGTTTAAACTGTATTGAAGGGAGAAACATTAATTATCTTCCCTCAAATATTGTTTTCCGGCTTTCCTTGAATATTTTGGTGCTTTGAATCTTATTTTATTTTAACTTCATCTTATTTTAACTTTGACAAACGTCAAAAATCTGTCAATCTCCATACAAAAAGCACCGGTTATCGTCATAGTTACGGTCAAAGTTAGGTGGTGCAACTCAGCCTAAGTGTCTTTAAAATCGCGCGGATTTAGAAAATTGGTATCACGCATACAGGGCACCCAAAGACTTCACTGCAGGAGGATACCTTCTCTAATGTACCAGAGGCATCTGGAGGGTTTGGCTATAGTATCTAACCATATTCGCATTTAACAATGAGGGCTATCGTTTTAGCGCTCACCAGTTAGCGCCACTGTAGAGTAAGGTCCTGTCACTTGCTAGTAGCGAAGACAGTGGCACCAACTGGTGAGCGCTAAAGTGGTAGGAGGACTATCGCATTTGCACTCATCAAGATGGCGCCACTGTAGAGTAAGGTCCTGTCAATCACCAGGGGTGCCAACTGTTAAGTATAAAACGATAGCCCTCATTGTAATATCTACAAAGCCAATTTTTACTGTCCTGTCCGCTTGTACTAAAGCCCTACCTTTGCAAGTTGCTTCCTTACACTCACTTTTATTTCCTTTACTTGTTTGTTCCGAGGAATGCCGTCCGACTCCAAAAGACTCAGGTGTTTAATTAATTTAAAAGAAAAAGACCCCTTTTGTAGACAATGCGATTGTCTTTTTGTATAATCTTAGATTGCCCGTCTTTGAGGATTCTTCTACAACTAAATGTCTATGCATTTCTAACTGGATCAAGATGTTTTGGCGTTGGATTACGCTCTTTGTAAGGTGTTTGAAGTAATAATTTAGAATTCAGTTACTCAAAAGGACAGTAGTTCCTACCTTTTTAAACTATTTACCTGACTGCGCCTGAAAGACGGTTAAAAATGATTTTTACTTTGAATTTTGCATAAGTTTTTAAATATTATGGTTGTAACTACCACTCTCTAATAGGTACTTAAGCAATGTTACAAATTTTAAAATCATAGATACAAGTAACTATGATTTCCATAGGTCACATAAAATTTAACGATCCAAAAGCTTTAAATAATAATTAACATAGATACATTTTAAAAACATAAAAGTACAAGAAATAAATCTTTCGTCAACAAATTGTGCTCACAGACGTTAATTTGGAACTAGTTTTTTGAATCAATAAGCATTTTATTTAATTTACAAATCGCTTATCAATCTACGAATGTATTAGTCAGTGTCGGTACGAAAATGTGTCGTGAACTTTGTTTAAGGGTAAGAATCATCAAATTAAAATGTTTACTCAATTTTGAACAGTATTTTGGCACTTATGAATCACTAATGAGGAGATCCGCAGGAGGACCAAAGTGACCGACATAGCTCGCAGAATTGCTAAAATCAAGTGGCAGTGAGCGGGGCACATAGCTCGTAGATGGCGCAGAAAAGTTCAGGGGCAACCACGGGGCGGAAGACTTAGCGTGGGCAGGCCTCCTACCAGGTGGACCGACGATCTGGTGAAAGTCGCGGGAAGAAACTGGACGCGGGCAGCGCAGGACCGGTCGTTATGGAAATCCTTGGAAGCAGTCCAGCAGTGGGCGTAATTTAGTGTTTTAGTTTACTTAGGTACATTGTCAATGACAGTTCGATTACTAGTCTACTCGATAATATACATTTTCGAACTCCTACTATGTACCTATTCTTCTTTCAATTCGATCTAAGAAGTTAGTACCTAAGCTTTTCTTTGAAAATCCATTCTTCATGTAAGAATTTAAAGAGGTTGGTTGTATACCTACTACATATTTTATATCTATCTATATAAATAAAAATGAATTGATGTTCGTTAGTCTGATTAAAACTTGAGAACGGCTAGGCCGATTGAGCTGATTTTGGTTTTAAAATGTTTGTCGTAGTCCAGGGTAGGTCTAAACGGTGAGCAAATACGCGCGCGATATTATTTTTCTGTGACAGACAAAATTCCACGCGGGCGAAGCCGCGGGCGGAAAGCTAGTTTTTAATAAGAATTCTGCACAGTATTTCCCATAAAGCCATAATGGGTTGTATTATGTGTAAAAGTTTGCAATTATTAACAGAATATAGGTTTTATAGGTCACTGTCGAGCAGGTCATATGAAATTCTTGAGAGAACTCCCTCTTAACATTATAAAAACAATTAGCGTATACCACTTTTATCTTTTAGTTTTTGCTTCAAACATGGCGGGCTACGCTTTAAAGCACGCTGTTTTTAACATAATATGCAAATGGAATAAGATAAAGCCATATAAATTACACCAAGATAATAATGCTAATGCCGATAAAGAATTATACTTTAGTATAAGGGACAAATCTTTTGGGGCTTACGTTTTTTCGATCAAATGACATAGATAACGAAATGGCTATAGTCTGAGCTAAAAGTCTTGAGCCGTACAAATAAGTTATATCATATCACATTATAAAACCGGTTAGTTCAATTCTCTACTAGGAAAAGCATAATCGAACTAAAATATTTTTTACGTAAATTGTAGAAGACGAAACCATTGTGAAAAAAGTTAGCAGATCTTATTCTTATTAAGAGAGTATTGACGCGAACTACATACTTAATTATTTTAAAATTTATAAACAAGTGACCTCGAGTTCCTTAGGTTTTTCCGCATGAGGATGCGTAAAAAGAAACGTAAAAACTTTAGTGCATCATAAAAACGACGTTATCTTAAATTATTTATTTGCCGGAAGCATCAAATTAATAACAAATTCATATCAATTTTGTCGTAATTACTCGTCTTTTATTGCGTTTTAAAATGTCACTAGTAACTAACTATAAAAGCAGTGAATTTAAGTCGGCAATAAGAGTACAGAGTAAGACCGTAACATCAAGTAGGTTGTATAAATTCAAAGCGTGGAACGGAATGTAAGCTAGGGTTTAGATATTCAGTTATTTTTAGTATCGATACATCATATAAGAATAATATATCGATTTAGTCGTCTCGGTGAGAATATTGGCTTGTGTACTCGATAAGTACGATGCCCATCGATTTAGTAATAAGACGTTATTGTCAGGTTGATTTTATTGTTGAAGTTTTTTAATGCTTTCCATTGAATGCTTCTGCTAATTTTATTTTATGTAGTCTTTTCAACTCCAATAAAACAAATGGATCTTAGAAGACTTATCGAATTTCTGATGATTGATTCGAATTCCATGGAGGGATACCTGAGTACAGACTACAGCATTTTTAAGTAATGTAAAGTTACAAAGTTACAAACTGTACAATAGGTAGGTACATGTAAAATGTACGACGTGAAAGGGTGACACTGACATTGACACTAGAATATTTAGAATATTTTAGTTGTTCTGTTACAAGTAAATACTCTAATCTATACTTACCTTAACAAATGTGTCGAGTAAGTGGAGAGTAGAGAGTAGTCATAATTTTTTAAATAATACTATGCTTTACAGTCACTCACTGCCAATCAATTATGGACAGGCTATGTATAATTTCGGGCTCCATTCCTATTTTAAGTTTTCGACAGTTTTCTACGTGGCGTGTCATTGATTTTAGTAAGTACACACGGCCACACTGTTAACTATCCATTTCCGTTTTTACTCTCGCTCTCATTAAATGGTGATTCTTTGCGATAGAACGAGATGACATGACTGGCAATGGGCAGTTAACACTGTTGCCGATAGTCCATCGATGGCAAGAACATGTAACATCACTAGCCTAGACCTTAAAATTTAAGGGATCTTGTACAACTTGCCATGGACGGACATGGACGGACATAAAGTTTGTGAGATACATGGGCCTTATAAGTTTGCTATTGCTATGTTTATGTGTGTTTTCTTGCAAGTGTCTCTTTATTTAATGATACGAATTTAAAAGACTCTTTTTTTGATTTTACGTTTTTCTTATAGTTTTCGTCGATCAATTTAGGCTGAGTTACATCACCTGACTTTAACCGTAACTATGACGATGACCGGTGTTTTTGTATGGAGTTTGACAGATTTTTGATGTTTGTTAAAGTTCAATTAAAATGGTGCAACTCAGCCTAAGATTATAAAGTTTAAACATCCTTTACGTCTAAACATTTTCGCAACAGGTAGTTTTTATACTAATACCTATTATAATCAGGAAAAATTTGATTGTTAGCTTGTATTGAACAGGCTCCAAAACTACAGGCCAGATTTGAAAAATTATTTCGCCATTAGGGAATCTGATATAAGTGGTACGAAGTTCGCCGGGTCAGCTAGTACAAGATATTTTCCCACGTATGTATCAATCAATTAGGTGCCTAAGTAAGTAGCTAAGTCTATTAATTTTTGTAGTAAGTATACGTAGTGATGACAATCCATTTGGTACTAAATCTACTCAGTACTTGGAACCTATACACAAAACTAACCAAATAATCTTAAATCTGAACTGACAGGCAACGGAATGATAAATAGGCCCCGTGTATTGATAAATGAAGACACAACCCAGTCAGAATTAGATTTACAATTTCTAGGTACAGAAATACTACCGATTATTATAGACTAGCGGCCGCCCGCGACTTCGTACGCGTGGATCCCGTTTTACCCGAATTAAATTTTGCAAAATCCCGTCTTAGTGAGCACCTACGTTCTAAAAGGAACCCCCATGCAAAATTTGAGACACCTAGCACTTGTAGTTGCTGAGATTTCGTGATGAGTGAGTCAGTCAATCAGTAACCTTTCGCTTTTAAGATAGTATAGATGGCGTAGTGTTTCTAGTTACAGGATAGTCACTAGTGATACAAAATAACACAAACTGAACTTCAGTGAGAATTCTAAGAAATTGGCATCGATGTTATCTCTTATAGATAATCTGGAACCCACTTGAGACTATGGTGTTGTGTAAAGTTAGGCCTTTCTAAGAATTCTATATCTATAGCGGTTTTTGGAAACGAAATTTCTTTATCTGTCTATGACAATAACGGATTGAAAAACTTAAAGGGTACCTACAGAAGAATGATTTAACTATAATTTCAACGTTAGTGTACCTTAAGACAAAGCTACAATTTTCATTCGAAATAATATAACACACGCAACAATACTAGCTACACATTTGTTTTTGGAAACGAAAGAAAACTGTTAAAAGTATAATCATTTACGTACCCAACGGTAAAAAAGACAGAATTATAGCTCATCACTGTGGCACTTTATGTGATTATAATAAATGCTATTTTGCAGGAAAATTTGTAGTCTGACTGTACATGTTGTTACCCTCTCTAAAATCGGACAGGCTGTTTAACCGTCAACGCTGATGGACGTCCAAATTGACTATCAGAAGCAACAGTGTTTCTTTCTGGGTGAGTTTCCAAAAGTAGTAAGAATTATCAAGCTTATGACCATAAGCATAAGGGAGAACTAATATTGAAACTGACTGATCAAGTTACTGAAAGGTGATGTTAAGGGCTGGTATTAAAATATCAAAATGTCGTAAAGTAATTTTTCATGGCTTTTAAGACTAAGAAAATGTTAAACCAACTACAATAAACTGTCAGCAGACAATGCTACAATAAACTGTCAGCGTAAAACAATATACTCTTAAAGCGCAGAAGTCCTCCAAAATCATATTTTATCAAATTCAAATGAAGTCATAAACATGCACTCCGGAACATGTCCAAAAAATATCCCTTAACTAAAACAAACCACGGTCACCTCTTCGGCCTTAGATACGGTAATACAAAAAAAAAACGAAACCAGTTTAAAGCCTCGTCCGATGAAATATTTCCGGGATCACTCAAGGCACCACTCCAAACCCTACTTTATTCCTTGTTGGTTAGAATGATATTCCTTTAAAATTACAAACCGAACTAGAGACTATTGATAGGTATGCTTATGATAATGTGAAATACAGTCCAAAATCGGTTGATACGACGACAGTGGACGCTATCAAAGCCAGTACGGGTGGCAAGGTGTTAGAGTAATACGTTTCTGATTACTTTTTAATTTGACCCGCGTGTGAAACTCTGTTAGTAAACTCCTGCGCACTAATAGACACATTACTGCGATTGTCGTTAAATCCTCTTTTTATTTTATTGTCTGTGGCCCAGTGACATCTGGTTAATGAGGTAACGCGATGCATTTTATGTAATAATGCGCAATTGGCAGGATGTTCATGGTAATTGTGTACTCCCAAATAACACACTTAAGAATATCCTAGTAACAATACTTACCACTGCAGTTTAATGTTGACGGATGACGTATTATTAATGTAGAAAATGTTGTCCTTACCTGAAAAGAAAGCAACAATATTAGTAAATTTTATTGAACATAAATAAGAATGTAACTTTTGTATTTCCCTACATTTACTTTGGTACTCGTTTTTATCTAATTTCTGCAATCTAATATTGTATCTTTAAAATACAAATAAATCACTTCTAAAAAACCAACTTGTGGCAAAGACTGCGTATCGGATTTACGAGGATAGGTATAATCAGTGTCAGTATATTCTGTTCAAAATGTTTATTTAAAAAGTCATTCTAATATCATTGTACATTTGACGGCCCATAGGCTATACGTTTTTGTGTACAATAGCAGCTACTAAAATTAATTTGTGTTAGTACAACTTCATTTAGGTAGGACATCATAATCCTAACTTGACTGCTGTCCTATAGGACTATTTTTATTTTTTCAAAATTCAAAATTTCTTTATTTTCTTTTAAGACACATTTACAGGGGTTGGGAGTCTCCTTTTAAGTTTAGAAAACCTGTATTAGGAGACGCCCGCTCTTTCGATCAGCTTTACATAAAAAGAAAATGAAAAAAAATTACATGATTTTTACTTAACACCAAATTAATTAGTACCAAAAGTTGTGCGAGTATGAGATAATTTATTGTGTGTGTGGGTTTGTGTAAATATGTGCATGCGTTAATTGTTTCTTGTGTTTGCTTGTTCCCTATTGTGATTTATCTGTAAGTACCTACAAACTGAACGGCTATCTACTGTCGTTCGACGCGACTTCATGTTTTATTATTTTAGGAGACAAACGGGTATTTAGGTCACCGTCAGGACCAGCAAACCCGCTTCAGCTTTTTTCAAACCGAATGTCACTAGTAAAACAATATTATTGTAACCGACTGTACAGTTAGCGTCAAATATTTCGTTCCAAAGTAGCCAAAAAGTTCGCCTGTCTTTGTTACAATTGGAATAAGATTGTCAACTTTTTGGCCACTTTGGGTGTCACGAACTATAGATGCCCTACACTGAACCGTCCCAGCTATGACATTGACAGAAGAGCGCTACAAGACTGGGTTGATAATGTTTTTGCCACTTGACGTTTCAAAATCGTTGGACTATATTTGACGCTGACTGTACTAGGGGATTCCCAGGTACGTCGAGTTGAGCAAACAACTCTGTTTGCAGAGCAGATTGCAGGATTATGGTGCTCGGCGCTCGGCAAAAAATTGGCAAATGATTAATAGAGGACGTTGGTGTCCTCCTGATGAGGTGCGGTTTGAGGGCCTTCTTTGGGAGGTTATTAAGTTGTAGACTTTTTAGGTGTCTGTTAAACTTTAATCAGCCGTCGAAGTTTAATCGGGATGGCCAATAAAAGCGTATTACAGATTTTTGATTGGAAATATCAGAATAGTAGTTAACATGCTAAACCCATGTTATTTTGTTCTTAAAGTTATAATAAACGATTTACTGATTAATTGAAATCGCAGAAACCACACCTCTTATGATAATTTAATTAATTTGGTTGAAGATAATACTCTATCTGATGCCTTGATTGATATTAGCCAGGAAAATCTAGGGCTGAGTTGCATCACCAAACTTTGACCGTATCGATAACCAGTGTTTTTTGTATGGAGTTTGACAGATTTTTGACGTCTTATCATCATCATCATTTCAGCCATAGGACGTCCACTGCTGAACATAGGCCTCCCCTAATGCTTTCCACGTTAATCGATTGGTGGCGGCCTGCATCCAGCGCTTCCCTGCTACCTTTACGATGTCGTCGGTCCACCTTGTAGGTGGACGTCCCACGCTGCGTTTTCCGGTACGCGGCCTCCATTCCAGAACCTTGCTGCCCCATCGACCGTCAGTTCTGCGTACTATATGCCCTGCCCATTGCCACTTCAGCTTGCTAATCCAAATCCGGGCTATGTCAGCGACTTTTGACGTCTGTTAAAGTTAAAGTAAGCTAAGCCTAAGTAAAAAATTGGAAAAAATAAGCCTCCATTCAATCAAACCAACCTTTGTGCACCTTCAAAGAATCGACCGCTGCTATCTTACCATTATCGGAAGGGTTTCCTTATTTACTACATTTTGTACCGTCAAAGATTACAAAACAATCGCTGACCCCCATCAAACTCCCGAAACAAATCACAAAAGATTCGCCGTCTCGGAAATAGATGGCGCTAACAAACAGCGACTAAATAAACGTCGGGAGTTAAAAGCTATATAATGAGATACGACACTTTCCGATGGCGTTTCAGTTAAGGGCCAGCCCTCGGTATTGATTGGATAATGTGAAGGTTGAAGTCTTGTAGCTTAAGACTGGGTTGCACCATCTTACTTTAACTTTGAAAAATTGACAAACTCCATACAAAAAGCACCGATGTTATTGTTACAGTTAAAAAAAGGTGCAACTCAACCTTAGCGTCGATCGTCAATGTCGAGCAATTTACGCAGTGGTCGTTAGTGGATCGGTCACCCATCCAGTAATGCCCACTGCGTAAGCACAAGAATTCATCTAGTTCTAGGGAAGAAAGTTATTCGGCTAATAATTATCACTAAGTAAGTACCTATTCATCACTTTCCCTTAGTAAGTTAAAAACTTTCTACAAGCAATTATTATAATCAGGAAACATGTTATACAATAATAATCAATATAATTTGGAAGGGTTTAAAAAAGAAAGTTACACTACAGTCAATGGACTGAAAATGATATTTTTATATGTTTGACAAAACTTTGCAGCTACGATAATGACAAGCGAGTTTTTTCTTTCTCCACGCTTTTCGTGACAACTTCACCCAAAAATCGCTAATACACTGTCAGGCATCCGTTGGTCACCGTCCCATCTCACCCAGGCAGTACAGCGGTTACTTCGAAAAACATCCAAAGTTTCGAATGTTGCCATCCCTCTCACGCAAATCGAGATGCTAGTGCAACGTTGGGCGTTGGGACGATTAAATAAGTAGACTGACTGCGTATTAAGAGCTCATTTATTAATAGTGTATAACCTTATATACTATGTAAGGGATGTGAGTGTGTGCGTGCGTGACGCGCATACTACACCTCCCCCGTTTTTTTTTAAATTTTTTTTTTAAGTTAAGAAAAAGAAAAAAAAATATAGTTAGATAAGATTTGAGAAAAAAAAACGTTTTGTATACATTTTAATAATTGGTTACTTGACACCATAATAAATCCAAGATATAAGATTGAGTAAATTAAAACAAAAAACATATTATTTAAATCAGCCGTGTCAAATAACCATAACAATTGAAGTGTTAAAAATATTTAAAAATAATTAATACTTAATCTAAACGTGTTGTTGACGACTAAGTACTTAATATGTTTTAAAAATATAAATTTTATGTAATACAAATAAAGTCACATCCAAGTATTTCGTACTAGTACACAAGTCATATCCGTTAAAGTTTCCATTTCCGAGATAAGTACATCAACAATTCTTATGAGGTGGCCACCCTCATGTTTTAATAGTAGATCTACTACACTTACAAGTCATTATTTATTTATTTATAGTCGACTTATTATTCATTTCATCATTTCATCATGGTACTTTTATAAAATGTGCGCGCACTTTATAATAATATTTATTTATTTATAATAATCATTTAAATTAAGGGATAATTTTAAGACTTATAATGTCTCCAACTATTCTCACAGAGATATCTAGTATGCACCATGATCGAACGAAGGATAATTCCCCTTAATATTATTTATTTTAGTACCATGTTTACATAATATTTATATAATAATTCAATATTCATTCAATATCTAACAAAATACTTTACAATCTCACAAACCTACGCAATCAATGCACAAGAATATCTTAAAACTTTTGGGTGATCAGTCCAAAATAATCAAAAGTATCCTGTGTAATTAATGCATGCCTAACTTTTAGCTTACCGTTACAAACAATATCAACCTATTTTATAACTTTGCCTATCTGAATTTCAAACCAAAACCTGCATTATAACAACAAACCTTTATCTCATAGCCTTCATCATTTAATAACATTAACATACATTCCTATGCCTACAATTTTCTAACTTACAATATTCCTCCTTATACTTTTTTTTATACAATGTATAAATAATATTCTGTCATAGAATCAAAATTATTCTTATTATTATTATCGTCTTATCCGTGCAATCATATTTTCCATTTCATAGCTATTACATAATTTCTAGTTATATAATAAGTCATTTGCTATACTGAATATACTGTAATAAAATCATATTAAAAACAAAACAAATAGATTTTAAGTAAAATTATTTACGTTCATAGTCGTAAAAGTTAAAATGTATGTAAATCATTGTGCAATATCTATTGTGTGTTGACCCAAATAAATTAGCAATTGAGTTGTCAGCCAAGTGATATTTTACCTACACTGCAAAATATTTTTCAACATAGCAATCATCAAATTATAAGTATTGCGTTGTCAATGGTTTACTTTACATTATTTCGTCATTACATAAATATTTTAATTAATTTCATTACTGTATCATGAAAAAATATGACAAAATATTGTTTTACTTCAAAGTTAAATCCAATCAATCAAATCAATCAATAATCCTATTAATGTTCTGTTAAAGATCCATATTAGAGATGTGATCTTGGTGGTCTTAAAAAGTCTACAAAATTATGACAATGATTTAAAGTGTTTACTTGCATACCTACCAAATACAATTATTGTTTAAAATGTAAAGATCTTAATTACAGCGAAGTATTGTGTCGATACGCTAGAAAATACCTACATGTCATCATAACGTGTCTGATGCTAAATCACGTTTTGCTGATTTGCAATAAGTCGTATGCGTTGAGTGCAATGACATGACTGAGTAACAAAATTATTGACCTACTTTTTGACAATCAAATTATTTTAAAAATTGTTGTAATAATATTAATGTAAATAATTCCTTATCAAATAAAATATAAAAAAATGAGACTGTAAAATATCACTGGTGTAAAACTACATAACTTAATTGCCAAAATATAAATAAAATCTTAAAAAAAATATCATGAAATAAAATTATTATGCAAATTATTATTCTTTCTTATTATCCAGTATTACTATATTGTTCAATATTATTATGTTATCAGTAAATTTACTAAGTCGTCAACAAACGTTATTATAAAATGTAAAACAATTACACAATAAAAATATTCAAATTACCTAGTAATAAACATTTTACATCTTCAATAAAAATATCGAATTCTATATTTATTCCTTTAAGTATATAAAATTGCAATTTTGTGAATTAAGTTTAAATTAAATTAGTACATTCAATATATCCATAAAAATATTCTCACAAAATAATTTACTTTACAAAATTACGAAATTATTTAAAAAAATATCATCAAATTAAACCAATAAATTAACATTTCAAAAATTAAATTAATCTCCAAAATTGAAATGATAATAATAAATGACAAAAAATATTTTACCATAGAATGATGACCTAATTTTGAAGAGGACAAGAGGACTTTTCTTCATGGGGCACATGGGGACTTCGGCACGGGGACTTATCATGATGTAGGGTTCTCCCGGCTGCAACCACTTCCGACTCGAACACTCCCGGCACCCTGCTAACTGCTGTTAACCTCATCTGGCTCCATCATCGCCCGGCACCCAGCACACTGTTTACCACATCTGACTCCATCATCGCCCGGCTCCCAGCACACTGTTGTTACCACATCTGACTCCATCATCGCCCGGCGCCCAGCTTATCCAATTCTTGCTTCTTGATCAGGATCAGGAAATTCTTCATTTTTGGCACTGTTATTTCTATTTCACGTACGCATTTATTTTTAGTTCGATAATTTTATTGAAGATTTATTAATTAAGTCCAATTTTAGTCCATTTTTACGAGTCCACTTTTCACTACATTTTCAATATTATTTTAATTAATTTTAATATTTTCTACTAAACCATCTGCGCAATGCTGCGTGAGCAGCACTGGCAGGGTCGCCATGCAACGTTGGGCGTTGGGACGATTAAATAAGTAGACTGACTGCGTATTAAGAGCTCATTTATTAATAGTGTATAACCTTATATACTATGTAAGGGATGTGAGTGTGTGCGTGCGTGACGCGCATACTACACTAGCATGAACGACAGTGACAGATAGACCCGAAACAACAACAGCGTTTCGGAGTAGCCCTGCAGTCGACAGCACATCAGATACATTTTGATGCAAAATAGCACTTGTTACAACTTACACAAGATGCAGAATAGCTTGATGTACCGCCTGTACATCAACACTCGGAAATAAATTAACACGGGTGAGTGAAAACACTTCATGGTTCCGTATGTTTTTCTTTTCTTTAACCAAACAAAGGCAATAAATATTATTTATTAAAAAAATTCGAGTTCAATATTGCCTTAGTACCTTCAATTCTACAGAGGAATCTTTAATCTCGTGGAGTTGGATTTAGTTTTTAGAATACAGACCATATTGTTATAAGATAACTTTGTGTACCTATTTTCCCAATTTAAAAAGTGCTTTTTAAAAGCCTACTTGCATAAATAAAGGAGTTTTATGAGTTTTTTTATGAGTTTAGTTAAGATAGTTAAAACATTCAATGTTTCAATCAATCAACATTTCATAATTCCATGCTTTATTAACCGCCTGTGATGACACAAAAAGTTGGATACCAGAATTTTAATAAATTAGTGATCAAATTAAATCATTTATTCAGTACTTAGACCCTTTCTTGGGCGCTTGTACACGTCCCAAATATAGCTTACCTTACCTCCACTTCAGGACAATGTCGGGAGTAAGATAATAGACCTAATTTGGGCATCTAATTCAGTCTAGCCACCATTTTGTGAACTAAGCCTAGACGCAGCCACCACCAACTTTTAGTTGGCCGATAGTTGGATCGGGCTGTGTTAATCAGTACGGAAATGTATCAGGTATCGGACGATTCTTCATACAAATTAAAATCGGGCCCAACTATCGGCCAACTAAAAATCGGTGGTCTGCGTCTAGGCTTACTCGTATAATTCTCAAACGCTGTTATTGTAACCATTGTTCTAGTACTTAAATATCATCATCATCATCTCAGCCATAGGACGTCCACTGCTGAACATAGGCCTCCCCCAATGCTTTCCATGTTACCCAGTTGGTAGCGGCCTGCGTCCAGCGCTTTCCTACTACCTTTATGATGTCGTCGGTCCACCTTGTGGGTGGACGTCTCACGCTACGTTTTCCGGTACGCGGCCTCCACTCCAGAACCTTGCTGCCCCATCGGCCGTCAGTTCTGCGTACTATGTGCCTTACGTACTTCAGCTTAAATATCAAACCAGTAATATCTCAAAACTGAAAAACGGATCCCGAAAAGCCACGCCTGAAGGTTCCGTAGATAAAGCCAGCCTATCTCGGAAGGGCAGTATTGCCACTTTGCCAAATTACTCTGTCCCAACAAAGATCGCTTTGTTGGAGGCACCAGGCTTTTTTCCCCACAATAACTATTGGAATGGATACGAAGGCTTAAGGCGTACTTTGACAGATTAAGTTTTCTGAACTAGGTGCGAAGGGATCAATTTGGTAGATGAAAGCAAGCGGCAGGTGTTTATGGAGTGTTTACGCGTTTAAAGGTGGAGAAAACCCCAAGATTCGTTCTTCAGAAATAACTTTCCTTGTCGTCAATATAACATTAATTAGATAAAATAGTAAGGCTGAGCTGCACCACCTAACTTTAACGGTAACTATAACGATAGTAGTAGACGTAGTTTGAGAGATTTTTTACGTTTGTCAAAGTTAAAATAAGGTTGTGAAACCCAGCCTAAGCATTCGGGGCATAACTGACCTGTCTAAATCAGAGAAAGATGTATTTAATTAATTATCTCTGTGAGAAAAATATTATATCCAACATTGCCCAAATAAAAGACCCAAAAAATGTTGGCAACATAAAAATTAGCCCCACTTTTCCTCAACTTAAAATATTCAAAAGCACGACGTCTCAATTCGATCCGAAAGAATTCACGAGCCAAAGCATAAGGACACCGGATGCCAACATAAAACCGGTGAAACGACACACTATAACCCATAACTTTTCCCTAAAAACAAGGAGCGGGCGCGTTGGCAACATTTTTGAACGTCTGCAACGAAGAACGAAGAAATTCGGATGCGTCATTTTTCAAGTTTACTGCCTAAATAATTTGTGGCAATTTTTTTAACGAATCTGCTAACTTTCAAGTTTAATACCTATATTTTTATGGCAATTTTTGAGCGATTTGCGAACTTATGCTCATCTACCATATCTCCTTTGTAAGCATGAGAAAGTCGTATCCTTAAGGGCATAATAATGTTTTTGCCTTTCTGCACTCCTATGCCACTCTAGCGTATCGCTAATAACTCGTTTCCTACCACAAATTCTAGTAAAATGTCTTTAACTTTACAAACAAAGGATGAGTGGGTAATTGGAAAAGACGAGTCGTCATATGACGTGAGTCATTTTTGACTCAAGTGACAATTTGAACCCTGGTTCACACAGTCGTATTCATTAACCTATTTTACATACGAAGTCTGTTCTTCGACATTTTTGTTTAGTGACTAAATGGAAATAGGTACCTACTCAAATCTACAGATATCAGTATCTCAAAAGTGAAAAACGGCAGACTCAATAGTTTGCGTGTAGAAAACTGAAAGTAATCAATCTTTTTGTCTATGTTTTAAGGTACGAATTTTCATCAAAGGTGTACGACTGGTTGTTTTATTAGATTTTTTGTATTTCATAAAATCAAAATTAATGGAAAGGCAAAATTCACAAAATAGAAAACACCATTCTTTTTACCATACTGTTCTTAAAACTGCAGCAACGTAACTTAAGTCTTCACCATTCGACAATTTTACCCAAGGTTTGCAGTCCAGACTCCAAGCACTCAGCAAGTCGGTGTCAGCGTCAGGCAAAGCCTCCGTTAATGTCAGTTACGCCCTTGTGCCACTCGAGCGCCCTCTGCGAAACTGTTACTTTTTTACTCTTTGGCTCTCGAGCACGCGCGGGCGGGGGGAGGGGTAAGCGATTTGTAGAGCCGATGAAAGCTCTTGAGATATAGAAGGTAGGGTTGACAACACGTCTATAGAAAATTAAAAATTATAGGTCCTTATCTATGAAATTAGCGTTTTATTCTTCAATATTCGTTAGTATAATAATTCCTTTAAAGCTATGTTGATTATTCTTTTTTTATTTGAAATTTTTTAAGGACTAACTTTTACGTATAAACTGTTTAACTATTTTGTATTGTTTCTATTACAATTATTTTAGTACCAAATAAATATTTTTTCTTTCTTTCTTTCTTTCAATTAAATTTTCGAAAATAGCTAATCCTAGTAAGTCTGTTTCTGCTACAAAAATAAAAATATTTTCATAATAAACACCAAGTACAATAGAGAACTTCACTCTCCCAGATCTGACATTGCCATTGACAAGAGAGCGCCACTATCACACTGGGTTACTACTAATGGAACATGGACATTTTTACTTAATACCCGTAAGTAGCTTGCTTAAATATGGCGGCTTAGTTCGCAATGGCACCGCATTTTTCGCAAGTGCGTGGGAATTCGCCTCGGCGAGGGATCATGGGTAATTGGAAGTATTACCGTTGATTGTTTAGTAATCTTATTTAATGCGGGGATTTCGATGTTTTGTGTTCATACCCCCCGTTTGATGTTCACGTTTACGGGGACTGAATGAACGCGTTGTAAATACGTGAGCATGAGTCATGTGAAATTTAATTATTTCAGAAAACATTGTTGATAAAACAACAAATTCTTGTTTGTTATGACAAGATTACACAAAACATACGAAATTACTAAGAAAACGTTTAAGCAAATACTAAACCATCTAACAAACATTTATCGACAAATATTTGAATAACCAGTACCTTCTATACATTTCCTTGGTTAAGTTTGGACCTTAATACTAAAGGTCTAAAGTCAAAAATCTATCGGGGAATAGTTTGTTTTGGAATAAAGTTACAAAGGCAGCAACCTACCGCAAAAAACTGTTCTCCGATAGATTTTTGACTTAAATTATTGTATAAAAATATATGTTCCAACATTATCTTCGATATAACAAACAATATAATTTACATCATTATGCCTTTGCCTACTTTTCATAATAAATAAAACTATCCATCTCACCCCACAGCCCTACATCGTAAAGAGACAAGAAGACTCCAGATACTCCGCTGTACTGCGGTTGCAGAATTCACTCCTGAGGTCATCCACCCCTCTCATTAAGAGGCCCTCGTGCACTCACTCACACTTCGCGTTAACCCTTCATTATGGAGGTGGATAGTGACGTGTTTAAAAATGCGCAAAACGACAGTAACCCTAAACAGTGAGCTAAGAATAACCCCAAAATACTAGTGCCAAAATATGACGGAAAGAGTATTTCAGAACATTAGAACATAGCACTGCAATAAGCGATTTTGAATTCTAATTCTGCATAAAATAATAGGAGTAGTACATTTTAAACGACTGCAATTTTTTGAATGATTACTTAAATATAATGTGACATACCTGATAAACTAGTTAAGTGACTAATGTTGAAACAAACTTGTGTTTAAATCTTTTCTTTCATAGATAAATATCATAAAGTTTTATCAGAGATTTATGAGGTAGTAAAATTTTGACAGTTTTAAAGACCTCATTAGTAAAATCTGTCATAAAATTATTATCATGCTACTTATCACTTAAAGATTAGAAATCAAATTTAATTACTTATATTTGCCAAAATCGTAATATTTTTGGGTTTTATTGCTGATAATTATGATGTTGTTGGGTATGTTAAATACTATAAAAGTTACATCAACACTAAACATTCTCAACGTTGTCTTTATGAATAGAAAAGCTTAACGAAAACTATTCAGAAATGACATTACATCTTTCTCAAATATCAAAATTAACAGCAAATTATTTCACAAGTTAATTACACTTAACAGAGCGTTGTCAATTTACACGTTAACTATTAATTAAAACTTCAACACTACTCTAAATCTTAGAGCCATTTAAATAACATAAACTGTCAACTAAAAGAAATATGACGTTATTCGACAAATATAGAGCGACAAAAAATTTAAGAGTGACACTAAAAAAACCCACACCGGCGTTTTAGTGTTGAGCCCGATTTAGAGACAATTAAAAGAGTTATATCAACTAAACCTAATCAATCGTGAATCGGGTGATTTTAAAAGTTTTATTTCGTGCTTTAAAAGCTTTTTAATTTAGAAACAATTAAATAGTTTCGGGACTATTTTCTTCTAGGGTTAAACTAACTCTTCGTGAGAACGTTACTTCGTCGAACTCAACCTATTTCGCGAGTGTATTTAGCAGGCTTGCGGGTTACAACTTGTTTTTTTAGTAAAGATTGATCATTATCAAAAATAATCCAGTGATTTAAATCTCAAATAATGATACACGCGAGTTTAACCATGTGGTGCTGAAATTCACGCGATCAGAGCCCTAATGTAATACCTGTATTATAATTACATTTAAGATACTGCTAGACATAATTTAAACTTAGACTATGCTAATTAGGTAATTAATCTTAGTGCTTTAAGATCGGCATTGTCATTGCTAAGTCTTTGAACTCTATTGTTGTTCAAAGCTTTGATATGTAATACTTAGATATCTGGCAGATTTAAATTAATTAACGCTGTAATCAAACCCATATAGCGACAAACATTTACATTATTAATTTGTGCGAAAAGTCCTATCAAATATTGGCACATAAATCGACAGAACCCTTAACGGCATTAATGACATCTTATTCGATTTTACTATCGATATATCATACATTATTAACATCTCGTCGTAATTCGATTACAACCCTCGCGAGTCATTTTTATTGTGAAGCCGCCTCCCATTCGCTGTAGGGAATTAATTATAAGGCTTAGCGCACACGAACAACTGTAAAACTATTAACGGAGTAGTCCAAATAGTTGGGAATAGTTTTCTTGGAACGCCGCCAGGAGCGCTGCGCTCGCTGATAGATCGCTCGTGTTCGCGTTGACATGGTTGTAAACAGAAATAAATAAAATAGCTATGTTTTGACGCGATATCATTCTAGTGGGACAAGTTTTATTAGTTGGGATGAGTTTTTTGAAGAGTTAAAGTTTGTTGTCGTTGACTTTTCGTGGACTGCGCTTAACCTCGGATTTTTTTGATTGTCGTGTTGATGTAGGGTTAAGCTTGGACGTAAAATGCAGTTAACTGGTGACAGTAAAGACATCTTCCTTGTTATAATTAATAGTTTATTGTGTAATGTTATTTTTATAGATTAGATTGCTGAAGTAGGTCGAGATTTCTCATAGTGATCTCGATGCCGTATTTAGCACTTCTTTAAATATTTCACCATAGTTTTACTGTAAAGTTAAGCGCATCTTTGTGGCTCTTTAAGTTTATCATTAAATAAATCGTATTTAGATCACAAATAATTACTTTCAGTTTGAATCGATTTTGAGTATCAGTGCAATTTTGCCTTGCCTTTGTTGACAATCGAAAAAAAACAGCTTTTTTTAATTCAAGTTTTTTTCATACTTTAATGTGAAACCAATATTTTTCTACCAACCATAATTTAAATTTACTTATACTAAATTACTTCACCAAAAGAGCCCTGCCAAGTGTAATTTCCATTCACAGTTCCAATCCATTCAAGAGTTCGCTTTAGTTTTATTCCAAATTTCGTGACGCAAATGAAACTCTGCCAAGTATTTGAGTGAAACGGCAGGTTAACGTTCGGCAACGGGTTAACTGGAATAGAAATAAAATAACTGTTAAATAATTTGGTGATCACGCTAATGTGTATACGGCCTTTGTTTATAATTTAAAAGTCTGTAATTTTTCTTTTAAGATTTTTATTTCGTCTTAAAATCTGTAATTTTTTCGCCATAATTGATTTTGAACTCTGAAACCAAATTTAAATCATATTCAATTGGAGAATTACAATATGACTCATTTGATGTCAAACGTACATTTGACGCGTCTAGGATTCTTAGATATGATGGCGTCACATAATGTTAACAACTCTAATGACATTGCAGAAAGGTTTATTTTCCTTCTGCATGCTAGCTTGTGATTCTGTTACTATACTTCACAACACAAACTGCATTATAGTACTTCAAGTACACTACTTTATGTAATCAAATAATAATTACATTAATTTAAATAAGTACACAGAAAGTTAGAACGTCGACTATCATAAACTTAACTGAAAGTTGAGCTTGCATTTAACATCGTTGTTATGTCCGAGTTCAAATTCAAGCACACTTCTAATCCGTCTGTAATTGTAGATTTTACATTAAACTTGACAGAGAAAACTAAACTTTATTGTAAAGAGATAAGGTTTAAATTTGAAGTGTACTGTATAAATGCAGTTGACTGTACTTTGAAGTTTGACGTGGTATGAAATATGAATGGGAATGGTTATCTTTCGGCTGCCTAGGGCCAGTGGTGCGAGATTAGACAAGTGGAAAGTCTCAGATTCAATTTCAAATCTTGTCACTTTGCATCGCCATAGATATCCACTTTCTAACCCAATGTAGATTGAACCTGTGTCTATTGAACATACATATAATAATAAAATAAGTCTGTCTGTTTGTTACGTTTTCAGGTCAGGAAGAAAATACATACTACGATTTGCAGCAAAAAAAAAGGAAAGGTCGAAGAATGTTATTTTAAATAAATAGTTTATGTTTTTACAATCAATTATTAAACATTCCAGAGAATAAGGTGTAAAAAAAACAGTATTTCGCGAAATATTGTGACAGACAGATTTATACATTTTAGCATAAAGGTGTTAATTATGCTAATAAGTACATGTTATATCAATTAACCTTGCAAATACAGATCAATTGCTATTAGCATTTACAGCGTCAGCAGGCAATAAATTCACTCTGCCAAAAGATACACTATTGATGAAACTTGTGTATAACATGATGCTCTGCAATAAACCTTTGTGTAGTATCTCTATCTACCTATTAATTTTGGCGTAGGTAACTAACCTTACAGCTTTTTTTTATGCTAGACAAGGCAGGTATTTAACCGCATACGCACCTGGTGTTAAGTGAGATGCAGTCTAGGATGGTACATATCTGCCCTGTAAGTGCCTATTCACTCTCGCTAGAATTCTTTTTCTTCTCTAAAAACTAGAACAAAGCATTATCTATAGATACTGAAATATATTCATAAAAATACAACAAAGCTTAGTGAAAAACTGTGGCGGTCCTCAAAATGTCTTTACCCAAAGTTGCTGGAGGGGCATTATTACACTGATTTTTAAATACAATTCCGGGGCAAGGACCCTTCCCGCTTCCTGGACTGTGGGTTCCTACAGGATGCAGGACGAGTGGTGCTCGGCACCTTTTTGTCCCGAAATAAAGTTTTTCCCGAACAAAAACTGAACGCGCCTCGTAAATGCTGTAAAAACGGCCAAGATAAGAAGATTGGGCGCGAGGGTTCTGTGAGGAAAATCTTTGATGGTTTGGTAAGTCATATACACTTGAAGTAACTACATAAAAAGAACCCTAAAACATAAGGTATTAAACACCATGCATAGGTGTGCAAGTAAAATCCTAGTTAGATAGATTATGTTCCTTGTTTTAAACAATCACTGACTTTATAATTAAGTACCTACTAGTTCTGATGTCATAGTACTTATGGAAAAACCATTTGCGAAACGATGCTCAAAATACGACTCAATCTCAAGTATTGACTCAAGACTACGAGTCTGCGACTGATTAGGTTTTATTGGTATTTGAATATATTCTAGACTCTGGAATATCTAGTTTCAGTTTGTAATATGGACTTTATCTTTTAAGAATACCTAAAAATATTTAAAATTTTAATATTAAAAGGGTTTCGCAAATTTAACTGAACCCCAAAGCGAGGGTAGACAGCCCGCAGGATGCTCCCTACCCTACAAACGCCTTTGTGTTTTACAAAAGTAAGACACTTGCCGTATAAAATATTATTATGGGCACCCATGTTATTAAGTATGTAATAAAATACGCCTTTGTTTCCAGACTAACTTTTTGCATTTTTTCCAAAGGATCCTGCTCAATAAGGATAAAAACAGACGAGTTATTTTGCATAATCCTTATTCTAAGAAAGATTAACTTTTACGAATTATTTTTCAAAAAAATCTTGTTTTTCCATTCAATATTTGATGTTATTTATCAGTAGCTCACAGCAATTAGGGTGAGATCTAAACATAAACCCAAAAATAAACAGTTTCTAAAAACAACCGTATTTTATGAACCTCGTTACCCAAACCGAAGATTGATTAAGGAAAAAACAAAGCTGAAGAACTATTGTACAGTTGGGACCTATCTCTCAACGTAAACATTAACTAAGTAAAACACAATTAATCTTAAAACTATAAACAGAGAAATCAAAATCGAATGACTAAAACATTGGCAGATGTACACTTGTCGATACAAAATTAACGAAGTATTTTCAACTTTAATCCTTCGTGTTAAAAGTCAGGTTGTAGCCGTAAACAGTGATCCCATATGGTGTCTAGTTAACATAATACATGGAGAGGTTTGTTTGGAATGTCCTGATGATGGACATTTAGTGGAAATATTAATAGTTTAAATGGGACACGTCTAACAGTGTGAACAATCTGTTGGGAGTAAAATATTTGAAGCTGAACGATCAAACAAGATATTAACTGGTTAAGGAAGACGTTTATAAACCGACGGATTAATTTAATATAGCTAAAAATAGCGAAACTGCGTGGTAGTATAATACGTAAAATGGAAAAATCTTTAAATTTATTATTTCTGTTAGAGTCACAATATCTCATAATTCCACTTAGATATTACTAAACACAACTATAAATAGAGACGTAACTGTTAAAATGACCACATGTGAAGATAATGAATTAAGCCACTAATCTAATGATGGAGCTAGAAACAAAATGGTGGACGCATCAAAACTTACGACGACGCAAATTACTTCATCATCTTAATGTGATTTCCAGATGAATTCAACATTAATTTGAGCCATATTTCATACTAGTTTATTAATTGATAGCCTAATAAATTCTGATTTGAACACAAATGCATTCGATTTCACCGAAACTAGATTCTAATTGAAATCTGAAATAACAAACTGGATTCACGTAGAGCAATAATTTAGAAGGCTATTTAGACGAAATTCTTATGCAAATGGAGCCACTGCCTCGGAGTGTTGGGTTGGAAATGAGACTGACATGAAAGATTATGGCGGATTTGGATTTCTAGGAGATAAATCTGGAGCTGCAAAAGAGGGATGCACAAACAAATCAGTTATTGCAGAGACTGTATGCAGTATTTTCAACGAATCCAAAAATAAAGGCTATTTAAAGACACGTTTTGAGGACACGCTCAATTACTTCCATAAAAACAACGAAATCTCAAGACTGGTCTATAAATAAAGTTTCTTTAAAGTCATGCTACACTACAAAAGAAATTACTTAACCCTACATCTGTTAGCAAAAACACTTACTCCAATAACAAACACCGGAAAACGATTCCCATCTTATTTACTCTACCTTTGCTACAATGGAATTTAGAAAGCAAATAGTGACAGAATCCGAGGGAATCTCGAGTTTCACTTACGTTTCACTCAGACGGATCTCACCTCGAAATCTTTATAAACAAAAACAAAATTTCAATTTAAGTTCAACCCTCTAGAAGCCGGGTGTATTCGGTCGACGAAAATCCCTGTTTGATCGACTTCTTAAGTCGCAGAGATACCCTAACTTCGGTAGGGTTAGGTTTTGCTCCTTGATTACCATACTACGGAATATATTGATGGATCCGGAATATTAACAGAGATACTAGTTATTGGAGGGTTGTATTGAGTTTGGTTCATTCGATTTCGATTCTATCAACATTTAGCATTAGACACTTTTTAAAATCTTACCCCCAATCTAAATCAGGTCGAAAGGTCTGCTTACCTGAAAGAAGAAAAAGAACGATTAGTTACAAGGAAAATTAAATCAACAAACTTTTAACTGGATCTTAAAATAACATTTCTGAATCACGTCTCCTAGAATCCTCTGAAACTGCTATTCCCAGGTATCGGGGAATCAGGACATTGGTTGTAAAACTTAATATGGGCCACATATCGATAACTGTGCCGTAGAGGAAATGAAACGACTCATAAAACCATAGCGCTTACGTCGAGGCATAAAACCGAGTATTTGGTATCGGCGGATAAAGGAGAAGTATCGTAAAAACCGTTTTATAATGTATCCAGTGATTGCTGGCGACTATCTCCGCGATTTAGGAAGTTGAGCGTTTAGGATTCGCCAATTGATAGGCCGTTAGGAACAGTTACGGCTCTGTCAAATATAGGTTTGCGCGGATATGGAGATGGAAGATTGCAAGCTGCAGTTAGATGGGACATTCCAAAGCCGTTAACCTTTAAAGAGGTACATCTAAACGATTTAGAAGTAGGAAAGGTTAAACTGACTAGTAATAATGTAAGTAAAAATCATGATATTTCAACAGATGTTTCAATAGACATTGAGACAAAAGCACTTCAAAATAACGGTCAAGAAGGCGCAGATTACGTTGTACTGAAACTTGATTGCAGACGTCAGCTGCTTGCAACTGCCTTTGTCTGGAGAGCTTAGATCATCGCGTTACCTCATATTTTACCTCTTCACTCTCACTCATTACATATCCATTAACAAAAAACGGTTGCCCAATACCGAGCTGCATTTAAAAGGCAACCTTTAACCCGCGTTTTGTAGGCGGTTACCATTGTAGCACTTCGTTGTCAAATTAATGATTCGAAGCAAGGCGCTCCGACCTCGATGTTCCCAGTTGGGTTTGGCCCAAGATTTCGAATGATGTGATTAATTACGATGTTTTAAAATGTAACGGTAAAATGTGTTGGTTATTGGAGGTTTTGAATTTTTTATTAATGATTATGTGAATCCTTTGAATTTCCCGTTTTGAGTACAGTACTCAGTTTTTTTTAAATTTACGCAGTATATTTCTGTCAAGAGGGTCATGCTCCTGCAATGGAAACTAAATGACCTGACGATGATGAGGATATAAAAATATTAAATATAATTCATAACACAAAAAATTGTTATTGATTGGCTACATTTGAAGTTAATATTGCACAATATGCGCAATACTGAACGTTCTGTTAGAAAAGAATCCTAACTCACAAACGTAAAAAATTGCGAATCTGTGAAGATCCGTTCAAAATTTTCGGCCAATCGAAAAGTATATTTTATTGATCCGTTTTTAACTTTCGCTGTTACTCAAACCTTGTACCACTGACAATGTTCTGTAGCATTATGCAACAGATAGCGTGCCGATAATCTAATCGTTACAACTTGAACTTTATTCGATGCGAGAACCTCATTCGTTCTCGCATTCTTCGGATCATCAAGTGAAGTTCACTTGTAATGTCCGCCATTACGCAATTTGAAAATTTAACGCGGGAATAATTAATATCGTGTTATTCGTGGGGCAATCAAATATTGCTTATGAATTTTGTAATTGGTAAAAGTTTGTATTTGAAGAGATTGAAGACATTTTAATACGACCTCAGATAAACCTACTAAATAAAAAACAAGCAATGATCGTGAAGACGAAACATGACCTTTTATTAAACTTACATGTTATATACTTGATAAATGACTACAGAACGATACATGCCTATGATTAAGACTTTAATTACCCATTATGATACCTACTGCTTAAATAAAAACAGTCTTAAATGCAAATTGAGCTTATCTTGTGACCTATCATCGCCTTTGGTCGAACGTTTACGTTTTTTACAGACGAGTGACGTCAACTGACACTGATTGACGATTAAAATAGAGTTGGGCATTGCGTTTAAACTTTTTGGTGCCGTTTTATGTTAAAAAATGAACCAACTCCATTGGATACATTGATAATGGCGTGTTTCTTTTATCATGCAATACTTAGCTAGCTACGATCTAAATAAAAGTACAAAACTGTACTAATTCTTTAAACACTTATTTGATACAACAAAACACCAAATACGTGAGGTATCTCAGGTAGAACTAAGTTAACAATGGTGCTGATTTTGTGAAACCAGGAGTACTTATTATCAATAGAAAAGTACGAATTCAAAGCATGGGTCATTTCTTTTGTGTCTAGTTTGTACACTTAACGGTTTAGAATTACGTCATGAATTTTTTGTTTGTGAGACTATTTGTTAACTTGTATTTGCAGTTTTAACTATCAGTTTCAAGGTAAGAACTTTAGACCATTCTAGGTTTTTAACAGGGTTAGTCTCACTGATTAAAAAAGAGAAACACGGGTCTCAACGCGAAATTTTATATGAGTTGCATTAGTACTCAGAGTTTGACATTAATTCTGCTGTATTGCTAGCTCACCAGTTTCACATACAGTGTCTAAGAATAAAGGTAATTTTATCAACTAGGTAAGTTCTTAATCTGGAATCTGGGACTTAACCCGCCAGTGGCGAAACAGCCTAAACTAGCTTCAATTCCAAAACAGTCCAGCAGTTATTTATAAGATCTATTCCTACTGATCAAAGATACACCAGATTTAGAATCATTCGGAGACTATCGGATGCAATATTAAAGCTGTTCATCTTTGGTCAAAATCTCGGCCATTTCCCAGTGACCCAGATACTAAATATTCGCTGGAGATGTAAGATTACGACATTGTCCGCCGTGGAGCAACAATCGTATAAGAATTCTTTGACTGATGGATGAAAAGGGCTTTATATTATACTAGCTTTTGCCCGCGACTTCGCTTGTGTGAATTACAATCTGTCACAAAGAATTTTCTACGCGCGTCTTGGCCTACATAACAATCTATGTTTATTCCCTGGGTCTCAAAATATCTCTTTATCTTTCAATTTAAGGGATCGTATGCAATGGTAATCAGAGCTATTTTCAACAAAAATTTAGACCTTAGTTGCGCACTGCTGAACATAGACCTCCCCCAGTGATTTTCCATAATAACCGGTGGGTAACAGCATGCATCTTCCTGCTCTCTTTATGAGAACGTCGGTCCACCTCACTGGTGGACGTCCTACGGTCCTTGCAGCCCTATCGGCCTGGGTCGCCTGCCTTATTTCTTATTTGGATGAGACAAATTAGATTTTTATTGATCGTAGAAATCTGTTTTTAATAGTGTTGTGTTAGTCTTGATTAGTTAATGGAACTTTTCATTGATTTCACATGTTTAATTACTAAGTCCATTTGTCATAATCACGTAACCACAAACATCAAATACACATGAATCAATACTTTACACGTAGTAGGAAAAAACATTATACAAAACTCAAATTGTCAATTTGTTTACTTTACTTACATTAATAATATTTTAGGTCCATTTTGCTAGCAGGTCAACTGACCGACCAATTTCCACAAACAACTTGGAACTTTATTTTCAAGCTTTAAAGCTCAAAATGTATTGATACTTGATACTCGTCATATTTCTATTTTGTGCCTACTTTTCATGACGTTCGCACACAAAAAAGCAAAAGTGCACAACTCAATAGTACTCCATTTCTACGCGTCGTGACTCAAAGACGGCCTGGTTTGATGAATCACCCCTGATTGGCTAGTCATGCGATTTTTACGATTGTCAATCATGTTTACGATGCAACGAGTGAACATTCTGCGGGTTGCGTGATCTATTAGCATGTGAGTTTTGATGTCATAGAAAAGAAGCTAAACATCAGATAGGTACAAATATTTCAATACGTTTTAGTTGAAGTCTAATAATATGCCTAATTGCCTTCTAAAGTCTACTTGTACAAAGAAAATATTGGAATATTACCTTACTTAATTCGAAGCGGCCTACATAAAGTCTACTCGTATAAAGAAAATATTGGAATATGATTTCTACGCCAATAGTAGGCTTCGCTATCAAATTAATAAGATAATATTTGAAGTAAGGCATGAGTTTTTTTTTTACTTATTTCTCAATTATATCGCCCTGAAGCGCTATAGTGAAAAAAAAAACATAAGTAAACACGATAGACTCGAAAAATATTAGATTGGACTAATATTATTAAAGCTAAAGAGTTAGTTCTGAAAATAGTTCAAGTAAACAGTCCTTGAAAACTATTTTTTTACTATTTTACTATAACTGCAAACTATTTTCAAGAAGAAGCGGAGACGCGGGCAAATCTAGTAATAAAAATAACAATTTAAATTTTTATTTATCACGAATCCGAATCAGTGCTGTTTACCAATAACTTATTTTTAGAAAAGGCCTGAGACGAGCATTGTTATCGGTGATCACGATCTATTTTTACAAATTTAACAATAACCAATTATTAAGCCAGTCACAATAGACACTAGAATGAAATATTTACAAGAAAGTTTTTAATTTAGAAGATATTAGGCTCATACTTTAACCGATTGAGTCCCAGACGGCATTAATTAATGTCATAACAATTATTCGCGGAGCTTGAAGGATTGAAGAGGTTTAGTTGGTGAGGTTTTAGGAGGTAATCTATGGATGTGTGTGGAGCTAATAGCAACCGTTCAATCTGGAAATATTGGGAGAGGCCTATGTTCAACAGTGGACGTCCTGTCTGAAATAATGATGATGATGAGGGGGTAATCTCTGGATCTACTGAATCGATTTTGAAAATTATTTTAAAGCTAAATTATTGCGTGTGTCATAGACTATAATTATGTATTTTAACCCGAAAAATGAACTTGAACGAAAATCACGAGATGCCACGGGCAAAATACTTATAGTTCCTGCTAAAATAAGACAAAAAGTTACACCGAATTTGATATACCAATTCATTAAACAACTCTACATAGTTCGGTTTCAGATAGAAGGGTTCACCAGAACTGGAGAGAATTAGAATTTATGCTACGCCTGTACAATAGATAGTGTGGACAAAAATTGTGATACGTGGAAAAATTGTTGAGTTTCAGTATTCTGGGTTAGGGACGTCAAAAATATCAAATCGATATCCCAATACATCGATATTTCATAAATAATACCGATCTATCAAAATGTTTTCTAAGAGAATATTGGCATCAGTCTAAAATTTGGTGTAGACTGTAGATCAATCTTACGTTACACTAATGAATACCATCATCAAACGTTATTTTTTTATTTCAACAGTTATGTCTCGTCTTTCATTATGTAATGGTCCAGCAGCTCGCTTTTTGTACCTTTTTCTGTGTACAAATAATTCAATAAATCGAATAACTACTTATTATCTGAAATTAAGAACCGCGATTGTATCCCATTTTAATTCAGAATAACCTACTGCTATGTAAATTTAATTTACCTATTTATTTCCTACGATAACATTTATCGATATATCGATGTTTTTAACAACCCTATTCCGGTGTATCCGAGATTGGTGTCATCGGCAAACTATTGTCCAAAAGCCAATAGAGAGGGACAAAAAAGTCGCTATAGTTTTGCATTGTTGGCTCCAGACTTCAGTGTAAAAAAGCTTATGTGTTAGTGACAAGTTAGTTCTGGCCTTCTGTACTTTGTAAAGTCAGCACATCCGACTATACACTGTTCTCGCAAAATAGCTCCTATTACAACGTACTAAGGATACAACAGTGTTCAGCATTATGTCCTGTTGATTGTACAATAGATACAGCTGATGGGAAGCATAATGGATACTTCATGCTTATTAGTAAGGTAAAGGTAATTAGACTTAAGGTATAAAAACCTTTTAAGATCACTTGAAAAGCCAGGAGACCATTTTGCATAAGGATGATAATTGTTTGAAAGCTTTACGTACCTACTGATTTAAATGAAGAAATACGTTAAGTAACTTGTGGTCTAGTTAAAGACGATTTCCTTGTAAAGAAAACTTATACCAAAATCTAAGTATTTTAACACAATTAAAATTTAAAAACCAGTTTCGCGAGTGAAAAACATTAAACATAGCATTGTATAAAGTTTACACTCTCAACCTGCAATAAATGTTTATATTTTATTCTATGCATGGATGAATATTATTGATTTATGATAATTTTACTGATGCTTTTCTTTTTACGAGATTATTATTTTAAGAGCCTACTTAAACTGTATCTTAGCTAAACATAAACCAGCTTCAATTTATCCCAACTAACACCTACTTTACAAAATTTATCCATCAGATAAGCAAAGCACCTCCGATTTCACTTCTTTATCTCAAGATGTCCGTACATCTGCGCCGACGCAGCGTATCAATGCGAATTGCCTAAGATTTACGATTCTAAAAGTTGTGGTCATTAACCGCTAGCCGTCTCGCTTTGGCATAAGGCGTTTCGAGGCGTGCGAGCGGGATAGGATTAATCTTTCCTATGCTAATGGTTGAGGTCTCTGTAAGTTTAAATTCCGTGGTTTAGTGCAGGTAAGTGCTGTCTCATCTTAGTGGAAATACTTTGAGTAAGTAAAGATAGTGGGAAGTACAGTTTCTAGCTTTAAGATGTAGGATAGAAATCATACCGTATATTATTTGCTTATGGTTGTTTATTGACGATGTTTTGCTGAATGATAAGATATCGAAGCGTCAACATGCACGTGTACAGTCGCCACACAAAAGCACAAAGCGGCACATTTTCGTAGCAATATAGCACATGTTACAACTTGTAATGCCATATTGGCACATACTACATTTGTAACCTAATTGTGATTTGAATTCTAAAGAATCTAGGAACGAATAAAAATGTGTTATAAAGATTTAAGATGCTGACTGTACTGATAACGTAACAGAAAATATTTATTCAATGATATTACGTTGCAAAACTATTGCAGTATCGCTGCGACAATAGTAGGGCACTAAATACAATATACTCATAAATATAGATCTTGACAGTACATTTCACTGTCCTAAATACAGTAGATGACAGTTTGATACTTTTTTTAATATGCATAAATTCGTAGCTGTATTTTGTAATACAGCTACGAATAAATACCAGAAAGGTACTTTTTTATGATTGTAGTTTTTGCTTCATTTTTGATGGTGAGCTACAAATGTGTTAATGATAATTATAAAAAGCGTAACTAATGACTCCAACTATAGGTAAATCGTTCTACACAATAGTTATCCACCATTGTTGATGTAGGTACGTCATCATAGTACTGACTCACGATTCTATGATAACTCATTATGTATGTTACATACATTAAATTAAATAAATGATTCCGCATCAGAAAACATTTAGTATTAAATGTAGAAGAAATAAGGTTTCAAGTGGTAAAATGAATTGCGGTCGGGTTTTTTGTTGCGATTTTTTTTTGTGTCCAAGTTCTTGTATTTTGTAAACATACTTACTCATTTCATGTTTCTCCTTTAGAATAAAATACCTACCAATAAGCAAATATTTATTTCCTTTTGTATTGAAATTTAATTTACTAATCATTTTACTAATCATTTTACTAATCATCATACCAGCAACTGCACAAATCACTGTTCAAGTTTATACTTGACCTTCCTATATTAAATTTATCTTTATCTAGGTGAAAACCGCATGAAAATCTGTTGATTAGTTTCCGAAATTAGCCCGAAACGTTGCAGGCGGGACTTTTCACTAATAATGATGTCATCATCAATTTTGTTGTGATGGGTACAAGTCAGTCATGTTTATATTTCATTATCTACGAGATAAGGTAGGTACTAAAGGTTATACATAAGTTATAAACACAATTGCCATATTTTATACACGATCATTCTCAAATCTTAAAATACACGAAAATAGAGTTGGGCCATCTTGCACTTCCCGCGCCAATTCCCTACTAGTGAAGTGTTCCTTTCAAAGATAAAATACTGCAGCGATAGTACCAGGGCTGGTAGTGTCCGGTTCTCCAGTTTTTCACCCGGACAGTTTAGTTTTTCAATGTCTGGTCCGGTGAAAAATTACGCCCGCCGCGATAGTACCTATCTTTCTTAGAACTAGTTATCTTTTTCAAGGGAACTGAGTGAATAGTCTAGACCTTTTTTAGATTTGTTAAAATGTGTTTTATTGAGAAGGATTCTATGTTATTCATACAAACTTATTTAGACACCAGCTTTAGAAACATAACCTTCCCAGAGCGCAGTCAGGTAGAAAGTACATACTTTACTTAATTACTTTATTAGAGATAAATTAATTGAAAAAATTTATTCTTAATTTTCTCTCATAATAAATATTAGCTTATTGAAAAAAATGCATTTCAATAGATTGTGCGGAAAGTTTAATAAAGAAACAAGACATAGAATAAATTATGTTATTTGTATGATAAAAAATAAATGAGTATAACTCAGCTAAATCATTACAGAATCATGCACATCAAGTTTTAACAACTTATATGCGAATTAGCTACAAAAAGTAAAGACTAATATTATTGTAAGTGACTACTAAAGTTTCTTATCAAGATCGATTCACAGAGAGCCTTTGATATAAGTAATCGTACAAGAAACTAGCAACTCTGAAACTTAGTCAAATCTTAGACTTCAAGAAGCTTAGTTATTATCTGTAACTTGCAGTGGAAGTCTAGGATGTGCATCGGAGACATTTGCTATCTCTTCTAACTCATAAGACCCCAATTATAAGTTTTGCAATTTTGGCACACCCTGTATTTCGTGATCGCTGGAACTATGGCGCTAGTGTAGTTAGTGGAGCAAGATAAACTTACATTTGAATACGTAAATGCTGAAGAATGATAATTTTAGTTCCTATTTACCAGTGATTTTGTGCAACTAAAAATCATAACCCTCCTTTTGCTTTGCCGTAGTCGGGTAAAAAAATAAGTAACATTTTTCGTGACTTAGGCTGAGTTGCACCATCTTACTTTAACTTTAACAGACGTCAAAAATCTGTCAAACTTCATTATCAAAACACAGGTTATTAATATAGTAAGTTGGTGTAACTCAGCCTTAGTAATATGTGGTCATAGTTAGACATGGTAGCATGTAATTTAGTTCCAATAGGTGTTTATTTAACAACAAAATGTGTAATTTTGTATTTAAAATGAGATAAATTTAGGCGTTGTGCCGTCCCTATTTACCTGAACGTATAATAGGGATTGGACGGCCGAACGCCGTAGCTGAATCAGCTGACTGCGAGCCACCATTTTGGATTTTTAGCGCCACAGACAAACACTTTGATTACGACAGAAAAGAGGTTTGAAAGCATCGCAATCAGGGAATAAAAAGCATACAGCTTAGTATTCTATGTTCTCAGCTGTTTAATGGTAAGAAGCAGACGTGATAAAAGTTCGAAATGAGTATTATTAGATATCTGGGTCGCCCCAACTGACCAAACTTTTGGCGGTAAAATAGCACGTGTCCTCCAAAATATCGATAATAAATCAATGTTGACGCCCGAAACTCGATAAAGCGCGAAAGCAAAACGATAAATTGGCAAAAAATGCGGCATCCAGAGAAATCACCGCGAATATTACGCGGCGAAACTTTTTTAATAACGCCCGCGATTCAGTCTCAATCGAAAAATCCGTAACAAAAACCCTACACAGTAAGAAAAATGTATAAACATGTCAAGGGACTGGACCAGGTACGCCATTTTTTATTGAATTGAACACCTATGCCCGAGAGAGAGGCACGATTCCCTGCGTTTTCAAGCGAGGCAACAACCAAGGGAGCGAGACGGCGATACGGCAAGCACCCGTCCTTATCACACCTCTGGATTCATGAGGACAAAGAATAAGTAGTAATAAAGACGTGACATTCCTGCAGATGGTTGATAAAACTTAATACTTGCCAGTTTGTTCGGTCGCCGGCTATTAAAAGGCAACGAATAGATACGTTGTTACACGGTCTTTAGTTCTCAAGCTTCATGAAAACATTAAAGGAAATGGTTCTCTCTGGCGAAGTCGTATATTGCCTCCATGTTGGTGGTATCGGGCCTTTTTACTTTTGCTATTGGCGCGAAATTGGAGGAAAAGAAAATGGCAAACATTCAACGTCTCAATTTAACTCCGGGTGTTGCTCAGTGTCCCCGATGGAGATACGATCCCAATAAACGGGCGGAATCATTTTAGAAATGCCTAATTTTTATTACGGTCGCATTCGAATTCAAGTTAAGAATGTTTTCAAATGACAAATGCCGTGATCCATCTGTTTCGCTTTCTGTTTATTCCACTCGAGCCAATTAGCGAGAGAGACATCCGATATCCCCGTCGCAACGCAAAGGGACAAGTTGGGGCTCCAATTTTTACCTGATGTTATTACTAGCGTTGACAGTCGTATTATAAGGGACGCAGAAGTGTACGACACTCCAAATATCGCAATTTTATTATGCCCTGATGACTTATAATAGGGTCTTATGAATGGCGTTTAACGTTTAAGAGGATTTACACGTGGGAACTTTCTTATCCCGCAAATTAAGTGTGAGCGAGTGAAAAAAGGACACGATATATCCTTTGAATGACGTCACAGCTACATAAAAGTGATAGCATACTGGAAACTTAATCCAAGTACTCACAATTCGTTATTCGATGGCCGGAGTTCTTGAATAAGCCGATGGAAATAACCTTCAGGCCGATTTCGGAGTCATACGAAACTCGTAAAATCTCACCAAAGAGACGCTTGATTCACCGCCGCTCCCTAATCTTACAAAATGTAACGATCCTGTCGCCTTTATCGGTACATTACCCAGTATCTACGCAAATCCAGCCGAATTCTTAGAGGAAGACGCCGATATATAGTAAATTTTTGCTCGGGCGGAACCAACTGATGTTTCCATTCGGATGTTAGTGGGGGAAACTCGTAAGCGGTGTTCCGTAAAGCGATCGTTTGTTCAGCTGATTGCTAGATTGAAAAGGTTTTCGCTTTGTTATCTATCAGCCTTATATCCATTGCAATTTACAAAATCCTCTCCGCAAACCCGTAGTTGATTGACAATACGACCACAAATGAGTTCGATGGACTGGACGTGTATAATTTGGAAACAATTTCAATCTACAATAAGCTTTCAACTTGGAACCCTAACGGCAACCGAAATTATTTCTCAGCCATGCCCTAGAGACAATAAAATAGCTTTCTTGTAACGATACCGCCTCAGGGCTTCCCGTAATGTTTCTTCCTTTACGCAGTTTCGACCTGCGGTGTAATAAAACAATAAAATGCACAACTTCTTAGATTACTGTTCTTAGGAACGTAAAAACATCTGCCATTGACGATAGCATGACTCCAACTGAAGATAATGCAGTTAAATATAGTTTAGACGACGTGGAGCAAATTCACACGTCCCTCGAAGGTGCGAACTGATTTAATGACCAAGTATAATGATGATAATCGCTTGTAATGTTCCCAGCAACTGGCTAGTAAGCGGATTCCAGCAAACAGAATGGTCAGCTGAAGGGGAAGTAATTATGAGCACATTGCTGATTTACGATAAGGATGTGACGTCAGTAAATTGCGTCATACTAATCATAGACAGACTCGACACTGTTAGTTTAATTGAAAAAGTATTGCATCCACAACTAATTTAGGAGCGTTACAGAAAAGTAATACAGAAGCCCGTTTCGCATTTAAAATATTAGTTCCGATAAAGAACACAATACTGCCTCATTTACATATTTCGAGCAACATTTTTATTTGGGAGCCAGACTTAAATAATTCAGCATGGTAATGGCATCGCAGCGAAATATTCAGGGCTGGTATTAATAATATATTTTGCGTGATCAAAATGTTGACAGATCGACTCTGAAATGTGCAGTATCGGCAAGAATTTCGGTGTAACAATTTGGGAATTACCAACGGACTGACATTACAATTTACAAATATTTTTTGCTGAGCTAGGAAATTTGAAATTTTCTGAGTTTACTAAGAATTACGTACGACGCGACGTAATTAAGAACTGAAAAAGACGAATATATTTTCTTATTTAGTACTGACAATAGTATCAAAAGCAATTAATGTGAGCTACTTAAGTACAGTATCATTTATTTACCGGCGAAGATCGTTTGTAACTTTTTTCATTTCCTTGTAAATGACCATTAAAACATTTCCTTCTACGACATTGCTCATTGGGCTAATAAAATTCAAATCATGCAAATGAATAATTTATTAGTTGGCATAATTACTTTGATTCATTCCCATTGCCTTTAGTCTCGTGACAATATTCGATATCACCTTCTCTATATCTTCGATATTTTCTTCTCTCTCTCTCTTCGTCTAGCCATATTCATCAGACTTGGAAATAGGAACAAAAATTGTAACGCCAATATTTTGGGAATCCCTAATGAAGATTTCATGCCTTATTCATACCTTTTAATTTCTACTTTTAAGAAATTCTAGCAGTGTTTTAATGGCAACCGAAAATGTAAAGCTAAAATATGCTGATAGGGATTTTATTGTAGAAGCCACTTTTTAAAAGTAGCTCAAAGATGCTTGAGATTTTTTAGATATCTTCATGGCTTAATAAATAGTTAGAGAAGCACTTTACCCGCTCTGAATGACTATGGTGAGGCCGTCTCGACAATTATTTCTTTTCTCACTGATGTTATTTATCTGTATCGTCTTTCAAGGCAGTAAGAACTACATTTGAATAGCATTCTCTTTGATGATTGTGGGTTTGAGGATGGCGTTTCTACGACTACAGCCGTTACAAATGTTTTAAAACACTTTTTACTTTAATGACTTCTAGCTTAGTGCTTGTAATTGCCTTTTCAAATATATCTCGGCGTGTTTCCATAGAACAATGGATAATCTTGTATTTTAACGACTGTGAACTGTAGTCTATAGCACCCTTGACCTTTGAAATGCGTAATTATGACTAGTTATTAAAGAACATCGGTAAAAGTTAACAAAGGACATTAAGGTTCTGCGTCAGTTTTTAAAGCATTAATTTCGACCCACGCTTTTACTATTTCTATTCACTTACAAGTTTTATTTTTATGATTTCCTTAGTTTTCCTGCGATCCAAACACGTCAATAAGAAAAAATGTGGTATAATTTTTCTGCTGACATTTTGTGGTATTTTCTGTTTGAAGAACATCATCATCATTGGGTCATTCAGTCTCCACTTCTCCTACAGTACCTAAAATTGAAGAGTGTAGTACTCTTGCATGAACATCTTTTCTTTCCAAAGACAAGTGGAGGATGTGACCTACCTATATTCCCTGGCCAGATGGGTTGTGAAGATTTAAAATGTATATTTGATATCAAAAACAAGAATAATAGTGCCGAAACTGTGACACAAGCGACGTCAACTCCCGCGCATGTAATCATCAATTAGGCGTGCGCCGTAACTGTAACTTCGTCACCGAACATGTCACAATGGGATGTCAAATTTAATTAATCCCTACAAGATAGAGGTAAAACAAACAGCTGCATCTTTACGTAATAGATATAGAGTTCAAATTTGAATGAATAGAAAGACCGCTCGACTAACGGACTGAGGCGGTCCAGTATTTTTTTACTGTTAAACGTCGAAGTTAAATAGATGGTTTATTTAGATACTTCGGTACTGTTTCGGGACCGATGTAAGCTCACTTTGAGATGTTTAAGTTTTTGATTAATTAATCAGTAGGTTAATATGGACGTTGAATAGTCGGTTCAGATGGATAAGATACTAAAAAGTTTAAGGCTGAGTTGCACCACTCAACTTTGACAGTAAATTTAACGATAACCGGTGCAATTTGTATGGAGTTTGACAGATTCTTGACGTTTGTCAAAGTTAAAGTAAGATGGTGCAACCCACCCTAAGTGCTCAGTTTCTTACGTAAAATTTTCTGGAAGTCAGAAGTAACAAAAGCGGGATTAGCTTCCGAAGCATACTTAGGTAAAAAATACGAGAGAAAATCTTTGTAGGCAAAGTTGTTACAGAAGGAAATCTATGTCTAGAAAAAATACAATATTTCTCAGTATCACGACTTCCACGAATCATTTCAAGTCCTAGTAATTTCAGATATTAATTCCATGTATGCGTGTTTGTCTTGTTGGTTGTCCTAATAAAATAAGGCAAAGAAAAAACATCCCCAGACATTCCGAAACATCCCTATTTTCACAAAAGTTATGTGCCTACTTAAAAGTTTGCCGACATAATCCAGTTTAATCTAGATCTTATGTGCCCTTTAGACCTTATCACAAATTAAATTCAAGAGCTCAGCTACTAAGTAGCTGTAACTCTTTTAAATGTTAAGTCTAATGTCCCAATTAAAAAGGCTTAGTCTGTAATAAATACTGAAAGCGGCTTATTTACTTTTAAATCCTCAATACATTATTAACTTTAAGTCTTACTTCAACAGAGATGTTTACAAATGCTAGGATTATGTTGAAAAATATGTTTATTATCAGTTGTATAATCAACGCATTGACATTAATGGTCTGTGGAAAGATTGACATCTGTCACTGTGAATGAATGTCAAAATAAATTCATTTGTGGCGTTATCTCGATTTTTATCTAATATAAATGTATGTTATGACTAATAACAACATAGAAATGGGTATAAAATTATTAATAATTGCTAGAAAATGTAATTGCTTCATAAAAGCGCTTCGTCTAAAGTGAGGCAAAAAATCATTATCATCCAATGTCATATAACATTACGTTTTTACTAACGTCAACTGTCAGAAAGTATGGAAAAAACGTTTAGTTTTTGTGGTGTGTCTAGTTTAAAGTGCCTCACTTTTCTTGAGCTTACTATCAATTTAGGCTTTAAATCTAAGCCTAGTTGTTACATAATCTGTTTAGATAATGTTTTTAAAACATTACGTTAAATTACTACAATTTAAATGACAGATTTCTTAAAAACATTTCACATAACAAAACGTAGGTTATCTCGAAGAATTATAGCACAGTTGTGGTTCAAAACTAACTCTCTTCCACACCTAATGCCATTAAAACAAAATCGACAAAATAAATCTTTAAAACTGGCTGGAAACTCCGTGCCCAGCAGCCGCGACATACGACCCGAAAACGGCGCCATAAATTAAAAGTAAAACTACAAATCAAAATTCGAACACACCCCAAGAACGTAACGCCACCGCGCCACACACGGGTGGAAATAGCAGCGCATCTGTACCATAGAATCACGATTAGGGAGACAAACACGCAACGGATCCCGTGAATTTCATACATAGTTTTGTATTAGAAACGACGATTTTAGTCTAATTTCGGTTGAGAATGCCATTAACTATCTCTCATCAAAAAATACCAAGTTATTGAAGCAGGTTTCGCTACTTAAACTTCAAATTAGGTACGCAAACGTTTTGTTGTGGTTGTTGTGTAAAATTTTTGGTTGGAATATTTTTAGCTGCTAAAAGCGTTAGCACGTTATTCCCTACCATGATTTTCCGTAGTCAATTAAGCGACGGCACTCGATGCAGCCACGGCACAATCGACACATGTCGACATCTGTTCGAGTGGTGGCGTGACACGCACGTTTCCGGGCACATTTCGTGATTTTTTACCCGCCAAATTAACTCGGGATGCATGTTCGAGTAACCACTAAACGACACGTGCGTGGTCACGTCCTAAGGGTGAAAGTTCTTTTTTTACAGATAAGTTTTATGTTTTTTAAATTAGGTTCATTCACTGGCATTAGCTGGAATACTACACCACAGATTACAAATTAATCTAAATTAATAGCATGAAATTGTATGCGGTTTTTGGTTTGTGGAAGGTAATTTTGCCATTCATTCATACTTTTATTTATAGTTTCCTACTCTTTCCGCAATTTTGCACAAAATATGATTTAATACGAAAATTCCATCATAAAACCACCGATCGCAATAAGGATGAAGTAATAACAAACCTAATAAGTAATAAATAACTTCCGAGAAGCCTCAAATAAACCTATTCTACGTCGACGTAATTTTAATACTTATTATTATTCAAAATCCACGCGTTTATCGCACACACGACCGCTATCAATATCGCCTTTACTGCTCAGTTTACGACTAAATCAACGGTTTCATCTTGTAAATGTAACCCTTAAGTCGGTCATAAAATTATGCGATCCATTCAAAGTTGGTGTTGCAATAAAAGATAGATGATATAGATCTTACAGTTTGAGTTTCAAGTCTTTGAAGCCCGCATCGTTAAGTATTTTTTGCTGTCCTAATTATTCTGTACTTTGTAGGATTTTCAGTTTTATGTCATTGCGTCACTTAAAAGATGAGCAAACGAAATAGTTCGCAATAAGAACGGATTTTATTATCACATTCGGTAGGGTATCAAATTTAATTTGATGTGTTTTTATCGAGACTATAAAATAAGATTTCACATAATGATTACATTTTACGATTGCACATGTGCCGAATAATATTAGATTCCTTTGCCACATTATTATAAATTAAAAAAACAATTGACCATAGCCAATAAACGTCAATATCAAATTAGCAATGTTTAGTTTTCGTTCGGCGCTTTTTTCGTCGATTGTTTTTTATTTTCGGGTCGTGTTTTGGAGTTGATTACACAAAAATAGTAAAAACAGTGCTTATTTTTGTTCAATTTTCACTACCGTAGTTGTTTTCACTGCGAAATTAACAAATGGAACGCTCCAAAGAGATTGTTATCATAAAATTGGTTTCTAACCTAAGATTATGGCGCAACTGGGATCAGTTTTTACTTAAGTCAGTATTTTATTATTATTTTTAATGATTTAATTAATTTACTATCTAATTTTATCTATCTTAGACGAAGAGATGCCGTTTGTTTTGGACTACTGGCGCCATCTATACGCTACCGAGGAAGGGCGAGAGCTTTCTATGTAAGTTCAAGATTTGTTGCTACGTTTTCTGAATGTAATGATACAAATCGTTGTAAAATATTTATATTTTGATTTTAGTCGTTTTTGATGTCACTTTTGAGATTTTGTTTTTGTTATGATTCCAGAGTTTTATAGTGAACTATGATCAATTGCTGGCTGTAAAAATAATCCGTAAATGAAATGACGAGTGAAATCACATGGAATTCTACATCGGTCCAACTCGGTATCTTCAAAGCTCTCAAAAAGGAATTCAAGATCCTTTTATGAAACCAACCTCCACGAAGACGCTTCTCAAATCTTGTAATCGAATCGCGATGCAATATCGCGGCATTAAAAATGCTAAAATACCTCAGGCAACCTACCATTACCGTTACAGCCAGCCGTCTAATTAATACCCTCGCCCACTCGCACCTCGGCGGGACTCGAACCCGTTTTGAAACCCTGGAGTGTTTACAGTGCACGCCGCGCATCTACAATGCAAATCCTCAAACCATATCTACTATTCAATACGACTTACACCGCGCCGATACCACCTACGAATACGAAAGCGAATCAAGACTATCGATTTAACTCCACACGAGGGCCGTAGAAAGAATTCCTTACAACAATGAACCGGTGTAACAATAAATACCTTAATGATATCCCGAGATCCGAGAGAAAAGGCGTCCGGCGGCAGGCAGAGACCCGTCCCACACTTTTCAACAGAAATCCACTAGAACAACTCGTGCAGAGAACATCACAACATGAAATGGCACAATCTTATTCACAACACTGATGGGAATCCACAGCACTGGTTTGGTTTTGGTACAAAAGATGTTTTTTCGTAACACAACGCGACGCAGCGCTTCCCTCCGTGGGTCGACCGTTGCGCGCGGCAGCCGGGCACTCACTGAACTGGTTTGTCGGGGGCGCGGGCGCGCGGGGGGCCCGGGTGCGTTTGGCTCGCTTTTATGAAAATATTTCGTGAGTAATGCACATGTTATGTTTGAGTGCGTCGGCCTAGGAAGGCCTCGGATCTTTTGATTGAAGTGCAGCATGTACCGCGATAGATAAAGCTGCTAAATGCAGCAGGTCAAGCCGCTGGATGCGCGGCCTTTGTCCCATGCCACGCCGCGTACCTGCCAGGTACGGCCGGGCTGCATTTCTATCAGCAATCTAATTTACAACGTATTGCTACTTGTTTGGTATTAAGCTCGTATTAAGCCTTCATTACCGTTGCTTATTATTGCGAGTTACTGTTAATACAGCGAACATGTCGATGGACAAAAGGCACAAAGTTATCAGTTCAAAGAATCTCCGTGAAGCTTCACAAATAAAAGCTTAGGGCATGCTCTTATTGCATCCCATAAGCGAAATTAAACTCACATCCATGATTGAGGCGAATAATCAATTGGATGCAAGCATTCCTCAAGATAAAAAGTTGATATAAATTGAAGATGTTCTGACAGCCTTTTAAACTTCAAATAGGCTTCTGTTAGCAACGACAATACTACTAATTAAAAAGAGGTACTATTAATTAAGGATGATAAATAAGATCCTGAAGCCATTGTAAACAAGGACGATAAAATGAAGCACGAAGAAAAATGTTGTAAATTATTTTGGCAATATTGGTAAACTGCAAGGTTTCTCCAAAGTTCTCTTCGTTTGCTAAACCTCTAGTTAAATGACCTCTGCTTAACATCAACTTTAGTAAATTAGCGGCACCAAATGTTTTGGCGAAGAAAACATGAGTTGCAAAATGTTTCTGAGAAATAGCTGACTTAGTTGTGGGTATATTAAGCTATGTATTGTAAGATTCTACATACAAGCAATCTTTGTACTCCACCATTACATACAATGTTGCGTTGTTTCTTGCATTCTATCCTATATCTACCTAGTTAATTTCGTGCTTAATGCATACAATTTGGTTGCACAAATCTTCTCAACAAACAAGAAAGGAAGAAACTTAACTATCCCAACCAAATCAGGAAGATGGCGAAATTTAAACAGTATTTTTGAAAACTGGAAGAATTTTACTGGAATTACTTCAGATCGATCTATTTCTATACTTTTATCCCAAAAATTCCGTATGAGACGAGCATTTTAATATCAATTAAATATACTGAAAAGAATGTAAGTAGGTACTTACTCAATAAGAAAAATCTTCTAAAAAGAAACAATGTATCTACCCACGCTAAAGTAAATACCTATTCACTATGTATAATTATATTTATCTACAAACAATAATATCATTTCAATTGCTCTTACAGTGTTTCTTGTTTGCATATTACCGTTTTTATGTTCTTTTTCACTTACAAATTAACCTGGAGAGTCGTAAAAATGATTAAAAGCTTTAGCGCCAATTGTTTGTATAACTTCATAAGCCATACAATACCCATCAATATTATGTACAATCGATTTATATTCAGTAGCATCAGTGATGATATCATTATTAATAAAAATGTTATGACTATCCCATAGTGTTTTAAAGAATAATCATGATGGATTCAGAGATAAACGGAAATAATTAAATGATTAGTTTATTCAGGGATGTATTAGCATTCGAAAATGCTTTTTTGATTGTTTTAAGCAAATATTGAGTAATAAGGATATTAACCTATGTTGTCTTTGTTATTTTATAAACACTTTTAGCAAAAAGATTCAATTGACTTAGACGATTAAATATCCCAGACTGGTATTGTAAACTGACAAAGCTTTTTTAGCTTTAAAAGTTCTCTCAAAGACATTAAAGTTGAATATTGTACTGACCGTGTACGCAACGTCTAGCTAGACCATGAGGTCTGTCTGTCACTACTTGGAAGTGAACCCACTGCCCTCTCTCTCTTGAAGTCGATATTTGGCACTATTTTACTTTAAAAGTATATGAGGACTTCAACACTGGTGATGGAACTGACCCTGTATTTAAGCTCTAGAAACTAAACCATGAGTTTTGTCACTGCTTGGAAGTGAACCCACTGCTATCCCTCTCTCCACGTCGATATTTAAGCACTCACTCGCAACGTTTCCGATACTGCTCATAAGACCCAGATTAAGGGGCACTTCCACCGTTAAATTAAAACCGAGTGAGAGGCAGCCTAGAAATTTTACGATATTAATAAACCTCTATTAGCAGACAAGACGGCGTACCGCGGCAATTCTGAATTATGGGGCAACGTTTGGCCGACATTTTAAATTGGTAGGCTTAAAAATACTTTGAATCCACAGTGGATCAACAAATGCCCATGGATTCAAAGTGCACGCACGATTTTCAGGACATTGGTTAATGGAACTGAAAATAATAAGCACAATGCACATATTGAATCAGGAAAGGTGATAAAAAAATAAAAATTCTAGCTTCACAAAAGTTCTCGAATTAAAGTGCGAAGAAATAGAATGAAAAAGCGATCTTTAATATTCCAAATCCAATACCAATAAGCTTTATTACAGAACACAGAAAGGAAGAAACACAAATATTAATAAAAGTGTGTTATTTACAAAGTTCGCGTTTGTTTGGGAATAATATTAATGAAAACCTGAAAAATGTTTTGGGATTCAGTATTACGTGTGGAATTTAGTTCTCCGAAAAGAGGGCTGAATGGGGACGAACCTAATTTCAAAGGACGTGAACTACCTCAAGTCCGGCTTTGAAGATCGGATGTGGCCATAGACAATGAACGGATCTTATCCTCGAATACCCGCGATGACCTGCCTCCTGAAGGATAGCAAATCGGCTGAGCCTCATAAATTCTTCTATCCGCAATTCGCTTACAAAATCTTCGATGTCAAAGCGGGTATTTATATAAAAACGCATTTTCAGAATTGCGGTGTCCTTTGATGTTAATCCTTGGATTTGGGTTCAACGATTTAGGGGATTCCTTTGCCCGCTGTGTGTTTATATGGAAATGTATCACGGTGCACAATTTAGAGTAATTGAGCCTTCCATGCCTTTCCATGTAGCCTTCATTGAGGTTTAAAGAAGATTGGGTCCGATTTGGCTGGTGGTGGTGACCACAAGGTAGACAGAATCATAAATAAAGGTGGCGCTGTATGCAGGCCATTGCTAACCGGCCAATCTGGAAATCATTGGGGAATGCTAATGTTCAGCAGTGGACGTCCTGTGACTGAAATGATGATGATGACGTTTTGGTTGGTGGTGAAAGAACGCAAGACGAATGCTAGTGGAAATTTCTGATGAAGTTTGCCTTGCCTTTCTGGCAGGCTTTGCAATTTTATACATTTTCCTGACAAAAAAATGGTTGGTGGTGGAACGGTGTGCGTTACTAGCGACACCTAGCGGGGGGGTAGGGATTACCTGTCGCCCCCTGTCGGCGAGACGCGTCAAGTGTCGTCAAAAACTGGGAGAGAATTTGTGGATTTGACGCTCGTTTCGACTTGATATTTGAATGTGTTACTGGAAGTACAAAACATTTATATATATAATTGTTGACCGATTAAACTGGTGGTCTGCGAACCGAAATAGTGGTAGTAGTAGTGTAGAGTAGTAACACATGGTAGCGCATTTGAGTTTAAAATTAGTCTAATCTTATAAATGGGGCAAATGGTACATCCTACTTAACGTTTCTATGAATACTTAGGAAAATTTGAACAGATAGTTAAGTATTTGACTGTAACCTGAAGATCTAGATGAAACATAATGGTGTTATAGCATTACTCGTATTTTTGCGTTAATAATTATTAACTTTATTTTTACCCGTTAGTTTTTTCTTGTATTTAACTGCAGGATATAAAAAATGAGGGTTTCAACCAAACTGGCTGAGCTATAAATCTTCAATCTTAAGATGGAAATGATACTCCTTTTTATTTCCATATAAGTTTCCCGGGTTTAAGTGTTGTTTTTATTGAAATTAATAAAACTTGGCGATGTTTTTACCGCCGGGGTTTTGTAATAAAACGAAAACATTTTGGGGAGTTCATAATTTTCCAATGAAGTTGTGTTTCTCTTGTGGTCAAGTAAAATTTTCGAATGAAAGAAGTGTTTAATTTTTTAAATGGGCAATTAATTTAGTTAACATATTAATACCTGTAGGTATTCATAGGATCATTTTTGTAGAATAACTAATCACTTTCTTAAAAGTTAATTAAAAGGGTCAAAAGTATTTTAATTGTATTGAGGTCATACAAATAGACACAAATTAAAATACAATTTATTTTGTGTTAATAATCAATTAGGTACTATATTTAAATTTTTATGAATCAAATCAAATCAAATCAAAAACATTTATTTCTTAGAAAGTGGTAACAAGATATTAAATAAGAACGGGTTCAGCACCTTCTGCCACTTGTGGCGTAGAAATATTTACATTATAGCATTAAGTATGAATGTCAGTTTTTATGACAGTCTTAAATAAATAAATGTCCTTAGACATTTTACACAACGCTTCTAGTCCCAAACTAAGCAAAGCTTGTAATAGGCACTAGACAACGAACAATAAAACCTATACTACATAGAATATAAGAACCCTAGCACATTTAAATTAAGCATCTAGTGACGGCACAGAATAAGTAAGTGTCGGCAAATATCTAACAAGTGTGCAGCGGCTCTATTAAAGTTCCCTTACGAAACCTGACATTAAAGGCAATACATTAATAAACCAACTATTAAACTGCAATTTTATTAACTGCCACCTGTCACTCAATGCCAATTAGGCAGGAACTATCGAGTCACTCTAGGCTAAGTCTATAACTTACTCAAGTTAGGTCCTGAATTTTAAAGTCAAATCACCGGTCGTTAGAGTTATTTGGAAACTTTGGCCAGTGATGGGATGGGCCCTTGTCGATGTCGATACCGCTTCCGACATAATAAACGAAAAAGCTTTTTGATACATGGTTTTTGGATGGTAAACTGAGGCAATAGGGCAAACCGGGTGAAACTCACTTCCACCTTCAGGCTGATCATCATTTTTCATCAGGTGAGATGCAAGCCAAGGGGCGTCCTCAAACAGAAATAACTACTCCTTATAACAAAAAAAAAAGGTATGTTTGTCAGTATTAAGTCACAATTAAGTAATGCTGCTTTTAGACTATGCGGAAATTAGCAGAGTCTAATAACTCTAAAAACAGAGGAGTGGGGATGAAATTCATTCATAATTCATCCCCACTCCACTGTTTTTTTTACTTGGCTTGGCTAATTTCCGCGCAGTGTAAACGCAGCATAAGATTTTCGAAAGGACATTGTCAGAAACCGCCTAAAAAACCGCCCAAAAACATTAACCCATCATAATTATTTTCTATTTTTTTTAATACATTAAGCACCCTTTCATTCTAATGGACACTTAAGCATTGAAAAATTAAATAAATAAGTCTTTTAACGTTTATTCTATAATACTATTACAACTTCCGGACGTTTTGGTGCGTGGCATGGTCTAAAACCTATCAAGTTCCATTATTTTTGCCGATAAAATCTGTACGAGGCATTACCGTACTTTATTGCTGGGAGTCCATGTATAGTGATGTTCCTGCGGCCATCATAGACAATAAAATATCGATTTTGAAAATAAAATAAATCGATTAGAAGACTAGATTTGCGTTAAAAGCTAAAAAGATATTGACACTATTACAAGAAGCTATCTAAAGTGTCCAACTGGTCGAAGGTCGTAAATAAAATGAAAATAATTAGGACCATAAACTGATATTCATGGTATCATAACTGTAAAAGTGTCAGAATCCGATGTTGAATCCAATGCCAGTTGAAGTGAGAGAAACATATATCAACCTAGTATAGTTGCCAGTCTCTTATAATCTATGCCAATGAGGGTTTTCGCGATTGAAAAATCCGCGAGATGGCAATACGTATACGCGAGGTCCAAATGCTGCATGATTGGTGGATTTTGACATATCTGTCAATGTCATGTCAAAAATAACCAATCATGCAGCATTTGGACCTCACGTCTACGTATTGCCATCTCGCGGATTTTTCAATCGCGAAAACCCTCATTCATAGCGCATGTATAATAATAGACCAAATGAACTTTTATAGATTGTGAAAGAGAAGATAAAGATTTTATTATTTTATTAAAATTGCCACAAGGTAGTTTTTCAGTAGAAACCAGGATTGGATTATCGCTACAGGCAAGTATCAGAACATTTTATAAATATTTTTAATCGATTATATCCTTGTGAATCGTTTTAATAAATTGTCATTTTACTTTTTCAATTAAAACTTTTTCAATCCCTAGTCTTGTCAAACTGTCATAATGTCAACAAATTATAAATGTCACGTCAGTTGACTCAATTTCAGTCTTCTGTGCGTTTATTGTATTTTTATTTCAATGAAATAGTGCTAAAGGGTTAGTACTAAAAGTGAAAGCCTTTTTTCAGAAAGAAAACCAATGTGGTGCCCTTATTATTCATACTGTTTGAAAGTTACAAGTCAGTGATACAGAGTTGCCGCCATTATAACTCCGTAGTGATACCATACCAAAGAAGAAGTTTTCCTAAACACTTGTGTTATTTTTATATGTGATCAAATAAAAAGGATTAATTCTACTGCTCAAATGGAATAACTTATCCCAAGAGACCGAATATAAAAAAAAACCTCTCCATAGAAATTATCACCATCACGAGAATGTGATTTTTTTTGAGAATTTGATATTGGTCCTGTAAGAAAAGTAGTTGTATTTCAGTAGTAGAATCAACCCTTCTTGTTTCATCACCAAGAGTAACTATAAAAACGCCCTGTAGGTAGGTATTATTAAGCTGAAGAGTTTGTTTAGTGTCAAAGACTGTCACACAGTGTAACTTAAATTGGCATATTATGATAATGAACATAAAAACTTAAATAAATATTTATTTTAATATTTTTTCTATTTATTTATTATCCCAAAGCTTCACAGTGACAGCTGAAACAGCAATACTGTTGTAAAACTAAACTTAGAACAAACTGTTACAAATATTTTACAAATTAAAATAAAACCGCATGTTGCTTTACTTTCTCGTATAGGTAATAAATGTAATTAATGGCTAGATTATTAATGTTACTTTGTTACCCTTAATAGTGAGGAGATCTTATAAAATGGTAACCCTGATTTTCATTGTCATTCAAGTGCTCTTTCTTCGCATAGGCTTCTGTGATTTGGCCAAGGGCCACACACATTGCGATAACATTATGCGACATTGATTTGACAGCAGCGGAGTGAAGTCTTGCGACTATGCAAAATGATACCCTGTAATCGTAGCGCATATAGACATAGACGGGGCGGGGCACATAGCTCGTAGAGCTGATGGCCGCTGGGGCAGGAAAGTTCTTGAGTGGCGACCACGAGCCGAAAGACGTAGCGTGGGCAGGCCTCCCACTAGGTGGACCGACGATCTGGTCAAGGTCGCGGGAGGTGCCTGTATGCGAGCGGTGCAGGATCGGTCTTCGTGGAAATCCTTGGGGGAGGCCTTTGTCCAGCAGTGGACGTCTTTTCGGCTGAAACGAACGAACGAACGATACGTATTACCGCTATTTACCAGACATTACTATTTATTGCATACTCGCCGGATTACACGTAGGAGCACGCGCGTTACAGCTTCGGCCTTGCATTATTATAAGATCTTGTTCCGCCCTTTTTCGAACTTCCTCCGTGAGGATATCCCCGCCGAATTCTATGATGAACCTATCAAAAGTCATATTCTGCAATGTCAACCCACCACAAGGTGGACCGACGACCTGATAAAGGTAGCGGGAAGGCGCTGGATGCAGGCCGCTACCAACCGTGCGATGTGGAAGTCATTCGGGGAGGCCTATGTTCAGTAGTGGACGTCCTGTGGCTGAAATGATGATGATGATGATGAAATGAATGAAAATGACAAATCTTCGAACGTGTATAATACCGTGCCAAAGTAATCATATAATTTTGGCACCTTAATAACTATTGCCGTTTTTGTTGTAAAGATCATGCAGCGCTACTTGCGGATATTATTGGAAAGAAAACTATGTGGGCTCTAGATCTGAAGCCGCTTTAACGAACACGAAGTGCTCATACAATGCGGCGTATTTTCTTCCAGTCTTTAGTCAGGAATTTAGTCGAATTAAAACCCCGGTTGAACGTGATATAGCCGCACTAGAATACGATGCTTTTTTGCATAATCGCAAGACTTCGTTCCGGTGTCGACCGAATGTTATCATGATGTATGTGGCCCAGGGGTTACTGTAGCCGCTAAGGTTTGAAACTTCTTGCTTAAAATATTGTAGTCTTTGGCATAGACTACGACGGTAGTCAAGGAGATAGGAGTTTGTTATCTCGTGTCAGATGTAAATGGTGAAAAGAAAACTCATGATTCGTGTTATTTTTATGCAATATGCAGGTTTTTTATAAAAGTGGAACCCCGAGTGATCTCCAAAACCCATTCTATTATTATATACGATTCGGCTTCGATATCTATAATACAATAGGAGTTTATTTCATGTGTCAGATGACAAGGGTGGAAACAACCTACGATTCATGTTGTTTATTTACGTGCAATATGTGGGCTTATTATAAAAGTGGAATGCCGAGTTGTATTTCTAAAACTAGTTCTATTATTTTATACTATTTGGCTGCGACTCGGCGTGACGACAATACAAAACATTTTTCGCGAATCGGTGTTCATACATTCACACAATACATTAGACGCCATGTTGTCATAAACGACATATTATAAAATCGCTGTGATTTAATATTATTAATCATTAATTTTATGGCAAGTGTCCATCAGGAATCATTGTTCTTACACACAGAATCGTATTATTTCGCTTTCGGGTAGTAATATGTCAAAATTGTTGGTTCTTAGGCGAACAATGTATGGAGAACGAACATTGTCCTTTAAACGTTGTCTATGAAACATCAAAGCTCATACCAGCTTGTCTAGATGAGCTTACTAAGACATATTTCTGCGGTGTTAATAAGTGATCACCTCATTATAGTTAGTGCACAAGATCTGGGGCCTAACCCTAAGATTAATGTGATTTCTGATAAAAATGTCAATGTTGAAAATCCTTATTTCTACAAAAGTATCGATATACCTACCTACGTGTTTGTTCACATCACTGCTTGTAGAGTAGACCTTTAGCTATTTTAATACAATTCATTTGTCTGTTTGAAATATTGAGATGACAAGTTCAAATAAAGTTGTTCTGTTTAAGTAGAGCCTTGTAAGAATTATTAAAGTGCCCAAAGCAATCAAATTAAAATAATTGATGAACAAATTTTACAAATACACAAAAAGAAAAGAACATGATCTCTGAATCCTTCAGTTTATGTTGAATTTCATAATTACAAGAGTATTCCTATCTATAAATGATCAAACATGTATTTCAGGTTTTTCAGAATTCATCCCTAAAGAGAAAAATAGGGTAACAGTTTGAAAATCAACATTGGTGACATACCTACTCGTAGTCTAAAAATCAACACGAAAACAATGTGCCATGAAGATTTTCTGAGTGAGAACGAAAAACACGCGGGCGAAGCCATGGGAAAAAGCTAGTCTATGTAATGTATGTAGGTACAATGTACTGAGATGTTTAATTTCGTGTACGAGTATAGTTCTTGCAGCTCACGAAGGCGAGTGAGCTTTACTTGTGTGTGTACGTGTACATGCACATAACGATAGTGTAACGTCTATCAAAACTCTTGAAAAAAACGAACAGTAGCGAGCCACCACACATTAAAGCCCACTCGCCTTCGTGAATTGAAAGAACTACCTATACTACCTACTACCTACCTAATTAATTAATTTCTTAGATCGTCTTTCCTAGGTTTTACTTATTTAGGTAGATACTTAACTATATTTTATGAAATAACTTCCTTGGTTTACGGTATTGTATGCTTTTTAATACTAAGGAAGTACGTAAATCTGTACTAGAGGAAGGACAACATAAAATTAATAAATATACTACTAATGTACTGTAATTTCCTGAAGTACTATATTTTTCAAAGTTTGTACATAAATTCTCAAGGTTTATAACCCATGTTTATTATTTATTTCGCACTCGGCTATTTCCCGGTAGTGAAATCGATATTGGAATATTAATTTAAAGATATTAGAAAGGATATAGACACGAGTATATTATACGTAGAATACCGTATATACTCACTTTAATATCCGTTATAAAGAGAGTTGTGACATTGAAGATTTTTCGCAACCTATTAACCAGTGAGCTCCCAACAGCGCGTATTTGTTAGCTCGAGATTTGCAACTAAAAAACACGCACTGTTACAAGCTCGCTAGTACTCGTACTTAGTTAAAAGTTCCAAAAACATCGAAAATGTCATCATAACCATCATAACTCTCCTCTTAGTAACACACAACTTACAAATTAAAGGTACAGTTACACATGATCATTACAAGCACAATTGTTATTTAGTAGCATGTGTGTCCAACAGTGGGTGTCCTACGGCTGAAATGATGATGATGATGAGGAGCAGGAGAACCAAAGCAACTGACATAGCCCGCAGAATCTCTAAAATCAAGTGGCAGTGGGCGGGCGGAGCTGATGGCCACTGGGACAGGAAAGTTCTTGAGTAGCGACCACGAGCCGGAAGACGTAGCGTGGGCACGCTACCACTAGGTGGACCGACGATCTGGTGAAGGTCGCGGGAGGTGCCTAGATGCGAGCGGCGCAGGACCGGCCTTTGTGGAAATCCTCGGAGGAGGCCTTTGTCCAGCATAGCATTGGACGTCTTTTGGATGAAACGAACGAACGAACGATAAGGAGGAATGTGTCAAAACATTGCTAATAATAAGCATGCTCATTTCGAATTATTCAAGCACGCTTGTTTTAAGCATGACATTTTATGAGCAAGTGTAATTGTACCTTAATCTTGATCGTACTACAACCATTACTAAAATTTCAGTATTTGTTCTGAGCTTCCTACTAATATTTATAGGTACTTACTCGTAAATGCGAAAGTTTGGATGTCTGGATGTTTGTTACTCTTTCACACAAAAACTACTAAATGGATTTTGATGAAACTTTACAGTACCTATTATTGTCTATAACCGAGAATAACATATTATAGGCTATAATTTATGACGATCTGCGACAAACGAAATTTCTCGCGGGTGAAGCCGCGGGCAAAAGCTAGTGTACCTATATTTACTAGAATTATACAAATATATTACATATTTTATTTGGTTTAAGACACTGTGGAGTAATATTTACAATTCAGTGCTAGACCAAAATGTACAGTCATTGCGCTGCGAAGAACGCCTACAGATGCTAAATCACGGTTAATGCTTGCTTTCCATTTAAAGCTACTAAATAAAGCCACCTTTTGTAACATTATGGATGCAATAAATTATTGAGTATTGAAAGCTCTATGTGCGTTTAATTCTTAATGCCTGGTAGATGTTTGTTACTTCCACATGCACAAACTAAACGCTAGACTGATTTAGATGAAACTTTACTTCAACGTCAACTATGCACAGAATAACATAGGTACCTACAGCTGAAAATAATTACGAACTTCAAGGCAAAACTTCTTTTAAAGCCCTAAAAATCAAACAAGTTAATTTTCAATTAATTTAATCATTTGATCTCTAGTTATTTTGTAACAGTTAGTTATCGTGTGTGTCGTGAAAACTTAAAATTGTTTTACAAAATCGTACGGGGAAGTCTCATTTTGACAGCCATTAACATTAAGTACTTACCAGAGTATTTCGTTTTTGTGTAAATAAATTTTATTGAGCCAGAATTTAAGTTTTAAAGCCAACTATAGCATCGAATATTATATCACCCAGTGGACCACAGAAGATGAGCTCACCTTAACCGGTGCCCTCTGTGACCCAAGACGCGTAACTAGGAGTTGTCATGCGTTTACTTGGATTCACCTTAGGTTGTCTAAAGGACAATTTTGTATGGTGAACTTTGTTAAGACACGACCTAATGATTTTAAGCCGACAATTTACGTATTAGGTGTGTTTTTGTCACAAAAATATAGGAACGTATGTCTTTTTTTTTTATTCACAACGAGAAAGCTCTTGGCCTGTATCTCACCTGATGGTAAGTGATGATAAGGCCGAAGGTGGAAGCGAGCTTCACCCGGAATCCTCAACCACGGAGGAACTGGCTATCTTACCTCTAACTGCCGGAACACAACAATGCTGTTAACATTGTTGTTATGGCGACAGACTTAGGTAAGATGGTGGTAGCTAGCCAGGCGGACTTAGAACAAGCCCTACCACCAACCAAACCGAACAGAAAAATCTGCTCCCACTGGGAATCGAACCCGGGACATCTGCGTCTGAAGCAGGTGGTCTTACCACTAGACCACAGAGGCTGTTAAAGTCTTCTTCTTCTTCTTTTCCCTAGCCCTTTTTCCCATGATTTAGGGTCGGCTTTCCTTGTTCTGAGGCGAAAGGACACTCTGTCCTGGGTTGTCGAAATATTTATGTTCTTAAGTAAGTTTAACAAACTATTTTAGATTTAGTGCTGACTCTACCATCTCAACTGGGTTACCTGTTTTTCAGTAAGACGAGGTAATATTTCAAACTTTTTTAACTGGAGTTCGTTTTATCGGCAAAGAAATAAGTTAACTAAGAAATAAAAATTTACATTAAAATAGGTACTTCGGCTAATTATTATGTGACACACCTTTTGTTTTCAGGCCTATAATAATCGTTTGGGTTAGTTTTTCACCACAAGCATATTATATTAATCTAGTTATAGTATTTAATAATCCCGCCGGTCTTATTTTCCGGCGGCGTGTCTAGTCAATTAAAACTGTTTGATAGCGCCTCTAAATACTCTGCAATATTATCCACACATGGAATCTGCATACGAATAGTGGTGCCATGTTGTCGAACGAGATTGTAACGATGCGACCGAGTTAAAAGATTTTCGTTCTTTACTTGCAAAAGTACTTTGGTGAAAATTATTTATTACGTCCGCGATTTGGATCACTGTTTCACTTTGTGTTTTTTTTTTCATACCTGGTAGTGCTTGTTCACGTAGGCACGCGCGGGCGCGGGCGCGGGCGCGGGCGCGGGTAACGTCGCGAGCTCGTGTTCATATTGACGACCAGGCGTTCGCGCGATTGTGACGTATTGTCAGAGGTCGAATTATGGACGACGATCTTTTATTTTTAACCGAAAATTCATACCTAAAGTGGGAGATGCTAAAAATTAGAATTGGTGTGCACGAAATTAATAAAGAAAGAGAACGGTATGGTGAATTTCATACTTTATATCGTAATTTGAGAGAACATCCTTCAAGGTTTTTTGGATATACCAGGATGAGTGTCAACTGTTTTGATTACATACTGGATTCAATAAGGAGTGATATTTCAAAAGTAGACACAAATTTTCATAAAAGTATAAAGCCCGAAGAAAGACTATTTGTAACTATAAGGTGAGTTTAAAAAAAAGATTTTCTTAGTAAATAATTTATAATTTTCAATCAAAATCAAATTCAAACAAGGTTCCTCTTTATTATTTAATTTAATTAATATTATCGTTATCAACTAAACAACATTTCTGTTCATATGATGACTGTGTTTACTTTGCCAAATAGGAGTTCTAGCCTGAATAGCACTAATAAACTCTTCTGTATTGAACGACATGATAAAAACGTGCTATCGTTTCTAGCGACAAGATCAAACTGGTTGAACTTACCTGACGTCGTGAGTGAAACGCGCGCGCCGCCGCTAGTTTGACATGAACACACACAAACATCTTCACCCGTTGAAATTACCGCGAGCGCTCCGCGCGCGCCAGTCGCTAGCTTGCCCGCTAGTTAGACCGCACGTGCGTTTCGTACGTGAACACTTGGAATCACTACATATGTTGATATTTCGTCACCGCGCCCGCGCCCGCGCCCGCGAGTCAACGTGTGCAAGCACGTAGACCTCCGACGATAAAATGACTCCATTTTATGAGTAACTGTTAAGCTATGCACAAACTGCAAGGAGAGTAAGTAAACGCACAATTTAGCTGAAGTGTAAGCAAGTAATTTAAGTATTAATTAAAACAACCTTTCATCTGTGTAATGCACCTAGTTTCGCCCGCTGCTGTCTGTCAGACAAAACATAATAACAAAATAAAAGTTGATAACTAACATCGGTTGTTTCAGTTGTCCCATACCGTACGGATACCGACGTATTCTCGTTTCTCATACTCACCCGATCGCAAGCGAACTAACATCGGTGCATCTACGATATAAATTAAGTATCTTATGGCCATTCTTAAAGTCGCACGCACGCGATATTAATTATTTTATAGCATGAGAGTAAATAATATAAACGATGATTAACACTCGCAATCAACTCCCGGGGGCGAGGCTAGTTTTATTGTTGTTACCTGAGAAATGCTGTTGTTTTCGCTATTAATGTTATGAGAAACGTTATAAAAGCTGCTTAATATGAACAATTTATTTGAAATATGCGCTTTAATCAGATCTATGGAATTGGTGCTAAAATATTTAAGATTAAGTTAATGTAAGAGACAGAAGTAGGCTCTCAAAAGTCCTGGGTTCGATTCTTGGCTGGATGGCGAGCCTTGGAAGCCACAGTTAACTTCTTAAGATTTCACCAAAGAATCTAGTAGAAAAGTTTAGGTCCCATAGAAAAATAAATAAAAAATACGTTTTAAAAAGCGCTAATGCATTAAATTATGAAGTTTGACACTGTCACATAATAAATAATAGTCCCACAAAACTACAATTTGCAACAATTTATGATTCGATAACTGTGTGATTACTATGGGTTTACTTTAGATGTGCTCGCTAAGCGACTGCGTACCTAATAATAAAATGTCATTAAATATGACATATTTTGCAGCGCCCCTAGCGGCTACTTTCAAGAAATAAAATCTTAATAGATTTTTTGTGAGAATGCACACCAAATTATTGAAAGAAATAAAAATCGATCACAAATCACAATGTAACAACTCCATCTTACCCTTCACTTATTACAAACTAACATTATTATCCATTCTAAACCTCATTTACGATAAAAATGCATACCTAAATCGAGTTAACCAATCCCTTCCATTTCTGTCGGTTAACGTATAGATCAAAGAGCGCTTAACATTCTTCAACCTGGTATTTTAGTATTTAGTTTATGTCAAATAAAGTAACACGTGCTGCAACAATAAATAGATCTTGTCGCAAGGAGGTGACGTGTATGGTGATAGGAGGAGCGGATAGCGGAGAGATGAGCGACAGCGAGTTTGGGCAAATATTTTTTTAAAAGAGGGAAAGATGTAGCTACTACTAATATATATACAGGGTGTTAGGTAAATGGGTAGGTATATGAACCGACACTAGCCCATGTTAACATGGTCATTTAAATGGTATGGTGAAGTCAGAAAATTTATATCTTCATTTTAATTATTTTATTTTTCATACAAATCGGATTTTATAAAATTAATTTTGTATGAAAATTAAAAAAAATTAAATGATGATATCAAATTTCTGACTTCACCATACCATTTATATGACCATGTTAACATGGGCTAGTGTCGGCTCATATACCCATTTACCTAACACCCTGTATATAAAAGAAAGTTGTGTTAGTTACTCCACTTATAACTCAAGAACGGCTGAACCGATTTAGCTGAAAATTGTCAGGGAGGTAATTTAGAGCCAGGAGAAGGACATAGGATACTTTTTATCCCGTTCGACAGCATTCCCGTGTGATTTGACATGAAACGTCAGTCACTATAAAACGTGGTATAACAAAAAAAAATCAGACTTGGAATAACAAACCACGCGGGCGAAGCCGCGGGCGGAAAGCTAGTTACTGATATTTCTTAACCCCTCTTACTACTTAACCTCTCGTACTTTTAGAAGGGAGTTATTTATATTAGTCTAGCAGTTGAACCGGTATTTGGATGCATATGGTAGAAATCGTACCAAAGTATTTTTCAAGCTTTGTAAAAGCTCATTTACCAGTTATCCCTATCAAATGCCTCTGCTTTGAGTCACGAATTATAGACATATTTAATCTGGTACGATATTTTGGTGCATTCTCTCCTAGTTAATAAAAATTGCCCCCGAGATCAAGCATTACTACGAAGAAATACTAACTTATAGTGATTATTGCAGAGGTATAATGAGCTTTTTAAGCGTTTTTGAGAAATACATATTCTTTAATCATAAGCCAGTTGGTATTCCAAAATCGCTCCGCCTGTGACCGTAAACAAGTAACAAGCAACCGAGCGGTCACCAGCTGCCGGCGCAAGTGGATTAAAACAATTGATTAATTCAAGTACAACTGTTGAATGGGCTGGACCGCTTCCAGACGCCGTTAGACATGCAGTCCTTGTTATAACTTAATGACGTAGGAACAGTTATTTAATTTAATTGCTGTGTGCTGAGACAGCTTTAAAAACAATTTAATGGTCTCTCTACCTGGGTCGCCTGGAAGAAATCGCTTTCATTACCTTTCTATCTATCTGTGATGTGCATTGCATTAAATGATTCTTTCTTTCTTTCTTTCTAACCATAAGAAATAAATTTTGCCAGTCCGATTTTTAGATCGTATGAATTGCAAATGTAATGTATCAGTCGTAACTACAAACTTACCTAATTGTGTGCCAGGTGTGTTATAATAAGAAATACATAATTTTTTACAATTTATTTGGTTTGAAATTAAAATATGACCATACTTTTCATATCAAGGTTGGTAGTATAAATAATACAGTAAGTATACGTGCAATTTTAAACATAAACGTAGGTAAAACCTAGGTGATACAAACATACACCTACTTCTGCATCTTGTCTGACATTATCATGATTCAACAGCACTGGCACAATTATGTTATCATCTATTGACATTTCTCCGACAAGCGTGGGAAATTGCGATAAAAATAGTGTTTGTTAGTACCTACACAAAAATATCAAGATTGGTACTAAAAATAAAAATGTCTGTATGTCTATAACTTTAAACACCTAAGTCAATTATGCGTCTTGTAGAAATACATAAAGGAATACATAAAGAAAACTTATAATTATAAAAGTCTACATGTTTGTATACGCACCTATAAAGTACCTAGTAGGTATACTACACTATCATGTTGTTCCTACAGCAACAGGCATCTATTTCAGAACGACTAAGTTCTGGTGGACTGATGATAATGGTATAATACAACTATCAAATCCAAAGTTGTTCTGCGCCTCTCATAATTCCCAAAGTCTATCCCGAAGTACTTAACTATTTAAAATATCATTAGGTAATTTCTTTTAATTCATTGTTGCAATATCTTTTCAATTCAAAAATAAAAAAATACCATAAAAGCCATTTCAAAAGTCCACTTCTCTTAATTCCCGTAAAATTCTTAACCGATTCGTAAAAGAAGAGTCAGTAATCGGTAGATACACATCGGATCTCAGCCCCAATAATTAAAGAGCTACAATACCTAATGACGTGAACAAAAAACTGTCTGAATGCGATCCGATGCTGACAAAAACAAGTCGCCGGTTGAGCAAAGAAAAATAAGTACAGAGGGGTAAGACACAATCTGCGGATCAGTTTCTGCCTACGTCGGGCGAGCTTCTGAGATAAAACAAAACTTGTGACCACTTCTCAGCACTTTACCACCTCATAATATTGACCTGAAGCAGTCAATTTTAATTGAGATTATTGGGATAAAAGTAAAGTGATTGAAAGTTCTTTTAGAAAGAACGAAAATAATGTTTATTCAGTATCATCGACAATTCACTTACTTTTAAAGCTTATTTGTCTTATGATTATAAAATGAATATATTTTTAATAGTTATATTTTTTGGTAAACATGTCATTCATTTTCAAAAATCTCGTTCATGCTTAAATACGTGTGCATATTATATTTAAGCATGCATTAAGCACCATATTCGTAAATCACTAAGTAGGTAAATGTTTTATAGACTTAAATTGAGAAAATTAATTTTATAATAGTACATCTGTTAGCTATACTAAATTTTCAAAACAAACGGCGAACAAACCTCTTTTCCACAGTGCCAGCCGCGTGCTCAGCCGGGCCCGGCGTATCTCCGAAATGCAGTTTGTTTGTGAAGTATTAGCACATATTGATGAGAAAGACCATAGTTCCATAGGGGCTGGATCCCGCACTCATTAGATTCACTTGATTTTGGAAATTGACAAACGCTTATGTGGTTGCCGAATTAAAGAACACACCGCTGATGCGCACGGGCGTCCTTCCGAACTCAAAACTCTTGCGTCACTGGGGGGCGTCGCAATCGCAATCGCGAGCCTAGCTCCATAGGATTGGAAAGAATGTTGCCAGTTTGTGATTAAAAAATGCAATTAAGAAAAAGAGCAAATTCCTTCCAGTTTGTGTTGTTTTATCTTAAACTAAAATTAAGAAACTAATAAATATATTTCGGTACGAAACAATATCAAACGGCTATTCCAAAAAATACACAATTTGAATGAAGAAACGTTTAATTTTGAAGAAGCAGTTTTCTACACATTTCAAAGAAGCGTCCTCTCTGCGCCGGGTTACTTTTATTCAATGCCCGGTCGTGCTTACAAAAAGTTTGATATTAAGTAGAGACGATGTGTTGCGAATGGGATGAATCAGCGGTTCTCCATTCGGTATTCGGTCCTTTGGTCAAAAGGTCCAACACTTCGAGGCTTGGAGTTCGTCTATTACTTAGTTTTGTTTATTTCGACCTATTCATCGAGTGTTTTGGAAGTTTAGGCAGTAAACTAAAACTTAGGAGTGTCTATACTTGTTTTTTCATTATTTCTAAAGTCAATAGGTATTATAATTAGTTTCCTTTGTGTATTCTAGCTAGGGAAATGGATATGACTGAAGGCGTAGTGCGTAGTAAATTACATAGACTTGATATGATTTATGGTAAAATCTGGAACTTATTGGAATAATATAGACAGTTTTTGCGTGTTTTATACTAAGAAGTCTTGATAGATAAAATATTCACTAAAAATTTTGCTTTGAAGCTAATTTGTGGACTTATGAATCAATTTGTAATAGAAAAAATCATCGAATCGTACTAATATTACAAATGCGAAAAGTATTGATGTCTGGATGTTAGGATGTACGTACATCATACGTCGTACGCAAAAACTAGTGTTTAATAAAAACTGTTTTCTAGCTATTCTTAAAAGCTCAATCTACTTTTAATATCAAGGGTACAGTACAAGAAAGACTGATCGTAGCAATATTTCACATTGGTTTAAAATAATATGACATTCCCAGTTTATTAGACCCAGGGGCTCAGGTCTACGATCAGACTGAATATGTACAGTCAGCTTCAAATAGTTTCAGTTTTAAACCCAAAATTACCAAAAAGTTGACAACAAAACCATATTAAAATTTCACTTACTAGCGGCCGCCCGCGACTTCGTACGCGTGGAACCCGTTTTACCCCCTTCATCTATCTTACGCGGTTTAGATTTTTCATACAAATGTTTTTTCCCGCTAACTCCCGTTCCCGTGGGAATTTTGCAATATCCTGCTGTAACTAAGCTTTAAGTTTACTAAGATACCTGCATGCCAAATTTCAAGCGTCTAACTTAAGCGGTTTAGATTTTTCATACAAAAGGATTTCCCCGCTAATTCCCGTTCCCGTGGGAATTCCTAAGTATACTATAAGCTGCCCAGGAGTATGAAGAATAATTGTACCAAAGTTTGGTTAAAATCCGTCGAGTAGTTTTTGTTTCTATAAGGAACATACAGACAGACAGACAGACAGACAGACAGACAAAAAATTTACTGATTGCATTTTTGGCATCAGTATCGATCACTAATCACCCTGATAGTTATTTTGAAAATATATTTCATGTACAAAATTGACCTCTCTACAGATTAAGTATAGAAGATATCAGACGTGTTCCAAACTTTTTGGCTACTTTGGGTGCTATTTGACGCTGACTGTAGGTACCTACGGACGACAGCATGTGAGATTATACATTTTTGTTAAAAAATCGCCTCTATTACTAAGGGCATACGATTCCACAGTACAGCTTGACGTGTCATCTGTATCTGAGGCTCAGGTCTTCGATTCAGACTGAATAAGTACCTTGATTGGGTTCAATGACCCCACACCTGGACCAGATAGGTCGATCGACTGCCAGTTTAACAAACGGTACTCAAATGTGAATTTAGACTCAAGATCAGCTTCAAGTTGTGATTGATCAAATAAAAAGCTCAAACGATCTCATGAATCTACGCTTGATTCTGAATCGAGTTTTGAGTTAGACACTCGGACATTAGACACTATGTACCTACCTGGTTTTATGTATGACGTATATTATTAAGCTCATTGCAGACTTATCAACTCGGAAAGGGATCAACAATGTATCGCCTTTCGCGATCTGTCATCGACTTTCGCGCGCTGTCAACTGCTAGGCGAGGCGTTTACGTTACCTACGGTGCGGATAAGTGTGCGTTGCATTATGGAGTTTCATACAAAGAATACTGACTGCCTCGAGTTGATACGGCTACGATCCCTTTCCGGGTTGATAAATGTGCAACGATCTTAAATCGGTCATCGAACTCTTCCTATTGTCTTCTGCTTAATTTCGTTGGGTGTCCAATGACAGTTTAACTTTCCCCCGGGACAAACTTGACCTTCATTGGTTGGGTTTTTATGGCGGTCAAGCTGTAGATCCTGGCTACACAGGAGTTGCAGTGGTGGGAATGAGAGGTGGGAATAGTCCCGACGTTAAATCGGTCAGCTATCGTCAACAGCTAACATTGAAAGTAGGTAAGCTTAACTTCACAATCCCATACCTCCCCATTACTATGTAGGAGCGGTTTTTACAGAACACACCGAGACAAGAACACTCACATAAATTCTAATTCTAGCAACATACAGGGTGTTTTTCTGGAAGAGTTACTTGAGATCTTACCCGACTACCTAATAAAGGTTATATTTTATACTAATATGTATTAAAGTAGGTGTATTTAGCTCGCTCTCTAGCCTAAAACATTTTTACCAATTTTGATGGATGGACTAATTTATTTTTGAAAATCAACATTCAACTAAGATGGATAAGTTACACCCAAGCTTCAAAGCGAGCATTTTATTAATTAAAATAATAACAAAATAGAAGAAACAATAAAAACACTCTTACTACTACTCTCCACACCAATTTGATCGATCAGCTGTGCTGTACCAATCGCAATGTTTTTGAGGTTTCAAAATCAATATTGGTTCTATACAAACATTTGTTGTAATTGAGCATCAGTATCATCCAGAGCTTCCTCGTTGTGGATAAAAAAAAACCTTTTCATCTATGCTTCACATAATCAAAAAATGTCCTGTATAGTTACGCAATTCAAAAAGTTCAAAAGATTATCCTATAAGAAGAAAATTATTCTTACTTAACACACCCTGTATATCAAGACGCGAGGAAGCAACCAGTCTAGCCGCATGTCCCTATCTCACTGACCTAGATTCAGGGACAGTCCCGGAGTTTGTCTAAAGCTACCACTCCTACGGGACCACTTGGGACGACTTGGAAATCAATTTTATTATTTTATCTTGGAGTAGATCTTTTTAAAAGAAGGCATTTTAAAAGAATTTATTGATAAAAGTAAACAAGTAAGTAAGTAGGTGTATTATTATCGTTTTAGAAAACGGGTCTTAAAAATACCAAAATTAGAAAATCGGTTGACTCTACCTACTCAAACATAATTACGCCCGTATTCACAAACAATGCTTGCTTAAGTGAAGCAGCAAATCAAACGCACAGCGTTGAATACAGTTCTGTGATTGGTTCGTGTGTCACCCTTTGCGTCCACGCGCACTGTGAGACCTCATATAAATGTTTGTGAGTAATAATATGGACGTTACTTAGTTCTTTTAGATAAGTACAGCAGGAAGTTTTCCATATCCGAATATTAATAACTTTAAGACGTAATTTAGCTAATAAGTCGTATTACATTTAAATTGAATGACTAAAACATAATGGCTATTATTAATTTATAAAAGATCGATTCATCACTAAAAGCAACCGACCGGGCGCCTCGCTAGTCATTAGATATTTAAGAGCACTTTTACACTCGTATTTTTAACGCAGCGTTAGTTTTGAAGAATGCATTTGTTTTAAAGTAAATTGATTTAAAACTCACTCGATTCCCACTCAAACTCAATTCTATTTGAATTTAAAAATAAATAAATAAACAGCATTACTGGTATCTTCGGATCTTAAGCATTATTTTTAAAATATTTTTTAATTACAAAACAATTTTACTTGTGGGGGTCCTTGCATAAATGCTTTTAATTGACTTATTAGATATCTCTTATTAATAAATAAACTTACTAGTTAGTCTTATTTTTTAGTATTATTATTATTATTATTTTTGATTCGGTAATAGAATAGGCAAATTAAATTACTATAGTATTTTATTATTAGCAAAGTATTTTATGAAATAGAAAGACCAAAGACAAGCATAATTTTCCTTTAAATTACAAACAGGTTCAAGACCTTCTGACACTACTGGTGTAGAAATCACATTACAATATGGTAATATTTAAGATTACCCACTATTTTGTATGAGTTCCTACGAACAATATTATTTAGTTATAATTTGATAGAACATCGAACGTCGCTCTAAATACCACACCAATTATAACGCTACGTTTCGACGCGCGTTTCTTTTTCTGATGTAAAGCCTCCTTTACACTCTCACGACTATTGCATCGTGCATTTCTCAAAGGCGGGCGTTATAAATAGTTTCAAACGTAGCCCAAACGGACTAATGCTATTAGTAAAAGAGACCAGTGCCCTAAGCACGAATAACTCTCATAATCTTATCGCCGAGTATACTCATATTACCTATAAAGCTGACGAGTTTGTTAGTTTGTTTGAACTCGCTAATCTCAGGAACTACTGCACTGATTTTAAAAAATACTTATGTATTGGATAACCCATTTATCGAGGAAGCCTTTAGGCATGCATAACAACATCATCCTAAACCCAATCGGGGCGGAGCAGTAAAGGAAAATGTTGCGAAAACGGTAAAAAATATTACTATTTTCACGCGTACGAAATCACGGCACAGCTGGCTTTGAAAACCATAGCGGCGCTGTTTTGTTTTTCACACTTTACGGTACCTGGGAACGATATTTGTTCGTGCTTCGGGTACTCGGATCATTCAGCTCGGGGTTGACCTTTAAGGTTATAACATTGTTTCTTTGATCCCTCTGACGTAGTTGGGTACAGCGACAAGGTGAATAACACTTGGTGTTGTTGAGCGAATTTCAATGATGGCTATCGTTTTAGCGCTCACCAGTTAGCGCCACTGTAGAGTAAGGCCCTGTCACTTGCTAGTAGCGAAGACAGTGGCACCAACTGGTGAGCGCGAAAGTGGTAGGAGGACTATCGCATTTACACTCATCAAGATGGCGCCACTGTAGAGTAAGGTCCTGTCAATCGCCAGGGGTGCCAACTGTTAAGTATAAAAACGATAGCCCTCATTGTGTTGATTGGGTAATCGTTTAGAAGCCTTAAAGAAGGATAAGTTGCACCATCTTACTTTAATAAATAACAAACGTCAAGTCTGTGAAACTCCATACATTAAACACCGGTTATGGTTATGGTTACGGTTAAAGTACGGTGGTGCAACTCAGCCTGTATTTTTTTTTAAAGAAATGTGCTATTTTATTGATAACTAGCGGCCGCCCGCGACTTCGTACGCGTGGATCCCGTACACATACACACAGACAGACAAAAAATTTACTGATTGCATTTTTGGCATCAGTATCGATCTCTATCACCCCCTGATAGTTATTTTGAAAATATATTTCATGTACTACAGATTTGACCTCTCTACAGATTTATTATAAGTATAGATTACTGTCTGATAATTGTATTTGTACCTTTAGCCTAGGCGCAGACCATTGATTTTTCGTCGGCCGATAGTTTAGTCGGGCAGTTGATCAGTATGGGCATGTATGGAAGTGCGCACATTACACCGATTCGATTTGGCCGATTGTTCATACAATTTAAAATCAGGCACAACTATCGACCAACTAAAAATCAACGGTCTGCGCCTAGTCTTAAAAGAAGAAGGACTTTTTGATAAATTACATAGTCGTTCTGTAGTACAGAATCTGTACGTACCTAATATTAAACCCTACATAAATCGAAATCCATTGAATTGACTCTCTATACCTAGTATTTACTAGACTTCAAACTCTATATTTTTCTGATAACTTTTTCCGGGAAAAACTCGGCCTTCACTGGTTGGGTTTCTATTGGCGGTCAAGCTGCAGATCCTGGCTACACAGGAGTTGCAGCGGTGGGAACGAGAGGTGGGAATAGTCCCGTTAACTATTAGTAACACAAACTAGTTTTAGTAGGTAGGAAATTATTTTTAGTATATGTGTTATAGTCAAACCTCGAAGTTCCGGCACTCCTAGGTTTGACTAGTCAATCCTCAGGTCTGACTAGAAGTCTTAGTCAAAGCCCAAACATATCGGTCTTTGACTTAAGAATGTTAGTCAAACCTAGGAGTAACTAATTTGGTCAGGCAAACGTCGAAACTCAATTTAATGAAATCGGGGTTTGACTAGTCAAACCTCAATAAGACTTTAAACTAAACTATACTTCATTCTGATCTCGAATTTATTGCAAAGGCGTTACGGTCGGTTCTTTAGGTGAAGGTATGAGTAACTAAAATTATTTACTGCGGTTGTTTGTCAGTGTTTCTAGACCGATCTTGAAATTACAAATTTTTAGGGTTCTATTACCTTAAACTTTAAGGTAACAGAAGGTCATTTAATGCTTAAAGGATAAAGAGTTAAAACGGGACCCTATTACTATGACTTCGCTAAATGTTGTCTGTCACCAGGCTCGTAACTCATGAATCATTTTCAAAAGATTTAGTTTTTTATTAACTTTAAAAATAAATAAATCAATAAAATACTTCAATATTTGAGCCCCTCCTATACAGCAAACATGACTTTTTGCAGTTTTCTGCTCGATATTAAAACTCCCATATAAGAACAGAGTCGCACGGAACCCTTCGTGAGCGAATCCGACTCGCACTTGGCCGGCTTTCTATTTGCTGTCTACTTCTGACCGAGTCTGCCAGTCGTTTCTAGGATTGACTAGGCGAAGCCCGATACAGATTATTTTAGTTTCGACATTTGACTGAACAGATTAGGCACTTCTAGGTTTGACTTAGTCAAAGGCCGGAATTAGAAATCACTTCGGGGTTTGCCTGAAGGCCTTGGTCAAACCTAGGATAAACCAGTCATTCCGCGAAGAGACTGCATATCGACCTTTGACTATGACGCTGCACGGGAGCGTGTGTTTAAGACGTCAAACGTCAGCAAAACTTCTTATGCTTCTGATTTGTATGCTCCGTCATGTCACAATCACAATACAGGGTGTCCCAGAATGGGTGAATCAAACTGCTAGGGGAGGTAGCTCTACTAATGTACTATCCCTAAAAAATATTTAAAAAAAATTGAGTTCGGATTTTTTTTAAATAGTGTTCTAAACTCGAAATCTAGTCATTGTTTTCAAAAGTTTGTTTACAGATACGAAGCGATCATGTACAATTAATATTAGTAAGAAAAAAGTACAAATAAACTCCAAACGCAGCAATTATAGCCAGATACTTAGGCAAAGCTGATTTATTTTCACTTTTTAAAAAAAAAATTTTTGTGTCCTTATGCGCTTTATTTTTTTCATATTTTTAGGGATAGTACATTAGTAGAGCTACCTCCCCTAGCAATTTGATTCATGATAAACAGATTTTTTTTTAAACTAAGGCAAACTTAACTCTAAACAAAATAAAAATATAAACTTATTTTACTCAAAAATAAAAGTTTGATTCACCCATTCTGGGACACCCTGTATAACAATGTCACCCCTCCCGTGCCGCTCCCATACCTCAGGCACTGACTGAGTTAAGTGCCAGAACTATAGCGTTGTAATGGCCACGACAAGTCACAACTAGTCTCTTCGATACACTCATTAGTATAAAGCGTTGCTAGTTTAATAACTAGTCTGCTAAGTTGAAGTTTTTTAAGTGGTAAGAGCTTCTAGCGTTATTGTATATTAAAATTTCCAAATAAAGTTCACTAGAGGTTAAGCTTTCATAGTTAATGCTATTTTATCTAAACACGCGGCAGCGCGTGTCAAGCCAAGTTCAAAGAAAGGAACTGGATGGCCAGCGCCGAGTGTAATATTACACGTACCATTTGGTGCCACTTTTGATCCTTTAAGATTTTACAAGAAGATTTGCAGCGGTGGGAACGAGAGGTCCTCTCTATTCTAAAGGACTATTTACCAATAGTCTCGTAAGATACTTATTATTAATGAAATAAGTAAGTACTTTAATTACTTGGTAGGCGACAATAGCTCGACGGTGTCAGTTTCGGACTCCAGATTCGAGGGTTGGTAGTTGGAACCCCGTCGTCTGCTGGTTTATTGTGTTGAACTCACTCCTAACACAAGCATTAACTTAACTGGAGAGCATCAAATCCCTATACATGAACAAAATCTAAAACCCTCCGAAGACTGTTAGTTCTTCTTTCTACATAACGGTCAAACAACATCCTTCAACTAAGTGGCATACCGTTAAGTCCTTTAATTGTGACAATACTGGAATTACCTTAAAAGCTTCCTGGTGTCACTCATCTATCCCATTTATTAGTGTCCACTATTCTATAGTAACTGCACATTATGTTTCACATTCTGAACCTTATGGCTCTTGTGATAAGACTCGCGAGAGGAAGGAGTTGCATTGTATGGCAGCTGCATGTTAAACTGCACATTGTGAACCTTATGGCTCTCGTAATAAGATTCAGGAGATGAAGGAGCAGCACGATCATTAGGCCAGTGGCTTTGGAAGCTTGAGATGCATTGTGTAGGGACACCATCAGTTTTTGGTATTCGGGATTTTGTAGGAATGGTATAACGTAGGTAATAGAATGACGTACGTAATAGAATGACCGATTCACCATTCCATTTACTAGATTTTTTTACATATCTTAAACGCAAAATACATAATGTACATACATAAATATGTATTCTAAACAACAGATGAACAGATAGAAAAGAAATTGAATTTTGTTTTTTAACCACATTCACATTATAAAAGTCATCGAGAATACAGATAATTACGTTCATGCATGCGTCCTGTGCCATGGCCCATGGCGGTTTCATGAAGGTTTTTTCGATTGAATAATCCGAACGAAGAGAGAAGAATTAAGGTAAGTAGGTTTGAAATTTAAATTCTGTTTTAAATGCTCCTTTGACTTGCTCTTTACTTATCAGATTTTTTTTATTACTATTTTCATTTTCACCATACGCTTCAAATACAGTGCGGGCATCATAACATCGAAATATCTCGTTTGTATCACTAAACTTTAGTGCTAGTATTTGTTTCGTGTGTCAAGATGGGACGCAACGAAAAAGGCAAGACCTCCTTTAGGACAATATGTCTATTCGTAGGAGCATAGAAGTCTTTTCCTTTATCTAACAATCCCATGGTCACCCCACTGACCCCATAGCACTAGTGGGCGGCGTGTGGGCATGACGCGATGACCATACCGATCCTAACGAGCCCCCAGCTAAACGATGGTTTACATCTTAATCTAAGTTTTGAGCTATGGAATCCATAGACTATGCAGATTAGATTCTAAGATTCCTATGTCGGGTGTGGTCGACCTAGATTTGTCTGATAACAGATAGAAACAATGGGAAGCTAGATAATAATTCGAATATTTAAACTTGGACCTAAAATAGGACTTTGCTTTCACAAATCTTCGATCGGTAGGTATTGCAAGGAAGAATAGCTTAATTTGGCACTAGTAACAAAAAGATGATTTTTCAAAAAGGACACTTACTCGAACATTATACTTAAGGACTTTACACTAAGCCCGCCGATAGCCCAGCGACCTGATGTCGGCGGCTTTATTTCAAGAGAAACATGTCTTTCTATATCTTTTGTTAATATGTCAAAAGACGACAGATGTCGGCGAGTTTGGTGTGTAGACTGCATTATACTTGCTTCTTTTGCCAATTATCACACCGTTTTTCAAAATATGTTTTAAATACCTGCAACAGAGAAGCTCTTGGTCTGCATCTCACCTGATTGAAAGTAATGGTCAGGCCGAAGGTGGAAGTGAGCTTCAATCTAGCTGCCGAATCATAACAAATGGTTGTAGCAATTTAATATTATGTATGCAATGTTCCTGCTGCATTTTATTGTTACATACTATACTACTAGGTACCACTATACACTACCACTGCGTATCAGAAATTAATAACACTTTCATATTAAAAACTAATTTTAGAAACGAAACCTTATAAAATTCTTCCAATGCTATTTATAGTTCGATTAATTGTGGCTTGATACCTTCATCCTTATTTTCCCTTAACATCCCTTCATCCTTCACATGCGGGTTCACTGACCCGTCGTTAAGCCGGTTTCAATTTTCAGGGGGTTCCGTATCAATATTTTTACAGTGTACTGTTACTATCATTAACTGTTCATCAACCGAATGGATTTTTATCTATCAGATAGCCATTGTAATAAACGTAAAAGGTTTACGATTATGATGTGATTTGGTAAAACAATAAATGGTTATCGGGGTAGTAAAATATTAATATTTTATTTGTTTTGGCTGTTTTTATTTTGGATTATTCCTGTTCTCAAATTATAAATAGGTATTGTGAGAGTAATTAGAACGCTACCAAAGTAAGATTCATATCGTAAAAGAAATTAAGACTGAGTTGCACTACCTAACCCGTGACCTAACTTTGACCGTAACTTTAACAATCATACATAGTTATTTTGATACTGAAATAAATTACTTATGTCCGTCTGTTACTTTCTCAGTTGTTTCTTTAGTAGGAATAAGTGGAATAGTCTTGACACTCAAATGGGCCTTATTTACTTTCAAAAATGAATATAATTAATCATCATCATTTCAGCCACAGGACGTCCACTGCTGAACATAGGCCGCCCCCAATGATTTCTACATGGCTCGGTTGGTAGCGGCCAGCATCCAGCACCTTCCTGCTATCTTTAAGAGGTCGTCTGTCCACCTTGTGTGTGAAATAAATCCTATAGAACTAAAATCAAGCCTATGATTGGTAGCTTGAAAGAGTTAAACGACACGTCAGAAGCAGGCAACAAGGTTTATTCACATTTTATACAAAATCGAATAGAATTGTTCACACACTTACAACAATACACGCGTAAATAAAAAAAGAATACTTTCGTAGGCTAATAAAACCTATTGTAACCAGTTATGTATTTAAAACACCCTATAAGCCAGGAAAAAATTAAATGATACCGCGGATCCAGTACGGTTTACGCCATCTATGAGTGAAAATTGGAACTTACATTCCCAAAGCGTGGCGCAGTGTAATACATTTTTAACATTCTAAACAAGAATTGAATGATTTTCGCTTCTTACATCGAGAAGCGAATGTTAAGGCGTGTGCACACGAGCAGATGTAGTCCTATTTAAAGGCAGCGGAACAGTTTAACTTAATGAGACGGGCCGCGTGCGCGCGACGCAAGTTTTATTATGCCTTAGGGTTGTGCACACTGCAAGATATGGTAGCGGAAAGATTATAAAGTTATTATTATTATTTTATAATGGAATAACAAGGACTAACTAAAGTCACACTTGTACATAATTTTTAGGTTTTTTGGCAGTCAAGCTGTAGATCCTGGCTACACAGAAGTTGCAGCGGTGGGAACGAGAGGCAGGAAATAGTCCCGTTTTGTACATAATTGAAAAAAATATTCCTGTAGAAAAATACAAAACGATGTACGGGTGATGTCAAGCTTTACACTGGAGGATATTATGTAGTTGTAATAGGAGCTATTTTTCAACAAAAATGTATAGTCTGTTCCAGGGATGTTATGTATATCCGTAACCGTAACCGAAACTTTCGGATATCCGAAATAAATAATATCCGTAACCGTAACCATAACCGATTCAAAGGTTTCGGATAGTTACGGATGTAGGCAGAGTACGGATCAAGCAAGTCCCTACGCTGTTAATGATTGCATTTTGAAGTACATGAGATTTTTCCCTTATGATAAAAGCTTTTTTGTGAGATCAAAAGAAGGTGACAGATGCCAAAGAAATCTCATCTGTACCCATTCTACTCGTATGGCATGAACTGTGTTGGACAACTATTAAAATTTGCATTCTATACTTAGCACATATAATGTAACTCATATAAAAACCTCGCGTTTAGACCCGTGTCTCTCATAATTTTAGTTAAGCGATATATTTTCTGCCTCGCTCTCACTGGACTACAGTCCTAACCCTCGCACGTGAGCACACGTGGTCACAATATTTATACAGGGGACGCTCTCTGCATATTTTGTGCTTATTACGCGTCGCTTGAGATATTACAGCTTAATCTGGACGGCGTGCATGTCGGGAGTTTATTTGGGAAATAGTTTACGAACTGACCGGCTTTTGAACAGTAGGTGAATAAATCCTTTGGCCTACAGTTAGGAAGATTTGTAGGTGGTTTTTATTATATTTTTATCAAGGATGTTATGGATATCCGTAACCGTAATCGAAACCGGTATAATATTATTCTAATATCCGTAACCGTAACCCTAACCGAAACTTCATATCCATAACATCCCTGATTTTTATATTTACAATTGGGATTTCATGTACATTTGGGATTTTTTAATAGTTCCATCCTACCAACCGGGCGATGTGGAAATCATTGGAGGAGGCCTATGTTCAGAAGTGGACGTCCTGTGGCTGAAATGTGTTGATGATTAACTTACAGTTCCATACCAACAATAAGGTAGGTATTATTTATAACTTATAATTGCAAGAAGAAATATCAGGGTAGGTAAGAGGTTCGAATCTCGTTGGTTATTGATATTTATTAAACACTTGAGGCATGAATAAGGTCCTATATTAATACTCCGAAAAGTTGTTTTTTACTACTAGATACAACATAATCTTATAACAGCTTTCCTTCAGCTTAACTTTTGGAATGATTGTATGTTAAACCAAAGGGAATAACGAAAGAAAGGCAAATAATTCTAACACCAGAACCAATCAAAGAGCTCTATTCAACGCTGTGCGTTTGTTTTGCTGCTTCGTGAATACGGCCGTAAGAACTCTAATGTTTTTAGGATCTAATATGTATTTCTAATAAATAGCGATACTAGGATAGTAGTAAAAACACCAAAAATATTCTCATCATATAAAGAACAATAAGTCTGTCTGTATCACTCAGACGTATTGATCCCGCTATAAGACGAATACCTAGAAGTGTATTAATGCCACTAATCCCTAGGAATTACTACTAGTTACAGGATATTATCTTTCTGTTGATATTAAATACACGCACGAAAACTCGCTTTAGGAAAATTAGGTTAAGTGATAGAAAAAGAGGGTAGTAGAAAAGAAAAATACTTTGTGGTAAATGGGTATTTCGCCAAAAATGGTCAATTTTGCCTAATTTCCTTGGTACGAAATATATTTTTGTTTTTAACTATTTTTAGTTTCCCATTGTATTAAGTAACAAAAACTAAGCTAATATATCTAAAAGGGGTGTCATAATTCGTTTTAGAAACAAAGTTATAAGGTCATGAATTTTTGGTAGCCAAGGAAATTATTATAAATATTTTTTTCTCTAAGTTTTCTTGCTTTTTTTTTGTTCGACCCATTTTTGTGTACCTTCGCAAGCAAACATACCAATGATTATTGTATCATTACGACCTTTTTACACAACTAAGGAAGATAAATTCAGTAGATTGAGTTAAGAGTTAAAAACAAGTTGTTCTATATCTATTCTGATACCCATTTCTTAAAATGTAAATTTTAAACTTATTCCAATAAAGAAATACTCAAAATTTGACTTTACGCCGAATTAAAAATGGTCTTTTATAATTTCCTAGGCCTTTTTATGCCACGGAAAACAAGGAAATTAGGGCCAAAGAAATTAGATTTATGCCTAAAAGACATCACAGACAAAAACCTATTTACCCTATGCATTTACTATTTAAATCATGGGTTTACCCCTACAGACACTACATCTGTGTAAATAAACAATAAAATTAATCCATTGTTTGGCTGCAAAAAACCGTCCAAAGAAATTGACTTTTTAGTAAACAAAAACCCAAGGAGGGACTGACTTATGCGATTTGTCGCGAAACTGTTCAAGGAAGTACTGTCCTGCCTCGATGGCCTCTTGGGACGAAATGGCCGGGTGTAACGGTGCAGTGCATTACATTCTAAGTTCTTTCGTTTCGTTACTACAACGGTCGAAAAGAAGACCCAGGGAAATTATACTTTTGACTCGGACAAGAACTTAACTTCACTTTTTTTCCTTCCTTTAAGTATTTGACATTTAAAGTTTCTATTAGAATGAAACTACGCTTCAATTTGTTATAATGTGCCTTCATTTTGGCAAACAACAGTAATGGACATAACAAGGAAATTAGAAAAACGACTTTTGATTAAGTTTTTCTACGGTATTATTTGTAGTTTCTGCTATTGTAATAGCAAAAACAAATAAAACTTTTGATTAACTTTCCCATAAAAATAATTTTATACATATAAATATTTAAAAAAATGTGTTCGCCTGCCTGGACACAGAAAATTTACTGTTTCGGCGAAATACCCAAATATAGAACCACTATTAAGTAAATAGTAAAAGATTAGAGTAATGCCCGTTTTCACCATCAATCCCTAATTTTTAAGTGACCCCTATGAAAACCAATAAAAATTAGGGATTGATGGTGAAACCGAGCATAAGACTAAAATGCTATTTTTGTTGTGATTTGATGCAATCTGAATTGTCTCTAAAAGCATTTTTTTTACCTGAACATCAACATTAAATGTACCTAATTATTTTTGCACCTTGATAAACTCGAGTATTAAAATGTTATTAAGTCTACCTAATCCGCATACATTCTCCTCATCGATTAACAAATCGGTGATCGAAAAAAACACAGATCACAGAAACTAAAGGGAGGTGAAACAAGGGGGCGGGGCCGGTGTCGCAGCAATATGCCCAAAAACAGAACACATTGCTCGTGACAGCAATGATGACAGCAGCGACGTCATAATGCAAACAGTTTACATTGCTTGCGTAGTACTAAAGATTATTCGAACGTTGAGTACTGATACCGCAGTGGATAATGAGCACATTATTTTGATTACTTTGTGGGGTGAATATCTAATGCGACACTGAGTTTCGAACTCAGCGCATTAGTTGGCATCTCTCTATATCTCTATGGAAAAAAAGCATAATCGATTACTTTGAATAACAATCGACGTTCCAAAATATCATCTATTACAACCACATAAGTACTATCTGAGTTTAGCTTGATGTACCTCATAAAAATCGGCTCGCACTTGACCGCATTGTCTATCCCTGTCATTGAGGTCATCGCCCCCGCCCAAACAATAAACAGATCAGGTTTTATGACTTGTTTACATTAATTTATGAGGACGAAACTTATTGGGCTAATTCTCGATAGTGCTGGGTGTGTATCGATTGTTGATATCGATAGATTATTAATTAATTAGATAAATTAATAATGTATATAATTTAACCGCCTCTGTGGTCTAGTGGTAAGACCTCCTGCTTCAGACGCAGAGGTCCCGGGTTCGATTCCCAGTGGGGGCAGATTTTTCTGTTCGGTTTGGTTGGTGGTAGGGCTTGTTCTAAGTTCGCCTGGCTAGCTACCACCATCTTACCTAAGTCTTTCGCCATAACAACAATGTTTAACAGCATTGTTGAGTTCCGGCAGTTAGAGGTAAGATAGCCAGTTCCTCCGTGGTTGAGGATTCCGGGTGAAGCTCGCTTCCACCTTCGGCCTGATCACCACTTACCATCAGGTGAGATGCAGGCCAAGAGCTTCCTCGTTGTGGATATATATAAAAAAAAACAAGTGTGTGTGTTGGATTACTAAAATCGTTTATCGATTGTCGATATCGATACATTGGACAGAGTATGTTTGTTGTGTTTATGTTACAGGAAATGTATGAAATCCGTCATTGTATACAATTCCTAGGATTTGTGTATAAGTCCTAAAATCACCCGGAAATGTGTAATGTAAATTACATTAGACACATTTCCTAGGAAATTTACACATTTCCTAAACAGCAATCGGAAATGTAATTAAGATTTCTTTTTTTTCTCCGAAACTTAAATGGCGCTACCGCGCCGCGGGCGGGCCGCTGTGTATGTGTGTGTAAGGTCGCAAGTCTAACCTAACCTAACCGAGACTTTGTTATCCAGCTACAGGAGTACTAAAACCTTCATGCCAATAATAGTTTAATAAAAGAGATGTTAAAATTAGGGTTTTCCAATATTTCAGCGTAATATGCGTGATGCCGAAAGAAAGGTATGCCAATAGGCAAATATTTTTTCAGCCAAAGTATAATAGTGTGAAAACAACTTTCAGGCTAAACAATAATAGTTTTGAGTTAAAAGTACCTATCGGCCAATGTGGTTTGGCTAAATGAAATTTTAGGCGTACTGAGGGGCACCCGATCACACATTAGTTTTATACATTTCCTAATGAAATATTGGAATTCTATAAAATTCCTAGGAAAAGTATACATGTCCTAGGATATGTGCGTATTAAAAAATCTCTGAAGCAATATTTTATACATTTCCTAAATAGCTTCGGAATTGTATACATTTCCTAGGAATAGTATACAATTCCTAGAATTCATACATTTCCTGTAACATTTACAAAAAACGGTTTTAATGAATTAATGTTGTTAGATTTAATATTGTTCTGATCCATATTCCCACTATTTTGTGCAGATCAGTAAGATAGAAATATCGTTGGGCTATTTACTACCACAAAAGATAAAGATAGAAAATGAATAAATGATACAATAGGGATGTTTCCTGGGTAAAAAAGCAAGAGTTTTATTAGTCCGTCAGTTAGCTTATCAAAAACAACTCGACACGTATTTTTCACTTTTTAAAACTAATGAAAATGTAAAGAGATAACCCGTGCCAAATTTCTAAAGAAAAGGCCCGTGACGTCAGTGAGTGCGAAAAAGTGCAGCACTTTTTGACGTCGCGCGGAACTTCAACGCACTATAACTTTGTAATTATTTGTTTGATTGACAATTAAAAATATACGTGTCCAATATTTTTTATATTAAAATAGACGGACTAAATTTTTTTTTTAGCAAACTAGCCTATTTAGACGACCTCAAAAATATGGCTGGATGCAAAAAGATGTTTCATTTTTCTGATAGAATCTACCAAAGGAAAACAGAACTTAGGTTGTGATAGCAAAATTTTAATTTACGACATATAGTACTCCACATCCTTTTAAAATAATATGCAGCTAATAGCTGTAAAAGGCCTTTTGAACATAAATGCATTATTTTCTAGTCCACAGTATCTACATATTTTGTAGACTACGACGACCACAAAGTTCCTATGAAATCGAATTTGCTCTGTTATTAATTTAAAGAAAATGTAAAAGCTTTTCCTTTTAAATGTTATGAGAAGCTGGTTCATAAGCAAAGGTAGTCTATCATAGTGGTGTATAACTATCGATGAACTGATTTAACGATAGTTGTCTTTGAAAACTATTTAAAATGTCAACAAGCAGTCCTTTTCATCTGGGGTTATTGAATTTATGAAAAGAAAACTGTAAACAGAAATTGATTGTATACAGAAACGCCAAAAGCACGCTATCAGTTTTCAATGTAGGACATTACACTATGAAAGTATGTTAAAAATTTATTAAAATTTACAACAAGCAGCTTTCTGCACCACGTTTGTTAATTAAAATTTAATGCAAATGTAATTAACATTCAAACCAGGTCCTTGTGCTATCATTAAAAAGCGCCACCTATCGGGTATTAAATTAATTTTGAATTAACGCTGTACGTAAAGGTTAAATATAATTTAATATGTTACTTAACGGAGAATATGGAATGAAATTAATAATATTAACGCAAATTTTGCTTGAGAATCTAATTTTGAGTGAACGAAACTTCAAGTATTAATTGCCAAGTGACCTAGTGGTTACCTAGGGACCCACAAGGTGGACCGACGACGTTATAAAGGTAGCAGGAAGGCGCTGGATGCAGGCCGCAACCAAACGGGCAATAAAGAAATCATTGGGGGAGGCCTATGTTCAGCAGTGGACGTCCTGTGGCTGAAATGATGATGATGAAAACCTAGTGGTTCACATACTCGAAAGTTAAAAAACATTTGTTTGAGTAAAAAAAATATGTACATACACTTTCAGATTGAATTATTACACCTATTTTATATCTTCCACGCTCAATCTCGCATGTCTAAAGTTCTTACCACAATCCCATACACCCCAATGTGAGTTATGCGATTATAAATTACCCCGATTAAGTGGGAATTCAAGGCATGGCAGCTAATGGCAACATTCTGACTGTGAAGGGCCACAGTCTCTGCAAGGGTGACGTATGGGGTCATTTTGTATACAGGTCGGCAAAAATAGTCTGTGGTTTTAGATTTTTGAATTTATAGTCTGTGAATTTGATATTTTTGATAGAAGATGAATTTAGTGACATATATTAACATGAGAAGAACATGTTTTTTGTAAAAAAAAATAACATGTACTCGTATTTCAACTAGAACATGTTACAGAAAAGCGACAATAAAGATTACCTAAGTTATTTGAGTATTACTTAAGTCTTAAATTATTGTCTTAAATTAATATTGTTTCTATGAAATCGGTATTATGTAAGAAAAACAAATTAAAAACTAACTTCATTTTTTCGACATCCTGTTGGATACAGCCTGTATAGAAGAAATTAAATTTTATGAAAATTGCATACATCCGCTTGTAAAGAATTCGCTGATATTATGCGGTGAAAATTTTGATGATTTGTGATGTAAACAAGGTATTTTGTTTAATGTTTAGCATTACAACAATTAATTAGGACATTTCGTTTATTTGTACAGACAACGGCACGTCAAGGTAAACACTGTGGTACCTTGGTACCTACTATTACTTATTCTGTGACTGTGGGGTCTTATGTAGTCGTAATAGATGCGAATTTTCAACAAAAATGTTTAGTCTGATGTGCTGTCGTTTGTACTATATAATTATTATGTTATAAATGAAAGCAATACTTATTAACATTTATTTATCACTAGCTTTTGCCCGCGGCTTCATCCGCGTGAAATTTCGTTTGTCACAGATCGTCATAAATGATAGCCTATTATGTTATTCTGGGTTATAAACAATAATACTGTAAAGTTTCATCAAAATCCGTTCAGTAGTTTTTGCGTGAAAGAGTAACAAACATCCAGACATCCACGCAAACTTTCGCATTTATAAGTATTATAGTAGGAAGGATAGTAGGATAAATGAAAGCAAAACTTATTAACATTTATTTTTCATAATAAACCTAAAATGATTGGATTGTTTAATAATATTATTGTTGTTGTACCTATAGGTGAGCTTCATTATTTTTATTATATCGCAGTTACTTAGTTCGTGATACTGTATTATTTTATATTCAAAGCAATTAGGCTTAGCATACGCCTATAACTTTTTAGCCGACTTCAACAATAAGGAGGTTTTACATTTTTACTTTTGTTTTCCATAAAGCAAACGTTTATTCTAAATATTGGTATAGAGAACACTATTTAATGAAAGTTGTAACGGTTAAACATATGTAATAAATAAACAGTGTGATATGACTGTTACAATCGGATCACAAATAAGATATTTTAATGATTTCACAGATAATATCTGGGTATAGGTTACCCTCATACTTTTAAAACCAAGCCAGATGATGTCCTCATACTCAGCATTAAACCAGTGTTCAGTTCATTGCATTCGAAATGCTGCTACCGCTAAAACTAGTTCAGGGATCGATAACAGTTTTGTTGTCTAATAACGAAAGATTCACATGAATTTTTTTTCTATAAGAAGAGTCTATTTGACCTCTGATTGATTTGATTTTTTTGTGTAATTATACACCACACAAGTATTTTCTTTGCCTTGATAGACTGGGACATCCTCAAACGACAAGAAACGTACTTTGAGGGTGCAGGATGACATTATTTTAGGTACCTATAGTTGTTGCAATTCACGAAGGCTAGTGAGCTTTACATGTGTGGTAGCTCGCTACTGTTCGTTATTCAAAAGTTTTGATAGACATTACACTATCGTTATGTGCACACACACAAGTAAAGCTCACTCGCCTTCGTGAGTTACAATAACTACAATAATGTTATGTATTATTGTATTTGCAAATCTCCTTCTATCTGGTTTTTCTAATTTTATTTACCATTGTACTCGCGCTTCTTCTTTCTTTTTAATGTGGGGTTTTCCAATTTTAAAAGAAAACATTTTGTTTGAACCCTCATTTTTGAGCAAAGTAAACAAAATGGCGTCCTTTCCATCGATTCACTACCCCTGATTTAGTCTAAGAAAGCCATTTCGATCAGAATTATCTACTTTTACGAGTATTTCGCTATGCATGACGTGCGAGCTAATTTGGGATTTAATGAAGCCGTAAAAAGGGATTAGTTACATCTTTACGGTTGGCAATGAAAAAATCAATCGATCCAGCCGTTATGTTGGCTATGAAACGCTGAATAAAACGTATAATATTCGAAAGTTTGTAGTTAAAGGTACTTCGATGTAGGTGGGTTAACAGATTTGTTAGATTTTTGGAATTTACAACGGTAATAATGTGGGGATTAATTTTAGTATTTGACCAAAAAGTTACTTAAATCATTTATTTTGTAGGTTACATTGGATTATGTCACCGTAAAATTGTGAATTCCGTCAGATTGTAATCTAACTATGTTAGTTACTTAAACTACTGTTAGGCTGAGTTGTACAACCTAACTTTGACCGTAAATAATAGCCGATATTTTTGTATGGAGTTTGACAGATTTTTGACGTTTGTTAGAGTTAAAGTAAGAAAATGCAACTCTGCCTAAGTATTCTGAGAAGGGCCTACACGCTAATCAAGAATTTTAATTTAAAAAAAGCTCGTGATGACTTTAGATAAAAGTGATCGTGATCCTACTGTCCCAAATTCCCTTGTGCCTTGCTTTCAGGGAATAGGTTTGATCACGTCTTATACTTTTGTCTGATATATCTGGACTGGGACTCCAGGGACCTGGGATTGATTGGAGTTCGGTGTTTTCAATACTTTATTACGCCTTCCCTGTTACAGTTTGCCGCAAAACCGATCATTTTCTCGCCTCTATTACTATAGAAATAAGGGTCTTATTGGAAGAGGTGTATAGCTATTGTCTTTGCGGGTGGAATCGGCTGATGATTAACTTTTTGTTCCCTCCCTTTCATTTTGCCATCTCGCATAAGTTATTGAAGCGTGAATTGGTGAATTTTGAGGTATTTGTTTGCGGATGATTGCTTTTCATCTACGTTCTTATCTATCTACATAGAGTGTATTTGTTTGGATTGTTTGGCAGTATTTTTACTACAAAAATGAAGTAGCTTTTTCAAAGCTGTTTCGTGACATTGGCGGAATCATGGTTCTCAAAACCAAAATAAAAGATGAAGAAGAGATTTACTTTATTTCATTTTATACAGACAGTATTGTAGATGGTATTATGAAATTATATTAAAATAGTAACTAAGTAAGTATATTTATGAATTTTATGATTTTGTCTATATTATTAATTTTCATAAGTATAAAATTCATCTACTTAGTCGTCTACTAAACACAACGCCAAATAAAAAAAATGTAATCGTGAAAATTTTGGCAGTGTGGTAAATAAGTACGATTTCTTCGCGTACAAAGTCGCGGGCAGAGCTAGTTTATAGTAAATGTAACAATGTCTTGTATGTGTTTCATCTTTTACAGCTGCTGAGTAACCATCTCAAGAATAGTGGCCAGACACAGTCCAGTTTCATTCGACGGCATACAGTAAGAAACTACAGAAGGTTCTCAACAACTTTGGCATAAGAAATAGTTTATTATATTAAAACTTAAATTAGTTTGGTAACCATCTTTGTACATTGAAGGTTTCATCTAGACTCTGATTCAACGAAGCCTGTAGGTACCTACTATGAGTAGTACTAGTTTATCGTTATAGCATCAACGTCATCATTTCAGTCACAAAACGTGCACTGCTGAAACGAGGTCGTCTCCAAAAATTTTAAAATTGTTGGAAATGAAACGCTGAATACATATAATCCTACCAAATACTTTTTCGTAATAATGTGCTAAACAAATGTTTAAATTGTAAGGGAATCGACCCCGCGACCATTGGCATTGTAGTCTGTTAAATACAATAGTAGGTATTTTTTTTTTTTTTTTATGTGATAGGAGGCAAACGAGCAGACGGATCACCTGATGGTAAGTGATTACCGTCGCCCATAGACACCCGCAGACCCAGGGGCGTTACAGGTGCGTTGCCGGCCTTTAAGGTAAAGATACGCTCTCCTCTTGAAAGCTTGCAGGTCGTATCCGTCCGGAAACACCGCAGACGACAGTCCATTCCACAGTTTGGTTGTACGGGGCAGGAAGTTTCTAGAGAAACGTACTGTTGTGGACTGCCAACCATCTAAGTGATGGGGGTGGAAGTGCTGTCGGGTAGATCGGTGGCGAAAAGTGGCGGCAGGAATAAGTCCGGATAATTCTTCGGAGCACTCCCCGTGATACATGCGATAGAAGATGCACAGTGAGGATACATCTCTACGCAGCGCCAAGGGGTCAAGCCGATCCGAAATGTCCTGGCAGTCAACGATTCGAGCTGCTCTCCGTTCAATGCGGTCCAGAGGGAGAAGCTGGTACTGGGGCGCACCTGCCCAAAGATGAGAACAGTATTCCATATGAGGCCGAACCTGCGCCTTGTAAAGTTGCAGACGATGGGCTGGAGTGAAATACCGTCTCGATCTATTGAGCACACCAAGCTTCTTCGAGGCTAATTTAGCCTTACCCTCTAAATGACCACGGAACTGGACTTCGCTCGATATGTCGACACCAAGGATTCCGATATTGGCTGAGGCAGTTAGGGGAGTGCTCTCGAAACAGCGGGATACGACAAACGGCAACTTTTTGGCGGTGAACGCGCAAACTTGTGTCTTTGTAGGGTTAAATTGGACCAAATTGCGTCGACCCCAGTCTGAGACCTCCTTCAAGGAGGTTTCAATTTCGGACACAAGTTTGTTACGGCTCTCAATGACGTTGTCCCGAGAGATATTTGCGCGGCCGGTATAAGCGGCATCAACCGTGCTGTCGTCCGCATAGCAATGAATGCCGCTAATTTGCAGCATATCATTGATATGCAGAAGGAAGAGCGTAGGCGATAGCACACAGCCTTGGGGGACACCAGCATTCACAGACATAGAGTCTGAGCATTTGCTGTCGACAACGACCTTAATGCTTCTGTCTGCTAAAAAGCTGGCGACCCATCCGCATAATTTCTCGGGAAGCCCATAGGAAGGGAGCTTCGAAAGAAGCGCTTTGTGCCAAACCCGATCGAAGGCCTTCGCCATGTCCAAACTGACCGCCAATGCTTCCCCCTTAGTCTCGATCGCCTGTGCCCAACAATGTGTCAAGTAGACCAGAAGATCACCAGCCGAGCGACCTCCACGGAAACCGTACTGTCGGTCACTTAGCAACTGGTGGGCCTCTAGGTACCGAAGGAGCTGGCTGTTGATAATGGATTCCATTATCTTCGAGAACAAGGAGGTGATTGCTATCGGCCTATAGTTGGACGGATTTGAGCGGTCACCTTTTTTAGGGATCGGGTGCACCAAAGCTGTCCTCCATGAGGTCGGGACTATGCCAGAGAGGTAGGAGAGCCGAAAAAGGCGCGTTAAAACCGGTGCTAACTCTGGAGCGCACGTCCTCAGCACGATAGGAGGGATTCCATCGGGCCCACTCGACTTATGGATATCCAGGGAAAATAGAGCCAGGCGTACTGAGCTTTGGTGGAACCGGATATCCGGCATACAGCTCTCACACCTTGGTATAATCGGTGGCTCATGTCCCTCGTCATCCAGTGTCGAGTTGGACGCAAAGAGTTTGCCCAGAAGATCGGCTTTCTCCTTTGCATCGTGGGCCAACGAACCGTTTCCCATGTGCAGGGGTGGAAATGATGGCGTGCAAAAATTTCCTTGGATAGCTTTGGCAAGAGACCAGAACGCACGAGTTCCAGAAGGAAGACGCTCTAGCTTCCCACCAATTCTACCAATGTGCTCCGACTTCGCCCTTGCAATGACTCTTTTGAAAGACCTAGAGGCAAAGTTAAACTCCTTTTTTAATGCGCTGGTGTTTTCATCCCGTAGCCTCGCTGCATTTGCCCAGGCTTGGTAGGATTCCTGCTTCCGTATTATGTATGCATGGTACATGCTTTACTTAGTTTGGGACTAGATGACACTGTAAAATGTCCAAGGAATTTTGTGTATTTTTTAAGCAATTTGTTTGGAACAGACATACTGTCAGAAATTATTTTATATCATGACAACCATTATCACATCACAAACAACGTGTGACTCAGTCTCATACGTTCACTGGCAGAAACTGCAGTGAATCATAGCCCTGGACCGGAGCCTAATGAGTTTTACAGCAAACGTTAGTCTGTTGGGGAAATGGTTACTTTGAAAGTAATAAATTATATTTTAAGAAATGAAATGGTTGCTCTGAGGACAAGTTAAAGTGCTTCTAAGGTTCTGGTCTTTACACAGGGTGTTTACAGTTCCAATTTGTCCTTGTATCTGGCGTTTATGGAGTGAGAGATTCTTCTTTTGCCATGTGGGTTGTAATGTACAACTGAGGGTATCGCGATATTTTATACTTTTATAGGAATTTCAGGACTATTCCCACCTGCCGTTCTCACCATTGCGACGATTGCGCATGTACCGTGTTCAATGGAGTTTTCGTTGTCTAGCCTGAGGTATGGACATTGGACATAGACAATTTTATGACGTGCCAAAACGCGGCTCTCATCTTGAAATTACGTCAGTAAAATTGATTACATCATAGCAACAGTATTTAAACAGAAAACGCAGCGTGAGACGTCCACCCACAAGGTGGACCGACGACATCGTAAAGGTAGCGGAAAAGCGCTGGACACAGGCCGCTACCAACCGGGTAACATGGAAAGCATTGGGGGAGGCCTATGTTCAGCAGTGAACGTCCTATGCTGAGATGATGATGATGATGAACAGTATTTATGAAATCACAAGTTTCAATCGTGTCTTGAGTTTAGACTTAAGTTAGTAGGTATTGTTTTAAAACAAGAACAACAGAATACCTACGATTACCTAAATTCAGATCCTGTTGTTTATTTTACGGAATACGATAAACTTATAAGCGTTTCTCATTACCGTAAGCAAAAGTTTGCGACTTGCCGTGGAGGGAAGAAAGTAGTTAGTTAATGTATTTGTGAGAATGAGAACTCACAAGTGAACGTTTGGCTTGTTTGTAGATTGTGAGTATACAGTTCTATGTAAGTGAGATGGAGATGAATAAGTAAAAATGTATAATGTCAGAATAAAACCTTAATGATATTTTTATCCACGAGGAAGCTCTTGGCTTGCCTCTTACTTGATGCAGAGTGAAGAAAAATCTTGAAATGTTTGATGAGTATTATAATTTTCAATTTTGTTCTAGAACAGGATAATAATATGAACTTCAGGCCCTTCTCAACCCTTTTGGACAACGCGGGAGGTGTAAAATCCTCCATTTGCCTTTAGTAGATTCTATGATGAGCTCAGTCAAATCGGTCACAAGTAAAAGGTTGTGGATTCGAGTCCCAGAAAAGCCGAAATTTTTACAAGTAAATAATAAATATCATTAAAATACTTCCAATATTAGGGTACTTCTCATTTACACTCAAATTTGATGGTCACACAATAATAGTTCATAAACGGTATAAGTTAGAACAATAACTTTGAAATCAGATGATAAAATATCTATTTAGCTACATACAAAATAAATTTTATTGTAATAGAAGCAAAAATAATACGAAAAAATCACATGAAACGGTAAAAAACGGGGTCATTTTTCGCGTTCTCATCGTGTCACACCTTCGGTTGCAATGAAACATTTGGTTACTGCATTCACAATTTTCATTCAATTTGTGTGTAGCATATACTAAAATCATCGCAATTAAATATACTTTCCACACAATAGTCAAAAAAATATCTTCTTATAATTATTTTGAATTGAGAAAGCGAAATACGTTGGTCACACGATTTTAGGTACCTAAAATTTTGAGTAATAATACAAGATTGCCGTTAAACCGAACACCAGCAACCAATCACAGCGTTCTATTCGGTTAACGTCAGTCGCGCTTCGATCATTGGGGAGGTAAGATAGGTCGATCGTCGCTCCGCGAAAAAAATACGTAACTTTTTGTGATTATCCATAGACATACCGTCGCTTGCCTGAACAATATTTTCTACCTCTAAAATTTAAACAATTTAATTGAAACTTTGCCATTGAAAACTTAACATGTTAGACTTATTTGTGTAGTATTCAACTTGAACCGTTAAATTCAAATTTACGGATAATTCATAAAAAACTAAAATTTTCGTCACCTTCATGGCATCACCTTCGTGGTGTTTTATACACGAAGGTGATTTTAGGCCACGAAAGTGATTTCTTGCTTTGGTTTATTTTAAAATATAGTGACTGGTGTTTATGTTTTTACAACATTTTAATAACTAATAAATTAACGTGGTAAGTAGAGATCAGTACATTAATAAATAAATAAGGGCCTCGTATTTTTGTTGTCTGTCTGTCTGTCTGTGTGACTGTATGTATGTCTGTATATGTGACTGTGTATCTGTTTGAAACGAGACATACCTCAGTTTTTTTGTCATGTCTTAATTAGTTAAATTATATATTTTTTATATTCGAAATCTATGTATAACACCAAAATATTACACCAAAATTGGTAAATGTATGTACCTAAATGTCTATTACAGCTGCTATGGAATGTATCTAGGTACCCTGGAGATACAGCCGGTTTATACAGGGTGGTTATACATATGGAACGATAAGTGATCTCACTCGATTATTTCTAAACTATACAAGATATCGAAAAACAAGTTACTGATCTTAGATTAATAAAACCTAGATAGATAGTCAGTGCACGAAAGGTGAGGCAGTTTTTAGGAAGCCGGCACGGCTCACCCGTAAACGTCACATGAACTGTCAAAGTGAAAAATTGGTAAACACGTCCGACGAATTTTAATTAATTAAAACGGTTTGTGCTGTGAAAGGGTGTCTAAAATACATCCGAAAAACGAAAGAAAGTGACCAGTGTTACATTTCATAAGTAAGTACTACGATTCGACGCGTATTTAGCTTGAATTTGGCTTTCAAAAATTAAATACGGGAATGATACCAGTAACAAGAAAATTTATTTCCCAATTGTTCGCCGTACAAATACACTTCCTTTTTTATGAAATCGAGACTTTTAAGTCGATTTATCTTATTGTTATTAGGTAGGTACTTTGAATTCAATAAATAAGTAAGTACATGATGCGTTTTGTTTTTGTTAATTATAAAATAATTAAAAAGTATTAAAAATTTCCCTACTTTCGGGAAAATCGCTTTCACTGTCTACACTCCCCAACAAAATTGACACTAATGACATAAGATTTTTGCCTCACTCTTGACGAAGCGTTTGTATGAAGACTATCCATCTAGGTTTTATTAATCTAAGTTACTGATTCTGAAAGTGCTTCACGAGCTCTTTCAAATGGTACCAATAATAGGTTACAGATTATGGAAGCTGGTAACATTGAATTTATGGATTTTGTAACTTCTCGTTTCCACCCTGTATAATCCGGCTGTATCTCCAGGTCACCTAGATACATTCCATAGCAGCTGTAATAGACATTTAGGTAGATACATTTACCAATTTTGGTGATAAATAGGCATTTTGTATTAGTTTTTGTATAACGCCTGAACAAAAACAAAGGGTAATATTTTGGTGTTATACATAGATTTCGAATAAAGAAAATATTATATAATTTAACTAATTAAGACATGACAAAAAAACTGAGGTATGTCTCGTTTCTGTCGGGCCTGGGTCACAGATGACCGTTCTTCTTTAATCTGAAGTTTGAGTTAAAAGTTGTACAACAAAAATACGAGGCCCTCTGGCCTAAATTAAAAAATATGTTTTTATTGAGGTACTGATAATCCGTTTTTTGCTTCTTTAGCATTTCAGAATGCCACCAGTGTCACCCTTAAAACCAATTGCGTAGAATCTTGTAACTTAGTAGGTGACGTAATCGGTAAAATTTTATCTTGTATTTAAGTAGGTACCTATTTATATTATGTTATTGCTATTTATCTATGAAAATAAGACAAAATATATGTTTTATAAACACTTAAGAGTCATTTACAGTAGTAAAGTTTGAAAAAATTATATCTGTGAAGTACAGAATCACTTTCGTGGCATCAAAAAATTCAAAACGTTAAATCTTCCAAACGAGACTCACTATTTGACTGATTTACTGAGAATACAATCTTCACATCAAGCGCTACAATTTTTGTTTACAAAAAGTTGAAATAAGTTAGAAATAAAATTCGCCACGAAGGTGACGATGAGAACCGTGGCGATGAGAAATACCCATTAATAGAATTAAGTCGTATCTAAAATCTTCCTCGCCCCACAAAGCGCTAGTTAGCAAGTCTCAGGTCATCAGTTATTCCATAAACTTCGAAGTCCCAGCTTCGAGGCCGTTCCGAGCGGAATCTGAGACTCTTACATGTTAATTGAAGAAGCCTTTCCAGTTTCAGTTCTATTTTCAGCTTCTGAAGAAGTGCCTTCAGATTTTTTAACAGTATAATTAGTATAATATCTTTAAATGGCTCTAAAAATCTGTAATAGTCTGATGTTGATCACTGTTAACTAAAACTACATTTTTGTCGGTGTCAGTGAAACGCGTTACTTCATTGTTTTTGGTAAAACGAGATTTTGATGCAAAAGTTTCTACATAGTAACTATTTCCGATGCCGATGGGGCAGCAAGGTTCTGCAATGGAGGTCGCGTGCCGGAAAACGCAGCGTGGGACGTTCATCAACAAGGTGGACCGATGACATCTTAAAGGTAGCAGGGAAGCGCTGGACGCAGGCCACCACCAACCGATCAACGTGGAAAGCATTGGGGGAGGTCTATGTTCAGCAGTGGACGTCCTATGGGTGAAATGATGATGATGATTTCCGATGTTATCTCGACTCCTGCAATAAAATTATTCTCACTGACAATAGTCCTGAAAATAGCTTAAACTCCTAAGTTACATTTAATTGCTGCGTTTTTGTCTCTCCCTCTCTCTCTCTCCTGAATATGTTGATAGTTGGCATACAAGCAAGAGGTCACCTCTATAAAATATTTTGACATAACATAGCTGAACTATGTCAATTGATCGGCGGCGTAGACAACCCAATTTAGGATTACACTGTCTACGGTCGAAATTCCATTTTACATTTCTGAAATAAGTTACAGCATGAAGGTGAATGAAGGTGACGTCAGTAATTTGCAAATGTATGCCAAAGACTTCAAATTACTATTAGACAAGCTGTTGTGAATAAAAATTGTGACCTTAATCAAAATAATTATTATTGTGTCACAGGTTGGTTGGTTACTTCAAACAGCTAGGGGCTAGAATTCTCGAAGTTGTATTTCCCGAAGACTATAATCTGGGTTTTTTCAAGGCGAGAGTGAATAGGCACTTACAGGGCAGATATGTACCATCCTAGACTTCATCCCACTTAACACCAGGTGCGATTGTGGTCAAATACCTGCCTTGTTGCATAAAAAATATGCTACCAATTAACTTGGTAAATGCCTACCCATTCAAATGAAATCAATCATAATCAATCATAAGTAAGTGCTGCATAAATATATTTATGCAGCACTTACTTAAGCCCTTTCCAGGGCACTTGTACATATCCCAAATAGGTATATAGCTTGCCCTACCACCATTTCTGGACATCATATGGGTGGGTGGCCAATGAAACTCATGAATGATGCTTACTTAAGTGAAGCAGCAAATCAAACTCACAGCGTTGAATAGAGCTCTGTGATTGGTTTACATGTCACCCTGTGCGTTTACGCGCACTGTGAGACATCATAGTAATGTTGAATACAGCCGTTAGTCACCTTTCTCAGCCTATACCTAAAATCCGAAGTAGAAAAATATCAGTGTACCACAGCCTGTCTAGTACTACATAGAGGTCTCCGAAGACTACCCAAGATACCCATAGCAATAAGGTATGTTCTCCAACGTGATCGGGTACCAACATTCCAGAGGTCGCGGTCGCCGTCTCTGCCTGCGGTCAGATCGGCGCGTAGGCTGCCGAACCACTAGGTTATTGGGGACTATAGCACAGATATCAATCTAAACACTATGGCATTCAATGTATTGTGATATGTAATAATAGATTTTGCCCACGCTTCGTTACGTTGCCTGCCTGTGGTAAAGGTTCAACACCAATGTTCAACCAACCAAAAAAAAAAAGTCAAACACCATTCGAATTTTTACGACAAAACGTCATTTTAGGCTGAGTTGCACCACCTGACTTTGACCGTAAGAGTAGGCGCACACCGTTGATTTTTCGTCGGCCGATAGTATAGTCGGGCAGTTGATCAGTATGGGCATGTATGGGAGTGCGCACACTACGCCGATTCGATTTGGCCGATTCTTCATACAATTTAAAATCGGGCACAACTATCGGCCAACTAAAAATCAACGGTGTGCGCCTACTCTAACTATAACGATAACCGGTGTATTTTGTATAGAGTTTGACAGATTTTTGACGTTTGTCACAGTTAAAGTAAGATGGTGCAACCCAGCCTAACATTCTATGTATTGTGAACCACTAGGTTATTGGTTCTATGTAGCACAGATATCAACTAAATTCTGTGGGATTCTATGTATAGTGTAACTAACAGTGCCCGCGACTTCGTACGCGTGAAAATCGATCGAATATTTTTTCCAGTTTTCGCAAAACGGCCTGCTCTTATTGGTCGAAGCGTGATGGTGTATAGCAAGGCTGCTCAACCCCACTTTGGCCCGCGAAAGAAAAAGTGGCCCGCGCAAGTATGGTTTGACCTAAATAATTGCGGGAGGTGCCTGGATGCGAGCGGCGCAGGACCGGTCTTTGTGGAAATCCTTGGGGGAGGCCTTTGTCCAGCAGTGGACGTCTTTCGGCAGAAACGAACGAACGAATTGAGTTTTTAATTCGTTTGTCTTAAGAGTAACTGAAATAGCCGTAAATGGCCGTCGTTAATCGAAATATAAAAATCTTTGAAAGACTAAATAATCTCTATTAAAATTTCAAATTAATTTATCAAGTTTTAATAGGTACCGTATTTATTCTACCTTAAAATTAATAACTTATATCAAGTCTTAATACGGTCACGGCTCAAGATTTTTTTGTCCATTTCGGCGTTCTTTTTACTCTTTTGACGGTACGTTGACAGTTTGTACCTAAATTCGCGCGGAATATTTTTGTGAAATGGCTCTTAACGACTGAATCCACATTTTGGCCCGACTTTACAAAAGGTCTTAAAGAGCAGCCTTGAATACACCCTTATATGCCTTTCTCAATAAATGAGCTATTACACAAGAATATTTTTTTAAATCAGACCACTAGTTCTTGAGATTATCGAGAGCGTTCAACCAAACAAAAAAAACTTTCAGCTTTTAATATTATAGGTACTATAGAAGAAAATAGTGGTAAGCTTCGGTATTGTCCCCCTTCTAAAAATCGGAATAAAAACTATTTTGTCATCAAAACTATGTCAAAACCAGTTTATCAACCAAAATTATCTTACCAAAACAAAGTGTTTGTAGTTCAGACTTCAATTAAAAATTAATCCCAGTCTTTCCAGCAATTATTCTCTAGTGCGTTGTGGACTCGTTAAATATGGGAATCGAACCATTAAGTATTAAGAATTAAGTTTGCTAACAATGTTTTTGTAAGTAGAAATTACTTATTGTTTGGTCATAAATAGACTATTGTGAAGGCTGAAACGAGAAAGACTTTTTTCTCATTTCTTATAATAGCAATGACGTCACTCAGTAATCTTTCAGAATATAAAGTGACAGAATAGTAAGTTTTAATAGCAATGACGTCACTCACTTGGTACTACTATTCCAGAAATTCAATATTTTCCAACTAAGTAAATAGTAGATTAGTGCTTATTTACTTTTACTAACGCAAATGCTTGATATCTACTTATTGGTTAAAATGAGACCAAAACTAAAACTGAAGTTTTTCGAAAGATAGGTACTTAATTGAACAGATTTTTAACCCATGATCTTAACCTGCAGCTAATGCCCATTTTCACCATCGATCCCTAATTTTTGACTCCTATGGTAACACATAACAGGAGATTTATTTTCATAGGGATCACTTAAAAATTAGGATTTGATGGTAAACTGGCATCAGTCTCTTACAAGCCTGTTTTAAAATGATAACATTTCAACCCCCCAACAAGTGGCTTACTATAAAAAGAAGTAATTTATCCTTGAAAATTGAACAGCCTTGTTTATAACTACCCGCACGGAGGGTCTAGAAGAAACTCGAATTCGTCTTTTCTAATGCCCTATAAATAAACATACGAGGCCTTTAAGGGGGTTGCACACTGGCGGAATTCCGAGCATTTCGAGAATTCATTTTTTTAACCAAAACTTTTACCCAGTTTTAAATATCTATTTCAATAGAATAGTTAAGAGAATAGATGGATATTTGTTACTCCTTCACGAAAAAACTACTGAACAGATTATGATGAAAGTTTAAAAAAATTTAGCTACGTAACGTCACAGTTATATTTTTAGTTTTCATCATGTATGTACAAACTTTAGTACCTATAATAATTATGTGTTCGAATAAAGTATTTAAGTAATTAAAAACAAAGAATCATTACCGAAAATATAATTAACAGTAATTTTTTTCATTTTCAAATGAAACTTTCATGACTGAAGTAATTTAATATGAAAGCAAACGTGGTAACCTGTAATTTACACCAGTGATATCTACATCAACACTGGTATTAGACATAATGAAAGGTTATTTTATTTTTAGCGTTAAGAGTAGTACATATCTCGTAGTGGTCGTGTGTTGAATTCCCGCCTTAGGCACTACTATTTTTTCAAGTTATTTACAATTTTCAAAGTAATGAAAAGTGGTGAAATCAGTGTGAGTCGAGGCGCTTACGAGGGATTAATTGAATTTAATTATGAACTGGTCGGATTTTTATTAACGGTCAAGCTTTAGATCTTGGCTACACAGGAATTGCAGCGGTGGGAAGGAGAGGTATAGATCGTTTCATCCACAAAGACATGCTTCACCATTCTTCCGCTAATATTTGAGTGTTATCGGTACACGCTAGATCATCTATGCGTGCACAGGCACGCAATGACGCTCGGATTGCTCGAATCAAATTCCCCGCACCACGCGTTTCCCTCGACAAAAAATTGGTGGGGCGAGTCTTCGTGGATGAAACGATCTATAGGAATAGTTCCGTGATTTTTATTGGCGGTGAAGCTGTATATTAGAGGTGGGAATATTCCCGTTAAACATTTTATCCAGTGTGTTCTCTCCTTTACGGCACCAGAATAGCTTATTGATGTTGCGAGTAACAACCAGCTGTGAGCTCAAAAAATACTACCCTCTCTTACGTGGGGCGCTCAGAGAGCTCAGATATTTCAAATGTTCGATTGTGTGTCAGCACGATAGTGGGGATATAAATTGCGACAACGACAATACCTAGGAAATGTAGAAGGTATGAAGAAACATGAGGTTCTAAATTAGGTTATATTTTATCTCGGAGTGTTCCTACATCTATCCATACATATCCCACTAATATTAAAAAAGTTTGTAAGAATGATGTTAGTTACTCTTTCGCGCAAAAACTACTGGTGGAGTAAGGTGTAAGCTGGGAAGGACGAAAAGCCCTAAAATTTGTTTTCAATAAGTTAGCTCTACCGTGAATATGTTACTTACATCAATGTATACTAAAATTATAAGTGTGAAAGTTTCTCTTTCTGTTTACAATGTTGTTAGGGCTAACTCAGTGAAATGATCATGATGAATTCTGGCAAAGAATTAGATGAAATGTAAGAGAAGATGGTTTCACATTAGCCAAAAACGGTTACCTAAATAGGGGACGAAAACCGCCTCTAATGATCATCTATGTAATTTATACATAGACTTAATTATATTGTTGTACTACAGTAATAATTATTAACTATACTAATTACACATCTTCTAAAATACTAGTACACAAATACTTTTTCTCATTAAATCACTACATATTCAATTTCAAATCAAAAACACTTACTAATTGAAACTTGTGGCTTAGTTTCAGCCCCAATTATAGAGGTATGAAATGTAATAATGATACCAAACAATACGAATACTTAGTATACAGGGTGGAATTTTGTAATGCCACCTGGAGGGAAAGTACTGTTAATATTGTAGATAGAAAAAATTTCTCAAGGAAAACATTCCTTTATTTTTGAAAAGAAATAGAACTGCATTCAAAGATTTCCAAAAATTTGCTTGCCACACCCGGGAATCGAACCAACTAAAATCTGTTAAAAATTACACCCTGTATTTTTATTACATCGATCGTTAGGGTTAGGCATAAGGATGAAATCTCTATAACAAACTTGATAAATCAAATGAAAGGAAAACCATGAAATCTTAAATTATTTTAATTATGTACAGAAAATTGTATGGTATGGTAGGTAGTGAATTTTCGAAAATCTTTGAATGCCGTTCTCTTTCTTTTAAAAAATAAAGGAATGTTTTCTTTCAGTAAAATTTTCTATCTACAGTATTAAGAGTACTTTCCCTCCAGGTTGCATTACAAAATTCCACCCTGTATAACATATAAGTAGGTACTAATTAATGTTGGTATCGTACACTCAGCGTTAAATACATATTTCGCGACACCCAAAATGGCTAAAAGTTGTCAACAAAACCTTATTCCAATGTAACAAACTCCAAACTTTTTGGCTACTTTGGGTGTCACGAACTATTTGATTTATCTTACTTACAGTAAAAAAATAATAATTTAAATTTTGACTTACCCGAAAGATGGACAGCATCCCACAAAGGCTCTAATTTTCCTTTCGTCCAAAAACCTGAAAATAATATTATTGTGCAAAATTATTTAATTTTTTTTTATATCTTTGATTATAGCATTAAAGACTTAACTATAAGGATTAAAATTTTGCGCCCGCGACTTCACGCGTGAAAATAGTTTTTGTAACATTTTTTCTTTACTGCTCCGCTCCTCTTGGTTGTAGGGTGATGTTACATAGCCAAAAGCCTATCTAGATAAATGAGCTATCCAACACAAAAATATTTTTTTCAAATCGTACCAGTAGGACCTGAGATTAAGCGCGTTCAAGCAAAGAAACAAAACTCTTCATAATATTAAAAGTATAGATAATGTAAATGTGATCGTCAAACTCTCCCTAACAAATACACTCAAAACTATTATTTTAAGCACCAAATAACGTCCCAGTCCATTGAAAATTAATTATTAGTTTGTGCTAGAGTCCTCCGATGCACTCCGCCTAACGAACGTCGGAGGGCCATCGAAATAATTGACAAGTTTTTGCTGCGTCGCCTCCTTCCCTCCTGATTGGATGCGTGCCTTGAGGAACAGAACCTTAGGTTAATGAAGGCTTCTGAAACGAAGTTAACATGTATAAACATAATACCGATGCATTTTTGTATAACTATGAGACTACTAGCTGAACGGGAGAACTTCGTAATCAATATGTTCATCAAAAATAATAATGTCAGAATTTTTTAAATCGGTCTAATACTTAGTTTCGTAGCCTATTGAATACAAACAAACAAATCTAATTTCTTTATTAACTAGTTAGTGTAGATAGTAAATATTAAAATTATAAATAAATAAAAATAATAATTTCTCGAAATAATTCCTACTTAGTTTTGTTTACAAAATTGTCGTTTCAAATACAATATTGAAAATTCAGCGAAAAAATATTTCTTAGAAAAATAAAATTTTTCTTTTTAGGAAAATAAAATTTGGTGCGAATATTAATAACATTGAGTTACAGGAAACATTTTTAAATGAACATTCTGAAAATTTATACGGTAAAAATTTTTTTTTTTCATAGAATCCGACGTCAATTTATAGACTGTTTTTTATTTGCTCAAAAAAAGCAAAACCATTTTTACGTGAGTAATTGATTGATTATTCGAAATAGTAATTAAATATTCAATTTACTAATCCCAGAATTAAAGCTCATGAGCTATTAACGAAAAAATCTGCTATTTCGTGTGTAAAAAATTTATTATTACCTATATCAATTTCTAGTTTTCCGTTCCCTAACATTTCCATCATTAATAACTATCCAGAACAAATACTCCTTAACAAAGTGACGTCACTGGAACAGCCTCGTAATGGCGGACATCTGCTCCTAAAACGATGTATGACGCCAATAAGCCTCAGCACAACACTCCCTTATTCAAGACCAATTTACAAAACTTCCGTCTCTTTCTAACAAACCAAAATGTTATATTGCCGTCTCATTTGGGGGTAGAGTGGAATTTTTCCGAACCGTTACACGAAACCCTTTTGGAATGACCCCGTATTTTGGGGGTAAATGAAATAATTTGTTATGAAGCATACGAGCTTCTTAAGTTGTTGTTTTGTCAAATGCTCAATGTATTAGGTCCAGCGCTGAACTCAGTCAGTACCTGAGGTATGGGAGCGGCACGGGAGGGGTGACATTGATATTTATCAGGCATGTTATGGATATCCGTAACCGTAACCGAAACTTTCGGATATCCGAAATAAATAAAAAATCCGTAACCGATTCAAAAGTTTCGGATAGTTTTGGATGTAGACAGTTTAATTTTTTTTTTGTATAGCATTATAATGATACAACCTGATTTACCTTTATAATGCCATCTATACTCAACATCAAATAAACCGCACCTTCCGCGACGCGAACTTTAACGATTTTCTTCTGACACAATCATGGTGCCCCAACAATATTGGTGTTATTTGAAAGCCCAATAAATATCCTTAAAGAAAAACACATTTAATTTCTTAATAAATGATTAACATACCATAAATGTGACTTGAAAAAATACCTCACTTTGGGCCCACCTATGGGATCAATTAGACCAATTTTTATGGTTATAAAACCAAATAATGATCTCACGTGTCCTCTTTAACAGATGGATAGCGATTAATCCCAACTTAACAGTTTTATAGCCATAAAATTTGGCTCTAGCGTAACTACCTATTTTTTGAAGAAGTGACTCTGGATCCTTCTAAAGACACATTTTTGGGGTAAAAACCTTTCCTTTAATGAAATGAAGGTTAGAACTAGGCTTTCAAATGGTACCAATATTGGTAGGAAGTGGGGAAGCATACGTTTGAAAATGCTTGTCGCGGGAGGTGCGATTTATTTGATGTCGAGTGTAGTACTAATTTTTGTTGTTTTTTACTTTTTATTCGATGTAAAGTGCGGCCATGAATGAACCGTGTTGGACAACTATTGCAAATTGCATTCTAAAGCACAGATATCCGTAACCGTAACTGAAACTGAAACTGGTATAATATTATTCCTATATCCGTAACCGTATCCATAACCGAAATTACATATCCATAACATCCCTAATATTTATAATGAGGTGACAGAGCATACAAATCTGAAGCTTCTGAAGTCTCGCTGACGTTGACGTCTCAAAACCGCGCCGCTCCCCTACCTCAGGCACTGACTGATTTGAACGCTAGATTTATAAGTACTAGGAGTGCCCGCGACTTTGAACGCATGAAAATTGTTTGAAATTTTTTTTCCCGTTTTCGCAGCATTTTTCATTGATGCTCTGCTCTTATTGGGCGCACCGTGATTAACCTTTCTCGATAAATGGGCTATCCAACACATTTTTTTTTAAATCAGACTAAAGTTTCTGAGATTAGAGTGTTCAAAGAAACACACAACGACAAAACGTACGTACCCGTTCGCGCTAAGTTTGCCGGTCCGTGTAATGCGCGTCCCCTTCCCCAACCGCGATTAAACGCAATTAGTTAGTGATTAAACGCAATTAAGTGTTTTATTTTACGCAAATACACAATTTTTATCAATATTAATCAATAAAAACATATTTTCAATATAGTTTGCTATAGTTATAGACGCTTTCCTTCGAGTGACGTCATATCGCCAGCGGCAAACTTATCGCGAACGGATAGTACGTAAAAAGTAAAGCATAAGGGTCTATTTTGATAAAATATTATAGTTACTTAGGAAAATCATGTAATTCAGTGTAATTTACGTTATCAATTACCTACGCTCTTCCGTATAATTCTCTATTACAATTAATAATGATTATTAATTATTATAATGTCCAGGTTTCACGATCATAGCTGCTATTGTTACAATACACCCGACTGATCTAAGGGTCTGGACACACGTGCGATTTAAGCACGTTCACCATCATAAGCTTATGGCAGTCCTCTGTTGAAATAAGCTTAAGAGCGCCATAAAGTACAAATCTAAATCAAATACAAAAACTACATGTCAAATAAAAAGTTGAAGTATCTTCTACCATCTTCTTAATTTTATTCTCTTGATTTATCTGTGTAAAATAAAAAGTGGCACTGGCAATACTAACAATAACAATTCCTGATCAAATCAAGCCTTATTACTTCATAGCTACACCACAGCGAGTACCTACAACTCCAACTGCAAACTTTAGTACTGTTACTACAAGTTATTTAAGGATCCTAAAACGATCTAAATCACTGCTACAACCAGTTACGTCACTTCTACGACAAGCTACTACACTGCTACGCCAAACAACATTGCTACAATCCGTTACAAGACTGCTACGACGTAGCAAGTTCTATACAAGAGTTGCACTTTTTAATTAATTTTAAAGTGACCATTGAGGGGAGTAAATAAGACTACAAAATAACTTTTTTAAAAACAAGCTTTATTTAGAAAGCTTGTATCGCGCATGAAATTTATACCTCTTTTTTCTGTTTGCGCTACAAGCTTTCGAAATAAAGCTTGTTTTTAAAAAAGTTATTTTTTTTTATAATTTTATTTTACACTTTTTAGTTGTATCTCAGTCTCTGGGCCCTGATCATCATTTAGCACCAAAGTGCTCGGCAAGTCGAATCCAACGAACCCAAACTCAATAAGTTTCCGCTGTTTCGTTTAGGAGTTCCTATGGCCACCTCCTGACTCCATCATCAGACCAGCTCAATGGTACCATAACATTGCATTGTCATCGTAATTACATAAGTATACCAAATTTCAGCTCAATCGGTTGAGGAGAAGTGGTCTTAAATTCAGTCGCAAGATTTGTCCCACACATACTAACAAGTGAAGTCAATATAAAGCTTGTAATAAAAAAGCAAAGAAAATTGTGTGAAAAGTAGAGTAAAGAGGCTTTTAGGGACTCTTCAAACAAAGGCAATGTCAAATACCTTAAATTTTCAAGGAAAAACAAGTGCGGACGGTAACAAGCGCATCTCGAAGTTTTAGGATAAGTACGTTTGAACAAGGTTTTTCACTAATAAAGTAATTATTTATTTATTTATTGATAAAGGTACAACAACAGCAACACACATTTAATTTATTAGTTAAATATTTATTTATATTTTTCTTGTAACTACTTTCATGTGCACTACCACCCCTGAGATGGGCGTTGTTTTACAAAACCACACCCTATATTCTACCCACGACCCAGTGTAACCTAACCATTCTAAAATCGCATTGCAACCTCAGAGATCTCGTTTCGACATCGTTACAAGATCACGTCCGAATACATTTGCTAAGTCCACAAATCGTCCGTGCGATTCCTATCTAATCTGACGGTCAGTCAACCACAGACTATAATACACCTCTATCTATCTATCTGTCAAAATTAATACACATTATTAGATAGCTGGTGAATTATGTGCCATCCGAGATGAGACAATTTGGTAACGGTGGGACGTCTGATTGCTAATTAACGTGGCTAAGTGTCGGCTTAATTACAGAGGAAGGTCTTGGGTTAAATTCTTATAATGTAAGAAGTATATTCTGAAACTGTTTAGAAACATAGCTTGATATATTTTTCAGCTAGGTATAAAACATAGCTTGACATATTTTAAAGCTAGGTATAAAACTTTTAAAGATATAGAAAATTTTCTAATCGACCCCTTTTCTTTGTGTACGAGTATTTTAGCACTGAATGTCGATTTAATGATATTAACAACACACACGAATAACTCAGTACAAACATTTTAGTCTGACTAACGTTTTGTTATTCGGAAAGCTTGAAGTTCTTCATGCATCTATCTACGCCATTCAGGTAGAGCAATAATCCTAAATACTTCAGCAAATATCTCGTTACAATCGACCTAAACTCATTTATTCCATTCTAAGCCTTAACCTGTCACTTTAGAGTCCATTTCAGCTCAAACCAATATTGAGTTCAACCAAACCCAAACCGGTGCATACCAGTAATTAGTCACGAGCACACGTCTAAAAACTTCGGCGGTCACTCGCCGACTAAACATTACAAATTTGAATTTCGAACTGTTCCACAACTGAAATCAGTTTGGCGCGCGCGGATTGGCGCGCTGAGCGATGACGTCATCAATCTGCGTCCGAAAATGGCCGCAGCCGCGCCCCCCGAGTTATTTCGTAATAACGGAACGTCGTTTTAAATGGTCTGTCTTAGATTTTGATAATGAGGGTGTGAAGTATGGTAAAGTTTGTGTTGGCAGCTTGGGTTATTGTCTATTTGCCAGAGTCGACTTGTCAGGAAAAACAATGTGAATTCGTTACACTTCTCTTTCCTCACAAATTAGCGCGCACACATTTAGTTTTTATTATGATATTAATTTTATTCGTTCGTTTCAGGAGGTTTCCACAATATTCGTTCATCTCAAGGTTTTCCATAATGAACAGTCCTGCGCTGCCCGCATCCAGCACCTAATTTAATTCATGTTACAAAATATGTGGGATGAATCGACTGTGGCAAATCGATAATAATAATAGCCCGTCTGTTTTTAGTTTTCATTTATTTGTCTGATGATGAATGATACTAAACTGGGTCTGGTAAAAATATGCTAGTCAAATATATTTGATTAAGTCAGTGTACATTGTCTATTTTCTGCCAGGAATAAAATATTTCCCGTAGTTATTTATTTAACTATAAGTAAAAATCTGTTTAACATTAAAAAATACTATGAGATAAAACTTACAAATCAGCAATAAAACTGTGATACGCAATCTCCCCTAGTCAAAAGATTATGATGTCACAATCCAGATTCCAGTATTCCAATTTTTTAATTATCGAACACCTGAGCCCGCCAATTCCGAGACACCCTGTCTGCTGCATATTGATGACGTCATCACTCGTCCGCCAATGGCGACTAACGCTGATGAATCGCTCGGTACCAACATGCCAATTTCGCCGTCGCTGAATTATTAAGCGGCTGATATTGTTTTGTTGGTAGCATTGGGAATGGCGTGGCGGTTTTGAATTTTATACGAATTGCATTTCGATTTCAGTTGTAGTAGACAGGAAAATTACGTTTTCACGTTTTAATATTTCCAATATTCACTGTTTTATTATTGATCCTCATAAATATCTAAAATATCTGGATGCGGGCAGCGCAGGACCGTTCATTGTGGAAAACCTTGGGGGAGGCCTTTGTCCAGCAGTGGACGTCATTTGGCTGAAACGAACGAACGAACGAAATATCTAAAAACCTCTTTGGTCTAGTGACAAGACCACCGGGCACCACCAGTCTTTTGATTCCCATGCAGTGGGATCAAAATTTTGGTTTTGGTTTGTGGTAAGGCTTATTCTAAGTCCGCCTAGCTAGCTACCATCATCTTACCTAAGTCTGTCGCCATTTCGCCAATAATAACAATGTTTTAACCGCTTGAGGAGTCAACCCATACAAAAAAAACGGCCTTCATTTCTTATTTGTTGTGTTTCGGTTAGAAGTAAGATACCCAGTTTCTCTGTGATTGAGGATTACAGGTGGAGCTAGCTTCTACTTTCTATCAAGAGCGATGCAGGGAAAGACTTCTCCTACTGGTAAAAAAGGTCGTATGATTGTCATAATTCACAAACATCCTCTTCAACAAATTGAATTACGAATTTAATTTTTGAATGCAAGCAGAAAGGCAATCGTTTTAAATTCACCCTCGCAAATAAAGGCCACTCTAAAAAGCCGTGTAACTTAATAAAATGACAAAAGTCCTCCTACACACGCGTCAACAGTGACTCGACGCAAAATTAATTTGTCTGTATCCAGCCTTAGGCCTGGCGCAGACGACCGACGACATAGAGTAAAATCGTACTAATATTATAAAGTAGCTTTTTCCCACGGCTTCGCCCATGTGAAACTAAATTTTACAGATCATTGTAAATTATAGCCTATATTGTGCTATTCTGATGTGTAAACAATAATACTGTAAAGTTTCATCAATCCGTTCAGTAAGTAGTTTTTGCGTGAAAGAGTAACGAAACATGTTATCATTAAGATGCGAAAATTTGTGAGGATGCATGGATTTTTATGGATGTTTGTTACTCTTTCACGCTTAAACCACTGAACTAATTTAGATAAGGTTTGGTATAGAGATAGTTAGGGACCTACAAAAAAACGGAGAATAGTTTTTATCCGACATTTAGGATGAAAACACGCACATTCAAAAGACTCTGTGATAGACTAGAAATTCACGCGGGTGAACCGCAGAAAAAACCTAGTAGATTATCTAGTTGACATGGTAAATATCACTCTATTCTATAAAATGCTACATGTATGTCACGAGTTTTCGCTGATTTACTTTACTTAATTTAGTAACTCATCTTTTTTTTTTTCACTTTTATAATACGAAATTATTTTTTTATTATGTTGTCGTCAATCTGATACTGTTGAAGGGTTAACTCTGCAGTCTGCGCTCCCCCTAATTCGATTATCCATTGGAGGAAATTAAATAGATGGGTAATTTGGCAACCCCATTAGAAGGCCCGGGCCTAGGCCAGATTTATGTGTGGGCACGATTTTATATCTGACCGTTAGTTTCATATTAAATTTGATTGGCTTGTAGATTGCTGTCAGGGGAAATTGGACTGTAAGTCACATGCGTATATTAAACTAGCGGCCGCCCGCGACTTCGTACGCGTGGGTCCCGTTTAACCCCCTTGGGTTGATTTTTGCAAAATCCCGTCTTAGTGAGCACCTACGTTCTAAAAGGAATACCATGCAAAATTTGAGACTCCTAGCACATGTAGTTTCTGAGGTTTCGTGATGAGTGAGTCAGGACCTTTCGCTATTATAGATAATTAAGAATGCTAAAGAGTCCTTGAAAACTAAACTCCCTCTCCAAACCTCGCCAAATACTCCACAACCCCAATAAACTAAAGTCGGCAATAATATACATTAGAACAAAAGATATAGATCTGCCTAATTTCCCTGCGAATTTAATTTGGGCTAAAGCGTCGTAACTCACAGTATAAATAGCCGTAAATCCATAGTAAGTGAATTTATCCTGTTTTGAATACATAGTTGACGCGTAGTTCGGTAACAAATAGACTATCTATAGATACCTTGTATCATTTATTTCTCAATTTACGTCAATGTTAATTTATTCCTAGACAGCTTGTATAGGATTTCAAGGATTTGCCAGAATAGATGCGGTCTGCGGTCAGGTCAAAGTTTTCAAAGGTCTATGGAGGGTTATTTGCCAATAACCGACCATATAATTGTCCTCGGAATTATATTCCGATTATAATAATCACTAAGATTATTTTTAGGTAGTACAGACGAGAAAATGATAGTAGAACGAACACGGTAGAATGAAGAATATTATTAACGAATTAAGAATTGTATTTAACGGCACAAGTAACAAATAATTAATTAAAATACAATTATATCGAGAGAATTATTCAAATGATGTTAGCACAACGATCGCGGAAGACAGAGTGTGTCATCGATTTTCCAATTCTCTTCAACGGCTATGAGTGAGCGGGGAACGATGAGCGGCGTTGAAGCGAGACGGCAGCATACGTCTCCACGGGTGCGCGAGCGACGCAGGCGTGCCGCGGCGGCAGCGCGCATGCGCCGAACGTTTGTTCGGTCAGTCGGAGCTGGCCCAATTTCATGAGCGGAAGCGGATTGCTCAGAAATCTAAGGCGGGGGTCCAAGTTAAGATTGTGGCGGATAGTCGCCACAGTACTCCCCTCCGCAGACCGTGACTACGGTCGATAAAAATCGGGCAGCCGGACTCTTCGACCGCTGGAAGTCCGCTTAACGTTTTCTTCAGCTGGTTGAGCTGTCTTCTGTACTTCCTTCGACTCATACGCTGGCTTGAGCCTGTCAATGGAGACATTGACATTCTTGGCGTTGACTTCCAAGGTGTAGTATTTAGGTTGTCGGTTGACAACCTTGTAGGGGCCAGCGTATGGTGGCTCCAAGGCGCCTCTCACGCGATCTTGGCGAATGAAGACGTGCGAAGAGGTGTGAAGATCGCGTGGAATGTAGAAGGCCGAAGTGGAGTGCCAGGTGGTAGGACGAGGAGCAAGCTTCGCCATGCACGCGCGAAGTCGAGTCGCGTACTGGGTGACGTCAGCTGTCTGGTAGTCGTATCTGGGGCTCAGGAACTGACCGGGCAGGCGAAGTGGTTCGCCGTACACCAGTTCGGCAGGGGACGACTGGAGGTCTTCCTTCCAGGCACTACGCATGCCTAGAAGAACCAGTGGTAGTGCTTCAGTCCACTGTGAAGCTGGAGCGTGGCACATGATTGCCGCCTTGAGCTGGCGGTGGAGGCGCTCAACGATGCCGTTGGCCGCTGGATGGTAGGCTGTGGTGTGGAGATGGCGCGCCCCGACCAGAGAAGTGAGAGCCTGGAACAGGTGGCTCTCGAACTGGCGACCACGGTCTGTGGTTACCCGCTCAGGACAACCAAATCTGGCAATCCAGCCAGACACGAGGGCAGCAGCACAGGTCTCTGCGGTGATGTCCTTCAGCGGATACGCTTCAGGCCACCGAGTAAACCTGTCAATGACAGTGAGGCAGTACCTGTAATCACAGGACAAAGGTAATGGCCCTACGATGTCGAGGTGTATGTGAGAGAACCTCGAGGAAGGTGGAAGAAAAGAGGATAGAGGAGAGGTAGTGTGACGGGAAACTTTACTTTTCTGGCATTTTATGCATTGCCTAGACCACTCTCTACAATCCTTGCGAATCCTTGGCCAAACAAATCTTTGTGTCACCAGTCGCACAGTAGCTGAACTTCCTGGGTGATGTAAGTTGTGTAGCACATCAAAAACTTGCTTGCGGAACTCGGGTGTGATGTACGGACGAAGAGATGGCAGAGACGTGTCGCAATAGACAGGCGTGTTGCTCGCCTCAGTGGCAACTTTTTGCAGTCTCAAGGCTGTCCCATGCTTGAGAAGCTCTTGTAGCTCTGGATCACTCTCCTGAGAACGTGCAAGAGACTCGTAGTCCACGGCGCAAGCTACTTCTTCGATCCGTGATAAGGCGTCGGCGACGATGTTGTCGCGCCCAGGAATGAACCTTATGTCGGTGGTGAACTGTGAGATGAAGTCAAGGTATCTGAATTGTCTAGGCGAACACTTGTCTCTGTTAAGCGAGAATGCGAATGTGAGTGGCTTGTGGTCCGTAAACACAGTGAAGGTTCTGGCTTCAACCATATGTCTGAAGTACTTGATGGCTTCGTATACTGCAAGTAACTCTCGATCATACGGGCTGTACTTCTTCTGGGAGGCGCTCAGTTTGTGAGAGAAGAAAGCCAAGGGTTGCCAGACTTGATCCTTGAGTTGCTGTAGCACGGCTCCTATAGCTACATCTGAAGCGTCCGTGACTATGGCAAGTTCAGCAGATGGGTCTGGATGAATGAGTTGAGTGGCTTGCGATAGAGAAGTCTTGCAGTCCTCAAACGACTTCAGCATTTCCGGCGTCAAAGTAATAGGCTGTGAACCTTTGATCCGAGGGCCAGCAAGAATACTGGTGAGCGGTGCTTGGATCTTAGCGGCATTCGGTATGAAGCGTCGGTAGAAGTTGAGCATACCGAGGAAACGCTGAAGCTCCTTGACGGTCTTCGGTGGTGTGAAGTTCTGTATGGCTTCTACTTTAGTCCCCAGAGGCTTAGTTCCAGCTGCAGAGACTTGATAGCCGAGGAACGTAATCTCCGACTGGCCAAGATTACACTTTGAAGTGTTAACTAGTAGCCCGTACTCTTTCAGACGTTCAAACAGCTGACGCAGGTGATCCAGGTGTACTTTTGGGCTGCTGGAGAACACCAGGATATCATCAAGATACCCGAAACAGAAGTCAAGGCCCAGAAGAACTTCGTCGACGAACCGCTGAAAGGTCTGCGCAGCGTTCCTTAACCCAAACGTCATGTATGGGAATTCATACAGACCAAACGGCGTGGTGATGGCAGTCTTGGGGATATCCGCTGGATTTACCGGGATCTGGTTGTATGCCTTCACAAGGTCGATGGTGGAGAAGATAGTGCATCCTGAGAGCTGGTAGGAGAAGTCATGTATGTGACGAATGGGATACCGGTCTGGAATAGTCCTGGCATTAAGTGCACGATAGTCGCCGCATGGTCTCCATCCGTCGTCCTTCTTCCTCACCATGTGTAGAGCAGAAGACCAGGGACTCTCCGAACGCTGAGCCGTACCACACGCAAGCATGTCCTCGAACTCCTTCTTCGCTGCTTGGGAGCGAACTGGATCAAGACGTCGAGGCTTGCAAGATACCGGTGGACCAGGGCTGGTTCTGATGTGGTGCAGTGTGTTATGCTTGGGTGGAGAACGAACGCCTGCCGGTCTGGTAATCTCTGGAAACTCGCGCAGAAGTGTGTGAAACTCGGTTTCACCGGTGACGGCTTTGACAGAAGCGATATAGTCTGAATTTCCAGAAGTAACAGCTGCTACGGACAGGGTTGTGATTCCATCGACCAAACGTTGGTTTCTGCAATCTACAAGCAAATTGTAATGGCTCAGGAAGTCTACACCGATGATAGGCTTCGAAACGTCTGCTATGATGAAGTTCCAAGTAAAATCTCGCCTGAGTCCCAAGTTCAGGTGTAGTAGTGCAGGTCCATAAGTGTGGATGATGGAGTTGTTCGCTGCGACGAGATCATACTTGGTCTTAGTACAGGGCGTCTTGATAGCGGATCGCGGAAAAACACACAGGTCTGAGCCAGTGTCCACAAGGAACTGCATTTTTGATGTGCGATCCGTAACGAAAAGACGGCCTGATGCAGAGGGGCAGTCGTGGGCCGCTACTTCCGACCGCCCTTGAAGTTTTCCGACGGGAAGCTGCAAGGCTGCTTACACTTCTTCGCCTTCGTACCGTAGGTGTAGTGGTAGAAGCAGTGTGGATGGTCAGGGGGTGGTTGTCTTGGTCCAGAGCGGCTGCGTGAGCGATTGTACCGGTTATTTTGAGATCTCGCACGTGATCGGTTCTCTGAATCCTCAAGCCTGCTAGTCAGCATAGCCACTTGCTTGGTCAACTCTGCGATCTGATGTTCCATGTTGCTGTAGGGAACTGCAGCAGAGGAAGTGCTGGCGACTTGCGGAATTGACGGTGCGATCTCATAAACTTTATCAGCCAACTCACCGAGTTTGTCCTTATCGAGGTCCATTTGAGAGGCGATGACCGTCTGGATGTTCTGCGGCAGCCTGCTGGACCACAGAGTAAGCAGGAAGTCAGAAGACACCGAGGGACCAGCCAAACCCGACAGGTGACGCAGGAACTGAGACGGCTTCCGATCGCCCAGCTCTTCGTGCATCAGAAGCTGCTTAATCCGCTTTTCCTGCGAAGCTGACAGTCGTTTAATTAGCTCGGACTTCAGCTTTTCGTACTTGTCCGTAGGAGGCGGGTTGGTGATGATGTCCTTCACCTCGATGGCATATTGGTGGTCTAACTGCGCGACCAAATAGTAGAACTTGGTCTCGTCCTTAGTTATACCCGATAGGACAAACTGTGATTCAACCTGGGCAAACCACAACGCAGGCTCCTCAGGCCAGAAGGGCGGGACTCGTACGCTCACTTTTAAAATTTCGTCGTTGCCCATTTTTAGTATGTGAAAAAATCGCTCACCGCTTGTGTCCAAACCACACACCAATCTGATTGTAGAATTCTTGATGTAATATTCTTCTTCTTCTTCGTCGGGGTCACCAGATATGGAGGGTTATTTGCCAATAACCGACCATATATTGTCCTCGGAATTATATTCCGATTATAATAATCACTAAGATTATTTTTAGGTAGTACAGACGAGAAAATGATAGTAGAACGAACACGGTAGAATGAAGAATATTATTAACGAATTAAGAATTGTATTTAACGGCACAAGTAACAAATAATTAATTAAAATACAATTATATCGAGAGAATTATTCAAATGATGTTAGCACAACGATCGCGGAAGACAGAGTGTGTCATCGATTTTCCAATTCTCTTCAACGGCTATGAGTGAGCGGGGAACGATGAGCGGCGTTGAAGCGAGACGGCAGCATACGTCTCCACGGGTGCGCGAGCGACGCAGGCGTGCCGCGGCGGCAGCGCGCATGCGCCGAACGTTTGTTCGGTCAGTCGGAGCTGGCCCAATTTCATGAGCGGAAGCGGATTGCTCAGAAATCTAAGGCGGGGGTCCAAGTTAAGATTGTGGCGGATAGTCGCCACAGGTCCACTGCTGGACCTTGCAAGGCTTCTCCTTAAGACAAGCACCTCCCGCAAACCTCACCAGATAGTCGGTCCACCTAGTATGGGGCCTGCCCACACTACGTGTTCTGACCCGTGATCGCCATTGAAGAACTTTTTTGCCCCAGCGGCCATCAGCTCTACGAGCTATGTGAGCAATGCTCAATCTTAATATGAATTTAGTGAGAAAGAATAAAAAATAATATTAATCCGAGTCGAAGGTTGTTCGACAAACTAATATTTTAATTTGTTTAGGTAATATGAAACTTATTTGATGTAGGAAACCGGCACACTCTTTCATTCCTTTCATTCTAAAAAGCTAATGTAATAATATCTAGGTACATATTTAGAAGTCCTTGAACCTTATCGAATTTTGCGTGGGCTTACAATATTAATAAGTTGATAAGTCACGTAGGGTGAAATTCACATACTCGTACATACATCAATCAAAACACTGTGGCATCCTAAACGTAGTTGTAATACGTACTATGTATTTCGCAACAACAATATAAATAATCTTATATTATATGATAAATACTTAGTTCTAATAGTATGCAAGCTGAAGTGGCAATGAGCAGGGCACATAATACGCAGAACTAACGGCCGATGGGGCAGCAAGGTTCTGCAGTGGAGGTCACGTACCGGAAAGCTCAGTGTAGAACGTCCACCTACAAGGTGGACCGGACGACCTCATAAAGGTAGCATGAAGGCGCTGGATGCAGGCCGCCACCAACCGGCCATTGTGGAAATCATTAGGGGAGGCCTAATGTTCAGCAGTGGACGTCCTATGGCTGAAATGATGATGATGGTGATGAATAGTAAACATACTTGTAGCATCTCAAACCGTATTTCTATAAAATAAAACCATTCAACGAAACAAACCTAATTTCCTAGGATTTAATTTCGGGTAAAGCGCCGTAACTCAGCATATAAATAGTCGTAAATCCCATAGTAAGTGAATTTATCCTGTGTTTTAAATACATTACGCGCGGGTGAAGTTTTTTGCGTAGCTCGCATTCAATGGACGCGTTAATGGAGATGGATTAAGCTGGCGAGTCGCCAGTGACTGTTCTGGTGTACTATCGGTTCTCGATTAAGGTCTTTAGCTCTTTTTAAAGGCTCTCATCATGCCTATGTTCGTTCGTTTCAGCCAAATGACGTCCACTGCTGCAACAAAGGCCTCCCCCAAGGTTTTCCACAATGAACGGTCCTGCGCTGCCCGCATCCAGGCTCCTCCCGCGAACTTTACCAGATCGTCAGTATAATCATCATCGTCAATCAAGCTGAAATGATGATGATGATGAAGCTAACTATTTTTGATAATTTCGTTGCGGGTCCAATTACAGTTTAACGTTCCCCCGGGACAAACTTGACCTTCACTGATTGGGTTTTTATCGACCACAGCTGCAGCATCGCAGCCGAAACGTCAAGCTGTGAGTAGGGGAGAGTAGGGTAAGACGGGGTCCTTAACGTTTGATGGTAAATAAAATTGACCGTAAAGAGTTTTATTAATTTGTTTTATTCTTATAATATTCTTCGATAATCAGTCTTCATTGTTAATGTGTAATTTGGCAGTCTAATCAACATAATAAAATTAAAAAAAAACAAAAAGTAGAAATACACACTTATCCCCATCATGCCCCACCCCTAGGGTAAGATGGGGTACCCCCGTGGGTAAGATGGGGTACCAATAAGAGAGCAAGATGGGGTATGGCAGCAAACGACTATTTACTGTTCACAATGTTCACAAGTGGTATCTGCATCTTCGTCATCTAAACCTGCACAGCTGCAGTAAGCCCATTTGCCGCATGCTGAACAAGCAACCCAGCCTTCATTTGAGTCCAAATATAGGCCTTTACAATATAAACAAGGTGTATTTTCAGTATTGCTGTCACTATTCTCGTGTAATGATAGTTTAGCGTTGTACGTTTAGCTATTCTTAGCCCCTTTTTTCTTCTTTGTTACTCTTTTCTCCTTAGTTGCAGGTTTTTTTTGAGATTTTTTAAGTTCCCTCAACTCTTTTTTTCGCTGTTTATCATCTTCCGCTTCTTTCTTTTTCTTAATCTTTTTTTTTAATAATTTCTCACCATTCTAGAATAAAATAAATAGTAAAATTAGACATTTCTATGTCGCTTGCCTTCATACCCCATCTTGCCCCTTAACACCTACCCCATCATGCCCCGGTATGCCAAATAAAATTTAAAAAATAACTGAATAAAACCAGTACGCAGCAATGAGGAAAACAAGTTCTTACCTGTTAGTGTTGTTATTTTCACATTTGATAACATTTAAATCAATTGCGAGGTGTTATTATTTACGGAAAATACACGCCCAGTATAATATAGAAAAATCACTAGCTATTTAGCAAAAAACAGTTTTTTCCAGAAAACAAATCAAATGCGTGGTGTCGTTGTCCGCTCACTTCGATAACTGATTGCCGTAATGGCGGTGCGGCGTCAGGTGCTAAAACGATCTTGATTGGCTAATTCGTTCGCACTCAGGATCGGTCGCCCCGTCTTGCCCCCCACCCCGTCTTACCCCACTCTCCCCTACATAATGTAACTCATTGATAAACGTCGCGTTAAGACCCGTGTCTTACTATTTTAATCATTTTGAAATGTCACAAACACCCAGCCAGTGGTAGGGGATAGTTATTTTATGTTTTTGTTAGGGAGAAAGCTTGTTAAATAATTTTATGTGGCGCTGTTCACATCCTCCGGATTGGAATTTTGCGAAATGGACGATTAACCAGAATTATGTCTAGACAGAAAAAATATAAAGCATTATTTTGAACTTAATTGTAAATAGCACGACAGTTAACTAGGTCTTTGTCAGATTTAATGGCAGCGTTTTAGGCGAACAATTCTTTTTTTATTAAGCTATTATTTAAGTCATACTTTCTGTAAGTTTTTTTTATTACCCCTTTCAGCACGGATTGTACTAAACTTGCGTTGACACTCAAAAAATTCTAGAGGTCGCGGATTTTGATTTTGCTGCGCCGAAACGGTCTCGATCGTTTGTGCATTACCTATTCTAACCGTTAGAACATACGCGCGGGGAGAAATACTTGCCAGTGACGCGTCAGGACTTGTGCAAGACAGGAGTCATGTTTGTTGACGGCCGAGGAAGACGTGAGTGTTTTGTTTCTATATTTAATGTGATATTTATGTTATGAATCGTATTTATTTCATTTGTTTATATATCCCTTGACTATAAAACAAAAAAATATTACAGTATTTATCAACATTTTCTTATAAAAAGAGCCATTTTGTTGCGAGCGCACGTTCGTGCGTTGTCGTTTTATGTTGTGCTTTTAGGTAACATTGAAATAATACTAAAATGTTCTGTTTTTCAACAGGTTGTGCTCTGAACGAGAATCTGGTGGAACAACTGATCGGAAATGGGTGCACATCTGACTTGGAGGAGGAATCGGACGAGGAATAACTAAGCGAAGCTTTTCTGTTTCTGGAAAATGATGCAGATAGTCCACACAACGGTGAAGGGAATGAGTCTGTTGAAGAAATGGTAGTCCCCTTAGCACAACTGCGGCAATTAAATGTGACAGAGCCTAGAAATCAGCCAGCAGCCTCTACCAGTGGTCTACCAAAGCAAAAAAGACGCGGAATTTGGCGCGCAACTAACTTCGAAAACAAATGCCATGATTTTCCACCAAGAGTAACAGCTGGTGAGGTAAAGAAATTAAGGCTAAGGACTTGCTGTGGTTCAGATTGGACCTTACTGATGCTCTGATTGCTTCGGTTCCTCAGGCTGATCAAGTTTTAGAAGATGAAGCTCCTATTTCTGAACCATCAACTAAAAGATATAGACCAGCTGTGGTTCCATCTTCAGATAAACGATTGGACAAATTTAACCATTTCCTGATCTCACAAGAGGTAGAAAATGCAGGTTTGAGAACTGCACGTCTTCCACTATTATCCGTTGCACAAAATGCAACGTTCATTTGTGCCTTGTTAGGAATAAAAATTGCTTCCTAGCATGTCATACCACCAAATTTTCTATTTGATTAATATTGTTACTAAGAAGACTGATTTGTTTCATTAAAAATGGTAGGAAATATTTTTGTTTGTTTTTGATTAATGTTTTTGATCAATTTGATCAATAAAGGTGTCATTATTATGTTACTCAAAGTAATTCTGTTCTTAAGTCTAAGAACATCGAAAATGCTAGATATTTTTTTTAAATCTTGTCATTAAAATGTAATTAATATGCGAGATTAAATACTTATGTTGATGAGACTGATAAATAGAGCTATGATAAATAAAGTACTTTTAATTAAACAAACTTTGTATGATTTATTATGGAATGCACGATCCTGCGTTAGCTGAGTAGAACCTGGAACGCACGTACGTGCGATGTCTATTGGGGGGAAACTAGAGGGGGGGGATTTTTTTTACTATTTTTGTTGGGGACTTTGATTGCTATGGGTTACATATAAATACAAGTTTTTTCAAGTTTTCACTTTTTGTTCTGTCGTGCTGAAAGGGTTACTAGCTTTAGTTCGCGGCTTCACCCGCGTTAATTTCTTTCTGTCACAGGGAGTTATTTTTCGGGTCTATGACACTTAGAAACAATGGGGCTTTCTATCTATGGCAATTATGCATTAAAAATTGTTTGTCTAAGCCACAGGCTACATATTTTTGAGAGGAAATAGGCACATAGTTACTTTTTTGGCGCCATTTCATAGTCCCAAATTAAATAAATAACCAAAATGTCGTCGATACACACGGAAAAAGAAAAATCTATTTTAACATTGTTTTAAAAACAGTTACTTACACATAAAAAAGAATAGTGTTTATTCAGCTGCAAAAACAAATCCAAAACATTTCGCAACGAATTCCTGTGATTTATTGTAAAATATCTAAAAGTCAGCATCGCATATATCGGCGGGGTGAAAACAGTGACGTCATCGTCCGACAATAACTTAGGATTTGTTTAAAATACATTTTAAATGGAACGCAGATTGTAGGATCAGAAGTTCCTAGTATACAGGGTGTGCAATAAAACAAAAACAGTTTTTATTTTCTTTATGTGACAGGAGGCAAACGGGCAGACGGATCACCTGATGGTAAGTGATTACCTTCGCCCATAGACACCCGTAGTCCCAGGGTCTAAAAAAAAATCTTGAAAGATAAAAGTACGGACCTATCTTTTAAATTGTTTGTTTACAAGTCTGCATCTTTCATTGATACTTCAGTTAGTAACTTTTACCTAACCTACCTTACCTACTTGTAATAATTGTAAGAATTTCGATATAATTAAAAACCTTCTCTCTCTCTCGCTCTCTGTCATTTATTCGTCTCTCTTCTACCAAAAGCACAACTTTTTTAAAGGTTCGGCCAAACCAACGCGATCACACGCAATCAGCCGGCGTGCAGCGATGCCGACCAGACTTAAATGCATTGATCGCCATCGCTGCACGCCGGCTGATCGCGTGTGATCGCGTTGGTTTCTCCAGTTAGTAACTTTTACCTAACCTACCTTACAAACTTGTAAGAAGAATTTCGATATAATTAAAAACCTCTCTCTCTCTGGCATTTATTCTTCTCTCTTCCACCAAAAGTACACCTTCGTAAACGCCTCAAAACGCCTATAAAATCCTAATCTGCCCGAAGTTTTTCTTGCCCCACATAACCCAAACTTTAGGCGCCCGGTCCTTGCCAAATGAACGGTCCCATATTTTAAAACGATGCTTTTTCTTTTTTTATTGTTAGTGAAGTACTTATGAGATAATATCTCCTACCTAGCAATATTGAGAGGGTCATCCAGGCCACAGCTGGGGAAGGATCAGTAAGTCTTTCTTAAGTCTGTCTTAAGCTGTGTGGCGAAAAATGTAATTTATTAAGCACGAATGGAACTAAAGTCACTGACAGCCCGACGGATTAGCAAGCTGAAGTGGCAATGGATAGGGCACATGGTACGCAGAAAAGACGGCCGATGTGGCAGCAGGGTTCTGGAGTGGAGGCCAAGTACCGGAAAACACAGCGTGGGACGTCATCCCACAAGGTGAACCGACGACCTGATAAAGGTAGCAGGAAGGCGCTGGGTGCAGGCAGCTAGTGCTACCAACCGTGCGATGTCATTGGGGGAGACCTATGTTCAGCAGTGGACGTCCCTTGGCTGAAATGATGATGATGATGAATGGAAGCATAGCAGTAGCACAGTTTTTGTGGATACGTCTTAGCGATGCGAGGTTTTTGTAAATGTCTCACAACGCGTTGTGGTCACTTAAATATCCATATCGCGAAATTCTTATAAAGGTTTTAATGAAAACGCTTACAGCGCGTTGTTGAAATCACTGAAAGATTAGGGTCTTGGTACCCATGAGGCTGTTCTAAGCATATGATGAGGGACTTCGGTATTTCGGTCTCCTCCTAATGATGTTGCGGGTCCACTGCTAGTTTAACTTTCACACAATCTTGGCCTTAACTGATTGGGTTTTTAATGACAGTCAAGCTGTAAATCCTGGGTACACAGGAGCAGGTGATAATAGTCATAGTCATAGTCATCATCGGTTCTGTTAGACCGTCCTAAAACTGACCTTTTGACATAACTAAAATATCGGACTTGTGCCCGTTTTCTCTACGAAAACTAAATTCCTGTTATGTGTTACCTAGGGGTCACTTAAAAATTAGGGATTAATGGTGAAAACGGGCATTAGAGGAATAGTGTTGTCGTTTCGAGTGAGCCTACTAATATCCACTTCTATTACTCCAGCAGTATTGGGAGGGCCATTCAAACCCTCCTTAGCTGGAGGGCCGCCATTAAAAGAAGCGTTCGTAGCAAAAATGAAATGAACAATGTAAATGTATGTAAATCTAAAATGTATGGGCGTAGCGCGGGGCTTATAGCCGTGCTTGAACTTGAAATATGTAGGTATTTTGCTAGTTCTTCAATAGTGAATGAAGATCTAGGGATAGTTATTGATTGCATAATTGTTTAAAGAGTTATTGAGGTTGAGTGAATTTAATGATAGCTTATTTACATACCTACATTTGTCTTTCATAATCATCATTTCAGCTCTAGGACGTCCACTGCTGAACATAGGCCTTCTCCAATTTATTTCCAAAAGGCCGGTTGGTAGCGGCCTTTAAAGTCCACCTTGCGGGCGTCTTTAAATGCTACTTATTCGCAAAGAAAAACACTTCGATTTTAGGTGCATACGAGTTGCAGTGAAGGGAACGCGATGAATAGGGGCATAACTGGCAGTGTTATTAAGGAATAAGGATATAGGCATTTTGTTGATGTACTTTCAGAAATCTAATATTAACCTCGAAATCAAATCAAAGGTCGTCGTTGCATACATAATTATTTGTAGCAATCAAAACATGCCTAATCTCCTAAACCAAAAAATAATTAACATTTCAACAAGATTAATTGGATTACATACTAAAAAATCGTTTTATCATTACCATTCCACCGTAAATGGTGCCTAAATGTAATTTCCAGACCCTCGCCGGCCATTTTGGCCAGTTTTTTTTATCGCGATTTCGTTAATTACACTCCGCGATTGTCTCACACCAAAAGGGACGGATTATTTAAATAATTATTTGAAATTAAAAAGGATTATCGCGCGAGTTAATTTGCATTTTATTTTTGTTGGAATTTGGCCGGTTGTGTGAAGGCGCCCTTTGTTGTTGGGAGCTGATGCTACGTAAATACGAAAAACTTTATTACAAATAACTAAGTATGTACTTTTTCTAATAAAAATGCTTTATTAGAGTGTAGTAGGCCTTAAGAACACTTAAAAACGTCCAAATAATAGCTGTCCACTTAAATCCCCAGGACAACATGATGATGAATCTTTTATAATGTGAACAGCTAGGGACTGGAATTCGCTGCCTGCTGCTGTCTTTCCCGAAGACTATAATCGCGGCCTTTTCAAGGCAAAAGTGAATAGGCACTTACATGGCAGATATGTCCCATCCTAGACTGAATCCCACTTACATCAGGTGCGATTGTGGTCAAATAACTGCCTTGTTATGCATAAAAAAAACGTTTATAGTTTGCCCTACCACCACTTCGGGTCAACATATCGGCTAGTGCTGAGAAGAAGGCGACTTAAGCCCGTTTTCACCATCAATCCCTAATTTTTAAGTGACCACTATGAAAACAAAATTCCTATTATGTGTTACCATATGGGTCATTTAAAAATTAGGGATTGATGGTGAAAAGAAAACGGGCATCAGTTGACTTCAGCCTCTTTTAATATAAAAATAAATTATGTAACATAACTCAATGAAAGTACTATTACATTAATATTATTTTCTTTGACAAAACCCAAACTTAATAAAAAATACTTTTTAAAACGCACAGAAAAAAATCTAATACCTATGAAAAAAGAATAAGTATATTACGATTTTGAGAGTTGCACCTCAAAATATTTGTGGTTGCATTGAGTTGCTGGACGTTTTGAACCGTGACGTATTTCATAGTAAAGAGGCATAATCCTAAATATAGCCCTATATTTAACCAAACGGCCGCTTCCCTAAAATCAATCTTCCCAGACTTGAGCAATAACTCCAGCAGAGTGGAAGATATAACATTTTCGTTAAGGACCGACGATTATCGTGAAATTAAACCGATAATTGGGCAATCGGCAAAAGAAGGTCGGCCTCGTTAGCCGAGAGCCGTCATTTCATGAGTGAATCATTATTTTTCATGGAAATTACGAGTTCAAGAGTTTAAGAAAGTTTTTGGCGGTAGCTTCGATTTGGCACGAGCGAGTGTGCTAATGAGTTAACAGTCACACACATGTAAATTTATGGTTGGGCTTGCAAAAATATAACAACTTTTTTTACTCGTATAAATAATGATGAAATGATGAATATTTACAGACTAACTCACAGAAGTACAAAGAAAAATTCGACATGGGAACTTTTCTTAAAATGATAATTATAATTCATTTATTCATTTTGCTTTATTAGTTTTAAATATTTTTTTTACAATGTAAATTACCAAAAAAAAATTTTAATTATATTCTTCCCGTGGCTCTACTTTGTCAATTTTGTTATTTACAGTGAAGGGGTGTTTATACCGCGCCCCTTCTCAAAACATGGTTGTTAAATTGCTAACGAGAAACTGCAATAGGTATACATAAAAACCTCTTTCAAGATATTATGCTCTGTGCTTATATCATAAGCTTTCATCTCCTGTTTTATTTTAATTTATTGCAGTTAGAGGCATTAATGAAAACAATGTTAAACTGAATGCTTCAGTTACTGTCTCACTGCTAAGGAAAGGTCACCCATTTTGAAATTCGTTTGAAATCTGTGAGGCTAAAATACATGTGTCAGTCATAGTCGATGTAAACGGGTCATGGCTTCCAGCAAAACCGAAATCCAGCAGTAAAGTGACATGGGCAATAAATACAAAAATAAAAGCAACTAGCAAAACAATAAATATCTATATACGTATGTATGCAGCCTGTTTTAGAGCCGTCGTAAAACCATAACACATAAAATTATGGTTTTATTCAGTCAGCAAGAGATAGAGATGATCCCATTGATCCCGGGATTTGTTTGATGACATTCCCGGACGATACACTGTGTACAAGGGATAGGTTGGTTAAATCCTATGGAATCGACCATGCGGTTTATTGAAATCATTTGTAGAATTTCACATTTTTAGTAAATTTTTCTACGCCCCAATATTTTAGCAACGGCAAAATTATTTATAACTAAGATGAATGAAGTAACCGTTGTGATAACCATTCTAACCTTAATAAATTATTGCAAATTATTCCTGGAAGAGAATTTTCTTTAAGAAATTCATGGAGTCCGTCAGCTGTTTAATATTTTTTAAGGCAACAAAATAAAAAATATAACAAAAACTTTATTATTAAATCCCGGACTGCCGATCCCGTCACGATCCCGGGATCGTACTCATCCCGGGATCTCAGACTACTCTAGTCGCTTAATGCAGGTCGCGGCCTCACTTATATTCAGTGCTCCAGCACCAGTAAGATCAATTTTTGATGAATGCTGTCATTAAGAAGTGTTTCAATTGAAACTGCACTGCGGGGTCTTTAGTGAACGTTACTTTAACTGTCAGAAATATATTTAAAAGCAACTTAATAGGATTTAATGAAACAGTGTTGGAAGAAATATAATCCAATTAATTTAGATAGAAACTTGCACGATGAGTGAGACCTATCCCAGCTAAATTGCAGGAGAGCCGTCTGCGGTGGTACGGACACGTCATGAGGCGACCACCCGACCATATGACCAGAAAAGTGCTAGACATCCAAACTAAGCCCCGCGGACGAGGAAGACCCCGAATTACATGGATGTCCGTAATCAATAACGACCTCAAAGAAGCCCAAGTTAACAGTAAGACAACCCAGGACCGAGCCGCCTGGAGACGCATGACGCGGAGGGCCGACCCCAAATAAAATGGGAATGGGCCAGGCAAAGTAGTAGTACCTACTTAACTTGTTTATTTACTTGTTTTTCGCGTGAATTTCGTCTGTCACAGAAAAAGTCTTCATCGAAAGAAAAAAAAGATACCTACTTAAAGCAGGATAAAACGAGACTATTTCCACCTCTCGTCTCGTTTCCATCGCTGTAACGCCTGTGTAATAGTTTTCTATGATTTTCTCTGGAGTTCACACTATCAGCATACTAAATTGCATCTATCCATTCAGTGTTTTAAGCAAGGAAAAGTAACAAAGATAATCAATTAATTCACCTTGACGGCCGATGGGGCAGCAAGGTTCTGGAATGGAGGCTGCGTACCGGAAAACGCAGCGTGAGACGTCCACCTACAAGGTGGACCGACGACATCGTAAAGGTAGCAGGGAAGCGCTGGACGCTGGCCGCTACCAACCGGGCAACATGGAAAGCAAAACGTCCACTGTGGACGTTCTACGGCTGAAATGATGATGAAGATGATGATGAATTCCCCCAAATATTTATAATTTCAAAATTGTAGAAGTAGGATAGGTACTATACTATGGTTTTTCAATTATAAATAGACTATTCTTGGTTGTTCTCCATCTTCGTCATAATGGTTGGGTGACCTCATCTAGCTCAAGGGTACAGAGTTCGACGATCGGAGGCGCCAGGGCACTCTCTCGGAGTGACAAGCATTATGATAAGCTTATATGAAAACAGCTAAATCTGACATATTCTTAATAAAGTGATATCTTAATAATATGCTCTCTAATATTTTTCGGTATATTTCCAACACTAACAGATTGTATTACTTATATTATGTGTTATACCTATATTTTTTTTGTATAATTTGCAATGCAGTCACTATTTTATGAAGAACGAATAAAGAATAATTGGGTATTTCATATCTATTTGTAAGATCAAAATATATTTGTAGACGTAAATTAACTCCTTTTTTGCGATTTAAGTTATTTAATAAATATTAATATTTATGTAATCAACAAAAATATTCATACCTATCAAGTCCCCAGTAAGTATGTAGGTAGGTACTTAAAATTATTATCACAAAATTTATTTTCTCTGTTGATTACAATTTTCATTCTATTTTATTAATGATAAATAAAATAAAAAAGGAATTATCTATCTTATTCTTATAATTACCAGAAGGCATATTGCTGATAAGTTAATGAATAAAATAAAAATTAGTTAAAAAGAAAATCTAGGCTTCACACCGTAACGCATCGCAACGCATCGTGTGTCTTAATCATCAGCGTAAGTGGTAGTTACAATATTTTATTACTTCAGTAAAATGTTGGATTGTAGAGCTTTAGCGGGTTGCGATAGTTTACGGCGTTTTTATGGTGTATTTATAGTTTGGGGGTTTTTGCAGCACCTACTTACATAGTATGTAACTGGTTTGAACTAAATAAGTAGGACATACATTAAGCGTTACGTGCCTAACAGATAACATAGGGACACAAATTACAACTAAATACCTACTAACTAAGATATCAATTTAGTTAAGTATTCTCAATCCTGTGATTAAGACACGAAATGATTGAAGGTTTACTCAATAAAAACATTTCTTTATTTTTTAAAAGAAGGAAAACCGCATTCAAGGTTTTCGAAAATTTACTTGCCACACCCGAAAATCCAACTGACTACAATCTGTTTTTTACGCTATTTTACTACAAAAATCTATCGTCTGATTTGCTGCTGCTGGCATACACTGTCGTACACTCCATTTAGAATTGTCGTAAACTCCATGAAGAAGCACAATCCAACGCATCATCGCAAAACTTCATAAAGTCGTTTTTCCACTTTCACGGAGATAATTTTGAATGCACAAATGTAGAGTTACTTTTCACCCCCTGTTCTCATACGTAATTAAAAGCAAATGACGTAATGCACGCGTATCGGAATGATACGACACAAAGCCGTCTGCACTCTGCTTATTGCTGTATACAGGGTGTTTGGAAAAGGGAGAGACATGGGATTTTTTGTAAATAGCGCCTTTTAACTGCTGCATAAGGTTCACAGTGCTAAACGTGATACGTTGTTGCCCGTTCTTTATTTGTGTAACATTATTTTAATATGACACACAAAACATTGACAGAAACAGAAAATTTACGTCATCAGCATGGTTAATTAAATAGATAAATGACCATAAGCCCTGTGTCCGACTTCGAGGACATTTTCACAGGCTTAAATTAATCTGATACTGATTACCAAAAGTCAACATTTTTCTTTTTTTGCACCTTTGAACAACGTTTGTTCAAAAGTCCAACGTTATTCATAATAACGTTGGACTTTTGACTGTTGCAATCAACCTTAAAACCCTATGGTTAAGGTTGATTGCAATAGCCAAAAGTCCAATAGTGTCAAGTGGATCTAAAGATATCCAATTGAGCTTTTTATTGCGAGGATAATAAATCTTCGTCAAAACACCCTGTATACAGACTAGTAGGCCGTACGCACAACGGATGCCTTGTGGCTTTGTTGCGCTTTTAGAAAAATGCATCGCGCCAACAATGGCTCAGGTGTGTGTGCACCGCTTGTTTTAAAGTAGAGTACATAATTATGTATTTGTATGTGTAGGGAGGGACAGACTAGCCTTTTGTCTGGGGTTTGGCTAACTTTTTTGATGTGGATCGACGTTTATTTTTAAATATAATCCAAAAACTTTCAAGTTGCTGTTTGCTAAATCGTTTTAGCTAATAAGTAAATAAGGTATAGAATAGAATCTTTAGAAAATTGAGCTAAATATTATTTCTTTTCGTATTCCCTTTACTCGCATAATATGACATCTACTGATATACTGCCGATATTATATGGCTAACGAAATACAGATCATAGTTAGTCTCTCTCTAAACACCCATGAATAATGGGGTTATAGCACATAAATACACGCTACATTGATAAAATGATGGCAGCTCTTCTTAGTCTAAATAAAAATTGTTTAGAAAGTGGATCAACAGAATAAATAATGCTTAAAAAAGGTTTATATAAATTAACCACTAAACCAAACACAACCGTATCGATTAGCATCTCAGAGCGAAAATCACGTGGGTAACTGTTCAAATGGTTTTGTACTGTGCGTAGACCGGGAGCAACGTCGGTGCCACAGCCCTAACTTACCAGCCAGTCCACTCTAACTATGCTACGAGACTTAAAATAAAAATAATGAAAGATGGAACAACCATTGAAAGAAAGAAGGAAGAAAGAAAGATACATTTATTACAATGGACATCACACAAATACAAGCAATTACATAGACATGACAGTGGCACATAATAAAGTAAGAAAATATAAAAACAAGAGTAAACTGAGCAGTGCCACCCATTCACAAATAAGGTGCCCACTGCAATGGGACCCCACTCAGCACCCCACATTGCAACCGGACAATACATCACAAAACAAAAAGATAACACAATACTGTAGTTACAAGAAAATTCAACTAAAGAAGAAAACATGGAACGGAGCAGTACTACCCTGTTGCATAGAGATACTCAGTATAATTTGTGAATCTCAAATTTTAGTGACCCTCAGTTGGGTTCACTGGCTTTCAGTAGTATTAGGTTTCATCTGACTGTCCGAAAAATACGACGAATGGTGTGGGGCAAGCTAAGCCATCAGTATAATTGGGCCATATCAGATACCGTTAAATCTGATAGTAATGACGTCAGTTATCATTACACTATTGAAGTAAAAGATAAGCCTCTAGATTTTAGTTTAGATTAAACTGATAAAGTATAAATAAAGTCTCTAAGTTCAAATTGTTACTAACCAAACTATGGACTGCTTTTGTCTGAAAATAAATGATTTTTATTTTTATTTTATTTAAATAAAGAAGAACGACTTGCTGTTTAATCTCAGCTGTGTCCAAAACCCAGCCTTTGTCTTTCCCGCGCTCGTTACTCAAATGGCCGCGATCCGTATAGTTTTGCCGCCATTGTTCCACAGATAAGGGTAGCCGTGGTTTTGGATGTTTTTTTAAACTAAAAAACATGTTGATTGGCACCAACGATATTTTGGAGAAATAATTGTATTTATTTAGATAGATTTTTGATGAATATGAAATGTCAAAATGTCGTTCAAAACCGGTGTGGCCAGCTTGGGGAGTGTCCGCCAAATCCTTACTTTTCTTCTGGTAAATTAGAGATGATCGCCCACCTGCAGTGGAAACCAAATGATGTGATGATGATTTGATTAGGCAGTGATCATCTACTGCCTACCATGAAATATAACTATCATTTCCCACTCGAAACTTTAAATTAGGTCGGTAGGTGGTACATAATTTACAAAACAGAGGTATTCATTCCCATCTTCCCCCTAGAGGTGGGCGCCACGCCGGCGCGCCGATACTGATACTGTACAAACTATTTGAAATTTATTCCTCTCCTATACTGTACTAATTTGTGTTTCAAACGCAGAATAACTTTTTTTTTTTGTTGAGTTGAGCGGCTATTCTAGTTCAATAAAGTCCTAGTATCACTGTGACCGGTTCTGATCTATTGTGATCGAAGCTATTTTCCTTACAGTTCGCCTCCGAGTCCTGCATCCATTAGGAATTGCAGTATCTTTTGGGGGGCGATATGTTTTACATCTTGTGGGCTTAGGATGTGTTTGCCCAGGTGTAAGCTCCGCTTGCGCATCAAGGTTCCGCAGTCCGTGAGCATGTGTAGTGGCGTTTCATCTGCCTCTTGGCACATCCTGCACGTTCTTGATTCGGACAGTCCCATAGTGGACAAGCGCTTGTTTAAGCTGCTGTGTCCAGTGAAGGCTCGAACTAAGATGCGCATTTTGATCCTACTCAGTCCTATGATCTGCTGCATTTTCGGTCATAGGCTATAAGAGCTTTGGAATGAGTTAATCCTAGCGTGTCTGACCATGCCTTAAAGGATTTGTTTAAATAGATGTTCTCCAGGGTCATTCGAGCGAGACTTTTGGGAATGTCACAAAAGGGTTCTGGACCATATTGTGTTCCCTTCGCTCCCACTCTGGCCAGTTTGTCGGCATTTTCATTGTCCACGATTCCCGCGTGACCTGGAACCCATTTCAGCGTTACTCTGTTACGTTCTCCTAGGGTTTTCAGTCGACTCATGCAGTTTTCTACCAAATTTGAGGTGATTAAGTTGGAGTTTAAGGCCATCAGCGCGGCCTGACTGTCTGAGTTAATGTAAATTATGTGGTTGGCATATTTTTTTCGCAGGTTAGCTTCCACACATTCAATAATGGCGTAGACTTCTGAAAGATAGAGGCAAATTTACCCAGGCTTTGAGATAGCCTAAGCTTAAGCTGCTCTCCATACACGCCAAAGCCTACGTTAGGGCCCATTTTTGACCCATCAGTAAACCATATAACAGAAGAAGAACTAACTGTAATATTTATTATTTAATGCCATATAAATTGGTACACAAGGCGAACTTAATGCCGTTGATATACTAATAATTGATTGAATAACTTAATATTAGTATTAACTTAATATTAGTATATAGTTAGCTATATTAACAGTTAATCAAGTACATTATTCAAGTTACTGCCTGGTCTAGTAAATAATTTATCGCGAGAGGCGCCGGTCACTCTTGCTATCCCCGCCTTCGTCTGGCAGATAACCCACACTATTGGACTATACTTTAAGCGAATCACTCACACAGAGATTGGCAAATATGTCTCGGAATGCAAATGGGAACCACAACCTCTGGAAGGCAACAAAGTACCTCCCTCAAAGTGTTCTCCGCTTATTAGGTCCGGTAATACATGAGTGCGAACTGACAAGAAAAATCCCAGACCTTTATTTAAACCCATTGACACGGATATTCCAAAAAATCTACAATTCAATAAAAAAAATAAGATCAAGCATTGGACTTGATCCGAGACTTGCAGCTATGCCTGCCTTTGATTCCTACTGATGATGATGATTCATCCGACCGATTTCGGTCATGGTGACCACTTCGACTTAGTTGTCTTAGCGGCGCTGGTGCGCCCGAAGATGGCTTAAATAGCCGATCTTCGCGGCAAACTCCTCGTACATTGAGAGTAATTACCCGCCGCCAACATAATTATAGTGAATGGCGGCAAATGGACGGGATTTACATCATCGCGTTTTGCGTCGAGTCCAGTTGTGCGCTGCTCGTTGAATTCTCGGACTCGCCTCTACACAACACAATCTCCCGCCATTCTAGGTGCTGTGCTGCCAAACCTTCCCATTGTGATTTGAGAGAGCTCATTTTGCATCTTTTCGTATGCTGCTTCTGGATATCTTTGTACTTGACTATCTAAGGAGTTGACCGCCATGTTTCCGCTTATTTTATTTTATTTTATTAGGGACAACAAACAATTGTACAAACGGTTTTACAAAAAGTCTTACAGATATATCTTAAATAAATGCACAACCAGCACCGTTATCCACGAAAATAACAAATAGAACAGCTACTAAGGTCGCACACGTTTGAAGAAATTATTTAACTAATTTTAAGTTTCTGACAATAAATTCCATGCAAATTTTAAGTTTGGTAAGTTAAAATTGACAAGTTCTAAGACTTACCCTCCTCAAGTTCAAAGTAGAAGATTGATTCCTACTACGCTAATAAATTGAGGACGAAAGACGCAGGAGGACAAAGTGACTGACATAGCCCGCAGAATCGCTAAAATCAAGTGGCAGTGGGCGGGGCACATATCTCGTAGAGCTGATGGCCGCTGGGGCAGTAAAGTTTTTGAGTGGCGACCACGAGCCGGAAGACGTAGCGTGGGCAGGCCTCTCACTAGGTGGACCGACGATTTGGGGAAGGTCGCAGGAAGTGCCTGGATGCGAGCGGCGCAGGACGTCTTTCGGCTGAAACGAAAGAACTAACGCTAAGAGAGATGGCTAAGCTAAAGAAATAGCCAAAATGGACCCTCGTAAAGCACTTGCATTTGATCTGATCACCATGAAGTCCATGGTCTTGACAATGGCCACACTGAGTGAGAAGAACCTCGCAAGTCTCTTAACTCTGGAAATGATCCATAAGGCTGGCAAGTCGCCTGTACTTGGCCCGATACTCCATAACATCTACTAGTAAAGTAGCCCAGACACCAGAAAGCTGCGGCATTCCTCAAATGTAACTGTGATCTTAAACTGACTAGACTGTTGCAATGTCAGCTGCTTGGCTGACCAAGTAGCGCATGTAATTAAGCCCCGAAGTCGACCTCGACACATTGCTGCAATCAACCTGCATTAAAATCCTGGACCGTAGGATGACATGGAAAGACCATAAATATAAATAAAACAGAACTGAATATAATATTCCACCGACAGTCAGCTAATCCAACATTAACTGTTGTGTGAATGTGCCTCCAAAGACCTCAAAAATAAATAAATAAATAAATAAATAAATAAAAAATGTATTTATTGCCTTAATACATGTTAAGGGTACTTTTATCGGCACATTGGTACGCTCGCCTTTAGGAAATACACGAGAACCTGATCTCAGCCAAACCTGCTATCCAAATATCAAAGTATCTATGATCAAGAGAGCTAATTTACTAGGGTAAACCACTGCTTTAGTGGCTCAAACCCCAACCAACTGCAAATCACCTGATTAGTCTTGATGATAGATACTAAAATAGCAGATTTAAAAAAAACCTAATGAACAAAGGTCAAACAAGGTCACGCCGCCGACGCCGCCGCCGCCGAGGTCAAAAAGTCGGCGCGCCGCCGCCGGCCAATTTCATATCGGCGCCCACCTCTACTTCCCCCGAGAGACCGACTTACTGAATGGGAGAAGATGCGAATTGTCATACATGATATTGACAGATATGTCAAAATCCACCAATCATGCAGCATTTGGACCTCCCGTATACGTATTGCCATCTGGCGGATTTTTCAATCGCGAAAACCCTCATTGTGACTTCAGGGCAACAGTGCGTATTGAACTGTAAAAAAATAACAACTTAAATGTCATCATCTGTGTAATACTTATTTATTGCGAAAATCTACAAACTTTCCATCTATTAAAATAGGGAATATACATTAATAAAATTCCATCCGCCGAGCTAATGTCAGACAGCGCACGTGGGCGATGTCAACAACAACCATAGACAACAACAAACAAGAACCAATTAACGATGACATTGCGTATTTAAATGTCAAACACTGAACTTAATGTCTGTGCGAATACTTTGTTTAAAAGAGAAAGTAATGTAATAAGATCGTGAACTTAGATATTTTTATAATTATATACTCAACATCAAATAAACCGCACCTTCCGCGACGCGAACTTTAACGATTTTCTTCTGACACAATCATGGTGCCCCAACAATATTGGTGTTATTTGAAAGCCCAATAAATATCCTTAAAGAAAAACACATTTAATTTCTTAATAAATGATTAACATATACCATAAATGTGACTTGAAAAAATACCTCACTTTGGGCCCACCTATGGGATCAATTAGACCAATTTTTATGGTTATAAAACCAAATAATGATCTCACGTGTCCTCTTTAACAGATGGATAGCGATTAATCCCAACTTAACAGTTTTATAGCCATAAAAGTTGGCTCTAGCGTAACTACCTATTTTTTGAAGAAGTGACTCTGGATCCTTCTAAAGACACATTTTTGGGGTAAAAACCTTTCCTTTAATGAAATGAAGGTTAGAACTAGGCTTTCAAATGGTGCCAATATTGGTGGGAAGTGGGGAAGCATACGTTTGAAAATGTTTGTCGCGGGAGGTGCGATTTATTTGATGTCAAGTGTATAGTAATATAGTCTCAAACTTATTACCTACTTTGGCGCCTAAATATGCAGAAAGTAATTAGACTTTCTTCAAATATTGAAAGTTGTTTGATGTTTAAAGTTAGGTATTTGTGTGGCACATAGGTACAGTCGCGGAATGAAAAGGTTCGTCACCTTAGGCCCAGTTTTTTGATTCTTAGTTAAAATAACTAATTGTTAAATTTTGCTACTAATGGTTAAATATTAACAAAATGTAAACAAATAGTTTAAAAATGTACTAAAAGTCGAGCTAACCATTGTTCGAAAAACATTTTTTTCTGAAATTTAACCACTTGTCATTTGACATCTGTCAAATTTGACCATTGGTTATTTTAACCACGAATCAAAAAACCGGGCCTTAGTGTCGGTTTTCGCTTGCACTAGGTAATGTAAGAGTCAAACCTGCCAACATAACAGTGCAAGAAACAGTGCTGCTAACATTTAAATAAATATGACGTTTGCTAACGATTAAGGTTTTGCTTGTTTATTTTTCTATCCCATCAGTGCAATGCAATGATGACATTGACCAATTTTATTGACAATAGTTTTTTTTTATTTAAAAGAAATAATAATGGCAGGTTGAACCAACAAGAAGGTTTTAGTTTATCAATCATAATCTTCTTGACAAGATAAATCGTCAAACAACTTTGATCTGAATAATTTTGAACTTTACTGACGAACAGTTAAAGATTATTTTCTCTAACTCGAGATTATTCTGTAACATAGTTTCAAAAGGTAATATGTGCTCGCGATTCGTTGAAGGAATCAATTTGAAAACTGACGAACCTTTTCATTCCGTGACTGTACATCAAGGTAAATCATGACATCTTATGTTATGTAACAGGCGGTACTTTGCATAAAACCTTTGCTCAGTTTCAAAGATTAGAAGAAGTTGCGTCATGAAAAAAAACCAAAAAAACGCAGATTTTTTTATTATTAAGTTTACCCCAATGCTGCAACAAGAATTAATGCTTATACCGAATTAAGCGACAACATACCTACTGTCAGCATACGAACATTCAACGACAGACATAATTTGTATATTAAAGTTATTTGTAAATGAATGTACCGAACAAAGCACGATGCGAGTGTTTCATATTACGCGTGACAGATGACAGCGGATTTGGCGGGAAACGCGGGAGGTGCTATCGACCGAAAAATTGTTTTTTTTTTCTTTGGCGTCCCGTAGTTGAAACTCCTTTATTTGTAAGTAATATTAAAAAAACAGTTCACTCTAGTCCTGAAAATTGAGTTGATTTTAAAATGGCTGTAAGACACGATTTTAGTACATAAATTGAGATTAATTAAAGTTGCAACTTGATGACGTCATATTTCATGGTCATGGAAGAGTCACGTTTGGACAGTTCGTAATAAACATGCCAATTGTAAAAAAACATCCCATTTTTATCTTTCTTTTTTCATTTTATTCACAACGAGGAAGCTCTTGGCCTGTATCTCATCTGATGGTAAGTGATGATATTATCATAATCGTTAATGCAAGCATGTTTTCTAGATACAAATAGATTTCGGGATTATTATTTAGGTACAAAATATAGCAGAACATGATTTTTAAGGCTTACACTTGGCATCTTTCAGGGCCAATGGCAATCGCGGGTCTAGTCCCTAGAAGAGGACCATCCTTAACCTTCCTCCCTTAGTTCCTACAAACTTCAACTTCGTCAGGTAGGTTATTTATACGGTGTACACATTCGCTAAGAACGGATTTTACGAAACTCCGCCCCTAAGGCTGGTTTTAGTGTCACGCGGACCGTCCGGTGCGGACCCGCTCCGCACGGCCAATCTGTATGAACTCCCAAGTAGCAACAGATTATCTTCATAAGGCATTGAAGATATCTTGAAGACTAGTAGCCTAATTCCAGCCGTTGTCTTGGCCAAGACAATAGTCGCACTCAAGAAATCTTGAAGTTATGCCCCAAGACAATGGTAATCAAAAAAGGGCACAATCCTTTGGAAATCACTGAGACAGAGTTAAGACAACGCTTAAGGCAGACTTAAACCCTAATTAAGAGTGTAGTTTTAAGAATTTCTAAACAAGTACTATATGATATCTTGTAGTATGACTGTAGACAAGGAAATAGAGTTGAAGATATCTTGTACACTTATTTAAGACTAATCATTATTTTTACAGCTAAGGTTTATTTAACTTCATGAAGAACTATGTAAGACACTTTTTATTAAAGAGTTACTTTAATTTAGAAAACATTATGATCTTTAACACTAAATCAACTTTAGATAAAGGTTAATGAAAATGGCGATTAAATTATTTTAATAACTAATTTATATTATGTCTAGAAAAGACCTTTTTGCATAGGAAATATAAAACGCATTGTGGTTTCTCGTGTAAAATCAATGGATAATGTTATAAAACAGAAGGGCCTTGAAAAAAACCTAATAAGTTCAATAAAATATTACGAAATTGTATTGTATAAGGAAAACTTTGAGGTTATAAAATTATATTTTATTTTATGCGAACGTTCTTAGACATTTATGCAACTAGAAAAAGTGTAATAAAGACGTACTTTAATTTAAATGTTCTCTTGTTATGATATTGTTGGTTAATTTCTGATTTATTTTTTGTTATACGTAGCTCATAATAGCGGTAATTCTAATTTGTCTTAATGTAGGAAAAGTATAGAAGATTTTGAATTTGTAAGTTTAGTCAAGAAAGAGTTGAGTCAAGTTGTACTTTACATAGTATTACTTTAGCAAAATTAGATTTAACTTACACTTAAAATTCACTTGATCAAGTATTACTTAAGTGCATATGGTATCAAGTAGATCTATAGTTTTATTTAGTTAAAACTAGATAGTTTTCATTATGTCTTAGTCTTGCTAAATTATTGGTGCTGCTATACATTAGAGAACAATTCATTTACTAACTTATTTATGAATTACATGATTTCTCCCTCGACTTTGTCCGCGTGGAAGTCGAAAATGGTCCTAAGATTTTAATTGGTTTTTACGTTTTTAGTTTTGTTATAACACATAGGGGAAAATTCGGTAAATTGTACTGGCGGGTAAATTGCACCACCTTCATATTTCGTAAAGTATTCTTATGTCTGTAATTGCAACACTCAGCGATAAGCATTTACACAATACAATTAAATTATGTCATTTAATATCGGTCTTTATTTAATTGTTTTTATGGAACTTTAAACAATTTGTAATTTTGTTAAAATTAATCACACAGTGTTGTGAAGCGTAAATAAATGGGGATTACAATTATTAGAAACATTAGTAGGTAGTTAATATATTAAGTTTTTTTAAGAGTACCTACTGTCACCTAGTTAATTAAATTGTATAATATCATGTTATATCCAACTTTACCATACAATTTTGTAAATACATATTTTAGACAATATTTTAGTAAATCATATTTTGAGTTTACTTATAATAGCATAATTATGATCGCGGGCGACCGCATGCATTTTGTATCAAAAATTAATACAATAAGCTAGCGCAGGTGCCCAAATTATTAATAGGCGTGATCCTGTTTTATCGAAATCGTCCCGTTAAGTGTATTTTTTCTCAAAATGTACTAATTCTAGTAAAAAAGTAATTAACTTAATCTTCATAAAACTATTTTTAGGACAATGGTCTTTAAAAAGTCCTAAGTAAATCTACGATACTTTACTTACTTTGCAACACTTAAATAATATTTCATCTATACTATTTAATATTAAGTGAGCATACAAAAAATCTTAATTTAGTTAAATAAGATTTTTTTAACTTAAGCTAAGAATAACTTTAGACCGAATTAGCTAAAGAATACTTAAGTTGGTTTTGGTTATTCTTAATTTGCTTAAGTAGCGCTCGATGAAGAATATAAAGTCTCAAAGAAAAAAATCGCTATTCTAAGTTTATTTGGTTTTAGCTTAAGTGTAAATTTAGATAGAGTTAAGACAAGTATGAATTTGCCATTAATACCAATTGCTACTTGGGCTTTTAGGGAGCGTTTTAGAGTAATGCGGTCCGGAGGAACCGCTCCGCTCCTTAGCAGTTCATACAAATCGGCTGTGCGGAGCGATCCGCACTGACAGTCCGCGTGACACTAAAACCAGCCTTTGGTAGTGAAACAGGGTAGAAAGATTTTATATTTCACTCATTCGAAGCCGTGGGCAAAAGCTAGTTAAATAAATAAGGTAATAGTACAGAACATAATTATAAAACCCGATTCACACTTGACAACTGTTTTCTTTACCACCGAGCCGTCCACACACGCCAGCAGACAGGCGGAACATGTTCATTGTTGGAAACAAATTAACTTATCTTTTTAATGTTTCTGAATGCTTTCATCGCATTTCGTTGTGGGTTTTCAATTAATATTGTAAAGTCGTTATTATGAAACAATAAATCCTACCGAAACATTTTAATGTCAAAACAATTAGTTATATCTGTGCGAACCCTCATCATCATCATTTCAGCCATAGGACGTCCACTGCTGGACATAGGCCTCCCCGAATCATTTCCACAATGGCCGGTTGGTGGCGGCCTGCATCCAGCGCCTTCCTGCTACCTTTATGAGGTCGTTAGTGCGCCTTGTGGGTGGACCCTACCTTAGTCAAAATGTGTAGCTTGAGACACTCCTAATGAACAGAAAATAATTAAATAAGTAATTATGCTAATTTTGAACAGTGGCCGACTAGAGAATATTGTCTGAATTACCTTCTAAATATTCACTGAACAGTTTTGAGTTACCCACACTCATTTTTTTCTAATGCAAGTGACTATGGTTTAAATGAGAAAAAATAAGAGTTTAGTTTGTTATGCTGACATCTGTACAAAAAAGTAAGCCCAAATAGATCCGACTAATTTGTGTTTCTTTGGGGAAGGCCTATAATCAGCAGTGGACGTCATGTGGCTTAAATGATGATGTGATGATAAAAGATAAGACAAGATAAGAAAAAGATACATAAACAAGAGACTAAAAACGGTATCAGAGTTCCTTTCACTTCTAAAAATCTCTATTGGACCCTGAAAAGTGCCTACTCTAATAAAGAATTTGAATTTGCCTTTATGTATACAAAATTTCCTCATATTCACACCTACGCTCACGTCTCGTGCTTATTTCGGAGGCTTTCGTGAAGAATTTGAACGGTTGATTTATGCCTTCATAACGTCGCATGAGCGGAAGTACTAAGCTCACCTATGTACACGAATAAATACCAAGTAACGTGAGAGCACCAATGTTGCTATCCCGGTAAGAAACACACCGAATTTGGTTTTTCAACCCAAAGGTTTTTGAAAGTTCGTTCGTTGGTTTCAGTCAAATTATGTCCACTACTGGACAAAGGCCGAGACCAAGAGTGACGTGAGAGCACTTATGTTAGTAATTAACACACTAAATTTGTTTTTTTTTTTAAAGTTCTTCGTTTCAGCCAAATGATGTCCACTGATGGACAAAGGCCTGTCCTACCCTAAGGATTAACAACGACCTTTAAAAGATTTTTATTAAAAGAGAAACTGCATTTTTTATTCTCTATGAGTATTGACTTTGGGGATCTCAAAATTTGACAATAATAATATCTTTTTCCTTCATCATCTTTCACAATTATGCCATTATTAAATTAATTTATCTCACTTGGGAATTGAACCCAGGACCTCCAGGATCGAGAGAATCAATCTTGTTTGAAAATCAGTAAAATTGCTTTAAGGAAAACCAAAAAAACGTACGATTACCCTAATATTTTTGGATAACTTAATGAGACATCAAGTTTTTATTTACAAGACACAAAACTATCTACCTCTTAGGCTGGATTGCACAACATATTATTACTTTAACTTTGACAAACGTGAAAAATCTGTCAAATTCCATACAAAAAAAATACCGCTATCATTATAGTTACGGTCAAAGTTAGGCGGTGCAACTCAGCCTTAATAGTGCTCTAAAATTAGGTACTGATAAAGTCATTAAAAACTACAACCTATAAAATTCCTAATTTTGAATACACTTTTTATCTATCTAACTAAACTATGATTGGTGCCCTCACGTCTTAAGCAGACGATTTTTTCCTTCCCAACGACAGAAGCTTCGAGTAAAAGCTCTGTAGGTAAATAACATCAATAAGGACATAATAATGAAATTTCCTCCCAGAGAGAGAGCGAGACAATCGATTTATTACGTTTCGGGAACAATGGACATTTTAAGAAGACATTTTGTTTGTTTTAATAAATAACCAAAGAGTTTACGGCAATAAGTTGGTCTTTGATCAAGGCGTCGCTTTTTTCAGTCTTTGTCTTTTTACCCAACTGCGCCAGAAGGAGGGTTATGTTTTTTAAGTGCTGTTTGCAGGGTTCTTTCCATATTATGGTACCAACATGATACAATAAAGTATTAGATATGTATAGTATGGAGAGGGAACGGACGGAAATTCAAAATCATGTTATTGAGTTAGAAAAAAAGATAGAAGATCTGCAGCGCTTTTCACGATCATCCACCCTGGAAATAAGAAACATGCCCTCAAAGAATAGCGAAACCACTGAGGAGCTGATCAACACCGTCAGCAGAACTTTTGAGGCAATCCAATTGTCTGTGAGCCAAAATGAACTTCGGGACGTCTACCGTCTGCCTGGCAAGAACGATCAGAACAGAACCATTGTGGTGGAATTTAGAACTGTCTTTCTAAAAAATAAAGTTTTGGAAGCCACCCGAAAGTTTAATAAAGGACGCAGCCCAGCTGATAAACTGAACACGGAGCAGATTGGCCTGGATGGAAGAAGGACCCCCATCTTCATTGCAGAACACCTACCTGGCAGCATGAGGCAGTTATTTTTTGAGGCACGACAGTTCGCTAAAACGTATAACTTCAAGTACTGTTGGACTCAGAATGGTAGGATATTTCTGCGTGAGGAGGACGGTGTTAAATCGATCGTTGTTGGTTCCATGGCGTTTCTTAAGCAATTGCGAGAGCCTAAATAGTTTAAATAAGGTAAATAATGTGTTTTCACCCTCAGTCAACATATCTGATATTGCTAGAATTGACGTGTTGACCAAATATCTTTCGGTAACTACCAATTTTGTGCCACTATTATGTATTACTTTGATATATCAAAAACTCCTTTTTGTTAGAGTTTGCTACCTGTTGGCATTGAAATCTGCTGTCATTCATCACTATTTTTACAAGCTTTTTGTTACTTTTTCCTGTTGTTTCTTTGTCTCTGGAATCCATAAGCGGGGAACTGTGGGCATGAATTTTCTGGGTTTTGGTTATATGAGTTGTTGCCTTTCATTCCTTTTCAAACCCCGTGCACATTTTATAATGCTATTTCAAAATTGTAATGGAGAAAGAATTAAATGATATTTCTAAAGAACTCGACTCACTGGGTCTGACACATTCCCTTATATGTTACCCGGAACAGATCTCAACAGCACTCCAAGCCTGTACATCATCGCTTAACTTCTTACATTTAAATATACGTAGTATCAATCGTAATTTTGATGAGCTTAAGGTCTTCCTATACAACTCTGTACTATATCCGGAAATTATTATCCTCTCTGAATGTTGGCTCAGTAAAACGCCTACTCTACCTCAACTGGAGGGTTATAAATCTTATGGTACTGTCAAGAACTACAATCAAAATGATGGTGTAGTTATTTTTGTTAAAACGACACTTGAACACCATGTAGAGGAACCGGCATTTTTGGATGGTAGTTGTTTAGTATGTAATCTAAAAAAATACAAACTTACCCTAATTGGCCTTTATCGCTCTCCCTCTTATCGTGATCAACACAACTTCATTAGTAGCCTGGGTGATATCTTAACTACTTACTCTGCTAGCCAGAACATCGCAATACTAGGCGATATCAATATTGATATTGCAAGTGTTGAGTCTAATCTGCAATCAAATGATTATTTAAATCTTACTGCTACATTCGGGTTAATTCCTACGAGCCTCATACCTACCCGGGGTAGTAGCTGCCTTGACCATGTTTTATTAAAATCAGCTCATAAAAGTACTACGCTAACGATAGATACTAATATTACAGACCACTTTCCTGTGCTTTTGAATTTGGGTACACATATAAAGACAACCAAAGGTAAAGTCATGAGATCTCAGCTTAATTTACCTGATGCAATCAATTCCGTGGCCTGCTGTGATTTTTCTCACATATTAAATATTAACGATGCTAATGGTGCTGCTGAGAAGTTTGTTGAACTTTTGGGTGACATAATAGAACAAAACACAACTAAAGTCTACACTAAGTCAAAACAGAGAATCTTCAAACCTTGGATAACGAAAGGTCTGCTTAAATGTATTAGGAATCGTGACAATATGTGTCGTAAAACAAAAGCAAACCCGGAAAATCTCATTCTCAAAATAACATATATTAGATACCGCAATTTTTGTAATAAACTTCTGAAAAAACTAAAACGAGAATATGAAACTTCAAGGCTTGAAAGTGCAAAGAATAATCCCAAAGCCACTTGGAAGGTCATCAAAGACATAATTAACATTGCACCCAGAGACGGCCCTCCACTGGAACTACTGAAGCTAGCATCCAACCCCTCTGAGTCTGTCAATGTAGTCAATGATCATTTCTCCAGCATTGGAAGGAAATTGGCTGAGAGTATTGCAGCGGGCTCAAACTCATTTCAGTGTTCTGATCCACCCCCCTCAGATTCATTTGTCCTCTTTCCAACAGATGAAGCCGAAATAGAAAGAATTATAAAGAATCTTCGCAAAGACTCGGCTACTGGCTGGGACGGGATTTCAGCTAAGCTCTTGCAATCTTGTTCGGCCACTTTGGTACCTATCATAACTTATATTTGCAACCTTTCTATAACTAATGGAAAATTTCCCGATGTTTTTAAAAGAGCTATTGTACGGCCTGTGTTCAAGGGTGAAGACAGAGACAGTGTCAACAATTATAGGCCAATTTCCATTTTGCCGGCTCTATCTAAGGTGTTAGAAAAGGTCCTCAATAGTCGATTGCTCAAGTATTTAGAACTGAAACACATACTTGCTGATAATCAGTTTGGTTTCAGATCCGGCAGAAACACTGAGCAGGCTGTTGCATCCCTTATCGATAACGTCATCAATCGCATGGAAAATAATAAGAAATGTCTCGGCATTTTTATTGATCTAACAAAAGCGTTTGACACTGTGTCTGTTCCACTCTTGCTAAATAGGATGGAGAAAGTTGGCATCCGTGGGATAACTTTGGATATTTTTAAAGATTACCTTACCAATAGAAAACAAATTGTTAAAATAGATACCTTTTTGAGTGACAGTGCTCTTATTAACTATGGCGTTCCTCAAGGATCCATCTTAGGACCTACACTATTTTTAATTTATATTGATACTCTTTGTAAACTTCAACTTGCCAACTGCGCTATCTTTACATATGCTGATGATACCGCTCTGCTAATCCATGGGGATAGTTGGACTGAGGTTTATTCAACAGCTGAACAAGCACTCTGGGTTGTTATAAATTGGCTTTCAAATAATCTCCTGACATTAAACACTAAGAAAACTACTTACCTAACCTTTTCTAAAACACTAGCTTCGCAGCCTTCTAATCGTTTTCAGCTTAAAGCACACTCATGTACCAGCGGTCTCGGTTGTTCTCTGACTCAAATTAATAACCAATGCAACTGTCCAGTAATTGCCAGATCCTGCAAAATAAAATACCTTGGCATCCATGTTGACAGTCTCCTTACGTGGAAACCTCATTTAGAACAATTAACATCCCGCTGTCGTAAATTAATATATATTTTTAAAAAACTCCGATATGCAGCAGATTTCAAACTAATAAAAACTACATATTATGCACTCTGCCAATCCATCATCACGTATTGTGTGTCTGTATGGGGTGGCGCCACTAAGACTAGCTTGCTCCATCTAGAAAGAGCCCAAAGAGCGGTACTAAAGGTTATGACTTTTCGACCTTTTAGATTCCCTACATCTTTACTTTACGATGAATGTCAAGTGCTTTCCATTCGTCAACTTTATATACTCCAGATTATCCTTAGAAGGCATTCGACTCTGGATTTTAGACCCAGTACAACAGGAAAGCGATTGTCATACAAAGTGTGCGAAGTATCTGGCTCTAAGAGCTCTCTAGCAAGTCGGCACTATCAATACCTTAGTGGTCGCCTTTATAATATTGCCAACAAGTACTGTAACATATACCATTTATGTAGATATGAATGCAAACGCAAGGTGGTCGCGTGGCTTCTGACGAAGAACTATGATGAGACCGAACTTCTTCTCAATTATGGCTGAGGCTGAGTTGCATCACCTAAATTTGACCGTATCTGTGACGATAACAGGTGATTTTTGTATGAAGTTTGACACATTTTTGACGTTTGTCAAGGTTAGGGTAGGATGGTGCAACCCAGCCTAAGTCTACTAATGCTAAAACATTTGTCCTTAGCTTGTAATATTACTGCTTCACCTTCATATTAGAGAGAGCCTTGGTACCCATAACACAAGTTAAATCTTAGCTTGGGTGCCAGGATTCACTCAACATACTGTTTTGTGTACCTACCTATCTGGATTGTCGTAATCTACATTAATTACTGTGTTGTATGTTTTAGTGTAACACTTTATGTCAATAAAGAATTTATTTATTTATTTATATTTATTATAACTATGACTATTTTACCTTATTTCGAGTTGGTTTTAGTTATACAATAATAATGTAAGTAGTAACAATGTTAACAGCATTGTTGTGTTCCGGCAGTTAGAGGTAAGATAGCCAGTTCCTCTGTCGTTGAGGATTCCGGGTGAAGCTCGCTTCCACCTTCGGCCTGATCATCACTTACCATCAGGTGAGATACAGGCCAAGAGCTTCCCCGTTGAGGATAAAAAAAACTTAAAAACACCTAAAGCTTTTAAAAAGCAAACACATGTTCGGAACTATTCCAGTAGTAATCCATAGACTAAAGTACATGTAACTTGGTATTCACGTCACGTAGGGCCGAGGCCATCAACAAATAGTTTAGAAGGCCCATTTTATAGGGCATTCGTTACATCGTCAATGGCCGAATATTTTATAGAAAGTGCCAATAGAGTCGGGTAAATTGACTCTAAGTTGGAACGAGGTGCTTTTGTGACGGCTTCATTTGATGAGTTCTTAGTCTAAGAAGAAGTAGCTATTTGAGTAGAATTTGGCTTTGTGTTTAAAGGTATCAGGCTTGAATAAAGACTAAATTAATTCAAGCTTTTTATCACTACATAGTATAAAACGAAGTCGCTTTCCGCTGTCTTTCCCTATGTATGCTTAGATCTTAGAACTACACAACGGATATTGATACGGTTTTTTTTAATAGATAGAGTGATGCAAGAGGAAGGTTTATATGTATACTTAGCACCCGTGCGAAGCCGGGGCGGGTCGATTGTTTTTAATAAACGTAAATTAAATAAAAATGCGTGCTTTTTACTCATTCATAGAGCTTTGTTTCATAGAGCTAGGTCAGGTATTGAAGATAATACGAGTAGAAGATTTTCTAACCAACACTTTTTTTTTGCGGTCCGATGTGAGCCTGGTTTAGTTTTTAATTTTTTGACTGACAAATGTCTGTAGGCACCATCTGTATTTATATTATTTTATTTCATTCTTTGCAAGAAAGGTACAATTTCTTCTAATCTTAATCTAACATCTAAGATCAAAACCCTGATTTCAAACATAATACAGGAATACCGATTGAACTAAAGACTAAAGACTACCATGAACTTGTGCTCGCTTTTACTGACATTCTTGGTATCTAAATGAAGCTTTTCACGTATATTCCAAAATTCAATGGATATCCCACATAGTGCAGTGAAGAGAACTAACTGGAAATTGTAAATGGTGCTGGATAGGCAAATCCAATACACGTAAATCTCTGAAAATGAGATCTAAATTCAGTTGCAATACTTGAGTTACAAGAAGCGTACAAATAAGTATGTTTATGATTCAGATGGATAAAGATTTACTTGTAAGTAATGTCCCCAAATCTTCCATACAATCAAACGTTACTAAATCATGACCACACTGACACAAAGCTGCTATAATTACCCAAATTGTTTCTAAGAATCGCCTTAAAAAGAGCTGCTTTTCAAAGACAATAAGGTCTGATTCAGTGCAGCAAAAAAGCCAGTTTTGTTTAGATGAAATCCGCAAAGTTTCGGTGGCCATTTTAGGTGGAGCCGCGTCGAATTGCTTTGGGGGCTTGTTGAGGAGCTGGGTTAAAGGAGAGCAGAGGGGCAGGGGGACCACGTTATGGTGGTCAGGACCACCCGGAGCGACCGCCCAGCATGGTGGTAGACACTGAGTCACCGAAGACGCTCTAATGTGAGAATATTGGTGAGAATGCTGACGTTATGTAATTCTTGAAGGTCGGGTATTGAAGGCATGAGCTGTGACGAATTGAGGGCAAGAGGTCCTGGGTACGAGTATCAGTTGAGCCAATTTTTTGAGTTCGATTGCGGTATGGTTAAATAAAAAGCCACTTAAATAACCGTTAAGGAAAAACGTGGGACTCCTAGTTCCTAATTTATAAGGATAGGACTTTAAATTGAATGATTAAGGCTGAGTTGCACCACCAAACTTTGACCGTAACTATAACGATAACCGGCGATTTTTGTATGGAGTTTGACAGATTTTTGACGTTTGTTACGGTCAAAGTAAAAAGTTGCTCTGCTGCCACTTTCTGAATTTAATATTAATGTCAAAACTTAAACAATACCTACTTTGAACTACTATCAAATATAGTATACAAACTACAACAACTTTGAACTTGCATGTTTCGTCTTTTAGTCCAGTCAATAAAGCATTATAGATGGAAAACTGTAGAACACAATTTCTGACTTCAGGACTTTATTTAGACTAGTTAGGAGGTGAACATAGCAAAAGTCCCCGCCCTTAGCCCTTGAGCCGGCGGGGAGAGGGGGGTTTAAAGGTGCCACTTTTCGGTTTTTCGCTTAATCCTCGGAAACTATGCGCCCTAGTGACATGACTACTATGAACCAAAAAAAGCATATTCAATTTTCTACAGGTGAGATGGAAAAGTTTTTCTATAAATTGTATAGTTTTCGCGGCATCTGCTCTAGAAGGTCTGTAATATTGGAAATTTTATTTTTATCTTACATGTTTCCATCAGGAGAAAAACGACTAATTCAACATTGAGCAATCATTCTAGACATGCGGGAGCATGTTAAGCCTAGTTCCAGGGAGGGGACTGCACCGTGCGTATATTTAGACGAACTACTTTGAGCCATTTTTGACTCCGCATCACTCAAAAACTACTGTGCATTAACACTTCAAATTTGGTTCATGTGTTGAGACTTGCAAGATATACATCAGTTTCAAATTTCATAAATATGCCTCAAACGGTTCTTTAGGTATTGACGTCCAAAAATCTACATGTCTGACCTATAGACCAAATTCTAACCACTTCCAGATGACCTCGAAGGTTCAAATTTGGCATCCAGAAAGGTAGTTATGTAAATACAAAGGAACAAATAAAAATCCAGTAAATTTTAACATTTCACATGTGATAGATAGATTTTAGTGTTCTAAATGTCGATTTTTGAACGTCTATACCTAAATAACCGTTTGAGGTATATTTATGAAATTTGAAGCTAATGTATATCTTGCAAGTCTCAATACATGAGCCAAATTTGAAGTGTTAATGCACAGTAGTTTTTGAATGATGAGGAGTCAAAAGTGGCTCTAATGAGGATCAGTACTGTTGTAGAAAATTCAATAAAACTAGTATCTACGTTAATCTTTAAGACATAAGAAAGATATGTCTTTTTGAATTATCCAAATCGGACCATTACTTACGAAGATATTAAGTAATAAACATAGGCCGTTTTTGCCGCTAAAAGTCAACGTACGCAGGGCCGCGTGACGTCACTATATCCGAATCGAGTGCAGCCGGCGTACTATTGGGATGGAAAATATTTTTTTCCCGCTAAACTATCAGTTTTAGAAAAAAACTTTTAATAACATTTATTCATGAAAATAAAGTAACCTATCGACCAGTAATTTTAAAAAATAAAAATTGTGAAAAATAAGTATCGCTATGTCCAAAAACCACATTTTCATAGGATTCGATGCAATGAGAGACGCGGTTGGGGTGAGTGTAACTTAATGATTGTTTGTATTGAACATAATAATACATAACATGATGCTAATACCCAGTTTCTGGCCTGGGGGGGGGGTATGTAATACCCAGCTTCTGGCCGAGGGAGAGTCATATCCAGCTTATGCTTATGGGCTGAGGGGAGGGGCTAGCCTAACCCAGCTTCTGGCCTGGGGGGAGGGGGGGGGGGGGTCAAGTCATACCCAGTTTCTGGCATTTCTGGCATGGGGGGGTGTCATACCCAGCTTCTGGCCGAAGGGGAGTCATATCCAGCTTATGCTTATGGCCTGGGGGGAGGGGAAAGCCTTACCCAGCTTCTCCCAGCTTCTAGCCTGGGGGGAGGGGGAGGGGTCAAGTCATACCCAGTTTCGGGCCTGGGGGGGGGGGGTAAAGGTAAATCATACCCAACTTCTGGCCGAGGGGGAAGTCATGCCCAGCTTATGACCTGGGGAGGAGCGAGGCGGGGGAGTCATACCCAGCTTCTAGGCTAAGATTAAATAATTTCCAGGAGGGAGCAGCTGTCCTTTCCTGCAGCAGCTGGCCCACCCATGGGAACGGCGAATAGATAGGTAGGTACGTAGGTTTAACTCAGAAAAACTAAATAACAGGTAGGTATTGCGTGTACATCGAAATGATCTTCATAGAAATGTCTTGTAACCTAGGCAGAGTGTATCTGCTTCAGCTATACCTTATTGTTAGAAGTAAATAAATTAATACTTATACATTTTTATATTTTACTTGGAAGAAGATATGACTCTAACAACACTTATGAACACTTTAACCCCTCACGCGCTCTGCGGAGGGAAGGCGCTACTGCGTCAAGTGCCCCCCACTTCCCGCGGGAAAAAAAAAAAAAAATTCCCGTTGCGCATTTTCCCTAAAATAGCTTATCATTATTACCGTTACATACTATCGAGTCACATTTTTGGAATCTGGATAAAATTACCCGTCTTTTGGTGTAACTTTTAAGGCTAACAAATATATATTTTAGGTACAACACTTACTTGAAAAAAAAGATTCGTCATTTTTGTCACTTTTTGTGATTGCACTTGATTCACCTTCAAAATTAGAAGCAATGTTATATATTAACACTTATTTCCAAAGTTAATCACATTATACACGTTTTTTATAAAGAAAAACACACTTCTAAAGCATCTAAACGATAAAAAACATCCATCTTTTTCACTACCCAGACAGGCACCGCGGATCGCGTCATCTTCAAACACAGACTGAGAAAAATTTGGTTGAAAAGCAACCATAGTGCCTAGAAAATATAGCTATCACATTCATACTTAAGCATTATTACTTTCGAGCGAAAGAAACAGAACTATATTTTTTAAATGACAAGGTCCCGAACTTGGACAAGTGATTTGCGTCTGCTCCCGCCGCAGAGCACTTTAGAGCTTAGTGATGTGCGTCTGCTCCCGCCGCAGATCGCTTGAATAAATCGCCAAATATACCACGGCGGAGACCCCAATCGCGTCTCTGCGTTCCATTGAATCGTATGAGCGTTTGGATTTTTTGCGTTATTTTTCACAATTTCTATTTTTAAAAATTACCTATCGATAGCTTACTTTATTCTGATGAATAAATGTCATTACAAGTTTTTCTCTAAAACTGATAGTTTGGCTAGAAAAAAATATTTTCTATCCACGCAGTACGCCGGCAGCGTTCGGATCGGATATAGTGACGTCATCGTCCCCGCGCCGGGCGGTCAGTGAACTTTTTTAGTAATTTGGCCATAACTTCGTCAATTTTTGTCGTAGAACAAAAATTTTTGGACTGTGTATTAAGGATTTCTTAGCCCTATAAATCTGCATTCACAGCTAAAAATCGAAATGATCCTCATTGGTTCGTCTAAATATACGCACGGTGCAGTCCCCTCCCTGGAACTAGGCTTAACATGCTCCCGCATGTCTATAGTGTTTGCTCAATGTTGATTTAGTCGATTTTCTCCTGAAAGGAACATGTAAGACAACAATAAAATTTCCAATTTTACAGACCTTCTAGAGCAGATGCCGTAAAAACTATACAAGATATAGAAAAACTTGACGGTCTCACCTGTAGCAAATTGAATAAGCTTTTTTTGGTTCATAGTAGTCATGTCACTAGGACGCATAGTTTCCGAGGATTAAGCGAAAAACCGAAAAGTGATACCTTTAAACCCCCCTCTCCCCGCCGGCTCAAGGGCTAATTGCGGGGGCTTTTGCTATGTTCACCACCTAACTAGGCTAAATAAAGTCCCGAGGTCAGAAATTGTGTTCCAAGGATTTCTCTCTACACCGTCGTTAAGGCATTCATTGACTGGACTATTTGTTTTATTTTAATAGTAGAATAGGTACATTTTAAAGCAGTAGACTAATAAAACAAAATACACAGACAAACCTCTGCTAAATAAGACATAAACATCAAACTAACCTTATCTATGTCGCCGATCATTTGGGAATGCAATCTAACTGCAGTTCGATGGGTGTCAAACTATTAACCAGACACGCCATCTAGCGGGCGGGACACGCTAGCACTGCCATTACTAAGGAAATAATAAAAGGGAAAATCGGTTTACTTATTTCTTATTTCATTAAGCGAGAAATAAAAGTGAAATTGATCTAAAAATTGTTAATAAAGATTTCGTGCCGTTTGAGGTTCAATTTCGATTAAATTGACTGTATTTTAGGAAGCTTTAAGCTCAAGCTTTGACTCGGTTTTGACTGAATTTAATATTTTATGGTGAGCTGTAGGTATACTTTGTTCATCAAAAAGCACCATTTATTAAGTGCACCGCACGTTGACTCTACATAATAATAAAACACCGTTTTTCAAAAGGTACTACAAATCTCAAACTACTGACTCATTTGCTACGAAAAAGCTACCTGCCTATGTCTCAAAAGTTTTAAAAACATAACCCTCCTTCTGGCGCAGTCGGGTATAAAAGACGGCCAACTATAGGAGCACTGTCCTAGAATGGTCTTTAGAGTGCCGCATAATTCTTAAACATTTAATTTCCTAGTTCTCGAATGAGACAATAGCACAAACAATAACAATTTGATTCAATAAACGATCGATATTAATAGTAAATTCGATATTTTATGTCTTAAATATTCAATGTTAATTACAATTCGATTACACAACTTCTCGATTAATCGAAGTCAATCAATTAGCATTCGATATCTCTTAGGACCGACTACGAAGCGGCCTCACATCCAACTCATTCATCGCGAACAAGTAGTACTTGCCCTAATATTTTTCCGGCAGCGAGTGGAATTGACTCATTTCCTGAAAGGTCAATTGATTCGTTGCTTTTGAATATCGATCAATCAACGACTCACTTTCATAGTGATTAGCCGACATGTAGGCATTTAATAAGTAACAGTTGCACTGAAAATTCGCTCTAATTCTGCTGATAACAAGGGCGTTAATGTTTGTAGTGTGCCGATAGAATCCTTTCTTTAGAAACGGTATTGATGATGTAGATTAAAGAACTAATCAAATCGACAATAGATTAACGCTTTCAGTGTCGGAGGGTAGGCTGAATTTGATGTACTAAATGTACAGACAAGCACATCAGATTACCTATAATTTTCATTGCAAAATAACTCCTATTACATTTACACAAGATCTAAATGTGTTTAGCTTAACACGTAGTCGTTTATACTAACCATCCTGACAAAACTATACGACCCGCCATATGCTTTTTATGTCTGCCTGAAACTACTGAAACTGAAAAATATCAATTACTCAAGTACATAGAACATTTTACCACTTGCTGATAAAGTCCCTGATACTTATCTATCAGATAAACTTGAACTTTTGTTCGTATGTCTCAAATGACAAATACGCCGGTAATCAGCCATATTTATGTGGTAGATAGTCAATTGAAAACTAACCTAACCTAGGGAATTTAAATAAAAACAGGCTTTCACTTAACTGACTACTTCAATATTAAGCTGGCGACCGTTTCCTCATGCTGAAAGGCATTCACTTCGATTGTGTTCTAAAAATAGTCCCGAACCAATCCGTAGGTGTAATACAGAAAAGAACAGAAGGACCACTGATGGGTGTGCAGTTAGCGAATGTCATTTGATTTGACCCTTGTTATGTGTGGAAGACGGAAAGTTTAAAATTCTTTAGGGAATTTAACATTATGTGTTAGGTTGAGTTGCTGGTGACTCTACTCCATATTATTATTATGTAAAATAAATCCTATCTCAAAGTCAATAGATTTTTTTAGGCTACAATGTTCGGCTGACAAACGAAATATAAATGTAATAGTATGCTGCATATGTTTTCCTAATAAAGAAAATAAAACAAAAATAAATTAAAAACAAATCCTGCCATCCGCATGAGTGTTTTGGTAAACCCACACAAGTATATTTTTATGTTAATAATATTATTTATGTATGTAGGGTACCTAACCTGTAATGAGTAAACATCCTTGTAAGGGATTATAGTAGGTACAGGTCATTTACAACAAAATTAGGGCTGATTTTTCAATCACAATTTTCAATCGTTGGATAACTTTTAACTGAAGAATAAGTTTGACACATTAACAGTTTCTTTATGGAAAACTAGCTTTCCGCCCGCGGCTTCGCCCGCGTGGAATTTTGTCTGTCACAGAAAAACTTTATCGCGCGCGTCCCTGTTTCAAAAACCGGGATAAAAACTATCCTATGTTCTTTCCCGGGACTCAAACTATCTCTATGCCAAATTTCATCAAAATCGGTTGCGAGGTTTAAGCGGGAAAGCGTAACAGACAGACAGACAGACAGACAGACAGACAGACAGACAGACAGAGTTACTTTCGCATTTATAATATTAGTTGGGATTTGTCAAAATCACAAGTTTATTTTTCAGATAAAAGATATCTGACTTTATGAGATACATATTTTGAGGTTAAATTTGTATTTCACATCCGTGCCTGACCATATAAATAAAATACAGTTTACCTACTGATCCTAACTACACTATGGCGGTAGTACACGTCCATCGCCTCCAACAGAATCAATTGACTCGTTCCTAGTACAGGCCATTGAATGATTACATTTTTAATGTACAACACCTAGGCTATACAGACCGACCACTTTTGTCAGTAGATTTCACATTATTATGGCTGTTTTATTGAAGATTTTATGGAAACATTCTTGAAAATTCATTTATGATAATGCGGGCTTATAGATCGTGTCATCCACGAAGACGCGGCCCACCATTCTTCCGCTAGTGTTTGAGTGTTATCGGTACACGCTAAATTATCCATGAGTGCACACCGACTCTACAATAATGCTGGTCGGATTGCTCGGATCAAACTCTTCGCACCCCGCGCTTCTCACGACCAAAAATTGATGGGGCGCGTCTTCGTGGATGAAACGATCTATACCTACCTACCTTATTTATGGTCACCAGTTAGCGGAAAACGCAGCGTGGGACGTCCACCCACAAGGAGGAGGACGACCTGATAAAGGTAGCAGGAAGGCGCTGGATGCAGGCCGCTACCAACCGTGCGATGTGGAAGTCATTGGGGGAGGCCTATGTTCAGCAGTGGACGTCCTGTGGCTGAAATGATGATGATGATGATGATGAGTTAGCGCCACTGTATAGTAAGGTCTTGTCACTCATTAATAATGACTAAGACAGTAGCGCCAAGTGGTGAGCGGTGAAGCCATAAGGGCGTGTACCGAAACTCTACCCACAAGGGGCGCTACTGTAGAGTGAGGTCCAGTCACTCACCAGAGTACAAATACGGTAGCGCTTTTTGATTCAAATAATGTAAGTACGTTTTAACTACTTAATTTGACAACATTCGTTAACGAATTTTGTTAATTTATGCGATATTTTTGTCTCATAATGACCTAATTTTTTTACCCGACTGCACCATAAGGAGGATTTTTACTTTTGTCTCCAGTGAATGTTGCTTGTTTTTATGAGCACAATCAAAATTTTACGAAGTAATTCAGGAATGGAATTATAAAATAAAATACAAAAATCGCTAGTGTACAACTGTTATGTGTTGTACTTAGTTAAAACATATGTTTTAGTCGCCGCACGCGATCCGTCCATATCAATGGATTCATAATTGACTGATATAATTATGTTTGTTTGAGTTCTACTTTTTAGAAGTCCACGTATTACAGTTGACGGAAAAAACTACACATTTCATGTTAAAAAGCACATATTACAACTATGGGTTTAGCGCTGAACTCAGTCAGTGCCAGTATGGGAGCGGCATGGGACTGTGTTTTCAACCGACTTCAAAAAAGGAGGAGGTTCTCAATTCGACCCGTATGTTTTTTTTTTTTTCTATGTTTGTTACGCGATAACTCCGCCAATTATGAACCGATTTGAACAAATCTTTTTTCGGCGTATAGGTAATACCTCAAGGGTGGTCCCATTTAAATTTAATAATAGAAAAAACAACCCCCAAGGGTGGAAAATTGGGGATAAACTTTTTTATACGCAATATCTCCGCCGATTATAAATCAATTTGAACGATTATTTTTTGTTGAATAGGTATTATCAAAAGGGTGGTTTCATCCGAATTTGAAGAAAATATTTCACCCCCAAGGGTGGAAAATTGGGGATGAACTTTTTTATACGCAATATTTTTAATTTTTAGTTTTTTTTGTGTTCACGCATTTGAAGTCGGTTTTATTTTTAAAAAAAGTTAATTATTGAGAAGTCAATCGTCAGTGACACTGTTCCGTCATCGTAACTTTTCGTTTAATTTTCGTAATAATCGCGGGTATCGATGTCTCTGCGTAAGTATCAATATAGTGACAAAAACGCAGCCGTATTGGGCTGCGCATGCCGTCTGTCCTTCGAGTTGGATTTTTATTGACAACTTGAGGGTAGTCACGCTTTGGAGGCCGCACCTCCTGCTAGTCATCCTCCCATGTGATCTCAACTTACCTCATCATCTACACGCCCAAATGTGCTAGAAACCGAAGGAATTCCCAACTGCTGCTGCCCAAACTCGTGGTGGCTCAAGGTACGTGAGTGCAGTCATTGCGTACTGCTCGTACAGAACATCGATCCCATTTTACCGGCAAGCCTTCTACGGTTAGATCCAGGTGTAGCAGGAGGCCATCAATCGCCTTTTAATCGTGGTGCGTTTGCTACAAACACTTTAGATTCAGACTAGCGGCCGCCCGCGACTTCGTACGCGTGGATCCCGTTTTACCCCCTTCATCTATCTTACGCGGTTTAGATTTTTTCATACAAATGTTTTTTCCCGCTAACTCCCGTTCCCGTGGGAATTTAGCAATATCCTGTTGTAACTAAGCTTTAAGTTTACTAAGGTACCTGCATGCCAAATTTCAAGCGTCTAACTTAAGCGGTTTAGATTTTTCATACAAAAGGATTTTCTCGCTTATTCCCGTTCCCGTGGGAATTCTTAAGTATCCTATAACCTGCCCAGGAGTATGAAGAATAATTGTACCAAGTTTCGTTAAAATCCGTCGAGTAGTTTTTGTTTCTATAAGGAACATACAGACAGACAGACAGACAGACAAAAATTTTACTGATTGCATTTTTGGCATCAGTATCGATCACTAATCACCCCCTGATAGTTATTTTGAAAATATATTTCATGTACAGAATTGACCTCTCTACAGATTTATTATAAGTATAGATTTGTATGCTCTGTCACGTCATAATATGTCAATGTCACCCCTCCCGTGCCGCTCCCATACCTCAGGTACTGACTGAGTTAAGCCCTAGAACTATACAGGGTGGAAACGATAAGTGATCTCACTCGATTATTTCTAAACTATACAAGATATCGAAAAACTGGTTACTGATCCTGAAAGTGCTTCACAAACTGGAACTATCTGAAAATTCAATGTTTCCAGCTTCCATACTAAATGTATGCCAACCACACAATCTAAGTAAGTACCAACACCTGCCCTGTTACAGAAATGAGGAGATCCGTAGGAGAACCAGAGTGACTGACATAGCCCGCAGAATCGCTATAATCAAGTGGCAGTGGGCGGAGCACATAGCTCGTAGAGCTGACGGTCGCTGGGGCAAGAAAGTTCTTGAGTGGCGACCACGAGCCGGTAGACGTAGCGTGGGCAAGCCTCCTACTAGGTGGACCGACGATCTGGTGAAGGTCGCGGGAGGCGCCTGGATGCGAGCGGCGCAGGACCGGTCTTTGTGGAAATCCTTGGTCCGAGGCCTTTGTCCAGCTGTGGACGTCTTTCGGCTGAAACGAACGAACGAACCAACACCTGCAGTGAAGACCAAATTTAATGATCTAATGATGATGATTAAAAAACATAACCCTACTTCTGGCGCAGACGGGTAAAAAGAAATTGCTTGCGTTTGAATTTAAAATCACTCATCCAAAGTTGTTACGTATCTTATTATTACCTACTCATGTAATAAAATCAATTAGGTGCCTCTTAAAGCTCTTCAGTGTGGTTTAATTATTAAATTAATGAAATTGAGTTAATTCGTTTATCGAAGTAATCACGTAATCACGCTTCTAATTTGTCGATATTTTAAGTACGAGTAATTACTGGTCTTACGAGTTCATAAATGATATTAAATACTTTACGATTATAAAATTTCTCATTTTATTTCGTTTAGGTACTCGTAGGTACTATGTGTTAAAATATGTATTTTGTTAACTAACTTTAAGCTGTCTTTTGCATTTTCATATATTCTGTTTCAAATTGAAATTCCAAATTGAAGTAGGTACGTCAGATGTGCCTGCTTTATAATTAACCTCTATTCTTCTTCTATCGCGTGGTTTGTATTTTTTGTAACTTTTTTTAAACTTTATTTTAACTGAAGTTCGTATATGCAGAAATCTGATAACTTAAATACCCAAATATTTGGCAATATCAACTCTTTAATAATATTTTATGGGTATCCTAAATTGATATCGTACTTTTTTTGGGACTTACTAGGATTAATTACCTTTAATAAACATTTAGTAATAATATATTACCGTATCTCAATTCCACTCACGTCCAAAACTCTTTAACATTACTTAGTAACCCGGTTTCGTCTATATTTAGTTGTTCTCCGTACTCGACAGCTCAGCAAAGGTAGAATACTAAGAAATACATTGACATCTAAAAGGACAAAAAGTGGCATCGAATGCATTGTGAAGGGACAATTATGAACTATAGTGACATTCTTGCTCATACGTGTAATTATTTACGTTGTATGTACCTATTGAGAATACCTACTAGTTGGTGCAGACGTCTTGTAATATTATTTGGTAGCAATTACTAGTTTGTTTACTTGTTTACTATATCTAAATGCCAATCACTTTTAAGACTCTTTTCTTTAATTGGATTTACTGTTTATAAAATATAAATTAGCATATTTTGATCAAAATAAAACGAAATTAGTCAGTTCAAGAGATCCCGAGACTATCCTCATTTTTGCGGGAACTGTTTTTTGCAGGATCCCGTTTGTTAGTAAGTAATATACGTGTTTCAATTATTAACGTTCACAAGAACATCCCGTTTGCAGTGTCCCGCAAAAACCCGGTCCGTTCGAATTTGTAATTCACATAATATGTGTGTTTTCCAACCCCAGCCGTTTCTAACTCATTGCAATATTAAGTGGGATGGTTAACCGTAACCGTAACTCCAAGTGTTTCGACATAACTCATTGTGGTCCTAGGCCATACATTGTAGACCTCATTAGTGCCTCCGCGGTGCTTTACGATTGCAAAATGGCTGCTCTAAAACGAACAACTTCGATTTTTATAAGCTAGTGATGGGACAGTATCGATATAGAGCTATCGAAATATTTATTTATTTATGTATTTATTTTAGGAATTAGGAACAAATGTGTTACAGAAATTAACTTATCTACTAGACTTATGTATTATTGCAGCTACAGGGAATTAATTGGGGTCAGTTTTGATCGTTACAACGATAACCCTCTTAAATATTCCATTCATTTCTGAAATTCCCGTACAATTATTTTAGTATGCTTGTAAAATAAATTTAAGGTAGGTAGTGACATTTTTTTCATAATAATCAACTACTAACTAGAATTTCTTATTTGAATATTCACCTATCTGATAGGCTACACAAAAACTATTTTTTTAATCGACAACGAGGAAGCTCTTGGTCTGCTTCTCACCTGATGGAAAGTGACGATCAGGCGAGCTTCATCTCAAAATCCTCATCCACAAAGTAATTGGCTATTTTTACTCCAACAAACTAAACAAGTCCACCTTATGTACACTGTTTTATGTACAACATATACGTTTAAAACAAATAAAATAAATAGTAAATATTTATTGAAACAATGACGTCATATCGATATTTTTCCACAAAATGTCCCCACACTATCCCGACGATTGAGTCATTAGTACAACACCCGGGGTTCTATACTTATTATGAACCATTTCCGAGCATAATCGTAAAGGTTTTCAGCTCGGAAGATTTCTTGCAAAGTCTTCATCGAGGCTTACAAACTTGACTAGTGTTGTGCCTACTCCATATCGATTTTAGGTTTAGAAGTCATGAAAAAAAAAGTTCATGGTAACGTCTCCTAATAGGCATTAATATTATGAAATTATAAAGTTTAAATAAGTACATTTTGGAAGGAGTAATGGAATAAAGGTCGTAGTAATAGCGCAATTAAATACTTTAAGTCAAATTAATACAGGCCTTTAAATTGTAGGAATAATTAGGGGCAAATTAAGTTTTTTAGTTTGCCATCTAATCTTGTCCCTTTTATTTTATAGTAAAGGAAATGTAACTAATAAAAAAACAAAATAGATATGAATTCCTCAAATCTGTCGATCCATCAAGATGGCTATCGACATTTATCATCCCTTATTACATTACGGACACTTGCTGTAAAATCATCGCTTGCTTATTTATATCAAAACACTTATGTAGAGGCAATAAATGCTATTTTGCTACAAACCTAACATGCTGGCGACTGTACATCGCACTTTTTAATTACTCACACATACCGCCTCCAAGGTCGTCCGTCCTCCGCATAAAAATTCGCAAAATCCTCCCCCTACATGCCAGACACGGATGCCTACGCGTCACGAGGGTATTGACATTTCTCTTTAAAATATGCGCCAGACCTTCGGTCATTATGACTCGAGGAGTCTTGAAGGAGCTTCAAGACTTCGCTTTGGGTAAAGTGGACCGTTAAATGGATTATTAATTTCTATTTTTATAAGATTCAGGATTTAATAAGTGCACTGAAGTGGCAGGCTTATAATTTGAACCCTCACAGATAGAGAAGCACCCTCCATAACTTAGCAAGAGCTATAAAGTCCACTCAATATAAAATCTGACCTCGTTTTGGTATTTCCAGCGTAACGTCAAGATCAAAATTGTGGAAGTATTGTTGTAAAAAATCCTATTTTGAAATAAAAATATTATTCTAACATGCCGTTGACTACACAATGTCGAAGATGGGTAACAGAATAATATTTCACTTGCACAAAAAGAGCCTATAAACTAATACAGGATTTGAACACAATGTTTCAATCGACCTGTTTAGCACAATCGATGCACCAGAAAAGACAGGTAAATAATTTATCAAAAACGCTCACAAGTTTCTAACTACCTAACATAATGACCCAATTAAAGACCATTCTTAATCTACACGAATACTAAGCATTGAAAATCAATAACTAATTAGATACCTTATTATCCCAGTCTATTAGTCGGCCATTGTCTCCAAATCGAAAAACCGGGCCTGAATTCGTTTCCTTATCCCATCTTCATTACGTAGGCTCAAATATAAAAAATTAAGCAGCTCCAACACCTGGCCTCAGTTCCAATTGGAAGGAATTTTATTTAAAAACCAATTTACCCGGAGAATTAGCAAGCGTCTATAGGACACTGGAATTAGATGTGGAGTCTCCACTTTTTATTTCCATTTGTGGAATTCCATTGTAACGTTTCCTGGGCAGACGATTTCAATTACAGTGCTGTACTGGGGGTAGGTTTGGAGGGAGACGGCTTTTTGTGTAGTGTGTGCACTTGTGCAGTTTTGAAAAATAATCTTAGACGCTGTGTGATAAGGGTATGATTTAGATTGGGTATTTTTTGTTTTATCTTTACAAAATTGTTATGCATACGTCTCTTTGTAGGGGACTATGCATAAGCGTTCATTTTTAAACTAATCTTGTCCAGTTATAGATCCGTGGTTACGGCAGAGTAGAACAGGACCATTTTACTTTTCCCATTGATAACCCGTCTGAGCAGCATGGGTGTACCTACAAGAGCAGGGCAATGCAAGTCAAATCCTCCATTTGCCTCTGGTAAATTGAAGAAGGTCATGTTCCTGTAATTGAGGCTGAATGACCTGTAGCTGTGCCTGTGTGAAACTTTAACCGAGGCTTTTATCAATATTACATGAGAGATAAGCCCATATACATTTGTAGTTTTAGCCTAGGCGCAGACCACCGATTTTTAGTTGGCCGATAGTTGGGTCGCGCTGTTTATCAGTATGGAGACGTATGAAAGTGCGCACATTATACCGATTTGCTATCGGCTGATTCTTCTTCAAATTGAAATCGGGCCCAACTATCGGCCAACTAAAAGTCGATGGTCTGCGCCTAGGCTTAGACTACATCTCACCTCGTTGGTAAGATTTTATCACGGCGCGCATCCTAGCCCGGCTAATGATGGTGAATATTGTCCAGAGTCCGTCTCCACCTCATCATAGCCTCAAGAAGTGGAGTCGGTATCAAGTTGTCCCCGTGGCGGCCACAACGATATTGACGCCGCTTAGCGTTATTTACCGTTTTAATGTAATGTACTTATTTTGCTGGATATTTTATCACGTTATTAAAGATTTTATCCAGACACGCTTTGGTAGTTGCTAGTTCGTAATGGATTTAAAAGTCTTCAGGAGTTTTTGCAATGTGAACAGAAACTGTGATTGTTTACGAAGTAGATATTTTCGTCAACTTTTATAGCAACATTTGAGTGACAATAATTTTAAAACAATTTAGTATAGGTATACAACCAATTGCGATTTAACTAAGATCTAATCTATAAAGCCCAAATTTTACACTATTTCGATAATAATAGAAGGCGTCATTGTTTATGCTCAATTAAGTAGGACTGGTAAGTGCATCATGATCACAATTTTTGCATAATTTTCTATTCTGTTATAAGGATATAAGGCTAATAATACAAATTTTACACAGCACGGTCTTTTATTTTTTCCCATAGCCCAAAAATTGTGTATGTGCATCCACGCTGTGAGACCTCATAGTAATGTTTGTGAATACGGGCGTAAGAGAGCAGAAGCCTATTCTAGAATTCAAATTGACTGCAAATTTCTCAGCAACTGATTGCTACTAGTACCAACTAGAGATGAAACGGATATCCGGCAACTATCCGGTAGGCCGGATATCCGGCCTAAATTTACTATCCGGCCGGATACCGGATAGTAGCTCACTATCCGGCCGGATACCGGATATTAAAAAACTACGAAAATTTCCTATAATAAAATGAAACACATTAATCTTTGAGTTAAATATCAATAAAATTGCTTACAATAATGACGGTTTTTATCTCAAGTCCAAAAAGTTACAAAAAAGCCATATTTAAGGCCTTACAAAAAACTAATTTCCTTTCTGGGCTATCCACTCTAATGACGAATACATAAATAAATAGTAAATATATTTTAATGTCGAAATATTGCCAAATAAAATAGGCGATCTTTTTTTCACTGATGGTGTGATGACATACAGGGTGACTTTGAAATCGTTGGCATCCTTTTAATATATAATAATAATATAATAATAATAATACGTTTATTTTCAGACCATTCTGATCCATACAGAGTTGTGTTAGTAACAAAATTATACTTAAAATCTAGGTTAGTAGTAACATAAATCAGTCAAAAAACCGGTTTCTGGATCCATGCATGTGAATATTAATCCAGTGCTTAAAGATGGGACACGATGGCCTATCTTTGATAACCGACAGGATGCTGTTGGCGCTCTCCCGTATCCTCGCAAGCATCGACGCTGTTCGTTTACGGATGATAGCGTAGAAGTCATCCACACGCGCTTCCGCGAACATAGTCGAAGCACTGCAAAACCTTGGTAGCCCCATCAGCATCCTGAAGGCATTGTTGTACTGAACCCTGAGAGCGTTACAGGTCTTTTGCGTGAAGTCACACCACAGACTGCAGGTGTAAAATGTTTGACAGAATGCCTTAAAGAGGGTAATTTTGACATCTCTTGTGCACCTGGCAAACCTGCGGGCGAGCATGTTGCATCGGACCGCCAACGCTCTCCTCTCTCGTTCAATGTCACAGTCATCCGATAGGTTTTCATATATTTTCATATATTTCATATAGGACTACTCATAATACATAGTGCATTCCCCAAATATGAGACAAATCCAATGAGATTTTTTGTCATTATTTTAACTACTTAGTTCTAAGCACTTCTAGTTATAGTAATTCCATGTATGCGTGTTTGTCTTTTTGGTTGTCCTAATAAATAAAATAAACTATGTATTTGTATTAGTGTGCTCTTAAAAAGAGTTTAAAACTATTGTACAGTCAACAGCACATCATCCTATACATTTTGTTGCAAAATAACACTTAATACATTAAAATAAGATGCCACAGAATGAAGATTGATGATGTGCTGTCGTCTGTACAAGATTTCAAATATTGAAATTTTAATTAATTTGATATGACTCATATTTGGGGAATCATGAGTATTTTATTTTATTTTATTTTATTTTATTTTTCTTTATTCAGAAAACCACAGCTCTTTAGTAGTCTTATTTTAAAAAGAATTCCAACGATTTCAAAGTCACCCTGTATAATGCAGTCCAGTCAGATTACGCAGCAAGTAAACTAATTGAATTTTCGCTATTCAATCACATACTCACGATGGCAACCGAAATCGCCCGAATTGATCTGCCCCTTAGACGAGTGGCAAAATCTGACATTCTATTCGAACAGATTCGATTTTCGAAAAGTGTGACTTGTCTGGTCTACTAGACCCACTGATCGCGTTTGAAGCACCTGTGCGGCGCTAAACTCGTTACGACATGCAACATGACAATGGGACAACTATCCGGCCGCCGGATATCCGGCTATCCGGCCTAGCAGCTCGCCGGATATCCGGTATCCGGTATCCGGCCAAACAACTATCCGTTTCATCTCTAGTACCAACCCTCCAGCAATAACATATAGGCCAGAGCCAACAAGGCGTCTGCAAACATTATCGGGGCGATATCACTTCAAAGGGCGACCGCAAGACCACACAGCAGACTTAACTTGGTATAACGTGGTATAACTAAGCAGCTTGGATAAGGGTATATCCACACTTAATGACGATTTTGTAACGGTGAAAGCCTTATTTCATGTAAAAAAACTGTTATTAGAAAAACTAGAGGTCCGTTCGTTTCCGTCCGTCCACTATTGGACAAAGTCACAGGATTTTTGTAATTTAGTATGGAGAAAATTTGACCTGTAGGCCCATAGGTCCATGTGTAGGCCTAAGACAACGACGATGATAATATTTGATAGGACAACAACGCAGAAAAATTGTACCTATTGTTTTTCCAGACAAAAGCGAGCTGCGAATGTGAAAAATCAATTGACTGTTTGACAATTTTCTTTTTTCCTTTTTTGTTCTTTTTGATATAAAACCTGCCAGTATCATACATAGTAATTCCACTTATTCTAACTTGTCTTTGTATTGGTCCAAAATCTGATGTTCTTTCGCAGTCTTTATTATGCCTTCAGCCAGTTTCAGGAGGACATACATCCCCTTCTTTAAAGTCTCAATAACTCGATACAAAAACCAGAACGGAAAAAGTATACTATTCTTCTTCGTCGCTACACTCTTGCCAGAGTGGTCGTGGTCGTCACATCAGGTCCGGTGGCAAGTCTCACAATCCGTCGCCATTCCTCCCGCACTGCAGCCTTTCTTGTGCACTCGTGGAGTGGACCATTGAGTGCGGTTTTGATCTGGTCAGTCCAGCGCGCTGCCGCGCGCTCTTGTGCCCTCAACCTTCCCCTGCACGACACGACAACAAGTCGTTCAACAGAAAAAGTAGGGTATACTATTAAGTTTAGGGAAATCTTGTAAGGTCTTACCTATTCACAATTTACGTTCGATCTGAACGCTTCCTAGTATTGAGGTGCCTAATACATACATTTATGTATATTTAGCTATCAATGTTGTACAAACAGTGACATCAAATCTAATGATAGCTAGTCTAGGGTAAGTCCGGGATTTACGCCCAAGCGGAATAGACGCCTCGAATCGAAATTAATGTTAAACAGGAAATATTTTTATTTATTTACACCTATGACCCAGGATGTCTTGGGTTCGATTATTAGATGGAACAAACAAAAATAAATCAATTGGTATTCCCAGTTCGAATGCTTAAATGATAAGGAACATTCTTCTTAATTAGTAAGTACATAATATAACCTATCTAAAGATACTAGCTGACCCGGCAAACTTCAGTAGAAATAAGTAATGCAGAATTCTAATGGTGCAATAATTTTTCAAATCGCTCCAGGAGTTTATTCATTCACATAAAATTTTTAGAACTAGTACTAACTATACAGGGTGTTAGGTAAATGGGTATATGAGCCGACACTAGTCCATGTTAACATGGGCATATAAATGGTATGGTGAAGTCAGAAATTTGATATCATCATTTTATTTTTTTAAATTTTCATACAAAATAAATTTTATAAAATCTGATTTATATGAAAATTAAAATAATTAAAATGAAGATATCAATTTTCTGACTTCACCATACCATTTATATGCACATGTTAACATGGGCTAGTGTCGGCTCATATACCCATTTACCTAACACCCTGTAGATCGTTTCATCCACTCGGACGCGCCCCACCATTCTTCCGCTAATGTTCGAGTGTTATCGGTACACGCTAAATCATCCATGAGTGCACACGCACACTACAATAATGACGCTCGGGTTGCTCGGATCAAACTCCTCGCACCCCGCGCTTCCTTCGACTAAATTAGTGGGGCGAGTCTTCGTGAATGAAACGATCTATAGTAACTAGTAGAAGTTTAGATGAAAGCTCTAATACCTATGTTAGATCTTGCTAAGATTGAAGAAGAGGTGATATACCTAATAAACCTAGCCTTGGCCTAGAAGACACCAAAAGTGCGCTGTGAATGATTTATGCTGTTCTGTTCTATCGCCAAGGGATGCCATAGACTTATAACTATACTACTAGACAAGCCGTTCAGAAAAAAAAACGTGTCACAGCCTACTCAGTGCGCTGGTTTCCTAAAATGCAAGTAACTTTCATAAAGATTTAACAACGTTTTACTAGTATCCCCGTTAACGCATTGAGTTAGGTTAAATACTAATATACATAGGTACTTGCGTAAGGAGTGGGTTTTTCACAAATATCTACGGTGTCGGTGATACCGCGAAAGATCTACCGTCAAACTACCATCCTCAAATCGGCAGTTCCACCACACCGAAACCGTTGCTATTGTCATTAAACTATGGGTCAAGAGAAAATTTAAATACTTAGGCTCGGTTGCACCATCTAACTTTGACTTTGACAAACGTCAAAAATCTGCCAAACTCCATACAAAAAGCACCGGTGATTGTTATAGTTACGGTCAAAGTTAGGTGGTGCAACTCAGCCTTAGGTACATAAGTGGAAGATATTACCTACATCTCAGCCTATCTAGTAGTTACATAGACGTCCTTATATGGACACTCTCATATCTGCTGCCTTTTATTTCGGAAAGCTTTCGTAGATACTGAATAGTCACTATGTTTGTGCGTAGTCAAGGGCTTAAGTGAAATAAATACTTTAGTAAGGTAGGTCCATTAAAATCTAGGTTTGGCTGTAATAGTAAATCTAGGTCTAGATAGTATAATCTAGGCTAGGATTTGGCAGATTTAGAATAAATAAATATCTTTAATTTCACACAAAATCTGAATCAAGAAACATAGATCTCTAACTAAACTCCGAAACTTAAAAGAGTACCTAACTAACTTAATAATATGGTTGATGTGAAAAATGGCGCTAACTTTTTCCCTGATCCTGGCTTTCATCAATCAAACCTAATTTCTTAGTTAATTACAGCCTAATTAAGCAACCTAATGTTGACACGATTTCGCAAAACATTATATTTTAAAATAATAACAACCAACCGCATTTACTTCATTCAACGTCAACTAATGCCATTCGTCAACCAATTGTCCAGATGTTCATATTTCCTTAACAATTGCTTTCCCACCGTACAACGAAACCATAAAAGCCTTCGTGCAGCTAAAGCCCGGCCTTAAACCAATAAACAATACAATGTTGTCAGCAATTTTTTACATTACGCTACAAATGGACTACATTCAGAAAAAATATTTTTTCTCGTACCAATACAAGCTATCAGTGAAGCGAAAACGTGGGCTACTACAATGGCGCGTGGCGAATAAAAATAATAAATGTGCAATTCTTTAGGCAGGGCTGTAAAACTGTCGGCCGCACTCGCGCCCTTGAGTTGTTCTAACCTGGACCACAGCCTAGAGAGAACCGACAGTCCGACACGGATTTATTTAACGGACGCAGTGTCGCTGCGAGCCTAGACGTGGAGAGTGTCATTATGCAGCACTGGACACGTGACCACCTTGAAAAATATAACAAAGTGTTAATTTTAATTGTGTGTGATTATTGTGATTTATTTAAATTTCTAAGTCCTTTGCTCCTAACACTTTTATTGGCCGTGCCTGAATTAAATAACTGATATTTTATTAATTTATTTGATACATCAGTAATGTCTTGGGAATTACCTCAATCGTCTAGCTTTTTATCAGTAAGGTTAACCCCCTTAATGTAACGAAGATGTCGCTTTTTTCAATTACTTATCATTACAATGTAGAGAAATAAATAAGCACTTACCTGGACTTGCTCGAGCAGCATCTCCGCCATATTGAACACGAAACACTTCACTGAAATAACACTTCACTAAAATTTAACGAATAGTGACAAACCTCGACACGTCCGATCCCAGTGGAGGTTGGATAGCGACTGACTGCATCTGACTGTCTGGTAGGTACTCGAATAATAATGAAGTGTACGAGTGAGTGAATGGAGTAAATGACTGCATTTAACAATAGATTAATTTTTATTTCCAAATAAATGCTAGTGGCTTTATTTATTTTGTATTAATTTTTACGCTACTGACAGATACCGGCAAAGTTGTGTTAAGTCACAAGATTGTCCTTCTTTCTGACTACGTGTGTATTTTAACTGTGACATCTGTTCTATTTGGACTGTGGCTGGGTTGCGAACCCCTGCCGCGATTGATGCCGCGTCAGGGCCGGTGAACATTTTAATTTATACATTAAGGTTTTGTCAGTTTGTTTTGAAATATTTCGTCGGTCTTTTTGTGGCACTGGGAAAACGTAATGAAGTCAATTTGGCAGGGCCACTGCAGGGGTAAATACTTTTAGGCCTTTTTTCACAGTTTAACTGGCATTTTACCAGGTTTTTAGGTACCGTTTTATGCATTTGCTACTTTTTTCAACTGCTTAATTATTTGACTAGTTGCCCAGTGGTGAAAGCGACTTTTTATCGTTGTGGTGATTGGTGTAAAAATTTACTTTTATTCTGATATAAATATTGCAGTTATTTCAATATTGTTCTCGGGTGGTACTGGTGGCCGTGGGATGGAAGACGTAGTGTGGGCAGGCCTCCCACTAGGTGGACCGACGATCTGGAGAAGGTTACGGAAAATACCTGTGTACAGTGCAGAACCGGTCGTCGTGGATATCCTTGGGGGGTCTTTGTCCAGCAGTGGACGTCATTGGGCTGAAACGAAAATAATAATGTTAAAAAATCACATAGCTAAACTATATTTGAACTTGGATTGCGTTTGAACGTCTAATTAAGGCTTATGTAAAATATGCATGTCTATTGTCTATAGTGGAATAAACAAATATTTAATCCATAATAAACTTATCAATCACTTCATTCACGTATCGGCTTAACACCATAAAAGAAAAACTTTCATTTTCACCCTATTGTCTTAAAGTAGGGTGTTTTAAGCTTAGTCCATCGATCAACCAGAACAAGTATTAAGATGAATAGGTCAAACTTATCCGATTTCATTTGTGACTCGAGACACTATGCGACTGAGACGGTAACTTGTTGACACCACAGTGTAAAGGGTTAAAGTAGATATGTATCAAGATAAAGAACGTTTAACCGCATCTGCGGTTTAATAGTAAGATCACCTGCTTCAGATACAGAGTTTCAGTCTTTGACTGGAATGAGTCTATGAGCACCGAATTAATTTATGTAATTGTAATAATAAGAGCGATATCAGCAAAGCTATCAAAATGTATAAGTACTTAGTCTGATGTGCTGTTCACAGTACATTCGTTCGTTCGTTCGTTTCAGCCAAATGTCGTCCACTGCTGGACAAAGGCCTCCTCCAAGGTTTACCACAATGCACGGTCCTGCGTTGCCGCATCCAGGCTCTTCGACCTTTACGTCTTCCAGCCCGTGGTCGCCATTCGAGAACTTTTCTGCTCCTACGGCCACCGTCTCTACGAGCTACGATCTATATTATACATACATTTTTAGTGTGTCATCAAATTCATCACCACACAAAACAAAACATTGGTTTCTACTTTCAACTTATCTCTCTAAGCTTACCGTCTTTCAGCAGTATTTGTTGTTGCTGAAAATGATATAGATGATGCCAATCTACTGCCTCTTGCTACAATACATCATGTTGTCACTCCACGTTAACTCAACGCCCAAAGGGTTCCAACTTTTTGGTTAAACTTTATCCCCACTGAGAATTCATTTCCATACTTCCCTGAATCATAAAATGGACTCGGCGAAGTTTGGGAACTTTTTAACTGATTGAAAAATAATAAAGTGGATTATTTCAGGGATAAAAGCGTTATGAAGGCCGATATTGGGAGATTTTCCGTGCCTTTGGGGAGCAGATCGGTTTTAGTTGAAATAAAGTAGGTTTGGGTAACGAATATTTTAGAAAAGTTGGAATTGACAGATCGGGGAAGGTGAGTGAGTGTTGAGACTAGCTGTGCCCGCGACTTCGCACGCATTTGAATTTTTTTCCTGTTTTTCCAAAAAAAAATCATTCGTCGTCGAAGTGTGATGTTTTATAGTCAAAAGCCTTCCTCCATAAATGAACATATCCAACTACATATTTAACAAAACTATTTCTTCAATTCGAAGCCGTAAGTTCCTGTTTTGGGCGCGTTCATCCAAACAAACTCTTCATCTTTATAATAGGTATTAGTAAAACAAAACCTATTAATTTATTATTAAAATTCGTTAAAACAAGAAAATGTTGTAATTTTTTTTTATCATTCTACCCCTTTGTAAACATAATGATTTCTATCTTTAATTTTCTTGTAAAAAATCTAGCAACAAACAAATAACGTGTATTATGGTTCTAAATAAAGTACTTTTCATGTATCTGTTAATTAAATTATCATCCAAATTACACACAAAATCTTTGTACCTAAATTAGATTGAGCTTCTGTATAAGGCCTATAGTGAGGGGCCACGTTTCCGAGCCATAAGTCATCACAGGTAACACACATTGGTTGTAGACTTTCGTCTTCAGGCACTGGGGTATTTTGGACGAAAAGATGTTGCGTAGTTTCCCGAACGCTGCCCAGCCGAGTTGGATTCGACGATTAACCTTCTCGAAGCTCAAAGTTGCACAGCGTGCTATGGAAAGGGCTATGATCGGTGTTTCTTTACGAGATCGAATCAGAAATGAGGAGATCCGTAAACGAACTAAAGTCGCTGACATAGCCCGACGGATCAGCAAGCTGAAGTGGTAGTGGGCAGGGCACATAGTACGCAGAACTGACGGCCGATGGGGCAGCAAGGTTCTGGAATGGAGGCCACGTACCGGAAAACGCAGAGTGGGACGTCCACCCACAAGGTGGACCGACGACCTGATACAGGTAGCAGGAAGGCGCTGGATGCAGGCCGCTACCAACCGTGCGATGTGGAAGTCATTGGGGGAAGCCTATGTTCAGCAGTGGACGTCCTGTGGCTGAAATGATGATGATGATGATGAAATTAGATTGGGATAGCAATCATTTCTTTACAATTTATTTCATGACAGTCCACTGGTAACCTTACTTGTTTCATATTGTGCAAACAGGTTACGCATGTCAAGATTTACATTTTTGTCGCAAAATAGCCCGTATTACAATTAGATAAGATTCACAGTATTTAGCTTGATGTGCTATCGCCTGTACAACTTTATTCACTTACGTCCGAATCCTTTGAAGTCCGCTCTGCTGGTGACGTCACGGACGTTTGAATGACGTCATAGAGTTTCCCCGCTCACAAAGGCACTGGAGTTATCAACTTTTTGTATGGTTTTGTTATGTGAATTTGTAAACAATACTTTTTTGGGAATATATTAAATTGTTGGGGATTTCTTTTGTGATTTAGTAATAAGAATAGTTTACTTAGCTCGAAATAAACTCTTAGTTAATTTGGACTTCATTCATAAGAAATACAAGAGATTAAAAACATTTAAGTCTCGCCAGTGGTTTTAGTAAAGTGCCACATCTTTATAGAAACTCAAGGGAAGAGAAAGAAATAAGTTTTCAACAAGGCATTCTTCAAAGCGCACCTAATATAACGCACTTTTTAGGTGCGTTTAAGCAAATTAGCTCAACTAAAAAGAGAGATTCGAGGTCTACTAGCAATGGAGGCGCTCGAAAAATGCTTTAAAAATACTTTGAATATTACTTCTACTCAACATTTTAATCATTACCTATTTGTTTTTTTTTTTCAAATCTAAATTATCTTTATCTGTGTAGACTAATTAAATTAGTACTTACAAATCGTCAAATGCTCTTAAGGCGCCTATACATATCTCATTCTTTTTTTGCCCTACCAGCGCTTCGAGACAAACATTTCATTTCATTACTTAAATAACTTCCAACTATTTATAAGTATATCGTACATAACACTTTATTATTGTAAGCAATCTGCAAAAAAGTCACATTGAAAGAAAATCAAAAATTATTCGGTCACCCATCCCCTAAGCTCTTCTAAAGATGCTCAGCAGAGCTGGTCAAAGTGCATGTTCCTCCACCATTCAAGGTCTCCAGGTCAGTGGGACTCAGTGGGCTAACAACAATAATAGTAATAAATCTACCACTAGACTTTGACAAATGGATCTTGAGCCAGGGTGTGGAAGAAAGTCCCTGGCTTATAATGGATATTAACGGTTTTGATGCTATGAAGACGTGACGTTTCTGCTGAGGTTATTTGAAAGGAAGGGTTTTAGAGGATTTCTTTTGACAGGGTCTGCCTTTCAGTGGACGTCATAAATGTCGCTAGGAATATTGTACGGCAATGCAACTTAAATCCAATGTACACTGTATTTTCTAAATAGTTTGATTTGGTTTGAAGCAACGATAGCCGAACGGTGACGGTGTCGGACGCCGACTCGTTATCAGAGAAACGTAGCGTTACCCATTCTGTTTAATAATTTGGGACAAAAAGAGAGACAGGTTTTCCTGTAAAAAAGGTTCATTTTCTTTTCCAGTAACTTTAAAAAATACACTTTACCTATTCGTCGTTAGTTATTCATATCATCACTTCATCAGCCTCGCTAATTCCATGAGTTCCAATCCACATTAATTCACTACTTACATAGTAATAAATTAGAAAAATACCACTCATAAGACAGTAAGGAACTTTACCAAACACTCAGTTATAAGCGACAACTCACGTAGATTTAGGTTTCCCAAAAATAACAGCATATTCCTCGAAACCCATAAATAATCTGGAGATGAAATAAGGCGTTCAGAAATAAGTGTACCTTTGTACGAACTCGGTCAAATGGTCACTGAATTTACCGCCCACAAACTTATAAACATTTTATCATAATGTACACCTTCAGTATATCGTTGGGGGTAAATAAGTAATTTTCACAGCTAGGTTGGCGTATCGTTCTTTGAAAAGGAGGTGGAGACTAAAAGTTTACTCTATACTATTCATCATCATCATCATAACCATTTAACAGCCATAGGATGTCTACTGCTGAACATAGGCCTCCCCCAATGACTTCTATGATGACCGGTTGGCAGCGGCCTGCACCCAGCGCCTTATGACGTCGTCAGTCCACCTTGGATGGCCCCCACTACTCCAGAACCTTGCTATTACGATCCTATATTTATTAAAGTTTCAACAGACAGGTTTCATACAGGGTGTCCCAGAATGGGTGAATCAAACTGCTAGGGGAGGTAGCTCTATTAATGTACTATCCCCAAAAATATGAAAAAAATAAAGCGCATTAGGACACAATTTTTTTTTAAAGTTTATATAAATCAGCTTTGCCCAAGTATCTGGCTATAATTGCTGCGTTTGGAGTTTATTTGTACTTTTTTCTTACTAATATTAATTGTACATGATCGCTTCGTTTATCTGTAAACAAACTTTTGAAGATTTAGAGTTTGGAGCACTTTATTTAAAAAAAATTGCGGTCTCAAAATTATTTGTACTCGTACTTAGTCTGATTTGCTGTGTATTCATTTTTAATATCGTGCGGGTAATTTTAATAAACGTTTGGAGTAATCTACTTATTTTTAGATTGCTTTCGGGCTCATAATTAATGGCAACACCGAGTGTACATGAAGTCTACACATGATTTTGGGACTTAATTAAATATTAAGAACTTTGGGAAACTGTTGAGATTAGGTTTTAAATCTTAAAAACAATATTATTTAAGAGCTTAATAACTGTAATACTGTTGTTAAAATAACTTGAAGAAACCGAACTGCCTAAGGTGAGAATCGAACCCACACGACGTTTCGCTAAGACAGTTCGATTTTTTCAAGTTATTTTAAAAATATTTCCATCGAGAGGCGACTCTTACCGCCAGAAAAAATTTAATGACTATGTAAAGTAAATACTTTTTACTTTAAGGTCTATGATTTGTCTATGACTTAAAATGTCCGTCAAAAAATGTCATAGTGAAAAGTCATTGTGGAAAATATGAAGATATTTTAAGAGATATTAATAAACTTTAAATGTCGTTTCTTTTATTTTACAGGTTTGTGTTATAGCCAATGAATAAGGAATTTAGTTTATTTCAATGGGGAATGTATTAATATTAAATAAATCTTTTATTTTACAGAGCAACACATGTGTTTATTTTATCTCTGAGAAAGAGTCCTTTATAAAACGACATTTTTGTTTATGAAGAAATGAATATGGAAAAACTTTGTTTCAAATTCACATTACTTCCGGGGACTGATGAAAAATCGAATATACATTGTATAACTTCAATAACTACGAGTGAAAATAAAGTTTATGTCATACCAAAAGAGCTCCAGTCTGTTGTTCATCACAGAGAATTAATAAAAACAGCGGCCTTTATCAAGGTAAAAAACAGCTTAAAGAAAAGATATCAAGTACGAAACGTTTGGATAACAATGTCAGGAGAACTTAAAAATACCTACTTAGATGAGGATAGTAATTTACAATTTGGAGATCAATACTTAGAGGAAATACAACAAGAACAAACTGTGGCTGTACAAGATAGAGAAACAGGAGCATTAGAGAAATTGTTTGAAAAACTAATTCAAAATACACAAGAGTCTAAACAAAACTTGAAACACATTGCAGAGAAATTTGTGATTGAGAAATTTACTAGCAAAAATTCGAATGCGAATCAGTGGATTGATACTTTTGAAAAAGAATGCCTACGCTTTGATGTTACTGAGGATGAGAAAAAGATTGAATTACTCAGACTGTTCATGGATAAGAGTTGTTTGGATTGGTACAGTTCCATGAGTATAAAATTGACCATGGACTCAGGATGGGCAATATGGAGAAGCAAATTCTGTGCGTCTTTTACAAACAAAGGATGGAACCAGATTACCTACGCTTTGTCATTCAAATATAAAGATGGATTGTTGGTGGATTATGCCATAAGGAAAGAAAAATTATTACTGGACATGAGAAACTCTATTGATACAGGTACCTTGATAGACCTCATTGCAGCGGGTTTACCAGAACACGTACTCAACAGGATTGATAGAGAGACATTGAAAGATACAGTTGATCTTTATAATGAAGTGAGAAAGTTAGAATATCTGATAAATAAGAGGAATAATTTAAACTACAGAAAGTATGGAAACCCAAGAGTAAGCAATGACAACAATAAAAATGATGATCAAAGAGCATGCAAGACTTGTGAAAGGTTAAATAAAGGAAGTCGCTACCACCCTGAATCTGCTTGCTGGTTTAAAACAAGAGCAGACGATAAATCAGTGGAGAAAAACATTAAACATGTAAATAATTCTGTAATTGAAGCTGAACTGAATGAAACTGAACAAAAAAACTGTTAGTGACACCATTAATATATGTTCCACTGCTTCTAAATGATACACTGAAAGTTAATGGAGTTTATGATTCCGGTTCAAATGTTTCTTTGATAAATTCAAAGCTGATAAAACTGAAAGGAAAAGGAAACAATTTGAATAAAGCAGATTTAGTGACAATTAATGGTGTCAAAAAGGCAAGTGGTTTAACACAACTAAAAATTAAAATCTTGGAAATTGAAACTAATGTTGAAGTTTACATCATCGATGAAGAAAATTTTAAGTATGATTTTCTGATCGGGCTAGACTTGATAAAGAAGTTCAGATTGATACAAGATGAGAATTTAAATATCACTCAGAAACAAGAAATCGTTGAAGAAAAAGAGGAGAAAGTTTCAACAAACTTAAAAGCTAATGCTGATGAAGAAATGAGGAATAATAATAATAAGGACAAATATACAATAAATTTCAACGAACATATTAAAGAAGAAGATTTTGAAGTAAAAATGGACTATTTAAATGAATATCAGAAATCAGAAATAAATAAACTCATAAATAAATATTATTCAATTTTTGCGAGAAATAAATATGACGTTGGAACTGTTAACGGATATGAAGCAAGAATAGACTTATTAGTAGACAAATACTGCAGTAAGAGACCTTACAGGTGCACTATGGAAGATAAGAAAGAAATAGAAGAACAGGTAGGAAAACTATTGGATAGTAAACTTATAGAAGAATCTTACAGTCCATTTGCTGCACCTGTCACACTGGCTTTTAAAAAAGAAGATAATAAAAAATCCAGATTATGTATAGACTTCAGAGATTTGAATAAAATAGTGGTACCAGAAGCACAACCATTCCCATTAATAGAAGACTTAGTGACCAAGGCCAAGAATTGCAAGTATTATACAACTCTAGACATAAATTCTGCTTTTTGGTCTATTCCTTTAAGAATAGACGATAGGAACAAGACAGGATTCGTAACACAGGATGGACATTTCCAATGGACTTGTCTTCCATTTGGACTGAAAACAGCATCAGCAATTTTTCAACGGATATTGAGTAATATAATAAGAAAATACAAACTCACAGATTTCGCCGTGAATTATATTGATGACATATTGATATTTTCAGAATCATTTGATCTTCATATTCATCACTTAACACAGCTGTTTGAAGCAATTAGTATAGAAGGATTTAGATTAAAATTTCAAAAGTGCACTTTTGCATCAAACTCAGTAAAATACCTGGGTCATATAATTGAAAACAATTCTATTAAACCTGTAAAAGATAATCTGATTTCAATCAGAAATTTTACTTGTGGTTCACATACTGGACTGAAACTTCAGTGACGGGTTCGAATCCCATCGGTAGCAAACCACTTAATAAGAAGCCAAAGTGCTTAGCTGGATGCTGTTTTCTGCACACTTGCAACTGTAAAAAAAAGCTTACCTAATTCCACCAGCCCCCTTCCATCACCGGGGAACTAGACGCAGGTTAGCGTATCATCTCTAGATTGTCGACATTCCACCAACTTGAACTAAGCGTTTCGATAACTCTTTTATAATGCAAACAACTAGGGACTGGAGTTCGCTGCCTGCTGCTGTCTTTCCTGAACACTATAATCCGGGCCTTTTTAAGGCGAGAATGAATAGGCATTTACAGGGCAGATATGTACCATCCTAGACTGCATCTCACTTAACACCAGGTGCGATTGCGGTCAAATACCTGCCTTGTCTTACATAAAAAAAAAGGTTTATTTATTGCAAAATCGTTCACAAAAACGCTCAATTAGTTTGGCCATAGACAAAGCAGTTCTAGCGGCGATTGGACGCAGGTCCCAATTAACAGCTTAAGTTGAAAAAGCGAGTGTTGACTTTCCCCGAACAAAGCGAGCGAACCATGTTCAAATAAACTGCGGTTCTCAAAGTTTACTTTAGTAGCCCTATGGGCTATAAAAGTTCATTTGATTGCAAGTGGTTTTTTTATCCACTACGAGGAAGCTCTTGGCCTGTATCTCATCTGATGGTAAATGATGTTCAGGCCGAAGGTGGAAGCCAGTTTCACCCGGAATCCTCAACCACAGAGGAATTGGCTATCTTACCTCTAACTGCCGGAACACAACAATGCTGTTAACATTGTTGTTATGGCAACAGACTTAGGTAAGATGTGTTTTGTTTACTTTTCAATTTTGCACTTGTTACCTGACCAGCAGCACGCGACGCTATTTATTATGTTGTTTTGTAGTCGTTTGCTCTTTCCTAATAAAATAAAATAAAAACAATGTAAGGCACTCTGCAGACTTCCGACCGACTTTTTGTCGGCCGATAGTTCGGTCGGTTTGTTAATCAGTACAAACATTAATGGAAGTGCGCACATTACACTGATTTGGTATCGGCCGATTCCTCGTACACATTGAGAATGGATCAAACTATCGATCAACTAAAAGTCACACAAAGGCCTCCCCTAAGGATTTCCATAGCGACCGGTCCTGCTCTGCCCCGATTTTAGAGTTTATTAATTCAAAATTACGATAATTAATAAAAAAAAGTTAGCACATAATTAGAATAAATCATCGGCATAGCACTTGAAGCGGCTCACACCCGTATATACAAACGATGCTTGCTTAAGTGAAGCAGCAAATCGAATGCACAGAGTTAAAAAGAGATCTGGGATTGGTTCGTGTGTCACTCTGTGCGTCCACGCGCACTGTGAGACCTCATAGTAGTTTGTGAATATGGGCGTCAAAAACATTCAAAACGAAGTTTAGCAACGACCATTACAAAAGTTTGAGAAACACTGAAATAAATAGTTTTATCTCGCTAACCCTTGTTTGCTATCTCCACGGTTGATTTACGTCGTGTTTATAGTGATTTGGCAGCGATTGGAAATGGGATAAACGAGTCTTTGTAATTTACACCTTATCGATCGGAACTCTAATAAGGACAACATGTTCATGGGATAATTGAGATCTAAGCAGGTTTTTCAGTGTGAGTGGAGCGAGCCCATTAGTGAGTCCGTTTACCTTGAAATACCAAAATGCATACATCTGTTTTCACCGGATTATTCCACTTTGTTCACCTGGGTGATATCACCTCGGAACCATTTCACCTAGCTTCATTTTCCAGATGAATTGAGTTGACTAAAGTTCTTCAACGAGTTCTTCACCAAGGAACTAATTCACCCAAATAAACAGATGCGAAAACATGGTGAATAAATTCCTAAGTGAATTTAGTCGAATCAATTTGCCTGGGTGATATCACTTGGGTGAAATGGTTCCGAGGTGAAATGAGGACACTAAAAATTCCACTTTGTTCACCCAGGTGATATCAACCAGGTCAACAAAGTGGAATCACCAACACTTATTTTTATTTATTAACAAACATTTTAGTAAATCTTTAGGTTGGTACTCCAAAATCCTCTTTTATTTTAGCTAAAAAATTAAGCTTTTTAAAGCGTCTCTGGCCTAAAAATATCCTTACAAAACGCCAAATTTTTCACGTTTCTAACATACTTAAATCACAGAGCCACGTCTGCTAAGAATACCTAATAAAAACCTAAATTCAATTAAATTAACAAACCATTAACTTTTTTGTTAAACTTTCCGGACTACTTAGAATTCAAACAGCGGACGTAAGAGGAAACAAAATAGCCGACATTCTGTATCTTCCAGGGAATAAATTTTAAAACAATCCAAAGTTGGCCTGTCAGGCTCGCATTTAGGCCCCGTACACATTTGTTAACCTGTAATTAATGTAAATTGTTTTTAATTTTAATAAACAAACAAATGAAAATTTATTTAGATGTATTGTGCTTGACAAACTTGATGTAAACCAAAAAAATGTGTGAAAATACGAACATCAAGAAAGAAAACACATTAGTTTGATCTCTCATTTACTCAATTGCAAGCGCGCAATCGAATAAATAAAAACTTATAAAATCGATTCACACAATCAACTAATTCAATCAATCCATTCATTTATAAGAAATATCTCAGTTCACAGTCTGTATTTTATAGTTAGATAAAAATTACTTTTTTTCTGCTAAAAAAAGGACCTTTAATGTAACTCTACATGTAACATTATTTTAAATGTTGTAGTTGTCTGTATTTATACTTATGACCACATAAATATGTACAATGTACAAATAGAAATGAATGTCATAAACCAACACCTAGTTCTAAATCATGACATTTACAGGAATATTTCTATGTAGGTACCTACTTATGTCAGCTACCAAATAAGTAAAGCTCTACAATAGGAGAGCTTTTGAACGATTCCGTAGCACACGATATGCCGCCGGTCGAGTCCAATGGTGGGCGATGTCTGATGTCGGCAGACCACACAAATATCATTAGATTTACTAAAACGGTAATCAGATGGGAACCCGGGGCCATAGCCTTTTTGGTATTAGATATTTAGCATATTATAAGTTAAAGCATCTTCCAAACTTTCTAAATCTATACTTAAAAGTAAGATAACCAATACCGTTTAACTTTATTTAAGACTAGCGGCCGCCTGCGAAGTCGTACGCGTGGATCCCGTTTCATCTTGGTTTCATCCCCTTAAGGGTCGAATTTTGCAAAATCCCGTCTTAGTCAGCACCTTCGTTCTAAAAGGAACTCCCATGCAAAATTTGAGACTCCTAGCACTTATAGTTTCTGAGATTTCGGGATGAGTGAGTGAGTGAGACAGTGACCTTTTGCTTTTATAAATATATAATTTTATGTACACGATGTACATATCTGTTTTTACGAGTATAAAGTCATTGTGAAATACCCTTAACCCCGAATTTAACAGCACGACTGAGTGAAACAAAACAAAAGATTTACGCGGCAACTTTTATAATAGCTTAGAATTACTAACTCGCCTACATTACTGTTGCTGAACAATGATAATGTAACAATTACACCTGTGGAACTTTACGACAAATGTCCCGAGTTGGGACAGGCAAATAAATACAGGGTGTAAGAAAAGTTGGGAGAAAACTGAAATAGAACTTAGATCAATGCGACGAATTCCATTGTAGTAGTTAATTTTTAGCAGTTTGGTTCCGACAGAGTGGAATAGGACCACCCCTAATCAAAAGAGAATCAGGCCTCTTTAAACGATCAAACCTGCGTGTGTAGTGTAGGAAAAATCCTCTACTTTGGTCTAATAAATTAGAACAGACGTGCTCCTGCAATGGGGACTGGATGACCTAATGATGAATCTTCTTTCCTATGCCTGTACACAAAACAACTTTTAAAGACAGATTCCTTCTCTACAGTGAATTTTCTCTCTAATCATATGCATCTTTCACTTAGTTCGATTCAACCCATAAAACGGCAGCTACAATTTTTTAGAGTTTCAATCATGAAGAGCCTGTGAAGAATTAGGATGTGTTGGCTGAATTTCAATACATATTTGGCCAATCATTGGCGCGAATCTCTTAAGAGCGATGGGCGTTATTTTTCAGGATACCTACATCCTGTATAACTCTCTGTTCACATGCTGAAGATGAATGGTGAAGACCCAGTCATATTGAAAGGCCCATTTATATCCAGCTCTTCCAATTTCATGCTTAAACTCTTTATTTATACTCGTTTGGTATCGTGACCGACATAAATCTATACTAATATATAAAGCTGAAAAGTTTGTTTGAGACGCGCTAATCTCAGGAACTACTGGTCCTATTTGAAAAATTATGTTTGTCTTGGATAACCTATTTATCGAGGAAGGCTTTAGGCTATACAGGGTGGAATTTTGTAATGCCACCTGGAGGGAAAGTACTCTTAATATTGTAGATATAATTTTTTTCTCAAAGAAAACATTCCTTTATTTTTGAAAAGAAATAGAACTGCATTCAAAGATTCCGAAAAATTTGCTTAGCAAAACTATGAAATCTTAAATTATTTCAATTATGTACAGAAAATTGTACGGTATAGTAGTGAATTTTCGAAAAAAAATCGTAAATCTTTGAATGTTTATTATTATTTATTTATTTTTTAAACTCTTTCGTTTAAAAAATAAAGGAATGTTTTCTTTCAGTAAAATTTTCTATCTACAGTATTAAGAGTACTTTCCCTCGTGGCATTAAAAAATTCCACCCTGTATAAGATCACCGTACACCCAATAGAAGTGGAGCAGTAAAGAAAATTGTTGCAAAAACGGGAAATATTATTCAAACTATTTTTACGCGTACGAAGTCGCGGGCACAGCTAGTATAATAAAACCGAATTAGCCACCTAATTGAACGACATTGCGGTGTATTTGAATATTGAAGGAAAATAAAATTACCCACTTCCTGCCACCGACGTCGCAATGTCGTTGCTTCGTAATTACTAGTGATGCGCAAAATATCGATGTTACGTTAAAAGTGCTTTTGGAGTTGCAAGTTTTTTATGATGCGAACAGCACCATAAAAAATGTGTGTTCACAAAAATAATTTATTTGTTTTGGTTTGTATGTTTCCTATGTCATAACAAAATGTGTAAGTATTATATTTTCAACTGTTAAAATTTTACAGTGTTATAAAATAGTATTGGTATTTTAGTATTTTTATGTAAAATGTAGAGGTTTTACTCAATGTAAGTAAATTCGATTGGTATTGGTACATAAATAACTTGGGATAACTATTAACTAAAACTAAAATGTTATAATAAATTGGAAAAGTAATTTACTTTTCAATGCTAACATTAAAAGCTTCTTGTAGAAAGAAAACTTATGGCTTAGAAATTAAATTGAATCGACCGAATTGATATCTACCGAATATAAATATCGATATTTAGCTTTTGTTTCGTTTCCCATCCCTAGTAATTAGCAAAGTTTAATGATTAAACTAGTTTAAGGTTCAAAGTACACAAACTTTGTTGCTACAACAATGCCATTGATTTTTCTGTTTTCTGTTATAAATGGGGGCATAATGACAGCGTAGACAGACAGACTGACAAAGAAAGATTTAATAATATCTTGAGTACCGTGTAATGGGTATGGTCACGTGACATTGGCGAATGAAAACACAATGTATATCGCCATATGGGTGAAAAAGTACGAGTAGAAGATAAGTACAAAAATATATTTCACCAAGCTAAATAGGTACTATGGAATCTTACGCCCGTATTCACAAACATTACTATGAGGTCTTAAAGTGCGCGTGGACGCACAGGGTAACACACGAACTAATCACAGAGCTCTATTCAACGCTGTGCATTCGATTTGCTGCGTCACTTAAGCAAGCATCGTTGGTGAATACGGGCGTTATTCAATGCATTGATCGCCATCGCTGCACGCCGGCTGATCGCGTGTGATCGCGTTGGTTTGGCCGAACCTTAACCTACAAAAGACGTTCTTCAAATATCCCTCCATCTTTAAACCTTAACATCATCCTAATTAGCATAAATAGCCCACAAATCACTGAACCCACAAACCCCCTATTATCCTACCCCCCACTATCCAACCCCCTTATCCATTCAGGCACTATCAGATCCTATTCATCCCAAATAACTCAGCCTGCGTATCCAGTCTAGGCTGTGGTCGAGCTAAAAGTAACGTCTCGTCTTGTCTACGTTGCGGTGGGGTAAAGCCGGGGCCTGACTGCCAGCGGGCTTTCGTAAATCATGTTACATTACTAATAAATCTTTCTTTATTTATTTCTATCTTTCTTTCTTTCTAAATCCTTCACCAGATGATCATCACGTCATTTGATCTCCACTGCAGGAATATGACTCTTTTTCAGATGACATGGAGAACCATAATTTACCAGATGAAAATGGAGGATTCGAGCTACTCTTCCCACGCTGGCCAGATGGGTTAGGGAGGTATGACATTCGCATATTTCTTCATCCCAACTGAAATGAAAGAAAAATAGGTATAGAACTGATTCTCACTGTATTATCCTGTGTTTATAATATTATTGAAATGATACTATGAACTTAATAACAGTAAATGAACCAAGTGTTGCTGCCACTCGATGGTAAGGGCATTTCTACTGTACGGTGTATTTTTTCTCAATTCGGTGCTAAAATTTATATTTAGTTTTTTAAGTAGTTTCAATACAAAAAAATAAATGTTACTCCATTCTGAATGTAAAAATAGCATTGTCACTAAATATTGTGAATTGGTTTATGAGAAATGTTAAGCATCGAATTGAGAGAGCACCGAATTGAGAAAATGAATCACGGAATTGAGAAATGAATCTCCAAATATAAAAATCGCTCCGCAAACTTAGAATTGATGACATTATGAAGAAATACCTAATGTATTTCAATAATTAATATAATAAATACTTAAAACGTTTTGATATCTGATTGCTGGTCTATTAGTTAGATGGTTCATCTTAGGTTTATGTGTCTAAAATACCAATGGAATAAAACAAAAATCCTAATCAATATGTTTAATTTTTTAATAAGGAACTATAATAAATTCTTAATTGTTATATATTATTTTAATTTTATTTAAATAAAACAAATAAATACATAACACAGGGTTTCTTTGTTTATTTATTCTTAACCTTAAACATTAAACAAATATTGCAAAACCCAAGAGCTCGATTGACCTGACACTATACCGAAGATATTATATCGGACGTCAGTTTGTACACGATTAAAATGGCACTCAAATAGCTGAAATACAACAAGGCACCAGGTGTTACGGCATTATAGCTGAGCTTCGCCGGTACTAAAGGCTCTACAGAAGCAGTTCAATTCCGTCATTCTCGAAGAAAAAACGCCTCCGGCATGGCACAGAAGTGTGGTGATAGCATTATAGTCATCTCACTTATGAGGCGTGTTTACAAGCTGTTTTCGAGAGTCCTTACGAATCATCTCGCTCGCAGATTCGACGACTTCCAGTCTTCCGAACACGCTTGTTTCCGAAAAGGCTTTAGTATTATGGTACACACACAGGTACGCTACGGCAGATTGTACAGAAGACCAAGGAGTCGCGATATCGGGGATGATATCGGAGTCATGGCCTCCGTAGAGCCTTTCAACAAGTGGGTCTCAAAATGAACATGGACAAGACAAAAATCAAGTCAAATGTCCGTGTTGCACCCACTCCTCTGAAGGTTGGAGACTACACTCGAAGTTGTTGACAATTGTGTATACCTGGGACAAGAATCCAGATAGTTAGGTCCAACTTTGAGAAAGAGGTCTATCGCTGAATTCAACTCAGCTAAGCATCGATCGGGAAGCTTCGCTATTACGTCTGAAATACCGCAGCGTCTTAAGACAAAAGTCTTCTACCAGTGTGTGTTGCCAGTGATGGTGTATGGATGTGAAACTTGGTCGCTTACTATGAGCCTGATAAGAATCAGAAATGTGAATATCGGCAAAAGAACCAAAGTGACCGGCATAGCCCGTAAAATTGCATAAATCAAGTAGCAGTGGGCGGGGCACATAGCTCGTACAGATAATGTCTGTTGGGACTGAAAAGTTGTCGAGTGGAAACCACGGACCAGTGAGCAGGCCCCCACTAGGTAGACCGACGATCTGGTGAAGGTCGAGGGAAGAACCTGGAAGAATTATTTTAATAAGATAGCAATAGCAGTGTATTTTTTTTTAATGAAACCTCAAAAAATTAGTTTTATTGTCTTCTGTCCAATGACTGGTACGGTCCAATGATTGGTAGTTCACCCTATTATTATGCTCTATTGATTTCATTATTATTTTAAGTTACTCAAACAATTTATAGCACAATAAAAGAATCTATTTTCATTTAATATCAATTCGGTGTACGTGTTTTCTCAATTCGATGCCCCATATTCCGCGGAATTGAGATCCACGGAATTGAGGAAAAATCACATTTCATCAAATTACTCGAAAATATTATAAATTACAACGATTTCTACCAAACGTAATGGCAGATATCAGTTAAATACTTAATTAATTCAGCAGTAATCTCAATAAATACTTCATGAACATTATTAATGTCGCACACCGGTTTGAGAAATGACCAGTGACCAAAAATTCTGAGTGATTTCAAACCTCTGAAAAATGCTCCTCAAAGCGACTGATCCCTCTTTTATACTGCTCGACCACTCGAATGCAACTGCTAGTTTATGGGAATCAGGCGTGGGTGTTCGTATTGTGCGTTGTTAGTGATATAGGAGCACAAAAGTAAAAATCACAGAATTGAGGCACACACGTCGGACAAAATTTAAATGTATTACTGTATTAAAACCCAAGGACTTGCAATAGAGAAACTCATTTATATAGCTTTATTAACTATCCCTTGTTCTGTGAATGTGGGTTTCATAATGGGGAAGTTATTATTTCAAAAGTTATGAAGCAAAAACGAGTAAATTCTGGAAACCGGACACTCCATTTTAGGCCGAATTTCGCCCGTTTTTGAACTTTCGGATTTTTTCAAGGCGAGATGTAAAACCTGGCGGTCTTCTAAATATGCTCTCCATCAAGTCAAGAGTCCTATAAATACGTGTGATTTTTTTCAAGTCCGTACTTCAATTTTAAAGGTACTTTTTTCGCCCCAGTAGGTCGATCGGTCGTCCCCGTAGAAATGCCCGTAACATCATCAGCTGCAAAATGTAACTTTTTTTGCCGAAATTAAGGTCCTATTCAAGGTCAATGTTAATAGTAAAAGATGAGTTAGATTTCGGAGATGACATCACCCCACCATGTATCTCTTCAGCGCAACCACGACCACTCTGACAAGAGTGAAAGTGAGTCTTCGACTAAGAAGAAGAGCCAGATTTTTGGTGCAAAATCGCACTTATTACAACTTCATAAGATTTCAATTTTGATAATGTTTCAGCAATCACCCTCGTATCCTATCGCACCGCTACTCCCCAAGCCACCACTCCCCTTTCGGAGGTCCACACACGTTCGGACGCGTTTAACTCGATTGATGACGTCACCAGCCCTTCCCCCTGCCCCCTTAGTTGTACAGACCTGCACGGATTCAATTACCGATGGACTAAGGCGTCGGAGAGCAGAATTAGCTGGTTCAGATGGACAAAGCTATGAGATGTGACATTTGGGTGAGCCTATAGGTAATCTTGTTTTCATTCATGGTAGACGGTCCAGAAGATTCAAGTATTGCGTATCTGACCGTATCTGACCAATCGAGTGACGTATTTTTAGGATATGTTAAAACGCAAGACCATCATAGATTTGTATAGCATGATGTTAATTGCGTTTGCGTACCTTGGAATTGTTACTAATAGCTGACCCGGCGAACTTCGTACCACGTATGTTCATCATGAATAATGTAAGATTCTGTGGTGAAATAATTTTTCGAATTGGTGCAGTAGTTTCGGAGCCTATTTAATACAAACAAACAAAAAATCTAAAATCAAATCTTTCCTGTTTATAAATAATACGACGAATATTAGTATCTACAATCTACATACACTAAGACGTTAAGGAAATTCAATTCATCATCTTGTGTAACGCTAATCTATCACAAAAAAACATCAGGGGAAGAGAGCTGTTAAAAAAAGTTTGCAGGTTGGTCAATTTGTCAGTTAAAAATTTTATGATAGAAAGAAAATAATTAAAAGAACAAAGTAATAAACTTCCATTAGGCCCCGATTCCAATGAAATCTATTTTTTTATTGTCTCCAATGAAAGCGGTTGTCTGTAGCCATTTTAGGAATCTATTGATCCTTTTTTATTTCCAAATCTCCTTTTACATCGTCAAATTGGATTGGATGGTCTAGATTAAGTTCTCGGATTTGATTTTTAAGAGACTTGACATAAAAAGGCTGGTGAATGAGCTTACCTGGCTATAAACAAAATAAGAAGAAGAATGAGCTACCTTCTCAGTGGGGCCAAAACTTATGGCACAAAACATAATGAAATCACCACGGGTTGTTTACTATGGAATTTGAAGGCATTAACATAAGATTTGATAGAAATAAAGGCCATTGAATACATAAGGGAGTGTAGGCAGGCCCCCCACAAGGTGGACAGACGATATGGTGAGGGTCACGGGAGGTGCCTGGATGCGAGCGGCGCAGGACGGGTCGTTGTGGAAATCCTTGAGGGAGACCTTTGTCTATGGCTTTGTCCAGCAGTGGACGTCATTTGGCTGAAACGAACAAGTACCTACCTAGGTGTCGATTTTGCGCACCGAGATGGATCCGTATATTATAGTCACTCAGTTCACTACCTCCTTACTTCTCTTTTTCCCCACTTTCTGTTGAAAACACATTCTTCAATTCTATTTCAATGTAAGTTGGAGGAAATCTCAGGATTTATTTTTATTTTAACTACCTATTAAGATCACTATCAATCAACTTAAAACTCGGTTTAATCTCCTACCGATATCAGTCATAGATTCTGTGCCGAGGGAGGGATAGGTCTTTGACCAATCAAAAACCTCAATCTAATTACATTTGAAATTGTATTAACTTTTGCCTACGCTTTTAAAACTATTTTTTTCCATAAATATGTGCGACTCGCCCTTTAAGCTTTAAATATCTTACAGAAGGTTGGTAGTAGGTACTTCATAGTACAAAGGTTTAAAAATCTTGCAGTACTTATATCATAGTATATTTTGTTTAACTTGGAGTATTACTCACCGCCCAGACCTCACGGGTCGACGAACCCTAAGAGGTGAGGCAAACTTTGAACAACCTAAAATGTAATTAAAAGATGTTGTAAATTGGACTTCCAACTTGGCGGTCACCTTAGTCCTTAAAATAAAATAAAAACTAAACTCCCAACTTCATTTTTATAAGATGTTGTATTTAAAAAGATAAGGTAAGTATTCATTTGTTTTAAGTTTCTTTATCTTTACTTACCTACCTGCCAGTAACATTTTTTTATTTCTATTTTTTGAATTGATATGTAAACTTAGTCCTCCTTGTTACAAAAAGTTAAACAGCAATTTATTAGTAATCTGTGGTTAAACTCTTGTTGAACTCTAGTTTTTCTTTTTTTGGTTAAGTTTTTCCCTCTTGTAGGAAAGGCAAAGACATTAAAAAACCAAACAGCCAATGAACTGTTTAAATTGACATTTAAGTTGAGTTGTACCACCAAACTTCAAGGTAGCCTTTCGAACTAACGGCCGAATACTGAAACGCCATTTAAATATTTGACGGCTTCTCAAATAGTTAAGCAGCTCCTAAACTTACATTTCGCATACTCAAAACAATATCTGAGCAGTTCTCAATTTTTAAGCACCTCTCAAAGTAAGTTGCACTCAAACGCCACTTAAATGAATTTTCGAATACTGAAACGCCATTCAACGCTAAGCATTACTCAAACAACTGTCAAATCGTCTTGAGCAGCCGTTAAATTTGAGAGTGCTTGCGCGGTATCTTAAATCCTAGTCTTATACCTAAATCGACCTAAATAGTGGTAAATAATGTTTGTGTCATCGTTATCATTTCTTTCGAGCCTCGAGGAAATACCTAGATCTAATCGCAGGAACGCAATAAGGCTGAACGCTATTGAAAAATATTATTATAATGACATGCAATTCCGAGCGAGGTTCCGCGTCTCAAAAGAAACGGTGTTGTTTCTGGATTCATAATTTGGAAGCTCTTTGAAACCCCTCACCAAACGCCATACAACCAGTAGACCAAATACTTATTATAACCCTACGGTTCTACGCAACGGGAAGTTATGAACGTGTGTACTAGGTGATATCTTCCACATCGAACAGCCAACTGTGCATCGTATAGAGCACAAAGTAACAACCAAAATAGCTGCTATGAAATCGCTTTACATAAACATGCCTACTTCTGAGGAATAATAATATGGGGACATCGCAGCATTTCCAAGAGTTGTTGATTTGTCAATTTGATGCTCTGTCAACAATGATAAATATCAATTGTGGTTACGTTTCGGTCCACGATCGCCACTTAATAGATTTCAACAATAAAAAGTTTCACCTTTAAAATTATTTTTTAATTAAATAAAAATGCAAGCGTTAATTATTTTATATAATAAAACGAGAATTATGTATAATAGCAACTAAAAATAAACTGTTCTATGTTAAGTTGATTGAGTATATTTCCATAAAAGACAATACATAACCAAACGATGCTGCGTGTAATGGATAAAAACGTAAAGTTATCATTTGTGTAAATGAAAACATACTTTTTTTGGTAAATGTTGCCAGTAGGTAAACATTTGAGAGCTGCTTAGCTGATCACGGCTTCAAATCCTTTGAGTGGTGTTTGAGAATACCATTTAAAATTGAAGGATACTTAAATTTAGGAGCCCGTCAGCTGAGTGAAAGATTTGAGTAGTGTTTCAGTATTCGGCCGTAAGCGTCACAGACGCAGCGTCTTTAGCTTTGGTCTTAAAGGTAGCCTTTCGAAGCAAGTTAGTGACGCGGCGTTGGTGGCACAAGACCAAAGCTAAAGACGCTGCGTGACGCTTAGTTCGAAAGGCTACCTTTAACGGTAACTATGACGATAACCGGTGCATTTTGTATGGAGTTTGACAGATTTTTGACGTTTTTCAAAGTTAAAGTAAGATGGTGCAACTCTGCCTTAGTAATGGAAATGTCATTTTAAACCAGTGTTCATCCCAGGTTTAGTTTTTTTGTAATAATGGTAAAAACAAGGATTAATTGTTCGATTCTAGATATTTTAATACTGTGTCGTTGTGGACAGTCAATAGCTAATTAGGTAGGTACTTTTCATTAAACATAAATCAAATAATTTCACAGAACGAACTCAAAACAGCCGCTTAACATTACATTATTTATATTTATATTAAAATCTACTGTAACCAACCAGGTAGCAGAACTCTACGCAAATGCTTCGGATCGTGAGGTCAACAATTGGTTACAATGTAGAGTTAAAATGCAATCCACAGTGTTGTTAGGAGCGGACTCAATTGTCGATTTCCGGTCGATATTAATTCGATACGGCTTGCAAATTGCCATTCATTACCAGCAGTAATAAGGAACTACTTACTGCAAGAAAATCGACGAGATAAAGGTTTGTTGGATTTTTAAAAGAGATCCGTGAACTTTAAATAACATTTGGGAATATTTAGGTAAAAAAAATATCCAAATAAATCTGAAGATTTGGAAATTTCTTGACCAGTTTTATTATTTCTCAAAATAAAAGATGTGCTATAAATAATATGTTTGAGCAGTGATCTAAACCTTCTCGTTTGAGTGATGTTATATTTCAAAGAAACATTATTTAGTCCTAAACATGTGTATGAACCACAATTAATTAGGAAATGTAAACTCAATAATAAAGAGACAGAAAGAGCATTTCAGTCGAAAAGTCAGTTAAAAGAATAAGGCTGGGTTGCACCATCTTACTTTAACTTTGACAAACGTCAAAAATCTGTCAAAATCCATACAAAAAGCACCGGTTATCGTCAAAGTTACGGTCAAAGTTAGGTGGTGCAACTCAGCCTAAGTGTTTTTCGATATATCGATATTAGACTCACTGAATACAACACTAAAAGCTACGAAGCTATGAACGGCAACTAAAAGCTCTCTTGTCTGCATTTCTTTGAAATGCGTCGATAAGAACCTTTTTGCGATATTAAAAAATGCATACAAGTTTGTTGCGGACTATTCTAGCCCCGATTACCTTTTATTCGGAACATTATCCTCCTTTTTTGCGTTTCAAGTTCCATGGTTAAATTGGGAAAGTTTTGCATTGCAATAGTACCTACCTACTTCTTATTTATGTAATGTGCTATTGTATAGCGACGGCACTTTAAGCTTAACACTGTTTATGTGTTTTACAACAAGAATGTGGAGTCTGATATGCTCTCGACTATACCACATGCAGTCACTAAGTATAATAAGCAAGTTCGTTCGTTTCAGCCAAATGAACTCCACTGCTGGACAAAGCCTCCCCCCCCCAAGGATTTCCACAACGGCCGGTCTTGCGCCGCCCGCATCCAGGCACCTCTCGCAATCTTCACCAGATCGTCGGTCCACCTAGTCAAGCAGGTAGGTAATAAAAGGTATTAAGACTGAAAGAAAGGTCTCAGAAGACCAAAAATAAAACCAGTTTAATCTTTATTGCTAACACAAATATAAATTCTGTGAAAACTTCACCTTTCTACATATTACGGTTCATAAATATCATAATATACCTCCAGTGCGCTGACACACAGACAACTGAAACATAATAAAAGTCCCCGCGATAATCCTATAAAGCGATAATCCTAACAAAACATACTAATAATCATCATCAACCATAATAATATCTTGCCCAGCACAATCTGTTGGCAATCTACACTAACCCCCGACCCTGTACCATAGAGCCCATAACTTCAAGTTAATAAAAGACACGACCGCAGCAAACATGGGATGTGCAAGCGCATTACCATAAAAATAAACGCGATTTATATTTAGAGGCATTATCGTAATTAGTGGTGTTATTACTGCGCCGGCGTCGCGCGTAGCCGATCGGTAATGTGCGGCAGAACGCATGCGCAGGGTTGATACGGCAATGTGGCAACGTAAATTCATGGTGAAAAAAATTTGTAGAAGACCTACCTTGAGGATATCTTTAGCAGCTTCACTGCTGAGCATAGGCCTCCCCCAATGCTTTCCATGTTGCCCGGTTGGTAGCGGTTTGCGTCCAGCGCCTTCCTGATACCTTTATGACGACAGCTTTAGCAGCATATGAGTACTTTCTCTTGTCGTTCGTCGTGTCGTGTTACTTTCTTTCAACTTTCTAGTATTCAATAGCTTTGCCGTGCCAATGATATCAGCAGTAACTCCAATATTTTGCTGTTAAAAAAACTCCTGTCAGCTCATCTGAAAAATAGAGCTCACTATAGTTTTGCCAAAAAATTGATTGATTTCAGTAATCACTCATTGAACATGACGCACCACCTCTCCTCACGTTCGTTCGTTCGTCGTTCGTTTCAGCCGAAAGACATCCACTGCTGGCCAAAGGCCTCCCCTAGGATATCCACAAAGACCGGTCCTGCGCCGCTCGCATCCAGGCACCTCCAGCGGCTCCAGCGACTTTCATCAGATCGTCGGTCCACCTAGTGGGAGGCCTGTTTCTAATAGTTCCCACTTCTTTTATATTCCTTCCTTTACCAATCTGTCTTCCGTTCGATCCAGCCAACTCAATCTACTTCGATACCACCTCTCTAACACCTCCAGTCTTTATCTCTCATTGTCCACATCTCACATTTTTATTTAGGAGAAAAATAACGACTTTTTGACCATGCGCATTCAACTTGCCGCGTCCACCGCACTCGCAACTCCAGCGCAGCCGGCAGCGCGCCGCGCGATTCGTCACGTGCGCGTCTGCTGCGCGTAATACCGCGCATGCGTATTACTGCCTGTATAATGTAGTGAGTGATAAACATTAGAAAATACAAGCAATAAGCGAACGAAGATGCGTATGAGTGTTGTAGAAAGAAATAATTAATTCAAGCGCCGTAAAGATGAAAAGGAAAAGTTTTATTGGACACATAAATAGTCTGATATAGTCTGTAGCATAGCGAATTGCCTGGGATTTAGCAGGCCTGGGTTTGATTCCTGGTCAATTCAAGCTATCTGGCTTTAAACTATCTGGCGACGCGACATTTTTAAAAAGTGGAAATGCCATTTATGTAAAATATCTGTAATCGAGCTTTTGCTTAACTTATACATGTATTTTAATGTTATTTCCTTTTTAATACTTGACCCTGCACCCTACATCGTATTTTAAGAATGTGTGTTTGTGTATTATGAAAAAAACTGTGGTTTTCTAAACAAATAAAAATAAAATGAAATCAAAATTTGCGTTACTTACCAACCGACCTTTCGTAAATCAAAATCCGAATCAAACTCTAGGTCTAGACCATGAAAATTAAAATCTCATATTTTACGTTATTCTGTCTTACGAAATGCCTTTTCAATATCAGTATCAAGGAAAAACAATGTTATCCCTAAATATTATTTCACTGCACTTATCAAAACATCTGCACTGCAGTATCAAAGAGGCGTTTTATTTTAAAACTAATTCCAGTTCCACCATCAAATAAGATCTAAATACTCGTTCAGCAGAGCCATCTCGGGAGATCTTTATCTAAAAGCGATTTCCACAATCTGTCAGCGCTGATCAGCTGATTTACTCCTTAAAGGTGGGTGTACACTGTAAAAAAGGCAGTACTTGGATAGAATACAGTTAACAATTACTGCATGCTTCATAAAATTAAAACGAACAAACGAATAGTTTTTTTTTCTTATTTACTCCTATTATATTATAACAAATGCCAGGCTATAATAATCGGGAGCCAGCGACAACTCTGTCGTTTAAATATGAATAGTGTCTCAACTGTCACTTTTAATAGTGTGGATATACCATACTGTACTAGTGTTAAGAACCTTGGCCTATACCTTGACTCTACTCTTGGCTGGACGACTCAGGTCTCAGAGATTAGCCGGAAGGTCACTGCCACATTGCGTTCTCTTTGCAGATTAAAATATTTCCTTCCTGTCAAAACCAAGATTTTACTTGTCCACGCCCTAATTTTCCCGCTCATAGATTATGCTGATGTGTGTTATCCGGACCTTAATCAAGTTCTCCTTAACAAACTGGACCGCCTTCTCAACAGTTGCATCCGGTTCATATTTTGTCTACGTAAATATGATCACATCTCCTCCTACCGATCTGAGCTCAAATGGCTACCTGTTCCTCTACGGCGTAATGCCAGAATTCTCACTACACTTTTTACCATCTTAAACGACCCTAATGCTCCTTCCTATCTTAAATCTCAGTATACTCTTTTAAGTTCAACTCATGTAAGGCAACTTCGTTCCTCCAACAAACTTCTTCTTTCTACCCCATCCCACCGCACTGGTTTCCTCTCTAATTCATTCCTTCTCCAATCTATTCGCCTTTGGAACGCTCTTCCCGAGAACATTAGGCAGGCTCCCAGCAAGTTTGTGTTTAAATACTCTGTGCGCAAGCATTTCCTTGAACGTATCTCGTCGTCTTGATCTCTCTTAAACCTTCTCGTTATCCACCTTATATTATGTATATGTATGTATTTATGTAGGTATATATTTTGTATTAATATATTATAATATTTTATGTATTATATTAGTATAAGTTTTTTTGTATTTGTACTATTTTGCACCGCCTACTTAAATTCTCTGTTTTGTCTAATTTTCTGGTTAGCTGGAAGAGAATGCCACATGGCATTAAGCTCGCCTGTTGTACCACTGTTTTTATGTGTGCAATAAAGATTTTAAATAAATAAATAAATATATTATTTACGCAAATTTAAACAACTATACCTATGTAATTTTTTAAATTACAGCAAAAAATTTATGTAAATATTTTTACATAGCAACTTCTTACTCTTTACCAGTTTAATTAGAACAATTTCTAATTGCATGAATAAATTGTAATTTTGAGTTAAAATAAATACAAATGTCCGAATTTACGTCATTGGAAAATAAGTAGTAGTAGATACTTAAGATTCAATGTATAAGTATAACCACAAGTATAACTGTCACTGTCTTATACGAGATCTTCAATCAATTTTAATTATGTTCTCAATCCACAATAAGTACTATGCAGCATCAAATTGTAAATCAATACTGGCAAGGCAAGTCTGTCCAAGGCTTAATTTAACTCACAAACAAAACAAAACACATGCATGTGTGCCAGCCTTAAAACATTTTGCGCTTATTGGCAACAGGTCTCCCGCGGACCCGGGTTCGATTCGCGTGTTGGGCGATAAATAAATAAAACAATTAGCGCTGTTATGTTGGCACAACACGACACCGGTGTTGGGTTGCGGCACCATTTATACATTAAGGGTTCGTTCCCACGTAGACGTCCCGTTTTTTTGCAGGAAAAGTTTATTTCAGGATCCCGTTTTCCCGTTTAGTAGACACATGTTTTTAATATTAACGTTCACACGATAATCCCGTTAGCAAAAAACCGATCCGTTTGAATTTTTAAATCGGTCAGTCCAGTTTTGCGGATTTGTCCTAAAACATAACGAGGTCAATAATAAGTAGAGGATGGATAATTACTTCGAAAACTCATTGCATCGTAGAAAATAGAAATGCTCTGAAGATTCCAAAAATTACGTTATTGTAGGCTAAACTAGAAATCGCGGACTGAGCTTTGTGCAAAAGCTGGTAGAAATAAATTGGTATGTTAAAAGCAGGGTTCGAAAATATCCTTATGATATATATCCGATATATATCGGATATATATCTGATATTATGATATATATCCGATATATATCGGATATATATCATAAATATCGGATATATATCGGATATTTTCGAACCTAGGGTTCGAAAATATTCTTATGATATATATCAGATATATATCTGATAAATATCATAAATATCGGATATTTATGATATATATCCGATATATATCGGATATATATCATAAATATCGGATATTTTCGAACCCTGGTTAAAAGTACTTATATTACTTATTTTAATCCGTACAGCGATATATACAAATAACGTATTTTAGTATGTAAAATTTAGTATTAGTACTAGTATTTATTCTGTGGTAATAGCAGGTAGGTATGTCAAGTCTTCATGAGACGATATAAAATTAAAATTCCATAATATAATTTTATTTTAAATCATGAATACCATGTAAAAACCAGTTTATAAAATAATCAACATAAATCCAATAAGTTTGTGATAGATAAATGTTTGTATTTGCTATGTATAAAACAAACCGACTGAGGATATTTTATATCGATGCTAATTTAAAATTATATTTCAATCTGCAGTGTCATGTATCGGATGATAAATCGGTGGGAAAACACGAAATAAATACATAAATATGAACACAGATTGCGCCCCGCGGCTGGTTACCTACAATATTTCTTATTTGCGGAACATGTCTTTATTTTCTTTATTGATGAGATTTAACAGAATATTAATTGAAGTTTTTCTCTTTTATTTGTTTTTTATGGAATCTACTATGAATAAAATGTTTAGTAACTTTTAGTAACTTAACTAAGCATTTTAACTTGGCATTGTCAGACAATCATTATCAGACACATTTGTATAGTAAAATAGCACTTTAACTAAAATTTCATTAATTTTACTTATTATAATATTGGTTGCCTATTTGCTGTACCAGACACTTATCTTATACACCTATACACGTCATGTTCGGTGCATCGAAATATATATAACTCAAAGGTGACTGACTGACTGACTGACATAGTGATCTATCAACGCACAGCCCAAACTACTGGACGGATCGGGCTGAAATTTGGCATGCAGGTAGATGTTATGACGTAGGCATCCGCTAAGAAAGGATTTTACGAAACTCCACCCCTAAGGGGGTAAAACGGGATCCACGCGTACGAAGTCGCGGTCGGCCGCTAGTCTTTAATAATAATATGTAGTTTTAATGTAGTTATTAAATTTTTTTGGCATAAAGAGCTTTCGCCCGGCAAGCTAAAAGTTCGTGTGTTCGATTCCCAGCTTAGGCAGTTCGATTTTTTCAATTTATTTTAAAAATATGTAACTGTAGCGGTATAGATTTGCATTTCTTGCATAGTTACACTTTATTTGGAATTATTTTCTTTATTGCTTTATTTTCTTTTCTTGAAGGGATAGGGCACTAATATCGTGTAGATGTCATTTTATTTTTGTAATAGCATACTTACCTACTCGTTGTTGAAAATCGGACAATATTTGCCAAATAAATAAATAAATTATACATAGCTACCTAACATACCCCAGTATTTAGTATGAAGGACTGTTAGCAGTAAATATTTAGATTCAAGAAATATAACTTAACCAACCTTTACCCGTGACTTCGTCCAGGGCCCAGGTACCGGCCTAAATATCGAATGCCCCAAACCTTTTAACCCTCATTTCACCCCTTTAGTGCTAGAATTCCCGAAATACCCTTCTTAGCGCACTACGACACTCTAGGAATACTAATGTTCTAACAAATCTATGCCTAACGGTCTTTACTGTGAATTGCCTAAATCACAGTTATTCTCAAAATTACATCTTAATATTGTAACTGTTTTTAAATACAGTTCTGAATATGCTTACTTGTTCAAGCAGTGTTGGTTTTTTTATTCATCATGTTTAAATCTAGATCGCAGATTAATCAGGAAATCTAAGATATATAACACCTACAAACTTGAAATTTGGCAGGTAGGTTCCATATAGGGTGTAGACATCCGCTAAGAACGAATTTTACGAAACTCCACCCATATGGGGGTAAAACGGGGCGTACGAAATCGCGGGCGACCGCTAGTATACCATTATCATCATAGTCAACCTTTATAGGTGGAGGAGGTGGCTTTAATATGTCTAGCAATGGACTATGTCTTTACCTTGTTCGAATCGTCACATTCGTCGCATCCAGCTTCTGCCAGCGACTTGTCATAAGTCGTGTCTCCTACAAAAACTTTGTGACAATTATTCTGCTGTAATTGTAAGATGCATACTTATTTTAAAAAAATAGATATGATTTCTTCTTTCTTTTCCCTTTCTATCTTTTTTTTATTCTTTATTTAAGGAGCTTGATCAATGTCACTCCATACAGCCAGATTTATTAACTATTATTTTTGACCCATAAAGTTGTACGTTAAAGTTAAAGTTAAAGTTGTACGCTGCTATTTAGCAACAACAGTGTAAGAACCTGTTTCGTACAAAAAACGTTCACTTTCTACATAGATCAACGCAAAACTAGTAGAAGCATCATCATCATCAACAGCCCTTTACAGTCCACTGCTGGACTATGAGCCTCCTCCACTATAGTGGAGGGTTTTGCCATAATCTCCACGCTAGGCAGGCGGGTTGGAGATCGCAGTTTAAAAGATTGATGTTTTTCAGAGAGCGCTGCTGCCCATTCTCTGTTTGATGTGTAGAAGCATAAAACGTAGTATATTTCTTAAGACAACTAACCAATCATAAAATACCTGGCAGGTGTACGAAACATAAACAAAATAAGTAAGTTCTGCAGGCGATCGATCAGGGCTGTCATGTTTCCAACCGTTCCTTTTGCGTTTCCAAACGGAAGGCTGTGATGGAGACGGCATAGATTAAATAGATATGATTCTATGGAATGGATATGTCTATTAAATAGAAGGTAAATATTAATAAGTGCTTGGTCTAGCTAGTAGATTAAAGTGTGACTGTCCTGAAAATTCAATCAATTATAAGCCTCAATTATAGCTTGAAATCAAATAGAGTTTTGAGTTTTGTTCTGTAATACAGCCCTTCGACCAAAAGGCTGCAATTTATTGACACAGAATTCATATAAAGTTAGTCTTAAAATATTTCCATAAGTACCGCATTGGTGGTGTAGTAGTAAGACTACCTGACTCAGACCCAGAGATCCCGGGACCGAATCCCAGTGGGGGTGTAATTTTTTTTGTTTGGTTTGGTTCGAAATAGGACTTATTCTTAGCTCGCCTATATAGCCAGCTAGTACCTTCTTTACCTAAGTATGATAACAATAATGTTAACAGCATTGTTGTGTTTCGGCAGTAAGTAAAGTCCTTTATGATACGGAGTTAAACTCGTTTTCACTATCACTTCACACACCTTTAGCCACTTTCCATCAGGTGAGATGCAGTCCTAGAGGCTACCGTGCATTGTCGGTAAATAAAAAAGTACCTACTATTTATGCTGAAATTATGTATAATATATTTCTACTTAATATTCTTTGCCTACGAAAATGCAAAATGCGATCGCGCTTACAAAAGTAACACTAGTAGGGTAACGGCACCAGTGGTCAGCCAGGAACCAGTGATCAGCCTATTGCGTTGTTTATTGGCCATAAATATCGCTGTAATCAAAATAACCAAATCACGCGCACTTAAATATAAGCTCTGTTTCCTTATTGGTTCATGCATCACGCGATAGGAGCGGCAGGGGGTCAGGGGAGAGAAGTAAACACGTTCATACAGGTGCTGTCCGCCGACAAGAGCAGAAGTGTCATGTCCGCTATATTTTTGTTTCACGTGGTGCTCTTTTGAAAGGTGAGAAATAACATATTTTAGTATGAAATGTGATTGTGTTTTATAGATAATAACTTTATACATTACTTAGTGCATTTAATTTTATGAAATTTGATAAAAAATATTGTTTTTTTACTTAAAAATTTGAGGGGCTGACCATTGGATACTGATTTTTTATGAAAGATCCAATGGACAGCCCCCGGGGCTGATTACTGGGTTTTTCTATTTTTTTTTAACAGTAAAAGCAAAACGAGCCATTAAAACCGTTAAATTTATATTTACATATTTAGTGAGACAAGTATTTCCTAATTGTTAGAAAACCCAGTGGTCAGCCGCATTTCAAAATATTTTTTCAAGCGGCTGACCACTGGGTCTCAATGATCCAGTATTCAGCCACGATACTATTGAAATAATATTTTAAGTATAAATGCGAATGTTTGTGTGTAAATCTATAAGTAATACTTCATGTTAGTTAAGTTTTACCTGAAATAATGGTATAATGTGTATTCATATCCAAAAGTTATTATTGTTCACTTTTTTTTAGCTAAAAATGCCGAATGGCAAAAACTCGTTTCTTTTTAGAGATTAGAAGTTACCTCTTACTATTGTGGTTGATTATATATTTTGGATTATAGATACATCAATAGGACATATTATATACTAATATCGTCAATGCTTTTTAAAAGAAATATTGCTGTTTTTATGATAAGTAATAAGAAGATCCTAGAAAATAAGAAGACACAAAGAGATTGTAATAGTATGTTTAAAATAATATTTGTATAATGTGCGATATAAATTTTTTTGTGCTAAGAGAATCGTTACTATAAAAATGTGATTAATATCGTTGATTTTGATATAACATTGTTTATTTTGATCTCATTATTAGTTATACTTACTACAGGCTGAACACTGGGTTCAACAAGGCTGTTTATTGGTTTTTAGAGGCTGTTCACTGGGACACTGGGCCATTTTTTGTTTAAAATTAATTATATATTTTACTAAGAGAATTATTGTTTTTGAAAAACGTTGATTCGAAACTACAATAAACAATAAATCCATACATGTTGTACGTTTTTTTATTCGACGATTGTTGTAGAAATGGCAATTGTCAAAACTTCAAAAAGCTGTTATGAGGCTGACCACTGGTGCCGTTACCCTATGTATTACGTCACAAAACCCAGGATTAAAATAATAACTTACTTACCGTCACGTGACCGCGCCAGTTGATACGTACAATACTTAACAAATTACTACATTTTGGATCGGATAACTTTATGTACAACATGGATTCAGAACATTCGATCATTCGCGGTTGAGGCGCTGCTTTTAAAAAAATATAAAAGGGTTTAAGTATAATCGAGGCGAAAAGTTTTTTGCAGAAATAATTTTTAATTAACTTTAAGAAAATCTAAGTAGGTCTGAAAGCAAAAATGATATAAAATAACAATTTTTACCTAAGAATGATACACTCGTATTCACAAACGATGCTTGCTTATGTGAAGCAACAAATCGAACACAGCATTGAATAGAGCTCTGTGATTGGTTCGTGTGTGACCCTATGCGTCCACGCGCACTGTGAGACCTCATAGTAATGTTTGTGACTATTAATTATATTTACAAATACCTACTTATTCTAGAATAATAATTGTGCGTAAGCTCACCAATAGCTGATCACTAAGGCTGAGTTGCACCACCTAACTTTAACCGTAACTTTAACATTAACCGGTGTTTTTTATATGAAGTTTGACAGATTTGACGTTTGTAATAGATAAAGTAAGGCTAACTAGTAAGTAGACAGGAAAATCGCAAAAGGCATAGGTACATACAAAACAATTGAAACTCATAACGCGTTTACTCGTATAACGACGTACGTAAGATTAACGACATTTGCTATTCAACACAACATCGCTTAATATCCCACTGGAAAAAATAAAGGAACCCCATCAAAACGCCATAATCACTTATGATGAGTTAAACGAAAAGGAACCATGGGGGTGGAATATAGCAGAGATAACCTTAAGAAATTGTTTAAGAACAATCATGTTTTTTTGTAAATGTCTTTAGTGCTCTAAAGCCATATTTTAAAGCTTATAATTATTCAGTTTTTAAAGACTGAAACAACTATTTCAGCAAGCTATTTTCAATAAATAAATACAATACTTACTTTGATGTTTGACGCGTAACTGACTTCTTATTTGCTGGCTAAAACAGTCTTCTAGCTTTTTCACATGTAAAAATGTTTTCTTAGTTTTAATTTCAGTTTTACCAACATTATTTAAAAAATTCTAAGGCTGAGTTGCACCACCTAACTTTAATTGTACCTAACTATAACGGTAACTAGTGTTTTTTTATGGAATTTGACAGATTTTTTACATTTGTTAATGGTAAAGTAAGATGGTGCAACCTAGCCTAAGCTTCGTTAAACATTTAAGTAAAACTCTGACAAAAAATATCGTCATTTTCTAAACTTGCCATCACTTCACCTTGCAACGCGTGTAGCTAAAAAAAAGCTTAGTGCCCGTTTTCACCATCAATCCCTAATTTTAGTAACACATAATTTAACAGGAATTTTATTTTCATAGGGGTCACTTAAAAATTAGGGATTGATGGTAAAAACGGGCATAAGTTTCGTAACACTGAAGGAAACCTCTATCTTTTGTCAAAAAGTAATCTTTCTAACACTTCTGTTCGCGACTGCCCGCTCGCGTGCCAAGCGCATATAAGGCCTTCCACACGCGAGACCCGTGTTTTACAGGCCGCTATAAAAAACGGCGACGGGAACCCAATTGATATTTGTACGTTACTACTGTTTTATACGACGCCTTAAAAATATCGCGCCTCGAATTAATTCTCAACAATGTATCGAATTATTCGCTGCGGATTAGGTAACACGGTTTTTGAATAATTAACGTTTTTGATTGGGATTTACGAGTTTGGTAAAATATAGCGAGAATGCCGATCTCGTTTTGTTCACAATGGACTCTCAGGGCTTTTTATACGGAGACAGATCCCGTTTTTTGCAGGACCCCGTTTAGTAACATAGGCTATTTACTACGTGTTTTAATGTTAAAACGTTCACACGAATATTCCATTTGCAATGTCCCGCAAAAAACCGATCCGTTCGAATTTGTAGTCCGAATTTCAAAATCTAGTGAGATTTTGAAATTCGGACTACAAATTTCCAATACGGAAACAAAGTGTTGTTTGAAGTGTTCGAGAACAGTCCAGTTTTGCGTGATCCTGCATACTGGAACTTCCAGTCAGTTCCAGTATTGGAAGCCTCAAATCTAGAATGCCATGGGAACGAGCCCTTTGGTACCCAAAATAACTTAACTATACTGCAAACCATTCAACTATACGCTGCATGTTTAATTACTTTAGTAAGACGACAGAACTAATATTATGTTAACGCTGCAGGAAACTTTAGAATAGAATAGAATAATTGTTTATTTGCATAAAACATGGTATACAGTTGTCACAGCTAAAAATAAGTTCACTTGTTTTGCTACATCAAGTAGCATGCAAGTTTGAATAATATACCTACTACTACTTTAAAATAATACCTACTTTAGTTTTAATTCTTTCACATTTTTTAAGTAAAGATTGTGACTTTTAAACCAAAATCTTCTCTCTCCGTTTCAAAACATAGCACTTCATGAAGCAACTGTTCACTCGCCATTACACAAAACGGACGATGGAGCTTGAAATAATGCGCGCATTAACTTGAGACGGGCATTCTGAGGCTCTAATTACAGTAAGAAGGGTAAATACGAGGCACATCAAGCTAACTGAATCTTATGCGGTTGTCTTAAGTGCTATTTTACTACAAAAATGTAATTGGATGTGCTGGACACTGTTTTAGCGCTAAATATAGAGCATTTTGTTTAATAGCTACTTTTTTAAACTTAACAAATAAAGCTTTAATTTAATCATTCCAATCATAAAAGTGTCTTTACTTTGACCAATCAGCTGCTAATGTTTTTATGAAGAAGTGAATTTTTTTTAGGAGTCCTCAATCACCCATTATTTGACTCTTGTGAATAGAATGAAAAATAAATAAGGATTTTTTTATAATTTTATTATTTCTATCGGTAAATTCTATCGAATCGAATGATCAAAAGCACTGCAAGTAAGGTTTAAAAATTATGGACCATCATCATCATCATTTCAGCCACAGGAAGTCCACTGCTGAACATAGGCTCCCCCAATGATTTCCACAATGATCGGTTGGTAGCGGCCTGCATCCAGCAAAATTATGGATATTACGTCTGAAAGATAAGGGTATAAAGAAATAAATTCGATAGATTTAGATAAGCTGTAAATTGTCAAGGCTATCAATTCGAAAATAAATTGTCGCACAAAAATACAGCACTTAAAATAGGTACCCCTCGCAAATGGATGCGATTCACCAATACCGTCCGCTACGTTACCGTCACTTAACGAGCGCTTAAGACGCCGCAATTGTTTTATAGCCGCAATTAAGCCACGGCTCTATACATCAATTAGGCCGCGGCCTTACATCCAGCGGATCCCGTAAACACTCGAGTAGAGATGTAGTAAGTACTTACTATCGATAAGGCGTACGTACTCGATATGATTTTAGATATCAGACAATTAAGAAAAATGTATTTAGTTACGTTATTATTACTGACTAGTACCTACTTAAAATATCATTGGGGGAGGCTTAAAATGACTTAAAATGTACGCATGTCCAATTTTTCAGTCAAATGATACTGATTTCAGGAAGACCGATAATTTCGTATTTCTTATTATTGCAAAATCCGATATTTGAATATAGCAAAATAAACTGAAAATACCAACAGAGTTTTCTATTACTTTACTATCTACTCTCGTTTCGGTATTTCATTACTTTCTGCAGTCTACAATCTGTCAGTACCAGTACTTAGTATTACCCCCCGCTTACGAATTAAACCGATACTTTTTATCGACAACTCAACCATCGACACTCAGCCACCACTAGTCTTGTGTAAATTGTTTTTTTGCTAGTTTTTACGTCTGTACAGCACAATGGGACGCGGCAGTTTACGGCTGGTGCGACGGATTCCTTATTGTCAATTATTAAACGTCAGCAGTAATGAACTACATGTGTTTCAAACGGAGTGATTTGTTAAGACGTTGTTAAGTAATGTACCGGTACGTAGCTTTTCGATTCGGTTTAAGTTTAGTTTAGGACTCTACACACTAAAGGTTATTATCAACTCGCAGAATAAAATCCGTATCGCCTTTCGCGGGCTGTCATCGCCTTTTGCGAGCTGTCAACCGCGAGGCGAGGCGTTTAGGTTGCGGTGCGGATAAGTGTGCGTTGCACTATGGAGTTTCATACAAAGAATACTGACCGCCTCGAGTTGATACGGTTGCGATCTCTTTCCGGGTTGATAAGTGTGCTGGCGGCTTTATTTCAAGAGAATCATCAACAACGATTTGTACTTTCTATGACATTTGACAACTTATCAAAAGTCGACGACTCATGTCGACGGGTCGGCGGGTATGATGTGGTAGACTGCATTAGGTTTCGGTCATACGGTGTGGAAAATAATCTAAGGTCTACCACATGGCACATTAAAAGCTCTTAATTAATCTTAGCTGAACTTTTTAAAATGTAGTTTCTATTACAAAATTTTATTTTTAAACGAGAATTAAAATTATTACTAAAACTTAAAACATCCTAGTCAATGGAATTGCCATCATTATGAAATGGAGACCTTTTTCCTTAGATCCCCATTCAGCACTTCCGGTAGTTGTAGAGTTCCGTAGGTACCCGAAAAGTGCCCGATGGGGCTCTACTCCAAAACCTCCGCTATCTATGTGTCTCTATAAGAGGCCTATTTGTATTTCCCATCACCCTTTACCGTAATATAAAATAATAAGGGATAAATAACAAAAAAAATAATTAAAAATAATTACTAATTACCTACTTATTTATTAGGACGAATTAATATTTATGTAGGTATACCATGATTGATACTTCTGGAGTCGGTGCCAAGATTATGAAACATGTAAAGTTTGCCTGCACCGACTCCAAAAGTATCAATCATGGTATACCTACATAAATATTAATTCGTCCTAATAAATAAGTAGGTAATTAGTAATTATTTTTCAACTTTTTAGTGTAGGTTTTTTGGAGTCGGTTTTATTTTTTTTAATAAAATTTTACTTATTTCTTGCTTTTTAGTTAACTAATTATTACCTTGATGTTACCACTGAAGGTAGGCAGTACATTGAGACCATATTCTTCATGTCTACTGTAAAATAATATTCCCTACAAAATACAGGTTACCATATAGGAAACCTAAAAATACCTTAAACCGTCAGCCCACCTTAAAAACATGAAAGAATACAACTGTTGGTCTATTTGTAACTATAATATTTAAAGAATTATCTTCCAACTCCTAAGCATTAAGGAGTTGTACCTACCATGACCAGTTCATCATGATGAGATGATGAATATCTGATGTAAACACTTGAATAACTTTAGAAACTATACTTATCTATAAAATTAAAAGAATTATCTTCCAACTCCTAAGCATTAAGGAGTTTTACCTTCTATCATCAGCTCATCAATATGAGATGATGATTTCCAGGAGCAAATACTTGAATAACTTAAGAAAAAGTTTAAAAAACGATATACGTGCCTATAAAATTTGAGGGTTGCCCTCGATTTCCCTAGGATCCCATCATCAGATCCTAACTTGGTGACAATGGGACCACCTCAGAAGTGTACCCTATCGAACAAAAAAAGAATTTTGAAAATCGGTCCACAATTGACGGAGTAATCGGTGAACATACATAGAAAAAAAAACATACAGTCGAACATATAACCTCCTCCTTTTTTGAAGTCGGTTAAAAAGGGCCGTTTTTGTTGGAGCAATAAGAGGAGTTCACAGAATGTGTGTTACTAATTAATATTGCCGCTTTAACAGCATATTAAAGTATGTAATTAAATAATTGGTCACCAGCAAAACGTTTTTTGGATTCAATTTACAAAGCGCAGCCAGCACATTAAAAATAAGTTAAATTATACTTAAAGATGATCCATATTCTACGATGGTACGGAACCCTCCATATTCGAGTCCTACTCGCACTTGACCGGCTTTTCCCGCTCCCAAGTTTTCCCATGCCCTTGGACCCTGGATATTTATGGCGTCGTCTGTCAGCGTCCCTTTCACTCATGTAGAAAACCGATGGGCAGCTTGATTTACCGTTAATAGCACTTTTTGCGGTTTTTCTCTTAATATTTATTGAAAAACTTTCGATAGAGCATAGGTATTGCTTTGCTGCCTCAAATATGAGCTATTTTGAAAGGAAATCTAAAAACTCGTGCTTAAAGCTTTGGGTGTCATAAAGGCTGCCAACTAGACCCTGTGACAGCTACTGTCAACGGACTTTAATAAGACCCTTCAACAACTACCTTTTATCTCATGACCCACAGACACACAGTCATCATTTTCACAGAATGTTGTATATTTTCACAAATTAGACCGAGTTGCATCACCTTAACTTTGACCGTAACTATAACTGTAACCAGTGTTTTTGTATGGAGCTTCAATACAAGAAATAGAAAGGCAGGAGTCCTCGACAACAAACCTTTGCAACCTTTTACCAGCTTAAATAGGATTTTTCAGCCCCTTTCAAATAACTAAACGTCGACGTTTTATCGATCTCATTTGTTTGCTAATTACCTGTCGGTGTTAGTTTTTCGGCTAAATAAATAAGAAAATAGTCGCCTAACCATATCTCAGTTCAGAGAACCTAACTAGTACCTACTACCTACTTAGAGCCAAAGCACACGATGCGTTGCGGCGCCGCGCGGCAAAGATTTCGTCGTATCGTAATATCCATAGAGCTATACTAGAGTGATGCCAACTAATGCGCTGAGTCTCATTATCCACTGCGGTATCAGTACCTAACGTTCAAATAATCTTTAGTACTACGCAAGCAATGTAAACTGTTTACATTATGATGTCGCTGCTGTCATCATTGCTATCACGAGCAATGTCTTCTGTTTTTGGGCATATTGCTGCGACACCGGCCCCGCCCCCTTATCAGATCTTCCTTTAGTTTCTGTGATCTGTGGTAATATCGCTCGTGTACCGGCCACAGTATGTAAGATGACGCAGCGACACCGCACCGAAACTCATTCGTGTGCGTTGGCTCTTTAGAAGTCTGACTATTACAGAAATCTTTTAACGACGAAATTGTTTGCCGCTGCAGGGGACACTTATAATTGGTCAAATCACTTAGCTGAATCGGTGTTTGGCTGTAATATTTCAACAATGGCGATTGGCAAGTTGTTGACCCTATCGCAAACAATAATAGAGACACATTCCACGTTTATATTTCTCTTGATTCAAAGGTATCCATTAAGAGATCCTGCAGACTATAGACTCTTAGTTTGGTAGGCGTCTTGGTAGACTATACAGTAGGGTGGTCCTTATTCCTACGAAAAAAAATTTTTTTCTTATATTTTGCGGGGCACCACGTAATTTGAATATACAGGGTGTCCCGTAATGTAACGTCAAGCCGGAACTGGGTGTTGAGGCAAGTTGTGCTTGTTATCAGAAAAATATAAAAAAAAATCTATGTGGCATATTTTCAAAATAATAGGCATTTAAAAAAAATCTAAAAATTCTACTCCAGGTGACGGTCCTTTTACTCGTGTTGCCACAAATCTTCACTTTTTCTAATTTTTTTTTTTGTTATGTAACCCTGAATAATGCATATCATATATATTTAATCGAATGAGAAAGTGCCCCGGGGATAATTCAAAAGTCGAAAAATAAGGACCACCCTACTATACAGACTTGAATTGGCAGATAGTTTGGTCTCCTAATCGTGTAATGTGCGTACTTTACTTCATACCTACTTACTTAATATTCTGATTAACAGCCCGATTAAACTTTTTTTTATCCACAACGAGGAAGCTCTTGGCCTGTATCTCACCTGATGGTAAGTGACGATCAGGCCGAAGGTGGAAGTGAGCTTCACCCGGAATCCTCAACCACGGAGGAACTGGCTATCTTACCTCTAACTGCCGGAACACAATAATGCTGTTAACATTGTTTTTATGGCGACAGACTTAGGTAAGATGGTGGTAGCTAGCCAGGCGGACTTAGAACAAGCCCTACCACCAACCAAACCGAACAGAAAAATCTGCCCCCACTGGGAATCGAACCCGGGACCTCTGCGTCTGAAGCAGGTGGTCTTACCACTAGACCACAGAGGCGGTTAAAGTCAACAAAAAGTCTCAATCAATTTAGGGCAAGTCATGTTAAAAAAACCACTGTTAGATCTTATATGGTAGCAGTAGGAGCCAGTTTGCAAACAAAAATGTATAGTCAGACCTGCTGTCGACTATACAGATACGTAAGGTTTAACTAAGCACTGACACCTTGGAATTGATGGCGTTTACAATTAGAGACAATAGGAAACCGAGACATTAATTATCGAGTTCAATTCTCGAAACGACTTCGATTATCGATTCTATCTGTTGCTATTCACACATGCAAACGCCTTGTGAATGAGAGAGATAGAAAACTATTACGACTAGAGGACTTATAAACACACCAAATATTAAGATGTTACATAATGATGTACTTGTCCCCCTTTTAGCTTGGTCCACGGGCCAAATCACTGGATTGAATTTTTAAATACTTTTTCATCCAGTAGGTAACTGGGCCCACCTTCAATGTTTTTGTTCCTAAATTAACCACCAAATCAACAAAAATATACTCTAGAATCTTAGAGTGGCCTAGTCACTGAAAGACTCATAATGGAAAGATGATGATGATGATAAGATTAGGTTCATTAACTAAACTTAGGTAGACCGGGCCTGGCACTCTACATTACTACCCAGGGCAAATACGCCCGTATTCACAAACATTACTATGAGGTCTCACAGCGCGCGTGGACGCACAGGGTGACACATGAACCAATCACAGAGATCGTTCGCTGCAACGCTGTGCGTTCGATTTGCTCTTTACTTAAGCAAGGATCGTTTGTGAATACGGGCGATAGTGCCCATGCCACTAAAATTTGGCAGTAAATAGCTAGTTCCTCTATGATTGAGGATCCAATGAAGCTCGCATCCACCTTCGGCCTGACCAGCACTTTCCATCAGGTGAGATGCAGGCCAAGAGCTTCCTCGTTGTGGATAAGAAAAAATCTTTCAAAAATCAAACTCCGGTAACTTAGCTAGCGATTAAAAAAAATTAACTTAGGTAGACCGGGCCTGGCACTCTACATTACCCAGGGCAAATAGTGCTCAAGGCACTAAAATTTGTCAGTAAATAGCTAGTTCCTCTATGTTTGAGGATGCGGGAGAAACTCGCTTCCACCTTCGGCCTGACCCAGCACTTCATCAGGTGAGATGCAGGCCAAGAGCTTCCTCGCTGTAGACAAAAAAAAACTCAGTAACCTCATCTCTGGCTTCTAGCATAATGTAAGAATTTATTATGTGCTGTATCGAGAACTAAATACCATGCGCATACGCGGTTTGCTGTTCTTTAAGAAGAACAATAAATCTTACATGCCCATTATCTGTATATTAACTTTGACAGGTAGGTTGTAAAATTCCAATCACATTAAAACATTTGATTTTATTTACAAATTGCACAATAGCGAGTAAAACAATACACTCACATTATAGTTTGAACGTGTTTACACAGTATAAGAGAAGTGCAGTAGGTTCTCTTCCAAATCTCTCAGCCTCCCTGAGTGAAAGATTTGAGCGAATTAAAATAGTTTTATAACTCATGAGTGAGTATTGTCAACCATAGAGTAACTTTTATTATGAGCTGTCAACTATCACCTTCGAATCCGTAGCCCAACATCCTGATACGCACATGTGTTCTCGGCTCGACTTTCAACTAGCTCGACAGCTACATAAAAAGACTAACAAAATCCGGACAGGCTGGACTAGAAAATATTAATTTGGCCGGACAAGTTCAACCCTACTTGTGTAGCCAGGATCTAAAGCTTGCCGCCAATTAGAACCCAACCAGTGAAGGTCAAGTTTGTCCCGAGAGAAGAATAAACTGTTATTGGACCAGCAACGAAATCTATAATCGATTGAACCTACTGTACGCTCCTATACTATAGTTTCACTTGATTTATAACCGTCGTAGTATTGTGAATATTTCATGTTATTGCCCTTATAACGCGACCGCCTACGCGAATGCCTCGAAAATATCATGTTACCTAGGCTGTTTACAAAACTATGCAAATCCAAATAAATAATGACCATGGGAACTCGATTGGTTTTTGTTTTATCAATATTAAAACTAATGTCAAATATTGTATGATCATGGTTAACTATGGCACCTTATAGTGATTGGTATAGATGCGATTTTTGAACAAAAATGTATAACCTAATTTGCTGTCCACTTTGCCACTGAAATATTATAGCAATGGCTTCTATGGTTAATCTACTTACTCCTACGTATACTTAAACCCAGGTTTAGAAGCAATAAGTAGAAAATATCATAGTTATAATATAATATCTACGCAATTAACTATCAAATGTTCTTCAATTTTTATTATACTATACTTCTTTTATTACAATTATCAAATGTTCTTCAGTTTTTTTTTACTTCTTTTATCACAATTATTTTGCATAAAATTGTAGTGAACATACATACGAAATTGGCTTAGTGAAAATAAAAATAAATTAGCTTCCGCCCGCGGCTTCGTTCGTCTTCGTTTTCGTCTAAGGTAGTTTCGGTTTGTTACCATTTGTTGCAGAAAATCTTGTTCTAATAACACTTTTTATAACCAAAATCATTAAAATGCAGTTTACAGGTCGCTCCATCGAATTTCTGTACAAACTCTACACGTTTCTTAGTCTTATTTTTATTACAAAAGGTAGCTTGTATCTTTCTTCTAATCTCTATACCAAAATTCATCATAACAGGTAAGCTGTTTAGGCAATAATTCAATCAAAAACCTCGTCAAAATTTGCCCCTGCTGGATTCAAACCCATAACCGCTCCTAATTACTCCTATACACAAAAACTAGGAGATCTTTCATTATATTATGTACTTAAATGTAAACAGCCATTTTATATATTCTCCAATGAAAGTGACATAACTACCCTACGTATGTCGAACAAAAAATATTTAGCAGTGATTTATTTTAAATATTAATGGGGCAACAAATTTCTCTGCTTAACAACGACATAGATGTTGAATAGAAAACAGTATGTCGTTTTAATAAATCACACACATAATCGTTGGAAGGCAACCACAGATATGCGACTAAGTCGGCGCTACCTGCGACTTTAACTACTAGTTTTCCTACTGTTTACTTAATTAAAAGTTTATTTGATTAATATGACAGTATTTAGTTATTTAATTTTTAGCGTTAAGAGTCGCATCTCAAACTAATTTGAAAATTATAAATAACTTGAAAAAATCGAACTGCCTAAGGCGGGAATGGAACCCACCCTAACTATGTAAAAAGAGTTGTTTCATCTTAACTAACAGTTAAATATTTGCAACAATATTTCTGTTAGATGTTTAAGGGTAGGTATACCCAACATTGATGAAACAAACGCTGGCCGTAACAGCGTATTACACTTGAAAATTTTGACGGATTCATCCAGTGTCTAAGTAGCTCAGTTGGAAGAGCAGTCGCCACTTCGCCAGGCAAGCGGAAGGTCGTGGATTTAATTCCCGCCTTAGGCAGTTCGAGTTTTTCAAGTTATTTATAATTTTCAAAAAATAATATGACAGTATTAAGTAGGTAAAAGACTAGTTCGCAATTTCATCTTTCATTCATTTAAGCAGTTACATATGAAAAGTTTTCATGTTTTCAATTCTTTATTTAAGGTGATTTAGTATTTTCACGAAAGTGCTGCCAGTACAAAAATTGTAGCAGATAAAGAACAAATATGATTTTAGTTATACTTTATAAGAGCATAAAATTCTTCTAGTTCCATTTCAGTTTTATTTAACCGACTTCAAAAATGAGGAGGTTTCATTTGGTTGGTTGGTGTTTTGTTATATCTTAGATAAACTACGTAGCCTAAGTAACTTTTATACATTTTTAAATCTAATGAATTAGAATAGCTACTAAACTCTTTTACAAAATGTATTTTAATATCTTTTAAATCATTCTAATAATAAAAACCGACTCTCTGTGGCGTCCTCGCTTGACAATCAACCGAGCGCCGCAACTTTGACAAGAGCATACTTAATGTCATGTTGTTTTGACGTTTACCACTGACATCATACTAAACTTCTTCCTCAACCTTATGGCTCTCAAAATACGGGTGGGAATCGTTTGAAAAGGAATTTGTAGGCAAAAATGCTAGTTACATTTTTGTACAAATGAAAAGGAAAGTTTCGACGATGCTAACAGCATGATGATTGCTTATTCAACTTGTAACGTGCTGAGTTACATAAAATCTTTTAGAGTTACACAGAATTTTAATGGCGTTTTGTTGAGGCATCCATTAATTAGGGATATTATGTTTTAGAATGTCAATAACAATAATATTTTGATTGATTATAAGATACTTTGTGTGGCAGTTTTAGAGTTAATGAACAATAAAATTCACCAATATTTTTTTAACTTTCACACCATCATCTAGACAAAAGCCTTTGTGGGGCGTAGAGCTTGTGTTTAAATAGAAATAAAGGCTAGGACCATTCTTGGGTTAATTTCAAGAGTGTGCCATAAATGAAGAGAATATTAGAAAAGTTTCCCTGAAATATTTATCAGAAAAACTGATCGATCTTATTTCTATGGGACATGGTTTTAATTTTATTCATCTTTTTGGGTTCATATTTTGTCTAAACAGGAAGACCTCTGGGGTGTTAGATCAACTAAAACCTATGGAATCATGATATTAGAACTACATACATAATTCAATGTAGTCTGTTTTTTGTTGCCTTACTCGTATTAACTACTTGTGCAGAGAGTAACACTAATTGTAGGTGACTACTTAAGTACCTACTTAATGTAACTATCTTTCAGAATTTTAAGTTCAAGTTACATAAAGAACTGTAATATTCGATTGCAATGTAAAGCCGGGGCCGGACCAGCCGCGGTGTCCGCGACTAATTGACCGCAACCGGACCGCATTCCTGGGACGTAGCGGGATGCGTTGTGCTAAACATAATGTTGTAGCATATCAAGATATACTGCGACATCTTATAACGTTGTAGTAGGTGCTAATTTTCAACAAAAATCTAGTCTAATATGCCAGTAGCATTGTTCTGGGGCACGGGAGAAGATATAACAAGAATAATAAGTAATTTAGTAAGACCTTATAAAGGTAGCAGGAAGGCGCTGGATGCAGGCCGCTACTTACCAACCGGGCGATGTGGAAATCATTGGGGGAGGCTTATGTTCAGCAGTGGACATCCTGTGGCTGAAATGATGATGATGAATTTGGTAAGCGGCCAGCAATATTGTCTTAAAATATTACTACTCTTATCTATATACATATAATTCGTCTGCTGTACTATTGTGGTGAACCCATATCACACAAGCATTATGTATATAGCTTTATTTATTACTAGCTTTCCGCCCGCGGCTTCGCCCGCGTGGAATTTTGTCTGTCACAGAAAAACTTTATCGCGCGCGTCCCTGTTTCAAAAACCGGGATAAAAACTATCCTATGTTCTTTCCCGGGACTCAAACTATCTCTATGCCAAATTTCATCAAAATCGGTTGCGAGGTTTAAGCGGGAAAGCGTAACAGACAGACAGACAGACAGAGTTACTTTCGCATTTATAATATTATATATATAGTTGGGATTATGTTCATATGTATTTACTAAGAAAGTATTATGTATTCAATGTCAAATTCAATTTATATCTTAAATTATTTTCCTCCTGTGGCAAGCTTCTACTGTAGGGGAATGTGAACAAAATTATTTTATCTACATTAAGTAAACATAAGCTATCAAAAATATTTAGTAGGTCTTTTTTGCCTACATTGCCCCTATTTCCTATTAAAATTACTAATGTGGTATTTATTGAGAACGAATAATTTGTTATTTTTCTCATAATTTGTAAATAGGAAGCACCCGGTAAACAATGGTTGATTACACTTTGTCCCAAGTAACTATTAATAAGTTGGCCCATATTTTTGCCTAACTCATCACTGAACATTACTATGTTGGTTTTTTCAATATTTTTAGTTGGGGAGCCGCTGGTAAATGTGTGTGATATCCTAGGACAGTAGTCTTTGTTTAGGGTGTTTAGAGTAGGTGGTGACTCACAACCAGACTGAAAACTATCTGTACAAGATTCATCCAATAGGATAGAATTTTGACAGTTGCAATTAGATATAAATTTTTTCAAAGCCTGGAAATGTTCATCACACTCTTTTTTTGTACATTGATACCGTTCAGACATTGTGTTCAAAGATTTCTTAAGATTACATAATTTATATTCTAGGTTTTCGACATCATGTTCATATTTCAGTACACTATTCTCTAACATTGTGGAACATATGTCAAGCTCATTCTTTAGACGCTGTCTCTCATTTATATAGTTTACTTTGTTGTATAAGCATTTTTGTTTTTTAATCAACTTATTTGTTTTTTTAATATAATTACTAATTTTTACATACTTTTTAAATTTATTTTTACTGCATCTGACAATCTTACCACATACAGGAGTATTGTTTAAAGTATTATCACAAGTTAGGTCTATGGTAATTAATTGTTTGTCAGATGCAGTTTGGGTCAGGCTGGGCGCACTACCGACTAACTCGTCAAACATGATTTGGGTTTTGGTGGCTGTGCAGGCTTCTCTTTCAGCTTCCATTAATTCGATATGGCTGTGAGCATCATAAAGGTCTTGTTTCATGATGGTCATACGTCTGAGGTTGTGTACGTACTCTTCATTGCACTCACCAAACCCGTCAATGATTAATTGTAGCCTATTCCGTTCCTCTACAATTGTCTCATAGTTGGTGTGCAGCTCAGCCATCTCTTTCTTTAAATGCTTGTTTTTATCCCACACATCCATCAGCTCCCTCTCATTGTCCTCTCTTTCCCTATTTAATTGCTCAATCAAGTCTTTGGCTGCCTTCAAATCTCTCAAAGCCAGTTGGAGTTGGGACTCCTCCCGGCGAGCAAAGGCTTTACGTGTAAGCATTGTTTCTTTTGGTAAATAATAAAGTATTAAAATGTAAATGCCAAAGGATCAATTGATCAATAATTGGAGGTTGACAAAAATGTAGGTAAATATAACCTCTTACGCGGGTGACAGTATAAGGTCACAATAATAGTATTTCGTTTCTAAAATATGCACTACTGTTGTAAATATAAAACAAATAGGTACCTGTTTCGAAAGATAGAACAATGTTAACAAAATCCAACGTAATATTTTCGTAATTGCACTGTCAAATCGGTCCTAAGTATTTGCACAATTTGCACCATAAACACAATGCAATACACAGATTTAAACGTTATTTCACTTATAATTACATAAAACAGTAACAGTGATGAGTTTAGAGACCTTTTATGATATTAAATTAAATAAAAATCAGTAAATAAATTGGGACAAGTTCAAATCAGCTGTTAGCGGTAGTGTTGCCACAGGAAAAAAAAAAAAAAAAAAAAAAAAAAAAAAAAAAAAAAAAAAAAAAAAATGTACTTACTGTGTACTTGTATTTACTAAGAATAAACTGAATGTATTATGTATTTACTAAGAAAAGTGACGTCCACTCATTTAACACGAGACATAAGAATAAACTTGCTGTTCCATCATTTAGGTTGCATAAGATAGGTAATTCATTCTTGGGGAAATGTATTGCCATATTTAACAAAATACCACACAACCTTGTCGAATTGCCAATAAACAAATTTAAGATACATATAAAAAATACCCTTATGTCCAAAGGGTACTACAAGGTTCGAGACTATATTGATGACAAGGATGCGTGGTCAGTTCAGTCTGCACATATTTGATGTACTTAAATTTGACTATTCTTACCGTTAGATAATTCCTGGCAATAAGTGGTGACTGAGTTTGTTCCGGCGTTTCTTCTCAGCACTTGCCATATGTTTGTCTCGAAGCGCTGGTAGGGCCCAAAAGATAAGGAGACATGTAAAGTGCCCCATAAGGGCTACCTTTTCTTTTTTTATTATTTTCTATTGACGTTCATAAGTGCCACTTGTGGTCTAAACTGAATAAATATTTTTTTGATTTGATTTGATTTGATTATTATTAATCAATACCTTATGGCATGAGGGTCATAGGAATAAGTTTTATTCTAAGGCAGATACAGTAATTTTAGCCATACAATTTAGTTTACGCACCCACTTCCTAATTGCCTATATTATGCTAACTAATGCAATGACTGCTAATACCCTGCAGTTTAAAAATGCGCGATCTTGCGCTGATGGTTTCCATAGTAGATGGTTTACATAAATATTCTTGCGGCGATAAGTTTATGGTTGATTTCCAACCTTTTAACGCGATAAAAGATATAATTAAACCGTGCAGCCTTTTCATTTTATGCAGCCTATTAGATCAATCTAGATTTTAGATTGCTGTTATATTCTAGGCTCTAGAATATGGTGAGCAAACCATTTAGGTATGATGATTGAAAAAGGACACTATCTACTTACTTGATTTTTTGCAGTTGTTAAAAGTGGTGTGGTAGGGAAACTTAAAAGCTTATCCATCTTTCTGTCTTTTCTTCTTCATCTAAACCTTTTTTTGTACCAAAAAATCAAGCTCATTTTTAAGTAAATTATTTAAAAGTCCCAACTACAAAGTTTTAAAATGGATCCCACATACAAAGTATCAAATCCACACTTTTGAATTGTTATTTCATTTGAAGTTTGTTTTCGATCCACGAATACCATCGTTTGGCTGAGCCGATTATAATGTGCGGAATCCGATGGTCTCTGGATTCCGGGATATTACAACCGACATACAATGTGTGAGGCGTTATGTCGAATTCTTAGGGTGACTACACAACAATATGTTATGAGCCAATTTTGGCACTACAGATTAAAAAACAGAAAAAATATTTATGAAAAAAAAATGGCATAAATAAAAAAGTAAAAATATTATTATTGCCTGTGATTGAACATTATTTAAGTTACTATCACCGATCTAACACAATGAAGGTTTTCGCGAATGAAAAATCCGCCAGATGGCAATACGTAGACGCGAGGTCCAAATGCTGCATGATTGGTTATTTTTGACATGACATTGACAGATTTGTCAAAATCCACCAATCACGCAGCAGTCAGACCCCACATCCACGTCCCGCCATCTAGCGGATCTTTCATTCGCGAAAACCCTCATTCAATAGAAATACTTTAACATTATCCAACTCTCAAAACTCTTAATTTTCGCACAAAACCTTCATTTATTTTTTGTGTCCGCTTATTTTTTCTATTGTTATAATATAAATCCTAAGCTGGTGTAACTTAGTAATAACTTACCTTTATATTATTCAACCACAAAAATAGACAACTGACAGTTAAACGTAATTCCCAAACTTTCATCAGTCGAACCCCACATTTCAAATGAAAAGATCGGAAGCGCGGAACAATTTAACGATAAATCCCGCTCAAGCGAAATCTTCGGCGACTTTAACTCGACTTAAAACTTAAATCGTCTTAAAATTGAAAATGCAAACTAGTTGCGACTTTATGCTCCCGGCCGAATATCTCCCATTGTTTCTTTGGAACTATTTTCTTAAAAACAACCGCTTTATTTACATTCCGTGATGGAGTGGGATGCAGTTTCCGCATTTTTCTCGTGGTTTGACTTTTGTTTAATAACTGCATTTTAAATAGGTACGAGATGTTGAAATAAAATGTGAAGATACACAAGAATTACAATCACAAACGATATGAGTTTACGTTTAAAAACAAGTTTAATAAAACAGCAAAGTAACACAAATCTTTTAAGTAGGCCTACCTTAGATATGGACCAAACTATTTAAGTATTTGAGCTCTCCACAACTAATATTATTTTAACCAAAAATGAGCCACTTTTAATACAACAACAGTTCTAATATATTTTGAGGAAGGCCCATGTTTGTAGTGAACGTTCTTTAGCTAAAATGAAGAAACTACACATTTTTCCGAGTTTGTCTCACTTTGTTTAAAATCATTGACACCCCACCTTATCATATCTTCCTTGAGGTGCGTCATCGACTGTAGGTAATAGCATTCGCTGCATACGATTAGTTGGCGAATATGTTAAATATGGTACAGTCAGCACACCAGACAATTTCTTACGAAATTAACCCCTATTCCCACTTCATAAAGTGTCAGTATTTAGTTTGTACTGTCGTCCGTACAATCAGCGTCAAATAGTTCGTGACTCCCAAAGTACGCAACACGTCTTTGGTTTTGGAATAAGGTTGTGTTGTCAACTTTTTTTTGGTGACACGAATTATTTGACGTTATTTTTGTCGGCCGTTTAGTGTAGTGGTTTGGAACGGACTACTATGCCGAGAATTCCCGCGTTCGATTCCCGGCCGGGCAGAAATTTTGAAATGATGAATTTTAATTTCTGTGATGGATCTGGGTGTTACTATGTATAATTATGTGTGTATTTACAAAAAAAGTATTTAAGTATACTTATATCCATTGTCTAGTATCCATAAATAAAAGCTTTGCTTAGTTTGGGACTAGAAGCGTAGTGAAAAATGTTCAAGGATATTCATTATTATTATAATTATTTGACGCTTGAGTCGCTGACTGTACACACAGTAGATAAATCAAACAGTACGGAAGCTTCATACAAACGCTCGAAATCAGACTCACGCACACAGACGCACGCTTTACACGAGCTCTAAGCGAACCTCGCAGTCCATTCGTCGCGAGTGCCGCGCGCGTTGTGTTTTTAGTAATAATTTTATTGCATGCACGATCCGCCGATTTTAAAAAACATGCCACGAGTGTATTGCGTAGTATACGGCTGCTTGAACTCGGCATCTTCAAAACCAGAACTTTCATTTTTTAAACTTCGTAATAATTCTGAATTGTAAAAATGATTAAATATTACTTTTTAAATAAACTGCTTACATCTGATTTTCTTTTTAAATTACGTAATTACGCTTTTTAACAATTTATGTGTTCTATTTGATAAAGTAATTTGCTCCGCGCGCTTTTGTACTAAGTGATGAACTGTATTTAAAATGAGGCAATAGCTATGTGAAAGTAAGTATCCGTTATTTTATTTATGAGAATAGAATATCTTCTACCGGCCTCTAATAGTACTTAATCAATTTATTCCATTATGTATTCGATCATTATAGAACCTAATTAACGTTTTATTTTTTTGTTAACTACTTAGTCAATTAATTTATTCCATTAGGTATTTGATAATTAGAAAACCTAAATAAACGTTTTAATAAATAAGTAAGTCAGAACCTTATTAATTTTATAAAGATAAGAGTGCCAACCCTAACACTCAGTTGAAGTGTAGGTATTTAACTCGCCGAAAGAGCTAAGTTTCCGTACTGCTTTAGCTCATATATCTACTGTGCTGTACATGAGCCAAATGTGGTCAAATATTGGCCCTGTTGCCCCTGTTACATTGTAACCAATGTTACAAGCATGTTTTGCATGTGAAACCAGTTCAGGGTGCGATAAGTATTGTCGACACCTTAATTCGGGCTCAAGGTATTGAACAAGAATGCTATGCCAAGAAAGATGTTGAACAGTGGTATGTGGACTCAGAGGTTCCGGGTTTGGTTCCCGAGAGGGACTGTCATGAAGACGTGCTTCAAAAATTCTGTTTCGTCATAAATCTCATCAACTAAGACATCAAAATAGTCCAACGGGTGACTAAAAACCTATAGAGCAACTAACTGTTTGCAATCAATACTCTTATATTCAAGAAAATCATGCCTGTACCTACATATAACTATATGTATAAGTAAGGTATACATATAGAAAGAAAAAAATAAATTCCCTTAGCAACCCATACCGGAAAAACCAATCCCTTTTAACAACTGCCCAAAAGGATAAAATACATACAAATCTGCATACAGGCCAATATCTTTCCGCAACACTTAATTAAGCCCGCCAATTACATTACTGGCCGTTGTTTCTACCAGTCATCAACCCCTTTAAAACATGCCATTACAGACCTAAACGGCCGCATCTGCCGAAAAAGAAAACAAATGTAAAGAAACCCGTTGTTAAGCGTAGGGATGGGACAGTGACGAATATACGCTGCGAATTCGTATTCGAAAGATTTTTTGAAGAACTTTTGTGAGTCTCTTGTGGTCTTCTTCTATCGCTTGACAGAGTAACTGATGTATGATAAATAATAGGTGATATTCGCAGCAAAATTAGCTGCATAGTCTAATATTCTATCGACTGTAGGAACTGAGATTTCCCCACCTTTAAAGTTATTGGTCATTCCTTTGGAAAACCGCTTGATGCTTTTTTTAAAGAATGAATATTAGCAATTATTAACTACAAATTACTGATAAACCCGTTAACCCCTCGTGGTACAAGCTAAAATGCTAGTTACGAGTGGGTTCAATAAATAGTCCAGCGGCGCCGGCGGGATTCGAACCCACGTCCCTCGGATCATGAGCCGGCCAGTTCGATCCCTTCACTCTTCGGCTATCGTGGCTTAAAGCCGGCCAATCTGGAAATCATAGATTTTGTTCAGCAGTGACACACTCAGATATCTGAGTAAATAATAGAACGAAATCGAATATTCGTACAATTAAAATGTGGTGTAAGTACGTCACTACAAAAAAGGATAACAAATGAAAGAAGGAGACGAGTGATTTGTGTACTTTCATGACCTAAAATCCGGAATGAATCGATGTGATATGATATTAATTTTATCGGTACCGTTTTCGAGGTATTCGGTATTAAGTTCGACAAAATATTTCGCTTTATAGCAACAATGTTACATGCTACAATAACGAACGTTGTATAATAATTTTTCGTAGGAATATTAAAAATCTTAAATCATTTTCGCAGGTATAACATGCGGGAAGAAAAATTTTATAGAGAACTGAAGCTTGCTTGAAAGAAACATAATTTTTGTATTATTTATACATACAATATGTAGAAGTAATAACTCTATGCTTGAAATCACCTAAAGTCAGAATACATACCAAAGTAACTTTGCTCATATAAAAAGTCTATCGCCCGTATTCATAAACTTTACTATGAGGTCTCACAGTGCGCGTGGACGCACAGGGTGACACACGAACCAATCACAGAGATCTATTCAACTCTGTGAGTTCGATTTGCTGTGTCACTGAAGCAAGCATCGTTTATGAATACGGGCGTATGACTCGTACAAGATTTGATCCCGCAACCTTAGGTGAAATTTTAATCCAGTACGCCAACCACTAACCTATTCGTCACGAATTAATTATAGGTCCAAAAAGGTCCCTTTTACCCACTGCGCGCAATGGAGGGTCATGTGTTTTCCTCTCAAATCGAACTGGTAACTTAAGCCGACTCACACGAAGCTAACAAACGATTGACACAACATATCGTTTGTCAAACGATTATCAAATTTTTTTGGAACAAAATATTATCATCGCCCAAAACTCCCAACAATAAAATATGGGATGAGATAAGATCGCCGTTCCCTCAATCCGATTCGCGGGACTGCGGAACGGGTACACAGTAAAATAAGGTACAGTAAGGCTGGGTTGCACCATCTACTTTAACTTTAACAAGCATCACAAGTCTATCAAACTCCGTACAAAAAGCACCGGTTATAATAAATAATAATAATAAATACTCTTTATTGTACACCACATAAAAAGAAACAGAAAGAAAAGGAACACATAAGGTACAATTAGGCGGTCTTATCGCTATGAAGCGGTCTCTTCCAGACAACCTATAGATATTATAGTTACAATTTACCGTTAAAGTAGGTAGTGCAACCCTGCCTAAGTCTCATACGTTTACATTCTTGTCAGAGTGGTCGAGGTAGTCAGGAGTGTGGAGGATGCTGCTCGCTTTACGATGTCTAGCCATTTCCATGTTGGTGGTCAACTCGGTGCACTCGTGGAGGGTACCGCCCATAGCAGTTTTGATTAAGTCTGTCCATCGCATGGGCGAACATCCGCGTGACATGGTGCCCTCCACTTTGCCACTTACAACAAGGCGCTCATAGACTCGGATTTCATTTAGATTAAGATAGTCTCACTGCGGGCAGACGACCCTCTCTAATTTACCAGAGGCAAATGGAGGATTTGACCTACACTCCCCAAGCTGACCAGACGAGTTAGCGAGGCAGAAGTAAGAGAGAATAGAGTTTCGTAGAACCTTCGGATATTCACCCAGCCGCCGACGAGCGACGGGAGACATGGTCCTCCTCGGTTCGGGGGAGTTGGCCCTCATGAAGCTTGTGATATGTGCGCTCTGGACTCCGGCGAGGGGCTTCCACCTTTGGGTAGGGAAAATAATTAGTGCTGGGTTTCACACCTCGCACCTTGTATGAGACGATTTTCAGGAGAAAACCACATACTAAAAGTTTACTGACTTCTGACTATATTATGTCAGATAACAGTTAAGGAAACGGTTCATCCCGAGATTCGATTTGCGAAGGGAATAAATCACGTTAATTGTAATTTGTTAAGCCGGCCATCTTTCGGCGGGAATTCTGGACCTTTAAAATACGCGAAAGTTCTCGAATGAAGAGCATCATACTAATCTTCTCCAAAAATACCAATATTTTACGGTAAAAGAGTGAATCTCTGTCAACTCGGAAGTTCTAGGTTTAATTCTCAGTTAGGGCAAATTATGTGAAAATAACTGTATAAGTAGGTACATTTTCTAAGTGAAATATGAATCCAATTCATAAGTTTGCCAAGTTGTAAAGTAACCATAATGGTTTAAACTACCCACACGAATGAATAACAGGCATTAATAGGTATCAAAATACCACTTACCTTAAATCTACGATTTATGGAACTGTTACAAAACTGCATTTATTTGCAACGATAATGTCTATCACATTTTCAAAACAATAATATTATATCATCTACATTTTACACCAATATTATAAAGAAGAAAGATTGTATTGAATTGGCTCTGAAACTACCGGACCGATTTGAAAAATTCTTTCACCATTAGAATCCCACATTATTTCTGATGAACATAAGAGGTAAGAAAGTTCGCCAGGTCAGCTAGTGAGATACTACCCGTTCGTGTTAAGTTTGCCGGTCCGTGGAATGCGCGTCCCCACTCTCAACCGCGATTAAACGCAATTAGTTAGTGGTTTTAAACGCAATTAATGTGTCTTATTTTACGTAAATACACAATTTTTATCAATAATAATAAATAAAAAATATTTTAAATATAGTTTGTTATAGTTATAGCCGCTTCCCTTCGAGTGACGTCGAACGGATAGTAAGTATAACTCCTGCCGAATTATTAAAATATAATAATTCAGCAGGAGTTATACTTCTTCATCAAATACTTTTTCACATCCACGAAAAACAGTTCAGAATACTTCCCCAACCGAGATCGTCTGTCATCGAATCCATATCGAATAATCAGTTAATCGTATACGAACAGTCAACACATCAGACTTTACATTTTCGTTGCAAAGTAGACCTTATCACAAGTACTTAAAGTACCACATTGTTTATCTTGATATACCCTCGTCTGTATATCCAGAACCGATTGTTAAAGCGATATTTTATGCGTGGACGTATAAAGTACTTAATTATTACTTTCAATTCAAAGTGAATGTGTGAAGAAAACACTTATCATTTAAATTCGTTACTCCCATTTCAATTTAAAAATAAAATAAAAATAAAGTTCAGAAGTTATTAAAATGTTTGATAATATCAGCATTAATGCAAACAAAAATCTGTATTATTCTTTTCATATAAGATTATCATCCATTTCCTTCTATGATCTGAGGTTTCTTCACTGTAGAAAAAACTACAAATAGGTACCTATTACACAAACCTTCGCGCGTCTTTTTACGATTTTTAGTGACAAGTAAAAAAGGGTTGTTACGATTTATTTAAAAAAAAAGGAATGAGTACGGTAATGACAAATTTTAAAGATGATCAGAAACAAGCGTTTAAAAACTTAAATAATTCTGAACAAGAGAGAGCAACATCCCAGGAAACGCGTAGAAAATTAATTAAAACAACAATATCGCGACTTCCCGCGCATTCTTGACATTTCGTTTTTTTTGTCGCTAATATATGAAAAGTCACAGATTATAAATAGCAGCAACTTTATATTAAAAAGGCAGGCACCAAACAGGGTCTGTTGAAAAAGAAAAATCGTCGAAATTACAAGCATTTTGTTGAAGATCGCAATCCGTGTGCCGTAAATTTGTCCGACGGGTATTTATGAAAATGCACGCGAGATAGGGAGAGGATGTCAAGTATTTGACACCAGATATACATACATATTATAATATATTGTGAAACAATGGGGATAACGAGCGCATTTTCACATCGAGGTATTTTAAGCGATTTGTAAGAACTATTTATTAGTCTAAACAAATAAAGAAATTTTGACTTTGACTTTGACTAAGCTTTTTTCAATTTGGTGAATGTACGGATTACTGCACTGTCACTGAGGAGAAATTTTGACATAATGTATATTTTACACTATGTACTGTAAACCCTTAAAAAGGAGACTGACAATAGTACCTGAGTTTCTTGCTCAGCAATGGCCCCGTAGCAGTGGTAGGGTTAAACTGGGACGTGTAAAAGTGCTTTTTAAAAGCCTATTTGCAAAAATAAATGAGTTTTTTAATATTTTGACGTGAAGCACACAAATCTGAAGTCTCGCTGACATATGACGTAAAAAAACACCCTCCCCGTGCCTCTCCCATACCTCAGGCACTCACTGAGCTATGTGTTAGACATTTATTAAAATAATAAAAGCAACGGTCACCTGTTTGACACAACACGAGTAGAGTACCGAGAAATGTTTACAAACCCATAAAAATAACTTGGAAAGCTCTGGGGGCTTCGCGGAGTAATTAAATTTCTTTCACAGTTTTTTGGGTTCAGTTCCCGTGAAGTTCTAAGTGGGTGGGGTTTGATTCCTGGATGAAGTTTTTGTTGGTAGGCGTTATAATCTCGAGATTTGACGGAAGTCTGGCCTAGTAACTGTGGTTAGTAACTGTGTGTAGTAGTAATGTGGTTACAGGTTTTATTCCTGGGACAAATTTTTATGATACCTACAGCAATAACTACTCGTATATACGCTAATGCGCCCCAAGTCTAATAAATCTCTAGTAAAGTCATCAAAATCGGCCAAGCGAAAAACATAACAAAAAAACAGTATAACTATATTTTTGTGCTCCTTAGGCTGTGTTGCACCACATAACTTTGACCGTAACTATAACATTAACCGGTGCTTTTGTATGGAGTTTGACGTTTGTCTACATTTGCAAATGGATATTAAAACTACCAATATTAATGATTAATTTTGGCAAAAGGTTTGAAATTGTCACAAAATAAAATCTTTATTTGATTGCGTTTTTATAATTAAACTTTAAAGGACAACTAAAGCAGTTCATTTTAGTATTCAGTATACCTATTCCTAAGTTCAAAACGTCCATCGCCATCGGCGACGGCCATCTTTTATTCATGAACATAATAATATCTAGAACACAGATCAGGAAGATGCACAATAGATCTAAATGAATACCTACCACACTTAAATCTGGAATAAAATCAATAAGTAATCGATAAAAGTTATGTAAACTATAGAATAGAAATAAAAAAAAATGTTAGGAACTTATTGTGCCATCATCTCATTACATCTCGTAATGGTGGCCCTGACTTAAACTATTTATAAAGAATTTATAAAATTCATTTATTTTTTGTATGCACCTAGGCTTAACAGAGCACTTATTTATTACCTAACCCTAGTATCACTGCTTCTGCTGGACAAAATACCCATTGGGCCAGTGCTATTGAGAAGAAGCAGCGGAGGATGCTTAAATAATTTTTCGTCTTTATTAAAGTTGCATGTATCAGCCCTATTTTCAGACATTATAAGATGCAAGTCGTCTGATATGGTTCAACCGTTCTGTCGTTTCTCCTTGCTCTACGTCATCATACAGCATGAGACCTACCTAATTGGTGCAGAGCAAAAACGTTATTAAGTCGCCGCCGTCCGTATTAATTGTCGTTGGATGTATGTATATTGATGATTATTGATGACCGGGAACTGGTCGAGTAACGTTCAATCGTGTGTGGAACGTTAGCAAAAATATTGATCGTGTATTTTTTGCGAGAATCTTTGTTTCAACTTTTAAATTTTCGGGGCAAAGGCATCAAATACACACATGTATACCATGTTATTACAGTGCCTGTGGTGGATAAATTTTCCTTTTTTTCTTAGGTAAATTGTAGAATTCGAAAGGAAAACATGATTTCGCATTAGTTCGTTCGTTCGTTTCAGCCAAATAACGTCCACTGCTGGACAAATGCCTCTCCCCCAAGGCTTTCCATTCCAGACTTACAGTAGTACAGTTCTAAAAGTATATTTTGCCTCATTGCCTACGGTTTCGTTTTCTAGATGTTAAGTTTACAATAAATAATTAAAGCAATGTTTACTTAATGCAAATTTTTTTAAAGATTACTTTTAACACTAGAAGTGCCGAAGATTACGACCCCCCTAAAAGCGCCGCTGGGTCAATTTTGTCCCAGCATATATTTTGTAACATTTTTTAGTTTCGGGCATGAACATTATGATTAAAACTATTTGTAGTATCTTTAAAAAAAGGTTTTTCTATATAGTTAAATCGATATGTACTTTTTTCTCTAAAAATATTAATGTATTCAATTTTAATTTTGAATTATCAAGAGTCACATATTTTTGGTTTCATATAAAAATAGTCACTTATTACATGGTGTTATACTGTATTAAAATTATGAAATTACTACTTTAACTAGTCTTTATTATTTTTGAAGGAAAAATAAATATCTTATAGATAATAGTGCACATTTTGCACAAAGTTTTTTTATATGGTTTTTTTGTCTCTCTGGTGTACTATGTGTTTAGGAATTTCTATAGGTATGGTTATTTTTCTGTTATCCGTACACACACAGTGAAGTTTTTTACCAGTTACAATGAAAAGTATGTACGTTTAATTTTCAAAATTTCATAAGTTACACATTTTAAAAATGTATCAAATCATACAATATATGAACTGACCAATGTCTAGAAGCCACCTTCCTACTAATATTATAAATGTAAAAGTTAATAAAGATTGATGAATTGAAGGATGGATGGACTGATGAATGGGTAGGAAGAATGAATGGGTGGATATATGCCTTGAACTTGAACTAAGTGAGTATGGATTCATGGTTAGATCGATGGATGTTTTTTCACTCTTTTGCGCAAAAAATACTAGGCCGATCTTAATAAATCTTTGCAGTTTTATTGTTAATACTTCATAATAACATAATATAGGCTATAATTTACAATAATATTCAGTGATTTGGTCAAATAAAAACGATAAGTGTTAAGAAATTAGGTCCTTCTATGATAAACTTAATTTCTCACGGGTGAAGTCACAGGCAAAAACTAGTACACTATATTTACATTTCTGCATTGTCACATTGTCACCTAAACGCTCCTCACCTCTCCACTCTCGTATCTCTTCGAAACAAGGACTCTTCATCGAATTATTGTTGCAAATACCAGGGTGGGACAAAAATGACCCAGTGGCGCTTCTAGGTAAAACAGATTTTTAATTTTTTTCTATTAATGTTATATTATCAAAAACATTAAAAAATGATAAAATTCAATAAATCAGAAAAAGTCAAAAAGTTTCATGGACTTTCGTTGAAAAATAAAAAAGTTAGAGACGATCAAACTCGCGAGTGGGACAAAAATGGGACGGCGGCCTTTCTAGTGTTAAGTTAAGAATTTAAGTTCCCTGTAGACCGTACCAGTAAACGGTTGGCTTCTGTTCAACTCCTCAATATCTGGACTGCAATTACAAGATATTTTTAATTGGCATTAAGTAATTTAATAGCTGTACAATATTAACAAATGGCTTGATAATGAAAATAAAAGTGTATCAAGCGCCAGGTAAAAAATATAAGAACTAAGTACGTATGTACATTTATGTAGAACCGCGACTTTGTACGCGTGGACCCCGTATTAGGCTGGACGCACAGCCGATCTGTATGAACTGCTAGGGAGCGAGCGGTTCCTTCTGACGGCATTACTCTACTAAACGCTCCCAAGAAATTCATACAGATCGGCCGTGCGGAGCGGGTCCGCACCGGTCGGTCCGCGTGACACTAAAACCAGCCTTACCCCCTTAGGAGTGAAGTTTCGTAAAATCCGTTCTTAGCGGATATTGCGCCCTATGCATGAGGAACTTACTTGCTTTTCAAGTTTGTACGTATAATACTTTCTGAGATATCATGATTTTATAATCAGTAAGTGGTACGAAATATCAAAGCTCTTTGTTAAAATATTAACCTGTACTGTAGGTACACTCAGCTCCGTTTAAAATAGACAAATTAGGGGATCAACCTTGCTACATCATTTCAACCATAGGACGTCCGCTACCGATAAATTAGAATTATAAAAAGCTCTTATGAATTTGAAACAGTTTAGTTAGTGCGTTATCAGACACATCATATCAAAATTTTGTTATTTTAAATTAAATTAGGAAATCGTATCGCTACGAGTATTTCCTAATACAAAATTACAGTTTGTCAAGATATTTTTAAGGGTCAATTTCCCAAGCGCATTTTTTGGGCGGCGTAGCTGCAAATCATATGTTTTTTATGACATAGAACTTTGATTTTTTTTTACACGAAAATATACGAAGGTTCCATTTAGAGGACAACATTATTAATGAGTATTTTCTTTTACAAATTGGACAAAAAATAATTGAACTAAGCGTTTCTAATTTTGGTGAAGTGTCCACATCCTTAATTTCTTACAATATGTATTTTTTTAGCTGAAGATCAAAACAGAACTTAGGGAAGAAGTAAATTTTTGAATTATACAATCTATCTATTATCTAAAATTACCAAATTAAGCAAGTTTCCCAAATAACTGTGATTAAGTCACGTCCTTAAGTTTTGTCCGCGAAAAATTTATAATTTTGGTGTCAATAATGAAATAGCTCGTCAGTTTCTTTAAGGATCAAACAGGATTTAAACACTCGCATCATTCGTTAGGTTTAGTACCGCCCCCGCGATCAGTGACGGCAGACGGGTGCAATACCTCTGCGTCTTCCCGCCAAAAACGTAAATGTGTTGTTTTTTTTTAAGCGGACAACAATTCTGCAATTTTGGTGTCTTTTTGTATAAGATTTCTAAGCTATTCTTTTTAGTTGAATTCCTTGCATAATGTAAAGGAACTGTTTTCATACCATTATGTTAAAATGTTGTTGTTATATTTAAAACAGATTTCAAATAATTTAGCTTTTTCAACGAGAATCTAATTTTGGTGAGTCAATTTTGGTGTTTTTGGTGGTGCACCAAAGCATTTTTAACCGACTTAACTCCGTCAATTGTGAACCGATTTTCAAAATTCTTTTTTTGTTCGATAGGGTACACTTCTGTGGTGGTCCCATTGTCACCAAGTCAGGATCTGATGATGGGATCCTAGGGAAATCGAGAGTAAACCTCAAATTTTGTAGGAATGCAATACATTTTTCATATTTATTCTAAAGTTATTCAAGTAGTCATCATCTAATGTTGATGAGGTGATGATGGATGGTAAAACTCCTTAACGCTTAGGAGTTGGAGGATAATTCTTTAAATATTTTAGGTAGGTATGTACATACCGTTATATTATTTCAGGTATTTAAGATGAGCTGATGATGAAAGGTCAAACTACATAAGTTAGGAGTTAGATGATACTCAGTACTCATTTGTTGATACATACATTGATACATGATACATTGATACTTTTTAGTTGTCGATATTTAAAGTAGGTAGCCTGTATTTTGTTAGGAAGATTATTTACACTTGGATTGTGATTAAGACTATAATTGTCCATTACAAAATGAAAAATTATAGTCTTAATCACATTAAACATAGGTACTGTCCATCTTCAGTGACAATAACAAGGACAAATCAACTAAAAAGCATGAAAAAATTTATTTTAACAAAAAAATTTAAACCGACGCCCAAAATCACTAAAAAGTAGAAAATAAGTACGTCGTTATTTATTTATTAGGACAATATACCATGATTAATATTTTTGGAGTCGGTGCTGGTAAATTTAAAACATTTCTTGAGCTTAGCACTGAGCAGGCTGGCATCGACATGACCGGCTGACAGCATTTCTAATTTTGGTGCTTTAATATAAATTTTGGTGTTCTCTTAATTTTGGTGTAAGGAAAATTGAAAAAACTGCTGGACAAAATTTTATGCCTTAATCAGTTTAGAAACAGTATAGGTTTCCAATGAATTTGATCTATAATTAAAAAATAAAAATACACAAATAACAATTTCCACCAAAATTAGGCAAAAATATACACTTGTTGAAATTCACCCTTAAGCACAAAATTCAAAAGTCACCGACATTTTTAGTAGAACATTAAAATTAATTGTCCAGTGATGTCGGCAGGGGGTCGATATCAATCTATCGATAACATCGGTTACGAATCGATTGGACTAGTGATGCGATTGTGCAATCCGATTGACGAATGATGTTGATATAAAATGTTTGCTTTCACTATTAAATACCAATTAGTTTTGGCAACATTCTCTGATCTGATCTGTAGCATTTTGACAGTAAAAGTTGCTTTGCAATAATACGAGTATTAATGTGTTAGATAAATACACCTGTGGCCTGTGCTTCGATTCCAAGTAGAGGCAATTTTTTCTGCTCAGTTTGGTTCATTTGTTGGTGGTAGACCTTGTTATAAGTCCGCTTGGCTAACTAGCTATCTCCATATAATGTCTCCAATGTTAACAGCAGTGTTGTGTTGCGGCAGTTAGAGGTAAGATAGCCAGTTCCTCTGTTAAGGATTTCAAGTGAAGCTAGCTTCCACCTTCGGCCTGAACATCATATCGCTCAAGTGAGACCAAAAGAATGAAAGAAAGAAAACTTATTTGTTTAGTTAAAATTTCCAAAATCAGTATACAGATAATGATACATGAATTTTTGAACCAAAATGGCAACCACTCAGCACGTATCAAGCTTTAGGGTGGTAGAAGAACCCATGACATAACGGTGGTATTCCATGATTCAAGATTGTGATTAAAATATAATAAAGTACATATAGTAGGTGTTAGCGACGCGTTCATAATATTATTTTTAAGTGTTAATTTGTATTGTTTCTCAGTGTATTCATTGCTTAAATCCATATCACGCAAATGTATGTAAAACTGCGGTAGTTATAAGTTTGTTTTTATTAAATATTGGAGGGTATTTTGTGGCCCTATTTCTGCCTGTCATAAGCGACAGTTTAGAATGAACCGTCAGTTCAAACCGATCCACGAGCGGCACCGCACGCCGCCACAGTTGTAATACTTGGAATAAACGCGATTTCATACAAACGTTCGTTTTTCTCCGATTCGCACCTACGATCGCCAACAAAAATTCGAGCCGGATCATCAGCGGATTAAATGATCCACACACCGGTAAAAATGGTGCGAACGCGGAGTACTACGCGACTCGAACGGGAACAAAATGGCGGCAGTCATAAATGTGTTCCGGACAATCCTCCTCAGCATGATAGAACTGAACTTTGTGCTGCATATGGTGTTGGAAAAGGCGCATCGATCGACGTACTAACGGTAAAAAATAACGTCATCGAGCCTGCGAACAGTGTCAAATCGGAACCACCGCCACCCGCTCCCACAAGTTTGAAATCTGGCAAGTCATCCGTCACCTCCATACAAACAAGAAAAAAACGGTTGGAGATGCAAGCTGCGTTACAAAAGGCTAAAATTCGCATGGAATTGATAGACAAACAGCTCGAGGTGGATATCGCAGAACTCGAAGATGAAGAATACAACTTAGACACGGAAAAACCTGATGACTTCATCGTTGAGAAATGGTTAGAATCGAGCTACAAATCGCAAGAAAAAGATAGCATCGAACACCTGAGAGCACCATCACCTGTGCCTCCCGCTCCTGCCAGCAAACAAACGGCCGCCGGGCCGCTCCCGGCCGCAAGCAGCCGGCCAACCGCCGAGTGCGCTGCGCCGGCGCCGCCGCCGCAGGCTCGAGAAGGGAGTACTGATGCAACACTGCAAATGCTAACTGGTACTATAAAAGATCTGGCAGCCGCTGTGTGTGCTAAGGAAAATCACGCCAACCTGCTCAGCCGCTTGAGTACACCACAAAATCTACCTGAGTTCAGCGGTGATCCCATCGAGTGGCTACAATTCAAACAAGCATACGACGAGTCGACTGAAGTTTGCGGTTTCAGTACAAAAGAGAACCTATGGCGGTTGCGTAAGTGTCTCAGAGGTGCTGCTAAAGATACCGTGTCAGCTATGCTCATTAGTGCGACGTCACCTGATGTAATTATATCTACACTACAACTACGTTTTGGAAACCCAGATGTCATCATAAACCGCATACTTTATGACATCAAACGATTGCCACCAGTGCCACACGACTACCAGAAAGATATCGTCATGTTTTCATGCAAAATACGAAACTTCATCGAAGCAGTACGTGCGCTGAACACTGAAGAATACCTACAAGGAATGAGCATCGTTTCGATCATCCTATCGAAGCTGCCAACTGTGTTGCTGTCTAAGTGGATAGACTACAGTTATCCAATAATTACTGAAAATAAGGAATCTCGATTGAGTATTTTATCTGAATTCCTGCATAATGAAGCCGTAAAAGTGTCAGCTACGTCATCATCGAATGTGTATTACAGCAACATACGCACTGATAAGAGTTATCACAACTACGATAATCATAAACGCATCGAAAATAAACCGCAAACAGTGTTAACACAATGTGAACCATCAACAGATGATAACAAGTGCGAGTTTTGCAATTCTACTCATCGACACAAGCTAACGGATTGTAAACAATTCAAGAAGGCGCTTAGAAAAACGAGATGGCAATACGTAAAACGCAAAGGAATTTGCTATAAATGCCTAATATCCCGTCACACTCGAGACACCTGCCCGGCACCCGCGTGCGACAAGGACAACTGCGGAGCAGCGCATCACCGGTTGCTGCACTTTGATAACAACAGTCGTAGTGAACGAAATAACATTAACGCTAGTGAATCACAACAACAATCTGTGGAAACTGTAACACATATAAACGCTAGTGAGTGTCAAGTGTTGCTAAAAGTAGTGCCCGTGCGTATACACGGACCTAACGGTATAATTAGTGCATCGGCCTTGCTCGACGACGGCTCCACCGTCTCACTGATCAGCAGTGAGCTGGCTGAGCGCGCGGGCCTGCGCGGCCGGCGCGAGACGATGCGAGTCAGCGGCGCCTGGAGTAGTAACGAACTGGTTTGTGACGCGACCGTGACTAATGTTCGTTTATCAGGTATGGACAATAAGTTGTATACGATAAGAGCGCGCAGTGTAAATGAGCTTAACTTACCTTTACAAAAACTTAGTACTGTTAACTTGAAATCTAAAAACTTGTGTAATATTAAAGATAAGTTATATAGTTTAGACAATAAACCTGAAATATTAATTGGTCAGGATAATTATAATTTAATGTTCCCATTAGAAATTGTATCTGGGGATAAAAATGAGCCGTTCGCTACACTCACGCCTTTAGGTTGGTGTATTCACGGGGTTGGGCGTGTGCCGCAGACCAGGTCAAATTTTGGACACGTCAACCTGTGCTTCTCAGCCCCCGCAAGTGCGCCTACCGAAGACGAGCTCATACTACGAGACCTTCAGGAGCAGGTAAAGCATTATTTTTCCGTTGACTCTGTAGGTATTTCTAGTACGGTAAGACAGAATGCAGACCACGTTCGTGCCATCGCCCACCTGGAGAAAACATCGGAGCTAATTGATGGCCGCTGGTACGTAGGTTTACCCTGGAAGGACCCAAATTGTAAGTTGGTTGATTCTTACACTAATGCCTATAAAAGATTTTTAGGTATTGAAAGGAAAATGTCACGTTGTGAAGGTTTCGCTCAGCGATATAAAGAGCGTATTGAGCATTTGTTGGTCAATGACTTTGCTCAGGAGTTAACGGATGTCCAGGACTCTTCGAAAGCCTGGTATTTACCACATTTTGGAGTTGACAACCCCAACAAGAAAAAGTTGAGGTTGGTGTTCGACGCAGCTAGTAAGGCAAACGGTTTGTGTTTGAATGATTATTTACTAACTGGTCCTGACTTGTTATCTTCTCTATTTGGAATTATGCTGCGCTTTAGGGAGTACAATATTGCAGTAACAGGAGATATAAAGGACATGTTTTTAAGAATAAAAATTCACCCCGAAGATCAGCACGCCTTACGTTTCTTGTGGAGAAACAGCCCTGCGGAACCTATAAAAACATATGTGATGACATCTCTTGTATTTGGTGCTAACTGCTCACCTTTTATTGCACAATTTATTAAGAATAAAAACGCCGAGCGCTATAGTTCATCGCTGCCCGGCGCCGTAGACGCGGTATGTAACTCACATTATATGGACGACTATATTGCTAGTTTTGATGATGAGTCGTCTGCAATCGAGATGGTTAACAATATTATAAAAATTCACAAAGAAGGTGGTTTTGAAATTCGTAATTTTACATGTAACAACTTGAATGTTTTAGGAAATTTGCCAAACGAAACTGTAAATCAAACTGCTGTTCATTATAACTTGGACCAAGAGCAGTACAATGGCGAACGCACTCTTGGTTTAATATGGTTTCATAAGGAAGACAAGTTAGGATTCGATCTGACCCTGAAACGAATCCCGGAAACTGTTATTCAGGGGAAAGAGAGGCCTACAAAACGTCTCATGTTACAGGTTATAATGTCAATATTTGATATTTTTGGATTTTTATCGCCTTTCACAATTCAGGGTCGTATAATTTTACAGGATACCTGGCGCTTAAATATTGGTTGGGACGATTGTATTCCAGATACTGTTTATAACGCATGGTGCAAATGGCTTGACCTACTTAAGGTAATAAAAAACATACGCATTCCTAGGTGCTATCTGCGAGCTACGGGTGCGAGGGAGACAAACGATCAAACTGCAGTCCCTCCTCTTCACCGCTCAACGCCTACGGACGGAATTAATTATGATGCGTCTACGCATAGTGCTACGACGAGCTACGAAACTTCTGTTGCCGTAGCACCTGCTACGAGGTCTAAAAATAGATATCAACAGTTGGAACTACACGTATTTAGTGACGCGTCTTCCAAGGGAATGTGTGCCGTAGCGTATTGGCGTTGGGACGATAATGGCGTAATACATGTTGCATTTGTAGCTAGTAGGTGCCGTGTCATGCCTGTGAAACCGCTGACAATACCGCGCGCAGAGCTACAAGCAGCGTTGTTAGCAGCCAGACTCGCGAATACTATAGTTCAAGAACATAAATTAAAACCTGTTCGTCAATTTTTCTGGTGCGATTCCACTACAGTTTTGCACTGGATCAGAAATGATACTCGCTCGTATAAAGTCTTCGAGGCAAATCGTTTAGGGGAAATTGACGAACTTACAAAACAGGACGAGTGGAGATACATCCCGTCGAATTTAAATGTAGCAGACTTGGCTACGCGAGATGAATTTAACCTGCATTTGTTTCAGGACGAATGGTTGAATGGTCCAGTATTTTTAATCAGTGGCAGCGAGTCGTGGCCGAGGGACGTGGTAGGTAAACCCGATGCGGACGAGGTGAACTCTGCTATTTGTATGGCTGTGAGTGTGACTCAAGTCATCCCACGTATGGAGTTACCAGTTCCAGATCCTAAGCGTTTTTCTTCTTGGCTTCGGTTACTGAGAGCCACAGCTACGGTGCTAAAGTTTATTGATGCATGCAAAAGACTTACCAAGGAAATAGACTGCTGCGCTATGGACCGGGCGGAACACCTGCTACTGCGCTACGCACAGAATGAATCCTTTGGTGCGGAACTTGATGCAATAAACGAAGGTAAAAGTATACCACGGAATAGTAAATTACTTACCTTGACTCCAGTGTTGGATGAAACAGGCCTACTTCGCGTTGGAGGCCGTATTGATGCTGCATTGGATGTAGCCCTGGAAGCAAAAAAGCCTATTATCCTAGACGGGCGTAATCCAGTTGCTCAGCTCATCGCTCGACACTACCATGTCAAGGCCGCACATGGGAGTCAAGAGACAGTTGTTAACGAACTGAAACAGAGATACTGGTTGATACGATTGAGACCTACTGTAAAAGCGATCGTGTCTAAATGTATGTTTTGTCGCATAAAGAAATGTAAGACCCAGATTCCACGTATGGGAGATTTGCCTCAAGCGCGATTAGCTCATCACCAACGTCCATTCTCGCACTGTGGTCTAGATCTGTTTGGCCCTCTTGAGGTGGCTGTAGGACGACGCAGAGAAAAAAGGTATTGTGTCTTGTTCACATGTCTTACAGTACGAGCAGTGCACTTGGAGGTGGTTGCTTCACTAACTGCTGATTCCCTCATCATGGCTCTTCGAAGGATGGCAGCGCGACGCGGATGGCCATGTCATTTGTACTCTGACAATGGGACCAACCTGCGGGGTGCTGAAAAAGAGCTACAGCGATGCATGAGTGCCCTAGATGTAGATGTTCTTCGGCAGGAAGGCGTAAACAACCACATGAATTGGCATTTCATTCCACCAGCCAGTCCCCATTGGGGTGGGGCGTGGGAACGATTAATTAGGACAGTTAAAACGTCGCTGAAGGTGGTCCTGAAGGAAAGAGCACCCAGAGAGGAGACTTTAATTACACTTTTAGCTGAAGTTGAAAATATGATTAACAGTCGACCGTTGTCTCATGTATCAGTAGATCCGTCTACAGTCGAAACATTAACTCCTAATCATTTTCTTCTAGGAAACTCCTCCAATTTACCTACTATTGGTGAGTTTGATGACTCAGACTTATATCTAAGGAAGCTTTGGCGTAAAGCTCAACGGATGGCGGACATGTTTTGGAACAGGTGGGTAAAAGAGGTATTACCAGACATGTTGCCGCGCAGAAAATGGAACGAGGAACGAGCACCGCTGCAAGTTGGCGATTTGGTGCTTGTGGTTGACCCAAGCTCACCCCGTAACACCTGGCCGAAAGGCATTATCCATCAAATATACCCTGGTAAGGACGGGCGCACACGGATGGTTGATGTTAAGACCAAAACAGGAATCTTGCGACGGTCTGCGGCACGCGTCGCACCTATTTCCGTCGTAAATTGAGTGCTGCGATGCAGCACTAGGGTGGGGAGTGTTAGCGACGCGTTCATAATATTATTTTTAAGTGTTAATTTGTATTGTTTCTCAGTGTATTCATTGCTTAAATCCATATCACGCAAATGTATGTAAAACTGCGGTAGTTATAAGTTTGTTTTTATTAAATATTGGAGGGTATTTTGTGGCCCTATTTCTGCCTGTCATAAGCGACAGTTTAGAATGAACCGTCAGTTCAAACCGATCCACGAGCGGCACCGCACGCCGCCACAGTTGTAATACTTGGAATAAACGCGATTTCATACAAACGTTCGTTTTTCTCCGATTCGCACCTACGATCGCCAACAGTAGGTATATTCAAATTTCAGTCTGCAATATAAGCTTCGAAATTTAGGTAAAGTTGAGGAACTTTTATAACAAAACCTTACAAAGACTAGAGGTAATTATGAGAAAACTTCATAAAGTTCGGTGAAACCCACGAAAAAACTAATTTATGTAACGCTTTGAAAGTTCTTAAGTGGCTTAATAAAAATATTTATGATGATCTGACGAGCTAAGAAAATTTAATATACACTACTTACTTACTTTTACACTTATTTCATTTTCATTTACCTCTGCCCGATGATTTTTATTTTATTTTTACCAAGTTAAATAAAATATTAAATAAGGCTAATTATAAATAGGTAAATACTTATTACGTACTGCATATAAATTACTTACTTTTATAATATTAAGTATTTATTATGAATACATATTAATCGTTTCTTTATACTATTTTAGGCAGGTAGGTACTAAGTACGTCTATTATCTTAATTTATAAGCCTAACTTTGAAGTTATGAGATCAAGGGGTTTTGGAGGAGCAAAAAATACTTTAATGTCATCCCTGAAACTGTTAGCATTTATATAATTTTTGGACGGATCTTTTTCTAAATATGGCGATTCTTTATCACCATTCTTCCAAGGTCACAGCCAGGCGTGAAGTATGGTCCCAAATCGATTGTAACAATCGCATCGCTAATCGATGTGCGGACAAGCGTAATCGCCCTTTATCGTGTGATCGCTCGTTGACGACCTTACGACGTCCTTCGGCCTACGCCTTTAGTCACAAGCGGAGCGGTTTCAGTTTCTGCCAAAGCGAAGAAGAGAGGTGTAATTGAATAAACTCATAAAACTCATTTTATTTCTCAAGCTTTTAAAAAGCACTTTTACACGTCCCAGTATTATCCCTAGTACCCTAGTACTGCTTCGGGACAATACATAGGCCAGTGCTGAGAAGAAGCAGCACAAGAAACTCAGTAACTATTTTAATAATAACTAATCAGATTTCGTTATTTCCACATCACCAGGATCGGTCCGGAAATCTGATTAATTATTCTAACATATCTCTCGTCTCCGTTTTGTTGAAAACCTATTCGAGAACAACACCAGCTGGTGTTCACCAGGTGAAAATATTGATCTACTAAGCAAGAGTATTTTTTACCTGCTGTAAACCTGAAAGTCAAGAGAGGAACCTGGATACAGGCAGAGCAAGACCGGTTGTTATGGAATTTCTTGGGGAAGGGCTTTTCAGCAGTGGACGTCCTTTGGCTTAAAGGAAGAAACCTATCCAGCAGCGTACGTCTTTTTTGTAGGTTGTCGCAGGTTATGAGAGACTCTGTCCCATATACGAAGTTTTTAGTTTCACTAAAACATTATGTACGTACGTGATCCCCCAAGGTGCTATTGGCAGGATGGTCGAGGATCGCCGTTGCAATGCATACCTTTGTTGCATGAACTCCTCCAGCAAAATCCCACCTACTCTAATTTTCTGGTCAAAAAGTTGACTGGAAGAGATATAAATGCCTCCAAAAATAACTAAAAACGAAATACGCCTTCTCTTGTACAAACCTCGCACCCCCCAAGTACGCTATGACATAGCGCGTTCTTATAAAATGGCCGTCCACGTCACCGCCACATTATTTACGGCTCGTTTATGATCCCAGACAGTTTCTAGGCTAATGGCTCTTACGGCGGCCTTAAATCATTAGAGCACTGTCTACCAGTTACCGCTGACCACGAGGCAGTCTTAAGCACTGCCCTGAGCTAATTTATTAGCTAGTTTATGCTTAGATTATTACTGTTATTTCTCTATTAAGCTGTGAGGTCGGGTTATTAATTTCTAGGAAAGAAAATCTCTCAAATATTGTACCTATCAATTATATCATTTAGTTAACGATTCGTTTGTTTTCTTTAACAAGTGATGACAGAATATCAATAGGTACTATCGGGGACTCGGACGCCTTGACACCTTAAGGGCCTAAATTGTTTGCACACACACGCTCGATTATGATACGCCCCCGTTCATTCATGTTTCGGGTCTAAGCAGCGTCGGCGCACCACTGTAGATGTTTGCCCTAGCAAACCAAGCTCTATGTAAAGCGTTTAGGATTAAGTATTGCTTATTACCCGCATCCGTAGCGCTCGTTTGGCAACGTCGCATTTTAGTCAATTTGAAACCCAATAAAGAATCGCTACAAAATATTATATGGGGCTTCGTGTAAAATTTGAACTAGCGATTGCCCGCTCGGGTCACAAAATTGGTATCGCACATTCCGAGGTAACTGTGCAATTTCCCGAGAAAAAAGTAGCCCTTTCTATAATTATTGTTGATATTAAGAGTGTAAATCTCATGATATTAGTTTAGCTAGTTAAGGCGAGAAATACAAAATCATACAGTTACTTTCGAAGTTTACTTATTTAATAGGTATTTAATTTATTCGGAACTTATAATTATAAACAATATGTTATTGAATTAATTAGTAAAGAGTGGAATATTTGTGGCTTAAAAACAATTATTGTAAGATCTGGCTACATAATAACTTTCTTAAATCCTTGAATGTAAATAAAAACCTATAATAGGTTTCTATTTATTTTTAATACATTAGCAACTTTTGTTTTCCGTTTTAAAGAAACACTTATCTACGTTATTACAATTTAATACAAATATTGCACTAGGTAGCAATGATCCAGGTAATTGGTTATCGTAAATATTATGATATTTATGTAGTTTTATTTCAAATTCAATTTTTTATTGCACATTAAGTGTCTTTACACAAGGTCTTAAATCAATAACAATTAAACTTCAAACTAAATAATACTTAAACAGTTAACAATGTATAGATAAGTTTGTAAGTAAATATAAGAATTAAGAATTATTTTGAGAGGCATGGTTCAGTAATCGCGCGGAGGTCAATAAAAAGGCAATCAAACAGTCAAATTACTAGCACGGGTCAACACAAAACAAAATCAATCGGTTATTGATCACAAAACTTCACAAAAAAACAAAGGAGAGAATATGTCGACAGTTCGCCAAAGCAAAAAGCAGACAGAATATTATATAAAAACACAATATTAAAAAAATACATAACTATTTGTTTGTAACCAAATTCTATTATTAAAATTCTAAGGCTGAGTTGCACCATCTTACTTTAACTTTGACAAACGTCAAAAATCTGTCAAACTCCAAACAAAAAGCACCGGTTACCGTTATAGTTACGGTCAAAGTTAGGTGGTGCAACTCAGCCTAAAACTAAGAAAGATTGAAGAAAAAGAAATATTTCGTTTTAAACCTTAACCGTATGACAATAAAGTGCACAATGGTATTTCGTATTGCAACCTAAGCCCTGATTGTCTCTTATTGGTCGTAGTAAAAATATAGTAAAATGCGTAACCAATTAGAGACGGGGTGAGCACGTGACCGGAGCGATGCGCTTACGCTAAAATTTCTACAAAGTGGTCAGGCGGAAGAGTCCCCGATAGTACATAATAACTAAGTAGTTTTAATTGTACAACTTTAGCAACAAAATGTTCGGTTTGATGTCGAACTATAGGCTACGTAGCAGTAAAAATAAAAGTAACAAATCCGCTAACTACATAACTATGTTTAAGGCTGGGTTGCACCATCTTACTTTAACTGACAAATGTCAAAAATCCGTCAAACTCCACACAAAAAACATCGGTTATAGTTATAGTTACGGTCAAAATTAGGTGGTGCAACTCAGCCTAAGTGTAGTCCCAAATTAATAAAATTAACACCATTCATCATCACCACCGTATGTAGATTGTTGCCTACTTATAATAATTGTATGTGTTCTACCTTACAGTAGTTATTTATAAAAATGTATTTCAGAAGTTTAAATAAAATCATAAATAAATTATGCAGACCTATTGGGCCTATTATACCTGTAAGGCGTCGAGCACACTCAAACACGTAATCTAGGCTACTTAGGGCCAAATTACACCTAAACAAGTAATATTTATGTAAATTCCATTGCAATCGTTCGAGTAGTTGGAATTCCCAAGAACTGCTGAATTACTGCAATTCATGAAATGTAAATTTGAATTAACTGAAGAACCTACCTACCAGTTTAAAATTAAATCATTATTAAGGTAATATGCCAGTTATTTTGACCCTAATAAACATAAAATAAAGCCTGTCAGCATACAGAAATCATTGTTTAAATACCTACCATTGAAAATTCCATCAAAATGATCTAGCCGTTTCAGACATTATCCCGAAAACAGACAAACGAACAAAAAACATAATGTCTTTTTTCTTAAATAACTTTCATTGGCATGTCATCATCATCATCATCATCATTTCAGCCACAGGACGTCCGTCTGAACATAGGCCTCCCCCAATGACTTGCACAATCATTGGCATATATTATCTAAAAATATTTTAACGGTACAAACGGACACCTCAATTTTATTTATTAGCATGTTAAAAAACCACATTTTAAAAACATCCTCCCAAAATGTCTGACCTAGGTCGTCCCGCGTCAAAACCGTAATTATTTATTTAATAACCATCAAAATGTAAATTATTCATATCGCAATAAACGCGAATGTGCTCGTAAATATGGACGCCGGCGCAGTTTGGGTACAAATAGCTTATTTTGGACGCGATTACTCATTATTTTTGTAGTTTTGATTGTGGCATAATGCACAAAAACGTAGTAGGTTTGCATGGGCATAATACTATACTTACCATCTAGTATACTTCTGCTATATACTAAATAAGTACTATTTACTATAGGTAAATGGTAGGGCCCAAAAGATAAGGAGACATGTAAAGTGCCCCATAAGGGCTACCTTTTCTTTTTTTATTATTTTCTATTGACGTTCATAAGTGCCACTTGTGGTCTAAACTGAATAAATATTTTTGATTTTGATTTTGATTTTTGTATGTTAGACAGTCCCCTAATTCCCTATGCATAGAGGTAGAGAAAACGTCACAAAACGATTGTGTCCATGATATGTTTTACGATTCACTTAATTATTTGGGCTGAGTTGCACAATCTTACTTTAACTTTGGCAAACGTCGAAAATCTGTCAAACTCCATACAAAAAAAACACCGATTATCGTTATAGTCACGGTTAAAATAAGCTGGTGCAACTCAGTCTTAGTAAATAATTATTAAAAAGCATGTCATGTAGAACTGAACGTGATAAGATGATCTACTAGGTCTGCCGAAGGTCTGGTCTGTGTATATCGAATATAAAGTGATAGGGAAGAGGCAATAGCTCAAAAGTGTCGATATCGTATGCCGATTCCGCATATTTTCAGCTTAGCTTGAGCAGCTTATGGGATACGTATACCAATACAGATATAAGCACCACAAATTACTACTCTTTAACCCCCGTATTCACAAACAAAACAATGCTTGTTTAAGTGAAGCAGCAAATTAAATAGAGCTCTGTAATTGGCTCGTGTCACCCTCTGCGTCCACGCGCACTGTGAGACCTCATAGTAATGTTTTTAAATACGGGCGTAAAGATCTACCCGTACATACCTTCGTTATTAGTTATTTAAACGGGACTATTCCCACCTCTTTTCCCACCACTGCAACTCCTGTGTAGCCAGGATCTACAGCTTGACCGCCAACAAATAACCCAACCAATGAAGGTCAAGTTTGTCCCGGGGGAAAGTTTAACTGTCATTATAGTTATTTACCCAAAAGGTACAAGACCTGTTGCTCGCCCAAAAAGCGATCCTTCTTCCTCTATTTCCATTATGACTGAGGTATTTTAATGACCGGATTCCTGCTGTTTTGTTCCTATTCGGGATTTAAAATAGCGTAATTCAGAAGCATGACAGCTTTGTTTCTATTTCAAAGTAATTTTATGGCGTTTGATGGAGGATAAGGAATAGGGTCATGGAAATTTGACACAATGTTGTTACAAATGCCATCAACGATTTCACATGGCAACAGCGTGTGAATTGATATGAGATCATAGTGAAGTCTGCGTACGCACCGACTTGTATCTCTCACAAAAGGCGAACGGCCCATGTTTCTACAATGTGCATGTTCATCATCATCATCATCATCATTTCAGCCATAGGACGTCCACTGCTGAACATAGGCCTCCCTCAATGCTTTCCATGTTGATCTATTGGTAGCAGCCTGCGTCCAGCGCTTCCCTGCTACCTTTACGATGTCGTCTTGTGCATGTGCATGTTAGGGTAAAAAAAAAAACAAATTATTTTTCTTTCAAACTTCTCAGGTCCTAAATACAGGATGCGCCAAAAATTTTTGCAAATAGCAACGCTTGATTTCTGGAAAACAATTCGAAGTAGGGACGCGTGGGTGATGGGAAACTGTGCATAATTTCATTAATTTTAGTCACTATGGAGCGCTTTAATGAAACAACATCGTGCTTTTTTTACTAAACTGTACTTACTATGGAAATAGTTTATAATAGAATAGCTAGAGTGACAGGTAAAATAGAACGCATTTGATTTAGCCTGCTCTAACATTAAAGAAACAATCCATCTTGTTTTGCAGATTTAGATCTTACTACCTAGAGATAGTTATTTTCTTTATCGCTCTATAAGATAGATAGTAGATAGATTACATCTATAGTATCTACAATCTACAATTTCTGCATTCAGTAAGCATTTACGTAAGTTATTTATATCATATTCATTGCTATAACTTCGCATCGACGCGTATAAACTGCTAAACGTGACTCTACCGTCTCTCTCGCACGCACGTCTCGCTCGCACGATTTATACTTAATTCCGAAGTTTTGGAAACTTGATACGTTGTGTGTCGAAGTAAATTCATGTTAGGGACAGCACATTTTTATGGCAATCAGGCACTCGATGTTTATGCGATGTAAGTCACTTCTGTTAAATGTGGACATGTGAACTGAAGATTGTTTTTTTCGGGCAACTCTGAGTCAGAACGAAATCCTATCTTCTTTATTTGTTTTCATGACATACACATGGCGTTACATACATTCTTAGCCTAGGCGCAGACCACCGACTTTTAGTTGGCTGATAGATGGCCCCGATTCCAATTTATATGAAGAATCGGCCGATACCAAATCGGTGTAATGTGCGCATATGCATACATATTCATACTGATCAACAGCCCGACCAAACTAAAAAAAAACGGTGTTTCCAAAAGGTTTTTTTGTAACGCTTGTTAATCTAGCAAATAACAGTCATCGGCTGAAACGATTATGTTCAACTAGCTGACCCGGCGAACTTCGTACCGCCTTAGCGTAGAGATTTTCTTTATATTTTTTTCCGTAAAAACCTTGTACAGAGTATTAGAAAACTACAAAAAAAAATCAGCCAAATCGGTCAAGCCGTTTTCATGTTATGTCGTGACAACGGAAAACGGGTTTCATTTTTATATATATAGATGAGCTCTCCTGTCCACACATGTTACTCGTACGTAACTAGCAATTCCTCTATCGCAATAATACTTGCATACATTATAAAACCGCTTCAACTAACCGCATTAAATTATGCACGCAAATATCGGTATTTACCCAAATCTGTCGTCTTAGCGTCCGCCGCCATAACTCAAGTCGTTGTCCACGGGAATTCAATAAAAGCCGAAGTTATAAATCGCAAGTATCAAAAGCCTTCGCCCATTTATCTGGGAGATACGCGGAATTAATATTCCAAAGATATCACGGCGAGATGTCGAGGTAACAAAAATTTTGGAATTGCCTGTTGACAAGCATTAGGGATTTTGTAGATGGCCTCTTTTAAGCTTTTTTTTAGAGATTATTGCAATGGAAAGTGCACACTATTAAAGTCTAATCGTATGTCAATTTCGAAGGCCTAATATTTGGACAATTTGGACATGTTATTACTTTCTTTTTATTGAATTACTTTACCTATATGTATTCTCTATCTCGTCACACACTTATTTTTCTACACACGCATTTTTTTAATCTAATGAAATTGAAAACTATGCTGATAATAAATAAGAAGAGTCGTAAACTTTGCGCTTTAAGTTCTACTCATTAAATAGATAGGTAGAACACACTGTTGTACACCACACAATACAAGAAAAGAAAAAAAAACACAGAGACGGCACAATTAGGGAGGTTTTACCGCTATAAAGCGATCTCTTCCAAACAACCTAGACTCCAACTTTTCAGAATAAGTTAGTAAAAGGCAAGGCAATAAACGATAATATCTACAGGGTGGAATTTTGTAATGCCACCTGGAGGGAAAGTACTCTTAATATTGTAGATAGAAAAATTTTCTCAAAGAAAACATTCCTTTATTTTTGAAAAGAAATAGACCTACATTCAAAGATTTCCAAAAATTTGCTTGCCACACCCGGGAATCGAACCAACTAAAATTTGTTAAAAATTACACCCTGTATTTTTATTGCATCGATCATTAGGGTTAAGTATAAGGATGAAATTTCTCTAACAAACTTGATAAATCAAATGAAAGGAAAACCATGAAATCTTAAATTATTTTAATTATGTACAGAAAATTGTATGGTATGGTAGTGAATTTTCGAAAAATTTTCGAGAATCTTTGAATGCAGTTCTCTTTCTTTTCAAAAATAAAGGAATGTTTTCTTTCAGTAAAATTTTCTATCCACAGTATTAAGAGTACTTTCCCTCCAGGTGGCATTACAAAATTCCATCCTGTATAGTATATTAGGTACCAAATAACATATTCAACCTGCCTCAGCTACTTAACTCCGTCAGTCGATCCTAAACTATACATAGTCGATAAAACCATTGACAGCTACATGCAACATTATATGCGAATACTGTTAGTCCTCCACCGAGAATGTGGCTAGTCCCGCCCATTCACTGTCCGACACAGGTCATAGGTAGGTACTCTTCAATCATAGACCAAACCCTAATTAAAGGATATGGACAGACTTCATATCGGTGCTCGTTAATTTTCTGATACGCCTTGTGTTGGATAAATATCTGCACAAACAGTGTGTGCAGTTGCTTAGTCAAAGCTCACAATATATTCATTAGATTGTTCTGATTTATAGAAAACAAGACTTTCACCCTTCAGAGTGTCAGAGACAAACGTCAACATCATCATCAATCGTTCATCAAAGTACGCTTTCTGAAGAACTATTAGAAAACTATATGATTTGATTTGCGACATAGCCCGCAGAATCGCTAAAATCAAGTGCCAGTGGGCGGGGGGGCACAAAGCTCGTAGAGCTGATGGCCACTGGGGCAGGAAAGTTCTTGATTGGCGACCACGAGCCGGAAGACGTAGCGTGGGCAGGCCTCACACTAAGTGGACCAACGATCTGGTGAAGGTCGCGGGAGGAGGATGCGAGCAGCGCAGGACCAGTCTTTGTGGAAATCCTTGGAGGCCTTTGTCCAGCAGTGGACGTCTTTCGGCTGAAACGAACGAACGATTTGAGACCGTCTGCCCGCGCGTAGCAGGCCTTACACCGGCACACGCGGCTCTTTTGATTCGCTATACAACATTAAGCTAAGCGCAATGCTTACGAGTATGCGCTGAGTTATAGAGCGGGTTGTAATTACGTCTGTTACGCAACTGCAACGGGATCATGGGAACGATCGGACTGATATTTGAATGGATTCGATCAGTGCCATAACCGGCAAAGGCTTTATGTCGCTATTTTATCTATAGGGGACCCTTATCTGGACATCTTATTTTGCTAGCTATTTACTTACCCGAATACTAGTATTATATTATCTGTGGCCGAATGAAAATATTTGCGGAATTTTTTTTTAAAACCACCAGGTGGTTAGAACCCACGATCTTTCGACTACAGTGACCTTCTACTAGGCTATGTAGAGTTGTCGTACGAATCCGATTTGACGCGGACATGCCTATTTTTTTAAACGGAACTTTCTTGGACTTCTTGGTCTGTTACTGAAGTAGAATTTTAAATGGGCGATTCCATTATCGCGAGTGCAACACATATAGCATACATTTAAAGCTCCTTAACCACAAAACAAAAACCACCTACAATAAAAGCAATGCAAGATCAATTTCATTAAAAATTATTTTTTATATTAAATGCTTCAAAATGTTGCACCCGCGATAATGGTATCGCCCAAATATTAGGGCCTTTATTGCTTATCCCCTTCACCATATTAGCATTATAAATTCAAAAAGCCTATTACCACTAATTAACAGGAATTCGTTTACTATCTATTGATCCACGAATATTCCACCACCGTGTCACCTTTCGCGAGTTACTCAGTGGCGGATTTACCAATAGGCCAAGTAGGCCAGTGCCTAGGGCGGCAGATTTAGAGGGGCGGCAAATTTAGCAAATTTTTTTTTATAGGAAAAAAATAATTATACGTATACCTACACAATCCATCTATAAATAAACGATTAATAAACGCACTGTAATATATACTTAGGTACTTATGTGATCATGAATTTTAAAATATTCCAATAGCGTTTCAATAAAAATAAAATAAAAAACTCTTAAGTAACACAGGATCTTCGGAGCCTAGCACGAGCACCATCTCTCCACAACTTCGTGTATATTGTTTTACAGGGTAGCCCAGAAGAAAATTCACTTTTGAAAATTCAAGGAAACGAAAACTGTACATTTTTGTAGAACTTAAGCTATTGCAATTTAAAGGAAATTTAGTGCAATTTATTTTAAAATTTTATCTTTTATAAATTTTATCGTACATGTGATTCCCTTGACGTTTACAACATTCGGTCAACATATATCAACATTTTGGAAAACTTTCGTAAGCGCTGATGCACACGACGCCGCTACCGCGCCGCCGCCGCGCCGTCGCCGCGCCTTTGCACTGTTTATACGCGCCGCGTGAACACCGCTGCCGCCGCTTACTCGGTGCGTGTGAACAGTGTAAGCGGCGCGGCGACGGCGCGGCGGCGGCGCGGTGGCAGCGTCGTGTGCAGGAGCCCTTAGAGTTACCTCAAAATGGATTCAGGATGGATGAATGCTGCAGAGTTTTTGGATTATTAGAGTATACTCTGCTCATAAGGTAACCTCACAAAAAGAAGTCTGCTGGAATGAGATTAGCGCTTCTTAGAGGCAGTGAGATTTCACCACTGCTTAATTGGTTTGTTGCATTGAAAGGATGATTAATTTTGGGAGCGCTATACCTACTGGTAGGCTGAAAAGCTTTTTGATTTCAAAGCTGCAAGATTTGCAAGGTTATGACCGGAGCACTTGGTTTCATCAAGATGGGGCTACGTGTCACACTTCAACTGAGAGCATTTAGATGGTAAGAGACATGTTCCCACAAAAAAATAATTTCAGGCAGGGGTGACATCTCCTGGTCACCAGGAAGCCCTGATCTCACTCCAGAAAATTATTTTTTGTGGTGTTACATTAAGAATAGAGTATACTTTTATAATCCAACAACCATGCAGCAACTGAAGCTGAGAATTCGGCAAAAAATTTAAAATAGGTTTCAAAGTAATTCTGACGAACGCATTCCAAGATTTTCATGTTTGTTGATCGAATGTTGTAAGCGTCAAGGAAAACTCCTGGGCGATGTAATTTAATAAAGGTAAATTTAAAAATAAATTGCATTAAATTTTCTTTAAATTGAAATAGTTAAAGTTCTATAAAAATATAGATACAGTTTTCGTTTCCTTGAATTTTCAAAAGTTAATTTTCTTCTGGGCCACCCTGTATTACCAAGCCTTGGTCTTTCTGTTTACCTTTAAGTAGTTCTTAGCTAATTATACTGGATATAGCACTTCGCATGGCTCTGTGCACATTCAGGTGAGAAGCTTTTCTTGCTTAAAACGGGTTAAAAACTATCTACGATCTACTTTAAGTCAAGAAAAGCTTATAGGCCAGTAGAATTAAACACAAAAATGAATTAAATCGGAAATAATTATATGATCAAACGAACTTACCAAGTGAAGTTCGATCTGAATTATCCTGTTTTCGCCGAAGAGATTTATTTTACCGTGTAGTACCCCTGTACGACAAGCTAATCCGCACACAATATTCAGCGTAGTAGTAGTAAAAAACAAAAGAGCGGGCAACCCCACCCCTACCACGCTGTGGGCTCGGTGTCCGAGCGGTCTCATTATATTTAGAGAAGAGATGACATTGACGTTTACCTCCAGGGAAGAAGATATAGAAATCTTCGGGTTGGGAGGGACCTTAAATCTCTTCGGCGAAAACAGGATAATTCAGATCGAACTTCACTTGGTAAGTTCGTTTGATCATATAATTATCCTGTTTTCGCCTCCGAGATTTATTTTACCGTGTAGATGTTTAGAGCATGGATCAATGTCCATGTTAAATGGTTAAGAGAGTAAATGTCAATGTACTAAATACATAATAAAGCAATATTTTTGTATTATAATCGTATTGCATCACTTATTCATAACAATAACAAGTATCACGGTCTCAACAAGATTTTGTTCATTATAGAGTATTATTATATACATTTATTTGTACTTCTATTAACTGTTAAGTACGACTACTGATTGTAAAAAGTTGCCAAGACAGTTGACAGAGCATCCTGTCTATCCAGCACACTGGCTAATTGTGTCAACGTTGACAGCGGCGCAAACCGCAGGCAATACTGCCGCGTGTCGCGTGCTGTGTGGGCCGAACACCCTCGTGTCGACACTCCTTTCCTATATTTATCCAGTTTCATCTCAGAACTGAGCTTGACGACGGTAGTGGTTAACACCGAATCGATCACAGTCACTGCAAGGCTAACACTCTGATTGTTGTTAAACATAAGCTCACTTGCATTTTAATTAAATAAATAAATAATGTGGTTAATTAAAACTTATTAATTTATTTGGATACAGTTTGACCAGTATTCCAACACAGTATTAATTTGGATTCCAAGTAACACTGTTGCGAGGAAAAAGTTTGGTTTCTATTTAATAGCACCTTTTAATAGCAATCTTTTGATTCTTGAAACCTGACCTATAAATTATAATATTTATTTAAATAATTATATATTTCAATAAATTATATGATTTCACTAACGATATTGCTAAGCGGTGGTTATTTAATGTTATTATAGGATGCACCCGACTTTAGAATATGCTAAGAAAATAGAGTAAGGTAGGTACAATGATGTAATTGAGCATTGTAAAAATATTTATTTGTCAGTCATTTGGTGTAGTGGTTTCGAAACGGACTACTATGCCGAGAGGTCCCGGGTTCGATCCCCAGCCGGGCAGAAATTGAATTGATACATTTTAATTTCTGTGATGGGTCTAGGTGTTACTATGTATAATATGTACTTATGTATATAAAAAACGGTATTTAAGTATGTTTATATCCGTTGTCTAGGACCCATAGCTTTGCTCAGTTTGGGACTAGGAGCGTAGTGTAAAATGTCGAAGGAAGGATATTTATTTATTATTTGCGGAGTGTATAGCGGAGTCTGGTACGTTTTGTTTGATCCACGACTGCCAAATACAAAACTCACTGCCAAGGAAAGGTAAGCTTAAATGGGCAATATGGTACTACTGATGTACCTGTTGCCCCAGCATTATATTTTTTTTATTTTTTATTTTTTAGTGAAAAAACGTATTAACGTCTAAAAAAATGGTCGCCATTCTAAGGCGAATTAATTGGAATTAATTCATGTTAATCGTGTAGAAATCTTTACGCCAGACGATAAAATATTAATTATGACTAAATATCAAACAAAGTTCAAGAAACAAAAAATAGGTTTATGTCATATACTGAGACCAAAGCGTCTAACATTTTCTGAGACAATATTAAACCAAGCTCCTACTCCGTGTCTTTATTCAGACACCTTGATTCAGTCAGCTTCAGTATTATGACTGTGATGATTGAATTTTTATAATCATGCTAAGAAAAAATAACAAAATACTAATTCTCAATTTATACTTCATAGAAAGGGAAGAAAGACTCATTCATTATTATGAGTTTGTGGCAGCGTTATCGATTCGTAAAATAATATCGCATTATTTTTGGTATTATTAAAAAATGTCCTTAATCTAAACTAAAGGTTACAAGTAGTGGTAGTACTGGTAGGTACCTACATAATACATAGTTTATTTTATGTGGTTGATTCGTTCTTTGACTGACCAAAGTCCACTAGTCCTGTTATTATTACAGGCGGCCCGATTTCTTTTTTGATGCGTCAATAATTTTCTATTACATTGATTACAATGTAATTATTATTGTGTTATATTTATAAAGGCATAGTTATTATCGCTTTAACGCATAATAAGATACTTTGCTTGTCTAAAAGATTTAGCAAGATAAGAAATGATTCAATGTATTTCATGATGTCGCATCTCTTCTTATGAGAATTCTAACGTTATACATAAATAATTTATACGAACCAATTGTAAAACAGAACATGGAGTTAAAACTGACCTCTTTTTTTTTTTTTTTTGTAAATAAATAATAATATTGATGATGAAGCCTTACTTTGTAAGACTATCAATAGTATTATTAGCATTAATCATACATTGATTAGTAGGTACAAACCTACATAATAATGTTTTTCCAATACAAGAAAAAATTACGTCATCTTATGTACCGATACCGATACAGTTTAAGGAAGCTCTTAGATTTTATCTATTATTTTATAGATACAAGCTGGTGAGACGTCATGAATAAAAAAATAAACTTTGTAATATATCAGGGCTAAAGAAAGGCCGCAAAGAGACAAAAAAAAATGTTGCCTGTTTGTTCAGATACAAAACAAACATCCGTTAAAATAAGACCATAATAAAATTCTATTTTCTTTTCAGTGGCTATCGTGTTTATGTAATAAACATATATTAATAAGTTTCTTTAAATCATAAATGAATCTTTTGTTAAAAGTTTAATTGCGGTTAAAATATCATCCCTTTTGAAGTGCTTAAACCACATAAACTTTGTTTAGCATCTTATATAAACGCTATCTAAGACCACCATCTAGGAACATTTTTTTTTTTTTAACAAGTGGGTAATCTCAGAATGTACTCGTGGCGACGGATGCGATTAAGAATATTCTTAATATCAACGTCTCTGCGCCGACGTGTATAATTATTTGTTGTGTATAATTAATTATGTTTACTCGCATGGTTATGATGATTATGAAAAAATTCATCTGGGTTCGAATCGGGAATCGAATAGGTATCTCGGTACAATAAATTCTGTAACCGGATATTAGGTACATTGCATTTAAAATAAAAATATTTTAAGCGGCCAGCACATACCTGTACATAGATGGCGCGTCGTCTAGGGACGCGGGTTACCTTGGTGTTCTGGTCGGTCTTTAATGGCGCTTCCCGCGTTGCGCTGGCAGCGCTGGGCATGCGGCGGCGGCGGCGCGGCGCTGCGGCGTAAATAACGGCGCCTGCGCTTGTGGAAGGCGGCGTGGTTGCGCCGCGGGCGGGTGATAGGTCTTAGCCCATCATACCATACAGCAGGGCGTAGCTTGTCGGTACGGCCTCTGTATAAAGCCTCGATTCACACAGTTATGCGAACGGCTAAAGCTTAAATTATATATTCAGTGCAGCAGCCTGGATTAGTTGTCATATCAAATAAATACCTCTTTTCCCGTTTTAGAGGATTATAATGAGTTATAGTTGTCGACCGTCGATGTAATTGGTCGACCGACCGGAAATGTAGAAAGATCTTTGTAAGTTTCCAACAAAAAAATGTGAGACTGATAAGTACTCACAATCACAATGTCAGTTAATATGAGTCGTTGCATAGAAAAAACGACATATTGTCATACTTCGTATATAAAGTAGGCATTTATTTCCACTTCGACTCGGTTCGGTCAACAAACCGGCCTAAGGTTTATTTAGGATCTTTTATTCTGACCTTATAATAGCAAGTAATGAATCTACATAAATATGCACTTTGAATTTTGATCTGATACTTATTTCTTTCTTACTAGCCTTTGTATTTAGACCAATATCGATTGGTGTAATGTATAAAAATACGAAACAACAAAATTATTCAGTTACCCTTTGTAGCATTGAACAATGTGTATGGCCACAGGGTCATCGGTCGTTATAAAAGCAGGCGGAGGCTCGACTGGGGCGAGTGTGTCCGCGGCGCCGGGTCATCAGGCTCCAAGACGGTTGATGGTTCATAAGGTGTAAGGCCAAGAAGGCAAGCTCTTAATGTGGGTAGTTTCGTACAAACGCAACATTTTTCTGTATGAGCTCATTATGTTGTTTTTACGGCTTTTAAAAATGGCCGAAAAGAAGATACTTAACTCGTAAAAGTGAATAATATTACAATACCTGGCTATCTCGGTAGTTAATATCTCGTTTTTACTCGCTAGAGCAAAAAACGGCTACTGGTTAAAAAATAACCGAACATGAAGTGGCTGCTGGTTAATATCTCGTATTAACGCTACTGGTTAAAAAATGACCCGCAAAAATGACCGAATATAAAGTGGTTGCTGGTTAATATCTCGTATTAACTCGCTAGAGCAGAAAATGGCTACTGGGTAACATCTCGCATTACCTCGGAGAAAAAAATGGCTACTGGGTAACATCTCGCATTACCTCGGAGCAAAAGAATGGCTACTGGGTAACATCTCGCATTACCTCGGAGCAAAAAATGGCTACTGGTTAACATCGTGCGTTAACTTGGAGCTAAAAATGGGTCAAAGTTACGCGTCGTGTCACAACGCTTATAATAAAAATGTACGAGCACTTGCACAAAATAGTTGTTACAACCAACCTTGTGTTGGGTCTAATTCTCGTCACTACACTGCACAACTTAAAATAATTACGTTTTTTGTCGGTAAAAACGTCCTGGTGACGTCACTTAAGCATTTTTCTTATACTGCGTGCGGTCGTTGCGCGTGCGCACAAAGGAATGAGACCGCTCGGACACCGAGCCCACAGCGTGGTAGGGGTGGGGTTGCCCGCTCTTTTGTTTTTTACTACTACTACGCTGAATATTGTGTGCGGATTAGCTTGTCGTACAGGGGTACTACACGGTAAAATAAATCTCGGAGGCGAAAACAGGATAATTCCTACTAAAGATTTTAGTGCTTTAATGGCTTCATTAGTTGCCCATAAAGACTCTCCTAGGTTTTCGACTTCGACGGAGTTGTGTTTAAGTGGTGGGGGCCCCCGAAAGGGGCGCTTTTTGGTTTTCCGGTTATACCGCGTAAAGGACTTACCCTATCGAAAAGTGGTCTTCCTGACGGTTAAAGGGCATTTAATCCTGCATTAAATAAGACCAAATCCATATGTTTTGAACAAACCGTTCTCGTGCAAATGTCGTGCACGTCCAATGGCTCGTTACCCGCAGGCTTCCAAGTCTTGAAAAGGAGCGCCTCAACCAGTGTAACCCTATCAAGGCTTACGAGCTGGATGCGCCTATCCATGTTCGTCCCAGCCGTTCCTTAACTGTGGTTGCTGCACCTCTTCCTGGCACTCACCTGAACGACTCTGTGTTACCTACTGTGGCTGCCCCTCTTCCTTGTATCCTCCTGCAGGACTGCGTTGCCTAGCCATATGCCTGGTCTAAGGTTCGACGCCAAAAATCAACAACAACAAGTTCATATTATAACGCTGAAAAGTTTTTTGTTTGTTTGTTTGAACGCGCTAATCTCAAGAATTACTAGTTTGATTGAAATAATTATTTTTATATAGTATTTAAACTATTTTCTCGCGTACGAAGTTGATTTTGTGGCGTCGAACCTTGGACCAGGCATATGGCTAAGCAGTGCAATCGTACAGGAGGGTACAAGGAAGAGGGGCAGCCACATTAAGTAACACAGAGTCGTTCAGGAGAGTGCCAGGAAGAGGTGCAGCAATGGGACGAACAAGGATAAGCGAATCCAACTCGTGAGCCTTGACTGGGATACGCTGGTTAAGGCGACCCTTTACAAGGCTTGGGAGCCTACGGGTAACAAGCCATTGGACGTGGAGAGGGTCATTCATTATAGGTACACATATTTTCTACTTTGCCGAACATTTTCACGAGAACGGTTTTTTTGAATTTGGTCTTATTTAATGCAAGATTAAATGCCCTTCAACCGTCAGGAAGACCACTTTTCGATAGGGTAAGTCCTTTACGCGGTATAACCGGAAAACCTAAAAAGCGCCCCTTTCGGGGGCCCCCACCACTTAAGCACAACTCCGTCGAAGTCGAAAACCTAGGAAAGTCTTAATGGGCAACCAATGAAGCCATTAAAGCAATAAAATCTTTTGTAGGAATTATTTCTGATTTAAAATCTAATTCTTGCTTTATCTCTTTTGTGCATAGAGTCAGAACTTATGAAAAAGATTTCATACGTCGATATAATTAATGATTTTGCTAATTTAAAATCTCGCAAGAAAATAATGTAAAACTTATTTGATCTCATTGTCTGTCACCATTAACCCATTTAGACCGATAGTTATTTTTGTAAATAAAAATTGATTTTTCAGCAAAAACTCACAAAGGAAAGCCTAAAAATCATGAAAAAAATATTTAAAAAAATGATCCATAAATAGGGGGCCGTGGGGAGCCTGTACCATATAGGGTACAGTAGGTCTATAAGCAAACAAAACATAGTCGTTGTTCAAGGAAGATTTTTATTAATTTTTGTATGTTATAAAATAAAAATAAAATCACATAATCACTAGTATCACACTTGGCATATCTTGTAACACGTTTTCTGTGATACTAACCACATTTGGTTATTTTTTCCTACCTTCTCCGAAGTTAGTGAGGATAGCTGAAGAAGACCTGGCTTCTTCTGATTTGTTACGTTTAGTGCTATCCATAATCGCATTTAGCAACACGACGATGGAAATTTAGCAAATCCATCGAAGAAAACTCTGAGGGATATTATTTACATTGACACTATCTTTATCGCCTAAATCTTCATCAGTCTGATCATCATTAGCGGTCATCTGACAAGACAGCAGTAGAAAAATACCAAGATTGCTTTATGTTTACTGAAATTATCAAATTTTTCATGAGTTGTGGCAATATAATGAAGCATCAATAGCCTAAAACAAATAAAAATAATAATAATTAAAAATAAAAATAGCATGATTTGCTCATGCATAGACCTACTGTACCCTATACGGTACACCTATTTTAGACTGGAATAAACCGTATAAAAATAATCTCAATAATATTTTTTTTGTAGTCATGATATCTATTGTACTCTATTTTTAAAATAAAATTGATAAATGACATAATTTACCATGAATAATAAGAAATTATACCTTCTTTAATACATTGTAAATATTTTTTTTGTCTTCTGTAGAGGAATTTCATAAATATTTCCGAAACCACTTGTTAAAACATATTTTAAAATATTTTTATGAAAAATAATCACTTTAAGCTTACTTTCATAATCATTTTTACAAATTAACAACAATTTGATACTTCGAAATATTTTCAAAAAGATACCGTACCACATAGGGTACGGTAGGGCTAAATGGGTTAACTGAAGTTATAGGACCTTTTTTAATTGAAATTGTTTGTATTGTTTTTAAACTGTTAAGTCCAATAAAAAATATTTACCAAAAACAATGTTTACTGACCACACATTATTTTGTCTGTGTTCATATAGTGTAGGTATTTTTAAGTCATGCCTTTGCCCACCTTAGGATTAGTACATACTGCTGTTTTTAGGTCAACATTAAACTCTTCATTACATAGCGGGTTGCAATAATAATCTAGTAACTGACAGAAATATCATTAAGTTCACAATCATACTAAAAACGGGATTAAACTAACGTATTGAATTTCAAAATTCAGTAGGTAGGGGCGGCAAAAATTGAATGGCCTACTAGCGGCAAATTTGTAAATCCGCCACTGGAGTTACTCGAAGGTTGCAAGCGCCAAATGTTAATCGTAACGGAGTAGATAACTGCGTCTCTTATCGCTGGAGTGATGAATTTAGATTTAGTTATTTATTATCCTATAGCCTTGATCTTGATCCTTGGTATATGGGCTATCCAAAAAATAAGAGTTTTTCAAATCGGACCAGTGCTCCTGAGATTATCGCGTTCAACCGAACAGACTCTTCAGCCTTATATTAGAATAAGTATCACTTGTAATTAAAATTTCTTAGCGATTAGAGTCGCTTCTCAAACTTAATAAACAACTTGAAAATATGAAACTGCCTAAGGCGGGAAAAATTCGACGGGTTCATCCAGTGTCTAAGTAAGTAGCTCAGCTGGAACAGCAGTCGCCTGGCAAGCATAAGGTCGTGGATTCGATTCCCGCCTTAGGCAGTTCGATTTTTTCAAATTGTTTATTTTAAAATTTAAGTGGCCCTAACTATTAGCATATTATGCAAAAACTCTTTAGTCACCTTTCGCGAATTACTCGAAGGTTGCAAGCGCCAAATGTTTTAATCGTAGCGGAGTAGATAATACTGCTTCTCTTATCTCGAGGAGTGATGAATAGGGCCGCGTGCACTTTGTTTTAGTGCTGTCGAGACTCTAGCTACTTTTGTACAAGCTTGTAGAAACGCTTTGATTGGGTTGTCTAAACTTATTTTTTTATAAATAAATATCCCTGGATTCTTTGGACATTTTACACTGCGCTTCTAGTCCCAAACTAAGCAAAGCTTGTACTATAGGTACTAGACAACGAATATAAATATAACTAGCGGCGACCCGTGAATTCGTACGTGTGGATCCCGTTTTACCCCCATAGGAGATGTTTCGCAAAATCCCGTCTTAGTGAGCACCTACGTTCTAAAAGGAACCCCCATGCAAAATTTGAGACTAGCAATTGTAGTTTCTGAGATTTCGTGATGAGTGAGTGAGTGAGTCAGTGACCTTTCGCTTTTAATATAGATAAATAATTACTTATCCTTGGACATTTTACACTGCGCCTCTAGTCCCAAACTAAGGAAAGCTTGTACTATAGTACTAGACAACGGATATAAACATATCTAAATACTATATTATGCAAGTCTTTAGACCAAAAACAAATAAAATAAGCGTCGCCTTTGTCGTCGGGCTAGCGACAGTTAATTAATTTATTAGAAGAACATTTATAGAAAGCTTAATGAATTTTGCTAAAGCTGATTGAAATATAATTGGCTAGCCTAGAACCAAATATAGGTAAGTCTGTCTAGACTACACAAAGGTAAAAGTAAAAAAAAACAAAAGTCGTCTTTTCCAGCCAAATGACGTTCACTGCTGAACGAAGGCCTCCACCAAGGATTTTCATGACAACTAGTCTTGCACTGCCCTCATCAAGGTGTCCCCCACTTACTACTCGTCCTGCTGACTCATCTGAAGGAGACTCTACAGTCTTAAGATGTTGACGATTATGTGTACTTGGGATTTAAACAGTAAAGTAGGCCTAGGATGCGCGCCGCGATAAGCGCTTATCACGCCATTATATCGATTTTCCCCATACATTTTGACGTCGATAAAGTATATCACGACGCGCATCCTAGCCCGGCAGGTCCAGTTAAGTTCAACTTCGAGAAAGAGGCCAATCGTCGAGTCCAATCCAAAGTGCCTAACATAAATTTAAAAAAAATCGATACGCTAGCTAGTTATTTAAGAGAAAAGCCTGCAAAATACCTTATAGTAGGCCTATAGATCATAGATCAAGGATACCCCAAATGCCAGTATTTCGCTGCAACTTTAACAAATCAAAAGCGGTGTACAGGCGACATCACTTCAAACACTGCATCTTATGCAGTTGCAATAGGGGTGAGTTTACATCAAAAATGTAAAGCCTGAAGTGCTGTACGTTGCTATCACAGCCTAAATCAAATGAACAGCCTTCAAAGGGCCTGTTCTTATTGTTACATTCCGATAAAGTACATTTGTTTGTTCGGATTCCATTACAAGTACCACAGAATAATGTACCTAATACCTAAAAGTAAACAGTTTGTTCAGCTTGATTGCCATTCTATCCGGGATAGCATAAGTCATAAGTATCATAGAGTCAATAATAAACTAAGTTCTTATAGTTTTAGGGTTCCATTTGCCAGACTGTCGATCGGTCAGGCTGTATAGTCATAAACCGTACCTACCTAATCAATAGACTAAAAACTCAAAATGTGTCTGCTCTAATTATGTCCTTCCAAGCAAAGGAAGAACAATAACCTTAACTTATTCTTCACTTCACAAAAATTAAGTAAACTTTACACACCTAACTAACTTGGGACTTAACCTGACGTGACCACTAAGCTGAGCTTGGGATTCATCCATATTTTGCTTCGGAGAGGTATTTCTGGTAATTCCCTTCTTCTTCTTCTTCTTGTCGTGTCGACAACAAACTTACACAGTGTCAGCCCAAAACTACGCTACAATTAGAGTGGCGTTGTCAGCAGCATTCATTAAATCCTCCTGCGTGCGTCGCCCTCTTACAGTGGAAATTAAATGACATCACGTTAATGTTATTTGAATTTTCAAAATGCAAATAATTTATAGCATTAGCTTCCTTATTTACTATTGGCATCACCTTTAAGTAATTTCTAATTAAATAAATTCAATATACTTCTGCAACCAACTGTACAGTAATATTGTTAAGAAGAGCCATCTATTGGAGCGCGTGAGAAGCTCCAACCAAAGATCAATGGCAATACTATCACCGAGCACACCGCATCGATTACGTCACGCGATGTCAAGAAACTACAACAGATGGCGCTGAAGCACACCTATAAAAACGATTGCACAGACGCTTAACGTCTCTCATTCTCATTTGAACTTTCAACTGAAATATTGTAAACGCTTTATTGTAAAGTAATAAATCCCAGTATATCTTCAAAGTCGCCTGATTTACCCGTGTTGATCCATACACACAAGAAGATTAGGAGTCACAGACAATAGCTAGAAATTAGAAGCCTAGGAACACACTCTGAACACGCAAACATTGGACCTTCAGAGCCGCATCATCCATCATCACATCGAGGGATCAGCAAAGGGTCTGGCCAAATCGTTCCTTTTTCCCCCATCTTATCCCATTTCAATTTTACTAAAGCTGTGCTTGTTCCTCTAGGTACCGTGTTGTGCTTCCTCACGAGTCACGTACGCAGTTTACAGGAATTTGGTGAGTACCCACTTTTATAAATCGTCAAAATGAGTGTTGAAAACGTAACCGTTCGTTGTATATCTCCTAATTTGTGCGTAGATTCTGATGATACTGTAATTAGAGAATTAAATAAAAAACGCGGTTCAATCAAGGGTAGACTGACGTTATTCGTAAAATTTGTAAATTCTTTTCATAGCCACTCTCGTCCTAACGATAAACAATTAACCGAATTAAAATTGCGTAGTGAATTAGCCAAATCATTATTTAGTGAATTTAATAGCATTCAAACCTCCATCGAAATGCTCATGGTGTTAGATAGTGAAACTGCAATTCAGTTAGAACATCGTGAATCATTTGAAAATATTTATTACGAAACCATGGCAGAAGCAGAAGGTTTAATAAAACGTTTTAGCCTTTCTGATACAACTAGTGCTAGTTCTAGGTGTGAAGCTTCGATAAATATTAAGCTTCCTACTATTTCACTACCCTCCTTTGACGGGTCGTTTGAAAATTGGTTAGAGTTCAGGGATACCTACCTTTCTATGATTCACAACTCCACCCAGCTTGATGACATTCGTAAATTCCATTATTTGCGTACATCGCTAACTAGTCAGGCAGCTCAAGTTATTAAATCAATAGAATGCACATCAGAAAACTACACAATAGCTTGGGATTTGCTCAATGAGAGGTATAATAACGTCAAGTTGCTGGTACATAATCATGTGAAGTCTTTATTTACCATTCAAAATCTAAATAAAGAGACTTCATTTCATTTAAGGAAATTAATTGATATAGTTTCAAAGAATTTACGTGCCTTAAAGACACTCGGGGAACCTATAGAATATTGGGATACACTTATTATTTATATCATTACCTCCAAATTAGACGCAGTAGTTGAGAAAGAGTGGGAGGAACATAAAAATAATTTATTTACGCAGCATCATAAACGCATTAAGTTAGACGATCTCATTACATTCTTGAAAAATAAGGCAGACACTTTAGAAATGATTAAAGCGCATAATTCTTCATCATTTTCTAATAGTAAAGTCCCTTTTGATAACAATAAAAAACCTCAACAACAATCGCAACAAAAATCACATATTTTCGCTTCAACAAAAAATAATGTGAATTCCAAAAGTACCCGCACATGCTCATTATGCAGCGGAAATCATTCGCTTTATTCTTGTACTAAGTTTTTGGATTTAAACGTTAAAGAGAGATTAGAATTCGTTAATAATAAAAGGTTATGTGTTAATTGTTTACGAGCTGGACATTTCGCTTCAAATTGTTATTTTGGTCCGTGTAAACAGTGCAGTAGAAAACACAACAGTTTATTGCACAGTAACAATAATGATAAAGTAGAAAACGCATTAGTATCAGTCGTGGAGTGCCAACCGGATTCGAACCCCGTACTGCACTCGTCGGCAGTGTTGCATACAGCCGAACCGACACGAAACGAGAATTCGAACAATAGTTTGTATACGCAGGCGTCAGAAACTGTTTTATTATCCACAGCTTTAGTGGAGATAGCAGGTAATGACAATGTATATCATAAGGCTCGCGCTTTGTTAGATAGCGGCAGTCAACACTGTTTAATTACAGAAAATTTACGTAAAAAATTAAAAGTCGATTCGATACAGTCCACATATAATATCACAGGAATAGGGCATTCACACACTCAGTCAACAGAGTTGTGCGAAATTAAGGTCAGGTCATTAAACGGTGATTATAATACTCGCTGTAAATGTATAGTTTTGAAACATATAACTTCAAATTTACCAACAGTTCCATTACATTATAACTCTTTAGACATTCCGAATAATATTCAGTTAGCCGATTCGTTATTTTATTTACCGTCAAAAATTGACTTATTGATTGGGGCTGACGTGTTTTGGGAATTGTTGATAGAAGGTAAAATGCGTTTACAGGCAGGTCCTTACCTACAAAACACTACGCTAGGTTGGATTATTTCAGGCATTGTTTATAATTCAAAATCAATAAATAATAAAAGCCGTGTGGTGACGGCAGAGGAGAATACATTTGTCACCAACCCCTACTCTTCCCGCGGGTGTCGTAAGAGGCGACTTAGGGACTACACATCAAACAGAGAACGGGCAGCAGCGCTCTCTGAAAAACATCAATCTTTTAAACTGCGATCTCCTACTCACTTGAAGCATTAACTTATTTACATAATATTCGCGTACCGCGTCATGTTGTAGGAACGTGTGACCATTCTAGGATCGAATTACACAATATTTACGGATGCGAGCGAGGCTGCATACGGTGCGTGCGCTTATGTTCGGACGTGCAATAGTAATGATGACGTCATCACGGTGAGATTATTATGTTCGAAGAGCCGCGTCGCGCCAGTGAAACCGGTTAGCATTCCACGGCTCGAGTTATGCGGTGCACTATTGGGAGCTAGATTGTATGATAAAATAATTAAATCACTTCGATTGAACTTTGACAAAGTTGTTTTTTGGACAGATTCTACTATAGTTCTCAGATGGTTGCAAATGTCACCACATCAGTTAAAGACTTTTGTGCAGAATCGCGTTGTTGAGATAAATGAGTTGACAAGCAACACAATTTGGCTGCATGTAAACTCGTCAAATAATCCAGCTGACCTGGTTTCCCGTGGAGTACTTTTAAATGAATTGAGTTCATCAACTTTATGGTGGAACGGACCCACCTTTTTATTTGAAGATAGCATAAAATGGTCACAAAATCAAAATAATATTTTACAGAACTTAAATGATTTACCTGAGTTAAAACTTCCCACTACAAACTTGTTGTGTAGTAGCGATTCTAATTTACCTATCATTGATTTCAGCCGATTTTCTAAACTAAATCGATTACAAAGAACTTGTGCTTATGTAATGCGTTTTATACATAACATACGAACAAAATCTATTGATGAGCGGTTACACGGGCCGTTATCAGTAGAAGAACTTGATAAATCCTTATTGTTTATAGTTAGACAGGCACAAATAGAATCGTTTCCTGAAGAATACAATGCGCTTTATAATAATCTTTCTATAAATAAATCAAAACGTAATATTTCCAGTTTAAATATATTTTTAGATGCTGACAAAATCATAAAGAGTCGGGGGCAGATTAGTTAATTCTGAATTTTCATATGACAAAAAGCACCCCATTTTATTGTGAAGTAAACATATCTTTACCTATTTATTATTTCAAAGTCAACATTTAAAATTATTGCACGCTGGGCCTCAATTAATTTTATCTCATATCAGAGACAATTGGTGGCCACTAGGCGGTAGAAACTTAGCAAAAAAAGTCGTTAACCAGTGTGTCATATGTTGTCGTTTGAAAGGTAAAATAGTACAACCAATCATGGGTAACTTACCAACTGAACGAGTAACTGCAAATTTTCCTTTCATAAACTGTGGAGTAGACTATGCTGGACCTTTATTTATTTTAAATAAGAAAGGTAGGGGTTCCAGACTAGAAAAATGTTATTTATGTCTGTTTATATGTTTTTCAACTCGAGCGATACACTTGGAACTAGTAACTAGTTTGTCTTCACAGAGTTATATTTTAGCACTGAAACGATTTATTTCCCGGAGAGGAAAACCTTATCAAATATTTTCCGATAATGGACGTAACTTTGTAGGAACAGCTCGTGAATTTTCAGATTTTTTAAAGAGTAATTCTCAGTCTATCATTGATTACGCTTCAGATAATCACATTAAATTTAAATTCATTCCCCCTTACGCGCCTCATTTTGCCGGTTTATGGGAAGCTGGGATCAAGTCCTGTAAGCACCATATAACACGTGTGGTAGGAAATGTAAACATGACTTATGAGGAATTCAGCACAGTTTTGGTACAAATTGAAGCTGTCCTGAATTCCCGCCCTATGTATCCTTTATCCTCAGACCCCAACGACTACTCTCCGCTCACTCCTGCCCACTTCACTATTGGTCGGCCGCTGACTGCACCTGCAGAGAGTGATATTACCGCTGCAACCACGAACACACTCAATCGTTACCAGCGAGTTGAACAGCTGAGGCAGACATTTTGGAGGAGATGGTCTACAGAGTACATATCAGAGCTTCAGAAACGTACTAAATGGCAACAGAAAACTGAAGACTTGCAAACTGGAACATTGGTTGTCATAAAGGACGATAACCTTCCGCCGCTGAAATGGCGGTTAGGACGCATAATAACTCTGATTTCAGGCAGTGACGGCGTACCAAGGGTTGCTGTCATTCGGACGGCCACAGGCATCATACACAGGGCATTCTCAAAGATATGCCCACTTCCGGTCGCTGAGGTGCCAGGTTCGAGGCTCGGCGCGTGACACGACGTGAGCTGAGATGTTGAGAGGGAGTCTCTCAAGGCCCGCCGGAATGTTAAGAAGAGCCATCTATTGGAGCGCGTGAGAAGCTCCAACCAAAGATCAATGGCAATACTATCACCGAGCACACCGCATCGATTACGTCACGCGATGTCAAGAAACTACAACAGATGGCGCTGAAGCACACCTATAAAAACGATTGCACAGACGCTTAACGTCTCTCATTCTCATTTGAACTTTCAACTGAAATATTGTAAACGCTTTATTGTAAAGTAATAAATCCCAGTATATCTTCAAAGTCGCCTGATTTACCCGTGTTGATCCATACACACAAGAAGATTAGGAGTCACAGACAATAGCTAGAAATTAGAAGCCTAGGAACACACTCTGAACACGCAAACAAATATTTATTCCCCCCAGGTCAAAGATCGAGGCTAGGCGGACAAATTACAGCCTAACTCAGGTGTAAAATAGCCTAGGACAAAATACTGCTAGTGTAAAATCAAGCGAATTTATGTTACACTCGCAGATAAGAAATTACTCATTAACACATAAAGCTGTTTAATAAGATTAATCAACTGGGTTTGGTTAAAACCGATTGTATAATACAAGTTAGATTACTATTTGAGATATATTAACAATATCTTTTATAATAATTATTAACTATGCCCGCGATTTCGTACGCGTGAAATAGTTTGAATATTTTTCCTGTTTTTACAGCATTTTTCACTTATGCTACGCTTCTATTGGTCTTAGCGTAACGTAATAATAGCTTTCCTCGACAAATGGACTATGCAACACAAAAAGAATTTTCCAATTCAAGTCAATAATTTCCTGCGAATAGTGCGTTTAACCAAACAAACTCTTCAGTTTTTAATATTATTATAAAAGTATAGAGATGCTAAGATATTGAAATTTTACAGAAGATACAAAAATAACAATGCAGTAGGTATACTATGCCTTTATCATCATTGCAAACATAACTTCCAGTGAAATATTGCATCAACTCGACTCAAAGACTCAAAGCTACTCGTATAGCAATCTCCTCACTATCACCATAGTATAATTATATGATCAAACGAACTTACCAAGTGAAGTTCGATCTGAATTATCCTGTTTTCGCCGAAGAGATTTATTTTACCGTGTAGTACCCCTGTACGACAAGCCAATCCGCACACAATATTCAGCGTAGTAGTAGTAAAAAACAAAAGAGCGGGCAACCCCACCCCTACCACGCTGTGGGCTCGGTGTCCGAGCGGTCTCATTATATTTAGAGAAGAGATGACATTGACGTTTACCTCCAGGGAAGAAGATATAGAAATCTTCGGGTTGGGAGGGACCTTAAATCTCTTCGGCGAAAATAATTCAGATCGAACTTCACTTGGTAAGTTCGTTTGATCATATAATTATCCTGTTTTCGCCTCCGAGATTTATTTTACCGTGTAGATGTTTAGAGCATGGATCAATGTCCATGTTAAATGGTTAAGAGAGTAAATGTCAATGTACTAAATACATAATAAAGCAATATTTTTGTATTATAATCGTATTGCATCACTTATTCATAACAATAACAAGTATCACGGTCTCAACAAGATTTTGTTCATTATAGAGTATTATTATATACATTTATTTGTACTTCTATTAACTGTTAAGTACGACTACTGATTGTAAAAAGTTGCCAAGACAGTTGACAGAGCATCCTGTCTATCCAGCACACTGGCTAATTGTGTCAACGTTGACAGCGGCGCAAACCGCAGGCAATACTGCCGCGTGTCGCGTGCTGTGTGGGCCGAACACCCTCGTGTCGACACTCCTTTCCTATATTTATCCAGTTTCATCTCAGAACTGAGCTTGACGACGGTAGTGGTTAACACCGAATCGATCACAGTGACTGCAAGGCTAACACTCTGATTGTTGTAAAACATAAGCTCACTTGCATTTTAATTAAATAAATGAATAATGTGGTTAATTAAAACTTATTATTTTTTTGGATACAGTTTGACCAGTATTCTATAACAGTATTAATTTGGATTCCAAGTAACACTGTTGCGAGGAAAAAGTTTGGTTTCTATTTAATAGCACCTTTTAATAGCAATCTTTTGATTCTTGAAACCTGACCTATAAATTATAATATTTATTTAAATAATTATATATTTCAATAAATTATATGATTTCACTAAAGATATTGCTAAGCGGTGGTTATTTAATGTTATTATAGGATGCACCCGACTTTAGAATATGCTAAGAAAATAGAGTAAGGTAGGTACAATGATGTAATTGAGCATTGTAAAAATATTTATTTGTCAGTCATTTAGTGTAGTGGTTTCAAAACGGACTACTATGCCGAGAGGTCCCGGGTTCGATCCCCGGCCGGGCAGAAATTGAATTGATACATTTTAATTTCTGTGATGGGTCTAGGTGTTACTATGTATAATATATTATGTACTTATGTATATAAAAACGGTATTTAAGTATGTTTATATCCGTTGTCTAAGACCCATAGCTTTGCTCAGTTTGGGACTAGGAGCGTAGTGTAAAATGTCGAAGGAAGGATATTTATTATTTGCGGAGTGTATAGCGGAGTCTGGTACGTTTTGTTTGATCCACGACTGCCAAATACAAAACTTACTGCCAAGGAAAGGTAAGCTTAAATGGGCAATATGGTACTACTGATGTACCTGTTGCCCCCGCATTCTATTTTTTTTTTTTTTTTTTTTTTTTAGTGAAAAAACGTATTAACGTCTAAAAAAAAATGGTTGCCATTCTAAGGCGAATTAATTCATGTTAATCGTGTAGAAATCTCTACGCCAGACGATAAAATATGAATTATGACTAAATATCAAACAAAGTTCAAGAAACAAAAAAATAGGTTTATGTCATGTACAGAAACCAAAGCGTCTAACATTTTCTGAGACAATATTAAACCAAGCTCCTACTCCGTGTCTTTATTCAGACACCTTGATTCAGTCAGCTTCAGTATCATGACTGTGATGATTGAATTTTTATAATCATGCTAAGAAAAAATAACAAAATACTAATTCTCAATTTATACTTCATAGAAAGGGAAGAAAGACTCATTCATTATTATGAGTTTGTGGCAGCGTTATCGTAAAATAATATCGCATTATTTTTTGGTATTATTAAAAAATGTCCTTAATCTAAACTAAAGGTTACAAGTAGTGGTAGTACTGGTAGGTACCTACATAATACATAGTTTATTTTATGTGGTTGATTCGTTCTTTGACTGACCAAAGTCCACTAGTCCGGTTGTTATTACAAGCGGCCCGATTTCTTTTTTGATGCGTCAATAATTTTCTATTACATTGATTACAATGTAATTATTATTGTGTTATATTTATAAAGGCATAGTTATTATCGCTTTAACGCATAATAAGATACTTTGCTTGTCTAAAAGATTTAGCAAGATAAGAAATGATTCAATGTATTTCATGATGTCGCATCTCTTCTTATGAGAATTCTGACGTTATACATAAATAATTTATACGAACCAATTGTAAAACAGTACATGGAGTTAAAACTGACCTTTTTTTTTTTTTTTTTTTAGTAAATAAATAACCTTGGGGGAGGCCTTTGTCCAGCAGTGGACGTCATTTGGCTGAAAAGAAGAAGAAGAAGAAGAAATAAATAATAATAATGATGATGAAGCCTTACTTTGTAAGACTATCAATAGTATTATTAGCATTAATCATACATTGATTAGTAGGTACAAACCTACATAATAATGTTTTTCCAATACAAGAAAAAAATGACGTCATCTTATGTACCGATACCGATACAGTTTAAGGAAGCTCTTAGATTTTATCTATTATTTATAGATACAAGCTGGTGAGACGTCATGAATAAAAAAATAAACTTTGTAAAAATATCAGGGCTAAAGAAAGGCCGCAAAGAGACAAACAAAAATGTTGCCTGTTTGTTCAGATACAAAACAAATTCTATTTGCTTTTCAGTGGCTATCGTGTTTATGTAATAAACATATTATATTAGTAATAAGTTTCTTTAAACCATAAATGAATCTTTTGTTAAAAGTTTAATTGCGGTTAAAATATCATCCCTTTTGAAGTGCTTAAACCACATAAACTTTGTTTAGCATCTTATATAAACGCTATCTAAGTCCACCATCTAGGAACATTTTTTTTTTCTTTTTTTTTTAACAAGTGGGTAATCTCAGAATGTACTCGTATCGACGGATGCGATTAAGAATATTCTTAATATCAACGTCTCTGCGCCGACTTGTATAATTATTTGTTATGTATAATTAATTATGTTTACTCGCATGGTTATGATGATTATGAAAAAATTCATCTGGGTTCGAATCGGGAATCGAATAGGTATCTCGGTACAATAAATTCTGTAACCGGATATTAGGTACATTGCATTTAAAATAAAAATATTTTAAGCGGCCAGCACATACCTGTACATAGATGGCGCGTCGTCTAGGGACGCGGGTTACCTTGGTGTTCTGGTCGGTCTTTAATGGCGCTTCCCGCGTTGCGCTGGCAGCGCTGGGCATGCGGCGGCGGCGGCGCGGCGCTTCGGCGTAAATAACGGCGCCTGCGCTTGTGGAAGGCGGCGTGGTTGCGCCGCGGGCGGGTGATAGGTCTTAGCCCATCATACCATACAGCAGGGCGTAGCTTGTCGGTACGGCCTCTGTATAAAGCCTCGATTCACACAGTTATGCGAACGGCTAAAGCTTAAATTATATATTCAGTGCAGCAGCCTGGATTAGTTGTCATATCAAATAAATACCTCTTTTCCCGTTTTAGAGGATTATAATGAGTTATAGTTGTCGACCGTCGATGTAATTGGTCGACCGACCGGAAATGTAGAAAGATCTTTGTAAGTTTCCAACAAAAAAAATGTGAGACTGATAAGTACTCACAATCACAATGTCAGTTAATATGAGTCGTTGCATAGAAAAAACGACATAATTATTGTCATTGTCATTTCCACTTCGACTCGGTTCGGTCAGCAAACCGGCCTAAGGTTTATTTAGGATCTTTTATTCTGACCTTATAATAGCAAGTAATGAATCTACATAAATGCACTTTGAATTTTGATCTGATACTTATTTCTTTCTTACTAGCCTTTGTATTTAGACCAATATCGATTGGTGTAATGTATAAAAATACAAAACAACAAAATTATTCAGTTACCCTTTGTAGCATTGAACAATGTGTATGGCCACAGGGTTATCGGTCGTTATAAAAGCAGGCGGAGGCTCGACTGGGGCGAGTGCGTCCGCGGCGCCGGGTCATCAGGCTCCAAGACGGTTGATGGTTCATAAGGTGTAAGGCCAAGAAGGCAAGCTCTTAATGTGGGTAGTTTTTTCTGTATGAGCTCATTATGTTCTGTTTTTACGGCTTTTAAAAATGGCCGAAAAGAAGATACTTAACTCGTAAAAGTGAATAATATTACAATACCTGGCTATCTCGGTAGTTAATATCTCGTTTTTACTCGCTAGAGCAAAAAACGGCTACTGGTTAAAAAATAAACGAACATAAAGTGGCTACTGGTTAATATCTCGTATTAACGCTACTGGTTAAAAAATGACCCGCAAAAATGACCGAATATAAAGTGGTTGCTGGTTAATATCTCGTATTAACTCGCTAGAGCAGAAAATGGCTACTGGGTAACATCTCGCATTACCTCGGAGAAAAAAATGGCTACTGGGTAACATCTCGCATTACCTCGGAGCAAAAGAATGGCTACTGGGTAACATCTCGCATTACCTCGGAGCAAAAAATGGCTACTGGTTAACATCGCGCGTTAACTTGGAGCTAAAAATGGGTCAAAGTTACGCGTCGTGTCACAACGCTTATAATAAAAATGTACGAGCACTTGCACAAAATAGTTGTTACAACCAACCTTGTGTTGGGTCTAATTCTCGTCACTACACTGCACAACTTAAAATAATTACGTTTTTTGTCGGTAAAAACGTCCTGGTGACGTCACTTAAGCATTTTTCTTATACTGCGTGCGGTCGTTGCGCGTGCGCACAAAGGAATGAGACCGCTCGGACACCGAGCCCACAGCGTGGTAGGGGTGGGGTTGCCCGCTCTTTTGTTTTTTACTACTACTACGCTGAATATTGTGTGCGGATTGGCTTGTCGTACAGGGGTACTACACGGTAAAATAAATCTCGGAGGCGAAAACAGGATAATGAGTATTACATACTATAACCATTCCACAGCTTACACGTTAAATGGGCATAATAAACTAAATAACGGCTAGCGTGTGAGTCACTCCTGCGCATGTCAGGATAACCGCTCGATAACTCGCTTGGTTAGTTAGAATGTAAAACTATGTAAAATTAAAACTAATATTATAAATGCGAAAGTTATTCTGCTTCTTAACAGAACGGTAGTAACTACCGCTGAACCGATACCTATATTTATAAAAGCGAAAGGTCACTGATTGACTGACTGACTCATCATGAAATCTCAGAAACTACGAGCTATAGTATCAAATTTTGCATGGGGGTTCCTTTTAGAACGTAGGCGAGCGCTAGTAACTAGATAAGTGTTTTTTTTATTGACTATGGTTTTAGGAAGGCGCTGGATGCAGGCCGCTACCAACCGGGCGATGTGAAAATCATTGGGGAGGCCTATGTTCAGCAGTGGACGTCCTGTGGCTGATGTGATGATGATGATGATGGTTGTAGCCGTAAGCGGCTTCTCCAGCTTCACCGAGAATAGGTGACCCTCTGTGGGTCTCAACTTCAAAGAATGGGTAAAGAAAGATACTTTGTAACCTAAAGAAAAATAAAGGATACCTAGTTTTTATCCCGTTTTTGCGAGGGAAAAACGCACGCGATATAGTTTTCCTGTGACAGACCGAAAACCACACAGATGAAACCGCTCACAAAAGCTAGTGTAAAACTGCAAATCCATGTTAATATAAGTCACTGATCTATCTAATGCTCTGAAAGGCAAACTCTTTGGCTCTAAAAGTTCAACCTTGAGATAACCTTAGGACCTATATAGCCAGAAGGAGATATTCATATTTTTCTCAGTCTATTGCGTAGGTAATCAATAAAAACAGTCTTCATTTTCACATACTGTCATGAGAAAATAATTATTAAAGGCTTCCTAATAAACTCACTCCAAATAAAGCTAAGCTAATCTTGAAAGCTGAAATATCTACAGCCATTCCGCGCTATCTGCCACTTAGAGTTACATCAAAATCGACTCAGCACTAAGGTCAGACATATTCCCGTCCGATGCGCGGGCGCAGCCGTAATGGTTAATGTGAGATTAGATTGAAATAATAGGGCTGCCTACTATTTGAAAAATAGATTTTTCAAATATTTTTGTTATAAACTTGCATTAATGCCTGTAAAAATCGACTCCATCATTACTACGCTATTAGTTATATAACTTATCACCCCAAAATTGACCTCCAATAAAAACCTAACAACCAGGTGAGGTCTTTCTTGTAAATTAGAAGTGTATCTTTGTCATGAAAATTGGCTCAGAGGATAGTTTAACTGCTATCTAGACTTTTCTCTTTCAGTTGCTTCTGCTAATGAAAATGAAAATGAAAATGAAAATACTTTTATTAAATAAACACTTTACAATTACAAGATATGCCGCTCTCGTATAAGGTTAACCTGTGTAACGAGAGGCAGGCTCCTCCTCAAAAAACATAAGACTAAAATTTAGTGTTTAGATTAAATTTTATCTTTTAATTTAAAAAATAATTTAAATAGAAAAACAAAACAAAAATGTGTGTGTGATAGTGTGAGTGTGAAAATATATTTAATAGACTTTGATATATAATAATAGAATTTGAATTATAATAATAGACTTTGACATCACTTTCAGATGCTTCTTGTTCTTCTTCTAACGGCGGCAGTCATTATTGGCAACCCTGATACCATACACAAGACTCTCCGACCTGATGTGGCTTAGAGAAATACAGTGGCCATTTGATTGTGATAAGATGGCTGAGAAATTGGCGTTATTTGTTCTGCAAAAAGCAGTAATTTAGTTAAAATCACAAATGGAAGAGAATATTACAGTTTAATGTTATTTAGGGCGAGTATAATAAGTACATTTTAATGTAAGATAGTCTTTATTGCACACTTCACACCAAAGTGACAATTTAGTATCTTTCAAGAGGTATGAACTATACCATTGTCGACATTCCACCAGCTCGCACTAAGCGTTTCGATAACTCTTTTATAATGCGAACAGCTAGGGACTGGAATTCGCTGCCTGCTGCTGTCTTTCCCGAAGACTATAATCCGGGCCTTTTCAAGGCGAGAGTGTATAGACACTTACAGAGTATGTACCATCCTAGACTGCATCTCACTTAACATCAGGTGCGATTGTAGTCAAATACCTGCCTTGTTCTGCATAAATAAAACTTATTTAACCTTAAGAATTTGGGTAATTTATCCGAGGACTGCTTACTCCAGCAGCTAACATAGTAAGTACAGAAACGTAGCGTCCCAAAATAAAAAGACACAAACGGACTTTGCTCAAATTGGTATAGATTGATAAATTAACTAACGCTGGACAATTTGTACTGACGTATTCTTTTAGTCCGAGCGATTAACAGGCCTCCACACACCGGCCTGGGTATGACACCGGCTATGCAACCATTTGTTAAGTTGATTAATTAACTACACATTAAATCGAATGCGGTGTGGTGATGTTCTAATATTGCTACCGATAAATATAAGTACCGGTAAAGTAAGGTAACCCAATTAAAAACTCGCTGAGGCTTTTTTAAATACAAAGACAAGAATAAGTATGGAATACTTCCAGTTGTGTTAACAAAATTTAGGCAGGGCTATCGCTAAAAATCTCTCTAGACTAGACCACCTTTTATTTCATTTGGGAAACCAATTTCAATATTTTCTTTCTTTCCTTATGAAAATCACTTTGCAGTGCTTTTAAACTAACCTTGTAAACTTTCTAGCTATTCCGCAACTATAGCTGGTGATAAATAAATATTTGATGACGAAAAAGTTCAGTCGATAGCATAATATAATGCTTTTGTTGCAAAATAACGTATGTATCTACAAATACATAAAATGCCACAGGTTAACTGTCCACCGCGACAAACTTGACCTTCACTGGTTGGGTTTTTACTGCGGTCAAGCAAGCTCTAGATTCTGACTACACAGGAGTTGCAGCGGTGGGAACGAGAGCTAGGAATTGTCCCGTAAGATGCCAGTTTATAACCGGTTTTTACCGGTATTACCGGTAACGTTGTTCAATCCCTAGCATCTCTTGCGCCACTCTCCGCGGGAGCTGAGCATTAGAAGTAATTAACATTTGTGCTGGCTAACAAATTTACAGCCGTTTGGCAGATGACAAGATAGCAGCGACCTGTTAGTTAGAATGTTGACGATTTGTTGACTGGAACTTAACTGGAGGTTAGTGAGAAACCTAGTTAAAGCACCTGCAGGCTGATCCTGCTAAGATAGTTGCCGTGTGTAGGTTTCGCAACCTTCGGTTTTGAAAGTTCTTCGAAAAAGTTTGGTCTCGCGCGGTCTGTCATAGAAAATCAAAGACTTATGTTAATGTAGGTACCAAAATCATGTGCATTTTCCATTCATAACATGATAAAGAATATTTATTATGTATTTCTACTTTGAATATTAATCCCTTTTATTGGTTAACTGTAATGTTACAGTCAAGTAGGTACTTGACTAGGGTATGCACCTACGCATTTTGTTAAAATTTGCAATACCAAAATAAATTAGTTTGTTAAAATCACCAAAACAGTATACAAACTGCTTCATCAATGCATGACGTGCTCCGAAGTATTTTCTTACTTTAATTTGTAACAATATACTTTGAAATTTAATGAGCAGTATTTCACTAGTTAGCGAAGAAAAGGGCCATGCTGACTTTTAGCTAAATAGATAGTGAGTTAGAATCTGGCTCAGGCACATCGTAACTTGCGGCTCAAGACTGTTTATTGCATTCACGTTGCGCGTTTGCTCCATAGTCATAGATTACGAATCTGCACTGGCGTAGTAAAAGCGAATAAACAGTAAGAAATTTTCATAGTGATTTCGCAAACATAGAAGTACGCGTGCATGAACGCGAGTTTTATACGAATTACTGATCTGCGGCCTCGCATTCGAAGCTCGGCCTTCGGCCTCGCAAAAATTACACGGGGCGTTTATCGTTCGTCGCAAGGCTCTTTTGCTTTTTAGACGCAACACAAGTTAATCTATGGCGACTGTCGGGATTTGAACCATTGCTTGGCCTTCGGCCTCGCCTTTCTGCTTTCACTGGGCTCTAGTCCTTTTTTGACGCAATAAAAATTAATCTCTGACGATTAGGGTAAGTATTTGGCAGAGAATGGGGAAAAAAACTTTCAAAGTTCTATAATTAGTTATGTTGATTTTTTTACTGTAATTAGGTAACACCTGCTGCAATTTTACACAAGGATGCTGGGACACGGGCTCAGATTATTAATTCATGAACATTTAGTGTCACATTAGGTAACTTTTCAGTCTACCTCTACAACAACGTCATTATTGTCTTCTCATAAATCCTACAGAAATTACTCCAAAAACAACGTTCTTAGCAAAATAATCTTCATGAGAAGTGTCACCACCTCGCTGATAATAAAAAATCTGGAGACAAGCGCATTTAAAATCCAATGAATATACGAAAACGTTGCAAAGCAACATGACCTACTATTTCAGTTTACTGTGGCACTATAAACGAAGCACTTACCTCGACGATTTGACCGTTGCTTGGCTAACTAACTACAGCCTAATAAGGCGTTAAATCTATAATTCGATAGTAAATCATCGGCGGTTGCATGATTATAGATAGATGTGGGAACATTAGCGGGAGATCACAGCTTGCACTGCGTTTAGTATAAGTAGGTACTTTAGTACGCAAAAATCGAGAAATTCTTTTTTTTTTATCCACGACGAGGAAGCTCTTGGCCTGTATCTCACCTGTACTGTAAGTGATGATCAAGCCGAAGATGGAAGCGAGCTTCACCCGGAATCCTCAACCACGGAGGAACTGGCTATCTTACCTCTAACTGCCGGAACACAACAATGTTGTTAACATTGTTGTTATGGCGACAGACTTAGGTAAGATGGTGGTAGCTAGCCAGGCGGACTTAGAACAAGCCCTACCACCAACCAAACCGAACAGAAAAATCTGCCCCCACTGGGAATCGAACCCGGGACCTCTGCGTCTGAAGCAGGTGGTCTTATCACTAGACCACAGAGGCGGTTGAATAGTCCTGAAATATAGAGTCCGTTTGTCTAACTATAATATGAAATCTGTGTATGAATAACTTTTAAATAGAAGACTTTCAAAAAACTATATTTTACAATTCGGATTGTGATATCCCAAAACTTTGCATGGTAGGTATACCAAAAATTTACGCAAGTGAATCCGCGAGTAAAGGTATATTCAATACATTCATCATCATCATCATTTCAGCCATAGGACGTCCACTGCTGGCTGAACATAGGCCTCATGATTTCCACAATGGCCGGTTCAATACATTAGTACTTAATAGTAATTGCCCTAGGTGTTCAATTCAGTGAACTAAGATATAATTCTCAGAACTACGCACCCTTAATAGTAACAACAAAAGGGCAATCAGAATCGATCAAATAGGGTCGAGGTGCCTGTTCGCGTCCATCTACCTATTCGCATCCAGACGACGGATCACTCTTTAAAACCGTAAAAATTATTGAAATTCATGATATTCATTTATTTTCCAGTTTACTAAAGTGCAGTTTTACTCATGTCAACCCTACCACTGCTTATAGTGGAATGGAAAACAACTATGTACATATATCGGTACTAGCTTTCCGCCCGCGGCTTCGCCCGTGTTTCAAAAACCGGGATAAAAACTATCCTATGTCCTTTCCCGGGACTCAAACTATCTCTATGCCGAATTTCATCAAGATCGGTTTAGTGGTTTAGGCGTGAAAGCGAGACAGACAGACAGAGTTACTTTCGCATTTAAAATATTAGTATAGATAGTCTAGATCTAGATGGTGATTAGTGTGTCTAACCATACGTAAAGCCTTTTATTAATGCCTATCGGTCTTATTCATAATAAAATGCTAATATAGGTTTAAAACCTACATTAGCTAAAACGTTTGATAGGCTTAAAACACTCTTATAAACCTCTGATAAAAAACGTTATTCATAATCGTTTATAAACCTTTGACAGCTAAAACAGAGTTTAATATTTTCTTTCCACAGACTATACAAAAAGAATGAACGAAAACAGCTTTTTTGGTGATTTAACTTGATGGACCATGTAAAATCATAGACAAATCGCAGAAAAAAAAAACAAAAAATTGGCAGCTGTGACGTTTTACTTACTGACATTGACATTTGGCACGAAAATTTAATAAAGTTTTCGGTTTTTTCGATCAACTCCCAAGTTTTATCAAACTTTTATAAAACTTGGGATTGTATGTTCTGGATTCTGTACCTCTTACCCTGTACTCTGCAATAAGCTCTTACGACGACCCGGCTAGTTACATCGGATACTAATTATGTCCATGACGAAGGAGAACAGACCGCCTAAAAGGCAACGATCAGAAAACTGGTTGGAGGAAGATAAGGTAGTACTTATTTTTAGCCTGATAAAGTGCCTACTAATTTTTGTAGCATGGTTTTATTTATGTTTGACGCCTAGTGTTTGCTTTTCAGTATTTGCTGAAAGAGTTGGTGAAAGAAAGAGTAAATGCAATCGAAAATAAAAATACAGACACTAACACGAATAAACGGAAGGTTGCGGCTTGGGCTGATTTACAAACAACGTTGGTACATCTTTTGATTTCTGCCTTCAATATAAAATTTTGCCTTTACCTGTAATTCAAAATCCTGTCATTTCTTTTTCAGGTTTAATTCAATGTGCGCTGGTATGAACCGCTCCATTACCCAGTTAAAATCGCAATGGAGCCTCATAAAAATCAGTGCGAAGAAAGACAAGACCATTGCTAGGCAGGCTCAAATTAAAACTGGCGGTGGTCCACCATTATCAGTGCCTGACGATAGGGCTGATGATATAGCATCTTGGTTGCCCAATGAATTTGTAGTCGATGTTAACAGATTTGACTCGGACTCAAATAAAAGTGAATTAATTAACATTCAAGAGGAGGAATCAACTCAAAATACGCAAGATCAGGAATTGATAAATAATGAAGAAATCCAATATGAATTGGTGGTACTTGATGAAGAAATAGAAGATACACATGCTTGTACTACTAGAGGCATATTGGAAGATAAAGAAAATAAAAAAGTAGAGGCAAAAGAAAATAAAGCAAAACCTAATTTTAAAGCACCAGCAATCAAAAAAAAAAGGAAACTGTTAAACAAAGAAGGCTTAATTGATTTAAGCAAAGTTAGGATTTCCGAAATTGCAGAAACAGAATCAAAATGCCGGATTGAACTGCATGAAGTTCAAATGGAAAACGAACGGAAGAAAGGGAGAAACTTGGATCTTGAGCATCAATTATTACAGGAAAAACTTAAATATTACACTCACATTAATAAAGAATAATAAGTCTTTTGATGTTAAAGTTTTTCAAGTACTAACAGATTCTAAATAATAAGTTAGTTCCTCCCTTACTTCTGTTTGTTTTTAATTTGTATTTTATGCAGTTCCAATCCGCATTTTGATTGTGTTTCTGCAATATATTTAGACGGCTATGAATATGTTTACTAGTCATAACTTAATAAGAGTTTGAGATTACTATTAACTAGCTGTTGCCCACGACTCCGCCTGCGTAGACTACTATTTCTGTAACCTACAGGATCTGTGCATTTTTCCAGGATAAAAAGAAGCCTATATGTTATTCGAGACTATATAATCTATCTGTTTTAGCAATTTATTTGTTTATAAGAATTGAACTGTGATTTTTAGTAAGTAAGTTTAATAATTGTACTTAAATTAGTGATATAAAGTAAATACACATATGCCTAGTCACAAACATTCGCCTTTATAATAATAGTGTAAATTATGGTTATTTTGTTTTAAATGTAGAAGGTTGATAACCTCCGAATAGAAACGTTTATACTTAAGCAATTTCTTTGTTTTAAAGAATTGAACTGTGATTTTTAATAAGTAAGTTTGTTGAAACTAATTGTACTTAAATTAGTGATATAAAGTAATTTGTTTTGAATTTTTGCAGAATAATTGCTTTTTTAAAGAGAACTACAGGTTTTGTTTTTGTGATAGTAACAAATTGGACTGAAAATTGAAATACAGGTATTTTTCAATCAAATATTCTTTTTATTTTCATTAAGATGCCAGGAACAGTATCTGAAAAATTAAAATACAACATTTTCATGAACTCAAATGACATTACATAAAAGTAAATCGTTGGAATTTATCAAAATGTATTTTAGTACCATTCAAAAATGTTGATTTATAAAATTTTGTAGTATCAACTGCGACCTACGCCTCAACAATGAAGGTCGGTTGTCGTGAACACTGTTCTCCGTCGAAAGTTGCGGAGTTACAGGGACCTGCTCCATATGTTGTTCTGAAAAATATTATGAATTTGTCAACATTTTGTCATAAAGATTTGTATTCCTTATGTACAGTCAAATTGATAACATTTACCTAACAATGTGTCATTCATATCAATGGCTATATTATGTAATACAGCCAATGCTATGATCACAGCTTTTCCATTTTGAAGGCTTACTGGTAAGCCATGGAGTAGGCATTGGAACCGCTGCTTCCACACCCCAAAACACCTTTCAACAGTGTTCCTAGTTGAGATGTGAGCATTATTGTATGCTTCTTCTTCTGGACGACTAGGCCTTAAAATAGGTGTAAATAGATATGGCAGAAGAGGGTAGCCCGAATCGCCAATAAGGCGTCCTCTAAACTGCCTATCCTCAAATCGTTGTTTTATATTGCTCTCCATAAAAATTCGACTGTCATGTGTACTGCCTCGCCATCTAGCCACTATATCCATTATTTTGAGGTCAGCATCACAGACAACCTAAAATAAAAAAAACAGTATCCTGTAGGTAATCCATCCAATAATATAGTGTTGAATGTTGCTAAAATTTAGATCATACAAAGTAAAAATTATAGACATTATTAAAACAAATCTTTCTCTGTTGTAAACTGTATAAAATCAAAATATATTTTACCTGAACATTCAGGGAATAATAGCCTTTTCTATTAATATAGTACTGGGCCATGTCACCTCCGGTTTTTTTAATTTTAATGTGGGTGCAATCTATGGCTCCTATCACCCCAGGAAAATTTTTAATTGCTCTAAATTTGGCACTAATTCTTTCCTGCTCTCCTATAGTGATAGGCATTTTGATGAAGGAATTTGCCTTATTCGCGATTGCATGCGCGACTCTGGCGCATATCCGGCTCACTGTCGGCTGACTTAGGCCATGGAGGTCACCAGCATCATCTTGTACCTGAAAATGTATGAAAATAATTATAGCAGCCACGACAAAGGGATAAAATAAAACACTTTTTTGTGCTTACCTCACGACGTCCCCAACATCTTATGGCCACTAAAACTTGCAGTTCAGGACACGTGCCACCACCTCTAGCGCTCTGAACCAGATCATCTTCCACCAAATCTATGATGGTGCGCACTGTGTCCTTATTGAACCTATATTTTATTTTAAAATTTAGGTCCCGCAAATCGAATGGGTTGCTTCGTTGGCGGTAGAGCTTTCTACGTCGCGCTGGGTCGGCATTATTGGCTAAATGCACAATTGCATTTATAGCATTCATTTTCACAAGCAAGGATCACAGCAAGGATATTTTGAATAAATAAACCAACGAAGTGACATTCATATGAAATGACATTTATAAAAGTTAGGTTAAAATAGGTTTATTAGAGCTTTAAACAAGGCCCGAGCTCTCGATAACTTATCACACAGATATAAGAGGATTTTAGCGCTAAATGACGATTATGAATAACAATTTTTATCAAACGTTTTATAAACCTCTAATAAGCATTTGATAAAATGTGAAAAATGATTATGAATAAGACCGTATATGTATTACATGTGACACTCCTAAGTACCGAATTGTCCACAGTTTTTAATGAGTTATCCTTCATCTGGGTAGGTAAGGTAAGGTAAGGTAAGTCTAGGTGGACGCAAACAGGCCACATGGCCCTACTTTAACGCGAAACGTGACCGTTCGCTAATTTCTCAAATAATTACGTCCTTGGATTAAAAGCCTAACGATAAATTATATTAGTGGGTGGAGCAATAGATTGCGTACATAACACCCAACAATACCAAATTACATTTTCATTTACACGATCTAACTAGAGAATTACCTAAAGTTACTAAAAGTTTACTGAATGAATGAAAGCCGCATTGATTAACTTCTTTTCTTTCTACTAGAGTCAATTTCCCTAAGTTACGATAAAACAGCAGATGCAAAATTATTAAAGAGGAATCCATATTAAATAGAATATGACGTAGAGTCACATAAATAAAAGTTCAAAGCTTTAACAAAAAGCTCCTTTAAAATCTTCTCTTCCGGATAAAAATATGATGGTTAAAAAAAGGAAATTGTAACTTCAATTGTTCAATTAATTTCTCAAGCAGCCTCCATTACAAATTAGCCGATTGCAGCGTAGGCAGTACAATTAGCTTAGTATTCACGAGCACAAACTAGTCACAAAAACAATCGCCTCCCAGTAGTAATGAATTCAAATAACTTTATGGGCACCAGTAATTACTTTGAGCTTCTAGACATGTGCCAGCTATGAATAAATATCATAGATTTCATTTGACAGAGCCGTATCAGTTGCAGGACAAAAACGGTCGGTTTTTGTGCGCGTACGCAGCTCATTAGAAACGTACCATTAGCGGCGGGGGGAGACAGACGTCAATCAGGAATATTAACTGAGACGACGGCCTTTGCATTACAATTGCGTCGCGGATCCACTCTTGCGCAGGTCGCGGTTCCCAGGGCTGACTAAAAGCGTTTTATTTTGTAGACCTATTTTTAAAAAGTTTGAAGATGAGATAGGAGTTAACTTTAAGTAAAAATGCAGAGCAGTGAAAAAAATGTGGACAGCAAAAGGTAGTTCAAGTATCCCTTATTTTTGTCACATAAGTATGCTACGATTCCGCATACAAATTATCTACTTTGGGTCAGCTACGAAATTAACCCAAATTTTCTCTAGATAGAGGCTTAAAATGCTATGAATAAGAGTATACAAAGGATCTAAGTATACCTACTTATAAGCTAGTTTTAATATCTTTCTATGCCTGGGCTTGGTTGGCTTAACATGGAAACAATCAGTGTGCCTTTCCCTACAATTGTTGACAGACCATGAACAAACAACAAAATTGCTTAAATCCATATTTCTTCGAGTACACTTCCTGATTTTGTAACTCCTGTACCTAATTAGGCCAGTTCTACAAACGTCGACAACCCTAACGATTCTTGCTTAGTCAGCTGTCTCTTTCATGCCCGGTAGCGTTGTTTACGAGTGAGTGGGACAACTAGAGTTTAGTTTAGCAATTGTAATGGATAGTTATCAAATGTCTGTGCAAATGTCAACGCACGATACTAGCGGGAAAGGAATGCACTCGTGGACATGGAATTAATGCACTGATTAATGAAATATATGAAGAATATTCTAGATTTGTTTTTGTCGAGTAATGAGACATCTAACTTGTATTCTAGGTATTCTTGATTGACACCAAAATGGGTGACATAGGTATGTCTATGGGAGAATGTTTTAATATTATTCTGTTTAGGATTTTTACCTCAATGTCTAACCTATATCAGGCCTTTGCTGTTTTTGCATAGGTACTCTATTATTTAGCTCCTACATAATTAAAATAATTGATTAGATTTGCCTTGCCTATTTTGGTGTCTAATCGTATATTTGCATAAACTTTATAGTGTAAATAACCCGCCTTCTGGCGCAGTCGGGTAATGAAGCGTTACTGCAGATTTTATTACTTTTTATCTACAACTATAGATGAAATCTATACGACATTATTTAGTAAACATTTCTGAATATTGAGTAGTTGAAAAGCTTCTGCAACTACTTTTACTGAACATATTTTAGCGTAATAAGACGCCAATTTGCGTATTTCACAGCCAAGACATACCTACAAATTCACATAAAGTACAATTTAAGCACTAGTCATAGATATAAATACAGCTGATATAAATCTGGTGTACTCATTTACACATAAGGTTTCAGGACCGATACCAAATAATGGTAATAGGCAGTTTTACCACAGATAATATAATACTAGTTTTACATTCGGCGATTGCGGCAGTAACGATTGGTCGTGGCTAGTATATTATACCTATTATCGTATAGGTACAAACAGCACTTATTTAACTAACTAGCTTCTGTTATAGAAAGACGAAAGCCTTTTCGCGTGTCCCACCTATTTTCTAAGTTTATTTAGAGTATTCTCTTCGTATCGCTTCCACCGCCGAATTAACTATGAATTTCTCACTTCATATCATCATCATCATCATTTCAGCCTGACAGTCCACTGCTGAACGTATGTCTCCAAGGAATGTCACAAAAAGCTATGTCACTTTTTTTTTTCCAACCGCGCTGTCTGGTTTCTTCTTTTCACTTTCAATAGTAATGAAAGAATAAAAGTTGGTATTTTGTAATAACTAGATGTTTTCTTGCATCGTCGGTCTTAAAAGTATCGTTTCACAAAACTAGAAGGGCCTACCTATCACGTCGTCGTCATAAATCGAGTGTGCCAATGCGTAAGTATTCAAAATGTCAAACGTGCAAGTGAGAGGCGCTATGGCGGTGATCCTTGGCTTTCCCCCCATGTTTCCCCATTTATGTAAGTACCTAGGTATGTTAATGTTTCTAATTTGAATTTTGGGAAAATTATAAAGCTGAAAAAAGACATGGAACTTAGTAAAAAAATATAATTTGTGAAAGTTTTTGGGACAAAAACGTTCTCGAGTGGCGACCACGCGTTGAAAGATGTTCCTAAGTGTGGGTAGCCTCCTCAGGTAGCCTCCCATTTGAAGAATCAAGTTACCTGCTGTAGCACCTGGATACGGGTCACTGTGGAAATCCTTAGGGGAGGCCTTTGTCCAGCAGTGAATGTCTTTAGAATTAAGAAGATGATTACGAAAGTGTGCTTTAAGAAAAGTATGCCGTCTACTGATTCATTGACTTTGATATTGTCATTGCATGAAAATTTTTAAATAACTACTTGCTTCTAGGTTTCAATGCCAATTTTTAAATTCTAGCTCAGCTTCCAATTAAATAAACCAATTTCACAATACTTCTGCGTATTTCAAGTTGCACAGAACTGTAATATTTACAATCGGTATAGATTGTGCGATATCACTGTATTTGGTATTATTCCGCGGCCGGCGCAAGCGCTGATAGAAATGTTATAATTAAGATATTGTTCCCTTTTAATGAAAGCTAACACTGATTTACATCTGACCAGCGGTTATTTATGCCGCTGCCGTTATGGGAAGCCGGTCGGTTTCAAACGATTATAATCCATAGTGGTAATGTTAACTTGAAAGTAATTTTGTTTGTCTGTTTATTGTAAGTATTTGTATTATCGTCTTCATGGTGGTGTAGGTCTCTACCTACCTCCGACCTCTGTCGGAGAATTTGATCTGAAGATTCTAAGGCTGAGTTGCACCACCTGACTTTGACGGTAACTATAACGATAAGATAACCGATGTTTTTTGTATGTAGTTTGACAGATTTTTGACGCAGCCTAAGTCTAGTAAAAGATACGTATACATATTTAAAGGATTTTTTGACAAGAAATTGTTTCATTAATTAATCGACTCTTTCAAAAATTAAGATTTGAGCCGAACGTTAGTCGTCCAACTGTTTTGGAATAAAAATATCAATTATTTATATTAATATTTTAGTAACTGATATCCCAATTAAATATTTATGTTAACTATATTCTAGGCAGACAATTCCACAGGAAAATCTAGTTCTAAATAGTCATTGAGTAAGGAATTCCCAGCTAAAAAGGTCTTAAGACAGATTCTTGTAGCTTTGCCTGTTCCGAGATTAATTTAACTGTTCTTTACAAAGGATACATTATTATCTAAGTAGTTAATCATTGCAGTCATAAAGGGCGATAAGGTTTCCTATACGGTTACTGATTATTATTACGTAATTAATTGCGATGCACTAATTACTAAGCTGTGGTTGCGGGGAGGTGTAGACTATCAGCATAACTATCATCTTAATGGTGTACCTATTATAATAAAACCATGACAAGACATTTAGGTAGGATTAGATTTGAGTGAAATTAGAGGACAAAAGGGAGTTCTAGTAAGCAATTGAGATAAACTTATGATTTTTCTAGCCAAATTGCAATGCACGCACACAATCTTTCCTTTGTTTCATTTCATAGTGGTTAATTTGTGGACTAATTAAAAAGTTTCTTCTATTAACTACAACTTCATAAGTTGCTACATTACTTTATGTTCTGTCGCGCTTGCATAGGTTTTGGTTATTAAGATTAAACATTTAATTAAACTTTCAATATTGACTACAATTTGACCAAGTTACCTTATTCTTATAGGACCAAAAGCGATCTAAGTGTATTAAACAGCATCAGTTATTATTTAAATGCTTCATTAAATGCATTTCAAATACCTAAAGTATCGAATATTGGTTACGTACGGGGTCGCGCGGTTCGCGGCTCCATACATAATATTCCGCACCCACCTGTCACGTCGTTAATATCTGTTTTGCATCTACTATAGATAGGGCTGGCATAGACAGTTTGAACATCTACTTCTACAGTCTCTACATGGATGAGAAGGCTTCCATGCATGGGCGTATTGAGGAGGAAGGAGCAGCTGCCTTCCCTAGACATTGTAAATCCTTACTTATCTACCTTATAGTTTTGTTTGTCCCTTTCCAAAAATATAAATTACCTCCCCTGGCTCAGACTGCCCCATCCTCAGTCAAAAGCTCATGCTTACATGTAATAAAATAAAAAAGTGAAAAACGTCTTTATTCCTTCACACTAATTGGATTACTTTGTAAAAATTGAAAAATTTTGCTCTTCTCTTTCCTTTTACATGTCTCATGATTGACCTTTCCAGCGCTTCAAGAAGAATATTTGGCTAGTTAGTTCAATTTCCATATTTTTTTAATTTCAGCTACAAATATGGGAACCTAAAGGGACTTAATGACTAAAATCCTAAAGCACTAAAGACCATGGTCTGTCTTGGCCCCTAAATAAAACCAGGCTAACATCCATAAAATTACATACAATTCATATCTACTATCCTCCTCCTCCTCCATCTAGGCGTTAGTGTTAATATTTAACACAAATCTGCCGGTTTATGTGCTACTAGCGGCCGCCCGCGACTTCGTACGCGTGGACCTCGTTTTACCCCCGTTAGATATCATGATAGATGGCGTTTCACGGCGTGAATATTTACGAACGTCAGAAACAGTAGTTTGTCCAGCGCTGTAGATTTTAACCAATGACGATAGATGGCGCTTTTTAGACACGTCTTATTTATTTATTGAAGTTTATTTGTCACATATCATCATAAATTATAGCCTATATGTTAATCTGGGTTATAAACAATACTGTAAAGTTTCAACAAAATCCGTTCAGTAGTTTTTGCGTGAAAGAGTAACAAACATCCAGACATCCAGACATCCAAACTTTCGCCTTCATAATATTAGTAGGTTAGCAACCCTAGAGGAGATATTTCGCACATGCTAGTTACGTAACGCGAGGTGTGCTGGTTGCACGGGATATTCCTAGGTCTCTGACTGCGCCTAGATTTGGCAGCTTTGCTTACATTATGGATTGTTCTGAGAGGGCGCACAGGGCCGTAGCCAGGTCACATTGAGGGACCCAGATGTATAGTAAATACAGGGAAAGTACCTGGGATTTTTTTCCAGAAAACGCTCGTCCATGTCAGTAAGTTTTCTGCCTTCAATGTGTTTACGTTTTATAAAATTACAGAAACTTTCAATCAATATTTGATTATGTTTCATTCGGTACGAAAATAGGTACAAAATATAATATTGTTGACATTAAAACTATGTATTCAGACCTATTTTTTCTATTATTTATTTCCTAGATTAGTTTTTAATAGCAAGTTCTTGTGAAGTCACAACTCTCTATTTATATAAAAACTCTAGTAGGTAGACAGGCATTGTTTTAAACCAAAGTACCTGACTATAGCTACGTCTCTGTGCAAACGCTGGGTAACCCACTTAATTTTAGAGTATTTCGCGGAAAAACGCGGCTGCTTTGTAGTAAACAGGATAGAGGTCGGAAAAGAGCACGTGAAGTGATTCTTGCGGATGCTTTCAGAGTTTAATAAGTTTTCTGGGTAATTTTATAAACATTTTAAAAGTATATGTCATTTTGTCATCTGCGTCTATGCTAATATCATTCGTTCATTCTTCATTTCAGCCAAATGACATCCACCGCTGGACAAAGGTCTCCCCAATGATTTTCCACAACGACTGGTCCTGTGCTTCCCGCGTTTTCTTACTTTCTTTACCGTCGTTAATGATATTCATAGTAATTTAAACTTAGTACTCTTTCGAAACTATTTGGTACCTAATGCATAACCCCTCGGCATTACTTAATGCCACTTTTAACCATAATTAGCTACATTCACCGCCAGTTCCCCTGCTATTCTCCATAAGTTGGCATTACGTTATCAACTACAATGGCTATTACGTTGGTGCACCATGCTGCAATAGAAGTAGGTAAAGAAGGTCCTTATGTGTGATAAATATGGAGTTCATTAAATATTACGGGTCTTACAGTTCCATAGTAGTTGAGTATTAATATCATTTTATGTATTTTTTCTAAATGTCATATTAGTTCATGCCGTCATCATTGATGTCGCGAGCAATGTGTTCTGTTTTTGGGCATATTGCTGCGACACTGGCCCCGCCCCCTTTTCACATATCCCTGTAGTTTCTGTGATGTGTGACATAAGCTTCCTATGTAGTGCTACATACTCGTAGGAAGCTTACGTCTAGCAATGGACTGTCATATTATGTTGAAATGGTGATGGCTGGCTGGATGTATCTGCCTATGTTTAGCAGTTTATTGATGAGGTCTTTCTTACTCTTGGACTCAAAATCAATTTCAATCTACATCATTATTGTTTCTCTTGGTTCTGACAGAAAGAATGGACCCTACTGAGTACACTTCGATTGTATTGCGCCTGTACACAGAGTCGGTATCTCATCGGTAGCGTGTACTACCTAGTCTTGCGCAAGCCCCAGGTTCGATTCCGGGCGTTTAACGAGTATCAGATGGTTTATCGCGGTAATGATACTGTAGATGCCGTGACCTGCAGGTGCAGTAGGTGTCTGCTTAGTCTAAACGCTTATGAAATAACTAAGGGCCCACCCAAGTTCGTTTTGATATTACGAATCTACCAATTTCTATTCTCAATCTATCTTTCCGATTATGAGTAAACTAGCGGCCGCCCGCGGCTTCGTACGCGTGGATCCCGTTTTACGTAACGTAAGTACGTGTGGAGTTTCGTAAAATCCTTTCTTAGCGGATGCCTACGTCATAACATCTACCTGCCTGCCAAATTTCAGCCCGATGCGTCCAGTGGTTTGGGCTGTGTGTTGATAGATCACTATGTCAGTCAGTCAGTCAGTCACCCTTGAGTTAAGTATGTACATTTAGATTGTATTGTTTTCTTCTTCTTCTATCTTAGTGTTCTTATAACTGTGGTTTAAACGCTGATGACACATAATAAGTAGCCATAGGCGTCTGATCTGTTATGTTGGCTTTAAACTCTTCTTTATCATCGTCAGGTCATTAAAATTTAGTCTCCACTGCAGAAGCAGGACCATCTCCTGGATAGATTCGAGGAGGCTTATTCCTATTTTCATCTAATTAATTTTGTTGTTGTTTACTAATTCACTTAATTAAACATTCAACATTCGCCGTAGATTCTGACACGTGAGTTACAATAATGGGAGCCAAAGGTGAGAATAATACCGCAACATTCGCATTAAAACATAAAAGCTCTACTTATCTACATTAAGTTGTCTTCGTGATTTGTGGCTACGTATGGGGGTTTTAAGTTTTTATAACTAACTTTTTATACCTAAGCTTGTTTATGAAAGGAGTCCTTTTAAAAACTAGATTAAGATTATTTGCGAAATACAATGTCCTTTCCAAAAATAGCATATTCTTAAAATAGTCGCTAATTTCTCAACTGGCTTCAGGCAAAAACAATTTACATTCAATAACCTGTCCAAAGTCAACTTTCCTAATTTGCTCAAATAGTTTATATGGCATTATCTAAATAGGATCAAAATTAGTTGAGCAAGATTTATAACAATGTCAACTGGTGTCAAGACTGGTTTGATTTGTGTCCTCAGTATATCATTTAACTCGGAGAATCCCTGTGACAAGTAATAATAACGTAATGTATTCCAAATACTGGACTGAAACTAAATATAATAAACTAAGAACTCAGCTTTTCGAGAATGTCGATAGGTACTAAGTTCGCCTTTAGAAATTGACATGTTACGTTGATTTAAAAAATATTTGAATGTTTTTAGTTATTTCATAAATTAACAATCTTAATTAATAAACATCAGGTGCGATAGTGGTCAAATACCTGCCTTGTTATGCATAAAAAAAATATCAGATGAGTTCAATCGAACTTATTTTTTTAGAAAACTAAGATGTTTCATCTGATATTGACTGTTAAATCTTCTGCTTGTTTGTATAAATTGATTCGTTAATTATTTCAACTAAATGTCGTCCATTTCAATTTACAAGACAAAGGCTCTACCACAGGCTTTCACAACGACCATTGCTGCGACGCCCGCATCCATGTGCCGCTTCAGCCAAATGACGTCCACTGCTGGACAAGAAGGACCTGTTCTTCTGATTAAATTCGTTACGGGTTGACGGTTTATCTTTCTCCCGGGACAAACTTGACCTTCACTGGTTGGGTTTTTATTGGCGGTCAAGCTGTAGATCCTGGATACACAGGATTTGCAGCGGTGGGAACGAGAGACGGGAATAGTCCCGTGGACAAAGAGCTCCCCTCCTTAATAGTATATAAATGTAAAATACAAATATTGCAAACTCAAAAGCTTTAAAGTTTAGGTCTGCGTATCTAGCACGCTTTGTCCCAATAAGTAGTCGCACAACTATTGCAGATTAGCTATAAATCTAGACAATATATCGGCTAGCATTCTAACGGGCCGGAGGGCAGGTTATATTTTAAAGCACTGGTTCCCAAACTGCCCCCTTAAAAACTTTGCTATTTAAAAGATAAAAAATAATTAGGTATATGGATTTGGGACTGCGCGCATACTTATGTGACTACACCCACCAGTAAACATAAGTAAAGTCCGGTCGACGAAATTCCACGTGCTCGGCGACCGTACTTTAGTCATGTATGAGTAATTTAAAAGCTATTCAGCTTACTTTTTTTGTTTCAGCTTTCAAAAAATGTTATCCTGGGACTGGTTTAAAAGCCAACTTACTGAGACTAAATTAATAAACTAGATTTTTTAAAGTACATGTACGTACAAACAAGCGACCAACAAATCAACATGTCACAATCAAATCACTGTAACATTTAATGCAGTTGTAAAAATTACGATTTTGCGACAAATGTGTAAAGTCCGATGTACTCTCGTTTAAACCCAACCTGGGATCCGTGAACTTAGGCTGAGTTACACCAACTAACTTTGATCCTAACTATAACGTTAACCGGTGTTTTTTTATTGAGTTTGACAGATTTGACGTTTTTCAAAGTTAAAGTAAGGTGATGCAACCCACCCTAAGTGTTGGGAACCGCTGTTTCAACGATTAAGACTGAATAGAGCGAGATGGAAGAACCCCGTGATATTTGCTTAATGAATACCTAAACATCTAGTCGGTAATTATTCTCTGATATCGTATCAACTGCGCCGTGACTCAATTAAATGCCAAACTTAGTTCAGTGTGTGCCCTGTTTGTGTGAATATTGAACCTGGGTTGCACCATCTTACTTTAACCGTTAAAAATCTGTCAAACTCCATACAAAAAACACCGGTTATCGATATAGTTACGGTCAAAGTTAGGTGGTGCAACTCAGCCTGATGCTGATGAACGTTTTCACCATCAATCCCTAATTTTTAAGTGATCCATATGAAAACTAAATTCCTGTTGTGTGTTACCATAGGGGTCACTTAAAAATTGGTACTTTACGGTAGGTAGACCGGGTACAATAGTACCACGGGTCAATAGTACCATCGGCGATATTTCTTCATACAAGCGACGTTAGATTGTGTGCATAGCGTCAGAATATGCGCTTTTTGTGTTTCCATCCGCTCACCAGTCGGCGGCGCTTGCGCTGAAAAACGAAGGTGTACAGGAAGGATTTTTGTTTTTTGCCCAGCCGCAGTAAGTTTTTATGTCAAATGTATGAGCCCATAAGTTGCCTAATATGCTATTTGTTACCAAAGTATTGTTGTCAATAGTTTATCCAGGCTCTAAACTTTGTATCGACAGCGAATTATTGGCATTCACTGTGAAAATGACTGAATTTTAGGTGAAGTTCTCTTGACTACCTACTTGGAACAAATGTACCAGTCTCCATGGGGTCAATTGTAGCGGTACAATCAACCCCGTGGTACAATTAACCCCCGGAACCTTATTTTATACTTAATATTTTAAATTGGTTTTAAAGTACCTATACTTATAATAAAATAAGTTATTATAAAACATTCACGTGGTTATTTTACATTTTTACAATTATATTTTTATAATTATAGGCATACCTACCCACTGAAAAAATAGTTAATGTGTTTTATTAAATACTAGCTGACCCGGCGAACTTCGTACCGCCTTAGCGTAGAGATTTTCTTTATATTTTTTTCCGTAAAAACCTTGTACAGAGTATTAGAAAACTACAAAAAAAAAATCAGCCATATCGGTCAAGCCGTTTTCATGTTATGTCGTGACAACGGAAAACGGGTTTCATTTTTATATATATAGAAGTAGGTAGATGTCGATAAAAAGGTGATATAAGTACCTAAATGCCTACTTAAAATATTTTAATATAGGTTTCTAAAACCCTTCTGAATATGTACATTTTAGCTTAATTCAGTAAGTAACTAAGTATTTGAACGTTTTGTTTTAGATGCCTCGACGTAGAGTCAAAAGTACGGATCACGGATCAACGGATCTATTCCTTTATGAACAGGCTTATGAAAAAAATTTAAAAGGGTGAAGCATTAGTAGGTATAAATAAATCAGGGTCAATTGTACCAGGGGTCAATTGTACCCTCATACAAAAATAGATTTTTAAGTTTTGATTATTCTATCATTGTTATTATGCTTATTGTTGTTTCAGGAGCAATATCCGAGCCAAATAAATGGCATATTATGTAGAAACAGTTAGCTTTTTCGTTTTTATGGAAGAAAAGTTATTGTTTTGTTTTTAAACTTTAGTGTTGATTTTTCATACTTGTTCCTAAATTTTTTCGATCTCAATTAATAAAGAATGATGATTGTAGGAGATTAAGAGTACAGAATACCAATAAAGGTGATGATTAGATAAACATAACGACTTTTATAGCCTCATATATTATTGGTACAATTGACCCGTTGTAGGGGTCAATTGTAACATGAGACATCGTACAGTTCAAACTCGTTTTTCATTAAGTATTCGAAAGAATAGTTCAACTCTGCATGCTTAAATTTGTAGCTTAGGAGTCTAGTTGTTACAGCATACTAACAGAATAAGTTATATTTCATTAGATTTCTCAATATTGAACAATTTCCAAAAAATGGTACTATTGTCCCCGGTCTACCCTACTAACGTTTTCACCATCAATCTCCAAAGATTGATGGTGAAAACGGGCATGAGTGTAACAAACAAATGACGAAATACTGTAGTGCTACCCTTTTAAAAGACTGATTTAGGGACTATCGTGTCTTAAAATTAAGAAAGGCACCTACTTTGTCTGTGAAGAAAGATTGAACCTGGGGTAATTTCTAGGTAGACTGAACTAGACGGCCCGCTACAGGTAGGAAAGTTTTGGGACTTACCTGTGTTTTGAGATGGACCGGCCAGGGCTTACATCCTATAGGTAGTTCTAGTGTGTCTTGCTGCACTCACAACAGTCACAACACACAATTCACAGCACAGTACTTGAACACAGCGGGTCTTTACACTGCTATTGCGGTTTATTCACTCGCACGCGCGCACCATTGTGCTTGGCTGGACTACAGATAATAATATTACACTGGACGTAGGTATTTCCCAAAATTTGGTAATTATAAAGTCCTTTTTCTCAAGACCGTATGATAATCAAACTAAGAAATAAATATCTAGTACCTACGTTTGAGCATTTTATTGCAATTATTGCAATTGCAATGGACTATAATTTCACACAATCTGACCCAAAAAATTACGATGGTTCCTACAGAATACCATCATCATTTATTTATTTATTTATGAATAGAACGGTAGTACGAATTACACTATGTAACAAAGTTCAGAATAACATAGAAACAATTTAACTTATTTTATTCTGTAGAACATCATACACGCTGAGTAGGTGCCATTTTGGTTCAATAATGTGAAATTATTGTCTGTCAAATTATTTTAATGTGTTAAACTATGTTTGAACCAAAGAATTTTTTTTTCTTTCTTTCAAAAACAAAAAATGAAACAAAATTGAAGCATATTCTAAGAACATTTTATCAATAATGATTTCCGTAAATATCAGTGTTGAACGTCGTAACTTCCCGCCCGCCCTTCAAATAAATTGGGCGTTCAAGCTGCTACAGTTGTCTATGGACCGGAGATTAACGCCGCCATGTTGTGACGTCATTCAACCCGCTGGTCAATTTGAGGGATGTAAGGCCGGTAATAAACCACTAGGTAAACATTGCCATAAATATCGTATTATGGCTAAAAGGGAATCTTAATCTTAATTTTCTACCCAAAGCATAATTATTAATAGTATAAATTATCGTTATCTTTAAATATCTGACTATCATACGACAGTAATTTCAAAGTAAATACTGCTGTATCATTTAGGCCCGATTCGACCAAACTTTTATCCGAGATTAATTCCTGGTATAACGTAGTACTTATTATTATTCTGTTGTATAACTGACACAGTATTCAGTATGGGAAATATGTCAAAACTGACGATTTATTCTGAGATTAATATTTACTCTTGTTTGGTCGAATGCACCCTTAGTAGGTAAGTAAGGGCTGATTTTACCATCATCGGATAACTTTTAACTGAAGAATAAACTTGTCATTTTGACATATTTCCCATACTGAAACTGTCAATGTGGCAAACTTATTACTCAGTTAAAAGTTATCGGACGATGGTAAAATCAGCCCTAAGTGGTAAAAGGTGTTTTAATGGGACAAATTAATGTAAGTCTTATGTGGTTTCGACTGTTATTATTATTTGAATAGAGATTACACACCAAAACATGTGAAAAAGCAAAGAAAATTGCCAAAATACGAAAATTTACTGTATTTTTCAGTATTGTAAAGTTCAGCCCGTCTCTCGTTTGCTCTGTAATAACTTTGATATTTACTTACATCTCTGAAAATCGCCATCCGTAAAGACCTTTCAATTTGTCCTTTAATTTTTTGATTTAAAATTTTTCATGGATATCAAATTTCACCAACAGACGTTTTAAATTAAAACCGCGGAATTGCCGCAAACTGTTTCTTGGAATCGTTTGCTGTTTATTAGTCCAGTCAATAAAGCATTATAGATGGAAAACCGTGGAACACAAATTCTGACTTCGGGACTTTATTTAGACTAGTTAGGAGGTGAACATAGCAAAAGTCCCCGCCCTTAGCCCTTGAGCCGGCGGGGTGAGGGGGGTTTAAAGGTACCACTTTTCGGTTTTTCGCTTAATCCTCGGAAACTATGCGTCCTAGTGACATGACTACTATGAACCAAAAAAAGCTTAATTAATTTGCTACAGGTGAGACGGTCAAGTTTTTCTGTATCTATTATAGTTTTCACGGCATCTGCTCTAGAAGGTCTGTAATATTGGAAATTTTATTTTTGTCTTACATGTTCCCATCAGGAGAAAATCGACTAAACCAACATTAAGCAAACATTTTAGACATGCGGGAGCATGTTAAGCCTAGTTCCAGGGAGGGGACTGCACCGTGCGTATATTTAGACGACCCAATTGGAGCCACTTTTGACTCCTCATCACTCAAAAACTACTGTGCATTAACACTTCAAATTTGGCTTATGTGTTGAGACTTGCAAGATAAACGTCAGCTTTAAATTTCATAAATATACCTCAAACGGTTCTTTAGGTATTGACGTCTAAAAATCTACATATCTGACCTATAGACCAAATTTTAACAACTTCCAGATGACCTTGAAGGTTCAAATTTGGCATCCAGATAGGTAGATGTGTAAATACAAAGGAACAAATAAAAAACCAGTAAATTTTAACATTTCACAGGTGATAGATAGATTTTAGTGTTCTAAATGTCGATTTTTGAACGTCAATACCTAAATAACCATTTGAGGTATATTTATGAAATTTGAAGCTGATGTTTACATTGCAAGTTTCAACACATGAGCCAAATTTGAAGTGTTAATGCACAGTAGTTTTTGAGTGATGAGGAGTCAAAAGTGGCTCCAATTGGGTCGTCTAAATATACGCACGGTGCAGTCCCCTCCCTGGAAATAGGCTTAACATGCTCCCGCATGTCTAAAATGTTTGTTTAATGTTGGTTTAGTCGATTTTCTCCTGATGGGAACATGTAAGACAAAAATAAAATTTCCAATATTACAGACCTTCTAGAGCAGATGCCGTGAAAACTATAATAGATACAGAAAAACTTGACCGTCTCACCTGTAGCAAATTAATTAAGCTTTTTTTGGTTCATAGTAGTCATGTCACTAGGACGCATAGTTTCCGAGGATTAAGCGAAAAACCGAAAAGTAGTACCTTTAAACCCCCCTCTCCCCGCCGGCTCAGGGGCTAAGAGCGGGGACTTTTGCTATGTTCACCTCCTAACTAATCTTAATAAAGTCCCGAGGTCAGAAATTGTGTTCCACGGATTTCTCTCTACACCGTCGTTAAGGCATTCATTGACTGGACTATATTCAAAGTTAATAGGAAAGAGACAAGATTTTTTAACTTCTTTCAATCGCCAGTTGCACATTGACAGTTTCTGTATGGGAAATTCTAGAGCGATCTCACGCAGTTTCAATTTCAGTCACAGAAAGATTTTATCTTTCACGTTCACCTTTTAAAACCGGGATGGAAACTATCCTACGTTTTTCTATGAGCTTGAAACTATCTGTATACCAAATGTCATCTGGATTAGTTCAGTGGTTCAAGCGAAAAAACAGACAGACAGATAGATACTTTTGCGTTTATAACAATTAGTAAGTACCTATTAGATAGAAGTATGAATTTAACCCAGCCGAGAATAGAAGTGGCCATTTAAGAAGCGTAGTTACAAAACATAATTGTATTCAATCTGAATTAATAAACCAACAAAGTATGTAGAGTTCTTTTTGGGTTATCTGTAGGCCTTGGTTTATTTGTTTATTTATTTGGAAACACAACAGCAGTTGCAGTTAATTTTGAAATTCTAAGAAGCACAACTAAAACATTATAATTTCTACATTTGTCCATTATACCTTTGTAGATATCCCACGACGGTTCGGACTTCGCCGTGGGCGGAGGCCACGACATGCCGATTCGGGAACACCAGTAATTGCCGATAATCCAGTAAGGGCAGATGATTACAGCTAAATTCTTAAGGTAAGTGTTCCAGTGACCCGTCTTAAATATAGCAAAGTGTAGCTTAGAAAGAAATGGGGAAAACCTACAATAAGTACGCGTAGTTCGTAAAAATTTAAATTATCCAAATAAATATCAATCATAAAAAGCTCTTGTAGTCGGCTAGAGAGCTATATGTCTGCTACTTATGTTGTAGTCAGCTAGAGAGCTATATCTGTCACGTATACATAATCTTTTAAATTTTTGCTTTACTCGATTAATATAATGTCTTCTCCGTTGTATTTTCCTTTGTGAAACCAAAACAATGCTATTCATGTTATTAGTTCGTAATAAGAATATGAATGTAACTCTTTCCCAGAAATAACAGACTTCCTTTATTAAATAAAATGCTTAATTGTAGGTACTGAAAATTAACTATTAAAAATTCTCAGCAACAAATCTATAATGAGCACTTGAATAAATTCAGACATCTTCAAGTGGAACACAGCCCTACCCGATGCCTCATTACCAGCCGTCGCCAAGTTGACAAAATGACAACAAAATGGCCGATTCTATTCGATTGATTTAGTTAGCGCCAAATATTTGTCGTCCAGTAAATTAGCACGCCACTTTTAAAATGTATTTTCAATTACTTTAATCGTGTACAATTGGTTCAGAAATAGATTTATTAAATTTGTTTTACTTTACAAAATTCTCTGATACTTGAATTTTATTTTATCGAAGAAAAACTACTTTAATAACCTCTTGAAATATGTTAAGAACAACTTTATATTTATTCATGTTTTGTTTTTTTGTTTCTCTGAATAGTACTTTACGTCTATTGCAAATTAAAGCTCTTGTAAGCTTTGTTAAAAGCTTTTTCTGTTAAAAGAGCTTCTCGTTGGCACTATGATTGGATGCTTGTGAAACGTATTATGTACCTACCTACTACTGTTGTTAAGCTTTTATGCATGCCAGATTGAACAGATAGAATACCCTGATTAATAAGTATAGCCAGATAACACTTATAATATTATAACTAGTCACCACCTGGAAATATCATAAGTGGCAGAAGAAACTCAATCACCTTTTCAGCATTTTACTAATTGAGAAATAGAATTTAATCATCAGTGCCAGGTAAGTAAAGTACCCTTATCACAATGCTAACAGCATTGATAGCCAGTTCCTCTGTGAATATTTATTAAGTTCCGGGTGAAGTTTCCACCTTCGGCCTGATAATCACTTTCCATCAGGTGAGATATGATCTCCACAGATTTGTCTTCTCACGGAGCATAATAAAATTATCTAACTACCTACTGCTTACGCAAACAGCTTTGCTATGACATAATGCTAGTAATGTAATAATTTTGTGTCATTAAACTATTTCTATCTATCTATCTTATCTAATGCCTCGCTGTAATGTCACCACTGTCGACGGCGCGATATACGTCTGTGATGTATCTATTAATATTATTAATATGTTTATGTAACGCAAATTTAGACACGCTGACCGTGCTGCTAGCACCGCCAGTCAAAAGCATTAGTACTCTTAGGCTGAGTTGCACCACCAGATTTTGACCATAACTATAACGATAACAGCCCCCCTAGACAAAACGCACTTTTTGATCGAATCGAAAATCGAATCCATCAAAACTCCATACAAAAAAGGGGCTTTTCGACCACTTTTCGACTAGTTTGCGATTATAATTTGCACTTTCTCTAGACCCACTGGTGCTTTTTGTATGGAGTTTGACAGCTTTTTGACGTTTGTCAAAGTTAAAGTAAGATGGTGCAACCCAGCCTTACTCAGAGCTTTTTTAACCACAACAGGAAAGCTCGTTGCCTTCATGTCACCCAATGAAAAGTGATGATCAGTGTGATGATGATTAGTATTTTTTGGCCTTTACGTTCCTAATTTGAGCTTTGCATCTTGCATTCGGACATGCTTTGACCACCTGTGTAATTATAAGTTATTATAGCCGATAATACCTACGCAATAATTATGTAAGTAATTAAAACTGCGAGTAAGTTGCATTAATTCAAAATGTAATTATTTTCCTTTCACAAAATGCAAATTATCACGTAAATATTTGTATAGCAGAATGTGAAAAGCGCGGGAAATGCATGCTCATTATCGGAAAATCTTCGTAGTTGAAATTACGGTGATTTCGAAGAATTTCTTGAACTGTATCGCCTGATATGCTATTTTCAAAGTTGCAGTTTCTAAAATGGTTTACAAAGCGGATTCTTGGCTTTCTAGATTTAGTTACTTCTAGCTGTACATTAAAATAGAGTCAGTCATTCAAGACAAAAAATGGCCGCCCGCTACTTTGTACGCTTGTACTCCATTTTACCCCCCCTAGGAGTGGAATTTCGTTCTTAGCAGATGTCTACACCCTACCTACAAGTAACCTACCTAGCAGTTAGGTGTTATAGTTTCTAAGATTTCGTGGTTAATCAGGGATTTATAGAAATACTTATTAACTAATCGACGTATAAGGAAGAAGTAAGAAAGTGGGCAAGCCCAAGAGCCTTCCGCGATTGTTATGCACACGCCGTCGAGCCTCCTCATTCAGGACTGCCCAGCTGATTCTACTAATAGATTGTTGCGTAAGGCCTTCCGCCTGCAGGTAGTTTAAGGGCAGTTAAAGAACTTACGACTTTATGTATCCTAGTGTTTTATGGTTTTGTGCCTACTTGTAATTAGTCACAATATTACATCATTTACTTTTGCACTCGGCACCACCTCCAAATTGAAATGTAAAACAAAACATAGTATCAGATTTTCTTTATTCTTTCTCGTACTAAATGTGTCACTTAGAAATATTTCAATCAGTCGCACACCAACCTCTGTACATACTAGTATTCTGCAATATAATTTGAAACCGAACATCTCTAATTATTTCTGAAGAAACCTCTCACACTTCATCCATCCACCGAGGCCAGGAAAAGTGGTGACCCCGACAAAAAACAACAACCTACATTCAAAATGTTTCAACAACCAGCTCCGCAACCACCACCGCTGCCCGCAACTTCATCGGAGTTAGCTGCCGTCACAGTGTCTTCCCGCCTACCCGACTTCTGGCAAGACCAACCGCGCCTGTGGTTCATCCAAATCGAAGCCATACTCAAACCACAAAAGCTGAGCGACGAAGCAAAGTTCAACCTCATCGTGACTAAACTAGGGAAAGACGTAATCAAGCAAGTGAGCGACATCCTGCTGTCCCCACCGGAAACGGACAAGTTCGGAACTCTGAAATCACGGCTCTTGACAGTGTACGAGGAGTCTGAAAACCGACAACTTCAAAAACTGCTGAGTGAAATCGAGTTAGGCGACCAAAAGCCATCGCAACTGCTACGCTACATGCGTGACCTAGCACGAGGCAAGATTCCTGACGACACATTAAACATCATGTGGCAAGGCCATCTGCCATCTTCAGCACGCGCCGTCCTCGCAGTTACAGACGTCAAAGACCTAGAAAGTTTGGCAACCATAGCAGACAAAGTATTAGAAAATACTAGACCGCTCCAAGTTTCCGAGGTAACCTCCGAACCTGTATCATCCGAATATGCTAAATTACAAGCACAGATTGCACAACTCAGCATACAGGTCGTTGAACTACAGAGATCTCGATACAATTATCGCAATCACAATAACTATCAGCGACAGCGTTCGTCATCTCGCGGCCGTAATCAGACACCATACCGTGACTCAACCTCTACAAATGGACTGTGTTTCTATCATGACAAATTTCGACATAGAGCTAGAAAATGCGCAGAGCCGTGCAGTTGGAAAAACAAGAAAACAACAAACTCAATGAATCCGGAAAACTAACTTCGGTGCAGCCAGCGGCGGATGTCTGCACCATCACGCCCACCCACCGCCTATGCGTGACCGACTCCCACAGTGGCCTACGCTTTTTGGTGGACACCGGAGCCAACGTATCAGTTTTACCTGCAACCAAAAGACCCTATTCAACACGCGAGTGCGACAATACTTATAAACTATACGCAGCCAACGGAAGTGTGATCAAAACTTACGGAACTAAAAACTTAGTGCTGAACTTAAATCTACGCAGACCCTACTCATGGACGTTTATCCTGGCCGACGTGCAACAACCTATACTTGGCGCCGACTTTTTAAGTCATCACAAACTATTAGTCGACGTCAACGGTAGAAAACTAATCGACGCAGTGACCAATCTGAACGTTATTGGGTCTATAGTCACACAAGACTATCCTACAATCAAGACAATAGACATCAATACGCCATATTACGACATCTTATCTGCTTATCCGGACATCACCAAGCCAGTGTGTTACAAGGAAATCCCAAAACACAATGTTATGCATTACATCGAGACTACGGGCCCACCAGTCTTCGCCCGCGCCCGACCTCTACACCCGGATATGTACGCTAAAGTGAAAAAGGAATTCGAGTATATGCAGCAAATCGGAATCTGCAGGCCTTCCAAAAGCTGTTGGGCAAGCCCTCTACACGTCGTAGCAAAGAAAAACGGCGAAATACGACCCTGTGGAGACTACCGCAGTTTAAACGCCATCACAAAGCCGGACAGATATCCGATACCATAACTTTACGTACCTTTTGGCAGGAAAAAAGGTATTTTCACACATAGACCTACAAAGAGCGTACCATTTTATTCCAAACGCCCCTGAAGACATCGAAAAGACTGCTATAATCACGCCATTTGGACTCTACGAATTCCCACGCATGATGTTTGGCCTCCGCAATGCAGGTCAGACCTTCCAACGGTTCATGAACAACGTCGTATTTCAAGGACTTGACTTTATATTCAACTATGTGGACGACACTTTAATCGCTTCTGAAACTGAAGAACTTCACAGAAAACATTTGGATATTGTCTTCCAACGCCTTAACCAATATGGCGTTACCATAAACCTATCTAAATGTACATTTGGCAAGCCAGCTCTCGATTTTCTGGGATACCACGTGACCGCTGAAGGCATTAAACCTATCGAGGAGCGTGTAAAAATAATAACTGAATACCCAAAACCTGAGACGGTATCAGAACTCCGTCGTTTCATGGGAATGATCAACTTTTATAGAAGTCATTTGCCACATGCAGCTTCATACCAATCGATTTTAAACGCTTACCTTCACAACTCTAAACGCAAGGACAACACCAAAATAATATGGAATACGGAAGCCATTGAAGCATTTGAAAAGTGCAAATCCAGTTTACGCGATTCTACAATGTTAACACACCCCAAAGCTGACGCAACACTTGCCATAATGAGCGACGCATCCAACACCTGCGCGGGAGCTGTCTTACAACAACTAGTAGAGGGAAAATGGCAACCTCTAAGTTTTTTCTCCTGCAAGTTAAGTGAATGTCAACAACGATACAGTGCCTTTGACCGAGAATTACTAGCTATTTACATGGCAGTGAAACATTTTCGGCACATGATCGAAGGACAAAACGTTATTGTGTACACAGATCACAAGCCACTCGTGCACGCATTACATAAAAAAGCTGCGAGTAGTAGTGACACACCAAGGCGACTACGACATTTGGATTTTATAAGCCAATTTTGTACATCTATTGAGCACGTCCAAGGCTCTGAAAATGTAGTCGCGGACGCATTATCACGCATCGAGCAAATCGACACACCTTCACCTATCAACTTCAACGAGTTATCCTTGGCACAAGAAGACGACCCTGAACTACGGTCATTATTAGAGAGTAAAAATTTGAAGTTCATTAAACTCAACTATCCAAGCTGCAATAAACCAATATATTGCGAAGTATCAAAACAATCGGCACGACCATATTTGCCTGAGAAGTTTCGTGTTACAGTCTTCAACACAATTCACGGAATTAGTCACCCAGGCGTTCGATCAACGCGAAAATTGATCACAAGTCGATATTTTTGGAAATGTATGAACAAAGACGTAAACAATTGGGCAAGGACATGCATAAATTGCCAAAAATCAAAAATTCAACGACACACAATTTCTCCGTTACGCTCATTTCCATCAAGCGATCGATTTCACCATCTTCACATCGACATAGTAGGACCTCTTACCTACTGTCAAGGGTATAAATACATACTCACCATGATTGACAGAGCCACGGGATGGCCAGAAGCTATACCTTTAAAGGACATCACTGCAGAAACCATTTCTGAAGCTGTCTACTCATCATGGATCGTCAGATTCGGCTGCCCGCTGCGAATAACCACCGATCAAGGTCGGCAGTTTGAATCGCATCTATTCACAAACCTAACTAAGCGATTGGGCATAACTAAAATTCACACCACAGCCTACCATCCTCAGGCTAACGGCAAGATTGAACGATGGCACAGAACGCTTAAATCAGCCCTTATGTCTAGAGGAAATACAGAAAAGTGGGTAAACGAGTTACCGACTGTACTACTGGGATTAAGAACTAGTTTAAGGGATGATACCGAAATATCAGCTGCAGAACTTGTATACGGAACAACTTTGAAATTACCTGGCGACTTTTTCGAAACAACAAAGCCTAACCTTGACACAGACGCTTTCTTACATGAATTAAGAGAGCACATTCGAAACTTATCTGCAGTTCCCCAAAAGCAACCCCGAGAAGGGAAAACGTTCGTGCATCCAGCGCTAAAAACCTGTAAATACGTATTCGTTCGTTGCGACCACGTAACTAAGCCCCTAACACCACCATACACTGGGCCATTCAAGGTTATGGAACATGGCGATAAATACTTCAAAATAATGATTTCGGATGTCATTAAAACGATCTCAATAGATCGCTTAAAACCAGCATTCATAGTTCATAGCAACACAGAAATACAATCCACCCAACCAAATAAGTCTCAGCAACGAGTGACAAAGTCCACACTCAATAACTGCAACAAAAATGGTAATGCTGTGAACAACGAAGAAATGAGAACCCGATCCGGACGCCTAATTAGGCGAACAGTACGATTTTTGCACTGAATATTCATCACTACGTTCTGAAATATCTTAATTGCAACACCTCTCTCGCAAAATGGGAAAAAGTCAAAGTCGCGAACAAGTAATCATCGCCCAAAACGGAGCAGAAAATAAAGCTACTTCGAGCATGCTTCACGACTTAACGCACAGCAAACTGGACCTGCTGATTGTTGTAATCGCAGGAACACTTCTCATCGCATTCTGTTTTTTGGCTGCAAAATGCTGCAAAGCCAAATATACAGAGTTCTTCAGACGAGAACTTCGAGGGATCCGAGCCAGCCGCAGGCCTGGCATTCCGCTGCAGGCCCCACCACCAGCATACTCTGTGGCCTAGCGTCATCGTCAGTGTTGTGTTGTGAAGTGGAAAGTGTAGTGATAACGTATCAACAGTGTTAACATGTGTAATCTCGTATAATCGTATGCTATATAAAAATGTATACTCGTATGTAACCTTCCTCTCGTATGTAATCTTGCTAATTTAACCTGTAATATTAATTATATTTTTTTTAAAAAGGAGGGGAAGTGATGTGCCTACTTGTAATTAGTCACAATATTACATCATTTACTTTTGCACTCGGCACCACCTCCAAATTGAAATGTAAAACAAAACATAGTATCAGATTTTCTTTATTCTTTCTCGTACTAAATGTGTCACTTAGAAATATTTCAATCAGTCGCACACCAACCTCTGTACATACTAGTATTCTGCAATATAATTTGAAACCGAACATCTCTAATTATTTCTGAAGAAACCTCTCACACTTCATCCATCCACCGAGGCCAGGAAAAGTTTTATTGATTACTGGTGACGCGGTTGCGGGTTCGAATACTGCAGATATAAAGTCAGTTTGATGAGTTAGAGTATTTTCTCGAAGTAACTAGTCTTGCTCGCATTGCTGGACCGCCGTTCTTATAACGCTTAATTTTATGCATTTTTTTTATCTTGAAGCTTATTAACATAATTAGGTATAACATTGAACAGGAGTACGTCTCATGCAATGCAAGTCACATTTTAGGAAAAAGACAAGACAGTCAAGATTCAAATCGATCATTCTTTTGGGACTCTTATCATGCCACATGTAGTACCTACATACTTAGTCGTATGGCTAACAATCAACAGGGCATCAAAACTCAAGAGTTTTTCATATCACAGAATAATCGCTCGTCAGCGGACAGCCTTAGCATACAATTGGAATATCAGTATAGCATCAACATCTGGGCGCGGCGGGTCGCAGTGTCAATCAGCTCCCAGATATCTCGCATTGTGTGCAAGTCCTGCTTGGATGTACACTCTATGGTCTATGGACTAGGCTGCATCTACAGGGTGTTAGGTAAATGGGTATATGAGCCGACACTAGCCCATGTTAACATGGTCATATAAATGGTATGGTGAAGTCAGAAAATTGATATCTTAATTTTAATTATTTTAATTTTCATACAAATCGGATTTTATAAAAAATATTTTGTATGAAAATTAAAAAAAATAAAATGATAATATCAAATTTCTGACTTCACCATACCATTTATATGCCCATGTTAACATGGGCTAGTGTCGGCTCATATACCTACCCATTTCCCTAACATCCTGTATAGTTTATAGTTCACACACTATAGTCTATGGTTCTAAACCACACGCACTTAACCCGGTGCGCTCTCTGTATATTTAACACTTCGGGGTTGGATCAAACCGATTGTGGGCTTACGTTTTGCATCGGCGCCATTCGTTGTAGTGAATCTTTAAAGGTCTACTCAAAACTCGTTTGAGCTCGTCAATAATACGAGATGATAAAGCATTTAACACAATGTATTAAAGGTAGTTAGTTGACACCTAGTGGTCAAACTTTTCATGAGTTGTCGAAGTGCGACTCTCAAATACACTCGACAGCAAATAAATGGCACCACCCGCGACGCGAACTTTAAAGATTTTCTTTTGACACAATAATGGTGCCCCAATTGGTGTTATTTGAAAGCCCAATAAATATCCTTAAAGAAAAACACATTTTTTTTCTTAATTAATGATTAACATATACCATAAATGTGACTTGAAAAAAGACCTCACTTTGGGCTCACCTCTGGGATCAATTAGACCAAATTTTATGGTTATAAAACCAAATAATGATCACACGTGTCCTCTTTAACAGATGGATAGCGATTAATCCCAACTTAACAGTTTTATAGCCATAAAAGTTGGCTCAAGCGTAACTACCTATTTTTTGAAGAAGTGACTCTGGATCCTTCTAAAGAAACATTTTTGGGGTTTTAAAAACCTTTCCTATAATGAAATGAAGTTTAGAACTAGGTTTTTGAATGGTACCAATATTGGTGTCAAGTGGGGATGCATACGTTTGAAAGTGCTTGTCGCGGGTGGTGCGATTTATTTGCTGTCGAGTGTAGATTTGTGTATAGCAAAGGAAAGTCTTTATTGTTTTCAAACTCTATTAGTGTTTACTGTATTCAAAGCTACTAAAATCGTACTGTAGAGTCGTTAAGAGATTGCTTCTTAGTGACAAGACCACCTAGAACCTAATTCTTCCGTTTCTATTTGTATTTTGTCAGTTTTGTGCTGTATACAATAAGTATAATCCATCTTATTCTACATGATACAGCAGGGATGTGTAGTTATTTTATGTCTACGGGCATTTCAAAAAGGTTCGAATCCCGAAACTTTTCGGCACATCGAAAAAAAGTAAAATTTAATAACACCGTCGTAATTTATGCGCGGCCCGACATTACCGCGTCGTAAATATCGTCCGTCCACATTGTCAGTAAGCTTGAGCCGTGTAAATCATCGGTAATCCCGGCGATCCTGCTGTCCACAGGCCTTGCGTTGACAAACTGACACACAGTGGACTCTGCTTTTCAACCGACTTAAAAAAAGAAGGTTTTTAATTCGTCTTTATAATTATTTATCGTTAAATTGCAAAACTTACACGATGTAAAACTCGATTGTGATTGGTTGAGTTTTATTTCGACGAGTCAAGTCGTTGGACTCAAATTTTAGAGACTTGGTGCAAATTAGACTTTATAAGAAGTAACTAATATAAGAACAAGAACCAAATACCTACTTATCACTTATATTCGTATTTTTGCATTTAGTTCAATGCTTGCAGGATTGCTAAAAAATCTTTCATAGTTTAATCTATTGTTTAAGGGATTAATGCCAGACCGATTGAAAAACAAAAACGATAATAGTTGTGCCGAATATCTCCCATAAATTGCACAGTGTTAATTTTAATTTAATTTTGAAAATCATAGATGAATATTTGGGAAATTGTTGGAACAGGCCGTGTTAATCCGATGGTTATTTAATGCAACATTACTGTAAATACGGCTTTGTTCGCGCCCTGATCACGCGGATTACGCTAAAAGTTAGTATTGTTTTATATTTATGTGATATATTTTATGGGAATTTAATTATCTGTCCAGATTTACGGGAACAACAGTAGATCAAGCGACAAAACTATACTTAACTTTGTTCTTTACTTTATTAATACTCAATTCTTTATTGCATCCATACGGTTTTGTAAGAAAAATCTTTCAGCATTTCAGCAGTCGTTAGTTTTTTGGATTAGACTTTCAGGAATCCCAACTTATTTTTCTATAGGGTTGTACTCTAAATAAGTAGGTTGGCTTAAGTACCTACTAAAATACCCAAGAATGTTTTTTTTTGTTGCACCACCATACTTTGACTTTAACAAACATCAAAAATCTGTCAAACTCCAGATGAAAAACACCGGTTAATGTTATAGTTACTGTTAAAATAAGATGGTGCAATCTAGCCTTACACATTTCTCCACTGCGCGCGTAAATAAAAAACAAACAACATAGAACCATAAACCATTAGTTTTCATACACTAGTGCATGTGGGAAGATGGTCCATAATGTTCCCGCCTGACCCACTTCCCTAATTCGCGCTAAATTGTCGCTGTCGTCTTACGTCGACTTACGGCCGCGGCTTTCGACGTCATCCATGTTTACCGAGCATGTCCTTGAAAGATTCCCGAAGGATTTATTGATCCTTACCTAATTGAATCGAGACGATTCACATTTAATTCTAGTCTTCTAGTCTCTTTGATTTCGATATTACCTGTATGAAACTGAAAGAGTAAGAATACCTTCGAAAAAAACATTAAGGCTGAGTTGCACTATCTTATTTTAACCGTAACAGTGCTTTTTGTATGGAGTTTGACAGATTTTTAACGTTTGTCTACAGTCTAAATTAAAGTAAGATGGTGCAACTCCGCCTAAAAAGGGGTTACCTACTTGTTTTCAAAAGTTAATGGTTCGATTTTTATTATATCGAACACGGTAATTCAGTTGTGTGATATTTTATTCCATTGATGCTTCATTGGGGCGATGTAACGTTTGTGCCAAAAATCCTGTACTGAAAATCACCTAAAAAGTGCTAATCTAAGTTTTGGCAACCGTATCAAATAGTTTTCTATTGGGACACAAAGCACAATCGTATCTCGAAAATCTTAGTTCCTATTGTGCTTGTTCATACCTTTCAGGAAAATGGTCCATACGAGATACTATAGTCGCGTAGGTACATAACATTACATTGTAACGTCCCCAGCCTCGGAATCGGAACTGCGCGCCGTAATGAGAGTGCGGCGCGTCTTTGCCCGCCATTTCTAAAGTTTAGCGTTCCACATTCAAATTTGAAGTTTTCTCCGCCACCGCTATTCGTGGAATACCTACGTGAACACATCTTGAGTTCGAAATTTGAATTTTACTCCGAAACGTTTCGTTTTCGTTTATTCTGTTTCGGTCATTGTTTATGAACCCTATTTCTGGCGCAATGATCTCAATGCAATGGCGACTTTTTTCTTGTAATAAGTAAGTAAGTTGTTTCTTTACGAGATCAAATCAGAAATGAGGAGATACGTAAACTAACTAAAGTCACTGACATACTATTACTTAGCCCGACGGATTAGCAAGCTCAAGTGGCAATGGACAGGGCACATGGTACGCAGAACTGACGGCCTATGGGGCAGCAAGGTTCTAGAGTGGAGGCCACGTACCGGAAAACGCAGCGTGGGACGTCCACCCCCAAGGTGGACCGACGACCTGATAAAGGTATCAGGAAGGCACTGGATGCAGGCCGCTACCAACCGTGCGATGTGGAAGTCATTGGGGGAGGCCTATGTTCAGCAGTGGACGTCCTATGGCTGAAATGATGATGATGAAGTAAGTAGGTAGGTACGAATAGGTAAGTGTTATCGATTACACAGTAAAACTGCTTTGTTCTCTAAAATAGTATATTTGCTAGCCTATTCCAAATGTCGAGCCTAGTAATAAAATAAATCATATCACTAACTTATAGCACTATTTCATTCAAGTTTAGTATCACATAATCTATGTTCGTGTTAGACCTTGAAAGTCAAGTCACAGAGGTGAAATCGGTTAATCTCTGAATTATAAACCCATTCTATTAAATTTAACTGACAAATATGGCGTCAACTGATTAAAAATGTATCTAATGTGGCTTAATCCGATACTTCGGGGCGGTAGTTATAAAGATGTAGTCGAGCTATCTCAGGAATTCTACGCCCACCATACAAACGCGGTATATTTATTGATATAACATATTAAACTGGCAGCCCGGTGGACTTGTGACCTATTTGATACTCTTCAATGCTGTGGAATTAGATTTATGAGGGTATTGACATTTTCTTAATCGTTAAGCCATTCTTAAGTTGTTAGGTATTAACGATAGCGCGTACGATTTGCGCTGATTTTACTTGCATCTGCATCAAACTGCGACTCTAGCTAATCGTATACAATAATTCACAATACGAGTATCATAAGTCCTATTGCCGGAGGTACAGGGTACTTACCTACCTATCAATCAATTTACTGTACCTACGAGTAAGCACTCATAATAATATGAGTACCTAATAATTATTATTTATACTATGTTACACATAAATGTCGCGATTGAAACTCGTTAAACTCTTTAAAAAATATCTAAGGTCAACATCGCCAGAAAGTTTATAAAAACACATTTAATCATAATTTGCATAATAATAGCTGTTTTGGCGATTATGCCAATCGTTTATAATATATTTTTGATCGAATAACATAATCTTTACTATCGAGCAAATTATGTCAATCTTCGTAGGCGTTTTTAACGCTTTTTAACCAAAACTAGCTTCTGCTAGGAAAATAACAAATGAGTTAGCAATGGCAACACAATCTAGGTGTTAATCAAATAGCGATCAATGTTTAAAACAAAAAAAAACTGACCTACCACTGAGCTTTGCATATGAGTGATTAAACTTTTAGTTGCACACTGAAATCATTTTGATACTTAAGAGGATGATTTTCTTGACTCTTAAAAAGGCCTAAAAATGACTCTGTCTCCGCAATTTCCTCAAATATCAGGTGCTATTTTTGAGTATTTTAAGACCCATTTTTTTGCTGCCACTGCAACTTCAGGGTTGTTCGATGGTCACAGAAAACAAGGACTTTCTGACTGGTCCTGTTCAAGTGAATGTAATTCTTAAACGCAATAGTGAACTTAAATGATTTATTTACTAGTTTCTAGTGAAGAATTAAGCTACCTACCCAATATTTTCAGATTTTTGGGATGGCTAGAAATATCCCATTCTCTACTTTTTGAACAACCCTAGACAGTTCATATCTTTTTGCATCGACTTACATCATACTAAAATGAAAAGTTACTTGTTGATCAATTACTTATTTATTCAGGATACTAATTTATACATTTCCAACATTATAACACCTTAAAGTTAGTACTTCTTGCTTCAAATGCTCCAATCGAACTGCCTGTCCGGCGGCATGCCCGCGATAAGGCAACTTCCCCTTCCATTCGTCAAAGTCAACCGGCTCGAAACGACTTATCGACAGCATGCCCCGGAAGTAGTCAAAATCAATACTTAAATAACAATTTATTTCTAAATTACTAAACTGTATACAATAAAAATTCTAAAATAATTACATTAAATAATAAACATGAAATATGTAATTGAATATAATACAGAATAAATTCTGAAACCATTATAATATCTGCAACAATGTCCAGGAAGTAATCAAGTAAAGTATTTAATTTTAATAATGGGTTTTTAAATTCTACCAAAATTATTACAATAACTATCTATAAGCAACTAATAATCGTATAAAATACAATATTAATTCTAAAATCATTACATTCGGCCATCCGTCACCGTGATGCCTCCTGGCATTCACGTCTCATAAAGATATTAAAATCATTTCATTCGGCCTGGTATTCCCGTCTTAATAAATATATAATATTCTAAAATCATTACTATTAATTTTCGAAACAATATGAATCATATTATTATTTATACAACTTGTAAATAAGTGTTATTATCATGTGCAAATTTTGTTAAGAAAATGAAGAAGATACTGAATTTTATTTTATTTTGTACATTGGGAAACTTAAAAACTAATCCACGTAACTTAGGTACTATGCACACACTGTTGGGTACAGGCACAGCAATCTTTACACAATAACTTTCCTTAGATAATACCTATTACTTATAATATTAACTTTAATTGCCCACAGAGAGCATAATAATATGCCTACCTAATGAGCATACTGTTCATTATTTGTTTATCACTTTACTACATCAGAATTATGTTTGCACACACTGTTGGGTACAGCATTTTATACACAATAACTTTCCTTAGATAATACCTATTACTTATAATATTAACTTTAATTGCCCACAGAGAGCATAATAATATGCCCACCTAAAAAGCATACTGTTCATTATTTATTTATCACTTTGTTATTCAGAATTATGTTTGCACACACTGTTGGGTACAGCAGTCTATACACAATAACTTTCCTTAGATAATACCTGTTCATGCTATTATTATCTTTGGCAAAAAAGAAAAAAAAAAGAGATGTCTGTGGTAGCTCTTTAATCTATGCTTGTCGCCATTAAAACATTCATTGAAATACAGTCCTTTTTTATTTGCTCTAATTCGAAAATCTAATAAAAACACACTTAGGCGTCATCACATTAACATTTGGTCCTTCGAGCCGGATACGAGCCGAACTACAAGAAAAAGTGTGTTTCGAGCGGTGGGCCGAGTTTTTGAGTGAACAATTTATGTGAACAATAAACTGCGCATGTGGTGTGCATTGGAATGCAAAGAACTCTCGGCTGCCGGTTTTTGCAAGTTCAGTTATCAGTGCGAATTATCTACAATACGAACGATTACTATACAAACTGGGTTTCTAATGTGTTGTGAACTTGGCAATTACAATCATACAATATTGAGCGAGCATTGCAATTCACAGTAAACTTTAACCTCCTACGTTTGGTTGTTGCAATTTCAAGATGGCGAAAGACTCTGGAAAACTAAAAGTGTTGTTCGCATTACAAGATGAGTGCAAAAACAATTTGGTGAAAGCGGAAACAAATTTCAAGAAATCACCTAGAGATAGGTTAAAAAGACCATATTTGGAAGCTAGACTGGAATCGCTAGAGAGTTTATACTATAGCTTCAAGGAAGGTCATAAGGCAATAGTGTCCGAAACTGACGGACCGCAACCACCCGTACTTCATTGAAGATAAATATGAAAATTTCGAGGAACTATACATTCAGTATAAGGCGTTGTTGCGAGAGAATCTACAATCATTACTAACGTCTACACAGAAAACAACGACAACACCAGTGGTTACCCAAAATCTTGGTCAATGCGACTTAAAACTACCTCGTATTACATTACCGACATTTAGTGGAAAGTATGAAGAGTGGCAAACATTTTTTGACATGTTTTCATCATTAATACATCAAAATAAACATATTACGCCAGTAGAAAAACTTCATTATTTGAAGAGTAATTTATCGGGTGAAGCACAAAACCTATTGAGTAACTTTTCTACTACAGATGCGAACTACGAGGAAGCTTGGAAACAGCTGATGAGACGCTATAACAATAAGAGATACATAAGTAATGCAGTGTTGAGAAATTTATTTTCAGTGAAAAAACTGAATAATGAGTCAGCTAATTTGATTAAACAATTGCTGGATACTACATCAACATGTTTGAAGTCGTTGGATAACATAGGTGTTAGCACGAGTGAATGGGATGCGATTATAGTGTTTTTAGTAGTGTCAAAGCTAGACACTGAATCAATCAAACATTGGGAACAACATATGAATTCCGTAAACAGTGATGAGCTACCGACCTGGGAACAATTACGAGAATATTTAGAGAGCAGATTCAGGTCTTTAGAGATGATTGATACAAATGTGACACGCACCACACCAGCACGCACCACACCAGCTGCTAAGCCTAAAGCTTTTCATGCTTCTATTGAGAACAAATGTAAAATGTGTCAAGAAAACCATTTCCTTAATCAGTGCAAAGAATATGGATTGTTAACACCCAACAAAAGACAAGATTTTGTGCAAAGTAACAAGCTATGCTTCAATTGCTTATCACCTACACATTCCGTCGCGAAGTGTCGTCTTCCAACGAGCTGCAAGAGATGCGGACGTCGTCACCATACTACCCTACATTATGAGAGAGAGAACAGAGATTCAAATCAGCAAACTACTGCAGCGAACGAGAGAGATGGAGCCACAGTGACATCTAGAGATTACCAACGTGAGAGAACGAGTACATCATCAGGTGGTACCCATATTACTACAGCATTTTCTAGAGGCAAACTTCAGCCAACCTGTGTCCTGTTAGCAACAGCTAGAGTTAAGGTATTTAGTTCAACTAATTGTAAACATACTGTAAGAGCTTTACTTGATCAGGGGTCTCAGGCTTCTTTTGTAACTGAGGCCACAGTACAGTTACTCGGTTTATCACGTAAACCTGTAAGTGGTTGGGTGTCAGGGTTGGGGGATGGTTCTTTTAGAATTAAACACTCAGTTTCACTTCACCTTGTGTCACGGCATAATCCACAACGTGTTATCCAAGTAAATGCATATGTGTTACATTCCTTAACATCTTTGCTTCCAGCTACACAACTCAGCACACCATCGTGGTCAGATATTGATAACCTACCATTGGCTGACCCCACCTATGCAACGCCAGGGAAGATAGAGGTCTTACTTGGAGCAGACGTTTATAGTGAAATAATACTGGAAGGAGTAATCAAGCAGACTGAAGGGAGCCTGATGGCGCAAAACACAGTATTCGGATGGATAATATCAGGGAAAGTGACACCAGAGCCCGGTGAGTCATCACAAGCTAATTTTACGAGCATGCACATACATATTGAGGAGGATGACTTATTGAAGAAGTTCTGGGAAATGGAGAATGAGCCTAATACAATACAAAAGGAAATGACAGAGAGCGAAAAGTTATGTGAAAAGATATTTGAAGCAACAACAGTGAGAGATGAGGAAGGAAGATTTGTTGTGAGATTGCCATTTGCAACGGATGATCCTAAAAGTAAATATGGTCATTCTGAAGAGATTGCTATCAAAAGATTGGAGTCATTAGAGAGAAAATTATCGAGAGATCCTAAGCTGAGAGAAGAATACAACAAAGTGTTTCAGGAGTATTTGACTTTAAATCATATGAGACCGGTTTACGAACACGAGTTGGAGAATAACAAGGCAGTGTATCTTCCTCACCATGCCGTGATAAGAGAAGATAAGGAGACTACAAAAGTACGAATCGTGTTTAACGCATCGAGTAAAGGAGACAACAATGTATCACTCAACGATGACCTACTTGTTGGTCCCAAATTGCAACAAGATTTAAGACATATTCTGATGAGATGGAGAAATCATAAGATATGTCTTATCGCGGATATCGTCAAAATGTATAGAATGATCTGTGTAGCAGACGAGCATACAGATTTTCAGAGAATTGTATGGCGATTCACTTCAAATGAACCCATCCAACACTTCAAGTTATTACGCCTGACGTTTGGTACTGCATGCGCGCCGTATCTGGCAGTCAAAGCTTTACAGAGCCTAGCCAAGTTAGAGGAAGATAGGTATCCGCTAGCAGCCAAATTAACTAAGACAGATTATTATATGGACGATCTAATTACTGGAGCAAACACAGAAAGTGAGGTATTACAAATATACGATGAGATGAATAGGTTAATGAAATTGGGTGGATTCAAACTTCAAAAATGGAATAGTAACTGTGAAAACATAGTAGAGAAAATACAAGATAAAAATGAGCAAAATGGTAAGCAAGTAACACCTATTAAATTGAACAAGACCATCAAGGTCCTTGGAGTGAGTTGGTGCAGAATAACAGACAATTTTGTGTACACAGTGGAGTTACCAGATCCCAAGGAACCGATTACCAAAAGAAAAGTGTTAGCTGATGTAGCAAAGCTTTACGACCCAGAGGGCTGGATTGCTCCAGTCGTTGTTAACGCCAAGAAATTTATACAAACACTGTGGAAATCAGGACTATTGTGGGATCAAAGCTTACCTGAGGACATCCTGAGTGAGTGGTTGGAGTATAGAAGTAGCTTGGCAGATTTGAGGGAACTGAAAATACCAAGATGGTTTAACGCTACACCAGGTTCTAAACAGGAATTACACGTGTTTTCAGATGCTTCCAAATCAGCCTTCGCAGCTGCTGTCTACATACGAGTCACCGATGAATCAAACAATGTTCATGTTCACCTGGTAACGGCAAAAACCAAAGTGGCCCCAATAGAGAAGGAAATCACGATCCCGAGGCTGGAGTTGTGCGGTGCTACCTTGGCGACCAAACTCATATGGGAAGTATCGCAGGTTATGGAGATACCCAAAGAGCATTTGTTTGGCTGGACAGACTCCACGATCGTGCTCGCATGGCTGAGAGGAGGCGCATCTCGGTGGACTACATTTGTGAGTAATCGGGTGTCCACTATTCTAAATATAATGAACGTTGAACAATGGAATCACGTACCTACAGAATCAAACCCTGCAGACTGTGCTTCGCGAGGTGTGACCCCGAGGGATCTCATTGCACATCCTTTATGGTGGCAGGGCCCGCAGTGGTTGTCGAAGAGTAAACTTGAGACGAATACTACATCAATTGAAGACACGCACGAGGAAGAGAAAGTTAAGGCTCTAACTGTTTCAACCAACATTGAAGAAGACTTTATCTGGTCGAGATTTTCTTCTTTATCGAGGTTACTAAAGGTCCTGTCATACTGTAGAAGAGTTAAGATACCAAGAGATGAGAGATTAAACTTACCGAAATTTATAACAGTTGACGAACTTAGAGAGACATTATTGATCTGCGTTAAACAAGTCCAACAGATAGAATTTGAGAGTGAAATAAAACACCTGAAAGCTAAAGGATGTGTACCTAAGAAAAGTCCTTTACGCACTTTATGTCCTTTCTTGGATGAAAAGGGAATTTTAAGAGTGTCAGGTCGCATCTCACATTCAGACGCAAGTTATGATACGCGACATCCAATGATTATGCCTGCTAAAAGTCATTTTACCAAGCTTTTAATTGTTGATGCGCATCATCAGACTGCTCACGGAGGTCCGCAAGCTACGCTTAATTTCTTAAGGTCTAAGTTCTGGATCATACAAGCCAAAGAGCGTGTCAAAAAGACCTTTAGAGAATGTGTGACTTGTTTGAGATATACATCAAGGAAGAACACTCCATTGATGGGTCTTCTTCCAGAGTCAAGATTAAAACCGAGTAAACCCTTTAAATCTACAGGAGTAGATTATTTTGGGCCAATACAAATAAGATTTTCACCAGGTAGAGGAGCCAAATCCTATAAAGGCTATGGATGTCTTTTTGTGTGCATGGCTACTAAAGCCATACACTTGGAAGCCGTCACTGACTTGACCGCAAAGGCATTCATTGCGGCCTTTCGGCGTTTCACAGCACGACGTGGCCATTGTCAAGACTTATGGAGTGATAACGGCACTAATTTTGTTGGCGCCGACAAGGAAATACAAGATATGTTCAATAATGCCAAATCATCACTTCCTGAAGAGATAGCAAAACTGCTTGTGTTAGAGCGCACAAATTGGCATTTTATACCTCCGCACTCACCCAATTTTGGAGGGTTGTGGGAAGCGGGCGTGCGTAGCACTAAAACACATCTGCGTAAAATGCTTGGAAACACTACACTTACCTACGAAGAGCTGGCAACGGTCCTGGCACAGGTGGAGGCTTGTCTAAATTCGCGTCCCATAAGCTTAATTAGTGATGACCCTAACGATCCCCTGCCTTTGACACCAGGCCACTTTCTCATAGGCGAACCATTAATAAATATTGTTGATCAAGAAGTCGATGGTAATTATAAGGGTTTAGATAGATGGAGGATGACTCAAAGAATTGTTAATCATTTCTGGAATAGGTGGTATAGAGAGTATTTGGGTAATCTTAATCAGAGATATAAGTGGAATTCACAAAATAAAGAACCTGAAATAGGTAATATTGTAATCTTAAAGGAAGATAATATGCCGCCTGCTAAATGGCTATTAGGTAAAATTATACAAAAACATCCTGGTTCTGATAACATTACAAGAGTTGTATCTGTCAAATGTAAATCTGGTATATTCAAGCGTCCAGTAAGTAAGCTATGTTTAATTACTAAATAGGTTTTGTTCATGCTGGTTAACTGTTTAGTTTTGTGTAACTACATATTTGTAAAACCTACTTAAGTTCATTATTAAGTTATTAGTATCTATTCACAGCATAAATATGTTCCTATAGCAGTGCTAAATGTATCAAGTAGGTACATTAAGACAAACTTATTATGTAAAATTTGATATATTAAGCATTTAAATATTTAAGTTTAAAGTGTTATTTAAGAACTAAGTTCTTGGTGGGCGGAATGTTCATGCTATTATTATCTTTGGCAAAAAAGAAAAAAAAAAGAGATGTCTGTGGTAGCTCTTTAATCTATGCTTGTCGCCATTAAAACATTCATTGAAATACAGTCCTTTTTTATTTGCTCTAATTCGAAAATCTAATAAAAACACACTTAGGCGTCATCACATTAACAATACCTATTACTTATTAACTTTAATTGCCCACAGAGAGCATAATAATATGCCTACCTAAAGAGCATACTGTTCATTATTTATTTATCACTTTACTACATCAGAATTATGTTTTTCTCAGGCCTCAACATGAATCTAAGCTTGTATGGATCATAATGGTTTGTTTTTTTGCAAAACTTAGAACACCAGTAGCTATCCTATGTATGGTATTTCCTAAAATTTCTGTCAATTTATAGGGACCAACAAACTTTGACAGAATCTTTGCACTTTTTGTTTTCAGTTCTATAGCGAACGGCCTTCACAAAAACATTTTAGAAAATGCATCTACGACAGTAACGATGTGTGTGTTACCGTCTTTCGTCCTCACAGAGGAATCCAAATAATCCATTCAAGTGCGAAACTGTACTTCAACATTTTTTTTTTGTTGGATATTATCTTCATTATAAGCGCACTTTAAGTATGTCCTAACCTTTTTTTTTTTTTGTTTTGGAAACCAATACTGTTGTATTCTTACGAGTGTTTGAATATCCGTAATGCTCGATTTCATCACGATTAGCACACAAATGTCTCATCTAGCATTACGTGGGATCACTAAAAATAATTTCTTATTAACTTTAACGTGGTTCGGTTATGTCATTGGAGACATAAGTAACAACGACTTCTATGCCGTTGTGGATTAAAAGACTTAACATCCGGTACCTACTCGGCCTCCGGTTAATCTAAATATATATAACTCAAAGGTGACAGACTGACTGACTGACAGTGATCTATAAACGCACAGCCAAAACCACTCTACGGATCGGGCTGAAATTTGACATGCAGGCAGGTAGATGTTATGACGTAGGCATCCGCTAAAAAAGGATTTTACAAAACCATCTCCTAGGGGTAAAACAGAAACCGCGCGTACAAAGTCGCGGGGGGGGGCGCTAGTTACATTATATTCCTCCATCACTATTATATCACTTGTTTTGCGAACCTTAAATAAATAAATAAATAAATATCAATGATATCGCAACTGCCTAAGGTGGGAATTAAGCCCACGAAAATATTTTGATCGAGAGGAGACTCCCAGAAATTTGAAACTATCCTCGGTAAAACCAGAATTAGTACGCTTGTATCTGTGATTTCTATTGTATCAGTAACAAAAAGTGCCAAAAAGTCTTCGTGGTTCTCAAAAATATTCTGATTAGGACCTTAATAGAATGTTAGTGTAGAACTATCATTCAAAACCGTGAGAAATGAAGTTCCGACCATTTGTCAGTGGTCTACATACCTATACATCATTGATCACTAACATTACAACAACGTCAATCTTATCAAGATTCATGTTTATATTAGCTCTTTTTAGAGGTAAGAATGATAACTGACCAAATCTCTTACAAATGGAGTATTATCAAAATGCTTCGCCAAACCAAGTACCTACCTACATCAGCATCGGTTTTGCGTAAAAGAGTGCTCTCATTACAAAAATTATTAAGTACGCGTTTATGGATTTTCCATTTACCAAAACAGTCGTTCTATTTGAAGTTGAATTCAGGGATTACATTGTCAAAACTGTTATTAAAAGAATAACTACGTAACTACTAAACGTATAAAATAATTTCAAAATACTTCAATAAAGAGTATTTCCGAACCTAAACTGCTAACCTGCTTGCTTCTTCAGTAGAGCTCGAAGATGAGCCCCTTGCATTCTTTTCTTGGAACTTCGCCCCATAGAAGACGGACGTGGTGACGCTTCCTTACTTGGATGACGAAGATAACTTCATACGCTTATCTCGCTTATTTCGTCCCCGGTGGTGTACCGGATTCATCTTCAGACGTCATTGTTCTCAACTGTGAAATAAAGTCCTCGACGGAATAAACTGTGTATGACAAGTATCAACTCAACATTTTATGGGAATAAGAATAAAAGAATAAGAAATTTATTTAAACAAAAAAAAATACATTAAAAAAAAACATAAGAGGCAAAAGGATGAGGCTCAGCATATGCGAGGTCAAGCATACCCTACCCAAATTCAAATTCAAATTCAAATTCAAATTCTTTATTGCTCCAATGTTGGTAATATAAAAGTTCTTACATAAGACATAAGACTCAAAACATGGACCCTGCTAGGGTATTGCAACATGAGATCAAATCTACTAAGTATTATAATTTAATATACCCCACATTAAAGCACGTTTAATTTATCTCCTATCCAAAATTAAATATTAAAGTCTATTAATCGATAATTATTGTATGCTCTTTGAGCAAAGCATGGTAATTCCACTGTTATATGTAACATTTTACTTAATTATGCTTCACAAATAAAGATTTTATGTTTGTATTTATTTTTTTATTTTAATGCAACTTTCATACACAACCCTGTGACGACTGGTTGGCTCGCTTGACATACCCGCAAAATCCTACCGGAAGTCAGCAAGTACAACCAGTGCGTCTCCTAAAGGGGCATACATAGCCCAACGCCAGGTGGCTCGCTTGACATGCCAGCAAGCACACCTTGCGAGTCTTCTAAACGGACATACTTAGCCCTTCAACGCCAGGTGGCTCGCTTGAAATGCCAGCAAGCACACCTAGTGAGTCTTCTAAACGGACACACTTAGCCCTTCAACGCCAGGTGGCTCGCTTGACTTGCCAGCAAGCACACCTAGTGTGTCTACCAAACGGACATACATAGCCCTTCACCGCCAGGTGGCTCGCTTGACATGCCAGCAAGCACACCTTGCGAGTCTTCTAATCGGACATACTTAGCCCTTCAACGCCAGGTGGCTCGCCTGAAATGCCAGCAAGCACACCTAGTGTGTCTACTACATGGCCTTTCACTACTAGGTGGGTAATACATTATGAAAAAGAAACTGGAAAGGCTAAAAGCTAGCTATCAAGCTAAAAAAAATGGAAACAATTATCCACTATGGACACAACGCTAACGCTTCATAACTAAAATCAAGGACACACTTGGCCCATCGGCACACCTGGCCGCTAACTTAAAAATTATGGACACACCTGGCCCATCGGCACACCTGGCCGCTAAAGTTAAAATCAAGGACACACCTGGCCCATCGGCACACCTGGCCGTTAATATAAAATCAAGGACACACCTGGCCCTTCGGCACACCTGGCCGCTAACTTAAAAATCAGACGCACCTGGCCACGTCTGGCCGCTACTAGCTGTGGAACATACATAGCTCCAATGAATCCTACATAGCATTTATGAGTTTTACAAATGAAGTGTCTTTTCACCATACCTCGAGTACTCATTGCAAAAATAGCGTCTAATAAAACTACACAAGTCTGTCGTCTGCATACTACAATAATTATGAACCTTATTTATCACTAGCACAAGCAGTCGTCGGTTCGTAAAATCAAAGTTATCTTTATTCGTGTAGACTTAATTAAATTAGTTACTTACAAATCGTTAAAATGTTCTTAAGGAGCCTAGTGCTTCGAGACAAACATTTAGTAAAAGAAGCGTATCAAGAATCGCTTCATAAACTGTCAAGGAGTAACCTTGAACAAATGAATCATTCAAGTTTTTTTTTGTGCTAGTGTAACTTCGTTCTTATGTACAGTTTAAATGTACTTTAATGATAGATCTTATCAAATCTACAACAACATAAAAAGTGGCATCTAGCTTTATACCAGAAACGGTGTCTAACTTTGTACGAGTAATTGTAGGCGCATCTAACCGTACGAGTACTTTGTAGTCGCATCTTGATAAACTGAAGGCGCATCTAGCCTGATAAACTGAAGGAGCAACTAGCCAATTAACAATCCATATTTCACTAGCTTTTGCCCGCGGCTCCACCCGCGTGAAATTTAGTTTGTCACAGATCCGTCATAAATCATAGTCTACATGTTATTCTGGGTTATAAAGATTAATACTGGAAAGTTTCATCAAAATCCGTTCAGTTGTTTTTGCGTGAAAGAGTAACAAACATCCATCCAGACATCTAAACTTTCGCATTATAATATTAGTAGGATTGCGTAAGATTTAGAGTACCTTAATTGGGGACTTCTAATATTATGCGAACTACTAATCTAATATTATTCTAACTATATACTAGTCTTTGAATTATCTTCATCAGGACATAGCACACTTAACTAGTTCTTAACGAAAATAGACTACACACTAAATCGGTCAAAAGTAAGTAAAATAAAATTTAATTTTATTAAGTTAGTATCATCAGAGGATAGCCCCGTCATATACGAACATAATAATTTGAATACTAATGTGTTCCGTATTATGTCCGTTCCGCCAGAGAATAGCCCCGACCATATACGAGACACAATACGGCACACAAGATTCGAACATGCACTTCAGTAGGTTTTAAAATATTATTACAGGTACACACTTCATTATGCTAGTATCATCAGAGGGTAGACCCCATCATATACGAACATAATAATTTGAATACAAATGTGCTCCGTATTATGTCCGTTCCGCCAGAGAATAGCCCCGACCATATACGAGACACAATACAGCACACAAGATTCGAACATGCACTTCAGTAGGTTTTAAAATATTATTACAGGTACACACTTCATTATGCTAGTATCATCAGAGGGTAGACCCCATCATATACGAACATAATAATTTGAATACAAATGTGCTCCGTATTATGTCCGTTCCGCCAGAGAATAGCCCCGACCATATACGAGACGCAATACAGCACACAAGATTCGAACATGCAGTAAAAAAAAATGTTTAATACTATCATAATCTTTTGTACGAAATAAATGTTCTTTTAAAAATATATTGCTACATACCTTTGTTTGTGAGCTGAAGATGTGGATCATATTCCCGCTTCCGATTTAAAATGAAAAGTTACTTGTTGATCAATTACTTATTTATTCAGGATACTAATTTATACATTTCCAACATTATAACACCTTAAAGTTAGTACTTCTTGCTTCAAATGCTCCAATCGAACTGCCTGTCCGGCGGCATGCCCGCGATAAGGCAACTTCCCCTTCCATTCGTCAAAGTCAACCGGCTCGAAACGACTTATCGACAGCATGCCCCGGAAGTAGTCAAAATCAATACTTAAATAACAATTTATTTCTAAATTACTAAACTGTATACAATAAAAATTCTAAAATAATTACATTAAATAATAAACATGAAATATGTAATTGAATATAATACAGAATAAATTCTGAAACCATTATAATATCTGCAACAATGTCCAGGAAGTAATCAAGTAAAGTATTTAATTTTAATAATGGGTTTTTAAATTCTACCAAAATTATTACAATAACTATCTATAAGCAACTAATAATCGTATAAAATACAATATTAATTCTAAAATCATTACAATACTGTATTTAAAAACTTAGTACCTATTTGTTAGCGCGGCCTATAAATAAGCCTAAAGCTAAGCAGAAGTGGTAGAAGTGGTAGAAGCCTCGCCCGTCCACTTCCCCGAGCCGGGTTATTTAGCGCGCGGTAATTAAGTCGTCGCCGGCGCATAAAACGGCGATAACTCATTTTGTGTGCCGTCCAATCGCCCACGTCGTTGCGAGGGTCGGTTTATACGGTGCGAGATCTTTTACTGTTATTCCGTTCATAAAAATATCATTAAAATTGATCTATTTTCTGGAAGTTGGCTTCTAAAGAATACTTTTACACGTCACAATCTCTTGGGGTGTTAAAAAACATGCATACCTACTGGGTCGTCAGAGCCCTTTAGTGGAAATTATTCTGAAAACGAGGCTATTCTAGAAAAATGGCATCTGAAAGAACTTTAGCCAGTTCTGCTAACTGGGACGCAACAAGTTAATAAAAGAGAGGCTAACAGCTGCTAGATAAGATTTAGAATAGCTTTACTTATCTTTACTGTTTTTAGAATTTATGCTTGGACGAATAAATTCGTCCAAGAATTTATGAGACTGTGCTTATAAGCCCACAATCATCTTAAAGCCACCAGAGAAGAAAACTGCATAGCTGTTACATACGCTTATAGCCGAAATAATCTGATTCTGTCATGCTAAGAAAAAAATAACTCTGCACAAAATGTAAAATTGATAAAAGCGATCAATAAAGATAAAATGCAGAAGGACAAGCATAACTTACACCTGTTAATTCTCTCTCGAGTCTTCATCGCCTCGGCCCGTGTAAACCGCACCACGTGCTTAGTCTCAACAGAGGTGTAATTCCAACGTCTGTAATGGCTAAAAGTCTTCTATTACGCGGGTAATCGCACCTGATTAATAGCGTCAGTACACACTACACACGGAACCGGCGCGCCTGTGGCGCGAATGAGGGTAAATGCAGAGAACATGTCACAATACGGTTATAACGGCAGACTTGGAAGTGATGGTCGCTCTGCAATCATATTAAGCCTACCTGTTATAAGACAAGCCTATCTATCTTTGTTGAATTAGACTTATTCCGTGAAACCGGATCTAAGTAGGTACGACTTTAAAACCACCAAACTTGACAATTTTAATTGAGTAAGTAGGTATACTTAGTTGAGACGACAGTGGGCCATAACTTACATCGTCAGAAAAATAGCCCGTGAGTCTTGGTCTTGCTTTTTTCAGAAGAATCGTCATATCGCACGCTTTTCTGAAAAACCTTCAGCTGAGTAGGTAGGTACATACCTACTGCCAAAATTGTAACCGTGTTAGTGGTTTTTCTGTAAAATGTTATATTCGGCCCTAATAACAGCAGATCATTAATGTTTTTATCACATTATCACCTAGTCACTATTCACCTTTACATACTTAAACCGCAGCCGGTAGAACTCCTCTCGTAGACTAGGTCGTAATAATCGAAGCATCCCTATTGAAGCCGATAGTAGGCAATATAATTGCTTCATAGCTATATTTACTTAACTGCACAATAATTACAAGTTTTCATTAACATGCTAACTAACGCGATAATATTTTAATGGGTGTTTAACTGCGAGTTATTTTGATTAGCCAAAGAAACTGCACATAAAGCTGGATGCAATATTTTCTCTTCACTAAACCCGGTTTATTTAAGTATGCCGTCATGTACTGTAAGGGCTCTTTTCCATTGCAACTCAGGTTTACGGGATCCCACTACTGGACTTGTGTTCACATGAAAATATCCCGTTTTTTGCAGGTATGGTTATTTGCGGTACACGTGTTTGCAAAAAATGTATCTTCTCCTTTATACAGAAAGTTTATTAGTAGTTAGTTATAGGTTGTAAACTAGTAGGACAAGTGTAATAAACAATAAATAAACTGGATCCTGCTTTTTACTGGTCCAGTTTAATGACAAACCCGAATACGAATTTCTAACGGATCTTTGCAGGAAACTGCGAACGGGATGTGTGAATGTTATTATTAAGACGCGTATACTAACTAACGCAATACCTACTGCTAAAAACTGTACCTGTAAAAATGGGATGTCGCCTTAGGAAAGAGCCCTAAAGTGGTTAAGATTTTTACTCTATTTGCACTACTAAATAGTGGGGTAACTGACGGGCTAAGGCGACTGAATTAATTACTAAGAACAAAGACAGGGCTAATTGCGTTACAGTTCACCGTTACAAGATTAGACTTCAATTTACAGGTACTAGGTGCTTAAACGGATTACGGAAGAAAAGACGCTAGGGCTTGATTATGGAGTTAGCTGCGAACGCCTGTAGATTCATTCGGTTATCCTGAAATAGCATTTTAAAGTACTATAGATCGTTTCATCCACGAAGACGCGCCCCACCATTCTTCCGCTAATGTTTGAGTGTTAACGGTACACGCTAAATCATCCATGAGTGCACACGCACACTACATGACGCTCGGATTGCTCGGAGCTCGGATCAAACTCCCTGCACCCCGCGCTTTCCTCAAAAATTGGTGGGGCGAGTCTTCGTGGATGAAACGAACTATAACATAATAATATGAAGTCATGCCTTCATCATCAAAAGATGTAGGTAATCATCACCTACTCTCCTAACATGTCCTTTACCATAGAGTCCAATAATTGACTAAAAGTTAATGTAACTTATTAGGTAGAGTCGTAGCTATTTGGTGTATCGTATCGTAAGAATCGTAGTACATCATCAAAGTGCCTACGAAATGCAAAGTAGGCTAGGTACAATGATAGAGATCTATCTGGTCCAACTCCAAACCAAATCTAGTTGATAGTTAGGAATTAATCTAAACTGCCTAATAAACTTTATCTTATCAGCACTTGAGATTCTCGATGTAGGCAACTAGACAGAGCAGTCTACGCAGGACTCAGATCAGTTAAAGTTGCTTAATTAAGACTGAGAAAGTAAGTTAAATTATCTTGACACTACTTGGGTGGGACACCCTGTAAATGCTTTACTAAAAGACAGTCAGTTCAACAGTATTCAGATAGTATTTTAGGCTTGCCACCTTAATAGAATGTTATTTGTCTCGTCTACCTATCATAATATCAGAATTCTCAGAATAAAACCGTGTAATCGCCGATTCATATTCACAATTCTTAGCACTAATTTCCAAACAATAACTTGTTTGAAGAGTCAGGATCGTGAGTTAGGATCTGATTACAGATACCCGAGGCATTCAATTTAAGCCAGATAACTTAGATTTATTCAGGACTAAGTTCCTCCAAACATGGTAGCATATAGCAGACAATAGAGTGGTCTGATAACCTAATAATTGAATCGATAAAATAGGTTGGCACTGATCTGCCGACAGGCTGCGCCCGCGGCTCTCATGGGCTTATTGTCCTATCACTGCCAAAGAAAACAGTCTCCTCACTTGCTATGGAGATTGGAAGTTAGGATAATTTTTCATGAAAATAGAATAGAGTTTCTTGCGCTGCTTCTTCTCAGCACTGGCCCATTTAATGTCCCAAAGCAGTGGTAGGGTTAATACTGGGACGTGTAAAAGTACTTTTTAAAAGCCTGCTTACTTAATAAATTAGTTTTATGAGAAAGTTTTATTTAGCTGGTCATTTTGAAAATACGTACCTATCTATTTGCCTACTTTTCAACCGTCACTTTACGTGAAATCGAGTTTCAGACTTCGGAAAATAAAGTGAAAGCATACCTAGATTTTGACGAACACTTCACAAACCTCAAAATAAAGCTGTTCCCACTCGTCACTCTGTAAACGATGCTAACCCGCTACGGATCCTGTTAAACGGCCGGGGCATAAATCTCCGCGACGTTTAAACTATATCCCGTTTAGCGGCCACTAGCCAACAACCAGTAATTAATATTTAATTTACGGTCACCCGTCAAGCTTTGGCTATTTATCGGGAAATACTAAAGCTAGTTTAATTGGGGCATTAATAGAGTTTATAATGTACCTACATTATGGATTATAAACAATAAAGTAACTGTAACATGCAGATATACCGCTTGAAGCAACTTATTTGAATTATGATTTACGTTCATTGTTGAGTAAGATATGATTTTATATGGTAAGGAGCTTGTTTCAAGTGATCGCGCGAAGTTGCTTGATAAGGACATAAAACAAGCTATAAAACGTGACGGGGGCGGCTCGAGCCCCTCATCAAATATATTAATTTACAATTATCTTGTATGGTGGTTGGTCGGCGCATCTGATTAAAGACAATAGGAAGACTTGCCATTATGAAAATTTCTCAAGTCTTGATTTTATATCGTGTCGTAACTTCACTTCAAGCAATAAGGTGCGTGGTGTGAAGGCACGCTTAGGCCGAGTTGCACCACCTAACTTTGACCGTAACTATAACGATAACCGGTGGTTTTTGTATGGATTTTTGACGTTTGTCAAAGTTAAAGTAAGTTGGTGCAACCCAGCCTTAGACTTTAAAGTTTATACTAAACCAGCCTGATTTCTATACTTTTTATAAGACGTCTAAGCATTGTCTAAAAAGGTGCGGGAATGGTCCGTTATTTATGAAATAATTAATTAACTTTTAGATGTATTTCCCAATTCTTAGATCATTTCAAGTCAGCTTAACCTTCAATGTAACAAAAACAAAACCAAACCAAAACTGGGTTCACAAAAATGAAACGCGTCATTTAAATGTAATGTAAGTGTATTAGCAACGTTGGTACATGAGATTACTGATTAATACTGCCGTGGATATCATAACACGTGTCCGCCGGACACATAACAAGTGTCCAATATTACCAATAGTAAAAAAGAACTTTATCACCAATAAAAACCGTGCACGCCCTAAGATGCGACTTACATACAACTTGCGCCCTATCACATCTATAAATTCATAACCGATTAATACAAGGACACTACCGATAAATATAAAACGTGAGCATTCGTACAGTAGGAGACTTTACTTCTTAACAATATTTTAAATATCCGACTACAAGACTTAAATTCTTCAAGAAAACACCACAACGTACAAATCTGTCCAAAGAGTTCTGTAACATTTTTTAAGTTACGCATCAAGTTTAGTTACTAGTTGGTAACCGTTAAGTTAAATTATAACCTTAAATCCAATGGTAAATGATTCGCTAATTCAACAGTATACCAATCGACATAAAAATAATAAAAAAACATCTTATTTTCATCTACTATAATTATACTACAACATTTCCTAGTACCCAATTATCATTACCCGGTAAAAAATACCTAATAATATTTAAAAAATACACAATTAACTAGAAAAAGTGAACTATGAAAAAAACTAAGAAAATAAACAAATGGAAGCCATGGTTTCAACTATTGAGTATTACATCTATGCGATTGTGTGGTAAATTGTTCTAAAATTTTAATTCCAGTTAAGTCTTGTTCTGTGGTTCACAAATCCATGAATCCAATAAATGTATGTCTGTCTCGAAAATACTTTAATTAGGCCCTCAATAATACTGCACGTCGTTTACAAAAGAAAGGAACTAAAAATAAATAAAAGAAAACCAACCAAAATAAAAAAATCATTCATTTAATTCTCTGTGATATAATATAATAATTTCTTTAATTATAAGTATCTTTAAGAGAGAATAATGTTCTATTAAAATCTACATACAACATGACATAAGACGAATTATCAATTTACATCTAGTGTCGCAACGACAAACAAAGACCGCTCTATTTAAATAATTTGTCAATATATTTTTTTAAATAAAATATAAATAATCGAGTATTTACTGTTCCAACAACTCTATAGCCTATGGTTGACCACAGACCAATAAAATATTTTTAAACTGTGGTGTAACACTAGATAAGGATTTCGGATAAATTTATGGTGACACTACAACGACTTACAAACGATAAAGTTCTAGAGATCTGTGGAAGTGAATCAGATGCAAAAGTAAACAAACAATCTATACAAGGCCTACATTAGTCGTCATAGAATCGATATAGACAGCATTCCATAAAACATATCATATAGTATATTAAAAACAATATATGTATCTAATAATGCCTACATACAATTGCCTAATATTCTCGCCTAAAAATACGATAAATAAAAAATAAGACGATTAAATAATTATCTCTTAAGCCTAACTTAATGTAAAAAGGTCTTCAGTGGAAATTATTTAAAAAAATCACTTCATAGAAGCGACACAAACCTGGCAAGCAGACTGTAATGAAAATTGGTTGTACATTCACTTACACTTTTAAAAAATATCATACAAAACTTACATACACGGGTACTTAAATCATATAATGCACTGGATGAGGGTAGTTTTGTTTTGTACCAGGTTATTCAGTCGAGTCGCCCGTTGGGACGTGTCGAAATGCATTATTGTGCATAAAATATATCCAAAATCTTGTCACGTAAACCCTTACATTTACCGTCTACTAAATATAAACTTATGTAGTATGATTATGTAAAATAAATAGTTATCATTAACTAAAACCAAACGGAGGGAAACGTAACGCAATTAACACTTAAAGCTCCCTTGAACTAATCATGATCGGGAACAGACGTGATATACAAATCAAATGGTTTCAAATGTCTCTTCCTGTGATTGAATTAATACACTTGTAACTTCCTTTATAACATGATTAACTTCATTAACTCCTATATTGTTATTTTTTATATATTTTATGACAAATGACAATACTAGAGACAAGTGAATTGATTCTCCATAAAAATGTAATTCACAAACTTAAGAGATACAGTAAAACTCCATTGTTCTCTCATATGAAACCCTCCCATGAATCGACTATAGTTTGCGCCAAAACTGTCTTGTCACTTTAACATTTAACCGCTTGAGTCCCAGACGGCATTCATTAATGTCATAACAATTGATTATCTATTGTGTCTAGATTCGCGGGCCTTGAAGGATTAAAGTGACTAATATTGATGAACTTGAGTTCATTTAGCTGCTTATATTTCACAACGTCAGTGCCAATGTAATATTTTTTGTCGCAAACTATAGTGATGCTCTGTCGTCCTGTTACGAGATCAACGTTATTATCGATATAGTTGATTAACTAGTGACGTTAGCTGTCATGTTGTTACTTTGGGACTAATCATTTAGGGGACGCGTTGTCGACCGCCGTAAGAGCAATAAACCAAATTGGTCAGTTATTTTATTGTATTGAATAATAAAAAGTATTTAAAACTGTTATTTATGGTATACTGAAACGATTTCATTGTGAGTCATGTTTAAGTGAGTGATAAGTCCAGTTATGAGCGGGACCATCCCGTTTAAATTAATTTAAAGTGTCTTCATGGTGTCCTCAGGACATCTCGAGGTCGCGAAAATGTCAAATTGACACAGAAATCACGTGTCACTTGGTAATAGTGCAATACGCGCGCGTAGTTGTTCTTACGGCGGTGGACCAACTATAGAGACTTCGGTTTCTTTCAACTCATTAGACAGACATTTCCTTGCCCTCCATCCGAGTACAGTCCTCAACAGAAACCCGCAAAGCCCTCCCGTCGCCACATCGATGCAACTTACGCTAAATATAAGACGGATATTCCTTAAGACATAGAGGACAATAGACACCTATATTACAATTATTTCATAGAGGGTCGTGGAATGGATACAAAATATTACAAAATTCTATCATTATCATATTTAAACTATCGCGTCCTAACATTCAAACCATGAAAATGCTCATCAAATTTCTTGTAAAAAATTCTCAAATTCAACATGCATTTTCGCTTGGCTCAAACAATATTCGTTAGGACACTGTGAATTCTACTAAACTAATTTGTTATAAATAATAACAGTAATATTCAAATCCGATAATTTTATATGTAAACTGTTTACGGTGATTATAATAGGGTAATACATGGTGTTTTGTTATAAAAATTAGTTTGAAATACACCAATATTTTATATCTGATTGATAAGTTAGATATCGAATATCCTATCGCGGTGAGCCCGAGTAGAAAAGTTTAATAGCTCACACCTACTAGAAGCCCCCGTTCAAAATTTTAAAAATACGTAAATGGCACGAATATGTACATGGGAATTGACATGATCTCTCGAACGGCGGTGCCACATACACGCGACTGTACTAAATTAGGCCAAGCGGCAAACGAACTTCATTCATATACTGTTAGCCAGACGAGTTTGCACTCAATTACGCTGGCGTTAAGACCCAAAATCGCTCGATCAACTTACAGGCACACGTACAGTCGACGCCAGTAATATTATCGACATTTCAAAACGTAGCTAGCATTCCAAGTACCTGCGTCAAATGGTAGCAGTCCCGTATATTTTAGGAGGTAGATACCAATAATCTTGGTTATATTTTGTCACACTATTGGACTACATCATTTGACGAAGGACAATCTCGCATTAAATTCAATCGTATCCAATATTGAAATGTGAATATATTATTGTTATCGACTGTATTACATAGAATACACATACATCAACCTGCAGACCCGCTACTACGTAAAATAAATGCTTGTGCATATTAGCTCTTCTTATACAATACCCATTTTATTTCGCGAAAACAATTCATAATTCGTTTGTGTACAGTCTGAAACAAAAGTCCTTGAAGTATTATTTACTTGAGAAAAAACATTTCAAGCTACTTTTGTGACGACTGTACTGACAACTGTTCAAAAGTAATTCGTTGTGAAAGTCCACAGAGTACAATATATCGCTCTAACCGCATCTACTTTCTATACAACGGAATGTACGATCTATATTTCGTTATGTATAAAATAATAACATTCAACAGCACAATACAAATACTATGAACTTTCAGAACAAATATTCAAAGGTTTTAATACGTATGGATATTGTGACCAGTTGTTATGGAATCGCTAGAAGGCGCACTGGTCGCAATCACACGTAATAATAACCTTACATTATTGTTATATTAGGCTGTCTATCCACCAAAGAAATCTGCCTTCTCCATGCCTGGTTCCATTGCTTTTGTACTCTATTTTAGCTACAAATATCGTCCAATATTAGGCAGAAGTTTACAGGTACTGCTTTGGTGGATAAAAGCCTTTTCTAGCTGCGTAATGATTGCATATTTAAATCGATACAAAACTGCGAGTCGCACTTTTCAACGGTACAGTCACAGATGCCACAGTTATACCTTGATGTGCAATCTATACAGTCAGCATCACATAGTTCGTGACACCCAAGGCAGTCAAAACTTCGCAACACGTCTTTGTTACATTGGAATAAGGTTATGTTGTCAACTTTTTGGCCACTTTGAGTGTCACGAGCTATTTGACACTGACTGTACATAAGATGCCACAGAACATACCTTTATGTGCAGTCTGTACATTAAGGACAAATCCAGGAGATACATAACACAGATAGGAAGAGATATTTCCATAAATACATTATTTCTGTCGTTCAATTCATGACTGTACCCTCAAAAAGCTGAAAGAATAAATAACATCGCGAAGCTGCAAAGTGCCGGCTCACTAGGGCGGGCGGCTAGCGAGCCTGGGCGGGTTAGCGAGCCTGGGCTGGCTAGCGACTGCTGGGCGGCATCGGCATCTGCGCCTGCACGCCCTGAAGGTTCATCGGCCGCCCGTTAGGGTTGCCCATGCCCAGGCCGTCTTGGTAGCTGTTAGCGTCCATTGTGTCATCGTTCTGTTGAGATGTTTAGTTGATTTTAAAGCATTCTGATGTTTGTTTGGTGTAGGATATTACATTGTATAAACTGTCAGTGTATCTAACAGAGATTAAAGTATAGATTGTTTCAACCATGAAGACGCGCCCCACTATTCTTCCTCTAATGTTTGAGTGTTATGGGTACACGCTAAATCATCCATGAGTGCACACGCACACTACAATAATGACGCTCGGATTGCTCGGATCAAACTCCCCGCACCCCGCGCTTCCTTCGACCAAAAAATTGGTGGGGCGCGTCTTCGTGGATGAAACGATCTAATTATATTTGATGGGCAAAAGTCAAAACTTGTGGGTGATAAATGTCACTCCGCTGGAATACCATTTTTGTAACTGCGTGTCAAATAAGGTAGACAGTGCATTATGTTACAACATTATGTGCAAAGTGCTGGCTTTGAAGCAGATTTTTTAACTTTTTTATGAACAAAGCGTTTTATTTCAAGCGTTGATTAATGCTGTGTTGTTAATTGAATGTGTGGACATTTCAACAGCAAGTATTATACAAAAGGAGTAGTCTATAATACCATACCTTCCTATGTCAGTATGTCGTCGCCATCATACTGCAGACCGCATGTAGTAGTCATTTTACAGAGTGTATAATATAATGTAAAAATAGATTCTATTTCAAGGAAATAATGTGCAAAGTTCACTGTACCTCTAGATGGTGGCATGCAGTTTTGTCCTCGAATCGGACATCCCCGCAGGAAGCTATGGGCCAGCTGAGCATACAACTCTGTATGTCTAATAATCATGCACTGGTCTACTTCAAGGGAATAAGACGCAAACTTCTCTGTACCTCTTAATAGCGGCGATGGCCCTATCCTCGTACTAGGTGCCTCAAATGAAAGCAATGGGCCGGCTGATCATTGAGTTGGCGTTGCAACTATATCTAATGTGTAATACTCATGCACTGGTCTACCAAAATGGGGTCTACGCTATGAGAATAAGGTGCAAAGTTCGGTATACCTCTCTATGGCGGCGTATGGTCCTATCCTCGTATCTGGTGCCCCCAGTAGAAGCCATAAAAGCCAGCTGAGTGAGTATGTCTAAAGGATCATGCACTGGTCTACTAATTACTGCTACTAAAATGAATTTTACGTCAAGGAAATAAGGTGCAAACCTCTCTATGGCGCCGTATGGTCCTATCCTCGTATCGGGTGCCCCCAGTAGAAGCCATGGGCCGTCTAAGCGTTAAGTTGGAATTAACAACCGTGTGATTATGCACTATTCTACCAAAATGGACTCTACTTTAAGGGAATAAAGTGCAAACTTCTCTATACCTCTCTATGGCGGCGTATGGTCCTATCCTCGTATCTGGTGCCCCCAGTAGAAGCCATGGGCCGGCTGAGTGTGGAGTTGGCGTTGCAATTATATCGAATGTCCAATAATCATGCACTGATCTACCAAACTAAGTTTTACTTCAAAGGGATAAGGTGCAAAGTTCTATATACCTCTCGATGGCGACCTATGGTCCTATCCCCGTATCTGGTGCCTCCAGTAGAAGCCATAAAAGCCAGCTGAGTGAGTATGTCTAAAGGATCATGCACTGGTCTACTAATTACTGCTACCAAAATGGGTTCTAAGTCAAGGAAATAAGGTGCAAACCTCTCTATGGCGGCGTATGGTTCTATCCTCGTATCGGGTGCCTCCAGTAGAAGCCATGGGCCGGCTGAGCGTGGAGTTGGCGTTGCAGCCATGTATACTATCTAATCATCATGCACTTTTCTACCAAACTAAATTCTACTTCATTGGGATAAGGTGCAAACTTCTCTGTACCTCTCTATGGCGGCGTATGGTCCTATCCTCGTATCGGGTGCCTCCAGTAGAAGCCATGGGCCGGCTGAGCGTGGAGTTGGCGTTGCAGCCATGTATACTATCTAATCATCATGCACTTTTCTACCAAACTAAATTCTACTTCATTGGGATAAGGTGCAAACTTCTCTGTACCTCTCTATGGCGGCGTATGGTCCTATCCTCGTATCGGGTGCCTCCAGTAGAAGCCATGGGCCGGCTGAGCGTGGAGTTGGCGTTGCAGCCATGTATACTATCTAATCATCATGCACTTTTCTACCAAACTAAATTCTACTTCATTGGGATAAGGTGCAAACTTCTCTGTACCTCTCTATGGCGGCGTATGGTCCTATCCTCGTATCGGGTGCCTCCAGTAGAAGCCATGGGCCGGCTGAGCGTGGAGTTGGCGTTGCAGCCATGTATACTATCTAATCATCATGCACTTTTCTACCAAACTAAATTCTACTTCATTGGGATAAGGTGCAAACTTCTCTGTACCTCTCTATGGCGGCGTATGGTCCTATCCTCGTATCGGGTGCCTCCAGTAGAAGCCATGGGCCGGCTGAGCGTGGAGTTGGCGTTGCTTGGCGAGTGAGGGGCTCCGCCTCCCGACATGGGTGTGCCCTGACCTGCTCCCACACCCGTATCTACGTTCACCAATGCGCAAGGTGCGGTATACACGACTGTTTATTTGTGAGACAGTATGAAGTGGCGATTGTGTAAACGGAGGCTTGGAATGCGAAAGCGTTTTGTAATCTTGTGGTGAATGAACGTAATAAATGAGCGTTTTCATTTTTGTGCCAAAACAAAATAGACCCCAAATTGCTACTTTGTTTGATTTATATAAAGCCACCGATCATGTTTTTGTCATCAAAATGGAGCTTTGCAATGAGATCTATTTAATATTATGGCGTGAAATATTTATGTAACGATTTAATGGATTCAAAAGCATCGCATAATGTAAGGCAATCTGTGCTAATGATCAATTCAATATGGCTATATCTCAAATAGCAGCTTCGTGGTTGAGTTTTCCGTAAGTAGTGTATTTTTAAGTACATATTAATAATGTTAATATGAAGAATTAGTATATTGAGACAATCCACAGCATCACAAAACGTTCACTGACAGTGTACGATTCCATGCCCCAGATGCAAATACACAAATGAACAGTCGTTTAGAAATGAACGTTATGTTTACATCGCTATGAAAATTGCAAATCTTTAAACTTTAATTGTTTCAGATCAAAATTAGAGATCATAGCAATAAAAACACATGTTAAAGCTATATTGACATTATGAACACAGTGAAGTTATTATTATTCATGACAACATTATAAAACCAATTCTGACGGGTCTAAAAATATATTACCCCTCTTACTAAAAATACTGGAACTTGATCTGTAGTTATTAAAATGTGGATTGTATTTTGAGACCAATAGAATTGATTTTAATATTTAAGATGCGTTGCGCAGTTAGCCATGTTATTAGTGACCAGCGTAGAGTCGCAACTAGACTGTGGTAGTATAGTCTGTACAGACACTTTACGAACATTTACACACATTTGTATAGACAGAGAGATTATTTACATTTTTCGCAATTTATATAAAGCTTTATGTATAGTAGAACCTTGCCCGTATGATTGCAGAATTGGTGCAAATTGAAGGCGTGTAAAATTACTTCTTTCACGGGTGGTGAATTACTCATTAGCTCAATCAAGAATTACTAACATACTCAAAGGACTACTGGGAATCGAACCCGTAGATTAGGCCCGGTTTCCTGATGGAGCGGGGCGGAAAATGTTTTGAATAAACATATTTTATTCTGTCTTATGAAAACATTAGTTTAAGTAGATCGTACATAGGTAGCGCCTTACGAAAACATTAGCAGTAAGCCGATCCGAAAAAGCTTTTTAGCTTTTCAGATCTTAGCTTTTGAAACTGCAGTTTGGTTGGCCTAGGCTCAGACCACCGAATTTTAGTTGGCCGATAGTTTAGTCGGACGCTAATGAGTATGAACATGTATGAAAGTGCGCACAGGCACATTACATCGACCGATTCTTCATACAATTAAGTCTGTTGTTTGTGGGGAGTCTAATGCCCGTTTTCACCATCACGCACGCACTGCGGCATTATGCTGAGTGGAAGCCTATTTGGCATCATTTTCAAATTAATTTATACAAGTTCTGTAAACTGTAAAATTGTAATAACTGTTTTGGACCAAATAAACATTATTCTTTCTTCTTACTTTATAATTGCTGTTTTTAGTGTGACAAATAAATGTATTTCTTCTTCTTCTCAGTCGGTACACTCTTGTCAGAGTGATCGTGGTCATCATTGTGAATCACGATTCAGAGTGATGTTCCTCGTAATACGGCGCCGTCTATCTCATTGGTGATCTACCACGTGGTAAATGTATTTAGGGGTCACTTAAAAATTAGGGATTGATGGTGAAAACGGGCATAAGTGTTGTGTAGTTTTAGTTTCGTGTGTTATGTGCATACATACCGCTGGCGTTGGACGAACCACGCGGCACGGCGGCGCGCGCCGGCGTGAGGAAGTCGGGCTCGCGCCAGCCGTGCTTGCGGTACACCTCGCGGAGTTCCGCGTGAGACCACATCGTCATCAGCACTTGCCCTGTGTGGACCAAAGATTGTTGGTTTAATACTAGAAATGAGGCCTCTTACGTCGGGCTTTGTAGTGGCCAATTGGACAGAGGTAACTAAAATTTACTTCAGAATAGCGTACGTTAATAAGGTACTGGAGCCAAACTGTAATTCCATGCCTTATTAAGTTCCTGACTCCAGCAGAGAGCGTCGGACTAGCCGCTTTCGCCTGTGACGGCCGTTCTGCAGGCTATGTCGTTCTCGTCACATTGGTTCTCCTGCAAATCGCCTCATTTCTGATTCGATCACGTATGAAGAACAACGTGATAAATTCCTTTCATCTAAGTGTCATTTGTTCATAGTCAAATTAAATCAAAAACGTTTATTTGTGGAACATAGGCAACAATATGTAGCAATCGGTAGTCGGTAAAACATTTTCTGTCCCGCTTTGCAACGTAGAGAAAACAATATTGTATTTCGAGCTCCTCCTATACTCATGAGTACAAATTTTTTGCGGGCTCCATGACCGTTAGCTATCTCCGAGAATTCTCAACCTTCCTTCACGCTGTAGATCCAGGCTATAAAGGTGTTGCAGTGGTGGGAAAGAGATGATAGGGATTAGTCTCGTATGTAGACGACTAACCTGCAAACTTGAGAACGCGTGGCGTATGACGGTGGCGCTGCTTGGTAAGATTGAGCAGGCGCTCGACGCCGCCCGCCTCCAGTAAAGAACGGGAAGACTCGCCACTCTTGATGTGACGTCAGTGATATAGCTACTGGCCTCTTGCTGTGACGTCAGTGAGATAATTAGGTACTGACCTGCGAACTTGAGCACGCGCGGCGTATGACGGTGGCGCTGCTTGGTAAGATTGAGCAGGCGGTCGACGCCGCCTGCCTTCAGTAAAGAACGGGAGAACTCCCCGCTCTTGATGTGACGTCAGTGAGATAGCTACTGACCTCTTGCTGTGACGTCAGTAAGATAACTACTGACCTGCGAACTTGAGCACGCGTGGCGTGTGACGGTGGCGCTGCTTGGTGAGGTTGAGCAGGCGCTCCACGCCGCCCGCCTCCAGTAAAGAACGGGAGAACTCCCCACTCTTGCTGTGACGTCAGTGAGATAGCTACTGACCTCTTGCTGTGACGTCAGTAAGATAGCTACTGACCTGCAAACTTGAGAACACGTGGCGTATGACAGTGGCGATGCTTAGTAAGATTGAGCAGGCGTTCTACGCCGCCCGCCTCCAGTAAAGAACGGGAGAACTCGCCACTCTTGCTGTGACGTCAGTGAGATAACTAGGTGCTGACCTGCAAACTTGAGCACGTGTGGCGTGTGACGGTGGCGTTGCTTGGTAAGTTTGAGCAGGCGCTCCACGCCGCCCGCCTCCAGTAAAGAACGCGAGAACTCCCCACTCTTGCAGTGACGTCATTGCTACTGACCTGCGAACTTGAGAACGCGTGGCGTATGACGGTGGCGCTGCTTAGTAAGATTGAGCAGGCGTTCGACACCGCCTGCCTCCAGTAAAGAACGGGAGAACTCGCCGCTTTTCTTTATAACCTCGTTCAGTGTTGCCAGAACTGCTGCTATCGTGTCGTCTGACGTGCCCTGTGGACGGATTAATCAAGTTTAGTAGCTTGAAATTAAGCTCAAACTCAGAGAACTGATTTGCTTCCGAAAAAACATTGATTACGTGCCACCAATCTAATTTTATTCCCACTAACAAAAACCAAAAGTGCGTTGAGTAGTCTCGTAAAAAACAAGTGCAACAAAACATTTTCGGGAACTGATATTACAAGTAAGACCAGGCCTGTTCATCTCCGCGAGTTTACATCGAAAACAAAACACGCACGATGGCCCACCTACAGGACACTTTCGACAAGGCCTCACATACGAGCGAACATTGACTTACGCACGCGTATTCTTGTGTATGAATATGATGGAAGAAAATTAAGAAAATGGTGTACTAAATACTGTGCAGTATTTAACTGCCTAAATAATAATAAAAACACAGAATGTACTTTTTTAAGTTGCCTCAAGACACTGAGAGGTAAATAAGTAGTTAATATTATTCATGATAATTCATGCTAAATCATGTATTTCCTCCGCCATTTTCCGAAGTTTGGCACCTCACGTCACATCATTTTACTGAAGTCAGCCCTATAGCTTCGGCGTAGTGCCGATCACTGACGTTTGTCAACAAAATGGTGCTTGACTCTTGAGACAGGCTAAATTACACCATATTGTTAATGACATTGAGCATACATTTTTTTAAATACCTTCGCGAAGTAAAACTTCTGTACGTAGTACTTATTATTATTCTGTGGTAAGACATTGAACTATTTTAATGACAAGTTATTTGCAATCAGTGCTTGAGGCATGGGACCGGCACTTATTAACATATGAAGTGACAGAGCATACAAATCTAAAGCACATCTGAGGTCTAGCTGATGTTTGACGTCACAAATACACCCTCTATTGCCGCTCAGGCGCTGACTCAGATAAGCGTTAGATCTGTAATGAGATATGACAAACGAATATTTTTTTGGTTATTAAATTAACAACAATGACCCAATCAAGAGGCTAAGTGCGACTCGATTGCCCTGAAAAACTAACTAACTATTGTTAATTGTGAAAAAATGTAATAGGTTAAAATAACGCGACGGTATGGTTATAACAAAATAATGTCATCAACGTAATATCAATGTCACATTAGAAACGTCAGAATAGAGAAACGCGGGCGGACGACACCACGCGCTTTTGTGCTAAGTGATAAATTGTATTTAAATAGAGACAATTTAATGTAAAAGTGTAATGCGATGTGGAAGTCATTGGGGGAGGCCTATGTTCAGCAGTGGACGTCCTGTGGCTGAAATGATGATGATGATGATGAATGTAAAAGTTAAGTATTCAGTGTTTTATTTATGAGACTAGATCTACCGGCCTCTAATACTATCAACACAGTTATTTACCTGATCATGCTGATGGTTCCCACTGGGCAGCTTCTGCACCAGGTCCCTCATGGCGTACTTCCCGATCAACTCCTTGTTGCGCTGGTCGATGGCCAGGTTCCGCAGCGCCGTGGCCACCGCGCACACCACCCGGTCTACTTCCATGCGAAGCAGTTCCACGAGGATCGGCAGACCTGGAGCATATGTGGCTGGTGAGGTAAGGTGCGGGTGGTACGAGTAATAGGTAGGTTATTGCACACGATGATGGGTTAGGGTCAAAAAGAAAGAAGATTGCAGAGAAAACAGTAGATATTTATTATAAGTACGACAGAGATGATACCGCATAGGCACAAACAGACATTGAGAGAGAAAAAAAATATAAAGTCACAATGACATAAGCAGTGTCAGATTTGACTTTGACGTTACTGGATAATAGACTACTCAATGTTGCGTTTCGTTTTACATTCCAACACACGATATGATTAAAATATCGATTCAGTAAATTAGTAATTTGTTCAGGTTTTATTACGTCGCTTTCTCTCTCTCTCTCTCTCTCTCTCTCTTACGCTTATGGCGCAAATGCTATAATTTGGATTATGTTCGGATGACGTAACGCCTACGACATACTCCTCAATCCGCCTAATCCTGAACCATATCCTGCCATATGCCTTTAGTAAATAAGAGTAGGTCGTCCTTCTGCAGAGGAGACTAAATTTTAATGTGCTGATGATGATAAAATTTGAAATGGTACGCTCGCAACTTCAGTAGCGTTAAATGACAGGATGATGATAATGACTCTAGCTAGCACCATATAAGCTCGTACTACAAAGTCAACCGCCTTTCTCCTTCCAGATAACTACTCGTATGTTGTCTTATAGACACAATAAAAGACTAAGAGGATTGGTCTCCTAGGGCCGGCTTAGCACTCACCCAAGTACTTGATCCACTTCATGGATAGGATTTTTACGAATGAGAGGGAATAAGGGTAAAGGGAAGCACAAAAGACCCCTAAGGGTCGACGTGCACTGCGCTCATGCGCGGCCCCATAACAAAATAACGCCCGTATTCACAAACATTACTATGAGGTCTCACAGTGCGCATGAACGCACAGGGTGACACACGAACCAATCACAGATCTCTATTCAACGCTGTGCGTTCGATTTGCTGCTTCACTTAAGCAAGCATCGTTTGTGAATACGGGCGTAAGATAAGACTTATGTAATGAGTATTATAAAACCAACCTTTCTCCTTCCGCACAGCTGCTCGGATGTCGATGGATGGCTGCCAGTAGCAGGCGGCGAGGTTCTGCAGAGCGCCCGCCGCTGCTTCTAAGGTCTCGGGGTTGGAGCACGTCTGCAGCAACGCCATGTATAGCGGGACCACCTGGGAAGAGGTGTGGGTATTCATCAGATCCTGGTTACGGGATCTACAGATCCTGGTTGGCAGTTGGGACCAACGGGACGTGAATATTCCGAATATTCCCTCCTCTTGTTCCTATCTTCCTATGTAGCCATAATCAAGCCAAGAGCAGAATGACAACCAAACTATAAGAACCCTAGGTTGATTGTGGGTCTATGTTAAGTAAAAAACAATGGTGCAACACTATCTACAAGGGCACCGCCTGGGAACAGATAAGGGTACTCATCAGAATCGCTTTGGAAGTTATCGGGACTATTCATTCGTTTCCAACATTGCAACTCCTGTGTAACGAGAATCAAGCAGTGATAACCAAAGTGGTCTGACCCTAGCTAGTCGTTATTAACAATGAAATATTATAACAAGTAATTTCTATGTTTTCTTTCATGTCATTGCAAATGATTATCGGGACATATCTCACTTGACTAGGAATGATAGAATTTCTACTGTCTATTGCTGTGTCCCGAAAAGTAATACGTTCGTTTAAAAAAATAGCGGTAAAAGAACCCCTACCTCCGGCGACCAAAGCATTTCCGTTCCTTTCGGCACGCTGTACCCCAGTTGCGTATTAGATGACGTATCCCCAAGAGGTTGCGTGTCAGGTTCGCTCTTGCCGAGCGGGCTGGTGGAGTTAGACGAAGATGAGCCTTCCTTCTTCTTTTTACTGCCGCCGAAACAGCCTAGGTTTTCGCCTAGAAAATAGTACGAAGTTTGTGTCAAAACAAGAAGAATGTAGACAGAAATGTGAACTTTATTACATCAGTATACAGTTCAAAACTTTAATTATTACCTTTGGAAGCGCTGGCTTGTATCCTAGCCTGTCCCGACGACTGTGTTGGAGGTGCTCTCGTGTCATACAATGGGTCTTCAATTTCTTGACATCTGGAAAAAAACAGATTTCATTACTTATTGAATTAGCTGTTATTTAGCTTTTAGCTTGTTAGTTGGCTTATCATCCTATTTTGGATAATGTATAGTGATGTTTTGGGGTGGCAAATTGCTATACGATTTTCAACCTCAGTTGGGTCGTAATGAGTGCATGCGCTCGATACACGGCTCAGCAGCAGCGTGGTCAATAATGAACCTTAACTACGTCGGTTTGCTGCGCGATATTGAGCCGTATTCCGAGTGTACCTGTAGGACAAGTTGCGCAACACGCAGACGCAGTTCTCGACGATCTAAGTGCCGATGCTTTTGACACACACAGCCTATGGCATGCGTCACAGAAATGGACCCCAATGCGAGCCGGAACATCCAACCATAGTGATCCTTAACGGCGTCGGTTTGCTACATGATATTGAACCTTAAGTGTCTCGCAATGCATGTACCTGTAGGACAAATTGCGCAGCACACAGACGTAGTTCTCGACGATCTTGGTGCCGATGCGTTGACCTGCACGGTGTGCAGCAGCGCAACCAATAATGATCCTTAACGACATCGATTTGCTGCGCGACATTCAACCTTAGGCAGGTGGTAATAAGAGTGTACCTGTAGGACAAGTTGCGAAGCACACAGACGCAGTTCTCGACGATCTTGGTGCCGATGCCGTTGACGCGCACGGCCACTCGCACTGTATGCAGCAGGGCGTTCGATAATGATCCTTAACGGCACTGGCTTGCTACGCGACATTCAACCTCAGGCAGGTGGTAATAAGAGTGTACCTGTAGGACAAGTTGCGCAGCACACAGACGCAGTTCTCGACGATCTTGGTGCCGATACGTTGACCTGCACGGTGTGCAGCAGCGCGGCCAATAATGATCCTTAACGGCACTGGCTTGCTACACGATATTCAACCTTAAGCAGGTGATAATATGAGTGTACCTGTAGGACAAGAAGCGCAGCACTCGACAATCTTGGTGCCGATGCCGTTGACTCTTATCGCCACGCAACGGTCACGCTCACAGAAAATCCTCTAATGCGTCCTCTAATACGGGCCAGAACTACCAATGACAATGATCCCTAACGCCATCGATTTGCCACACCATTTTAAACCTTAAGTAGGTCGTAATGAGTGTACCTGTAGGACAAGTTGCGCAGCACACAGACGCAGTTCTCGACGATCTTGGTGCCGATGCCGTTGACGCGCACGGCGACTCTCACGGTATGCAGCAGCGCGTCGGGTAACGCGTTGAAGCAGCGCAAGCTTGCTGTGCGACATTCAACCTTAGGCAGGTGATAATATGAGTGTACCTGTAGGACAAGTTACGCAGCACACAGACGCAGTTCTCGACGATCTTGGTGCCGATGCCGTTGACGCGCACGGCCACTCGCACGGTATGCAGTAGAGCGTCAGGTAACGCGTTGAGGCAGCGCAGGCGCCGCCGCGCGTATTCCCCCGCGGAAGACGCGTTGCGGAGCACGCCCGATGCGTTGCGGAAAACTGTAAGATAATAATTATCAAAGGTTTTTTAAATTATAACAACACTGTTAGTACAAAGTTTTAAGACTGAGTTGCATCACCTAAAATCCGTAACTATAACGATAACCGGCGTTTTTATATGGAGTCTTGACAAATTTTTGACGTTTGTTACAGTTAAAATAAGATGGTGCAACCCAGACTAAGCGTTCTCTTACACATTAAAACTAACAACTACCAAAAATAAAAGGCAAACACGTTAACAGTTCACTTTCGAAGTTTGTACACATTGTATAACCCCCTCCTAGCTAAGCGTAGTTATGTGAAGCAAGCGGTCTACGGGTTTCGGAGTAACGTGTTCTCGAAACTACTATTTTTTAATGTCAGCAATTTTTCCTTTTGATAAAAATATTGCCATAGCATGCATAAGAGCCTGCTAAAATAAGCTCTCAGTCATACTGATCTTGTCAATGCTAGATGTATAATTTAATTCTGGATTATTGATGATATATTTTTCATTTTAGTTTTGATGTAGTAGCAAGGCTTAGAAGGCTACGTCAAAACTCCAAAATGTATAATCAAACCCACCGTTAGACCAGTAAGTGTCTCCAGGGTTAGTAGGATGCCAGCCGGAGTGCGGGATGATGACCTTGTTGACGATGACCTGCGCCGCGTCGTCGATGATCGACTGCTTGAGGTCCTCGCACGATGACATGTTCCAAATGACCCCGGTGACGAGCTCTTTCACCTGGGTGGAGAGAATATCGTAATTAACATAATAATTAAAAAAAACTCATAAATAAAACTCATTTATTTTTGCAAATAGCCTTTGAAAAAGCACTTTTACACGTCCCAGTATTAACCCTACCACTGCTTCGGGACAATAAATGGGCCAGTGCTGAGAAGAAGCAGCGCAAGAAACTCAGTCACTATTGTCAGCCACCTTCTCAAGGTTTATAATTTGTTACATGATTAGAAGTTACAAAATGGACTTTATCAGAAACATTTCATGTTAGATATTGCCAAGACGAGACCATAATATGGCTTGCACTGTTAACGTTGTCAGATCTCATGTAAAAGCGAACCTTCTAACTCTATAAACACCAACTTCACAAATTCTACGCTTTAGAAAGAAAGAAAAACTATTAAATCTGATACCAGGGCCGAGACCTTAACCCATACCATAGAAGAAGCCAGTTAGATTCTATCGATAATCGATATCGATACGCCCATAGAGATCTAGATAGATGCCAACTAATGCGCTGAGTTCGAAACCTTCGAAACCCAGTGTCTCATTAGAAATTCACACACAAAGTAATCAAAATAAAAACAATACGTCGCGAAGAATGTGTGTCATGCACACGTTGCACTGAGTGCGGCTATTCGTTCGCATATACCAGGTTGCAACTAATGTACGTGCAGCACCACTACATACGCAGTGACGTGCGATTGAATGCATTATGTTAGTTTGAATGTGCTCATTATCCACTGCATACAGTACTCAACGTTCAAAATAATATTTAGTGTAGTACTAGCAAGCAGTGCAAACTGTTTACACATAATATAACGTCGCTGCTTTCATCATTGCTGTCGCGAGCAATGTGTTCTGTTTTTAGGCATATTGTTGCGACACTAGCCCCGCCCCCTTTTCACATCTAGCTTTAGTTTCTGTGATCTGTTGATACGCCATAGCGTTCTCGTCTGGCGGCCGCGAGACAGGTCGAGGACACTCGGGCTGCAGGGGACGTACCTCCATGTCGGTGGCGCGGCACAGCAGCGCCATGAGCGCAGGAATGCCTCCGGCGTCGCGGATGGCGCGCTTGTTCTCGTCGTTCTGGCGGCCGTAGGACAGATTGCGGAGCGCTCCGCACGCGTTGCGGCACACTTCTGGGTTCTCGTGGGAGACCAGCCGCACTAGTGGTGGGATGCCGCCTGTGGATACAAATATAAGATTATCGACATTATATTCAGTCATTCGTTCATTCTTTTTCTGTGGGAATTCCGAATTCTTTTGATTCTTTCACATTTAACCTATTCAAGACCTTGTGAGTCTTGTGACCGACCGTGTGACCGGAAGTCGGAACTTTTAAAAGCTCATTGATTGCTGAGACCAGCCATGGGCGTTTAGATATCAAACTTTATAAATAAGGTAAAGGTAAAATCTCATGACGAAAATAAAAAGATTAAATGTAAAGCGACAATAGTCCAATCCAAGTCGGTATCAAAATGGACAAATTGAGATCTAAGGAACGCGGGTTCATCAAAGCCTGCTGCCACTGGACATTGGCTGTACCGTACAGTGTGTACGCACCTAGGCTCCTGGTCTTCTGCTTGTTGGGGTCGTCCATGTAGGTGAGGTGCTGCAGGTAGGCGGCCGCGTTGGCCTTCACGACGTCGGACGGCGAGTTGAGGAAGCCGATGACCTCGGGAAGGTTTGGGTCGCGCCATTGAAGCCCGCCACCGTCCTCGCGACCGCCCACGCCGCCGTGCACTGGAAGATAAATCATCATCAGGTCCTTTAGCCTCTATTGCTTGAAAACGACCGGAATTTAACAGAGGCAAATGGAGGATTTGATCTACACACATCATCATCATAAGGTCTTTTAGTATCTGCTGCGCATGCATCACAGCAGTAGCAACAAGCAGCAGCTCGTACTCATGCACAACCCTCTAATTTACCAGAGGCAAATAAAGAATTTGGCCTACACAAATCATTGCTAGAGGTCATCAGATCATCGCTATAGAAAATGGTGCATTCATCCTATATTCATCATCATAATATGGTCTTTGTGTACTGCATGAGCACGGACCTCTCTTATTCACTAGAGGCAAATAGAGCAGTCATGCCAACTGTTTGGAATTACGACTGTGTGCTGAATATCCAGCTGGTTATTGTTGTCTGACATTACAAAAGCTTTATTTTACAGCTCCAAAGGATTATAGCAGATTTAATAGCAAGAGTGCTTCCTGACAGGCAAACAAACAGGTGAAAAACAAAGTGTTATTTTACCTTGTTATTTTTTCTTTCGAATGAAACAAAAACTACAGCATACTAAAAGACACTTACCTAACGCCATGCCAGCCATTTGTTTCTGTAACTCCTCCTCGTCTCCATACATCGATTGTCCTCCCGCGCTGCCTAAACTTAGTCCGTTTTGCGAGTCCTGTCGACGAGTAATAACAATTTAGATATAAAGAAAAGGCATTGCACTTCTTATCGTAGATAGTAAATATTAAATATTATCTTTGCATTGATATGACGAATCAGATATAAAGATATCCGTAGGAAAACTAAAGTAACCGACATAGCCCGATATATTGCCAAACTTAAGTGGCAGTGGGCGTTGTCAAATAATGGGCGTGGCCCAAAATGGACGTTGCATTGGGACAAGTGTTAAGTAGCGATCACGAACCAGAATATCTAATGAGGGTCTCGTGAAGCATCTGAATGACAGCGGTGCATGCTGGACCGATATCGTTTTGCAAATCTTTCAGTAAGTCCAGCAGTGGATATCCTTTGGTTGAAAAGAATGACTGAACGATAAAGAAAGCCATGGCACTTCCTTGTCTATACTAATATTATAAAGAGGTAAAGTTTGTGTGTTTGTATATTACTTAAATTGTAAGGGGTAATCTCGGGATCTACTGAACCGACTTTAAAAATTCTTTCACCAATAGAAATTCACATTATTGCTGAGTGTCATAGGTTCCATAGGAAAAATTCCACGCGGGCGAAGCCGCGGGCGGAAAGCTAGTCACAAATACAAGGGATAGCACCAATCTCTGCGTCGATATGACGTCACATCTCACCTTGAAAGGTGGTGGCTGGTGGGGTGGCGGATCGTACGCGGTAGGGTAGTGTTGGTAGCCGTACGCATCTGTCGCGTACTCGCCACGTGGTGACGTCACGCAGTAATGTCGCCCTAGCTGCTCCAGTGACGTCGAGTCGTACCTGTCGAGACAAATTGATATTTTATTGGCACAATCATAAACTTTTTTTTTTCGCCATTGAATAGGCTAAATCAAACCTTAATACATTAAAGAACTCGGAGAAGATTCATTCATAGTTATTTTCCGACTACATATGAGTGTTCTAACCAAATGAGGGTTTTCGCGAATGAAAAATCCGCCAGATGGCAATACGTAGACGCGAGGTCCAAATGCTGCATGATTGGTTATTTTTGACATGACATTGACAGATGTGTCAAAATCCACCAATCACGCAGCAGTCAGACCCCACATCCACGTCCCGCCATCTAGCGGATCTTTCATTCGCGAAAACCCTCATTGAGATTAATAAAATGATGAGTACCTTTGTTGTAGGTGTAAATTGTGTTGAGGTAAAGCCCCAGGAGATGCACTCCTCGGCGAAGCGCTGCCACCGCCTTCTACGTATTCCTGTAATGAAAATAATCCATTAATAATTTGGACAATTCTACTGATAAAGTAGACTGAACTTTCATATTTCAATAGGTTACCTAAATGATGAACCTCATAAAATCTGCTGGCCTGAACTTGCGGCGGGATATGCCATAGCACGAGAATGACCGTAGAAGCCGTAGACCTCATCATAAAGTGGCAAGATCTAAAACCACACAGAAGCTAGTATCTCACCTGCCCCATATAGTCGGGAACTTGCGGCGGGGGCTCCACCATATACGCGGGCTGCGCCTGGTAGGCCGTGGCTCCGTAGTGGCCGTAGGTGCCGTAGTGTCCTGCGCCCCCCCGCCCCGCCGTATGTCCCACCACCGCTCACTGACACTAAGTCCGTCGCCTAAGTACTAAGCTACTCTATGCAGAGCATATTGCCGTAGTATCTCACCTGCCCCATATAGGCGGGGACTTGCGGCGGGGGCTCCACCATATACGCGGGCTGCGCCTGGTAGGCCGTGGCTCCGTAGTGGCCGTAGTGCCCCGCCGTATGTCCAACTACCGCTCACTGACACTGAGTTCTATGTATAAAGGCAAAAAGCTACTAAGCAGAGGATATTGCTGCTGTATCTCACCTGCCCCATATAGGCGGGAACCTGCGGCGGGGGCTCCACCATATACGCGGGCTGCGCCTGGTAGGCCGTGGCTCCGTAGTGGCCGTAGGACCCTACGCCCTCTGTCCTGCCGTATGTCCCACCATCGCACACTGACACTGAGTCCATCGCCAAGTACTAAGCTACTCTAAGCAGAGGATATTGCTGCTGTATCTCACCTGCCCCATATAGGCGGGAACTTGCGGCGGGGGCTCCACCATATACGCGGGTTGCGCCTGGTACGCCGTGGCTCCGTAGTGGCCGTAGGTGCCATACTGCCTCGCCGTATGCACCCCCACCATTCACTAACACCTAAGTACTAAGGTACACAGCTACTCTAAGCAGAGCATATTGCCGCAGTATCTCACCTGCCCCATATAGGCGGGGACTTGCGGCGGGGGCTCCACCATATACGCGGGCTGCGCCTGGTAGGCCGTGGCTCCGTAGTGGCCGTAGGTGCCGTAGTGTCCCGCGCCCCCCGCCCCGCCATATGTCCCACCTCCGCTCACTGAGACAGAGTCCATCACCTAGAAACAAATTAAACACGATTTTTTTTACATTGTAATACTATTTACATAAGAATGGAACTTATGGACTTAGGGACTACACATCAAACAGAGAACGGGCAGCAGCGCTCTCTAAAAATATCAATCTTTTAAACTGCGATCTCCAACCCGCCTGCCAAGCGTGGGGATTATGGCAAATTCCTCCACTATAGTGGAGGAGGCTCATAGTCCAGCAGTGGGCTGTAAAGGGCTGTTGATGATGATGATGATGATGAAGAATGGAAAAACGCGTAATAACGCAGTTATGCAACATCATTTCCGTTTAGGCGAAGGATTAAACGTAAATACTCCCCCTTACTAATAAAAAGTTACACAGTTGTTGATCATTGTTTTAAAATGACATTTCCATACTAAACGTCACTTTAAAACACTGATCAACGAGCGTGTAAGTTTTATTAGTAAGGGGGTTAGTATTTAACAGTTTTATTGCCGCGTGAGTTATGTACGCACACAAGGGTGTTACAAAGTAATTTAATTCCTCTGTCAAATCCTAAGTCATGGCACAGAATAAGTAATAGTACAGGTACAGAAGGATTACTCCGCAAGACGATTTAAATAAATGCGAGTCTTGCTACGACGCGATACGGTGGAATTCAGCTCGCACAGCACTACGTACCTACAATTTTATTCACCTACAAGTTTTGTCTCTTTCTATCGCGTGCCTCTGAACTCTTCTTACGCTGTTAGGGTTGCTGTCTAGTGAAAAAATAATTAATCTACTTATATGTCATGAGGTACGTATGTAGGTTTACGTACGTATGTACGTATGTAGTGTAACGCATTCATTATGTAAAACCTTGGGAGAGGCCTTTGTCCAGCAGTGGACATCATTTGGCTGAAACGAACGAACGCATTCTGAGCAGTAGTCATGGTAGGTTAGGTTCCTATACTATCCTAAGAACTATTGATTACCTACATGGCCAACATACCTTTCAGCATCTTTGGGAATCGAAAAAAAAGATAAATAAAATCCGGTAGATTTCTTTTCGAATTTAAACACCCGAACGCCGCACAATATTTCTTTCTCTTTATGTCCATTTTTAAATAATACTTCGATCGTAGAATTAGGTACTACAACCACAGCTACAACTCACGCCACAGCGTCCTGACAGGCGCGCGCGTGACACTCGACTGATATAATACCCGCCGGCGGGGCGCTTCGCTGTAGGTAATTATCGGATGTACCGCGCGGAGTGAGCCAGGCCTGGTCATGGTCTACTCACATGAGGGTACTTCTGTGATGGTGCCATGGTCAGGTGTCCCATGTGGTTATAGTGGGCCGCTGGTGACGACACATACTGCCCGTAGTCGGGATCGACGCCTCCGCCTACCACCGGGTATTCGCTCGCCTGGAAGAGAAACATGATAATTATAATTAAGAAGACAGATGATGATGATGATACAGCGTTGAAAAATTAGTAAGTTAAACTCGACTTCATGAATTCAAATTCCTTCTGTCTGAATATGAAGGCCTTACAGAGCACTTATACATACATACCTAAATACAGCTTGCCCTACGTGATAACATAAATCGGCTTTGTACTACTAGCTGTTGTGCACTACTCTTTCCTTAGATTTTGATCGTGTAAAAAACTCGAAACTGCACGGTTTTGACTCCCGGACGTAAGTTCACGCCCAATGTCTGTCCATAAAGTACAAAGCAAGCTATTCATTGAGTCGAAGGCGTATCAAGTCTGAATCTTAGTATCTTTCGTGACATAAAAAGACAATAAGTACTAAACTCATGACCTCAATTTCATACACGATCTCTACATTTCTTCTTCCTCTAATTCTCATCTCTTCTCACTATATGGTATAGATTAAGATAAATAACTTACTGCCCATAGTCTGTAGGTGCGTGATTTGCAGCCACAAGGAAACAATTTCATTATAACTATAACTTTCATTAGCAGTAACTTCAAGAACAACTAATGCAATGAAATGTTTGCTACTATACGTTGGAATGTAAACACGACCATTTATTAACTTCAGGGTTATCAATATTACAAATATTATGTTGATATGTAACATTGTTTCTGTTGTAAGCCATTAAAAATAACAAAATGTTATAACTTTACAACATACGCTAAGAAGGAATTCAATGTTCATTACTTGGAAAAAAATCATCGATAAGTATGTATAATAAAAGGAAATAGGAAATCGATAGCTTTTGAAATGAAAATGCGACCCCTTTACCTATGTATGTACAGACATGTCTGTATGTATATGTTACGGCTAAAGATAGGTGTGAACATAAACTTAAGATTAGCCGGCTAAACTTAAGTTTAGCTTCGAGAAGCAGCTAAAGTTCGATAACATGTTAGTTTGCGTCATGATATTCCATCTTTAGCCGGCTAATGTGCACATTAGCCAAAACGATACGGCTAAAAATGTATTCGATGGGCGCGCCAGGCCGGCGGAGGGCTTGAGGGGGCGGTGGGGAGACAACGAATAGCTCCATAATTATTTAACAATTGTGACTAGACATTTTTTTAAGTAATTAACACTGAAGAAGTTTATTTTGTTTTATTTTGTAATTTTAAATACCTACCTACAGAAGATTCTGTAATGACCAAATGGTTCCTTATTATTTTACCTAGATATTGTTTTAAGTAATTAATATTTTCTTATTGTAATAATTGTAATTTTGAATACCTACATAGGTACATAAAAGTATGTGTAATGAAAGTGATTATTTTTTAATAAAGTTTTCGTGTCAAAATAGTAAACATTATTACATTGTTTCCTTTTCCATTTCCTTCTACATTTTTAGCCAAGGGCCTGCGGTTACACTTAAGTTTAGCCGGCTAAAGATAGAAGAAACTAACATTTACACCTCGTCGAAGATAAACTTAAGTTTAGCCGGCTAATCTTAAGTTTATGTTCACATCTATCTTTAGCCGTAACATATACATTTTAATAATAATTAATAATAATTTAATGAAAAATAAGTCTACTGATTCCGACATTGTGCTCAATCTTGTATAATCAATTGAAGGAATCAAAATGTCAGCCCACGATTGCCAAGTAGGAGTGTGATTGTATGTCGCCTCCTTTAGAAATGCCATTCCTGATCAAGACAATCTAGGAATTCCACAAACGGCCCAACTGATGCGCAGTATACATTCCATTCAGTCTGTGCCGCTATCTGGATTGTAATAATCTAACAGAGGAACCATTTATCGGAATTATCAGTTAGGTCAGTATTACACTTGCATAAACTTACAATCTGACCGTTATCAGTATTGCTAAACAATAGGTTGAGCAATTGGAAATCTTGCGGACACTTTGGGACCTTTGTCACAATGTTCTGTTGAACTTAGGAAAAGTGATCCATTAGGGGAGGGTCACTTAACTTCCACGGAAAAGTTTCCTTTTGTTGCCAAATCGGGCAACTTTGGAAAGTTACAGCTAAGCTGATAATGATATTTACCGCTCGAAAAACGCGGAACTCGGGTGTAAGTTGACGACGTAATAGGCAGGGTTCAACACAAAAAAGTACCCTGACGAGAGACTATTAACTTTTATTAAATTACGGTGTTGATTTACATTGAACAATGAAACACAGAATCTTACCCCCTTACTAATAAAACTTACACGCTCGTTGATCAGTGTTTTAAAGTGACGTTTAGTATGGAAATGTCATTTTAAAACAGTGTTCAACAACTGTGTAACTTTTTATTAGTAAGGGGGTAAGTCTGTAATTTGAATATCACTCAAGTATCAACAGCAATGTTATCTTCAAATCTTCTTGCAATCTTCTGGTGCAGGACCGGTCTTTGTGGAAATCCTCGCTATCCCGCAGTGGACCTCTTTCTATTGAAATAGGTAAAAGAAGATGGTTTGACGTAAGCTAGGCAGCAGTGTTGCCACCTTGACTCAACTTGTCTAAAATTACTTAGTGAAATGAAAATCTAATGATTTATTTAGAAGCAAATATCCCTAAATCTGGTGAAATTTCAGACCAAAACTAGTGTTTTTTTTCTGTAAGGTGGCAACACTGAAGTGTTGAAGATCCAACATGAATGAGGGGATTCTATTGGCGATGGTTTGTACTTTTCTTCCTCTCTTTCTTTCCTACCTGCATAGCTAGATGGTGTTGGTGGGCCAGCGCCGCCGACAGCTCGGCGTCCTCGGTGGAGGCGTCCGACCGCGACACGGGACTGTGCTGCGACCCGTAGGCGCCCTCCACCGGCCCGTTGCTAGAAATAAAGAAATTATACTTTTAGAAGGCATATTCTTTAGCATCCATAACCTTATTTAGTAGAACACATAGGCGATGGACAACGGCACATCCAGTTGAACTATGTGGCGCCTTGTGAAAGAGGAAACATTTGTTCTTTTGTAACGAACAAACTCTAAAATTACTCGAACGATGTCAAAAATTATTTCACCATTAGATAGAATGCTATTCATAAGTGAATCCTTAAGTAATATAGGTTATAGTAGGCCGAAATCCACGCGGGCGAACCCGAGAAAAAGCTTTTTAAGACGAAAAGATTTAGATGAAATTAAGATATTTGAACTCCACTCAAATCGGGGGCGTCGGTCGTATTTATTATTCAGTTCAACTGTTACACTTGACCTGCCGAGGTCGTGCATTGACATCTAAATTAATTTGTATTTGTTTACAGAGCAATAAGGTCGAAGGTTTACCATGGAGCTGGGCGTGACCCAGAATAAACGACTACAAAGATCATTCGCGTAAGGATTTGGGATCGTAGATCCTGTGGCTATGTAGGATTTGGAACGGCTTTGCATTAGGCGCCTAAACAGCGTGAAATCGCTGTATCCACTTAAAGACACACGCGTAGGCGACGCTGCTTAGTCGCATACGTGTCGCTTAAGGCACGTTTTAAGCGACAGCGCACACTGTGCGACAAATCGCGACGACTAGCTAATAATATGAAATGACGCGCGCACACGTTTTGCGGCCGCGTCTGACGCCGCGATTTGTCACCCAATGTGCGCTGTCGCTAAAGGTTTAGAAGCTAAAGTCATATTACTTCTGTGGACGTTACGAGAGCATGTCATACCTACGATATTTTTAGATTATTCTAGCTAAAACTACAAAAACAAACTAAGTCTATAGGGATTAATTTACAGAATATTCTCATGCCTAGTTTTAGTCCAACGCGCCCCAAACGGCCGTCAAGTAAATAAGGATAACCACAAGAGATCTCATTTAAGCCAAGCGTATTTTTGTACTGTTTCAACTACGGAGGTTTTTACGGCTTGTTACGGATTCTGTACACATTTTCATGTTCATGACAAAACAGACAGGAGTTTTGTACATGATATGATACTCTCTACTTAGAAAAAAATAAAACGATCTGGTAAAGATCGCGGAAAGAACCTGGATGCGGGAAGCGCACAGGGCCGTACATTATGGAAATCCAGAGGCATTTGTCCAGCAGTGGACGTCTTTTGACTGAAACGAACGAACGAAGTAAAAATTAATATTGTGGCATTATAGGTAGTCACTTCAATTTAATTTTAGTCTTAAAGATGACGAGTTCATTAATTAACTTCATTAACTGTTTAAAATTTAACTGCTTTGAGCAGTCAAATCTATTTGCAAACTGATCTATTTTCACGCAAATCCTCGTCCACGGCAACTGCTTATGAATGGATAAGTAGGCACGGTCATTACTCGATACTACAGGCAAAACATAAGTGAGAGTACTATGAAACCTCACTATGAGCCGGATCGATTGCAGGCTGAATACCAAATCCATTGCCGGTTTAATGCGGGGCTCGGCTTTAGCAAAACGGAGAATGGGAAATGGAAAATTAATTATGCGAAGTAACCTAAAATTATTGAAATGCAAATGACCTAATTAATTTTTATGAAAGGCGATTCTTTTTGAGGCTGCGGTTGAGCTCAATTTTACCTGATGGTAAATTAAGATGGAATCTAAGATGGACCACAATGTTCATCGCCGGATTCTTAAAATAATCTATTTTATAGGCAATCCACGTCAAGATTTTCAGCAAATAGTTTAGTTTTTAGTTTGTTATTTTGTTGTGTACTTGCATCGAATAAATACTTTTTCTTTCTTTCTTTCAAATCGCTTCATTCAAACTTTGTATCGGTCTACAACAGTTTATGAAACTAAAATGCAATTCTTAAGCATCAGATTTTCAAATAACTTTTTTAAATTAAAAGACAATTCATTAGCTATTCTCGTAGTGCTAACAGAGGATTTTTAAAATGGCTTTGTCTAAACTGTATTAATTTCTAATACCGCCATCGAGTGAATTAATAATGTTCTCGGTACAAATGCACGTTCAAACCGTGCATGAAACTGTGATATTTATTCCATTATCATCTCTATCTCGTCTTGACAAAGTTTAGTTTTGTGTGGAAAGGTGTATTTTGAAATTCCTAGGTCGATCTAATATCAACATACGACGGTAATGATCCAATAGGGATGTTTCGTGGGAAAAAAGCAAGAGTTTTAATTAGTCCGTCAGTTAGCTTATCAAAAACTACTCGACACGTATTTTTCACTTTTTAAAACTAATGAAATGTAAAGAGATAAACCGTGCCAAAGTTCTAAAGAAAAGGCCCGTGACGTCAGTGAGTGCGTAAAAGTGCAGCACTTTTTGACGTCGCGCGGAACTCAAACGCACTATAACTTTGTAATTATTTGTTTGATTGACAATTAAAAATATACGTGTCCAATATTTTTTTATATTAAAATTGACAAACTAAAAATTATTTTTTAGGAAACTAGCCTATTTTCTTTATAAACCACGTCTAGGTCCCCATAACAGCATAATTGACACAGCGCGGCACACATTCGATTTAAAAATATAGCAGTCGATAAGTCAAATCGATATCGGTAATTTATTGGTTTAATGTCCATTCGCGGTTTATTTTTCCGAGGACGTTGACTCTAGGGTTGAACGGCTGGAATGTTTGTGCGCTGAATTTTAATCGTTGTCTGGGCAAATACTTAGTTTCGTTTATACTTTGATCGATACAGAACAAATACCTCACCAAAATAATATTTAGCGGGAGAGTTTCTATTTGGAATACATACAAGTAAGAGTCATTGAACCATTAAAACCGATTGACAAGCGAATCTTATGTAGTTATAACCATATAGGTACTACTGGTGGGGACTGTAGCAACCCTACAATGATGTCAAGTCATTGCTTTCATCAAGAACTTGTCACACTGGATGCGGTCTGCGGTCAGGTCAAAATAAGTGCAGCCTGCATGTATGATTACTCTGATCTTACCGCAGACCGCATCCAGTATGACAAATCCTTCATCCATCGTGTGAATAACAACTGACGTCACAAATCTGACAACAAGTCTATAAAACCTAACGTCGCTAAAACTATCCAAAACCGATTTTCTATACGAGGCCAACTCGAATAGAAATAATAAATTCATTTTCTAATCAAAAAGCCTTTGTTCTTTGCGAACAAGGGGTCTGAATCGCAACAAAGGACGTTACGACAAAAGACCACACACGTATACATATTATGTACATCATTGTCTATCTATCGGACGATACATTTTCGATTTAGTCTACCAAAGACTACCAAATTGTAACTTACGAATTTTGTTAGGCAATCGCTAAGTGTGGTGTGTGGTACAACATCATCACACTAGAAATAGGAGACTTACCGATTGATAAAAACATGAATTATCTTTATGGTATTCGAACGATACTCAAAGGTCTTATAACTTTTGTTTTCGCAACATTTTCGATTTACTTCCAGACTCGCGAACCTATTCCGCCAAGCGATTTGGATCTATCCGTTTAGCTCCTTCATCGCAGTTTATCTCACAATAATCCTAAGCTTTTCAACACTTTAATCTTTCCTCGGGACAGCTCAGCGTTTACTGGTTAGGTTTATTGGTGTTAAAACTGTAGATCCTGGGTACACAGAAGTTGAAGTGATGCGAATGAAGTACGAAGAAATGGGATACCCGTGGCCGTATTACCTTAAGAAGACCGTACGGACGATGGCATAGTATCTAATTGAACACTATGAAGAAATAATGATAGGATTGATAGCTTAGGTGCTATTTTTCAAACGAAAATGTATAGCAAAAATGCAGCCTGATGTGCTGTCGACTGACAAATAAAACAGATGGACATGCACGTAAAAAATGCTTTGTTAGACTTGTTCGTATTTGGGTATTGGGTGACCTATGTGAATATTTTGAACGAGGGATTTCAAAAAATAGGAAAAATATTCCTCTGCATATAACTTTTAATTAACTAGGCTTGTGTAGAGATAGAAGGATATAGTACCTAAATACGGGCTAAAATTAAATAAATGTATACGGGCTGTTAAGCAGTCTCTTGGTAATTAATTTATTGAAGCGATCGAAAGTATAAATTGAAAGTGATTTCCATCAAAAGTGCGTTTTGTTTTATCTATAAACATCCGTGTCTAAATGTGCAAGTTCCTATCGTCTACCTCCGAATAAAACTTATGCACACCACTGAATATAACCATTCTCATCTACGGAGTAACATATTCAAACCCCGTAATTTGCACAGTTTTGTCGCAAATGTAACTGTGAAACAGGAATGGAAACCCGGCAATAAAGTACAGGTCATCTCGGGGGAAATTAAAGTGTCTTCGACGTAATAAAATCAATCCGTAACGGTGCCAACTCGTGTGGAGGCCTGCTCCTGCAAAATGGACCCCAGGTTCGGTGGGACAATCAGGATTCTTGTTTTTCTTCTTTCAATTCGTGTTTGAAGAGATAACACGGTAGTCGAGAGATTGAAATGAACTTTCCTATTACTAGTAGTGCTTTTGGTACTATAGATGACCCACGCTGAACTGTCCCACCAAACTCAATGATAGGGGGGCGCTACCATCGTTCAACTATATGGTTTCCAACATGGCAAAAATCGGAACCAGTGATTCGGTATTGACGGTGGCGCCCCGCTGTCAATGTCATGGATAGGACAGTTTAGTATTATGGAACTATAATTTTATTGATTCCACGGTGCAGTTTTTGGGATTAGGAAGTAGCATTTGAGCAGCATTAAGTCGCTTGAGACATTTTCTCTTGAACCTCAACATCTTTTAATAAGAAAGCACTTTGGGTCGCTGAGCCAGACATACTGGAAAATATAACCCTCGTACGACAGTCGGGTAAAAATAAGCTAAGATGTCAACACAATAAAATCATAAACACGGTCTAGGGTCACTGCGCTGAGAAACCGATTATGATCTCAAAGCATTAAGGGTCTCATTTTATTGGGCGATTCTATAGCAACGGATACCATCAATTAATGGAACATTGTCATTATTGTTATCATGAGCGATTACGCTTATCGGTAGTCCCATAAAATCGGCAGCTGCGTCAGTCTTGTAACCCATTAAGTTGTTGATTCGCTATATTTAGCACTCACGCTAAATGATTGAGCTAATTGTTGTCATCAGTGGGAAACAAGTGGACTACTCTTGACGCATTTGCTAAAAATATAACTAAAGATGCTGTAATTCGTTGGAATATGGAAGAAGACTTGGAAACGATTGATGAAGAATCGAGTGTTATTTGACTAAAATCAATATTTAGAAGAAAAAGAAAAACCATTTCCAATAACCTTTTCCAAAAATCTGAAATTATAGCGAAGGATTATTCCTTTAAAAAATAATAAAATTTTAGATTTTATTATTTTATAGAGTAATTTAAACAAAAGTAAAACTTATTTTAAAAGACAGTTCGAAATGATGGTGTACAAATATTTGGCAGTCTACAAAAACCAAACTGATAACGTAAATTCCAGTCAATTAGCATCACAAAATTTCACGTTAATTTAGATGTAATTAGTGCCACGCGCGGTGACAGCGCTAATGGTACAATAATATCAACGGACTTCCACCTTGATGTACTATGAAGTTTCATTATAAACAGCAGTTAATAGGCTGGGGTTAAAATGAAATTGATTGAATATTCTGACAAAAAATGGATCACAAAAATCTAGTCATTTGAAAGAAAGAATTTTCTTTCTAATAAATGTATTCACATTTATTTGACACACATTTGGTCTCCACTGCAGAAACACGACTCACTCTAATTCATCTGAGGTAAGAGGATTTGGCCTGCCCTCCCAACGGTGGACTGGTTGGGATATCTCAAATTCTGTGACGCAACATCGAAACAATCATTTAATATCTAGGCAATACGTTGCCTAGAATGCTATTGCCATAATCGCAATGATTGCACAAAACAACTATAAAATTGAAATGCTTTTCTGATCATATCATACGTGTTTAGGACGTATGAATTGCAAAATGATCACCGGACAATGATGTGACGTAACGACATACAACACAACACACAACCATAGATTTGTGATGTCCATAACTTTCACCTGTTTTCGAACTTAGTTGAGATCGAGAAAGCTTAAGCTTCATCATCACTTTAGAAGCTTTGTCCAACGCATTACATAACTTCATTGTGGATACTTAAATGGATGCCTTAAGTAAGAGAAAAAATTAGTTGAGATTATAGATCAGTTTTCATCTCACAGCTCATAACTTGATGTACCTACCTATCTATGGACGATGGAACATCACGCCTAAACACTGTGGCTTATACAGTTACGATGTGCTATTTTGCAACGAAAACAAAGTCACTTGTGTAGCAATTGAAATGTCAGGACCTCTATGTGACCGAACGCTGACCCCTCACATACAATCATGCATGCGCACTGACACAATTAACACCACAGACAGACGATTCGGGCTCTCATTGGCTACTGATCCGCGTAAATCCTGACAGTCTGAGCCAGTACGTGCCACTGAATATACTAGTAGTTCTAACTTTTAGGATTTAGTTTTTTAAACACGTATTTGCAGCAGCAGAATTGCGGATTCAAATTTTGAAGATTTTATGGTCATCGTTTCAGGGATCTAATCGAAGACAGGGCAGAATTTAAAAACTCATCAGATCTCTAAAATAAAGTGTGCAATAAAGTGTATTAATTATTATTATTATTATCTCTCTTTTAATTTCCAGAGCACGTCTGTTAGATTTTGAGCTCTTTCGAAAAAAAGATTAAACTAAAGTGGTGGCTAGAGATAAATGACTGTATGTTCTGGCACGAGTGAAGTAGTAATAGACTAACTGATGCATCGTGAATCATTATCTGAACAAAACACAAAACAGGAGTAATGAAAGTCAAATCAAAGCTTGCCAAGCGTAATCTAGAAGCTCACCGGTAACTCGCAACAAGCATTGCTGTCAACTTGCAGTGCATTGCCGTGATTGAGTTTATAGCCGCTAAGCGTTCATTAGGTCCCGTAGTACGCGGAATTAGAGCCCTAGCAAGCGTGGCGAACGGCAGAGCTAATTGTCGGCCTGTGTGTTACCGTGATTTAGGACTTGCTCGGTAATCGCATAGTGTGCGAAATTAAGCTTATAAATACATTTAGGCCTTTTTGAGGTACGAGTGTAGCATTCCTTGAGTTATCCTCATAATGAGGTAGTTTATGGACACTAGAGTCCGTATTATAAGCAAAAACTCGACTCTAACCGTTATAAATTCTGTCCTGTGATTGGTATAAATATTTAAAAACCAATCTAAAGCTTCAATCTACACTTGAGATACAATTGAGATCTCAGCGTCTTTCAATACGAATCTAAGACTTGAACATCGTTAAACCTGAAATCTTTGACATCATGCATTTCGTTAGAGATGATGGAAAACATACACTAGTAACTTTTGCTTAGTACTTTTTTCCGCATGCGTGCCGAAATCCGCATCACAGTAAAAGGGCACTTAGTCAATATCTTTCTAACTGGCGATTTCATATTCAATACGTAATGGGGTACCGAGCTAGCTGCCTGTGGGGACCGCTGAGTGACTGCCGTCGGAATGCCGGGCGGCTAGATGCCTTGAGGAAAAAATGTACAGTGGCAAATTGCGGTGATGCATAATTGTGTCAAGACTCGAGAGACTCGCTGTGCATTCGGAAATATGCACTATGATAGAATGTAGTATTTAGCTATTTATATTTTGCTGCAACTTTGTAGTTTGGACGGGAGAAAACAGTCTGCTAGTCAGTCGTCTAATCAAAAAAGACCTCATATTTATATGGGATCTGGTCTAGTAGATGGGTCACGCTACTTACATAAGACGCCTCCAGATTTTAAGTTACATAACACTTTTATAAAACATACAGAAACATTATCATTACCAACTGATTTCTGTGAATCTTGCTCTCAATTACCATACATGGTCAAATGCTAGACATTAATATGTACGTAGATAGAAACGATCATTACAATACAGCAGGTAAGGCAATAATTTGCATATGGCACAATCAAGTCACTCCGCTTGCCAAATGTGCCTCCCTGATTACAGATGCGGAGCATGTTCCAGCACAAGCTAGAGCGCCCGGAATAAATACTTTTAATACAAATGTCACAATAACGGCTCTCAGGGGACCTTTTTCGATACACAACTAAATGCCCGTAAATCCGCTCTGGATATTCATGTAAAATGTAACGTGGCATAAATCAGAGGTTTTTTACAAATAAAACCCGGCTGCATCCTGCAAGATGCATTCCATTGTGATGATACGATGTTTGGCGACGTTTATGGCCCATTCTAAAGTCTTAATTACATGTTTATGATAAATTCTCGCTAAACAGTGACTAAAACACGGCCACAAGTCACGGAAAGTGCATTTTGTGAAAGGTAAAAGGTGACTTCTGTTGCGGCGTTGCCTGCATGCAGCGATAAACTTTGTTTAAGTATGTTATTACTGGTCAGAACTTCCACATTTGTGTTTTCTAAAACCGCGATAACTTTCTTTAGTCAAGCAAGTCTTATTTCTAAAATCATCAGTAGTTGACCAATTGTAAGTCGTCTAGCAGAGTATTTGTGCTCAAGCCCAACTTTTAACTGTAAGGATTATTATGAACTGTGCATTCTACATAATATCTGTACCCCTATTACGAAAAACTTTCGAGTGAGTGAAATATTCTCGTAGTTTGCCCTCTCTACTGTACGCAGTAGGATATAACTAACTGGTCCTGGTTAACTGGACAACTGATTGGAAAACGGTCTCCACACGTCCGAAGTAGCGGGCTCAGCTAGTTAATACAATAAACTGGAAACCTATGTAGGTGCTACATCCATTTCCTCCTGCCGGCCACGTTTCCGACATACAGCTGATAGGAAACCATGCCAATTTAATGCATACAAGCATTTTGCGGCGGTTCCGCGCTCTCTGGTTTTGATTGGTCTGAGTACCCTTAAGAACTGTGAGTGGCGGCCATAAAAAGTAGCCTGAAATTCTGCCCCACAATAAAAAATCATCAGGGTTTTTATGAAGGTTTAAATTGGCGGGACTGAACATTATTACCAATGAGTGTGTGTATTTCACCACTTTGATAGATAAGAATTAGATTATTGTTTATACACTATGCGATAGTCAGCTTGTAGACAAGTGACTTCATCAGATCCTGAAGGTGGAATCGTTTTATTATTTCTCCCAACTATACAATTAAAGTTTTCCTTCGATCTCCAAAAAGATAAAACAGAATTTTCAAGATACAAGTTTTAATCTTCGCTTCGTTAATTCGAAAGCTTGTCTAAATAAAATAGTTTGCAATATTGGATCTCAAGAATTCCAGCTTTGTAAATACTCTTACAACAAATGCTTACTTTACTGAAAATTCCTGTATATTTTACGTAAATTGGAAGGTCACTTCTTAGAATCTCGACTGAGTTACAAAATTAAGATAAAGCTATTGTTTAGCCTGTGTGTCCTTCGATAATTTGATTGCTACAATAGGTATGACTGGAACTAAAAAAATGGTCCAATAGTTCGCAAACGACCTCCTCTACATAGGAATTTGATATGACGGGTCTAGTTCCAATCACCCTGTAGAATCTATACGGTACCTATAGATATGGATTTGGCGTACAATAATAATAAGATTAGTCATAATACCTATATCCATATCCATTGTTAGGGAATGGTTGTGTTACATGCGATTGATAAGGCACGCGCGTCTTGCTCAGGTGTGCAGATGTGGATTCAGTTATTCCAAAGGTTAAAGAATTTCTTCTTCTTCGAGTCTAGGTTATTAATGAGATCAAAATCTTTCTTGATGAATCGTCATTAGCTTGAGATACATATATATAAAGTAAGACTGTGTTGCCTAGCTTCAGAAGTACTGAATCATAATTCTTTATTTCTATGCTCGAGTTACATCGTTAGAAAGTGATATCACAGCCTCACAGGTTACCCAAGTCATCTTACAAAAGGCTAATGAAGGTTTAATAGAACTCTTGCGATTCTTGGGTATGCGATGGCTGGCAGTAACATGATCCTCAGTTGATAGCATGAATACTTGCCACTCTTGCCAGGTATATGTGCGCTAGGATCATTAAATGATGGAAGTAATTAAATTAATGTAGGTATGACTATGACAGTGTGGTTACAATACTTTCTTGTAGATACTGTTCTAGTCACATAAAATCAATGGATTTTACGAAAACTTACTGCTCTTTTTAACTGAACATTATTCTTCAGTGAATTCACACCGAATGTTCGGTACCCAGTGAATGTCACGTCACACTCACATTGAACCTGTTCACGACAAAAATACAACTGTAAAACGACACCTAGCAAGAACATCTCATTTTTGCTAAACCAAACCAAGATATTATTGTCGAAACTTGAGAACGGGGATAAAGGGGTTCGAGGCGCCGAGATTTGTGTATTGACGCCTATTGTAAATTACGAAACTGTCCGAACCCAGTCCGAGGAAGACTCTATAAATCAGATAGATCAGTAAGCGCAGTGATATCAATCGACTCGAGTCGATTGTTATTCGAATGCTTTCGATTTTCAATGCTTTTACTCCTGAAAAATTTTAATGCTTTTGCTTATCTTCTGGCAAAAAGGCATACCCTAAAAGCTTTTATCAATCACGAAAATACTGCTCAAGTAATTAAATTCAGGCTTCGACTTTCAGTTGCTTTTGTGAAAGAGGAACCTTTTAATTTCAATGATAAAAACATTCATGTATATCATTACCTAACTAAAACTAAACCAGCTTTATTTTTTGACTAAATTAAGCAACTTTCTTCTTGCAGAAGACAAATAATTAAATGCTACCCGAACACTGAATATTCAAATTCTGAATTTCCATAGGAGGCGAGTATCCATTGTTCTATCGATTCCCCATTCAATCAGGGATCGATTCTGTCTCGATTCGATACTGGAACTTGGCGCCTTGGATGCAGGCACTCGCACGTACAACTCGGCCTAAATCGAGTCATTGTAGTCGGCAACAATATCGACTACAAACTTGTCGATAAATACGATAGGTTGGAAGTTGGAACTTGTCATATAATCAATAATTCATGAGATACTACGGCACATCAGGGTAAATACTGTGGCATCTTATAGTTAAATAGTTATAATAGTTGCGATATTGCAGAAAGAGGTCTGATTTAGTGGCTACTGTGCATAAGTACAAGTCTGACAGTCCGTAGTAACACTGACAATGGGTACTAATTCACAGATTATGAGTTCTTTCCACAGGGACATTTCGTTTTTATAGGTAATGTTTTTGATGGATCCCGTTTAGTAGAAATACGTGTTTTAATAATAATATTCTGTGGTTGTGTCTTTAAATAAATAAATTCACACGAATATCCCGTTTGCAATGTCCCGCAAAAACCGATATTTCAAACACACTCGTATTCACACGACAGTCCAGTTTTGCGGGATCCTGCATTACTGGATCCCTCAAAACTGGATTCCTGTGGAAAAGGGCCTTTACAGGAACAAAAGACTTTAAAAGATTACGCCATTTCCAAAATGGCCAGATCGTGGAAGTATTGATCAGTCTCCCAACACCAGCAACATAAAATAACAAAATGAAGCACCACTATTCTCATTACTTATTTACGGAGCCAGAATGCATCGTAAGCTGAGGTTGTAGATTTCAAAAATCATACCGCTGCAATGTGGGAACGACATTTGCATTAGTTTGAATGCAGTATGAAACTGCAGTGGTCGGTTAATTTACTTGAATTTTAGACCAATAGTGGTAGAAATGTACATATTATCAATTTTATTTTCGAAATCATACATTGCATGTTTAGATGTTTAATTATTAGGTACTTTCTTACATTTTCCAAAAGACCAGACATTTCATTGAAACTCTTTAATGTACACGAAGTAATCAAGCAAAAGCCTGTAATGGTGAAGATACAGGTTACGTCACAGTTATTACAACATTAACTCTTGATTACTCTCCTAATTACACATTTATGAGGGCATAAATAAAATACCTGACAAGAAGCTTAAATGAAAACTTTATAATACAAAATGCCGTTATTTGTGATTAAATATTGGCACCAGTTTTTGCGCCAGTGCTTTTTATAGCTACAATCTAAGCTAGAAAATGATCTAACGTGGAGCGTGCTTGCCTTGGAGGCTAGGTAGAAATGCGACTGAACTGCATCGACACTATTTAGAACATCTACAATAATTTGTTAATGTAATACACGTAGAGTATGCCACGACCCAACCATAAGATATTAAATCTGTGATTGTTCCAAAATTTTAAATGCCACCAGTCAACAAATCACAGGCATAAATACTAGTTAATAAATTATCCAAAAATTTAGTATTGATCGGTAAACAACTGAACTAATTTTGATATTTTTCATAGAGAAAGATTCTTAGAGAAGGAAGTCGTTTTACCCTACCTTTCAGAGCAACACACAAAATGTTCGATCTATTCGGGATATATTCTAGATAGCGGCCGCCAGCGACTTCGTACGCGTGGATCCCGTTTTACCCCCTTCATCAATCTTACGCGGTTTAGATTTTTTCATACAAATGTTTTTTCCCGCTTACTCCCGTTCCCGTGGGAATTTTGCAATATTCTGTTGTAACTAAGCTTTAAGTTTACTAAGGTACCTGCATGCCAAATTTCAAGCGTCTAACTTAAGCGGTTTAGATTTTTCGTACAAAAGGATTTTCCCGCTAATTCCTGTTCCCGTGGGAGTTCCTAAGTATACTATAACCTGCCGAGGAGTATGAAGAATATTTGTACCAAGTTTCGTTAAAATCCGTCGAGTAGTTTTTGTTTCTATAAGGAACATAATACAGACGGACAGACAGACAGACAGACAGACAGACAAAAATTTTACTGATTGCATTTTTGGCATCAGTATCGATCACTAATCACCCCCTGATAGTTATTTTGAAGATACATTTCATGTACAGAATTGACCTCTCTACAGATTTATTATAAGTATAGATTTTTCCATTACAATGATGAGAACCAATCCCACACAATATCGCACGTTCATAATCAAACCGTCACTATACGAAATTGGGAGAAATTGAGTTAACAACGCCATCTTTCAGCGCTCCGCGAAAAGTGCATGCTGTAAAAATCCCACGCTTAAAGCTCAAATAGTTCGGCAGATATCACTAGTGTCGTTATGGAGTTTAATGGGAAAACCAGCATTTGTTGTGAGTAACAGTGACACGTTTTTAGTAGTGACGGGATCTGGACGGGCACGCCGTGATAATTATGTAAACTCTGTGTTGAAAACGTCATTTTTAGGATAAAGACGCTTTTACTCCAAAACCATATGATAAGTCACAATAAAGTAATACGAAAAACGCCTTAAAACAAAAAGTGACAATATTTATCTTACATTTTTAAAAAGATTGTTCATCACTTCGTAGAATATTGTGTTTATCCAAATAGTGAAATATTAAAACAACGAAAGATTTTTAAATGATTAATGAATGAGTTATAATTTTATCTAACAAAAATGCCACCAGTCAATCCAAACACTAGTAAAATCAAAGAAATTATCAAGGTAATTACTACTTTGTCTAGCGTTTGTGGACTATGAAAAAGCCTTGGATTCGATCGAGATCTGAGCAGTGCTACAGTCTCTCTAACGTTGCCAAATTGACTATAGATACATCGAAGTGTTGAAAGGCTTGTACGAAAACGCCACAATGTCGGTTCGTCTCCAGGATCAGGACTCGAAACTCATCCAGTTGCAGCAAGGGGTGAGACAGGGAGATGTCATATCTCCGATACTGTTCAACACCGCCCTGGAAGATGTTTTCAAGCTTTTGAACTGGAGCGGATTCAGCATAAATATCAACGAGTACATAATCCACCTTCGATTTGCGGACGATGTCGTAATCATGGCTGAGACTGTGGAAGATCTAGGCATAATGCTCGTGGCCTAAGTAGAGCCTCTCAACAAGTGGGCCTGATGAATGAGTATGAAAATGAATATGGACAAGACAAAAAACATGTCAAATGTCCATATAGTATCCACTTATCTGGAGACTCTACACTCGAAAGTTTGTTGACCTGGGACAAACAGTCCAGTTACGCAGGTCCAACTTCGAGAAAGAGGTCAATCGTCAATCCAACTCGGCTGGGCAGCGTTCGGGAAGCTTCGTGATATTCTCACGTCCGAAATGCCGCAGTGCCTCAAGACAAAAGTTTGATCAGTGTGGTTTGGCCAGTGATATTTTATGAATCTGAGAGGTCACCCAAAAGGTGATGGAGCGTGCGATGCTCAGTTAGTTTCCCTACGTAATTGAATCAGAAATGTGGAGATCCACAGGAGAACCAAAGTGACCGACATAGCCCGCAGAATCGCTAAAATCAAGTGGCAGTGGGCGGGGCACATAGCTCGCAGAGGTAATGGCCGCTGGATAATGATCCAGAATTTAAACCTACTTCTCTGAGCCTTTTTCCCATGAAAAATTTATTTATTTATTTATACTTCAGCACATAAAGTAACAAATGCACTGTGGCGGACTTAATGCCGGATGGCATTCTCTGCCAGTCAACCACGGGTCATGCAGAAAGAGTAAGGCGGTGCAAAAAATTAACATTTTTGATAATAAACCTACTTACATAAGATTACATAAAATAAATAACATAATACAAATAAATATAATAGACATACACATAAATACATAAACATAATAATATTATAGATGTACACATCACTCATGTCTGAGATAGCGAGAAAATTGAGAAAAAAAGGTCATTCCTTGAAATGTTTGCGCAGTGCCTTTTTGAAAGTAAATTTGGAAGAAGGTTTGCGTAATTTGGCCGGAAGGCCGTTCCAGAGCCGTACAGCGGAGACTAAGAAAGAGTTGGACATGAAGCCAGTGCTGTGATGAGGGGTGGCAAGCTGAAGAGACTGACTAGAGCGAAGATTTCTATTGTGAGTGGAGTGGAGGTACTGAAATTTATCTTTTAAATAAGATGGAGAGTCAGGATTGAAAAGAATTGAATGAAGCATACAGAGTGAACGAAGATATCTACGCTGTCTGATGGGAAGCCAACCAAGCTGCGAGCGAAAAGGTGAGATGTGATCAAACTTGCGGAGACCGAAGATAAATCTGATGCAGTTGTTCAAGAGGCGGTCCAGCTTGTTTAAAAGTTCCTGTGAGATGTCCGTACAGCATACATCACCATAGTCGAGGATAGGCAGGATCAGAGACTGAGCAAGTAAGGTCTTAGTGCTGGAAGGGAGGAAATTTTTAAAGCGGTAGAGTGCCCGCATTGAGCCGATCACCTTCCTACTGACTTCCCTGACATGCTGGGACCAACTCAGAGTGCTGTCAATGAAGAGTCCGAGATTTTTTACGTATGGAGAGAAGTTAACGACAACTCCGTCAAAGACAACACTAGGGACCGATCCCAGATCCAGTTTAGCCAGTTGCCTGGAGCTCCCCAGCACTATCGCCTGACACTTGCCAGGATTGACCTTCACACCGAACTTCCCGGACCAATCGGCGATATTGTGTAGATCAGCATTTAGCCGCGAAACCGCATCAGATATCTCAGAAGGGTCAGCCTGCACGTAGAGTTGGAGGTCGTCAGCGTAGAGATGAAAGGATGAAGAAAGGTGAGAAGTAAGAATGTTGATGAAGACGGAAAAAAGGATAGGTGAGAGTATGCCCCCTTGAGGTACGCCGGTAGCAAGGTCCTTCCACTCCGAGTATGCTCGACCGAATCGCACCGCCTGTCTCCGACCGCGTAGATAGGATGAGAACCATTCCGCGGCCGGTGATGAGACTCCGAGGTGGAGTAGAATGGCAAGAAGGATGTCATGGTCGACCGTGTTGAAGGCGTTAGAGAAATCGATCAATACAAGAACGGTAACGCGTGACTCCTCCATGCCGGCTCTGACGTCATCAACAATTTTCAAGAGAGCAGTGGTAGTGCTGTGTCCCGGGCGGAAGCCAGACTGGAATTGGCTGAGGAGATGGTTTTCTAGAACAAATTTAGAGAATTGCTTGTGAGCAGCAGCTTCGAGGACTTTAGAGAGAAAGGGTAAAATGGAGATAGGACGAAATTGGTTTAATGCGGTAGGGTTGGAGAGTTTGGGTAAAGGGATGACATGGGCGAGTCGCCAAGTGGAAGGGAAACACCCGCGATCAAATGAGGAGTTGATGATATGGGTGATAACAGGAAGTAAGTCGTCCAGGATAATGAGTATCATCGCTCTACTAACCTCATCCGGGCCAACAGCTGTTGATTTTATAGAGAGGATGAACTTTTTGGTCTCATCGACGGTGACAGGGGAGAATGAAAAGGAGCTTGGAGAAGAAATAGGAAGAGAGTTTAAGTAAGAGATCGTAGAGAGTTTGGTAGTGTCATCCAAGAGAGTGGCCGAAGAGAAGTGTAAGTTGAGTTCGTTGGGAGTGAAGGATGAGGAAGGGGCATTACTACAAGAAGCCTTACCAAGACCCAGTGATTTTAAGAATTTCCAGACGTCGGAGCTAGAAGAAGATAGCACACTATCATGAAAGTGACGGCGCTTCGCAGCTCTGGTCAAGTTGTTACAGCGGTTCCTGGCGTGTTTGTACGCGTTCCACTTGTCAATAGAACGGTCACCCTTGAAGTTGCGGAATGCCCGGTCGCGCTTTGCCATAGCCGCACGAACCGTACTGGTAATCCAGGGGGCCGGCGGGCGTTTAACGCGAACGGATCGAAGCGGGGCATGCTCGTCAAAAAGCTGCAGTATAAGACTATTGAGCAAGCTGACCTGTGTGTCGACACAATCCGCGTGAGCGATCGCACCCCAATCGAGTGAAGATACGTCAGAGCGGAGTCTCTCGTGATTTATCCTGGCAAAGTTCCTAAGGAGTACTGTTTCAGGTTTATGTTTGGGCGTACGGAGCTTATAACAGAGGAAGATCAGGTCGTGGCGAGAAAAACCCGGTGCGAGCAACTGCCCATGCTTGGATGCGAGCTCCGGACAAGAGACAAGAATTAGGTCTAACCAGGTGTCATCAGTGTCGATGTTGTGATGAGTGGGATCCAGTGGTAGGTTAGACAGATTGACAGAATCCAGGATGGACAGAAGCCTGGCAGCCTGGGAAGACTGCTTGAGCAAATCAGTGTTGAAATCCCCCATGACTATGAGATGCGCGTATTCTGAACATATTGATTCCAACACGGATTCCAGCTTGGAGAAGTAGTTGACAGAAGGCGGACAGTATACGACTCCGAGAACAGCCTTAGTGCCCCTTACGAGCACCTCGAGAAACATATATTCGATGGAATTAGAATAATCCCCCGGTGTAGAATATATGATTTTGAAAGGTATATCGCTTCGAAGATAGATGGCGACACCGCCACCTCTTTTACCAAGCCTGTCGTTCCGGATCAGGACGAAGCCAGGGAGTGAGTACGATGTCGAGTTTAGGTTAGGGTTCAACCAGCTCTCGGAGACCAGCAAGGCGTGGATGATGTCGGTAGAGAAAGTGTTGAGAAGTTCGGTGTAATGTTGGGGTATGCTTTGCGCATTTATATGGCAGATATTAAGAAGATTAACGCAATTTTGAAGTTCGAGGAAGAGAGAGTTGTGAAGAGAAGACGAGGAGTTGGAAGAATGCAGAGAGTAAAAAGAAGAGGAGTGATCACTAGCAGAAACGAATGATTCGTCGTTATCTGACATATTTGTGTACTTACTATAATATAAAAATAATAAATATATAAAAAAAAATACAACTAAAATAAAAATACGCGAGTGGACTACTACATAAAGCTGTACCGATTACGGTTAATAGTAGTGCATTACCCGCCGGTTGACTGTTTACAAAACCAATAAAAAACAGAAGAAACACATAATAACGGTTTGAATAAAATAATAACGTTAAATGAAAATACCGTTACATCGTTACACAAAAAATAACTAAAAGCGAATATTTATTGACGCCTTTGCCTCCTATTTGACGTGACATCTAACAGCTGTCACTGAACTGTCAAAACACCGACAACAAAACATTACAATTTTAAATACAAACACCTTAAATTAGAAAATAAAAAGAGTAGTGACTTATTGAGGGTAAAAGATTGTGAGCTATGTTAAAGACAGTGAAGCTGATTAGTTACTTGTACCTGCAACTAAAATAGTAAATGGACGGCGACAAACAAAAGCAACGTAGATGTATGGCAATAGCACTATGAGGAGATCACTTTGATCTGCATGTACGCTGCGATTTGGACGCTCCTGGTTTCGGGATGGGGGCGTCAGCAGCGGCGACGCGCGCTGCCGGCTCGGCTGCGCGCTTCCGCACGGGCTCCTGGGGAACTGGGACGACTGGACTGTGGCGCTCCATGAGCTTGTCTAGCTCCTCGCTATTGGAGACTCGTTCGCGGACGCCATTCGGAAGTTTGATGAAAACGCTGCCGTCCATAGACCACACCCGCCTCATACCAAAGTGCCTTCGCGCATTCAGGAACAGAGTCTGCCTTGTCCGCGTCAAAAACTCAGAGATGACAAATGGGGTACCTTTCAGCATTGTCTTTCTTCTCCAGATGAGTGATCGGGTTTCTTGGCTCGCGAACCCCACAATAACTGGCCTGCTACGTCCTTCCTGGGATCTCCCGAGCCTGTGGCATGTAGTAATGGAGGCCGAAGTGATGTCGGGGAGTTCGAGGTTATCCCTCAGTACCGAAAGAGTGGATGACATCAGGTTTTCACTGTCAAGATCTGGTACACCAGTGATTAGGATGAACTTGCGCCGGTGCCTCGCCTCGATGCTGTCCACGGCCCTGCTGACCTCCTGGATTTGCCGTCTTAGCAGGTCTACAACTCCCATTGTGTGATCTCGGAACGTGTAGAACTCGCGAGCAAGTGTCTTCAGATTCTCTGATTGCGCCGGGGATGACACCTTTGTGGCGCGGAGATGTGCTTCGAATTCAGTCATCCTCTTCATGAGTGACTGCTCCAGTGCTTGTTGTGTTTCCACGATGCTACCAAGGTTGTCCATGATAGAGTGTTATTTGAGTTTTTAGTGAAGTGAACGTTAGAGATAGTCACCGGCAGGTATGTGCACGTATTTTACTAAACACACATTGAACAGCTTTCACTCCAGTATATGTTATCAGGTGACGTGTGATGAATAATTTTTGATGAAATAGATATTAAAAATATACTGTTAACTATTTTAAAATCGCTTATAACTGGGGAGCCGATGTGAATACGTTTACAAACTACCGCCGAAAATCACTATCTAGTTCGTCAAGTTCATCGAGGTCATCAAGTTCTGGTTGTTTAAAGGCTGCCTGAACAAGAGAGTACCTTATTTTCTAAGAAGTTGTTTTATGTGATGTAATTTTGTAGTAATTTCATGTGTGTAACGTATTTATTTCTGATCGAGAATTTACATTTATTACTGTTACCAGGACCGTGCATTGTGGAAAACCTTGGAGGAGGCCTTTGTCCAGCAGTGGACGTCATTTGGCTGAAACGACGACTGTTACCATTGGTACCACTTAATCCAAAATATTAAGTTTTAAGTTCATTAAAATTACTGATTTTTCCTATGTTAGTTTTATTTAATAATAATAATTTTTAATTTTTCATCGTCAAATTTATATGAAAATAGTAACATTTCTACCGGAATTAATAATACAACATTAACACGATTTTAATTGAAAACTGTCACTGTCTCAATTTTAGTGGAAAAGTGACACTATTTTTAGGGAAAAAATTAAAAATTAAATAAACCATTATGATAATTTGAAAGATAATTATATTTCCGTAAAAGCCAAACAAGCCACTACTGGTCTTTAACAAAAAACAAAATATTTAATAGCATTTTGCTCATTTTGCAAAGGTTTTAAAATTTGAGCATTTCAAATGTTTTTCCTGAAAAATCGACTTTTTTGTATAGTGACAGTTTGATTATGAACGTGCGATATCTTATCAACGGATTCGAAATGGCGATAAAAATATACAACCTGTACTGCAGTTGTTTACGTAACCAGACCAATGAGCCAACTGCACCTACCCGTAATTATGTGCTAATACTGCATTCGCGGCGACAAGAAATTATGTGGAGTATCGGTTGCATACTGCGAATCCTAATCAATCAATCAATAAAATTTATTTCAGACACTATACAGTCCATACAACAAGGAAAAATATTCAAAAGCCAAAACAGTCAGTCTTACATAATAAAAATAAATTAAAAAGAACTATCAATTAAATTTTACACATGCAGCCGAACCCACTGCGTGATAAATGGACAGTTTACTCGGCCAGCTACAACGCGCAGAATGTCGTTGGAGCTCCCACGCACACGGCTCAGCATAGAGGCTGCCCTTTTCCGAAGAATGGCATGGAAGCCATCAGTATGTGCTTCGGCAAACATGCCTGACGCGCTGCAGTACCGTGGCAGCCCCAGCAACATCCTGAGGTTGATGAGGTTGCCAGATTTGTGAGCACTTTTAGGACGTTTATTGAAAGTCAACAGCTAGCTAATTTTAAAAGCGAACATTTTCTTTTAACACCATGCAAAGAAGTATTTTGATCACAATAAGTTCAAAAGTTCCTGAAGGCTGCGATCGATTGATTACCTTTCTTCTATAACAAAACTCTCTCGCCGAAAGCGTAAAAAATAGGGCGGATAGAACGTCGTATAAAGGTTAAATGATTGAACATTATTCTAATGCTGTTTATACTAAAATAGAGCACTCCTGAAGAGAAAATTCTTGTCATTTTTACTCTTAATTCTTACGAGTCTAATGATTCTTCTGGATTCTAGAAGAATCATTAAGACAATCCAAGAATCCTTGCCAGACGTAGCGAGCGACCCTAGTTCTAATGCAGCCCGGAATGTCACTTGGGTGGAATTAAACTAACATAGAATGGATGCCTGCAGTCGGTTTCAAACGGCAGGCGCAGAATGTCTGGTGTTTTTGTTATGTCACCACAACATCGTCTCTTCGGCACAAGTCAATGTAAACATTGGGAAAACAGGATATTTGCTTTTGTAGCATCTTCCAGGGTGGTTTAATCGATTGATGTCAACAAATGGAGCAATATAAAAACAACATTGAAGCTCCCCCTTTTGTCATCTCTGTCATTTAGTCATCTGCGTATGGGTTCACCTAATAACCGCCTTATTGTGTCGCCAAAGCAAACACGACAAGGCTACTGTCTATAGGAGAGACACTACGACTGAAACTGAACTTTCGGACGCGACAATACGTCACTAGCTATCCAAGATAACAGTCAACAACTCAGCATAACCAAATCGCTACGTCAATTATAATGGCAAGCACGATCCGCACGCACGCGGCAAACTTTAGATCAACCTCAGACTCCGCAGGGTAGTTCGAAGTTTTGATATCTCGAATTCTCGCGGCTGTGTGCCTCTGCGGGCGAACTTCATCGATGTAGGCAGAACGCCGATCGCGATGAGACCATTATCGTTTTATGAATCTACAGCCTAGGGAACTTTTAATTTCATTAGAAAGGACAGATGTTCCGGCGCCCAGAATCCAGACGTCCTTTTTACTAGCTTTGATGACTTTCTAATACCTTAAATGGTTATGTGAGTGTACAATTCAGGTGCTAAGACTAAGACCTATTTAAAAATGTAATTTTGCCTTATTGAGAAATTAAGTTCGAAACCAGTCGAATTTCGTTGAAAAGGACAACAGCCTCATTCATAAAGATAAACAAAACGTGCTACATATAATAGAAAAATTGGAGACAAACAAGAATAAACAAAGGCCCATGCTAAACATTCATTCCGCTCACCTAAATTTTAAACAATGAACTCGGATAGGCGGTCTAGAATATCATGTTTGCATTGAGCATAAAAAGGGCGATGACCACCAAATTAGAGGAACTCGAATTAGCTGTACCTACAGCGAAATGGGTTTGGTTTAAATTGAGCAGCCAGAACAAACAATCGAAGCTATTAGACGTTAGAAGTAAATTGGATCGACTCAACGGCTTATACCTGGAAGCAGTATTTCACAGCCCAATTCGCGAAGAAGCACGTGTTATTTTTAAACGGGGGAAATTCACGAGTGGCCGAAAGAATTTCCGGCTCGCCGCAAAACTGACAATTCCGAGCCGAAACGATAGGGCTGGCAAGAATCGTTTTTGTGGCGAAACTTTTAACGGAAATAGCAAACGAAATTATTGGGGAATTCCCAATGCGGCTATCTTATTAATCCCACAACAGAACTTGGTTTTCGAATCAGGATTAGAGTAATGCTGTTCTCACTGAGAATGAATGTTGTATAGCCTGACCAGGAACATAAAAACCCTCGCCATGTTGCGGAAATCTAATGGTACTAATTTCTTTTAATGGCAACAATAACTAAAAACTTCATTGACATGTCACCTTGCATGTCAGTCTATTGCTGTCAAAGTGTAAACAAACTTTATTTTAAATGTGCGCAATTGATTTTGTGCATGAAATTGCTAAAATCTTTTTATAGTCGTGAAAGAAAAGTGGTTCACAATGTGTAAAAGTATTTGTCGAAGAGAAATACCAAGGGTTCGGACAATATTTTCATTGAATAATGTTTCCAACAAAGGTTGTCAAATTGACTGACATGTTTATCGTATAGTACAGTCCACTATGAAAATTAGCTGTGGTTTGTTTCAACTACCTATTTTAAAGTTTTTTGTCACTTTCTAAGTGTTGAATTTTATGGAATTGGGAAAGAAGTACCGAGTTTGAAGCGTTCATGAGCAGACATTGCAGTTGAATATTCAAGTTCTGAATTTGATTAATGATGAATAATAAAATAAATCCTACTAGCTCGATTGATGGTTTCATTTAATTTAAACCAGGTTACCTATAATAATATGTTTTCGTTAATTTATGAAAATATTAAATTAGCCCGTAATTCTGAATCCTGATACATAAAGTTAGCCTATTAATTTAACACAGGTACGACTGTACTCAGTGTTGCACTATCAAATGCAATTGATGCGCCTCTATGCCAGGGTTTTTATGTTCCTGGTCAGGCTATAATTAGCATTCCACCAAAATCCAACGACTCGTTTAATTTCTTAACTTCGTTACAAACCAGGCAGTAACAAAAATCAAATCAGATTTTCAAAGAGCAGTATAATTCGTTTAGCTTTCAGTATGCCCGCATATAGGTAACATACACCTTGTGAGGTGGTGAGGGTTAAGACAACTGACATGAACAAACCAGACGTAGACGAAATAAATCTAGAAAGCAATTTAATTAGCACTGTTTAATATGGCTGCGAGGGTAGGAATTAATAATTCCAATTACTGCCAACCTGTTTACACATTTTCGCAATATGTCGGGGATATTTTAAGATTGGAGGGAAGTGGGACTTGCAAATGAGGGGGAAATGGTCTAAAATTATACAACGCGTCTTTGAGTTGTCTTGTCCGCATTATTACATTTACATAGAGCTGTGGATCGGAATTGCGGAGCAAGGCGATCAAACACGACTAAGCTTTTAAAATTGATATTGTCAAAGAAAAGCGCTTAGGAAAATATGGTTACCATTTGAATTTAAATTTCCGTAGCGTTGAATAATACCAGGTTGGGAAGGAAGTGCCTTTTTCCTGTGATTCAGATTTCGGGACGCGTGCGGATCCTCCGCATGCTGGTTGCCCGCTATTCATTATTTCATACAATATGTTTTTCCAATTACGCAGACCTGATCCGCACGCGTGCTGAAATTCGCATCACTAGAAAAAGGCACTAAACGGCTCTTTAAAAACGTCACAGCCCAGGAAGCATTGCAAACAAAAACAGTTAAACTTACCTAAAACTGGGCAGAGTTAGTCCGGCACGGCTATAATTTCCAACGGCCGTCCACACAATAGTAATGGCCGTACTTAGTAATTAATACAAAAACCCGGCTTCCGCTTACAATAACTGGACTTTCTGGATGAGAGGACATCGTTGAGATTTTAATTTCACGATAGCGAAAGAATTTTTGAATGGATAAGGGAAATTTTCCATCTATGTAGATATTCAAATGATTGATATGAGGAAACTACAGAACTATTTGACTTTTATATTTGAGTAGCTGACCCAGCGAACTTCGTACCGTTCTCGTTCTAATGGTACAAGATTTTTTCAAATCGGTCCAGTCGTTTTGGAGACTACATAATATTACATAATGTAAAAATGTTGCAAACTTTTTGATTCTGATGTTAAATGTTCGATAAAATGTTTGCTGACAAAAATATTTAGTTCGCTTCTTTCTTGCGAGTATTTTTCCAGCTTGTTTCTGACTTTCCGCCAAATGCCAAAGATTGCAATTGCAATAACGGTTAGAAAACTAAACTTCTGCCAACACGAATCGATTGAAACTTGACGTGAACTTTTGCCTTGCGGTGTTCTTTAACTTTTAGCAGATATACGATCACTATCGGTATTGAAAAGGTGCAATAACCCCACCAATATATACGCTTTTCTGATTTCATTATAAATAAATCTTTGCGGTCCATAATATGAAGATCTCTTTACATAAGTTGCTAAATAAATTATTTAGACCAATCACCGGCCTGAATTTAAGCTTTTAAACGTCTAAAGCCCGGTCCGTGAGCACGTAGAATTTTGTCCAATGACCCCTAGCTACGCATCCTTATCGCTCGCGCGTAATTATATTGCTGTCGCGATTGTGCGACTGGCACCCGCAGTGAGTGTGCGAGCGCGATAGCAACATAATTACGCGCGAGCAATAAGGATGCGTAGCTAGGGGTCATTGGACTCACTACAGTTAAGCTTTAAGTTCTACCCACCGCAAAAATGTTCCAGAACAGAACATTTATTATAGCGATACACTATCGATAAAAATGTTCACACATGGTAACAAAAGTGACTATCCGATGAAAACTGACAGTGCCAGCCCTACAATGACCTCACCGCAGAGAGGCTGTGTATACAACCTATCCGTTGTGCGGTCAGTTATTGTTTTTACGTGAACAGTACAGCGGACAGCGCATCAGCTACGCCTTTTCGTTGTAAAATAGCACGTATTACAACTACCCGAGAGGCAACTGTTTTTGTTTCAGGCTCGTACTGCACAATAGACTATTGTGGCTTTACCCTACGAATCAATGCGTCTCTCTTTAAACATCTCTCTGTGTAGACGCCCTATTTATGTCTGAAATTATGCGACTGTCTGCGGTTCGGGATATTAATTATTCGTAATATGTTATTGATTGTCCCCGACGATGATTAATAGTCGCTCATCTTCCATTTGTTTGCACGATATTTCAGGATTCGGATTTTCAATCATAATCGTATTTTAACCGCTTATCAGCGTTCTTTACTTTTCCACGAACCTGGTTTTAAGAATATTTAATTCTCAATTTCGCAGAAAGTGAAGCCTTAGCGTCTGATCTATCCTTAAAAAGGTCGGTCATCCTGAGAAATTGTGAATTTTATCTTCAAGCTTAGTAACCAGGGTGTAGGTATGCCAAGGGTCAACGGACCAAAATAAATTTCGTACAAGATAGCCTTCCTTATCTATCTTTATTAATTATCTTCCATTCTTGAAGCAATTAACGTTTTTGAAGATCCGAAAGAAATTTAATCCTCGTTCAGCAGTTTTCCTGGGATCAAATGCGAATTATAAGATCTCAAGATAACCAAATAATATTTTTGGAAGGCCGTCTTTGAGCCTGTTTTAAATCTGTTGAAATCTTTTGGTTGGCCAAATTCGGAATGTAATATCGCTATATTTTTCTTTTGTTTGCAAATTGTAACTAAAAAGAACAAAATATTACAGAGCTGAGCTAGTTTATAGGTTAAAATGAGTAAATATCACTTTTATATGCCAAAAAAGTTTCAAGAGTCGAGAAAAAAAGATGAAAATAATGTTAATTGCAGTTGGGAAGAAAGATATTATTGCACTTCACTGAAAGTTCTTCAGAAATTAAAAAACATAAAGACAGTTTCCTTAATAAGTTCATAACTAACCTTCACTGGTGTCAGCATGAAAATTATAAAACAGTCATAGCTACTGACAAAGTTAAGATTTTTTGTTCTTCAAAATATTTTTAAGTCTCAAGTAAATACTTGAAAAACTACGTAATAGCTGCCATTGCGCTTATCTTCTGGAAAAGAAAGCTCTAAGGAGTATTTTAAGAATAAATAAGCGAATTAAATGAAAATGCTCAGTGTGGTAGACGAAGGCACTGTTACTGTTACTGACGTCAAACGATAGCGAATAAGTGGCTCCATCGTTATCGTTGCCTTTACATATTAAACAGAGTTAAAATACAAGGAAATTTATCAAAATGTAAATTTAGCTATACACTGTATAAAAATTCAGCGAAGCGAAGACCTCTGCAACTCCTATGTAGCCAGATCTACAGCCTGTCCATCCAACCAAACGAAGTGAGACTACATAAGTCCCAGTGAAAAGTTAACCTGTACTACTCGTAGTACATTAATACATTAATAACAATGACTAACATCAAACTAATTGATTCATTCACCATTATCATCGCGAACTTTGTTTCGTCAAACAATAACTCAATCCCAAACAGCGATAATGCGTTCTGATCGCATAGAAACAAGTACTTATCTCAGGAGCCGTCAGTTCAGAAATGAACAAAAGGCTTCCGGACGAGCCACTACAGAATTAGAATGAGTAAGCCTTTAATTAATTTCCTAATTATAGTCTACTTTGCTTGATGATCTTTATTGTTAGCAGTGAAAGTGATGCTAGAAAAATGGACATAATATATTCAGTCGTCTGGATACAAGACCTAGAGAGGGCTTAGCCACCACGTTGTGGATAAATACAAAATTAGAGCTTTGAACTTTTCTTTGTTGTTATCCCAAAAACCTTGAGATTAAATAAACAAAAAAGGCGAGTACTCATAAAACTCTCGCTCTATTTCCAGGAATGTGGAGAACATTTCAGATTGATTCGATCAATCCAGACCTTCGAACTGTTAGAACCTTCTAGAGCTTGCAATAAAGGTATTGCGAGATTTCTAGTTCCGCGCAATACTGTATTTGCAAGATTTCATTAATTCATTCATTTAAAATTGATGTTACGGAGATTGACTACAGCAAGGACTATAAACAAGATTCTACTGAATGTACTTCCATTAGGTCATTGTGACGAGTACATTAGAAGCTGTGATAAAGGAGACTCAACCCGCGTAACGAACTGGCCTGAGGGTTGTATGAACGTGAATAACGAAGAAATAGAATAATCATTGAAATATGAAGTGTTTCACCTTTGTTAGCAATTAATTATCATATTGTAAGACCAAGTTTTGATAACAAGGGCGTCTATTGTCCTAAAAAGGTGTTGTGTGGAAGTATAACACAAAGCCAAGTTCAAGGTTACAATGTAACGTGGTATAATGTAATGTTCAATAAATAAAAAATATACGAGAATAATTCGTTTAGACTTCAATATCCAAACAAAAGATTTCAGATGCAGAGTACACAAGAAAAAATGGGAAAAATTACAGTCCAATTTTTCGTGGGATCAATTCCCGCCTTAGGTAATTCGATTTTTTCAATTATAATTTTCAAAGTAAGTTTAATACATACCTGAATACTTTTCAATGTCGAATTGAAAACAAACAAAGCATTTAAAGTTAAGCCCTTTCTTATCCATAGGTCAGTGTTGGCACTAATCAATTAATTTTTTAATTAATTTGATTAATTTTAATCATGATTAAATTAATCCTGATTAAAATAATCATGTCTTAGAAATAACACCCGCTACGTCAGCGTGACGTCATATCGTTCGATCCTGTTGTCTCTGTCTTAGAGAGGGAAGGCACGAGAAACCGGCCGCCCCGCGCGCCGCCACACTTTGCTCGAGTGCTTGGCTGTGACGGACGTTCTCTCGGTTCAGGGACTGTGATATTTGTGACCTAGATCATTATTTCTGCCCTAGGCATATTTCTTTATTGCGTTAAATTGATTTGTGGAATTATTGGTTTCGGTTATGTAATAAATCGATATTTGCTGGTACCGTTCATTACTTTTAAAAAAGCACTCTCACCTCTGATCTTTAAGATCAGAAGTGGGATTGACCACGCGTTCTAACCGTTTTTGCCATCTATTTTTGCCTTAGTTTGTGATTATCAGTGCAGTGTTAAAAGTTAAGATGACCAGGCGTTCGTCTAGTTCAAAAAAAAGAACGTGATTATTCTCGTAGACAGTGTCGTGATAAAAGTTAGTTAAACTTCGGGTTTGTTCGAATATCGAATGCCGCCGTTAAATGAACGTGTGCATCGATTGAGTATTGAGTATCGAGGTAGGTCACCACCTAGGCGATGTGTACGCACTCCGCGTCGTAGTCCTATTGGGAATCGTGAATATTCACGTAGCCCTCATAGTGATTTTTGTAGGCGCTGTGACAGTTCGTACGGCCGCCGCCATAGCTCGCGCGACGATGTGTTTGGGAAAATTTTGTCGCGAATTGACTCGTTTGAGGGTGGATTGCAATTGTAAGTGACACCGTCCAATATTATTTTTCTGGAGCTTGTTTGTGATGGAATTGTTACGTGTCTCATTTGCGGCAGTATGGGCCATAAAAAGGGTGGCGCTGCCCAAAGGAAACTAAATACGTAGAGTGCAGTCCTACAGCGCGACGCGACTGCGAAACCATCACCGTCGACACCGGATGATGGGAGGAGTAATAAATAGGCTTGTGTAGTACATGTACTATGTACTAATAGGAAGCAATTCCTTTAGTTCACTTTAGTACAGCCGATCACGAATAAATAGGTGTGAACGACACGTTAAATTGGTGACAAGCGCAGGCGTGCGAGATGGATTCGGCTCTGTGAGTGTGTTGCGAGTATTTTGCGACATTGTACTTAAAGGTGATAGTAATAAAGACGTTTTTCGTTCGATCTGATTAAAAAAAAATCGGTGTACGAAAATGAACTAACTACATTTGACCAATTGTACTAGTTCGGAGCGATCTGTCACAGATCCGTTCAGTGTCCGAGTAAGAACAAGCCTAGTAATAAATATTGCACGTTTTGTATTGGTCATTTTGTCGATTCTTACTTTCAAAAGCAGAGTTGGGGAATTCGAGTGGGAGGCGGTCTTCAAGTGTGTTTTTGCTTAGAGTCGAATCCCAGCTCAGTGGCATAATACCCGCAATATTAGTGTAAAAAGTACCCGTTAATATTTTGATTGACAGCGGGTCAGACATTTCGTTAATGTCCTAATCAGTTTTGAAGCGTTGTAATTTTATTTTAATAGAATCCCGACTTATCGTGTGATGCGAGGAATCGGAAGTCAGGAGGTCGAATCAACTACGTACGTGACGACTTTTCAAAATCTTGTAAGCAACGCGATAGTTCTTGTGGTTTTCGTGATGGATCACAAGACGATGTCTTAGTAAAAATTTTGGTTTGACCAAACAAAATAATTATGTAGTGGGTAACCTTCCCACGTCTTCGTCAGTAGTACTACCGTCGACTCCAAATCAAATCAAATCATTTATTGCATTACATGTGTGGTTTGACAATTTCGAGCCCTGACCCTGAGTGTCGTGCGCTGCTTTTGCTGGATTCCGAGAGGCGCATTCCTGTGGATGCGGTGGCCCTGGGGGCATGGAGCAAGAGCACCAGCGCGACCCGCGCAACTACCAGGGAGGACGTAGTGAACAGGAATATTGGCGCTTTGTCTGGTTTGCTACAAACAAGGTCCTGTCACTTTTGTATTTCTTTTCTTATCTACCCTTGTATACTCACGGACATTGCCCGGGTGCGGCGTGACCGGAGGGAGCGGCGAGCGTTCGGCGAACGAACGAGCAATGTTTGGTTCGCGAGCGAACATCGAAGAATACGATCCTGACGAATATGTGCATAATTTTTGATATTTGATGTGCAGAGGAAGGCCGAGCGTGTATTTTGAAGTGAACGTGCTGCCCATACAAGTTTAAACGGGCACTGGCGCATCACCGCTATGACTTGGAGTTGCTGGCTGGGTTCTGCATCGAAAAACCCAGGAGGCCGCCGAGCACACGGGCTCGTGGCGCGGCGAGTGGACTCCAGGGGCTTGCGGAGCATTCTTGGAGGATGGCGAATCTTCACTTGACATGCAAATACGGCCTCTGTCAGTTTCGGCTTTGTCCAGGCAGACGCTGACTGGTTTTTAATACCTGAAGCGTAGTGGTGACTTTGACATGCAAATACGGCCTCTGTCAGTTTCTGGCTTTGTCCAGGCAGACGCTGACTGGTTTTTAATACCTGAAGCGTAGTGGTGACTTTGACATGCAAATACGGCCTCTGTCAGTTTCTGACTTTGTCCAGGCAGACGCTGACTGGTTTTTAATACCTGAAGCGTAGTGTTGACTTTGACATGCAAATACGGCCTCTGTCAGTTTCTGGCTCTGTCCAGGCAGACGTTGATGGTTTTTAATACCTGATGCGTAGTTTTGATTTTGACATGCAAATAGGGCCTCTGTCAGTTTCTGGCTCTGTCCAGGCAGACGTTGATGGTTTTTAATACCTGAAGCGTAGTGTTGGTTTTGACATGCAAATACGGCCTCTGTCAGTTTCTGGCTCTGTCCAGGCAGACGCCGCGGGTTTTTAATACCCAAGGCGTAGTGTTGGCATGCAAATATGGCCTCTGCTGACGGCAACGGGGTAGTAAGCACATTATGCAAACTTTGGGCCTCTTTTGTGCTTACTGTTCTAACTTGTCTACGGAAAATAGCATTCTAGAGCTAAATATTATTCGTAGGACTAGTCATTTATTTCCCACATTTGTAATTTTATTTTCACTAATTGATTTTTTATTATTCACCGTCTGAGTTTAGTTATTTTTAACATCAATTTTGGATCTCTTATCGCAATCACATGAGTGCACGCATGGGATTGTGCTAAAAGGCTGTGAGCCTGTGATCTTCCTAATATTTGTCAATTTTAACTTCAAGAAATGACGGTTTCACTTCGGTTCCTTGTAACTGTCATACATTGAACATACACCACTGACATTCCAGATGATAACCATGGAACCGAACATGGGTGAACCAACCTGGTGAGGGTCAGCCTCAAGCTGCACCTCAGGACTCCGAGCATCAGCTTCCTGCAGACCAGGGCTGCGATGACCAGCCTTTGGCGGGTTCGAGCTAGGGGTTGCAATCGAATATTCGAATATTCGAACATTCGAATTTAGATTCCAAATTTAATATTCGAATAGTAAATTAACATGTATTCGAATATTCGAATATTAAAAAAATTAACAGAAAAGATAGAACGAAGACAACTTAGTGTTTGCAAATGTGGTCGGAGGCATCAAATACATAATATCACCAACTAAAAGAACTAGTCATTGATGCTTCCGACTTCATTGGTGAACACTAAGTTGTCTTGCGAAACCAAGGTTCCTAATTACCTGAAAGAGACAACTATTGAGCAAAGTCAGCTAACGATGCTGAAGACGGCGGACGGTAAAGTCAACAAAAGCCAAGGTTCTGGGTGAGATCGAAAAGATTTATGGACAGCTACATACCTCCAAACCTGTTAATAACTCCGCAACAGATGCAAGAGCTAGGTTAACGCGACACTATACCAAAGACATCCCGTATATCAGCCTCTACGAGATTGATTAGGAAGGCTCTCAAACAGCTAAAGAACAGCAAGGCACCGAGTGATGACGGAATAACCTGGGAGCTTCTGAACGCGGGTGGAACACCGAAACTCGTTCCGTCTTACTCTAAGGAACAACGCCAGAGGCATGGGATAGAAGCGTGGTGATGCTTTTCTTAGACTATGAGAAGGCCTTTGATTCGATCGATACTTAGGCAGTGCTGCAGTCTCTTTAGCGGTGCCGTATTGACTATCGGTATATCGAGATGCTGAAATGCCTGTACAGAAACGCTACCATGTCGAGCCGAGTACAGGAGCAGAGCACGAGGGCGATTCCTCTGCAGCGAGGCGTTAGGCAGAGAGATGTTATATCTCCGAAACCATTGACCGCTGCATTGGAAGACGCTTTCAAGCTCTTTGAATGGAAAGGATTAGGCATAATTACCTTTCAATAGCGAATAGGTACATCACTCAGCTTCGGTTTGCTGATGATATTGTGGTCATGGCAGAATCGCTTGAAGACCTCGGCACAATATTCGAAGATCTTAATCGAGTCTCTCAACAGGCAGGCCTTCGGATGAACATGGACAAAACGAAGCTTAGGTCCAACGTCCATGTTTCGGTTGGAGTTCGATTCTCGAGACTGTTGTGCTGTGTTGACAAGTATGTCTTCCTCTGACAAACGATTCGGCTAGGTAGATTAAATTTCGAGAAAAAGGTAAATCGTCGAATCCAACTCGGCTGGGCAGCGTTCGGGAAACTATACAACATCTTTTCGTCCAAACACCTCAGTGCCTAAAGACGAAATTCTTCAATCAGTGTGTTACCTCTACCAGTGATGGCACACGGCTCGGAAACGTGGCCTCTTACAATAAGCTTTATAAATAAGCTCAAAATTGCACAGCGTGCTATGGGGAGGGCTATGCTCAGTGTTTCTTTACGAGATTGAATCAGAAATGAGGAGATCCGTAAACGAACTAAAGTCGCTGACATAGCCCGACGGATTAGCAAGCTGAAATGGCAATAGGCAGATCACATAGTACGCTGAAATGATGGCCGATGGGGCAGCAAGGTTCTGAAGTGGAGGCCACCTACCAAAAAGCGCAGCGTAGGACGTCCACCCACAAAGGTGGACCGAAGACCTCATATAGGTAGCGGGAAGGCGCTGGATACAGGCCGCTGCCAACCAGTCATTGTGGAAGTCATTGGGAGAGGCCTATGTTCAGCAGTGGACTTCCTATGGCTGAAATGATGATGATGATGAGAATTTTATAACTGTTTTAAAAACTATATTGTTAAATAGTTAAAATATAGTTCCTAAAGCAAGAAAACCAGCACTAAAACATTGATAATTTAACTACTTTTTATTTTTTTTAAAGTATTCGAATATTCGAATAATATTCGAATATCACTGAAAAAATATTCGAATATTCGAAATAGAAAACTATCGAATATTTGCAATCTCTAGTTCGAGCTGCGCAGACCAGTTTTCAAACGTCGGCGAGGTTATGCTGCGCGCTGAAGAAGCCGTGGCTGATGGGGAGCAGGCAGCGGTCGAGGACGCCGCACGATCAGGAACGGCCGTCTTAGAAATAACACCCGCTACGTCAGCGTGACGTCATATCGTTCGATCCTGTTGTCTCTGTCTTAGAGAGGGAAGGCACGAGAAACCGGCCGCCCCGCGCGCCGCCACACTTTGCTCGAGTGCTTGGCTGTGACGGACGTTCTCTCGGTTCAGGGACTGTGATATTTGTGACCTAGATCATTATTTCTGCCCTAGGCATATTTCTTTATTGCGTTAAATTGATTTGTGGAATTATTGGTTTCGGTTATGTAATAAATCGATATTTGCTGGTACCGTTCATTACTTTTAAAAAAGCACTCTCACCTCTGATCTTTAAGACATGATTAAAAAAGTAATCATAATCATGATTAATTTGTTAATCATTAATCAATAATTATTAATTTGATTAACTTGATTAACTTCTTAAATGTTCTATCGAAAACAATGTTAAAACATTGAATTCTAATATTAGATGTTTGGTTTCAGGCTACAATTCTATGACAGGTCATACCTAGACAAATATAAGGTAACCTAGACTGCCCCCCGCCCCCTTCCCTCGCTGAAACTTCCGGTGCAGTCTTCCGACCTCCCGTAGGAGGATATCAGTCCACTTCCCCTACCGTTCCAGCACTTACTTGCAACCCCACACTTCCACCACCTGCCCCCCACCCCTAGCCTCCCCTGAAACTTCTGGTACGTCCTCTCCAGCACCTCCCCAACACGCAAAACCTCCTAGCTTGGCAACCCCACCCTTCTATTGAATTGCCCACGCGTGGCCCTCCCCCCGAACTTCTGGTACGAAGTCTCCTGCACCTCCCCAACACGCAAAACCTCCTAGTTTAGCAACCCCACCCTTCTATTGAATTGCCCACGCGTGGCCCTCCCCCCGAACTTCTGGTACGAAGTCTCCTGCACCTCCCCAACACGCAAAACCTCCTAGTTTAGCAACCCCACCCTTCTATTGAATTGCCCACGCGTGGCCCTCCCCCCGAACTTCTGGTACGAAGTCTCCTGCACCTCCCCAACACGCAAAACCTCCTAGTTTAGCAACCCCACCCTTCTATTGAATTGCCCACGCGTGGCCCTCCCCCCGAACTTCTGGTACGAAGTCTCCTGCACCTCCCCAACACGCAAAACCTCCTAGTTTAGCAACCCCACCCTTCTATTGAATTGCCCACGCGTGGCCCTCCCCCCGAACCGGACCGGGACGACTTCTCCCCTATCGTCAGCCAGACCGCTTAACTTCTTTCTGGAGGATACCGGAAGAATAGAAGGAATTGTGAGAAACAAAACTAGTGCGATAAGTGTTTTGAGTAGTGAAAATGACGCATTTTTTTGGGAAAACGACAGTACAACTCCAGATCCCCCTTGCTAGACATTTTATAAGTCGCGGGTACCTTTTCATACACCCCCAACCCTTTTCTTATGAAAATAGTAGATAGTTAATCAAATAATCAAATTAACGATTAATGATTATGATTAACTAGCTTTCCGCCCGCGGCTTCGCCCGCGTGGAATTTTGTCTGTCACAGAAAAACTTTATCGCGCGCGTCCCTGTTTCAAAAACCGGGATAAAAACTATCCTATGTTCTTTCCCGGGACTCAAACTATCTCTATGCCAAATTTCATCAAAATCGGTTGCGAGGTTTAAGCGGGAAAGCGTAACAGACAGACAGACAGACAGAGTTACTTTCGCATTTATAATATTAGTTGGGATTAATCTTAATCAAAATTTTTGATTAATGATTAATTAATCATAATCAAAAAAATTTGATTATGATTTTAATCATTAATCAGATTAACTTTTTGCCAACACTGCCATAGGTCAACTCAATATCTTGCATGGAATTCCACTACGTACGATCAAAAGATAGACACAACGACATGCCAAACTAAACACGGTGGACTTTTATGTACCAAGTAATAGAGGTGATTTTGCAACAAAAATGTAATGTACTGTCTGTAGAACATCCATACCAGACTTCCTTCCACAATACGAGTGCCTAAGAATTAAAGATGTTTATCGGCTCCGAGCTGCACGCAATCTTCGCGTCAATTAATCATCAGTCCACCAAAACACCATCAACGAACGATTTTGAAAGGAAATAGTTTGAACTAACGACTGCCGGCGACTTCGTCTGTCGAGAGTTTTGAAGTTTTTGAATGCCTCGAGGAAGAACAGTATTATTTTTGCGTAGTTTTTGGCTAACATTCGTATAATAAAATGAACACATGTGAAAGCTATGGAATAGTAGACAAAAATCATGTAAAAAATGTGGTATTTCATTGCATTGTAAAATCGTCAATTTGTGACATGAATTCCTGAATTATTACACCTAAAACATTATTTCAAAAAGCATTAAAACTGTACTGCTGTTGCACCAACACGAGTGTTGCAATTTAGCAAACTAATTACGCTACGCAAAAGTTGAGCAGTTGCACTAATTAAAAGTTCGGTTGTATCGGGCGTGATTAGGCCATTAGGCACAGGCTGGCCAAACAGATTAGAGAGTTTAGACTACAAATACACTAAATTACAGTCTTAAATTCTTAGTTTCTCCTAAAAAAATATCATTTTGAAATTACTAACCTAGCCTAGGCGCAGACAGACCACCGATTTTTAGTTGGCCGATAGTTGGGCCCGATTCTAATTTGAATGAAGAACCGGCTGATACCAAATCGGTGTAATGTGCACACTTTCTTACATCTCCGTACTGATTAACAGCCCTACCCAACTATCGGCCAACAAAAAATCGGTGGTCTGCGCCTAGGCTAGTGTCTGGACCAGACAGCCAGTTTAGGCACTACAAATAGGTCTTCTTAATGGTTCTATATTGACTCACATAAAATTCTAAATCCTATTCTTTGTCTTACTACCGATTTGTGTTCATAATAATCTCTCTTCATAATTTTATTTTTCATACTTTTTTTATTCATACATTTTTATTAAATTCAAATTCAAATTCTTTATTGCTCCAATGTTGGTATATTACTACCATCGGAGCTCATAACAGTTAGTAATCATAATTTTTTTATCAATACTGTTACTACCAAGAACCATTTAAAATACATAATTTTTATTTTCAGATCTTTTTTCTTCATAACATTCATTGATCATATTGTTTTAATTAATAATGTTGTTAATAAGAACATACTTCAACTCATAATGTTGTTGTTCAGAATAATTTACTTTATAACAGACATACTCGTATCTTTAAAAAAAATCATATATAATTTAATAGAGTAGATAAGCATGCAGAGCATGTAGCATGAAAGCAAGCATGCAGCATGCATTGGTATCTCCTCGTCTCCGGCGCTGCGGGATGTGCAGCCCTTCCGCCCTTGCGTAACGAGGCTCAGACACCCACGCTTGCTTCCGCAGCTTCGGCTTTTTGGATCGCCATCGGCGCCTTCGGCGCCTCGGCGACCAGCCTCAGCCGCTCCAGCTCACCCGGGCGCCTGAGCCTCGTTACAGCGGGCGAGGGCTGCCCTCCCTCCGCGCCTCCGGCTTTTAAATTACACTCTAGGGGTAGGGCAGACAAGACTACGTGGAGTCGGTTTTGCAGCGATTCGTTTCTGTCACGTTAGTTTGGTGGCACAAAATATTGCCTGTTTTGGACCATTTCAAATTAATTTAATGTTAAAATACGATTTAATACGAATATAGACATCATGATTTTCAATAATATGGATAAATACACTTATGAGTAATCAATTTATGAAAACAATTATTAGGATACATCACATTTATGAATATTATAGTTATTTATTCGAATGATTATGAGTTTCGATCATTAGTATAGAAAAATATATGAAAACAAATATTAGTAAAAACTAAGTGTATGATTAGTGATATTATGAATATCAATGATTATGTTTTTAAATATGTAGGTTTTAAATTTTTTATGAAGAATGATCATTATGGTATCAAATTGTATGAGAAATATTTTCGGACCTCCGATGATAGGAATTGAAAAGTTATGTAAGAAAATGCGCTACCCTTCTTAATACACCTAAAGGTTCGGACAAACCAACGCGTGCAGCGATGGCGATGGCGATGGCGACCACTGCGCGTGCAAAAGTTGTTTCACACTGCCGCGACCGCGATGGCGATCACTGCGCGTGCAGGTTGTCACTGTCACCACAACTGTCACGCATATAGATGACCCACGCTGAACTGTCCCGCCAAACTCAATGACAGGGGGGCGCTACCATCGTTCAACTATATGGTTTCCAACATGGCAAAAATCGGAACTAGCGATCCGGTATTGACGGTGGCGCCCCACTGTCAATGTCATGCATAGGACAGTTCAGTATTTTGGAACTATATTGTCAATCACGCCTATTCGGCAAAATGGAAACTGAATTAAATGATTTGTTTGGAGCTTTTGATGCAATTGAGACAATGGAAACACTTTTTCACTCAAGTTTATTCAGGCGGCCATATATTATAGAATGAGACAGGATTACATGCGGTATAGGTAGTAGGTATTGGTTACTCATAACCAAGCTATATTTCTGGCTTCGTTTGTAGTCCCTAGAGCCCTAACAATACCTTTTAATTAGATTTAAAGAAAGGTTTGATAGGAAGGAGGACTGCACTAAGGCTTTCTTGGCCTCAGTGGGGGAAATGAAACACAACGCGGACGGTTGATATCTGGTTTATTACTGTTATGCTATCGCTATATACAAGATTTACATAATGTACACAATTCAATGTGTCCAGTCCAATGTGCCGTCGGTGTAGAGTGCCTACTGTGCACGTTCGTTCAGGGTTCATGGGCCAGTCGGCTAGCATGTTGTAGGCATTGGTTGTAGGTCGCGGTCGATGCTGACGTGCTCGTACAGTATCCTTGTGGGCAAGTAAGATTATAACCAATTCATCTTTTTCCTTGAGGGAAAAAATTTGCCCCCATTACCTTTTACCATTGTCGTTCTTATCGTTAAATCGCACAAAACTACACAGAACTCAACACAACATCTATCAAAATCAATTTTCATTTTTGGTGCAACAGTCATCTTCTTGACATTTACTTTTTTTAAGGCAAAGGAAATTACATTATGCACCCAAACCACAGAGTAGGTACATAATAGTCCAAATATCTTTTTGTCTTTAATAAAATAACCCAAAAATACAAAAAGACATCAGTTTTGATCAACTAGGTGTTTCTAGTGGCACTAAATTAACGACTGAGACGTTTGATGACTTTAATTAGGTTTTTATTTATGGCATACTTAGAATTGCTCTAGGGCCTTTCAGAAAGCTGCAGACATGTACATTCTCAATTATTTTGTTCTGCGGATAATATCCCAATTTTATTAATGAAGTTGAAGAAGCAGGTTCGTGAGAAAACTAGAATAATTTGTTTATTACATAAAAATAAATTCTGATATTGATACTTTATTCTAAAACCTTTTTTATTATTCAAGTAGGTCAGACTAGTGGTATGTTATGAATAATTCATTTTTAATTGTGTAAAAACTTTTTAACAGATCCTACTTACTATTTATTACATCGATTTTAAAAAACAGAAACGTCACAGTGTCAAATGTCGCGATGATCGCTGATCGCTGCGTGCAGACGCTGCATAGATCGCCGCGACCAATGACAGGACGCGTTGATGTGAACTCATCGCTACAAATTCATACACGCTGTCTGGTCGCCATCGCCATCGTCATCGTGCACGCCGGCTGCACGCGTTGGTCTGGTCTAACCTTTAAGGTTCGGACAAACCAACGCGTGCAGCAATGGCGATGGCGATGGCGACCGCTGCGCGTGCAAAAGTTGTTTCACACTGCCGCGACCGCGATGGCGATCACTGCGCGTGCAGGTTGTCACTGTCACCACAACTGTCACGCATATTGTCACTTTCGCTTATTGTCAATCACGCCTATTCGGCAAAATGGAAACTGAATTAAATGATTTGTTTGAAGCTTTTGATGCAATTGAGACAGTGGAAACACTTTTTCACTCAAGTTTATTCAGGCGGCCATATATTATAGAATGAGACAGGATTACATGCAGTATAGGTAGTAGGTATTGGTTACTCCTAACCAAGCTATATTTCTGGCTTCGTTTGTAGTCCCTAGAGCCCTAACAATACCTTTTAATTAGATTTAAAGAAAGGTTTGATAGGAAGGAGGACTGCACTAAGGCTTTCTTGGCCTCATTGGGAGGAAATGAAACACAACGCGGACGGTTGATATCTGGTTTATTACTGTTATGCTATTGCTATATACAAGATTTACATAATGTACACAATTCAATGTGTCCAGTCCAATGTGCCGTCGCCGGTGTAGAGTGCCTACGGTGCACGTTCGTTCAGGGTTCATGGGCCAGTCGGCTAGCATGTTGTAGGTCGCGGTCGATGCTGACGTGCTCGTACAGTATCCTTGTGGGCAAGTAAGATTATAACCAATTCATCTTTTTCCTTGAGGGAAAAAAATTGCCCCCATTACCTTTTACCATTGTCGTTCTTTTCGTTAAATCGCACAAAACTACACAGAACTCAACAAAACATAAAACATCTATCAAAATCAATTTTCATTTTCATTTTTGGTGCTACAGTCATCTTGACATTTACTTTTTTTAAGGCAAAGGATTTATGCACCCAAACCACAGAGTACATAATAGTCCAAATATCTTTTTTGTCTTTAATAATAACTCCAAAATACAAAAAGACATCAGTTTTGGTCAACTAGGTATTTCTAGTGGCACTAAATTAATGACTGAGACGTTTGATGACTCCAATTAGGTTTTTATTTATGGCATACTTAGAATTGCTCTAGGGCCTTTGAGAAAGCTTCAGACATGTATTGTACATTGTACATTCTCAATTATTTTGTTCTGCAGATAATATCCCAATCTTATTTATGAAGTTGAAGAAACAGGTTCTCGAGAAAACTAGAATAATTTGTTTATTGCATAAAAATAAATTCTGATATTGATACTTTATTCTAAAACCTTTTTTATTATTCAAGTAGGTCAGACTAGTGGTATGTTATGATTAATTCATTTTTAATTGTGTAAAAACTTTTTAACAGATCCTACTTACTATTTAATACATCGATTTTAAAAAACAGAAACGTCACAGTGACAAATGTCGCGATGATCACTGATCGCTGCGTGCAGCCCCCCTAGACAAAACGCACTTTTTGATCGAATCGAAAATCGAATCCGTCAAAACTCCATACAAAAAAGGGGCTTTTCGACCACTTTTCGACTGGTTTGCGATTGTAATTTGCACTTTGTCTAGACCCACAGACGCTGCATAGATCGCCGCGACCAATGACAGGACGCGTTGATGTGAACACATCGCTACAAATTCATACACGCTGTCTGGTCGCCATCGCCATCGTCATCGTGCACGCCGGCTGCACGCGTTGGTCTGGTCTAACCTTAATCTAAAATTAAGGGCCAGTTTCTGAATGACATTTGCATCTTGAATGTACTCATCTTTTACTCAAGGGTGAATTTCATAAGTATTAAAGCCAAAAATCTCAATTCAAGAACCAGGCCATAGTCTAGATATTTTCCTCAATTTTTTTGGTTTCTCAGGAATTCAGGATACCGAAATAATTATGCAATTAGTGATTAGATTGATTATCCAAACAGCCAGATTAGTCACTATACAAACACAGGTACCCACTATCTAAAAATTTGCCTTGCTAAAGCCCGGTCTGTGAGCACGTAGAATTTTGTCCAATGACCCCAAGCTACCCATCCTTATCGCTCGCGCGTAATTATATTGCTGTCGCGACTGTGCGACGGGCGCCCGCAGTGAGTGTGCGAGTTCGTTCTACCTTTCGTTCGTAGTTTCCCAGGATCCAGGATATCGAAAACATATGAAATTACTAACTAGTGCAAGTCACGAGACCAAGCCAGAGTCACCATTGATATAAACTAGAACACTAATTAAAACTTACGTCCGTCCTAATTAAGGTGTGTGTAGGACTAGGATGGTATGGTACAGTCAGAGTCAATAATTTGTGACACCTTAAGTGACCAAAAAGTTGTTAACACTGTATTCCAATTACAACAAGGACGTGTTGCGAACTTTTTGACTATTTTGAGTGTCACGAACTATTTGACGCTGACTGTACACCTAATCAGGGCGTATAGTCTGGTTAGCTGGTATTCATAGGGGAGGCTCGCGAGTTGTATTGGAGTTGGGGCTTCGGTGTCCGAGCAGGGTTGCCTGTTATGGATTTAGTTATTATCTTTTTGGATTTGACCAGTAGATAATCTGGCAAAATCGTAGAAAACTCTCATTTTCTGTACCAAGAAATTAGATTCAAGAGAGGCAAAAACTTAGGGTTGTACCATACTTAACTATTGAGGTTCGTCTACGTACCTTAACCTCACTTGAAAAATAAGCGTGAGCGGAATGCAAAGACTTGGCATACTGGCAAAAGTAGCTAATACAGGGGGAAGGAAATACTTATTTATTTAATAACATCTTTACTTGTATTATATGGGATGTTGGAACCAGGCCAATAATCACAGAAGAATTGAGCTCAGCTTGAATCCTCTATTAGAGCTAAAATGCGAACTCGTCAAGGCCAAAGGGCAATAAACGAGGGGATTATGTCGAACACTATTTACCAACAAGTTTCATAAAAATATGAACGAGTAACGATCTATCGTAGTAAATTCTCCATGCTATCACTATACGCAGTCACTTTTCGAACTACTTTTTAATTTCTGTCTAGATTAAATGCTGATTTCCGGTTTAAAACAAACGCGTGACAACCCTAACTCCAGTTGAACCGCGGCTTCAGTTCTATCCTCACCTACAATTCGCATCCAATTATAATGATAATGTGATGCTATTCACTTTAATAGAACTTATTTAATTGCGAGACCATTTTTCAGAGCAAGTTTCTTCAGGCGCGCTGTAAAATCAAGTGAACTTTGGCGGGAAAATTATGCGTAGCATTTCTTTGTGAAACCTACTTTCAAGAAATTAATTTTGATTTGAGTTTTAGTTTAGACAAGTTTTAATTAAGTCTTGCCTTTGTACAACTACTATACACAAAGTAATTATGTTTTGGGTGATTGGATTTGATTTTAGGCGCCAAGATATTATAGCAATCTTGTAAGCGAATAAGGCCAATAAACATTGACACCTATTTGTCTAAGCTTATTATGTACTTGGTGAAATAATCTGTTTCAGTAGGATTTATGTATTGGCATGGAATTATAATAATATGTGGACACTTGAGTAGGTACTATAATTATTTTTTTTTATTTTCGTCTACACTGTCCATGTAACGCAAACACCGTTGAACAGATTTTGATGCGGCTTTCCGATCTTAGTAGTTTGCGGTTTTCTTGGGCAACAGAGACAGTTTGACCTCTCGGTTGTATTAACCTTCATTTTTTAATGAAAAGGTAAATTTAAATTGTTTGTTCCTAAAATATATTTCCACGCTGACAAAATGATGGGCTAAATCTAGTTACAAATAGGACTCACCGATACAGTGTTCCTGAATGTATTTTCTTCACGCCGTCCATTTCTGGTGTGGTACGCTTCTCATGTCTAAACTTCGGGCTGATTGGTTAATGGGTATGCGGTGAATTAAAAAGTAATGTCATTATGAGGTGCTCTTGATAATTGCTGAAGCTGGCCGAATTGGGTCACCTGGAACAAGAAACATTTTTGTTAGAACAAGTTGTCTCAATTTTATTGATGACTAGCTTTCCGCCCGCGGCTTCGCCCGCGTGGAATTTTGTCTGTCACAGAAAAACTTTATCGCGCGCGTCCCTGTTTCAAAAACCGGGATAAAAACTATCCTATGTTCTTTCCCGGGACTCAAACTATCTCTATGCCAAATTTCATCAAAATCGGTTGCGAGGTTTAAGCGGGAAAGCGTAACAGACAGACAGACAGACAGACAGAGTTACTTTCGCATTTATAATATTAGTTGGGATGTCTTTTACCACCTTCTAAACAAAAAAAGTTAGTCATAAAAGACTTTTAAAAAGCGGTTTTATTAATATCAATATTATTTGAACCCTGCCACTGCTTTAGGAAAATAAATAGGCCCGTGCTGTGAAGAAGCAGCACAAGAAACTCAGCATCTTACAATGATTTACATGTATTTTGTTAATCATACTTATTTGAGTCTCAGAATGGACTGCTAATGCTTACTTGATGATAGCAGCAATTAAATTCTGTAGCTTATGTAAACTGTATAATATTTAAATTCAAAACAAACAATAAATCATCAAGTATGTCTCCTACTTTTATAAGTGTTGGTGAGTAAAAAACTTAATTACGAAGTTTTACATTCTTCGTTTTGTTCTCCAACACTCTTTTTTGTTAAAACAATGTCCCTGAGCAAGGTTTAAAGTTTCTACATTGAAGCAAAACAAAACAAACTATCAAGAACAATCACCTGTTATATGTAAATGTAATTTTTTTTGCTGGAGCATCTAACTTTGTAAAAGAAAGCTTGATAATTTGCTATTGTTAATAAGCAAGAGCACAAGCATTCTCTTCATTGAGGTTAATGGCCTTCTCAATTAACCAAAGTATTACTCAAATAATCTTGGAATTTTAGATAAGAACATCACATTGTCACCTAAAACTTGGACATTTCAAATAATTTAAATTAAAGTAGGTATCACCAATTAATAAAATACTTTTTAATCTGTATTAAATATGTAGGTATTTTATGCTGTATGTCGTGTTGTTCGTCGTGTGCAACTGTTTTTCACTGAGTGATTGACCTATAGTTCAGCAGCTCTGTCTCTTTACTTGGTTACTAATATAGTATATATTATAGTAATTTCAATTTGGAATTTCAAAGGCGGGAAAAAGTTATTTCTCAAAAAAAAATACAGTTTCTTTTTGATCTCAAGTAAGTAACGTGTAAAATAAAAAAAAAAAAAAATAAAAAAAATAAGTCAGAACAAAATCTAGCTAGCAAGCTACAGTAGTTAGCAAGCTACTGTTGAGTTCAGTGTGAGAAAAGAATTAAAAACTAACAGGTAAATATGTTAGGCTGAGTTGCACCACCTAACTTTGACCGTAACTATAATGATAACGATAACCGGTGTTTTTCATACGGAGTTTGACCGATTTTTGACGTTTGTCAAAGTTAAAATAAGATGGTGCAATCCAGTCTTAGAAAAAAATTTACATGATCTTCTTCTTACTTGGATATGGCCAAGTCTGGGATACGGCCCACAGAGTGACCTCCCCAACAATCTAATAAAGTAAGCATGAATGTAAACCATGAATAGAGGTTTGGCAAGCTAGTAAAGTAGCATTGTAATACGGTTATTGTGTACATTTCAGCTATTTCATGAATGGGGACTCCCAAGGTGAGTTCATAGTGCAATGACATTCATGTAGGAGAATAGAATTATTATTTGGATTCAACTTGTGAAGATGAATTGTGCAAAATGATATTTTATAGCATGTTTGGGAATTGGAAAATGGTGTGAATTTATACTAACTTGCATTATGTAATTTATCTGTTTAAAAATAATAAATGTTATGGGGTATGAATTAAACATTTACTAAGAAACTTCATACAGATTTTGTAACTAGTGTAATTATTAATGAAAAATGCATTTTTATCAAATCTATGGTTCATCAATAAGATTACTATTGGAATTTATTTGCTATAGAGATGATGTGTTTCATGGGATACAAATTGTAGTTTCTTTTAGCACTACAAAATTTTATGGGTAACTTACATTACTATACTACTACTACTGCCTACTATACTACTACTACTATCAAATTCATCCAGAAAAGAGAAGCCTACACTTTTTCTACTTCCACTAGTCGTGAGAGATACTTTCTAAATTTGACAAAGCTCACAATCGCGGCTGATCTCCTAGCAAAACTCATTATCGCGCGTAATCGACACGTAAATACGCCTGAATGGAAAATCTGGGCACTCACCGAAAATGGCTACAATCTCGCCAAACGAACAGACTCCACGATCACCTCATAACGCTCACAATATTATAGAACGTGGGATAGTTTTTTACACCAACAATTTCCCGTATGAATGCACTTTCCAACAGCTTTTACTATTACGGCCCCCGACGGCAAGTAGTACAAACAGGCATGAAAAATACTTGATGACTGACGTACTATACGCAGGGAGCGGTCGGAATGTAATCGGATTCAATGCACAAGTAGCGAGGGAGGCGTAGAATTTACACTTGCACACAAATCAAGCACCAAACAATGACACTTATTTCAATCCAATATTGAGTATCTCATCACAAATCGCCATGAAATAATAATTTGGGCGACAACGAAGCGAGATCGCCTCTCCTCCCTTCACAGTAAATCAATCATAGACAATTTTGTTCTTTTCTTTACACTCCATGAGTCAATAGCAAAGGAAAATAATATATCCAGACTGAACTGCTTTATTTTAAACAATAGCAAAAAGATAAATGTTAAATTAAAATAAAATTCTTGAATGATTTATACATTTCTCTGTAGAAAATGGATTTTTTAATACTTCTAGAATTTTAAAATTTTCAATAGTAGCAGTAAAGTAGGATAGATGGCGTTGCTGTATGGAATCTTGTTTTAAACCAGTGTTACCATTTTCATAAATTTTCCCACTTTCTTGATAAAATTCAATGACATAAACCATCATTTGTATGCGAAAATATTTTTCGTTCATTTTCACCATTAAAAATAATTTTAAAAATTTAAAAATAGTTTTATCACTTCATGTACTTGATGGTTATGTCACAGTTAACCTTTGAAACAACTAGGGAAAACGTGTTGTTCCAAAATTATTCAGTTAAAATTGTTTTTGCCAAAGTCTGGGAAAAGAAAGACCAAACAATAATTATTTGACAACAAAGTTTGCTAACTGAAAAGTTGCGATACATTGTTTTGGGAAATGAATATTTGGGCAACGCATAGTTTAGGATACAATGTGATACTTGGGAAAAGTTGTGTAATCATACGTTAATAAACACCCGTGCCCAGTGTGCCCACACTATTTATTTGATTATCGTAGGCTAACTTCGCGAGTAGTGTTGCTGGGTATTTCGCCGAAACAGTAAATTTTCTGTGTCCAGGCAGGCGAACACGTCATGTTCTTTTATATCTATATAATGTATAAAACTATTTTTGTGGGAAAGTTCATCAAAAGTTTTATTTGTTTTTGCTATTACAATAGCAAAAACTACAAATCGATGGGTGCCGGGAATAAAGCCACAATCGACAAACACAATTTTACAGGAGAAGAGATTTAGTGTCAATTTTGAATAATTCTAAACTACGAGGCGTATCAAAACGGTTTGTATGTCAAACGATGCGTTATTTTTTCTGGAGTAACATTTTTTTTCTCCAGTGCTGAAGAGGCCACGGAAGAGAACAACAGACTTTCCCGTGCCAGCTCATTGGAAATACGTAACCTCCCTATAAAACAAAATCTACCTCAAGAAGAGCTGATTCGAACGTGCGACCTGATTTTTAAGGAGCTGGGAACGGAAGTTGCCCCCCGTGATGTCTATGACATTCGTATTCTGCCTTCCAAACAGGAATCGAAAACTGTTATAGTCACCCTGAACTCGGTGATATTAAAGAACTGTATTCTTCGGGCTTACAAGGACTTCAACAAATCGAACCCCCATGGCAAACTGAGTTCTTCATTGTTGGGGCCTAATTACCCGCGCCAAGTAATCTACATGTCGGAGAACCTTACTGCGCGTACTCGTAGGCTTTTTTATCTGGCGCGAGAATTTGCCAAAGCCGAGAACTATAAACATTGCTGGACAGCAAACGGAAGGGTTCTCCTTCGACATGAAGATAATGGTAGACTAATAGTCTTGAATAGCGATACCCAACTAACAACTTTAAAGTCAAAAAACTGAAACTAACATTTTTAAATTTATTACTATTGTTATCTACTTATTTAGTTTATCACTCGTTACCTATAATAGCACTTTACTCTTTTAATTTAATTAAAACACTATACCTAAAGAAAACACTTAACACAACCCAATACTTACCTCACTACTCACTCATAACTACATTCTCGAATCATATCCCATATAAATATTATTCATTTCAGCTATCTAAACCAATAAAAAATTCCTTCTTAATGTCAAATGCACACAACCATACACTCGTTTATTATAATATCACTTTCTTGTCACAAACAGACTCAAAGAGCTCAGCCTCTATCCCTAATGCTGCACCTGTAATTTTTATTTATAAAATTCAATTGTGATAGCGACTTGATCAAAAAAATTGATAAGGTATCAATTGGCCACGCGACAAGCTGTGATCCCTCTGACGTTCGCTCAGTCCTCAACAAAAACTCCTCGGACAAGGCTCTAAAAATACTGACCCAAAATATTCGTAGTATATCAGCCAACATAAATAGCTTTACCACTTTGTTGACTGCCTTAGACACGGAAATGGATTTTATTATCCTTACAGAATGTTGGCTTCAGGGTGATCCAGCTATTCCAACTCTTGACGGATTCTCTTCATATTCTTCATCCAATCCTTCGAACCAAAACGATGGTGTTGTTATTTTCTATAATAGCTCCATCTCTAGGGTTTCTTTATCTGAACCAAACGTGGTAGATGCGAGCTGTGTGCTCATAGAAATAAAAGATGAAACAGCTCTTCTCGCTATATACCGTCCATGTGCTTTTCGCAGTGCCCAAAATTTTATAAACTCCTTAGACTTGACCTTAACCGGTCTTAAAAAATTCAAAAATATTATTATCATGGGGGACCTAAACATCAATATCTCGTCATTACACCCTGATCAAGACACAGAAAACTATTTAAATATGCTCGCCTATCATGGCTTACTGCCAGCTCACACCTTGCCTACCCGTAATCTTGCCTGTCTCGACCACACTATTATTAAAACTAAACTGACGGTTCACTCCATTATAATCCAGTCCTCGGTCACAGATCATGAAGCAGTTCTTCTTGCTATTGACATAAAAAAGTCTATTGCAGCCCCGCCTGTGTCCCGTAAAAAAATCAATTATTCCCAGCTTCAAGAAACGGTTACCAACACAGATTTCTCTTTTATCCTGGAAATGACTGACCCTAACCTTGCGACGAATATTTTTATCCAAAAACTCCATCTCGCCATTGATATGCACACACAGTCCCATGTCTTGCCTCGACGACGTAGAATTCTCAAGCCGTGGATAACTCCTGGGTTACTAAGGTGTATTCGAAACAGGGACGGAATGCATAAAAAACTGAAAAAAGATCCAAATAACGACATATTAAAGAAAACCTATCAGAGATACCGAAATTTTTGTAACTCGCTACTTAGAAAGGTAAAAATTGCATATGACAGTGAACTAATTAAGAAGGCTGGAACTAATAGCAAGAAGCTATGGAGTGCCATTCGATATGCGACCAACCTTAACAAATCACGTTCAAGCTCCAGCGACTTACTTTCTTGTAGGCCCACCTCAATAGAAGCTGTTAATCATGTAAACACTTTTTTTGCTGGTGTTGGTAAGTCACTCGCCGAGGAGATACTATCGCAATCGGCATCATCGAACGGGCCCCATATAAAATCAGTCTCACATATCCACTCTACGCAACAGTCCTTTGTTCTACTGAACACTACGACAACTGAAGTAGACTCCCTTATTTCATCCCTCAAAGGAGACTGTGCCATTGGATGGGACAATATCTCTTCTATGTTACTAAAAAGTTGCAAGAACCACTTAGTTCCATATATAACCCATATTTGTAATCTTGCCCTATCGACAGGCTGTTTCCCTGATGCCTTCAAAAAGGCCCTTGTCCACCCTATTTATAAATCTGGTGAGCGAAACCTTGCCAGTAATTACCGTCCCATATCTGTACTGCCTGCCCTGTCCAAGATTCTGGAAAGACTCATAAACAACCAATTGATCAAGTACCTCGAACAAAAGAACCTCTTGTCCCAAGGACAATTTGGCTTTAGATCAAAGAGGTCTACGGCTGATGCGGTGCATGAACTCACTGATCATGTCTCCAGGAGTCTGGACAAGGGCAGTAAATGTGTCTCAATCTTTCTGGACCTAGCCAAGGCCTTTGACACGGTTTCGATCCCCATCCTGCTGAAAAAACTGGAAGCGGTTGGTGTTCGAGGTGTCCCACTTGCCTTGTTCCAGAGTTACTTCTCACATCGCAGTCAGACTGTCACAATCGACGGAAATACTAGTTCTCACCTTCCTATGGAGTATGGGGTTCCTCAGGGAAGCATTCTTGGCCCTACGCTCTTCCTTGTATATATAAATGACCTCTGCTCTCTTAACATCCCGAACTGCAGGGTTATCTCGTTTGCTGATGACACAGCCCTTGTTTTCACTGCTGACACCTGGGATGAAACCTTCCAGTGCGCTCAACTTGGGTTCGATATGGTTTCTCATTGGCTCCGAGATAATCTTCTCACTTTAAATGTTAAGAAAACCCAATATCTTTCCTTCTCAATTAAAAATATTTCCCCAAATGTTATTGATAACTTTCGTATAGTTGCACACTCTCACTCTGATCCAGCCACATTTCCATGCAATTGTCCTACCCTTAGTTCTTCCGAATCTATTAAATACCTAGGAGTGATTGTAGACAGCAGACTTACATTTCAGGCCCACATTAGCCAGACCGCTGGTAGGCTACGCAAACTTATGTATGTTTTTCGAAATCTACGCCACGTTGCAGACCCTAGCCTGGTCAGGACCGTTTATCTGGCTCTCTGTCAATCGCTCCTACTATATTGTTTAACTTCTTGGGGAGGTGCCTGTAAATCTGCTTTGATTAAGTTGGAGAGAGCCCAAAGGGCAGTCCTCAAGGTCTGCACTTTCAAACCTTTGCAATTTCCAACTTATGACCTGTACCAATACTGTGAAGTACTCACAGTACGCCAGCTTTTTATCCTCATAACTGTGTTAAAACAACATCAAATCTCTGGATACGATCCCTGCGTCCAGACATCACGACGTAATCATCTAATAATTCGCTCATCCTCCTTCAAGACTGTTTTCTCACAACGTTTTTTCGGTTTCTTGGGTCCATTTCTGTATAATAAGATTCATCGTAACTTGCATATATACTCTTTAACAAAATTTGAACTGAAATCAAAACTAACAAAATATTTGCAATCATTAAATTATATAGAAACAGAAAATATTATTCTCCCACTTAGATAGACAAGAAAAATTCACTAACACTACACAACACATAAAACACACACACACACACACCACACACACATACACACACACACACACTCACACAAGCGCGATCTCAAACATTTCTTAGAGTGCTATATTTTGTAATTCGTAAGTTTTTATCTCCAATTTTGTAGACTTTTTTGCGTGTTTCTAACATTGTATGTACAAACGGATCCTCCGAGAGATGAGAGTACTGGTCTCTGTAACACAGGCTCCTCGCCTAGCTCAGACACCAGTCTCTCACAATCTATTATATACATGATGTACTATTTTTATTGTAATACTTTTATGTCAGTTAGATTGTGGAGAAAAATAAAGATTTTTTTTTTTTTTATTATTAAATGTGCATAAGGTTATAGTGCTTAGAATATACTTTAAAAAAGGTAGAAATACATATTGCCGCTTCATACATTGAAAGTCGGTTCCGTAAGAGTCCATTGTGGTTTTATTCCGGTAAAAAGTGTGCAATTAATCAAACAGCAATAGTGTATTGCAGCCTCGGGCGCTGATACAGTAATAGCCGTTTGCTTGTAGAAAATTTAAATAAAAGTTTTAACATTGTATATGGCACGATTATTCCGGTCAACAAATTTTAAATGATGAATGGGAATAACGATTCAATATCCATAGTGCTTTTGGTAAATCAGGCAGTTTAAAAGATAAAATTCTGAAAAAAAATCAAAAGGTGTATAGGGACCCGCAGTTTACTAAAATCACTTAATCGGAAAACTGCTGCTATGGCTATTGCGGCTTTATTCCAGGCACCCATCGAAATAATACCGTAGAAAAACTTATTCAAAAGTCGTTTTTCTAATTTTCTTGTTATGTCCATTACTGTTGTTTGCCAAAATGAAGGCACATTATAACAAATTGAAGCGTAATTTCATTCTAATAGCACTCTCTTTATATTTGAGAAACGTTTGGCTATCGGAAAATAAAAACTTTAAATGTCAAATACTTGAAGGAAATAAAGTGAAGTTAAGTTCTTGTCCGAGTCAAAAGTATAATTTCCCTGGGTCTTCTTTTCGATCATTGTAGTAAAGAAACGAAAGAACTTAGAATGTAATTCACTGCACCGTTACACTCGGCCATTTCGTCCCAAGAGGCCATCGAGGCAGGACAGTAGGTACTTCGTTGATCAGTTTCGCGACAAATCGCATAAGTAGGTCCTTGGGTTTTTTTTTACTAAAAAGTCAATTTCTTTGGACGGTTTTTTGCAGCTAAACAATGGATTAATTTTATTGTTTGTTTACACAGATTTAGTGTTTGTAGGGGTAAACCCATGATTTAAATAGTAAATGCATAGGGTAAATAGGTTTTTGTCTGTGGTGTCTTTTAGGCATAAATCTAATTTCTTTGGCCCTAATTTCCTTGTGGCATAAAATGGCCTAGGAAATTATAAAAGACCATTTTTAATTCGGCGTAAAGTCAAATTTTTAGTATTTCTTTATTGGAATCTGTTTAAAATTTACATTTTAAGAAATGGGTATCAGAATAAATATAGAACAACTTGTTTTTAACTCTTAACCCAATCTACTGCATTTATCTTCCTTAGTTGTGTAAAAAGGTCGTAATGATACAATATTCATTGGTATATTTGCTTGCGAAGGTACACAAAAAGGGTCGAACAAAAAAAAAAGCAAACAACAGAAGAAAACTTAGAGAAAAAAAAAATTATAATAATTTCCTTGGCTACCAAAATTTCATGACCTTATAACTTTGTTTCTAAAACGAATTATGACACCCCTTTTAGATATACAATTAGCTTAGTTTTTGATACTTAATGCAATGGGAAACTAAAAATTGTTAAAAACAAAAAATATTTCGTACCAAGGAAATTAGGCAAAATTGACCATTTTTGGCGAAATACCCTGCTAAGGTACTAGTTGAAACAATTTTAACTGAATTGTTTTGGAAATACGCGTTTTCCCTAGTTGATCTAATGTTTCAAAGTTATTCACTGATGGGACCTCTTGGAGTATGAGTATTTTTTGGATGGGATGGGACGATTCGACGACGACGGTTGTAGTTGGACAATTATATATACGTATTTCAGCATTTTTCAGCGCATTTTTTAAAAATATTAATGCTAAAAAGTGGAAAATTAAATTAAAAGATGGCAATATTGTATTGAACTGTCAAAAGATATAATGTGGTGTGGTTATTTCAATGAATAAATTTATCAGCACAAAATTAAAATCGTTAAACATTTTGTAGAAGCATTTAAAACTGCGGACAATGATAATGTTTTGAGAAAACTTAAATTACGCATCATTTTGCGAATATTGGAATAATTTATAGATAATAATAATGGATGTGTATCCGAAAATTTCAGTCAAGCGCTCATTTTTTTGATAATAGTGTTGTATGTTTCATGCAAAATTACCTAAATTATTAAATTATTGAAATCGATTTAAAAATCGATTATGTTGAAGTAACAATGGACTTTATTATTACCAATAGAAGTAATGCAGATTTAGTACATCAAAAAGTGAGGTAAAACAAACAAAAATAGTTTAGTAAGGTTCCAAAACATACACATAAGTGATAAAAAAGTGCTAATATCATATTTTTTATTGTTATAATAAAATTAAATTATAGCCAAGAAAAAATATTTACTTAATTGGTGAGTAATTTCGGACCCAAATATAATAAGAAAATATAATTATATCTATTGATAGTAGTTTAATTTTTTATTTATATTTTCCTACTAAAAGTCATTTAATAAAGTTTACTTTTACATTTTTGGACATTCTGAGCAATACTTTAACTTTAATAAGTTCAAAAATTCTGAGTTACCAATCTTCCATACCAAAATTTTGATTTATAAATTTAAATTACAAAATCTTATCATTAAAAATGTTAAAGAAAGAAAAAAATGTAAATCGATGTTAATCGATGTTCATATTTAAGAAGATGGACGTCACTTCACTCAAACTCTGTCTATCCATGTGTGCACATATTTTATGTATCGTAGCTGTATGTTGTGTTGTGTGTGCGTGGTGATTTGTGTTAATGCTGATAGAAAGAAAAGAAATTAAATAAATCAGGTATAATTTGACGATGAAACTAACATAAATGTGAAGAAACAAAGTGTTTTGTGTTATCAAGTGCAAGTGAATCCGTCGGGAGGCGGTAATCGTGTACGTTTATTCGCTATTTGTGGATTCTGGATCTCGTCGATGTACCATAAACAAAAATGTCAGCGATCCCGATTTTTTGTTTCTTGCTGCATACCCATCGTTAAACCTTAATTAGATCACACGAATGATATAAAATAATGTTAGACGCTTTCTCCGGCGATGTCATCTCGACTCGCCAGCGTTACCAAAGCAATAAATCGGCCATAGTAAGCGTGCGTTTCGTGTGCTCGCGCCCGTCTACACCCGACCCATCTCATTGTTTATGTATGGATAATAAGCCAGGAATTTTTATGGGGTTTCGCAGCGTTTTCTCGTTCTAATTGAATATCTGGCCACGATCAGGGTTTTGTGTCGACGGAAGGTTGTGACGGGTCCGCTCATCGCCGCGAGCGTCCTCACCACACTCAAGGATTTCAGTGATCTCTATTTATAATATTCTCTCGATCATTTGCTGCAGTATAATGACATTCTTGTAATGAAGTGCCGTTCAGTGGATTCGCGGGACATGTGCCAATTATCGCGGACTTGACGAAAGCGCGCCGATATTGTATGTATACAAATATGATAATGTTTGTGGAGCTGATGGATGATCCTTCATGATCACGCAACATTCCCCTTAGTGCAGAAAGAGTTTGTTATGTCAGCCATAACCTTGATTATTCCACCCAAGTAGATGTAGGTTAGTTGAGGTTTTAATTACTTTGCTGGAATAATAAACAACGGTCTAAATACAAGATCTAGTGTTTGATGTAGTTGCAATTGAAATCATGGCAAATCTTTACTACTCAAAGTGTTAATTTCGTCTTATCTACCTGCATCTTTATTTTGGACATGTTTGAAACAGTAACCTTTACATCAGTGTCGTTAAGAGATCAAAAGGTTGCATTTTATATCAATTTGAAGTGTTCTTTATTTTGATTGGCTGTACATGACATCTCATATTATACTGATGAAGGAATTTGGTTGGTTGGAAAACTATATGGTTTGTTGTAGGATTGTATTATGAGAACTTCCTGGTTAATATACAAGATTTGAAATTAATATTGTTACTCATGAAGAATATTATAATTTAGTTATAATTCTAGGAAATATCCCATACAGTTTCTAAATGGCAATCCCCGCTACTCATTGATAAATGAATAATTCAACTTAATATTGTAAACAAACAAGTAAGTATCACTTTACTATTGTTTTGTTTACTTATTATGCTTCTTTGTTTTTGAATATTCAGTTTGGAATAACATCTAAATTATTGCATAGTTAATTAGAATTAATCGTTGAAAATTTAAATGGTTGTGGTGCTAACAACTATCTGATTATTATGAGGCTTTTAATATATTATTTTAATTAAATAAATAGCCTAATATTTGTATTCCTCTTTTCCTTGTGAATCACCATCATTTAACTAGGTCTATTTCTGTACAATCTGTTCATGTATTTACTATGAATAACTAATATTTAGGAATCTATTACTGTATATTTAAATTGTTTCCTAATTACCTATAGCTATAATACAATTAATAAACTAAGTAATGCCAAAATATCCTTAAAAGTTATTAAACCTTAACGCTGACTTAACCATTGTTTAATCTATTTTTTTCAAGGTTTACAGTAAACTGCTGAAACACATTCAGCCTGACAATTATTACTTTCTTGTGATAAAGTTTTCAATAAATATTTTTAAATAGTCTGCACCCATAATAATTTGGAATATCTTAATAGTAGCACACTACAGACTAAGTTCATATTATTTAGAATACTCAATTCATATTATCCAGTACAGGGACCCTGTGTGTAGGCCTACTTTCGATCCCACTTCTCACTGTGCGTTTCCATATTGATATTTTACCTACTACTACTACCTACTACCACCATTTACTAACCTTCCCCCCCTCCAATATTTCCCTGATTTTCAAATTTCATTTTCATCTGTCTTGGGTTTTGAATGTTGTCCATATTTTTGAAATATCTTCTACTGTAATTAACATTCAGGAAAATATTTCTCATAAGGAAACACTTGTTTGATTTAAAATCTGTTAAATTGTGTACTATTTTTAGTTTTATTTTTCACATAAAAAGTAACCGCTGACTAAATGAATGAAAAAAAAATATAATTTACTATTAACTTTATAAAAAATTACATATTGTTAGCACCACATATCATCAAGATTTGCTTAGATTCAATTAAATAAAATCATAATCGGCAAACAAAATGTAAAATAATAGTTACATTTTGGAACATACTGAAATATAATATTTTACATTTTGATTGCTTGACAAGCTCTTTTAAAAATGTTATTTTGAATCTTTTTCCATTTATTAAACAAGATAGCCAGTATTAGTTAAATTACAATAAAACATTGCTATTCTATTCTTAATACTGCTTTTTACACAAACACATAATAATAATACATGAGGTAGCGTGCGGTTAGGGAAGAAACTGCTCCGCCATTGGCCAGTGGTCACGTGACCACCCCCTCCCGCACTTAGCCGCAAGATGTCCTTATTTTTTGCTCTACCGTGCCAAAAGAACCTGGCAATTTTAAAGATACATGACGCCAAACAGCGCAAATTAATGTAGAAAATGATGTTGGAAAGTAAAAATGCTATGAATACTGAATTTTTTAAACTTTTTGTTCAACTAAATTTTTCCCTAAAGCCACTTCCTCTGTGCATTTAGTTTTTTTAAACTACAACCTCTTTTCCTTCCGATTGTAGAAAAAGATTTAGATCGTATAAATAAAATAATTACATTGCACCCATGCAATGCGCCTGGCCGGATTGGTTGCCAGTTTCTACTGGCGCGAACTATATCTGTCTCTCTCACTTATTACATGTAATTATTATTTATTTTTGTATGTGCAGTCAAGTTGGCGAAGGCACGCAGGGGTATGATAAAGGAGAAGGAGAAGGGAGGAGGCGCCCGCCTCAAAGACGAGCCCAGCGATCCGGCTGAGCCTGGTAAGAAATAGTTACAAGTCTTTTTTATCGTCAGGAAAATGCATGAATTTACATACTTTTAAAGGCCGGTCGATCTATTCTCATAAATAAAACACTAGATACTCAACTTTCACATTATATTGCCTTATTTTAATTACATTCATCACTTAGCACAAAAGCGCGCGGAGTCGTCTCCGCGCGTCCCTCTATTCTCACGTTTGATTCTCGTGTGACATTGACGTATTGTCAATGTCACTATGACAGCAACTCATTGGCCACAACTATACCGTTATTTTAACGTTTTAGATTTTTCATAATTAACAATACCCACCAACCGCAGGGGCAGCTAGTGGGTAATGTGGGGCTCTCCCTACCACAGGGGTTCACAAAGTGGGGGCGTGCCCACGATGGGAGGCGCTAAGACCTTTAAAGGGGAGCGCGGGCCATCTGTATAGCTAACGCCCGTATTGACAAACATTACTATGAGGTCTCACAGTGCGCGTGGACGCACAGGGTCACACACGAACCAATCACAGAGCTCTATTCAACGCTGTGCGCTCGGTTTGCTGCTTCACTTTAGCAAGCATTGTTTGTGAATACGGGCGTAAGTATTTAAAACCCTGCGATCGCAGAGAGAATACATTCCAGATTGCTCGATACCACCATCTTCTGACCACCATCTGGACTGGGGGATGGGGACGCAAATTTTTTTTTATGGTCGGAAGGGGGCGCATCTCAAATAAGTTAGGGAACCCCTGTCCTACCAGAAGGGTAGGGCCTACCCACTAAAACCGGGCTGTTTCCGCCATGAGCCATATGAGTAGAGAACGCGGGACATCGCCATTGGCTGTAGCATTCGTCCGCGTTCAAACTATGTATATGTCACCGTAAAATTGTGAATTCCGTCAGATTATAATCTGACGTAGTTAAATTACAATCTAACCTAACCTAACCCACTGTTAGTTTACAATCTAACGCGTTATATTATAAACTGACAGAGTTCACAGTTTCACGTTGACATATACAATCTAGGTTCAGTTGACAGCACTCCAGACAACATTACCACTACTTAAGATGCGATAGACTTTATTTTGATGTGCTGTCATCTGTACATTTACACAAATATCTTTGTTATAATATTCGTATGAATATGCATCCAGACAGTAATTAAATACTTACATTATTATTTATTTTATTGAATTGCAGTAGGTATGCAAAAGATACTTTTTGTTATTTTTGATTCCGTAGTTATGTCGTCGTCTGGTGTGTGATTGGTGAAATTAAAATATTTACACCATCCACACACACTCCACAGGTTTGAAACTGTTCTTCAGATGTTTTAGAATTCAACCTCCCTTAATAAACTAAGCCTCCCCTAATAATCGAGCTATCCCCTAGTAATTGACCAACCAAGCAACAAACGGGGCCTCCCACAGTCATAAAACACAAATTCACACAGCAAAAATGGGTGGATGATTCTTGCCAACCCCCCTATTGAAAATCATTTATTGCCTAGGCCTAAGACAGTTGTTGGTTAATTGTTTTGGAATCTAGAGCAGTAAAATACTCGTAAATAAATAATGCTCCACTGGCAATAGATCCCTGAAATAGTAAACAAGATTCTTTAATCGATTTCTCAATAGAAATAACAGTGATGGTGAAAGTTTTGCATTGGTACCAGCGATGCATGTAATCAATTCAACTCATTTATTGTTATTGCCAATAATCTTTAGAGACTATTGGCATAATTCTTAAATCAAGTGTACATGCATCATTTTAATAATAACTAATAACAATTACGTCTTCGCATGCGACCAATCAGCTCCTCATTAAAGTTGGTTTCAATAAAACATTTTGTTGAAAAAGTTGAGCGGGGATCATGGCGGACTTAGGGTTATCAACCCGGTTGGTCACTGCGAAGTAACTTTAGGTCTGATGTTTGACTTACAAGCAAAAGACACTGCTTCATTATCTGTGTATGGTGTATGTACCATGGGCCACAATTCTAGCTACCCATTTCAGTTTTTTATCTCGCTCTCATCAAATGGTGATTCTTTGCGATAGAACGAGACGACATGACCAGGAACTGTGGCCGATAGCACATCCATGGTATTCCATTGTCTGACTAGAAGTGGGTTCCTTATTATTTTGTTTGCCCCTGTTTGTGACGTACCCACATTTGTCACGGGCTCCTGTGTGGGGGCTGAAGTATATTCTGTACTGACCACCTTATCTGGTTGTAGCAGGCACCTTTAGAAACTCTTCTCAGAGGCTACATGTTGAGATTGATACATGAATGAGAAAAAGACCGGATAGGCAGCACTTACTTCGTCTCCCTTACTCCTGACCTGAAGCTTCGTGTCGAAGCGATAACTAAGAAGCGTTATTGCGTAACGGCAACATATTGGTCTCAGCTAAAAAAGGCCGATACTATAGGAGCGAGAGAGAGGCAAACACCGCTGATCCGGTCGACTTGACGAGGCTATGAAGCCTGAAAAATCCCATTAATAAATCTGTATGCGTAAGTTTTTTGAGAGCGTTCTCGTAAATTCGAAATAATGATCGACGGTCTGGCCGTAATAAGAATAAATTCACTACCAAAGTCCTTAATTAGGATTAATTAACGTTAATAAAGTTATGGGCGCCGATGCTTCACCCTTATAATCAACCATTGTGAAATCATTAAATATAGGAGAAGTTGGCGTTGTATAAAGTTAACATGCTAAGGGCAACGGACTTGTCACATTTGCTAAAGCAAGGATAACAGCTCCAATAGAAGTGTTCTAGTATTTATCAGCTCTAAGATACCGTATTAAGGATTGACATTCAAATCACTGAAAATGCGTCTGCGTCTTTTCTATGATCCTCAGCTTTTTATAATAATCCTTTGCTATGAATAAATTTCCCAGGTAAGGAATAGCAAATAAAATTATCCTTTATTTGTTTGCAATACTCTATTCTACATCATTCTGTTAAGATGTATGATGTTAAGTTTTGCGTTATATGAGTGTTTTATGGGATAATTGGCCTTTTATCATTTTCAACACTTTCTTAATGGTTGTTTATGTGCATAAATTATATGTACCGAATATACAGGGTGACAGGTACTCGACCTATTCCTTGAACGGGGTAATATTAGAGATCATTAGCAATAAATTATATGCAGTAAACATTTTCAAAAAAGTTAAAAGCTTACAGTAAATAAAAATATTTTTACTTTAGACCTTTTATTTCTGAGATTATGTTATATCAAGCGCTTTTTTTCAAAATGATCACAATTTTTTCAGCTTCAGAAACGTATCAACATTGAGTTTAGAATGGAGTAGTTTATTCACAATTGAAATTTTCTAATAATCGTAGAACCGTCATAGCTCAATAACCATCCAGTTTCGACCCCTGGTTCACTGGACTTAATTTGTTACTGACCTCTAGAATAATCCCTTTTAAGGAATAGGTCGAGTATCCCAATCACCCTGTATTACGGATGGCCGACGTTTACTCGATCACCGCTGTCTCTTATATTCAAATTCAGGGTCATTACACTGGCATGTGGAGGAAAACATATTTTTAATACAATAAATTATAAAATATAAATAACTTGCAGAACCTCTCGGGTTTGTTTCGGACTACAAAATATATAAAATTCGTGAGACAGTGTAGATAAATCACTGTATTTTTGCAATTCTGAATTTTATATTCAAATAGGCGCAGACGCATGCAAAAATCTAAAATTTAAATGCAAAAAATCGTAGTCTATCGGTGCTCCGCTTTAAAAGTATTTTAGATTCAATATAGCCCATCAAAATATTACTAAATCGTTGCTTTTTTTTCCTATACCACTATGTAACACTTGAAGGACCTGCCCCCTTAGACAAAACGCACTTTTTGATCGAATCGAAAATCGAATCCGTCAAAACTCCATACAAAAAAGGGGCTTTTCGACCACTTTTCGACTGGTTTGCGAATATAATTTGCACTTTGTCTAGACCCACTTTTTATATGATTACGTTTGATTGATGATTTTTCCAATTTAAAAGTTTATATTAAAAAAATAATTGTGCCCAACCTGCCGAAGCCAGGGCAGGTCAGTAGTTTTTAATACAGTTTCCTTCTGCTATTTATAAAATTGATGCGACATCTCTTGAGGCGGGAACCGGTTTCTTTCTAGTCCAGTGTATTCGTACTCGTATCATTCGCACTTCGAAACGTCGTGTGTGAGGACCTTATTAGAATCATACGTCGATCTCAATTTTGAGATTCGATTCAAATGTATCTGAGATATAAACGGTTGAATTATGCCGGTTTTCTATAATCAATCCCAACCCAAATCCGTCCCTCAAATATTTATTGGTCAAAATGTCCTCGGTTTCGATGTTTCACGTTTTCATATTGTTTTTATATCTATTTAAACATTATGAAGGTGTAATAGCATCGAAAATTGTGGATATTTGATCGAAAACACGTTGTAATTGTCAGTTGACGGACGCATTTGGAAAGAGATTGATTGTAGCAAACGGGCGTTAGGGTTAAACTTAACCCACTTGTTACTAGCGTTTGATATACGGATCAACATAAAAATTAAATTATTATAAACAATGAGGGTGGTTTCTGATAACATTGCTTATGTTAAACGATTCCTGTGGGGTCCCTTTGTCCATCAGAAGTGTTCTGTTCTCCATTGGGTGTCACATTTCAATAGTAAGCGTTTTGTAGTTTTTGTAAATTTTACGATGGCTTTTTCAAGGTGAATACAAACATGATAAGTATTTATTGTAAAGTATTTTTTGCCGAAATATGAAAGTTTGTAGCCAACTTTTTGTAAATCGATAACAAAATTATAAACATTTTTATAGTAACTGTTACTAATTCAACGTTAAACTTAGTGATCCGTATAAGGAACGCTAGTAATATGAACTGCGGTATTTTGTTGTTTTAGCGCCTGCCTTTGAGGCCCTTTCCTTTAAATGAAATCATTGAAGAATTGGAGAAAAATGAAGATGAGTGTATCCCTAACTAAATCACAATTTTCCCGCCGGAAAATCCGGAAAATTGTAATAGTAACTTAACCAAAGAGAACTCTGGTGATGAAAATAAAGTGTCAATAGATTTTCCTGGATTACAAATGAGAGCCCTCGTAGAAATCACTAGAGAATTCTTCATCCAGTGATGATGAAGAAGACTGCATCCTGTTAGCTTAGATAGCCAATTATGCCCTAGACAGGGTCAGTCATGTTTGAAGATATGAAGAAATTATTGTTTGTAAATGAGATGATTTAGTGTGGTTACAGTTGCTTCAAATGCATTGAAAATTGCGCCAACTGTCAAAACCAAGAGATTTTCTCCGCCACATAAACAGAGAAGAAGTATTTTAACATCTCAAATTCAGTCACAACACACAAGTTTTATTAAACTCACGCTTTGATACAAATGCAATGTTTTTTGCAAGAAATAAAATATTATCCTTGATCCCAGAAAATGTTTTGGGCATAATATACAGTTCACACTACTGGAATTAAATTTGAAAAATAATAAATCTAACTCTGAATATTTTTTTATTAATGAATATTCCATATTTTATGCAAATACTTTAATAACTTACGCAAGTCGCAAAGAGTAGGTATTATCTCTAAGTTCATACAAGTGGCCGTACATATTACTAGCGTTCCGTATATCAAACACCATTTTCCAGCGTTTCCGTAAGACCAATATTTTTTTTTGTATTTTTCCTGTTGCCTTGATGCATTAAATAGCCGATATATGTAAAATCACAGGAATCGTAAGAAAAAAGGGATATCCGTAACAACTGGGTTAAGTTGCAGTACCCGTTTTTATTGTGTTTTAGTTTACCCTATTTACTACTTTCTGATGTTATCATTTTCAGTAGGCGAGATTCGAACCGCTAAAGTTAAATTCTACGTTTTATTATTTATGCATGCTAATGATAAAAATGTCAATTACTTAACTTCCAGACAAGCAATTTATCGGTATGACCTATGATTGGAGTATCGGACAATGCTTGAAATTGTATTCTATAATAATTATACAATCGTTAGCCTGGCTGATAATCTAAGAACATACAACCAAAATGACTTACAAAAAATGAAATTGGATTGTGGGTTTATTTTTTACGAAATAATATTTTCAAAAGCTAAAGTTTGTATAATAACCCGAAATAATTGTAATATGAAATATTAAAATAACGATGCATGCAAAGCCGCGGTCAAGAGCTGCTAGTTAGAGATAAATTAGAGACTGTAAAAAATATAAGTTAACATCCACATTGAAAGCTTTATAAAATATACTGTTTCTTATACTGTCTCTCTCTCTTACATACTACAATCTAGGTTGATGAAGAGAGACGTAAGAAATAAAATATCAGACATCCGTATTCAGTAACACACCTCTGACATACATAGCAAACATTTTAACGTTTTAATATCTAAACTAAAGAATGTGTCCCTAATAGCGATTGCAACAGCTTATACCCGTTGAAAAGCTGCATTAGAGTGGAATAACATAGAATTATGTAACGTTTAATGAGTAGTGCAATTAAATTGCCGGCCAACTACGTAAATGTGACCCCTCTGACCGATATCTGATTTTGCATCGGGTACTTAATCGATTTGTGACGTCAATTTTTTTATCAAGAATTCTCTGACTGTATCATATACTTTATAACTATGTACTACATGTCTGACTATATGACACAAATGAGGGGTTTTGGGCCATTTCTATAGAATCAGACTTAAGGTTTACGTTTAACCGAGTCAGTGCCTGCTGAGGTATGGGATTAGCACGTGAGGGTGTTTTTGTGACTGTCAAACGGCAGCGAGACTTCATAACTTCAGATTTGTATGCTCTGTCACGTCATAATATGTCAATGTCACCCGTCCCGTGCCGCTTCCATACCTCAGACACTGACTGAGTTTAGTGCTAGAACTATAAATTGTTTTTTCAGGGCTAGAATTAAGTGTCCTATGTGTTAACTACCCTAAACCTACCCACTAATCATTGATTAACTTAACATCAATTCAATCACATCAGCTTAGAGTAGGCGCACACCGTTGATTTTTCGTCGGCCGATAGTTTAGTCGGGCAGTTGATCAGTATGGGCATGTATGGGAGTGCGCACACTACGCCGATTCGATTTGGCCGATTCTTCATACAATTTAAAATCGGGCACAACTATCGGCCAACTAAAAATCAACGGTGTGCGCCTACTCTTATTGTACAGTCAGTATCAAATATTTCGTAAAACCCAAAGTGGCCATAACTTAATTGGGGTGTCACTAATTGACTCTGACTGTAGTAGAACTGCCACATAACATCGTCGCCATGTCCCCAGGTCATGGATCGCGGCCGCCTTCAGCGTCGCTGCCGACGCCGGCTGCGCTGAAGAAGGAGCCTGACGAGCCCCCGCACAGGGTAAAAATGGAGCCCCACAGCCAGCCGGGCGGCGAGGACTCCGCCGCCGATATGGGCGTCGATGGCATCAAGACTGAAATTGACGGCCTCATGGATAGCGACGGTATGTTATGACCACTAACTACTAGAAAAAAAAAACAATAAAAGGGAAAAAATACAATAATATGCCTAAAAAAATAACTGTAAAATGTTAACTACATTTGTAAATTTAAAACCTTGTACATAAATAAACGTCTATAGAGAATGGAGACTACAAGTTTTCTCGTAGACATTAGCGAGAAACTATCACCACTTGCTATAAAAATACATTATTGACTTAATATTCAAGAAATTGTTTTGTTTGAAACCGAACTCCGGCAATTTCAGCCGGAGATTAAAAAAAAAACTTACAAGACTGTATGTCGGCCTACATTTTGTGTGGTAAAATTACACCTATTACAAACACATAACTCATAGAATTATTCTTCGTTGCCCTCGTCAATACCCATTACGCAAGTTCAGCTTTCCTTGCCGGGACTATTCCCACCTCTCGTTCCCACCGCTGCAACTCCTGTGTAGCCAGGATCTACAGCTTGACCGCCATAAAAACTCAACCAATGAAGGCTCAGCTTTCCCTAACACGCGGCTCCATCTGTTTCTGGTAAAATCGTTTGGTTGGGCCTCATGTGTCTTTAGAACTGTTTAGAACGGATTGCGATTGTGGCGGAAAAGTTTTCGAGTGGTTAAGATGTAGGCAGACAATTCCACTTGTTGAACCAACGATCTTGTGAAGGTTGGGTGCGAGCAGCGCCGGACAAAAAACTACATAAGATGCTACAGAGTTTCATTAAACTTGCCGTCACCACTACATTCATATCTGGTTCATAAGAAAGATTGTTTATATGCATTTTTGTTTACCCAGGTGACCCCACAAAATCCCCACAGTGTGAGCTGGGAGGACCAGGCTCACTCAAGTCAGAAAGGCTTTCCTCAGACTCAAACGACATATTGGACCCACAGACTGGCCTAAGAGGCTCTTCAAGTAACCTCCAGGTAAGATCTTTAAATTCAAATATATAAGTACGAGTATATGTCATAAATGGAAATACATAATACAAATAATCATCCTTTCATCAAACCGAGATTTTTGTTTGTTTATAAAACTTGTTTCATCTCTTTCTTGAATACGTATTTCTAGTTACAGTTAGTATATTATGCAAAATACCGACTATTAACCATGAAAGTGAAACGCAATTTTACAAACGTTTACCTCAAATAGCTGCAATTTCTCGAAAGCGTGAATGCATAATGATCGAAGATCCGGCTCGAAGGACCAATTATAGGAATAACCAGCGATATCTCTTGCAGGATGGCAACCAAAACTGCCGCAACCCAAACATGGGTCCAGAGAATATGGGGTCGTGTAGGATGGGTGGCGGCGGGGGTCCCATGGGCCCCGGCGTGTCTATGGGCCCCATGTCGGCAAGTGAGGCGCAAACTTTGCCGTCCAATGTCATCAGCAAACAGGCCGGCAGTATGGAGGTAACATTAACACATCTTATATCGTGTTAGCAACTACAGGCTCTATTAACAGCCTTGAACTGTATTTGAGATATTTATTATGAGACAGATAGACTTAAAACTTAATATAAAAACTTATATCCCACCATAAAATTAAATGTTGTCATATAAAATATTGCCAAAACGAGACCTCATGGCTTGCACTGTAAAAAGTTTTCAGATCTCATATAGAATAGAGCCAAGTTTTTAATACTAAAGCCTGGTCCGTGAGCACATACAATTTTGTCCAATGACCCCAAGCTACCCGTAATTATGTTGCTGTCGCGCTCGCACACTCACTGCGGGCGCCCGTCGCACAGTCGCGACAGCAATATAATTACGCGCGAGCGATAAGGATGGGTAGCTTGGGGTCATTGGACAAAATTCTACGTGCTCACGGACCAGGCTTTACTAGCCTTAATTCTACACTTAAGTCAAAATATTTTGGCCGCTTCGCTTCCATCAAATGGGCGTAAGGTGAATATTCGTTCATTACCTACTAACAGAAGAACTAGTTCTTGTAGTAAAGCGAAATCTTGTAAAATATTTCCAAAAGAAACTCTGATACTTCAAAACTTGTAGAATACTTACTAAAACCGTCATATCCTCCAGCAGCAGAGCCAAATCTTCGTGTTCTCAACACTACTGGCCAACAAAGGCGCCGAGGCCGTGCTGTCCGGGCAGCATCACTCCATCATAGCGTACCACTGTGCGCAGCCGGGGACTAAGAAGTATTTGGAGGTAAGCATTTTGTACCTTATGGGTAGATAGTAGAGTTGGGATTTGGTTAGAGTACGACTGTGCGCAGCCGGGGACTAAAACGTATTTGGAGGTAGGCATTTTGTGTCCTATGGGTAGGTAATAGAGTTGGAATTTGGTTTAGGGATCTCCCACAGTAGCGTCTTGAGCGCTGTCGTCTTGGCAGCGCCCGCGCAACGACGACGTCGAGTTTTTCAGTATAAGGCTGCGTTTCCACTGAAGTGGAGCTGCGCGGACTTGAGTGGAGCAGAGCCGTGTAAATAGGTAGGTGTTTCCACTAAAGCTGCCCAGAGATGAGCGGCGCAGGGCTGAGTTGTGTAGCTGGCTGAAGTGGAGCCGAGCAGTGTGATTGGTCAAGTTTTATAAGTCTATGCTCAGCTCCGCGCAGCTCTCAGCTTCTGTGGAAACGCAGCCTAAAGAGCGTTGGTGCGCCACGCCGAAGCTGGCGAAACGACGCTGTTCGGAGACGCTAGTGTGGAGAAGTCTTATCTATCACCAATCATTAGTTTAAATTAAAATGAGTTTGTTTCGGACCGTAATCCATTTAGTGTTAGTAGCAATTTTGTTTTAGAACTTCAATGAAACACTTCTTCTGAACAGTAATTAAGACTCTCTTTAATTATAGCTACTCGTTATAAATCTTAAAAATGTATTTCTTCCAGAAACACCCCCTAAAAATGGGCCAATTCAACAAACAGAACCCCGCACAGTGGTTAAACAACCTCGCCATGGCGAAAACCAGGGGCGGCATGCGTGGGGGGCCCAATATGATGGGCGGGCCCAACCAGATGGGCCACATGATGGCCGGGCCCATGGGCGGGATGGGCCCCATGCCCCACGGCATGGGCCACATGATGGGCCCCAGTCGCATGGGCGCGCCCGGCAACCAGATGATGATGATGAAGGGTGGGCCCGGGCAGATGGGCCAAATGGGACCCATGGCCCCCATGGATGGGTTTCCAGGGGGCACCCCGTCCTGTGGTGTCATGGACGGCCTCGGTGCTGATGGTGAAATGCCCTGGGACACCGTAAGTTTATCATTTGTTTCATTATTTATTTCTTAACCTTCCACTATCCTTTACAATAACAGAGCGTCCTTCAAAATAACAGCAAGTTCAGACGTAACTTACTTGACTTTGGGATCGCCCTTACCCGCGGAATAACAGCGTCATTTTTATCTAAACTTTACTGTTGTGTGTTGAGTGTAGTAACTAATCAGTCTCCGTTTCTGTCTCACTATCCTTCTCTGACTTTAAACGACCTAAGAGCAAAAACGACAATCTAATGACATTTCCAACGTCCTCTTTATAGAAAAACCCCTCAGTGATGTCGAACGGCATGTCAAACGGTCCCGGTCAGATGCCCGCGTGCTCGGAGGCAGGCCAGAGTGACACCGTGCCCTCCTCCGGTGCCGACGCCTCCTCCACAGACGCGCCCTGCCAGTCCGGACCTAAAGGTACCATACGAGTTATTAACTACAGGCAGCATCATCATCAGATCTGCCAGTCCGGGCCCAAAGGTAAATAATGTAAAAGTGTCAACTACAGGCTTCATCAGATCTGGTCTCCACCGCACGTGCCCTGCCAGTCCGGGCCCAAAGGTAAATAATGTAAAAGTGTCAACTACAGGCTTCATCATCATCATCAGGACTAGTCTCCACTGCAGGAGGAATCAAATCAAATCATTTATTCAGTCATCATTATCTCAGCCATAGGACGTCCACTGCTGAACATAGGCCTCCCCCAATGCTTACCATGTTGCCCGGTTGGTAGCGGCCTGCGTCCAGCGCTTTCCTGCTACCTTTATGATGACGTCGGTCCACCTTGTGGATGGACGTCCCACGCTGCGTTTTCCGGTACGCATTTATTGAGTACTTAGGCCCTTTCCTGGGCGCTTATCCACGTCCCATATAGCTTGCTCTACCACTACTTTGGGACAACATGGGCCGGTGCTGAAAATAAGTGTAATCCTCGTTTTCACCATCAATCCCTAATTTGTAAGTGACCCCTATGAAAACAAAATTTCTGTGTTGTGTTACCATAGGGGTCACTTAAAAATTAGGGATTGATGGTGAAAACGGGCATAAGACTCCCTAATTTACCAGGAGCAAATGGAGGCAACTACAAGCATAATACAAATAGATCAACTGAATATTTTCCATCTATAGGTTTGATAAACCAAAGAAATGTTTCCTGGAAACGTTCCCCATTTTCTCCGCTTCTCCGGGAAATTTTCCGATAAATTTCTCACATAAATTGATCGATCTCATACCTATCTCTTTTCCACAGGTGTTAAAATCCCCGACGAAAACCTAACACCTCAGCAGCGCGCACACAGAGAAGAACAATTAGCCACGATCCGCAAAATGCAACAAATGCTGTTCCCAGAAAGTGGGGGTAACGGGAACCCAAACAACGGGGACCAGCAGCAGCAAGACATCAACCCGCCCACGTCAGCACCCATGAACATGCCCTTCCCGCCCATGTCAATGGGGCCCAACGGACCCATGGGCTCAAACGGCCCCATGGTCTCCATGTCCGGCCCAAACAGCATGAACTCAGGCCCCAGCTGTACTATGTCCGGCCCCATGGGACCTAACGGCCCTATGGGTCCCAATGGCCCTATGGGTGGACCTATGGGCGGCCCCATGGGACCAAACGGCCCCATGGGAGGCATGGGTGGGCCACCTGGAATGATGGGCGGGCATGGATCTATGGGCCCCAACGGGATGATGGGGCCAAATGGACCTATGATGGGTGGGATGGGGCCAAACGGACCTATGGGGCCGATGGGTCCGTGCGGGATGAAGGGGATCAGAGGCCCGTGCGGGGGACCAGACATGAAAGGAGGGATGTGTACAGATATGCATATGGGGAGGGGGTGTGGGGGTCCTATGGGGGTGAGTGACCTTTTGTTTTTATGCATATTCATTGTTGTTTATATGTGCTTCGTACGCGTGGATCCCGTTTTATCCCCTTAGGGATGGAGTTTTGTAAAATCCAGTCTTAGTGAGCAACTACGTTCTAAAAGGAACCCTTATGCAAAATTAGAGACTCCTAGCACTTGTAGTTTCTGAGATTTCGTGATGAGTGAGTCAGTCAATCAGTGACCTTTCGCTTTTATAAATATAGATTTATTGTGGTTTTGTGTTTGCAGCGGATGCCAAACCCAATGGGCGGAATGGGCGGGCCTAAACCGTGTATGATGGGTGGACCACACATGGGGCCCAGGATGATGCCGGGGCCTAATATAAATGCAATGAATGGTATGTTATTTTATTCAACATTTATTGTACACGTTAATTTATTGATTGAAAGTAGGAAAAAGTTAACCCAATGTCCATATGAAGTTATATGTTTTTTGTGCATTTACATGAATGTAGGCATTTTAGACACCTTACTTATACAGGGTGTTGATTTCAATCCTCGCCATATTTATTTAGGTGATCTATTATGACTTATATAAACGCATTATCCACCAAAAAAAAAAATTACAAACTAAAGTAGAATTTTTAGCGAATATTTTCCGTGCGACATCAACTGTACTGTGGCTCGTAATACTGCAATACGTTTCAACTGCGGCGCGGCACCCATCGAGCTACGCGGATCGCTCGCTTATCATGTCTGATAGTCTACTGAAGGAAGCCACGTAAAATAGGTAGTGTAAATAGGTATTTTTGTTTGACTAACTAAAGTTAAAGTTCGTTTTAAATTAGTTTGCTGTTTCCTATGTGTGTGTGTGTATTGGAGCGTACCTACGCGCTTTCCGCCACTACCTACCGCAATCGCGGGAGTATTTTGTACACAAAATTACCAGATTATTTACTCCCTACATTAAAAAAAACACATTCCTTTAAGTTTAGAACTAGGTACCTACTCACCGATGCGACTTCAGATGCGTTTCCACGTGCCCTCCCGTAACAGTAAACCATGTTTACGTACTCACGAGCACTGTACGTATGGTTTGGCATCTTCCTAACACTCACTCACTATTATTACACTCACTATCACACTTTCACTCACTAAATACTCAAAACCGCACGAGAAAACAATCAAAAATCGCAAATTTGCAATTAGAAAAGTGCATTCGATGAAATACGTCCATCGAATGTCGTCGTGAATCGGTAGTTATCGTTATTCTTCATTTTCAACTAGGTACTTTACGTAATTTTTAACATCAGAAAAGTTTAATTTCGTCAGTTTAGTACAGGAAGTCTATCAACGAATGAGAATGTAAAAGCGGCGGGAAAAATACTTTGTTTAATCTTTGTGAACTAAAGATTCGTCCTATCATTAATGCTCTTAAAGCAAGCTTTCAAAACACTCAAATGCAAATGATTTGTAGATCTTTAATTACTAATCGACGTTATTATTAAAACGATAAGAATATCAATAAATTTTGGTAGTTATTTCGTGTAATGAAATTACATTCATTTAAAATAATCCCGAACATGATGATGAATTATTTTATGTAAGTTATGAAGAATGGAAGTCTAACCTGAACCTAACTAACATTCGTTCAGGGTATTTAAATTAAACGCCGATAGAAATGAAATTACGTTATTACGGTAGTAGGAAGTAATAAGTACTAGAAAACAGTTATCAAGCAGAGAGGAAGAGAAAAGTTGAAGTTACAAGGCAAGAAATAAGAAAATAGCGATTGAGTACTAGGTATTCTAAATACGAGCTAGATTTCGCGGAGCGTGCGCGCGGCCTCTCTGCGTGGATAGCAAAATCGGACTGATGAACAGAGAAAATCGATGATCCACGATTGAGCGCCGGCCGCCCGATGACGCCCGAAACACGAAGATGGGGAAGTACCTATTCCGTGCGAGCCCGATGTCCGTGCCGCGCGCAAGGCGGTGGTATTATTGTATTCAATTACAAGTCACCGCTCCAAATGAAAGATATGAAATTTTCTTTTAAGATATGAAATTTTGTTTAGGTACTGAAATCAATCGAGTTTAAAAACAAAATCTTGTCTTATCTCCTATCGAAAGTGAAGGAACAAGAGTTTGCCAGTGTGTTATTTCTAGGTGTTCAGTTTGCGGTATTAAGTAAGTTAAGTTTTATTTTAATAATTACTATCGTAAAGACGTAAAAGTTATTAAGGTAGAGAGCTGGAAATGTAAGGAATAACGAACCTGTATGAAAGAGCATTATTGTCACCTGTTTACAGTACTTTTGAATGATAAGTAGGTACAAGCTTATCACACACATAAAAACATGGTTCAATTAAAAAATAATAATAATGTAGGTTCTGTAAAAAAATTATTTTGCGGAAGGAAGCAAATTCGTGTAAAAGGTTTTTTTATTAATTAAAGAGTACTTAATTAATTTGTTTTTAGAACAACAAATAAACTCGTAACATGATAAGGTGTAAGTAACTAATTTACTCATTACATTTTTAGGGTAGATTTGGATTAAGCTCTGTCCAGTAGTCGTCTTTGAACTCACAGCTGATTGTGGCTGATAGTTGACTGACTCATGGGCGAGCGCGGGTAGTGGGGCGCGGGACGGGGGGCGCAGCGCTTGCCCGGGTCACCGGGTGAGCGCCGCGCGCCGTTTGCGTTGGGGGACTATTCTGCACTGTAGTGGTCGATTATGGAAATCGTAGATATTTAAAAAATAATAATAAAAAATTTGGAAGTCAGTTTTTTTGCTGATTCGTGATCAGAATAAGCTACTTAATCTACTCCCTAAATATGGCGGGTATTGAAATCAACACCCTGTATAGAAAGAAAAAGTGTCTAAAATTCCTTGTCAATAAATATACAGTATTTGACCCTCTGATTTGTACAGTCGCTATTACAAAAATCTACTACAAAATAGCCGGCAATACACGGACCGCTTGAAGCAGTCAGGGTCGACAGCTTCAAGCTGCGACTGCACAGTGAACTGCAGAGTTCTATGGACGCACATACACGAACCGCTCGAGCAGTTGCAACTGATTCGGGCGGTCGACAGCATGGTGAATTTTCATCGTGCGGTCAAGCAGTCGCCAGCCATACACTGACTGCTCGAGCTGCCGACAGCTCTCGCAGCAGTTATCATCGGCAGCTTCAAGCTGTTGACTCTTGACTACAAGAGTGGTCCGTGTATGTTGATCACTGACTAACTGCTCGAGCTGTCCGTGTATGGCGGGCCTTAGGCAGTTATTTTAGTTGAACAGAGTTCTATCGCCGATATTGTACAATTCGCCTGGAGGTCTTTATTATTTTATTTTATTTTTCTTTCTATGGTGGGTCTCAGATCAAACTCATACAATTAAGGGTTAATAAAATTGTTGCAGGAGGTATAATGATGGACGGAGGCATGATGGGGGGCATGGTGGGGCACGGCGAGTGCGGGCCCGAGCACCACGGCATGCCCGTCAACGGGCCCATGTGCGACGAGTATGGCCGCGGGAGGAATGTGAGTACACCTGCCATCACCAGGTCACTAGGGGGGCCTGGGGGGCCCGGCGAGTGCGGGCCCGAGCACCACGGCATGCCCGTCAACGGGCCCATGTGCGACGAGTATGGCCGCGGGAGGAATGTAAGTACACCTGCCATCACCAGGTCACTAGGGGGGCCTGGGGGGCCCGGCGAGTGCGGGCCCGAGCACCACGGCATGCCCGTCAACGGGCCCATGTGCGACGAGTATGGCCGCGGGAGGAATGTAAGTACACCTGCCATCACCAGGTCACTAGGGGGGCCTGGGGGGCCCGGCGAGTGCGGGCCCGAGCACCACGGCATGCCCGTCAACGGGCCCATGTGCGACGAGTATGGCCGCGGGAGGAATGTGAGTACACCTGCCATCACCAGGTCACTAGGGGGGCCTGGGGGGCCCGGCGAGTGCGGGCCCGAGCACCACGGCATGCCCGTCAACGGGCCCATGTGCGACGAGTATGGCCGCGGGAGGAATGTAAGTACACCTGCCATCACCAGGTCACTAGGGGGGCCTGGGGGGCCCGGCGAGTGCGGGCCCGAGCACCACGGCATGCCCGTCAACGGGCCCATGTGCGACGAGTATGGCCGCGGGAGGAATGTGAGTACACCTGCCATCACCAGGTCACTAGGGGGGCCTGGGGGGCCCGGCGAGTGCGGGCCCGAGCACCACGGCATGCCCGTCAACGGGCCCATGTGCGACGAGTATGGCCGCGGGAGGAATGTAAGTACACCTGCCATCACCAGGTCACTAGGGGGGCCTGGGGGGCCCGGCGAGTGCGGGCCCGAGCACCACGGCATGCCCGTCAACGGGCCCATGTGCGACGAGTATGGCCGCGGGAGGAATGTAAGTACACCTGCCATCACCAGGTCACTAGGGGGGCCTGGGGGGCCCGGCGAGTGCGGGCCCGAGCACCACGGCATGCCCGTCAACGGGCCCATGTGCGACGAGTATGGCCGCGGGAGGAATGTGAGTACACCTGCCATCACCAGGTCACTAGGGGGGCCTGGGGGGCCCGGCGAGTGCGGGCCCGAGCACCACGGCATGCCCGTCAACGGGCCCATGTGCGACGAGTATGGCCGCGGGAGGAATGTAAGTACACCTGCCATCACCAGGTCACTAGGGGGGCCTGGGGGGCCCGGCGAGTGCGGGCCCGAGCACCACGGCATGCCCGTCAACGGGCCCATGTGCGACGAGTATGGCCGCGGGAGGAATGTAAGTACACCTGCCATCACCAGGTCACTAGGGGGGCCTGGGGGGCCCGGCGAGTGCGGGCCCGAGCACCACGGCATGCCCGTCAACGGGCCCATGTGCGACGAGTATGGCCGCGGGAGGAATGTAAGTACACCTGCCATCACCAGGTCACTAGGGGGGCCTGGGGGGCCCGGCGAGTGCGGGCCCGAGCACCACGGCATGCCCGTCAACGGGCCCATGTGCGACGAGTATGGCCGCGGGAGGAATGTGAGTACACCTGCCATCACCAGGTCACTAGGGGGGCCTGGGGGGCCCGGCGAGTGCGGGCCCGAGCACCACGGCATGCCCGTCAACGGGCCCATGTGCGACGAGTATGGCCGCGGGAGGAATGTAAGTACACCTGCCATCACCAGGTCACTAGGGGGGCCTGGGGGGCCCGGCGAGTGCGGGCCCGAGCACCACGGCATGCCCGTCAACGGGCCCATGTGCGACGAGTATGGCCGCGGGAGGAATGTAAGTACACCTGCCATCACCAGGTCACTAGGGGGGCCTGGGGGGCCCGGCGAGTGCGGGCCCGAGCACCACGGCATGCCCGTCAACGGGCCCATGTGCGACGAGTATGGCCGCGGGAGGAATGTAAGTACACCTGCCATCACCAGGTCACTAGGGGGGCCTGGGGGGCCCGGCGAGTGCGGGCCCGAGCACCACGGCATGCCCGTCAACGGGCCCATGTGCGACGAGTATGGCCGCGGGAGGAATGTAAGTACACCTGCCATCACCAGGTCACTAGGGGGGCCTGGGGGGCCCGGCGAGTGCGGGCCCGAGCACCACGGCATGCCCGTCAACGGGCCCATGTGCGACGAGTATGGCCGCGGGAGGAATGTGAGTACACCTGCCATCACCAGGTCACTAGGGGGGCCTGGGGGGCCCGGCGAGTGCGGGCCCGAGCACCACGGCATGCCCGTCAACGGGCCCATGTGCGACGAGTATGGCCGCGGGAGGAATGTGAGTACACCTGCCATCACCAGGTCACTAGGGGGGCCTGGGGGGCCCGGCGAGTGCGGGCCCGAGCACCACGGCATGCCCGTCAACGGGCCCATGTGCGACGAGTATGGCCGCGGGAGGAATGTAAGTCTACCTCTACACCAGCGGTTCCCAAACTTATTTTGTCTGCTGCCCACTTTGAGAATAAATTCTTTTTAGCGCCCCCATTTGTAGTCGATTGTCGAGTGCTCAGTCGGTGTCTAAGAGTCCTCCTAGTAAATGACGCCTCCCAAGCCTCTACACAACGTCCCGAATTTTTTTTCTGGGTCTCTTACCGCCCCCCCTTTTAGCCTGCAGCGCCCACAAGGGGGCGTTATCGCCCACTTTGGGAAAGACTGCTCTACACCATAAAGTTAATATACCTAGCGGAATAAACCAACAAAGAACCGAGCGAGCGAGATGTCACTAGCAGCAACACTGTGATAAAAAGAGATGCGTAATGCCATCGCCGTCGCGCATGCTATCATCTTTGCGTGAGAGGGATGGCAACATATGAAACTTCGGAGAACGTTTTTCGGGGTAACCCCGCTAATTATCGTCATCATCAGGTCATTGCACTACAGGTTATTAAAAGAAATACCATTAGCCATACCTTTTTGTAAAAGTTGCATACTTCTCGAGTTCAGATGTCCAAGACGCTTATGCCACAAATCATGGGATGTCGTGTCTACTGCTGGCGACGCCACTATGGTACACTCCTGTTCCACAGTACTGGCGTTGTCTGACACCGTGTCGAGTTGATAAACACCGTTAATTTGAGTACCAGTAGCTAGAATTTCATCACCATTGTAAATAATACAAGAATTTCTGTCAAATTTGACAACATAACCCTTTTTTGTCAAAGCACTGACAGATAATAGATTAGTACTTAAGTTAGGTACGTAATGAGTTTCACTTAGTGTCCTTACACAGTCTTTTAAACGAACCTGAACTTCACCTAAGCCCGCGGTCGATAGCATTTCACCGTTTGCAATGCTCACTTTAAAAACCTTATTACGATCGCACTTCACCATCACTTTTTCACTATTACACATGTGGTTTGTGGCCCCAGAGTCTATGTACCACACGTCACTTTTCACCTTCACGGAGAGTGCCGACAGATTAGCCTTGTTCTTCTTCCATGGCTTCTTCTGCTGTTTCTGACTCTTTGGCTCGTCCCCGGAGGTCTGCTCTTTGGACGTTGAACTCCTTTTTGGACAGTCCCTCAGCTTGTGTCCTCTGGCACCACACCCGAAGCACATCTCATGTAGATGTCTTTGTGTGCTTGGGTTCTTCTTTGGGTTCTTCTGTGTAATCAGTGCCGTTTCTTCAGCTTTCTCTTCCCGTCTTTGGGTTTCCTGAAGTAACTTAGTCGAGATGGCTTCCGTACTTAGCTTGGAAGATGAGTGCTCAATCGCCATGATGAGCGGGTCGTAATCATCTGTGAGCCCACTCAGTATGATCACCGCAACGAGTTCGTCGTCCAGCGGCGATTCAATTTCACTCAGTTGATGTGAAATTTCTTTTATTTTGTTCAGGTAAACTTCCATTGAGCTACTATCAGATAATTTTGTATTGAAGAGACTCCGCAGCAAGCCCAATCTCCTGCTCAGACCACGTCCCTCATACGTTTTCTGTAGTATTGTCCACGCTTCGTGGGCACTTTTGGCAGTGCGTATATGCGGGATTATGGTCGGCGCCACGGACAGCGCGATGCGCGCTAAGGCCTTACCATCCTTCTTCTTGTTGTCCTCGTCGGCCACCGCTTCTACGCAGTCCCACAACTCTTCATGGATTAGCACCATTCGCATCGAGAACTTCCACGTGGAGTAATTTTCTGCCCCCTTTAGTCTCTCAATGCAATTCTGACCGATTCCCATCGAAGCCATCTTGAATACCGTTCGCCGCTTCCGGTACGGTAATAATTCCAAGTGCGCGATGTATGACCAATCTCGCGGAAATATGAGTGCTTTTCACTTCTTGCAACTACGCTCTGCTACCATGTTGGAGTTTGGAGCGTAAGAAGGAAAAGACCACGAAGATTACCACGGATTTATTTTAGAACATACAGCACACAGAGACTACATGAGATCGAGTGACTGATCCAGAAGTCTGGAAACCTTACATTGACAGCGGAGTGCCAAATTCAAATATTCAAATATGCTTGCGTTTAACCAAAAAGTTTCTAACTTTCCAACAAGGAGCACGTTTGTTTGTTTCAACAAAAGGACGTCTACTTCTAGACAAAGACTTCCTCCAAAGATTTCCACGACCGGTCGTGCGCTACCCGCACCCACTAGATTATTAGATCATCGATCCACCGACGCTGCTTACATTTTCTAGCGGCTGACAGTTTTATGATGTGCGAGCAAAAGCATGACCCTCTCTAATTCACCAGAGACCAAAGAAGGCCTATACTCTCCACGCTGGCCAATAGGTTGAGAAGGCCTGAGGTCATACAAAAGCTTTGAATATGAATATCCCTTTATCCTCTATAAACTTACTAAAGTTTTCATTGTTTGTTTCACAGATGGGTCCAGGTGACCCCGGCGGGTTAGGTCCAGGTGTGAACGTCGGCCAAAAAATGGGACTCCGGAGTCCCAAGAGTCCCGCAAACGCAGACATCGACTGGCAGAAAATACACCATCAGTTTTTTGATGACCCCAAATCTATGGATACAGAATTAAGTGAGTATTGTATAATAATACATATCATCCTTACACCGTTTAAAATCAGCTGTATTTTTGATTTAGAGACAAAAAGGCCGTAAAAAAGCAGACGGGAATGGTTTTTAAATCAAATACTAGCATATGCTTTGTATACTGCACTATAGAGACTATCTATCTGTCTGTTTAATGCCCGTTTTCACCATCAATCCCTAATTTTTAAGTGACCCCTATGAAAACAAAATTCCTGTTATATGTTATCATAGGGGTCACTCACTTAAAAATTAAGGATTGATGGTGAAAACGGGCAAGAATAACGCTGTAATTCGTACTTGCTACGTTTATAAATTGCGCGGCAGTATTTCCTGGCAAGCGAATGATCGTGGGTTCCAGTCACACCTTAGGCAGCCACTTTTTTCCCAAAACGATCGATCACCTAATGACGTAATATTGCAGGTACACAAGTGAAATCTCCCTGTTCAGAACGGGGCGGCTGCCTCCCGCCCCCTCCCTACGGGGCGTCTCCTCTACACCGGTCCGCCTCTGTGCCTATTGGTAAGTTTACTAACATCACAGTTAATCACTTCTTTATCTTCAAAAATAGAGTGGAGATAACGCTCCATGGAACAGCTAAACTGAAGAGGAGCGCGCGTTGTAGTGTGACGTCACGCATGCCTGTAGTCTGAAGAGTCCTTATACCACAGCTACACTACTCACTTCGATTAAAATTAAGTTCGAAGCGCATATGCACACACTCGTGCAACCTCGCGAGGAACCCATTCTCTCCGAGTCCGCAAACGTACTCATGGATGTTCAAATGGCAGCTGCCATTTCAGTGTGAGCCCAATCAATGTGCACTCTCACTTATAATGATAAAGTTCAAATACTAAGGACGATGTCTCGACGAGCTAGCAGAGTAGTATAGTCAGACGGTTTGTGCTTAAACTTCGGAACGCTTCGAGTCTTGATTCGGCCGCAAAACTGACAACGTTCGGAAGTCGGGCGAGATTGCTCGAAACGAAGTGAAAAGCGCGTCTACACTACTTCGATGAAGCTAGTGTAGCTGACCCGTTTTCCTAGGTGAACGACAACGCAACGTGATGCGAAAATATGAAGTAGTCGTTGTTAGTGTCACGTGTCATGACATGTGTCAACGTCACAAAGTATTGGTAACATTTCGCCGCGTCGCTTCATGTCGCGTTCCTTCGCTTACCTAGGACAACGGGTGAAGGGACATATTGAACAGGTGAAATCAGCATCAATTTCTCCCTCCAGCGACGCAGTCCCCTGGCCACGGGTCGGTACAAATGCCGATGTCTGCGGAGGGCTCGCGAGCGGGGTCAGGCCTCAGTTCGCCGCATCACGCGCTCACGCACCCGCCGCATTGCAAGCCCGCGCCCAAGGACGCGCCAGGTGGGTCACAGTCCTCCTCAATACAATGGGATGAACTCGGCACGCGTGAGCTAAAACGACAGTCGGGACGCTTGATAGCGCGTATTCAAATTCCTTCTTTTTTTTTCAGTAGTCATTCAATAACTTCATAGATGTAGATTTATTTTCTATTTTTTTTATTTTGTGTTGCACAAATTACGTTAGCCCGTAGTGCTCTGGTGGATTATCATTGTGTTACGAGTGGCCTCACCACAAGAGTTGCACGGTGACGGGGTTTGAACCCGTGTTCCTGTTGGCCAGTCCGACCCCGTCCCCATTCGGCTATCGTGGCTTCGAAATTGCAAGGAAATATCTAAGTGCCCGTAATATACATAATATTTATTCATTACGTTTAGGTGTGTGTCTCAACTTTAGGCGGACTGTCGACAAGATCGATTTAATCGTAAGAAGGCTAGAGCGCGACCTCGTATTTTGGAAAGGGTGCAAAGTTCCATCTTTGATTACTTGTATAAACACATTAATAAGATGCTTATTTATTTCCGGAAACCCTTTATTTTACTGTCCTTTTAGCTCATGGGTTAATTAGGTAAGTGTGAAATAAAACGCATGATTTTCTTAGTCACTTAGAAGCCATAGAAGTAAGCCAGCATGATTTGTGTTAGACATTTTCCCAACCACGGCAGATATTCCAACGTCTGTTGATGTTATTTATTTAGCGTTTTATTTTGTTTTAAATTTTGTTTTTTCTGTAGTTGTAATGCGTATTTTTTGTTTTCCCCCTCCCCCGCAAAACGCTTGACGCTTGAAATCCCGTGTGATCTCTCGGATGTTAATGTTGGATGGAACATTGGACCAAACGTTGGGCGAGTAGAGATACTAGAGAAGTTGGACGACGGCGTGTTTGTGCGAACACTCCAATGCCTGGCCGCGGCGCAGAAGGGACACAAGGAGCCCAGCCTCATGCCTGTCCCGTCGCCGCAGCAGATATCCTACCTCAACCAATTCGAAGGTAACGCTCAAGACGCAGAAATAACGGTTCTCATGTTATGCGACCATACGCGATTCGCGACTCATTTCAAAAAACTCCCAATTAGGATTCGTGTCAGTTTGGATTCTGAATAGCCTCACAGAACGATTACAAATTATTGGGAAAAACCTCTCAAGCTTAATACCGTCATACAGATATAACTATCCTTCTAGCGTAGTCGAGTAAAAAGACGCTGGAACGAAGTTATTTCAGAATTGAAACTGACTCGAATATTATATTCTCTAGGTAGGCAGGATTAAGGTACATACACATCGCTACGTGGCGAGTGTAGTCGGATCGCTTTTTTGAGATCTTTTTAGATATTCCGAGCTTAGTGCGTATTCATGTACACACGGGGTCCTCAAAAAGACATCATCTGAGGTGTTAAGTCTTCAAAAACATTATTTTATTTGAATTTTTACAAAAAGTTTCTTGAAACTCAACGTCTGTATGAATGCGAACTAACCATACAAAGTATTCAAAGGCATAGATGTAGTTTAATTTTGAGTGTAGTAAGCAGTTAATTAAATAATATTAACAGGTAAGTAATTCACATAATATGTAAATAATCGGATGAAAAAATAATACCAATAAGCATCTCTCGTTCTTACAGTGTGACGTGCGAGGGGTCGTATAGAGAAAGTCGTCACACATAGTTGGAAATGTAAATAGACCCATTACGTAATGGTTGCATAAATAGTCGTTATATTGCACAATCAATCTACATTGTAAACAAGAGATAACAGTTATTTCTGTTCGTCACTAATCGAGTGGAAAATTGCTTTAGTTTCAATGTTGTATTTTATAAATACTGAAAAGTGGCCATTGAAAAATATTTTGATTTCTATAAATTGCTACCTTTCTGTATCGTTCATTTAAATATTTATTTAAGTCATGATGTGCTTACATAAATATGTTACTGTAAATATATTAATCTTTAATATTTATGTGCGCACACGCATTTGTATTTAGTCAGCCTGATGTGTGTTTTAGAATTTTTATTTGTGTTTTTGATGTTATACTTTCCATTTTGGTGGTGGTTGGTGAAAATGTGCTAACATACGTACCTTCATACTCTATGGCTAATTCGTTCTATCACTCTGTCGTGTCTATGGTCGGTCGAGAGGCTAACGTGTTTGTCTGTGGTCTAGGTCAAGAGCTGACGATACAAAAGCAGCCGAACACGTCGTTGAAAGACAACGGGCCGCCGTCAAACAGCGGGGGGCAGACGCCACAGTCCAGTTCAAACCAGAAATCACCGGCGAGGTGAGCTTACAAAATCATGAACATCTAATAAGGTTGCTAAAAATCAGATAGGACTACTTGGTAAAAGCATTGCAACTCCTTTTACTTGTTATAAAGTGCGTGAGAGAGTTATGCAAAGTTTATTTAAGTGGTTGTTGTCTATAAATATTTGTGATTGTGTGAGCATGACCTAAGGAGAAGTCTGAATGTGTTCAGGACTTATTTAGGATCAATAGAGTTCAATCAAATTGTCATGTTTTATGTACATCTGAAGTCAATACTCTGAAATGTAGGTTCTGAAACGTATCTTACCCTACGGGAGACAGTAGAAACTTGATAAATTAAAGTCACCGTGAATTGAGAAGTCCATTCGTTTCATACAAACAAAGTACACATATTTATCATTAACACACACTGTTATGATTGTCAGTATGATGCCGGGAACGCCAGAGCCTCACTCGTCGCTATCGGAACAGAGGGCAGGCAGGTTTTCACTGGAACAGAGTCCAGGGTTCAACAACCCACAAACGCCTACGTCAGCCGCGAGTACCAAATGTGGTAAGTGGTGATATAGTGACACGTGAAATGTAGTGTAATCAAAAATTCTTCCTGCATCTTGAAACAAAACCCAGTGTGATCTAAAAGGGGTTGATTCTGGTGTTTATTACATTACATAGCATTTTACTATACCAAACTCTCATACAAGAAAGAAAATACTTGAGCACCAAAATTACCCTATTATTCATCGCATTGTATAAAACTTGTGTATTTTTTAAAAGTAAAAGCCGATTAATTTTGACACACATTTAAACTTGTCACGAAACTAACCCACCTAATTTCCAGATGAAAAATCAAGGCCAAGTCCGTCGTCAAACCGGTCGAGTCAAGACAGCGCGTCCAAAACGCCCCAACGGGAGTCGAACCTGAGTCAAGGACCCTACGCGCCCGCGTCATCTGCTGCGGCTTGCGCCAATAAGAGTAGCTGCTCGCGCACCACCGCGCCGTCGATGGACGACTCTATGGCCAGCACGGAGGTAGGCATAGATTACAGTCACAGAACCCTGCGGAGTAGAACCTAAGCCCACTCCTGCGCCGCCACCGTCGCTAACAAAAGCAGAAGTGTCCAAAAAACTTCTGCAAAACTTTTGGAAGTTGTATTTACAAAACTCTACTGACTTCCAAAAAAGTTTGTCCAAAAATCTCGGCACGTGTCTGAAACCGGAATCTGTCACGCTTGCAGGTTGTTGCCATTCGAGCCAGCTGCTACAAATTATTTAAAAAATATTGACGAATTTATAATGTTGCAGTTTATAACATTACTTATTTAGATGCTAACCATTTTTCTTGCTAGACAAACTGAATCTTACAATGCAACTTGCCTCATTCCAGACGACGTTATCAGGCGGGCCGAACAGCACGAGTTTACCGGGCCCCTTCCCGGGCTCCTGCGGGATGCGGCCCGACAACATGCCCATCAACCCCAACCAGGGCCCCAACGGGCCCATGACGTCGACCGCCTCCTTCGACCCCATCTCATCTCTCGCGCAGGTTCATATATTATTTACTTAACATCCAAAGAATGCACGCAAATTCACGCATACACATTACACATACATTATAGTCTGGTCTGCAAGCACGTAGAATTTTGTCCAATGATCCCAAGCTACCCATTCGCAAGCTACATCGCACAGTCGCGACAGCAATATAATTACGCCCGAGCGATAAGGATGGGTAGCTTGGGGTCATTGGACAAAATTCTACGTGCTCGCAAACCGGGCTTTACACAAACACACACTACACACACACACACACACCTATTTCTTGTAATTCTGATACGAGTAAGTATTAATATTAAAGTGAAAAGTGAAAGCTGATTGTATGGCACATAGAAGATACTTAGTGACCTAAGGTGGTGGGAGCCTGATGACCTGTAATACAGGTATACTAAATACCTAGCATAGGCAACAGATTCGCACAAGAATGAACATCAAACGTATCTTATACATTCACTGTTACATTTTTGTGTGAGTAAAATAAAGATTTATTATTTACTAGCTGCCCCCCGCAACGTGGATCCTGTTTTACCCCCTTAGGGGTAGAGTTTCGTAATATCCTTTCTTAGCGGATACCTACGTCATAAGACAAGATATACCTACCTTAAATTTCTTAACATAACAATTAACAATCAACTTAGACAGTGGCACGGCACTAAATATAAGTATATACAATTTATTTAAAACTACCACACGGTTTTGTTATGGTGCCTTGCTTTTCTCTCTAGAGTTTTCTTGCCTTGTCTCCTAAATAGTTTTATATCTGGCACTTAGCCAGAAGGATATCTTAGACTTGTCATGCTCACTAAAATGTCTCTGGGGTAGTGGCGTGTGAGGCGGGTCGTTACATTCCCTATAATATGGTCGAGTGAAGCGATGGCTGGTTCACACGTCATGTCTGTGAACAGGCGCTGCCTTCGGGGACTGGTCAAGGAAAGATATACCTGACATAAAATATATGTATCAAAACGCAACAATTAACCTAGAAATTAGCACGGCACTAAAGAAATATATTCAAAACTGCCACGCGGTCTCGTGCTAGATGGGCGTCTTAAAGGCCACCTTCTATCAACGGGAGCGCGTGGTAAGTTAACTTGCTTCTGAATGTATGTAACTTCCTACTTTTTTATATTTTTTTTATATTTTTAAACCGGCAGACAGTGGTGACTGAGTTTGTTGCGGCGCTTCTTCTCAGCACTTGCCAAATGTTTGTCTCGAAGCGCTGGTAGGGCAAAAAAAGAATGAGACATGTATAGGCTCCTTAAGAGCATTTGACGATTTGCAAGAACTAATTTAATTAGTCTAAACAAATAAAGATAATTTTGATTTTGATTTTTTTGATAACATCTACCTACATGCCAAATTTCAGCCCGATCCGTCCAGTGATTTGGGCTGTGCGTTGATAGATCACATGTCAGTCAGTCAGCTTTGAGCTATATATATTTAGACTTATTATTATTGCGCAGATGTCTCAGCAGCTGACGTCAGCAGTGGGAGCGCCGCCACAGGGCGCCATGCCCAGCGGTGGGCCCATGGGGCCCTTCCCGCACCATATGCAGCACCATCACAATATGCATCCGCATCAACATCCGCATATGATGATGAACGAGCTAGGTCAGTTGGTTTTCATATTCGTTTCAGCCAATGAGGGCTATCGTTTTTATACTTAACAGTTGGCACCCCTGGCGATTGACAGGACCTTACTCTACAGTGGCGCCATCTTGATAAGTGCAAATGCGATAGTCCTCCTACCACTTTAGCGCTCACCAGTTGGTGCCACTGTCTTCGCTACTAGCAAGTGACAGGACCTTACTCTACAGTGGCGCTAACTGGTGAGCGCTAAAACGATAGCCCTCATTGACGTCCACTGCTGGACAAAGGCCTCCCCAAGGCCTTCCATAAAGCCTATCCTGCGCTGCCCGCATTCAGGTTCCTCCCGCGACCTTTACCAGATCGCCGGTCCACCTAGTAGGAGTTTTCTTATATTTAATTGCTATTTGAGTGCAAACACACCTGATGTTTTTTGTTTGTGGCAACCAAACTTCTTTATGAGTCCTCGATGTTTCTAGTGAGAAATATTGTTGCACTACTTACAGTAGAACATGAATGTTTTAGTTCTATCTACCCTCTCTAATTTACCAGAAGCAAATTGACTGGCTTAGTCGCTTTTTACAACCACGCACAGTGTGTTATGGGACTGTATAAACGGACATTCTCATTGATTTGATGAAACGTATAGAGCTCAGTTATACAAATATGATAGTAAAACTCCCGTTTGAAAATTCCAAGTAGTTTTCACGGTATAAAAATTCAAAGTTACCTATTTTTTTACTTCAAAATTATGCAAAAATATTCTCACTCGTTAACTAATAACATTTAATTCAGAATTGTTATAATACTTCATAGAGCTCTTAAAACTACATGTAATAAGCATATTAACCCATTATAGACTGAGTTTTCTTAAAGTGTCAGATTTTTGTTTTTTTGAAATATGTTCATAATTATGGTCTACATAATGCTATACAAGCATTAAAAAAATGATCCGACCTGTAATCTAGAAAAAAAATGCTGGTACCATATGGTACCGCTAGCCTCTTACCGTGTCAGTCTGTTAAAACATAACTTTATCATGGGCTTTATAAAAATAGGGTTAATTATATATTTTATTATTATTATTATATGTATTAATATACAAGCAAATAACAGAAGTGATATTAAATGTAAAAAACTGTATATTGGGTAAGGAATATTCATTTTTATCTTTGAATATTCAAAAATTTGGAATGGAGCTTGGCATTGCACACTGCTCTTAGCTCCATGTAACATTTCCTATACTCTATATTGTTCGAGAGTTGCAATTATCTCAAGTTCGTTCTATAAATATCTGCTTCGTTTTGGGACCTTCATCGTCCTCCAAAACTGCCAATGTTTCGTATAAGTTACATCTAAAATAAATAAAAACCCATGGTTTTGTAAAGTATAGGAAACTATTTTACTTTATCTTCCTGCATACCTTATATACCATTGAATATATCACATACTTCCCAATAAATACAGTAAAAACTAAAAATCATAAAATAATTAAAAAGACACGGTAAGCGGCTAGCGGTACCGTACGGTACCAGTAATTTTGACATACAATATTTCCCATTATTATTATTTATCGACGTAATTTTACACCATTTCACAATAAGAGCACTTATGGAGAATACAAGATTGTAACAAAATCAGTATTTCACTATCACACAAAAAAAATATGATCACTTACTTGAATGGCGCGTCAATTTTTAAGAGAAAATTTTGATGCGCTCACTTCAATCATTAATTACACACAACTGAAAAGAATAACTGTAAATTTTTATTCCTAGAAGCATAGACCATATCTATTGGCTACGACTTGCATCAATCAGAGCACTGCATCTTTTCACGTGTTAATGTATAGAGCCAAATTAAAACACACATAAAAGTGGTACCATATGGGACCGCTAGTCTATAATGGGTTAAGTGCTTCGTAAACGCATTCAGTTAATTAGGAAAAATGATTTTAGTGATTTTTGTTTTTATTTTTTTTCTCAATTATACCTTAATATATGCAAACATTTTTAATTGCAAGATATAGTCTGATATTTAATCTAATTGTATTAATAAAATCAGCTTTAAACTCCGTGATATATTTGAGAAAAAACATAAAACGTCTTAATAAAATTTTTACGCGTCTAGAGTCGACAATTTTGGAAGGAATAATTCATGTCTAAAAAGTTTCAAATCCCGCCTCTTATGTGCATAGTGTTGAAGGTTCTAAAAAGTCACATTCACATTGTTTTTAACCGACTTCAAAAAAGGAGGAGGTTCTCAAGTCGAGTCTTTTTTCTTTTTTAACACTCTTATATTAACTTAAGTTGTATGTAAGTAACTAACTAAAAAAGTATGTAAACAAATCTAGGAAGTCGAATTTAGCCTACCTTTAATAATTTTCTCATCGATTTGAAATCTGTGTAAATCGGATGTCAATACAATAATTTCGTACAATCGAGCTGATGATATTTAAACATACAAAAGAAATATTGCTATTAAAAAGTGACGGGAAATTTACAATTCTCTATGGCGCATATTTTCAATTTGATTTTCCTCAAATATATCACGGAATTTAAAGCTGTTTGTTTTTATACAATTAGATTAAATATCAGACTATATCTTGCAATTAAAAATGTTTGCATATATTAAGGTATAATTGTCAAAAAAAATAAAAACAAAAATCACAAAAATCATTTTTCCTAATTAACTGAATGCGTTTACGAAGCACTTAATACGCTTATTACATGTAGTTTTAAGAGCTCTATGAAGTATTATAACAATTCTGAATTAAATGTTATTAGTTAACGAGTGAGAATATTTTTGCATAATTTTGAAGTAAAAAAATAGGTAACTTTGAATTTTTATACCGCGAAAACTACTTGGAATTTTCAAACGGGAGTTTTACTATCATGTTTGTATAACTGAGCTCTATACGGTTCATCAAATAAATGAGAATGTCCGATTATACAGTCTCATAACATACTGTGCCACGGGAGAAGAGTGAGGGTGGTCCTATTCAAATTCAAACTCTATTGCACATTGTTTTACATGAGATGTTATTATGTTCTACTCTGACGGAACCACAACCCACACTGAGGCCTCCCCAATGCATGGGTAGTGCAGGCCAAATCCTTCATTAGCCTCTGATAAATTAGAGACAGAGTAAATACAAATGAGTAGGTCATCTTCATAGAAACGCACCGAGCGCGGTTTATATGTGAAAAAACAACAAACCGCGCTCGGGCGTTTCTATGAAGATGACCTACTCATTTGTATTTACTCTGTTAGAGACTTGTGTTCCTGCAGAGGACACTGAATGACGATGATTTATTATGAAAGTGTATTGTATACCACATAGGACACAAAAGTGTCTTTTTTTATGCATAACAAGGCAGGTATTTGACCACAATTGCACCTGATGTTAAGTGGGATGCAGTCTAGGATGGTACATATCTGCCCTGTAAGTGCCTGTAAGTGTCTACATTTGCGCAGCTTCTTAATTAATAATTTCCGTTACATTAACCACTAACCTTGTATGTTTGGCAGGCTGCCACATGGACGCGCTGGGCGGCATGGAAGGTGTATTAGGCGGCGAGTTCGCGCCCGACAGCCTCAGCCCGAAGTTACACGACGCCTGCATGCCGCGTGCCAAGATGCCGCCCTTCAACGGCGCCAGTGTACAGGTACCTACTAAGGCCGTCCCTACGGGGCCCTGGGGCTCCTTGTACATTCATTTCAGCCAAATGACGTACACTTCACAATTCTGCCCCAAGTTGCACGACGCCTGCATGCCGCGCGCCAAGATGCCGCCCTTCAATGGCGCCAGTGTACAGGTACCTACTAAGGCCGTCCCTACAGGGCCCCGGGGCTCCCAGCCAAATAATGACGTACAATCCACAACTCAGTCTCAATGGTGCCAGTGTACAGGTACCAACTAAGGCCGTCTAATAGGGCCCCGGGGTTCCCAGTTAGTTAATTTCAGCCAGCAGTTCACAACTGGATAAAGGCTTTCGCCAAGGATTGACAGCCTCAGCCCTAATTTACACGACGCCTGCATGCCGCGCGCCAAGATACCGCGCTTCAACGGCACCAGTGTACAGGTACCTATTAAGGCCGTCCCTACAGGGCCCCTGGGACTCCCTGTTCTTTAGAAGTTTACAACTGGATAAAGGATTGACAGCCTCAGCCCGAAGTTGCACGACGCCTGCATGCCGCGCGCCAAGATGCCGCCCTTCAATGGCGCCAGTGTACAGGTACCTACTAAGGCTATTTTATGGGGCCCCGGGGCTCCCTATTTATCAGCAGTCCACAACTGGATAAAGGATTGACAGCCTCAGCCCGAAGTTGTACGACGCCTGCATGCCGCGCGCCAAGATGCCGCCCTTCAATGGCGCCAGTGTACAGGTACCTACTAAGGCCGCCTTATGGGGCCCCGGGACACCCTTTTCGTTCTTTTCAGTCAGTAATTCACAACTTGATAAAGGCTTCCACCAAGGATCGATAGCCTCAGCTCCAAGCTGCACGACGCCTGCATGCCGCGCGCCAAGATCCCGCCCTTCAATGGCGCCAGTGTACAGGTACCAACTAAGGCCGTCTTATGGGGCCCCGGGGCTCCTTGTACAGTCGCGGAATGAAAAGGTTCGTCACCTTAGTGTCGGTTTTCGCTTGCACTAGGTACTGTAAGAGTCAAACCTGCCAACATAACAGTGCAAGAAACAGTGCTGCTAACATTTAAATAAATATGACGTTTGCTTATGAATAAGGTTTTGCTTGTTTATTTTTCTATCCCATCAGTGCAATGCATTGATGACATTGACCAATTGACATTAAGTTTTTTTTATTTTATAAGAAATAATAATGGCAGGTTGAACCAACAAGAAGGTTTTAGTTTATGAATCATAATAATCTTCTTGACAAGATAAATCGTCAAACAACTTTGATCTGAATAATTTTGAACTTTACCGACGAACAGTTAAAGATTATTTTCTCTAACTCGAGATTATTCTGTAACATAGTTTCAAAAGGTAATATGTGCTCGCGATTCTTTGAAGGAATCAATTTGAAAACTGACGAACCTTTTCATTCCACTCCAACCAATTCTGCGCTGCCCGCATTCAGGTATCCCCAGATCGTTGATCCACAGACATCCAGCGACCTCCTAGATCACGGGGCCCTAGTCACGTGCCCAATATGAATGTAAACTGTCTCACTAAAACCTTTTTTCTATATTGTAAATTCAACGTAAACTTATTACGGAGCCCTTGGCGTGCCTCATATGGATGTAAATTGTTTTATACCTTTTTTTGTGTACACTTAATGTGAACCGTGTATGGTGTCAGGTGAAAGCGAGCGCGCCGAACACGATTCAGTACCTGCCGACGCGGCCGGCGGCGCCGTGCCACGCGCGCGCGCCGCCCAGCCTCGACTTCCTTCAACGCGTCACCAGCCCCATGCAGGTCGACGCCTCCAAGGTACAGCCACACACCACTCTAAAGTCCGGTCGCCGAGCAGATACAGTTTCGTCCAATGATCCCAAGCTACCCGGCCTTGTCACTCGCGCGTAATGAGGGCTATCGTTTTTATACTTAACAGTTGGCACCCCTGGCGATTGACAGGACCTTACTCTACAGTGGCGCCATCTAGATGAGTGCAAATGCGATAGTCCTCCTACCACTTTAGCACTCACAAGTTGGCGCCACTGTCTTCGCTACTAGCAAGTGACAGGACCTTACTCTACAGTGGCGCTAACTGGTGAGCGCTAAAACGATAGCCCTCATTATATTGATGTCGCGACTGTGCGACGGGCGGCCGCAGTTAGTGTGCGAGCGCGACAGCAATATAATTACGCGCGAGTGGGTAGCTTGGGGTCATTGGACGAAATTCTATGTGTTCGACGGCCGGACTTTACAGCACCAAATTTCCGCCCTACACCTATGCATTAGGTTGCGTTTCCACCAGAGTTGCACTGCCTCGGAAGCGATGAAGAAGATTAATGAAGCGATTCTATTGGTTCTGTACAAATACATACCTCGCTACGCATTAAGCATCCTTGCACACTGGTCTCTCTCACATGCCACTTGGGCAACATTTACGAACCAAATTTTTTAGTGAAATGTATTTTAATCATTGAAATAAAATAGTTGTGTATACTACCGCTATATTAAACCAATAATAATAATAATAATAATAAATCATTTATTTGCCAGAATACGGTTACAAATGGTTTTAAAAAGAGAAGTTTCCAACATATTCTATCGTACATACGATGTGCAAATATTACAAAAAATACGGTTATGTTTTTAATATTAAAAAGTAGTATCATTATTAATTGAATGTCATGCAAATGTCAGAAAATGATTATGAATTATTGAAATAGCACAAACATATTATTACATTAGATTCATACAATGTCAATGATACACAATGTCATATTTTAAGAAATTTTTAGATGTCAAGTACAAAATGTCAAAAAGATTTTTCTGTCAGGAATTCATTGACTGTGTAATACATCTTTTGTTTTAAGAATTCTAATAAATTATTTCTAAATTTAGTAAATGTCAATGTTTTAATATCTTCGGGTAATTTATTAAATATTTTTATTGCCATACAATACACATTCCTTGAGTAGAGGGTCAATCTTTGTGGAGGAATTCTCAAATTTTCAGTTTTCCTGCCTCTGTACCTATCAAAGTCTTTGTTTTTATCGAAGAGATGAATGTATCTTTTAACAAAAATCGAAATTTCCAATATATATAGGCAGGGAAGTGGCAAAATGTTTAGAGCCTTGAATAGAGGTTTACAACTATCCAAATAATGTACCCCACAGATTGATCGAATACATTTCTTTTGCACTTTAAAAGCTCTTGGCATATCCACAGAGTTTCCCCATAATATGAGACCATATCGTAGCACAGATCCCACATATCCATGATAAGCCATGACTGCTGCATCTTTAGATGCTACTTGTCTAACTCTGCGGAGGGCGTAAACAAATCTGTCAATTTTGCTAACTATATAGTCAATATGGTCTTTCCAATTACAAAATTGATCTATTTTTAATCCTAAAAACTTTGTCGAATTTATATGTTCTATTTTACGATTGTCACAATATATGTCAAGTAGTTTTATGTCATTGTTGAATTTTGCTTCAAATTTAATATATTTGGTTTTATTAACATTAAGATTCAAATTATTACATTCAAGCCATTTTATTATTTTACATAATTCAGTACTTGCAATACGATCTAACTCTTCTTTATTTTTACATTTAACGGTAAGAGTGGTATCGTCGGCAAAAAGTAAACATCGTTGGTTAGTGACATTTGGCAAGTCATTAATGTACAAAAGAAATAACAACGGTCCTAATACGCTACCCTGGGGAACACCGCATCTATTATAGCAGTATGAAGATGAGTATGTTTTCTTAACATTCTCAGATATTCTTGTGATTTCTACGCACTGTTGACGGTCCGTTAGATAGCTTTCTATCCAGGATAGAGCGTTTCCCCTTATACCATATCTATCCAGTTTGTTAAGTAGCAGCTTATGAGAGACAAAATCAAAAGCTTTGCTCATGTCTAAAAATATGGCTAATGTGTGCATTGCGTCATTTAGATTTTGTGTTACTTCCCTTATCAAATGAAAACAAGCAAGCGTCGTTGAGCTATTCTTACGGAACCCAAACTGTTCATCCTTTAATAGCTTTTCAGATGAAATGAATGTTGTTATCTTATTATGCATAACCTTTTCAAATATTTTAGACAATATAGGTATCAAGGTAATGGGTCGGTAATTACCTAGCTCATCATCAGCACCATTCTTGTAAAGGGGTTTCACAATGGATCGTTTTAGTTCTACCGGAAACCGACCCTGTTCGAGAGAAAGATTTACTAAATAGGCTAAGGGGATCGATACAAATTCAGCACATTTTTTTATGATTTCTGTGTTGATGTTGTCGTAACCTGCAGAATTAGTGTTTCTTAGACCTTTTATTATCTTAAATATATCATTTTCATTAACAGGAGTTAAAAATATGGTATTAGGGTGAAATGGTATATTGTTTAATGCTTGTTTGAGTTGCGTTTCCCTGTCATTTTTATTATTTTTCGTCAATTCTATATAATATTTATTAAATTCGTCACATATATCTTTAGGATTGTCAATTAATTTATTATTGTCAAGTTTTATATTTTGAATGTCTTTTCTAAAGTCTGTATTTTGTGTGTATTTTTTTAGGACATCCCATGATGTTTTGCAAACGTTTTTTGAATTAGCAATATAATGTGTATTTGTATTTTTTTGTGCTTGATGTATACATTTTTTTAGTATTCTAGTGTAGTTTAAGTATCTTTTTTTTGTTATATTTTTATTTCCTTTGGATAATCGATATTTGAGGTATAGCTGTCTTTTATGAATACAGCAACGCTTCAAACCTTTAGTAAGCCAATTATTTTTCAAAGGTTTATTTTTTACCTTTACTTTTATGATTGGAAAGCATAGATTAAAAAATAGGATGATGATATCATGGAAGTACTTAAATGCTTTGTTAATATCACTTTCCTGAATAACTTCCATAAATGATAGTGCAGATATACAGTCGATAAATTTTTTTACGTTCTCCTTGCACATATCACGCCTATATTCAAACCAAAACTTTATCTTTTTTTTATATTTAGGGTCTGTGTCAAGTTCAAAGGTTATACTTTGCCCCGTTTCATGATCCGACAAACATAAACAATGTATTTTTGAGGTCACGTTAACATTTAAATTACTTGTGATCAGGTCTAAGCAAGCGTTTTTACGGGTAGGAGAATTAATATGATTATTTATATTATAATTACTCAACAGACTTTTTAAATCTTTGCTGTGTTTATTATTTTGCAACATATCTACATTCCAATCTCCGCAAAGTATTATTTTCTTATTGCGTTTTTTTGATAACATGCTAAGAAGAGCCTGAAGCTGTTGGAAAAAGATATCTAATTTAGAATTTGGAGTTCTGTATATGCAGACAATTATAAGATTATATTGTATAATCTCTACTGCACAACATTCAAATGTGTATGGTAATGCCTGAGTTATGTCTAAGGTCTTGTACTCTAAATTATTTTTTACTAAAATACAAGTGCCACCACGTCGTTCCCCTCTGCAAAAAGAAGCGACCATTTTAAAGTTACTAATGTTGAGATTTTTCTCAGAGCCTTTTTTGATAAATGTCTCTGAAAGGCAAATAAAATCAACACCATTCAGTTCATTGTTTAGTTCATCCAATGTTACCATAAATAGGTCTTGTTTGCTAAGGATGCTGGCTATATTTTGGTGAAATAGTGTTAGTTTTGTCACCGGAACGAAAAAACTCAATGTCATTATTTTGGTTATTCTTTTTCACTATTTTAGGAAAATAATTTGTTATCAATGTTTGTGTCTTATTAATATTATCTCTCATAGTCATATCATTAGGAATATTTAATTTTGTGTGTGTAATGTTATTTTGGTATAGTCGATTTTTTACTTTCTGCGGTGCGAGATACTCATGTTTATAATGTAAATAGTCTATTTCAATATTTAATTTGAAGCATAATTCCTGTAAATACATCTTATTATTTTTAGTATCTATAAATTTACATTTTTCATAATTCCTTACTAATAATTTAATATTATAGTTCAATAAGCCTATGTTAAGATGTGTACTATTTAATACATTTACTATAAACACATTAAAGTTTCTTAGTTTATACAACGCTGCCCCTAATTCCGAGAGAAGGATGTAGGGATTTTTATCGTTTGAACCTATTGCTAAGATCACAACATCGTCTTTTCTAAGAGTTTCTTGAATGCTGTCACATGAATTCAGAACCTGGGTCGACGTTGCTCCTGTCTTCATCATGGTAGTGATTGTGTAAGGATCGTTTACTACATGATTGCGACTGACTGACCAAATTATGTATTAACAAAAATAATAACTGGTGGAGCTTTTATATGAATTTAGAATATAATAATAGGTATTTATTTCAGTAAAATCTTAACGTGTGATCTTTCTTTAGGGCGGCGTGCAATACTTCGGCGGCGGCATGGGCGGGCCGGGGGGCCCGGGCGCGCGCGGCATGGACATGGAGGGGGCCATGCGCGGGCCCATGCGGCCGCCCGCGCCCGGTCTACTACGCATGCCGCACTACCCCGCCGGCTTCAACTCCCCCCCCAAAATGGACCCCTTCGGACCCCCCGGGCCCATGTGCGGCCCGACCTTCCGCGGCGTCAAGGGCCCCATGGGCCCGGGCCCGCAGGTGCGCATGGGCGCCGGCCAGCCGCTGCCCCCGTCCATGGGCGGGCCCGGCGCCGGCTTCAAGGGCCAGGGCTTCGCGGTGCCGTCCACCGCCGACCCCAACTATGCGGCGCAGTTCCACAACTTCCAACAACAGTTGTACGCCACAAATTCGCGCGCTGCGCCGCCGCACGCCTACCCCTACCCGCCCAAGTGATGGCCGCCCGCCGTCGCCGCGCCCGCGCGCCCGGTGCGACTGTACAATTTGTACAAAAATATTCTAAACGTGTTGACTCGTACTCTACACGATCTAAAAGTACAGTTTTTTAGTTATTTTCTCGCTCACGGCGGCAAACTTAGTTTTAGACGATTTTTTACACGGACATGCCGGAATTTCAGTGTATCGGTTCCTTTTACTTAGCTACTTTATGTACGATTCCTATGCACGCAGATATCTAGTCAATTTTGAAATTAACGGAGCCCGATCCCGTGTTATATGTAAACCTCGACGATTGAATCCGCCGTTCGGTCACTTTTATATGCAGAAGTACACGACGTTGTAGATGTCCATTTTTTAGTTGTAGCTTAATTGAAACTGTTTAGTTGAATTGGTTTAATGTAATTTTTGGCTGACGGCCAGTATGACTCTTGAACTAGTGCCGGTCTGTTGTTGACTACATTCGTTTTGATCTGATAGCAATGTTTTTTCTGTCTTCCAGTACCTTTATAGGCTCTTAAAATAATGCAATACGATTGTTGAGAGTATGATGTGTGTACTCCTCTGATGCGCTTCGAAACTTACCAGACTGTAAGTTCGCGTAGTCTATACTTTAAAATAATGAAAAAGTACTTAAAATCTGATGCCATATTATTTGCCACATGAATTTAATTTCGTGATATTTTTTTACTATCTTAATTTATTGTTGTCTACGAAATCTGTATGAACAATGCGAATATTTTCCAAACGCAACACAATGTTATCGTTTCGTCGTAGGACTTAGGGCATTTTAATATGCTAGGCTAGTAGTCGCACATTGTGGATGTCACAGTGGCCTTCGATTTGTAATGCCTTGTTTGGAAAGCAATGAACCCCTCGGGACGCGGCGTCCCGGCAGCCGGGCCCGGGCCCCGCGGCTCCGGTGGGCGCGGGGCCCGTGGGCTCCGGCGGGGGCCCCGGGGACCGGGCCCCGTCGGCCCGAGTCCGCCCCCGCCGACATGAAGCGAGTGGCAGTTTCGTGAATAACAGCACAAAGTCCAGAATAAAAACACCCGCTAGCGATTAGATAGACTTAATTTAAATGTAATTATAATATAAGGTAAAGAATGGTTCTTGTTTTAGAATAAGCGAAGAGCAATGATATAAAATAGTTTGTGTAATATTGATAAGAAATGAAATTAAGATGCAAACTATTGGTTGTGATTCTGACACAATTTGTTAAGTTGTTCGTAGATTTGTCACACAGAGAATTGTGGAAACTTACTGACTCACGATAAGGCCCTTTTTATTTTTAATTATTTTGTTTTTGGATATTTTTACTTGTCGTTCTCGTTTGTACATCGCTAACAATAATTGTACAGAGTACTTTTGGACTTAATTTAAGGCAATAAATGTATTTATTTTATAACTCGTGATGTAAGAATTTATTCTTAATTATTATAAAAAAATATATGATATGCTTGTACATAATGTTTTATTTCTTTATTTTACCTAGACAACATGATGGATACATGAATAACATTAGGTACATCATCTCATCCATGCTTTTATTATGCATGCCAGATGCTAGGACAAATTATCAGACAGAATGTAGCTATTCTAAGCAAATCGAGACAGTTATATAGTGTGTAGAGAGGAGAATTTAAAACCAACAAGCAATCGCTGATCCACCAAGAACTATTTTATATCAGTAATTAAAAATACAATAGTACTTGATGAAGGCTTATGAAGAAGAACACTTTTCGCCACATTTGTTAGCAAGTCTACAAGATAATAGAAAGACTGGTGGTGAAGACCAAAAAAAGGCTATCTCCTAAAAAAACCTAAGGAGCCTGTAGTAGTGTTCCCGAGGCCTATAGGCTTTTAGGCTTTTTTTTAAGGCTAGCCTATGAATTAGGGGCTACAGCGGGAAAAAAGCCTAAAAAGGTCTTTTAGGCCTTTAGGCTGGGCCTTTTTTCATAGCCTTTTTTTTGTCCACCCGATGACTTTAGGCTTTTAGCCTTTTTGTAGGCTAGAAAGGCTAAAAACCTATAAAGATTTTTCGTCCTTTAGGCTAGGTCAGGGGTCGGCAACCTTTTGATTCGGAAGAGCCAAAAATTACTATTTACAAAATTTCAAGTTTTTAAAGAACCACAAAAATTTTTCTTGCCAACAATAAATAGCCTCTATACTTTCATAAAGTTTGTTGATAAAAAACAGTAATCTATTTATTCATAAGAAAAATATCTATTTAAGAAAAGCGAGTATAAGTAGCTGAGAGATAGAAGCAATGCCTAAACCTGGTTAATCGTTTCAGAACATTTTTTTTTATAAAATAAATAATATTTGCGAATGGAACTAAAGAGCCGCAGCCTCACATCCAAAGAGCCGCATGTGGCTCGCGAGCCGCAGGTTGCCGACCCCTGGGCTAGGTCTATTTTATTTATTTGTAAACACCTAATTGTACAACAGGATGCAATAAATTAATATGAATATGAATATTTATTTTTAACCGACTTCAAAAAAGGAGCAGCCTAGGTTATATGTTCGACTGTATGTTTTTTTTTCTATGTATGTTCACCGATTACTCCGTCAATTGTGGACCGATTTTCAAAATTCTTTTTTTTGTTCGATAGGGTACACTTCTGAGGTGGTCCCATTGCCATTGTCACCAAGTCAGGATCTGATGATGGGATCCTAGAAATATATAATAATAATAATGTATAACAATTAGGTACTTAATTACTTCCAATTTCAAATAATATTCGTTTTTATTTAATTTGAAAATAAATGCAATACAAAAATACTTGTTTAATTCATACTAAGCCATAACCTGAATAATGGCTATAGCCTTATAATAAGCCTACTACTCGAAAAAGACTAGTCTGAAATAAAGCCTAAAAGGCTATTTAGGCCTATAGGTTTTTTTTAAACCTATAGGCTTTTTTTTTATAATGAGTAGCCTTTTAAAAGCCTAGTCTAGTAGTCTATCATGGCCAAAAAAAGAACTAAATTTTAGGCCTAAAACCTAAAACACTAGCCTGTAGTACCTACACAAAATTTTGTACCATTATTGTTTTAGTTTAGATTGTTAAAAAACCTAATGAGTAGTACAGACGACAGCCCATCAAGCTAAACACTGGCATCGTATTTCGAAGTCATAGGTGTTTTATTTATTTTACAACAAAAAATTCTGTGTTGGTATTTGGTTCAAGCAATCTTAGAGAGTGCTGCCATCTAGAAGTGATAAAGCAAACTATTTCGTGCTAACATCGCCATCTGTTGACGGTGATTTGTACTTATTAACGCCATCTAGCGAAATTACTAAGTAACACCATCTCAGCAAAGCAGCCATAGACAATTGGGTCTCTAATCATACTCCACAAAAAACCTAAATTCTTGGATTAGATTTTTATTTTATTGTAAAATTATTTGGAAAATCATAACAATTTTTTATTGTAATTATTGAAATAAACATAATAATTAAATAAAAGAGAAAGCGGCTTCTTGACGAAAGTGGAAAATTACTCATTCAGTATTCGAAATTAAAAAGTATGAAGATTTGTCTATGGAAACACAGAACGGAATCTTGTAAAAGATTAGGCCATTTCATAAAACAAATGTATAGTAACTCGCAGAAAATATCTTCGGGACAGTTGTATTTATTTCAGCTTTGCATTTTATTTTAAATTGAATCGTGAGCCGTATTGTAGGTCCACTGGAAAGGATTCATCTTCGACTCTCGCGGAAGGGTTAGCAGTCTCGATTCTGCAATAGAAAAGATTTGCATTAGAGGAGACGTAAGGTAAACATCGATTTTAATTTTTTCTCCTAAAATGGGATCAGGTGATGAAACTAAAGTTTAGATGTTTCTGTACATAATAGGTTGTGTCTTGAGTGTTTATAGTGTATTTTTAGTGCATCCTTGTACGAAATGAAAGTTTGACTTTTGCCACATATTCTTTTGAATGGCAGCTGACGGACGTAGGTACATCTAGTTACGGATAGTACGTACGATAGATGCAACGTAAACTGTTTTCTATAGATTTATTGATGTTATTTTGGTTGTTGTGACGTTGATGAAGTGGTTATGATAGCTTTTACACACCCATTCAGGTGGAAGAACAAATTGTTTTTCCCTGCCTAAAATGTCAAACTGTGAACTTGTCAAAAGTAGGGTTGACTCATTGTTGCAAGTGTAATAGCGCCCAAACTATTCTATAATTATTTCTATTTACCTGAAAGACTGGAATAGTGCCTTGAGACAATACCTAACATATTGTGATCATGTTTTCTAGCTTATTGTAAAATTCTTACATGAATCTCTAATAGTGAATGTGTAATAGTAACAAAGACACCAATTGCTTTGTTTTGTAGTGATTAATGTAGAGAAATAATATTGCCAAGATAGCATTATTTGTTATTATAATCTACTCACATTCCCAGTATCTTGCATTATCTTGTTCCCAAAACAATTAAGAATTTAGGTATGTATTGGTTTTATAATGTATTCTGAATTTTACACATTCTGATAAGCTTCTGTGTATTTTTGAAATTATTCAAATGACCGGTGTGATTGTTCTGTGAAGTATTTTGTAGAAATTCATTCAACTTTAGACAATTTGCATAAGAATGAGTTGTATTAGAATCTTTAATGTAGTAACTTTCATATTGTTTTCTAATTATATTTTCTGTTCACAGGTTCATTTAATGTACTGCTTTTGAACATTTAATCAATGCATGTTAGATGTAGTTACTAATTTAATCTAAAATGATTAATGTTGGCAGTTTGGCACTCTGTTATAATGATACATACAATCCATCATTTTAAGTGCATAAAATCCAGAGTAAGTCTGATTATTCGTGAACACATCATTAACTTTTAAAATAATGGGGATGAAAAATAAATATGTTGTCACAAACTACAGCTTCACAGAATCTATCATTTAAAAACTACGGCATTACAAGTCTTGCTCATGATTTCAGGCGAAGATCTATTGTAATTCCTAGAGACCATACTCTATGAGGATTTGCATGCTTTTAATCTAAAACTACCATGATTTTATTTATCTTATGAGTGAGAATAGTAAAAATAAGCCTTGCAAACGATATCAGTAAAAACTGTGTAGATACTATTACTTGACACCAATTTATTTAGTTATGTGTTATTGAGATAGCTCTTTTTGTTCATAGAGATGTTAAAGCTTTTCTGAAATAGTCCTGTGACATAATATAATAATATCAGAAGCTTACTAAAGATTTCAATAGTATAATTAGTGAGATATGTATTAATTTGCATATTTCACTAACTAAAGTAGTTATCAGCTATAAATTTTGTATAATGAACTTAGCGGCTTCACCTACGTGAAATTTAGTTTGTCACAGATCGTCATAAATTATAGCCTATATGTTATTCTGGGATATAAAAAATAATACTGTAAAGTTTCATTAAAATCCGTTCAGTAGTTTTTGCGTGAAAGAGTAACAAACATGTTGACATCCAAACTTCCATACAAACTTTCGCATTTATAATATTAGTAGGATAACTTGCAGATTAGGAGAGAAGGAATAGCATTCTCAGAGCTAAATCTATTGGACCATTAAACATTTCATTTGTACATAAACAATGGTTCAAGTTTCTCACATTAGTCAGCTAAAATCTAAAGCAATTAATTAACATTTTTAAGACAACCAACAACAAATGTGTGACAAAACAGAACTACACTTGCGAACAAAAGTAATATTAAATACATTAAATTGATACCATAGATACATAAATAGTCATTTAGTTGGAAAGGTCCGGAACAAAACACAACGGGGTGATTCCATACTTTTGCTTGTTAGTATATTATGTTCAGTCATAGGGAGTTACAATCATTATTTCATTTTAATTTAAAATATAAATGACAAGACTATAATTGCATGAAGCTTTATTTTAATCCCTAAATTGAAGATATAAGGCAATTAACATAACTCTGAATCTTAAATCACTATGATGGACCACATCCAGTGATAGCAAATTCTAAGATGATCTCATAAAAAGTTACAATGTAAGTTAAGTCATAAAAAGATTTTTTTTACTCTTGACTTATAGTATTTTTTATAGTCAAAAGACTTCCAGTCCGGTAGCTGATAAGAAAACATCACAACTCTCATAGGTCAAATGCTATAAGTGTTTTGTCTACAGGTGTCATAAATTGTTGAACACCTGGATACCTAGCTTCTGTTAGATAATAATAAATAATCTTGCGCTTCATTTATGTTGACTCTTAAGGCATACTGTAGAATATTATTTTACTAGTGCCACTAATAGTCTTTGTACAAATTACAATTATGTATTTGCCATAATCACATAGGTATTTGTTTGTTGGTGTTGATACCTAAAGAGTTAATTCTTAGCTATTTTTATATCATGCAAATTACATTTTATTTTATTCAACGTCGCGTCACCGTCGTCGGCAGTGGCCAATTGATTTTCCGTTCCTTTAGTATGAACGTTGAAGTATGTTATTGTCACTTATCGCGATTTAATTCAAAAGTTCACATTTATCACTTTTCGCCTTATCATTTGACAATTCGATACGTAATGCTATCACCAAAATAAAAATAAAAAGCGGTTTTATTTGGTATCCTCAGTACATAATCGGTGCGTGGAAATAAACATATTTTTTCTTTTTTCTTTATTTACTTATTCAAATTAGAGAAAAGAAATAGCACATTACAAAACACTTGCTATTTTTTATCGTACAATGAACTTTTTTCATTGTTTCCTACATATTTCAGTTATTTTTAAGAATTTCTATCAACACAAATTACTTATAGCCATTTGTAAGTGTTTTTCATGATTATTCTTTATTTTATTAATTTAAATTATTTTATAAAGTAGATAAAGACTAACTTAGAATAATTTTAAATTGATTTCAATGTTTAATTTTTCCTAATATTCAAAGTAATCCAAAGTAAATAAGATTTTATCAGCCTAACATGCACAATTTCTAATTTTACAAATTCAAAATAAATATTTATTTGCACAATTTAAAAATTTTAATATGTTTTTAAATATTAATGTAAAACATGAATTTTAATTGTTTTTTTATTCTCATATTAGTAATTTGTGATAGGTCATGGTTATTTACATGCCTTATAAAACTGGTTGTTTGAGTTTGATTTGATATAAAAACTTATCGACACATGTGTATCTTAAAAACAACAATATCTCACTTTCTTTATCAACTCCTTTGCGTTCTTTTAATTTTTTTTTATTCGATTAGTCTCACATACGTCTAGTGAAAATTTATATTCTATATTAGGAATTTGAGGTCTAAAATTCAATGTACTACCTACTAACTGTGGATACTGGATACATAATGTGTACATTAAGTTTTTTACATTATATGTACCTAGTAATGTTAAGTTGTAATAATTAACCTGCCAGTGAACTCGTCCCCCTTTTTCTGAGACTATGCTGACCTCTGCAAGCCTTTCTAATGGTTGCATAATGCTCATCTTCGAATGGCGACTGTAGCTCCAAACAACATACAAAGATTGTTACTTTTATCATAATCATAAAGCTCTTTTTGAGTGACCTTGATCATCAAAAACATTGTCCTCCTTTTCGCAGTCGGGTAAAGGCCCTCGAATGAACCAATCATACTTGAACACTCCTGCGCATCGTCAGCGCTATTTCCTAAATGTACAAGAGAAAATAGAATATTGTTTATTTGATAATGTGTAATTAATTGGGATGTAGACAGCAAACAATCCAATTAATTAACCGTATGTATAAAATAAACATTACGATCTATTTAGATATTAATTAAATGTTTTTACAAGTTTGAAATCAAAGTAAAATCAGGTCAATATGTATTAGAGATGAATGAGCTAAAACATGTTATAGTAAGTTTTTTTATCCAATAAAAGTATCCAAAAACTTAACGACTGAGTAGTTTCAGGCTGACCCAGTCGCGGTGGTTCGATTCCAATTGGAAACGGTATAGCGAAAAGAGTCATGAATATTTCAGTATTTAAGTTGTCAGACTGATGACTTACTGTGACCCATTTTTACTATTGTCTACTTTTGGTAACTGACTAAATAGTAATTAGGATAATTTAGACACGCAATTACGGAAACACATTTGCACATGACTTGTCTTTATTATTTTATTACCCGACTACGCCAGAAGGAGGGTTATGTTTTTTAATCATAACTTTTTCCCACGGCTTCGTCCGCGTTAAATTCAGTATAAATTGTAGCCGTTAAGTTCCAATAATATTGTAAAGTTTTATCAAACTCCGTTCAGTAGTTTTTCCGTGAGGAAGTAGCACGCATATTGTACATCCTCACAAATATTTGTATTTACAATATTAGTGTGATTGTTATTGTTATTTCTTCTGAACTAAGAATAGCCCACACAATAATTATGTAGATAGGTACTTTTACTAGAGGGTATCAAATAGTCAACTAGGTATCAATGTTGTAAAGTAATTATTATGTCAATTTCCGATTAAGACTATTAATTTTACTGATTGATTGGTTTTGTTTTTATTAGATTAATCACACTTTTACAACTTTTCTCTTGTTATCGTGTATTATAATTGTTCCTATGGACTTCGAACTGTAGCAATTTTTAATTATACATTGTGTTGCAATTCACGAAGGCGAGTGAGCTTTACATGTGTGGTGGCTCGCTACTGTTTGGTTTTGATGATATTACACTATCGTTATGTGCATGTACACGTACACACACAATAAGCTCACTCGTCTTCGTGAATTGCTAGAACCATAACCACGCGGATTGTTGGATTCTCGAGCTGTGTAAGGTCTAAGTTTGATTCTTTGACGTGTCACATCAGTTAGTGGTGAAATCAAACGTAATTTCCAGTGGGCATGATTCATTATTTCTTATCAATTGTCAGTAAAGATGCTTCTTCTAAGGAAACCATAAGCGTTTGTGTTATTGTTTTGAGTAGGTATTCTATACATAAATTCACATCAAGCCTAACGCAAATAACAGCGAGTTTTACAGGTGTAGCTGTCTAAATACGCCTATAAATATTTTTTTTTGTTTGGAATAGTACTTCTTACAGCTGCATAAATTTGTTTAGCATCATGTGCAGTTGTCTTTATTTTTATTTTATTTATTTAACAGGACAACCAACAAGACATACACTAGAATAGAAGACAATAATAAATTAACAGCGTATTTAAACTTAATCTAAGTGCTCCCTTAATTATAGGTTGCCACGGCATGCAATAGTGGACTTATACATTTAAACAGTGTCTACACTAAAAGAAAAGAGGTTTTCTTCAGTGAGAATTATATAGCTGGAATAACATTTCTCCAGTGACCCGATGCAAATCAAATCAAATTTCTTTATTTGCGTAATAATTAATTTAGTTTAAGACTAATTTGTGTTTAAAGCATTGTATATTTACAGGATTGGTTTACATTGTCTTTTTAGTTCCTGTTTCTGTCTAAACTTTTGAACTAAATGAAAATAAATTATTTCTTTGCAATAAACGTACAACTTGTATTGTCCACAGGAGCGGATAGGGGGCGCTAGTTGTCTGGTTCACTGTTGGCTGGGAAACACTGAACCCTTGACTCAGGAATAGGATGTCAGTGCTGAATCAGAGTGGAGAAGAGCAGGTAAATCAAAACAAATCAAGTCTTTATTTGCACAATTAAATCACATGCAATAATAATTAAGGCACACATCATCAGTAGGCCTAGAATACGCGCCGGGATAGCTTTTACCGCACCATTTTATCGATTCTACGCGATAAGCCCATACATTTGTCGTCTAAAGTCATCTATTAGATTTTATCACGACGCGCATCCTAGCCCAGATGATAAAAAAAATGAATAGCGTTTTCGATCTTTAAGACCATCCACGGAAATGGTGGGGGGTCAAATTATCCAGTGCTTTTATTTTCAAAAATTTTTGTAGCAAAATCTGTCTTCTTCTTTCTTTGTTATTTCGCTCTCTCGTGACGTCACTTGATACGTGTATCGACGCTCATGCTAGTCTAGTAATTGCGCATGCTGCATGTAATGTGACGTCATGGTCATTCCACACATTTTTTATTTCCAGTACAATTTTAATACTGTTTTACAATAATCATGTAGGTTTTAACTGTTTCTTTTTGGCCTGTGCCACATTCCCAAGAAATAAATGTACATTTTTGATAAATTGATCATTTATAAAAATTTTAATGAATGGAAACGCAATCTGATACCGATTTATCGTATGATTACATAATATGTACACAACCTGTATACATATTATTTAGCGATTAGTTACTTATTAACAATATTACCAATGTTCTCTATTACTAATTTTATCACTGATTAAAACTTTATACTGTAGTGGAATAGTGGTTACTGATTTTCAAGCTTACAGACTTGACTTAAGGTCGAAAACAAACAAAGAAAACAATATAAAAAATAATATCTGCCTGCGTTAAAAAAATCCCGGTGGGGGCTCAATCAACAAGTCTTCCCCACCATATTACCTACTAGTTTCGCATTCCCGAATTTTTTGGAATCCCGGGATTTACATTTTAAAAATATGTGTTAAAAAGTCGCTTCCTCCCTTTCCTAGCCAAAAATTTACTTTAGGTAAATATGCATCCAATCACTGTTTATAACTCTATGGTACTAAAAATCCTAATAAGTATATTTTAATATTTTAAGTTTTTAATTATGTACTAATTCTGTTGTTTCAGGTGGAATGTCCCCTGTGTATGGAACCGCTCGAGGTGGACGATCTCCACTTCTACCCGTGCACATGTGGATACCAAGTGAGTAGAGCACACAAAACACGATCAGCCCGAGGTTCGATTCCTGGTCGGGTCAAATTGCCTTCACCAGATCACGTTAGAGAACTGTTAGACTGAAGGCAATACACCTATTTAAAGGGATTTATGTGAAAGAATCGATTCAGTAGCTCCAGAGGTTACTTCCTATAAACAAACTCACAACCTACGACAAATAGGGTGAAAATATCCCTAATATTTACTCACAAACTACGACAAATCTGGTGAAAATAGCCCCAATATTTACTCGCGACAAATGGGGTGAAAATGGCCCTAATATGTATTTACTCACAAATTACAACAAATCGGGTGAAAATGGTTCTAATATTTACTCACAAACTACGACAAATGGGGTGAATGGGGTGAAAATAGTCCCAATATTTACTCAGAAACTACGACAAATGTGGTGAAAATAGCCCCAATATTTACTCAGAAACTGCGACACATGGGGTGAAAATGCCCCCAATATTTAGTTGTTTTTCTATTGGCGTTGACTGTCAGTTAACTATAAATTGTTATTGCAAAGTAGCGCCTATAAGAATGATATACGATGCCACATGCCTTGTCCATACATGTCAAAACCACTATGAATATTACAAAGTGTGCAAACCACAATCCTCAATTCATGAAAAGGGTAACTGAGTTTTAATGGACTTGGTATCAATAATTCAGTCAGTTGATACGAGAGTCTGACGTCATATCTCGGTATTAACATACGAAAAATATCGTTCACATAAAAAGTATGCAAATTCATCGGTGAATGAATGCAGGGATTGCAAAAAAGAAACTGCTTTGACTGTTGCTGTATCTTAGCATGAAATTCATAGATGAAAATCATGCACTGTCATGCTTTTAACTAAGGGGATATACCTGCTATAGTTCTAGGGCTTAAATCAGTCAGTGCCTTAGGTATGTGGAGCGGCGCGTGAGGGTGTTTTTGAGTCGTCAACCGTCAGCGAAACGTCAGATATGCTTCAGATTGATATGCTCTGTCACGTCATAAATGTCAGTGACCCCTCCCGTGCTGCCATACCTCAGGATCTACGTGACATTGGCGGAACAGTGGCAAAAAAGCACAAGTTCATCGCCATCAACAAAAGAAGAAGAAGACTGAGTCTAAGCCCTAGGGCTTTTTTAAAAGATACTTTTTTTCCTCGTCAAAATAATAATTTTAATAAGGAACAATACATAAGAGCTAAATAAAGATTTGTCTTTGTCTTCCTTGTTATTTATGATGAGTCACATTTTCAAATGTTGAACTCACAAAGGATATCTTGAGAAAATGTTCCTTGGTTTTCAATGGCATACTTTTTAAAATTATATTTTTATTTATTTCAAAGGAGGTTTAAAATATGGAAATTAAATGTAATTCTTATCGACTTCATCACTTACTTTTCACTCACTTATGTCCTTTCTTATTTATTGTTCCCTCCGCTGCAACTATTGTGTAGCCGAGACCTATCGTCGAACTTAATAAAGTAATAAGGCACAGATTCAAAGTGAATTGCAGCTTCTCTTGATAGTTCCTTTGTTGGGCTGTTAACGAATGCAATGTACTAGCTGTGCCCGCGACTTACGCTTGAAAATAGTTTGAATAATATTTCCCGTTTTTTGCAACATTTTTCTTTGCTGCTCCGCCCCTATTGGCTGTAGGGTGATGCTATAATATATCTTCGACAAATGGGCTATCCGACACAAAAAAATCGGACTAGTAGTTTCTGAGATTAGCTAATAAACAAACTTGTTCAGGGAATTTAGTCGAACAATAAAAGATTTGGATTTTAGAATATTAGGTTTATAGATTTACCAAGTTTGAATATAAATACAATGCAATCAAGTTAATAGTTCGGGAGGCGAAAGAGGTCTGTCGTTGGAGTGCGAATTTGACAGCTCGGCGCGGGAGCGCCCACGTTACGCGCTGTGATTGGTCCATAGATCAGCAGCGACATTATGGCGTAGACATCTTGCCGGCCCTTGGAAGCTCTAACTAAATAGAGCTTTCAAAACTGGTTCTCTGATGTTGGTAAAAGGCAGAGGCGATTGAGTGCTCTCCTGATCGTTCCTTGCGAAGTGGTGACGTCAGCGACGCGAGGCACGCAGTCGGTTCCAGGATATATCTTGGCAATTCTGCCTAATCGCCAGCACAGGGGTGGGGTGCTGTCATCCTTGACGAGCACTAGATCATCTAGTTTCAAGTTAGTACAATTGGTTCGCCATTTTGTGCGTTGTTGTAGCTCAGCAACATATTCGGTGGCCCACCGCTTCCAGAAGTGTTGTCTGTGTTGTTCGAGGCGTTTGAAGCGGTCGAGGCGATTGCTGTTGTGGTCCATGAGGCTCGGCGACGGCAGCGATGTCAGCGACCTACCGATCAAAAAGTGAGCCGGGGTAAGGGACTGATAGTCATTAGGTGAGGAGCTGAGGGGACAAAGGGGGCGGCTGTTGAGGATTGCTTCAACTTGTGCAAATAGAGAACTGAGTTCCTCGAATGTCAAGTGAGTGTGTCCTTTTTTTTTTTTTTTTTTTTTTTTTAGAATAATAGGTTTCGTTTTGTTCAGGGAATTTAGTCGAACAATAAAAGATTTGGATTTTAGAATATTAGGTTTATAGATTTACCAAGTTTGAATATAAATACAATGCAATCAAGTTAATAGTTCGGGAGGCGAAAGAGGTCTGTCGTTGGAGTGCGAATTTGACAGCTCGGCGCGGGAGCGCCCACGTTACGCGCTGTGATTGGTCCATAGATCAGCAGCGACATTATGGCGTAGACATCTTGCCGGCCCTTGGAAGCTCTAACTAAATAGAGCTTTCAAAACTGGTTCTCTGATGTTGGTAAAAGGCAGAGGCGATTGAGTGCTCTCCTGATCGTTCCTTGCGAAGTGGTGACGTCAGCGACGCGAGGCACGCAGTCGGTTCCAGGATATATCTTGGCAATTCTGCCTAATCGCCAGCACAGGGGTGGGGTGCTGTCATCCTTGACGAGCACTAGATCATCTAGTTTCAAGTTAGTACAATTGGTTCGCCATTTTGTGCGTTGTTGTAGCTCAGCAACATATTCGGTGGCCCACCGCTTCCAGAAGTGTTGTCTGTGTTGTTCGAGGCGTTTGAAGCGGTCGAGGCGATTGCTGTTGTGGTCCATGAGGCTCGGCGACGGCAGCGATGTCAGCGACCTACCGATCAAAAAGTGAGCCGGGGTAAGGGACTGATAGTCATTAGGTGAGGAGCTGAGGGGACAAAGGGGGCGGCTGTTGAGGATTGCTTCAACTTGTGCAAATAGAGAACTGAGTTCCTCGAATGTCAAGTGAGTGTGTCCGAGAACTCTAGAAATGTGATGTTTAGCTGATTTGACCCCTGCCTCAGCCAGACCATTGAAATGAGGAGCGTATGCCGGAGAAAATTTAAATTCGATGCCCCGACGAGCTCCAAAGTCTAAAATAGTGTCTTTGTTGGACTCTACAAAATTAAAAATTTCCTTGGCTGCGGCAACAAAATTTCTACCGTTGTCACAATATACAATTTTTGGCATACCTCTACGTGCAATGAATCTATTTAAAGTTAAAATAAATGCATCCTTACTTAGTTCACTTACTGCTTCTAAATGAACACATTTGTACCGAAAACACACAAAAATACATAAGTAACATTTTGTGATTTTGCAGCCTCTCCCCTTTCTATCTGTAATGTAAAATGGTCCAGCAAAGTCAGTGGCCACTGTGTTAAATGGATAGTCAGGCTCAACGCGTTCATTGGGTAGATTTCCCATGATATTAGACATAGTCTTGCCCGTAAAGCGTCGACATACATGACAATTACGAACTGTTTTTCGTGCCAAGTTACGACCACCTATAGGCCAATACTGGTCTCTTATAGAGGCTAACAAATGCTGGGGACCGCAGTGTAGGAGTCGCAGGTGTTCCTGTTGAAACATCATTTTTGTTAGAGGGTGGTTTGCGTTTAAAACTACAGGATGCCGTTTTTCATAGGCATAATTTGAATTGTCTATGCGACCTCCCACACGCAGGGTTCCAGTTTGATCTAAAAATGGATTGAGGGATGAGAGATGCTTTTCAACCGACTTCAAAAAAAGGAGGAGGTTCTCAATTCGACCCGTATGTTTTTTTTTTTTTTTTTTTTCTATGTTTGTTACGCGATAACTCCGCCAATTATGAACCGATTTGAACAAATCTTTTTTCAGCGTATAGGTAATACCTCAAGGGTGGTCCCATTTAAATTTAATAATAAAAAAAACAACCCCCAAGGGTGGAAAATTGGGGATTAACTTTTTTATACGCAATATCTCCGCCGATTATGAACCAATTTGAACGATTATTTTTTTGTTGAATAGGTATTATCAAAAGGGTGGTTTCATGCGAATTTGAAGAAAATATTTCACCCCCAAGGGTGGAAAATTGGGGATGAACTTTTTTATAATAGGTATACATTAAGAATATGGTCTCAATGTACTGCCTACCTTCAGTGGTAACATCAAGGTAATAATTAGTTAACTAAAAAGCAAGAAATAAGTAAAATTTTATAAAAAAAAAATAAAACCGACTCCAAAAAACCTACACTAAAAAGTAGAAAAATAATTACTAATTACCTACTTATTTATTAGGACGAATTATTAATATTTATGTAGGTATACCATGATTGATATTTTTGGAGTCGGTGCAGGCAAACTTTACATGTTTCATAATCTTGGCACCGACTCCAGAAGTATCAATCATGGTATACCTACATAAATATTAATAATTCGTCCTAATAAATAACTAGGTAATTAGTAATTATTTTTCTACTTTTTAGTGTAGGTTTTTTGGAGTCGGTTTTATTTTTTTTTTATAAAATTTTACTTATTGGGTGAAAGAGACTTATTTAATTTGAGACGATTTATTTCGTCATGAAAGCATTCGTTTTGAGCTATAATTGTGAGCATTTCTTTTGATTTAGTTAATTCATTTACTTGGAGTTCCTTAACAAATTTATTTTTAGGATTTTTGCAATTGTGAATGAATCTGAATACCCAAGCATAGACTCTTTGTAGAGTAGAGAGTTTAGAGAATCTATTAAAATCGACCACCTGTTCCACAGGTGTCACTTCCGCCGCCAGAACGGTAACGGGAACAGTAAATGTAGGCCAGGAAGATTCTGGCTGAAGAAGGAATTTAGGCCCGTGCCACCATAAAGAACAATCTTTTAGATTTTGAGGATCTATGCCTCTAGAGGCCAGGTCTGCTGGATTGTCGGCAGTGGGTACGTGTCGCCACATAGAGACATCGGTGAGTTCTCCTATAATAGCTACTCTGTTAGCTACAAAGGTTTTTGCTTTACCTTCGGACTTGAGCCAACCTAGGGCAATACTAGAGTCAGTCCAGTAGAACTGCCTATCGATTTTGCACCTTAAGGCCTTTGTTACTGACGAGCTAAGCTGTGCACCTAGGAGACAAGCACACAGTTCCAATTTTGGGATAGTGATGGTCTTTATGGGAGCGACGCGCGCCTTGGCGGTAAGCAAATGAACTTGACTGTTACCTGATGTGTTGGTTGACTTTAAATAGACACAAGCGCCATACGCTTGTTCTGAAGCATCACAGAAGCAATGCAGCTCGATTGTCGATCGATCTTGCATTAGAACAAGCCTGGGAACATTTAAAGCTGAAATGTAATGTACATTTTGAGCAAACTTTAACCAAGTTGTTTGAATGTCATCAGGGACAGGTGCATCCCAATCTAATTTTAGAGACCACAGTTTTTGCAATATTATCTTGGGTTTTATAGTGCATAATGAGAGCAATCCCAGTGGGTCGAATATTTTAAAGGTAGCGGAGAGAATAGATCGTTTAGAGATCTTTTCGATGGGATGAACTTCGATTTCGAAGTTAATTTTGTCTAAACTAGGCGACCAGCCGATACCTAATGTACTAGTGGCATGACTGATTATTAGGTTATCTTTTTCAGTTTGCAATTCATTTGTAGGAAATAAATCAGGAAGGTTAGATCTGTATTTCCTGAGGTTAAAACAGCCTTTGGATAGTTCATCTGACACTGAGCGCTGAATATGACGAAGTTCTGAAGCCGAATCGCTTCCTGTAAGCAAATCATCACAATAGAAATCTCTTTGGATAATAGTTTTAACATTTGGATCATCACATTCCTCCCCCAATTGCCAGATACACCTTGTAGAAAGAAAACTTGCACTCGAGAACCCATAGGTTACTGTATTTAATTGAAATGTTTTTAAAGTTTCGCCTTCATTGTTACGCCATATAATTATTTGAAGGCTACGATCTGATTCTCTAACATTGATTTGGCGGTACATTTTCTCAATGTCCCCCGATAAAATATATTTGTGTTGGCGAAAACGAAGAAGAATATTAAATAAAGAATCCTGTACTATAGGTCCTACCATTTGCAAATTATTAATAGAGAAACCAGAGGAAGTGCGAGCTGATGCATCGAACACAACCCTTAATTTTGTGGATTCACTCTTTTCTCTAATAACCGGGTGATGAGGTAGAAAATAACAATTTGTAGGTAATAGTGAACTCTTAGTTTCAGAGAGATGACCGAGTTCAGCATACTCTTCAATAAATTCTGAATAGGCCTTTTTGAGTTCTGGTTGCCTTTTGAAACGACTTTCTAAGCTAATAAATCTTTTCTTTGCTAATTGATAGGAATTACCTAAACAATCTCTATCGTCTCGTAAGGGTATAGCCACACAAAAACGGCCACTGTCCTCACGAGTGGTGTTGGCAATGAAATGTTGCTCACAAAGTCTTTCCTCGCGTGTATAAGGCTTAGTGGGTGGAAGGCTCTCTAGCTCCCAAAAAACTGACATTTGTTTTTCTAGATTAGGGAAATCTTGATCATTTTGTGTGAAATTACATATGATTTGCTTATTAGGAATAGGTTTGGTAAAACTTGGCAGAGGACCTGCAATTAGCCAACCTAATTTTGAATCACGAAGTATAGGCATATTTTTCCCTAGAGTTATTTGTTTGGACCCTATTAGTTGCCAAAATAGATCAGCACCAATCAACATGTCAATAGTTGAAGGATTGTGAAAATTAGGGTCTGCTAGCTTGACATTAGGCAGATTTAGGACTTTTGAATCAATAGATATTTTAGGTAAGTTGTCTGCAATTTTAGGTATGACTAAGCATGATATGGATACTTTGAATGAACTTTGCTTGGATTTTAGACGAAGAGCACATCTCTCCGTAGTTTGCTTGAGTGGAGTTTGACCGATACCAATTACATTGACATTTGATGGCTGAGAAGTCAGTTTTAATTGTTGCATAACTGCTGAACTTATAAAGGATGACTGGCTTCCGCTGTCAAGTAAGGCTCGTATTGTCAAAGATTTGTTAGTGATAGGATTGGATATTATGACTTGAGCTGTACACAGCATAACTTCAGGGGCTGAAATAACAGACATTGAAAGCGAATAATTAGTGCTGGTATTTTCATTGCTTTTGGAAATGTGTAATAATGAATTGTGGCGCTTTTTACAGACACGACAAGAACCTGAAAGTTTACAGTTGTCAGTATTGTGTCCGGGCCGAAAACAATTTTTACACAAATTTAGTGACGTTACAATGGAGTTCCTATCTTCTGGAGATTTAGATTTGAATGTGGGGCACTCATAGAGGCGATGATTTGCCTGGCACACTGCACACACAAAATTTTTGTTATAATTAGGAATAGACTCCTTAGACGTAACGACAAGAGACCTTGTTTGAGTTTTAGGCTGAATTGGAGAAACTATAGGCTTCGTTCGGTCTTGCTTGTTAAGAAAAACAGTTTCCAAAACGTCAGCACGACTTTTCAAAAAGCAAAAAAAATCATTGAGAGTAGGTATGTCTGAGATAGAATTCCTATGTTCTTCCCATTTAAAACAAGTAATGCCATCTAACTTTGCTGTAACCATGTAGATTATTAGGACGTCCCATTTATCGGTGGGTAGTCCTAGCGTACAGAGGGCACGCAGATTTTTAGTTACATGATCAATTACATAACGCAAAGACTTGTCTGACTCACGCATTGGTTCAAAACTAAATAAAGATTTTAAGTGATTATTAATTAATTGTCTTTTGTTGTCAAAGCGCTCGCACAGAAGTTGCCAAGCCTCTGGGTAGTTTTTGGCTGTAACTTCTAAATTACAAAGTACTCGAGCTGCTTCACCTTCCAAGTAAGAATTTAAATAGTGAAATTTATGTATATTGTTTATTTTATGATTGTCATGAACCAATGAACAAAAAGTTTCTTTAAACTCTAACCATTTGTAATAGGTGCCATCAAAGCTGGGTATTTTGATAGTAGGTAATTTAAACCCGAGTGGACTATGGCCCTCGTCATGGCAATGGTGATGAGTGGCATGAGTTGAGGTATTTGAAGTTATTTCATCTTGAGAAGATTTGGAAGGTGAGTACTTTTTTATAGTTTGTTGAGCCAATGAAATGTAAGTATCAAAATCTTGTTCAAAAATATCACGAGTTGTTAGTTCGACACTTAAATCTGACACATTCATTAGTTCGATTTGGCTTTGCAGCTCGTCGAACTCAATGTATAATGACTCCATTCTAGATAATTTCATTGAAAGTTTACTAATTTCTAGTTCAGATACAGTTTCTAGCGTTAATAAATTATCAACGTGATTTTTAAACTTTGTTAGACGTCCCTTGGCTATTCCACGCCTAGAATTAAGCGAAGAATACCCTTCGGGGGTCTTTGAGTCATTAGACATTGTGGCAAAATAAGTTACGTTAATGGAAAACTACAAAAAATAATGAATTTGAATACGATACGCTCCTCACTTCGTGTTCTGGCTGAGATGCACGATGAATGCGCAGCGGGTCGATCAGCTGATGCGCTCGAGTCGTAGGTAGCAGCTGGCCGCGAGAACAATAGGCGCCGAGTGCACGTTCGTAGCGCGTGGTCGGTCGATGACCGCACCCGATCGAAGCACACTGGAATGTTATTTTTGTGCACTTATTATGCGGAAATTTAATTAAATTAAGAAGCGGGGCGATATTTATGCACGCGTAGTAGCTTAATAATATGCTAAAATCGTGATTTTGTCAATTTAAATATGCAAAATGAGTGCAAAATGTTTAAAATAAATGCAATTGTAGCACAGAATTTAGCGTAGGCGAGCAAATTATTAAGCTAGTGCGCAGTATGAAAGAAGAAGTGATGGAAAATAATTAAATTTGAAATGAAGGTAGGAATATAGTGCCAAAAAAAATCGAAAGTTCTTAAAATAATGGAATGTGGGCGATTTAAAGCGTGAAATTGCGAATGAGAAGAGTTAATTTGAATAGTTAGGCACAGAATATTGATTTGAAACTGCGAATTTAACGGTAAAACACCACTTGAATGCAAGTTACAAAGTTCACTAATATGCACAAGTCAAAGGGGACGAAATTAGGATAGAAGAAAAGGAACGGGCTCACAGTTAGAAGGGCAGGAAGCAATGCTGGGAAGAGTAGTCCCGGCCGTTGGCTGCTGTCTGTCCACCTCGTACGTAGGCGTGATCCGTTTTCGGTAATTTCTTCGACACTTCTGTTATGGGGCGATGCGGGGCGCGAACTGGCTGCGTGTGCGCTCCGTTGTAGTCACCGCTGATGGTTTCCGTCCTTGGTTAGGCTTGACTTGGCTGCAAATTGTTCCGCGCGCAGGCGATGACCTTTGTCCTCCACGCGTTCGGTTGACCGTTGGATTGAGACTTCGTGTTTTAGGCGGAATATTAGTCCTGTCACGGTTTTGTTCAGGGAATTTAGTCGAACAATAAAAGATTTGGATTTTAGAATATTAGGTTTATAGATTTACCAAGTTTGAATATAAATACAATGCAATCAAGTTAATAGTTCGGGAGGCGAAAGAGGTCTGTCGTTGGAGTGCGAATTTGACAGCTCGGCGCGGGAGCGCCCACGTTACGCGCTGTGATTGGTCCATAGATCAGCAGCGACATTATGGCGTAGACAAAACTCTTTAGCTTGATATAGATTTCCGTGTCATTCAAAGTGTAACGTTGCAGATATGCCGTTTCACATACAAATTGTAGACAAAACTACCTGCCTAGGGGAACATTGGGAAAATATCCCATTTTCCCCATGGAATTTCAAAGTATAATCTTGCAGATATGCCGTTTCTGTTGGAACCGCATACGGGAGGGCGAGAACGGCCTGTGTCCCGCGTGTCGGAAGGCGTATCCGGAGAACCCTGCAGACTTCACCCCGCTCAGTCAAGAGCAGGTAAGTACACTCTATTATAACTTCCACTCGATGGCCCGATGATCTAGTGAATGTCACGGGAAGCACCTGGATACGGCCAGTTTGGTTATTGTGGAAATCCTTGGCCTAGAAAAGATGCCTTTGACCAGCTATTGACGTCATTTAGCTGACACAAACCCAAATGACAGCCACTGTTGGATAAAAATTAAAAACCTCTCTCAAGGATTTTAACAACGACCGGTCCTACACTGCCCGCATTTAGGTGCTTCTCGCGGCCTTCACTAGATCGTTGATCCACCGAGTGGGAGACCTGCCTTCAACTATGTTTTCCTGTCTGTGATCGTCACTCGAGAATTTTTCTGCTCCAACGGCTCTAGTTCTACGAGCTATATGCCCCGCCCACTTAAGTTTGGTAGTTCGGCTATGTTTATTACTTTAAATCCTAATGATCTTCCCTTTCTGATTCGATCACGTAGGGAAACTATTATATTAAAGTGCACGAGCAATTTACTTACACATGACTTTTGATAATTTGAAAACTAAGTAATATTAATTTTATTAATTGTCTATGGCGATTGTCAGGTGGCAGCCATAAAGACGGAGAAGAAGGCACGCGAGCAGAAGCGGCGGAACAAGACGCTGGAGTCGCGGCGAGCGCTCGCGAACGTTCGCGTCGTGCAGAACAACCTCGTGTTCGTCGTGGGGCTGCCGGTGCGGCTCGCCGATCCCGAGGTGAGATGATAATTCAAAATGGCGGATAAAATTGCGTAGGGGGACATTGTGGACGTGATAACCCAATGTCCCCTTGGAATTTTGAAGGGGAATCAGGGTTATTGAGCGCCCCATAAGATAAAAAGCATCGAGTGAGTACAAATTTGTTGACCAAAGCCACCTAAGAGGACATTAAGAAAATATAACCCATTTTCCCCTTGGTATTTCGAAGAGAAGTTAGAGATATTGAGACCCCAATAAGATACAAATCAAAGTGGAATCCTAAGCTTCTAATATTATTCAGTGAGGACTTGTTACCTCTAATTTTTCAACATGATTAAATCGTAATCAACATATTTTTATTTTCAGATCCTCAAACGTCAGGAGTACTTTGGCAAATATGGCAAAATTCACAAAGTAGTTATAAACCAAAGTACCGCGTATGCGGGGTCACAGGTAAGATTCATCTTTTCTCCTTGTTTTGGTCAAAATAGTAAGGGACTAATTAGTTATTCTCAAATTGAAACTATCGAAAATTAATTATAACTCTTTTAGATAAATACGAGCTTACTAATTGTATGCAGGAGACTTTACTCAAATAAATGTACAAATTGTGCGTATATTTAAATACATTTCCTCCCTTATCAACATAGGATAATGAGAATATAATTTTTCCTTTAAACATTAGGCCACAATCGACGTTTTATTGCAGAAAAGATCAAAACTATTTATTGAGGCAACTCAATACAATTTACCTCAAGTTTTACAGAAACTTTTTATCAAGTGATTGACAAAACAGAAAACATTATTCAAAAGCGTTCAGTGTGCAATATGTCCTCTAAAACTGAATTGCAAATCTGAATCAATGATATTCATGCAAAACACACGTGCGCTTGCAACGAGACGAATGCCCCAGGTTTTTGTGAATTTAAGAGTATCGGGAAACGTTATTTTCATATTCAGTTGTATTCCAAACTAGCGGCCACCCGCGCTTCGTACGCGTGGATCCCGTTTTACCCCCTTAGGGGTGGAGTTTCGTAAAAACCTTTCTTAGCGGATGCCTACGTCATAACATCTACCTGCATGCCAAATTTCAGCCCGATCCGTCTCGGCCTGAAGTTCTTGTGCTTCTCTGTGATTAATATAATAAAAATATCTCACAGATGTCTTTAATCCCCATAAAATCTCATGGACATCTCAGCGCATCTCATCGTCCCTCAATTCTTTCGCTTCCCAAAAAATCACCGATTTAAATGAGCTTAAAGAAAATAAATTGCATTGGGGTGGTCTATGTTCAGCAATAGATGTTCTGTGGCTAAAATAATGATGATGAAATAAAGAAAAAAAAAAGATACCAACCGAATTGAGTAAAGTTAAGTCCTGGATCTACAATGAGTTCTTGGATCACTGATTGCTTGTCACAATGACGTACAAGGTTCGTTTAACATCCGCCAGGGTCCGTCAGCGTCGGCGTACGTGACATACGTGTCGCCGGCGGACGCGCTGCGAGCGATCCAGGGCGTCAACAACGTGTCGCTGGACGGCCGCGTGCTCAAGGGCTCGCTCGGCACCACCAAGTACTGCGCCAACTTCATGAAGAACCAGCCCTGCCCCAAGCCCGACTGCATGTACCTGCACGAGCTAGGTGAGCCATCTTGTGCCTTATGCGCTCGTGATAAGAGGCTACCCCGCGTGTCGCTGCGGCCGCGTGCTCAAGGGCTCGCTCGGCACCACCAACTGCTCCAACTTCATGAAGAACCAGCCCTGCCCCAAGCCCGACTGCATGTACCTGCACGAGCTAGGTGAGCCATCTTGTGCCTTATGCGCTCGTGATAAGAGGCTACCCCGCGTGTCGCTGCGGCCGCGTGCTCAAGGGCTCGCTCGGCACCACCAAGTACTGCGCCAACTTCATGAAGAACCAGCCCTGCCCGAAGCCCGACTGCATGTACCTGCACGAGCTAGGTGAGCCATCTTGTGCCTTATGCGCTTGTGATAGAGGCTACCCCGCGTGTCGCTGCGGCCGCGTGCTCAAGGGCTCGCTCGGCACCACCAAGTACTGCGCCAACTTCATGAAGAACCAGCCCTGCCCCAAGCCCGACTGCATGTACCTGCACGAGCTAGGTGAGCCATCTTGTGCCTTATGCGCTCGTGATAAGAGGCTACCCCGCGTGTCGCTGCGGCCGCGTCCTCAAGGGCTCGCTCGGCACCACCAAGTACTGCGCCAACTTCATGAAGAACCAGCCCTGCCCCAAGCCCGACTGCATGTACCTGCACGAGCTAGGTGAGCCATCTTGTGCCTTATGCGCTCGTGATAGAGGCTACGCCGCGTGTCGCTGCGGCCGCGTGCTCAAGGGCTCGCTCGGCACCACCAACTGCTCCAACTTCATGAAGAACCAGCCATGCCCCAAGCCCGACTGCATGTACCTGCACGAGCTAGGTGAGCCATCTTGTGCCTTATGCGCTCGTGATAAGAGGCTACCCCGCGTGTCGCTGCGGCCGCGTCCTCAAGGGCTCGCTCGGCACCACCAAGTACTGCGCCAACTTCATGAAGAACCAGCCCTGCCCCAAGCCCGACTGCATGTACCTGCACGAGCTAGGTGAGCCATCTTGTGCCTTATGCGCTCGCGATAGAGGCTACCCCGCGTGTCGCTGCGGCCGCGTGCTCAAGGGCTCGCTCGGCACCACCAAGTTTTGCTCCAACATCATGAAGAACCAGCCCTTTTTTTCGGGAAAAAACATCATGAAATTGCATACCTTCTATGCGAGGACAGGGTAAGTTATGTAGGGCTCCCTTCTTCAGAAGAATGAGGCATACGCACTAAAATAACCCCGGTGCTCCGTCGATGGAAGAACCATGGGAATCCGGACAAAGCCTTCAATTACCACAGGCAATGATAAACCAGCCCTGCCCCAAACACTGGACAGGCGGAACACTGGTATCGCATGTAGTTGTAATGAAGATATTTGCTTCAAATCTAGAAACTTGTTTCGATTGCTCCTACCATTCGACAGCCCCGCTAGCCTAGCGGCAGAATAAGTGAGAGGAGCAGCAGATTTGCGCATATTCTTTAAAGGCTTCCACAGACCAAACGCAGGTCAGAAGCAGTGCGGGTCAGTTGCAGCGCGGCTGAGGCACACTGAAAGCAGCGCAGTTTCAAAGCAGTTGCAACGCGGGCGGTTGTCAAAAATTTAAATATTCGAAAACCGCTTTCAACGCGCTGCTACCGCCCTGCGTCCGGTGTGTCATGCTAAATATGGCCGCCATAGTAATACAACAGCGCGGGCCCGCGTTCGCGCCGCTTCTGTCCCGCACCCGCGCCTCCTCGTTTGTATTTCGGCAGTTTCAGCGCGGCGCGGTTGGAGCGCGGGCCCGCGTTCAAATTTGGTGTGACATACTTCAAAGAGTTTCTTGTATTACAACTTGCGCGGGCCCGCATTCAAACTGCGCTGCTACTGCCCCGCGTTTGGTCTGCCCAAGGCTTAAGTGATAAGTGTGAGTCCCCGCTGTGACACAATCAAGTGTGATTTATGCTTCAGAAGAATTTCCAGCATAGATTACCATCCTAATCAGATTTTTGTCGGCAGGTGATCCGAAGGCGTCGTTTACGAAGGAAGAGATGCACGCGGGCCTACACCAAGTGTACGAGCGCAAGCTGCACCACCAACTCCTACAGCAGCAGCGGGACAAGCCCGCCCCCACCCCAGGTACAACCCCCACCCCCTTCCCCTTGCCCCTAACCCCTCTCCAGCGAAATCTATACTCGCGATCAGAAGTATGGAATCACACTCTTGTGTTCTAAGCGATTTTAAGAACTCGCTGGTTTCCGTCTAGTCACACTGTGTCTGTAACTCGTTGGAAAAAAACCCATCAAGTCACACTGTTACTCATTAAGACATCTGTTGACCTATCTTCCTAACGGGTCACACGTTTAGTACCTTTACTTTCATTGAGTCACAGTGATACACGTTACGGTGTGACTAAAGCCTGGTCTCTGAACACGTAGAATTTTGTCCAATGACCCCAAGCTACCCATCCTTATCGCTCGCGAGTAATTATGTTGCTATCGCGCTCGCACACTCACTGCGGGCGCGCGTCGCACAGTCGCGACAGCAATATAATTACGGGCGAGCGATAAGGATGGGTAGCTTGGGGTCATTGGACAAAATTCTACGTGCTCAGAGACCGGGCTTTAGTCACACTGTAACTCGTTGGGAAAAAACCCATCATGTCACATTGTTACTCAGACATATAAAGGGTCACGCGTTAAGTACCTCTAATTTCATTGAGTCACAGTGTTACTCGTTACAGTGTGACTAGATGGGAACAAGCCCAAAAACTAATGGTTAACTTAACTTTGGTTCTAGTCAAAAGTTTTTTTAAATGTGTCTCAATAATTTCGCTCGGACCAAATAGAGTGATTCCACACTTTGGCTCGTAAATGTACACAGGCTAGTCCTTTGACCACGCCTGCACAGAGGGCAAATAACTTTACTACACGGGCTAGTGACGTCAATCTTTTGTGCATTGCTGAGAAGTGTGGGAAAATAAAATGGTATCGGAGATCAATGCAGCAAGAGAAGTGGAACGAGGAAGAACGATCTTAGGGCTCTGTCATACCACTGAAAAAACAGGGAGACAATATTAAGACTTGTTATGTAATATGTTTTAAACTTTGTTTTAATCGTACTAATATTTTCAATATCACACAGGTAACTCTAGTACGAATGCAGAAAAAGGCAGTTCAAAAGATGGTAAGTCACACACAAATGAACTACTTTAATTTCTATTTTTTTACGTATATAACTAACGTAATTATTTGTTTTTAGGTAATCAATCGAACTTTATTCCGACAACAGTGGTCACATCGTCTCATATAAACGTAGTCAATTCAACTAAGTGAGTATCGTTTGACATTCGCTCCTACTTCAAATGCTACCAGAGTTAAAAATGTTTAACTAAAGCGGACGCAAAATTTTCAACTGGTAACACTTGAGGTATACTTTTTGCCTTTAATTTTGAACATTTCGAATCGGTTCATAGCATAAAGTTGATATACCTAGCGGAATAGAGCAACAAAGGACTGAGCGAGCGAGATGTCACTAGCAGCAATACTGTGTGATAAAAAGAGATGCGTGATGCGACGTAACAGAACCGTTGTTTGCAACTAAAGCCTGGTCCGTGAGCACGTAGAATTTTGTCCAATGACCCCAAGCTACCCATCCTTATCGCTCGCGCGTAATTATGTTGCTGTCGCGCTCGCACAGTCACTGCGGGCGCGCGTCGCACAGTCGCGACAGCAATATAATTACGCGCGAGCGATAAGGATGGGTAGCTTGGGGTCATTGGACAAAATTCTACGTGCTCACGGACCAGGCTTTACATATTTGACAGTTCGTTAGTACTCGTTGAAATCACACGCTGAAAATTTAAGCTTTGAGCTTTTTTCAGATTTAACGTGAGTGAAATCGTGGATGTTCATGAGAAATGTGCTTCAGAAACGTGGTGACTGGTTCAGTGATTGATTGTACCAAACAGTGAAATATTCCAGAAAACTGACATCCAGTGACATCCTAAAATCGGTTTCGTTTGACAGCTCGTGGTTGCTCTATTCCTAAGGAATATAAACTTTATGGTTCATAGATGAAATCTATTAGGCAACCTTCGCTCTTCATTTACTTTTATCTTTATAGATGTTTTAATATAACGTGGTTAATGTTGCTGTGTTGTCCTGTGGTGTCTTCTCTCTTCACTCAGTTTTTCTTGATCATATTTATTTACTTTTAATATTTGTATCAAGAAACACGACACAGACAAATTACCCGTCACATCTGTTGAATTACCTTTTCCATGTGGCTTTGACTGGCATTTATATGACCTCTAGAGATACATAATGTGTTGAGATTCAAGCTACTCGGTAGGGCAGTAAAATATTGGGCAAATGAGGTCAATCGCTCTTGACTTGCTATTCCGAACCATATGATAAAGCACTTTGGTTTAAATACATAAGAATGTCATATAATTTATTCTGAATCGACTTCCTGGCAGCAGTCGTACTTTAAGGTATTGAAATAATTACTAGATTTGCAGATGGTTTTGACCTTTTGCCATATTAATTTCTACTATGACCGATATCAATGTTGCTTTAATGGCAACACTGTTTTCGTTTCATGCAGAAACATTAAAAACCGGAACTTTAACTCTTAAACATCGACCCTTTACCGGTTTTTAGGTCACAGATTACGTGTAACGGAACGCAAATTAAAAAATCTATATGTCAGCATCGATGCTTTCCTGTCATATCCTTCATTTGTCAACGTCATTTTCACTTCGGTGTCGATGCCATTCGACGCTTTCATGATTAATTTCTACTATTTAGTAGAATTTTAATGGAAATACGGATAGGTTGACAACTTTTAGAAGAATTTTAGTTGAGTGTGAAAATAAATCCGTATGCTAATCAGAAATCCAAAGCTTCAAAAATACGTTATAAATGAATATTTTCAATACATGTGGCTCGTTTACTACTAGCTAGATGAACTATGCACCTTATGCGTACGTAAAACGAACCATATTACGACCTCTGCCCTGCCTCGCCTGTATCCGAGTAAACACAAGTTAAGTTAAAATGTCACTCAAAATCTCAAATCACAGACCTCACCCTCTACACACCAGGCATTACAAGTTTTAACGACTCGCGCGGTTTTCAGATCAAATAAAAAGGACCCGGCGAATAGCAATAGTAACGGCCACGGTAACGGTAACGGGCACGGTAACGGTAGCGGTAGCGGCAGCAGCAGCGGCAGTAACGGCGACGCGAGCAGTAGTGCGAGCAGCAGTAACGGGAAGGAGGCGTGGCCAAGCCTCGGATCGTCGCCACCGTCCGAAAGCCCAGCCAGAAAACAGCCGAGTCCGAAGCCACAACAGTCTACAGGTCAGTGGATTTGACTTTATAAAATACTAGCTTGGCCGATGTTTTCGTTTTGCACTTTAGCACTGAAATGGTTTTAAAAACTAACTTTTTGATCAAACAGAGCAGTCGTCTACTAAGCGAATGGTTGTCCCACCTGAGGCAATCGACTTTTTGATGGTTTTAAAATAAGTGATGCAATACAAATACAAAAATTCTAATACCTTTAAAATAATAATTCTTGCGTTTAAACTCCCTGCTGACCATCGACTTCTTGTCGGTCAATAGTGTGGTCAAGCTGTTATTCAGTATGAACCTGCATGGAAGTGCGCATATTACACCGAATTGGTATCGGCTGATTCCTCATAGCAATTTAAGCCGACCAAACTATCGGCTTACTGAAAGTTGAAACGACGAGGAGTCTTTTTCTTACCAAGTTTGTTTAAAAAATACTGGGTGGCGCAAAAGTACTGGCACTAAAGAAAATACTTTTTTTTTTTTATATGACATTTTCTGTCATTTTGTTGTTGAAAATTGTGTAGTGAACAAAATGTAAAATACACTGAAAATAAACATGGACCGTTTAACTCCCCAAGAACGTGGAATAATTGTGTCAATGTTCTTACGGAATAATTCATCAGTGATAAGAACACAACGTGAATTTCGTCGACGATTTCCCCACCGTCCGGCAAGATCACCCGATCTGACCAGTCCAGACTTCTTTCTTTGGGGTTTTTTGAAATCTCGGGTGTATGTGAACAAGCCACAGACTCTCGCAGCTCTAAAAGAAAACATTCGTCAAGAAATAACGAACATATCGCAGGAAGTGTTACGGCAAGTTATGCAAAATGTCATAAATAGGGCTCAAATGTGTATCAACTCTGGAGGTCACCATTTAAAAGACATCATCTTTAAATCCTAATGGTACGAAATTTAATGGCACAAATATACATTTAAAAAAACCTAAATCTAGTTTTCTAATTTAGAAAAAATGTTATAGCTGAACCAAATAGGGTCTTTACTTTTGCGCCACCCAGTATGTCTCTCCGTAATGCCTAAACGGGTTATGTTCTTTTTTACAGTTAAGTCACAAGAAAACGGCACATCAGAATCCTCAAGTCCCACACTTTTACAACAGCAGTCTCAAACAAAAAGCAAAGATCACACGGCGGACAAATCCAGGAGCAAAGAGAACGGCACAGCGGTACCGGCGAAGAGGAGCAAAAGCGATAAAAAACACAAAAACAACGACACAGACGACTCAGACAAATACACAAACACAAATATGAACACTAGCACACAACAGCAACAGTCTTTATTCGAGAACGACACACAGAGTTTCCTATCAAACGAATTGGACGAGTTAGAATCAGATAGACACAGCCTTTTAGAGAATCATGACTTATTAGACAATAGTGACCACAGTTTGTTGGAAGACGACAACACGCATAACCTTCTGAATGATGGGAACAACGAGGCGCTGATGATGCAGAGGCATAGAGAAATGCTCGCGGGCCTGGTCGAGCCCAACCATATACTGCCGCATATGAAGACTCCTTTAGTGAATGGTTATGGACTGTTAGACAGAGATGTGAGCTATTTAGGTAAGAATTACGTAATGTATTCTAATTTATTTTACGTAACTGTAACCTAGAGCTGTTTAAACAGTTTTAAAGGAATCTGCATCAGCTCATCACAGATCTTTATTCGTATTCTGGTGTTCAAAATTCATTCAAGTCACCTATCACCTGGAACTACTCGCTCAACCTTCATTGATTGCGTTTAATTAAATTAGTGCTCAAGCTAAAGTTCTTGACTATACCTGAGTTACACTTTGGCTACACAGTCCCGAATTCGTAATCTGTGTTCTTTGCAGAAATGAATTGCATTGCATATCTGTAATAATGTTCATCACCTTCGGTTTAGTCCTTTCAGCTGTCAAGTAAATAATTCCATTAGTCGAACTAATTTGACGATAAAGATAAAGTTGCCACTAAATCCTTGTGTCCACAGGTTGTTTATAAAAAAGGATAGGGTGTTTCGAGACTTATAGAGTAAAGGTGACGTGATCTCCCCAGGTAACGAAAGAGGGGTTAGTGAAATGAGCCAAGGCCTGCTAGAGCAACAGAAGGAACTGGCGATGCGTGCGCGCCGCGACCTGCTGCGGCCCGACGCGCGCCGCGACCGACGCTTCCTGCCGCTCGCCGGCCTGCCGCACGACTCCGCTAGTGAATTATTAGGTGAGCCCCCAGCGACCCAGTGAGATAGCTAGGCGGCCCATCGGCCTGCCGCACGACTCCGCTAGTGAATTATTAGGTGAGCCCCCAGCGACCCAGTGAGATAGCTAGGCGGCCCATCGGCCTGCCGCACGACTCCGCTAGTGAATTATTAGGTGAGCCCCCAGCGACCCAGTGAGATAGCTAGGCGGCCCATCGGCCTGCCGCACGACTCCGCTAGTGAATTATTAGGTGAGCCCCCAGCGACCCAGTGAGATAGCTAGGCGGCCCATCGGCCTGCCGCACGACTCCGCTAGTGAATTATTAGGTGAGCCCCCAGCGACCCAGTGAGATAGCTAGGCGGCCCATCGGCCTGCCGCACGACTCCGCTAGTGAATTATTAGGTGAGCCCCCAGCGACCCAGTGAGATAGCTAGGCGGCCCATCGGCCTGCCGCACGACTCCGCTAGTGAATTATTAGGTGAGCCCCCAGCGACCCAGTGAGATAGCTAGGCGGCCCATCGGCCTGCCGCACGACTCCGCTAGTGAATTATTAGGTGAGCCCCCAGCGACCCAGTGAGATAGCTAGGCGGCCCATCGGCCTGCCGCACTACTCCGCTAGTGAATTATTAGGTGAGATAGGTCAGTGAGCGCCGCGGGTCACTGCGGCCCGACGCGCCGCGACCGACGCTTCCTGCCGCTCGCCGGCCTGCCGCACGACTCCGCTAGTGAATTATTAGGTGAGCCCCCAGCAGTCCAGTGAGATAGCCAGGCGGCCCGTCGGCCTGCCGCACGACTCCGCTAGTGAATTATTAGGTGAGCCCCCAGCAGTCCAGTGAGATAGCCAGGCGGCCCGCCGGCCTGCCGCACGACTCCGCTAGTGAATTATTAGGTGAGATAGATCAGTGAGATGCAGGCAGAGAGAGACAGAGAGAGAGCATAGAAAATTCCATGCAAAGTTCATAGTCTTTACTAAACATAAGGGTATCTGATTCCCTTTATGTCTCGTGGACTCCCATTTACATCTCATCGACCCTCACTACATCTCATCGACCTTACATTTAATGGAAACCGGAATACATCGTATCGACCACCAATTACCATCTTATTGACCACCAATTACTTCTTATTGACCACCAATTACTTCTTATTGACTACCAATTACATTTTATTGACCCCCAATTACATCTTATTGACCACCAATTACATCTTATTGACGACCAATTACATCTTATTGACCGCCAATTACATCTTATTGACCCCCATTTATATCTTATTGACCACCTTATTGACATCTTATTGACGACCAATTACATCTTATTGACCACCAATTACATCTTATTGACCCCCATTTATATCTTATTGACCACCTTATTGACATCTTATTGACGACCAATTACATCTTATTGACCACCAATTACATCTTATTGACCACCTTATTGACATCTTATTGACGACCAATTACATCTTATTGACCCCCATTTATATCTTATTGACCACTGTTTCGACGTTTAATTAAATGAAGAACGCTGACTGAAGAAATAATTCGTATATTTCGATTACTTTTAAGATAAATTTTACAACCGTTGTTCGTTCGTGTTTTCTTGCTGGTAATCGAGTGAAGTTGACGCGGGCCGCCCCCGCGCTCCCCTCCAGGCTCCTTGCTCGTATACAACTTCAGACGTATTATGTGCGTGCGCTGATGCGCCGATAGATGGCGTTAACATGCCGCCGGCCTTGGAAGCTCCAAGCTTCCAAAATGATGATGATCGAATCTTCATGCGTGTGTCATCGAAGAGCTCCCCGATGATGCCGCAGGTCTCGACGAGGTCGCAGGCGTCGACGAGATTGCAGGCGTCGACGTTTCAGCTGCAGTGGGCAGTGGTAGTGGGCAGATCTTTGAAAAGGCCCGCTGTACTGTCCCCGTCGCGGTGCGAATGTCAGCGACTCGTGAAACTCCGTCTCTGCCAGGGAAGACGCGTATGATTCTCCCCAGGCACCACTTGAGAGGCGATCGATGATCATCTTTGATGAGGACGAGACTATCTAGTTTTATGTCGTCCTTCTGCGTTTTCCATTTTGTTCTTAGTTGAAGCTCTGCCACGTATTCTGTCGACCAGCGCCTCCAGAAATGTTGCCGTAGTTGCTCGACTCGGTCGTAGCGTGCCAGGCGACTGCTCGGCACCTCGGTGATGTCTTCACAGGCTGGAGCGGTCAACGGTCGGCCGATGAGAAAGTGGGCAGGAGTTAAGGGTAAGAGGTCGGAAGGATCTGTAGACATAGCTGATAGAGGACGGGAATTCAGGATGGCTTCAATTAGTACTAAAACAGTGCTAAATTCCTCATATGTTAGGTGAGCATTGCCTACTATACGTCTAAGATGATGCTTGCATGATCGAACTCCTGCCTCCCAAAGTCCCCCAAAATGAGCAGCGTATACTGGAATATGTTTAAATTTTATGCCATCGTTGGCAGTAAAATCTATAATTTTATCGATATTATCTTGAATTAATAATGGAAACTCTTTTTCTGCTCCAACGAAATTTTTTCCGTTGTCAGAGTGTATTTCTGCGGGTTTTCCGCGTCTTGAAATAAATCTCTTTAACGCTAAAATATAATCATTAGTGGATAAGCCACTTACTAATTCTAAATGAATGCATCTAGTTGTAAAACAAACGAATAAACAAATGTATGCCTTTATTAATTTTGACCCCCGACCTTTGCGGTTCAATATGAAAACTGGTCCCGCGTAATCTACGCCAGTGTACATAAAAGGAAAACCTGCCTCTAAACGTTCTTTAGGTAAATTACCCATTATTGGAGTTAAAGTTTTACCTTTCAGGCGTGAACACCTTACGCATTCATGCACTATTTTTCTGGCGAGATTCCTACCAGAAAGCGGCCACCAACTTTCGCGTATAGTGCACAATAGGTGCTGGGGTCCAGCGTGTAATAAATGTTTATGATAATATTTAAATAAAAGACCGGTAAAATGATGTTTGCTACACAACAATGCAGGATGCCGTTTATCATAATTAAACCTGGACGAATCGCATAACCTACCTCCCACACGAATTAATTTATTATCGTCAAGAAATACATTTAAACTTAAAATACCATTCGCTTCTTTACATTTTGTTAGTGGTATTTCGTTTAATAAGCTGTTGTATACAGTCGGAAACATCTGGGCTTGCGCGCAGCGTGTCACAACAACTTCTGCATCGTGTAACTCGGCGACTGATAAGGGACCGGTGCGCCGCGCCTGCTTATTGCGTGTATTGTGAATGAACCTCAGTAGGTACGCTCCAGTCCGCTTCATTCTATTAAACTGTGAATACCTTTTGAAGTCGAATAAGCTATCTGCATTTGTACAAACTGCACTAACTATTTTAAGTTTTAACTCTGGTAGATCTTCACGGATAGGTATCGCTTGATTATCCCTTGACCAGTCTGCACAATGTAAGAAGGTAGGCCCGTGCCACCACAGGTTATTGTTCTTTAGTGCATCGATGTAAAGGCCCCTTGACACTAGATCGGCTGGGTTTTTATCGCCGTCTATATGCAACCACAGTGAATCGCCTGTCAACTCGTTTACTTCTGTTATTCGATTTTGTACAAAAGTTTTTAATAAATGTGGGGACATACGTAACCACCCCATCACGATTGTTGAGTCCGTCCAAAAGCAAACAGAATCGAATTTTAATCTAAGTGACTCAACAATCTTTTTGTACAATCTCGCACCAATTAAAGCACCACAAAGTTCTAATTTTGGGATACTGATCGTTTTCAATGGAGCAACCTTACTTTTTGCACATAGTAGATTAAGCGAGACTACTGAATTCTCATCTATTGTACGAATATATGCACAAGCGCCGTATGCATCTTGTGATGCGTCTGAAAAAATATGTAGTTCCGTACGATGAGTGTGAGCTGCCCTAACACATCGTGGAATTTTAATGTCGTGTAAATGTTTTTGAATCGAATCTATGAATTTATGGAATTTTTCTGTGACGTCACTCGGTACTAGGTCATCCCAGTCGATTTTACATAGCCACAGCTTTTGTAAAATGATCTTAGAAATTATGACAACAGGCCCTAGGAGACCTAAAGGGTCATAAATTTGAGAAATGATTGACAACATCTTTCGTTTAGTTAATTGAGTGTTATCGCAGTTCTTACCTAACTCGGACGTAAAATGAAGTAGGTCATTTTTATTATGCCATCCTAAACCGAGTGTTTTTGTTTGTGTATGCTCGCCTATTGCCAACTCTTTTGACGAGTTTGTCGAGGTTACGTCACAGTTAAATGTCCATTTACGTAATGGGTAACAATATTGCCTTAAAATTTGTGATATTTTTTCGCAAATATTTATTAATTCAGCAGGATCATCGCATCCTGTAATTAGATCATCAACGTAAAAGTCCTCTTTGATAATGCGCGATATTATTTCATCGTCGCATTCCTGTGCTACCTGTTGTAGGCATCGCATACTAAGGTACGGCGCTGACGCAGTGCCATACGTCACGGTATTTAACCTATACACGTCTATCGGATCCGAAGAGCTTTCTCTCCAAAGTATAAGCTGTAAATTACGCTGGTCTTCATGAATGAGCGTCTGTCGAAACATCTTCTCGACGTCCGCGCTTGCTACCCAATAATATTGCCTAAAGCGTAATAAAATCGAGAAAATATCGTTTTGAAGCCTAGGTCCGATAAACTGTAAATCGTTTAAGGATTTATCAGAGGTAGTGGCGCAGCTGGCGTCAAATACTACCCTTAATTTAGTTGTAGTACTACTCTCGCGAAATACGCCGTGATGCGGTAAAAAATAGTGTGGATCACTGTACTCGTTTATTTTTGTCATGTGACCTAAATCCCTATATTCTCGTATAAAATCCGCATACATACGTTTATATTGAGGCATACGTTCTAACTTCCGTTCTAACGAGAGAAATCGTTTATAGGCAACCGAATATGAGTCACCCAACAAATCAGCTGACTCCTTTAGAGGTATTCGAACTGAAAACCTACCATCTATTTCCCGTTTTGTCGTATTTTTAAATATTTCCTCGCATTTACGTTCATCACAGGTAAGTATATTTTCGCGAGGGCTACTATCCTCCAATTCCCAAAATTGACGTAGTTGTAAATCGATAGTTTGTGTAAAATTGCATTGAATGTTTTGTTTACAACGCATTTTATTCGTATGAATTGGTCCGGAAATCAACCAGCCCAATTTCGTATCTTGAAGGTACGGACCACTTTTTAATCGTATTTTATTATCGTTTAAAATTTCCCAAAATAAGTCCGCACCTATTAATAAATCGACTTCCGAAGGTAGATAATAAGTAGGATCAGCAAGCTCGATGTTGTTTGGAATTCGTATAGTCTCAACATCGATACTCACGGGCGGTAAGAATGACGTGATACGCGGTAAAACAAAACATTGAACGCTCGTAGAAAAATCGTTTAACTTTGAGTGAATAATCAAATCGCATAATTTATTAGAGTGTGACACCGATTGTCCCACACCTGATATTCGAACAGTGGACTGTAAAAACTTCGTATACTTAATTCGTTTACAAAATGTTTCCGAAACGAAACAATGTTGGCTCCCGTTATCTAGGAGCGCTCGTGCCGTGTGTCGCTTATTATTATCGTCCAGTACCTCGATTAGCGCTGTAGATAATAGAACTGGTCGCGTCAACACCGGCAGAGGTGTATTTTGTGTTTGATTCAATGATGAATGCAATACAGTTGATTTTAATTGTGACGTACTGGATGCAGTATGTGATGACGTATTAACACAGTTGAGGGAATCTTTATGTAGTAAGCTGTTATGTTTTTGTTTACATTGCTGACAAGGGCCGAAAAAACAGTCTTTAATCAAGTGACCTGGACGTAAACAATTGGGACAAAGGTTGTTATCATTGACTAATTTATGTCGATCCTCAACAGACAAATTTAAAAACATACTACATATGTATAACGCGTGATTCCCACGACATAATACACAAACACGATTACGTTTAGCTGATTTATTGTTTTCCGATTTCGCAGCCACATAACTATAACTATGTGCTTGCACTGCTGGAGATTTCACATTTTGAGACTGTTTATTACTATTATTGAATTTATTAAAGTTGCTGTTATTAGAATTGCTATTATTATTATTCACGTTTATCATTTCTAATAAATCAGCTCGGTTCTTGAGAAAGGTCAGCAAATCGTCCAGTTTCAACTTACGGTTAGAACTATTTGTAATTAACGCGCCCTTGTGATTCTCCCACTCACGTTCAGTGGATGAATCGAGTTTACATACGATTAAATACATAATCAGAGTGTCCCATGACTTGGTGGGTTCTCCTAATGATTCTAGGGCACGTAAATTACGCAAAATAGTGTCAATTAGTTTTCTAATAAGTAAAGGTGATTCCCTATTCATATTTGGCAAAGAAAACAACGACTTTACATGGTTGTGTATCAAAAGACGATCGTTTTGGAATCTATTGACTAATAGTTCCCACGCATGAACATAATTTGCATCTGTTAATTCCAATGCGCCTATGACCTGAAGTGCACTACCGCTAAGCGATGACCGCAAATAATGGAACTTTTGAATCGCATCTAAATCGGTACGGCAATGAATCATAGTACAATAGGAATTTTTGAATTCTAGCCAGTTGTCATAAGAACCGCCAAAGGTGGGTAATTTAATATCAGGTAATTTAATTTGCATCGACTGACCTTTTTTGCATAAATTACCGCTATTCGTAACAATATCATCACTATTGTCTTCCAAAATCGATTTAGCAAGAGAAATACATCCGTAATACTGTTCCTCAAAACTTTCTCGATATTCAATAAGACTTACAAGATCATTTTCATCAGAGATTTCCTCTATTTTACTTTGTAATGCATTAAATTCATCAAATACAGACTCCAATTGAGAAATTCTTAATTTTAATTCAATTAATTGAGGCTTTGTCAAATCGATATTTTGTAATTTTGAAATATATTTATCGAAAGACGTTAATCGAGCTTTGAGTACTCCTCTTTGCCTTTTTAGGTCTGTAACGGATGTTTTTAAAGAAGTAGAACGTTCTTTGGAGGCTGACCGACTACCCTCCCTAGAAGATGTTTTAGGAATTCTAAGCTTAGGATTTGCAGAAACATATTCCTCATCGCTCATTATGGGAAGAAATTAGAAAGCAAGGAGTACGTACGGTTTTTTGCAGGATCACCTTATTCGCTTACGGCGCACAGTAGGCTGTGACGTTGCAGTTGTCACGAACACCACAAACGGCTGGAATTTTGAAAAATAACACTGTTTCAGCACTAATCGATTAGGATGGGACGTGAAAAGGAAGGATAACACCTGACCGTTGATCCGATTGATGTGTCTTGGCCTGGTTCCTCGTCTTTGGCTTCAGTTTCAGGATACGCGCCGGGCAACGACTTCCGTGCAATATCTTGAGTCCAAGGCTCCGTCCGACTCGTAGGACCAATGTTTCGACGTTTAATTAAATGAAGAACGCTGACTGAAGAAATAATTCGTGTATTTTGATTACTTTTCAGATTAATTTACAACCGTTGTTCGTTCGTGTTTTCTTGCTGGTAATCGAGTGAAGTTGACGCGGGCCGCCCCCGCGCTCCCCTCCAGGCTCCTTGCTCGTATACAACTTCAGACGTATTATGTGCGCTGATGCGCCGATAGATGGCGTTAACAACCACCTTATTGACATCTTATTGACCCCTATTACGTCACCTCATCGACCCCATTCACATCTTATTGACCCCTATTTACATCTCATCGATCCCCATTCGCACCTTATTGTCCTCTCGTTTACATCTTATCGACCTTCGTCCGTCCACAATGAGGGAGTGTAAAATGGCTTACAAAAATGTGATAGGAATTGAATTTCATTTGGATGAAATATGATTGGTTATTTAAAAATATTTCTCCGTAACGCTCCGCCTCGGTGGAAACCGAGCCTTAGAGGCTTGGACTTTTTTATCGACTTTTTAGACACGGATCAATGGATGCTTCATCATCATCATTTCAGCCACAGGACGTCCACTGCTGAACATAGGCCTCCCCTAATGCTTTCCACGTTGATCGATTGGTAGCGGCCTGCGTCCAGCGCTTCCCTGCTACCTTTACGCAATGGATGCTTATCGTTTACCAAATCGATTAAAATTGTTTATTATTTGTTTCCAGGTGCTAATTATCATCCAAATCCCAATATGCTTCCACCGTTCGGTATGCGGGTAGATAATTCAATGGGCTCGAGTGGGCTGACATCCGGGGCGCTGCCCGGGGGCCTCCCGTCCGGGGGCCTGGCGTCCGGGGTGATGTCCGGGGGCCTCCCGTCCGGAGGCCTGGCGTCCGGAGGACTTTCCGGGGGCCTGTCGTCTAGTGGGCTGTCCGGTGGCCTGTCGTCTAGTGGGCTGTCCGGCGGCATCCCGTCCGGGCCGCTGTCCGGGGGCATGCCGTCGATGACGGCCATGCCAGGCATGAACTATATGCTGAGCCACCAACAGATGATGCAGAATCAACAAGTGCAGCAACAGGCACTTGTGAACGGATTCGATGCGCCACAGTCGGCTGTGAGTTTGTATTCATATTTTACCTTTCAATGTTTTTTTTATGTTTGAATAGTATTATTCGTTAAGTTATTAGTATCAGAAAAGCTTACAATTCGTTTACTTTTAATATGTTGTCTCTTAAAAGAGCACTTTTGCACGTACTTATCATAAATGTTCTGCTTAGTTATGCATGCATGTTTCACCAGTGATTTCCCATGACAGAAAAAAGTTCATTTCCATTGGTGCCACGCGCCACTGTAAGGAGAGGGAGTAAAGTCCGTCTCTCATACAGTGGTGCCAACTACAAATACGTAGTCTTAATTATATGTATTATGAAATACACAATTTATGTTAGAATCTTATTTGGGCAAACTTAAAATGTATGCCAATTCATCTGTAAATGTAATATGTTGCTTGTGTGATGTGAAACAAAGTGTTTATCTGTCTATCTCTTTATCTTTTGCAGAGCGAAGGAAGGTACCTCGCAGAGAACATGGACAAGTTCTTCACAGACTTCCACAAGGCGCAACAGCTCCGAATCCTCTCGCGCGGCGCTGACGACTTCCGCCCGCGCGCGCCGCACAATATGCTGTCTGCTTCTAGCCTCGAGCGCGAACACAAGCACAGGTAATGACTTGTTAATACTGCAAGCACAGGTAATCCTGTGGCGAGTAAAAGTACAGCTGAAATAAGCACAGGTACTGTTGCGACTAGCACAGGTGCTGCGGTGACTAGCACAGGTGCTGCGGTGACTAGCACAGGTGCTGCGGTGACTTGCACAGGTGCTGCGGTGACTAGCACAGGTACTGCGGTGACTAGCACAGGTACTGCGGTGACTTGCACAGGTGCTGCGGTGACTAGCACATAAAATGCCTTGCTACTATGGCAAGCACAGCCTCTCCAAATACAGGCACTGACTCGCAGCTGTGGTGGGCACAGGTGATGTTGCGGTGAGCACAGGTACTGCCTCGCTGCTGCGGCGAGCACAGGTCCTACAGGTCCAGGCATCCAGTATCAGTGCCTCGTTCGGGGCACTGACACTGGACCCCAGAATAGTCCAGCGGTCGATGAGGATCGAACTTGCGTTCTAATGTCATATTGGCAGTCTGATGCCACCTTTAAGCTATGTATTTTATACCTTTACAACTGTCGATTTTTTTCTGAATTTTAAAGCTGTATGTATGTATTGCAAAGAAATTATAGCTCACATAACTTCTTGTCCGTTCCAGAATGAACAATTTAAGAAGCACAGAAGCCAACGGCGGCCGCGCCGCGGGTGACGGGGACGACGACTTAGACTTCGACCCCTTCAAGGAAACACAGAAAGCGCTCGCGGAAATGATGGAGTCGGAAATGATGCAGAACACAGTTTCTAGCGGGTATGTATGCAATATGAGGTGTGTGCATGTTGGCCTTATTTGAAATAATGGGGTTACTTAAGGAGTACCTTACCAGAATATCGTATATTCATTGCTATCGTGATTAGATTCTAGAATACTTTGAACCTCTTATTAATAACAGTTACACCCTAGTTGAACTCTGGTTTAAGTCGTCATTTAGTATGGAAATGTCATTTTAATTCAGTGTTCATTCCGGGTGTAAATTTTTATTTATAAGGGGGTGAGAGCGTTGACGTGCTTATAAGCTCGCCATGTCCAACAAGGACGGTAGCGGTTTCATACCAACATTTTAAATGTGCGAGCATGTTGGTGCGGCGTCTTTCCGTTCTATACATAGCCAGAACGCAAGGGTGTGAAACTAATCGAGTATAGTTTGGAGATGACTTTTTTTACTAAGCTCCTCCAAACTATACACGACCAGTACGCATATGCTGCGTACTGCTCGCGTATACTTTGTAGTGACTCAGGTCAATTATCTTACTCCAAAATATACATCGCCAGTACGCATACGGACTAATCATGTACAGTCGTGGTCAACTAATTAGGGACGTTATATGACTAAAACACAAGACCGTCTCTCCAGTCCAAAAAAAAATCTTCACGAGGCTTTGTAGCTTGTGCCTTTTAATAACAAGTAATTTGGCTAGTATTCTAAATATTTACAGGCCAGAAGAGAAACTAGATAGTTGCGATCAATATTTTTAAAATAAATAAATCATTGCCACCTACACATTTATTGACCTAGGGATGGACAACTAATTAGGGACACGTAACACTTTCACTGTAAATGTAAATAAATTGGAAATTATTTAAGTGTTTATTACATAAAAAGTTTTCATTAATAAATATAGAATACAAAACAAAATCATCAAACGTATTTTTATAACCAATATGGTTGGTTTTGTTGGTTATAACCATTTGACATTGGCGCGGCATGGATGCAATCAAATCATTACAGGTTTCTAAAGAAATATTATTCCAAACACCATGGAATGCCATGAAAAGCTTATTTTTAGTGCCAGTACGTTGAGCTGCAACTTTTTCCTTCGTTTCATACCATAAGCTCTAATAGGGCCTAAGTCTGAGTTGTTTTCGGGCCTATCTAGTACCGTCACTGACTGTTGCGCTAGGAACGATTAAACAGAGAACGCTGTATGTTTTGGGTCGTTATCGTGTTAAAATGTTCATGAGACTGGTAAGACTTCTTCAGCATACGATAGCATCGTTTTCTCCAATATTTATTTGAATTGGAATTGCTCAAGTTTAACTTCAGTTCTTTTTATAGGTTACACTCTATGTCCAGAAAAACAGCCCCAGATTTTAATATTGCCGCCACTATGTTTCAACTGCTTCTTCGTTTACTTTGGTATCATTTCGGACTTTACAGGTCGTCGCACGTATTGTCTGTCATCGGATGAAATAAGATTTATCTTGGTCTCATCAGAAAACAGCACATTTATCCATTGAGCAAAAGCCTAATGTCCATACTTTCTTGCAAACGCCAATCTTGCTTCTTTGTGATCCATCTTCAGTAGTGGAACTTTTCGAGGAACTCTTCCTACAAGCTTTGCCTCCACCAGTCGCCTTCTGACGGTCCTCGCAGATACTTCAGCAGTCGGTTCCGGTCCAAAAATCTCGCTCTTGATCAGAACGGAACCCTTAAAGGGGTCTCTCTTTGCGAGAGTGACCATTCTGCGATCATCTTGTGGGGTTTTTTTTATTGGCCTTTTCCTTCTAGGCATACTTTCTGTGGTTTCATGATTTTGAAATAAGCCACTGCATCGTACATTCATGATTTTGGAACATTTCAGATGATCTGCAATTTACCGGTATGGCCATCCACACTGATGAAGATTGATTATAACTTAGCGCATTGTTGCTTTTCTTTCAGCCCATTACCTTTAATAATTTGATGAGTTTTTAACTCGCAAGATAAGAATAACACTTTTCAAATTGACGTCGAAATTACAAATGAACAGAATAAAAGTTATTACTTTTTTTTTTTTAATTTAGAAGGAAAAACTTAAGCGTCCCTAATTAGGTGGCCAGACCGTCTGTACCATAATTACCGATTCATGTGATTTGATTAAGATTTTTTATTAAGTTAGTAAGTTTTTTTTTGTTGTTATTGTATTCTATAAATAGAGTACTTGATAGTCAATATGTGTACAAAGTAACAGTCAGTAATATCGAATGAAGCTCACAATAATAGGATATGAACACTTAGTATTGCTTAGTATTCTATCTGTCCCTAATTAGTTGACCACGACTGTATGTATTGTAATAAGTGCGTGATTACAATTTATACGCGAGTAGTTGCATGCTAGTCATTTTGTCTTATTGACCTCTCTTTCTATTACATATTAATTCATATCTGCGTGTCTATTTTAAACATTGAATCATCTTTCGACACGTATTCTGCCATAGAAAAGATATTTGTTTTTGGGGCTGATATTTAATTTTCACCAATTCTCGAATAACTCTTAAATTAAGAATTATGTAGGTATGGAAATATGTCAAAATGATTTTGTTCTTGAGATAAAAGTTAATAAATAAAATAAATAATAAATAAATATCCTTAGACATTTTACATTGCGCTTCTAGTCCCAAACTAAGCAAAGCTTGTACATAATACTAAGTATTAAACATACATACTTATTTTTTTTTGTAAATACATACTTACTATACATAGAAAACACCCAGTCCAATACAAACAAATATGTTCATGCACACAAATGTTTGTACTGTGCGGGAATCGAACCCGCTACCTCCGGAATAGTAGTCCGTTTCGAACCACTACACCAAACGGCCGATAATACAAACCTAGCATTTAAAGTCTCGCATAATGTATAATAATGCACGTTGAACTTTCTTCTCTCACTCTCTCTCATTTTAAATTAATTTATGATTACACTAATAATTGTTATTTAATTTGAAATCTACCTAATCAATTTAATTTCAAAAACCACTTACAATAGTGTTAAAAATCTAGATTTATTATAGATTCAGTAAAATAATAATATTTTATGTAATAATATCGAATAAATGTAATTTTAAATATAATTCCATATTTTACTAAATCAATATCAACTAAACACACTCTAGTCAAGTGTAAGTGGTGTAGTAGAAACTAATCGAGTATAGTTTGGATATGACTTTTTTTACTGAGCTCTTCCAAACTATACACGATCAGTACGCAAAATTCGTGTATAGTTTGGAGTCACAGATTTACAAACGGGCACTACAAAATATACACGAGCAGTTTCCTATGGGTGCGTTCTGGTCATGTATAGAACGGAAAGACGCGTTGGTGCGTGTAGACGTACCTTTTGCCACACGCGCAACCCGTATAAACGTGAGCCGCGGAGTTACCACTACCGGTTCAAGCGAACACGCCGAAATACGCCCGTGTACGAGAATTCCGGTTTTTTGAAGAGCGCGTGTAAGGTCCTGCATCAGACAGCGATAATCGCGCGGTTGCTGGACAGCTCTCATACATTTGCATCAAACCGTAACCGCACGGTTACCGCTTCAGTGCATCGCTAATGTGAACCACCCAGAAACCACGCGGTTATCGTGCGTGTGAACAAGCGCTAAACATGTTTACTGAAACCGCATATGCCCAGAAAAATACGCTACGCACGCGTATTCTTGTGTATGATGGAAGAAAATAAAGAAAATGGTGTACTAAATACTGTGCAGTATTTAACTGCCTAAATAATAATAAAAACACAGAATGTACTTTTTTAAGTTGCCTCAAGACACTGAGAGGTAAATAAGTAGTTAATATTATTCATGATAATTCATGCTAAATCATGTATTTCCTCCGCCATTTTCCGCAGTTTGGCACCTCACGTCACATCATTTTACCGAAGTCAGCCCTATAGCTTCGGCGCAGTGCCGATCACTGACGTTTGTCAACAAAATGGTGCTTGACTCTTGAGACAGGCTAAATTATACCATATTGTTAATGACATTCAGCACACATTTTTTTAAATACCTTCGCGAAGTAAAACTTTAGAAGTTTTTGTGTGAAAATAGCCTCTAACCGTAAGTAATAAGTGCGCTATCCGCTTGCAGGGACAGCATGGAGCGCATGCGGCGCGCGCGGCTGCCGCCGCCGGGCTTCGCCGCGCGCGCGCCGCTCCACCACGCCCACCACAACCACCACAACCACGCCCACAACCAGGGTTAGAACAAACACATTTTATTATCACTAAGGCTCAGTTGCACCATCATACTTTAACAGTAACTAAACAATTACCGGTGTTCTTTGTATGGAGTTTGGCAGACTTTTGACGTTTGTTAAATTTAAAGTAAGATGGTACAACCCAACCTAAGGCGGTTATCACACTGCGCCGCGCTCCGCCGCGGTACGCGGAACGACAGATTTAATCATTGTATGCAAGTACCTCAGTTTGTATAGAAAACACGCGCGACACAACACACTGACAACGCGTCTGCGCGCAGCATTTTTTATATGAAATCACGCGCTCCGCGGCGGAGCGCGGCGCAGTGTGATAACTGCCTAATAGTACGAGAAGGGACCGTAAGATACCCTACGTCACTTAATACTAAGATAAGCTCCATGGCACACGTTCAGAAAAGTTGTGATAAGCTTGGAACAATTAATGAATAAACTCCGATTTGGCCGAAAGTAACGTTCACCCACCCATAAGGTAGACGGATGGCGAAATGAAGATAGCATAGCAGTCAGCCCTATCGTATCGGCACAGTACCGATCACTGACGTATGTAAACGAAATCGTGCTCGAAGCTAAATTACACCATATTGGTGACAACATTGAATAGACATTTTTTTTAATACCTTCGCGAAGAAAACTTTTTACTAACTTTCTGTTAAAACTTTTTGTTTATACATATTATTATTCTGTGCCCGTATTTCAGCCGCGGCCATTACCGCCCACACACAGTTCTTTAAAGATAATGTTTCCCCGCAGGTTACAACACAAACAGCGCAATGTTCGCGGACTGGACGCAGATGGACCCCGCCATCATGTCGACGTCGGTGGCGGGCGCCGGGGGCCACGCGGGCGCGGGGGGCCACGCGGGGGGCCACTCGGGGGGCCAGCAGGAGCTGCTGGCGCGCTTCAGCCAGCTGGGGCTGGGCGGGCGCGCGGCGTGGGCGGCGCCCAAGCTGCCGTGGGCGGGGGTCCCGCTGCCCCCCGGCTTTGCCCCCTCCAAGCCCCCCCAACGGCCCGCCGAATGTGTCGACGCCAACTAAGTCGCCCCCCGATAATGTATTTTCCGTTCGGCCCTGTCGTCTCTTTCCGTTGGTGATGTGATCGATAAATCTTTGTATTGAGAGGAGCGTATTTTAAACGAGAGAAATATGATAACAAAGGAATTTGTAAAATAAATTAACCTATTTGTTTTATTTAAAGTTTGATTTTTCTTTTCTTTTTCGTTCGGTCCTCGGCTCGGCCTTTTCTATTATCATATTTCTTCTTCCGATTTCGTTCTTTCCGTGTCTCGGAGCGCGTTGTATGTATATTCGTTATATGTTATATATTTACTAGAATCATATCCCTGTTACGACAGATTATATTTTCTATATTAAAATGAGATGCCAATTTACTCGCTGTTCCATTTGTACCTTATTGAGCCAATACCATGAAAAGGATCATTAAAATTAAAACGAGATTATTATAACGCTCTCTTTTAATGACACCTGAACCTTTGATTACGAAAGGAATGATGAAAACGTGTTAAATTACAAATTAATTACAAGAGACAAAAATCAAACATGTTCATTTACCTATACAAAGATAAATTTATTATTTTAGCTTCATTCACTACACTATCATCAATGATAGATGTGCTCAAGTACATCTAAAAGTTACGCGTATGCTGAGATGCAAGATGCAAATAGACCCAAACAAGAGCTTAACAACTTTCTTTTTAACGCTGTGGATACCCGATACATTTTTCGAAATGCATACTAATACGTGTTGGTCTAACTGTGCCGGCTCGTCTGCATCTCAGTTTACGAGTACCTGCACATTTTGTAGATGAGTCATAACATTTCCCATGTGCATACACATTTTTACAGAAGATTACGTTTTAGATGACGTCAAGGAACGTCTATTGTGGTCTATATCACTGCCTTTAAGGGGCGCACATCAGTTGGCGCCACTAGCGAGTAAGGTCATGTCGCTTGTGACAGACAGTGGCGCCTTCTGGTGACCGCTGAAGCGGTAAGAGGTCTATCGCATTTGCAATCGCCACTGGCGATTGATAGGACCTTACTCGCCAGCGTTTCCACCAGAGATGTGCGAGGATGCGTAGCGAGGGATGTGTTTGTAAAGAACCAATAGCGAAGTAAATGAAGCTAGAATAGCTTCAATACTCAATACTTTTTGCATTCACAGTGTAGATAAGGTCTTACAGAAGGAGTCTTCCTTACAAACACATCCCTCGCTACGCATCCTCGCACATCTCTGGTGAAAACAGAGCCTGAGGAAACCCTCAATATACTCGCGGTCCTAGAGTTACATCTTCTTGTCAATAAAACCCCTCGGGTCCGGGCCGTCCCAAGGAACCACGGTGCCGTCGTGCCACACATAGAGACCGGTACCTGGGGGGTCCAAGACCAGCTTCAGAGCCAGTTGGGCCCCCTGTTCTGGAGTCACGGACCCCGCGCCGCGTGTCATGTCTGATATCACGTAGCCGGGGTGCATGCAGTTCACCGTGATGCCTGAAATGAAATTGGAAGATTATACAGGAGTTTTTGAGTAAAATTATTAACGCTGTTTTAAGTGAGATCTCGGTAATAATTTGCTGACATGCGTAAGTTTTTTAAAAAAACGTGAGCGTCGTTAGAGGCTGTTGATTTCAATATACGAGTATTTTAATATTTGGGGGTAAGTGCGCTACGACCTTACTAATTTTGTTTTGCATTTAATATTTTGCTTAAAGATTTATGCGCGTTTCTAGCCTATAGAATAGATACGTATTTTTTTCTTGAGAGCTATAGTCTGGTCCGTGAGCACGTAGAATTTTGTCCAATGACCCCAAGCTACCCATCCTTATTGCTCGCGCGCAATTATGTTGCTATCGCGCTCGCACACTCATTGCGGGTGCCAGTCGCACAGTCGCGACAGCAATATAATTACGCGCGAGCGATAAGGATGGGTAGCTAGGGGTCATTGGACAAAATTCTACGTGCTCACGGACCGGGCTTTAGAATATTTGAAGCAATTAAGTACTAATAAATATTACATTATTATACTTACCTTTATCAGCTAATTGTCTACTAAGCATAAAGGTATACGCGTTCACTCCTATCTTAGAGATCACATACGGCGAGTCACCCCATCCATCTTCTATTTCCCTTCCCTCCTTCACGGATTCCACGTAACCGTTCATCAGTTCCTTCAATTGTGGCAAAGATAACTCCTCCGATATAAATTTCTGTCTCAACACCTCTGAAGGGATCCGAGAGAGATGACCAGATGAGCTCGAAATGTTCAAAATTTTCCCGCCATTTTTGATCAGTGGCAACATTGCTTCAGTAAAGTTTGCCAATGCGAAAAAGTTGACTGAAACGGTCTGTTCGGCTTGGAACTCCTTCGGCTCTATAGCGTCTTTTAAGAATAAAATACCAGCGTTGTTAACGAGAATATCTATTTGTTGATGATTCTCTTCTATGTAGTCGCGGAAATTTTTGATGCTGCTTTCGTCTGTGACATCCAGCTGGTGGAAAACTGGTGATAGTCCCAGATTCTTTAACTCCTCACACGCAGACTGTCCCCTCCTTTGGTCTCTTGATGTCAAATAGACGGTGCCATTCCAATTAGAACACAGTGCCTTGACTATTGCGAATCCTAGGCCTTTATTAGATCCTGTCACTACAGCCACTTTTGTAGACATTTTTGAAGGAATATTGCTGGGAATCTAAAGTATGGAAATTAATACTTAAGTATGAGACAAATAACTGTCTTACTTTTGAGAAGTAGGCATTTAACCTGCTTATCTCATATTGTAACACAAATATTCCACATTGTTAGATAAGAAAACATAAATGTATATTTTCTCGATTTCTAAGTGGGTCTCTTTTACTCGTACAAAGTATCAATGTTAACCTGAAAATATATCTGCTTTTTAGTCTACTTATGTATTTATGGGCTCTACCAATAAGTAATGTGTTTGGTGTTTATAAGACGAAGGCCACTTCCAACCTACGCTATTGTGCGTACGCGCAGCGATTGCGTCATCTTCGAAGTTGTTTTGCCCCTACTATTTTATTCGAAGTCACTGAATTCTCACGGATCCATGAACAACAGACGGATGTTGAGACATCCACTTAATCCTTTTTATTAATGTATTGCTTTGATAAAGCAAGAAATACCTATTTACTTAATAAAGTTAGAAAAAACTATGCGCTTTTGTTAATCTAAGACTACGGTATTCGTTCATGCAAGTTCTCCAGATAAAATAAAATAAAATTCGTTTTAAATATTTATGTAGATTCATCTTCGTCATTTATTTAAACTTATTTACACAATGAGCAGGGTGCAAATGGCTAACTTAATACCATGACGCATTTTCCTCCAGTCAAAATGGTTCGATCGAGTTCTTGCAGTAGTGGTTTGAATCCGTCAATACCACAGACAAAGTAGAGGATCCTTAATACCACCCGAGACGTCGACGATTTTAATTTGCTTATCTCCGTGTAGGTGTAGGTATTATAAAAGAAAATTCTCTCAGTAGACCGACGATCTTATTACTACACTATATGCACGATAATGATTGTTCTGACTTTATTTCTCCCTTTATCCAACGATATTTTTTTTTATATCAATAAAAAGATCAGTAACCACATCGTAACTTGTAAACCAACCTTTTAACAAGACACTATCGAAAAAGCGCCATCTACATTAATCACAACACAACGCTTATCAACAAAGTAACAAAAACATTCTCGAATTGTTCATCGAAGTAGAACCACCAAGTTTGTGAAGATTCTAGAATAAATAGACAAGAAAATGACCCGTGATTTGTTCAGTCCTTTCGGAGATGAGGTGGTTTTGCGCTCGATAGACTGGCTGGAAAATTTTCCATGGAGACAGGAAAATTTAGCCACCAAAAAGGATTCTTATGAGGTTCACTTCAACGTGAAAGGGTTTGCCCCAGAAGAAATATCAGTGAAGACTGCTGACGGGTATATCGTGCTGAAAGCCTTCCATGATGAGAAGAAAGATGAATTTGGGTATATTTCCAGAAAGTTGATTAGAAGATACCCTTTGCCAGATGACTGTGTGAAGGAAGATGTGCTGTGCAAACTGTCTTCTGATGGGATTCTGACTGTGAAGGCGCCTCGGAAGCTGGTGAAGAATAATACAGTGATACCGGTGACAGTGAAGGCGAAATTATAAAGTGGTCGTCTTCAAATGTTGTTAGTAATGTGGTGAAGTTAGCTAGGTACTTGAAATCGATTTGTTTTGGACTGTGGACTCGATGCGTTAAACGTTACAATATTGATAGATATCGTGATCGGATCGTAACAGGTGATATTTTGCATTAAAAAAATTGTAAGGATAATGTGCTCTCGACTATTTAATAAAGAATTGTAAATATAGATATTAAAAAAATATTTTAAATATTTGCGTCCTGTTTTAATTTTCTATTTTAAAATTTATCAGTTCCTTTGTACACATAGTCGCAGGTTCGAATCCCGCGAATATTTTGTTTCAGTAGTAGGTACATACTTTAGTACCTACATAGGTATTCCATTGGGATGGGAAACATAATAATTTGATGAAAGACTATTACTGTCTGGTAATATTCATTGTAAAAATCAGCTTTTTTATTAAGCGTGTAAAAGATTAATATGGTCGAAAGAGATTACCTTATCGTTCAGATCGCCCTTATCTTAACACTTCACACCATGATACCTACATAATTATAACTTTAAGTTACGGTAGCTATCGAATCTTGAATTTTTTCCTCCAACTCGGCCTATATAAAAATGATCGACAAAAATTAACACTTATTGGTATGATCATGTTTTATGTAGCATGTGAAACAGGAGTCAAGAATGAAGCGAGAGAACGAAAAAAACATGGAATTCAAGGAGCCTTCTATAGGGTCATTGAGTGCATTTACTTACCCGCGACAGGTAAGTATGGCATATGAGACATACTCGTAAATGCAAGTAGGTATAATGCAATACAACGCCTTGAGTGTCATGTTTAATCTATCTATAGGATATTATACAGGGTGGTCACTTTAGGTACTGTTCAAACAAAAAGCTTTATCACTACAACTTCTTATCCAAATTCTCAGAAAAAATAAAAACATCCCCTAATTGGCTGAAACTGGTGACATTTTGTATGGAAAGGTTAATTAAAAAAAAATTTATACTTATTTCTATTGGGGAAACTGCATTTGAGCACTAGAATAATTTGTTTGTGTGATCCATCTTAAAGGACGCAGCACACTTATTATCTATCAACCCGGAAAGGACATTATGACAAGCAGCGACACCCTGTATCAACACAGTGGACTGGAAGTTCTTGGTAAATTATAAGGTTTAACACTCTTTGTGTACTTAGTTATCTTCATCAGCATGACGTCTTTAATTTCTTAACGAGTTCCGCAAAGTGAAGAGTTGTTTCTATGTTATTTTCGTTGCACGGGTCAATTACCATCCAGGCAAGCGAATCTCACCACTATCTTCAGATTTTTACAGTTGAAAATGCCCTTGTTACATAAAAACTGTAATCATGGATGGATCCTAAGTCGTGATAATTCAGTATGAGGGCAGCGATGGTTTGAAATACTCGTGTGTGTATTTTATAACGATATCTCTTGGACGAACGTTGACACGCAAAGGTAAGATCGATAAAAGTTTGTGTAAGTTTTGTATAGTTTTTTAAGGTTTTCTTTCATGCCTTATTAAGTACCGAAAAGTTTATATTTTACTCAAAGATTGCTGCCTTGAACTTTTATAAAAATAAAGTGGCCAGAGAAGTGTTTTAAACTGGTAAATTAGAACCGATTAATAAGACTGAATTTGTAAGAAACTAAAGGCTGTTAATTGAAAGAGTTAAGAAATAGGTATTCAGTAAAGCTCTTACTTAAATAACGTAGAATTTATTAAAAATAGAACTATAAATAATTACTTCCTTCGAGCTAAAGGCCGTTCGGTCGTTCACATCAATGAACGCTCTGTGAGTGGTCCAATAAGAAGATTCCTTGCTTCGAGCACGTTATGTTAATAAGGTCCCATCGAAGCATTTGGGATACTGAGAACTTACTTAATTGTTTTTTTTTTTCAAGTTTAACTGACTTAAACAAAAAGTTTTCGCTCGCTCTGAAAGTTACCTATCATAACTCATGTAGAGCCAAGCATCTAATTCCACTACACGTCCTAACTCTACTAAACCTTAACCAAAATAATATGGCAATTACCTACTATACAATTAACTCCACCTCTCTCTTCTTTGTCGCTACACTCTTACCAGAGTGGTCGTGGTCGTCACACCCGGTTCGGTGGCAATCCTCACAATCCATCGCCATTCCTCTACCTACTTATAAACTCCACCTACTTAGCATGAGCTTGACCTTATGCTGAAAAATACTAATAAAGTTCGAATATTAGCATTAACATCAGCGGTTCATTCGTCAATAAATTTTTGAAGGCAAAATGACTTCGATTCCAACCGAATCGCTGGCGGAGTACATCGTGGTGGAGTACCGATGGGTGATCGTGATCCTGGCGCTGCTGCCGCTTTCTTTGGCCTGGAAGGTGTGGTCCACCCTCAGGAACTACGTGGTCTTCAAGATGAACAGCGCCCCGAAGATGCACGATAAGAAAGTCAAGAGTGTGCAGAAACAGGTATGGCTACACATTAATATCAATAACTTATCTCTCCTTCACCCATCGAAGCTAAACGCTTGAGATGTGCTCATTTTAAGTCAGATTTTGCAACTAATGTACTGAAGTTGAAGTTTACTAGAGAATATAGGTAAAAGTCGATGAGAGGAGTTCCATTAAGTTCTTCCATCAGGCATTACTTTTCCTAAATTAAGTTAAGTTAAATTGTTTATAAGTACTTAAATGTTATTCTGAGCTTTGTTACGTCTTGTTTGAATAGTGTAATTGGTACTGCCGTTCTATTCATGAATAAATAAATAAATTTTATTAGTTTCTTTAAAAAACATTTTCACTTAAAACAGAAACAGTAAAAAGGCTAACTTACCTGGCATTCTCCTCCAGTGGCTCCAGTTAACCTTTGTTCTTTCTTTTTATTTACCTCAAGAGTCTAGAGGGTTAACTACTTACCTAGAGTTATTCTCTTTTGACCCTTTACATTCAGGCTAGACTCCTGAAAGGGACATCGAAGGTTTAGGATTTATTTCCGGTTTAAGTTGCTTAATTAACTTTTCAAATTTAATAAATAGAAGATGAGCACGTTCACACTGGAAATCTGGTCTCAATTCAGAAACCGGGTGTAAATCAATTTGATTGTTTGATAACAAAGAATTAATCTGAGATTGGTAGACACCTGTGTGTAGTACCAACAATGACTACTTCCTTAAGTAGGTACCTACCCATTTTTATGAGTCTTGTTTTTGGAGATGGTTTACTGGATTTGCTTTGGCCAGACATTGAATCCATAACCAGCAGAGTAGGTACCTAAGGTTAATCCATGCTATTAAACAAAAATATGGATTCTCGTTTTGGAGTCTCTATATTTTTTTATCCGCCTCTGTGGTCTAGTGGTAATTAAGACCACCTGCTTCAGACGCAGAGGTCCCGGGTTCGATTTCCAGTGGGGGCAGATTTTTCTGTTCGGTTTGGTTGGTGGTAGGGCTTGTTCTAAGTCCGCCTGGCTAGCTACCACCATCTTACCTAAGTCTGTCGCCATAACAACAATGTTAACAGCATTGTTGTGTTCCGGCAGTTAGAGGTAAGATAGCCAGTTCCTCCGTGTTTGAGGATTCCGAGTGAACCTTGCTTCCACCTTCGGCCTGATCATCACCTACCATCAGGTGAGATACAGGCTAAGAGCTTCCTCGTTGTGGATAAAAAAAAAAATTAAGCGAATCGAATGTTGCATTAGGTAACTTATTTATATTTATGTATTGAGGCCATGCAAGTAAAGTACCTGAATGGGTCATAGGTGCAGATAATCTTCCAATAAAGACATTGCTTTATTGGAATATTCCTAGATATTACCTCTTTTTAATGGTCCATTTACAATACCTATTGTGATAAGGGTGAATCGAGCCAAGTAATGTAAGAAATGCAATAAAAAATTATATGTGCAAAACGATTAAGGTACCTACTTAGTGACAAGTCGTGTGATGTTATCGTTTTATTTGGCCTTCTGATTTTTTGTCCAGACATCAGCAATTTACCGTAATACTTTTAAAAAGTGCGTGATACCGATTACTTAGCTATGCCACCTGTGAGATACGAACACGATAATTAATTAATAAGTCGATAGCAACGGAAGAAACTTGAGCTGCGATTATCATAATTTTTGACATTGTTTCTATATTTGATCACATAATTTTTCGATAAGGTATAATTAATTTGTAGGCATGACAATTAATGACGCTAAGTTAGCTCTTTGTTTTAATTAAATTTTTTGTAGGTACTCGTTTAAATTCGGAAATGAAAGCCTCGAAAACAAGATGAATTAAAAACGTACCTCCACAAAATTACAGCTCTCTTAGAGCTAATAATTTCTAAGCAAAACCTCGGACAGACAGACAGACGGGCATAACGAAACTATAAGGGTTCCTTGTCAGGACTACGGAACCCTAGAAACGGGTGTTTTTCTAAGTCTCAGACGGAAACTTCAGTTTTTTTCACCCTTCAGCTCAATGAGAGTTGATTTCAGTCAGAGCGAGAGAGCGAATGTGCTTTACCTATTGTCACCCCACCATGCATGTTAAACAGGGTGTTCATAGGGTCGACATTTTTCGTCGAAAACTTTTCTACGTCCTGCGTAACCTATGCGACACTTTGAACCTTTTTCCCGATGTCCGCGGTGGAAATGGTGGTCCCTCCTAGATGAAAATTTCCTATTCCAATATCATTTGCATTCCAGATCAAAGCCTGGCTCTCAGGCGATCGCAGCACGCAGCTGTGTACAGCTCGACCCACGTGGCAGACCATGTCCTTCCGGCAGGGCGTCTACAAGAAGACATTCACCAACATCAACATCAATCTCGTCGATGTGCTGGAGGTCGACACCAAAAACATGGTAACTACTGAGATATTTCCAGCAATGTTTTCGCTAGGTAACATTTCTTTAGTAAAGAGAAAATCTGCAGTTCTGTAGCAAGTGGTAACATTTCTATTTTAACAGAGAAATCTGGTAAATCTGCACCAGAAATGGGTAGATCTTGGGAATAAATCAGGCTGCCTGACACTACACTTCAAGTTATGTGCATAAAATAGCTGATTTCAAAGTGAAATAATCTTGAGGTGACTGTATAACACATTTTATACCTACTTCAGTCTATGTTTCAACAGATTTCTATCGTATTCTATTGAGTATTGACTGACATAATATTTCTGTCCTTGGTTTCCTAATATCGGAACGGACATAAGATCGGGTATCCTTCTGGATCATTCTTTCGCATATTCCAATGTTAGTAAAAGACAGTTAAGTCCTACGGGGCTATTCCCACCTCTCTTTCCCACCGCTGCAACTCTTTTGTAGCCAGGATCTACAGCTTGATCACCAATAAAAAAAACTCAACTAGTGGAGGTCATAGCCAGGTACACATAGGCCAGGTATACATACGGAAGCACGCTTAGCTAATGCACTAATATCATTATTATTTTTCCAGACTGTCCGCTGCGAGCCTCTAGTGACCATGGGCCAGCTGTCCCGAAGCTTGGAGCCCCTGGGCCTGGCCTTGGCGGTGGTTCCTGAGTTAGACCAGCTGACCGTGGGCGGGCTCGTCATGGGCACCGGCGTGGAGACCTCCTCGCACGTCTACGGGCTGTTCCAGCACATCTGCCTGCAGTATGAACTGGTGCTGGCTGATGGATCAGTTGTCACTTGTAGCAAGGTGAGCATTTTAAAAAAGGAGTTTGGATTGAAATCATCATCATATCATCATCTGCCTATAGCAGTCTACTGCTGGAGATAGGCCTTCCCCAATACCTGCTACTTTACCCTGGCACATCCAGCTTTTCGCAAATAGTCATTTCACCTAGCTAGACATCCTACATCCTTATCAAAAAACCTAACTTAACTTCCTAAATACAAATAAATAAATAAAAACCATTTGCTGGCCAGGATCTACTTCTGCATCTGTTTCCAGTCCAGGCAGTATTAGATAGGTACTAGGTATTCTTATGTACCTAGTTAGGTACAATATGTCCGAACCATCAGCTGAATGGTCACCACTTAAGAACTCATTGACCCATCGGTCATCGCTTCTTCTCAATTACGATTAATGTTTATCACGAGAATTGGTTTGCAGCCTTTTTTCGATTCGATCAATGAGTATTGGAGCCTGTTAGGTTATAATGTAGTTTCATGTATCGATCTCCTACTACTTACCTACCTCTTTATGTACTCAAAGGTAACGTTTTTTATTTCAGGATGAAAACCCAGATCTTTTCTATGCTGTTCCATGGTCTTATGGTACTTTAGGGTTCCTCACTTCAGTTGTCATCAAAGTAGTTCCAGCTAAAAAGTAAGAACCTATACCTACTTTTTATAAATTTTACTTACGGAATATTCTCAACTCCCGTTCCCACCGCTGTTACTCCTGTGAAGTCCTGTGTAGCCAGGATCTAAACTTGACAGCCAATAAAACCCATACTTAATATTTACTTATTACCTAACGCCAACTGCACTACTTACAAGGTAAAAGTTATTAATCCAATTATTAATTTTTCAGATACGTTCGTCTCGAATACCACCCTTACACCAATCTGGCGGAGCTATCACAGCGGTTCAGCAAAGAGTCTCTGGCACAGAAGCCTCACCAGTTCATCGAAGCCCTAGTCTACACCAAAAACACGGGGGTAGTCATGCTGGGCGACATGGTGGACGACGTCGGCTCTGATGGGAAGGTAGACAGAGATAAACATACCACAGAAACTGACAAATTGAGAAAAAATAAAATTGAAACGGCACAATTTACCCAAATAAATACCGGGTGCCCTCTTAGACGCATAACATTTTTCATCATAATTTAGTTTGGTATAACAGTATTTGCATAAAGTTTTTTTGCATAAACTTTGATATGCATAGTTTTCTAAATGCATAATGGTTTCTTAGGCATAATAATAACTTTCTCTAATTTTCAATACCATAATTTAAATAATCATAAATGTAAAGAACATAATTTTTATATACATAAAGTTTGTTTTTAATAAAATACTATAAACATAATTTAATTATTTATAACATTTAAAGTCATAAATATTGTCTATAAGAGCAACCAACATTGAAGAGTAAATAATTATGTATTTGTGATGTTGCGAACGATCCTCCTTCCACCTTTATACTCTTTCGGCCTATAGATTTGCAAAAACTAAATTCTCTGTATCATTGTCATTTTTGTTCTTAATTTTTGACCTGTTTCTTAGAAAACTTAAGCTCGTGAAACTACATTCTGTTTGATCTTGAATCCCTCTTATCTATTATAACGCACATATTATACAGTCCACATTTCTTTTACAACATTAAGCTTGCCTGGTCTGAAATTATGTTGATCCCGACTGGCCGTGGTCTCTTCCACGTGGTACTAGTCTGCCCTATACTAGAGTGTAATTTAAAAGCCGGAGGCGCGGAGGGAGTGCGGTCCTCGCTCGCTGTAACATATATCCGGCAGCCGTGCGAGCTGGAGCGGCTGAGGCTGGTCGCCGAAGGCGACCAGCAAGCCGAAGCTGCCGAAGCGAGCATGGCATGCCGGGTATATGTTACGCCAGAGCGGAAGGACCGCACTTCCCGCAGCGCCGGAGATAAGGCAATCCTAATGCTTGCTTGCATGCTTGCTTGCTTGCATGCATGCTTCCTTGCTGCTTGCTTGCATGCTTGCTTGCTGCTTGCTTGCATGCTTGCGTGCTTGCTGCTTGCTTGCATGCTTGCTTGCATGCTTGCTTGCATGCTTGCTTGCTGCTTGCTTGCTGCTTGCTTGCTGCTTGCTTGCTGCTTGCTTGCTGCTTGCTTGCTGCTTGCTTGCAGGCTTGCTTGTTTGCATCCTTGCTTGCATGCATGCTTACATGCTTCCTTGCAGCTTGCTTGCATGCTTGCTGTTTGATTGCATGCTTGCTGTTTGATTGCATGCTTGCTGCTTGCTTGCATGCTTGTTTGCATGCTTGCTTGTCTATTTATATTTGTTAACTTATAACATTTTTATATTTCATATTTGTTAAAATTATGGTATTTTGTATATTATGAATGATAATATTTATGGCATTGGTTTAGATGCCAATAAATGTTATGCCTAGAAATCGTTATTAAAAAAACAAGTATACAGAAAAAATATATACTAAAATATTATTATAATAATAGTGGTTATGGCAAAAAAAATATGCCTTATGAATTATTCTGTATGAACGTTATGCGAAATGATGAGTATGCCAAAAAACTTTATGCACTCTTAAATTATGACAATATTTTTTATGCAACCGAATATGGACCCATAAATACCTATAGTTTATTGTGGTTAACAACGCAATTCATTTACTAGTTAGTAGGTATGTTTTTGCTGATAGTTCTAGTGCCACTTGTTGAGACAAGTCTAAAAATATCTTAAGGATTTGAATTCAATTTCAAGAATGGCTTTTCAGTTTGGACTAACTTTTGAGGACGGAATCTATTTATAAGTACAGTATGATTTCAGCATTTAAATGCAGTGTCGAAATGCAGTGTATCTAGGTCTATTTTGTTAGGCGAAATAAAGGAATACCTACTTAATGATTGCGGCATTTTTGAACGTCCATTGTCTTCGAAGTGTCTTATAACGGTTTCTTGTATTTCCAGTTTAACCCGATCGGGAAATGGTACTCCGAGTGGTTCTACCTGCAAGTTGAGAAGCATCTGAAAAGCTACATGAATGGCAGCAACAAGACATCCGTGGAGTATATCCCACTGAGAGACTACTACCATAGACACACTAGGAGTCTCTTCTGGGAGTTGAAGGTTAGTCCTAGTTTGTCTTATATAGTCATTCTTGTCAAATAGCCCTCAGATACTAGGTACTCCGTCACAATTCGTCTGATCATAATGAAATCTACGAATATCAACGGCTTTTTAGGAAAACCAGAATGGAATGGAACTGCTTTCAGGAACGGATCATGGTAAACTGATAGTCTTATGTTTTTCCGAGATTTGCTATCTGATGTCTTTTGATCAAAAATCTGAAACCAACACAGCGCGATTTCTGTATTACAAAACACGCTATGATATCTCAAAATAGGTAAAAGAGACAAGTAGATAATGCAAAAAGTTACCGTTATTAATTTCACTGTGAGATCCTGATTGACAAATCCTTATTCCAGGACATAGTTCCCTTTGGCAACAACGTGATCTTCCGCTACCTGTTCGGCTGGCTGATGCCGCCCGAGGTGGCGCTGCTGAAGCTGACGCAGCCCGAGGCCGTCACCAAGCTGTACAACAAGGCGCACGTCATCCAGGACATGCTGGTGCCCATCGAGTGCCTGGAGAAGGCGGTGCTGAAGTTCCACGAGGAGATTGAGGTCAGTCATTTGATGGTCTTGTGATTTTTCGCCTTTCTCTAGGTATCAATGTGGGTCGCTGGTTTTGGGCAGACTTGGTATGAGCCGTCATAAGGGTTGATGATTAGACCTAATCGGAACGATGGCTACATACCCTCTGAGGCACGAGATTTTGCTCCTTTTCGGAATACCAGGTAGATGAATCCAGCAAGAGCTAGTGTCTAGTCCCATTCGAAAACGACGTGATGTTCCGCTCCTGCGGGGTTACTCCGAAAACGTTTTCCAAAGTTATGTTGCCATCCCTCTCACGCATATCGAGGTGCCAGCATGAGCGACAGTGACAGATAGACCCGAAACTACGTAAACAGCGTTTCGGAGTAGCTCTGCTGGTCGGCTGGCTGATGTTGCCCGAGGTGGCGCTGCTGAAGCTGACGCAGCCCGAGGCCGTCACCAAGCTGTACAACAAGGCGCACGTCATCCAGGACATGCTGGTGCCTATAGAGTGCCTGGAGAAGGCGGTGCTGAAGTTCCACGAGGAGATTGAGGTTAGTCATATGATTAACCTTGTGATTTGTCGCCTTTCTCTAGGTATCAATGTGGGTCGCTGGTTTTGGGCAGACTTGGTATGAGCCGTCATAAGCGTTGATGATTAGACCTAATCGGAACGATGGCTACATACCCTCTGAGGCACGAGAATTTGCTCCTCATCGGAATACAGGTAGATGAATCCAACAAAAGCTAGTGTCTAGTCTCCTTCGAAAACAACGTGATGTTCCGCTCCTTCGTGGTTACTCCGAAAACGTTTTCCAAAGTTATGTTGCTATCCCTCTCACGCATATCGAGGTGCCAGCATGAGCGACGGTGACAGATAGACCCGAAACTACGTAAACAGCGTTTCGGAGTAGCTCTGCTGGTCTGCTGGCTGATGCCGCCCGAGGTGGCGCTGCTGAAGCTGACGCAGCCCGAGGCCGTCACTAAGCTGTACAACAAGGCGCACGTCATCCAGGACATGCTGGTGCCTATCGAGTGCCTGGAGAAGGCGGTGATGAAGTTCCACGAAGAGATTGAGGTTAGTAGAATGGTCTTTCGATGTGTCGCCTTTCTCTATCATAGGTATGTGGGTCGTACTTGCAACAATTGGAGCACTGGTTTCGGGCAGACTTGGTATGAGCCGTCATAAGTGTTGATGATTATGACCTAATCGGAACGTTGGCTACATGCCCTCTGAGGCACGAGAATTTGCTCCTTTTCGGAATACCAGGTAGATGAATCTAGCAAAAGCTAGTGTCTAGTCTCCTTCGAAAACAACGTGATGTTCCGCTCCTGCGGGGTTACTCCGAAAACGTTTTCCAAAGTTATGTTGCCATCCCTCTCACGCATATCGAGGTGCCAGCATGAGCGACGGTGACAGATAGACCCGAAACTACGTAAACAGCGTTTCGGAGTAGCTCTGCTGGTCTGCTGGCTGATGCCGCCCGAGGTGGCGCTGCTGAAGCTGACGCAGCCCGAGGCCGTCACTAAGCTGTACAACAAGGCGCACGTCATCCAGGACATGCTGGTGCCTATCGAGTGCCTGGAGAAGGCGGTGATGAAGTTCCACGAAGAGATTGAGGTTAGTAGAATGGTCTTTCGATGTGTCGCCTTTCTCTATCATAGGTATGTGGGTCGTACTTGCAACAATTGGAGCACTGGTTTCGGGCAGACTTGGTATGAGCCGTCATAAGTGTTGATGATTATGACCTAATCGGAACGTTGGCTACATGCCCTCTGAGGCACGAGAATTTGCTCCTTTTCGGAATACCAGGTAGATGAATCTAGCAAAAGCTAGTGTCTAGTCTCCTTCGAAAACAACGTGATGTTCCGCTCCTGCGGGGTTACTCCGAAAACGTTTTCCAAAGTTATGTTGCCATCCCTCTCACGCATATCGAGGTGCCAGCATGAGCGACGGTGACAGATAGACCCGAAACTACGTAAACAGCGTTTCGGAGTAGCTCTGCTGGTCTGCTGGCTGATGCCGCCCGAGGTGGCGCTGCTGAAGCTGACGCAGCCCGAGGCCGTCACTAAGCTGTACAACAAGGCGCACGTCATCCAGGACATGCTGGTGCCTATCGAGTGCCTGGAGAAGGCGGTGATGAAGTTCCACGAAGAGATTGAGGTCAGTCATTTGACCTTTACTTGTTAGGTTTGGGTTGTTTTATTGACGGTAAAGCTGTAGATGCTGGTGGGAATAGACCGATAACCTTTTGAAATAGGATCTTGTAATTCGTAGTCTTCTTCTGCTGTAGGTTGCACTCGCAACTGGTATCAGTCTATTAGTGACATGTACGACTGAATCGGAACGATGGCTGAATCACGCTCTGAAGCACGAAATCTTACTCCTTTTCGGAAAACCAGGTTCATTAAATATCCAGGCCTATAAATGTCCAGGGAAAAATAGTTAGAAACTAAACTAAGCTAAGCCTACTCAAATTCTCTGTTTTGCCGTTGCGTTTTCAGGTGTACCCCATCTGGCTGTGCCCGTTCAAGGTGTTCAACGACCCTGGCCAGCTGCGGGTGAAGTCGGGGGATTGGCAGATGTTTGTTGACATCGGCGTCTACGGCGTGCCCAAAGCGAAAGGATATGAGACGGTAAACGAGTATCATTAAAAAATAGAGACTAAGGCTTAGTTGCACCACCTAACTTTAAAAACCGTGACTGTAACGATAACCGGTGATTGTATGGAGCTTGACGGATTTTTGACGTTTGTTAAAGTCAAAGTAAGATGGTGCAACCCAGCCTAAGTAGTTATTACATATAACCTTACATTGTGAAAAACTTCACTTCCCAAAAACTAAATTCTCTTTTTCGAAAACCTAACATTTCGAAAATAATTGTTAGAACACCTAACTTACCAGTAACCCAACTTTTCGAAACTTACCTTCCTGAAAACCCAACTTTATAAAGCCTCATTTTCCGGCAACCCAACTTTCTGAAAGCCTTTCCTGCAACTAAGAACTTTCCGGAAAATCAACTTTTCGAAAACCTAACTTTAGAAAAAGTATATTTTCGAAACCTTGCTTTCCGGAAACCCTAACTTTTCGTATAATACCTAACCTAACTTCATTTCGATATCCTTAAAGGTCATAGCAAGTAACTACTTACATAAGTACTTACATAAGTAAGTAATCAACACCGTATCGCCTTTCGCGAGCTGTCATCGCCTTTCGTGCGCTGTAAACGCGAGGCGAGGTGTATACGTTACGGTGGAGTGTCATACAAAGAAGACTGACCGCCTCAAGTTGATACGGTTACGATCCCTTTCCGGGATAATAAACAAGTGTGCTACGTTCTTAATTCTCTCTGAAACCCTTTGAAAAAACTTCCAGGTGCCATCAACTCGCCGCATCGAAAGCTTCGTGAGCGAGCACAGTGGCTTCCAGATGTTATACGCTGATACGTACACCACCCGCGAAGAGTTCCGCCAGATGTTCGACCACACGCTCTACGACAAAGTGAGGGACAGCCTGCCGCACTGCAAGGAGGCCTTCCCAGAGATCTATGGAAAAGTTAATAGGAGTGTTAGGAAATAGTCTTAGAAATAAACACTTTATTACTTTACTTTATCATTCAATCATTCGGTGCCTTCTTATATAAGTAGTATTATTAAAAAGAATATAAATACGTAAACCACCCGCGAAGAGTTCCGCCAGATGTTCGACCACACGCTCTACGACAAAGTGAGGGACAGCCTGCCGCACTGCAAGGAGGCCTTCCCAGAGATCTATGGGAAAGTTAATAGGAGTGTTAGGAAATAGTCTTAGAAATAAATACTTTATTACTTTACTTATCATCATTCAGTCATTTGGTGCTTTCTTAGTATTATTATAAAGAAATATAAATACGTACACCACCTGCGAAGAGTTCCGCCAGATGTTCGACCACACGCTCTACGACAAAGTGAGGGACAGCCTGCCGCACTGCAAGGAGGCCTTCCCAGAGATCTATGGCAAAGTTAATAGGAGTGTTAGGAAATAGTCTTAGAAATAAATACTTTATTACTTTACTTATCATCATTCAGTCATTTGGTGCTTTCTTAGTATTATTATAAAGAAATATAAATACGTACACCACCTGCGAAGAGTTCCGCCAGATGTTCGACCACACGCTCTACGACAAAGTGAGGGACAGCCTGCCGCACTGCAAGGAGGCCTTCCCAGAGATCTATGGCAAAGTTAATAGGAGTGTTAGGAAATAAGTCTTAGAAATAAATACTTTATTACTTTACTTTATCATTCAATCATTCGGTGCCTTCTTATATAGTATTATTAAAAAGAATAAATACGTAAACCACCCGCGAAGAGTTCCGCCAGATGTTCGACCACACGCTCTACGACAAAGTGAGGGACAGCCTGCCGCACTGCAAGGAGGCCTTCCCAGAGATCTATGGAAAAGGTAATAGGAGTGTTAGGAAATAAGTCTTAGAAATAAATACTTTATTACTTTACTTTATCATTCAATCCTCTGGTGCCTTCTTAGTACCTATTATTATAAAGAAAAGATAGCTGACACGTACTTATTACACCCGCGAAGAGTTCCGCCAGATGTTCGACCACACGCTCTACGACAAAGTGAGGGACAGCCTGCCGCACTGCAAGGAGGCCTTCCCAGAGATCTATGGCAAAGTTAATAGGAGTGTTAGGAAATAGTCTTAGAAATAAACACTTTATTACTTTACTTATCATTCAATCGTCTGGTGCCTTCTTAGTATTATTATAGAGAAATATAAATACGTACACCACCCGCGAGGAGTTTCGCCAGATGTTCGACCACACGCTCTACGACAAAGTGAGGGACAGCCTGCCGCACTGCAAGGAAGCCTTCCCAGAGATCTATGGCAAAGTTAATAGGAGTGTTAGGAAATAAGTCTTAGAAATAAATATTTTTTTGCTTTACCTACTTCATTCGGTCCAGCGCTGGACATTTGGCTTGTACCTATTAACTAGTATTACAATTTTCATCATCATTCAGTCATCTGGACGTACCTAATGTGCCTTTTTGTATTAACTTATTAGTAAGTATGTACTTACCTAAAATAGTAGAATACGAAAGAAGTGAAAATAATAAACTGATCAGAATCAATATAAGAATCGTCGTTCTGTACCTAAGTATTTATTCCCTGTTTCCCACCCCAGCGTATTCTTTCAATTCGAAAGTTTGATTCATATTATTGTAAGTTTAACCCATCAAAAACAATACTTGTCAAAAAAACCAAGTCTCGCAACTCAGTTGTTCTACGGTAAAAATTTGTGAGATCCATGTAATACCAAGTCCAGGCCAGGAAATCTTTAACGTTTTACATAAATATATTGACTTGGCCATCGCACTAAATAATTTAATTTACACGTGTTTTCATGCGATGGCCAAGTCAATATATTTATGTAAAACGTTAAAGATTTCCTGGCCTGGACTTGGTATTACATGGATCTCACAAATTTTTACCGTAGAACAACTGAGTTGCGAGACTTGGTTTTTTTGACAAGTATTGTTTTTGATGGGATCTCATTTCTTTTTGTATTTTGTAGATAGCAGTTATGTATCTAGAAAACTGGACCGAAATTGAAAAATTTTACTCGACTTGGCGGTTGCACTACCGTGCCCCCAAATCTCATTTCTTTTTGTATTTTGTAGACAGCAGTTATGTATCTAGAAAACTGGACCGAAATTGAAAAATTTTACTCGACTTGGCGGTTGCACTACCGTGCCCCCAAATATTTTAGTTTTTCCTTGATTCATACACCAAACACTACTTATATTCCAAATTTGAAGCTTCTAGGTCTGCTAGAAGTGCCTTAGAATTTTGATGATCGGTGAGTCAGTCAGTGAGTCAGTGAGTCAGTGAGTGACAAAATTAAGTAACTTTGACCCGTTATAATTCTTAAACTACTGGTTCAAATTGAATGAAATTTTAAATATACCGTGTCTTTACAATGCCTGCATAGCTAATGAAAATTCAGCCTTCTAGTTTTATCCACAACGAAGTTACAGGCGGTCGAAAATGGCCTGAATTGCTTCGAGAAAAGGATGGTACGGCCGTGCCGCTTTTTTGCTCGACTTGGTGGGGGCACTGCCGTGCCCCCAGATAAGTTATTTTTTTGTACTACTAGCAATAAAAGTTGTGTAGCCTAAACCGATTGTTATTTCTTTCTGCTACGCGATTATTTTTCAGACACCACAGGAATCGACCTTACAGCCCTCTAATCAGCAGTTCGTTGCCTGAAAGCCAGAGGGCTTAGTGTGTCTACATCAAACGTCGTCACAGCGTCGGCCGTTTGGTGTAGTGGTTCAGAACGGACTACTATGCCGAGAGGTCCCGGGTTCGATTCCCGGTCGGGCAGAAATTGAAATGATGAATTTTAATTTCTGTAACGGGTCTGGGTGTTTTCTATGTATAATATGTATGTTTTACAAAAAAATATATTTAAGTATGTTTATATCCGTTGTCTAGTACCCATAGTACAAGTTTTACTTAGTTTGGGACTAGCGGCGCAGTGTAAAATGTCAAAAAAAAAGAAAAAACTAGTGAGCGCGTAAGCGCCCCTAGCGGAAACTTTAAGGAACTAAATTTTCATATTTGTTTAACGCGCTCACTAGTGAGGACGTTTGATGTAAACTCACACTAAACCCTCTGAAGGCGTAATTGGGCTATTGTTAACTTGAAGAACGCTTTGATAGTGCTAAAGTCACACGCAGACTGAGCATAAAGCAAATAGAAACAATAATGCCACCTCGCTAAGGCAGTTATTCCTAATGTTTCCATTGGCATTCCTTCAGACCTTAACATTCACAAAGGGCGTGGGTGGTAATGATAAGTATCGTGCCTTATTAGACGCCATTTGTAAATGCTCTGCAGTCGACTACATTGTCTTCTAGGCATGTAATGCGTGACCCTACATAAAGTAATTGGCATAGCTGGGCACCGTTAATCAAATAGTTAACTTCGTTAATCGTTAAACCGTTAATAAAAAAATTAACTTCGTTAAACGTTAAAACGTTACATTTCGCAAGATTTAACGCAAGTTAACGTTAATCGGTAATCCGTTAACACATGATAATAAAACGAAAAAAATAATTGTATGCAAGGTTCAAATAATTTCGAAAGCTTGTATCGCGCATGGAATTTATTCTTCTTTTATGTTTGCGCTACAAGCTTTCGAAATTATTTGAACCTTGCATAAGTACCTACCTACAATTATTTTTTTCGTTTTAGTACAACTGCATTTCGGAATAAAAGCTTGTTTTTAAACAGTTTTTTAATAGGCTAGATGACAAAATTTCAATTATTTGTCCGTCAGACAGATAATTAGAAAATATTAGACTCATATTTTTTATTTTCTTTCATAATTAAATAATAACAGTGCTACATCGAGTTGAAATGGCGCGATACGTCACGCTTGAGTAGAATTTTTACTCAAAAGTGACGTCACGCGACATTTCAACTCAATATAATACTTAATTATTGGATTTGAAAAAAAAATTAAAAATAATATGAGTCTAATATTTTCTAATTATCTGTCTGACGGACTAAATAGAATTTCGATTTAATTACCCAGTCATCATCCCTATTATTATAATTTTATTTTACACTTTTTAGTAGTATCTCAATCTCAGAGCCTTGGTTCAATTACAATATAATTTAGCACCAAAGTGCTCGAAAAGACAAATCCAGCAAACCCAAACTCGATAAGTTTCCACCGTTTCGTTTAGGAATTCCTATGGCCACCTCCTGACTCCATTATCAGGACCCTGGACATCATCTAGTACTAAAGTGCTCGAAAAGACAAATCCAACGAACCCAAATTCGATGCGATGCCGCCGTTTCATTTAGGAGTTCCTATGGCCACCTCATGACTCCATCATCAGACCAGCTCAATGGTACCATAACATTGCATTGTCATCGTACTTACATACAAGTATACAAAATTTCAGCTCAATCGGTTGAGGAAAACTGGTCTTAAATTCAATTGCAAGAGTTGTCCCACACATACTAACAAGTGTCGTTAGTGATCTGGTCACAAAAACTGTTGTTTTGGGTTCTGGAAGCCCGAACGTACTTGTTAGAACGCGTTTTTCTAGCGTTTTTCAGCGTGCCTGCTGTATCTTTTTGGTAAATAGTAGGTACTGGATTAACGATTAACGGACTTAGGATATTTTAACGGAAGTTAACGAGTCCGTTAACATTTTTTAAAGTTAACTTAAAAGTTAATCCGTTAATAGAAATGTTAACTTCGTTAATTAACGATTAACGGATTAACGAGTTAATGCCCAGCTATGGTAATTGGAAGTATCTAAAGGAGAAGAATATAATAGAAAAAAAAATAGGGAATGAAGTTTGTGTGCATTACCCCAGCAAAATTTTTATAAATGTTGTGCTTTAGAGAGTCGAGAGTATAGCAGATAATTAGTCCATCGTGAGCAGAAATTTGTCCACTAATAGCTATACCAGAGTAAATACAAATGGACCTACTCATTTGTATTTACTTTGGCTATACTCTCGACTCTCAAGGCACAACATATAAAAATTTTGCTGGGGTAATGCACACACGTAGTAAGTTTCCGTGATTTTAAAAAATGTCCTGAAAATGGCTGAATCTAAAAACAAATTACTACAAACATTACGCACTACGTAATAATTCTAGGTTGTCTAAAAGAGATCACAATATAGCGATAAGACCGTTAAAATTGTGCCGTATCTTTTGTATAGTTCTTTCTCTTTCTTTTCTTGTCTTGTGACCTGGCCTGTGGACCAAGCTAAAAGTGGACCAAGTCACTGGAAGACTACAATAAAGTGTGTATCAATTCTATCTACATATAACATAATGGGTTTTCCAAATGTAATATATTTTTAGTGTCATCGTCACTGTTCCCTTAATCGTTTGAGAGGCTAATGTGCTTTTGTTGTACTTTGTATGGAAATAGGTCACCTGCTTTCAGTTTTTAGGGTTCGAAAAACAGATGGCTTTTAAGGTCACTTCACATGTTTCTGGCCGTCTAGTCTATCGCATTGGCGATAGTAGTAGTTTTACTAATTTGGTGTTATAAAAAGACCAGTCAGTCCCTATATATAGGTGTACCTATCTCTAGATACCTACCTACTCGTATGTATTTATTTTATTCATGATAATTTAACGATACATAGTTCGTAGAGCTGATGGCCGTTGGGGCAGAAAAGTTGTTTGTCGAGTGGCGGAAGACATAGTGTGGGCACTGGGCAGGTCCCCTACTTATTTAAGGTGGCCCGACGATCTCGTGCAGGTCGCGGGAAGTAGGACCAATCGTTAGGGAAATCTTTGGAGAAGGCCTCTGTGGTTAAGTAGCGGACGTCATTTGGCGGCGAGTGATAATTTAAGGGAGCAAAGATAAAAATCGTAAAATTTTAAGTAAGTAGGTACAGTCAGATTAATTTCTTGATTTATTTAACAACCAACTAGTTTTAATTAATTCCGGCTAGACTTATTACGTCACTTGCAGGATTGAGACGCTGTGATTGGTGCGTGATCATAAGGAATGTGTTTGTATGGATTTTATCTCTACGGAGTTTTGTAATCGTCTCCTATCACTCGCACTTGACCTATTGCCCGATTAACTTGTACATACATTGGTTTTGCCAATGGACATTAGTAGGTACTTATTTACTATCTTTTTAGCTACGCTAGTAATAGGTTTCTACTGAGATCGAGTTTTGAGACTCAATACTCAATAGTTTATTGCTTCCATAATGTTTACAAAAGATGTTATTGGTAAGTATAATCATCATCATCATCATCATCACCATTTCAGGCATAGGACATCCACTGTTGAACATAGGCCTCCCCCAATGATTTCCACAATGACCGGTTGGTCTTGGTGGCGGCCTGCATCCAGCGCTACCTTTATTAGGTCGTCGGTCCACCTTGTGGGTGGACGCCCTAAGTTGCGCTTTCCGGTACGTGGCCTCCACTCCAGAACCTTGCTGCCCCATCGGCCGTCAGTTCACCGTACTATAATCGAAAGGGAATGGAAAATTGGTTTTCGATAAATAAAACGAGCACACTAAACCGTGTAAGTATATCTAACTAGATTGTATGATATAACTACCTACTTCTAATACCATTGCAATTAGTTGTTTTGCTAAAGGGTGACGTAACGTATTCTGAGAATATGTTATCTTTTCAAGAGCTCAACATAATAAGCATTTTTGGACCACCAAGTGTAGGTTAGTGTTGTACAGCATCATAATATGATAAGTACCTGTGATTTAAGTGCTAATCTTCTGGACTTATTGTTAGGTACTTACTTATTACTATAAATGTAAACAATAGCTAGGTTGTATTCTAAAAAGGCGGAAACTTCTTCAAAGTCAATGCAATGAAATTGCAGCTATTAACATAGCTAATTACATATATGACAAAACGCACTCTTTCATATCAGCAATAATGATAAGATGTGCGATACGAAACAAACAATAGTGCGCTACCTTTCTAATGCTTAAGCGCTAAATAAGTTAAGTACAATCGATGTTAGTGAACTTCAACTACTAGGGTAAAGACCCCCTTTATGGTCACAGTACTATTTTTGGTAATTTAAGGTTTATTTAAAACTAGCGACCCGTCCCTGCTTCACACAGGTACAAACTAAGTACTTACCTACTTAAAAACCTTCCTCTTGAAAATGAAAATTATTTATTTGCAGAATGTGGTACATTAGATGTTACATAATGAAATAGAGGAGAACACATTCCCCAGATTTAAACCAGCATGCAAATGTTTTACACAAGTCAATTTTGTTATTAATTAAAATTTAAATAACATCTACCTAATTTGCTTACAGTCAGAATAATAGAATCAGTCCATCTAATAAAAAAACCGCATCAAAATCCGTTGCGTAGTTTTAAAAATATAAGCATACATAGGGACAGACAGCGGAAAACCAATTTGTTTTATACTACGAGTATGTACCTACCTAATTATTTCATAAATAGTTACAACTGGAGATTAATATAAAGATACACTAAGAAAATACATAATTTTGCAATTTCATAATGTTAGTAAATATTAATGGCCATGGATGAAAAAATAAAGATGCCGGAAACCAGTACTTCTGCCCTGCCAATTAACACCCCCTGGACGTTTCAAACAATTACAGATTGTTAATTGCAAATAGCAGTCTTTCTTCACGTTCGTCTTTATACATTCTTTAAGAAAACTTAAGTAACTACACATTATTTGGAAATAGGAAACGCATACAGGTTGGTATGTTTTTTTTTCTTAAGTTAAGGCGATACATTACCTCGCGAATAAGTACATTTAAGTATTTGAAAGAAAGAAAAAGTATTTATTCGATGCAAGTACAAAATTTAGCGTTTTAAAGAAGCGCAGAATTACTTAGTTTCGTGGTAAATATTCGTGGCAGAAAAGTATAAAATCTACTTTTTACCCGAGTAGGTAGGTTAAAAACGAGATGTTTTAATTAAAAATGTAATATCCACGGCACATCTAGGCGGGAGCGAAAATATACAATTATGCGAAGATTCGCGCAAAGCTGTTTCAAAATGAAGTCTCGGCGCGCTAGACATATTTTTAAATATTTAACCTCCCTGCGGCTACGTTAGGGTGCAAATAACGTGGCACCATGATTTAGGATGGAATATTAAAATATTAAACTTGAAAATGCGTTTTCCTTTGCACTTTCCCTGATGCCAAATTGCCAATGTTAGAGATGCCTCTCTCAGATGATCTTTCCTGTAAAATTACCAAAGCAGATTCAATAATGTTTTTGTATAAGTACCTAATTACGTGGCCTAAAAAATAATTTCCATATTCTTGACTAAGCACATAAGAAGGCTGATTTAATGCCATAGGTAAGCCATTTTCTGCCAGTTAGCCTTTGAGCTACATTATAGTTACACTATCCAGCAGTTAGAACTATCACATAAATAGGTAACAGTTACTATTTTATTTATGGATGTGTCTGAAATCTCAAGCAAGTAAATACGAATCTTCCTAAGCTGAACTATGGCCTGGCTCGCTACATGCGCGAATGTTATCAATCCTGACCTGTCTAGATTCATACAGAACAGCCACCACAGCCATCTTACATTGACTTTAACCAACGTCAAAAATCTGTCAAACTCAATTTAAAAGCACCGGTTATTATTATTAAAGTTACGGTTAAAGTAAATTAGTGCAACTCAGCCTTTTATTCGTAAGTAAAAGACATCCACCACTGTCGTCAATTTATTACAATTTTTATGATTGTCATCAATGTAATAATTATGAAACAATTTATTTATTAATTTATTTTATGTTTAGTTTAGTTGCTTTCCGTTTAATTATACAATTAAAAGTATGTCAATTGACTAAGAGCGAACAGACGTTTTAGATGGCGCCACCACTCTTTTGGTGGGGGTGGTGGTACTAGGTAGTTGCTCAGTTCTCTCTCGGTCGTTGAAAAGGTCGTGGTGCTTAGCAGTGCTCTTTGTACAGTCACAGTGTTTAATTAAACGTGTCATACTTGCCGTGTGTGGATTATAGTGTGTATGTTATAGAATTACATTATGAAACCTACTCTGCAAACAAGTAAGTTATCCTGTGTTTATTTCTTTTTTTGATAACTCGACCTCTATTTATTTTGCAGTTGAACTATAAAAATAGTGGAAGTCGTCACAAGAATATCCTGCCCGCATACAAGTGCTTCTCGCGATCTTTAATAGATCGTCGGTCCACCGAGTGATTAAAATTCATAAAATTCATAAAAATTCATAAAATTAAAAATTCATTTATTTTTGCAAATAGGCTTTTAGAAAGCACTTTTACACGTCCCAATATTAACCCTACCACTGCTTCGGGACAATAAATGGGCCAGTGCTGAGAAGAAGCAGCGCAAGAATTGAGAGGCCTTATTCTACTTTATAGTTATCCCCCAAAAATATTTTGATGTAAAATTTTAACAAGACGATATCAGAATGGCCTGTAAAAATGGTATCAAAATTCAAAGCTCATGTAGGACAAAGCTTCTAACTCTACACGCTCAAACTCCACAATCTCTACACCTTTTAATCAAAATATGTGGCTGGGAAGTTTTTTTACTACATATCCTGCCAAAAACCTGTAGAGCCAAGCTTCTAGTTCTAACTCTATCTACTACACATCCTAACGAAGTGCAACCGGGCTAGGATGCGCGCCATTATAAAATCTTATCGATGATTTTAGACAACAAATGTATGACTATAGGCTTATCGCGTAAATCGATAAAATGGCGTGATAAACGCTTATCGCGGTGCGCATCCTAGGCCTACATGGTAAATACGAGGACACTACATTAGTTGAAGGACGTGAACTATTATTAAGTATAACGTATCGTTTCGCATAGGTCGTTTGAAGCCACAAGGAAAATAAAAATATGTGACCTTACGCATCATCAGTAAATCAACAGAGTGGTCTGGCTTTTCTTTCCTAGCTACGTAGGGGCTCACATCGAGCTACCACTACAGAGCAAACCGTAGCAAAGGTAACCCGCGCGCCACCGGCAGAGATGAACAACTGTTTTTGTACTTAAAATTAATATTTTGGTCAACAAGTAACATTTTTGAACAAAAGTAAGATTACATTTTGTAACATGAGTGTGACAGTGAACTGTTTTATTTAATTTTTTAAAGGTTTTAGTGCACAAAATAGTGTTTTCGGCCTTAAAATGGGAAATATTTATTTATTCGTGTTGTTGTGTGCGTTAAACAATTTTGCGAATGGTGAGTAACTTTTTGGGCATCATCTGTTCAAATATTATTAAAAGCTGGTTCTCTTAAAATGCAACTGTTAAAAATAAAGATTAACATTTTTGTCTTTATTAATTTTGACCTCGACATATTATTAATTGAATTAAATTTTAATAAACTATTGTTGAGTCTTAAGTGGCAGTTAATAATTGAGTTAAGCGACTTACTGCGACAGTGTTAAGAACTGGGGCAAAACTTTAAGACGAGCGCTGGATTAAAAACAAGGTTAAAATTATCTATCAGATAAGTTATTTACCTGAACTCGCATTTAGCTAGCAGATCCATGTTTAGTTCATTTCAATAAAAATTACTTCAAATCGATTAATCTGAACTTTATTGTACCTAATTAGATTCCGTGTCCCATCTTCATTGATCATACCTACCTAGATATATGTAAATTGGAGACTCTACACAAAATACAAGTTGGAATCGCACTATTTAGGCGGTCTTAATGTTCGGAAGCGTTTACTTCTAGTAACCTTCTCGTAAGAGGAAAGCTTTTTCACATAAAAAGATCATAAGAAAATAAGCTAGAAAAAAGAACCCGCTTTAGTTGGTCTTATTTTATACTTTACTAAGTATCTATTACATCATTATTATCGTAGAATTGGGTCAGTAAGATGTTGACGCAACGAAACCCAAGATAGTTCGAGTTCGAGGCTCGGTGCAGCCAACCTCCCGTGTGTTTACTACTTACAACTTTATTGCCCATCATGGTAAACATTGTGGTATCTTATCTGGTTGTAATAAGGGTTATTTTGGAATAAAAATGTACAGTCTGATGTGCTGTTGACGGCACACGTGATCGATGACATCACAGGCTGACTGACGGCATTACAAAAAGTTAAGAATACCAGTCGCCTTATTTTTTGCTAATTAATTCCTAATTTAAATAGAACTCTTTTTAAAATCTTTTAATTTTTCCTAATTACCCACCAGGTTTCCATGGTATTTGTCACCTTACCAAATGACTAACCTAAGTTTGTAGGTGTTACTTAATGTTTTTCTTATTTTTTGGCCTCTTTGGCCATAAATATTACGATTTTCCTAAAAAAACACACTCGAATTGAGAACATCCTCCTTTTTTGAAGTCGGTTAAAAATATTGGGCAAAAGTATTTCAAATTAATGTAAATAATAGCAACCATTGCATACCAGTTGCTATCACCTTACGATATGTGCCCACGTCAATCTTGAACCCGCTACCGTACGTATTAAGTGTTCACTAATCTATGAATGGACGCTTAATCGAAACTTAAGGAGATTAGGCGGTTAGCTAAATGATGTAGGTCACAAGGCGAAGTAAGAATACGGTCTATAAAAACTTCTTAACCTTTTTAAAAAAGGAGGTTGACTGATAGTGATAGTTTAGTGCGATTATTATTATTCTGTACTAGCTGACCCGGCGAACTTCGTACCGCCTTAGCGTAGAGATTTTCTTTATATTTTTTCCGTAAAAACCTTGTACAGAGTATTAGAAAACTACAAAAAAAAAATCAGCCAAATCAGTCACGCGTTTTCATGTTATGTCGTGACAACGCAAAACGGGTTTCATTTTTATATATATAGACTAGCGATCCGCCCCTGCTTCACACAGGTAGATAGATACTTAAAAGCCTTCCTCTTGAATCACTTCACAAAAAAACCGCATCAAAATCCGTTGCGTTGCGTAGTTTTAAAGATAGTGCATACAGTATATTAATAATTTAATACCTGTACAAAATTGCTATATTGGGGACAGGGTAAATGGTAAACAAACGTTCTCTCTGAACCTACGAGTCTGTGTCAGTATTTTTTGTCGTTCATCATTGTTTTTTTATATATAATCAAGGAACAAGATAGTTTTATGAGAATCTGTGAGTTTATCACAAACATTCATAAGTATAATTTACTTAGTTCAGTCAGTGCATCAAGTAAGGTCGCCGGGATTATCAGGCCGCTTGCGATTTACGTCTTGTATGAACGGAACAGGAATCATTGATACAATACAATATCAAAATACATTCATTATTTTCATTTAAGTGCATCCTAATTCTTTTTTAATTGAAAAATCCAACTGTGAATTTAACCCAAGAACAGTCGCTTGTCGGGCGACTCATCTAACGGTAGAGTCTAAATAGTGAAGCATTTCTTTCAGACTCAAGCAAATATACTTTCATATTCATAGGTACGTTAGATCCTATTCGTTATTTATTTATAATCTTATTAAATAGTTTATTAATCTATAATTTTGTACCGCCTACGTTATTCTCAGTCTGGCCCTAAGTTAGTTAGTTAGTTGATTGGAGGAGAATGCCGAATGGCATTAAGTCCGCCTCAGGATTATGTACTGTGTTTTATGTGCATGTAATATTTGCTTATCCATGGAGGTTTAAAGTAACTATACGAGTACTTGGTTAGTTTCTCATTGCTCGGTGATACCACAAAAGTTAGGAACTCTACCTACAGTCAAACATCCATCGGAAGGACGCTAGTGGCTTTACATTAATGATGATTCATATGGGTCATTGAGTATTTCATAACTTTTTTTGTTTATCACAACTTCTCAATACATTGATTTAAGATTTTCCTCATACCGGCCTACATTCGTGGAATCTGTTGATTTTTTATCCCAACACTTACATTTAGTGACGTCCGCCATATGAAGGATAATTTACAATTATCTAAAAATAAATAAGTAGATAGATGAGCAAGTACGCACTCAATGACAATCAAGTATTATCATTTCTACTGTGACTGAAAGAAAATACCGTGGCATTGATTCAGCCTTTGGTATTATTTGTAATGTGCGATAAACTTTAATAAATTACATCTCCTAGAGTGATTCTAATAAATGATAATTTAAACTAAGTATTACGTATTAACTATAACGTTAAAGTATGTGGTAGAGTTAAGTGAGACGATGACATCATGAAATTGATTGTTATTGACTGCACGTATCATTTAAAATGAGATCAGTCTAAGGATTTACTGCCACATAATAGGTACTTAAAAGTACGCTAAACTACATAATTGTTGATAAAAAAAAGGTAGCGACTAGCGTAGTAAGTCAATTAGGTACTTATATTTATTACTAGCGGCCGCCCGCGACTTCGTACGCGTCGCGTGGATCCCGTTTTACCCCCTTTATCTTCTTACGCGGTTTAGATTTTTTCACACAAATGTTTTTTCCCGCTAACTCCCGTTGGGAATTTTAATATCCTATTGTAACTAAGCTTTAAGTTTACTAAGATACCTGCATGTCAAATTTCAAGCGTCTAACTTAAGCGGTTTAGATTTTTCATACAAAAGGACTTTCCCGCTAATTCCCGTTCCCATGGGAGTGTTGCAATATCCTGTTGTTACTAAGCTTTAAGTTTACTAAGGTACCTGCATGCCAAATTTCAAGCGTCTAACTTAAGCGGTTTAGATTCTTCATACAAAAGGATTTTCCCGCTAATTCCCGTTCCCTTGGGAATTCCTAAGTATCCTATAACCTGCCCAGGAGTATGAAGAATAATTGTACCAAGTTTCGTTAAAATCCGTCGAGTAGTTTTTGTTTCACAGACAGACAGACAAAAATTTTACTGACTGCATTTTTGGCATCAGTATCGATCACTAATCACCCCCTGATAGTTATTTTGAAAATATATTTCATGTACAGAATTGACCTCTCTACAGATTTATTATAAGTATAGATTTTATATTCACAAGATCGTTGCCGCTCAAGCTAACTTATCTAACTACCTACCTACCGAACTAGAAGTTCTTCGGAAATAAACTCACGTGTTGATTACTTACTCAGCTTTGACAGATAATATAAACAAAACACGGCGCTATGACATGTTCAAGTACGAGGATGTCGTTATTCACGTGATTTGTTTATTTAAAGCTCATCATCATCAATGCATTGGAAATTATCTTGAGATTTTCCTTAATTATAATGTCATTTTACGATGAAGATTTAATTAAATTGGTTTGTTTACTTAATCATTTTGCATAATGCAATTATTATTATTAATTCGCTCATTAAAGCAACTCCGGCAACCAGGTCGACTCTACAATCTTAGAAATGAAATCCGGAAGGATGATCCGGCTTCGTTATTATCTTCGAATGGTTAAGTACCTACATGGTACCTACCTACTACTAACACAAAACCTGAAAAAGTACCTCGTGGGAAGACAGACCTCATTTTGGTTAAGATTAATCGAAAGCAGGACATTTTGAATAGTGTGCCATGGCGTAAGCTCGCAAGGTGATTTACAGAAACTGAAATGACGATCCATTACCAGATATCTTTCAAAATAGATATTAATTATGTAGTTATAGTGCCGCAGTTATGGCAAGTGTTTATAATGTTAATTATTGAAAATTCAAGGCTAATTCCGTGTAGTCAGGTGCTGCATTAAAATTACTTAACTATGAAAATCATTGTCATAAGTAAACTCTTGAATACTTTTTAGGGTTCCGTAGTCCTGATAAGGAACCCTTATTAGTGGATAATGGCACTTTTTAAGACAGAAATCTCGGAAAAATCTTATTTATTTTAATACGTAGTTTACTCTCTACAGTTTAGTAAACTAGATAAGTAGTTATTCATAAAGTATGTAATTTTAAACCAAGTTCGCGTTTAAGGTCTCGCCCCCGCGCTTGCGCTGTCTAGACGATTGGATAATTCATATCACAATAACCGTAAGGTACTCTGGAATATGCCAAGAATGTTGCAGTGACCTGGAGATAAAAATGTCAATAAAAATTAAGAAGTTAATTTCTGTAGACATAGTTAATTTTCATCTAACGAAAAATGGTCAAGCCAAATACGCGCAACTGTAGACGATTCTGTGTCTCTACTTATAATGTACCTACTTACTAAATATCTTAACAATTTATATACATAAATACATACCTAGCTAGGTATGAACTAAGCTGAGGTACTTGAAACATAAGAAATGATGATGTAAGACTCTGATGCCCGTTTTCACCATCAATCACTAATTTTTGAGTGATCCATTTGAAAAAAAAAATCCTGTTATGTGTTACCATAGGGGTCACTTAAAAATTAGGGATTGATGGTGCAAACGGGCAAGAGACTCTTTAAAAATCTCAATGAAACACACAAAAGTTTATATTTAAAATCACTCTTCATCCTGACTGAGAATTTTCTAAGACCGCCATCTTCTTCTCAGGTCAATACTCAAACGAAGACGTAGACATACAAGATAAATGCTGCACACACGGCCAGACTTTCGCATTGACAGCAGCGTCTGCCGCTGCCTGCGCCGGAGCATCAGTACCTGATGAAATATCACCAGAACATCGAGAAGAGTGCACTACCGAGGCCACTAGCTGTTGTCGGGAGCATTTCAAGTAAGTATACCTAGGAACTAGCACTCACATAATAGCCCAATCAAGAGGCTAAGTACGGTTTGGTTGCTCTTCAAAAACTTAGGTACTTACTAGATAGACAGAAGAGAGTCTAATGAAATGCAATCCTGTAAAAATTATCCATGTTCCAACGAAACAAAATTCCCATTTTCAGGAACAAAGATGAATGTGTTGCTGGAATGAAGCATGCAGTGGAAAAAGGATGTGATGTTCCTAATACGGAGACTGGAAAGGTGAGAAATGTATCTATGATCTATGATAGATTGATTTCATTCAACAATTAACATAGAAAGCTAACTATGCAAACATTCTCCACCGAATTCACAAATTGGTAACGTGAGCTTTTTATTCCAGACTTGCTGTGAGGAGTGCTCCTTTGGACGATGGACAGGAGAGTCACAGGGTCGTGAAGGCTGCAAGGAACCGTCTGAAGAGGACAATATACCCTCACTGGCTCTAAGGAGTTACGCTTACTACAAGTGTTGCTTGGTAAGAATATGCCTACTCAATCTTTTGGCAAAGCACCTGCTTTGCCAAACCTTGAACCTTCAAGGCGTTGCTCTAAAGATACAAATTACCTATGATCTTTCAAAATAAAGAACAAGTCGGAACGGCTAAAAGGCAGTAAAGAGACATTTTGGTAAATTGTGTTACAGGAAGCCGCAGAAGAACAAGAAAAGACCACAACAGAAGCAGCTGTAGAAGAAACCACGACTGAGAAGAAAGTAGTAAAACAAAAATGTAGAGCGGACTCCTGCGATCAAATATGCAATGATGAAAGTGGAAAAGTTAGGTGCCAGTGCCACGAGGGGTACAGATTGCAAGACGATCAGAAAACATGTAAAGGTGAACAGGAGTTTGGTCCATTTAATAAAAAGTATTATTACGTACCTAGTTATATCGGAGAACAAAAAAAAAAGTAAACTACAGTACAATGCAGCACTACCGTTAGACATGTGGTTTTGGGAGAGTAGAATAGGATATGACCACCTCCACTCTTGTCATAGATGTTCAAGAGGCATTTAACATTCGTAGATGCAATTTTTCTATGGTTACATATGATTTGGATTAATTTTCAGATATAAACGAATGTAGAGAATCTGTTGATGATGTTTGCACAGAAGAAGACACTGTCTGCCACAACACGGCTGGGTCTTTCAAATGCGTCCCGATCAAAAAGAGGGAGGTAGGCGCCCTAACCTGCCCTCCTGGCTTTAAGAGGAACGTTCTGAACCAAGTATGTGATGGTAAGTAATAATACTCCACTCATTTCAGAAAGTTTACCCCAGAAGTAGAGTATTTACCGAATTCCTGGTTAATGAGGTTAATTTTTACACAGATGATATTTCGCTTCCTGATTAAAGTCAGTTAAAAGTATTTAGTTATTAAGATTTAATTTTCTTTTCGCAGACATAAACGAGTGCCAACTACCACGTCCTCCTTGTCCCAAGTACCTTTGCAAGAACACCATAGGAGGCTTCACGTGTGGAGGCAAGCCTGGGAAGCCGTTTGAAGAAACACCCCCAGGAGCTCCCACGCCACCACCATCGCCTAATCTAGAGCCGACCTCACCGAAGAACGACATCTGCCCCCCAGGGTTCAGGGGTGGAGATGATGATGAATGTGTAGGTACGTTTCAGTTGAGTTAAATCCTTTTATTACAAAAATTAAAAAAAAATGTCTAGGATATAAAAACATAAAGAGAGTAAACATGGAAATTATTACGCATGACACAGACTAAGTACAATGTAACAAGAAAATGTGCTTGCCAAAAGCCGTGCATTTCGATTGTAAATGTATGTTTAGAAATTAATTAATTAACATTTACAGTAGGCCTAAAGGCCTATTCAAACCTGAGCGATATTAGATAGATATATACAAGTATCGCGGCTAGAGCGACCTGAGCGATATTCGCTGCCGCTGTGGGTAGAGGTACATACCGCGCGGGTTTCGCTCAGGTATTTAGTATCAAGTATCGCGGCTTGAGCGGTATGGACAGTAATATTACCGCATACCCACTGGGTTTTCTCTGCCGCAGACGGTAGCGAATACCGCTTAGGTCTGAACAGTATTATTACCGCATACTTACCCACTGGGTTTTCTCTGCCGCAGACGGTAGCGAATACCGCTTAGGTCTGAATAGGCCTTAAAGCAATTGCCGTTTAGAAATTCTCACCACCTTATAAATTGTTTGTCTCATTGTGAGTTTTGTTGTACTTTTCATGGCTATCAGATTTGCTACTTCATATTCTCTTCTGGTTTCCAGACGTGGACGAATGCGAGGAGCATGCTGACGACTGCCAGCGCCTCTCGCAGCACTGCATCAACACCCACGGCGGGTTCTTCTGCCAGGACCACGTGTCCAAGCGCTGCGCTCCAGGGTTCAAGGTCAACGTCATCACTGGGAAGTGCGAAGGTAAGAAAACACCTACTAAACTGAACGAGGGAGAAGTAATAATTAGTTATCGTGTGGTGTGTTGTTATGCAAGACAAAGACGGCCGAAAGGGTAGCAAGGTACTGAAATAGAAGCTACGTACTGGATGTTCAGCGTGCGACTATGGTGAACAGATGACCTCATAATGGCTGCGGGAAAGCGGTCAATCTGGAAATCATTAGGAGTTGCCTATGTCCTTCAGTGAATTCCTGTGACTGATATGATAGTTGCCTGTCAGCTATCATCAGGATCAGTAAAATCAAAATTAAAAGCTGAAGACTCGTTATTTGTAAAAATGGTAACCAATAATTTTACATCTTTCAGATATCGACGAGTGCTTAGAAGAAGGTGAATCGATATGCAAGCGCACAGAGGTGTGCATCAATTTGGCCGGCGCCTACAACTGCAAGTCCAAAGTCAACACCCTACCCAAGTAAGAATCTCATGCACAATAATACTAGTTTACTAAGAATTTGTCGATTACGAAGGGCACGAGAAGAACAAGAAGTGGCCAAAGCTCATTCTGTCATAGCTATTCCTTTTAACTATCAGCACTAGTTCTTTTTATAGTAAAGTAATATTAAAAAAGAAAATCTAACTTTTTTAATTCCAATTTAGATACATGGCATTTTATTGTTATTGCTTCCAGGCTAACTACAAAGGCCTGTCAAGAAGGGACGAGGATGAGAGCCGGAGGAACAGTTTGTGAAGGTATGTTAACATACCGTTTTCAGTTTACGAATTTGAGGACCTCAATTTCCAATCCCAACAGACAAATTCCATGGACCAGCATGCTTACTTGGCTATTAAAAAATTCCAGACATCGACGAATGCCGAGAAGGCACGCACCTGTGCGACCAGTTCCAAAACTGCGTGAACACGTACGGCGGCCACGAGTGCCGCTGCAAGAACGGCTTCGAGCTGGACTCATCCTCTGGGTCCTGTGTTGGTAAGTGGAGTTACATTCTGCAAGTAGGCCAGAATATCAGCCAACAACTCATTGATTTTTTTTACCCACGACGGAGCTCCTACCCTGCTGGAAAGTAATCATCAGACTGCAGGTGAAAACGAGCATGATGTTTGAACAGAATTCAAATGGTAAACGTAGTCTACAGCTATTAAAAAGGCAACCAAATAATAAAACTTACATAACTGCCATGTACGAGCATGTAAGTTAAGCAAAAAAGTTACGAGTAAGTAGGTAAGTAATATGAAACCAAACATTTCTTAGCTCAATCAATAGCGTAAGTACCTACCTACTTAGGAGAGGCACAACTGATGTTTAATGCAGGCAGGGATCAGGCAGGTCTACTTCAGGATCGGGAATCTAATTACCATAGCATGGTCCACGAATCTATGATAGATTCGTAAATTACGAATCACGAATAGAAACTCCATTAATCATAATCATTTTAACGCCAATTTCCAGACGTCGACGAGTGCGCCCTAAAGCTGGACAACTGTGCCCCCGGACTGCACTGCCTCAATGTCCTGGGCGCGTACACGTGCACGCGGCAGCCGCCCGCCCCCGCCCGCACGCCCGCCCCAGTCACTACCACACTCCCGCCCTACGAGTATGACTATTACGATTCCAGGTAAGGCAAATCTTAACTAAGTAAGCAACAGGTAAGACTTTTTTCTTCTACACTATATTTGAGGCATACTGAAAACCAGGGACGTGGCTTTCCTCACCATGGGCCACGTAATATGCTGTGTAGTAGTAGTAGTGGGTGGTAGGGATACGCATCGACGCAGGGTGGCACTGCTCAGTTCACTTTCTCTTCCATTCTTATGTTTTGTATTATGTTACCTCTGTCATTTTTTTATTTACCTTTGTGGTCTTTGTGTGATGTCTATAGCAAAAAATGTTCCTTTCTATCTTTCTTTCAATTTTAATGCACACGCAAATGTTTTTGTTGTAACTTAGATTCGATGCATATTGATAAATATGATATTTTTCAGTGAAAATGACTCTAACACGGACTACAGAAATCCAGAACCAGTACCCACCACATCCACCAGTACGACTACACCTAAACCGACCCCACGACCTAGGCCCACGGAAACTCCCCGACCCCGACCCACTTACTACTACCCACCAAGGCAAACGACAACAAGAAGAACCCCGTACCCAGAAAGACCAGAACGCCCGAGGTACCTGCGCCCTACTACAACCAGTACAACAGAAGCCACGACTACAGAAGAAGTGTCAACTGAACCGACCACTGAAGAAACTTCAAGTACACCAGAGGAGCCACCGACCACAACTGAGCCACCGACCACGCCTGAGCTACCACCCAGGCCAGAACTTCCGCCAAGGCCAGAATCTCCAACAAGGCCAGATTATCCCCGTTATCCTCCTCACAGAAGAACTGAAGATAATTATCCTAGAAGACCCCACTACCCAAGTTACCCTCGCCCAACTGATCCTCCAAGACCGAGGCCTACTGAGCCAAGTCGACGTCCAAGTTTTACAGAGGTGACGCTTCCAGAACCGGAAGATCCAGTATTAATCGTGAAGGATAAAGACAAGGATGGAAGCTATGGGCTGAATACGAGCGACATACCTAAAAACTCGTGGACCTCTGTGACTGGAAGAGACAAACCTGAGGAACCCGATTTTGACATCAACAACCTTCACTGTCTGAACGGCTTCGAACGAGATGTGTATGGAAATTGCGTAGGTAAGTAAAATCATCAAAGCTATCCTGGACAAAGGTATTCCGCAATAATTTGCACAAGGACTGGTCTGCGTTGCCCGCATCCAGGTGCTTCCCACGATCTTCACTAGATTGTCGTTCCGCCGAGTGGGAGGCCTGCTTACCCTACTTCAGGGATGGCGAAACTTTAGGTATGCAGAAGTGCCATCAAATACCTTGGTCTGCTTAATACCCTTTCAGCGCTCTTCGGTTGACGCATTGTGACGCTTCTAGCGAGTGACTGGACCTTATTTTGCAATAGCTCCAACCTCATTCAAAACACATTATTTACTATTTAGTTTCATAGTGAATTTTGTGATTTGTGGCTTGCCCTAAGTAAATATTGTGACGCGTGCCATCAGTTACACGTGTGCCATTCGTTCGCCATCTCTGCCCTACTTACTTCTTCTGGTCTATTCTATTATTATTATTTTAGTACTATATTACTGACCCTTTATATTGATATAACGGTCAAACTATATTACTTACTACCTCTTTATCCAGATATCAACGAATGCGAGGGCAACCGCCACATCTGCAGCACCCTCGAGCAGTGCGTTAACATGGAGGGAGGGTACCGCTGCGAGTGCGTGGCGGGCTTCGTGCGCGAGCCCTCCGGCTGGTGCATCCCGGTCAGGCCCTCCACCACGCCTGAACCCACCACTCCTAGCACCACTACTTCCACGAGCACCACTGAGAGAACTACTACTGAAGGTATGTTTTATGAAGGCTCTATTTGCTGCGATAAGAGTATGATGTAGATCTTATTGTGGTAAACCCGATCGTAATATTGTCACATGTATCTTTGGCTCTTTGCAAACCTAAGGGCCTGTTTAAAACAGCTCTCTTTTTTTCATTCTTCTGTTTTCGTCTTCTTGTGCGTTACGTTATTAACTCCATAATACTATTTTGTGTCAGGAATGTATTAATAGTTCATCATCATCATCTCAGCCATAGGACGTCCACTGCTGAACAAAGGCCTCCACCAATTTCCATGTTGCCCGGTTGGTAGCGGCCTACGTCCAGCGCCTTCCTGTTATCTTTATGATGTCGTCGGTCCACCTAGTGGGTGGACGTCCAGAACTTTGCTGCCCCATCGACCGTCAGTTCTGCGTACTATGTGCCCTGCCCTGTACTGATCTGTCTTCTTTTATAGTGTCCACCACCGCAAGATGGCGACCATACCAGCCTCGTAGACCATACTATCCACCATACACTCCGCCGCCTGCGTCCTGTGAACTAGGATACACGTTTGATTCCAATGAAGGGCGATGTGTAGGTAAGTACAGTTCATCATCATTATCATCATTTCAGCCACAGGACGTCCACTGCTGAACATAAGCCTCCCCCAATGACCTTTATCAGGTCGCCGGTCCACCTTGTGGGTGGACGCCCCACGCTGCGTTTTCCGGTACGTGGCCTCCGCTCCAGAACCTTGCTGTCCCATCGGCCGTCAAGTACAGTTTAATTACATAGTTATTCAGTCATTTACAAAAATTCAAGGTAAAATCATGAATTACTTAAAATGTAACTATAACTTTCTTACAGATATCGATGAGTGTGCGAGAAACGAATACATCTGCGCACCCAAAGAAGAATGCGTGAACCAAGATGGCGGCTACTATTGCATGTGTGGTGCAAGGTGTCGTGGTACCACTGACAGGTCACCTTACGGTAAACATCAATTTCATCATTATCTAGAACAGAAACCCTTTGGTTTCAAGACAAAATATTTGTCAATATAATCCGTAAGTCATTGGGGAGGCCTATGTTCAGCAGTGGGTGGACGTCCTGTGGCTGAAATGAGATGATGATGATGATCCGCAAGTAAATTACCATCCATCCACGACGCTCTCTTCAGTTGTATCTCACCTGATGGAAAGTGGTGACTAGGCCGAGGATGGTGTGGGTAGCATCTAGAAGAGTAAATTTGGTAATCCTGATATTCCCTAATAGAAAATACACATGCACAATTACAACGTCTAATCGAATAATAACTATGAAGTAATGTCATCGTTCGTTCTTTCGTCTCAGCTAAATTACGTCCACTGCCGGTCAAAGGCCTCCCTTCAAAGGATTTCCATAACGACCGGTCCTGCGGCCCGCATCCAGGTTCTTCCCGCGACCTTCACCAGATCGTCATATTATCATCGGTCGTCGAAGTAATGTCATAACAGTTGTAAATCAATGTGTTTTCTTCTAGAACCCCCATCGCTACCACCATCAGACCCTTACCAACCTTCGGGAGGAGACAGCGACCCCAACATCATCACCGTGGGCGCCCAGTACGGCCAGAGGGGACCCAGATACTTGCGGCCCACCTTCACCAGGCTGCCCAACTCCGGGGCTATTGTTACATCTTGCCCCTGGGGATACAAACTGACTCCTGACAAGATGTGTCATGGTAAGTCGCTTATGCATGGAAAACGCCGCCAATAAATCTAAATTCTGCTTAGCCCAAAGCATAACCACGGCTTAACTGGCAGAAGATAATGCCTTGGGGCATAAGGTCTCATTCTCTCATAATGTGACATTAAAGTTTATGGCCGGGTTGCACCATCTTACTTTAACTGCAACAAACGTCAAAAGTCTGTCTGACTCCATAAAAAAACACCAGTTATCGTTATATTTACTCTCAAAGTTAGGTGGTACAACTCAGCCTAAAATAAAAGTAAAGATAAAATCTCTATTGCGCAGTTGCATCACACAAAACTGTCAAAAGGAACATATAAAATTGAAACGGCTCACTTTAAGTGGTCGGTCTTATCGTTAGGAAGCGATATCTTCCAGACAACAGGTATAACTTGTAATTTTTCCAGACGTTGACGAGTGCACGAAGAACGTCTCCCAGTGCGGCCCGATGCAACGCTGTGAGAACTTCTACGGAGGGTACTCCTGCCAGTGTCCGGCCGGACACCGGCTGTCCGGCAAAGACGGCTGCGAGGACGTAGACGAGTGCGCGTACGGCACGGTAAGTGTACCCGTTCTTTTTCTCAGCCCAAGACAGGCCTCCCACAAGAATTGGCATTACCTACGTCATAAAATCTACTGTACTCACCACTTTTTAAAACTCAATATGGGCACACTCGACGGACCGACGATCGTTGTGAAAGTCGCGGTAATGCATGCTGGCAGCGGCTGCGCAGGACCGGTCGCTGTGGGAATATTAGTCCATTTTCCAACAGTAGACGTCGTTGTTACCTGCACAAAGTATTCGTTATTTCGTGTGAAATCAAACCCAAGTTCAGATCAAGAAACTCAAACGTAACCACTGGAACACGGATGCATTTAACTAAAAAGATATTTGAAAGTTAGAACATAATAATACCTAGTAAGTAAGTTAGTAAGGATTAAAATGGAAACTCGTGAATTTTAAACTTGATATCTTCGCTATTCCCACCACTACAACTCCTGTGTTAGCCAGCTACAGCTTGACCGCCAATAAATACCCAACCAGTGAAGGTCAAGTTTGTCCTAGGGGAAATCCTCGAGTGAGTTAAATCAATTTCATGAAAAAATATTCCTTTTAATTTCCCAGCCATGCCCATACAACGCGAAGTGCGTCAACTCAGTCGGCTCATACCGCTGCGAGTGCGGCGCCGGCTTCCGCAACTCGCCGTCCAACGACAAGGTGTGCGTGGACGTCGACGAGTGCTCCGAAACGCCGCACGTGTGCCACCAGAGCTGCTCCAACGCCTGGGGCTCCTACCGCTGCTACTGCAAGCGGGGGTACCGCCTGGACAACGATAACAGGTGAATACATAAGTAGGGGTGCAGACTAAATCCTCCATTTGCAACGACAAGGTGTGCGTGTCAAAACTACTTACCTACTTAGTCCTCGAAACTCGTTCACAACTGGTTTGGAAACTGTCTAACGACAAGGTGTGCGTCGACGTCGACGAGTGCTCCGAGACGCCGCACGTGTGCCACCAGAGCTGCTCCAACGCCTGGGGGTCGTACCGCTGCTACTGCAAGCGGGGGTACCGCCTGGACAACGATAACAGGTGAATACAAACAAAAAATATTGGTCTTACGGAAACGCTGGAAAATGGTGCTTGATATACGGAACGCTAGTAATATGAACGGCCACTTGTATGAACTTAGAGATAATACCTACTCTTTGCGACTTGGGTAAGTTATTAAAGTATTTGCATAAAATATGGAATATTCATTATTAAAATAATATTCAGAGTTAAATTGATTATTTTTCAAATTTAATTCCAGTAGTGTGAACTGTATAATTATGCCCAAAACATTTTCTATGATAAAGGGTTATATTACATTTCTTGCAAAAAACATTGCATTTGTATCAAAGCGTGTGTTTCATAAAAACTGTGTGTTGTGACTGAATTTGAAATGTGAAAATAGTTACTTCTCTGTTTATGTGGCAGAGAAAATCTCTTGGTTTTGACAGTTGGCGCAATTTTCAATGCATTTGAAACAACGGTAATCACACTAAATCATCTCATTTACAAACAATAATTTCTTCATATCTTCAAACATGACTGACCCTATCTAGGGCATAATTGGCAATCTCAGTTAACGGGATGCAGTCTTCTTCATCATCACTGGATGAAGAATTCTCTAGTGATTTCTATGTGGGCTCTCATTTGTAATCCAGGAAAATCTATTGGCACTTTATTTTCATCACCAGAGTTTTCTTTGGTTAACACGTTGAGTGCGAAACCAGGTCTATAGACCTTGTGTACGTCTCGCTTACCGTGCGGCTAAGAAAATTATAGTCTTCCTTGTCGTGCGAAAGGCATAACTTCAATTGGGTCCGGTGTAGGAAAGTGATGAATATATATCTATGATGTATTCTTAAAATAGAATCCAATGATGTACCTACCTTAATACCAGGTTTTTAGACCTGGTACCGCACGGAAGTAATAAAATGTCTTCACAATGCGAAACCAGGTCGAAGCACCTTGTACCCTGCGCACCTGGTACCGCACCCCACGCTAGCTTCGTGCAGCCAGTGTTGCCTCGCATTCGTAAGAAACGCACATGTCGACATGGCGTCAAGAGAAACAAACAAAATCAAAACTGCAAATTGATTATAATTTAATTTGCTACACGATTTATTGCTAATTTAAATAATGTTTTTCGTGACAAACATTTGAAGTTGTAACTAAATGTTATTAAATAATATGTTTTCTTTAAATATAGCTTATTTAAGTATTTATGCACGTATGTCTTATTTGTAAAATGTTTAGACTAAATTATTAAAACATCTTTGTTTGTTACTTTTTTAAATTTTTATTAAAACTTAATTTAAACTATCGATATTTGTATTTCACATCCCTAGAATACCCACCAGACTTCCCTACTTCAGTGCGGCACAGGGTGCATAAGCCTTGTATTTTGAATATAGCTATAATTTTTATACTAAACAAGTTATTCACGAACGCCTTCAGGTGTATGTCAATAAATGCATTATTATTAATATTCAAAGAAAAAAAACACAATATCTATTAACATGAAGCCAAAAATAAAATTAATATATCTTAAATATTACAAGGTCTTTAAGCCTTGTGCCGCCACAATGTAAGTTTTAATACCAGGTTTACTGACCTTGTACCGAAGGAATGGAAAGTATTAGAAAGTTACTGCCGCAGCAAAGGTGTTAAGTCACCATTACAATTTTCCGGATTTTCCGGCGGGAAAATTGTGATTGAGTTAGGGATACACTCATCTTCATTTTTCTTCAATTCTTCAATGATTTTATTTAAAGGAAAGGGCCTCGAATGCAGGCGCTAAAACAACAAAATACCGCAGTTCATATTACTAGCGTTCCTTATACGGATCACTAAGTTTAACGTTGAATTAGTAACAGTTACTATAAAATACATTTACATTTTGTTATCGATTTACAAAAAGTGGGCTACAAACTTTCATATTTCGGCAAGAAATACTTTAGAATAAATACTTATCATGTTTGTATTCACCTTGAAAAAGTCATCATAAAATTTACGAAAACAACAAAACGCTTACGATTGAAATGTGACACCCAATGGAGAACAGAACACGTCTGATGGACAAAGGGACCCCACAGGAATCGTTTAACATAAACAATGTTATCAGAAACCACCCTCATTGTTTATAATAATTTAATTTTTATGTTGATCCGTATATCAAACGCTAGTAACAAGTGGGTTAACGACAAGGTGTGCGCCGACGTCATGAATACATAGGAGAGGAGGCCAAATCCTTCATCTGCATGACCCAATGATACTCATTGGACTCGCACTGCTGCGAGAATTGGCTACAATCGTGCACAAGTTGTGCGTGGACGTCGACGAGTGCTCCGAGACGCCGCACGTGTGCCACCAGAGCTGCTCCAACGCCTGGGGCTCCTACCGCTGCTACTGCAAGAGAGGCTACCGCCTGGACAACGATAACAGGTGAATACATAGGAGAGGAGGTAAAATCCTCCATTTGCAACGACAAGGTGTGCGTGTCAAAACTACTTACTCAGTCCTCGAAACTCGTTCACAACTGGTTTGGAAACTGTCCAACGACAAGGTGTGCGTGGACGTGGACGAGTGCTCCGAGACGCCGCACGTGTGCCTCCAGAGTTGCTCCAACGCCTGGGGCTCCTACCGCAGCTACTGCAAGCGGGGCTACCGTCTGGACAATGATAACAGGTGAATACGTAGGACAGGAGGCTAGGCCCTTCATTTGCCTTAGGTAAGTAAGACGTAGCCGTTTTTTGAGAAACGAGTCCTCAGAAATGTTCTTGTTCGCAACTGGTTTGGAGACTGTTTAACGACAAGGTGTGCGCCGACGTCATGGATACATAGGAGAGGAGGCCAAATCCTTCATTTGTATGACCCAACGATACTCATTGGACTCGAACTGCTGCAAGTATTGGCTACACTCGTGTACAAGGTGTGCGTGGACAAGGACGAGTGCTCCGAGACGCCGCACGTGTGCCACCAGAGCTGCTCCAACGCCTGGGGCTCCTACCGCTGCTACTGCAAGCGGGGGTACCGCCTGGACAACGATAACAGGTGAATCCTAAGAGTATATGCCAAATCCTTCATTTACCTACTTCTGGTAAATTAGATAGGGTCGTGCTCTTGCAGAAGAGACTAATGCCCGTTTTCACCATCAATCCCTAGTTTATAAGTGATCCCTATGACCTAACAAATAACATGAATTTTGATTTCAAAGGGGTCACTTAAAAATTAGGAATTGATAGTGAAAATGGGCATAAATTACCTGATGATTATGACGTGGTAAGGATTTTGATAACGTGGCTTGTGATCCTGCTATGGACACTAAGGCATGGTTTCCATCAAAGCGGAGAGTGGAGGAGACGAGAGCAGAATCAGATGACGTGTTTGCAATCAATCAAATTTTCATATTATTTCCACAACTTCTCTACGCTCATCTTCGGTCAAAAATCTGATTGGTTATTAAAAACACATCTCTCGTCTCTTGTCTCCTCCTCCCTTCGGTGGTAACCAGGCCTATATTAGCTGATGATGAATCGATACGATAGCTGATGATGTGTACGTAGACTGCGTGGACGTAGACGAGTGCGCGTAGTGGACGGTTGTCCGTCTAGCACAGTGGTTGGGACCATTTTACCAAATTTCTGTCTTGTCAAGGACCATTTTTTTTTTTCAAAATCCTACGAAAGGGGAGGTCGATTTCTCGCCCACTGTGCGCCGTGTTGACTCGACTCATCACGTCACGTCACATGTTTATTACGATGTCTTCGCGGACCACTTGGAATGCCTCCAGGGACCACCAGTGGTCCCCGGACCACCGGTTAAGAACCACTGGTCTAGCAGATAATAACTAACCGCCAAATCACGGCGAGCGCTGTCGTCCTCGTGCAGTTACATTACACTTAACACACGAGAATAATGAACCGTATTGCTAAATTACCTGGTGAATTATTCTTCCAGGACATGCGTGGACGTGGACGAGTGCGCAGAGTGGGCGGCGGTGCGTCTGCGCGGACGGCTGTGCGGCGGCCAGTGCGTCAACGAGCCCGGCTCCTATCGCTGCGCCTGCCCTGCTGGCTACCGGCTGTCGGACGACGGGAAGAGCTGCATAGGTCAGACAATTAAGTTATATTTTTTTTACAATTAGGTTTTTAAAAGTCGCTTTTACAATTATCACTGCTTCAGGACAAATCCCACCACCAGCCACCACCCATGGTTCTTCCTGCCTCTCGAAGTACGAACCGAATCTTGGAAGAGCGCGCAGGTACTTGCTCTGGCTGGGCTCCTTTCCCTGGGCGCTATGCTTGACTCCCTACAAATTTCTCTGATCCATATCCCTTCTCATAGTCAATTCTCCCCCATCTGGGGCTTGACACCACAAAAACGGTACTTACCTACTTCGCGTCGGGCTGCTATCGTTTATAATACTTATGTCATCACTTCTTCTCAAAACTTCGCCTGATAAGAGCGAGAGAAAAAACGGAAATGGGCAGCTGGAACTGTGACCGACGCGATAGTACCTATAAATGGACAACACCCACTCATTCAACGATGATCTTAGTGTAGTGTAGTGAAGGTCGCGGAGAACACCTAGATGCGGGCAGAACCAGCCTTTGTTTTTTGGGGGTCTTATAGGTACTTAGTCCAGCAGTGGATCTTTGGTCAAATCAAGCTCAGCAGCACTTCATCCTTATTAGCTTTCTTGATATTTGTTTATTCTTCCAGACATCGACGAGTGCGAGACGGGCGAGGCGACGTGCGCCGCGTCACGTGATCCCGGCTCCGTGTGCCAGAACACGCGTGGAGGGTACCACTGCCACCGCATCCAGTGCCCGTCCGGGTACCAGCTGGAGGCCAAGCAGTAAGTAATAGATAGATAGAAAAAAGTAAGAGTTCTTTCAAGTCACAATGATAGCCATCTGTGAACCTCGATAGTGGGGTGAAGAGGAAAATATGTATGAATGAATTCAAAATTGCGAATCATGAATATGATTCGATGGCGAGAGAATGCTCGCGAGCAAAATATTGTTCGCGTTCGTTCGGAGACATTTCCGCTACCACAGAGCCTGTGGTAGTGCCACGGCCGTTGGCAGTTCGATGTCCGTGCACAGATAGCGTCTGCTGGTAGCTATAAAAAAAAATCTCTAAAATCATATTAATTATCTACCCACATAAGTAGAGGTCCACATAGAGGTTAACACTTAGGCTGAGTTGCACCATCCTATTTTAACTTTGACTAACGTCAAAAATCTGTCAAACTCCATTACAAAAAGCACCGGTTATTGTCAAAGTTACGGTCAAAGGAAGTTGGTGCAACTCAGCCTTAGTGTATAATTTTATTCATAACAGCAGCTGCAGCATGATTCTCCAAGCTTAATTTTCGTTTGTCTTTCCAGCCGCTGCACGCGCATCCAGCGCTCGTGCCCGATCTCGGACTGGGGCTGCCTGCAGCGGCCCAGCGCCTACAGCTACAACTTCATCACATTCGTCGCTAACATCTACATGCCGGCTGGCAGCGTGAGTGGGAAATATTTAATTATTTACCTAACTGCTTTTATGTTGTTGGGCCAATTGATCTACTTATAATAGGTAGAAGTTGTGGTAGAAGTCATGTGATAAATAGCTGCGATTCGTATGTGAATTGAATTTCTATGCTTCAAACATAAACGTCTCCTCCAGTCCTTGTAGATAAATTGCCGGAATCTTAATACCTACACATACAAAGTATGAGAGCAACAAAACTTTCTTGAAAACGAATTGTTGTTCCGTACAAAACCTAACCTAGCGTGGGCAGGCCTCCCACTAGTTGGACCGACGATCTGGTGAAGGTCGCGTTGTGCCTGGATGCGAGCGGCGCAGGACCGGTCTTTGTGGAAATCCTTGGGGGAGGCCTTTGTTCAGCAGTCTTTCGGCTAAAACGAACGAACGAACGCGAACGAACAAAACCTAAATGTAACAAATCAAGTTTGGTTCAGATTAAGAAGATTCGCATTATGAATTACAAAAATTAGCTTACGAAAAATCAAAGAAATCGGGAGTAGGTAGTAGAACCCTAAAAAAAGTCTAAAGCGTAATAACTATGACATCGTGTCAAATATTCCAGGTGGACCTGTTCACGATGCACGGCCCGTCGTGGCGGGACTCGGTGGTGAGCTTCGAGCTGCGCATGATTGATGTCCAGGCCGGGCCGGGGGTCAAGCCCGCCGACCTTAGGTGTTTCGAGTAAGTTCCCAAGGACTATTTTAATGTCCCTCCCATAACACACAGACTGTTCGTCTGCGAACAGTAATACGTGGGGGCCCTTTTATAAAACCACTAAGATCATCTTAGTAAGATGACTGGACGTGCAAGGGCACGTCTCGTGTACCCTGCATTAGGTAGGTTATTTTCAGGTAACATAGGCACTAATCGTAGCGAACCATTGTAAGCTGATCAAACGTTTACAGTCCTCTAGTTAAAATAAGTAACATTTCTGATACATTAAATTTCGCACGATCCGTTCACGCAGCGAAGTATGTAGGTAACATAAAACTGACACGTGTTATTTTATCTAAGGAGGGTAGGCTTTCCCAACCCTTCTGGCCGATGTGGGAAGTGAGTCCAATTCCATTTGCCTTTGTAACAGAGTCGTGCTTCTGCATTCTGCAGTGGATACTAAATGAGGATTCTCCCACCCTTCTGGTCACCAAATCTTCCATTTGCCCCTGGTAAATTAAGAGAATAGTGCTTCTGCACTAGAATCTAAATAATCTAATGATTCTTTTGTTCCAGTATGAGACCAATGGACAACGTGTGCGTCATCTCCCTTCTATGCTCGCTGGGTGGACCCCAAGTAGCCGAGTTGGAACTGACGATGTCTCTGCACCAGCGCGGGCAATTCGCGGGCAACGCGGTCGCTCGGCTCATCATCATCGTCTCGCAATACGAGTTCTAGCCGCCTAACTTACCACGGTTTACTTAATTACTTTTGTACCTTGTTATAGCTGATCATACTTGTTTGCAAGAAAGAGTGCATGCGTTGCATGTTATAATAGGTACTTATCCTTGGATATTTTAACCAGTTCCAAATTTTCTAATAATGCTGTTTTTCGAAAAGGGCAAATTATCTAATAATACCCATTCGAAAACAATAGATGCAGCTCTTAGCTTCCTGACAGGAAGCATAATTACTTTACCTACATAAAAATGAGCGAGTCAAAACATGACTATTAGCTGCCCTTTTGAAAAATTACTTCTGATAAAAATACCTAAACAAAGGAAATAGCATACCTATTCCCTTGTTTCTATTATGACTCGCTTTGATGAACCTATATCATAGTATAAAAATGCACCCGGTAGATTTTTTGTGGGGAATAATATGTACATCGTTCTACTCAGTGTAGATGTAATTTATCAACAAATAAAAACAAATATCGGTAACAAATTAAAACTTTTGATTGCAAACAAGTATAATGTTCTTCGGATAATTCAATATGATCTGATATTGAGACAATAGTCTATTTATTTTGAAGATAGTGTTAGTGTATGGTCTTTGTTGTTCCTTGTCATTCCTAAAGGCCAGTATGTAAATAAAACGAATACTTTAAATTGGAATATATCTTTTTAATTTTATTTAAGCACAAGCGTTTTTCGCGCCACGACCGAAGCCGGGCTCCCAACGATTATATACATATACCTAAAGTAATGTGCACTTTACATTAGTAACTGATTAGATCTCCAGATCACAACATAATTAATATTTAAAATGATACCTAAACAACAGCGGCAAAACAACGTTCTTGTTATCACTACGCTCTGGTCCCTGAATCCTTTCCTATCATACCAACACATTAAAACATACACAAACAGCGTAAAATAATTGAAAAACATTCGTATGAAATTATACTCATTCTTAATGATAAAATTATCCCTTACCAAAAAACGCTGCAGCAAGTAAAATTACAGTGTTTCGTCTTCACCTATTAAATGATAAAATATCACTTTTAGAAGATAAAGAAATACATAAAAATCAACAGTATTTTTTGGTAAAGAATATTGTGATAACTCTGGAAGAACATTCCCTAAAATGTATAGACTATATTTCTACTGAATACAGTTTGTTGGCAGTCTCCAGAAACAATACTGAGCAAAACGTCTATACATTTTAGTTTCTGAACAATAAAATATATAATACTATAAAAGTATAGGCACTTATAAACCTACACTATTTAAACATCATGTTCTAAAAATACAATAAATGACAATATTATAAAATAATGACAATATAAATCTCATGGTGTAATAATTGTGGATTACAAAAATGCAATTTACCACAAAGTTAATGTTGCTTAAGTAAAGAGTTTAAACAATATTTGAAATATTTCTGCCATAGCTGATTTAATATAAAAAGAAAACAAATAACAATTTTAAGATAAGTATTGATTAGAAAGTAGTAAAAATAGAAGATATAGCTCATATAATCTGTGATATACATAAATATAAAAATATAGCTCCACGGCAAATAAAAACAAGCGAACGAAGACCAAATAACTACAACCTATGTTTCTGTAAATTGCATTTTCATAACGAGCCCAACAGAGGTCAACAACCAATGAATGTTAAAACGAAGGAACTCCGCTCGAGCTGCCCACCTAAGCGTATAGATACCAATGTGTGCGTGGCTTCAAAGTGGCGACGAGGATTCAAAATTATTTTGCTACGTAAAATCTCATTGTATTCTATTGAACTGCTTTAACAGATTAAATTCTATAGATGTCTCCACGAAATTGAGTGAGTTTTTATGTAAAAACATCATTATTAAATCTCTGAAATGAGGTAGCAACGTGAAATATCTTAAAATGACAAAATTACTTTTTCTTTGAACGTTTCAGTTGTAACTGATTTCATTAAATATTTTATTTTGTAGGTAAAGTTGCTAATACACTAACAAACGTTTAAAAAACACGCACACAATAACGCGCTAACCAGATGCACACAAAGAGCTAAGCTACAACTTGTAGTTCGTTTATCTTAGCTTACATTGCCAAGCTTAATCATACATGTTACAGTCACACGCCTATTTTTTTTTTTTTTTAAAAAAAAAAGATTATTAGTAATTTGTTATTACACAAATTACTAATACTCCCGTTAGCCCCTCGTACTAAGCTAAATATGCTTGTGTCACGAGTGAGCTCACCACAATAGTCGAGCGGCGGCGGGGACCGAACCCGCGTTCCCCGGATCACGAGTCGGCCAGTCCGACCCCTTCACCGTTCGGCTATCGTGGATTAAATGAAGAACACCATAATCTATGTGAACCAAATTAAACTAACTTAGCTTAGTTCTTCGTGTGCAATCACCTTAAGATTCTCGCCGTCACTTCAAAGCCACGCACCGTGTACTAAACATTAAAACACTGTACTTAAACAAATTTGTATTTTCTCTAATCTAAAATCTCCTACGTCCAAGTTTTGTATAGGATTTTTACAGATCTACAAAAGTCGAGGAACGATACTGCAGATAGGCGCAGTGGACATTACGTACCTAACACTTAGCTTTACAACTATATAGCAAGTATAGTCTGAAAACAACAACAACTTTACAATAAAATGGCATAGACAACAGTCTTCACAACATCCATAGATGACAACTAGATCATTTACAATAGACATGCGCACGCGGCGATACCAACGTACGCGCGTATAATCTGATATGATACTGTAAATTCGTACAATTACGGAGTTTCTGATAGGCTCTATAGTATAAAATACAGTCATGGTTAATAGTCATAACAGAAAAAGTGCATAGAAAGAATAAATATTAGATAAGAAAAGTATATGATTGATACCGCGACTGTACGATTTGTGACTCTTATTACACACAGCTGTTTGGTTTTATAATATACCATATTTAAAGCTAAACACGAAATTAGGTAGTTGCAAAACTTAACGAGATTTACTGCTGGTTTCTCAACAAGATTAATCTGTCACCATATCTACTGAAGATGTTTTTAAGCAAAACCCACTAAGGCTATGATCATACATTTCAATGCCGCATACTTATAGTGTATACTATACTATAGGCATTAAGTCCGCCTTATGTACACCGTTCTATGTGCATATAAGTTTTAAATAAATAAATAAATAAATATCTGCTCACTAGGTCAGTCAATCAACACTACATGGGTCTTAGCACCAACAAACCGTGTGACCTAGGCCTTAACATGTTTTTGCTCTCCAAAAATACAATACGTAATGAATTCTATATCACATTGCTTGATTTTGTGACTTTTTGCGTTCAAAATTACTTATATGGTTGTCATAATAAAACACCATTTGAAACAGTTGATATGACAACAGATATCAACATAATATAGAGAATGGATGAACCGATTTTGAGACAATCTGTATATTCCCTACAAACATCTGTATATTTAATACAACAAGCTGAAAACATAGATAGATGCACATATAAAACAGGTAATATTATAGTTTTTGAACTGTGTCTTGTTAACAACGTTCCATCAGTGAAACCATACAAAATGAATATTACATAATAACCCAAAATAAGTATTTTTCAAACGATTGCATATGGAAATACTCCTTTTACTCGAATATATGCGAACAGGTTGCATCCAACAAAAAAACTTAAGGTTAAACAACCACAAAATATATCATAATTTGATTTCATTTACAGTTAATGCATTTATTTATAACGTAATTATTAGTTATGAAAATTAAATCATTAAACAACAAATTGTCAACATAATAATAATCATATCCTTAAACAACGAAGCTCAATAAAAGCTAATGAAAATGGCATATTCATAATCACTTTAGTAATTTATTAAACTACAAAAATATTTCTTCTTATTTCCACTAAGAGGATCAATTGATTGTCTAATATATGACTTTATGTATAAGTAGGGCCACTCAATTCACTATAGTATAATATTGTTATTCATTTCATTTATTACTCTGTAACATCGGTAATATATTGTAGTTTAAAACACCATTTACATTACTACGATGATTGCACATATAACGAAATACTATGTAACTAGAATATAATATGATAAAATTATAATACTTTGATTAGTCAATCAATCGATCTGACCGCGGGCCATTCGCGGCAAGACTGCGTTAGTTTGTCAATAAGGTCAGCTTCAAAATTATAACTCGAGCACCATTTTATAGCCACACACAAAGTGTAGAAACTGCGAGGTCTAGCGATTTAGGACGACTCTCTATATTCAATTCTAATCCAAATGCGTCCTTCAGCTGTCAAACATTCAGTTTTAGATTAAATATCCACAATTTTCGATGCGTTCACACTTTAATATTGTTTAAAAAAATTGTCTTATAAACAATACGAAAATGTACAAAAAAAATAGAAAAATGTAAATATTTTGACCAAAAACCTATTGAAATTTGACAGTTGACGGACGGATTTGGATTAGGATTGAATATAGAAAACCAGCATTAGTCTTACCGCGAGTGGGCCGCGCGCACAAATCTACCACAAACGGCTTATCCGTCGAGATTACAACATTTAGGCTTGTCTTTTAATGGGGTTTCACGACACCTATACAACACTAATGTCGGCGGACTCGCTAGAACAATTTGTATGCAGAGTAGTTACTTGATATGAGTTCAATAGAAAATTCAGTCGATCGAGTTAAAAAATTTGTTAGGAAGCTTCCGGACGAACCCACCGACGGAGATAGGACAGTAGTGCTACGCACATGTTTACGACTACGGTATCTCTATGTACATACACTATGTACATACACTACACACACAAAATATGCCGGAGCGGGCTTGGCGATGGGCTTTGACACTTCTTTTAAGGCCAGGATTATAGCAAATCCTCCATCACGTCATCGATAAAGACAAAACTTAGTAAGGAGCGGCAAACATAGCAGCGTTCATGACAAAACTTAATAAGGAGCGGGATCAATAGCTTATAGATCCTGATACCTAGAGGATCTAAAGGTCTCAGACCTTTTCCCAGCAATGGGACAATAGATTGAAGAAAAAAAATGCACATTAACTTATTATACGACTATTTAGTTAACAACTTATTTTAATTTGGTATAACGTTGTCATTGTTCGTGTTGATTAAGACACTATTACTGTTACTGTTAGCTGCTTTGAACTTATCCAAACGAATACCAATTAAATTCCTTATTACATTTTGTCCTGATGCTTGTAAAACACGATGAAACCAGCATCGTTTCATAAAAACTACTCCTCAAAATTGCCCGTACCCGCGCCCGCTCCGGTCGACCGCATCACGTGCGAAGCGATTCACAGAGATCATTTCTTCTTCACGGTCGAGTTACTAGTACAACTACTCGAGCGAGTCTGCACACCGTCTTTCTTCAGTAAACTGACCCCGAAAGCGGGGCACTTTTTCCTTAGAGCCTTAATTTTGTAGAGTTTGTTCCCCTGGGAGTTATTCGTCTCCTCAAAGTTATCAGGCGTCACGTCGGCGGTTATGACCGAATTCGACAAGCAATCCATCGGTTCCGGGCTACTGGACTTGTCCCGTTTCCGCCTAAACCTGAACGGGGTTTCGAGCGAGTCCGCGGATATATTCGTAACGTTAGTGTCGCTGGAAGACAGATCCTGAGTGGCCTCGAGGTTGCTTTTCGGAAGATTACTCTTTGGCAGCTTCTTGCGCGAGTTGGAATTGGATCGGACGATGAGTTTTTTGCGGGCGGTCGCGTTTGGGGCCGTTTTGTTTTGCGCGACCGCTTTCAGATTCGGTTCGGAGGGTAGTCTGTTTTTGCCGTTGAGGTGGCAGTTTTCGGTTAAAGCGGAGAGCGTCGAAGTGACGTTGCTTAGTGAGTTGGCGACGGAGGTGTCACTGGCTGTGATTTTGGTGACTGTTTTTCTTGTGAGGGTTTTGAGGGGGCTAGCGCCGTGGGTGTAGCCTAAAGTGGGACGGGCGAGGTTCGCGCGTTGCCCGTGGAAACTGCTCTTACCTGTGAAGGGTTTGACCGCGGAGAGTTTGTTGGCTTGCGAGTTGGCACTTCTGGTGGGGGGGAAGGTGGAAGTCTTGGCAGCATAGGCTTTCAGCGTGGAGTTGATCCGCGGCTGGGGCTTGAGGTTGGTAGAATGCGCGTTGCGGACGTTATTAGTTGGCGTCATGTAGCCAGGCTTGGGCGCGAACACGGTCTTGGTTGGCAGCATTGGAGTGGGCGTGGTCTTGTACTTGCCGATGACGGATGTGACGTTATTCTCGTAGTCGGTCTCGTTGGCGTTTAAGACATTGGCGTTGTCCAACTGGAAAGAAAGGATGAATTATTACATTAAATTGTAAATAATAGTCATTAATCGCGGGAACAGGCAGCAATTATGTACACATTTTAAATAAAACATGTAAAATATTTAAGGACATGTCACATTGCATGCGATCTACGATCAGGTCAAAGATATCATACATGATGCAGGCTGCGTTTAATTTGACCTGATCGCGAAGCACATTCAGTGTGGCAAATCCTTTAAATTTAGCTCAACAAAAGACACTTTATAATGGACACGAGACGTCACACGCTCTTGCGTTCACCACTTTTTCATCCAGATGCAAGCTACGCTTGGGTCAAAGTTCCGTAGTCCGTGAGAAGATGTGTAGTGGCGTTTCATCCGCCTCATATGATCATATCACATCCTGCACGTTCTTGTTTTGAACACTCCCATTGTGGATAAGTACATGTCAAGGGCTCGAAGTAGGATGCGCATTTTGGTCCTACCCAGTTCTATGATTTCTTAGCCTTAGAGCTTTGCGCTTACCTTATCAGTGGGCTACACGTGACGTCAAACGCTTACCTTATCAGTGGGCTTGTTGAGAATAGCCTGGAGGGTAACAGGCCGGTCCGCCGGCGGTCGAACAGGTGGTAAGTCGCAGTAGATGCCTCTGGTGAATACCGGCAGCGACGTGATGTTGTGCCGCCGTCTGTACGCCTCACCCTCGGCGAGCATTCGCGGCTGGATACTGGGAACACGTATAAGAAAATATTTAGTATCTAAAGTGTGTTTATAATTATCCCTTTTAGATGTCAGGCAAAGGCTTATCAAGCTTTGAGACCAGGGTGGCTCACCCCTGGGTAAAGTGGGGATTAATTTACTTACAGAGAGTGAAACAAGAGGCTGGACAAGGCCAGTGAATACCTACTGTGAGGAGATGAAGGTCAGGTATGGTTATGTTCATTACACATCAGTACTCTGGAGAGGCGATTCTCTTTCCTAACCACTGCTGCTGCCCTTCTCAACTGCCCTTGCTTTCCAGGTGAGGGGTTGGTGTAGGCATGGAAGATGAGAAGGAATCCCTTACTTGAGATTGAAGAGCTCTTCAGTCTCAAGTAAATGATGCATGTTCTAATACTGCCAGGCGATGGCCTCGCGCGCCGTGAAGCGTGGTGCTTCATGTGGCAGCGACAGACCGGCTGCGACAGTGACGTCACTCTACTAACTTCTGCCGTGAAGCGTGGTGCTGACGTGGCAGCGACAGACCGGCTGCGAGTGACGTCACTCTACTCACTTCTCCAGGAACCACTGCTGGTGGCCGATGACGGAGCCGGGGCGGCAGACGCGCAGCCAGGCGATGGCCTCGCGCGCCGTGAAGCGTGGTGCTGACGTAGCAGCGACAGGCCGGCTGCGAGTGACGTCACTCTACTCACTTCTCCAGGAACCACTGCTGGTGGCCGATGACGGAGCCGGGGCGGCAGACGCGCAGCCAGGCGATGGCCTCGCGCGCCGTGAAGCGTGGTGCTGACGTAGCAGCGACAGGCCGGCTGCGAGTGACGTCACTCTACTCACTTCTCCAGGAACCACTGCTGGTGGCCGATGACGGAGCCGGGGCGGCAGACGCGCAGCCAGGCGATGGCCTCGCGCGCCGTGAAGCGTGGTGCTGACGTAGCAGCGACAGGCCGGCTGCGAGTGACGTCACTCTACTCACTTCTCCAGGAACCACTGCTGGTGGCCGATGACGGAGCCGGGGCGGCAGACGCGCAGCCAGGCGATGGCCTCGCGGGCCGTGAAGCCGTGATGCTTCATCATGTAGCACGCGATCAGGGTGCCTGTCCTGCCGAGACCGGCTGTAGACAATAATAATAATATAAGCTTTATTAGAATCGCTAAAATCAAGTGGCAGTGGGCGGGGCACATAGCTCGGAGAGCTGATGGCCGCTGGGGCAGAAAAGTTCTTGAGTGGCGACCACGAGCCGGAAGACGTAGCGTGGGCAGGCCTCCCACTAGGTGGACCGACGATCTGGTGAAGGTCGCGGGAGGTGCCTGGATGCGAGCGGCGCAGGACCGGTCTTTGTGGAAATCCTTGGGGGAGGCCTTTGTCCAGCAGTGGACGTCTTTCGGCTGAAACGAACGAAGCTTTATTTGACATCTCCGACTTTTGATTGGAAAATCCGACCCCGCGTAACGGGATAAGGCGAGGCTGAAGAACTTGAGCCCCTTCCTCCAAAAAGGGCTCGCTCTTTGACAGAACAGCAAAAAACACTGATTTTCAGCAGAACTTTTTTGATTACTGTGCATCTCTGCCAATGGAAAACATTGTACAATGACATCACGGTTGCTTTATTTCGCTGTTTACAAGGGTTTGGCAGGAAATATAACGATTTCTGGAGTTTGATAATGGCAAATAAGTCACGATACGATTTCAGAAGAAAGATACAAAAATTTTCTTAGTTAAACATTTTTAATTGTTGCACTTTGTTTAAGGTCTCATATTGTTTTAATTTTACATGGAGAAGCGGTAATGGTGAAGGAAACCTATTCAAAAACTGTTTTAACTAGTAAAACTGAACTAAGTTAAATAAGTTTTTACTGAACATAATTCGACAAAACAATTACATAATTTACTTTATAGTTTATGTAATAGACGCTCAAAATCAACGCGCTTTTGTTCAATACTGAATTTATCAACCACAGTCACGCAAGAAATAGCAGCACATAATTTTCATTAGTTAACAATTTGTAAGGATAAGTTGTAGTACATAACTATGTAAGTTTTATAACGTAAGATTTTTGGCAATTAAATGTTAGTATAACGCGAAGCACCACTCATGTAATCGCATTATGATGGTCACGTGGTGCGCTCGGGGGCGTGGTCACTATCAGAAGTCGGTAGCAATAATTATTACCCTAATGACTGGCAATAAGGTCCATTTAAGCCTGCTGTTATCTTCGTTCGTTTTAGCCAAATAATGTCCACAACTGGACAAAGGCCTCCTCCAAGGGGCTATATCCGTCTCTCTCTCACATTGCGAGAAAGTGATTTGGGTAGCAACTCTCATGTAAAACCTAGTAACCAAAATAAAATGAGCCGTACCTTTACAATGGACAGCCACTGCGCCCTTAGCAGCCTCAGAGATCCGTATAAACCGGTTCACTATGAGATCCGACGGCACAGGTCCATCCACGAAGAACAACTCCCGATGCTCGAACCCGTGGGCGGTGAACTGACGCGCGTCATACTTCTTGTTGAGCCGCACTATGGTGGTCACGAGGGAGCGTGGTCACTACATAGGCCGGTAACTATACGTGCCACCCTAAACACTACTTTAATGGCCGGCAATAAGGTCGATTTGAGCCTGCCAATATCTAACTAATATATTTCTGGACTAGCTCTTGTGTTCTGCAATCAACTCTCTGGCTAGGCGCCACACTCATATCCATATCTTCAGCTACATTAATATCTCTTACACATACCGAGGTGCTGTCATGAGCGAAAGCGACAAATACAAATGAATGTCTTACCTTTACAATGAACCGCCACTGCGCCCTTAGCAGCCTCAGAGATCCGTATAAACCGGTTCACAATCAGATCCGACGGCACAGATCCATCCACGAAGAACAACTCTCGATGCTCGAACCCGTGCGCGGTGAACTGACGCGCGTCATACGACTTCTTGTTGAGCCGCACTATGGTGGTCACGTGGTCACTAAATAGGCCGGTTTCTTAACGTGCCACCCTAAATACTACTTTAACAGCCGGCAATAAGGTCGATTTGAGCCTGCCAATATCCAACTAATAGATTTCTCGACTAGCTCTTGTGTTCTGCAATCAACTCTCTGGCTAGGACACCACACTCCATCTCATCATCAGCTATATTCATCTCTCTTACACATACCGAGATGCTGTCAAGAGCGAAAGCGACAAATACAAATAATTGTCCTACCTTTACAATGAACCGCCACTGCGCCCTTAGCCGCCTCAGAGATCCGTATAAACCGGTTCACAATCAGATCCGACGGCACAGATCCATCCACGAAGAACAACTCCCGATGCTCGAACCCGTGCGCGGTGAACTGACGCGCGTCATATGACTTCTTATTGAGCCGCACTATGGTGGTCACGTGGTGCGTCCTGAAGTATTCATGGTAGTGTTCCGGGCTGTGCAGGTGGTAGCCCCGGTCCACCCGGGACCGGTGGTGCGGCCCGGAGAAAGCCAGCATTTTGCCGGGGACTATCCAGTTGAGGTCGCCGTTTTCCACTTTCTGGAACGGAGATGGATAAAGGTTATAGTAGCTCATTTTTCAATCATATGCCTGTAGTATCTTCCAGTAAATAAATGAAAACGAACGAGATCAGAATCGTAATGATATCAGATGATTAGTTTTAATAACTTGAATATTCAAGTTCAGTTTAAAACAACCCTTTCTATTACTTAGGGTGTGACAGTTGACTCTTAGGCCGCTCTGGATAGATTGAAAACAAATAAAATCATATATCAATAATTAATGTAGTGGCAGGAAGAACACTAGACTATAACCCGTCAGCTAAGAGCGTCCCAGGACCACCTTCATGCCGTGCAAGACTTCCAGCAGAGATATGTCTGTCAACGGCGACAGGAAGGATACTAGACTACATCTCGTCAAATAAATAGCATGACAGAGTACTGATTATTCTCTTACCTCATAGAACAGGTACTGATCAGCGTCGAAGTGCTCGAAGTCGAAGAAGCGCGCGTCGTGAGCCACCTTCATGCCGTGTAGCACGTCCAGTAGAGATATGTCGAACAGCGGCGTCAATAAGAACCCTTGGCTAATACCCTGTCAGCTAATAGCGTGCGAAGACATTGGTTTTTAATCTCCTACCTCATAGAACAGGTACTGATCAGCGTCGAAGTGCTCAAAGTCGAAGAAGCGCGCGTCGTGAGCCACCTTCATGCCATGCAAGACATCCGGCAGAGATATGTCGAACAGTGGCGTCAATAAGAACGCTCGACTAAATACCCTGTCAGTCATGGCAGGACAGGACACTAATCATCCTCTCTTACCTCATAGAACAGGTACTGATCAGCGTCGAAGTGCTCGAAGTCGAAGAAGCGCGCGTCGTGAGCCACCTTCATGCCATGCAGCACGTCCAGTAGAGATATGTCGAACAGCGGCGTCAATAAGAACCCTTGGCTAATACCCTGTCAGCTAATAGCGTGCGAAGACATTGGTTTTTAATCTCCTACCTCATAGAACAGGTACTGATCAGCGTCGAAATGCTCGAAGTCAAAGAAGCGCGCGTCGTGGGCCACCTTCATGCCATGCAGGACGTCTAGCAGAGATATGTCGAACAGCGGCGGCCCGCCCGACGCGTCGCGGAAACTTAGAAGGGACCAGTCCGAGCCATCGGTCAGGTTTTTGCACACTACTGCGGAATATAGTGCCAAAAAGGACACTAGACTATTTCCTGGCAGCTAAAAACATGCCAGGTTTTTGCTCTCCTACCTCATAGAACAGGTACTGATCAGCGTCGAAGTGCTCGAAGTCGAAAAAACGCGCGTCGTGAGCCACCTTAATGCCATGCAGGACGTCTAGTAAAGATATGTCAAACAGCGGCGGCCCGCCCGACGCGTCACGGAAACTTAGGAGAGACCAGTCAGAGCCATCGGTCAGGTTCTTGTACACCGCTGCCGGACTGCCGTCCAGGTAGATTATCTGGAACAATAATTGCATGGGATATAAACTCAGAAGTCATTAAATTTGACCACCATATTGTACTCAATAAAATTTTAAACTTTCAAGTTCTACTACATTTGAGTCTGCTTGTGACCACGGCTGTGGCTATACGAAACGTCAAGCAGTAACTGACACCTGTATTCACAAACGATACTTGCTTAGGTAAGTGAAGCAGTAACGCTATGCGAAGTCGAAGGCACAGCGTTGAATAGAGCTCTGTGATTGGTTCGTGTGCCACTCAAGTATTGTCTATGAATAGGTTTTGGGACTCTGTGCGTCCACGCGCACTGTGAGATCTCATAGTAATATTTGAGAATACGGGTGTAAATGTCACGATTGAAAACCATTGTTCTCAGTCTCAAAAGAAAAGATCTCTACGTTGTTTTACTATCTCACAATTTAAGTTCACCAAGTGTTTTAATCCTTCTCTAACCAACAACAATGCTATGGGATTTTGGGCTGACATTATCATATCTTTATCTTTCACACAGCTACACTGCTGCTGCGCTTGCCAAAACACTCAAGAATTGTCATTAGGTTGCAGATTCTGCTTAAGAAGCTAAAGTTGCAGCGTTGGTCGAAATATCTCTATGTAAAATTCATTTACAAAGCACAGCACCTACGTAACATTATGAGTAAGTTTTTGAATGTTATTAATTAGATTATTTATAAATAAATCCTGTTTAAAGGCTGAATTCACTCATTCATTCATTCAGCCTTTAAGAGTGGATTCACCAAAATAGTTCAGCCATCTAACTCAACAACAGACCCTATGAATGCAATACATTACTGTCGCCTTCATAATAAGTAATGATATGCTAAAAAAAAAGAAAAAAGTGGATTTCGAAAGTAAAAAAATGGTATCAACTAGTTACCACAAAATCACATTACAACAAAGAAAACACAAAAAAGGCGATTGTCTCCACGTGGGTAGACGTGTAACGACAGCCGTCGTGGGAGGACTATGCCACAGCTTGTAGAGAACAGACCCTCTAATCAGTATAAAATCAAATCAAATAATTTTATTTGCAGAACAATCTTGAGTTTAGGTCACCAAAATTGGTTCACAAACTATTCTGAGATTAAATAAAAAAATACTTAAATTAATAATGGAAAATAGTCGTGCTTAGTTCAGGGTCTCAATTTTGGCATGGTTAAAATTATACTCTGCGCTGCTTTTACTGTTATAACAAAAGGGTAAATATGAAGTTAATTGACATATCAACCCTCAAATTTATTTGAGCCCCAAGACCTTAACACTGATGTCAGCAATTATCATCTTATTATAAAGCTACATAGAGTAATTACAGGCTTTGTTTGCAGTGAACTGGCTGTTCTAGTCGTCGTGCAAGTTAATATGCAAAAATAATGCGATCCAATTAACCCAGCCGACAAAACTGCACAGCAACAATGTACCCACTCCTCTGAATTGCAGTTTATTGCCCCACATTGAGTAATCTCGTATGCATGCGGCTCTGCAAATTTTTATTACGTCACGTCTCCATAAATGTAATTACGTTATGCTGTAATTTCTTTATTAACATTGTTTGAAATTTTCGTACATACTACTTTTTCATTAGTCCTTAACTTATTTTAACACACTCGCCCAAATTGTTCATTGAAACCAACCATCAATGGACATCCTTTTAATTTTCTGAGTTGTCACACATAAAATCTATGAGGAAAATGCCTCGTAGATTTTATACAGCAATCGTATGAAAACGGTGTCAACTACCAAATTAAGCAGGTAATAGCGTAGAATGAGAAAGTCTCCGTAGTCTCCAAATTAAGTTTTAGCCATAAAAGTGATTTGTGTTCCCGAATCGCATTGTATTCGCGTGAAGAGTAGGACCATCTACACAAATTGCGCTACTTCACACGCAAAACTGAATTGCGGTGCAAAATGCGTAAAATCACAAACTTTGTCCTCAAAATAAGGTGCGATATGATATTTGTCTTCAAATTAGGGCTTGTTCACACTGAGACATCTCGATTTTGCAGGATTCCGTATAGTACACACACGTGCTTTAATATTAACGTTCACACGAACAAATGTTTCGAAAAAAAACCGACCCCGTTCGAATTTGTAAGTCTAATTTCAAACACAAATAATTATGTGTGTTCACACGACAGTGTCCAGTTTTGCGGGATCCTGCATTACTGCATCTCGCAAAACTGGATTGCCGTGGGAGGGAATAAACCCTTACCTCTTTATTACAAAAAGTTAAACTCTAGAGTTTAAACTAGTTTAAATTGACATTATGGAAATGTCATTTTAAACTAGTGTTTATCCCGGATTTGACTTTTTTGTAGTAAGGCCGTTAAGGTGCCAAAACCAACAAACCGCTTGTCAAGCGCTCCCCAAGACATTTTTTGACGCACAGCGGCATAAACAACATAAAAGGCCGGCAGAATTACCATTTCTAGCAAAAAAGTTGCCCCACATTTCTCAAGCAAAGTCGGTTCGTTAACTCTCCTTGCGGTATACTGAATTAATAAGTTTCCAAGTCTGTGTCAGCTATTGCCAGGTGGAGTGTGAATCGGTTCGGAACGGAACACGAATGCAACTTAATTAAACGGTAAAGTTTGATCCGCCCTTGAAACTGCAGCCTTCGATTGACGTGCTCGAAACAGGCAATTTCAGAGTTCAATTTCAAGAGAGAGAATTTCAGCAAGGAAACCAATTTGTTCAACTATGCTATCAAACTAAGTCAGTTTCAGACTATTAGGTACTCCTGTGGGAGAAGCGTAAAGGTCAAGGTGTTATGTGACTTACGCTCGTTTTCACAAACATCACTGAGGTCTCACAGTGCGCGTGGACGCACAGGGTGACACACGAACCAATCACAGAGCTCTATTCAGTGCAGAGTCAGTGGCTGAAGTAAGGGATCGGCACGGGATGGTGCTTTTGTGACGTCAAATGTTAGCGAGACTTCAGATCATTACGCCCGTATTCACAAACATTACTATGAGGTCTCACAGTACGCGTGGACGCATAAGGTGACACACGAACCAATCACAGAGCTCTATTCAACGCTGTTCGATTTGCTGTTTCACTAAGCAAGCATCGTTTGTGAATACGGGCGTTAATCCCTTTGGTACGAGGGCCGGCTGATAATTTCGCGGCCTAAGGTACTTAATGAAATAAAATAAATGGTTTCTATTTTTTATTTTGTAATATAATCTCCCTCAAAAGAAATACATTTCTTAAATCTCGCATACAATGCCTTTTACCCACCCAAAAAATTTTTTTTCAAAATGACGACCAACCGCAGCTTTAATTTCGTTGTCATCTGCATATCTCCGGCCCCGTAAGTCCTTTTTCAAATCGAAAAACCGGTGTCTTTCAGGGCTTGGCCTCGCAACACGTGCGGCGTGAACGGGCGCGTTGTCTTGCGGAAAGAGCAATCCGCGTGTCAGTTTCCCCCGTCATTTCTGTACAATAGCCTCGCGAACATAAATAAATATTCTTCAGCTATCTGCCACGATTTAATTCTTTGGTCAGCCGGAACGATTTTTTCGACTTTTGAACGTTTCCTTCACTCAGTATCGTGACAGGGCGGGGGTCGTTTTCACAGGTCTCTCGTCCGTGTTGAAATAGTCGGGCCCATTTTTTAACCATAGTATATGAAGGTCCAGAATCCTGAAGAACCAATGACATCTCTTCAAAAATGTCTTTCGGTCTATTTTCCTTCTTTACGAGGAATTATGTCCGCGGCGCGCGGTGTCGAAATTCCGCAAATCTCCAGATTCGGCGGACATGGTGATGTCATTTGTTCGATAGAAATTGAACTATCAGTGCAAACTTAATTAGTGATTGCTTTTTAAAATACTACTGAGTGTCGCAACTAGTGATATGAGTAACAAGCTAATTACTCATCGCTAAGTACCTAAGGCCGCGAAATTTTCAGCCGCCTCTCGTAGATCTACCAGGATGCATTCTTCTTCTGTCAGCTAGACTTCAGATCTTTAGATTTGTATGCTCTGTCACGTCAAAATATGTCAATGTCACCCCTCCCGTGCTGCTTCAATACCTCAGGCTCTGACTCAGTAAAGCGCTATAAGTTTATTGTCTATTCTAACAGTTAAAAAATAAATAAAAAAGGATATATCATTGTGGGATCTTGTGAACGAATTATGAACACTTGATTTTGGAAAATATCGTCTTTTATTTGAAAAACCACACGCTCGTCTTTGCAGTAAAAATCAGAGTCTCGCCATCTTAGATTATTTGAATTTATATCCATTCATTCCATTCTTTCATTCATTCAAACCTTTCACTCACTCATCAACGTTCCGTTTCCCACATTCGGCCATCCTGCTAGCTGACTGTCCTCAGTCATACCAGGTCATTCATCATCGTCTTTCACACTTAAAACAATTACAGAATGCTTATGAAGCTATAATGCAATTATACAATATTAAACACTTATTATACTAAACTTTACTTTCAAGTGCTACTACTGCGCACTGTTACATTATACTTTGATTAACTAAAATTAGTAAGTTCATACAATAACTTTGGTAAATTACCATCTTTCAAATCGAAAACGACTTTAATTCAGTATACAATACTAAACAACAACATTTTATCAAATGTAGAAATGTTACAAGATAAGTATCACTTGACACATCATTATGCTATTTTGTTAAATTATACAAACATAGATATTTTACTCTTACCACTGTTGTTATGGAGAAATATATAAATAACGCTTTAGTTTAACATAAAATAATTTTAAGTCTTGTTTAAGTTAAGTTAAATCAAAAAGATACCTGTGAATATGAAAAAAAGAATCAATCAAGGTTCTGGCCACGGTTTCATAAAGTCTGCTGAACTAGAAGTCTTGTGGGGACCCTCCACCATGCTATGCAACTTTGAGACATCATAACGATCCCTACCCTTGATACTTACCACCTTGTAAGGTCCTAAAAACTTGGACTTTAATTTAGAATGCGTACCAAACTGGGTTCTCTTAATAGCAACTAGGTCTCCTACCTGATACTTCTTGCTCTGCTTCCTCTTTCTATTGTAGCTTCGCATATTTTCTTCCTGAATTTTCAAAATTTGTATCTTCGCAGCATCTCTTAAGTCTTCTCTTTGCTTGATAAATTCTTCATGATTTTCTTTTTCCAACAATTCTATTATCTGTGCATCTTCTTTCATCTTCATTTTCGTGCCAATCATCAGTTCAAATGGGGTGGTGGAAATACTTCTCTGGTAAGTACAGTTCAATGCTCTTTGCAACTTACTAACATGCTTGTACCAATGCCCTGGCTCTTCAATGCACAGTTTGGTAAGTACAGACACCATTACTCGGTGTACCCTCTCTACTTGCCCATTTCCTCGTGGAACTCCTGTTGTGATGGTCACATGTTGAATGTTCTCTGCATCACAGTAGTCCTTGAAGTCATTGCTCGTAAAGGCGGTACCTCTGTCGCTAATAATTCTCGAGGGGTTGCCAAAACATTGCTGGTGAATCTTGAGCTTGTCTAAAGTTTCTTTTGTTGTCGTACTTTTTACAGGATAGATCCATACAAACTTCGTGAAAGCGTCGATGACTGTCAAAATGTAGTTGTACTGCTTCTTTGTTTCAGTGAACGGTCCTATGTGATCTATGTGCAATGTAGACAATGGTATACCTTCTTTGTGGATAGGATTAAGGAAACCTTCTTGTTTACCTTCCTTCTTCGTAGCTAAAATGCATGGTATGCAAGTTAAAATAAAGTCTTCTATCTTTTTTGTCAAGTCTTTTATGTAGTAGTCTTTGCTTATGTAATCAATCATCTTTCTTTTGCCAAAATGTCCAATACTATGTGCTTTGCTGATAATTTCAGTTTCCATATCTTTTGGTATAACTAGCAGCTTTTGTTGAGTTTTATAGAGTAAGTCATTCTCTATAAAATAGTCTAAGTAAGGTTCCTTCTTCGATACTTCAATGATGGCCTTCAGCCCTTCATCATTTTCTTGTGCTCTCTTGATTCGCTCGTGTAGTTGTCTTGTTATCATTCCTGTGAAGTACTGCACTCTACTCAATGCGTCCACATGCCTCATTTTAGTTCCAGGTCGGTGCTCCACTGTGTAATCGTACTCTTGTAGCAGCAGTACCCAGCGCGCGACTCTAGTGACCAGATCTTTCTTCTTTAGGGTCATCTCGAAAGCAGCACAGTCGGTGACAATCTTGAATGGAATCCCAAGCAAGTATTTGCGGAACTTCTTCACTCCTTGAACAACTGCCAATGCTTCCAACTCGTAACTGGTGTACTTCTTCTCACTGTCAGTAGTCTTGCAGCTGGAATAATAAACTGGATGCATCTTTCCGTCGTCTGGGCATAGTTGCATTAGTATGGCTGCATGTGCATGCATTGATGCATCTGTATGCAGTTCTGTTGGTGCTTCTGGGTTGTAGATCTTCAGTACTGGCTTCTCACACAACTTTTGTTTCAGGATATGAAATGCTTCTCTTTCCTTTTCAGTAAATTCAAAATGTTGGTCTTTCCGGAGTAACGTCGTCAGTGGTGCAGCAATTAATGCGAAGTTCTCGATGTACTTTCTGAAATAAGAGGTAAGTCCTATAAAAGAATGCAATTGTTTCAGCGTCTTTGGTTCGGGGTAGTTAGCTACGGCTTTAATCTTGTCAGGTGTTGGTGTGACTTGACCATTCTCAATCACATGACCTAAGTACTCGACTTTAGTGGTAAGTAACTCACATTTCTTCCAATTAATTACCAATCCATACTCGCTAGCAACTTTCAAAACTTCTCTTAAGCGCTCTAATCCCTGCTGATAGCTGTCAGATAAAATCAGCAAATCGTCGATAAATATTAAAAGAAATCCTTTAGATATGAGGTCTCTGAAGATTATATTGATAAAACGGGTGAAATATTTTGGACATATCGATAAACCGAAGGGAGCTTTCAAAAATTCGTATTGGCCAGATGGTGTTACAAAAGATGTGTACTTAATTGAGTCTTCACTAATGTTCAAATGAAAAAATGCGTTTTTTAAATCTATTTTGCTAAATACTTTAGTGTGGGCCAACTTATCGATGTGATCCTCTATCACAGGTAAAGGGAATTCATCTTTTACAATTTTACTGTTAATTTTACGATAATCTACGCAAACTCTTACCCCACCATCTTTCTTCTTTACCAAAACAAGCGGGCTAGCATATTCTGAAAAACTAGGTCTTATTATCCCATCGTTGAGCCACTCACCTATTTGGTTGTCCACTTCCTTGGTCTCCATCACAGATAATCGTCTTGGTCGCTGAGCAACTGGAATGTCGTCCTTAAGTATGATCTTCATCTCGATGGGTGCCTCCTTGGATTGCACTGGGACATAACTGTTTACCAAATCATCAACTTCCTGTCTGACCTGTGGGTTAGAAGCATAGCATGGGGATTCGTAGCCTACAACACACGATATTTGCCCTAACCAATCGTCAGAGTTACTTTCAGCTGGGGAAAAAACCTTGATTGACCCCTTATTCATAACCACTATAACGTCTCTCAAGAACTCTTGCCCTAAAATTACATCGTAGGGTATTACGTCATCGGGAATAATGTGAAATAAGCATTGAAATTTATGATCGTCTACCTCAATTGGTGCAGTGAATTTGCCAAAAGAACTTACTTGTTTCTTTCCGAGCCCAGTAAACATTACATTTTCTTGGGTAAACTTCGTAATTCCTAAAGTGAAAAATACTTTACATGTTATTAAATTTACATCACTACCACTATCAACCAAACTTTGAAAAGTTAAACCTTGAATAACTAGAGTCTTTAAATTGTTGTTTACTTTTTCGACACAATTTTGGGTGCCGGACGCCATCTTCCTGTCATCTGTCAATGTAGCCGTCATTCCGTCATAGACAATCGCGCCCGCGCCGCCATTGGTCGATACGCAATACTGCTTTGCCGACATTTCTCGACCGTCACGAAGATGGCTGCGGTTTCCGCCGTCATCAGCGCCACCTGCCGGACGTTTAACTTTGGCACTTGCACTTATGTTCACGTCGTTGCTATTACACTGCGCAGCAATATGTCCGTACGAATTACAACGGAAACACTTGAGTCCTTTTGAACGATGAGGACACGCACTCGATGTATGATCCCACTCGCCACAGTTGAAACAGCGTACACTCGGCCCTCTTCTTGGTGTTGCGTTCCTATTTCGCTCTTCTTGACGTCTATTTGCCGCGTAGTTGTTTCGAGACTTCTCCTTGAAGGCTTCGTACATCTGTAGCTTCTCTTTCAGCTCTGAGTACGTCTTGACTCCGTATAGCATGATTTTGTTCGACTCTGAATCTACTATACCTTCGATTATGTACTGGATTGCAACATAATCGGCCAGCTTGCCTTTTTTCCCAATAGCTTTCATGTCAAGCATGTAATCGTAGCACTTTTCATCCTTCCTCTTCTTTCTACTCGCCATTAATTCGTGGATCTCTTTAGTGTTCGTGGTGTCTGGAAATTCTCTGGTTAGCGCCGTTTTCAGGTCATCGTAGGTTTTGAAGGGTTTTTCTGATCGTAGCCACGTTGCCGCCGTGCCAGTGAGCGACCTTCTAGCAATCAGAAGCTGCTGTGTTGACGTCAATCCGAATATTTCGGTATTGTCTTCAATCTCCTGCGCCCATCTTGAGACAGAGTAGGTTTTGTCGGTGCCACAGAATTTCGGAATGGCTTCTTCCACGAACATTAGATTTACTGCACCTGAATTCATTTTGCTTGGCGTCGTCGTCTGCTTACTAATCGTCGTCTGGTGATCGTTGTAATCGTCGTAACCGTCGTGCGCGTGGTCGTACTCGTGGTCGGTTTCACTGCTCCGACTTGAAACAGGTTCCTCCTTGCATTCGTCGTCGTCGTCGTCGTCTTTAATCGTAAGGAAGTCGCCGGATACCCGTCGCAGCAGAAAATCGAGCGTCCTCTTGGTAGCCACGGTGAAAATCTCGCGATGACTCGCGCCACGTGCCGGCCGTCGTCGTCGTGCACAAGTTGTTCACGTATTTTTCGTTCACGCTCAAGGAATACCGTCGCCAATATTCTTGAGAGATCCCGGACGAGCCCCCAAAAATGTTGTGGGATCTTGTGAACGAATTATGAACACTTGATTTTGGAAAATATCGTCTTTTATTTGAAAAACCACACGCTCGTCTTTGCAGTAAAAATCAGAGTCTCGCCATCTTAGATTATTTGAATTTATATCCATTCATTCCATTCTTTCATTCATTCAAACCTTTCACTCACTCATCAACGTTCCGTTTCCCACATCATCATCAACTAGAACATGTTAATTAAATGTTATATCCAAATACAAATACAAAATCGAGTGAACTGTAACACCGACGCGGAAGTAGCGACTAGCGACATCGCGCGGTAGACACGGTACGAATTCTTCCGCTAGCGACGTCCGCGTGGAATTGTATTCGGTACTGAATCATTTAATTCAGCATACATTTGCAGTTTATCCATTACTAGCTTCTACCCACGGCTTCACACGGTCTGTCACAGAATCTTTCATGTTTCATGAGATCTAAATCTGTTGATTTCTTACCGAAAACATTATCATGTTTTATTGAAGATCCACTGAAAAGGATCGATACACTCATTTTCAAGGTTTGTTTTTGGGATAAAATGTACCTCCTGATGCCCTTCTCCTATTCATCAAAACATTTAATCAATGGCTTCGATGTGAAGGGTAACAGAGAAAAAATTCTAAAAATGTTTAGCTTTTTTCCTGTATCCTGGCCCGTAAAAAATCCCCTTCAGCTATAAGACCAAAATTGTACATCTTATTGCCTAATTTTAGGCTTTTAGTAGATAAGTTAACGACGTGAAAGAAATACAAATGAACGTTCTTTCGCGATTTGAGTTTTTGCGTCCGTAATTGGGGAGTGCATAATGTGTTCCCACGCGGTTAATTGTCCAATAAATAACCGCACGAGAACCAGTGAAACTAAAGTACCTACTAGTGTATATGCTAGGGTTACCAGGTCTGCGAATCGACCTAGGAATCCTAATGCCTTATTATCGAGTCTATCTTTCACTGTAGCTCATGCTGGCATGTAAAGCGTATGAATGAGATGACGATTCAAATACTTGCATAGATTCAGTCCCGTAATATGTCATAAAATATTCTTTAACGTTTCATCAGTTTTTCCCATCTTCCCAGACAGGAGAAAGGGAATCTTCGTTTCATATTCACACAGAAAGTAAGACAAGGTAAAAAATGTCCGGGTTAATCCAGAATTTCAGCGCTTGGCAACCCTAAGTGCATTAGACACACGGTATTGTCATTTAGCTTCAATTCCGTGAAATAATAGAAATGTCATCCGCTCCCAGCTAAAACAATAACACGTATAGAGCATGCGTTTTAGTTTTAGCAAGAAACGACAGAAAATAAACAGCATGTGAAAGCTAGAAGACTGAAACTTTTTTCATTACCACTAACTTAGAATGTTAAAAGATTCCAAAATACACTGAATCTACCTCCCTTGAGTAAGAAACTAAATAAAATAACTGTCACAAACAGTATCCAATGAAGAGTGAATTGTAATGCAGTGCTTTGTACAAAGCATTGAAATGCAGACTCCATTTTAGTTTATGACTCAACAGTTCTTCAGATATTTCATCTGTTACCGTGAAAAATAATCTCTTTGTGTGACTTCATTCATAGCAATTTGCAACGACTTGCTATTCAAAAAGATTAAAGAGCATTCCGGTCTATATCTAGCACTAGCTGTGCCCGCGACTTCGTACGCGTGAAAAATATTATAGTTTAAATATTTCCCGTTTTTGCAACATTTTTCTTTACTGCTCCGCCCATAAGAGCCAAAACCAAAGCCTTTCTCGATAAATGGGCTATCCAACGCAACATTTTTCTAATCGGATCAGTAGTTCCTGAAATTTATGAACAAACAAACTCTTCAGCTTTATAATATTAGTATAGATAGTCTCACGTGTCACCAAGATGACTATCATTCATGGTCTACATTTAATACTAAATTGGAAATTATGTCACCGCATCGCGATTGGCGGGCACATACACTCGGCAATTGAGAATGTTACTAGGTATGCAAAATCACTTGAAACCTATGTTACAGTTAAGCTTTTACATTTACAAATACATTAGTTTTTATTTCATTCAAAAATACCCAGTAGTTATGATTTTATAGGCATTCAAAGTTCGCTTAAATATTGAGTCCCGCCGACGGTCACGTGACCCCGTGTGACGTACATTCACAGCGTCCGCTCACTAGAAAACGGATATAAACATACTTAAATTTTTTTTTTTTTTTAAATACAAACTTATTATACATATTAACACCCAGACCCATCACAGAAATCAAAATTGAACCAAACCCAAACTTGATGCGATTGTGTCGTTTTATTGCGAATTACCTTCCAGCTCCATCATTAGACCCCGATTACTATATAGAATTAAAATACTCATCAATACAAAACGAACGAGCCCAAACTCGATGCATTTAAGTCGTTTTATTATAGAGTTCCTATGGCCACCTACCAGCTCCATCATCAGATCAGCTCCATGTCATCATAATATTGCATGGTCATCCAAATCACATGTGTTTGCGAAATTTCAGCTTAATCGGTTGCCTGGAAGTGGGTCTTAATTCAGTTTGCAAGATTCCACCCATACAAATATGAGCCAGTCGTTGTAATATGACGTCACGCGCATAAAATGGCGGGCCGGCCGCCGCCCGCACTTTTAAAATTCAATATCTTGGAAACTAATTAACGTATCGAAATAATTCTTTCACGTGTATTTTTTATTTTTAACAGAGAATACAGAAAGCTAAAAAACAAAATTAGTGAACATTCTTCATTGTCGGTAACGCTATACGGGCAGACCCACGCGGTAAGGCTAGCTCGATTGCTAACCAAGGCCGAGGATCGATTAACAGATCAATCGATTTAATGTGAGAACTACAAATTGGAACAGCTAAAGTGGTGAACGAAATAATTCGTAATTGAAACGAATGATATAATTGCGATTGGGTTGTATCGGTTTGTTTTCGAGTAGGTTTAAAGATCGAAGGGTCTCCATTGTTGGCTCACTCAAAACACAAAACAATGATTGCTACGTCATTCATCTTGAATTCTTTTTAAGGTTTCGGGCACTTTCGGGTTTGCCATATTGTTTCACTCGGAGGAATGGTGAAAAATTTTTAGCTAAAAATTTCCCTAACTCCTCTCAAACGGTCAACTTTTAAGACCTGATTGGTTTTATTTTCTTTCTGCGAAGATAACTATGCAAAGGTGATAAGCAGATAAATACAAAAATATATTTAAAAATACTAAAAGTTTAACAGGTATCGCCAGTTCAGAGCAGAAAATTCCGCTTGAAATATGAGAGCTCCATTTCAGAAAGTTAAATTGGACGTTGTCAGTTCTCGGAAAAAAGTTACTTGTTCACGTATTTTCCGACTCATCCAGTTTTACCCACACTCATGCAAGCCTGTATGATTTATTTATCATATCATGTATAATTATGATGTATAGAAGAAGCATAGCATAACGTCATGTTTTTCTGCATTAGCACCTACCTTACATTTTATGTTTCTATTTATGACAAACGGTAATAAAACAAAGAATCAATTCATAAAACGCAGAGGACAATAAAAATAAACACTAATGGAACTGTTTGAAACCATATACTCTTCACAATTTAGAATGCCCAAAAGTAGGTGCTATCGTAGATTCTAAACTCGATGTGATTTAAAATTTGCATTGTGCCCTGTGTTTGGTCTACTTAAATGTCAAAAAGGCTCAATGTATGCTTGAAATTGTATCGAGTTTTGGCTTAGAACTGAATCTGTCTGTAGATCTCTGTAGATTTTCATGCTCTTGGGAACTGACAGATATTATGTATAATGTACAACTAACATGATGACAATAGTCGCATATGATCAGTGTTTACGGTCCATTGCTTTAGGTATTTTATGCAACGCATCGTCCGAAACGACTTTGCATTGTAGCGTGCCGGCTCAAGTTAGGGTTGTTGAGGATCGGATATTTCGGATATACATACAGAATGTTAGGAAGTTTAGTCCAAAGTTTTCATACCCTTCGAACTTTAATAGCTTTGCTTTGATTTGATTTAATTTTGTATTAAGATATTATTTTCTATAACACCGGATTTTAACAAAATTTCGTTAACTGTATCCTGTTTAAGGACTGGAAACCATATTATGATTTTTTTTAAATAATTGCTCTCGAGGAATTCATAGAATAAGTATCCTAGTAGAGCACAAACTTCTAGGACAGACGATGTTTTTAGATTTAACAAACTGATTCAGTAGAAGTTTTCGAATCTCAAGCCTTCAAGCATTCTTTGAGACATTTCTGCTTGAATCCACATTTTCGGATATTTTTAAATATGTATAACCGATAGATTCTGCCATCCCTGTACTCAATGCACCTCAGTGACAGGTGATAAAGCCGACGCGATACGGCCCTGCAGCGGTTCGGAAACAGATTAGATATGCAGTACTGATTGGGAAATTTGTAAATAGGAATCGATAATGTGTACAATGTACATAGACTTGGTACTTAAACTTTAATCTTTATTAATCCAGTTTAAGGTAATGCCATTACTTCTATCTTTGTAAGCGTTTTGCGGACTTGCGGTGTAATAGAGATGTGTATCTGTTACGGTCAAAGTGATAAATATGAAAATTATGAATAATAAATCGCCGGTTATTATGAATAATTACCGCATGAGTTGGTAAATGTGATTAATATAAGATCATTTATGTGTGTATAAAACGAAATAGGCGGCTTAGGGGTGGCCCAAGGGCCACCCCCGCCGCACCTTAACCTATTTTTCACTTTAAATCAAAACAATGTGTTATAGGCATTATGGCAAAGTAATGTTATGCAAAAAACATTCCAAACTCATTTTGCCAAATTATATTAATATATGATATCAAAACGTTCAAAATGTGAGGCTGTACATGAGCGCTGTACACGAGCCGGTGTTCTCTTTTATGGTATTTGTTAGTATTAAGGTTACATTATGAAATAATCACTGATAAATGTGATAAATTTATCACTTTTACCAAGCCTGTCGGTAATTGAGAATGTTACTAGGTATGCAAAATCACTTGAAATCTATGTTACAGTTAAGCTTTTACATTTACAAATACATTAGTTTTTATTTCATTCAAAAATACCCAGTAGTTATGATTTTATAGGCATTCAAAGTTCGCTTAAATATTGAGTCCCGCCGACGGTCACGTGACCCCGTGTGACGTACATTCACAGCGTCCGCTCACTAGAAAACGGATATAAATATACTTAAATAATTTTTTTTTGTAAATACAAACTTATTATACATATTAACACCCAGACCCATCACAGAAATTAAAATTGAACCAAACACAAACTTGATGCGATTGTGTCGTTTTATTGCGAATTACCTTCCAGCTCCATCATTAGACCCCGATTACTATATAGAATTAAAATACTCATCAATACAAAACGAACGAGCCCAAACTCGATGCTTTTAAGTCGTTTTATTATAGAGTTCCTATGGCCACCTTCCAGCTCCATCATCAGATCAGCTCCATGTCATCATAATATTGCATGGTCATCCAAATCACATGTGTTTGCGAAATTTCAGCTTAATCGGTTGCCTGGAAGTGGGTCTTAATTCAGTTTGCAAGATTCCACCCATACAAATATGAGCCAGTCGTTGTAATATGACGTCACGCGCATAAAATGGCGGGCCGGCCGCCGCACGGTGGGCTGATATTAGAGCTTCATAGACTTAGCGTCGCTCAAAAATCAAGTGCCTAATTTTGAAAAAAATAATATGCCAATGTGTTCCTTTACCAAAAAGGAATATTTTATGTTATGTAACGTTTCTTGATAAAGTTATTATTTAATAAGTTATTGACAATTTCCTTTTTTTTTGTATGGAGCTCAACATTTATTTTTATTTTATTCGTTATTCTTAAGCTTTCTTAAGAAATTGACTTTTGTATTATGTAATGCATCATATAAGCTATGTTATCACCAAGTGTCGCATTTCGGAAATCTTCGGAACATTGTCATTTTGGACTTTAAAATAAAAAAAATAAAAAAATTAAATAACCGCCAAATTTTGTAAAAATAACTACGCCAATGTGTTCCTTTGCCAAAAAGAAATATTTTATGTTATGTAACTTTTCTTGATAAAGTTATTATTTAATAAGTTATTGACAATAATTACTTTTTTTTTGTATGGAGCTCGACATTTATTTTTATTTTATTCATTATTCTTAAGCTTTCTTAAGAAATTGCTTTTTTATTATGTAATGCATCATATAAGCTATATTATCACCAAGGGACGAATCCCGGAAACCCTCGGAACATTGTCATTTTCGACTTTAAAATAAAAAAAACGAAAAAGAAAACTGCTATGTTATGTACTTTCTTCCGTACTACCCTAACGAGGTGAAGAACTAAGCGCGTTTTTTATAATGGTGTTCCCAGGAGGCCTAATCCACATGATTACTAAGGTTACTAAAATATAATACCTATTTGTTTTATGGAAATTAAGCCAGTTTGAAGTTAAGTTTATTGGTTAGACTCAAGAGCCACTTTCTGAATCTACAAAAGTAAAGCTTTCTATCTCAGTATCAGCCTAGACATCAAATTGATCATTTATAGTGGACTTTTTGGTGGTGTTGAAAACCTTTCTTGATGGCAATTACGTCTAAATTATTCATTTATTTTGATATGACTTTACAAATATCACATCGCTGGTTGTGTAGAGCTGCCATTTATCAACATTGAGTTATAATGTAATATTACTTCAATGTTTATCAACGATATTATTTTTCTATCTATCAAGTGAGAATCAGTTATTACGAGATTGTTTTGCTTCCAGAATTACGATCTATTAAATTTTCAAATTCCGCGTCCATTAAGTTTTTTTCATTGATAACATTAGGTCGACAATAACTAAATGCAGCTTATTTTGAATAAAAAAAATGGGTCTCCTTCATAAATTTGAAAAAGAAATGAGTCGATAGTAAAAAGTGGAGCTAGAAACCTTATTTTCCCTTATCCATTTTATCTGGAGACATCAAACCGAACGTTCATTTGGGCACTTACAAGTTGCCCTAAAACGCTAGAATCATCATTTTCGCAATTTTTGTTTCGCAGACAAACTATACTATAGATGACCCACGCTGAACTGTCCCACCAAACTCAATGACAGGGGAGCGCTACCATCGTTCAACTATATGGTTTCCAACATGGCAAAAATCGGAATCAGCGATCCGGTATTGACGGTGGCGCCCCACTGTCAATGTCATGCATAGGACAGTTCAGTATTTTGGAACTATACGTACAGTCGCGGAATGAAAAGGTTCGTCACCTTAGTGTCGGTTTTCGCTTGCACTAGGTACTGTAAGAGTCAAACCTGCCAACATAACAGTGCAAGAAACAGTGCTGCTAACATTTAAATAAATATAACGTTTGCTAACGAATAAGGTTTTGATTGTTTATTTTTCTATCCCATCAGTGCAATGCAATGATGACATTGACCAATTGACAATAGTTTTTTTTAATTTAATAGAAATAATAATGGCAGGTTGAACCAACAAGAAGGTTTTAGTTTATCAATCATAATAATCTTCTTGACAAGATAAATCGTCAAACAACTTTGATCTGAATTAATAATTTTGAACTTTACTGACGAACAGTTAAAGATTATTTTCTCTAACTCGAGATTATTCTGTAACATAGTTTCAAAAGGTAATATGTGCTCGCGATTCGTTGAAGGAATCTATTTGAAAACTGACGAACCTTTTCATTCCGTGACTGTACATGGAGCTCTACATACGTATATGCCTGCAAGCATACAAAATTATTGCTCACGGAAAAGATATTTACTTCCAATCAGAAAGTACTACACCACCTCGTTAGGGTAGAACGGAAGAAAGTACATAACATTGCAGTTATTTTTTTCGTTTTTTTTATTATTTTAAAGTCGAAAATGACAATGTTCCGAGGGTTTCCGGGAATCGTCCCTTGGTGATAATATAGCTTATATGATGCATTACATAATAAAAAAAGCAATTTCTTAAGAAAGCTTAAGAATAATGAATAAAATAAAAATAAATGTTGAGCTCCATACAAAAAAAAAGTAATTATTGTCAATAACTTATTAAATAATAACTTTATCAAGAAAAGTTACATAACATAAAATATTTCTTTTTGGCAAAGGAACACATTGGCGTAGTTATTTTTACAAAATTTGGCGGTTATTTAAATTTTTTATTTTTTTTATTTTAAAGTCCAAAATGACAATGTTCCGAAGATTTCCGAAATGCGACACTTGGTGATAACATAGCTTATATGATGCATTACATAATACAAAAGTCAATTTCTTAAGAAAGCTTAAGAATAACGAATAAAATAAAAATAAATGTTGAGCTCCATACAAAAAAAAAGGAAATTGTCAATAACTTATTAAATAATAACTTTATCAAGAAACGTTACATAACATAAAATATTCCTTTTTGGTAAAGGAACACATTGGCATATTAATTTTTTCAAAATTAGGCACTTGATTTTTGAGCGACGCTAAGTCTATGAAGCTCTAATATCAGCCCACCGTGCGCCGCCCGCACTTTTAAAATTCAATATCTTGGAAACTAATTGACGTATCGATAATATTCTTTCACGTGTAAATTTTATTTTTAACAGAGAATACAGAAAGCTAAAAAACAAAATTAGTGAACATTCTTCATTATTCATAATAACCGGCGATTATTCATAATTTTCAATTTATCACATTAACCGTAACATATCCATCGGATTTAAGTGATTACATTAGTTAAAAACCCTTATTTCCTGTTTTCTTGGGTTTAGAAATAAGGAAACGGAATACATAAGTTTTTGCATGTACCATGCATTTTTGGCAGGTCAGGTCAAAAGTCACCTCTACGAGTACGTTCTCAACCTATGTATAAAAAATGTTCAAAATTAAATTCATTTATTTTCTGTAAGAAGGCTTTTAAAGATCAGTTTTAGATGTCCCAACCCTACCATTGTTGCATTTAAGTACATACTATCTAAATAAAAGAATTTTAGGTTTATTCGTGTCTTCAACACTTTCCGAAGTGCAAATCGAATCCGACAATCGAGCGGCCTTGTACTTAATAAAAATACACAGTCTCGAACACAAATCGTAGTTGCAAAAATTACTGAACGTTGTATTTATTTAGAGAAGATATCAGACTTGACAGCTTTAAGGGCGCATAAGAATATCACGTCAAACATCTAGGCATGCGAAGCCAATCGGTAAAGGTATATTCGATAAATGGATTGGATTTCGAAGGAAAATAGGAAGGAATAAATGACAGATGAAAAATAGACCAAAGTTCCCATCAAATACAAAAAATGTTAGTCTGCTGAATCGTAGATTGAAGTTAGTCTGTAAAATAGACAGGCGTTTTTATTTTAGCTCACCCCTGGATTAATTTAGATGTTAAGGTAAAAAACAAAACTTATAAACTGAAGAAATAGGAAAAGGGCGTTAGGCAACTTGGCCAAGATTCCTTTGGCTGAATTGTCATTTCGGTCATTAAGTTACGTTTCTTACAGCTTAAAAACCAATCAAAGAAAGTTGCATGGTAAATAGAAGATAAATAACTTTAGTAAAAGAAAGAGGCAAAATCTTTACCTGATAACACCCGATGAGATACGCCGCATTGAGCCTGAGGGTTTCATTGTTGCTCGTGTAGTAAACGATTTTCTTCTTCGGGTTTTTCTCCAACTCCTCGTTGAGCTTCTTGCAGAATTGATACAAATGGCACAGGTGATAAGGTCCAAAGTCGAAGTAGAAGTTCTCGTAGACGATGTCATCCTCGATGTGGAAATACTTGCTGTTCCGCGTAGGCTTCGGTTTGTACCCGGTCTTGAGCGTCGCGAAGTAAAGTCTGTCTGGGAAAAACGAAACCATTATTTGAGTGGTCTATATGGATGATGTTATAATGTTATTTGAGAGTGTAACAGGACATAATTATTATTTAAAAAATATCTTATTATTGTAACAGGACATTTGAACTTTGAAGCAACTTCATTCTAAAGAGAAGTTCAGACTAGCATAAAAACTTACAGAAGTTGACCTCCGTAAGCTGTTTACCACCATGCAAATGATGATGAAAGCTTGCGGAAGTAAACTTCTGCGAATTTTATTGCTAGTCTAAACGTTGCTTATGACCCATTTGCTTGTCAAATAAGGAAATGTTGGTATGAAGGGTATATCAAGGTATTATTATCGCAGTCGACATAAAATAAAAAAAACTCTTAAACACTAAAAAGACGACACCTAAATAATTCCGAAATTGGTTAATTTATAGAAACCATTAAAAGTTTTAAGGATGTTTGAGTTTTGTTAGCAAATACTCAGAATTCACCATGACCTCGGGCAGCTCAGGAACGAGTAAATAACGAGCAGACATTACACAAGCTTTATAGCCAGATTTTTATTAGTGCCTACCACAATCGAACGGATGATTTGTGTGAAAATGTAAAGTGGACTCTTAACACGCACAACTTAAGAATAGCCTCATGAAAAATTAAAATAGCGAATTTATTTGCTTGAAACTAAATGATATGCATGAATAAAAAGCAGTGGGGTAGACGTGTACGTTATCGCATGACTGCCAGCAATATGCCGATGCATCGTCTAGACTTTTGGATACCCTCACATTTTAGGGGAAAACTTTATTTACCCTACTGCAGTTAATTGGGTCTGAAATCAATTTGGAGGGGTAGAATAACGTGTTGTTTTGATTGCTAGGGTGGATTTTCCGTTTTCGATTCAGTTTCTTAGTAACAATAAGCTATGTGTCCAAAATTATTGACAAAGTAAAGTCCGAAAGTGATCTATCTTCGTTCAATGTCTTTAGATTTTCTAATTAATCTCGATGACCTGATCCAATGCTTCCGATTTAGCGTACGATTTCTATTTGTTACATAGTTGAGTACACATCAGCCATGTTGCAAACCTACACGAGCACACTCGCGTGGATTCCCCACTTAAAAGTTATTTCTGTATTTCTGCCGGCGATAACTTCCGCGGATGACCCATGAAGTAATGGCTGGTGCACACAACCCTGAACTTTAAATGCCGTGTGCACACAGTGCAGCACGGTAGTGCTTACGTCAAGTGGCTATAATTGTTGTACAGTTTCGTGCTTATATGAACATCTTGAGGATGGCACAAGGCATGGCAATCAGCGAAATACGCTCTAAGATGGCATCAACCAAAAGAGGATCAAATGACACATCTACCCCTAGAGCTGACTGATTAACACAATATTTTAGCAATATGGTTTTGTCTGTCACTTCCAGAGCGTTTACCTCCCAAAGATACAACTAACATAGCGAGTCATCCACGAGAAAAACGTGTTTGAGAATTGAAAAACATTTTCATTGAAGAAGTGCTACGATTACTCGCCACAGTTGTAAAAATAGCAGCACATCAAGCTTAACGTTGTTGCCTAACCTTATGAAGCTGTAATACGTGCCTTTTCGCAACAAAAATGTATAGTCTGATTTGCCATCGACTTTATAAATTAAATTATCATGCATGAACGAAAGAACTGCCTTGAAAACAATACTATTGATCCAAACGTGTGCTTAAGAGTAATTTAGAGGTATTATTCAACAAGGTTCATATTCTGACACAGATATAACGTCCTTCGACTTCGAAACCATCCAACAATCCAGGCTACTCCGGAACGCTGTTTGCGAAGTTTTTGGTCTGTCACCGTCGCTCATGCTGGCATATCGCTTTGTGTGAGAGGGATAGCAACATCGAAACTTCGGATAACATTTTTCGGAGTAACCCCACAGTTCAAGCGAACGCCTACAAAGTACAAAGAACATCAAAATTGTAAGTCTTCCTAAGACGTAGGTACCAATTACCAAGGTTATCACATGATTAGTAATCAGAAACAGGTGTGACAGTATTCGACACGGTTCGTCGACCTGTCCTGCGCTCAGCACTTGTCGCCAGTTGCGCAATGGACCATGCAGATCAGTTCACCTTCAGGGCACGCCCGCGATTGTTTCCATGTTTTTATCAAACGATGAGGCCCCTACAACTAATTCGACCTTGGTGACGGTGATCTGCCTTTATCCAATTTACTGCTGCATAGACCAATCAATCTGTTGTTTCGAGTTTTTTAAATGGGGACCGTATTCACAAACTTTTCAAGTCGAATATGCATCGTTTCAAAGGATACAAATCCAGAAAATATTCTTTAGAGTAATCTTTTAGAATTCTATTGCATTTATGTCTCAGAGAAAATAATTCACTTGTGGTCTCTTTCATTACTTTTGTTTAATTAGCAATAATAAACAAATTACCTAAATCATTAGGCTCTTAGTATTCGAGACCAAGGGCGTAAACTAAAATGTTTAACAAGACCACAATGGTAACCTTGTTAATGGGGTTTTAGTTCAATGGCACCCTAATGGCGTGGAATATGATATTTTAAGGGCACTTTCCACAACCAGTCTATATTCGACTGTATTTTCGTCATCTCTCTTTTTATCCGACTGTGCCAGAAGGAGGGTTATTATTGTATGATACTTGAGAAAGAACATTAGTCCTGACACTGCTGGTACAAGCATCCGCTTCTCCTCACTCGGTGATGAAGATGATACACCAGAATGGCATCTAAGAGAGCGGGTTTAATGATGAAGATAGAGGTAACATAGCCAGTTTGTTTGCTTTCTCGTTGTGGATAAAAAAAGATGATACGAAAATGACATCTACAGAGCAGATTTAAGTTTGAGACCCGTGTTTCTCTATTTTAATTGAAATGGAACGCAAAAGTTTAAAATCTTGGTTTTAAGGACGTTTACAATAGACCCAACGGGTCAGCTCGCGCCCTTGGGCCGCACCTGGTTTGCATATTACGTAAGCAAGGTCGCGGACATAGCCACGCCTGCATGCACGAAGCCAGGTGAAATTGGAACCATTTCAGCACTGAACGATTCTTTGAGCTGGTAATTTCCGATAGCTAAGTGCCGGCCGTGAAGAAATTCGAAGGCAACTATCAATTTACCCGTAAGGAGGGTAAAGTGGAATGGGTGATCGAGTACTGTATCAAGGATGGGCGGAGTTGGTGTTTAGAAGGAAATATAAGGGTTAACCACTGAAATGCAGTAACAAACTTTTTGAAAGAGCCGTCCTGACATATCAGTGTATTTTAGGTGAAAAAATATTTTTTAAAGTCAAAGGAAAATGTTCGCAGGATTTTTCTATAAAAAAATCTTGTTTCGACCTTATACACACTACACACCTTTCGTTCGACACTCACGCATTAGACCAAAACATGATGTCATGTCCTTAGTTTCAATTAGATAATTTAATAAGACAAATTGTCTTGAATAACAGTCTCTTTTAATCAAAAATAAGATACTACAACAAAGCTTGCATACAAAGTATGTCTAGACCAGACTATTTGCGTTAGATATTAGCGTTTCCCACACATATATTTGGCATTAGCATAAGCACAGGAAACCTAGTACCTATGATTTACGCGACGCGAGACGAATAAGAAATAAATATCGTGCATCCATTTTATTTATGGCTCATAAATCGGTGAAGCGCGATATTCGAGATTCATCCGATAAAGTATCCATCGGCAGACATATCGAATTTGGGAATACGCTCGCAAATGTTTTTATATCACAGTAAGGTTTTACGAGACGTACCTAAACTTAGGGTTATCATTTGGTCATTTCTACGTCTTTATCTATGCTTTTTGTAGCATTAAAAATATCCAAAATAAATTAACTTTGCTCTGGTCTATAATAAGTAGATAGGTAGATTTTTACTCTCTGTCCGAAAATTCTTTTGGCGATTATCTTGTGATAAACCTACGTAATTAATAAATATTAAATTATTGTGCCAACAAAGAAAGTCCCGCTAGAAATACAAATAAAAATAATCATAAAATACAGGGTGTTTCCGTCTTTTGTTGGATTATCAACTTCGTTCCCCTAAGTATAGTTACTTATTAGTAATCTGTGGTATAGCTGTGTAATATTCCGTGTCTTACAACCATACCTATGCTATGGCTACGTCGGGCACTAAAATCAACACATAATGCGAAGCCTTAAAAGTGCCACACGTTTAACGTGTAACGGAGTGACGCAAACGGCGGGGGCTGTGTACACCCAGAAATGAGTATTCCCTGGCGACCACAAAGAAGGCACCACACAGTAGACCTACACTCAGTTTTTCAGTTAAGATTTTTAGCTTGAGCGTGCATGCATTTTTCATATTGAGTTCAGAAAATTAGCACTTATTTCAATTCGATGAGGTGTCACAGTTTTCATCCTGATTGTCGTCGTCTGATTACTTGCATTTACTCCGAAAAAAATAACAAAGAACAAGAATTTTAACACCGACTTTGTTTTAATATTTCTATAAGTAATGCTGTGATAAGTGGACGGACAAACAAAGTAGCCTTATTACAAAATAACCTTTAGATACGGATCCCTAGAATGTTTTCTTGTGACAGTTTTCGGCTTCTCCTTAGCGTTAAATAAGTAGGTACCTACTGTACCACAATTCAATTGTATGAATTTAAAGCTTTAAAACATGAAACGGAATTCTTTACGACTTGTAAATTTTCGCTTGCAAATACATATTGATTTTCCGTACTTCAGTTTTGTAGCACCTAGGCACGGCCTTAACTTGAACATTTCAATGTCGTTACCGTGCTTTTTACGTATAATAAATATGCTAACGGTTATTGTTTATTGTTGTTACATCTGCGACGTGCGAGAAATAAGAATGCCTTAATATACATATAGGGTGTCTTCAATTAATTATTTATAAAGGTACTTAAATATTATTACGCAAACGTTATAAAACTTACGTTAATTTTGTCGCAAAATAGTACTTATCACAAATAAATAAGATGCCAGGTTATTTATAACTTGATGATGAGTCGTCTTTACAAAATTCTAAAGTTTTAAGGGCGACAACCATTTTGTGTCGGTCGGAAACGACAACAAAACAAAAAATAGTTAATCTAAGACTTAAGTGAAACCCAAAGCAATCTGAGTAAATCTTAGAAAAACCAACCGAATTGAGAACCTCCTCCCTTTGTAGCAGTCGGTTAAAAAAGTTTTACACGTATCATTGTATTGTAAACTTGTAATTTGTCTCTTGAAAAGCGAATCTTGCCTTTCATTGAATCCACCTACGCTGTCGTACGTTATTGAATGAATAAGAAATGTCAATGTAAAATGTTTATCAATGAACTGTATTTAATGGTCGCGTATTTAATAACGGTGTAATTATAGCTATTAACCACAGCCTGTAGAGTAATTAAGTAATACATTAATTACCCATTGAATAAGGTTAACATTTGTGGTTTGGTTACTCTTCTTATCAGTGTTAATAAACCACAGGTAAAGATGTTTGTTTTTGTGTTTTCAAATAGGTTGTCTCTGGAACTTCTAAAGTAAATGTGTACCTTTATTCTATGAAATTTACTTGTATTTACTCTCGATTTTACGGGTCAAAGTGCAATATTATCAAAAAATGTAATGATAATGAAACTTTAGGGCTTCGAAAACCTTCATTGGATATTTTAATATCGTCGGCATAACCGACTATGATTGTTCAAAAGGCGAACATAATGGCATTTTCGTCCAGTTAATATTTTTTTAATTGTCAATCAAACAAATAATAATAATATAATAATATAATAATAATAATAAATATTTATTTCATTACCAGCGGAATTGCTTATAATTAATAATGATCGATGCCTCCTTTTAAGCTTAAAGAAGCCTGTGCCAGGAGACATCGCTCTTCCTTGGAATATAATGTGTGCGTAAATACAATTCAATAGGTACTTATACAAAAATAAAAGTAAGCACTAATACTACATAATATCAACTAGGTATACTAAGTAACAAACAAAGTAAGGGGGATGGCGCGCGCGGAGTGAGTGAGTGTATGTGTGAGTGAGTGTATGTGTGTGTGTGTGTGTGTGTGTGTGTGTGTGTGTGTGTGTGTGTGTGTGTGTGTGTGTGTGTGTGTGTGTGTGTGTGTGAGTGTGTATGTGAGTGAGTGAGTGTATGTGTGAATGTGTACATGTGTGTTTTATTTTTATTTATATTTTATTAGTTTAGTTTAAGATTGTCTCAATGTCGTCATAAGATTTTGGCTTCAGCCATTTCATTAAAAGTTTCTTGCACTCGAAGTAATTTTTGTCATAAATATTAATCTCCTTATTAAGTAAGTTATAGAGATACACAGAACGCCTATCATATTGCTTTTTTGCAAAGAAGGTTTTAAATCTAGGAGCATGTGCAACAATATCTTTCCTCCTCCTATTGGTGAAGTCAGGGTTATAAGGCATGGATTTGTGCTTTCTCAAAACTGTATGAAGCACATACAACTTCCTAACTGAAAGAAGGCCACTAATTTGATAAAGAATTTGTGTTGGAAATCTAATCTTTTTAAAATACATAACCTTAATTAGGCTACGTTGGGCCCGTTCTACATCAATGAAGCGGGTTTTAGCTGCACCACCCCATATTGGTACACAATATGTTAAGACAGACTGAACCAACGAAATATAGATCTCTGTGAAAAGATCTCTGTTTGAGCTCAGTAGATCAACAGCCGTTCCAGGCACCACATATCTCAAGGTCTTAAATATCCATGTCAGCTTCCTGACTCTTGAGATGACATGTTCTAGATGCGGATACCAAGACAGTCGCTGATCCACATAAACACCTAAGTATTTCGTCTGCTCGACCCTTTGAATTTTCGGGCAGCTGCAGTTCAGCCTATCAGCATCAACAGCATTGCAGTTGTGAATTTTTATGCTTAGATCGTCAGAAGGCTGTTTATTGCTGTAGATGCTATAACAGATATAGTTGGTTTTTGCGGTGTTTAATGTCAATAGATTATTACGTAACCACCTACTTATTAGTTCAAGTCCACTCTCAGCATTAGACTTAACAGCGTCCCAGGAATCAGCACTAAAAACCACGGCAGTGTCATCGGCGTATGAGAAGATATTGGCATGTTTTATGTTCATAGTGCAGAGATCGTTAATATAAACGAGAAAGAGTGTTGGCCCAAGTACACTCCCTTGTGGTACGCCGTACGACACAACAACATCTCCGCTAGTATAAGTGTCCAGTTTCACTCTCTGACGCCTATCAGACAGATAGTCCTTAAACAGATCAAGTGATGTTCCCTTTAGGCCAACAGCTTCCAACTTACGTACAAGTATGGGAATAGAGACAGTGTCAAACGCTTTTTGTAAATCAAGGAATACAGTTATGCATTTCTTGTTATTATCTAGTTGCTCTACCACTAACGAACTCATTGCAGAAACTGCATCTTCAGTGGATTTTCCCGGTCTAAAGCCGTACTGACAAGAGGATAGGATGTTGTATTTGTTAAGGTAGTTAAGCAGTCTAGAGTTAAGTAATTTTTCTATAATCTTTGAAATAGCTGGCAAGACGGATATAGGTCTATAGTTAGTTACACTGTCTCTATTCCCAGCCTTGTAAACTGGAGTTATAATTGACTTTTTAAGTGAAGACGGGAAAATTCCCTTGTTAAAACAGAGGTTTGCAAAGTGGGTTATAATCGGTACAACATGAGACCTTATGTGTTTGAGAAAGTTAGTAGGAATATTGTCCCAGCCAGGTGCACTGCTTGACTTAAGCGACATCAGAATACTACTAACCTCATCCTGATCTGTGTCCAATAGGACAAAAGAGTTAGGCTGACTTGGTAAGTCGCGTAAGTAAGTGTTCCGTTCATCATCAGACGTCTGCACGCGTTTAGCCAACTGCTCACCAATATGCGCAAAAAAGTCGTTAACAAAATCTGCAGATGCAGTTGGAGATGATTTGACATTAATTAGTTCCGAATTATTACTGTTACATTTGCTAGTGTGAGTGATATTTTTTATGTTCTTCCAAAGTAACTTGTTATTGTTTATAGATTTACTAAGTAATTCTCGTTCATATTGTCTTTTAAGTTTTTTGATAAGGTTGTTACAATAATTTCTGTATCTAATGTATGTTATTTTATGTATGTCGTTGTGTGGTTCGTCTTTTGTTTTTTTTTGCAGTTTGTTTCGGTTACGTATACAGCGAAGAATTCCAGGTGTGATCCATGGCTTAATATTACGTTGTTTTTTAGGTATCTTTTTAATAATTGTATTGTCCTTTATTGTCTCTGTTAATTTAAATATTAGGCCGTCAATCACTAAATTTGGATCGGTACAGTAAAGCAGTTCTGTGAGATTTTTAGATTTAAGGTCCTTTATGGCAGCCTCATAATTTATAATTGAAGTAGTTTTACTTGCAGTTTGGTGATTTTTAATTTTGCCTATAGTGAGAAAGGTCGTGTAATGATCAGTAATACTAGTCTGTAATACAGCTATAGTTGCACAGAAATTGGTTCTATCAATTTTTACCATAAAGTGGTCTAAGCAATTCTTTTCTCGTGTAGGTATTGTGTGACCAGCTAATATGCCGTAGACAGACAGCATATTCATGTAACTCATGCGGTTTTTTTGTTCATGTGGTGGTTCAATAGACTTAGATGCAATGTTAATATTGATGTCTCCCGCAATTATGATACATTTGCTAGAATTGATAGTCTCTAGATGAGCACCAAGAGAGTCTACAAAACCATCTGCATTAACATTAGAAGGCGATCGATAAATGCACAATATAGTCTGATTTAATATTTGAAGCTGGAGACAGGACGCCTGAGCTAGTTGTATCTCAGTGACTTTATGCTTCAGGTTATTATTTATATAAACAACAACACCGTCATTCTGGTTAAGTTGCGACTTCGTAAAAGTTAACCTTTGGACAAAACAAAAATGAACCTAAATTAGCACCTATTAATACGAATATCGAACTTTAAGTCGAGTGCTCATCTTGCAAAGTGCACAGTCTGTATCAGATCCTTACAATCTTACAAACTACATAAAGCAGGTACAGTTAAGTGTGAAATAGTTCGTGGCGTCCAAGTAGCTAAAAAGTTTCGCAACACGTCTTTGTTACAATAATAGGGATGTTTCCTGGGTCAAAAAGCAAGAGTTTTAATTAGTCCGTCAGTTAACTTATCAAAAAATACTCTACACGTATTTTTCACTTTTTCAAACTAATGAAAATTTAAAGAGATAAAGCGCGCCAAAGTTCATAAGAAGAGGCCCGTAACGTCAATGCGTGCATAAAAGTGCGGAACTTCAACGCACCATAACTATGTAATTATTTGTTAGATTGACAAATAAAAATATACGTGTCCAATATTTTTTGATATTAAACATGACGGACTAAAAAATTTTTTTTAGGAAACTAGCCAACTTTTTGGCCACTGGGTGTCACGAACTATTTGGCGCTGACTGTACCACGGTGTAGCTTGATATACTGGCGACTGTAATGAGTAGTAGGAAAAATACAATAAATTACAGCATCTTAAAGCCCATTCTGATGTCACTACCACGTTGGTCATTCAGCAGCGCCTACGCGCCTTAGGACTTGGCGGTCACCACAGCAGACAACAATAGCAGAAAATAAAGCCTTTTTCTATTTTCATTAAATTTAATTTAAAACTGCCTCTTTCCGAAATGTTAGTTTATCTCATGCAGGGTCACGATTAGGCCTAGGCATAGTGCACATCGACCCATTGGGATTTTAAATGCTTCACTTTACCTTCATTCCCAATCGTCCGCAAAAATCCTACCCATTATTTAATTTAAATCCCTGGGTGAGAAGGACCTATTCTTCTGGTACCAGATAAGTCGACCCCAGAAGACCCATCCTTGTTCATAACGTCATGCTCCGAAATGTTAATCGAAATAATTTCAAAGTTCTATGATACACAAACGTCGGCGCAGCAAAGTAAATAAGCTTCTTATCTAGCTGTTGCAACATCAATATGTTGTTTATTGTTCTGTCTACATGTGATAAAAATATGTTTCAAGTAGCATGCATCTTAATCTTCCTTTTCTAAAAATAAATATCTACGTAAATACTTAATCTATACTAATATTATAAATGCGAAAGTAACTCCAGTCTGTCTGTCTGTCTCTCTTTCACGCCTAAACCACTGAACCGATTTTGATGAAATTTGGCAGGGACATAGTTTGAGTCCCGGGAAAGGACATAGGATAGTTTTTATCCCGGTTTTTGAAACAGGGACGCGCGCGATAAAGTTTTTCTGTGACACAAAATTCCACGCGGGCGAAGCCGCGGGCGGAAAGCTAGTAGGGAATAATATCAAAACAGTATAAATGGCATAGAATTAGTTTACTCTATGTGTAAGTTTTAAAATCTCAATATTTCTTATAAGAATGCATTTCTACAAGCCCATAATAGCAAACGTTATGACCTACTAATACTAATGAGCACTGAAAACATGCAACTAGCTACCCCTGGGACGTTAAATTGTAATACTCAAGACTTTACAGGCAATTTTAATGTTAGTATAAATTCATTTAGATCAAAATCAACAGGGGGATTTAAAAATATGTCCTTTTACTTACCTTTAATTATCTCAGTGGACGATATTATAACATCGTTGTCATCCATTCTCGCTTTGTAGCACAGGAATGCTGATGATTTCTTTATTTTGACGGTTTTTAAAAAGTGTCTCGAACTTTGGTTTCGATGCTCACTTTAATTTGATTTTGAAATCGTTCTTATTACTGCAACCATGTTGATTAATTTTGGATAACTTCTGAGGGCTTGAGTTAAGTACCTGGAACATATTTTTGCGTAAATCAAAATTTTATTCATGATCACAATGTTATCAGTGATTAAATTAAGTCATTAAACTTTTTATCAATGACAAACCACTTTATTAATATTCTTAAATACAAGAAATTCTAGTAAATCAGTAAACACACTTGAGTGACTTTGATTTTACTTTTTATTTTGAAAACATCGTACTGCAGTAATAAATAGTAAGTTATATTTAATGCCAGAGTTCAGAAACCTGTGCTATTACTGCAAAGTTTATTGTGCTGTAAACAATTTCCTTTATATTTTACAAAAAGTTTGTATCATTATTACATTCTTACATGATTCTTAAATATTTCTAATTAGATTCTATCATGAATGAACAAAATGGTTCCATTTAAAAATAAATTTGCTTGTTACATTCTGATGTAGGAGATGTAATGTTAGTCGTTGAAAAGGTATATATTTATTCACAATCAGTTAAACTGTTCAGTTGGACCAACATAAATCCAACAACTGTGTAAGTTACACAGTTTTTGTATGTATGTTAGTCCAACTTAAATTGAAATTCCTTGCACATGGTCAATTTTTAGATGCATGCGAGTTCAACTGACGGTGAATGTCTAGCTTTACAGTGATAAACTTTAATAATTGTCAGACCATGCATTTTATAGAAACACATGTGACTAACTTGAGTCAGCAATCATAATATTATCAATGTTTTAGGTTTATTTACTGAGCAAAGTGTTGTGAGTTAAACAGTTAAGTGTGACCACATGGGTAACATTCCTAATATGCACACCTGTTAGAAAGTGGACATAATCCTGCAAGACTTGCTCAGATATTTTAATTACTTCTGTCAGACTTTAGACTTAATGTAGCTAAGGCATTTCAGTTAAAATTTTATTATAAAATTTTTTCAATGTAGCAAAAGAAGTTGCCTAAGTTTTTTATTTATAAATAAATAAAAAGGACTCACCAGAAAGACAGATTGAATGAAGAACTCCAAATGTTGATTGAAATACAGTAACCTTGACTCTTAGTGCAAACAACCAATTTAATAGCAAATTACACGGTAACACTTCTCAGCACCCACTAAGTTTGATAAAACTACACAGTTTTAATAAAAAGTAACTTTTACTTGTGAACAGACATGCACAGCATTGAATAACAAGTCGGAAGTGTTAGGATTTCGTCTAGTTTCGTTCTCATCGTAGTGTTTTGTGTCCGACGACGCAATTCGAAGTGGCGGCGCGTAGGAGTCTCTTTATTAACGGCGTGGGTCGATTTCTTTACTTGAAGATAAGGTCAGCTCTCCTCATACCGAAACTGTGAAGCCTCCGTCGCACGAAATGGAATTTGCATTCTACTTCAGCGCTTCCAATAAGCATCTGCGGCACTCAACGCGCGGGCACGGCACAGGCTTCAAGGAGACTCGAATTCAGTAAAATGTAAACAGAAGCACCGGGTGTGACAATGCATCACAAATCAAAGTCCCATTTGTTGCAAAGATACAAGGTCGCCGAACCACTTTCAGCCTGAATGCATTGTATCTCCTCTCCATTTACAGTATGACGTTTCGCTTTATTTTATTCACCGGAGCCGTTGGGAAGTCAAACACGAAGGCAAACTCGTTTTCTTTCAAGTTGGATTTTCACAGATTTACTCAGATTTGCGCACAATAAACTGTCACTCAAATGTCAGTCACAGAGCGACATCTATAATAAAATGCGACCAACATAGTCGAAGGAGGGCGCTGGTCTACGCCTTTCTTCCATTTATCTTAATTTTTAAAGCAATACCTTATTATTCAAGTGGTTTGAGTCTCTTTTAATAAAATGAAAATGAGTATTTCTCAAAAAAAATGTACGTAACGAAACGGTAGTAACGAAATAGTAAGGCCATAAGGCTTGTTATACATTGGCGAAATATTGTGAATGCTCTTCATTTATTCAATTCGAAATATTTGTAAGTATGCACCCAAATACGGGGTAATATTAAGGGGTTAGAAATAAAATAAGGGAGTAATCATTCATACTATTTTAATAAAATTATTTTTGTTCCATCATGTTTATCCATTTTGAGTCGTTCTCTGTAAGCTTTTTGCCTTTCGGCATTGGTTTTTGGCGGCATTCCTAAAAAAACAGAAGAAGTAATCACATAAAAACGTAATCTAAATGATTTGATAATTTTTTGCTGGTGGCACTTCTGTAAAGCAGATAGTATCCAATCCTTTTGTTATTAACGCTCTATATTTTTTGAAATAAATTAAGTAGTGAATATTACTATGCTTAGTCAGGTAATAACAGTATACACTCAGCATTATGTTGTACTTTTTCGTAACGTAACGAAATTCGTAAAAAACGTAACGAAATATTAGACAAAATGAGATCAGAAACAAGTATTTTTTTGATAAAATTTGTTACAGCAAATATAAAAGCTTACTAAATGTTCGTACCACACGTATTACAAAAAATGGTTAAACGAAGACTTACCGTTCTATATAAAATCGCTGATTTTACTGCCTGTTACGAAAAAGTAATCCCACAAAACACACACGTTTTCACTAATTTTCGCGATAGATGTAATGGCGGAGACGTCAGGCCAACAGCCATTCAGAGTGCAGCTATTGTTGTCCGTGTAAAATAAATACGAAATTGTTCAGAAACCATGGGAAAGTAGAAATAAATCGTAACTAAAGAGTAAATAACGAAATAGTAAATGAGAGCGACTCATTTTGTTTTTTTGCTTTAAATTGCCAATTCATTATGACACCCCATAGAAAATCAATTTGATACAGAAACTGCGATTACTGTAGAACGATAATACAAAGAAATTTACAATAATTTAGTTACGTATCGCATTTTATGAAACAAAAATACATGAAAAAGCTAGGGTGGCAAACAGGTTTTTGTATGAAAGGTAAAAAAGGACTATTTTTAAAATATCTAAATATTTGGTAATAAGTAGGATTATAGCTATAATTCTTCGTTATCTTAAAGATTAATATTCATACTTCAAAATTGTGTGTGTGTTTTTTTTGTGTGATGATTTATAAATATAAAACTTTTGAACTGTTTCAAAGCACACTTTTTTTTTCAAAATGTACATTTTTTTTGAGAAATACTCAAATGAGAAAACAAATTTTTTAACGTTCAAATTGCATGTTTATTCATTTATTTAGCAAAAAAAATATTTAGTTCCATTTTCTGCCATAAGTTGGTCGCGGTCATAATGTTCATTATTTCAGACCGAAAAAAGTCTATATTGTCTATCGATGATGTGGGTGAAAGTTTCAGTTTCTGTAACTAGATGGCGCTGTATAACTAGCTAGTTTTACGATAGATGGCGTTGTATAATTGAATTAGAAAATGGAAATAAAATAAAAACGCCTTAAAATGTAGATAAATGAATTAGATTATATTTATTTATAAGTAATATATTACATTCAGTAAAATAACGAATTAATTAATTGACAGTGACAATTGTTTATTAACTTCTTTACATCTTTCTTCAGCCGCCTTTACAGCACCAATTACAGCTGCTCGGAACCCTGAAATTAAAACATAAATATTGTAAAACCAAGAACTGTTAAATAACTTTCCTTAGTACACTTGCCAGTGTTTATTTTAAATAAGGTAGCCAACAAGATATTATATAGTTTTACGCACCGTTCTTTTCCAAATGATAAGTGCCTTCAGCTGTAGATCCTGCTGGGCTTGTCACATTGTCTTTCATGGCAGCTGGGTGTCCTCCACTCTTGAGCATGGTTGCTGAGCCCAGGGTCGTCTGAGTAGCCAATCTTAACGCCAGGTCACGTGGTAAGCCACACCTTACTCCACCATCAGCTAGAGATTCTATTAGCATGTACACCTGTAATACATAATTGAAGGAGTTTGACTATTATTAGAAATATATTCAAAGCAGAAAATGTTTAGCCACACTTCAACTTCATCGACTTTCGCTTCAGATAATCAAATAGAAATGCTTACATAAGCTGGTCCGCTACCACTAAGGGCTGTAACAGCATCCATCTGGTATTCTGGTACTTCATCACAAGTGCCCACAGCTTGGAACAGTTTCCTAGCCAGTTTAACATCTTCATCGGTAGTGATAGAGCCCCGGCATAGAGCTGCAGCACCTTCTTTGACCAACGCTGGAGTATTTGGCATGACGCGAATCACTCGCGCTGTTGGTGGAAGGACCTAGAATTAAAGTTGAGTTGGATTAGATTAAAGTATTAAACAGAACCATTGTATTTTACCCGTAAGGCAACATTGACTGTGGAATTATCTTATCTATTTATTAGGCCCCAATGATAAATTTTATGGGTTCATTGACATAACCATCACAATTTTTTAAAAATAGGACACACCAATGAGCAGTACAAAAGTTTTGGTATATAACATGGTGAACCCTGCAAAAAATTGACCTACCTTTTCTATACTGGCAGTAGATACCCCCATAGCAACAGATATGAAAAGTTTGTTGTTTGAGGCCTTCAGGTCCTTGACTTCCTTTAAGGCTTTGCCCACCACGTCTGGTTTCACAGAGACGATCACCACATCAGACCGTTCTACTACTGGCTTGTTGTCAGTTACTGCTGTTGCTCCAAGACCCTAGAAAATTAAGAAGCACGAAAAACTTTTTATAAGTGTTGCAGTAGAAATATTTTTTCTGTATTTTATTTGCTTGGTCCGACTGATTTCATTCGTGAAAGTGCTTTTTTTTAACTTAGCTTGAAGATAAAATGAGATAGAGGAATGTTGTTGTTTGTCTGTAACTATAGCTACAATGCTTGCTTTGATGTGATGCCATTAGTGGTACCTACATGGATAAGACAGTGCTTGTTGGGTTGGGTATAGCTGCGAAGTAAAGCAATGTTTCTCTAGATTCCATAATATCTCAGAGCAATATAAGTAACTTAAACTTATGAAGCTGCACCGCTGCAACTCCTGTGTGGCCAGGATCTACAGCTTGACAATAAAAACTCAACCATTGAAGGTTAAGTTTGTCCCGGGGGAAACTTAAACTGTCATTGAGCTCGCAACGAAATTAATCAGAAAAAAAATAGGAGTTCGAAGTCATGAGTAAGAGATAGGTCGTTTGTGTAATAATACACTATTATTTTGCTCAGACTCTCCGTATCTATCTTTATTGTAAGACGGACAAAGTCAAGGTTGTGTGACGCGCGAACTAAGTCCTCAGTTTGTTCGTTGATGATTGACTTAATATGTAGTTTATAAATAAATTACTGTATCTTTCGTGCATATATTTTTACATAAACTATCTACACATTAAAACTACATAGAAACAATAACAAGTCTTGCTCAACAAATTAATATAAAGTGACCAATAAATGGTTATTCATTAAGTTACCCAAGTAAAGAGTTATAAAATTAGGTGCCTATTACCATATTTAAACCTAATAATATGATGATAATATTATGATGCATAAACAGCTTGGTATTTAATTTTTCTCCAAATTATTTACCTTAAATGCCTCAGCACTAGTCACATCAGCAGGGTGGACACTGGCGGTGATTTCATCGGGTTTTGCTAAACCTGTAATATTGAGTAAAAGTTATAGTTGTGTAGGTAATTTTAAATCACGTAAAAGCTACCTACTACATTTCAATAGTTAAATTCTTGATGAAGTAATTTGCTAATGAAACCATTTTTAATTACTAAATTGTTTTAACTTTTGTATGAAATTGTTTTAATGATTCTTCATTACTTACCAGCTGATATGAATCCATTTGCTAAGGCGAAGGCTAGCCTTCCACCCCCGATAAATCCGATCTTCATTACTTCTTGAAGGGATACTGGAATAAAATTTTTATTAAATAGGTACCCAAGTAAACACTCATAATGTTGCTATAATGAACACCCACCGGTTCATCATAAATTTTAAATTGTAACTCTTGATAAGATCTGTCCGATACAATAAAGGTTTAAAAAGTTAAAACTGCTCTATTCAAGTAAGTAATGGCTGTACAAATTAAACAATAAGTGGCATTATCAGTTCGTTTCATTATGACATAACTACGAACCTACGTAAAGTCAAAGAAGTGACCCAGCAAGTGGTGCGTATTGATTTTTCTGGAGAGAGCGGTCACAATCATAAGAGTGTGTCATGAAATTTGTTCAACAATTTTGTAACTAGTGAACTGTCGTTTGAGTATGATACGGAACTATCTAAAAATAGAATCATTATGAAACTCACGAAGTTTGCTGAATAAACCGCACGTGTAGTCTGGGCCAAGATCTGAGCGCAACTAAGATGGGGTTACGTTTTATCATCACTATCAGTTTTTGTTTTTATTGCGCAATATAACAATGTTCATTAAATAGGCTTCAGCGATCGATGGACGAAATCTTCCACTTCAGTTTGTTAAGTGCATGCGGTTTTTGATAACATTCAATTAGCAATTCAACAATTGATAGGTCGTTATGCCGAAAGAACAAGAGTCTTACATTATATTTGTTATCATACATAATGTAGCGCTTTGAACTGAAAAATAATACCCTAATGCTTTGTCATACTTAGGTAAGTCTTTGTTAATTTCACGTAATTATCATAGTAGCAATGATATTATATAAAAACAAAAGCAGATATGTTATAAACGCTCGCGCTGTGAATACTCAAATACGTCCCAATTGGGACGTCTTGTGTTTAGTCTTCGTGTGGCCTGCGTCGTGCGCAATCGCGTGCGTACCACACCGTAAGTTCCTGTGTTCTTACCAAAATAAATAAAAAATGCCATCGTGTGTGTTTCGAAAGTGTACCAACGTGACTCTTAAAGTAAACAAAATACAAGGGATCTCTTACCACATGTGATTATGCAAAATTATTTAGTATTTATATTTTTAATTATTTATGCAAACAATCAAGACGCCATGCGCCATGTTCAAGTTAAGAAAGAGAAAGCGATCTTGTTTTGACGTTAGAGCGATAAGGATGCGTGCGCTGCGGACATAGATTAGTTAGTGCAGAATCGTTAAAACTATAGCTATCTCTTTCATTTGCGTGCTATTTCGTATCTTTTGTTTCACTTATCAGTTACATTTGTCAATGTGTGCAATTTGGAATAGCTCGGCACGGATTAAAATCGTAATTTCTATGAACGTAACATATCTATAGTTCTGTAATATCATTGCATAGTAGAGTCTATTTTTGTTAGAAAAGTATACAACTGTTGATGACTTGCATGACGTTTGACCAAACGTTTGTTGTTAGAGATAATATTTGGCTAATTTAAATAAGATATACCTACATTTAAGAAGTTTATCAGCAACTGGTATTTAGGTAATGATAGGAGAACCCCACCTGAGTAGTCCAGGATATGGGTGCACAGTGTGTTACATACATAATGAGAAAGTATGAAATTTCAAATAGGTACAACTATTAAACATGGACGCTTACAACTAGTACAAGTAATATAACCTTGTGAACAATGCAAGCAATAAACGCTAATAGAATAGTAAAATATTTGCTGATTGCACTTTGCTCCACACACGATGCATCGTATTCGTAAGGCAACGGAATCATGCAAACTATTTCAATTCCAAATGTTTGTTAATCTCACGCGAGACTTATTTGTAACTGTTTCAATGCTGTTTGTAAATTATTAATCAGACATATTCTGCAAGGATTGTTGTAGAGTAAAATTGATTAAATGAGTTAGAGGAAATCTATTGAGGTAATATAATTAATAGTAAAAAAGATACCTTGAGTGGATCCTGAAAAACTATCAAAAGCAAGAGTTTAGTTCATCATGAGAAATATCTTCGATAAAATAGACGTTTTTGATTCCGGACACTATAATAAATGCAGTACTCTGAAGATCTAAGCTAGTTGACGCTACAAATATCCGTCCTTATGTAGAGTCAAGGTATAATGTAAATACCTAGGTATCTAATAGATATGCAAGACCGCAACTAGTGGACCCTGATCTTTGATAGGTACGTTTATCGCTAGATGTTTATTTTTACATAATAACTATGTTTATATCACGTCTTTAATAGTAAATAGTGAGTTTTATGCAACCTACTTAGCTAGAAATAAACTTTAATCATTCGAAATCATTATTATCAGTCAAATTTTTTTTTTTTTTTTTTTTTTTTTTTTTTTTTTTTTTTTTTTTTTAAAAGATTATTACCAATTTGTATTGCCCAAATTACTAATAGTCCCATTAGCCCCTCGTGGTAAGCTAAATAAGCTTGTGTTACGAGTGGGCTCACCACAATAGTCGAGCGGCGGTGGGATTTTATTCGCCTTTTTATTATTGCTTAAAATTAAATAAATGGTCGGAGGTGCACAATGATCAACAAATATTATCTGTGTTTTTACGAATCTAAGGAGTCACACAATCTTTTATTATTTACCATTTTGCGTCGTTTGTTATCTTCAGTGTTCTTTATTTTTTGATATGTACCTATTAGAAATTAATTCTCTTAGTTTCGACTGATAAGTAATGTAAACTAACTAAATAAAGAATCGTTACATGTACCTATGTAATGTAGGGCAAGTGACCCGGTTGTGGCCACCGACCCCTTTGTGGCCATTTAGAACTTCAAATCGTTATAACTAAGGCAAAGACTAATATATTACTCTATGGTTTACGGGAATAAAAATATCTAATATTAGCCACACTGATAGCGTTAACAGCTTTGATGTGTCAAGCTTCACTTCAATCCAACAAGTCATTATTTTTTGAGCAGCGTTAATTGTTTTAAGTCTTAGCAAAAAGGCTAAGGCGAGCGGGTGAGTAAACAATCATTATTTTCTAAATCCTTCTTATTTTTTTAAATGTTTATGTTAATCCTTAATAAAGAATACACTGTCTAAGTGGTACTAATGATATTTTATCGCTATTTGTTTATTAAGGGGTTTATGAGAGGTGGCCACTAATGGAGCCAGAATTAATGAATTTTCCCATCTTTGGCCACATGAATGGCCAAAAGTGGTGCACGAAGAACCCCACTTTTGGCCATTTAGTTTTTATCGTGATTTTCCAATTTAATTACTTAGCTATTTTGATATAAGTAATCGATTCATTTTCAGAGTTACGATTATAATGCCTCCATCGAAACCAAATACTAAAAAAATAGGTTTTGTGAAAAGAAAATTGTTCCAGTACTAACCGCATAAACTTATACTATAGGTTAATGTTGATTTCAATTCAAGCTGAGATATTATATTTCGTACTAGCGGCCGCCCACGACTTCGTACGCGTGGATCCTGTTTTACCCCCTTCATCTATCTTACGCGGTTTAGATTTTTTCGTACAAATGTTTTTTCCCGCTAACTCCCGTTCCCGTGGGAATTTTGCAATATCCTGTTGTAACTAAGCTTTAAGTTATTTTATATTTAATAATGTTGTATTTTATATTTAATAATGTTGTTATTTTATATTTAATAATGTTGTTATAAAATTGTAATGTTGTAATTGAAATAAGTTGTAATTATACAGATCTCTAATATTATTATTTAAATTATAATACTTATTAGATTTAATCTCATGTTGCAATACCCTAGCAGGGTCCATGTTTTGGGTCTATGTCTATATGTAAGAACTTTTATATACCAACATTGGAGCAATAAAGAATTTGAATTTGAAAAAAAAAAAAAAAAAAAAAAAGTTTCCTAAGGTACCTGCATGCAAAATTTCAAGCGTCTAACTTAAGCGGTTTAGATTTTTCATACAAAAGGATTTTCCCGCTAATTCCCGTTCCCGTGGGAATTTCGGGAATTCTTTGTAACTAAGCTCTAAGTTTACTAAGGTACCTACATACCAAATTTCAAGCGTCTAACTTAAGCAGTTTAGATTTTTCATACAAAAGGATTTTCCCGCGAATTCCCGTTCCAGTGGGAATTTCGGGAATTCCCGTTCCCGTGGGAATTTCGGGAATTCCCGTTCCCGTGGGAATTTCGGGAATTCCCGTTCCCGTGGGAATTTCGGGAATTCCCGTTCCCGTGTGAATTTCGGGAATTCCTTGTAACTAAGCTTTAAGTTTACTAAGGTACCTACATACCAAATTTCAAGCGTCTAACTTAAGCAGTTTAGATTTTTCATACAAAAGGATTTTCCCGCTAATTCCCGTTCCCGTGTGAAATTCGGGAATTCCTTGTTGTAACTAAGCTTTAAGTTTACTAAGGTACCTACATGCCAAATTTCAAGCGTCTTAACTTAAGCAGTTTAGATTTTTCATACAAAAGGATTTTCCCGCTAATTCCTGTTCCCGTGGGAATTCCTAAGTATACTATAACCTGCCCAGGAGTATGAAAAATAATTGTACCAAGTTTCGTTAAAATCCGTCGAGTAGTTTTTGTTTTTTTTTTATGAATTTTGATGGCCAGAACTGGCACATGACTGTGGCCAGAAACGGGGTAAAGCTGGCCAAAAATGGCACAAATTCCCATTTCTTTTTCTTTTCTACAGGATTATTTTTCCATTGAATCATTATGAAAAAAAATGTATCCTTAGGCTAGATCTAAATATATTTAATCACTTTTTACAAGAAATAAGTCCGTGATAACAAAAACTGTAAAATGATATAGCCTCAAAGTCTAAAAAATTCTTAAAATGACCAAAACCGGGTCACCTGCCCTATTTACTACGTTTTGAATTTATTAAATTAATAAATTACTTTTGTTAAAATGTAACTTACTTACAATACCATTTGATTTATGTAGGTACTTAGGTACTTTGTACCTATTTGTTTTAATCTCATGTCCTAAAATTTTTAAACGCACATAAGAGTGCATCATGAAATATTGTTAAAGTAATAGAGCTTTTTGTAAATAGGTAGGTTATTTATAATTACTACAAAAAATATCAAACACGTAATACTTACATTTCAGCATGTTTATGGAATAAATATCTATTTTTAATATATGATAAAGTTTATCACTTTTATTTTACAACATAAAATATAACGACCACAGCCGTTAAAATTTCACAAAGTCCGAAGAAAAATCACTAACACTGGGTCATAAAATTGTATATTTACAATAATTTATAACAAACGTGTTTATCAAGTCGTTCCTATGCATCACACTGAGCGTAGTGCGAGCTTGTCCAACGCACCTAAACTGGGTACTGATAGGGAAAAAGGTCCATTAGTAATATAGCTGATAAAATATAACGGACATACGCTTCGTAAACACTGGGATGTATTTCACCTAATTAGTTGATTGATGTCATTTATTTAGCAAAATAAAACGCGCGCTACTATGATAATTATGATTCACGATGGCATCGTATTTACAAAAGTTTGAATTGTTTTACATTACGAGCTACATTTGAAATTATTAAATAGTATAAAATTAACGTTGAAGAATGCTGAAATCTGGACTGGCAACGTAATTATGGGTCAAGAGGCTACCTTGATATCTCCTTACCTACTACCTACATGCATAATCTATTGTTTTGATGTATTGTTTAGATAACGTAATCAATATTGTTGTACTTAATGTCGGTATACCAGTTAGTACCTACTTATTAGATAAAGTTATTCAAACTTAACTATTTAAATACAAAATTATATAAATCTTCATTTGTGAAGCATAGGTAAAAAGTGACAAGTTAGTGATATCACTATGTTCCACACAAAGAACTTACTTAATATTGTATTAATTTGTCATACAATAATAAAAGAAACATTAAAATCTATTACTAATTTTATTTTGTCTTTTGTTGTTCAATATTAAGTATATAAGTATGAGAACAATGCATTTTTTAAACTTACTAATAATTCAAAATAATTCTTGTTTACATTTGAAATACTATGAAACTGTAAAATAACGCCATCTACACAAAACTAAACGAACTATTAACTCCTTGAAGTGTTTGCTTTTGGGTGTTTCATAATGCACATTCTAGCTTGATAAAAAAAATATTAAGATAAATTACATAAATTTTATTATTTTAATTGATTTAAATATTCATTGGTTTAATCTAAAAAATATATAGGTATTTCCATGCTAATTACTTTTTGTTAATTTTAGCCATTGCGTGAAACTATACCACGACTATACCATTGTTTGTGATGTGGTCTATTCCAAATGAGCGGCAAAAAATAAAAGAAAACTGAAACTAATAAAAACAAACGTTTTATCATTATTTAGATGTTGTCTCTTTTCTATTTTATTTTTATTTTTAACTACATTACCATCGTTTTAAAATGGAATGAGATGTTTACTCTTCAATCAATGAAAAATAGCAAGTACGGAGACGCGCATGAAATAAACATTTAAATGTGAGTATACCTACATAAAATGTATGGTTGATTTTAGGTGAAAGCTGCTGTTGCTAAGTAGGTAACATAATTTATTTAGAATTTCTTAAAATAAAATCATAAATTATAAGTTTCGTTTGTGAATTAATAGTTGATTAAATTAAGTAGTCTTCTAAGTAGTAAGTATGATCATTAGATATTTATTTATTGTACTTTTATGGGAACCAGCAAGGGCAGCAAGGGAGCCCGTGAGTGAGCCCGGACTGATTCCTCTCTAGCTCGCTCGCTCCCTCTGCCTTATAGTTTCATTTTTCGTTTTTCTTTTCATTCGCGCTCAAGGCGTCGTCCATAGCGTCGTGTTTCTCGCGGTAGTGAATGACAGTTCGTTGATTGTCTATGGGAGTGCTCGCTCGTGTGCTCGCTCGTATCGAATTTGTGACAAAATATTCTATGTCCAGTGAAAAGGGCGAAATTATTGTTTATTTCGCATGACAGTGAATAAAATAATCACTTGAATATGGCGCTGGAGGGTGTGAAAAGTGAAAAAAGTGAGGAAAACAACGGCAATGTGCCGGACGGCAAAGCGAACGGGATCGACAACAAAAGTAAACAGGTATGGATAGAGCTTGTGTTTTTCACCTTTTTCCTTTGGTTTTCCGCGTTGCAATCATTTGAAACTCTAATGTATAGTTGCGGAAAACTGTATATCATCTGGAGTATTTTTCCTAATGTTATTTGTCAGTTTTCAGTGAAGAATTTGATGTTTTAATCATAATGCCGCATAGCAGTGAAAAGGTGATTCCGCGCAGTACAGTGGATCCGGGATACTTTGGGTAGAATCTAAACGGGGATATGACCTATTTTGGGCGTATGCGGTTCTGTGTGTACTGCAGATTTTTTCAGATATGATGTCATACTTTTTTCAGAGCGTGTTTTGTTTCAATTTTGTTTGTTTGCAATAGACGACGTAGACGGTAACAAATTCATTTGCGCGGTATTGTTTTTTTTGTAGTCTTCTCTAACAAATGGAATCACTTGCAATGCCAAAAACAAATGAATAAAATGTGAAGCTGAATAAGATGCTTGTTGTCTTAGGTTTGTCACACAAATCACTGGTGGGATCTGTGATCTGAGGTATTGTCACATGGGTTTCATTAGTCAATGCTATCTGGTATAGATATAACTGATAAGCTTTGACACTATCTTTCCTTTTACCGTCCGTGACTGATTACGCTGGATATTGTTTAGGGAAAGCCTTCAACCTACTTAAATCTCCATAATCCTGCCCTAAATAGCTAATTAAAAACATGTCATTACTCTATTGTGGTAATGAACATGATCTTATGTTTATCATTGATCTATAGGGCGTAAATTAAACGAGGTAAATAAAACAAAAGGATTCCTTATTAAAACTTCATTCATATATTGCAATTATAAAATCAATAATAATAGTGATAATTATCTAATCTATTGATTAGATAATTGTTTCAAATATTATCATCTTCCTTATTATTCTTTTTTAACCTTTTTCAACCATCTTCAGGCATTTCAATCTTCTGCGATCTTGCATAAATAATGAAATTCTTGCCAATTCATAACACATCAATGCTTTAATAATGCTGAAGCTAGTGTTAATAAGGCCATTTCAATTGACCCAGTCTAGTGACCCAATTAATGGCTCTGACTCTTGACGAGGATTGACTTGCCAATGTCCGTAGTAGGTGTCATAATATCATTAAAAATGACCTTGAATGAGTAGGTACCTACTTGAGATGCAAATGGAAAAAACATGTTTTGCATTCTATTGAATAGAATATAAAGGATGGGGTATCTGTATTCTTATCTCAGTTAACTTATTCATGATAGGTGGTACAAATTGTTTTGGAAAAATGAAAATATCTTTGAAGTAGGACCTATTACCTACCTACTCCTCTGAATTTTCTAGTTTTTCCAAATGGCATATTAGTAACTCCAGTCACTACTCCAGCTAAGGTACCTACCTACCTTATTTTCTATCTGCTAAATGGTTATCTGATAAATCAACCTAATATAAAGTAGTTGTGAATTTAATAGCATGACTATGACTTTATTATTAGAGGTTTACTTGCAGCAGTCTGATGCAGTAATGACATCATACGTAACCCTTGCCAGCATTGAATGTGCGATTTAGCCAGTAAAAATGATTTAATATTATCATATTAATCCACTATTGAAAATGACTAAGCTCACGTGACCAACAAAGTATTATTTACTAATATTGATTAATGACGACTACGAAAATCACGCACGGGAGCTCCTCGTAGTCTGACCGAGGGATGATGGATTGCTGTCTTATAAACTAAGTAGGTCACTTGCTTGAATCTGGAATCTTATTCCACATAAAGAAGGTAAAGTTCTGTGAACAAGCACCCAACCAGGCTAGCAGGTAGGTAAGAAGTACCCCAAATCATCAGATTTATTCGCTAAACGTCCTTGTCCTGTTCCTCTCTTTTATTTTAGCATCCTCTACTTCGTTCGATAACTGTGATAAAGTGTGATGCCTGCAATCTCGAAATTATCCAATTGGGCATGAGAACCTGACTTCAATCTGTTAAATGTCTCAATTGTAATAGCGGACTCCGATAATAATCGAGTTAGTGCGCTGAAAATTGCAGTCAATTCCGACGCCCATGTTATCACAAGTGTAGGCTACATAACAGGTTTCGATTTCACGTATCAGTGAATATCCTGCAGAAAAAGTCGTCCAACTAGCGAAGTAGATTTATATAAACAGCGGAAATTCATGAAAATGGTCCTTCTATTAGCCGATTTAATACGAACATCGCGGAAAGGTTTTTGTAGGCATGATGACGCGCATTAAATTGACATAATTCAACTGTACGGCCAAGGTCGATGCCGTAGATACGGTGACGTTATGGCACAGTACTGTACACGGGGCGTGGCTTGCCAACCTTGCGGTTTACCCATTGAAAAGCCCATAATCGTTACTGCGAGCTAGTTAGCTTACTTGCAATAAAATTTGAACTTTTATAACAGCTACAACTACATACAGTATTAACCTGTAATTGATTTCAGTTCTTTCACTTTGGCAACAAAAGTCGTAAAAATAAAATGGAATCGAAGAAATTCAAAACTCTGCGTAACCTTCAAGAGGCTCTCAACCAAACATGACGTCAGCCAGTAGGGAGAGGTAGTAAACCCCTCTATATTAGCAAACGAAGCAGACCAGTAAACAAGGGACTGTGAGTTATGAGTGGAAACGGAGAAAATACTCCGAGTCTTTGTCAAGGACAGACCAGATAAGATTGGTCGATATTTCGTTAGTCAGAAGAAGGAAAAATACTTTAGAATCTAACAAAAATATCCATGAGGAAATGTGTAAAGTTTCAGTTCGTAAATGAAGAACATAATGAAATAACAAATGAACTCTGACTGGGTGGTGCCGATCGGAAACAGTATTTCCTTTCCTGACATTTGATCTGTCTAATTCTTGAAAGGAAACCTTAAAACGCTTCGTAGCTTCTTAACAAAAGTTACACAGTTATTGGAGACGAAGTACTTTATTTCCATTTCGTTTTTAGGTCACCCCAGTCGCCACCAACTCCAACAAGACAACATTAGAATGTGATTTCGTTGCCCGTTTTAAAAGATTGATGGCTGTTGCAAAGTAGAATACTATTACTCGTTTCCATTTGAAGTTAGTGGTACATTTGCAATTCCAAGAAGATCAGAACATAAAGTAATAAATAAATAAAGATCACTCATACATAAATCTTATTGTTGGATTAACAAAACTATTATTTTATTTACTCCAACGTTATCATAGCGTGCAGATGACAGGAACGTCGTGTTTATGACTCGAAGAAGGGGAGGGAGAGCGTGTGCAAATTTGATTATCTCGCAACAGTGACTGGCACCCTCCAGGCCTGTGATACCCAGGAAAGGATATTAATACCGAGACGTCAAAGCGCTAAGTAATAGAATAACATTCAATCCCCTCGAGGAGACCTTTTACCTTGTTAACTTACTCAATATACCTAATTAGTTTTATAATAATGAAAATAAAGCCAAACTAACATCATCATGCTCCAGAATCTCAGTAAAAGTATGCTAAATGCCGTTAATCAAAACGCTTCATCTCCAATAAGCACGGTTAAACATGAGGGTTGCATGTAAGAACGACCAGTAACAACGCATATTTTCTAATCGTTAATTGGAGAGCGGCTACGCATATCAATTGATCCATTGAATCTGTAACAAGTTGCTGGCTTAACGATACAATTGTTAAGGAGTCCCTGCTGGCCGACTTGTCAATTGGAGACGAGAGATCCAATAGAGTACAAAGAGCTACGTTAATCTCGTTTATAAATTACTCAGTAATTGCCATAACTTCGGAAATTGAATGTCTATTGTATTATAGTTTTCTGCGCTTTTTAACGGTATGAAAGGCATGCTTTTCAAAACTTTTTGTATTGATAACAATAAGCAATCGACTTTCTCGTGTTACGAATGAGGTCGCATTGGATAACACTGCTTTATTATAAAAGCTAATCATTACAACAGTGAACCGTAATGTTTTGTTTAATATTCTTGTTTTGTTTTCGTATTCATCTCTTGTGTTTATTGAACGTACAGTGAAAGTGGTTCTGACATTTCGCTATTGTTGGTTCACTAGAGCTTTATTTATAGAACTTAATGAAAGTAAAACGGTGCAGTTAGATGACATTTTCTAAATGTCAAGATGATAGCAGCGTTTATAGACTGAGCAACATGCGGTTGCATATTGCTTGCTCTCATTCTTATGAGTGCTTTCTAGTTTTCTCTGAGGTGGTCAAACAGGAACCAATATAGAACGATGCGATTTTGGATTTGTGCCCTTGTGGAATTATGGAATAATGTTCAAATGTAAAATTCAGCGGAGAACCACAGGCACCGAGCCCTGATAATGTGCGTAAGTGTGGCATTACCAAAATAATCGATCGGTTTGCTATGGGGGCACGCACCGCAGACAACAGGTGGACGGTATTCTCGGTATATTTGCCTACAAACTATAGTATATTCTTGCATCCTATTAAGGACTTTTTGTCTTCTCGGCTGCTGTACTATTAAAAGTAAGATTATGCCTAGAAAGAGAAGATATTACTTTACAAAGACAAACTGCTGCAGTAGAAAAATAGAGTCAACTTCGGAAAGAAGTGACGACTAAAAACTTCAGATTTCAAATAAAATTGAAAGATATTTCTGGCGATCATCTAACTAAATTGCAGTCCTTGACAAATATATGGTTATGAAATCTGAAAACCATTAAAACTTTTACGAAATACTACATGGTAGTTACTTCATTAGCTACCGGCGCATCAATATGGCCGGCTGCGCGTAATGGCGGGCCTGGCTAATTTCGTTTGTTTTACGACCGGTCTGTTTACACTTGGCGCTGGAAAATTGTTCCTTGTCTACTGACCTACAATCGATCGCGCGTTTCTTTGTCCATTTGCTATGCCCAACTACGTTAGCTACACTCTGTTTATCTTTCACGGGATATCCAAATAACTGTTCAAAGGGAAAGTTACCTATATTCAAGTCTTTATTAGTTCAGAAAACCTTGGTGGATATTGAGGGCATTAAGCAAGTTACAGTTCACCAAAAGCTCAAATTTTGCATAGCGGTTATTGTATAAACAAAGGCTTAAAGAGACTGATAGACGATTAGTGAAGCAGTTCTTGGTTACAACCTTTTTAAAATGTCGTTTGTCAGCTTAAGTGCATCAGCCTTGCTGTTGTCCTAGACAGGCATAAATTTAGACAACATACGTTCGGGTCTAGTCTAGAATGGATATTCGTATTTGTACACGCAACGCCAAACGAGGACGTTGGCTCGAGCTACACAGCTGCAATGTCATTCATCATTTACTCATTTATTTATTCTTTCATAAATATTTTAAATGTTGGTCCAGGTTATATGGGACTAGGCATTGAGAGCTTGAGTGTTCGAGTTATAATATTTTTTTACTAAAAGTTTTTTGCCAAATCTTGTTTGGTGCATTGCTCATTGATATTCAAAGTGGTTCTTGACCGGATCAAGCCTTATGCGCTATATTTTCCTCAACCGTATTGCGTAGCTTCGCATACAAAATACTACTGGTACTTGATGGTTTTCCTTTCGCCGGGCAATCGTGGAGCCCCATCCACTTGTTCCATGCGAAGGTGGCGGGCCGTGACGTCATCAGATGGGCGGCCAAGTGGAAACAAAATAATGCTCCATGCCTCTGCAGCTCCGTGGCTTCGGGCGTTGGTCTTTATGGCTGTGTAAATGGTAATTTACGGCTTTGAATCGAATGACAGCAACACTGGCAACAGTTAGTAGTTAAGGAAGTTAAGTAATGATTCTGATTCAGGAATAGCTTAACCTAAACTCAACTGAGTCTCAAACAATTACACTGCTTGCTTCACAAATCCTTCATAAATAGACACATGTCTGTATCTTACGATATAAATGGACTAGCCAATCTGTAATCCTACTCTGTTATTAAGCCTTCAGCTGAGAGGAGCTTCATAAATATTTCATGTAGCTGCATTTCAAGTACGGATGTCTATTACGATAAATGAGCTCAACAATAATACTAGTATCACTTGAATCCCACCTCCATTACCCTGGATATGTCTAGCTGTCTCGTTTGTTGCCCAGAGATGGATTAAGGTCTCTGGAGAAACTGTAATACTTAACGCAACTTATGTAGTTTAGAATACAGTAATTTTTATTAAATCCCTAGCTATTTTGTGTTCTCGATTTTGTCTAATAACTTTGTTGAATATTTTAATGAAGTTTATTCACTATTTTAGGTCTTGAACCGAATCAAGATGAAAACGAATGAAAAGAAGTTAAAGATAAATTATCTTAGTGGAAGAGACGAAGTCTAGCAAGGAGTCAAGTCTGGATGTTGGAGGCCCTGAAGTCATTTAGTTCTTTGCGTTACTAGCAATCAAGACAGAAAAAAACTACCCAAAATTGTAAACGTATCAAAAAATTTAGATAGAGTATCAGAAGTTAGGTTTTGAGTAGGCTAGCGGAGATGTCTAACGCGTGACTGCTTCATCATGACTTGAGGGTAGGATGGGTTTGGCAAAATTTTGATAATGATTTAATGGTATACTAAACTTGGATCGCTGCAGTAGGTCGTGTACTTTGAGCCGCTCCTATTGTGATGTAAAGTAATACCGCGATATCCTCAGAGAGTGCACCGAGACAGCTACCGGTCTCCGGTCACGTAATGCCTTCCGGCGATTGCTTTGCCAGCTAATACAGCGCCGTTTCAGATACATAATATTATCTTCTTTTGTTGTTTATTCGATTTTACAAATTATATAATAATGCCGAATAAACCGATGACTTCTCCAAATTCAAATGTGTTGCATGTATAAAAGACTAGCTTTCCGCCCGCGGCTTCGCCCGCGTGGAATTTTGTCTGTCACAGAAAAACTTTATCGCGCGCGTCCCTGTTTCAAAAACCGGGATAAAAACTATCCTATGTTCTTTCCCGGGACTCAAACTATCTCTATGCCAAATTTCATCAAAATCGGTTGCGAGGTTTAAGCGGGAAAGCGTAACAGACAGACAGACAGACAGACAGAGTTACTTTCGCATTTATAATATTAGTTGGGATTAGTCATTTCGTTATTTGTTTGTTTAATTAATTTACTGAGGGGACTAACAATATTTGTTCCAAAACGTCCATAAATATTATAAAAATGTCAACGTTAAAAAAGGTTAGGCATTTAGGTTTGTCGTATTATGCCAAAAAGCTCAAGACTTGTTATTGTGTCCGTGATGAGATTATACTTTACGAGTGTTTTCTTCACATTTCATAAGTAGTAAGTACCTACGTACTTGAATCAATAATTTGCGTAATTCAGGTCCTATTAACAGATTTGTGATAAAGATAATGCAGCTTTTGCACTCATAAAAGAACACCATTTGCGAGCGAAAATGTACTTTGCTAGATACGGTCATGTGATGTTTGTCACTTACGTAATTTAATCAGCCTAATTGCAGTAAATTAGATGGCACGCCCATTGCGTGCGCAAAATGAGATTTGTGACCACTAGACACGTCCATGTCAAACTATTCCTGTTAATAATTTACGGTAACATTTTCTACAGAGGTGACTTACGTGAGAACATCGACTCTAACATTGTCAACAAGATTATAATTATTATTGTCTGGTAGGTATAATAATTGTAGTCTTCTTACTCAGAAAAGCGAGGAGATGAGTGGACTGATTGATGACATACTTAAACAGAAACGCGTTATTCTTAAAATGTCATTATTTATTAGTTAGTGCAAAACACTTAGCATTATCAGCATCGTTATTACTTACCCATTTTTTGTTTTTGCAAGCGTTTGTGCCATCCATGACCTTATTTTTGTTGAATAGCCCTCTGTTTGGTCGGCTGGTTATTTTTGCCTCTACCTATTTGTTTACTCCCTTTCGCGGAGATTAATGGTGCGTGTATAAAGATCCTTTATGCTGCTGTTTCACGAGAACCGACCTCTACTTTGTATTTTATCACCACTTTGTATTACATATTTGGGAGCGATTTTTACTTAAAGAAAAAGCTTTATTCAGTTATCATTGGATAGGAGTATTTTATAAGGAGACTGTTCGTGCCCTTTCGTTTTATGAACAACTTATTCCCAATCGTTAGTTAAACGCTAAACTCTATGCAACAGCACGTTGCGACAAAATCCGAACGAAAAGTTTAATTTATACCGATACTGCGGCAAATGAAATCGTCGGTTTGTTCAATTTGCATAACAACAACGGCGTACACATTTCAATTTAAAAAGTCTCAGCGAGTCTGACAATGCATTCAGATAGAGAGCGATTTGAATCGGTGTAGTTATTCAGAATAAATTGCTCTAAAACTGGCCGGAAATTAACGAAAAGCATCGAGTGGGAGGATACTGGCTGGATCGACCCCATCGTGCGTATGATCATAAGAATGGAATTATATCATCCTGTCGCACTGTCTGGCTCGGTGCATAATTTTTTCATTTGTTTTATCGCCCCATTCGGATTTTGTTTTGCCACATCGTTGCTTTTGGAATGCGGTGGGTGACCTTTTAAAGCGTATTATTCCGAACTTTTAGAACGTATCCAAATTCTACGGTTGCAATTCGTATAAATAAAAAAAAACAAGTTTTAAAATACCAAGTCGAAGCCAAAAAGGATAGGCCTTAATAGAGGCAAGAGAACATAAAAACATTATTGAAAAGTATCAAGTCCCATCGAGTTACTTGCATCGTCATTTACAGCGAGGTTATTTTTCCAAGCCGGTTTTATATGCATTTGACAGCTCGTAACGAGCATGCGCTGAATAATTTGACTTTGACCGAGCAGCGACGAGAGGGAAGCAAGTTTGTTGGAAGTTAGTTTATGGATGGATAATTGCGGGGAGTAATCAATAATGTCTAAGATTTCACAGACTACCCGCAGTTAAACTGGTTTATGGCGCCAGAGTCTCGGAGTTATGGCGCACGTTGGTGAATGCAAGCGTCCGTAAACGTCAATCAGGATTTCGACCTATATACGAATACGAACGGGTGACTTTAACCCTTTATAGGACGGCCCATACAAAGTGGCCAATAAACTGGACAGTCACTTTACGGCCGATAATTCAATGATTTTTGTAACAATGTCGAACCTTATGATCATAAACGATAGCCAATAAAGCACGCTGGCCTAGAAACGAGCCAGCGCTCAAGGACGTCGCACGCAATCAAAAATTCGCGCTCTTTTTTAAGGTGGCCTGTCAACTGGCCACTGTGCACACCCGTACTAGTATTTGCTGCCATTGCAAGCAGACGATAGATATTTCCGAGTGTAGTTCAATGTAAAAACATTTCTTCGTAAAGAAGATGAGTAAAATAATAATGTTATAGTATATACTTTATCATCACGTGAAAATATAGTCGAAAACCGTAAAATAAACATGTTATTTTTGCAATTAAAAACAGACTAGTGTGTTGAAAAAGCCTTGTGTAGAAATTACACATGTGAATTTGAGGTGGTCTCATATTTATATGTTTTGATTTTTACACACAAATTATATCGTTTTATACTGAGTATATTATTAATTTTTATAATACAATAACATAATAAGCCCAAATATACGGGTTCGGTAGTTATACCCCATTATTATAACTGTTTAGGTATTTTTTCGTACAAAATTATGTATATTTGTGGATAATGTATAAAATAATCCTGGGTTTATTGAGTTTTCATTCACGTTTTTTTATTTTATAACATAATATTGTCTCTAAATTATTAAATAATGTTTACTTTAGTTGACAAAACTTTCAATTTTGATTTTTTCATGTTATTTTTGGCTCAGAAGAAGAAATACAATCATTTTATTTGATACTTTGTTGAATATTATGTTTTTAGCCTAATTAAAGATTGATAACTAAATACGCAATTATTTTATTTAGTTTAATATGTAATTTACATAAAAATAACCGTTTTTTTTTATAAGTGTCCAGTTTACTGGCCAGTGATTTCACATGAATATTGGTGATTTTAGTGATGCAGAACGGTCAGTGGTCAGTATACTGACCACTAGTTTTTTTGTATTTTCTCGTAAAATATCTAGTTTCTGATAATTTTATTACTACATGTTGTTATAAATAACGCTATAGAATATATATCCACTTAGAAATATAGCGAATTCAAAAAAAAGTTAGGGTGTGCGTTAAAGGGTTAAACTCTATCAAGGTTCTCAAAGCGTGCCAATCTTTATTTTTAAAGTAGGTACGTGTCACTTTGTGATGAGTGTATTAAAACTTTGAATTTAAAATAAGCTGAGAGCTTCGATCTACGTTTAATCAGTGACTTCATATAGAAACATGACCGATAGACCTTGCTCCAGATCAGATCTGAATTTCAATTTGTTTATTTAGCACGCCATCATGTGTGCGAACACATCGACGCTGCTAACGTTTTAGCCATGTCAAGTCCACAAATAAAACTATGAGGTAACGTTCCTCTACCACTAATTCGAGCAATAAATTCTTGTAATAATCTATTTTAGGTGAGCTGGCGAATTCTCATAGGTCTTGGGTCATGGTCACTTTAGTCAACTGCGAATTATCATGATATTAAATCGTATATAAAATAATTCCGCATCGCACTTACTCGTAGGTATAAAAATAATTTCATCAATCACCAATACGGAGAAAGAATTTGAATAAAAATAGCCGTTCTAAGCTTTTCTAGCGAGTAGGTATGATAAACAAAGAATGTTTAAGCATTAAAATGTTAAAAATGCAAATTATTTGAGTAAACAAAAGAAACTTGAAAGAAAAGCAGAAACCGAAGAATCAAAGCCTAGCCTTAATTTTGACTCGCAAACTTTTGCTAACAAAGAAAAGAGGACGAAGCTTTGAAAATTTAATGTGTTGTCTTTAAGAATGGTATGATTTGTAAATAGAAAGTTCCAACTTTTACTTCAAAGTTGTAATTGTTGAATGTAAAAAGCACCTACCTATATTGTATTAAAAACTACATTTGTAGGAGGAGCTGCTACCGAAGTTCGGTTACCAGGCGCGTAATCTATCAAAATTTAGAGATCCACTTGCGATAACCTAATGCTGTAGATAAGTGGTATTTTTGCCGCAACATTGTGTACCGGTCTCGACGGACGACAATGCAGATTTGAATAAATTAAGATAAAAATACAAGGTCGCCGATTCCAGTTGCCTGATTGGGGCACCACTTGTTTGCAATTGTACTCCAATCGACCGGATCAAACGTTCGAGCACAGATTGGTAAACACTTTGGTCTGAGTGCACTTATTTGACCTCAAACATCGGTATTTTGCGTGTATATTTCGAGCTGGTAATGTAAATTTAAGAAAACCGGTTTGTTCTCAGCCACCATAACGTAATAAGATTATGCTACGCTCTCATGTGGAAAGGATTGCTTTAAGATGTTCTGCTCTGAATTTCAATGTAGTGCCAAGTGCACGACATTTTAGAGGAGATACGAATTTGTAATATTGGTCTATGGAGTAAACAATAACTATACGTTAGCTTTAAATAGTGTATTTGTTCAAAGCCTTACGCGTCTCCCCAAAGTTGCAACGAAAAGAAAGCTCTACCTACCTAATGGTTTCGAAAGGTTATTCGGACAGTTAAATGTAAGCTTCAGTAATTTAATGAATTTCTTTTTTTATTGTTACTAGCTTTATAACACATGAGTGTAAACAAAAATGTTCTACTGCTAATAGTAATCAAATATTTTACCCTGCCATTTTCCTCACATTTATCTTAACCATTCACAACAATCTTAGCTTATGCAAAGCTTAAATAAATATTTAATCTGTTTAATTCTGGCCAAGCGAAAATATGCTCATGGATTTCATTTCCCATACGCAGATTAACGGAGCGCGACAGCTGCCAGGCATCGACTTCATTGTCCCGCTGAAAAGAATATTGAATTTATGTTGTCACAGTCTAATGCTCTTATTATTGGCGATGGTTCGATTCATTCGGTCAAACTCCGAAAGTAGGGCGATGATTCGGTATGTGAGAATTCCCTTCATCGTTGCGTACCTACTCATTGTACACCCTTGCATACTCCCCGGAACTTCCAATCTGCTACACTATTAATCTAAACCTATTTATCGCATTCATGTCAATGTCACGTTTACTCTGACTCAGGGTGGATAAAAATCACGATTTTTTTATTTTAATCAAAAAAATCAGATTTTTTTGATTAATTTGATTTTTATTAGGTTCTGCGATCATTTCTTTAGTTTTTCTTACGGAATACATTTTTATTTACGTAGAATTGATGTATGGAGCAGGCAACACCGCCAAAAAAAAATAATTATGTGGTTATCTGAAAAACGCAAATGTGATTGTATGGAAAAATTAAATTTTTCAGATTCTCCATACAAAACGACAATTTCATACATTAACACCTAATATTAACATTGTTTTCGAACATTACAGTTGATTAATATTAACTCCCAGCCTTTCATTAATTCCATTTTCGGTCATTAATTTAAATCAATGATTTTTATTAAAAAAATCATGTAATAAAAATCGTGATTTAAATCAACTTGATTTAAATCATGCAACCCTGCTCTGACTACATTCAAAAGAATGCGTGATGATATATTGAGGTAATGCTGACATACACTTGTGCCACACACATAAATAATGCACAATCAACAGCTAAGAATGCCTTCGTAAATTATCGTCACGCTATGTCCGGAAATTGGTTTTTGGAATCGTGTAATTTCCTTTATTAAGGGATAGGTTTGACTTGTGATGGAAATTGTGTTATTTTACTGTTTTGCAAGTTCTCCTTCGAAACTTTTTCTTCAATAGGTTAGTTTTAAAAGTTGTCGACTAAAGCTGACTCTCCTGAATATTTTTGTCGCAACTTTGAAAGCTTCTGTCCATATTTGGTTTAGCGACATCCCTGTTTGCTTTCACAAATATGTTAATACACTTTCCACCTTTTTAGTCATGTTATTTTTTCCACGCTTCCTTCGCACTACTAAGAACTTTCCTCAGACATGACGTTAGGTCCAGATATGCAGCGGATCATCCACTTTTTCTAGTTTTACTGGTGTCTGGTCTGAATCCACATTACAGCAGTTATGGGAAGATGTACGCAGGTGTCTAGTTTTTGTTTGGTCTAGTTTAGAAGCTGTCTAGTTTAACAGGAATCTACCGGTTCTTGATCTTAGAATTACGCCTTACCATTTTGCTCTATGTCCTAATTTACTCAATCTTACTCGTTGGCGTTGGTTTTAGGAATAATTCCTGTAAGATATTAATCGTATTATCCAATGTTTGTTATGATTTGGGCCGTATAATCAAACATTACGTCAGTGGCCTCCGTTATCTCGTCCCTTGCACCATGTTACTTAATTGCCACGTCGGCTGCGGTCGTGGGAAGATCCCGATCATTGTTCCATTCTATAGTGCTGTCTGCGCATGCGTGATCTCATCCGTGTCTTGGCTAGCATCATACGTGTATAGGAGGAGAGATGAAAGCTTCTTTTAACCTACTTTGTCATTGGCGATGGCGACCTTCGTCTCTGAGCTGCCAGGCTCTCGACTCGATGGTCCTTCGTCTCGAGCATCTAACAAAGATAAAAAATCGCATCGCTTTCAATGTTCAGAACCAACATAACTAATATCGAGAAAATCGTGATGTTTATTTATCGATTCTGATCGAATTACTCGTGATTGCTTCTATTTCCATTTCAATTGAGTTCTATCGGATATGAACATCATAATCGTGCTCTAATCATTATGTTTCTCGAGTAACAAATAAGTATTCGTAGACAGATATAGTATTGTATCTATTTAATGTTATATTCCTGTTTTAATAGTCATTCATTATCTTAGTCATGCTTTATAACAGCAAGTAAGTAGTCAATATTATTGTAATAACATAGGGTTATTTGTAACTCCGATGGATTGATCCACATTATTTATGATCCAAAAATTGATGAAATGTCGCTAAAAGCTTTTTTTATGTCGTACTTAGTACATCATTAATTTCTGAGATTGCGACCCAAATGGTTCATTTCAATGAAATTATTTCCAAGATGATTATCAGTACTTCTATATTGATTTGATAATCTTAAATATCTATTGACAACTCCAAATTTTCAAACATGCATACAGTGTCCGTCCATCCATATGTTACTCTTTCCTATTTTAGTTTCCATTATAGTCCAGTCTTGGTTGTATTTTTGGCTTTTGTTCACCACACATGGTCGTGATGTCATCAACATACATTACGCTAAGCTCGCGTTTTAAGTGAGAATTAAAAACAACTTTCCAGTGCTTTGTTTTAGAGATTATTTAACTTGTGCAGCTTTATAATGTATCCTTTTTACTTTGTTTATTTTGTGTGGTGAAGAAAGTAAACATTAGGATATTTAAAGGAGTTAAACGCTAAAAGGTGTAAGTTTGCATATTATGGTATGCATCCAATAAACTTACAAAGTGTTTATACTCTATTCTGTGGAATTTCTTCTAGAAAACAAGAAATACTTTAAAATCGTGTAATAGCACTTACATGAATGCTTCTGGAGCTTCAATCCCAACAGGATTCAATTTAATATTCCATTTTCTTTAGTGCACCGTCCGAGTGCGCTGCTTTATTGTTAAGGGTAACTCGGTTGCGCCACAGATTTGTTTTGTCTGCAGTTTTGTTTACGGTGCACTTTGGTTGGTGAATGTGCAAACATTCAAGTCTACGTTTTGTTCTTTTACTATGTGTGACTTCAAGATATTTGAACCTTTATACTAATGGTAGCAGTTAAAAGGGCATTTTCAGACGTGAAAGCATGATTTTGGTAACCATAAATTATATTGTAGTCTGTTTTTGTTTAAGTTTGTGGAAAGATACTTTTACGAGTAAGCCGCTGCGAGCATAGTGTTCGTCGTTTAAGAGTGTACTTGCCATATTGTTAGATCAAAAATTAAGATATCCCTAATCTTGTACACTGGCAATTAAGCATGCATTGCATTGATCCCACTTACTGGAAAGTTTTTCGCTTCCACTTCCTTATATGGATAGGCGGTGTGTTGCTATCAGCTGCAACGATCAAATTAATAATAAATCGGTTAATAATATGTGCTCGGTACTTTGCTGTTTATGGCCATAGCACTGCGCATGCGTGACAACCTGACAAGTACAACGAATGTAGGTTGATGCGCGAAACCTTGCCGCAATATGCCGTTTATATTTTGCCCATGATTTTGATATCTAACCAAGGAGAATGTAGTTTCTTTGACTTTAATAGAGCCTACTATAACACGCGGGAGATGATGAAGATATGACGTATCTAACGACTCGTGCGTCACATTCAAAAATATATAAAAAGTACCCAAAAAGTTAAAGTTTAAGTGCGTAAGTCATGACGAGAGGTCACTGGTATTCTGGTATCTAAATGCCGTGCAAAAATAAGGAAATCAGTTAAAACACTTAACATCACCGAAGTTTTACGTCTTTTTTATGTACGTGATGCCCTACATGTTTTGCGAGATCGTATATTTTACTTTCACTAACTAAACGACGCAGTTACCCCTTATCTGTATTTGCCTGTGCTTATCATGGAAATATGGTGAAAAGTTGCTGTACCAACGTGTGTTGTCTAGATATGCGGAATGCATATCGTCGACAGTTCACTTTACACCTCACTTTGCATTCAAATGGGTCTCTTCACCTTGTGATGAAATACGTGTTTGTTTTGCATCGCAGAGTATCCTAGCTTAGAATAAACTGTCGTGTCTTGTCAGTATTAAATAACGTTAACGGTTGCAGTTCATGCTAAGAAGTCTGAATGTGTTAAAGATTTACTATGTAGGTATACGAGTACATACATTAAAGCCCTTTTCTCACAGGAAATAATCCGCCTGGTAGCATAATTTACGTCTTCATAATCCGACAAGCGAATAACGTCCACTATGTAACTTGATAAGCTCAAAAGAAATAGTCTATCTGGCTGGGAATTCAATTACTGTATAGTAGTCAAAGGGGAGATCCCGTGGGAAATATAATATCTAGACTTCTTTGAACCGAGCCCTCTTTGACTGTGGGACAGGCAAATCTGATTACGGCATTACGGATTAGTCGGGACAAAAGGGTCATCATGCTACTAATTTAGGTAAATTAGTAGGTAGGAAGGTTTTTGGAAAAATATGGTGTGTTTTTACAGCTTTCTCATTATAGCCAGTAGAATAGACAGGATTATTTTCACATGAAAACATAGAATTTTATAGAGAAACGTTTGATCCTTAGAACTGATATCTTTTAGGAGTTCTAATTTATCGGCAGCCAATTCTCGGCAAAGCTTTCTAAACCTACCTCTCATTAACTAGGAGAAGCTCGCCATCAGATAAACATGATAGATTATTATTGCAAACCCTAGTCGTGGACTTTCGAGCTGTCCGAGACCTTTCTCTTTGTTGTCTTACTTTATCTCCCGCCATCTGCTGATAAGACAATGAAAATGTCTTATAAGGATTCGCTAGACATGCATTTCTATAGTGTTAACTTACTATAGAAAACAGTTAACTTTCCCCCGGGACAAACGACCTTCACTGGTTGGGTTTTTATTGGCGGTCAAGCTGTAGAGTCCTGGCTACACAGGAGTTGCAGCGGTGGGAACGAGAGGTGGGAATAGTCCCGTTATTATAGAAATCTAATAAAATTATAATCGTGGATAGTTTTACACGTGTATTTGGAGAAATTGATGTAGGAATCTTGAGGAAACTACAAAAACAAAACGTAACGGTTCTAAATTGATAGCTCCGATAGTTTGACTAGAGAAATTGTTAATGGAGGATTTAATTTTAGTGCGGCAGTTTTTGTTCGCTGAACCAAAATGTCAGTGAAACTGTGAAATTCGACCTTTTCAAGCCTGTCAGTCGCATACCTATCACACGGAGTTGTGATCGAGCATGTAAACCGGCAAGTACTTTCGCTGTCCATACACTTTCGCCTTCGTCCGATGGTACAAGGGTGACTCATGCTCTTTGTAAGAATAAGATTGGTGTTACGTAAATGTTATGGTACAAATCGTAATCATAGTACATATCTACATTTATATGTAATAGTAAACGGTAAGTGGTAGATACGAGTATAAGCAGTAACAAAAACTTGATCTCCATAATAAAATTGGTTAAATCCTCCCACCTCTCGTTCCCACCGCTGCAAGTCCTGTGTATCCAGGATCTACAGCTTGACCGCCAATATAAACCCAACCAGTGAAGGTTTAAATCCTAAGTAGGGATTACTCGTGCGTACTAGTCTAAATCTTGTGTGGATGAAGAAATTAAGGGACCTTCACTTCGATCGAATTCCCTGATAAGTTATTCGCTCTGAAAACCACAAAAATTTAAACGAGGACAAACAAATGACCTCCAAAATATTGTGATAATTTTGAAATGCCGCGTATTTAATGGAATAGTGCCTTACTTCTCGTTAAAGCACAATCGAAGACCGCCTCAAACGACCACAACTATTTGAGAAACTGGAATGTGCAAGTTACCTAAGTTCTTGGTGTTGCTCCTTGCTCTCTAGAAAGCTGACAGTACTTTATTTATTACCTTTTCAATAATGTTCTGAATCATCTTGAAGTGAACCGTTAACACAACAGACGTTCACAATTTACTGTGACTGCAATGGGGCCAAATATCGGTCTTCCATCGCCATAGCCGTTTAAAAGTTGCAAGACCCACGTTCCCAATAAGGAGCTTGGTTTAACCATTTTGGACGACACACTAGTTTTATTCATCACAGTTGTTAAATTTATTCGCTGTCGCAGCCGTTACTTAGAAGAAAAATGTCACTTGAACTGGAGATATATTGTGAGTTGAAGTTTAAATAATTCAACAGCAAACTCTACGGTCACACTTCCCCGTTATTGCAAAATTATTCGTTCCATACCCGACAGTTGTACCGGTGAATACAGAACCAGACAACCAGTAAAGAAAGGCATGGTATGAAATACAGTTACTGTGACATGTGTTGACAGGACCCAAGGTAGGGCGGCACACTTGGTGATAGACATTTCCTATTTGCGACGTGATAATTCAATAAATGTCCTACAAATTGTGTAGGAGGCAATGTTAAATGTATTCTGGCGATCGTATCGGTTTGTTTTGGCAGTAAAGCTTGTTCCAAGTTGTCTTGTCTCGGCGTGATTTCCATGTCGTTGGGCACGAAATTTACTCGCGAAGTAAAAACAAAAGAAGTGAACTTTTGATAAGCTTGTTATTACTTTGTACTTTACGAGATCTGTTGTATTTGGTTGTAACTTTACTAAATTAATTATTTACCATTTTACCCCTTCTTTTTCATCCGTAGCAATCATATCTTTTAATTGTTTTATTAATTAATTTTCCCCAATATTTTACGTCTCACATTTTTTTTCATTCCTGGCCTGATCATTATTGTCGAAAATTGTATAGGAATCATTATGAAAAATTAAACGACAACCAGGCAACTAGCTCATCATGACACACATGTATAATTTGTAATTAAAAACACCATTATGAGAGTTTTCCATCCACTCCATATTCATGAAAAGTCATCGCGTGAGTTACTACTGCAATTTCAAACGACGCATATTAGGTCATGGTCACTTACGATTGTTATAATTATAACACAACGTGGAATTCTATAACTTCCTGAAATATCGCGAGACACGTCAATGAAATTAATTTACTTTTAGCTTTCTAGTAAGTACATTCAGGGATAAATGGAAATAGAATTAATTGACACTAATTCAATAAATGGCGCTTTTATAAATAGCGCTATATCAGTACTATCATGACATAATATCAGAATGAATAAGGCGGAAGATGTATTCATACGCATTGCGTGCTACTCCTACGTTCAAAACTAATGTAATTTGCCTCTTCAATATAATGACGTCAATTCGTCATCACATCCTAAGAAAAAAACGACGTATAGCAGAGTTTTTTTGACAATACAAACTACTACTAAGGAAGTAAATGTTGAATCTTCGAAGTAAGACGCACGTCCCTTTCTTTCATTTGCTCTGCATAAACTGTCTTCCGGTGGGCTCTCCCGTCTCGTCATCTGGACGACAGCTTTTGCAGATATGGATTTAACTTGCACATTGACAATGAACGATGGCAATTTGCCTAAAGTTACTCCGCTCTTTTTATGAATTACTCTTATGCTACGGCTTGTAGGACCTTTGTTTAACTCTCTATATTTGTTTGACGGGCTTAACATGATGCAAATATTTTTTTTTGTACACTTCTTATTCTCATAGCATTAATTGCGTAGAAAATTTTGCCTATTACATTAATTAATTGCCTATTACATAGAAAATTCAATAAAACCTTAGCGAGTAATATTGCTCATTGAGTAAATGTTGTTTTGCCTTTAATTTGTAACATTTCCAATGCTTTCAGCTAAATTTTAATCATGATTGAGTCGGTTTATTGGTCGATTGATACCCGATGGAAAATTCATCATGTTTTCAAACGTTAAAATTTAATGTCAAACATTGCCGGTTCGCGGGCAATTTGGCTTGAAGCCATTAAAAGGGATGTTCGTCACGAACCCTTTCAATTTCAACCTGGGGTGTGTAATCACGCGGTTTTATGGACTCGTCTCTGATGAAGTGCGTGCGTGTGACCTCATAAAGGATGAAATGTGAATTCTGGAAAAGAATGTGTTATTTTCCCATGCTATGGAAAACTAGACTTTAACTCTTCTGTTGCTTACATCACTATAATTACCTTAATAAATTGGCGTTAATAAGATAGCATGTTAAACACCTTTGTAGACTCAGGTAATCGGTAGGTAATGAAGACGTTAATTTTAATTCAGTCATGAATAATCATGATAAGTTTGTGGTAGGTAGCTACGATTCTTAATGCTTATCTTTATTCATGAAGATCCCTTTAGAAGTCAATTTTCAACTATGTCAAGTCAAGAGTACGACACTATTCACACTATTCATGATGGCAAAGAAGAAAAGCAAATGAACTACTAAATGACAGTCGGTAGCAGGCAACTCTAAAGTGTATCTCTATGTTACTGTTACTTATGTGGGAAACAATAAATTCATCACTTTCACAGAGAATAAACAGCATGATGGAGGACGTCCCAAAGGAACGGAACGGTATTGGAAAATGCCAGTCAATATGTTTTATGTGTGGAATACGTAAGGCCTTTTTGAAATTATAATTTGTAAAGTAGCTTGTGAAGTTGACTCGTGCTTAGAATAAAATTCGAATTGACTTAACAGCAATTTCTTACATCAACTACTTATACAACTATCCAAGTCTTTTCTGTTTTAAGTAGACGATCCCAACAGGTACTATGCAAATACAGTAAAGTTAGAGTCATCTTTGCCTAGAGCTGCGCGTGGGCAGACCAGTTGGGGAGACGGAGTAGACTGCCGGCGCTGACTCACTTGCTTGTTTTGTCAAAAACCACTTAAGTAAGACTTGTTTTTGTCGGAGTTTTATCTGAAGTGTTTAGATACAACGATTTGACATCATCAAACAACATTGTACCTTTGAACAGTAGCAAAAAATAAATCAAAACGTAATTTACGTACAATTTACCTCTATTATTTACCTTAAAACTACTTAGTGACTTCAAGACCACGATGTTCTACAATGCCAGTGCCTAGTTCTAGAACTAAAAAAATAACTTTAACTTAACTTTCAATAATGAGTTAAACATTGGTTCCGCCCTTAACTTTACTTTATTCTATACTTAGTTTGTTTTATCCAATCAAAATTCTGTGGTGTAAAGTGTAAGTAAACCAACATGAGAGTCCAAAGTTCATCCGGCCCTTTTGTGTAATTCCGATTAACCAAATAATCGGGTCCGTGCCCGTTAAATCAACCCTAAATGAAAGTGTGCTTTGATTATCACATGAATGGCTCGGCGTGTGGGAGGAAGGTGAAAAGAGAACCGGTTCTCATGCGCCTGCGCACGCGCTTTAAGGATTACTTTGGGCACCATAAGATGGTTGCAATCAACTTGTTCTCGCTTTTTTGGTGACTCGACAAATTCAAAGTGAAGGTTTTTATTCGTGTACAAAGCCTGTTCTAGTTAGTTCAAAGGAGTGAGCATCGCTGTAACTGGTTTCGATTCTGATCATGGCTATGTTCTATCTAATCCGCATGTATGATAAAAAATCCGTAAGGGAATAAAACTGTTTTCGTCGTTGTGAAATAGTGAAACCAAGAACTCATACGATTCGAACCACTAAAATATAATGCATTACCTATGCCAAAAGTTACTTTGAAGCTCTTAAAATTTTTAAAAATCGTGAATATACGAGTACTTATTCATGATTTATGAAGTTAATAAGTTAATTTTGAGTCAGACATCCTAATATCTGTGAACGTCAGAATGGCGGGTGTATGATCACAGAAATGAATAAAATAAATATGATTAATTAATACCTGAGGTGTACCTTGGTGTACCTTTAGTTATTTATTTTGTACTTCCCTAAGACGGGAACAATTACGATTACAAAATGAGCCGCCAACCTGATATCAGGTTGGCGGGTGTATGCTGAAATTGGACGAAACAGGTAAGTTATGGTATTCTAATATTTATCATTATTTAGTACCTGAGATGTACCTCACAAATATATTAATACGAACCAAATGCGACGAATAATTAACGAGAAAATCGATACGAAAAATTTGATATCCACCATTTTCTTGATGGCCACCATTTTTATAAGAAGTTAGAAAGTTTATACAGACACAGATAATACATACCGTAGTATTTTTAAAGGGGAACTATCATATTTTCTGTCAACAAAATTTATATTTGTCATCAAGTTGTATCACCAAATAATTAGATCTATCGCCACGAAACATTTTCGTTCTCAGATAAACAAATGTGTTCCTATTTATGAATTCCCTTTAATTTGTTATTTTGTCACCAATACACTGGTAACATTTTATTTCAATGTTGATTATTTCACGTAAACTATGTGTTTTATTTACTATCCTGTTAGATATTTCATATGTAAATACTGCTTTTACCTGTGGGAATTAAGATCCTTGGGGGAGGCATTATATGTCCAGTAAAGTAGCAGGTAGACTGTATTCGTGATGATAACTCCTAATTTTAGTGAAACTTTTTGAAATTTTCTAGCGACAAAAATATGATTTTTATATAATTGGTGATCACTTTAAATTAATTTGCTTCGATACTTATTAGGACAAACCTATTAAAATACACTCAAAAATATTTATTTGGTACTAGACCCTATATTATTATCTCCATGATTTTAGGTGTTTTTTCGTGGAACTGATTTTATATTGTTTGGTGACTTGATTTGGGTGACAAATCTATTATTTTGGGGACAAACTGTATTATTAAGGAAACAGAAAACGACTTTAATTGGTGACAGCTTAAATCATACCCTTTTAAAAAAAGTCTGTTTTTTATGACACGCACACTTGTGAATTTGCCAATACCATTAATTTGCACCTTGGACAACCTTATTTATGACATTTACACGTTAATTCCTCTACTATGCATTTACAGGTGGGCGCTGCTATCAATACTTTTTGATTTTAGCAAATTAATGGTATTGGCAAATTCACAAGTGTGCGTGTCATAAAAAACAGACTTTAAAAATACTACGGTATGTATTATCTGTGTCGGTATCAACTTTCTAACTTCTTATAAAAAATGGTGGCCATCAAGAAAATGGTGGATATCAAATTTTTCGTATCGATTTTCTCGTTAATTATTCGTCGCATTTGGTTCGTATTAAAATATTTGTGAGGTACATCTCAGGTACTAAATAATGATAAATATTAGAATACCATAACTTACCTGTTTCGTCCAATTTCAGCATACACCCGCCAACCTGATATCAGGTTGGCGGCTCATTTTGTAATCGTAATTATTCCCGTCTTAGGGAAGTACGAAATAAATAACTAAAGGTACACCAAGGTACACCTGAGGTATTAATTAATCATATTTATTTTATTAATTTCTGTGATCATACACCCGCCATTCTGACGTTCACTAATATCTAGGTCATAAAATTACAAACAGTTTTTATGAAAGTTTACCTAACTACTTACCTACTATCAGTGTTGTTCCTGACAAAGGACAATGACCAAAAGTGGTCCAAATGTCCACCATTAATGAGACCTATATTGGCTTATAGTCTATTAAATAGAGATTAACTTTCAGTATGGGACGAAAATAAAATAAGCTGTCAGTAAAAAGTTATGACCGTATGAAAAATTGTAGTAGTTTACGCGCTAATCTCAGGAACTACTGGTCCGATTTGAAAAATTATTTTGGGTATGGATAGCCCATTTATCAAGGATGGTTTTAGGTTATATAACATCACCCTACAACCAATAGGGGCGGAGCAGCGACCACCCGACCATAATTCCAATAATGTTGTCCTTCTTCTGAGCTTATTTTTTTTTTCTTTTAGCGATAATCTAACACGGCACACTAAGCGACATGACATAACATGCATAGATTAATCCAAAATGTGCGATGGATAGAATGATATCAAGAACATTTTTTGGATGAATAGGTTAAAAACATGACTTTTCATTCAGTCATAACTTTTTACTGACAGCATATTTTTGATTGCGGTTTGGTTATAATGAATCAGTATTTAGTAGACTATTTTACTACATAGGTCGCGTTAGTGGTGGACATTTGGACCACACTCCATACATTTTTGGTCATTGTCCTTTAGGGTTGCCGTATTCTAATTCTAAAATTGCCGGATTTTTAAGGAAAACTAAGAAAATTGCCGTATTGTATAAAATGTTTGTTTGGAAGGTTTAAATTTAAAAAAATACAAGTGATGTATTATGTATAGCCTGACCAGGAACATAAAAACCCTGGCATAGAGGCGCGTCAATTGCATTTGATAGTGCAACACTGAGTACAGTCGTACATGTGTTAAATTAATAGGCTAAATTTATGTATCAGGATTCAGGATTACGGGCTAATCTGATATTTTCATAAATTAACGAAAAAATATTATTAAAGGTAACCTGGTTTAAATAAATTAAATGAAACCATCAATCTAGCTAGTAGGATTTATTTTATTATTCATCAATAATCAAATTCAGAACTTGAATATTCAACTGCAATGTTTGCTCATTAACGCTTCAAACTCGGTACTTCTTTCCCAATTCCATAAAATTCAAAACTTAGAAAGTGACAAAAAACTAAAATAGGTAGTTGAAACAGACTACAGCTAATTTTCATAGTGGACTGTACTATACGATAAAAATGTCAGTCAATTTGACAACCTTTGTCGGAAACATTATTCAATGAAAATATTGTCCGAACCCTTAGTATTTCTCTTCGACAAATACATTAACACATTGTGAACCACTTTTCTTTCACGACTATAAAAATATTTTAGCAATTTAATTCACAAAATCAATTGCACACATTTAAAATAAAGTTTGTTTACACTTTGACAACAATAGACTGACATGCAAGGTGACATGTCAATGAAGTTTTCAGTTACTGTTGCCATTAAAAGAAATTAGTACCATTAGTTTTCCGCAACATGGCGAGGGTTTTTATGTTCCTGGTCAGGCTATACTATGCGTATACTACTTTTAAACTTACTTATTTTATTCTTCACTTTTTAAGGTTTTGAATAATTCAGTCCAAGAACCTACCCGAATAAAAGTGAAGAATCTACCAAAATGAGGAAATAACGATTTTAGACATTAAAATCTCGGAGATATGGTTGCATTTTTGGCGTTTCTTTTCGTGGCGCTTCTACTTCATCTATGGTTTACAAGTTTTTGCGTTCCATTAGACGAAATATTTATTTTTTGTTTACTAAAACTCATGAAAATCTCTAAAAACTCTACTTTACTCAATTGCCGTATATTTTGATACGGTAATCAAAGTGCTGCCGTATACCGTATTTATGGTGCCTAAGATGCCTGAATGCCGTATATTATGGCAATTGCCGTATCAAGAACAACACTGCCTACTATTTGGATTAAACGTTTGGGTTCCTTTGAAATGCGTTTTAATACCGCTATTTGCAAGTAATATAATAAGGTTTTCTCGTCGTAAAAAGCCCGTAAATGCTTTCATAATGTTTCCTAAGAAAGACTTGGCTCCAGTTAATGTTGTTCCACAAATGTCTTCTGGAGCTGGATGAAATGAAATCGGCTTTATGATGTATTTTATAGCATTCGAAGGTTCTTGGGAAGTAACTGTATCTAACAGTTTTAAATGTTGGTACGACGTCAGAGACAGATTTATTACTCGTAGTTTGATGCGTTGAGTGTTTAGGTGTTAGGTATTTAAAGTTTGCAATGTCCTATTGTATGCAAGTGATCTTGAGCTAATGTAGCTCATACCTCAGAGAGTTAGGTATTTGTTTTAGTTGAAGGTCGAGTGGCCTTGTTTCTGTGTAACATACAAAGGAACATTAGAAAACGTAGTGCATAAACGTTAACTTTGTACTTAGCTATAATACTTACCTACCTAGATAATAAATTAAGTGCCCTCACTTCTCTGCCATACCTTTTTCCATATACTAATGTGCTAGCAAAGTGCACGAAAGTGATTTATCAAAAACCTGCCTCCATCCATTACGTAATTTAACATTTTCGAGGAGTAACCACATTAATTAATAAGCCTTTGAAAGCAATTAACCAGATTAAAGTCCTCATTGTTCAGTGCAGTCGGCTTGTGCCAGAGTGCGGCGGCAGCATCCATTAACAAAAAGGAATGCGCCAGACTTTAATGTTTTACGGACCTTCAGAGTTACAAACCTGTTTTGGGACAATGCTCCCCGAAATCACTGAGTTTAAAACGTAAAACAAAGAATAGGAAATTGTGTTACGGACTGAGGAGTGCCGGTGATGGATGATAGTTAATGATAGATCGCCCGGAGTCCTGCCAGCAGGACTTAAAGTACTTCCGGTAGGACGCAAAATTAAAAGATCACAGTTTCGTAAGTATATATTGTAGAAATTTCAAATTTACACGAAAAAATAGAGTGTTTCTCTCTCTTTCACCCAATAGTGCCCAAGATCGAAAAACGCGACTAACCGTTAGTCGGAGCCCGATGGCGCACGAGTATACACGGGGGCAGCGCGTTCGCGCTCGCGCTACACATTTTGACGCGCCGGGCGTGGAGTCGGCAACATTTTGGCGATAATATTATAATGAATGTGAAGTATTCCAGCCTAATCAAACATTTATAATTTATTTCTTGTTTTTGTTTTTAATTTGTAGTGTATTTGTAAGTGATAGGTGTAATTTCTAATACAAAGTGATGTACCAAAGTAATTAATTTAAAGTTCCTTATTATAGTTCCTATTAGTTAAGTTGAAAGAAGATAAACAAGTTTATAATATATTAAGAAAAGTAAAATACTGGTTAAACAAAATGATTCTACGACATGACTTTTTATTTAATAAACACTAACCAAGTGTTTACTACTTCTGGTGAGGATGAGTTCAAATTTGAAGGTCACCGTACTGCTGGAAGGACCAGCAAGCAAACACGTACAAATTGCGTACTGCGGGCAGGACTTGCGATAATCTTCTGGCAGGACGTTTAGAACAAAAGACCAGTCCTTCCAGAAGAGCTTCCAGCAGGACAAAGCACCGGGCGATCTATCATTAAGAGTTAAAAAAAATTGGATTTACGAAACTCTATACTTTTTGTAGCAACTAACGTTACGCTAACAAGATCATTAGCTACATGTGCGTGTTATGTCTTTCTTTGATGGTAGTTTACTAACAGTAACAAACGTAGGTACTAACAGCTCATTTAGCCATTTATTATAATGTCCTGCTACCCATTTAGAAAATAGGTAGCTTACCTAGCTACTATTTTTCCTTGTTGTATTTTCCAGCTATTAAAATGGCGCTGTTATTAAAATCCACAAGAGCTTTTGTTCGACTTTCCAGCACAAAAGTAGGACGGAACGTAATCTTTTTACTGCGGACTGAAGAAGTTAAGCATTTGATTGTTTACGACGTAGATAAAACTTTTGCAGGCTGAGTTCGCGCTTATCAGGATCAAGAGTTCTTCGTACAATCTAGGATGTCCTGGAATTAAAAAAATCTAGTTTCGCTTTTGGAATCCTGCTTTGGGAGTGTACTAACTGGACATGTTTTGCAACATTGAGGAGATGAAAGGTTTAGGAAAAACAAACATTTATTTCCTCTTATCTTTATTTCCAATGCCATACATCCAAGCCACACCTATTAATTTAAAAGTTAACAGTTTCACGGCAAATCTAAACTTCCTTGAGCTCGTTAAAGTTTGGAAACTGCATCAGTGTATCTTCTGGAAATTTTCTAACTAGCGCACAATAGTTGAGCTGTAGTAAGTAGGTACCTATCTACCCAAGGCTTCATACGGAAAGTTGGTAAATTAGAAGGATCTGTTGGATGTAGCATAAGATGATTCTGCTGATATCATGCGACACCTGATAAATTACCTATAGAAATATGTAGTGCTATGAAAGAGTTAAGTAAATATAAACTTTATGTTTACGACACGGATAAAGCTTTCATTGCTTGAGTTCTTCCATTATCAGGATCACAACTTCCCACAATCTTAGATCGCCTTTATAAATTACAATCTTGTTCCACCTTTTGGAGCCGTCCAATAGAACGATAGACGCCATTACATTGCTATCTTCATTTTAAACTTAACATTGAAATACCAACTCTATATTCTGCTATTTTCATTATAGAAGTTGGAACTTGTCACAGTTGCGAACTGCATTTAGCACGTTCTAACTCTAGTTTACCTACAATAGTACCAAGTACCAACTAAGTCTTCATACGTAAAGTTGGCTAACTTAGAAGTAGGTTTCAAGGGAAGTGGCGTTTGATGTTTGCGGTTCTGTCGTTGTTATTCTTTTTATGTCTGTCTAGGATCTAACTGTCTAAGTTCGCAAGAATGTGGTGCTTTCATAAACTTTCTGATAGACTTACTAGTCAATAAAACTTTATGGAAACGAAGCAACGAGCTTTAACAAAAACCTTAACTCTACGAACGAATACCTACAGCTTTTCAATTTGTTTAGTTCACAAAATTTTATTAAACGAAATCAAACTCAAGTCAGCGTCTTTTTGGTGCACCCACAGATTAGCAATTAAATTTATTGGCCCGTACGTGTGTAAGGACTGGTTTAGACTGTTGCTAAGCTGCCTTTGAGCCCGCGACGTGCGAGGATTGTCGATGGTCGACTTTTATGTTTTTTTAATCGCACTCGGATATAAAAAGCTAACACAATTTCTTCCAATGCGATTACTATTTTAGGCAGCGTGTAGCGTTGGGTGTTTTATAGCTCATGCAGACCATAATAACACACCTTCATCATTTTTTTGTCATGTTTGATAGGTAGTTGCATTGCGTGTGTGGTGCTGTTACTAATTAATACTTAATTAAAATTCACAGTTAAAATGAGTTAACAGTTGTGTTTCCTATAATAATTACCTATTATAGATACTGCTAGGCCTATACATTATTCACGCTCATAAACTTAAATGAATACCGAAACCTACACTATGATCAGCTACCGAGCAGATTATCTCAGTGGCTATTAATCCACTTTAATCGTTCATTAGCGATCACCAGTTCAAAATAACGACATAATTGCTTCATACGCTCGATCGGACGAGATCAATCTGCCAATCATAACGTCCACCATAATTTTCACAAACAAGTAAAAGCAAAGATTGCTGAATGAAGATAAGGCTCAATCAACGAAGAAATACTTAGTGATTATTTCTGGTCTGCGTTGAATAGGTCCTCCTAACAACGACGCAAAGGTTTCCTTCAGCGATATTAGACTTGATTTGGGGATAAAAAACGCATATTTTTTCAGTGGCATCGAATACCTAAGCCATCCTGTTGAATGACAGCCTTAAGGAATTTACAGGATTTTCAGTTGAATTAAAATTAATTCTGATAAACTGTTTTGCTGAATAAAGTTGTAAGTGTTAGCTACCAGAACACGATAGTCTCATAATATGCGTGGTAGATGAATGCTCAAATGCTGCACCAAAAGTAAATATCGATGCCACTGTGCAGTCAAAAAAGAAAAAGAGAGCATCAACATAAAAAGCATAGGTAGGTAACCTACGCCTAGGCCAGAAATTGGATCCGCCAAAAATGGAACGGAATGAAATTGCTTGCTTTTTAACGGACACTGGACCAGAAAAACAAACAAGCTTCCTGCATTCACTTGTTTGTTTACTATCACTGACGCTCAGCGTAAACAGTGCTGTCGTGCTGACGTACATGCGACGTTAATTAATATCTATTACACAGGTTCTGCTTTGTTGTAATTACTGGATAGCTGATAATTGCATTCAGCACGGATGTTGGATTTGATATATTGTTTAATTTCATTAAATGTGACTTATTTTATTTGTTTCCATTTTCAAAATTAACTTGAAACATCACGAAACGTTTTTCAGGCAGACAGCGACTGAAGTTTGAAAATGTGTTCGAAAATTACTTCCTCAATGCAGTTTATGCAGCCCTGAATCTTGATTTAGTTTTCTTACAAGAATGGAAAACCTAGTACCACCATATTTGTAGGAAGTAAGAGTCAAACACCTCTAAGCTCCTCTTTATCTTACCACATTATCTAAACATTACATAATGTATTATTCAGGGGATTAGGTAGCTTACGAGTGTGGAAGGTATTTTCCAGCCACAACCACAGACCCTCGCCTACTGAGATTGTAGCTAAACCCTTTTTATGCTAGCGGCCGCCCGCGACTTCGTACGCGTGGATCCCGTTTTACCCCCTTCATCTATCTTACGCGGTTTAGATTTTTTCATACAAAAGGATTTTCCCGCTAATTCCCGTTCCCGTGGGAATTCCTAAGTATACTATAACCTGCCCAGGAGTATGAATAATAAGTGTACCAAGTTTCGTTAAAATCCGTCGAGTAGTTTTTGTTTCTATAAGGAACATATTACAGACAGACAGAAAGACAGACAGACAGACAAAAATTTTACTGATTGCATTTTTGGCATCAGTATCGATCACTAATCACCCCCTGATAGTTTTTTTGAAAATATATTTCATGTACAGAATTGACCTCTCTACAGATTTATTATAAGTATAGATATAGATAACAGTAAGTTTTCTGCAGTAATGTATATGATAAGAGTCCGTAAAATGACAGCTTATAGGTAATCATCGACCAATAAGAAACGCCGAAATTCAATTTGGTCATTTAATTTGATCTGTACATCTACTCTTAAATTCGGTTAATACAAAATCTAGCCTTCCCCCTGTGCCCCACATCCCACTTGTACGAGTAACGTCGCATTCCAATTGACTGCAGTGATTGGCGGCCATTACGCATCGTTACACAATCATTAAACGTTTGAGGACTGTACTGCCAGTGACACAGTGCACGTCATTTCTCCACAAGGTCTATGTCATGTCACTGGCACGCTGGTAAACAATACGCGGCCTTGAGCGAATTATGTCAAAGTACGAGAAACGTGGTTGTGTAACCGCATTGAATAGTGTTATGGCTGAAGCGTAATTCGAAGCTGATAAGTTTATGAATGAGTCAGATTTGCGGGTTTAATCAATCAAAATTTACGTCGGAGTTAAACTTGATTGCGCCCCTATATTGATAGGCATGCATTTACCTACTCGGCATTAATTAGTCACCATTTCACCAACCAAATGTTTAAGTTCAATGTCAGAAAACGTGGTATCGCTATATTATTCGCGACAGAATTAGCACTTTTTTTGCGAATTTAAATGCAAATTAACATTCTTATGAATCCAATAACGCTTCCAAGAAAGCCTGTTTCTATTTTGTGTTTTTTAAACTATATTATTGCATCAAACTTTCTGAATTTACAATATTAGATGTAGATACAATAATAATATGTGGTTCGTACAGTCTGACTACAATCCATATTTCCATTTGCTTGATTCGCGGTTGACGTTTGATGATGCGTCCACTTTCGTTGCAGCAGATAATGTCGCTTGCAATTAAGGTCAATGTGTCTTTAGTTAAGAGTTAAGAAAGCGATATATCTCTACACATAAGCTTAGTCATCTAAGAGCTGTTTAATGGTGGTACGAATGACCTAGTGTTGACCAGCTTGAGATAACACTTTAACCTGGTGGTAAGAGATTGAAACTCTCTTGACTCGGAGAGTCTTTGGGTTTTTTTCACACTGTCTAAAAAAGAAACCGTTCGGTGAATTCAGAGGGCAAGATGGCAGTGTTGCTACAATTAAATTCTCATCTTCCTCATCGATCAATCTCAGGTGTTTTTACAAAACATTAAAGAAGAAGAACATAAAAGTTATTATTTCTGACGTAAAAAAAATATAACAATTCTGGAAAATGTAGTCCATAAACCGTGTGAAAACATTACATAACACGAGTGATCTACAAAATCCGACAAAGTGCTCTAATCGACGTGAGACATCGCTTTGCTAGGTGTGTCGACAATTTAGAAAAGTGCAGAAGATTCTGTAAAGAATCATAGTCATTATCTGTATTTTATTATGTAGCTAGGTTACCATGTCTCAATCCTGTTTGAACATTCTAAAACATTACCCCTTAAGATCTCCTCGTGCAAATATTATATTTGCACGAGGAGATCTTAAGAGGTAGGGGTAGTCGCAATTCTGCAAATATAATAGTCTAAATTAAGAACTTCCTTCAAATTGAAACTTATTGGATAGAGTAATTAAAAAGTTGATAAGACAAAAAAATTATATAACGTATTCTTATAAAGAAGATTTATAGCTGGAGGTGCTTTAACCCGGCGCCAATGACGTGAAAATAATTTCAAAGACGATGACCTCGGGTCATATTGACCCTAATTTCATCGATCACTTTTTAGGAAATTGAACAAGTAATCTTAATTTTAATTACTGTCCATGTATATAGGGTTCATTACTGAGCTAATAAAACAAAAATAAAACGAATACATTACATAAATCATTTTTTTGAAAATTTTTAAACAAAACATGAAAAAATCGTGTATAGAAACACAATGAGTCTATATTTTTGGTTTTTGATAAAGATTTTTAGTATTAATAGGAATTAACAATGTTAAATAGTGAAAAAGAGATAAAAATCAACTTTTTTTATGCAGATACAATGAGATAAGTCTTCTACTTCATCATTCAGAGCCATGGAACTGCTGCAACTGGTGCAGTATGTAATCAAATGGTCTGGACATGTAAATGCGGCATGACGCACTTGCCGGCGTCGTACTAATGCAAGGTCGAGATTATTCAAAGACTGAGTCCACATCACTTGCGTCTTTTCACTTTTGTTGTCATTTTAACGTTCTGGCTATTACAGTCTGAAATTCTTCACTTTCGGAATCCGACTCTTCTAGCAACGTTTTATTCTTGCTGGGTCATTTAACAGACATTTTGACTAAAAACTTAAAAAAAGAACAACATAAACTAGCACTAAACACAAAATAAGCGAATAAAAGTAAGCCACAAAATCACCGCGCCACCGATGACGCCGGGTCATAATGACCCGTTTTAATTTGAAGCCTGTGTATCTCGTTATGCAAGCGGAGTCACACTGAGCTAACTAACGGAATGGACTTAGGGAGGTTGTATCTCCAGCTATACGAACGCTTGAACCACAAAATGGACGCAAAAAAAAATTATGAACGTTTGAAAATGCCTCGGGTCAATATGACCCAGCGTCATTGACGCCGGGTTAAATAAATTAAATCGACTAAAGCTCGGAGCTTGTAGAGTCCGAAGCCTTCTATACTCCTGTGTATTATGTTCCTAGGTGTCAGACGAAGTTATGGCTGCGCGGCGAAAATTGATCAATTTGCGGATAATGGACCGTGGCAGTAATTAATCGTAGTTAGTAGCATCATCGGCAATATCTATTCGATGCTCAATCAGTATTATTATCAGGAACTTTGAATAGATATTGATCTTCTTACGTCCATGAAAAAGTGTTTATTATTTTAGAAAGTAATAATACTTAATATGTTTGTTTTTACATTGCTAAGGGAAAAATCTTTACTATTGCTAAGTCTATCTTACTTATCTATTCAGTTTGATTACACTATGGTACAAGAATTCGCTACCGATCGGCCAATCTAGAAATCATTTAAGAAGTCATAGTTCATTCAGTTCAGTCGTGGTCCGTGTACGTCCTGAGGCCGAAATGATAATATGATGATCATTGAAACCTTTAAGACGTATGATCACTTTATTATGTTCATATTCCAATTAGACCTGAACTAATAACTATCTGAGACCAGCAATATTAGAAACGGTACACGATACCCAAGCGCTCCTTATAGTGGCAATGAAGATGATCTAATTTGGGCTATTTTGGTCAACAGCTTCAAGTCTTATGAGTTTATGAATTAAACCCGTCGAGCACCGTTTTGAACCTTTAAGATGTTCTATTTCAGGTCCTATAGGGGCGTGTTTATAAACATACATTACTGTAACTCCTCACTATGCTCTTTAATCCTACCACGTGCGTTTTATGATGTGTTGGTTTGCCGGCTTCCTGGTTATACCACAAAATAAGTACCTACATTATACTTAAAACCTGTGACTCTATACTTTAAGTTATACCTATTACTCGGACTTTCCACGGCGTTCATTGTTTCTAGATGAGTGATATTTTAGTGGCTCTAGAAAATAAAATTACCATCTGGGATTTTCAGGAGGCAGAGTTCTCTAGCTTCCTGAAATGTCAAATCATTCGTTGTGATTTAAGTTCACGTTGAGTAAGACCTTAGTGTTTAAGGGCACTAACTTTCTACTAAATGTAAATGACAACGTTTACGTACTGGATACAGTTAATAAATCCCAATAGATTGGATCATAAACCCGTGGTGAAGTCTAAACGCATGACCTGACCCAATTACTGGCTTTCCTCAAGAATAAGGAGCTTTTTCATTAACTGGACAGACTTCAGCGATGTGTCGCGTCCCTCGTAAACCTTTGTGTTTTAGATCGTTTTGAAATTCTAATTGATATCGTAAAGATTTAACGCGGTTTGTTTATGTATGTCTTGTTTTAAGTAAACTTAGAGTATAAAACCTGAAATCCAGTTAAAATTACCATAATTCAGTGTGCTAGAGTCTTAAACTCCGCCGTCTCGGACGCCATTGCAGTTTAATGAAACTTTCACAATGCATCGATCGACATGTATTCCAGTAGGCCGGCGCCCTTTACGTAAGTAGACCTAACAAAAGTATCGATCTTCAAAAAAATTGGGCTAGTGATGCTACGCACGGACTAACCAGCATCTTTATTGGCATCCCGCTGGTATTAAGAAATTGGGAATGTTTTTATTATCTACTAAATACGCCGTCTGATAGTTAATTCGAGTAACAGACTGGCTAAGTATATCAAAAAGAAAGTACGTTGATTGAATGTAATAATATTTTACTTAAAAGTCGATTTGTTTTTTGGAAACAAATACTTAACCAGTTTACTTTTATGGTAAATTAAAACATTAATAATAGTTAAATGCCCTGTCCAGTACGTTTATTTGACCAGTTATCACCAAACAAGTAACTACATTAAAGCTTGTTTGTACTTCTAACACAATTTGCTTGCGGCGCCTGCAAGCGTTTTGCCGGCAAACACACGTGCACTCAATTAATGTTGCGGTGTATTCCTGAAGAGGTTTTAGAATGCAAGCCGTTTGCCTACGCTACGCCAATTAAAGTTGGAGTACTTGTTAGTTAATGCATAAAATATGCTATGCAGGTCAATTGACTGTATTTCAGCGCGGAAACTAGGTGATGCATTAATATTTAAACACCAGCCATTTGCCCTTTTCATGTTATTTGTAGGTACTATACTCGTTAAACGTTATTTAAGAGTATTTAATCGTTACGGCGACAAACTGTAAATTATTTTTTTGTACCTAAAAAGTACTCCTAATTACCCTCCTCGTCCGCTCTGTGGCTTAGTTTTTGCGGGATGTCCTTCCTAAACTTTCCAGCAAAAAGAAAACGAGAGGTGTCGACTCGGTACGTGTATTCGTTGCAAAAGTGGACCTTAAGGCGATTAGAGTCCTCAATGACCTTGGGCGTTTGACCTTCACGCCGCGAGCAACACCCGCGTACCCCGCACCAAAAACTCCGATTTGACACCGATCAAAATTACACGGGCATAGGTAGATACAGAATAGAAGCTCTTTCTTCATACATTACTGCCTATTATTTTAAACTTAAATTGGTGAACCTTGATGTCGGTGTCATTTAACTCAGGCGTAAAGGTATTTAATAAAAATAACAAAATCCATGAACATTTTGTACGGGATAAAATTTTATTTTATTTTTCGTAAATTTTCTAATGCTTTTGTCGGTTCAGTCGTTCTCGAAATTTGAACAAACCCGACTTTATTACAAGCTTTTATTTAGCTTGCAATTTATGATGTATGTAGGTAATTACATAAATGTTTGTTCGGGTGGAATCTTGCAAGCTGAATTAGTTAGACCAACTTCCTGACGACAACTAGGCTAGATGACAAAATTTCAATTATTTGTCCGTCAGACAGATAATTAGAAAATATTAGACTCATATTTTTTATTTTCTTTCATAATTAAATAATAACAGTGCTACATCGAGTTGAAATGGCGCGATACGCCACGCTTGAGTAGAAGTTTTACTCAAATGTGACGTCACGCGAGATTTCAACTCAATAATATAATACTGTAATTATTCGATTATGGAAAAAATTAAAAAATATGAGTCTAATATTTTCTAATTATCTGACGGACTAAATAGAATTTCGATTTCATTACCCAGTCATCATCCCTATTGGAACGCATTAGTACCTAGTATTGTCTATGGCGTAAAAAAGCAAATGCTTTATCTTAATTTTTGAATGTGACAGGAGGCAAACGAGCAAACGGATCACCTGTTGGTAAATGATTACCGTCGCCCATAGACACCCGCAGACCCAGGGGCGTTACAGGTGTTATTTTTAATTGTGGTATTTTCGCGAAGAAACACATTGAAAATATAAATTGTTTTCTTCACGTAAATCGATTAAGTTACAGATTCTGACTAGCTCCTAATTTGGATACTAATTGCAAAGGCCTAGTAAATAAATAACGTAATAATTTTTCTACTTGTATTTATCTAGTGCAGTTGTTTTGGAGTCAATTATAGTTTTTTTACACTAATAGATTCTATTCAGGTAGAAAATAGCGTCTGAGCGCGTCATAATTCAATTGTATCGTCTGACTGCACGTACTCTATGAACAATTCTGACATAAAATCTATTGTCGAACGAAAGCTGGGTTGCACCATCTTACTTCAACTTTGACAAGCGTCAAAAGTCTGTCTAACTCCATACAAAAAACACCGGTTATCGCCAAAGCTACGGTCAAAGTTAGGTCACGTCAGGTGGTGCAACTCAGCCAAAGAAAAAATTCATTTTGATCGCTAATGTCAGTTTGCAGCGAGTGACACAACCTCCCCGTCTGAAGGCCAGCGGCCGACTGCCCACGGGGTGGAAACGCCATAGAGTTTGACAGCTCCATAGAGAGTGAATTTTTTTGACAGTTCCGAGAGGAAGTGACTTTTTTTATAGTTGTCGTTTGTATGCGACAATGGTCTTTTGCGTGTCTGGAATCAAGCTAGTAAACATTTTCGAATTACAACTCAACTTTTATTTATAAATTATTTTATTGAATCTATTTGCATTCTATAAATTAAATGATTACCTATATAAAAGTATATTAATTCAAAGTCGTAATTTTCACTTTAATCACTTTAGTTCCGTCTCAAGTCTACAACTGTGACATTATTAAAAAAAATAAACGTCAAAAATTTTCATCGAAAAAACGTGTTTGTCTTTAAACGAATTTTATCTAATTAAAATCAATAATTTCTCAATCATTATTAATAAGAACTACATGTGCATGGATTGCCTGTTGGATTGATGTTTGTTTAAGAAGGAATTTCTCTCTCAAGTAAGATATCCACTCGAGAAAGGTGGTTATTGCAGCTTGTAGCAACATCATGTTTTATCAAGTATTGAACCACACAAAGGATTAAATCTTCATTACAACATCATTCATAACTCCATTTAAATCAATGGAAACTAAATATGGATCGTTTCACGGAGTAACAACATACTTTGGAGTTTGGACCCAAAATACAATACACGTAGGTACATTGCAGGCATAAATTGCAGGACACAGTGAATGTTACGTGTTTTCTACAGTGAATCTAAGTATCTATTTGTTTCAGGTTAATATCGAACTTCGAACTTATAGTAAGGTGTTAAGCTGCAATTACAATAAAAGTGCTTGCTATGGAATCACCGGTGCTGCTCATTATTGTCAACTGTTACTTTTTTTTTTTTTTTTTTTTTGTTTTATGGTTTAATCATGCGATCAGTCCTCAAAAACTATAAGCAGATGGGGTGGATTCTTTTCGTCATTTAGAGCACTGCTCCCAGCGGAAACAGGCCTTTATTTTTCTTAATCTCAGGTTTATTTTCAGACTAATTGTCGAAGATATCCCGCCGCTTCTTAAGCCGCCGTATGGTTTCTGGGATAGTGAGCTGCCCAGCCAACTGGTTCGGGTGCTTTGACAGTCTTAGCTTGTAGCTGTTTCCATGGGTGTCTATCTCTTGCTTCACCATAGGCACGTTCAATAACTCGTGCAGCTCTGTTGTTCTTATAAACCATGGTGCATTCGATATTTGTTTCAGGATGTAGTTTTGCACTCTCTGAATTATCATGATGTTAGAGGCACTTGCAGAGCCCCACAACTGGATGCCGTAGGTCCAAATGGGCTTCAGAATCATTTTGTATATGAGCAGCTTGTTATCCAAACATAGTTTTGAATTCCGCCCCAGCAGCCAATAGAGACCCTTGTATTTTAGGTTAATTTCGTCTCGTTTGGTTTGTACATGTTTACTCCACGTAAGTCTACGGTCCAAGTACATGCCCAGGTATCTTACAGTTTCTTGGTGTGGTAATTGGACGCCGTTTAGGGTAACTGCAGGACAGTCTCCTTTACGGAGGGTAAAGGTTATGTGCACCGATTTGGATGCACTGACTGCTATTCTCCATTTGGCCAGCCATTTTTGAACTTCATTCAGGATGTTTTGCAGGATTCGAGAAGCTTCGATAGGACATTTGGAGGATGTCAGTAAAGCCGTGTCATCAGCGAAGGTTGCGACGGTGACTTCTGGGCTCTGCGGTAGGTCGTATGTGTACAGGGTGTATAGGATTGGTCCCAATACAGAACCCTGGGGGACTCCTGCCGATATTTGATAGAAGTTGGAGGTGCAGTCATTCTCATTCACTTGAAAGATTCTGTCAGACAAATACGATTTCAGGATTCCGTAGAATGTGTGTGGCAATATTGATTTGATCTTACACAATAGGCCTTTGTGCCAGACTCGATCGAAGGCTTGTTGGATATCAAGAAAAACAGATGAGCAGTATTCTTTTTTCTCCATTGAAGATCTGATTACTCTGCACACTCTATGTACCTGTTCAATAGTTGCGTGTTCTTCTCTGAAGCCAAATTGATGTTCCGGGATTATTGATCTTTCCGTTATCACTTTCATCATTCTTTGAAGTATAGACTTTTCAAGTAGCTTTGACATGATCGGCAAGAGGCTGATTGGTCTGTATGATGTGACTTCGTGAATAGGTTTCCCAGGTTTATGGATCATTATGATACTCGATACCTTCCACAGGTCTGGGAAGTATCCAATCCTTATTATGGCGTTAAATACCATTGTTAGGTACACAGCCACTTTACGAGGGGACTCTTGTAGGACCTTTTTGTCTATGAGGTCATACCCCGGAGCTTTATTGTTTTTGAGCGACCTAAGGTTTCTATGTATTTCTCTTGGTGTCACCAGTCTCAGGGGTAGATCAAGTTGGAAATCTTGATTCAGTACTGATGCGATTTCAGTTTCATCCATGTTCATTACAGCGTCATTTGGCGTGAACACTCGGCTGAGATGTTTTGCGAAGGTTTCCGCTTTATCCTGAGTCGTTCTTATCCACTGACCGTCACTTGTTCGTAAAGGTGGTTTTTGATGTTTCGGTTTATCAATGTTTTTGCATGCTTTCCATAGTGAATAATTGGTCGTTTTCGTGGCTGACAGGCCCTCCAAGTACTTATCCAGTGCAGCATCGTTAGCGTCTTTTATGAGTGTCTTAAGTTCTCGAATGGCTCTGTTTAACTTCTTTTTGTCGCTTGGATGTCTACTAGTGTGCCATACTCGACGTAGCCTTCTTTTTTCAAGTATCTTCTGCCTTATCAAATCAGAGTACGTTTTACTCTGTGGATGTCTGTTTGAATCTTCAGGCGTGGATAACCAACAACATTCCTGAATGACTGATGTTATTTTACGAACAGCATTATCAACATCTGATTTGGTTTTCAGATCTATTTTCATATCCAGTTTTTCGTGAACCAATTCCCGATAAGAGTTCCAGTCGGTACGCTTGTTGTAGAGTTTTGCTTTATGTTCTATGTTTAGAACTGTATTGCCGATAGTCAGGATTACCGGAACGTGATTAGTGTTAGAGTCCAAACAAGTTTGTATGTCATGAGAGAATCTTGATAGCCCTTTGACGATGAAGAAGTCTATGACGTCAGGAAGGCGATTAGGGTCAGTCGGCCAATTGGTCGGTTCAGTGGGCGAGATTACAGTCAAGTTGTTCTTGTCTATAGATTTCTTGAGCTCTCTTCCTCTCGTGCTGGTGAGTCTAGAGGCCCAGTGTACATGTTTTGCATTCCAGTCACCACCAGCTATAAAGCGCTTTCCAAGTGTGTTGAACAGTTCATTATAAAGCTCTTCCTTTATAGTATGTTTGGGGGGGCAGTATATGGCTGCCACATTAAATGTTCCATCCTGGTCATCCACTGCAACCGATGCTGCTTGTATATGTGGTTTTTTAAATTGTGGCAATTCATAATGTTTAATATTTGACTTTATAATTAGGGCAGCACCTGCATGTGCTGTGCCGTCTGGATGGTTTGTAGTGTAAATGTTATAATTCTGTATACGGATACTACTTTTATCAGTTAAGTGGGATTCAGACACCAGTAAGATGTCTATGTTGTGTGAATGTAAAAGAACCTCTACCTCAGCTAAGTTTGGAGATAGCCCGTCTAGGTTCCACGCAGCCATCTTTAACGAAGTCATTGTGAAATTTTAGCTACCAAGGTTGTTATGAGGTTAATTAACGTGCTCATTTGTTGTAATATGATGTCAAACTTTTCTGCTTGTTTGAGGAGCATTTCTTCGATTTTATTTGATGTTGTTGTTTCTTCGTTCTTATTCCTTCTCAATGCATCTGCGTAACTTACTCTCTCATTTTTGTTGCTGTCTGTTAGTTCTTGAGGTTGTGTTTTTTGCTTTCTGTCGGTTTTAGCACCAAGTGTCCGATTTACTAACACTTGCTGGTTATCTGTGTTTTCCGATTGTATTATTCTTCCTCTAGCCTTTATGTGTGCCTGTTTGTTTGACTTCCTGGATAGTATTTCCTTGTATACCTCGCAACCCTTGAAGTTGGCTGGATGTGCACCAAAGCATAGGGCGCATTTTGCAGGAGTATTCCGATCGGTTTTAGGACAGTCTGCTGTTCTATGTCCTTGAGCACATTTTACGCAGCGGTATGGTCGCATACAATAGTTTTTGGAGTGTCCATATTGCTGGCATTTTTGGCACTGAATAATTGTGTTTCGTTTTCGTGGTTGTTCTATGACAACTGATTGATGATTAATGTATTTGATGCTCCTAACGGCTTCGTTGTTGGGGTTTTGTTGTAGGGTAGCAAAAAATGTGGAGGTGGGTTTCTTTTCAGGTCCATATTTTGCATTTATTATCTCTCCAATAACTGTGTTTCCTGTTTCTTCAAGAGCTTCTATTATACTGCTAATAGGCGTTGAGTGATGAAGATTCTTAATAACAACTCTAAAAGGTCTGGTGTCTTTTCTGTTGAATGTGTGTCCAATGAGTCCTTTCTCTCGGATAACATTTAATATGGATTTATATACTTCTACATCAGCACAATTCAAGCGAAGTTGGTTTTTGTTAATTATTTTGTATATAAAGTCGCTTTTGCTGGCAACATTTTCTAGTAGCTCAGTGAGCTTAGAGAGATCTTCAATTCCATAAAGGATTATAGGAGGTGGTTTCGAGATCTTGGGAGGGTTTTCACTTTCGTTATTTTCCTCTGGGTCTACAGGAAGCGAGCTGAATTGATTTGTGACTATAATTCTTTCTGGCGATGGTGAAGAAACCGCTTTTCTTTTTTTGGCATTGTGTAGCACTGGAACTCTCTGCCACTTGGGGGGATTCGAGTTTTCGGATTCGGTATCCTCATTGTTGGAGATGGTAATCTGGCTTTGAGTATCTGCTATGGAGCTCAGGGATACACTTCTGGGTCTGGCCAGGAATAGGCCAGGGTGGAAGACTCGCTGTACTAGCTCCTTGTGGCTTTCTTTTAGACCAGTAGCATTTACTGGTAAGGGGGCCTGGGTACCCACCCTCTTACAGTCTTCGGTAACCAATTTCTCACTTGCAGGCCCGGGTACCTGCAAGCGCCGGGTGCTAACCGGTTCGCAAGGCAAAACATTCTCATTATTAGTACTCATTCTCATTTTTAGTAGTTGGGAGAATAGTGCAGTGCTTTCCCAAGGCACTACACATCAGGATATCGGGGTGACGCCCTAGCCTTTGATGAACCAACATCTTTCCACAAGGCAGCGGTTACTTTATTTTCGGAGTATGTATCTCCTAGACCAATTGCCGTTCCAGGGCTAACGAGGTAGGTCTCCCCGGGTCAGAGCTTTGATTTGAGTGGCGGCTCCTGCTCGCCACTGTCATCCTCCGTCATTGGGTTTCGTGCCTTTTTATAGAAAAATCCTCGCCACGAGTATTTCCCAGCACCCCTCGAGATAGATCGCCCAATTGTCCGCGACTGCCAAAGCAGCTAGCCTCCATATCTGGAGACCGATTCGCTATCCGCAACCTGCGACGCGGCGGGTGGCATAGGGCCATGCCCCTGGGAATTTTCCCCAGAACCCACTGTTACTTGAAATCCAGATGAACCAACCTTTACTTCCTGTTCAAATAAGTTTAGAAGAAACCTACATAAGCAATAAAACCAGACCAAGAATGCTCGATTACAAACGATGAACTCATTTCATTTGCAGGTTAAGCCATGACATAAATGCATTAAATTAGGAAGATTTGTATTGGATGAATTACCCAGATAACAATTAAAACAACTTCTGTTGATTAGTACATTTGGTAAGTACCTTTAAAATTTAAAACACCCTCAAAATGATTCTAACCCTATCCTCTGAGGCTTTTCGACTAGGATCAAATAAAAAGACCTAAAAGTTAATTATTTAATTACAAATGGTGGAATCCAGATTCTGTGAATGTACATGTAATTGATTGACAAGTACACATTTGACAAGGTAAATTAATTTTATTTAACAAAATAGTGCAAATCTAGAAACAAAACAGACAGTAAGTAGGTATGGTAGATAAGACAGATCACTTGTTTATCTGCTGTACTCTATATAATATTAGTGTGGAATATAGATGAAGTAGGAGATTACAGTCTTACGGTGACATGTGCATCTTTTTGCTCTATATTTACAAATACTTCATATTATTATATTTTACAGGTGGTGAGAAACGTGTAGATCTGGCCTGCTTACAGTGGCTATTGGATTGGACAGAACCAAAGTGAGAGTGAACGTGTGAATTTATGGAGAACATTAAACTATTTTACTATAAGTCATAACGCAACTTATTTTGTATGAGTTACATACAAATGTCAAGCCGTGAGTACATTATGTAAAAACTAAAACAATGTACTGTAATCACAATAGTAACTGTAATCTTTTAAAATCCAATAGTTTTAAAGCTTATTGATTTTCGTAAACAAGATATTTCATGTTATATTTCATCAATAAAGTTTCGTTTGATACTTCAATAGTTTTATTTTTAACCGCAATACATGAAAAGGAACGGATCTTAAAAAAGTATGACAGGTATATTTAATCTGTGGGCGGCAGACGCCATATTGTATTCAGCGCCACCTACTGGACAATCTAGCTCGGTACCAGTTTGTTTATCGTTTAACCAATACTAGGGCCGTTTCCTATCTGTCTTTAGACATACTCTCTAATCTGTGCGACTGCCGCCCGCACCCCGCGAAGGCCCCCTCAACAGCAAAATGTTCGGAATTTATCAAAAGTAAAATTTATGAATGAAAGTAATGTTCGATTGAAAAACGCAACGTGTCATTTAAAGATTAAAGAATTCCTAATCTATTCGTGTAAAAATCTTTTAAATTAACATAGCCGTTTTGGAGGAGTAGGGAATTTAAGTAAAAAATCGATGTCCCGTATTTATTTTTTTAATCCAAAACAAAGAGACGTAGCGAAAATTCAAACGTCACAAATGTAGTCCTTGAACTGTTGTATAACATATATTTTTTTCAACTATTTCTATTCAGCAGTAAAAGAGGAGTAGGCTTTACAAAATGCCCATTTGGCGCGGATTGAGGACTCTAATCGCCTTAAGCCGTAACGTTACCAGATACGCGCAGGTGGCAATCGATACCCATGGGACGTAACCCGACGCCGACCGGACCAAGGCCCGTTTAGCAGTCCATATCCTCAATGCTCAAGTGATTTGCGATTAGAGGTCTTATTGCTGAAGAGGCAAGGGTCCCCGTAAAAGAGGTGGAAAGGCTCGGATTGCGTTCGATTGTTCTAGAGGTGACAGTGCGGTGTAAAGCGAAGATCAGTAGCTAACGACTGAAGCTTTTTGTTTTTGTTTGATGCGACCGGACTTTTTTGTCGCTAACAGAGCGGCACGGAGCATGATTATCAAATTTCTTCAACAGTAACGAGATATTTACCCTAACTCTACCATAATTAAAAGACTTAAATACAAGGCTGCTTAATTTAAGACTTTTCAGAGGTATTTTAAACAATTATGACTTATAAAGTCAAGATATTTCTCCTTTGATCCTCTCATTTCTTTAGGCATACTAATTTTGTTTGTATTTTTTCAGGTAAGATGCAGTTCAAAACACCAAGTTGAGCCTTGAACCTGTGACAGGTTTGTTTGTTTGTTAAGATAAAGTTGGACACAGAAGTCAGACACTAATATGTACTCAGTCTCTAGTACTTATTATATGTAAATTAAAATCTTGCTCTTAAAATAAAAAAGAAGAAGAAATAATACTTTTATACCACTAATACATCTTTTACTTACTCAATGAAGTATTTACGAAATGATTTTTGTTAATGCATTAAAAATACTTACATATTTCTTAATATTATTTGGAAGCTATATTTTGGTATTACTCAACACTTTCCTTCTTTTAAATCACAAAAGTTAACTGGGTAGGTATTAAGAAGAAACTAATGAAATACTTGTAAGAATACCTAGTCGTTATTTTATGAAAGGTCACGGTCATAGACGTCCGCAAATAAACAAAAAAATATCCTACATACTTTTAATAGAAATTTGCGACAAAATTGTAGTAGCCTGAGTTTTATTAGGGCTTATACCGCCGACTCTACATCGAGTATTGCGTAACGAGTTCGCAGATTCTCCAACGCCTTAGATAGGTCAATTCGCGACAATTGGCCGATTGTTTCCTTGAACCGCAGTTCATTGGGTGCTATCGTCTAAATCTGAGCGTGGGTGGTTTGTCACGTTGTATGTCACTCAATAAGTAATTGAAGATTCTCTTTAGTTAGGTTACACTCTCCTAATAAAAGCTATACGAGGTGTCAGACGTCATCGTCAAACGTTCCTTCCTATAGATGTCCATACGCCGACGTCTGAAAGAGATCACAACAGTGCATTTGCACTTAAGTACAAGCATTGTGACGCATCCTACGGCGTTTAATCACAGAATAATAATAAGTACTGTTTAATACACATTCCTTAGGAATCATTTTAAAGTAAAATCATTCGGTTTTGGTTAGTCTCTGTTTTTGATCATTCAAACAGATTGATACAGGGCCCAATCTCTCTTAATTTAATCAACATTCAGGCTAATCTCCACGACCCAAGTTCATATTAGATTATTTTCCATCTCAATTGTTGAATTAACTTTGAGCATAGCTCTAACAGGCGAATCTAAATTCAGATACGTAGTAAAAACCAATTCTCCACATTTCGTTTAACTAGAAATGTTTATCTACCGAATTGCCTTTCTGCTTCTCTCAGTTTAGCGTTGATTGTTTCAATTCAATCAAGGTTTCACTTGAAAATGGACGACCTTCGTAACTCCTGTCCAATCAATCTTTGTGTTGTCCACACAACTCTTGCTCTAATATTCATAGGTCCACCACAACAAAGGGTATTGTTTGTAGTCCGTCGTCCTTCATCGTTTCTTCTAAAATTCAGGAGCACTAATTGGGTTTGGGGACCCTTGCTAGGGCTACCATCTAGATATGAAGTCCTGACTAAAAAGTTAGGAATTTCTGAAGGGTTTACAACTTGGTCAGTGAATGATTAACGCTGTCCGTTTTTCACTGATAGTGGCGCTGGTTTATTTTCCGTCTAATTAAGGATTATTATTTTATCATTTCTAAAAATTATAATGACGCTCAAGAATCGCTTCAAAGCTAAATCGCGCTTCATTGTATTCAGCCCATATCAGCTACGATTTAGTGGTTGTTAGTTCATCAAGCAGTCCGTCCTCCACTACGTTTGGGGACACCAATAGACATATCTAGATACAAGGCCAAATTCGGGATGTGTCCTTACAAATCCGGAACCATTGTAACCCGATCCTCACCGTACTTAGCGTGAGGGATGACAAAATTCGGGAGGAGTGACACCCTTTGCAAAGGTCGCCTAAGATCGGCGGCTAATGTGCCATGAGTGGGCTTTTTACGAAGCTCGTCGAGTGGAAAATCTTATTCATGATAATAATAAGATAATTTCTCATAAGATATTAAAGCGATAAATCAAAATTAACGAGATAAGATACGATCGGCTGAAAGCTACCCTGCTTTAATCAGATCTATGATATAGAATAAGTAGGCTATGTCCATTATGCATTGAAGTAACTTAGGTAAAGAAAGACTTAATTATTTAACCCTTAAATGCATGATTTTTAATTTAGTTATGAAAAAAATATTTCAATTATATTTTTAGTCACAGATAGGGGGAAAAATAATAAGAAAAATCTTAGTACGAAAAAAAAGTATGTTTTTGAAAATTAACAGTGTGCTTACCATGAGTTTACGTTAGGTGTGCTCGCTAGCGACTGCGTAAAAAAATGACATTAATTGTATGACATATCGTGCAGCGCCCCTAGCGGCTACTTTCAAGAAACAAAATCTTCATAGAGATTTTTGACGTACTCGCTAGCGAGCACACCTAACGTAAACTCATGGTAAGTACACAGTATGTAGCCAAATGTCTACACCATGCGTTTGTATGCCGTAAAATTGTTTTATGGTTTGTTTATTTGGCTTTTCTTTTCAGCATGTTTGGCTCGCTATCGGAAAAGGAAATTGAGGCAGCTCTTGCTGCTTTAAATGATGGTGCAGTCTCAGAAGATGATGAAAATTTAGATGATGATAACATCGATTATTACCCAAACGTACGGGATTTGTTGCATGATCGGGATGAGGAGTCCGTAGATCATAATCTACCCTTGGAACATAACGAAGACCCTGGAACATAACCCTCCCATAGTCTATGAAGAGGAGCATATATTAGATTTTATTAGCGTACGTTCAGAAACGCTTATAAAATGTGTTACTTTTTATAATTAAAAAAGTACTTCGTAGACATATGGCAACACTATGCATTTAAGGGTTAAACGGTTAAACTTTTTTTTAACTATCTCACTTAAAATAGAGCATAAAATTCTTCATAAATACTTCCAATACTTCATAAATCCAAAGCTCTGATCTGATTCAATTTAAGGCACTCAATTGTGAGTTTTCGTTGAACTTCTGCATAGCGGCCATCGGCAATGTGCAGCGCTGAGGTGACCCACATTCTGCAGGCCTGCAGCTGCATCCACGTGAATATTCTAGTATTGACGTTTGAAGTACGGCGTCTTATGTGCTGTTTTATTTAAAGTGTACTACTTATATGCAATTTAGTTTATTTATAGCGCTGGCAATCGATTTCGAATAAATACTTGATTTGAGTCGTTCTCTAGTTGTGTACGTTGCAGGATTCGAAAATATCCTTATGATAATTATATATCCGATACATATCGGATATATATCATAAATATCGGATATCCTTATGATATATATCAGATATATATCCGATATATATCATAAATATCGGATATTTTCGAACCCTGGTACGCTGTTTGTATTGTCATGCTTGGTGTTAGGCCGCTATAACTTTGTAAGATGCATTAAAATAATACTGATTAGTTAAGTAATAGTTTATCCGAGTAAAACTTTCAGTTAATTCAGCGGTTTTTATAGTTTTGTAAGAAATTAAGCTTTTAAAGCGTTTAAGCAAAGAATCATTTAATCATAATTTGTAACTTAGTAGGTGCGTTACTTAGTAGGTCGCCATGTCATATTATTATGCGCAATTAAAACAGTTTTATTCCATTCTCTACCCAAACTATCAGCGAGGCAGGAATACTGGCAATTTGTAAGGCAATTAGGTGCATTTTAAACCACAATTTCCCCTGACAGATCAGGCGCAAGTTCATAAACTTACCGGCATGTCTGATTTCTAACGGCACACGATAATCATACTTAGTGTACAAATTATACGTTACTGCTTCGCGTCAAATTCTTCAGTATTAGATTAGCTTTTGTTTTTTTGAATCAAAAATGATTTATTAACACTTTCTCTGCTATAGGTTACAAGTTCATTCGGTTATTAGTTATTTCTTATGATTAATAGATATCACTTTTAACCACCTGACTTGAGAAGTAATTAAGTGCGCGTTTTAAATAAACTAGAAGAATAAATCAATCTGCTGGAAGAAATAATGGCATGTCAAAATCTCACGTTTTACTTTGCAAGTGAAAAATATTTGTTAAACAAACGTTTTTTAAACTTATTGGCATAAAGTGGTACTCAATCATAAAATCTGCTTTCGCTAAACCAAATCAATTACATAATTATTTCAATATTTTTAGCTTTTCGTGTGACAATAATGATGTGTAGTTGTTGTTACTAAAAATATTTAAGTATCATTATATTTAGGTACGTACCTACTGGTCTCATTATAGTAATCTTCTGACTTTTTAATTAATATACTTTCAGGTTGACCCAAAGCCTGTGAAATGCGGATGGTATTACGGAACTTTAGGGAGTTTGCTAATGAAATAACTTCCTTAAATAACGGCTATGTCGCCTCTCCTGTCATACATTTTAAAAACGCATATTATACTAGCTTAAAATACAAAGATTTATCTAACTTTAAATAGATACGAGTTAAATAAAAAACTCTGATAAATTCAGCCGACTTCGCCATATGGAGGGTTATGTTTTTTTAATAACAATTATCACACGTAAGTTCTATGAAAGTCCTGAAAACTTTTCTTAACTTGGCAGGTTTAAATCCGACTTTCATCAGTAAACGCTACCTGAAACGACTAAAAATCTCATCTAATAATATTGTAAATTATTATTTAAGTCGACTGACGTCGTTTATGTGATATTTATAAAACCAGAATTGCCTTGAAAGGTGGTCTAATAGAACTTACATAAAAATAGAAATGGTATACATTGTATTGTTGAATCTACAATTTCAGTCAGTTAGTACGATTTCCTTTGTAACCCAGACAGAATAATGATACAGTCTGAGATTCAATTGTTGTTGTTATTTAGAATGTCGATATCGAAAAGGTGTTTTAGAAAGTAACCCGTGTTATTTGCCTTTTATTCTGTCGTAAAATAAAGGTGAAGCATTCACCGTCTGGTCTGGTCCTGATAAAATGGCGGATAAAAACTTTGCGAAAGAAACGTGGAGATGAAAACAGTATTGTGACGTTATCGTTTTACTTTAATGAAAGCATTTTTTTTTTATTATTTGTTTGTGCTCCTTGAAAAAAGATTCATTTAGTTAGTGGGTTCATAAAATCCTAACATGTTATTAAAATTTCTTAGCGAATAGAGTCGATTCTCAAACTAAATTTTAATTTTATAAAGTTTTTTTTTAATTCCTAACCTGTAATAAAATTTACTGATCAAAAATGCTTAGGATGCAGCTTAATCACTCTCTAGCATTTTGCACAGCTACCCCAATAGGTTCAAGTCAAGTAGTATACATAGATCGTCTCTGCCGAAAGTATCTAGTTTATAAATTCATCTCGTATTTTACAAGTATAAAACTATTTTGCTAGCTAGTTCTTGAGGGGCGGTATTCCATAAACGCCTTTGTTAGAGGTCTACTCACGTTTCGTAGCATTCCACTGTTTGTGAAACTTCACGAACTTTAAAAAAATCCTAGCTAGTTGAGAACTTGAGAATGAGATAGGTAAAAAATAAAAATCATAAACTAGTGTAATATGCAGAACAAACATAAGTAATCTTATGTAATTAAATATGGACGAATATTTTATTTTATGCTTTTAGATGAGATGTATTTTGTATAAATAGCAGGGTTGAGTGACAAAGTTTACATTAATACACGTAAGTATAGCCGCAGGAAACTTATAACTTATCTAAAAGTTTTGTATCTTATCTCCAGACCTTAGTAGATGACATAATGACTTAGAACAGAGTCCCGATGGAGTCGTCTATTTATGAAAATGTCGGAACTCGAGTCCTAACTTATAATTGACTTAAGACTAACTTTGCTCGCAAGTTATCGGATAAGACGTTCAAGTGAAACAAAATGGGCATTTAATGAGTTATTTGTGCCAATCACTGTACCACCAATAAGAGCAATAAAAGTCAATCAGTAAACTTTATTGTACGGTTATAGAAACAAAAGTATTGAATAAGAATTAAGTGAGAGACCTAATTTGTAACAACGACGATTTTTTTATACTTCAGCATCGCAAACTTCGAAATTTCAGCTCCAAAAACTTCATTGAGGGTTAGGTATTAAGTTTTTCAGCGACTTCGGAAAAGGCTCTTGGGCCATTTCTAATGGTTGGCGTAAATTCATAGTCCTGGGGGTCAGTCTTTAAAAAAGGTTTTAGTTACGATTAATTTAATTTAAATATCCTTAACAGCATTTTTTATGCTTAGGTATTGGTCAAAAGATATCGTTGCGACGCTAGATGAGGAAAATGAAAAAGTCCTAACTTTAGGTAGGTAATATGCGAGTATTTTCTGAATTTACTTCGCTTGTTTTTTTGCATCACGTGCCGTCTATTTCGGTCGACGGTCGAGTTGACGTTTCCTCATCCTTCGCCATTGTTCTGGTGGATTCTCCCATAACCTATTCAAAGTTGTTCATTACTCGAAGCGAAAACGCGGTAGGGCCAGAAAATCTAATTACTTGAGATGTTTTATAATCAGTCATGTGCTACTATTTTCTTTCTACTACTGTAAAGCACCTAGAACTAATGAAAAATCTTTTAATTTTGCCTTTTTTTCTGCCTTGAAAATTAAAGAAACCTAGAATAATTGATTGGCAAATCAAAACAACAGCACTTATCTGTCCACTTAACCTTTTTGCATTAATTTGTCTCCTCTATGCCTGGTTTCCAACTAGGGCAAGCCCTGTAAAAACTGTTACTATCGTGTATGGAACATGGGTAGAAAATTGCACGCGCGTGCTGTAATGCAATGTTAATAATATCTCGATGCTTATCGTATCACACATCTACAAGTAAAACTATCTGACTGTCATCTATACTTTAATACAGGACGTAAGGGTAAATTCAGAGCATGTTTTTAAGTTGGAAATCATTTCAATTTTCTCTTTGGAAATTCACAAACATCCTGTTTTTTATGTATCTTGTGACGTACTTTTAAACTCTCTAATAAAACATAGGTTGGATTTTATGTGAACCCGATCTAATACCAACATCTACATATAATACCTTCCGTTTGACTTATTAAAAAATCTAGGTACCTACCTACTTCTTTTTAATTGCGCTGCTATACGTTAAGGTTTAATAAAGGAATGGATGAAAATATACTCGTAACTAAAGCAACTTTTAGCAGAAAGCCAGCATAAAGCCAGTGACAGCATTTCACCGAGTATACGAGTACTCGTATACACTCGCTGGCTTGCTATTGACAGAATCGATTTTGATGTTTCAACTTGTGTGACACAAATAGGTTGTGCCTTAGATGTGTTCAGTCCTCAGTAATATTCATCCAAGGCTTAGATTTACTAGAAAGATAATATATTTCGCATTTAAGGACAATTTTGTAGCTTAAGTCCGCCAAGTAATAAATATTTGTCTCTATCCCAAATCAAGACATTACAGAAAAGAGTTTAGACCGACCCTTTCTTGAGACCCTTATTACAAAATGACGCAAAAAATTTATATTCGATCTCAGTCGTAGATTCTGTCCTACAATTATTGGTCTAAATAATGTGGTAGGTAGTTGTAGTTAGAAAGCTGCTTGAAATTGCACCAATGTTTAAGCTTCGTTCCTGAAAAGGCCGCTTATAACTCAATCTCAATGACAACTGATTCGTGGGGTTTTAGTGTTTGAATCGATCACAAGGCTAAATCTAAGTATAGCATTTGAATAGATTTTTTATTCCCGTTTTGAGTTTCCTTTTATAATAGGTCTAAGGTCAATAGATGTCGAAGATGACGGCGGGCAGGCGGATCCTACAAAACCACAAGATGAAAACCACTGAGTAATTGATGCGAAATGTCAGGTTTAAAGTAATGCTTTGAATGCTCCTGATGTGCACTTGTGCATATCTCTAGCTACATTTTTATGAGATTTTGTAGTAACTTTTTGCTTAGAGAGAGACATTTTCATCAATTTCTCCCATGCGATCTTATCCATTGTTAGAGTCTAGTTAGTAAGGTGTAAAATATGTTTATAATTTTTAATGATGAATAAAAACTTTCGTTTATCGTGAAAATTAACAGTATTTTATAGCGACATGGATTAAACTTACTGCAATGCAGCAGTTTATTACAATGCCACTGGTTTTGAATTTCAGACAATCGCAGCATTAAATGTATTTTTCGTACTAATAAGCGAGGTTTCAGTATATTTTGTTAGTGAACTGTAGTAAATAGGTTTCTTACTTTGTTTATTAATTTAAACTAGGTTCCTATTCTATATTCAATTGCTTCAGTTTAATTCTTTCAAATTCCCTATAACTGAAGGTCTTGACTTGATGTTGGTACGATAATGGGTCTTCAGCATTCTCACAAACTTCCCATATTTATGCTTAACTGGTTCAGTTACTTATTAATTTGAAATTTTCATTCAAGCATATCCAAGCGTAGTTAGATTGAAGAGTATTTTCTTCTCAGAAATCAAGTCAGTTATCGTGAATTCAGTCTGAATATTATAGATATTGTTCCAACTGAACTCGAATCCAAAAAATATTGATCTGTTTTTTTCTCTCAGCACAATATTCGGCATAATTACCTTACTACGTGCTTAAAGTCGCTCCGTCACGGAAGCACGACCGTAAAAACTGGTCAAGCGTGAAACGGGCTTGCATCTGCAGAGTTCCGTACAGTGTAATATTTAACTCTACATATTCTTGTCCGGCAATGCTGCTTGCCGTGCGGTTAGTTTGGTTTTTCTACATAACTCCTTGCAGGTTGCAGGAAGCACCCGAAAACTTGCAGGGCAGGACCAGTCATGTAAATCCTTGGGGAGGCTTTTGCCTATCTGTGGAACATCTTTTGGTTAAAATGACGATATATTCTTGTAATTTATAGAAGTTGTTGATATTATACTGGCCGTAGACAATCATATGACCTTAACTCCCTGACTGGGAGTGTGCCTTTGGTGCATGCAGAAATTAGAGCGGTGCAAGGCAGAGAAATAAACCACCTGAAAAATTCAAAAATGTCTAGTTTCGTCTACATAATGCGGTACAAAAATGCAGCTCATTGATAGACACAGCTTTTATGGGGTCCTGTTGACACTTTCACGGAACCCTATGAAGCTAGATCGCTCGCTAGCTGCAGCGGCCTGCGCTCGCGCAGCCAGTGCTGCGATGGCTGTGTGGTGCGGCGCGCGTATCCTGCCTCTAGAGCGGAGGGTCTACTCCATCACGCTCGTGGTGTGTGCATTGTGATTGTGTTGTGATAGTGCTGTGATTGAAAAGGATGCGATATTGATTAAAAAGTTCATAAAATTACAAACGAATTTAAAAAAAAAATTCTTCAAACAAGTTTTCTGCCTGGCTCAAGGGTTGCCTGGAAGAGAATGCTATGGCATTAAGTTCGCCTTTTGTAGTACGATATTTTGTGCTATTAAGTTTTTAAATAAATAAAAGAAAAGTGTCGGAAGGGCGCCTGCCCGCTCAGTTTTAGCCAGGACAAGTAGATGTCTATGAATTTCAGCAGTTATAAATCTTTAGTATCTACCAATCTATGTTTATAACATCAAAATTAGTTCGCTCTAATTAAAATAAACGTGGGAATCTGATTTTAAGTGAATTCCGATTTCATCCATGTAAATACTGACTTGGCGTTTTCGTGAGAAAATCGCTTCAACAATGCATGAGCGTTTTGTTAGACGTTTTGTTGTCGCTTGTATCACACTTGTATCGTGGTTAACAAATAAGTAGGTAGTTACCTACTCACTGTCAAATTGTTATTTTTGTGACGCCTACTTATTTTGCTCTACCTAATTTATTTTTTATCTACAACGAGGAATTTATTTAGTTATTTAATTTTTACTACAAACTAATTTGAAAATTATAAATAACTTGAAAAAATCGAACTGCCTAAGGCGGGAATTGAACCCACGACCACGAGGAATTTATTGTCCTGAATCTCACCTGGTGGTAAGTGATGATCAGGCCGAAGGTGGAAGCGAGCTTCACCCGGAATCCTCAACCACAGAGGAACTGGCTATTTTACGTCTAACTGCCGGAACACAACAATGCTGTTCACAAACAATATGAAAACCAAAAAAGCTACTTAGCTTGAGGCACGAAATAATATTTTCTCTAATTGAATGCGACTGAACATTTATAAAATGGACTTCGCGTGTTTCGTAAATTTCAGCCTGCTATAGTTTAGGGATAAGAAATAAATGTATCATTCTAATGTAGATTTTTTTGAAATCGGTATTTACAGTGGTTTTTGAGTTAATTCGTTACAAACATAAACGAGAAACCTTTCCACTTTATAATATTAGAATGATAATAAGTTCAGAGGACTGTTTTCGTCCCAAATAAGATTCGTATCAGGCGACCCTTTAATTGAACGCATAAATCGTTTAAAGTAAGCAAGATTAAAGTTCCGAGCCCTCGTTTATTTGTAGGCGGGATTGGACTTTGACGAGATTTTCATTTACTTTGTTTATTGTTTTCCACTTGAAAATTAATTTTGATTATGTCTTGCTTAGGCAAGAGTTCAATCCTGTTTAACTCTGTTTACTTAAGAGTAAAAATACAGGCTTGCTCTGCAAACGATTCTGAGTCGCTCCTAAAATTTTGACAACTGTTTTTTTCACCCTGTATAAACAGAAGAACATGTTACTACGATAGTAACAACCCACAGTAAAACGATATTCAAAGATAAGGTTCTTCAAACTATTACGTAGCCTGTGCTTTAGATTGTATAATTAATTGAATCGAATCTCTATGATAACAAAGATTGAGCAATATTTAGCTCAGACGTTAGCTGAACTACTATTGGGGAAAAGTACTACGAGTATTTAGGATAAAGTTGTAGCAAAGTATGATTTATTTATATCTTCATTCAAACAAGATCAGAATTCTTCTGCAACACAGATCGGATGGAAAAACATAAACTCTAAAAATATCGTGCCGTAGTCGGTATAGCGTTGGCCTATACTTTTTGCTGTCTGAAAAACTGAATTTACAGTTTTGCAGCACTGCGGGCATTTAGGTACAGCATCGAGCGTAGCGTAGTGTTGACCCGTCGATAATCTTTCGAATCGATTGATTCCGATGGCCTACCGTTCAGATTCCAACTCGACTCGGCTCCGTTTACTCAAGAATCAAGATGCTATCGCGATTTATAGTCTTTGTTGTACTAACTGTTGTTTTATCTGATTTGTCATGATGGCTAATGGAGATTGAGATGTTCGTTGCGGTTCGTCTAGAGAAATAGAACTAGAATATCAAAGCTAATTGATTATTATTTTTCATAAATAATATGGGTATTTGATTTGTCATTGTATTTTTTCTCAATCAATCGTGCGAGTCAGCTGCAGTAAAAGATAAATTGATGTTATATTACAAATCCTAACGTAGGTACGGTTACCTATTGATCAAAGATAAACTAAATTAAAGAGATTAATAATTGTTTACGCATCTAGTTTTTCATTATGACTTCTTTCAGACAGATCTTGATGATTTTTATATGAACAGCTTCTTGCATCAACTCGTGCATCATTTTTTTCTAATCCCGGAAAATTTTAAGCTCATGAGATAAAACTGGTATTTTAACGTACTCTTCGAATTGTGGCCTTTATCCAAGACTTCCAGTAAGTTTAGTATTATTTGTCTCTAAGAGTAGGAAATCCTAAATACAACTTGCCAAGAAAAACAATGCAGTAATCCCGATTCTTTCTGTCGCGTTTAATCCGGAATGCGTGCATGCCTTCCTGGTCGACAAATTATAGGTATCCCACGGCGCATGCTCATTATATGCCGAGTTTCCTTCTGGCTTTTTGTAGGAACGCCCTGACACGCATATTTGTGTAGTGCGATTAATACGGAATTAGGTCTGCGGATTATCGACATACAGGGTGAAATTTAAATCATTGGCATCTTTTTAATATAATACTACTCATGATACATGGTAAAATTCCCCAAATAACATATGAGACAAATTCAATGAGTGTTTTTGCCTTTACTATTAGTAGTCCTGTAGTTTTACAGATGTAAAATATTTGAAAAAGAAAATGTTTTGCACATCCTACCCAGTGTTTTGTTAAATGTGAATCATCATACTTACCATAAACAGACCCGTATGAAATACATTTATCATTTTTGTGCCTGAATTCTGCGTATGAATAACAAATGGAAAGGTTAGCTGAAATAAAAAGAAAACATTTTTCATCAGACGAATTCCATTTCAATTTGAAGCCGCTACAAAATTCTGGCAAAACGTTAGCTCTCATCATAGTCAACAGTCAGCTTTTTTAATTAATTTATAAAATAGAGACGCCCAGATTTAATAACGTATACATTTAAAAACGTCATTTCTTTGTATTGTAAATGACGAACTTCTGAAACGACGTTCAAATGTGAAATAAAAATTTCACTAGTTCGTTCAATTATTAAAATCAAACCAATCACATGCCATCTAAATCGAATTTTTTGCGTCTATAATAAATAAGTAAATTAAAATATTCCTCCAGTATAGAGTAGATAGCTAATGAGGCTATTGAGCGAAGGTAGCTTGCAGACTCAGTGCTTTCATTTTATAGAAAAGATCAATGCAAGTTTACTCAATACAAAGAGTAGCTTTAGCAAACGTTTGTGAGCCTTTGTTGATCGACCAGCCTAATCTGTCTTTAAAAAAAGATGAAATAAAATGATAACAAGGTTGTAATCGCAGCTGCTGCACTAAGCTGTGCTTGTGTCGTAGCAGGCAGCCAATTAAATTGTTATTTTAAATATTTCACATATCGATACCCAAAATACAAATAGTAATTATGGACATCTCTATTAGAGAAATAAAAGCTTCATCTGTGCGGTTTGAATCTATTTGCCGCTTTTGATACACGCATGTTTTGTGGTGAGGATAATACAACGGTATGTATTTCGTTATTGTTATGTTTATCTACCTAGATACTGAACATTGTGAACAATTTTGGCCTTAGTCTGTGGCGAATATTCAAATATGGTGAATTAATAAAATAATTTTAGTAGGCTACTGAAACAAACTGCGCTTATCTGGCACATAAAATCAACAATTTGAACGTGAACGTATGAATAATCAGCAGTTAGGCCTTTTAGCTAGACTAAAGAAAATAGAATTCTCTTAGAAACATTTCAATTTGAAATTAGATTTTGTTAAGATAAAAGTAAAGATTTCGGCTCCGTCTTTGTATTTAAAGCTTCAATTGAATTCAAATCAACTCTGATAAGCTTCGTAAATGGCGCCAGCTTTGATGAAATCAACCTGTCATTTTCATTGTATTGAATTTATAATACCTAACCTAAGACTACTTAGTTATGTAATTTATTTTATATTTTACAGATGTTCATAATATTTTACGTCCAAACTAGAACGAATGCTTTGTACAATGTGTATTGCGTAATATAGTGTCGCATTGTTTATATCTTTCCTAATAAAACGTGTCTAAATACCTACTTCTCGTTCCCATTTACGTAACCCCTGTGTAGCCAGGACTTAAGTATGACCGGAAAAAAATTATACATGCGACTTTATTGAGAATTTAATCTTATCCACTGAAAGATGACAAGCAAATATTTTTTTTCCGAATCGGTAACCCTATGGCGTTTCTCATTTTTTTCTCGACTCGACTAGCCTTCAAAGGTCATCGTGCGACGCGTGAAATCGCAGGGCACGTTTGTCGCCGGTTGTGGAAATTGGACTCTTTCGAGATGTGGTGAACTTCAATGGTCATCTAGTTGACGCCATGACTGATTTGGTATTGATCTGAATTCTGTAATTTTGAGAGTAAATAAAAATAGTTGCTTTTCTGCTTAAACGTTTAGTTGTAAAACACAGTAACAATTAACTAACTACGAAGTTTAAATAAAGAAAATTTTAGTATAATTTAGTACTCATAATTTGTAAACAAACAACCGAAATCTGTCATATTATCTGCTTTGGAGACGATACATCCTCAAACTAGCAATATTGCCACGATTTTCGTATTAATCAGAGACATACCTGTCTACATTTTCAAGAGACATTTCATCACATATTTTTAAAAATTGTGTTCGTCAATTAAAAGAAAAGACTTCCTGCCCAAATTGATTTCCTAGTACATAGTAGCCAATCACGCACTACAGCTAATGAACACATGTTTTTGATCGCGTGTATCACTAATTATCTTGTAATAATGACAGCCAATTACGAAACATTCCTGTTTACAAACAAAATGCTTAATTACGACCCAGGTTATGAATGAAGTAAGTCTTTATTAGTAAATGAATATCTAAAATTAGATACAAGCAAGATGGTTGAGACAGCGTGGGACGTCCACCCATAAGGTGGACCGACGACCTGATAAAGGTAGCAGGAAGGCGCTGGATGCAGGCCGCTACCAACCGTGGATGTGGAAGTCAATGAGGGAGGCCTATGTTCAGCAGTGGACGTCCTGTGGCTGAAAATGATGATGATTGACTACATAATGTTACATAACAATATTTGTCTCTACAATTTCTTTAAATGCTATTTAATCTTTTATAACTCACTATATTCGCAATTTTACCCATCCAATGTAGGTTATCACTTCACGGGATTTGAAAAATATAACATAATAGTTTAAAATATTATATCCAATGTAGGTGTACGTAATTTAACGTGATGGGTGACAAGACAAGTAGGCCTCTTGTTTTTCTATATTATTGTAAAAGTGCAGTATTGAATCTAATACTGTAGCACAGTAACGTTTCTATACCGGATCAAATTCTTCCGTGATTCAATGTAGTAGCAGTAAAAACATGTGTTGATCCATTTACTCACCATCATAAAATACTGGCAATTATTGATTGCAATACTTTAGTTAGTTGCGGTAATTAATGTGGGGTATCCTGTTGCATTATTTATAAACCTTTACAATTTGATGTTTATGTTGTATGAAATGGTTACAAGTTAATAAGTTATTAATACTTTTAAAAGTTTTTTAAAGGACCATGCCACATATTTTGGCTAAGGAGTTTGTGAAGTTAGGGCGAATAGAGTTAATAGCTTGGCTCTACATGAGGTCTGATATATTTTCCACGGTGCGAACCAATAAGGTCTCGTTTTGACAGTATTATACATCAAAATGTTTTGGTGGGATAATCAATACAGTGTAGGAGTATATTGCTATTTTTTCGTGATAGCGTCAATTTCAGTTTCTTACAGAAGTCTCAGAAAGACTTGGGCACGTATCCCCTTTTCCTAAACTGGAAAAAAATCCTAAGATGTTGTATAATTTTTCCTGATAGACAGGCAAAGTTAGGTACTACATTTATGGCATTTTTGAGTTACTACATATTATGGCACAAAGAATTTGATAACTATTCATGTCAATACTTTTATGGTTATTATGGTTAACTGTTGTAGATTGTAGAGTATGCAATTTTTGTGTGCAATAAAGATTTTAAATAAATAAATAAATGAGTATGGGTACAATACTGACATTTGTCCTCGTTGCCGGCAGATAGACCCCAACACAGCGTTCCTGCGGGCAGCGCGCGCCGGTCAGCTGGACACCGTCGTCGACCTGCTCGACTCCGGCGCCGTCAAGGACATCAACACATGCAACTCGGTGAGTCACACGATACAGTACGATACGATACGATACGATACGATACAATGTGAGCTCGACACCGTCGTCGACCTGCTCGACTCCGGCGCCGTCAAGGACATCAACACATGCAACTCGGTGAGTCACACGATACAGTACGATACGATACGATACGATACGATACAATGTGAGCTCGACACCGTCGTCGACCTGCTCGACTCCGGCGCCGTCAAGGACATCAACACATGCAACTCGGTGAGTCACACGATACAGTACGATACCATACGATACAATGTGAGCTCGACACCGTCGTCGATCTGCTCGACTCCGGCGCCGTCAAGGACATCAACACATGCAACTCGGTGAGTCACACGATACAGTACGATACGATACAATGTGAGCTCGACACCGTCGTCGACCTGCTCGACTCCGGCGCCGTCAAGGACATCAACACATGCAACTCGGTGAGTCACACGATACAGTACGATACGATACAATGTGAGCTCGACACCGTCGTCGACCTGCTCGACTCCGGCGCCGTCAAGGACATCAACACATGCAACTCGGTGAGTCACACGATACAGTACGATACGATACAATGTGAGCTCGACACCGTCGTCGACCTGCTCGACTCCGGCGCCGTCAAGGACATCAACACATGCAACTCGGTGAGTCATACGATACAGTACGATACAATGCGATACAGTACGACGATGCAACACCATACAGTACGATATAATACGATACAGTACGATACAAAACGATACAGTACAATACAACACGCTACGATATGATACAATACTCACCCAGCCACGAGGCTTGCTCTGACCAGGTCTCACAATTTTAAGGAATTACGCTCTGGGAGATAGGAAGGCTACAAAGTAGATAACATCCTGAGCTTAGTTTAGGAATATACGAGTAGATACCTAATCTCCGGAACAGTGATATTCTGATTCAAGACCCGAAGCATGGACGGGTATAATACCTATATTTATGTATTTAATCGTAGTTGTCTCATAATTTGGCTAGGTAAATGGTTTGAGAGTTAAAACCATTAATTAATTGCGAATATAAAACTATTAAGTAAAGAATTAAAAACAACAAATTCGTCATATACAATTTGTTTCCGAATCAATCCATTTTAACGAGGATTGTGTCAAACTACGTGTCCCGACAAATTAATTAACGTTGATACGATATTAATGAGCGTGACACTGCAATTACAAGTCCAGCTGACTTAATTGGAATTTCAGACATGGAATGATAAATAAAAATTATAAGAGGACTGAATTGATACCAAATTTTTTCCTTTCACTTTCAGGCTTTTGCGAATTCTCAGCAAATAACCTTATTCTTCTACGAAATATACGAAAACTTCATGCATTAGCCGCCGAGGCATCTGGCATTGACCATCTTAACCTGCCTTCCGAAACATGAAATCAACTGAATAACATAAAGCGTAAAAACTCCTATGTGCATCCAACTTGGAAATAGGACATAGAATTAAGCCGAGAAAGACTTTTAAGTTCTGGCTGGAACACGCGTCTCGGCCATAGGAGTGAGGGAAAGAAAATGTTTATTATTATTTCAACTTATTATTATACAGACAACTCATCAAGCTTTAGCATTAAATTAAATGTTTAGTCTGATCATGGCGACTGTTTCTTATAACGGAATTGTTGTGATAGAGGTCGAAGTAATAAAATTCTCACCCTACTTACCTATTATTTCAATAGATCAATAGTTTTATATAGTTCACAGTCAGTCAAAGCGAGTCCGTTCTAAAACAAAAGAAGTAGGTTGGTCAAGTCTCCAATGAGTCGTACCTCTTACCTTATTTTAAACCACGGGGGAGAAACGTTGCGGTATTGCGCATCGAATGTGCGCAATTCAGAGAGAATTTTACTAACCTAAAGTTATAGTAGATATCTATTTGTATTTATTTATAAGAGAAACATCTATAGCAGTGTTCCATATGAGTGACAAGTTACTTTAGCGAAATCTGCGCAGAAAAGAATTGCTATGAGATTAAGTATAGCCAGGACGTACACTGCAAAGAATCCTACTAAGAAGTATTATAAATGCGAAAGTTAGGTTGTCTGGATGTTTGTTACCGCGGGCAAAAGCTATAATGAAATAAAACTAATCCAACTTCATCAACGGTACTCGAGAAAAGTACGTTAAAATTAACCCTCTACAAACGAACCAGCGCTTTGAGACAAATATATTACAAGTGCTTCTTCTTCTTTTCGTGTCGACAACAAACCTACACAGTGTCAGCCCAAAACTCCGCCACAAGAGTGGCGTTGTCAGTAGCACTCATCAAATCCTCCTGAGTGCAGTTGCTTGGGCACTCAGGGCACCCACTTTTCAATTACGACCCTGTGCCTCAAAGGCTAAAAAGCCGAAGCAATTTCGTAAAAAGTGTGTCCCCTCTCCTTCATGATGATCGGTCAAAAGAGAGATGCAGGTTATGGCGCGAGAGAGCTGATCTCCCCTGCCCTTTTGTCCCTATGTCTGAGAGTCCTCCACCTGGACATGAGCTCCCCTGGCTTACCTGGAAGTCTTTAAATAGACTTCGGACGCAGGTTGGCCGTAGTAAGGACAATCTGGCCAGGTGGGGATTCTTGGATGGCTTGAACATGGAGTGCGGGTGCGGTTTTGTTCCCCAGTCGATGAGGCACCTGATTACAAGTGCTGAAATGTAATAAATATCTATCTTACACACGTAAATTCAAAGTAACGAAATGGCAATTGTGTTCAGGAAACAAAATGTATTAAAAAGACATCAACGAGTTCTGCCTATGAATTATGGATGGTATGGAGTTAAAGTGGACAAATTAACTTATTGTTTCTTTAACGATAGTGAAACGATTAACATCGATAAAGTGAAATCCGAAAATCTATCAAGTACTTATTATTCTAGATAGGATTTGCAACTGAATAATTCCAAAGTTACAATAATTAATTGATATGAAATTGCACGCGGCAGTTAGAATCATGAAAACTGATTCCCCATACAAGTTTTACCCCTCACCCCCTTATCGCCCATTAAGGGATGAGTTAAGGGATTAAAATTATCAAATCTTCTTCCCAGGGTGTGTTAAAAAGTTGCAGGCGGCGTTTCTCTCGCAATTTTAATAAAATCAGTATGGATATTTGATTAGATAACACTTATAAAAGTTATTTCCATCGCCGGAGGGAGATCACCGTCATGGCCGGTCCATGCGCTCGCGCATCATCAGATAATGCCCCACAATGAGCGCATCCTGACAGGTGTCGCGGGCTGTCAGGAAACTGACGCCATTTTTGCTGCGCTCGCGCTCGTTACTACACTACATTGTTTACTTTTTGTGTCACGGTGAAATGTCCAAACGTAATGGACAGCACTTTAGATTAAATAATTTTGTTGAAAAATCGTACTTATTATTACAACATAAGAGGTTATAGTGTTTCCAATGATGTGATGTCGTCTTCACAAAGCAATTTGTTTTCATTTTTGGTTATTCATTGACATAATAGGCTTACCTATTAAAAATTCGACACAACAAACTGACATTTAAAAAAATCAAGAACCATTAGATTTCCTATGAATGTTAATAAATAAATAGTTTGCCAATAATTGGTAAGATAATGTAGTAGGTATTTATTTATTTACGTAACTTATTTATAGGTACTGTGAGACGATAAGTAAAGAAACCTATGAAAGTAAGATTCTGTCGCAACACTAGTTCACCATCGCAATTTATTTCCTTCGTTAATTAATCGAAGATTTCCTTAGAAAAATGAATGCCTATTTGTTGTTATTATTAATTGCGCCTATTAAGGGCCTGGCCTTATCTGGGGTCCATTTAGCTAAGACTGAAACACATTAATATTTCTTAGTACTCATTCAGCTGGTCTGCGGGGGTTCGAGGAAAGTGCGACCCAATTGCGGACTCCCAGCGTAATTAGCTAGAAAACCAGAAAGAAAACGCTGTGCTGCGGAAAGAAAGTCTATTAATATTTGAAGCAAAAAAGAACTTGGTTTTTAAGAAACTTTTATTTATCAAAATTAATTAAATAAAAAACCTTTATTTAATTAATTTTGATAAAGTCTTTAGTTTAGTTGATGGTAGTTTCAGAACCGATATTTAGACTTGGCAAAGTCCGATTCTCACGAGTCTCATGAGAAATTCAGGTGGCGGTAAATGATTTATGACACCTAACTTAGAATTCAATGGTTTGGTTTGGTTGGTGGTTTGTTGTAGTCGTGAAAAAAAAAGGTCAAGTTAAGCAGACGTTCGCATTGATTATTCGCGTTTGGCTTTTCATCAAATAAGACTTTTTATTTATGTAGTAACTGATTTTCCTCAGGTTTTCCCCGTGTTTTTTTTTGATATTTTACTACGTATTCTGCTATTTGGAGCAGAGACGAATCCCACAAATCAGAGATCATTAAAATCAGTATAGCCGTTCTTCACGATCGTTTGTAAGTAATAACTTTGTTTCATATTAAAGTATTATTGTAGAAGTATGGATGGCTAAATAGACCGTGGCTATCGGCACGCGCCACTATACCTATTACCCCACAATGGTCAGCCATAACTGCGCAGTGGCGCCCCCAATGGACATTTTTTATCGCCACTGACACTCATAAACAGTTCCAAAGCTTTTAGATTGACTGTGGGAAGTTTTATTACCTAGAAAACGTTTTTAGTAGGGATGTACGAGTATTTTGTTAAGGTATCTATGTAGGTTTAAAGAACATTTATTTCTCATTAAAAACATTACAGTCACTTCAATAAAAAATTAACAAATTTTATGTAGGTAGGTAGGTAGATAATTTACAAGTTGTCCAATAGCCAATACAAATTAAGAATAAACACATTGAGCTCAAGTAATTTCTGGAAGTGAAGAAGACCTAAAGACAACTAAAAGCTCTGAAAGATGCTTTGGTTCAATTTCTGAAACATGCAATTTGCAACCCATACGAAAACAAGAATAATAATTCTGAGTTCGGTTGCTCGACTTTATTGCGAATATGCATTCAATTTACATCTAAAATAAGATATAATTATTTACTATACCTTTTGGAAATGTAATAAGTAGGTATATGCGAGTGTAATAATTACTGCGAAGATAAATAATACCTACTTATAAATGATGATGTTTATTACAATTTGATTGAACGCAGTTTCAATTTCAATTATTTCCGCGGTGTTTAGTCACGGCGTTTTTTCTCCTTCCATTGAAATATTGAACGCAGTAGGTATTCTATTAATATCAATAATAGACATATTAATTTCGCTATGCAATATCAGTATCGCGTATTGCAAGTGTGGTCGGCCTTGGACGTTCCGGATGGCAGAAGATATCAAGTTACAGGTGCGATATTAACACTGGCGCTACCTAGTATTAAGTACTAGGTACTGTCATGTAGTATAAATATTAATTATGTAATGCATTTGTTTAATTAATATCGTGTAAGAGCTCTTACAAAAATGACAATTACTTATGTTACAAGTAGTCAACAATATAAATTAACTAACTAGTGAACTACGAGTATTTATTCTTTATTATGCTTAATTTTTAACTAATAAGACAGATTTAGTGTTTCATACATCAATAAATTTTGTTTCAAATAATATTTACAACAAAAAAGTAGCAGATCCAAATCTATCTTTATAACTATGCCCCTTGATTGAGGCGTTATCAGACAAACTGACAGAGTTACTCGTACTTTTTCATTTAGTTACCATCTTAGGTTACCATAGGTTAAACAAAACAAAAACAATATACCTACCTAGGTAAATCCTAGCGCCAAAGAGATTCCGCTCTGAGGGCTGAGTGTGAGGTCTAGGCCCTCTGATGACAAAATCAATTCATGATATAACACATGCATCAATCCATTTGGCTTGGCATGTATTGAATGAAAATGCTTCATATAGGTACCGAGCTAGGTCAGGTAATTGATTGTAGAACTATTGGGCATACTTCGCATGTACACGCTGAGATTGGTATTTTAATTAAAAACCAGTCAAGTGCGAGTTCTACTTGAATATGACAGGATCCGTACCTACCTCTATATATATAAAAGAAAGTCGTGTTAGTTACATCACTTATAACTCAAGAACGGCTGAACCGATTTAGCTGAAAATTGTCAGGGAGGTAGTTTAGAGCCAGGAGAAGGACATAGAATACTTTTTATCCCGTTCGAAATTAAAAAAAAAGTCTGCTTATTTATTGCCATTAAGGCGGAACAAAGTTCGCCGGGTCAGCTAGTTTTTAATATAAAAACTGCTAAATGTTACCTGCCATTCAATTTTTGAGTTTTTAATGGTACACCACAGTTTAAGCTCGATTTTCTTGAGATAGACTGCATTTTTTTTATTTATGCGGTTGTGTAACAAAGGGACAGATAACATAGGTATGGGTCTTAGGGACCCTTCAAATACGGAACCTTAACAGCGACTCCCGTGCAATTTCTAGGCACATTATAGGCACATTGTTCCCGAGATTATTTCCTGATGAACTTTAGGTATGGGCTATTGGTTTGAATGGTTGTGAATAAAGCTTTATTGTCCTTGTGCTTCCACATCAAGTAGTTAATATCCGAGGGGTACTATCCGTTCGCTTTAAGTTTGCCGCTGGCGATATGAAGTCACTCGAAGGGAAGGGTCTATAACTTTAACAAACTATATTTAAAATATTTATTATTTATTAATATAGGTAAAAATTGTCTATTTGCGTAAAATAAGACACATTAATTGCGTTTAATCGCGGTTGGGAGAGGGGACCGGCAAACTTAGCGCGAACGGGTAGTAACCTAAGCTGTGTACCTTGTACGACTATGATCTCAGCAAAATGAGTTTGAAAAATATCAATCGGGATCGGGGATAGTCCAATAACGAGGGGGTTTATGCAACCATTTTAAAACTACATAATTGCTACTTAGAAAAACGTTCTTATTAAGATAGGTGATTTGGTGAGATGAGGTATGCCAATTTCAAATTTTACTAGTACTACGGGTAGTACCCCTTACTTGCGTAGTTACTAGGCCAGTAACCCCTCCAAGTAAACTTAAATGCTCCTAACAGTGACCATTGTGATATTGTCGCCCAAAAATGTTCTTAATTCAGATATAGAATGGTGACTAGGAGTTTCCTACTCTGTCGTTGCTTCAATGCTATTTCTCACAGCTACTGTACGACTATGACCAGTACTACAGCAATAAATATAGCTGTATTAACGACTGAGTTCCATGAAAAGCCGGGACAAAGCGCGGCCCGTTATAATAACGGCAATCATGGGCTGCTTTACTTCTGTTATAAAACTGCTACCTATATTTTCTACACTTTCACTATATGTTTACAATTGGAACATTTAGGGCGAGTCTAATAGTGGTTTAGTTAGAACTAAGAATAAATATGCGTGTTTATGTAGTGTAGATTACCTAGTCGCCAGATTAACTAGCTTAATTTGATTCTAGGTTATTAGGATGTTGTATGATAGTTGGAATAAAACAATCTCTCATAAACTTTTTGTATTTTTTAAACTCATAAAATTATTATCGTTTTTCAGAACGGACTCAACGCATTGCACCTCGCCGCTAAAGACGGCCACATATCGGTCGTAGAGGAGCTGCTAAAAAGAGGCGCCACCGTCGACGCCGCCACAAAAAAAGGTAACATAATATTCTGTACCTAGTTCTTTCTCTGATTTGCAAATTGTCCGAATCTCATGGTAAACTTAAAACAGCTACAACTACCTGTGGTACCTAATTTTGTGAAGTGTTGTGTGAAGAATAAGAAAAACAAGTGAGGACTGAGGATATAATGTCACCTTCTCTGCGTCATGGAATACTTATAACCTACTATTGAGTAGGTCACTATTGAGTGACTTGAACAGTCCCCATGGTTAAGCTTCAATGACGTATAGGCTCGGACTAGTACCTACTTAACGCGTAACCGATCCTCTTCATTCCTATGATTTGCCTCAAATATTTGCGACCATATTATTGTCCATAACGTTGATAAGTAACCAAATCTTTTGCAGGCAACACAGCACTCCACATAGCATGTCTCGCGGGGCAAGAATCAGTGGCGAAGGCGCTACTGGGGGCGGGAGCGAAGGCCGACGCGCAGTCAGCCGCCGGGTTCACTCCTCTATACATGGCAGCGCAGGAGAACCACGCGGGCTGTGTCAAGATGCTGTTAGCAGCGGGGGCTAGCCAGACCCTCGCCACAGAGGTGAGAATGTAACATTTAGATACTCTGACTATTTATTAATTTGAGATCTGGCTTGTGTGGAAAGCGTCTAAATGCAGGCAACATCTGTCCCTCGCTACAGAAGTGATTATTTGTTGAACTTGCTCCTGCGGAAAGCACCTAGATGCAGGCAGCATAGGCTGTGAAAATATTCTGCTGGCATCGGGGGCTAGCTAGACCTTCGCCATGGAAGTGAGAATCCGACATTTGGATACCAATTTTTACACGCTTTTATTTAGTTTCACATGTTCTTGGGAAGTGCTTGGATACGGGCTGCGCATAATCTGCGGAGGCTTTGTCCAGTTGTGGACTTGTTTTAGTTGAAAGAAAGATTATTGTTCTCAACCACTCACGGTTAGGTTAGGTAGGTGTCTCTACGAGTAAAGTTTTTCTTTTTTGTTATCTTTTGTGGAAAGGGAAGAAGACCAGCATTAATTGATTGTTCGCGATAAACAACGCTTTTTACCTAAATACTATAAGGAGCTCAGAAGATATTACTTACATAATAACTTAAATTATTTTTGTTTCGTCTCCAGGATGGATTCACACCGCTAGCAGTGGCCATGCAGCAAGGCCACGACCGAGTGGTGGCCGAGTTATTGGAGTCAGACACCCGCGGCAAGGTGCGGCTCCCGGCGCTCCACATCGCTGCCAAGAAAAACGACGTCAAGGCCGCCACGCTGCTGCTAGAAGTAAGTATAGACACAGAATAATAATAAGTACTACGTACAGAAGTTTTACTTCGCTAAGGTATTTAAAAAAATGTATGCTCAATGTCATTAACAATATGGTGTAATTTAGCCTGTCTCAAGAGTCAAGCACCATTTTGTTGACAAACGTCAGTGATCGGTACTGCGCCGAAGCTATAGGGCTGACATCGGTAAAATGATGTGACGTGAGGTGCCAAACTGCGGAAAATGGCGGAGGAAATACATGATTTAGCATGAATTATCATGAATAATATTAACTACTTATTTACCTCTCAGTGTCTTGAGGAAACTTAAAAAGTACATTCTGTGTTTTTATTATTATTTAGGCAGTTAACTGCACAATATTTAGTACACCATTTTCTTTATTTTCTTCCATCATTCACAAGAATACGCGTGCATGAGTCAATGTTCGCTCGTATGTGAGGCCTTGTCGAATAGTATCCTGTAGGTGGGCCATCGTGCGTGTTTTGTTTTCGATGTAAACTCGCGGAGATGAACAGGCCTGGTATAGATGTAATTTCTAATGTGGGCTTACTATTAAATATCGAATGAGGCACATAACTCGTAGAAGTACTGTCCATTAGTACAAAAGAACCAAGGGAGAATCCCTTAGCGATCACAGATCGGAATACATAATGTAGGCGGGGCTTCTGCTCAGTATAGGGAAGCGCCGGGATGCGGGCAGCGCAGGATCAGTAGTTGTGAAAATCGAACGATACCGCCTGAGCAAATGTGTCACTTTTTATGAAACAAAAGATGGGTATGCAATCTAATATGCAAGGGTGATAGCAGTGATCTCTACATACAGTATGTGCAAACCTAGGCTGCATCTACATTGGTGTGATGAAATTGACATACCTGCCCACTAGTCTTATCTTGAAGAAGCCATTTTGCTTTGGAAAACACAAATGATCTTTTGTCGATTAATTCACTTTTAAATACGTATTAAATAAACCTCTTATTTATTCCTCTTTCAGAACGAACACAACCCAGACGCCTGCTCCAAGTCGGGCTTCACTCCCCTCCACATAGCGGCTCATTACGGCAACGTGGGCGTGGCGCGGGCGCTGCTGGCGGCCGGCGCCGACCCGGGCCGCGCCGCCAAGCACAACATCACGCCGCTGCACGTGGCCAGCAAGTGGGGGCAGCTGGCCATGGCCGACCTGCTCGTGGAGAACGGTGGGTGGAGATGGGGACGAGCTGATAAAGATCTTGAGATGCGCGCAACGTTTTTGAGACGCCCGCTTACGTTCTTTAGACGCTCGCTCCGAACTTTCTTGAAACGCCCGCACACAAGGTTCTTAGGACGCCCGCTCACGCGTTCTTTGGACGCCCGCTCACGCGTTACTTGGACACCCGCTCATGCCCGCTCACGCGTTCTTTGGACACCCGTTCACGCGTTCTTTGGACGCCCACTCACAAGGTTCTTAGGACGCCCTTTCACGCGTTCTTTGGATGCCCACTCACGCGTTCTTTGGACTCCCGCTCACGCGTTTTTTGGACGCCCGCTCACGCGTTCTTTAGACGCCCGCTCACAAGGTTCTTAGGACGCCCGCTCACCACGTGGTGAACGTTCTCTAGACACTCGCTTACAATATTCTTTAGATACTAGCCTAAATGGGAACTAGAGCTCTATATTGTCTTAGTAACTTAGCTGCTAGAGCGGTCGCCATTAAATCACACTCGCGTCCCATCAGTCCGGCGTAGTGGGCGTGGCGCGGGCGCTGCTGGCGGCCGGCGCCGACCCGGGCCGCGCCGCCAAGCACAACATCACGCCGCTGCACGTGGCCAGCAAGTGGGGGCAGCTGGCCATGGCCGACCTGCTCGTGGAGAACGGTGGGTGGAGATGAGACAAGAGCTGATAAAGATCTTGAGACGCCCGCTCAGAAGGTTCTTAGGACGCCCGCTCACGCGTTCTTTGGACGCCCGCTCACAAGGTTCTTAGGACGCCCGCTCACGCGGTTCTTTGGACGCCCATTCACGGACGTTCCCATTCACATTAGGACGGCCCATTCACATTAGGACGCTCGCTCACAACATCCTTTAGGTAATATCCTCAATGGGAACTAAGAGCTCTGTATTGTCTTAGTAACTTAGCTGCTAGAGCAGTAGCCATCGAATCACACTCGCGTGACATCAGTCCGGCGACGTTGGCGTGGCGCGGGCGCTGCTAGCGGCCGGCGCCGACCCGGGCCGCGCCGCCAAGCACAACATCACGCCGCTGCACGTGGCCAGCAAGTGGGGGCAGCTGGCCATGGCCGACCTGCTCGTGGAGAACGGTGGGTGGAGATGGAGACAAGCTGATAAAGATCTTGAGACGCGCTGAAGTTCTTCCACTGCGCGCGCTAAAGACGCCCGCTCACATCGTTCTTAAAACGCTTGCTCTGAACTTTCTTAGGACGCCCGCTCACGCGTTCTTTGGACGCCCGCTCACGCGTTCTTTGGACGCCCGCTCACAAGGTACTTAGGACGCCCGCTCACGCGTTCTTTGGACGCCCGCTCACGCGTTCTCTGGACTCCCGCTCACGCGTTCTTTGGACGCCCGCTCACAAGGTTCTTAGGACGCCCGCTCACAAGGTTCTTAGGACGCCCGCTCACATTGCTCTTAAAACGCCCACTAACAACGTTCTTTAGATACTACCCTCAATGGGAAAAAGAGCTCAATATTGTCTTAGTAACTTCACTCAGAGCAGTGGCTATTGAATCACACTCGCGTGACATCAGTCCGGCGCAGTGGGCGTGGCGCGGGCGCTGCTGGCGGCCGGCGCCGACCCGGGCCGCGCCGCCAAGCACAACATCACGCCGCTGCACGTGGCCAGCAAGTGGGGGCAGCTGGCCATGGCCGACCTGCTCGTGGAGAACGGTGGGTGGAGATGAGACGCGCTGATAAAGATCTTGAGACGCGTGGTTGGTTTGCGCGCGCTAAAGACGCTCGCTCACATCGTTCTTAAAACGCTCGCTCTGAACTTTCTTAAAACGCCCGCTCACGCGTTCTTTGGACTCCCGCTCACGCGTTCTTTAGACGCCCGCTCACGCGTTCTTTGGACGCCCGCTCACAAGATTCTTTAGACGCCCGCTCACAAGGTTTTTAGGACATCCTCTCACAACGTTCGGAAAACGCCCGCTCACAAGGTTCTTAGGACGCCCCTTCACAAGGTTCTTAGGACGCCCGCTCACGCGTTCTTTGGACGCCCGCTCACGCGTTCTTTGGACGCCCGCTCATGCGTTCTTTGGACTCCCACTCACAAGGTTCTTAGGACTCCCGCTCACCACTTACTTTAGACGCTCGCTCACAATATTCTTTAGATACTAGCCTCAATGTGAGCTCTGTATTGTCTTAGTAACTTAGCTGCTAGAGCAGTAGCCATCGAATCACACTCGCGTGACATCAGTCCGGCGACGTTGGCGTGGCGCGGGCGCTGCTAGCGGCCGGCGCCGACCCGGGCCGCGCCGCCAAGCACAACATCACGCCGCTGCACGTGGCCAGCAAGTGGGGGCAGCTGGCCATGGCCGACCTGCTCGTGGAGAACGGTGGGTGGAGATGGAGACAAGCTGATAAAGATCTTGAGACGCGCTGAAGTTCTTCCACTGCGCGCGCTAAAGACGCCCGCTCACATCGTTCTTAAAACGCTTGCTCTGAACTTTCTTAGGACGCCCGCTCACGCGTTCTTTGGACGCCCGCTCACGCGTTCTTTGGACGCCCGCTCACAAGGTACTTAGGACGCCCGCTCACGCGTTCTTTGGACGCCCGCTCACGCGTTCTCTGGACTCCCGCTCACGCGTTCTTTGGACGCCCGCTCACAAGGTTCTTAGGACGCCCGCTCACAAGGTTCTTAGGACGCCCGCTCACATTGCTCTTAAAACGCCCACTAACAACGTTCTTTAGATACTACCCTCAATGGGAAAAAGAGCTCAATATTGTCTTAGTAACTTCACTCAGAGCAGTGGCTATTGAATCACACTCGCGTGACATCAGTCCGGCGCAGTGGGCGTGGCGCGGGCGCTGCTGGCGGCCGGCGCCGACCCGGGCCGCGCCGCCAAGCACAACATCACGCCGCTGCACGTGGCCAGCAAGTGGGGGCAGCTGGCCATGGCCGACCTGCTCGTGGAGAACGGTGGGTGGAGATGAGACGCGCTGATAAAGATCTTGAGACGCGTGGTTGGTTTGCGCGCGCTAAAGACGCTCGCTCACATCGTTCTTAAAACGCTCGCTCTGAACTTTCTTAAAACGCCCGCTCACGCGTTCTTTGGACTCCCGCTCACGCGTTCTTTAGACGCCCGCTCACGCGTTCTTTGGACGCCCGCTCACAAGATTCTTTAGACGCCCGCTCACAAGGTTTTTAGGACATCCTCTCACAACGTTCGGAAAACGCCCGCTCACAAGGTTCTTAGGACGCCCCTTCACAAGGTTCTTAGGACGCCCGCTCACGCGTTCTTTGGACGCCCGCTCACGCGTTCTTTGGACGCCCGCTCATGCGTTCTTTGGACTCCCACTCACAAGGTTCTTAGGACTCCCGCTCACCACTTACTTTAGACGCTCGCTCACAATATTCTTTAGATACTAGCCTCAATGTGAGCTCTGTATTGTCTTAGTAACTTAGCTGCTAGAGCAGTAGCCATCGAATCACACTCGCGTCCCATCAGTCCGGCGTAGTGGGCGTGGCGCGGGCGCTGCTGGCGGCCGGCGCCGACCCGGGCCGCGCCGCCAAGCACAACATCACGCCGCTGCACGTGGCCAGCAAGTGGGGGCAGCTGGCCATGGCCGACCTGCTCGTGGAGAACGGTGGGTGGAGATGGGGACAAGAGCTGATAAAGATTTTGAGCAACATTGTTCTTAGGACGCCCGCTCACGCGTTCTTTGGACTCCCGCTCACGCGTTCTTTGAACGCCCGCTCACAAGGTTCTTAGGACGCTCGCTCACAAGGTTCTTAGGACGCCCGCTCACAAGCTTCTTAGGACGCCCGCTCACAAGGTCCTTTAGATACTAGCCTCAATGGGAATTAGAGCTCTGTATTGTCTTAGTAACTTAGCTGTTAGAGCAGTCGCCATTGAATCACACTCGCGTCCCATCAGTCCGGCGTAGTGGGCGTGGCGCGGGCGCTGCTGGCGGCCGGCGCCGACCCGGGCCGCGCCGCCAAGCACAACATCACGCCGCTGCACGTGGCCAGCAAGTGGGGGCAGCTGGCCATGGCCGACCTGCTCGTGGAGAACGGTGGGTGGAGATGGAGACGAGCTGATAAAGAACTTGAGACGGGCGTAACGTTCTTGAGACGCCCGCTCACGCGTTCTTTGGACGCCCGCTCACAAGGTTCTTAGGACACTCGCTCACAAGTTTCTTAGAACGCCCGCTCACAAGGTTCTCAAGACGTCCGCTCACATCGTTCTTAAAACGCTCGCTCTGAACTTTCTTAAAACGCCCGCTCACGCGTTCTTTGGACTCCCGCTCACGCGTTCTTTAGACGCCCGCTCACGCGTTCTTTGGACGCCCGCTCACAAGATTCTTTAGACGCCCGCTCACAAGGTTTTTAGGACGTCCTCTCACAACGTTCGGAAAACGCCCGCTCACTAGGTTCTTAGGACGCCCCTTCACAAGGTTCTTAGGACGCCCGCTCACGCGTTCTTTGGACGCCCGCTCACAAGGTTCCTAGGACGCCCGCTCACAAGGTTCTTAGGACGCCCGCTCACAACGCTCTTTAGACACTCGCTCACTGGGCTCTTAAGGCTGCTTATAATATTCTTTAGATACTAGCCTCAATGGGAACTAGAGCTATGATTTATTGTCTTAGTAACTTAGCTGCTAGAGCAGTCGCCATTGAATCCCACTCGCGTCCCATCAGTCCGGCGACGTGGGTGTGGCGCGGGCGCTGCTGGCGGCCGGCGCCGACCCGGGCCGCGCCGCCAAGCACAACATCACGCCGCTGCACGTGGCCAGCAAGTGGGGGCAGGTGGCCATGGCCGACCTGCTCGTGGAGAACGGTGGGTGGAGATGGAGACGAGCTGATAATGTTTTTAAGACGCGCCGCTCAAGTTCATCTGCTTCGCGCGCTAAAAACGCCCGCTGACGTTCTTTAGACGCTCGCTCCGAACTTTCTAAAAACGCCCGCTCACAAGGTTCTTAGGACGCCCGCTCACGCGTCCTTTGGATGCCCGCTCACGCGTTCTTAGGACGCCCGCTCACGCGTTTTTTGGACGCCCGCTCACGCGGTCTTTGGACGCCCGCTCACGCGTTCTTTGGACTCCCGCTCACGCATTCTTTGGACGCCCGCTCACGCATACTTTGGACGCCCGCTCACGTTCTTTAGACGCTCGCTCCGAAATTTCTTGAAACGCCCGCTCACAAGGTTTTTAGGACGCCCTTTCACAAGATTCTTAGGACGCCGTCTCACGAGGTTCTAAGGACGCCTGTTCACAAGGTTCTTCAGACGCCCGCTCACAAGTTTCTTAGGACGCCCGTTCACGCGTTCTTTGGAAGCCCACTCACGCGTTCTTTAGACGCTCGCTCACAATATCCTTTAGGTAATATCCTCAATGGGAACTAAGAGCTCTGTATTGTCTTAGTAATTTAGCTGTTAGAGCAGTCGCCATTGAATCCCACTCGCGTGACATCAGTCCGGCAACGTGGGCGTAGCGCGGGCGCTGCTGGCGGCCGGCGCCGACCCGGGCCGCGCCGCCAAGCACAACATCACGCCGCTGCACGTGGCCAGCAAGTGGGGGCAGCTGGCCATGGCCGACCTGCTCGTGGAGAACGGTGCGTGGAGATGGGGACGAGCTGATAAAGATCTTGAGCAACATTGTTCTTGAGACGCCTGCACGCACTGTTCTTTGAACGCCCTCTCACGTTCTTCAAACGCCCGCTCATGCGTTCTTTGGACGCCCGCACACGCGTTCTTTGGACGCCCGCTCACAAGGTTCTTAGGACGCCCGCTCACAAGGTTCTTAGGACGCCCGCTCACGCGTTCTTTGGACGCCCGCTTACAAGGTTATTAGGACGCCCGCTCACGCGTTCTTTAAACGCCCGCTCACGCGTTCTTTGGACGCCCGCTCACATGGTTCTTACGACGCCCGCTCACAAGGTTCTTTAGATACTAGACTTCATGGAAACTAGAGTATTGTATTGTCTTAGTAGTAGCTGCTAGAGCAGTCGCTATTAAATCACACTCGCGTCCCATCAGTCCGGCGTAGTGGGCGTGGCGCGGGCGCTGCTGGCGGCCGGCGCCGACCCGGGCCGCGCCGCCAAGCACAACATCACGCCGCTGCACGTGGCCAGCAAGTGGGGGCAGCTGGCCATGGCCGACCTGCTCGTGGAGAACGGTGGGTGGAGATGGAGACAAGCTGATAAAGATCTTGAGACGCCCGCTCACAAGGTTCTTAGGACGCCCGCTCACAAGGTTCTTTAGATACCCGCTCACAACAGTGAGCGTAGTTTCAAGTCGTTCTTGAGACGCAAGCGGGTTGTTTCCGAGAAGCTTGCTCACATCTTGACAATCACTCAAATGACCGCTTCTTTACTTACGCTAGAGGAAAGTCGATATTGTATTTCAACCTCCTCCTATATTCTTCTGATTAAGGGTCTGGTGGATTCCAAAACATTCAGGTATCCCCATAGGACTACTCAACCTTCATTGGATGGTTTCATCGTCAAAAATGTGTGTAATTTAATGTACTATGTATGTAAGTATGTGTACGCGGAATTCTAATCAAGAACATGGTCAAAATACTTCAAATATCTGTGTTTCCTATTCTATGTATTCAAGACTTAACCCTAAACTATATTAACCAATTTGTCCCCAGGCGCCAACATAGCGGCAGTGACGCGGGACGGACTCACGCCCCTGCACTGCGCGGCGCGGTCGGGACACAGCAACGTGGTGTCCCGCCTCCTACAGCATGGGGCCCCCATCACTAGCAAAACAAAGGTACCTACTTTCTTCTATCGTAATACTAGAAGTTTTCTCACATTCCTTTAAAAATTTGTTGACTAGATAGGTTCCAGCCATAAGTGGATTTAAGATTGCTTGATTTGTGCAAAGCGGAGAGGCGTAGTATCAGAATACTGTCCCGAAGCAGTGGTAGGTATGTCAAAGCGCTTTAAATCCTTACGAGTTCTAAAGTTATGATTGTACCTATCTAACTAAAATTCTGCGTACTATGTGCCCTGCCCATTGCCACTTCAGCTTGCTAATCCGTCGGGCTATGTCAGCGACAGCGACTTTAGTTCGTTTACGGATCTTCTCATTTCTGATTCGATCTCGTAAAGGAACACTTAGCAGGGCAGGGCACATAGCACGCAGAACTGACGGCCGATGGGGCAGCAAGGTTTTGGAGTGGAGGCCGCGTACCGGAAAACGCAGCGTGGGACGGCCACCCACAAAGTGGACCAACGACATCATAAAGGTAGCAGGAAGGTGCTGGACGCAGGCCGCTACCAACCGGGCAACAAGGAAAGCATTGGGGGAGTTAAGCAGTGGACGTCGACGGACGAAAGATTTTTACATTCCTCTCTTTGTTTTGCTATCATGCGAGTAAACCCCTTTCCTTTCATCTTTTCCAGAACGGCCTTACCCCTCTCCACATGTCCGTTCAAGGCGAACACGTGGAGACGGCCAAGGTACTTCTCACAGAGGGCGCCCCCATCGATGACGTCACTGTCGACTACCTCACAGCGTTGCACGTCGCGGCCCATTGTGGACACGTCAAGGTAAAGTGAACTCTATTTTGTATGGTGTAAAGATGATTATGGCTTGGTGAATAAGTGGAGACGGCCAAGGTGCTGCTCATAGAGAGCGCCCCCATCGATGACGTCACCGTTGACTACGTCACAGCGTTGCACGTCGCGGCACATTGTGGACACGTCAAGGTAAAGTGAACTCTATTTTGTATGGTGTAAAGATGATTATGGCTTGGTGTATAAGTGGAGACGGCCAAGGTGCTGCTCACAGAGGGCGCCCCCATCGATGACGTCACTGTTGACTACCTCACAGCGTGGCACGTCGCGGCACATTGTGGACACGTCAAGGTAAAGTGAACTCTATTTTGTATGGTGTAAAGATGATTGTGGCTTGGCAAATAAGTGGAGACGGCCAAGGTACTTCTCACAGAGGGCGCCCCCATCGATGACGTCACCGTTGACTACCTCACAGCGTTGCACGTCGCGGCACATTGTGGACACGTCAAGGTAAAGTGAACTCTATTTTGTATGGTGCAAAGATAATTATGGCTTGACGAATAAGTGGAGACGGCCAAGGTACTGCTCACAGAGGGCGCCCCCATCGATGACGTCACCTTTGACTACCTCACAGCGTTGCACGTCGCGGCACATTGTGGACACGTCAAGGTAAAGTTAACTCTATTTTGTATGGTGTAAAGATGATTATAGCTTGGTGTATAAGTGGAGACGGCCAAGGTACTTCTCACAGAGGGCGCCCCCATCGATGACGTCACCGTTGATTACCTCACAGCGTTGCACGTCGTGGCACATTGTGGACACGTCAAGGTAAAGTGAACTCTATTTCGAATCACAAAGTTGATTGTGGCATGATGGCTCACAAAAGGTGCTCCCATTTATGACGTCACTGTCGAGTCTGTCGACTATCTTACTGCGTTATATCTCGCAGTTCATCTACATATGTAGTGAACTCTATAAATGACAAAGAGCATAATTTTGGCGATTGGCGAACTGCCTCCCAATCCAACCCTATAGCGTTTTGTTTGAGAGACTGGTACCTAAGATAAGTTTTATAGAAACCCCTAAGTTGGAAAAATAAGTAAATGCTCGAAATTTTCAGGTTGCAAAGCTTCTTCTAGACCGAAACGCAGACGCGAACGCGCGAGCACTAAACGGCTTCACGCCACTTCACATCGCCTGCAAGAAGAACCGGCTGAAAGTCGTCGAGCTTCTGCTCAAATATGGAGCTAGTGAGTACCTACTTACTTACGACCTGTAATTGAAATGTAACTGAACAGCTTAATTATTTAAAACCCTTTTATATACCTATGTATATGCTGAAATAAGAGATCTGAATCTGTACAATTTTATTTTATAAAATGACCGTAGTTAAGCTCTTTAAAATACATGGTAACTAAAAAAACGACGCCGCGACGTCTACTTACGGCTTATGTTGTTAGCTATACTAAATTTTCAAAAACAAACGGCGAACAAACCTCTTTTCCACAGTGCCAGCCGCGTGCTCAACCGGGCCCGGCGTATCTCCGAAATGCAGTTTGCTTGTGAAGTATTAGCACATATTGATGAGAAAGACCATAGTTCCATAGGGGCTGGATCCCGCACTCATTAGATTCACTTGATTTTGGAAATTGACAAACGCTTATGTGGTTGCCGAATTAAAGAACACACCGCTGTTGCGCACGGGCGTCCTTCCGAACTCAAAACTCTTGCGTCACTGGGGGGCGTCGCAATCGCAATCGCGAGCCTCGCTCCATAGGATTGGAAAGAATGTTGCCAGTTTGTGATTAAAAAATGCAATTAAGAAAAGAGCAAATTCCTTCCAGTTTGTGTTGTTTTATCTTAAAAACTAAAATTAAGAAACTAATAAATATATTTCGGTACGAAACATACCGCTCACCTTAAAAGTACCGAGTATCTTTTAACAAGACAAAACCTATGATAAGAAACTTACAAGTATCTAAGCTATTTGTAGAGTGAAACCTAACTATAAACCTAAAACTACTCTAGCTTAACTTAGATGCAAAACGTACCTACTCCCTACTCAACAGGAAGAGGACAAATCTTAACTACAGCTCGTTTGAAGAACGACTGTCCAATTTGTAAAGTAACGACCCGACAGATCCCGTCAGGACCTGGGTGTAAGGCGTGAACACGCGCAAGTCTCCACTGCAAGGGAGGAACGTTGTCTTCGCGTAACACCACAATCATGCCCTCACGTATCGGGGCACCGCGATTACTAAACCACTTGGTTGCTTGTTGAATATGATGTAAATACTCAAGACTCCATCTCTTCCAAAAATGTTGAGTGGACTGTTGGATGAGACGCCATCTTACTAAGCGGCTAGGATTCTCATCCACTAAAGAAATGTCAGGAATTGACGTTAAGGGCTCACCTATTAAAAAATGTGATGGAGTCAAAGGGAGAGGATCCCTTGAGTCTGCACTTAAAACACAAAGTGGGCGCGAATTGAGAATCGCCTCTATTTGACATAAGAGCGTATGCATCTCGTCATATGTCAAAGTTCGTGTGCCGACCACACGATGAAAATGATGCTTAAAGCTTTTAACACCCGCTTCGAATAGTCCACCAAAATGACTAGCGTATGGGGGTTGAAAATGCCAAGTGATGCCTTGACCAAGAACCTTTGAATTGAGCGTAGTTTGTACTACGTCATTACGCAAGAAACTATACAATTCCGTAAGATACCTATCGCATCCCACGAAATTCTTTCCACAGTCTGAATAAATATCGGTACACAAACCGCGTCGCGAAACAAAACGCCTAAGTGTAGCTAAAAACGCTTCTGTGGAAAGCTCCGAAACAATCTCTAAATGTATAGCCTTAACGCTCATACATACGAAAACTGCTACATAACATTTAACTATTTTAGCGTTACGAACCTTATTTGCCCGAACGTAAAATGGACCTGCGAAATCTACCGAAGTTTTTATGAATGGTCTGGCCGGTCGCAAGCGAGCTACGGGCAACAAACCCATTGACGGCTGCGTGTGCGCGGGGCGCGTACGAACACAACGGACGCATCGATGAATGCGTTGGCGGATGACGTCACGACTTGATAATATCCAATACTTTTGTAAAAGTGTATATTGGGTGCTTTGAGCCCCACTGTGCAAGTTTGAAACGTGAATAAAGTCAATTAGTAAATAAGTTAAAGGATGTTTTTTAGGTAAAATCAATTGATGTTTTGACTCAAAAGATAAAAGCGATTTATGAATTCTACCGCCAACGCGAAGCAACTTGTTTGAATCTATAAAAGGATTAAGACGTTTTAATTGATTTGATGGTGATTGCCCATTACAAATCTTCAAAATATCATCATTGAAAACTGAATGTTGAACAACTCGTATAAGTCGATTCAAAGCGAAATTATACTCTGATACAGTAATGTGTTTTGAACTAGAAATATTGACCTTTCTACACTTGTGATAGAAACGAAATATCAAAGCCGTAACACGAACAAGTCTACCGAGTGAAGAAAAACGTGAAATAATTTCTACGTCCTCGTTTGGAGTAGAAGAACTCGAACACAACACAACATTACGCTTTTCTTCATCAGTAGGAAGAACAGGCTTTGGAACAGGCCACATACTTTCATCCTCGCTCAACCAGCGAGGCCCATGAAACCACATCTCATGGTGCAAGAAAGCAGCGGGTAACATGCCGCGCGAAGCAGCGTCCGCGGGGTTGTCGGCCGACGGGACGTGCCGCCAACAATCCGCGGGGACAATATTCAATATCTCCGTAGTACGGTTTGAAACAAATGTTTTCCATTCATGGGGCGGTGAACGCAACCATGCTAAAACAATACTTGAATCCGACCAAGTATAAATTTGATCACTTTGTATTTTATCACTATAATTTTGTAACACCTTTTTAATAAGTTGTGATAACAAAACACCTCCCATCAGTTCGAGACGGGGAATAGATACGCGACGCGTAGGCGCGACGCGTGTCTTCGCTAACAATAAGGACACGCACACACTACCATCCTCGCGCTGCGCGCGGAGATAAACACATGCTGCGTATGCCTTTTCGGAGGCGTCTGAAAAGCCGTGAAGCTGTAATTTACAATTTTGAGGGAAAACATGACGCGGAAAGCTAATTTTAGATAACAGTGGAAGCTGACTTGTAAAGCTAGCCCACGAATCGACTATGTCTTGTGGTGGGGTTTCGTCCCAGTCCACAGAAGAAATCCACAATAATTGAATTAAATGTTTTGCAAATAAAGTCACTGGAGATAAAAGACCGAGAGGGTCGTAAATACGTGCAATTTCTGAAAGAATGGACCTCTTTGTACATTTTTCGGAGTAACTTTTCACACTGAAACCAAAAGTATCTAAGTTAGGGTCCCACTGCATACCTAGGACCTTAGTGGATGAGTCATTCTCCATGTGTGCGAAGGGCACACTTTCGCACCGCTCACCATGAGAAACTGTCGGCTGAGAACCGAGAAGTAAGGCGGGAGAATTACTATGCCACTTGTGCAACTCAAAACCTGCGGATTGACAAATACCTATCAACTCTTGTTGTAGGGCGAGAGCCCGTGACTCATCACTTTCACCCGATACGACATCGTCTACAAATACGTCGCGCATGAGGACCTGCGATGCGCGCGGGAAGCGTGCGGCCTCGTCATGAGCGAGCTGCTGAATGGTGCGAAGAGCAAGATAGGGCGATGAGCTAACTCCAAAGGTCACAGTGCAAAGTCTATAATCGCGTAGGGGCTCCTCGGGCGAGGTGCGCCACACTATACGCTGAAAATCCCTATCCGATTCACGAATCATAATGTTACGATACATTTGTTTGATATCAGCTGTGAAAGCAATTAAATGAATGCGAAATTTTAATAACACATCAACAATATCTAAATGAAGCTTTGGACCAATTAACAAATTGTCGTTTAGAGAAAAACCGTTTGTAGTCTTAGAGCTTGCGTCGTAAACTACTCTGGTTTTGGTGGTTTCACTAGATTCTTTGACCACGGCGTGGTGCGGTATATAATAGTTACCACCTGCAGCTGCTGGACTATCGACGGGCTCCATGTGGCCGAGCTCTAAGTACTCCTGGAGGCACGCGTGATAATCATGTTTGAGCTGCGAATTGCGCTCGAGTTTGTACTCTAATTTACGAAATCTAGAAATAGCAATATCCCGCGACTCGCCGAGGGGCGGTGCGTCAGGTTTGAAGGGAAGAGCGACCACGTATCGCCCACACTCATTACGCGTATGCGTGTTATCAAAAAAAGATTGACACAAAAGTTCATCAGGAGTGAGAGACTTTTGTTCAGAAATTGTTTCTAATTCCCAAAATCGCTGGAGGTCAAAGTCGTCGTTAACAGAGCTGTGACACACCTGGACCGGAAGAGAAACCTCAGTCGATGAATTCAAATCGAGTTTACCCAACAATAAATAACCAAAAATACTATTCATAGCAATTGGTGAACCTGGTAGACCCGTGATTGTGTTATGTAATAAAATTTGCGGAATAATGTCAGCACCTAAAAGCATTTCCACTGGTTGTGGTGTATGAAAACTCGGATCAGCTAAAGTTAAGTTTTGAATATGAGACCACCCTGTATAAGGTAATTGACAAGTAGGCATTTGTGTTGTAATTAATTTGGGCAAAATCAATGCATCAACATGAATCGAAGGTTGCGATTGATTTCTAGGCGCAATGAAGAAAGAAGCCACTCCCTTAGGATAAACCGGTTTGTTATTATTTATTCCATAAACTTGCGGAACGTTCACACGTCTACGTGAAATACCTAAACGTTGTGCACACGCTTCCGAAATGAAAGTAGCCTGGCTGCCCGTATCAATTAAACAGCGCACGGTTGATAACTTGTGATCATCAATATAAACATCGACAAGTGCCGTAGACAATAACACCGTACTCGTACGCACAATAGAATCGTTTTCCTTATCTCGAGTTGACGTTAAAGTTAGCTGGGCATCAGTCGTAGAAACAGAGACAACATTATTACACTCCGCCGTGATCGGGAGCGGGACGGACTGATTAGTACCGCTACTCGGATCGAACGCTTTGTTTACATTATTGTCAAAATGAATTAATGTGTGATGGCGCTTCTGACAATTCCTACACGAAAAATTGGATTTACATTGGCTCACGTTATGGCCGAGATGTAAACAATTGTAACAAACACTTTTGTTTTTAATAAAAGAAAATCGATCTTTTATTGAAAGATTCAAAAACTTAGAACATTTCGTCAACGTATGTTGAGCATCACATAACGAACAATGTGCCTTATCGCTATGCCGATTAGGCTGAGTATTGCCTGACACGTCAGAGGATTGCGGCGCGAAGTTCGCCGCGAAGGCTTGTCGATGACCGGCGGCCATATTGCCGCTAGGGGGCGCCGCTCGCGAGCTAGACTGTGAGCTAAATCTACCGCCTTTATTGTTAATAATTTTACTCGACTGCCCGAAATTATCGTTAGAAAACTCCTCAGCGACAAGTTCACGCTCTAAAAATGAAATGAATGTGTTGACCTCTGGAATGTCTGAAGGTGAACACAATGATAACTCGAATTGCTTACGAACAGATGCGGGAATTTTACGTAGTAAAATGTGTAACAAAACGAAACTCCATTCACTGGTGGGAAACTTCATTACTTCAAGAGGTTTAATGTTTTCTTGGAATGTATTTAATAAGTTACGTAAATCACTCGTTGATTTTACGTTACAAGATGGAATGTTGAGTATTTTATCAAGATGATTCGAAGCTATGATTCTTTTGTTTTCATAACGTGAAGTTAATATTTGTATTGCTACGAAATAATTAGCATCAGTGATTGGAATGGACTTTATAAGGTTGAATGGTTCATTTTTTAACGTAAGAAGCAAATACCTAAACTTTTCCGCATCCGTGTAGGCAGTATTGTGGTGAACGAGAGAACAAAACAAATCGAAATATGAATTCCATTCTGTGCTTTCGCCAGAGAAACTGGGCAAAGGCAAAGTAGGTAATTTAGCATTACTAGAAAATTCTGAATTAGCAAAGGGACGACTCATTCGTCTGCTTTGCTCCTGACATTGTTTTAATTTATCTACTTGAGTGACAATTGCATAATATGAATCGTCGAAGTCGTTCCTAATTTTGATTTGTTCCTCTTTATTGAATGATTTAGATTTAATGAGAGACTTTTCGACTTTAGTTTGCAATTTGCTAAACTTTCTTTGAAGAGCTGACAAATCTTTGGTACGTGAAATGAATTTTTGAATATCTGTAGTTGCAAACTGTAATGTTCTCTTTAAATCGTCTAAAATTAAATCTCGCTCGAAAATATCCTGAACACATGAACTACTACTCTCGCTATTGGAATCTAATGAGGTCTTGGAATCATTTTCCACTTTCGATTGCGCCATTTTGCGTTACAAAGATGGTCGCACGTGGAATGAAAAATGTGGTACGTATGTACGCTAAAATTACGATAAAACTACACAATTGGAAGGAAAATGAAAATTCGGGTCGTAGGACCAACAAATAATATGTTAGCTATACTAAATTTTCAAAAACAAACGGCGAACAAACCTCTTTTCCACAGTGCCAGCCGCGTGCTCAACCGGGCCCGGCGTATCTCCGAAATGCAGTTTGCTTGTGAAGTATTAGCACATATTGATGAGAAAGACCATAGTTCCATAGGGGCTGGATCCCGCACTCATTAGATTCACTTGATTTTGGAAATTGACAAACGCTTATGTGGTTGCCGAATTAAAGAACACACCGCTGTTGCGCACGGGCGTCCTTCCGAACTCAAAACTCTTGCGTCACTGGGGGGCGTCGCAATCGCAATCGCGAGCCTCGCTCCATAGGATTGGAAAGAATGTTGCCAGTTTGTGATTAAAAAATGCAATTAAGAAAAGAGCAAATTCCTTCCAGTTTGTGTTGTTTTATCTTAAAAACTAAAATTAAGAAACTAATAAATATATTTCGGTACGAAACATATGTTTATACCTACTACTAATGCCCGTTTTCACCATTAATCCCTAATTTTTAAGTGACCCCTATGGTAACACATGACAGGAATTTTGTTTGCATAGGGGTTGTGCCGGTATGCACAATACTTAATCTCTTCATATCTTATCTTGATCACGTTGTGTCAGCAAATTTATCACGTATAGTGCTGATGCTGTGACGTCATTTACCTTTAATATATATCGTATAAATAGTCACGCAGTTCGCGTTAATAAACAGACATATAGCAGAGACTAATACCAACTGTTGTATCATTCATACGGTCCCCCAACATGGCACGTTGTTTCGTATGTGCATACCGGCGCATACCGGCACAGGGGTCACTTAAGAATTAAGGATTGATGGTGAAAATGGGCATAATACTCCTAGAACTTTCAAAGCGGGCTTCGACAAGCTTATCAAGAGCTGTCCGTTTAAGCAAGAGCTTTGGCTCTTATTAGTCTTGTGTTTCTTGCACCTTTTCAGTAAACCACGACAAGTAATTTCTGCATTCGTGGCAAGATTTCTGTGGGAGATTATTGAGACGAGATAACTTCTATGCAAAATAAGCTAAGATTTCTGGAAGGTCTTTGCAAGATTGGGGTCTCTAAGTAAAATAACTATTTACACTATTTAATTCTCCAGGCAAATCAGCGACCACGGAATCAGGCTTAACACCGCTCCACGTAGCAGCATTCATGGGTTGCATGAACGTGGCGCTGGTATTAGTTGGCGCGGGCGCGGCGGCCGACGCGGCCACGGCGCGCGGGGAGACGCCGCTGCACCTCGCGGCGCGCGCGCACCAGACCGACCTAGTGCGGGTGTTACTAAGAAACGGGGCTAAGGTAAGCTAGAGATAAGAACAGCTCAAGCTAGGTCCAACGCCATGCTAGTTCTAGCAAGCTAGCGCCATGCTAGTTCTAGCAAGCTAGCGCCATGCTAGTTCTAGCAAGCTAGCGCCATGCTAGTTCTAGCAAGCCAGCGCCATGCTAGTTCTAGCAAGCCAGCGCCATGCTAGTTCTAGCTAGCTAGCGCCATGCTAGTTTTAGCAAGCTAGCGCCATGCTAGTTTCAGCAAGCTAGCGCTTTATTAGTTCCAGCAAGCTAGGTCCATCGCCAAGCTACAACCGGCGCCAAGCTACTTAGTTACTTCTCAAACCAAGTTAGGTTCAGGACCTAGACCTAGGTCCAGGGATAGGCTAGATCCTTGCACGCTGCACGTGGCCTTCATGGGCTGGAGCAAGAAGCTAGATCCCTGCAAGCTGCACGTGGCAGCTGCTAGGTTTAGGATCAAACTAGGTCTAGCTCCAAGGTAGGTCCAGCCGGATGCTGATCCAGCGCTGCTCTTGTTCCAACGCTAAGCTACTATGACTAGGTTTGGCGTCAAGTTAGGTTTAGGACGAAGCTAGGTCTAGCTCCAAGGTAGTAGCTTCCAGCGTCCATGGGCTGCATGAACGTGGCGCTGGTATTAGTTGGCGCGGGCGCGGCGGCCGACGCGGCCACGGCGCGCGGGGAGACGCCGCTGCACCTCGCGGCGCGCGCGCACCAGACCGACCTAGTGCGCGTGCTGCTGAGGAACGGGGCTAAGGTGGGTCTAGTGTCAAGCTAGGTCCAACGCCACGCTAGGTCCAACGCCACGCTATGTCCAACGCCACGCTAGGTCCAACGCCATGCTAGCTCCAGCAAAAGCTGGGTCTAACTAGATCCAGTGTCAAGCTGCGTTTAGGTCCGACGTCAAGCTAGATGCAACGCTTACCAAGGTCTAGGTACATCAACAAGCTCGGTCCAGTATTAAGCTACGACCAGTGCCAAGCTAGCTCCAGGTCTGGCACCAAGCTAGGTCCACCCCGATGTTGATCCAGCGCTAATCTTCCTCCAACGCCAAGCTACTATAACTAGGTTTGGCGTCAAGATAGGTCCAACGCCACGCTGGGTCTAGCTCAAGCTGGGTCTAGATCCAGCGTCAAGCTAGGTCTGGGTCCGGCGTCAAACTAGATGCAACGCCTAGCATGGTCTAGGTCCAGCAACAAGCTAGGACCAGCACCAAGCTAGCTCTAGGTCTGGCAGCTATGTCAGCCCCGTGCTAGATCCAGCGCAAATCTTGCTCCAACGCCAAGCTACTATAACTAGGCTCGGCGTTAAGCTAGGTCTAGCTCCAAGATAGGTCCATGGCTGCATGTAGCAGCGTTCATGGGCTGCATGAACGTGGCGCTGGTGCTAGTTGGCGCGCACCAGACCGACCTGGTGCGGGTGTTGCTGAGGAACAGGGTTAAGGTGGGTCCAGTGCTAAGGTAGATGAAATGTCAAGCTAAGTTCAGCATTTAGTCAGACGGAACGCCAATATAGACTAAGCTAGGTCTAGGTTTAGAACTATGCTTGGTCTAGTGCCAAGCCTTGTCTTGGTCTGGCGTCAATCTAGATGCACATGGTGCGAGCGCATCAACTCGATCTCGAAGAATAAATGGCACCGTGGACTCATCTAAATATGTTGTCTTTTAGTCAAAATCAACAAGCTCTTAAGACTTTTAACAATCTCCTATAATCTGATCTACTTGTTACCAGGTGGAGGCACGAGCCCGCGAAGAACAGACACCGCTACACGTCGCAGCGAGACTCGGTCACGGCGACATCGCAGCGTTGTTGCTGCAACACGGCGCCGACGTCGCAGCTGCCACCAAGGACCACTACACGCCGTTGCACATCGCTGCTAAAGAAGGTACCATCATCATCATCATCATCACGAGCTGGTGGACTTAGTCGTCTATTAGACATTGTACCAAATATTCCATTACTTCTTGGTTGTCTTGATTTACACAATACAGCTGTCAAAAAAGGTATCATCATCAGTTCTTGGACATAGATATTTGGTAGGATTTTCGAGAGATTAGCTGAATATTCTGACGCTTATATTTCAGTGCAAATGCTCCTGCTCGCACCGCTAGATTCTCGTCTCGTCTAGGTTCAAAACAATAGGGGATTGGACTCTGTTCATACCACGAAAAGTTGTTTTATCACGTATCCATTATTGTGATTAAACTTAATCATTATTTATCTTCTCCCCAGGCAAAGAAGAAGTCGCCTCCATCCTGCTCGATCACAACGCGCCAATCGAAGCAGAGACTCGTAAAGGCTTCACTCCACTACATCTAGCGGCTAAGTACGGAGATATGGGCGTGGCCAGACTACTCTTAGCGCGAGGAGCGCAGCCCGACGCGCCAGGCAAATCTCACATCACTCCGCTACACATGGCCACGTATTACGGACACCCGGATATAGCGCTGCTTTTGCTGGACAAAGGTATTTAGATTTATTGACTGTCAATTTTTTTAAGTTAGAAAAACATTTGGTGCGATTACGCGAATTAGAATTTTTATGTTTTAGTAGTTTTTGTTTGTAGTTAAGTCACGTTACTTAAACGTAACGTAAACTTAACCCTGGGTTCACAAGTAAAAATTGTGGAAGAAGTTTTGTATTAGGTCAAAAAATTTGAACCAAGGTTCAAAATAAGAAAAAATTCTTGAACAATTTCCAATGCACATTTATTTCTTAAACTTTATCACTCAAACACTAATATGCTAGACTAGATTTTACGCACTTATAACGTAGAAATGGAGAAGTTTCATGGTGATGTAACTTTCATACTTAACAAAGCAACGATTGAGAGATCAATGAGTGAAAGTTTTTTTTTATTTAAATACTGAGTATTTCATTGCGCAAAGATTTTTTGAGACAAAAAAAAATTAGCTAAGCACCAGAAGCACTACTTTCCTGAAAACTTTTATCGATGCTGCGCGATAAGCAAAATCATCGACAATATTTTATCATGGCGCGCATCCTAGTCCGGCTGATCAGTAAGGGTTGTTACATGTTGAGCCATTGAATCTTCTCCATTAACCGTAGCAATGTGCCATGTTTTATGTTTGTGTAAGCTAGCGGTTGTGTTGTAGGAGCGTCGCCGCACTCCTTGGCCAAGAACGGCCACTCGGCGCTGCACATCGCTTGCCGGCACAACCACCCAGATATCGCGTTCGCTCTGCTAGAGCACGGTGAGTTTATCAACCGACTTCAAAAAAGGAGGAGGTTCTCAATTCGACCCGTATGTTTTTTTTTTTTTTTTTTTCTATGTTTGTTACGCGATAACTCCGCCAATTATGAACCGATTTGAACAAATCTTTTTTCGGCGTATAGGTAATACCTCAAGGGTGGTCCCATTTAAATTTAATAATAGAAAAAACAACCCCCAAGGGTGGAAAATTGGGGATGAACTTTTTTATACGCAATATCTCCGCCGATTATAAATCAATTTGAACGATAATTTTTTTGTTGAATCGGTATTATCAAAAGGGTGGTTTCATGAGAATTTGAAGAAAATATTTCACCCCCAAGGGTGGAAAATTGGGGATGAACTTTTTGATACGCAATATTTTTAATTTTTAGTTTTTTTTTGTGTTCACGCATTTGAAGTCGGTTTTATTTTTTTAAAAAGTTAATTATTACATTACACTCACACTATAATGCTTCAACCACACCAACGCGTACAGATCGCCATCGCCGGCTTGATCATTTAAGCCAGTGGTTCCTAACCTTTTCAATGTCACTACCCCTGTGAACAAGTATGAGAATTGAGTTTACCCCCTAGCTAATTTAAAATAGTTGAAACCACAATAATCTCGGCGGTCTCCTGCGGCTCTACAGAATCTAAGAATTTCGTGGTGGAAGTAAATTTGCCCATCGTAAAATGTCTCTGTAACCGAAGGCAATTTTTTGCTAAATAAGTTTGGCACGGCCTATAACGTACTATTATTTTGTTTATTGATTGACGGAGCCACTGATTTAAGCCAATGACAGGTCGCGCGACCCATGACAATCCGCGCGACCTGTCATTGGCCTATGATCGCGCCGGCGATGGCGATCTGCACGCGTTGGTTTGGTTAAAGCATTAATTCATTGTAAATAGTTTTGTCACTCGACGAATGTGGACTCCATTCGACACACACACAAACACGGCATCACACACCTGCCCTAAAGTAGTTGTAAATATAGTATACCCCGACGATACACTACCGATATATGTACATACATAATTATATCGTTAATCTGTACCTACATTCTGACTTTGTATGAACCGAATAAACTATTTTTCTTTCTTTCTTATGAAACCAGTGGCATCGATAGCTCAGTAATTTTAGTTTTATCAAAACAGTATTCGAGAATACCTACGCTAAAAATATTTTCTACAGCCAGGCTGTACAATAGTAGACAACTGATCCACACTCCTACGGCAGAAGTTTCAATTAACTTTTTTCCGTCACAATCAGTTTAATTTGAAAAACAATCTACACCTCGCCTCCCTATCTGCACGACACGGCAGGCTTTTGTGTATGTGTTACATGTTTAAACTTAATCTTCAAGCCTTATAAACTGAAAATTCTAATAAATAAATATTCTGGAAATCAAGACAAGTTACTGAATATCGCGCAATATAGTCTGGCTAAAACCCATGAGGTCTAATGAAGGTCATCCCAAATCACTACACACGATTTAAAAGACTTCAAGATTGAGAAAGTAGCTGAACTAAACCTTTCTTCTCTGTTCTCTTAGATGCCGACCCTGGAGTTAAGTCAAAGGCAGGGTTCACACCACTGCACATGGCAGCCCAGGAAGGTCATGAGGACTGCGTGGAGATGCTCATCGAGCGAGGGGCTGATGTCAACGTACCTGCCAATAACGGTAAACAATATTGCGCACTATATCAACTATATTGCGTAGATATAAAATTAGGCTGAGTTGCACCGACTTCTTTAACATGACAGATTTTTGACGTTTGTTTAAAGTTAAATTAAGATAGTGCAACTCAGTAATTTTGTTTTTATCTACTCAGTAACTCTGGCGCAGTTCTTTGAATACTTTTTGAAGAATATAACGGTCAATGCCGAGATAATTGTGAAAGAAAACCAATTGTAGTTACGCAATAAACCATAAAAATTATGGCACTCGGTCATTAAACAGGATAATGATTTTACCATTGAACTAGTTGCATTAAAATAAAACTTATTATGTTATTTATATCACTAATCAGATTGGAAAACTGACTGGCTTTAAGAGACTCATTAAACATAACCAGACAAGTTTATTATCATATAATTTTATTGTCATTAAAGTGTCCTTTTATCATATTATATTTTTAATTTATAATCCAGGGGAATTATGCAGTGTACAGTGGCACTACAGTAGAAATTAACTTTCCGATCAGTCAATAATAGCAGCTTTTTTCAGGTCTAACACCCGTACACCTAGCAGCCTCCGAAGGTCGCACAGCAGTTCTGAAGTCTCTATTAGCTGCTGGCGGTCACTGCAACGCGCGAACTAGAGATGGCTACACTCCTTTACATGCTGCAGCTCATCATGGTCACCATGCCGCGGCCAGGGCGCTTATAGAGGCAGAGGCTGACGTCACTGCGAGGGCAGCTCACGGGTAAGTTGGGAGTAATAGCTGTATAAGTGACCAGTAGCAGGATGGCTGTATATGCAGCTAGTAACTGCTGGTGGTCTCTGCAACGCGCGGACTAGAGATTGCTACACTCCTTTACATGCTGCAACTCACCATGGGCACCATGCCGCGGCCAGGGCGCTTATAGAAGCAGATGCTGACGTCACTGCGAGGGCAGCTCACGGGTAAGTTAAGATAAGACTGTATATCAGTCCCTAGTAACTGCACTAGCTAGTAACGTGTTGTTTCTCAGAACCAAGAAAGTACCGGTAATCATCGTAGAGTTTTCTATCATGCTGCAGCATCGCCAAGAGCAGTTTTTAATTAAATTAGAAATAAATGCAGTATAAGAGCTATATATCAGGTGGCTGAAGCCAGCAGTAAAACTAAATACGCCCTATTTGTAAGAGCAAAGGCTACAAACTGAAAACTAAAGTAAAAGAGGGAAATAACACGCCTCTTTCGTTTCATGACACCGTTACTATTATGAATGATATCGTGATAACCGTCTGTCTTCCTTTTCTAACAGCTGATTATCATAGAATTTAAAAAATATTTTTTATTGTTTTGTTCAGGTTCACGCCTCTGCACCAAGCCGCTCAGCAAGGACATACGCTCATCATCCAGCTGCTACTCAAGAACAATGCAGACCCGAATGCGTTGTCAGCTGTGAGTATCATCTTAAAATACTATTTTGTAATATTATTATTATAAAAAATATAGTAATAACAACATTATTACTATAAATAGTGACTTGTAACTTAACACTGTTTTTGTCTCGTAGGCTGGGTTGCTCCATCTTAATTTGACTTTAACAAGCGTCAAAAATCTGTCAAACTCCATACAAAAAGCACCGGTTATCGTTATAGTTACCGTTGAAGTTAGGTGGTGCAACTGGTGACTGAGAGAGAGAGAGTGTATGAATGGTTAGACATTTTCGCGATGAGACATCACAATGATATTAAACAGATGGCCGCCTAATCTCATTGTTCGCTTACGGAATACAAATTCAAAACAAGTAAACGTTTTAAAGAAAGAAATATTATTTAATTACCTAACTTATCACTTTCGGATTAAAATGAAGCTTTTTTGTGTCTTGAATGTTTGGTTTTATATTATTCAATACTTTACCCAATTATTTATCTCTACTACTTGTTTCCCAACAGAACGGCCAAACAGCGTGCGCTATCGCCGATCGTCTAGGCTACATTAGCGCGGTGGAGGCGCTACGACCTGTCACCGAGAACACGCTCAGCCAAGCTGTTGGTGATACTGGTAAGTCTTATTTACATCTTCTAGTGCTTATTTATTACCTTTTTGAACCGTGTTTTGCCAGAGAAGAATAAGATTTCTTCAACTCTTCCCGTGGATGACGTAAGAGAGAGATAAATATCAAGCCTTTTGGGGAGTGTAGCCCATATCCTTTATTTACCTCCAGTAAATGACCTGGTGATGACAGGTGGAATTGAACTGTAAAGTTAACATGATTTGGAATCAATCACATTATATCGGTAGAAAATACTCAAAGACAAATAAAGTCGATGTTCTCCGATGTTAGTGAGCAACTTTTTTATTTGTTATTATGAAATCAGCGCGGACGAGTTGAGAGATTGAAATAGTTTCTACGTATTACATTACATTATGTTGCAAAGCATTCTAAATAATCATAATTTGAACAATCCTTTACAATATTGCACTTGAACGTGCAATACCAGTCTCACAAATAAGCCCGATGTTTGATGTGCGCGAGTTTGTTCGGTTGCGCAACTAAATATAATGATATCCCTCAAAGCGAGCATAAATTGGCCTCTGGAAGTGTGCCAGCGAGTCAGTACAGTCGGCTACATAAGTACGTGTATTTTATATGATTTTTAATTTGTTTAAGGATACACATTTGGCAGTGTGTGTTAGAGGCAAAGGAACTAATTGTTGTCTGTCTACATTGATCAGACAAAATACTGACTTATAAAGTATGTGGATCGTTTTACGATTTTCTAAGCCTATAATTTTATAGACTTGAAACCCGCCTAAATCTACCAAAATACCTACAAGATATTGATAAGAAGATAATTTCCTAAAACTTGTGAGTTAAGTTTTTATAACTTGTATTTCGGGTAGGTATTTTCGAGACAACAGGAATAGTTCTATATTCATTTTATAGTATATCTCATGAGAGGCACTGTACATATTGTTATTTAAAGTCAGTATTGCAATAGCAACATTGATATTTCTCAGAACTTTAGAGAAACTGCAGACATTTTTGTACACCACTGTACGTCTCCCGAGCTCAACTATTTTTAGTCACGGATATCGGGAGAAATAAAACACAAATTCGGAAATAGATGGCGGCTAGCTCCTTGTTATGACTGACTGTATTTATCGTCAGAAGGGTGAAAGGTGACTTGACGAAATCATTGATAATTTTAGTAGAGAAACAAGGAAGTAGGGACAAAAATTTTAGGTATGCCGATTACCCGAATGGTTGAAATTCTCTTACCATTTCGAAATTGTTTTTAAGAATAGGTTTCTAAGATTGTTTTATAAACAACATAGATAGATAGAGGGTCATTTCTTTTGCGTCAATCTCACAATCTCGACAGGGCATTTAGTAGGTTTAATGAATAAACCTACTCTATGTTTCATTCCATCTTAGAATCCTTCCTATATTATCTTACTATCACGATTGATATTGATATCAAACTCAAGTTTGGAAAAAATTATGAACAGCTCACGAGGATTATACTATTATCACCTTGGTGTAGTCCTTCAAGCACACCATAAAAATCAATTGTTACCATGGTCTCATGCACCATGGGTTCCACGGGACGCCATACTATTTTCTTTCTAAATAATTGCCTCCATAATAATTGGAAAGCTTGTTTATTCGGTTGCACCGTCATATATCAGCCTAATTTCCATTTCCCTAGCCAAAAACCCTTACAAACGAAACGAAACTTAAACAACAAACCACAGAGTCGGTTTTTAAACAATAACAGTTTCAATTAACTGCTTTCTCGTGTGGGCTACGTTTAACTTGGGAGATTATCTGATTTCGGCTTTGTTTACAATGTATTGTAACCTTGACACCGAGCACGACAAAAGGTTTCTGGGGCAGATGTTGAACGATATTGACCTTTAAGATCAAGGTGCTAAAGCGGGGCTTGTTACGTATTACGCGAGTGCGTGATACGGTTTGATCTTATCGGATTAAGGTGAGAAATGAAATTCCAAATTGGGGTTAATCTTTTAGAGTTTGTTTAATTTTATAACTTTAAAAGAACAAGTAAATAAGTCTAGTGTACTTTTACTGTATCTAGAGCGCTACGGACTTTCATATAAAAGCCATACATTTTCTGTAAATAGGCTCTTATAAAGCGCTTTTAAAGGTAAACCAACGACTTCATAAAGGTAGCAGGAAGGCGCTGGATGCAGGCCGCTACCAACCGGCCTTTGTGGAAATCACTCGGGGAGAAATATGTTCAGCAGTGGACGTTCTATGGCTGAAATGATGATGATGAAAGCGCTTTAAACCGTCCCAGTATTAATTTACCCATCTAAACTTCCGCACTATATTGCTTTCAGCGCTATTTCATCTACTGTGCGCTGAATCTCAATATCGGAAGTAAATAAATGTAGAGATATCCTAATGTTAAGACAACCTTGACTTAACAAACCGACCATTTATTTAAAATGGCTAGATGACTAATCGACTATCCTTCAGACGCACTAGAGTGATCAGCAGAGCAAGACCTTGTTGAATTATCGTGGCGGAAGTTCATAATTAATCTTAAAACTTAAAAGTGTAAAATAAATGATCCAATGATCTAACTTTTCAATTCATTTTGTTTGTATAATTTTTGCAACCATCCTGTATAAGTATTATGTCACTACATAATAATATATAGGATTACACTATATGAATGAGCAATAGTAATTTCCATGTAAATCAATAGCTGATGTTGACCTGTGTTTATGCAATAGATTCGTCATTCGCGCGTCATTTTACAAAATTTTATTGCTAACTACAAACTACGAGTAATTAGGTCTAACTGGAGGTTAAAGATAATAAAATTATTGACGTTTTTCTATCTTCTTGTGAATTTTATATGATATCATTATCTCTGGAATTATATCATCTCCAGGTTTTGAAATAAGACCACGTTATAAACTTACGATGAGTAATATGATGTGTCCAACAAAACGGAAGGCGTAATGCCATCTTCGTCGAACCGTTAAAATTTATTAGTATGTAAAATAACACTTTTTATAGCATTTGAGCTCACATTTGCTATTGTGAATCGAAAGTTATGTCAATAATACATACTTTTGCGACCACCCAAAGCAAATATATTTTGCATTAGAATAAATATAGTAAGGCTGAGTTGCACCACCTAACTTTAACCACAACGTTAACGATAACCGGTGTTTTTTGTATGGAGTTTGACAGATTTTGACGTTTGTTATTAGTAGGATGGTGCAACCCAGCCTAAGTGGGCATTTGATAATGTTTATTTTTGACTCATCTCCGATTGACAATTCTAATGTTAATCACAATGTTCAAAATTGAATTTAAACAAGTCTCATCAAAAGGGGTGTACCGTAGTTATCCGACCATTTTGTATGACCATTGTAAGCAAATCGATCAATATTGGCCCATACAATGGCCAAGCCGCCATGCATAATTCATTACTTAATCTAACATAGTACATTCGGTCTGTATGATTGATGCTATTTGGTTCATGACGAGTCTATGGAATCATAGACAAATTCCTTATTATTGTAGGGTGGCCATGGTTAAGGGAAAATGACAGACTGAATATATTCAAAATCCCTGAAACAACATATTAATTCGTGGAACCATAAGTGGTATCATGAGACCGCAGTAACAATTGGTTAATATTGTGTTTCAATTCGCTAGTACCTACTTGAAAAGTTGAGCCAATTAGGTAGAAAACTAGGTAATTTTAGGGAAATAAAACAGACTTGGACATGACGACAGTCAGATTTAAAACAGACTTTAGGTATGTCCTTCTTTTCAGCGCCGTCTCTTCATGCCAAGTATGTAGCAAATGCAATTAATAGTATTCTATAAAGTCTGTAATTATTACAAAGAAACAACAATGTTACATCAAGGATTGTTGACTATTTATTTACAGTTATTAGTTAATTTACAATGAACTAAAAATTTTAACATCAATGATAAAAGACAATGCCGGAAATTGGCGTCTTTTTTTTTTCGCGCGGCCATCGACCAAACTTTGTTTTTTGATTACAAAATAGTGTAATAAACCAAACTTACTATACCATGTATACCTCTAAACTCAGTCTGAACTGAGTTACGAGCATTAGAAGTTTGATGATTTTCATACTAGATTTGCTTTTTGCGCGCAAAGTTTTGTAAGAAATTGCAACAAAATAGTAAGATTGTATGTGTAAACAAACAATATCATCCATTAAAGGCTCCAGACATCAGTATGGAGCAGAATCAGCGCAATAAAAAAATAGCGCAATATTTTGTTGCAATTTCTTACAAAACTTGCGCACAAAAAGCAAATCTAGTATGAAAATCATCAAACTTCTAATGCTCGTAACTCAGTTCAGACTGAGTTTAGTTAGAGGTATACATGCCATAGTAAGGTTGGTTTATTACACTATTTTGTAATCAAAAAACAAAGTTTGGTCGATGGCCGCGCGAAAAAAAAAAGACGCCACTTTCCATACAAAATCTGGCATTGCCATTTTAGGCCTGAAAATGTTCCCATTTTAGAATCGTTAATGGTCACAGCATCTCCATTAGATGCTATTAGCATGATTTCATTAAAGCGACGCAGGCGCAGTCGTTATCTAATCTGTCAATGGATGTCACGAGTCACTGTGCCAGGGGTGCATGTTACTATTGTCTATTTTCGTAAGGCGAGGTTGAATTCATTCACAACTACGAGTACTACTCTTGTAGCAGTTTGTAGTATATGTTCGTGATTTTGAAGTTGTAGGATGATATCGTAATTTGAATGATGCTTGTAGTAATCATTAGCCTTCAGTTCTTCAGACCATCATCACTGAAAACTTAGGTATTTAGTATCTTGAAATCTGTACATCTGTATCAAGCGTTTTCGAGCTTTTATCTAAGAATGAGCGACAACAAAAAGGATATCTTAGGGAAAACCCCCAAAACCCCTTTAAACTTTCTTTAAATTTGTAGCTAATTAAGCGTACCTACCTAGCATATTCATAGCAAGTAACATTTAGATCTAAATACTCTCTCAAAGATAATTTCTGTGGAAAACGCATCAGGTTTAAACCCAACCCAGCCCAGATCGGCTTTCTCTCAGCAGGTGCGAGGACACACACAGTTCTTGCTAAACTTCGGAATTTCATAAACTACTAACTTACTGCCTTGACTTTGCCTTTGATTCGTACTGTGTTATAACTGAGTAAAAACAATGAAAAAGTGACTCTCGTTTTCTGTGAATCGCTGAAAAGTTAATTTTGGTAGAGATAGGCACATTGGACTAATATTAAAGCACACTTCTCAACGTGGAAATTCGGTCTATTCCACTATGATCACCTGGATTTGATCACCCAGGTAATCAAAAGCCGAACATTCACTCTAGACTGCGTACTTATCGTGAGATATGAGAATATGCGTCGTTAGATGGATCGAAATCTACCTGGCCCCTTGCCTTTTGCGTATAAAAGTCTCTAACTTCGCACAAACACAATGACCTTTAAGCCAAGGTGTTTCAAGGACAAACATTGCAAAAATTATACCTAAATTAAAATTAATTCCAGGGTTTATAATTATCTGCGTGTACTAGACATATTCACGCGGCGTTGGCTCTCTGCCATTGTTTTCAGGAGTTCGGAAACCAACGCGAAACTCGTAACATTTAAAATTAGCTAAGAAACGGTATTTCTGAACGGATTGCAGTTGATTATTTTCGGGGAACCATTTGGTTTGCAACTTCTACATAATCTGTTGATAAATATTAATTAACTGTGATTATTAAATTTTAGTGATGTCATTAGTAATTATTCAGTATGAAAATAGAAGCGATCAAACAAACACAGTCGTTAAATCTAGATGATTCTGTAGTCTGTACACTTGTGTATTATTTTCAAGCTCCTAAAATGGAGAAAAATATGAATATACAATTATTTGTAAAAAGTGATTTTAGGGAAAAATTTGCTTTTCTTTGGCCTCTGATGACTTCATTCCATGTTCATAAGATATTGAAAGTTATTATAATGTTTAAAAGATGAGCGGATGACCTACACGGTTACACAGATGACTGAAGTGCATCGCCCCAGATCACTGAAGTATGAAGAGAAAGGGACCCATTTGCCCTGCAGTGGGTCACGCAGCTAATAATAATATTATATTTATACTTTATACTTACCTATCAACTTCAAATGTGCATAAAACTAGACAAAAAATGCAAACAAAGATCATGTGTTTGACAAAATACGGTCAGCTGTTATTGTTTAAAATCAGCTAAATACTTTTTGTGTTAAATCTACAAAATTCTCATAATTATGTCATACGTTAGGAATTCCACGTTGGGTTATGAGTTATGAATAATATTATGTTAGAAATAATAACGTGTGTGACGTCACTTTCCTTGAATTAACATAGCTATAATATGCTTCGAATCGTTTTCGAAGCATATTGTTTTGTATTTTGTCTGTTTGCCAGAGTCACAAAATGTTTAGAATTGGCAAAAGTATTTCAAGATTTATTAATTTTATCTTGCAATTATTTTATCTATGGCATTTTATCTGATACTACTTGGATTAATGGATATTTAAGCCGAGTTTCTGATTTCTTGTTGACGGTTTTTTTTATTTTTAACTTTGACAGTGAAGTGTGGACTAATTCTGTGCAAGTTTATAGCTTTAAGCTCACCCTAGCGGGCCACGTGTCCACATTCCTAGTCGATGACGGCTCCCAGCGTGGGCTTAGCATTCTGTGAGAGTTCGAGTTCTGTGTAAAAGTTTTTGCATGCGGACGCACGTGAGCCGGCGTCAATGATACAGCGACCAGTCGCGCCGCGACCTCTCTACGCTTATCACGGCACAACACTACTCAATTCAATTAACCAATCAACTTAATCCAATTCGAATATAGAACAAATCAATTCGAAAAAGGAACTTCGAGTTCGCGCGTTCTTTTTTTTCGCCGTGCAGTGCTAACTGGCCATTACGGAACAACTGTTTTGTGTGTTTATGATAATTGTTGTGAAGTGTTTGAAAACTTCGCCGATTCCCGCGAATGTTCGGTGATGTAACTGTGAATCGCTGAATGGTTCCTTTGTTTAACCTCAAACTCAGTGCCCCATACAGTGTTCTTGGAAACTGAAAGTGTTTTAGGTGCTAAATCAGGAAAGCTCCCTGTTGCTGCCGAACTTTTTGGTACGTATTTCATAAAAACTCAAGCAAAGACATAAATCGTGGGCGGCCTAAGTTTGTTTACCATTTTGGTAGCGGTAGATTTTGTGTTTATTTATTAGTTTTGTTGTATGCAAATGGTTTGGTGCGCTTGCGTCGATGGCGTATTGCCAAAATTTATTAATAAACGACTGTCAAGAATTTTAATTTTGTTCACCGTGAATACGGCAAATGACGTTATTTTTGTGGCGATTCAAAGAATGATTCAGTCGAGTGTTAGTCATTCATAATTTCAATTGTAAATAAGTTTTTGCAGTAATTGTTCTATTTTAAATTACATTATGATCGTTTTGCTTTAATATAGGTACATGGAATTTCGACTCAGTCTATAAAACAAAGGCTTAAGTTTTAGGGGTCTTTAATGAACAAAGATATAAGTTTTCGTTTACAGATGATTGGCCTTCGTAGTTTTTGATACAGTGATGTAATCCGGCTGACCTCACAGTTATCTCCCGCACAGGAACCTGTTTCGCTATAGAGTTACCGACTGATTGTGCTGTTTGGATGTATGGCCAGATAGTTATATGATCGTAAAACTTAAAACATTTGGGTACAGACGATGGTGATGCTAAACACTGTAGCTTATGACTTATGTGGTTGTAATAGGAATTCTTTTGCAATAAATTATAGTAAAATGGCTGTTGCTGTTCTTTTAGAAATCTTCTGTACAAACTCTCGAAATCCAGGGTTAAGTTAACTGAGACAAGTTCTAAAGAATTTATGTGGATAATGAGGTTCTAATTAATCATTCTAATTACTAATTCTAAAACAAGAAGATTTCAAGTGATGTAATGTTTTCGATGCCATTATTTTTTATTTGACAGTTACAGACTTCCATAACTTTATCGACACCGAAGATAGAGTCTGTGTAATTTCATGGTTATTATTATGTAAAACGGTATTTAGTTTCACATTAAATAATACGCGTGAAGATCATACGCCTGTTCATCTGTTATTGAAAATGCAATGGCCTGTCATAAGTTGTTTACAATATTTGTAATTATTCTAACTTCTCTCCCATATATTCCTTTCTCCTTTAATTTTTGACCTAAACAGGTTCTGTCTGATATCAAAACTGCAATCGAAATCCTCTGGGAATGGCGTCAAATTTAGCATTTTTCGCGGTCATTACCATACGAGAGTGTCACAAGCCACTGGCCACCCTCCCTAAATAATTTATAGGTATCCCCTCTCAGTCCATGTACCGTGACGAGTGGTTATTTTCAACTGTTTCCAATGTCAATTAAATCCTCTTTTGTTGTGGCATTATGCTGGCTGGTTTTTAAGAAAAAAAATCTTCTATTTTATACACAGACAAAGTGAAAAAGTATTTATGTCTGATTTATACCTCTTTGGTTTGTGGCCTTTACGGATGACGTGGAAGGAAAATTTTTTCAAAAACCCAGGCAGCTTTTTTCCTACACGCGATGAATAAAAAGTTTCTACGTCAAACTAGTTAGGGATTTCCTAATAATGTTCCTGTTTTTGAATGATTGTAGGGTTGTATAATTTTAGTGTATGAAATAAGTTTTTGTAATAAACCGGTTAAAACCTGTAGATTCTTTAACTCCGAAATTAACTATTACCTCTTTCAAAAATACCTCTTTAGATCGTCATACTTCGAAACTAAATTCAGGTTTTGGCTACCAACTGGAAGTATGTCTCACTACATCCGATGGAGGTACGAAATTACTCGTAATTATTATAATAGATAGCAGACATACAAGTAGTGTTTTTTGCTCTCGGCTTAAACATAGAGTACCGACATAATGGTTCTTTTGACCCTGTACCTGGTTTTTTAAAGTTTAAAATGTGTTGAAATCTATATTTTGCTGTTTACAATGAGATAAACATTAAAGTGTTCAGGTTACTTCTTACGTAGTCAGTATTCATGTTAAATACAATATTTTAGCATGTATCAAGAAAAGAGCATTAGAATTATGTACAAATATGTAATACAAGTTTTCAAATGAATCATTGTTATCCTCGAGGAAAAGGTACATGTTAATTAGATAATCATTTGACTCGTAAGTACATTGATGTACTCGTAATAACGTACGGTATACGATGTGTAAACAACATTTACTAATCTGTCCTAGACTTGCAGACTGTTTATATCTATAAAACATTGCAAATATGTTTTATCTTGTATCAATAAAATGATTCACATTTCAGCCGCCAGTTACATTTCTGGGCGTAAGCACAGATTAACTAACGCCACAGCAGAACACGATTTCCCGCCTTTTTCACCTTTTCTGACAGTTAACTGCGGGCTCTTTTCTGGGTCATTCCATAAAAATCTGTATATTTTCGACGTCATTTTGTCCGTAACTTTTTTAAGATGCTTTTGAATACTTTATTAGTGTAAATTATAGTTTATTAATTAATTATGTTATGTCTAAAAGGGCCAGTCACTTTATGCTTTATTCTAGGAGAAATTATAATTTTCAATTTTTTCATACTACATTACTCCTATATGGGTCATTCCACAAAAATATGTCAACTCTTAGTCCGCGCCACATTTCACATGAAATATTTGTTAATATTTTATTCCAAAATTGTTAAATAACAGCTCGCAATGTGCTTTATTCATCACCCATTTATATTTTTTGAAACTATTTTTAAAACATCTTAAATTCCTTTTGAATGACCCAAAACGTCATTCCCTAGGCATGTCCGTACTCCAAAAGTTTGTGTTTTGGGACCCACATTTATAAAAACATCAACTTTATCCTTTGTTTTAATTAACGAATAATCTATTTAAATGTATATTACACCAAATTCTATTAATATTTTGCGGTTTCAATAAACAATAATTTGATTTTCTATAGTTGAAAAAGAGTCTACAGTTTTTAGCGTCATTCCCTCGCCACGCACTGATTTTATAATTTTGCGCTTTAATATGTATTTAGAGTGAATGACATTTAGTTGAGTTTAAAGTACGATACGAAGTTATCCTCAGACCATACTGGCTTTGCGGTAGCCGTTTTTTGAATTAGTGCAAACGTGACAGTTGTTACCGAAACATGTGTTAATCCAGTCACTTCGTCAGTCCCTAGTTGAGTAGCTGTATTGATTATAATAGGAAATTGTATATAATTTAATAGTATTTACGTGTAGTTTTTTGGCTATTTTCGGCACATGGTATTAAGCATCTTATAATATAAAGTTAATCTGCATTTGTGTTAAGTTTTACTCCAAATCGTCAGTCCCTAGAGCGTCAGGCCCTAACTTTAAATGGCACTTGGGACTAAATTACTAGTTAGGGAATGATGTTTTTTATATAGTGATAATAACAAAACAACTACATTATGTGTATTAACTTATCTATAAATGTTAAGGTTAAAAGTTTTATACTTTATTAGAAGTCATATAGGAGTAATGTAGTATGAAAAAATTGAAAATTATAATTTCTCCTAAAATAAAGCATAAAATGACTGGCCCTTTTAGACATAACATAATTAATTAATAAACAATAATTTACACTAATAAAGTATTCAAAAGCATCTTAAAAAAGTTACGGACAAAATGACGTCGAAAATATACAGATTTTTATGGAATGACCCATATGACTTCTAATAAAGTATAAAACTTATAACCTTAACATTTATAGATAAGTTAATGTACATAATGTAGTTGTTTTGTTATTATCACCATATAAAAAACATCATTCCCTAACTAGTAATTTAGTCCCAAGTGCCGTTTAAAGCTAGGGCCTGACGCTCTAGGGACTGACGATTTGGAGTAAAACTTAACACAAATGCAGATTAACTTTATATTATAAGATGCTTTATACGATGTGCCGAAAATAGCCAAAAAACCACACGTAAATACTAATTAAATTATATACAATTTCTTATTGTTATCAATAAAGCTACTCAACTAGGGACTGACGAAGTGACTGGATTAACACATGTTTCCGCAACAACTGGCACGTTTGCACTAATTCAAAAAACGGCTACCGCAAAGCCAGTATGGTCTGAGGATAACTTCGTATCGTACTTTAAACTCAACTAAATGTCATTCAATCTAAATACATATTAAAGCGCAAAATTATAAAATCAGTGCGTGGCGAGGGAATGACGCTAAAAGCTGTAGACTCTTTTTCAACTAAAGAAAATCAAATTATTGTTTATTGAAACCGCAAAATATTAATAGAATTTGGTGTAATATACATTTAAATAGATTATTCGTTAATTAAAACAAAGGATAAAGTTGATGTTTTTATAAATGTGGGTCCCAAAACACAAACTTTTGGAGTACGGACATGCCTAGGGAATGACGTTTTGGGTCATTCAAAAGGAATTTAAGATGTTTTAAAAATAGTTTCAAAAAATATAAATGGGTGATGAATAAAACACATTGCGAGCTGTTATTTAACAATTTTGGAATAAAATATTAACAAATATTTCATGTGAAATGTGGCGCGGACTAAGAGTTGACATATTTTTGTGGAATGACCCTTTCTAGAGATCGTCAGCCATTTCTTTATAATTTGAATTTTGTCAACAATAATAATCAGCTCTGAATAATCATACCTACAACAATTTCAGGCCCCCCAACCGATCTGGCCAGCTTGGAGGATGCAAGCCATCCTCCATTGAATTCTGGTAAATTAGAGAGGGTATAATGTACTCCTTCGTACAAGAATCTGTCAAAAAATTAACTTACGCGAATCCGAAGATGCTCAAAAGTATAAGTTAAGATTATAAATACATAGGAACACGCGGACTTTGCCTGCCATTAATTTCATATTGATCGACACCATATTGCCGTATACCGCATGGTGGCCATAAACTGCATAGCATACGATGTCTTGATTGCGTCACGCCATTGTTATGATGTTTGGCGAAAACATAGTTATTGGATGTCATTGGAGCAGTAAGTTATGTGCCAGTAGAGCCAGTAAACAATATACATGATAACATAACATAATCGTACAGATTGACACATAGCTGGGGCAGGAAAGTTCTCGAGTGGTGACCACGGGCCGGAAAACGTAGCGTGGCCCCTCACTAGGACCGACGATCTGGTAAAGGTCGCGGGAGGTGCCTGGATGCGGGCAGTGCAGGTCCGGTCGTAATGGAAATCCTTGAGGGAGGCCTTTGTCCAGCTGCGACGTCATTTGGCTGAAACGAACGAACAGATTAACATAACCTTTTCATATTGAAAAGCCTACCTACTCAGTTCTATGATAGTTTAACGTAAAGATCCAGCAGTAGAGTTCTAGTGATTGACAATGATGATGATGATGATTACCTAGTACAGTCAGCGTCAAATAATTCGTGACACCCAAAGTAGCCAAAAAGTTCGCAACACATCTTTGATACTTTTTGGCTACTTTGGGTGTCACGAACTATTTAACGCTGACTGCTTGAATGAATAAATATAAGAATTTTTTACAAGCAATATTTTCATGTTGCTTAAACGATGGTTTTACAGTGCGGCATTTAGAGATTTCATTATCAAACGATTAAATGATCACGTGAGTACCTTACAGTTCAAATAATGAAGTCATGGAGGTTATTACGAGTTATCAAGCTAGTTTAAACAGCTTTAAATAGTTTTTACAACCGTACCACACCAGAATATCTACTAACTACATAATGGTTAAATAAGTAATGTGACTATACTTTTATGATTCACATTTCACAACAACAACTGGCCATAAAAAACAACGAAGACCATTGACTGTACTGAATTAGTTCCGGAAAATTCCGCACAAACAAAGTGACGCTGCTGTAGCGAGTAGCGAATTGTATAGAGTTGCTATTATTGCAATATTTAAACTTGCAATAATACTATTCATATTTTTTTAAATAAACAACGTGTAAAAATCGAACTGCGTAAGGCAAGACTTGAACCCACGAATTATTTAGTTTGAGAAGCGACTCTATTCGCTAAGAAATTTTAAAATAGGTACTATTCATATTTTGGACTTCAATACTATGTTCTCTAATAAATTGGAAATCAATCTCTTCTTACTTAGCTCACCTTGTTCGTAATGTTTAAGTTAGATCATTTACTTTTACGGTATTATCTCGTTACCTAAAACAAAATACTCTATGTAGTTTGACCTACTATGTTCGTATTTAGTATGTAGGTAGGCATAACCGGTTTTAAGACTTATGTCATAATACAGATTTTTTATGACTACTATGGTATAATGTGTAGGAAAAATGTTACTTATCTATTTGCACTGTGACAAACAATCTGTTTGTGCATAGGATCTATTTATTGATTGAATTGTGTACTTATTTTCGATTTACAATAAACCCAAACGCTCGTAGTGACGGCAACTCTATATTATTTACTATCGGAATTGCATTGCAATGGATATTTATAAACAAACCATAGACACATGAAAGTGTAAACATGCTCGTATGTTAACATATCGATTATGTGCTTTCCCTCATTTACATTTACGACGGGCCCTTAGAAATGATGCTTAATGAGTTACGTCAAAGATTTCACGTTTTAATTTGTTAAACAAATACTGGTGACAAATCAAAATATTCAAGATTCTTTATTCATCATCATTATTTCAGCCACATGACGTCCACTGCTGATACATATGCCTCCAACAATGACTTCCACATCGCACTGTTGGTAGCGGCCTGCATCCAGCGCCTTCCTCTCTCTCTTTATTATTATTTGTTTTACATTGCAGCACTGTCCTAGGTATTATAAATATAAAAAAATATAACCCTCCTTCTGGCGCAGTCGGGTAATTAAGAAAAAGTACTTAGGCTGAGTTACACCACCTAACTTTGACGAGCGATTTTTTTTGTATGGAGTTTGACAGATTTTTGACGTTTGTTAAAGTTAAAGTAAGATGGTGCAACCCAGCCTTAATCCTTCAAGCTCCGCGAATCTAGACACAATATATAATCAATTATTATGACATTAATTAATGCCGTCTGGGACTCAATCGATTAATCACATAGCATTTTACAAAAACAAAGTATATAAACAAGGATGTAACTATTGAGATTTAGTAAGTACCTACCTTTAATCTTATGTCTTAAAAAAGCAAAACATTTACCTTATGTTGTAAAGATACTTAGTACATTATATGTATGTATATGAATATGAGCATGGTCATGTCCGTATAACCTTAACATTGTATTGGTCACGAAGTCGATAGCCTCAAAACGTTAAGTGTGCACTAAAAATAAATATTCTGCAGAAACATTGAGAATCAAAAGCATTAAGTTTAATAGGGTAACAAGTTAAGAAAAACAGTATGGTATGAGGTCATTTCTAATATGAACTCTACCAGCCGACCATATAAAAAATATTTTAAAAGTTTAATTTATGAAATAAATATTAAAATTAAAGTATCTATACGAATATATTTAACGTAAGTACCTAACTAACATTTGTCACACAACGAAAACCTGTAATCTCCCTGGGTAGCAGTTGACAGTTAGAGATCGCTTCATAGAAATAAGATTGACTAAATAAATAGTGCCGTTTCGATTTGTATTTGTTTTGTGTAGTTTACAATAAAGTACTTATTTCGATAAAGTGAATCTTGAATAAGACTAAACTTCGCCAACAAACTATTATTTGGCATAAGTGTAAGGAATAACATTGAAATCTACTTTTACTAGAAACACTCTAGTACACTCATCCCATGGCTAATGTTTTTTGGACAGTGGCCATTTTATCCCCACTACATATTGCAGGCCCCCCAAAATAATACCCCATTAATGTCCGCTTCTACGATTATACGACGTTTTTACTGCCCCTCTGAGTGTCCTATGTACTTAAAATTTATTACGAAAGGACACTAGAAGCAGCCAAAAACTAAAATAAAGTTTTAATTTGCATTGTTTTGTAAATAAATGACGTCAGTGACGCATGCAAAGGGAACTTCATTCCACTTTTCCCGCCAATGCGCGCCATTGAATATTTAGTTCGGCCGCTCTTCGATAGATGGCGCTATGCGACTCCAATATGCGCACGGTGGAAATCAGTGGAAATATTTTTCCTTTTTCTAAGCTATAAGCAGGTATTGAGTATTTATGTAATTTAATTATTATTCTGCAATTAAAAAATCGTCAATAATTATGACGAATAAATAAGCACTTTCTTCAAGACATGGTGTTTCTCTGGTTCCATTAATTTTTTTTAGTAAGGTGCTCAGCTTTAGAAGTTTCACATCAGGATTTTGTCTTCAGTTTTAACTAAGGTTTTAATTTTAACCCACACGACAAAAAGAAGTCCATATAGCCAGTGAAAAAAAAGAAGTAAACCTTGTCTTTTTTCCATTATCAACCAAATAAGTACGAGTAGTTATGTCCAAAGTACCAAACCTCAATCTGTCAGTGTTATTCTCATAAATGAGTAGTATAAATCACATGAATGTGCGACATTGAGAGGGATCACGGAAGCCTCGGAGTTTGTATGTAATTCATAACACAACTAACCGACCGTGGCTAATAGACTACGGCTACTCACGTGTTTGTATGATCGTATGATGAGAATTGAGTTTCAATCGCTGGTACAGTCAGCCCTCAAAAGATTTGCAGGAATATATCTTAGTAACTCATGGTTAAGTACTATGTGAGTTTACATAACTTTCAGTTTTATTAAGTGCCTGCACACTTTAAAATTCTATTTTCTTGAGTCCAAAAATAGAGCTGAAACTACCAAATCATATTAAGAATCACTTAATTTTTTGTAAAAACTAAATGTATGGAAGCTGGAAACATTTAATTTTTGGATAGATCTAGTTTATTCTGTAATCTATTTTGATACCGTTTGATAGAGTTCGTGAAGCACTTTCAGGATCAGTAACCAGTAACCATAGCTGGGCACCGTTAATCAAATAGTTAACTTCGTTAATCGTTAAACCGTTAATAAAAAAATTAACTTCGTTAAACATTAAAACGTTACATTTCGCAAGATTTAACGGAAGTTAACGTTAATCGTTAATCCGTTAACACATTTTCATGATAATAAAACGAAAGAAATAATTAAGCAAGGTTCTAATAATTTCGAAAGCTTGTATCGCGCTTGGAATTTATTCCTCTTTTTATGTTTGCGCTACAAGCTTTCGAAATTATTTGAACCATGCATAATGTACAATTATTTTTTTCGTTTTAGTACAACTGCATTTCAAAATAAAAGCTTGTTTTTAAAAAAGTTTTTTAATTATTATAATTTTATTTTACACTTTTTAGTAGTATCTCAATCTCAGAGCCTTGGTTCAATTACAATACAATTTAGCACTAAAATGCTCGAAAAGACAAATCCAGCAAACCCAAACTCGATAAGTTTCCACCGTTTCGTCTAGGAATTCCTATGGCCACCTCCTGACTCCATCATCAGGACCCTGGACATCATCTAGTACTAAAGTGCTCGAAAAGACAAATCCAACGAACTCAAATTGGATGCGATGCTGCCGTTTCATTTAAAAGTTCCTATGGCCACCTCATGACTCCATCATCAGACCAGCTCAATGGTACCATAACATTGCTTTGTCTTCGTACTTACATAAGTATACCAAATTTCAGCTCAATCGGTTCAGGAAAACTGGTCTTAAATTCAGTTGCAAGAGTTGTTGTCCCACACATACTAACAAAGTGTCGTTAGTGATCTGTGTGCCTACCATGAGTTTACGTTCAGTGGGTCTAGACAAAGTGCAATTTATTATCGCAAACCAGTCGAAAAGTGGTCGAAAAGCCCCTTTTTTGTATGGAGTTTTGACGGATTCGATTTTCGATTCGATCAAAAAGTGCGATTTGTCTAGGAGGTCAGGTGTGCTCGCTAGCGAGTACGTCAAAAATCTCTATGAAGATTTTGTTTCTTGAAAGTAGCCGCTAGGGGCGCTGCACAATATGTCATACAATAGTGCTGATGACCAAATTTCAATTAATAATAATTACGGACAAATAATAATATTTGTCCGTCAGACAGATAATAATTAGAAAATATTCGACTCATATTTTTTATTTTCTTTCATAATTAAATAATAACAGTGCTACATCGAGTTGAAATGGCGCGATACGTCATGCTTGAGTAGAATTTTTACTCAAAAGTGACGTCACGCGACATTTCAACTCAATATAATAAATACTGTAATTATTCGATTTTGGAAAAATTAAAAATATGAGTCTAATATTTTCTAATTATCTGTCTGAGGGACTAAATAGAATTTCGATTCCATTACCCAGTCATCATCCCTATTAATGTCATTTTCTTACGCAGTCGCTAGCGAGCACGCCTAACGTAAACTCATGGTAAGCACACTGGTTACAAAAACTGTTGTTTTGGCTTCTGGAAGTTCTGGAACCTCGAGCTTACTTGTCAGAACGCGTTTTTCTAACGTTTTTCAGCGTGCCTGCTGTATCTTTTTGGTAAATAGTAGGTACTGGATTAACGATTAACGGACTTAGGATAATTTAACGGAAGTTAACGAGTCCGTTAACATTTTTCAAAGTTAACTTAAAAGTTAATCCGTTAATAGAAATGTTAACTTCGTTAATTAACGATTAACGGATTAACGAGTTAACGCCCAGCTATGCCAGTAACCATCAATTTATGTAGACCTAACCTATACGTAGAGAATCATTACAATAACCAATTCGACTATAATAACCAACTTACCAAACACGTATAACATACTCACTTTGATCTGACTGTACTTTAAGTTATATTTGTATGTTGTCAGATTCTATTTGCAGATAAGTACTTGAACCACTTAGTTGGTACTTAGCAACTTTTTGAAGCGCAAAAAACAGGTCTGCGCCGGCGCGTATGTAGAACTAATAGTTAGTTATAGCAATCTATACTTTTGATGACATAACCTTAAACTTTAAAACATATATAACATAAGCACAGTTTTGTGCAGAAACCGCTAGAACAACCTCTTCTATGAACCCTATTCTTGGCAATAAAAGACTTAATTTTTACTTTACTACTATAAATTCTATCTACATTTTACTTAGCTACGAATCTAAAATTTTCTCCAAAAATCTATTCTAATACAAACAAAATTAAATGGCGTATAATATCTTAACACACGGATCTTATTTCATAACTAGCGGCCGCCCGCGACTTCGTACGCGTGGATCCCGTTTTACCCCCTTCATCTATCTTACACGGTTAAGATTTTTTCATACAAATGTTTTTTCCCGCTAACTCCCGTTCCCGTGGGAATTTTACAATATCCTGTTGTAACTAAGCTTTAAGTTTACTAAGGTACCTGCATGCCAAATTTCAAGCGTCTATCTTACGCGGTTTAGATTTTTTCATACAAATGTTTTTTCCCGCTAACTCCCGTTCCCGTGGGAATTTTGCAATATCCTGTTGTAACTAAGCTTTAAGTTTACTAAGGTACCTGCATGCCAAATTTCAAGCGTCTAACTTAAGCAGTTTAGATTTTTCATACAAAAAGATTTTCCCGCTAATTCCCGGTCCCGTGGGAATTCCTAAGTATCCTATAACCTGCCCAGGAGTATGAAGAATAATTGTACCAAGTTTCGTTAAAATCCGTCGAGTAGTTTTTGTTTCTATAAGGAACATACAGACAGACAGACAGACAGACAAAAATTTTACTGATTGCATTTTTGGCATCAGTATCGATCACTAATCACCCCCTGATAGTTATTTTGAAAATATATTTCATGTACAGAATTGACCTCTCTACAGATTTATTATAAGTATAGACTTAATCGTTGACAATTTGTTCTCAGATAAAATTTTTTGTCAGCTAGAAAAAAATAGTCATTAAACGCTATTTCGAACGCAGTTCATTTGTTTGTGCTCACTAATGATCAACAAAAGAAACGCTATTAGCGACGGATTTCCTTGAGTCATAGATAATTTCCTTATGGTTTTGTACGCAAACCTTTAGCTGAAAGCTGAAAACGTTAACCTAATCACTTTTTCAGATAACACGTTCTTCCTTTCAATTTTTTTACAAGAGAAAGAGGAAGATGGTAAAGCCAGCATTTTATATTTGAAACATGTAGAGTTTAAATTTGGAAAGCCTGGCCATAATGATAAATTAAAAGAAATATCATGAATTACTTAACACCTCAGATCATAGAAAGAGAATAGATATGAAGTCGCGCGTAACTACAACGAGAACCAGTGTCCCCACATTTCCCCCACCACAGCTCCCACACACACATTCAACTGTGTAAAAACAAAGCGACTGAGAGTCTACGACAACATGTGCAACCGGCTTAAAAGTGCTGTGATTGGCCAGAAGGCGTGCCTTATGGCCAATCAATGGCCGCGTGACGTGACGCACACTTTGAAAAAAGCAATTAGAGAGAAGAAAGATAAAATGGAGTCGATACGATATCGATACTTTAAATCCTGGGGGCAAGGCTCGAAATTGGTTTAAAAAATGCTTGTATGAAAACCTTTTTATTAATAATTATACGTTATTATTATGTTCTTTAACGATTTTTGCATAAAGGAGTCAGTTCCATTTTGTATGGACGAAAAACTCAGAATCAATTATTGGGACTAAATGAAGTTACCTTATATTAATTTACCCCAACCAAAGCTCAATGTCGTTATCGATGGAGTATAGAAGTTATAGACTGACAAAGTTTGTATGAAAAGTCATGGGTTAAGTAGGTACTTGCGATTTTTACCAGTATTTACAATATTGGTAATATATTATTATTTACTTTAATAATAATAACAGGATCACTGTAATTATTATTAACTACTATCGCGCATTAACTTTTTAATTATGGCGAAATTCGTACCGCCTATGTTTATCAAAAAAAATGCCTAGTAGTAGTAGGCTTTCAACTAGCTCTTATAGTAATTACATAGTTGACAGTTACTAATCCCTTCTACTATTGTTATTGTTTTTGTAAAAACTTAAAAATCGCAAGCAACTCATGATTTTTTCATTCAAAATTAGAAAATAGAAAATAATAATTTACTTCTATTTATCGATAATAGGAAACCGTATTAGAACACGAGCCCTGCACTATGTTACGACCGGCACATGCGGCCGTACTGTGTATTTTCACGCGTCAGTGGATATCGGAAGAAATAAAATACATTGCGCAGTAGTTACGCTTGACATAAAGTGGTTGCTAACTAAATCGTCAATGTACAACGTGTTTGAATTTTTATCACCACTAATTTCGATATCGCAGTAAATGTCACGGCACTGAATTCGTTCGTAAAAATGTTTAGTTTTTTTATTTATAAGCAAAATACCAACGGATTTGCAATACTTACATGTGGTAAATGACTTCATTGTTCCTGTAGTTCTTCGTTTCACTTATGTTATTGCACGTTACGACGCATTATCCAACAATATCGGAGAACATTTCCTCAGTACAGTAGTACACATTTAATAAGGCGCGTCGTGAATCTTCGGCCACGCAGACAAGGACAAAATTTTTCCGATTATGTTCCCCGTCGCACTTGCGCAAGCCCCGCCCATTTCATAATTACACTGCAGGCCAATTGTAACGGAATTACGGGGAATAAAATATTTATCTTTTTGCCAAAAAAAAGATAATAGAGTATTAAATAAATAAATAGACTTCTTAAAAAACTAATTATAAATACACTTCTGGTACCCGTCGTTGTTCCCGATTTCCATAACACAAGTGCTTTTGCTACATACTTTGGGATCGATCGGAGCAATGAACGCGTCTAATATGTATTTATTTATTTACTAGCTTTTGTCCGCGGTTTCACCCGCGTGAGATTTAGTTTGTCATAGATCGTCATAAATTATAGCCTATATTATGTTATTCTGGGTTATAAATAATAATACTGTAAGGTTTCACCAAAATCCGTTCAGTAGTTTTTGCGTGAAAGAGTAACAAACATCCAGACATCCAAACTTTCGCATTTATAATATTATTAGTAGGATTATTTTTGTGGGATGTATTTAATCCATAATTTAGAAATGTTAATATTTGTATGCTACATATTATAATTGTAGCGAATTACGATAATGCACTTTATTTTATTTATCATAACATCTTTAATATACTGTACTCTACTAAATGGCAAATAAATATTTGAATTTCCGAATGTGAGAAGAGTGAATGCTGAATCTATGAATGAATTGTGAATGTGTAGATGTACGGAAATTGGAGGCTCACAAAAATAAAACACTTTTTTTGCCACTAAGTGTACTTTTGTCTGCAACGCGTCTACGCACTCTAGAGTATGGCGGCTGACTAACATGTGTCACAGCGCGCGCAAACATGACGCGGCGACGGACCAATACCGGCACAGGAAGAAGACGCGCCGTGCGTGGAGTATCCCGATTGGTCAATAGCATTTCCCGCGCTACTTAAATTCGTCTTCTGCGCAGGTACATCGGTGAGCCTTATTAATTGTGTACTACTGTACGACTGAATCGCGACTAACCTGGCGTCGCGGGTGATGTTCGTTTCTGGGCATATCGCGGAGACACGCGCCACGCCCCCGTTTCACATCTATTCCCTTCTATGATCTGAGCTTAACACAAATCGCATCATTTCGACGGCTTCACCAACATTAGGTACGGTTTGACCTTTAAATGTGAAGGTTGCCTCCGTCCTTGGGGCTTGAACTATACGAATACTGCAAACCAAACGCATACTCCATACATTTCGTATCTCAACCTACGAGTAACTGTATCGGTTGTACGTCTGGAACTAATCGCAGCTAGTCACGCATCTCCACCGCTTTTGTATACGACTCGACCGCCCTTGTCGAGTAGCCGCTGCCCGTTCTAAAATTACCCTTATCAGCCTTCGAAAAATATCGATCGTGCCACTAATAGGTACCAGTATTAGGTAGTACCCTCCCTTTGATCTTTACCACTCAATGCCATTAGAATTTATACTTTTTATTACTTCCATTTCTAAAATATTAATTAGGAGAAATTAACATTCGGTTTAGGAAGTACAGCCATGAGGAATATTAATCCACTGGCCTTGATTCCAAATCGGGCATCCCATTTTGGCGGACGATGGAGTGAGCTCACTGGGCACGCCTCAGACGCGGTCTGCTCGTGTGCGAGTCGCTTTCGAGTGGCGAGTGACTTTCAGTAGGAAGCCTTATTGTCGACTGCCAGTGTTTCCTTGCTCGCACGCGAATGCAGTTAGCGTTGCTAGTCCCGCCACTAGTTTCCGAACGCGCATCTGCCGCGCGCCGTCGCCCGCGAGTCTGTGGAAAAAAATAAAAAAAGCGCGCGCATTTTCGTGTTATGCCAAAATGGGTGTCGTGAAACATCAAAAAAATAAAACGAAAAAGGAGGAGCTGAAGAATAAAAAAGTTAAGGAGATTGCGAACGGAAAAACTGATGATGGGAAAGTGAAAAAGAAAAAAACAGTGTCGTGTTTACAGTGCATCAAACCTAATAAAAACGATGGTAATAATTATTAAGACATTTTATTGAAACTTTTGCGCGGCATCTATGGCAGTTGATGTTTTTCCTTTTATTTTTATTATCAAGCTAAATAAAATTCGTACAAATATACGGTGTCTGCTGTAGTACAATAGTTTTGACCATTATACCTACTAAACAAACAACGGAAAGGATGTTGCGAACGCCGGTTTTATTGTTCATCAATTCGCTTTAGTGGCTGCATTAATTTGTATTTTCCGTTTTTAACCAAAATATTTCCTCTTTAATTATGTAGTAGAGTGGACCTACTAGAGGAAAATGATCGGAAAACCTTTACTGAACAGACCACAAAAAAGGCTGCTGTTATGAAAATGGTTTCACTTAAAGACTATGTAATACTAACAAAGCTCTTTCATGTTTAAAATTAAGTTTTTCATTAGTAATCAGCATCATCAAGGGTTTTCTTCAGTATATGAAAATTTCGTCCTTCAAAATTCATACAGATTTTTTCAATTCCTTATCAGTGAATGTTTCCTATTGAAAATGTTGTTTTGTGGATGGTTTTACATGTGTACATGTTCTCATAAACTACCCAAGCTAATGGATGTTATTCAAAGTGTACAATGTCACTGCCTAGATAACATTTATCAGCACTGTCAAGAGCAAGGCCTAATGGAAATGAGGCTTTTATTATTTTCAGTGTCTAATGGCTACTTTTCCCTGCGGACTAATACGTTATTGTAATGACGTAAATTTTTGTTTGTGTGTAGTGTTTATGATGAAAATACTTGGTATTATAATACAGGACAAAAAATAAATAATCCAACTACAATAAGCCCTGGATTTTTTATATACCTACATAGTCCCTGAACAAAAATTACTCGAAATCAAAAATGGCGTAGCCGCCGCGGGGATAGAGCTTGTTATTTATAATTAAAATACGTGTAAACCTTTTCTAAACTATACTCTAACGAGCTATACTATTAACGTCAGCTCACGAGAAAAATGTCAAAACATAAGATCCATCCGACAATAACATTTATCATTATATCACGTTAAAAAACACCGTTTTGCTGTTGATGCAATAGCTTTTTTGGTATTATTCTGTCAGATTTTCCACATCACTGGTTTTAACACCACAAGTTGGTGTTTTTGCGCACGCGTCATTAAATGTGTGGCAGCTATCGGCATTATAGGCCTAGCATTACACACTTCACGTGATATAGCTAGATCCATCATTATAGCGTGTTTTCAAACAAAATGTGGAGACAGTCTGATTGCCTTTTTTAGGGAATGTCGTAACTTTTAACGTAAATTGTAAACATAAAACTTTAGTGAGTAATAACAGTCACTAGATTGTGTTAACGTGAACGTGGCGTCAGTTTATAATATAACGCGTTAGACTGAAAACTAACATTGGGTTAGGTTAGATTGTAATCTATGTCAAATTATAATCTGACGGAATTCACAATTTTACGGTGACATATACACCCGTTATGTTTACAAAAAATGCTCTTTTTAGGGATTGTATCACGAAAATAAAAATCTTTATTCAATTCAGCCAATATTTGGCACTGATGAACGTCAAAATAAATAAATTAAAAAAAAAACTAGCTCTCTTCTCATGTGTCCTTATCCTTTGAGCCCTACCAGTATGGGGCATATTATTGGACTTTTAGAAATAAACCCATGCAATTCTAGTTTACATGTTATGGCTATCCAGCGATGCGATTAATCTATATCTGATTATGATCCACAAAACAGGCGTCCCCATCGCGTTCGACCCACATCCCGATGTTTACGTCTCGTTCCCGAATAGCTGAGGTTTCGTAACGCGTGCGTGTTCCATAAAAACCAGTCTAAGGGACCCTTTATTAGTTGGTATAAATAGATTTAAGAGTTTGCGGAGGCTGGGTTAAGGTCTTGAGTGTTATTTGGCCGATTTTCAATCAATGGTAATCTATTATAATAGTTGTTTTTAAATAAAGGTTATAGGGAGTTGAAGAGATGAGTGGAAATTGTATTCACCGACAAGAGAAACGCGAAAAGTCTTCAAAGATTTTAGTTAGAGACGGAAAAGTTTTGCTTGGAAATTGTTCTTCCTAGTCTATAATAATTGAAATTGCAATGAAAGGTTAACAATAAGTTATTATTAATCCACCATCGAATCTCTTTTTCGGTCCTGTAATTGACCTAAATATTGTTTAACTATAAACTCTTACTAATGCTCTAGATTGGATGGTAAATGCATTCTTTACCTATTTGGTTACGTAAACAATACCTTAGTTTGTTGCAATTTCCTTACTGAGTATACCTACTTCTAAACTAAACATAGAATTAATATTAACTACGCATTCTTAGATAATTCTATAATCCATTTTGTATTAGAAAAACCTTTACCGTGCATTAGGTTTGTAAACACCGGGTTTGTAAACAAACCCGCCGGTGTTTACAAAACAGTTACTATAAGTTACACTTATTTTTTATCCTAAAATGTGAGTCATGCATGAATCTAAATATGTATATTGGCCACCTAATATTAAGGTTATAGTTCTGAAGCTAGCGGAAGCGAGCGAATATTTACTTAATTTAGATGGCCAACATGGAGCAATAATTTGAATTTGATCTAAATATTGTCACCACGGCAACCTAAAGTATGCCATTTCTTCAAGTAGGTAACTAAGCTAAAGTTTAATGACCGTCAGGTCATCAGGTGCCATTTTAGAAAAACGTCGAACGTGATCCGACGCTGCTGTTTTTCCGGTGGATCTAATGCTTTTGAGTTGATGTCTGCTGATTTAAATTCCCCTCGTATTTACTGAGGTGACCTATTACTTATCACTAAGAATGCTTCCAAAAAGGTTCCCACCAAAAAGATTTTGCTAAGACGGCTCGCCTATCAAAAACTTATGATCACATTTCGAGCCAAGCTTTAACTCTACAAGCTTAACATCACAAACTAAACCCTAGTCAAAATATGTGACGTTTTTATGGCAAGGATTGAAAATAAGTCTAGGTATACCAGTGTAGGATTGACCGGCCCGCTCCGCTCTCGCCTATAGCCATGCTACCAAATAGTCGCGATGATGTAAAGCAAAACTCGGCCTTCGCACACACGTCACCGGGCCTCCCGCGAAGGCCGCCAATTACCACCAGGTTGATTGTCTGCTTGTTCTGCTGACCTTCCGGGTTATCAATTTATCTTCTGCGAATGTGGACTACTTTAGATGACATTTAGGGTTAGTGTGCGAATCGACTCTTTTTTGAACTAGTAGTATGCGATTACTATATAGTTCTCAAAGGGGTCGATTCGCACCCGTTTTTTAATATTTTTGATACATCCGGGCGAAACGCCTACTAAAAAAAAATATTATTGAAAGAGGACGTTGCGCACATTCGTGCGAAGGAAAATCGTGCGAAACTACTACTAACCCACATTTATAGCCAGTTATCCTAGGATGCGCGCCGACGGCGAGCCTCATGGAGGTAGACGCGGGGGCGTCTGCCTCCTAACATTGAGGCCCGAAGTGCGCGCGGAGTCCCCGCGCGCTTCGGAGAGAGTTGCCCTTCTAAGGGCGACAGTTTGAGTGAGGCTGCGGCCAAAGCGTGGGGGTACGCACGTGAACGACTTAACGGCGCCTTACGTGCTACCCCACTAAGCGCCACCCGAGGGACCCGTCAGGTTTTTAGTGGGTAGGCCCTGCCCTTCTGGCAGGGAGAGCCCCACATAACCCACCGGAACCCCCGGACCGGTGGGTATGCATTTCAATACATTTTCCTGACGCAAAAAAAAAAAAAAAAAAAAAAAAAAAAAAGGATGCGCGCCCTTATATAGTCTCATCGAGAGTTTTATCGATCTTAGACGATATGCCCATACATTTGTCGCATAGGGACGATAAAATGATATCGTGGTGCGCATCCTAGGCTGGCAGGTACCTAATTATTATCCTAATTATCACTTTTCTTCTGATTAATTTCGTTGCGGTTTCAATGACAGTACACTAGTATCTAGAACTGACTCAGCCTTCGCTAAAGTAGTCGAGTAAGTAGCAATTATGGTAGTTAAACTGTAGATCCTGCATCCTACAAAGTTGACGGAAACTAGAGGTGGGAACTATACTATTCCCACCTCCATTTGAAGAAGTGCATTATAGTCTCAGTTAGAACTTCAGATTTTGGTGATGTAGCAGTTGCAGACTCTAGATTTGTGTTGTAATGCCTATTTTAACTGAATAACACAATAATTAACGTGACGTACCATCACAAAAGTTAAAACCAAACGGTGCAACGTACTTTTACGATTCAAATCCACAAATTATTGCGACTGTTTTGTCTCTCGTGCCCTCTGAAAGTTAATGAGTGACATGACAATACTGTACTATTTTTGTTTGGCTTTTACACGATAACCAGTAATTATGAAACATTGAGCTTGAAGAGGCAAAGTCATCCCCTTGAAGTATCTTATTTATTGCTGTTACGTATCAACTCTATTTTTTCCTCCTATTTTCCCCATGATAAATTCGTGGAATCAATCCTCTTCCCTGAGGGGAAAGTTGCGTGTAGAATACCAAATTACAAAATACATAAATATTTCCGAATAAATGTAATTTTACCGGAGGAAAAATCAAAGGGAAATCTTGGGAAATTTCTCAGAACATAACATACTCGTAGTTATTTATTAACATAAGAGTGAACCACAAAATAAAATTCATAAACAAAACCAACATCTATTACTAGCATTTCTACCTACTTCTAACGGCACAAGGGCGTTGGAATCCACTTTGGCTCTAATATTGACATGCTGCGGGCAAATTAGAAGAGTCAACAAGGATGTTATACAAACGTATAGCTTCCGTATTTTCAAAGGAATATTTCTGACTTCTATCAGATTTCTTTTATTATTAAAATACTTTTACAAAAGAGTTTGTGAAGAGAGAGGAGTAAAGTTGGAAAGACGCACTCAAGACATACTTTTACTTATGATCTAACTAGCGGCCGCCCTCGACTTCGTACGCGTGGGGGATCCATCAGTTTTACCCCATTAGGGGTAGAGTTTCGTAAAATCCTTTCTTAGCGGATGCCTACGTCATAACATCTACCTACATGCCAAATTTCAGCCCGATCCGTCTAGTGGTTTGGGCTGTGCGTTGATAGATCACTATGTCAGTCAGTCAGTCACCTTTGAGTTATATTTAGATCTACGATATTCTATTGACATGACCATGAAAAGTGTAGGATTCCCATACTGTCCTGATATCGCACCTCTGTATGCTCTTAATATTTACTTCAATAAAACCAATGTTTGGCATGACCTAACCAAGTATTCATACTAAAATAACGACGCAAATCTCAGTTTAATAATTAACCACCTCATAAATAATCATGCAAAAAGCAGATGTATCAGCTACTTGTGCTCAGTTATGTGTACCTCAGTGAGATCATCATTCTCGTGCGTAATACTTAATCTGCCCGGAATGTATCCGACCTTTTTTATTGCTGTTGCAATCGTAGATATGACGTTTGCGTAGATAAACATACTTTTATGGAGATAGAAATGTGCATGTAAGCCTTAACATGACATGATATTACGCTCATTTACCTACAATGTTAATTCATATTTCATTTAATTAACTCATTAATTTAATGTGCTTAAGCGTGACCACAGTCGGCATATTATAGTTAACCCAATAAAAACTAACTTTTTTTTTATCAAATATCCAGAAATACCCTTTTAAATACATTCAATTCCTAAGCAAATTGAGTTATAGTAGATGATTTATTCACATGCCCTCTAAAAACATCTTCACAATAATAGTCGGATACTTTCCGGGCAAGCATCTAATTCTTACACGCGTATCTTCTGCATCACAATCACCATTAAAGTACATCCAGAGACAGTTAATTGTAACAACGTGATTTTTATTGGTACACACCACACAATGGTACCATTTTAGTTCAGTGGAACTCTACAGCTATCGTAGGTGGTAAACATCGGTACATTGGACTCTATTGCTGGTCACATAGGATTATTATACGACATTGTATTGATTTCTCACATTTCTTTAACCTTGGAATGAATGAATGAAGGAATGATGGAGTAACCTAGTGAAAGTGAAAATATAAACTTTTGGACAGCAGGTACAGATATTTAAATCTTGTGACGTCACATATTATTATTATTATACAGCACTAGCGGCCGCCCGCGACTTCGTACGCGTGGATCCTGTTTTACCCCCTTTTCCCGAATTTTCTTTGCTATAAACCTCACGGAGCCCGAGACCTTTCCAACGAATGCAAAACCGTGGAAATCGGTTTGTGCGTTCTGGAGTTATAGCGTCAGGGAGGAAAACCCGACTTATTTTTATATAGTAGATGTCTCTATCCATGGTTTTCCGCTACTACTTAAATGTTTTTGGGTGGGAAAACAGAGAAATAGATAAATAAACAGATCATACTCGCTAAAATAGGCCTCTGGGACCAGTGCAAATGTTAATAAATACCTAATTACAATACCATTCTTGTACCTCGATGACGAGTTTAGTGTTGATCAAAACAGGCATAACGAGACAGTTTGGCAGGTAGATAATATTTTATAAGGTAAACTGCACGTGGTGATTCACATAGTTTATTGCACTCCTAAAGCGAGAAGGCCTCTCGTACCCTTAAATGGTTAGGGAAGGTCCTCATTTCATCCCACGTTGGGTTTCAAATAACATTTCTGTTTAGGTAAAGATTATCCTTTTCGAAATCAACTACACCATGTTGCACCAGACCATTCGTCCCCTGGATGTCATAAAAGGCGATTAAAAGACAAATATGTCAAATCTTCTTATTCGTTACGCTCTTGGCAAAGCGGTCGTGGTCACGTTGAGGCGTTGTTCACATCGGTTGTAGAGGCGGATACAACTCTCCGCACGATCTCCCTCCATCTCTCTCTATTGGCAGACTGTCTGGTGCAGTCACATACGCCGTCTCCCACTGCTGATTTCACTTGGTCGGTCCAGCGCAATTGTGACCTGCCACGCGATCGGGTTCCTTCGACTTTTCCTTGGACGACCAGTCGTTCTATGTCAACATCAGGCATCCCCAACTCGTCTGGCCAGGGTGGGGAATGTTGGCCAAATCTTTAAAATTAATTTAGAGGTCATGCTCCTGGAGTGGAGTCAATTTTTTTTATTTTATTTAAAAACTAAAGAGCTTTAAAAACCACTAGGGTTTGAAATAACCTGATGTTTCTGATTGCACTTGTCTATGCCACCCAGTAAATCGAGTCAACCGCGTAAACTTGATTGCTTTCATATTAAACTGCGACTCGTGTCCAATAAATCTAAAATGAGAGCAATTGATTGATAGTTATGGGAATAGAACCCTGGTCCTCATACATATTTTACGGCATACCGTTAATGTACCGTATAATTGAGTCTTGTAGAATCATACCGATTACATTGAATTTAATTAATTTAAATGTGTAAAATGAGCAATGTGAACTGAAATTCTCTACCATAACTTAAATTTTATATGTAGTTACATATTTATTGAATTGCCTCTTCATTTATTATTTTAACGCCACTTAAAAGCGATAGAGGTCAATCAGATTGTGTCCTGTCAAAATAATAATTGTCAACAATGAATGCAAAATTTTTGACATCCATTGCTGCTGCTGTATTATACCTGGCTAGGTCGAAAAAATGCACATTGTAATTTTACATACAAATTACTTTTGTTCAGTACTCTTCCATACAGACCTTATCACATGTGACAATGGAATAATTGTTAAATGCAATACACACGTCAATCATTTGCCATCTGTGTATCATGAACAATCACAAACAAAACCAGGTGTGGAACGAACTACCGTCAAAACAGTTGCGTGACATTGGTGTTTTTATAGTGATCAGACAAGTATGATTGTAGGGAAATAGGTAAATAGTTAAAGCATTACCTGTGTTTCACACGGAATCTAATTGTAGTTAAAATGGACAAATTGATAGCGGAATGGCATTTAGAATTGGCAATTAGTACATCAGCCTACATTTGTGCTGCAAATTGCACTTATTACAATTTTATGGTGTATCTCTATTCCACTTAGAACACCAAGTGGGACTCCAAGCGACAATTTGGTGTCCTTTGATCACTCATGTATAAGATCACCTGGACAAGGGGTCATCCATAAAGTACGTCACACGTAAAGAGGGGGGGAGGGGGTTGACAAAGTGTGACATGGTGTGACAAGGGGTGGGAGGGGTCCTAAGTTTCGTGACATCACATTTCAATTGTTTCAAATATTTGATATAATGTTGATTTCATAAAAAAAGTACTTAATTTAAATGGAAATAAAACTAATTGCTGTTAATTTAATAAGTTTTCGATGATAATTGCAAAACATGTGACGTCACACTAGGGAGGGGGGGGTCTCAGAAATGTGACCACCTGTGACAAGGACGGAGGGGAGGTCAAAAAATCATGAAATTCGTGTGACGTACTTTATGGATGGCCCCCAAGACTTTGATCACCTGGGTGATCAAAGCCAGGTGATCAAAGTGGAATAGACCAAATAAGGCAGCCACAGGGTTGATAAGTTAAGCTTGATTTGCCGTCACACGATACATCTTTTGTACTTCAATTGCATTTTTCCCAAACTTTACTAAACTATTTTTATATTCTCTCTTTCCATTCATTGTGTGAAATGGTAACTCGTATAATAATAATATGTCGATGCTTGAACTTGCTAAAGGGAAAATGAAAATCTAAAAGTTTTTGTGACTCACAAATATTTCTTACATTATGTAGTAAGATAGAAGTGCTGATGTAAGCAGGTTTCCATCCAGTAAACACGGGCATTAACCATATCTATTTCTGCGACTGGCAGCGAAGGTTAAATCCAATTAAATTCTAACAGTCTATGGAGAAATGTACACTGCAGACCACATAACTATGCGACAGTTAACCTCAAAACTGAGATCTATATTGTAGGCATAGAGTTTGGAATCGTTAAGCATTCGTCCAATGATTCGTACGGGATGCTTAATTACTGCTTCCTAACCTAAATAACTTTTAATTACTTCTCTTTACGCTTCATATAGTCGACAGTAATCACCTGTTTATGATATGTATGGTGTTCATTTGAATTATCGCCGGAATCTAAATAATGTATTTACTGTTATATTGCATTTCACTCTTGAATTCAGTATGAAGGAGATCCGAGTAAAATCGATAATAATATCACAATATCACAAAAACAAAACTGTTATTTGAAATGCCAAATATTAAAAACATAATACTAAATCAAAATCGTTTATTATAATATTACAAGTGACCGTCAAAACATGTCCATTGTGTCCTACCACCTACTTCTAGTATATTAAATAGGCACTATTTTAATGTAGACCGCATAAATCTTTCTAGCCAGACTTCAGGATATTGGTGGAGGCGGCATTTCCCTGAACATTACCTCATTCTTACGCAATAGTCATATTTTAACGCATTCCAATATCATTTAGTATTAATTGCAAGAATCTACTGCATATGTTATTAGAATGATTAGATCATCTAGCTGGAATTGGATTAACATAATTCAGAATCTTTTTAAACTCAAATATATTAAAAAATGGTCCTTCGAGCCCGATTTTGAGACACTAAGAACTCTAATTCATATTAGTTATAGAACATGTTTGTTCCTTTTATGCTGCACTGATATTAGTTATTACAAATGGAAAACCCTTTCTCCACACAAACATTCTGCAAATGTGTAACATTTTATCAGCGTTTGCGCAGCTAATTGCCGGTCACAGTTACGGCTGTCAATTAGAATGCACAGCGCGGTAACCAAACATTGGTCAGCCTTCTGATGGTGATCTCACCACCGCGCCTTGGGCAAATAAAACTACCCACGTAACCGCTTACCCTTATTAGTTAGATTAGTTTCTTCCAGTGTGACTACCCGCTTTTGTGGGCTGTTCGTCCACTGTAATGGTCTGTTTGAAACTTATCGTGTGGGTTGTTACTAAGACGTTATGAAACTAACGCGATATTTTAAAGATTATGCAGAAGCAAAGTAATCTTTCAGAGTTACGGTGAAATATTTTTATTCCTGAAGACTATGAAACGACACTCACTCGTACTTATGAATTTACACTCAAAGATAATAATTAAACTTGTGGTTAGTTTGAGTAAATATTGAAATTCAACCAACCAGACTCGAGTCTGTGATTGATTTTGAATCGAAATTATAGAGGGTTAGACTCAATCTTGATAACATATTAAGTATGCTCTGTCAATTTTTATCACTCGTCTTATGACAAAATAGAGAGATCCCAAAAACGCTTTGTAGAATAGTCCTTGGTCTCATCTCTCTCACATCATTCCTCCTTTATAGGTCAAGGCATAGACACAATACTCAGCCTTCTTCCCACCCCTTACATGTCTGGGATTGTCAATAAAGAGAAAGTAATGCTAATAAACGTCCTAAAAAATGTTTCTCCTTCCTTCGAGTTATGTAAGACTTGGTAATAAAATCGTATGCCAAAATTACGTTTTTCTTATTCTTCATCCTTCCGTTCCTTACTCGTAATCATAAAAAGTAAGTATTTTACTTCACTACCACAAAATATTGTGATTGCGAATATAATTATCTTATTCAATTCTTTATAATAAGAAAATAAGTATAATCTCAGCAACCATTAGGTATTATGCTGTAACCATTCATTCATACGTAACAATAACTAAACGAATTCAGCTTTCTCGAAATCTGCCTAGACTTTTTCCGTGCAATTGTGTATCACTTATAGTCGCATATTAAAATGATCTTAGAATATTCTCGAAACTCGGAAGTATATTGCTGTTTTTGCTAAAGCCATCTTTTTCGATTTATTACTATTAAAACACGAATTAAAGTATCTAACTAAGTAACTCTAAAATGGCATTAATTGGTTAGGTTTTTATTGGCGTTCAATCCGTAGATCCTGGCTACATGGGAGTTGCAGCGGTGGGAACAAGAGGTGGAAAATGTGGAAATAGTCCCGTAATAACAATCTCTACCTCTGGTAGAGTTAAGTCAAATGATGCTGATTTCTGTGTTACTGCACTTCAGAGGGTATATTACACCCTCTTTGGTTAATTAGAGAGCAATTTTAATCAAGATTTTCTTAAAAACAAAATCATTCTTGCTTGACCTAATTCACTCGTTTGTAGAACATAGATTCATGTTGTAGATGTCATGTTGTCATCAACAAAAACATTGCCAAAAAATGCGTCACCACTTCACACATGACCTCGAAATTTAATAATAAACGCATCCTTACCTCATTAAAAATAAAGGTGACAACAAAGAGTTGTAAGATGTAGTCATCGACAGCTTACACACAATCACTTTTTGAGCTGATGTCAGCAGACAATTTTAGAGATCTTGTTTTATTGTTAAATAAAAGTAGTCACGAACAAGTTGCTTTTATATTTACGTGTAATTGCATCATTAATGAGTGGTTCCGTAGGGTTGTCGACTAAAAACACAATTAGAGAAGAGAAAAAATTGTTTTTTTGTTTGATCACTTGTGTATCACTCGTCTATGGAGAGAAAGTCGACTTACACTTTCTGTCAGGATATGAAAGTAATCATTCTATAAGATTATAAAAAAGATAATAGTATTTTCTTTTGCTATATCTTTACAAACTTCTTCTACATAGTAATAACATTTCGTAACTTCCTATTTATACCTAATGACTGTCGATCAATTAAGGATTTAGTCTTTCAAAACTTTTTGATTAAGTGTAATGACAACCCTAACCTAAATTAAAAACATCAACACACTCGTTGTATTTTATTTATTGATCGCAAGTTAGTAACGAGTTATATTTTATTTATATGATTACCTACTTTAAAACGTGTGTAGCGTAAAATTAACATTACATTCGTACACTTTACGTATTGTGAGTCGAGAACGATAAAACCTAGTAAATAAGTCAACTAGTTTGAAACTCATCTACGTAGGACGCAAAATTGCAATGACATCATTTTCTAGTTTTATAGATTTAATGATAATGTCCTTTACGTCCACACATTGTTTTCAAATGCCGTCATATTGATCACGAATGTTTAAACGAGATGTTTCCGTGTAGGGTTCACAAACAGTCGACAAAAAACTTTGTTTACAACTTGTCAGTGACAGTGAAACGACCTGTTGTTTAATGAGTAATCGACCAACTAAAAATACTTTTGTCAAACGACTGTAGGTCAATCGAATCACGAGAGTCAAATAAATCAATACTCTAAGGACGAGGCTAATTGTCAAAGATGCTGATGCAAAAATTGGTACAGATTCTTTTAATGAAGGGCAATTCTTTCGTAAGAGTCAAGAGTCGGGTCAGGTGGTCAATTGTCGGCCCACGCGTGCGCTTACATCAGAGGCGTGCGACCGCGCATTTCATAGATCCGCTCGTTAGATCATGAATGGAAACTGCTATTTTTTCCGGCTGATGTTTTTGATGATATGGCAACACGATGAGATGCAAAAGTGGAGCGAAATGCTCCATGATGGCAAAGGTTATGTTTCAATTATTCATCAAACTTTGACACCTAACTGAATTAAGCTGGAGACATTGTTTCAGCAGTGGACTGCTTGAGCTTATGATGATTTATTGTCTTATTTGACCTCGTATAAGTAAAAAATCTAACTATAATTTATATTTATAATAATTTAGTTTGATCAAATACGAGTAATGTGAATGGAAAAAAGCCATATAATGAATTTTAAACTATACCTACTAATTATAAACATAAAAATAAACTAAATAACCACATTAATCATTAGTAATCATATTGTTTCTCAGAAAAAACGATATAAACTATCAAGGTCGGCCAATATTGTAAATAAACAAACAGATTCCGGGATTACAGCAAAGTACGAAGTGTAAATAAACAAATCTATATCGGATTGAACATTGACCTACATATTACAAACATCTAAAAAGTATTTTTCTAAATCATAGAGAAACTGGGTAATACCATCTAATACCATCCAATAACTAAACTGGGTAATACCATCTCTACGACGAACAAACATCCGTGATACATGATCTCAAATCTCGAAAAATAGGTCTATTCCACTTTGGTATCCTTTGATCACCCATAGATAAGATCACTGCAGTAATCTCCTAGGTGATCTTATCCATGGGTGATCAAAGGACACCAATGTGTCGCCTGGAGTCCATTTTGATCCCCTGGGTGATCAAATCCAGCTGATCAAAGTGGAATAGACCGAAAAATTGTTTCTCATAGCAACATGTGACTGAGTTTCAGTCTAGATTTTTCTACAAATGCCTGTGCACAGGATAATCCAATTTGTGGACGCGTTATGCGACATTTATACAGCAGGTGCAAAGTAACCTGCACAATTTAGCTCTATGCCTGCCGCAATAGGGTTCAAAATATGACAGACTGAGGTTTACTGTACGTTACTATTGCGAATAGTGTCAAGGGTGCAGCTATTTGCTGTATGCTAATCGAATATTAAGATATTAAATATGACCGTTGTAATTGATTAATAACATCCTTTTCTTATAAATAAATAGAAAGAGCTTTAAATTTCGGCTTTGGAACGTTAGTAAATGCGTAAAATCTAAATATATAATACTCAAAACTGACTGACTGACTGACATAGTGATCTATCAACGCAAAGCCAAAACCACTGGACGGATCGGGCTGAAATTTGACATGCAGGATTGCAGGTAGATGTTATGACGTAGGCTTCCGCTAAGAAAGGATTTTACGAAACTCCACCCCTAAGGAAGTAAAACGGGATCCACGCGTACGAAGTCGCGGCCGGCCGCTAGTACATCATATAAGACAAGTTTAGAGGTATACATGAATTTAATTCTCGACTGGCAGATTAATACTTGTACCAATAAAATTGAGAGAATTATTGCATTTCAACGAACACTAGCAATTAATGATTGTTGGAGAAATAATAAGTGCCTAATGCAGTATTAAACTCAATATAATAATAAATAACTTTGATAGAAAATATTTTTTTTTTACTTTCATGAGCCTTGATCGAAATAGAATAGATTTTCATTTGAATTTTCAAATAAAACAAAACCCATTTACGTATGAAACGCTGAAGTTGTTATACAAACCTTTTGTGCAACAAAATGTAAATCACCTGTTACATAAAAGTGTCTAACTGTCAACGAACTTAACTGTACTTGACCGGAAAAGCAGACCACACCGAAAAAGCGGGATGGAAACACAAATCACCGAGAAAATGTTATCGCCGTCTCTATCACACGTGTTATTGGTTGTTATGATTTCGTATGCGCAGGGGCATCGTCGCCAAAATTATATTGTAATGTATGCACTTCCTCTACAATATTCGATGGGGACTTTCTCTTGAAAGTTCCTTGTCCTTTTGATGTGGTTTCGCTGTACACGTGTCAGACAATGCTTAGTCCTAATTGGATTTAGAAACTACGTAAGCAGACTAGATTGAATGACCTAGGCGTGTAAATAAACTAATGATCGTGTTATGGAATCACGTTCATGTATGAATTTATACTAATAGATAGGTTATTTAATCCACTGATCCAGTTTACGTAAATAAAAAGTATACGCGCAATGGATACAACCAAATACAATTAGAAACGCAAACCGATGTCGATATGTTCGGCTGTGTATCTATTTCTGTCACTTCCCTGCATCGTTTATGCGCAAAATGTCCAGCGGTCAAAAAATGACCAATTCGCAGTGTTCCAATTCGCAAAATGTCTAATTCGCAGAATGTACGATTCGCAAATGCTCTAGGTATATCCCTAAAAAAGTGAGTTACATGAATGCATCTTGCACTCCAAGACGTGCCCAATCATGGAAGATCATATAACGCAACGTCTTGAATAAGTTGTCTGGCAATTTAATTAACAATATTTTTTATTTGTTGCAGGTGGTTTGGAAGGCAAATATCGCGTGGCGGCGCCCGAACTCATGCAGGACACCTTCATGAGTGATTCGGAGGACGAAGGAGGTAAGGATTCACAAATACATACATAGATCTTCCGAGCAATTAGCACTGTAGAACAATACTTCCATCTTCGTCCTGATCGTCACTTTGCATCAGGTGAGATGCAGGTCAAGGACTTCCTCGTTGTGGATATAAAAAACTAGTGCCTTAACTCGGTAACTAAAGGCAAGGTTCTAGACCGAATAATAAAACCTCCTTGACTTTTCAAACACCTTTTGTGAAAAGGGGAGTAACTACCGATGTAGATGATCGATGTCAATGTCTTCAGTATGTCTCTGAATATAGTTCCTACCATATTTTGGACTCTATTACCTTGTCTTACGATCTAAAAACAATGAAAAATTGGACCTTTTATGCCCGTTAAAGACTTAACATTACCACAGATAACACTATTAAAGTATAAACTTCTTTCTTTTGCAGGAGAGGTGGAGTGTCCCATCCAACAGCAACAGCAATACCGCTACATGAATAGCGAAGCGGGAACACTGCACCGAGCGAAGCCGCTCGAGGACAGCGTGACAGATGGCCACCTGTGGCCCAGCAACAACGACAGCAAGGTGGCCACCATCGACCGCCAGCCACTCGACATCGGGTGAGTCTCACTAATGTTGGACAGCCACCACGCTGCACCGAGCTACCCGCTCGAGGACAGCGTGACAGATGGCCACCTGTGGCCCAGCAACAATGACAGCAAGGTGGCCACCATCGACCGCCAGCCACTCGACATCGGGTGAGTCTCTATACCACTCCGATAGCCACCACGCTGCACCGAGCCACCCGCTCGAGGACAGCGTGACAGATGGCCACCTGTGGCCCAGCAACAACGACAGCAAGGTGGCCACCATCGACCGCCAGCCACTCGACATCGGGTGAGTCTCTGTACCGCTGCGACAGCCACCACGCTGCACCGAGCCACGCCGCTCGAGGACAGCGTGACAGATGGCCACCTGTGGCCCAGTAACAGCGACAGCAAGGTGGCCACCATCGACCGCCAGCCACTCGACATCGGGTGAGTCTCTGTACCGCTGCGACAGCCACCACGCTGCACCGAGCCACGCCGCTCGAGGATGGCCACCTGTGACCCAGTAACAACGACAGCAAGGTGGCCACCATCGACCGCCAGCCACTCGACATCGGGTGAGTCTCACTAACGTTGGACAGCCACCACGCTGCACCGAGCCGCGCCGCTCGAGGATGGCCACCTGTGGCCCAGCAACAACGACAGCAAGGTGGCCACCATCGACCGCCAGCCACTCGACATCGGGTGAGCCCCCTCTCTATATGATAGCCTGGATTCACCACCATTCCATCTCCTTTGGAGTAAGGATCTACAGCTTGATAAAAATCCAACCAGCAAAGTCCACGTGTGTCCGAGTTTCCTCTCGGGTTTAACCACTACAGTGAACTGGTATCTGCTGGGATAGCTCACTCCACCATAATTATGTCACATCTGCATCAATCGGGTAAGACTTTTATCAAAAGTAAGAAAAAAGGCTCGAAGAGCTGATGGCCGCTGGGGCAGGAAAGTTCTTGAGTGGCGACCACGAGCTGGAAGACGTAGTGTGGGCAGGCCTCCCACTAGGTGGACCGACGATCTGGTGAAGGTCGCGGGAGGTACCTGGATGCAAGCGGCGCAGGACCGGTCTTTGTGGAAATCCTTGGGGGAGGCCTTTGTCCAGCAGTGGACGTCTTTCGGCTGAAACGAACGAACGAAGAAAAAAGGCCAGAGTGGGAAGTTGAACCCAAAGTTACATCAGAGAAGGTCGTACTCCTGCAGTGGACGCTAAATGACCAGTGTGCCTACCATGAGTTTACGTTAGGTGTGCTCGCTAGCGACTGCGTAAAAAAATGACATTTAAATGTATGACATATTGTGCAGCGCCCCTAGTGGCTACTTTCAAGAAATAAGATCTTCATAGAATTTTTTGACGTATTCGCTAGCGAGCTCACCTAACGTAAACTCATGGTAGGCACACTGATGATGATGAGCAGTAGATTAAGAGTGCTCAAGAAAGTGTGCGAAAAACACATGTCAGGCATGTCTTCCTGAGATCTCTCTTCACTAATCCTCATAAGTAATGCTTGGTTCACTAAACAAAGGGTATGACTTCTTAACATCCCATTCCTATTCCAGGTTCCTGGTGTCTTTCGTGGTAGACGCGCGCGGTGGCGCCATGAAGGCGAAACGACGAGGTGGCGTGAGAATCATCGTGCCGCCCGCCGCCTGCGCAGCCCCTACAAGGGTTACCTGCCGGTAAATATGGTTCATTTATTTGGTATAGATCAGTGTTTTTCAACCTGTGGGTCGCGACCCCCTGGGGAGTCGCCAAGCCTCAGTAAAAGAATCAGTAAAGTTATAATGATAGATTTATCCGAAATCTAATTTATCCAAATGCATAAATGTTGTATGGATCGAAATATTCGGTCCCTACAACATCTTTGTAACACTATAAAATGCATGAAATAAAAGCGAGCGGTCGGGGGGTCGCGAAATATTTTTTCATACCAGGGGGGTCGCATCATGAAAAAGGTTGAAAACCACTGGTATAGATCATAGAGGTCTATGATATATCAATGATGATGAAAGAGATATTATATCGATGCTAACTAATGCGCTGAGTTCGAAACTCAGTGTCACATTAGAAATTCATTGCTTTCACGAGCAATGTGTTCTGTTTTTGGGCATATTGCTGCGACACCGGCTCCGCCCCCTTGTCACATCTCCCTTTAGTTTCTGTGGTATAGATCGTGTCATCCACGAAGACGCGCCCCACCATTCTTCCGCTAATGTTTGAGTGTTATCGGTACACGCTAAATTATCCATGAGTGCACACGCACTCTACAATGACGCTCGAATTGCTCGGATCAAACTCCCCGCACCCCGCGCTTCCCTCGACCAAAAATTGGTGGGTTGCGTCTTCGTGGATGAAACGATCTTTAACTTGCTGTAGGAAGTACGGTGCTTGTAGACGAAGTATAATTCGTTTTTGTTTTAATTTTAAATACATAGTTCCGCAAAGTTACGTTTGGTAAGTCGTGATCATTTCATTACGGAATGCATGACAAAGTTTTTAAAAATGTTTTTAATTTATATCATTAACCAAACAAAAGCAAAAGAAAGCTAGCGTACACTAAAGTAAATAATGAATCAATTAGTACATCATTATGTTTCAATTAGTACCTTAAAATGAAAAATAAACAGTTTTTATTTCCTCCTGTTAAGTTTTTACAAATTGACATTTCAGTTTGAAAATTAGGCTGACGTAATGTTTTAGTAGTAGAATGTGTTTCTATAATTGGCTTATGTTCAAGTAGTATCTTCCTGCACATGTATGTACTTAAGTGCAATTAACGCTGTTGAAACATTGTTAAACAAATAAAATGAAAATAAATAAAATATTTTGTCAGACAATTAGAAATGGAGTTGCGAATTATTAACCTAACAAAAAATTTAATCAGCAACTAATTTTCATATGCGATTCTTATTGCAGATAGTGAAAGTTTTCGAGTTGTATTGATCTCATAAAGTAAAATCGTCCTTGAATATACATTGCAACGTGTTTTTAAGACCAAAGCAATTTGCTAAGCCGTGAGCGAATGCGCTAGACTATGCGACTACAATGAAACTTGGAGGCATTCAATCAATGTACTATGAATAGCACTTCCCTTGACGTCTATTTTGATGATATGACGTATACATGTATGACTACTGGGTTTCTTGATGAATCAAATCTCTGTTGATTGAAATTGAATGAAATATCCATGTTGTACAAAACAAAATGGCCGAATCGGTATCGTAAACATGCATTACCCGGTTATTATTGAGTTGCATTTAGATATGATATGGCAAATTACATTATTTGCCAACGATATAATGCGTGTTTTCGAATATTACATTCCACATTCTTCTCACTCAAAGTGAGATGCCTATATCAGTCGGTCGACAACAGAATAGACAACATAGAGAGTAAATAAGGCCTTGTAGACACCATACAAGCATACATTATTACATACAAGCATAAATCTAATAAATGTTTTAGGTAACAGTTTCGAATTTAACATCTAGTCATTCAAAAATGATGCCTCTATTATTAAAGATTCTGTGCCAAAAAGTTACTATAATCGTAACCTATAAATATGACCTTTAAACGACTTATATGTTAGTAGCAGGTGAAGTAATACGGCTATAAATCAATACCGAATGTTAAATTGTCTACCTACTACCTATTCTTTATAAAAATAGTCACTGTTTTTTTTTATTTTCTTATTAAATAAATTAACAAGTTGATTATAATTCCAGAGCGGCCACAAGACGAGCGCCGGCGGCCGCGCCCCCTCCACTAATGGAGGGGGAGGCCTTGGCTTCCAGGCTGCTGGAGCTACAGCCCCAAGGAGCCAAGTTCTTGGCGTAAGTACCAAAATTATCGTGGTTGTCATTGAATTTTGTACCTTAACAGACTCGACTAAAAGTCGAAACAATGAAACATTTCGTACAATGACCCTAAGCTACCCATCCTTATCGCTCGCGAGTAATTATATTGCTGTTGCGCTCGCACACTCACTGTGGCCGCCCGTCGCATAGTGCGACAGCAATAATATTACGCGCGAGCGATAAGGTTGGGTAGCTTGGGGTCATTGGACGAAATTCTATCTGCTCGGCGACCGGACTTTATCTATGAACCTATTTACGTTAGATCTTTATCAGCAACTCGCAAAACAGGGTCCTCAAAGCCTTACTTTTCTACAGGCCAGTAATAATCGAAGTGCCGATATTCACGTCGTCGTGCCGCGAGCGGGAGATCGTGATCCTGCGGTCCGACACCGGCGAGACCTGGCAAGACCACTACTTGCACAACAACGACAACCCTATGATACAAGTGAGTGGCACGTACGTTTTAGGATAAGGGGGAATAACGGTAAAGGGAAGCATAAAAGATCCCAATGGATCGACGTGCGTGGCCCTAGATAAGTGGCACGTAAACCACGGGGCACAGCTATCTATGTCTTTACTAGGAAGGCATAACATCATCACCCATCAGGTGCGATTGTGGTCAAATACCTGCCTTGTTATGCATAAAATAAAATAATAATATAATAAATACCCTAAGAATAGAAGCGAAGCTTGAATTAGTTTTTTTCCAAAAATGAGTAAAATTATTTAACCAATTCTACCAGGTAGGCTATAGATTTGTCATTAGACGTAGAATTTCAAAATTATTTCTAGTTACAATAGTTTCTTAAAAAAACTTAAGTACAGGCCTAGCGCATAACTGAGTGGATGCGGCAATGGAAGAGATGTAATATGACGTAACAAAGCTGCATACGTTTGACTGAATTATTGCAGCATTTGATATACCAAAAACATAATCCTGTCCCATCTCTCTACTATCGCAGGAACTTACTCAGCTGTTTAGATAGTTTAATCCACGAAGACGCGCCCCACCAATTTTTGGTCGAGGGAAGCGCGGGGTGCGGGGAGCATGTTCCGAGCAATCCGAGCGTCATTATTGTAGTATGCGTGTGCACTCATGGATAATTTAGGGTGTACCGATAACACTCAAACATTAGCAGAAGAATGGTGGGGCGCGTCTTCGTGAATGACAAGATCTATACGCTATGCCTATGCATGGAATCGGAACACATTATACACTGGCCTTATGACTTTTCAAGGACTTTGTTTTGTGGTATTTATTTCTATTCGTTCAACAGGAAGCCCTCCAACGCGAAAGACAAGAGCACGGCAGCAGCGGCGAAACCCTTGGCGAGAACGGAGAGCGGGTCACTCGCATCGTCACCTGCGACTTCCCTCACTACCTCGCAGTAGTGTCCAGAGTCAGGCAGGAGGTGCACATCATCGGCCCTGAAGGAGGCACCGTCTCCAGTGCTCATATACCACAGGTGATCATCATTTTAGCTCTTTACATCATCATCATCTTCAAGTTGTCACTCGCATCGTCATCTGTGACTTCATCATCACCTCACGATGGTGTTGAAAGTCCGGCAGGAGGTGCACATCATCGGCCCTGAAGGAGGCACCGTCTCCAGTGCCCATATACCACAGGTGATCATCATTAACTGTCCACATCATCATCATCTTTAGGTGGTCGCTCGCATCGTCGCCTGTGACTATATTATCACCTCGCTGTAGTGTCGAGAGTCAGGCGGGAGGTGCACATCATCGGCCCTGAAGGAGGCACCGTCTCCAGTGCCCATATACCACAGGTGATCGTCGCAGCATCGTCATCTGTGACTTCATTATCACCTCACATTGGTGTCGAAAGTCCGGCAGGAGGTCCACATCAACGGCACTAGAGAAGGCACCTTCTCCAGTGCTCATAGTTAGAGGCCTAAGTTTAACAGTTAATTTTCTGTTGCTGTAATGATGATTATGAATAATATTTACCCAAAATCACACATCCCTGGTATTTTTTGACAGATTTCAGCTCTCTACTGATGGAAAACGGAGCCTGATTTTATCATCATGTTAATTAATCAGGGCGTATTGTCCTGCAATAACACAACCTTTTTTTAATGGCAATACCTTTAATTTACTCTTATTAGCTAAGCGCATAGACGTGGGTTTTGGTCTGGTCACTGAAAGATTATATCTTGCGTTTTTACCCAAAAATACCAGGAAAAGTTATGCTTTTCACACTCATTGATTGCCCATAAAGGGTCACGTTTTCACACTATTAATCTGTGCAGGTCCAAGCGCTGTTCCCGCCGGCGGCTCTGACGAAACGCATCCGCGTGGGACTCCAAGCGCACGGCGCCGCACCAGCGCTCGCCCGCCGCCTGCTACCACGTCACGCTGCAGTCTCGCCCGTGTTGACTGTCGAGCCACGCCGCCGCAAGTTCCATCGCAGCATCACGCTCACGGCGCCCCTGCCGCAGGCCCAGGTCAGTAGCGGAGCGGAGAGGACGCTAGCGGAGCGGAGAGGACGTTAGCGGAGCGGAGAGGATGCTCGCCCGCCGCCTGCTACCGCGTCATGCTGCAGTCTCGCCCGTGTTGACTGTCGAGCCACGCCGCCGCAAGTTCCATCGCAGCATCACGCTCACGGCGCCCCTGCCGCAAGCACAGGTCAGTAGCGGAGTGGAGAGGATGCTAGCGGAGCGGAGAGGATGCTAACGGAGCCCTGCTGCCTCGCTATGCTGCAGTGGGAGGGAGAGGATGCTAGCGGAGCGGAGAGGACGCTAGTGGAGCGGAGAGGTCGCTAGCGGAGCCGCCTGCTGCCGCGTCATGCTGCAGTCTCGCCCGTGCTGACTGTCGAGCCACGCCGCCGCAAGTTCCATCGCAGCATCACGCTCACGGCGCCCCTGCCGCAAGCACAGGTCAGTAGCGGAGCGGAGAGGAGGCTAGAGGAGCGGAGAGAACGCTAGCGGAGAGGAGAGGTCGCTATCGGAACCCTGGTAGTGTTCGTCACGCTGCAGTCTCGCCCGTGTTAACTGTCGAGCCGCGCCGCCGCAAGTTCCATCGCAGCATCACGCTCACGGCGCCCCTGCCACAAGCACAGGTCAGTAGCGGAGCGGAGAGAACTCTAGCGGAGCGGAGAGGACATTAGTGGAGCCGCCTGCTACCCCGTCACGCTGCAATCTCGCCCGTGTTGACTGTCGAGCCACGCCGCCGCAAGTTCCATCGCAGCATCACGCTCACGGCGCCCCTGCCGCAGGCACAGGTCAGTAGCGGAGCGGAGAGGACTCTAGCGGAGCGGAGAGGAGAGGACGCTATCGGAGCCCTGATACCACGTCATGCTGCAGTCTCGCCCGTGTTGACTGTCGAGCCACGCCGCCGCAAGTTCCACCGCAGCATCACGCTTACGGCGCCCCTGCCGCAAGCACAGGTCAGTAGCGGAGCGGAGAGGACGCTAACGGAGCCGCTTGCTGCCTCGACACGCAGCAGTCTCGCCTGTGTTGACTGTCGAGCCACGCCGCCGCAAGTTCCACCGCAGCATCACGCTCACGGCGCCTCTGCCGCAGGCCCAGGTCAGTAGCGGAGCGGAGAGGATCCTAGCGGAGCGAAGAGAACGCTAGCGGAGCGAAGAGGACGCTAGCGGAGCGGAGAGGACGCTAGCGGAGCGCTTACTACCGCGTCATGCTGCAGTCTCGCCCGTGTTGACTGTCGAGCCACGCCGCCGCAAGTTCCACCGCAATATTTCGCTCACGGCGCCCCTGCCGCAGGCGCAGGTCAGTAGCGGAGCGGAGAGGAGGCTAGCGGAGCGGAGAGGACGCTAGCGGAGCCGTGCTGCAGTCTCGCCCGTGCTATAACCGTCGAGCCACGCCGCCGCAAGTTTAATCGCAGCATCACGCTCACGGCGCCCCTGCCGCAAGCACAGGTCAGTAGTGGAGCGGAGAGGAAGCTAGCGGAGCGGAGATGACGCTAGCGGAGCCGCCTGCTGCCGCGTCATGCTGCAGTCTCGCCCGTGTTGACTGTCGAGCCACGCCGCCGCAAGTTCCATCGCAGCATCACGCTCACGGCGCCCCTGCCGCAGGCGCAGGTCAGTAGCGGAACGGAGAGGAGGCTAGCGGAGCGGAGAGATGAGAAGAGGGGGCTGTAACCGAAAGTAGCCGAGTGGTTAGGAGAGAAACAGAGAGGAGAACAGCGAAGCAGACAAGACTGTAGCGTAGCAGAGAAGACGCGTAGTAGAGATAACAATCGCAGAGCAGAAATGAGAGTAACAGAGCAGGAGGATAGTAGCGGAGCGAACGCTGTTTAGAACTCCTAGCAGCTCGACTATAGCTTATTTAAAACACCCGTAGTGGTGGTAGAATAACTAAGCTAAGTGCCTTAAGAATGTACACACGCCCACACTGTTAACTATCCATTTCCGTTTTTGCTCTCGCTCTAATCAAATGGCGATTCTTTGCGATAGAACGAGATGACATGACTTTCAATGGGCAGTTAACACTGTTGGCGATAGTACATAATAACAAAGAATGTTCTTCTGCAGGGCATGCCAGCAGACAAGCAGGGCCAATCACTACGTCTCCTATGCTCCATCATGGGAGGACAAGCGCGCGCGGTGTGGGAGGACGTCACCGGCTCCACGCCGCTCACCATCACCGACGACTGTGCCTCATTCACCACCACCGTCTCAGCCAGGTACCACCATCACCAATCCTACTATATAGATCTACGGGGCACCGAACAGAGCAGAGGACTGTCCTGTCCACTGCTGGACAAAGGCCTCTCCCAAGGATTTCCATAAAAATCAGTCCTGGGCTACCACCCAGATGCTCCTTACGACCTTCCCGAGTTCGTCTGTTCACCTAATGGGAGGCCTGCACACACTACGTCTTCCGGCTCGTGGTCGCCCTTGAGTCGATTCGAGAACTTTTCTGCCTAAGCAGCCATCAGCTCTACGAGCTATGTGTCCCGCCCATAGCCACTTAAGTTTTGCAATTAATCCCCCATGATTAATCAGAGACATTAATGAATTATATTTAACCTACACGTCTTACGCTGGCCAGACGGGTCCTCTTAACGCCTCTTATAGCATCCACGGGTGTAGTGGAGATGGAACGAAGTTTGCCACGTCTCCCCAGTTGATATGAAACATGATATCCATCGTAATGAGCACGTCTAAATTATCAAATATATTTCAGATTCTGGCTGATGAACTGCCAAAACGTGAGCGACGCGACCAAACTGGCGACCGAATTATACAGGTATTACTAAAATCAAAATCAAAAATATTTATTCAGTTTAGACCACAAGTGGCACTTATGAACTAACGATCTTTTATTAACGTATTCACCCGTGACTTTGTACGTATTCACATGAATGGTTGTTGCAATGAGGGCTATCGTTTTAGCGCTCACCAGTTTGCGCCACTGTAGAGTAAGGTCCTGTCACTTGCTAGTAGCGAAGACAGTGGCACCAACTGGTGAGCGCTAAAGTGGTAGGAGGACTATCGCATTTACACTCATCAAGATGGCGCCACTGTAGAGTAAGGTCCTGTCAATCGCCAGGGGTGCCAACTGTTAAGTATAAAAATGACAGCCCTCATTCACGAAGGCGAATGAGCTTTACATGTGTAATAATTGTTTATTTCTCACCACATACAATACATATAAAACAATAAGAATATTATTAACAATTAAGAAATTGTGGTGTGTGTGGTGGCTCGCTACTGTTCTTTTGTCAAAAGTTTTGATAGACATTACCACAGACATTACCTTATCATCATGTGCATGTACACGTACACACACAAGTAAAGCTCACTCGCCTTCGTAAGTTACAAGAACTATAATTGAAAGTAAGAAACTATTCTATGTCTTCACAACTCACCTCTTTCCCCAGGGACATGTTACTGGTCCCGTTCGAGGTCCGGATCGTGGTCCTGGGCAAGCGCCTGGACGCTCTGGAGGGAAGACTACTTGTGCTTTACATCACTGACAGATATGCCTACGACACGCTATTGCAACAGGTATGTAATTTTTGTGCTCCTCCTAGTATTACCGACTTAAAAAAGAGAAAGTCACTTTGTCTGTATGATTTTTATTATGGTTGATTTCGTTACGGGACCAATACTATTTTAATTTTCCCGTTCGGATTCTATTAACGATCATGCTGTAGATAGGAGTTGCAGCGGTGAGAACGAGTGGTGTGAGTAGTCTCGTCTCGAACCTAGTTCTGTTTAAACAACGAGTGTCGTCTAATGAGGGCTATCGTTTTAGCGCTCACCAGTTGGCGCCACTGTAGAGTAAGGTCCTGTCACTTGCTAGTAGCGAAGACAGTGGCGCCAGCTGGTGAGCGCTAAAGTGGTAGGAGGACTATCGCATTTGCACTCATCAAGATGACGCCACTGTAGAGTAAGGTCCTGTCAATCGCCAGGGGTGCCAACTGTTAAGTATAAAAACGATAGCCCTCATTGGCTAAGCTTATTTCTATAGTCTAGAACTTTTTTTTTAAGATATAACCTTAAATTGGGTTTATATGTGATCATTAAACTTATTCTCTATTGGGATTGGATTGCTTGAAATATTGGAAAATTGTCTGTTGAGAAATTGTTTCATAAGTCGTGTGTAATAGTGACTGAGTTTCTTGCGCTGCTTCTTCTCAGCACTGGCCCATTTATTGTCCCGAAGCAGTTGTAGGGTTAATACTGGGACGTGTAATGTGCTGTTTAAAAGCCTACTTTCAAAAAATAAATGAGTTTTAATTGCTTAGGAGCTAGCTGTTTGTAAAGCGCCATCTATAATTCATCTTGCTTTAAATATAAGAACTAACAGAACAGTTTACGAAATGATTTAAATAGGGAATCATAGATGGCGCTGCGCACGTCCGTCCGTGCTGTGCACGAGTACGACCATTACTACACACTCTCTAACCAATGTGAAAGCAACATCTACTGCGTGTAGTACAAATACAACTTTACAAAACCGGCTCCAGAGTTTTTCTCCTCAACAGGAGCACTACACAGAGGTGGCACAGTCGACGGCGGTGCGGCTGCTGGACGCGCGGCCCGTGTTCCTGGAGTTCAGCGGCAACCTCGTGCCCGTCACCAAGTCGGGCAGCCAGCCCATGCTCAACTTCGAGGTGAGCTCATCATCATTATCATCATTGAAGCCAAAGGACGACCACTGCCAGACATGAGGTTCCACAACGACCGACACTGCGCCCGTCCTATCTGTCACCAATTCCGGCAGCCAACCCATGCTCAACTTTGAAGTGAGGCGTCCCTTCGTCATCATCAGCCAGAGGACCTTCACTGCTAGACCAGGAGTTCCACAACGACTGATACTGCGCCTGTCGTGCTCGTTACCAAGTCAGCCAGCCCATGCTCAACTTCGAGGTACGGCGTCCCTTCATCATCATCATCATTGCTTCCAAAAAGACGTCCACTGCTGGATAAAACCATTCCTCTGGCAGCCACCCTATGCTCAACTTCGAGGTGAGCTCATCATCATCACCATCATCATCATCACAGTCAAGAGACCCTCCTAAAACCCTCCCTCCGGCAGCCAACCCAGGCTCAACTTCGAGGTAAGGCGTCCCTTCATCAACATCATCATCATCACTGTACCCAAAGGACATCCACTGATGGATAAGACCCTCCCTCCAAGTCACCAAGTCCGGCAGTCAGCCCATGCTCAACTTCGAGGAAAGGCGTCCCTTCATCATCATCATCATTGCAGCCAAGGATATCCACTGCACGAAAGCTTTCCAAGGATATCCAGAAAGGCTGGTCCTGCGCTGCCCGTATCCAGGTCCTTCCCATGACTTTTATCAGATCTTCAGATCATCATTCGACCCTGGTCGCCACTTGAGAACTTTTCTGCCCCAATATTCATTAAATCTACAAGCTATGTGTCCCGCACACTGCCACTTAAGTTTGGTAACTGTGCGGACTATATCGGTTACTGTGTTTCTCCTAAGGATCTTCTAATTTCTGATTCGATGACGTAAGGAAACCCCAAGCATAGCACGACGCTCATACTAAGCGACCATGTCTCCGTTCGGCAAAACATAACGGTTGCCAGGAATGACGACACACTGGTGAAAGAAAAACTTTAGTCTTGAGATACTGCGGCAAGTGAATCGAATCATTAAAGCCCACATGCATACATGATTGCTAAATTAATATTATTGATTTCATTTCAGGCATTCAAAGACAACCGAGTCGAGTTCACGGTACGCGTGAAACACCACGAAGAGAGCCCATCTGGAAGGATTTACTTCATGAACGAACCTAAGGTAAATGGCAATGCCAGGTTTTGTATGGAAGGTGGCGTCTTTTTTTTTTCGCGCGGCCATCGACCAAACTTTGTTTTTTGATTACAGAATAGTGTAATAAACCAAACTTACTATGGCATGTATACCTCTAAACTCAGTCTGAACTGAGTTACGAGCATTAAAAGTTTGATGATTTTCATACTAGATTTGCTTTTTGCGCGCAAGTTTTGTAAGAAATTGCAACAAAATATTGCGCTATTTATTTATTGCGCTGATTCTGCTGCATACTGATGTGTGGAGCCTCTAATGGATGGTATTGTTTGTTTACATATACAATGTCACTATTTTGTTGCAATTTCTTACAAAACTTGCGCGCAAAAAGCAAATCTAGTATGCAAAATCATCAAACTTCTAATGCTCGTAACTCAGTTCAGACTGAGTTTAGAGGTATACATATCATAGTAAGTTCGGTTTATTACACTATTTTGTAATCAAAAAACAAGGTTTGGTCGATGGCCGCGCGAAAAACAAAGACGCCAATTTCCGGCATTGTCTTTTCTTAATGTTTATAAAGCCAGTTTCACTTTTTGCAATCAAAATAACTGTCAAATAAAAGAATTAAAATTTGACATTGGCAAATGCGCAAACCGCGCGAGCCATATATAAAAAAAAAAAAAAAAAAAAAAAAAGAATTAAAACATTAAAATGACACAACATAAGGGGTTTTATTACTAGGATTGGATTTTAAGGAAGTGATCGATCACTTCCTTAAAATTTAAGATAGTTGCCTTGCCTTACTTAGAACTCTATCTTATGTTATGTATAAATGTTGCTGATCATCGATGTCTTTCTTGCTGGATTACCGGATATGTTTATGGAATAAATAACTATTGACTACCGAGATCTGTGAAATCAATAGTAATTCATATACTTTATTTACTATTTTAACAGAGATTTTTTGAGCAAATGGCTCATAATAAACTTGATTATATTTTGTTAGGTGCCCAAAGGCGAACAGTCACAGACGCCGGCGTGCGTGCTGGACGTCGAACTACCGGATAGGATCGCGCCGCGCGCCGGCAAGAGCCAGGTCGACTACCTCAACCTTGACCAATCAGGTACGACATGAGTATACAGGGTGGAAACGATAAGTGATCTCATTCGATTATTTCTTAACTATACAAGATATCGAAAAACTGGTTACTGATCCTGAAAGTGCTTCACGAGCTCTTTCAAACGGCATCAGTAATAGTTTACAGAATTAACTGGATCTATCTGAAAATTCAATGTTTTCAACCTCCATACTAAATGTATGCCAGCCACACAATATTAGAAGTGTTAAATGTTTTTATTAAATAATTGGTTGGGCCTATGTCCAACTTTCTTCTCTTCCTTTTCTTCGGTGGCTCCAACTCTCAAATTATCTAGCTGCATGAGATGGTTTCCCACTAATCTGTTTATCGGATTCGGGGCCAGCACCTTCGCAGGAGCCAACCTTCGCGGAAAACCTCTATAGAAATTAAGAAGAAAAAACTCTATGTTGTCTTGGAACGTCTGTCAACGAAGTCAATGTGAAAAATCCGCTGAATATTTGCTGAAGATATTGAAATAATCAAAACCGCAAGAAATATCGACGGGTCGACCCTCGAAGCCTGGTCTCCGTCTCCTGATCCGCAGGTTGGTGGTTTCCGTTTTATGCAGCTGTATTTTTGAGTTGTTTGGAGTCACCAGCCGACCCCCGCATCATCTTTCTTCCCCGCAATTTTTTTATTCCTGGTGTGGCTATTTACACGCCACACCATTTGTTGGTCCTTTCGAACCTGGATATTCCAGCTTATTTATTTTTCAAATATTTTACTTATTTATTTTTGTTTCAAATAACGTGACGTTCATACACCGCCGGCCATATTTTTCTGCAATTTGTTTATTTTCGCACTAATTTTTTCATAGTATTTTGCTGTTTTGTCATCATGGCAAATACGAAATTAAATTCGAAATTAAAATTATTGCTTTCCAAAAAAGAATCAATATTCGAAAGAATAAATACTTTATTCAATTCATCGAAGAATATTTCCAATTTTGATTCAAGATTGAATCAGAAGTTTTTAGAGGAATCAGAAAGCATTTCTGAATTACATGAAAAGTTTGAACAGATACTAGATGAAATAAACGAAATTCAACTTGAAATTAACCCCAATTTTACCGTTACTTATAGTTCGCTCAGCGCGTTTGAAGATTTATATTCAAGCGTTAAATACGCGCGCAATAAGTTGTTATTGACGTCGCCTTCTACTAATTCGCAAAATGGTTCCTTTCATATTAAGCTGCCACCAATCGAACTGCCTTCGTTCGACGGCAAGGCTGAAAATTGGCCTATTTTCTATGAAATCTTCCGCACTAACGTACATTCTAATAAACAGCTGACGGATTCACAACGTGTGCAATATTTGATGAGTAAATTAACACACAGCGCCCTAAAAATGACCGCAGGTATCGTTCCTACCGGCGATACTTATAATATCTTGTGGGATAGTCTCGTCAAAAAGTACCAAGATAAGCGTAGTCTAGGTGTTCACTACGTCAATAACATCCTGGACATTAAAACATGTGTGGGTACCGCTGCGAGTCTTAATCCATTTGTTGAGAAGTTATCTTCATCTATTGCAGCTCTCAAACAATTAGATATTGAAAACTTAGCAGATTTTATTATTTTGCAATGTAGTTTGAGGAAAATTGATTCTCAAACGCTTCAGAGTTTCGAGATTTCTGTAGGTGATAAAGAAATACCTACGTATGATCAGTTCATATCTTTTATTCAAGACCGCGTTAAAATATTAGAGAGAACTCGCAATAATAGCAGTTCCAACACTACCGCTGCCTCTGAGCCCCGAAAAAATAATTATTATAATAATAATCGGGACGCGCCGCAAAATAATAACACTTATAAATCTTTCGTTTCTAGTAACGATCCGCACCCGCGAACTCAAACGTCCAGTCAGTGTATTCTATGCAAAGCTGACCATAGGTTGTATTCTTGTTCTCAATTTCGAGACAATTTTAACCCGCAAAAACGCTTCGAATTTATAAAATCTAAGGGCGGTTGCGTTAACTGTCTTAGTGTTTCTCATACTGCAAGTAAATGCAATTCACAACACACTTGCAAGAACTGTGGCAAGCAACATCATTCGCTGCTTCATTTTGACGTGCCCGCACCGCGAAAATATTCGCCCGCTACCTCTGCCGCGTCACAAACAATGTCAGCCGTAAACACCGCGCCACAGTGCACAGAGAAGTGCAGTAGTACTACTCCAACTCAACGATTGATGAATGATACTTCTATTACTCTCACTTCGGAGGTGAGACCGAGTTCTACCATATTATTATCCACCGCTCAAGTATTTGCATCGCACCGCGCTAATAAAAATAAACAGATTGTACGCTGTTTGATAGACAATGGTTCACAAAATCATTTGATAACTTTAGATTGTTGTAATAAATTGAACTTGCCCGTTAATAAATTGCATGACTCTTACCTGCAAGGCGTTGGCAAGTCTTCGAGACCTGTTCATGGTTTTACTTATTTTGATATCGAATCTCGTACTGATCCGAATTATAAATATCATATTTACGCTCTTGTGATCGACTGTATCACAGATCGTCTTCCCGCGAATTATGTTGATATAACAGAAGATATGACTTACCTCAATAACTTACCGCTTGCTGATTTATCCTGGAACATTCCTAGTGAAATTGATGTAGTATTGGGTGTTCAATTATTTCCTTATATTTATTTGGGGAATAAGGTGGTATCAGGTTCACGCGCGCCTACTGCTATACTTACTAGTTTTGGCTATGTGCTTATGGGTGACGTACCGGCTCGCTCTAGTCAATTGCCGATGCACTCAACTGCATTTTTTACCGCACTTCCGCATACGGAAATAGAATCAAGTTTACATAAATTCTTTGAATTAGAAGAGGTTCCTTCTAAAAGCTTTCTTAGCCCAGATGAGGCAGAATGCGAAAATATTTTTACCTCCTCGGTGATTTACCAGGATAAACACTTTAGTGTCGACTTACCGTTCTGTAAAGACCCATCTGTATTAGGAGATTCCCGTTCCGTAGCTTATAGACGTTTTCAAATGCTTGAACGAAAGTTTGACAAAGTGGATGGCTTACGTCAAAACTATAATAAAACCATAAATGAATATATTCAACAAGGTTATTTATCTGAAGCCCCCGAGGCAGACTCAGATGAGGGTTACTACATTCCGCACCACGCTGTATTTAAAGCTGGAAAGGACAGCGCTCGCGCCGTGTTGGACGCCAGCTGTAAAACTCAATCTGGTTTGTCACTTAACGATATTCTTTACGTTGGGCCGAACTTACAGTCTGACCTATTCTTACTGCTAATAGACTTCAGAATATTTCCTGTTGCAGTCACTGCTGATGTAAAACAAATGTTTCTTCGCGTAAGTGTGAATGAACACCATCGCAAATATTTGAAAATTCTCTTCCGTTTCGATCCTCAAGAACCTATACGCACTTATCAATTTAGTAGTCTACCCTTTGGACTCAAACCAAGTCCTTATATAGCTATGCGTACGATACGCAAGTTAGCGCACGACCATAGCGACCGCTTCCCTGATGCTGCTAAAGTAGTAAATACTCAATTTTTCATGGACGACTTTGTCTATTCGTTACCCGATGTACCGACCGCAATTAATTTATCCCGCGATTTAATTGATTTGTTCAAGTTAGGGTCCTTTGATCTTATCAAATGGACAAGTAATTCTCCCGCACTGCTTGAGGCTCTTCCAGACTCACACCGCTCACCTGTCAGTTTCTCTGATACAGGTAATAATAATTTTAAAATACTGGGATTGTCCTGGGAACCTGCTGATGATAATTTTTCCTTCACTACTGCCGCAGTCGACGGTAAATGTACAAAACGCAGTATTCTTTCTCTGGTTGCTCGCTTATTTGACGTTCTCGGCTTAGTTGCTCCCGTCGTCCTGTTTGCCAAGATTTTGGTTAAGGAACTTTGGTTAAGCAAGATAGACTGGGATGAAGTGCCTCCGGAATCCATTCAAAATCGTTTTGCTGCTTTCCTATTAGATTTGCCCGCTCTTTCCACCATGAGTATTCCGCGTCATATAGGTGTTAACTTGGATTGCGCAGTAAACATTGTTGCTTTCTGCGATGCTAGTCTCAATGGCTATGGTTCCTGTATTTATTTACACATAACTGACCCTGCAGGTAATATTGTTGTCAGGCTTCTATGTGCTAAATCTAAAGTCTCACCAAGTAAAATCCAAACGCTAGCACGCTTGGAACTCGTCGCTGCTTTACTTCTTTCGAAACTTGTGCGAGTAGTCCGAGAGAGAATATCCGAGCGCATTCCAATTGTAGGAATCTATGCTTTTTCTGACTCTACGATAGCACTTTCTTGGATACATTCGTCTCCTCATAGATGGTCTATTTTCGTTAGTAACAGAGTAGCCAAAATCCAAGAAAATTTACCGCCTCATTGTTTTCATCACGTGTCGGGCAAAGAGAACCCCAGTGATTGTATATCTAGAGGGATGTTACCTTCTCAGCTGATTTCTCATTCATTATGGTGGGATGGTCCAGTCTGGCTTCAAAGACCTGTCAATGAATGGCCTATCGATATATTTACTCCATTAGAGAGTGAAACTCTGCCAGAGTTTAAAGATAAAAGCAATACGCTTATTGTTGCTGCTCCTTCTGAGCCTCCCTTAATTGATCAAATATCGAACCACGTTAATTCCTGGAATAAGCTTCTAAACACGTTTTATTATATTCTGAAATTCACAAAAAGGTTGCCGAGTAATGAGCTCGTAGCCAATAGAAATGCGTCGGAGATTTTTATACTCAAAAGCATTCAGAGCGTTCATTTTAACAAAGAAATTGAATTGTTAAAGGCTGGTGAGTTGCCTTCGAAGCATCTCCGTGGCTTATCACTTTTCTTAGACCCTCACGGTGTAATTCGCATTGGAGGAAGACTGCCTAAATCAGACCTTCCCTATGAAGCCAAACATCCTGCGCTTCTACCCAAACGTGACCGCGTCGTTGAACTTCTTATCGATCATTATCATACCGCTAATTGTCATACTGGACCTGGATTGCTCATGTCTATTCTTCGTCAACGCTATTGGATATTAAATGCCAGATCTACTATACGCGCCCGCTGTAGACAATGTAATGTTTGTTTCCGCTTGAACCCGCAGCATCCATCTCCCAAAATGGCAGATTTACCCGCATTTCGCATTCAAGATGCTAAAGCTTTCGTACATACTGGTACTGATTTTGCAGGTCCTATTAGCTTCATTCCCACTAGACGAAGGGGACAACATTCTCAAAAGGCATACATATGTCTTTTTATTTGTCTAGTTACGAAAGCTATTCATATAGAATTAGTTTCTAATCTTAGCACAGATGCGTTCCTTTCCGCCTTTAAAAGATTTATATCTCGCCGCGGTCCAGTATCTGTTATGTATTCAGATAATGGCACCAATTTCGTCGGTGCTAAAGCCCAGCTCGACGAAATATATAACGTATTAAATAATACTGAATTTCAAGATGACATTAAGCGAATGCTCATTGATCATCACATAGAGTGGAAAATGATCCCTCCCCGCGCCCCACACTTTGGTGGTATATGGGAATCTAATATAAAAAGTATAAAAACGCATATGTACCGTGTTGTAGGTAAACAACTTTTTACTTATGAAGAACTTCTAACAGTTCTTGTGCAAATTGAATGCATTTTAAATTCTCGACCGCTTGTAGCGATATCAGCTGATCCACATCCGGACGTCTTGACACCAGCACATTTTTTAATGTCCACTCCTTTGCGTTACTTGCCTTCAACAGAACTGAAAGATGAAAAATTAACTTTAACCAACCGCAAGAAACTTTTAGACCAGCTTGTTTTATCATATTGGAATAAATGGCGCCTCGAATATTTGCACACGCTGCAAGTTCGTCAGAAATGGTGCACACCTGAACGTTCAATCGAACTAGGTACGGTTGTAATAATAGGCAATGATAATGTACCGCCTTTGCATTGGGTACTTGGTGTAATTACCGAAGTTTTTCCCGGTTCCGATGGTGTGGTCAGAGTCGCTTCTGTTAGAACCAGTACTGGTGTCTATAAGCGCCCAGTAACTAAATTATATCCGTTACCTACACAATAACAACTTATAACGCATGTATTTATTACATTAACTACTCATTTATTGCCTTGTTTCAATTTAAAATTATAATTTTAATTTTATTTCTTGAATATTATTCGCATTATTATTATGCATTAATTTAAATACTTTAAAGCTCTTAGATGTGAGGACTTTATACATTTTGTTTTCTTTAGGGAATTGATTCTTTACGGTTTCCTGGATGTATTTTGAAGTTTTTGTTTCTACTTAGCAAATTGCAATAATACGTCATGTTCCCCCTTTTCTTTCTTTTCTTATTAAAATTTCTTTATTGAAGTCCTAATGAACTTCAAGGCGGGGAGCATGGTTGGGCCTATGTCCAACTTTCTTCTCTTCCTTTTCTTCGGTGGCTCCAACTCTCAAATTATCTAGCTGCATGAGATGGTTTCCCACTAATCTGTTTATCGGATTCGGGGCCAGCACCTTCGCAGGAGCCAACCTTCGCGGAAAACCTCTATAGAAATTAAGAAGAAAAAACTCTATGTTGTCTTGGAACGTCTGTCAACGAAGTCAATGTGAAAAATCCGCTGAATATTTGCTGAAGATATTGAAATAATCAAAACCGCAAGAAATATCGACGGGTCGACCCTCGAAGCCTGGTCTCCGTCTCCTGATCCGCAGGTTGGTGGTTTCCGTTTTATGCAGCTGTATTTTTGAGTTGTTTGGAGTCACCAGCCGACCCCCGCATCATCTTTCTTCCCCGCAATTTTTTTATTCCTGGTGTGGCTATTTACACGCCACACCAATAATAAACACTTAAAATGAACTTTTAATGCATTTTTATTAAAAATTATTTATGAAAAACATTGGTTTCAGGCTTTATTTCCTATAATATTATCAAGACATGAGTGCCATGACTGTGGTAGTACTAAATGTATGGAAGCTGGAAACATTGAATTTTCGGATAGCTCCAGTTTATTTTGTAACTTATTATTGGTACCGTTGGATAGAGCTCGTGAAGCACTTTCAGGATCAATAACCAGTTTTTGGATAACTTGTATAATTTTTAATATTATGTGGTTTTACTAAATGTATGGGAGCTGGAAACATTGAATTTTCGGATGGATCCAGTTTATTTTGTAACCTATTATTGGTACCGTTGGATAGAGCTCGTGAAGCACTTTCAGGATCAGTAACCAGGTTTTGGATATCTTGTATAGTTTAGAAATAATCGAGTGAGATCACTTATCGTTTCCACCCTGTATACAGTAAGGATAGTCATTATTATGTTGGAGGCGTGCTCAGATGCATTCAAAGTGCCAGAGTGCGCCGCCAAGACAGCTAAGAGTCGAAGTGGTCGCCATCGCGAACCATCATCACAATTTGCAAGAACTGCTTGTTATTAATAAAGTATGCTTACTAATATTATGATTATTTAATAACATGCAGTGACTTAAGACACCATTTCCACCCCTGAAGATGCAAGATAAGCGGTTAGTATTAGAAACAAAAATTAAATAGGTACCTACGAGATGCGAAGCGAATGTGTTCCGATCGTTTTGTCGCTGAGCTATAAGCTTATGTCAGCAGACTGACAGCTAGTCAGTCTCAGGGCTCTTTCCCGTGGGATCCGATATTTGAATTCCAAATTCGAAGAGACTGGTTTTTTGCAGACTGTTAACGGGATGTTCGTGTAAATTTTAATGTTAAAACATGCTACAAAAAATGGGATGTCTCTTTGGGAAAGCTGCCTCTCTAAATCTGGCCAGCTGATAGGCCAAATTAAATTAAACCTGTTTTGAGACAAATACTTTCAATCTAAGTCCTCCATCTGCCTCAAGTATCTTAGAGGGTCCTGCAGTGAAAACTAAATGACCTGATGATGGATGATCACAAACATGTTTCCTTAGGCTTCGACGCGCTGAAAGACGAGCTGAGCTTCCACTGGGGCGGCGAGCACCCCAGCCTCGGGCCCGTCTCTGTGCCCGATGTTCCTGCGCATCTCAACGGACACGTAAGTAGCCTGATAGTTACTGTACCGCAAGGAAATCTTCGATATCTTCAAAAGTACCTACCTAAAGTCCGGTTGCCGAGCACATAGAATTTCGTCCAATGATCCCAAGCTACCCATCCTTATCGCTCGCGCATAATTATGTTACTGTCGCGCTCGCACACTCACTGCGGGCGCCCGTCGCACAGTCGCGATAGCAATATAAGGACTTGAGCTTTATGAAACAACATATTGGAAAAACTACGCATTTTTATTTATTAAGAAGAAATCGTATTAATTTCGCTTTTATTTCATAAAAGCTAGGTTAGGTTAGGTACTTTTGAAGATATTGGAGATTTTTAACACTTTTTTTTTACGGTCCAGTGTAGATGTTTATATTACTGTCATATAACTGGTAGTGCACAATAATACGTCTTACTGTGCACCACGCAAAACAGATATTATAAAAGAAATGAAGTCACTCCCCTTCCCCCATCTGTCCTTAAAAACTTTAGTAATACTTACTACTTTTTTAACCAGATACTGTTTGTTTTAATGTTTTCCACAGGTTTTTTCTAATTTAAAGAAAAACTTTTCGTTCGTTTGAATAAAAATTTAAAGACTAATTAGAATATTTATTTTCAGGATAAAATTATCTCCAATGGTGGCGTAAAATACACTGAGACAAAAGATACAAACGATAAAGACAGCAAACCTCAAGGTGAGACAAACAAATTGAAATAAAGTTTGATTGAAAATTAAACAATAACCCTTCTCCCGATGTATTTGTGCTAAATCCACACACTAATACGTATCCAGTGTTCTGTGTCCCAATACACCGATTTGTGTTTCTGCCAGGCATTCTCACAACCTGTTTCAAATACCCACAATAAATTCTTCCCTTTCAGTCAATGGAGACGCGTTGCACGTGGATTCTAACAAAGTGAAAGCCACCTTCGATTCAGACGAAGACAAAACTCCAATGAACACGCTAGAGAAAGGCAAGAAGAAGCCGGAAGGAGGCTTCCTTAGTGGCATCACAGACAAAGTCAAGAATGTGTTCAGTCATAGCGACGAAAAAGATGAAGAAAAAGAATCATCGCCCAAACCCAAGCCCAGAGAATCCAAAGAAAAGAGCCCGCCTAAGCCAGCACCTAGAATCATCAACGAGGAGCTTCTAGGCAAAGTTGATGATATGTTCAGGGATCTCCACTCTAAGCCTCACCAGAAAGAGGATGAGGACTTACAGAGCCAAGTTTACAGCACCAAACTAGTTGTGGACGAAGTAGACAAGCCTCTAAGTGAGGTAACTGCGGAGCTATATGACCAGTACGCCAACATGCAACCGGTTGACACGCCTCTACGTCAGAAAGTACAAGATCCATTCCAATTCCCGAAATGTTGCGACGGCAAATACAAACACAGCCACGACGAAACATCCAACGCGGTTGACATCGTTGAACACGTTAACTTCACAGCGCACGAAAAGTTAAACGAAGCAGGAGACAGGCTACACAGTGATCTGCACGAAGGTCTGGACAAAATCGAGGAAGAAAAGGAACTTATCAAACAGAAATCCAATGATATCAAGGACGATCTGACTCAAGGATTCGAAAATATCAAAGGTGACTTGATAATTAAAGAAGATGAAGTTAAATCTGGAGTGCAGGATAAGATTCGCGATGCTGAAAAGGAAGCTAACAATAAATTAGATGATTTATCTAAATCTGCAGATAAGTTAAGAGATGATTTCAGTGCTGAAGCTTCTGACGTCAAAGAAGACATTGCGTCTGGATTCGACAATATTAAGTTTTCAGGTAACGATGCATTTGGCTTCTTATCAAACAACGCTAGCAGTGCTAAGGATGAGCTAAGAAGTAAAGCCAACGAAATGGACTTTGCTGCTAGAGAAAGAGCCGAACAACTCAGACTCAAAACTGGTGAATTCGTCAAAGATTCCGCCAACGATCTCAAGCAAAAAGCTAAAGATGCCGAAGAAAATGTTAAAAACAAAGCCCAGGAAGGTTCGAATGCTGTTGTCGAATCCGTTCACGAGGTCAAAGAAAATATAAACCAAAAAGCTAAAGACTTAAAGTCAGATCTCAAAGAAACAGCCGACAATGTTGTTGAAACAGTTGAAAAAACTAAAGGAAAAGCCAAAAAGGAAGGCAAAAAGAAGTCTAAGGAAGGAAAGAACTTCTTTACTGGTTTTGTGAGTAACATATTTGGAGAGAAAGATAAGATTGAAGAGGGAGTCAAGGAAAAAATTGCGAAAGGAAAGCAGGCAGCTAACGACCTCGCAGAAGAAGCTGCAGCTAAAAAAGATGAGATCGAAGAAAGTGTGTCGAAAAAACAAGCCGAAATCAAACAAGACGCCGAAAATGTCGCGCAGAGTGTCAAAGATGAGAAAAATAAGCTAGAAAAATCTGTCACAGACAAAGTTGGTGAAATTAAAGAAACTGTACAAAACAAAAAGGAAGAAACCAAGAAAGCTATCCAAGATAAAACACAAGACATTGAGAGTACAATTGAAAAGAAGAAGGATGAGGTTTCAGATGCTGTTCACGCGAAGGCAGAAGAAGCGAAGAAAGCTGCTGAGGCGTCTAAACAAGCCGTTGAAAATAAGGCACATGAAATGAAAGATGCCGTCAATGATAAGAAAGATGAAATTGCAGATGCTGTAAAAAGTAAAGCAGATGAAGCAAAGAATGCTCTTCAAGACTCCAAAAACGCAGCGGTAGACAAGGCACACGAAATTGAATCTTCACTACAGAGTAAGAAAGATGAAATTGTAATAGCTGCTCATGACAAAGCAGATGAAGCCAAGAACGCGCTCCAAGATACCAAAAACGCTGCGGTCGACAAGGCACACGAAATCGAGTCTACACTTCAGAGCAAGAAAGATGAAATTGTAGCAGCTGCTCATGATAAAGCAGATCAAGCCAAGAATGCGCTTCAAGACACCAAAAACGCAGCGGTTGACAAGGCACACGAATTTGAGTCTTCGCTTCAAAGCAAGAAAGATGAGATAGTAACAGCTGCACATGACAAAGCAGATGAAGCGAAGAACGCGCTACAGAGCACTAAAGATGCTGCTTTGGATAAAGCACATGAAATTGAGACTGCTGCGCAAAAGAAAAAAGATGAAATTGCATCAGCTGCCCAAGACAAAGCAGATGAAGCGAAGAACGCGCTACAGAGCACTAAAGATGCTGCTTTGGATAAAGCACATGAAATTGAGACTGCTGCGCAAAAGAAAAAGGATAAAATTGCATCAGCTGCCCAAGACAAAGCTGATGAGGCGAAAAAAGCTTTCCAAGAAAAGAAAAGTCAAGTAATTGATTTCTTACAATATGAGAAAGAATCTATGTTTGATAAAGTTGATGAAGGAAAACAAGTACTTGGTAATAAGAAGGACCAAATTGAGAATGCATTTGTCAATAAGACCGACGAAATTGGAGCTGCTATAAACGATAAGAAGGGTCAAGCTGTAAAGTTTGCTGAAGACAAAACATTCGAATTAGGAAGTGCGATAGATAGCACTAAAGATGCCTTCCATGAGAAAGCAGAAAGTGCAAAGGGCATATTAAAAGATACAAAAGATAATGTTCACGATTTTGTACAGAATAAAACGCATGAAACCGGCAAAACGATCCATGACACAGAAGAAAACTTAGCGAACACATTACACGATACTAAAGAACATTTAGAAGCCAAAGCGGGTGATGTAAAGAGTTCTCTACTAAACAAAACACATGAAATAGGTAGCGTTGTTGAGAGTAAAAAGGATGAAATTCAACAAGGTTTGAGTAATAAGAAAGATGAAGTACAAAACGCCGCGCAATCAGAATTGGATAGGATACGACAAGAGGCAGAATTAACAACCGAACAAATCAAAAAGTCTGCAGAAGACGCCATCAACGCTGCCGCAGAGAAGAAATCAGAAATCCAGTCCAACGTTGCAGACAAAGTAGACGCCGTCAAAGTGTGTGGGAAAGAGCAATTTGAAAACATTCAAAAGGCTGCAAGTGACAAAGCGAACGATCTGCAGAGGTCGTCGAAGCAAGCGTTCGATCACGCACAAGATTCGACCTTAAGTTCTTTCGATAAGATCGAAAGTTCGGCTAAGGACAGAGTGAGCGACGCGAGAGACACCTGGGAGGACTTGCAGAGTTCGACGCGCGATACCTTCGCGGACTTCAGGGACGACTCCCACAGCCTTGCCGGCTCCGCGCAGGACACGCTTCACAGCTTCCAAAGCTCCGCTGGCAACACCTTTGACAGTCTCGACGACTCCGTAAAAGAATTCGCAACCGGAGCACAAGGGTCGATCCAGGAATTCGAAGACGGAACCAAGGGTGTGTTCGGAGACGCCAAACACTCTTTTGAAGGCTTCCAAGTGTCGGCTGACAACAAACTCGAGGATGTCAAGGGCTCGGCGAAGGGCTTAGTCGAAGATGGCAAAGCGAGGCTCGGCGACGCGAGCGAGAGCGCGATAGCTGGCGCGAAAGAGACGGAGCAAGCCGTCGTCGACGCGGTGGCGTCTGAGGCCGACAAATTCACGAGCAGTCTCAACGATTTGGGCAACTCAGTCTTCGGGTCCTCAGGGAAAGGTAAATTTTACCATAACGCTTTTTAATTACCCCTTGGTGTTGCTAGAATATAGCCTGTATTTAGTGTGTCGCAGCTAAATGGTAAGCTAAAATGTATCTTTTCAGGATTCATGAAAGATTCAAGCACCAAATTATTGGAATCGGAAAAATCACAATCCTCGCCATCGCCACACAAAAAGGGATCTGGGTAAGATATTTTTGCAAATTCATACACAATACACACATAATTCATATAAAAGTCATATTTTATGTCACGATTTTGTACAAATGTAAATAACGGCACGCAAGTTCTAGCACAGAACTAAATCACAAAAACGAATGTCAAATATGAAATGAATTATTCATTCAATTTTATACACAATCGACTTTTCACTGTAATTTCCATTATTTTAAAGCTGCGAAACCACATTTTGTTTTCGTAAAACTGCTAAGTTAATTTAAATATTGTTTTAGCTATATGAAAGGTTTTAAAAACTTATTTTTCTTCGTATTTTGGTTTCACAGTTTTCATATTTTGATAGGCGTGTTCCAGGAGTACTCTCATTTTTTATAGTCCTATTTTAATTACACTAGCAATTTGTTGCACAAAAGCTACAGAAAAAGACTACAATGTTTTATAACAGAACAGAATAATTGTAAAAGATTAAGCTTCTTTGAACCATAGACTACAATTAATAGACTCCATTATTTATTGGATAATACTCCTGTATCGCGCCATTTGTAAACTAATGCCTGCCCCTAACTCCACTCGCACGCATTTCAGAATCCCGAAGCTAAAGCGGAAGAAATAGACGCCGAACGAACGCTCCCGACCGATGTATGATATAGTTGTCTAGTTTTACTTGTATTTATTTATTGTTACGAAGCTTTACTACGGAATGGTGGTTTCAATGTCTATCGATGTATTTTCGTTGCGGTTTTTTACCACAAAGTAAAATTCGCTAATGTAGAGTTCATCAAATGTGATGAATCGCTAAAATAATCGAGAGATTATCATGTTTTAATGAAAATAACTACCTACATACTCTTTGCCACTCACTTGCACCACAAAGAGAGGTAGGTGTCTGACATTATGAAATTAATGAATGACACTAATTGACATTATTTTCATTTAATGGGTAGTACAATGAAACGATTATTCCGTGCGCACTTACTTAGGAGCACTGTACATGTTAAGTTCCAGTGATTTTTGATCTAAAGAAGTATCTGTATATCCAATCGGATTTTAGTCAGCCCAGTACTAAGCGTTGAGTACATTTAAGTATTTCACTGTGTCAAATTTGAATGTCTTAACTTTCGATTTCAAAGAAATCATTAAATTACAATGTCTAGTTATTAACTTCGAAAACGAACGATGGTTAATCTTAAATTTTAACAAACGTTTAATAATTTATCACAAATGTTTAACGTCGGTTAACGTCTTTCTTATAAGTTGTAATCTTGCCTGTAACTGATATTATTTTTATATTTTGACGAGATCTATTAATAATGTTGACATTTATATTACAAATCATTTTTGTAGAATTTTAACGCAATTTTAGTGACACCGAATCAGATTTTTTGCATTTTATATTTTATTTTAATTAAGTGTTTTTACAAATTAGATGCCATTTATTGGTGATTTATGTTGCATAATTTATTGTATTTTAATTGTGTTTCATTTATAAAGTTTACATTGCTTTGTACAAACATTTGTCTGCTTAGATCAAAATATATTTAATGTAAGCATGTTGCAACGCTTCGTAGGTAGATGTTAACGGATATCCTATGTACCTACAGTAGTCCTGACTACTAGAATAGATCTGCTAGTTTATTTATTTTCTGTAATAAAGATTACAAACACTATTTTTAATTTTATGTGGAATAAATTATTACAAATAGTGCTTGGAATGCTGTTGATGTCACAAAGCGACTTTCTTGTATTTTGATGTTAAATACACTATCGAAAGAATAAATATTTACTATTTATAACTCGTGTATGATACTTTTCCCTTTATTACACCTTATTTTAAAACGGTTTATATAAAATTCACTAGCTGATAAAGGTAGTTTCTGTAAAAAAATCTTGATTTATACCTAAATATTTACTATCAGTAACATAAAAATAAAAGTCATAATTTTACGAAAGAAATGGACAAATTCACTGTAAATGCACACATCCTATTATTATAATATCCATTGTTTATTATAGTAGCTCGATAATTTCTTTATATGCCTAAAATAAAGGCGAATTTTACATTTTGCAAGGACACATCAAATTAACAAACACATATTATTCATTTTCAACTATCACTGTTTGCGACACATCGCACGCACGTTTCACTTTGGGTAAGTTATATTGCCTCATTTTCTTTTTGTTGCATATTTTTTTGTAAAGTTTTTCGTCATTTTTCATTGCACTTTAGCTTGTTAAATGTAATGCCAATACCATAATTATAGCATTGCTTGCAATTTTAGAGAAAGAGAAAGATTATAATATTGTTTTATCACAAATTCTTACAGCCTTGACTCAAAATAAAGTTATTACATTACTTATGTTCCTCGAAAAACTGGTCATGAAAAAAAACGAAAATTTTACGACTAAATAAATGACCTTTTTGCGAGTATGGCTGTAAAAGTAACATTATATCTTTCCTTTATTGTAATATTAATCATGAAATAATGTTGTATAATAATTTCAGTTTCTTCAAGAAGCTCCGGCGTAACTGATGAAGGGAAGTTCATCGAAGGTCCTGACGCCATTTCTTAGTTATAGCAGTAACCGTAAAGTTGTTCACGTAGCCTAGACGAGTACAGTTCGAATAACATACGAAGAATTGCCTGTTTGTTACCTTTGTTCAAAATTACCTTTAACTTACAACCCTATCGAGGAAACTGCGCATCTCGTTGGAATGCGACTCTCTCTCGCACTTACCTGAGTTTTGCCCCGTCCGTACCAGAGCGTCGATTCACATCGTCACAGCTGTGACGTCACCGTCACAGCTGTTAGGTGCGCAGTTAATTCGACCGGGTTGTAAGTTTAGAACTTTGTTTTTGTAGGTTGCCAGTGCCATTAAAGTCTACTACAAAAGTAGGGTCTTTACAAATATGGCTGGGTTTACCGAAATGTACGTAGAATAGCGAAGTATGAGCAACCAGTGATCAAATTCGATTGTTTTTAATATTGTATTATATCCATCCTTGGCTCATTAAGGCAGTTACTAGTGATTTTATTACCACAGCAATGTAAAATTTAAACTGACATCGATTGCGATAAACTTCGAGTAAATAAATAAGGAATCAGATTCGTTGAGAGATCGTTCACTAAATTGAATGTCAAAGGACATTGTCAGAAACCGCCTAAAAAACCGCCCAAAAACATTAACCCATCATAATTATTTTCTATTTTTTTTAATACATTAAGCACCCTTTCATTCTAATGGACACTTAAGCATTGAAAAATTAAATAAATAAGTCTTTCAACGTTTATTCTATAATACTATTACAACTTCCGGACGTTTTGGTGCGTGGCATGGTCTAAAACCTATCAAGTTCCATAATTTTTGCCGATAAAATCTGTACGAGGCATTACCGTACTTTATTGCTGGGAGTCCATGTATAGTGATGTTCCTGCGGCCATCATAGACAATAAAATATCGATTTTGAAAATAAAATAAATCGATTAAACTGCTTTGAAGACTAGATTTGCGTTAAAAGCTAAAAAGATATTGACACTATTACAAGAAGCTATCTAAAGTGTCCAACTGGTCGAAGGTCGTAAATAAAATAAAAATAATTAGGACCATAAACTGATATTCATGGTATCATAACTGTAAAAGTGTCAGAATCCGATGTTGAATCCAATGCCAGTTGAAGTGTGAGAAACATATATCAACCTAGTATAGTTGCCAGTCTCTCATAATCTATGCCAATGAGGGTTTTCGCGATTGAAAAATCCGCCAGATGGCAATACGTAGACGTGAGGTCCAAATGCTGCATGATTGGTTATTTTTGACATGACATTGACAGATATCCACCAATCATGCAGCATTTGGACCTCGCGTCTACGTATTGCCATCTCGCGGATTTTTCAATCGCGAAAACCCTCATTCATAGCACATGTATAATAATAGACCAAATGAACTTTTATAGATTGTGAAAGAGAAGATAAAGATTTTATTATTTTATTAAAATCTTGCCACGAGGTAGTTTTTCAGTAGAAACCAGGATTGGATAATCGCTACAGGCAAGTATCAGAACATTTTATAAATATTTTTAATCGATTATATCCTTGTGAATCGTTTTAATAAATTGTCATTTTACTTTTTCAATCAAAACTTTTTCAATCCCTAGTCTTGTCAAACTGTCATAATGTCAACAAATTATAAATGTCACGTCAGTTGACTCAATTTCAGTCTTCTGTGCGTTTATTGTATTTTTATTTCAATGAAATAGTGCTAAAGGGTTAGTACTAAAAGTGAAAGCCTTTTTTCAGAAAGAAAACCAATGTGGTGCCCTTATTATTCATACTGTTTGAAAGTAACAAGTCAGTGATACAGAGTTGCCGACATTATAATTCCGTAGTGATACCATACCAAAGAAGAAGTTTTCCTAAACACTTGTGTTATTTTTATACAGTGATCAAATAAAAAGGATTAATTCTACTGCTCAAATGGAATAACTTATCCCAAGAGACCGAATATAAAAAAAAAACCTCTCCATAGAAATTATCACCATCACGAGGATGTGAATTTTTTTGAGAATTTGATATTGGTCCTGTAAGAAAAGTAGTTGTATTTCAGTAGTAGAATCAACCCTTCTTGTTTCATCAGCAAGAGTAACTATAAAAACGCCCTGTAGGTAGGTATTATTAAGCTGAAGAGTATGTTTAGTGTCAAAGACTGTCACACAGTGTAACTTAAATTGGCATATTATGATAATGATCATAAAAACTTAAATAAATATTTATGTTAATATTTTTTCTATTTATTTATTTTCCCAAAGCTTCACAGTGACAGCTGAAACAGCAATACTGTTGTAAAACTAAATTTGGAACAAACTTACAAATATTTTACAAATTAAAATAAAACCGCATGTTGCTTTACTTTCTCGTATAGGTAATAAATGTAATTAATGGCTAGATTATTAATGTTACTTTGTTACCCTCAATAGTGAGGAGATCTTATAAAATGGTAACTCTGATTTTCATTGTCATTCAAGTGCTCTTTCTTCGCATAGGCTTCTGTGATTTGGCCAAGGGCCACACACATTGCGATAACATTATGCGACATTGATTTGACAGCAGCGGAGTGAAGTCTTGCGACTATGCAAAATGATACCCTGTAATCGTAGCGCATATAGACATAGACGGGGCGGGGCACATAGCTCGTAGAGCTGATGGCCGCTGGGGCAGGAAAGTTCTTGAGTGGCGACCACGAGCCGAAAGACGTAGCGTGGGCAGGCCTCCCACTAGGTGGACCGACGATCTGGTGAAGGTCGCGGGAGGTGCCTGTATGCGAGCGGTGCAGGATCGGTCTTCGTGAAAATCCTTGGGGAAGGCCTTTGTCCAGCAGTGGACGTCTTTTCGGCTGAAACGAACAAACGAACGATACGTATTACCACTATTTACCAGACATTACTATTTATTGCATACTCGCCGGATTACACGTAGGAGCACGCGCGTTACAGCTTCGGCCTTGCATTATTATAAGATCTTGTTCCGCCCTTTTACGAACTTCCTCCGTGAGGATATCCCCGCCGAATTCTATGATGAACCTATCAAAAGTCATATTCTGCAATGTCAACCCACCACAAGGTGGACCGACGACCTGATAAAGGTAGCGGGAAGGCGCTGGATGCAGGCCGCTACCAACCGTGCGATGTGGAAGTCATTGGGGGAGGCCTATGTTCAGTAGTGGACGTCCTGTGGCTGAAATGATGATGATGATGATGAAATGAATGAAAATGACAAATCTTCGAACGTGTATAATACCGTGCCAAAGTAATCATATAATTTTGGCACCTTAATAACTATTGCCGTTTTTGTTGTAAAGATCATGCAGCGCTACTTGCGGATATTATTGGAAAGAAAACTATGTGGGCTCTAGATCTGAAGCCGCTTTAACGAACACGAAGTGCTCATACAATGCGGCGTATTTTCTTCCAGTCTTTAGTCAGGACTTTAGTCGAATTAAAACCCCGGTTGAACGTGATATAGCCGCACTAGAATACGATGCTTTTTTGTATAATCGCAAGACTTCGTTCCGGTGTCGACCGAATGTTATCATGATGTATGTGGCCCAGGGGTTACCGTAGCCGCTAAGGTTTGAAACTTCTTGCTTAAAATATTGTAGTCTTTGGCATAGACTACGACGGTAGTCATGGAGATAGGAGTTTGTTATCTCGTGTCAGATGTAAATGGTGAAAAGAAAACTCATGATTCGTGTTATTTTTATGCAATATGTAGGTATTTTATAAAAGTGGAACCCCGAGTGATCTCCAAAACCCATTCTATTATTATATACGATTCGGCTTCGATATCTATAATACAATAGGAGTTTATTTCATGTGTCAGATGACAAGGGTGGAAACAACCTACGATTCATGTTGTTTATTTACGTGCAATATGTGGGCATATTATAAAAGTGGAATGCCGAGTTGTATTTCTAAAACTTGTTCTATTATTTTATACTATTTGGCTGCGACTCGGCGTGACGACAATACAAAACATTTTTCGCGAATCGGTGTTCATACATTCACACAATACATTAGACGCCATGTTGTCATAAACGACATATTATAAAATCGCTGTGATTTAATATTCTTAATCATTAATTTTATGGCAAGTGTCCATCAGGAATCATTGTTCTTACACACAGAATCGTATTATTTCGCTTTCGGGTAGTAATATGTCAAAATTGTTGGTTCTTAGGCGAACAATGTATGGAGAACGAACATTGTCCTTTTTGATTATGTAATAATCTATAATTCACCCTGTATCTGATTTGTGATTAAAATAATGCCTCAATTTAAAGGATTACAAAATTAAACAGTAGGAAATATTATGCTGTTACCATAGGTGACTAAAGTAAGTTTAAAAAACTTTCATAAATTACTAATTAATTAAAGATATGCGATAGTTCTACGAATATTATTACGCTGACGTCTTTTCATAGCTCTTAGTTACTACTATCGATTCGTTTGTTTAATCTTATTAAAAAATTGCCCACCTAATTTGATATTAAAGTTCATAATATCCATATTAAGAATGCAAGTAAAAATTGTGATGAGAAATTCGTCTTTCTAGGCCACTTTGTATGAACCCAAAAATCCTTTTTATTTTTCATATTAATAGCATAGATTAGAGGTGCTTTGTAGTCTTCAATGGCTTAATAAATGGAAGAATGTATGTTTTCGGTCCGAAAATTACCTACCTAATAATTAACCCTTTGTTTGGGGGGGAATATAGTTCCCACCATATTTTTAATTTTTTTATGGTCCAAAAACAATGAAAAAAGGGCCTTTTTTGCCCGCTAAAGGCTTAAATAGGCTACGATATTTGGATCTTTGTCACTTCAGGATTGTAATGGGCGGATTCAGGAAAATGTCTTTAGGTTAGGGTCTAGGTTTGTATGTAACCTTATAATCTGATGTTCTTGTCGCATTACATCACACTATAATAATCCTATCTGCACCAATCTATGTACGTTTACCCTTTAAGAAATGATACACATTTAATCTTAATATACTGGTGAACAAAAAACCAGGTCAACTGCTAAAACAAATAATGAAAAAGTTAAAAATACACAACTGTTATATGTACCGCAATCATGGACTTGATTTTACGGTAAATATTGTAGATTGGTATAGGGTAGACCATTTTTTGTCCATCATTATTATTGATGTTTAACAGATGTTATGTAGAATCTACACCAGTTATATACTATATTATATAAAAGGTAGACTATATCTTAACAGTCTGCGCCAATGGGTATCGTTTCTTAAAGGCTCTATATTACGTATTACATATTTACTAGGTATCGCTATAATTTCAAGTTTTACGCCATGTTTCAAATTAGTTACAATACAAAATATGACTGTTTGATTAAATATGTAAGTAATTTCGGTGTGATTGGAGTTATATTTTAAAAAGTGCATTTTTTTATATTCATATACATGTACGTTAAGATTTTAAATTTTATAAATTTGTTAGATTATACATTATAGGGGTGTAAGTTGATCACAGTTCATTTTTTGGAGGTCAGTCATATAAAATATATTCACTAACATTGTATATTCAATGTTTATATAATTTCTGTTGAATAAATTATATACTTTTTAAGTACTGCAAATTATAAATGTAATGCCTAGTAGTGGTAAGTAAAAGAAACGAAAAGCAAATAATTTGAAATCTGGTAGTACTGTGATGCCAAAGTATATATTATGGAGTTGGTGAGTTGAAAATTTTGTTAATTTATTCATAGAGTCTACGTTCACTCTATTTATTGCTTTTTAGTAAGTAATAAATATTTTAAAAACATCAAGTTGTTTAATTATGTTCTCATAACTATTCTGCACATATACCTACATAGACAGAAAATTAAGCCCCAAAAACATAAGAAATACCTATGCGGGTAGATATAAAATAGTAAAAATAACGCCTGTCGCTGCTAGTATCAGTTTACGATATGGGTAAAATACTCCACTTTTGAACAAAATAATGAAGTTAAAACAATTCAAGGATATAAAGGTCTAGAGACAATAAAAAACGGGAATTTCATGAACATTCAATATATTTTTATGGTCACAGAATAAACTACACAGTGACAAATATCTTACATAAAGTAGGTAATTAAATTATCACAAAAGAGATTGCATCTCTTTTTCTAATTATAACTATTTATTAATCATTTGGAATGTCAAATTAACTTTTACACAAGTAACATAATAGTTATTTAGATCCTAATTTGCAATGGAAAAGAATCTCAATTCCATTAGGAAATAAAACATCGATATCTAAAGATACAGGTTTACGGCCGTTGCTATCGCTCGCACAGTCAGAGTCAAATAGTTAGTGATACCCAGTGTCCAAAAAAGTGACAATGCAACCTTATTCCAATAGGCTAGATGACAAAAATTTCAATTATTTGTCTGTCAGACAGATAAATTAGAAAATATTAGACTCATTTTTTTTATTTTCTTTCATAATTAAATAATAACAGTGCTACATCGAGTTGAAATAGCGCGTTACGTCACGCTTGAGATTTTTTACTCAAAAGTGACGTCACGCGACATTTAAACTCAATATAATACTTGTAATTATTCGATTATGAAAAAAAAAATGTGTCCAAAATTTTTTTATTATCTGTCTGACGGACTAAATAAAATTTCGATTTCATTACAAAGTCATCATTCCTATTGTAACAAAGACTTGTTGCGAACTTTTTGGCTATTGTGGGTGTCATGAAGTATTTGACACTGACTGTACCAGAATAGTCCGCGACATCAGAGACCGACAATCTTGCAAACAAAGCTGCAATCTCAGCAAAACAAATCTCGAAAGCGAATCAATTTATTCGCCAAGTTTTGTTCACATGGGAGCGAAGTAGAGAAGCGATCACAGTCGAATCTTTGAATGATACATAATCTAAATTAGATTGTTACTAGTTGTGCCGAATTATAGAAACAAATTATTACACAATAATATTATTTTAGTGGTTCCTAAATAAAGCTGACACATCATAATGCTTAATATAAATACAAAGTTTAGTAAAACTAACGTATAAGGCACTTATGTATAAATTAATGGCTTACATTTTTGGTTGACAGCACCAAAATAATTGGAATGTTTCAACTTAAAACTAATAAGGCACTTACAATGTACGTTTAGTATGTATCACATTTGTGCTTAGTACATTAGTAAAAACATAAAATCAAAATTTAATTAAATAAGTAGGTATATTATAAAATTGAGTAGATGATAGAAAGAAAGTAGAAGATTTGTAAAAAATAAGCATATTAACCACTTAGTAGTTAATTATTATTATAATTAATTGAAAAAAAAAAGTTATAACTTAGAATTGCATTAATAAGTCCAAAATTGATCATTACTCTGTATTAATAGTCTAAATCTGATATTAACTTATTACACTGCACAACAGCATTTCTGATGATTGGGTTATGTTACATGATATTAGTCCAATTTTTAATGACGATTTCAAATCTGTGATTGAAATGTCTGTATCAGCTCTGGTTAAGAAAATATGACACTTGGGTCTTTTTGTAAAAAAACACTCTTTTTTTAGAGATGATCCTATTTTATGAAGTTGTTAAGTTGAAAAAAAAAATCTTTTATTTGACTTCCTTGCTGATGCTGAAGGCAGACAGCTCTTCTGAATGATTCAACAGCAGTCAGCCATCATGTGTGCATTCCAGTGGCCCTGATAGCGTCCCTCTATCGTATGAAGGCCCTGGTGGATTTGCTCGCCATGTTCTTCACCTAGATCCTTAAGAGTTGTGATAAAATTGTTCAGGTGATTGCGAAGAGAGTGTAATTCGATGTTTATATTACATCCAAACAAAAAAACAAGTTTGTAAGTGACTCATACGTTGTTCGATGTGTAAGAATAGTAAGATTTTTTCGGATTTTCCAAAAAAAAATTAAAATGCCAAAATAACTCATTCCATGTCTTTTCGGAAAACTTGAAGATCCTAAATCTCTAAAACGATCGTTTAAACCATCTTGGCTACATGGTTTTGAAAATTTCGGGTCACATTCAAAGTTTCTACCACACTGACAGTTTTCGCCTCAAAATCCTCATGTGAAGTATCAACATGAGGTTCAGGTGACTTCTTAGGGTTGAAAAGACGTCTACATGCCAAACGTATGCAAGGAATTACCATTTAGTTCAATATTTTTTGGTTAATACCATTTCTGTTCAAAAATAAAAATAACAGTCGTCGCGATGGTTCAAGGGTTCCTTTCAGATCATAGCGGTTTCGTAACTAAATCTACACATATTCTTATTTGTTTATAAACGTAAAATCTCAACGCATCTTTTCCACGCCTTTTGCGGAATTCAAGGCTTATCTTTCATTTCCACTGGGTCCCCAAACTAATTTTTGTAAGCCAATTTTACGAACTCTGTCACATTTAAACGGATTATTTAAACATATCCTCTCCGCAAATGAAACAAAATTGATTTAGATCATTCACACAAACACTTCTTAATGCTACCATATTAAATTATACAAAGAAAACATAGTATTTTTTTAACTGTCGGCGAATTAAGACTGAAATTTAGCAATTTTTGATTGAAAGCTATAACACGTAACCAAGAGCTGCTACGAAAAAATGGACGGCAGATTCAGAATCAGCGACGTCAAATTAGTAAACATCATGTAATGAAAGTCAATCATCAGCCAAAAGTTGCAATTTTGTTGTGCAGTGTTATTAATCAACAATACGGTGTTATGAGGTAACCACGTACGGTAATAATACATTTAATTAAATTCTAATGTAAATAAAAACATTTTGTTGATCACCTAAATTACGTTTCATAAGTTAAGATCGGCTCTATGTCATAATATGACTCATAATTTGAACTATTCTTTCATACTTAATAATAATACATGTGTAATATTAACTCCTTTTAGAAGTCATGAAAAAAACGTAAGTAATGGATTTAAAAAATATTAAGTATAATTATGGAAAAAAATGGTATAATTGACCTAAAACCTAATGCACTGCTAAAATATAGACTGCATTAGATATTCGATTTAAGAAACGATATAAAATTGCGATTCAAAAATATAATAAAAGCTTTTTAGATTTACCAGTAAATCTATTATTACAAAATACAAGAAAAACATTTCATTTAAAATTGTAGAATACTGTAAAAAATCGACAGTAAATAAATAATTTGCCTAGTATATTATACTTTCGTGTATAAAAATAACTTTCTAAAATTGTCATAATAAGGTCGTAAATAAAATACTGAATAGTATAAATTCATTGACCCGTCATTGATATGGTTGAAAAGTAATACAATATACATCAACTATTGATAAATGGTTTGTTCACGTCTTCAAACAAGTTTAAATAGATCAGCTTTCTTTCCCCGAACTAGAATCAGAAGTAATAATAACTTCTTTATCAAAACTGACTGAGCTATCATAATCTAGGTAGTCCATATCTGTCAGTTGCCTTTTGATCATTAGGTGAGGAGTTTTCATCACTTTTTTCTCTTTCAAAAACTTAGGTATAAACTGCTTACTTTCCATCAGGAACTGTATTATAACCCTCTCAAAGAATAAAGCTACTATGAAATTAATTATTGCTAGTATAATAATCATGTAGGATAGCAAAGAATCTTTCGGCATTCGCAGTTCCAAGAACGTGGCCAACCATTGCGCAGGGGAGATCGTTACGTACGCACTTATAGCTGTCATGATGACAGCGCTTATCATGAGCTGTTTGTTTGTAATGACAGATTTTCTGTACGGAGACCCGTGACTGAAAACGATTGCTTGAGTAATGTACTGGAACATAGACACAGTAAAAATGGCGTAGTTCTCCCAACATTCGTTCGCTTCTTCTCCTGCATAAGTGTGTCTTTCGTACCAGGGGAACGTCGTCAGCGCGTAGTAGCTTAAATACTGCGTTATAAATATGAGCCCGAGTTGTCCTATAAGAGAAAATAGAGGGACTAACCCTAGCAAAGATGTTAAAGGTGGTATCTTACATAGTTTTCCGGTATAAGCCTCCGTCATGCCGAAGAAAAACGCGAAATTCACGATCAGAGCGACATCTATGTATAGGAACTGGAAGTCTGTGAGATTCGCGTCGAAATAGTAGAGGAATGCAACGGAGAGAAACTCGGTGAGTGAGTACGCGATCATGAACTTGAACACACCGAAAGATGTGGTGAGAGCGGCCCGGCCCTCCCTGGAAAACAAAATTATGTTTTAGATTCAGAGACAATGTATTAGTTTGAAATAGATTGAGCTATAATTAATTGATTAAGACAAATAAGCCTAATCGTTTATGAGTGAGCAACGGACTGCGAATTTGAAAGTACACTAGTTCGTTAAGGGTTTGACGCAGACACCCATTCGCGAAATGGTCACACTCAGATAAAAGTTAAAGCCTACCATTTTCGACACAATAGTTCAACTTGTAGGTTGAAAATTTTAAATCACTTTTATCCGAGTGTGACCATTTATATTTCAGGGCCAAGCTATTCTCTACCTGTCATACTCGAGTCCCCTAGGACTACACCACTGTCCCCTGGCCATTCATTCATTCAGTACCTGAGGTGAAGGGCGCGGCCACGCTGCTCTCAAGTTGTGGTGCCTAAGGCCCCTTGCTATACCCAAACACTTTGTCCCCTAGCTACACCTCGCCAGTTGTAACTTCACCCCCTGGCTATAGATGAGGGCATGGCTACTTGCCTTCAAGCTGTCATGTCTGAGTACCCTGGCCACACCCTGCCACTGAATCCCCTGGCTATTGGCACTCTTACCTGAGCACCCTGGAGAAGCAGACGATATCCGGATGAGCCAAGGTGAAGGGCGCGGCCACGCTGCTCTCCAGCTGTCATACCTGAGTTCCCTGGCTACATGCCGGAGTTCTCTGAGTACATCGCACTACATATTTTGTCCCCTGGCTACACCACTGTGTCCCCTGGCTATAGCTACTTCTATCGTACCTGAGCACCCTGGAGACACAGACGATGTCAGGATGCGCGGAAGTGAAGGGCTCGGCCACGCTACTCTCCAGCTGTTGTGCCTGAGTTAACTGGCTTCACCCAACCACTTTGTCCCCTGGCTACACCTCGCCAGTAGTAACTTCGCCTCCTGGCTATAGTTAAGGGGCATGGCTACATTGTCTCCAGCTGTCTGTCATGCAGTCATGCCCGAGTCCTCTAGCTACATCGAACCATTTTGTCCCCTGCTACACCAATGTGTCCCCTGACTACACCACTGTATCCCCTGGCCAGTCGTACCTGAGCACCCTGGAGACACAGACGATGTCAGGATGAGCCGAGGTGAAAGGCGCGGCCACGCTGCTCTCGGTCTGCGACAGCGAGATGCCGGTGTGCGCCGTAACACTAGTGTCCCCTGGCTACACCACTTAGTCCTCTGGCTACACCACTTAGTCCCCTGGCTACACCACTTAGTCCCCTGGCTACAGCCACTTACCTGAGCACCCTGGAGACGCAGACGATATCCGGATGAGCCGATGTGAAGGGCGCGGCGACTCTTCTCTCCAGCTGTCGTGCCTAAGTCCCCTAGCAACATACGCCCTGCTACTGTACTCCCTGGTTACACCAGCCACTGTGTCCCCTAGCTACAGTCACCTACCTGAGTACTTTGGCTATAGCTTAGGGCTCGGCTACACTGCTCTCAAGCTACCTTACCTAAGTACCCTGGAGACGCAGACGATGTCAGGATGAGCCGATGTGAAGGGCGCGGCCACGCTGCTCTCGGTCTGCGACAGCGAGATGCCGGTGTGTGCCGCCCGTAGCGCGCCGCAGTCGTTGGCGCCGTCGCCGCACATGCCTAACAAAAATATTACATTAATCATAACGTATACAACGGTGAACGAAAAGCGAGCAGGACCACAAACTAGAATAGAATAGTTATTACTAGCTTTTGTCCGCGGTTTCACCCGCGTGAAATTTAGCTTGTCACAGATCGTCATAAATTATAGCCTATATATTATTCTGGGTTATGAACAATAATACTGTAAGGTTTCATCAAAATCCGATCAGTAGTTTTTGCGTGAAAGAGTAACAAACATACATAAATCCAGACATCCAAACTTTCGCATTTATAATATTAGTAGGATCTAAAGCTTAAAACACAGTACATAAGGCGAACTTAATGCAATTAAATTAAATAAAACATACTAAGATACTTTTTTTGTTGATACATCCATGATCTGAAACAGATGCGTTCACGCACAAAAATATACAGGGTGTTAGGTAAATGGGTATATGAGCCGACACTAGCCCATGTTAACATGGTCATATAAATGGTATGGTGAAGTCAGAAATTTGATATCATAATTATTATTTTATTTTTTTTCATACAAAATAAATTTTATAAAATCCGACTTGTATGAAAATTAAAATAATTAAAATGAAGATATCAATTTTCTGACTTCACCATACCATTTATATGACCATGTTAACATGGGCTAGTGTCGGCTCATATACCCATTTACCTAACACCCTGTATAATCGAACCAGCAATTTCTGAAATAGTAGTCCGATACGCGAATTATTAAACTTATTCTGTCAATAAAACAGTCATGACGTAATTGTCCCAAACGAAAAGCGTGCAAAACTAGATATGAGCTATAAGCAATCCACAAGGTAGAGCGAATGTAGAGCTCTTGGCAAGTGATCAGACCGCAAAGCGATCATCATCAAAAGGACGCTACTTCGATCTTCATCGCTTGCTGGACTAATGTGCAAAATCTTAAAACTAGAACTCACCGACGTAGTACCCCAGCGCCTGGTACTCCAGTATAAGCTGCTGCTTCTGGTCGGACGTCATAGCTACATTAGTTATTAGTTCCCAACACATAGTGAGCCTTATCGCCCGGTACTAAGGTCCACTACTCACCGACATAGTACCCCAGCGCCTGGTACTCCAGTATAAGCTGCTGCTTCTAGTCGGACGTCATAGCTACATTGGCTATTAGTTGCCAACATATTGTGAGCCTTATCGCCCGGTACTAAGGTCCACTACTCACCGACATAGTACCCCAGCGCCTGGTACTCCAGTATAAGCTGCTGCTTCTGGTCGGACGTCATGCGCGTGCGAGTTTATAACAACCTAGTTGCAAACACATTGTGAGCCTTATCGCCCGGTACTAAGGTCCACTACTCACCGACGTAGTAACCCAGCGCCTGGTACTCGAATATAAGTTGCTTTTTCTGGTCTACTTAATAACCTAATTACAAACATATTGTGTAACTTATCGTCCAGTATTAAGGTCCACGCGCTACTTAATGACAACACATAGTGAGCCTTATCGCCCAGTACTAAGGTCCTCTACTCACCGACGTAGTACCCCAGCTCCAGGTATTCCAGTATAAGCTGGTATTCCAGCATAAGCTGCTGCTTTTGGTCGGATGTCATTCGCACGAACACTGCGCTACACGTTATTTTAATGACAACATATTTTGAACCTTATCGCCCGGTACTAAGGTCCACTACTCACCGACATAATACCCCAGCGCCTGGTACTCCAGTATGAGCTGCTGCTTCTGGTCGGACGTCATAGCTACATTAGCTACTAGTTGCCAACATAATGACAACATATTGTGAGCCTTATCGCCCGGTACTAAGGTCCACTACTCACCGACGTAGTACCCCAGCGCCTGGTACTCCAGTATAAGCTGCTGCTTCTAGTCGGACGTCATAGCTACATTAGCTATTAGTTCCCAACATATTTTGAGCCTTATCGCCCGGCACTAAGGTCCACTACTCACCGACGTAGTACCCCAGCGCCTGGTACTCCAGTATGAGCTGCTGCTTCTGGTCGGACGTCATAGCTACATTAGCTACTAGTTCCCAACACATTGTGAACCTTATCGCCCGGTATTAAGGTCCACTACTCACCGACATAATACCCCAGCGCCTGGTACTCCAGTATAAGCTGCTGCTTCTGGTCGGACGTCATCCGCGCGAACACCGCTCCTCGCTCCACTACGCGGCCTACCATGTGAGGGTAGGACGCTCGCAGCACCTGGTTGGGACATATTCCATTACCACAATGACACGAGTAGAGCGTTTACGCACTCAGGATTCAGATCAGAGGGCCTAGTGTGAGTTTACATCAAAAAATGTCATTAAATGTATGACGGATTGTACAGCGCCCCTAGCGGGAAACGTTCAGAAACTAAAATTTTCATAATTTTTTTATTAAACGCGCTCACTAGTGAGCGAGTTTGATGTAAACTCACACTAGTGCGTAGCGTTCTACTCGTGCGTAGGCAAACTAATGTAACAAAACAGTTCTTCATCAAATTCTCACAAGAAGTTAGCGTGTGATCTTTTAAAGTGTCACATTTATATCTTTATGAAACTCAATCAACAACATCATCATCATCATCTATTTATTTATTTGAATACTATAATTTACTTGATATATTTGGACAATTTCACACAGCGCCATCTAGCCCCAAAGTAAGCAATTAATATACTTGAGTTATGGGTCTTAACGGATATACTACTCATATACTTTTTAAATACATTATATTATACATAGTAACACCCAGACCCGTCACAGACATTAAAATTCATCATTTCAATTTCTGTCCGGTCGGGAATCGAACCAGGGACCTCTCGGCATAGTAGTCCGTTCTGAGATAGAATTGTGTAAAGTAATCGTTATCATTTGACAGTTTATAACGTACGATTATTCTGTCAAACGCTTTGTTTAACTGACTTTATCGTATGTTATGAACTGTCAAATGATTACGATTGCTTTACACAATTCCACCTATGAACCACTACACCAAACGGCCGGCTATACTAGCAAGCCGCACAAAGACATAAAGAAGAAATAAACAGTCCACTCACCCGCCAAGTATCGCCGCTCATCACGATCTTGTACTGCGGCTCCCGGGCGCTCGCCTCCACGTCCAGCGACTCAGAGTTGGAGTTGGAGTTAGAAGCTGAGCCGCGCCATGAGCCGTGTCCGCTGTCTACGCTGCGCCACGAGCGTTGTAATGCTGTCTTGCGGCCGACTGGCGCCTATAAAGAATTTGGTGTAAGTTGCACTTTTTTTTTTAAATTATAAATAACTAGCTGACCCGGCGAACTTTGTTCCGCCTTAATGGCAATAAATAAGCACTTTTTTTTTATTTCGAACGGGATAAAAAGTATCCTATGTCCTTCTGGCTCTAAACTACCTCCCTGACAATTTTCAGCTAAATCGGTTCAGCCATTCTTGAGTTATAAGTGGTGTAACTAACACGACTTTCTTTTATATATATAGACTTGAAAAAATCGCACTGCCTAAGGCGGGAATTGAACCCACGACCTTCCACTTAATTACACTTAACTTAATTTAGTTACACTTGCTGGTTTGGCGACTGAGTTTGACAGTAAGTTATTTATTTTGTAAATAAATAAAATAAATTCCTTTGACAGTATAATTTTAGCCTTCATGTTTCAAATCAAAAACGTTGGTTGAGAAAACTCATTCGCTGTTTTAAACTGCCACGGCACTCGAGAACCCATTTACTCCACCTTTTAAAAGTCGTGCGACAGATGAGGCTGGCCCACTGACACTTATAACATTTCTGTAGGAAGTTGACAGGGAATCAAGCAGACCATATCTAAGAAGCGAGTTAGTGCCTAACGTCCGTATTTACAAACATTACTATGAGGTCTCATAGTACGCGTGGACGCACAGGGTGACACACGAACCAATCACAGAGCTCTATTCAACGCTATGCGTTCGATTTGCTGCTACCAAGATTTGGCGCCAACAAGCCTGGTGAGCGTTGAAGCGGTAGGAATATAATTGCACTCCTAGAGTGGACGCCATTGTAAAGTCCTACACTTCAGAATTAGTAGCTACTGACTAGCTGTCTTGTCTGTTATCACCTTGTGCTTTTATGTAGAAAATCATGAGGTGGAGTAAAAAGGACACCATCCGGGCTAGGATGCGCACCGTGATATACTTTATCGACGTCAAAATGTATGGGTCATCAAAATCGATAAAATGGCGTGATAACGGCTTATCGCGGCGCGCATTCTAGGCCAAGGTGATGTTGTAGTACTAGCTTTCCGGCCGCGGCTTCGCCCGCTTCGAATTTTGTCAGTAACAGAAAAACTTTATTGTGCGCGTCCCTGTTTCAAAAACCGGGATAAAAACTATCCTATGTCCTCTCCCGGGACTCAAACTATCTATATGCCAAATTTCATTCATCAAAATCGGTTCAGTGGTTTAGGCGTGAAAGCAAGACAGACAGACAGTTACTTTCGCATTTATAATATTAGTATAGATTACCCCCCGAAGCGTGCTCTCGCAGTAGATGACGGGCGTCTTCCCGCTCGAGTCGTGCGTCAGGTGCACCACGCGCTCGCCGCTGGCCAGGATGAATATCTTAGCTATAATGATGATGATGATGATGATGATACTATTAGTAGGTCAGTATTACCCCCCGAAGCGTGCTCTCGCAGTAGATAACAGGTATTTTTTAGCTCAAATCGTGGATCAGATGCCAGAAGGACTGTCTTATCTGGAATGATGATGATGATGATGATCTGTAAGTCTGTATTACCCCCCGAAGCGTGTTCTCGCAGTAGATAACAGGTATTTTTTAACTCAAGTCGTGGATCAGATGCCAGAAGGACAGTCTTATCTGGAATGATGATGATGATGATAATAGTATCATCATCATACTAATAGTAGTAGGTCAGTATTACCGCCCGAAGCGTGCTCTCGCAGTAGATGGCAGGTGACTTCCCGCTCAAATTATGCCGTAAGATGCACCACTCGCTAGCCAAATGGCTAGTGCCAGGAGGACTGTCTTATCTGGAATATCGATGATGATGATAGTGTCTGTATTACCCCTCGAAGCGTGCTCTCGCAGTATGTAATAGGTGTCTTCCCTCTCAAATGATGAGTTATATGGATAATAATGATGATGATACCAGGCTTGTTCATCTCCGCGAGTTTGCATCGAAAACAAAACACGCGCGACTACCCCTCCTGAGGTACCTAATCGACAGGACAATCACGAGCGAGTATTGACGCACGCACGTATTCTTCACCCATTTGCATTGTAAAGACAATAAACAATTTGTAAAAACGATGGTGTAATTAATACTCTGCAGTATTTTTAATTGCCTGAATAATATTAGAAACACAAAATATAATTCAATCTTATTCATGTATTTCCTCCGCCATTTTCCGCAGTTTGGCACCTCATGTCACACATCATTTTACAGAAGTCAGCCCTATGTCTTCGGCGCAGTACCGATCACTGACGTTTGTCAACAAAATGGTGCTCGACTCTTGAGACAAGCTAAATTACACCATATTGTTAACGACATTGAGCATATATTTTTTTAAATACCTTCGCGAAGAAAATCTTCTGTACGAAGTACTTATTATTATTCTGTGATGATACTAATAATATATCAGTATTACCCCCCGAAGCGTGCTCTCGCAGTAGATGACGGGCGTCTTCCCGCTCGAGTCGTGCGTCAAATGCACCACGCGCTCGCCGCTGGCCAGGATGCCGCACTCGCGCGCCACGCTCACAGCGGTGTGGATGTTGTCACCTGCCAATAAACAGGCCTTATACTATCGACTTATAAGTTTACGAGTACTACAGTCCAGTCGCCGAGCACGTAGAATTTCGCTGACGCAACTGTGCGACGGGCGCCCGCAGTGAGTGTGCGAGCGCGACAGGAATATAATTACGCGCGAGCGATAAGGATGGACAGCTTGGGGTCATTGAACGAAATTCTACGTGCTCGGCGACCGGATTTTTAAGTCTAACATCTGGATTCTATAGTCCACGCCAATAGTAACTGGGAATTCTTAAGTTCTTCCGAACACGAGCATTATATTCCCTTATATTATTTAGCTAATTGGGGGGATTCGTGGAAATATAAGTTATATAATTGTGAAATTGCTTTTAAAAAAAAAAACTCCCAAATGAAGTTGAATAACATTCACATCTACCTATCTGTGTATAGTGATTTTAATAGCTATTTTTAATGCAAAGTGAAATAGTGTAATCGTCAAAGACATTAGGGGAGTTCGATCTAAGTATTTTGATTTGAAGTTAGTGTCGGCTATCTGTATATACTTCAAATCAAAAAGTTCAATCAATATTCTGGGCAATGAGTAGGTATAAAATACCTAAGTACATTCTTCATCAACTCACCAGTGATCATAACTACTTGGATGTTAGCCTCCTTCAGCTCCCGTATGATCCCAGTGGTGGCCGGTTTGAGCCGGTTCTCCATTATCACCAGCCCAAGGAATTCCAGTTCACGTTCAACCTACGATAAAAAAAAATTGACCCAAAAGAAGACATAACACAACTAGGCTAACACTGATTTGCGTCACCTTAACTTTAATCGTAACTATAACTATAAAGATAAACGGTGTTTTGTATGGAATGTAAGAAGGTGCAACCTAGAGTAAATGTTCTTAGGTTTTCACAGATACAGCAGTAAGGCCCAGAACAGACGGTGAAACGCAACTGCAACGAAACTGCAACTGCTAGTTACTTTTGAGTTGCATCTAAGTTTCTGCCATAGCGTCCGTTGAGAGACCACACATGACGCGACCAGTTTGAAACTTTCAGTTTCAGTTTCATTCATCAGAATCATCAGAAAGTTGCAGTTGCGTTTCACCGTCTGTTCTGGGCCTAAGGGTCCCGGTTTCCATATTATATGGAAAGACAAGAGTCATCCTCTTCTTCAGTCAGTCTTGCCAGAAAAATCAGCAATAATATTTTTTTAAAAATATGCCATACATACATGACATATACCTGTTTTTTTGTGTATCTAAAAAGGCATTAAAAAAGTTATTCTTTTTCAGGCAATTTGATGTATTTTCATGATTTTAGGAATCAATATCGGTTGGCATACCTCATCTCTGTGCATTTTCTGAAGCTGTTTGTGCGTAGTTTCCATGAGGCGCGTGGCGAGCGCGATGACGCGATATCCTTTCTCAGCGTACGAGCTTAGCACTTCGTTCAAGTTGTCGGGCACTGAAATATGGTTTGTGGTTAATGAAGTTGTTAATTACAGACGATAGTAAAATTTGATGGTAAAAATATTATTATGCCTGAATGAAGTAAAGCAAACAGCTTTTCAACCCATTCAGGAGTACATATTATGGTGCTTCCACACTGGGCGAATATGCTCGCGCGGTAAACTCGACATCTTGCTCACTCAAGAGCTGGGACGCACCATAACATTAAACTTTAAAGATTAACAAAAAATATAGAAAACAATAAAAAATATTAAAACAAAATCAAAAAGGATTGCTGGTGTAACTGGGCATTGAGTGGGTAACCGAATTGATCTTTAAGGTTAACCACATTGTACTTTATTTTACTGACTATAAATCCATTCCTTTTTTAAAATACTCTGCTAATTCTCTATCAGCTGTCTATTTCGCACCTGTCTCTGGCAAACACAGGGTCCGCAGCATCTCGGGAGCACCCTTGCAAAACACACGAAGGACATCTTCTCCTAACACCCGCGTCACGACGGACGAACGCTGCAGTGACGACACGAACTGGTGATACTAGACTACTAAGAGTATCTACAGAGTAAATACAAATGAGTAGGTCATCTTCATAGAAACGCACCGAGCGCGGTTTGTATGTGAGCGCGCCAATATACGTATGCGGCGCGCACGCACACACTGACAAAATTCGGCGCAACCACGACTGGCCCGCTAATCCACGCTAAATTTTGTCAGTGTGTGCGTGCGCGCCGCATACGTGTTGGCGCGCTCACATACAAACCGCGCCCGTGCGTTCCTAAGAAGATGACCTACTCATTTGTATTTACTCTGGTATCTATCTTCCCTACTAGATATCTGTCCCTTTCGCACCTGTGTAATCTCTCGAATGCTGCAGAAATGACACAAAATGGTGCTGCTGCACTATTTCTTTAATCACTTCCAGCGGCATCTTCTCTGCTAGCTATCTGTCCCTCTCGCACCTGTGTAATATCTAGCTATCTGTCTCTTTCCCACCTGTCTCCGGCAGACACAGAGTCCGCAGCATTTCGGGAGCACCCTTGCAAAACACACGCAGGACATCCTCTCCTAACACTCGCGTCACGACGGACGAACGCTGCAGTGACGACACGATCTGGTGTTGCTGCACTACTAGAGTATCAGATCCTCCCTACTAGATATCTGTCCCTTTCGCACCTGTATAATGTCCGTCTATCTCTCGAATGACACAAAATGGTACTGCTGCACTATCTGTACCCACTTGCAGCGGCATCTTCTCAGCTAGCTATCTGTCCCTCTCGCACCTGTGTAATATCTAGCTATCTGTCTCTTTCGCACCTGTCTCCGGCAGACACAGCGTCCGCAGCATCTCGGGAGCTCCCTTGCAAAACACACGGAGGACATCTTCTCCTAGCACTCGCGTCACGACGGACGAACGCTGCAGTGACGACACGAACTGGTGTTGCTGGACTATGCCGACTTCTAGCGGCATCTGGTGACAAAATCTAAATATATAAAAGGAGAAACTGACTGACTGACTGACAAATCAACGCACAGCCTAAAGGGCTAAACGTAGGCACTTGAAATTTGGAAGGGACGTAGCTTAGGTACCGTAGAGGTGCACTAAGAAAGGAATTCCCGAAATTTCCACGGGAACGGGAATTAGCGGGAAAATCCTTTTGTATGAAAAATTTAAACCGCTTCAGTTAGACGCTTGAAATTTGGCATGCACGTATCTTAGTAAACTTAAAGCTTAGTTACAACAGGATATTGCAAAATTCCCACGGGAACGGGAGTTAGTGGGAAAAAACATTTGTATGAAAAAATCTAAACCGCGTAAAATAGATAAAGGGGGTAAAACGGGATCCACGCGTACGAAGTCGCGGGCGGCCGCTAGTTCAAAATAAATTTATTCAAACTTGTTTACAGTTGATACGTTTCAGCCAAGTGAATATCACAGCTAGACAAAGGCCTCCGCTAAGGATTTTCACACGATCGGTCCTGCGGTGCCCGCATACAGGTACTTCCTGCGACTTTCGCCAGACCGTCGGTCCACTTAGTGCCAGTGGGAGGCCTGCCCACACAACAATACACTGCTTTAAACTATATAAGGTGTTATTTTTTATAGTGATCATACTTTACCAACACATCTAATAAAATCATACAAATACAACCCAAGTGTTTTTAAAAAAAAATTCAGGCTAGTTTTCGAGTAAAACGACAAAGAATGTTTCGAAAAAAATAAAAAATAAATCATCCTTTGAGCGCGGTGAGTACTCGTTTACGCACTATCGTAGTAGCCGGCCGAGGGCGACGACCGCTGCCACGTGCCGCGCCGCGTGAGTCGGCCATATTGATATCGCTGCCAGTCGCTCCGCGCCCACAGCCCGCGCCGAGCCGCCGATCGGCATGCGGGAGCGCAACAACTTACAACATCGTCCCAGTCCGTCCAATGTCCCCTAACGTATTGCAGTGTATGTGCGAGTTATTAAATGCCGCGCTTGATAAATAACAAAACGCAGGTGAAATTATGTTTCGGGCACACTGACTGGCCGACGAGAAACATTGACAAGTCGAAAACCTTCACACCTTGCCGTATCCTGACTTGACGAGATCCCGTGCGCTTCGAGGACGAAGTTCTGGATTTCAATTTCAATCACCGGCACAGTGCTGGCGGTACCCAGATGCGAGCGCCGCAGACGGCGGGTTTTGCGTAAAAATACGGAATGCCTTATCAAGGAGTTGTTGCCAGAGGGCCACGACCGCGACCGTGTTCTATCGATGGATATTGCGGAGTCTACCTAGCCTAGGTAACCTAGGTACATACCTACAGTGTGATTTGGACAGATGAGTGCTTGTTTACGCGAAAGGGACTTTTTCCGTAAAAAAGTTAGTGCGCGAATTGTGAATACAACATCCGACGTGGTGTCTAGTGAACAGCAAGCAAGTGTGCAGCCCGGAAGCATTACCTCAATTCGATCGTGGCTAGATTAGACAGTGCAAGACAGTGTTTACGTGAACAAAGTACAAAAAAGGCTTGACGTTCAAAATGTATTGTGATTAGTGTAATAATAACCTAGGAGCTTTAAATAACAACATTCAAAATCGGTAAATGTGTGAATAAGTAAAATCAATGAATCTAAAGTGTGATGGCAAATCATAATTTAGGAATTAAAACCAGGAAAATTGATCAGTGAGTTTTATTTACAACACCTGTTCATATTCAATATTAGGGTGCATTTCCACTGAAGCGAAGCGAAGTAGTAATAGGTATGTACCTATCAATTTTTTATTACGTCTCTAAATAAATTGCGTAGGCATTACGAAAACGTAGATATTGAATTCCAATTTCTATCCTTTTTTAAATTTCTAATTTAACTCGGATGATTCGCCTCGGTTCGTTGGAAAAATCCCCCGCTATTACACTAATGAAAATACACTTATTTACCTACTTATGTGGCTAGATTTTGTTTCTCCCAGCGCGTAGTACCTATTAACATGACGTAACATCGTACATACTCACGAGTGATAATTTTTGGTAACGTAGGTTTAGTGTAATCTAACCTTAATGTGTGTGAACGTTGAATGAACGCGCGCGGCCATTGTTCGTACTCGTGTGAATGAAATGAGTAAAGAAAGAGAGAGAGGCAGTGAGTGAAGACAGGATGGTTGTAAAAATAATATCTGTTTTTTGTTAGGAAAAGTAAAAACAAAAACTAGCCTGAATTTTTTTTTAAAAACACTTGGGTTGTATTTGTATGATTTTATTAGATGCGTTGGTAAAGTATGATCAGTATAAAAAATGACACCTTATATATTAACATAGGTAGATGGCATGATCTTGGTTGGCTTTGAACTAATGGGGGGGACAGAATTTTATTAACAGAGTTCTTTACTTTTAGACTCTTAAAGCATACAATGTTTAGGGGGTAAGGCCAGTGCCCTCTACTATACTCTGGTCTGTGAGCACGTAGAATTTTGTCCAATGACCCCAAGCTACCCATCCTTATCGCTCGCGCGTAATTATGTTGCTGTCGCGCTCGCACACTCACTGCGGGCGCCCGTCGCACAGTCGCGACAGCAATATAATTACGCGCGGGCGATAAGGATGGGTAGCTTGGGGTCATTGGACAAAATTCTACGTGCTCACAGACCGGGCTTTATAATAAATAGCTGTGAAAAATACTTACATTGACGTCATCAACGTTGATATTAGCAGTTTTCTTCGGCTTGACTATCGTCGGTGTCAGGACTTCGTAGTTGGTGGATTCCGGCACGTCTGGCTCTTCTAGCGTCCATCCAGTTGACTCAAACATCTGCAATCGAAGTAAAATACGATGTAATATAAGTATTGTTCATATTTGATACGACGAACGACGACGATTTGAAATTCGTCATCATCATCATTTCAGCCACATGACGTCCACAGCTGAGGCCAACATGATTTTCAGGTTGGCCGGTTTTAAAGTGGCTTGCATCCGTTATTTATAAATAAATAAATATCCTTGGACATTTTACACTGCGCCGCTAGCCCCAAACTAAGCAAAGCTTGTACTATGGGTACTAGACAACGGATATAAACATACTTAAATACTTTTTTCTTTTTGTAAATACATACATATTATACATAGAAAACACCCAGTCCAATACAAACAAATATGTTCATGTTATAATTTTTCTGCAATCTTTATAAGGTCGCCTTACACACGCTGCGCTTGCCGATCGATCGTTAGTCACTACTGCAATCCCAGAACGTTGCTGCCCCATTGGCCATCAGTTCTGCGTGCTATGTGTACTGCCCATTGCCATTTCAGCTTGCTCATCCGTCGGGCAGTCGGGCTATCTACCTAGAACTCTAGTTTGTGTGTCCTACCTTCAAGTCCAAGGGATCTCCAGTCTGTATTCAGTAGCGTAAGACTGTGTAATCTTCAGAGGGTGCAGGTCGTTAAGAACCTTTGGGTCTCTTAAGCCGCTCGAAGAGTCTACGCCCCATATAACCTGGTGTGTGTCCTACCTTCAAATCCAAAGGGTCTCCAGCTAACTCTGCGTCCAATAGGGTAAGACTGTGGCACGCTTCAGCGAGTGCAAGTCGTTAAGGGCCCACGAGTCTCTTCCACGATCCCATTCCAGAATCTTTCTGCCTCATTGACCGTCAGATTTGGGTGATATACTAGCTGAGCTAGCTGTGAGTTGCCCATTGGTACTTCTTCGGGCTATGACAGCGACCCTAGTTTGTGTGTCCTACATTCAAGTCCAGTGGGTCACTAGCTAACTCCGCATCCAGCAGCGTAAGGCTGTGGTACGCTGCCATGCCAATCTTTAGCGGATGGAGGTCAATAGTCAATAGGTTGTTAAGAGTCCACGCGGGTCTCTTACGCCGCTCGAAGAGTCTACTCCCCATATGACCTGGTTTGTGTTCTACCTTCCAGTCCAGTGGATCTCCCGCCAGTTCAGCATCCAGCAGCGTAAGGCTGTGGCACGCTGCCATGCCAATCTTTAGTGGATGGAGGTCAATAGTCAATAGGTTGTTATGAGTTCGCGCGGGTCTCTTACGCCGCTCGAAGAGTCTACGCTCCATATGACCAGGTGTATGTCCTACCTTCAAATCCAGTGGATCTCCAGCCAGTTCAGCATCCAGCAGGGTAAGACTGTGACACGCCGCCATTCCTATCTTCAGCGGGTTCCCCAAGGTTTTTGTGGTCCCATGATCACCAGATCGTCGGTCCACCAAGTTAAAGGTCTCGGAAACTTTTCAGCCCCAATATCCATCACTCTACAAGCTATGTGCCCATTGCCACTTAAGTTAGTCCTACCTTCAAATCCAGCGGATCTTCAGCCAATTCTGCATCCAGCAACGTAAGACTGTGGCACGCCGCCATGCCGATCTTCAGCGGGTGTAGGTCGTTAAGAGCCCTTGGATCTCTTACGCCGCTCAAAGAGTCTACGCCACATATGACCTGGTGTGTATTCTACCTTCAAGTCTAAGGGGTCTCCTGCTAATTCTGCATCCAGCAGGGTAAGACTCTGGAACGCTGCCATGCCAATCTTCAGTGAGTGGTCGTTTAGAACCCACGGGTCGCTGGTCCCGCTCGAAGAGACTACGCCCCATATGACCTGGTATGTCCTACCTTCAAATCCAGTGGATCTCCAGCCAGTTCAGCATCCAGTAATGCAAGACTGTGACAAGCTGCCATGCCGATCTTCAGCGGGTGTAGATCGTTAAGAGCCCTCGGGTCGCGGAGCGCGCGCCCCAGATGCGCTGGTTGTGTGGCGGTGCTTGATGGGACTACGCCCCACATGTCACAAAGGCCTTCCCCAAGGTTTTTGTGGTCCCATGATCACCAGATCGTCGGTCCACCAAGTTAAAGGTCTCGGAAACTTTTCAGCCCCAATATCCATCACTCTACAAGCTATGTGCCCGCTGCCACTCAAGTCACTCCTACCTTTAAATCCAGTGGATCTCCAGCCAGCTCAGCATCCAACAACGTAAGACTGTGGCAGGCCGCCATGCCGATCTTCAGCGGGTGCAAATCGTTAAGAGCCCTCGGGTCCCGAAGCGCGCGGCCCAGATGAGCTGGTTGTGTTGCGGTGCTTGATGGGACTACGCCCCACATATCACAAAGGCCTTCCCCAAAGTTTTTGTGGTAACAACCGGTCCTGCGCTGCCTGCTTCTAGGTACTTCCTGCGACCTTCGCCAGATCGTCGGTTCAATAAGTAAAAGGCCTCGAAAGTCGAGATCTTTTCTGCCCCAACAGCCAACCTAGGAGCTATGTGCCCCACCCACTGCCACTTAAGAAAATCATATGACCTGGTGTATGTCCTACCTTCAAATCCAGTGGATCTCCAGCCAGCTCAGCATCCAACAACGTAAGACTGTGACACGCCGCCATTCCTATCTTCAGCGGGTGCAAGTCGTTAAGAGCCCTCGGGTCGCGGAGCGCGCGCCCCAGGTGCGCTGGTTGTGTGGCGGTGCTTGATGGGACTACGCCCCACATGTCACAAAGGCCTTCCCCAAGGTTTTTGTGGTCCCATGATCACCAGATCGTCGGTCCACCAAGTGAAAGGTCTCGGGAACTTTTCAGCCCCAATATCCATCACTCCTACAAGCTATGTGCTCACTGCCACTCAAGTCACTCCTACCTTCAAATCCAGTGGATCTCCAGCCAGCTCTGCGTCAACAATGTAAGACTGTGACAAGCTGCCATGCCGATCTTTAATGGGTGCAAGTTGTTAAGAGCCCTAGGGTCGCGGAGCGCGCGCCCCAGATGTGCTGGTTGTGTGGCAGTGCTTGAGGGGACTACGCCCCACATGTCACAAAGGCCTTCCCCAAGGTTTTTGTGGTAACAACCGGTCCTGCGCTGCCTGCTTCTAGGTACTTCCTGCGACCTTCGCCAGATCGTCGGTTCACTAAATAAAAGACCTCGAGAACTATTCTACTCCAACAGCCATCACTACTACGAGTTATATGCCCCGCCTACTGCCAGTTAAGTTAGTCCTAACTTCAAGTCCAGTGGATCTCCAGCCAGTTCAGCATCCAGAAGGGTAAGACTGTGGCACGCCGCCATGCCAATCTTCAGCGGGTGCAAGTCGTTAAGAGCCCTTGGGTCCCTGGCACCGATCGCGAAGTTACTACGCCCCATATGACCTGGTGTATGTCCTACCTTCAAATCCAATGGATCTCCAGCTAACTCTGCATCCAGCAGGGTAAGACTGTGGCACGCCGCCATGCCGATCTTCAGCGGGTGCAAGTCATTAAGAGCCCTTGGGTCCCTAGCACTGATCGCGAAGTGACTTCGCCCCATATGACCTGGTGTATGTCCTACCTTCAAGTCCAATGGATCTCCAGCCAGTTCTGCGTCTAACAACGTAAGACTGTGACAAGCTGCCATGCCAATCTTCAGCGGGTGTAGATCGTTAAGAGCCCTCGGGTCGCGGAGCGCGCGCCCCAGATGTGCTGGTTGTGTTGCGGTGCTTGATGGGACTACGCCCCACATGTCACAAAGGCCTTCCCCAAGGTTTTTGTGGTAACAACCGGTCCTGCGCTGCCTGCTTCTAGGTACTTCCTGCGACCTTCGCCAGATCGTCGGTTCAATAAGTAAAAGGCCTCGAAAGTCAAGATATTTTCTGCCCCAACAGCCAACAGTTCTAGGAGTTATGTGCCCCACCCACTAGTGTATGTCCTACCTTCAAGTCCAGTGGATCTCCAGCTAACTCAGCATCCAGCAGGGTAAGACTGTGGCATGCTGCCGTGCTTATCTTCAACGGGTGCAGGTCGTTAAGAGCCCGTGGGTCTCTCCCAGGATCCCATTCTAGAATCTTGCTGCCTCGACGGCTAGATAGATTAGACTAGATTTGGGTGCTATACTAGCTGTGAGCTACCCATTGCTACTCCGTCGGGGTATGAAATCAGGCTATGAAAAACGTCGGGCGATTCTAGTTTGTGTATCCTACCTTCAAATCCAGTGGATCTTCAGCCAGTTCTGCATCCAGTAGGGTAAGACTGTGACACGCCGCCTTGCCAATCTTCAGCGGGTGCAGGTCGTTAAGTCTCTCCCAGGATCAAATTCCAGAATCTTTCCGGGTGCACACGAGTCTCTCTAGATCCCATTCGAGAATCTTGCTGCCTACTAGCTATGAACTGCTCAATGGCACTCTGTCGGACTATGACAGCGACTAGTTTGTGTGTCCTACCTTAAAATCCAGTGGATCTCCAGCCAGCTCAGCATCTAACAACGTAAGACTGTGGCAGGCCGCCATGCCGATCTTTAATGGGTGCAAGTCTTAAGAGCCCTTGGGTCCCGAAGCGCGCGCCCCAGATGTGCTGGTTGTGTTGCGGTGCTTGATGGGACTACGCCCCACATATCCAAAGACCTTTCCCAAGGTTTTTGTGGTAACAACCGGTTCTTTGCTACTCACTTCCAGATATTTTCCACGACCTTCGCCAGATCATCGGTTCACTAAGTAAAAGGCCTCGAAAGCTATGCGCCCCACCCACTAGTGTACGTCCTACCTTCAAGTCCAGTGGATCTCCAGCCAGTGCAGCATCTAACAGCGTCGCCGCCATGCCGGTCTTCAGCGGGTGCAGGTCATTAAGAGCCTTTGGGTCCCTAGCACTGATCGCGAAGTGACTTCGCCCCATATGACCTGGTTTGTGTCCTACCTTCAAGTCCAGTGGATCTCCAGCCAATTCTGCATCCAGCAACGTAAGACTGTGGCACGCCGCCATTCCTATCTTCAGCGGGTGCAAGTCGTTAAGAGCCCTTGGGTCCCTAGCACCGATCGCGAAGTTACTACGCCCCATATGACCTAGTGTGTTCTACCTTCAAGTCCAGTGGATCTCCAGCCAGTTCAGCATCCAGCAGGGTAAGACTGTGGCACGCCGCCATTCCTATCTTTAGCGGGTGTAGATCGTTAAGAGCCCTCGGGTCGCGGAGCGCGCGCCCCAGATGCGCTGGTTGTGTGGCGGTGCTTGATGGGACTACGCCCCACATATCACAAAGGCTTTCCCCAAGGTTTTTGTGGTAACAACCGGGGCTTTACTACCCACCTCCATGTACCTCCCGCGACTTTCACCAGATCGTCGGTTCACTTAGTAAAAGGCCTCGAGAGTCGAGATATTTTCTGCCCCAACAGCCAACAGTTCTAGGAGTTATGTGCCCCACCCACTAGTGTATGTCCTACCTTCAAGTCCAGTGGATCAGCCAGTTCAGCATCCAGTAATGTAAGACTGTGACATGCCGCCATTCCTATCTTCAGCGGGTGCAAGTCGTTAAGAGCCCCTGGGTCCCGAAGCGCGCGTCCCAGGTGCGCTGGTTGTGTGGCGGTGCTTGATGGGACTACGCCCCACATATCACAAATGCCTTCCCTAAGGTTTTTGTGGTCCCATGATCACCAGATTGTCGGTCCACCAAGTGAAAGGTCTCGGGAACTTTTCGGCCCCAATATCCATCACTCTACAGGCTATGTGCCCACTGCCACTCAAGTCACTCCTACCTTTAAATCCAGTGGATCTCCAGCCAGTTCTGCATCCAGCAGCGTAAGACTGTGACACGCCGCCATTCCTATTTTCAGCGGGTGCAAGTCATTAAGAGCCCTCGGGTCGCGGAGCGCGCGCCCCAGATGCGCTGGTTGTGTGGCGGTGCTTGATGGGACTACGCCCCACATATCCAAACCGTCTTCCGTGAGAGTTCCCGTCTGGGGACAACGTACAGTTGGGTTAGTATTGATGAATCAATTATCAAGTAATCGAACATGCTTCTTCGCTTTCCTTATTTATTTATTTTATTTTAATTACACAGGTTTTATACCTTATTACGTAATTAAATAGTTAAGTAACAATAAACATAATAACAACATCTTAAAGACTAAAGAAAACAAAAGGATTGACAAGTTGACAATATTTTGTGCCAAGGGTCCGCAAATATGTCACAATGAGGGTAATCCTCTTATGATCGATTACAGACTATCGATAGTATGGACAATTTCCATTTCCATGGTTAAACCTTCTTATTTCTTAGGATGAGTTGCACCTTTTATTTTATGATTAACAAACGTCAAAAATCTGTCAAACTCCATACAAAAAACACTGGTAATTGTTAAAGTTATGTTTAAAATAAGTTGGTGCAACTCATCTTTAGTTAGTAGTATAACCTCAATAATTGAAAATAACCAGTCTCGATTATTATTTCCGATAATAATCGATTGTTTCCAAAAATAATCGATTAATGGGTTATTTTCAGACCTCTTCGAACTATCGATATAATTACAGTTCTAGGACAAACTTGCCATTTTTGACCCAGGTATTAATGTCCAGTCTAAAATCACTGTGTGTGTCTTACCTTGTCAAAACAGATGCAGTCCAGCGAGCCGCTGACGTTGACAGCTCTAGTGTTGAGACACGCCACGCGCGCGCGCTTCAGCCGCGTGACAGCGTACAGCCGGCCTACCGTCATGGCCGCCGGCAGTGCCGGAGGAATCACGATCGTAATGATGTCCAGAGCTTTTAAGGTTATGTCGCCGGGGGTCAGGGATCTGTACGCCTGGAGGTGATAATAAATGCTGTATGTTATATAAAAAAAGGCGCAATTTTGCTAGTACAGTACGGCTAGCACGAAAAACTTTCGAGTTTGAATCGTTTGCGTATTCGAATCGCCACCAAAAGATTTAGTACGAAAACTACAACTACACCCTTGTGAACGTGTCGTAAAGTGAACCTAGTATGAGAAATGGTCGCACGAAACTTATTTTGAGAATCAAAATGGTCACATTATCGTTTAATTCGAAGGTTGAGTATCGAGTTTTGTCGAATACGCAAAGTTGTTCATGCTAGAGGTACAGTTGCGCAAGCGCAGAGGGTCAGGGATTGGAAATAAACGCTGTATGATGTATGTAGTAAAGTGCAATTTAGCTTGCCGGCCTACTGTCATGGCGGCCGGCAGTGCGGGAGGAATCACGATCGTGATGATGTCCAGAGCTTTTATGGTTATGTCGCCGGGAGTCAGGGATCTGTAGGCCTGGAGTTTATAAATTTTAATGTTATAAAAAAGGCAGTACAATGTAATTTAGCTTGCCTTCAATCAGCCCACTGTCATGTGTCATGGCTGGGAGTGATAATAGACGCTAAAAAAGACAGACAGCAAAGTGCAATTTCGCTTGTACATCTGCGCAAGCGACGGGATTATAGTTATGATTATCATGGCCTTGATAATGATGCCAGCGGGCGTCAAGGATCGGTACACCTGGAGATAATAGATGCTATAAGAGATATAGGCAGTTAAGTATAATTTAACTTGAACTGCTGCAAATAATGTTAGTCTACACCATTTGGCAATTAAGAGTCACAAGCCACTTGGCAAATAAGAGCAATCACGTGTATACGTATATCGTATTTCGTAGTCCAAAGCTCTGTCATTTTCTCTCATATTTCAGTCAGTCAGTTTAACACACTGATAACAGCTGCCAGTAAATGTGACATATGTTGAAAGATGCTCTCATTAGTTGCCTACATTATGTCACTGCCTATCCTATGGAATATCACTGTAGGCAACTTATTATTATCTACACTATTAAATTTATTTATTTATATTTATTATAATCCACACAATATCTATTTATACTTAACACATTTACTTATAATCACATACACCCTGCGATGCGTACTAGTTTGTCGATATCGGTATCGATACGCGTATCGACCTTTCGGCCGGACTAGTTCCGCGTCGTACATAAGCGTTATATACCTGCCGAGCGCACGGCGGCGCCCGCGCGTCCCCCCGCCAGTCGGATTCCTGCTACGACGCGAAGCGCACGCCGCTCTTACTAACCGCTTTAACTATCGATCTGTTATTTGCTCATATACTCCTACTTTCGCTTATATACTTCCTTCCTATTGACTTTCTGTGCTTTATGGAACTGTTTTCCGCGTGTGTATGTGCTCTTCTTATTCTATTGTGCCTTCTGAACTATATACTTTGTGCTGAGAACATTGTGGATGTACAATATAGCATTTAAACCGTGAGTTGCATTTATTTACGAGCATCACCTATCTCATCACACCTATACTGGTGACCCCGAGTTGGACATGGAGAAAGAATTTCAAGACGCACAAGGTGCCGCGGACTTTGGACCCACCGAACAAAATGGCGCCACGACCCGACCAAACCCAACGGAAATTTACAAAGTCGCCGTTCGAGTACCGCCGTTTTGGCCAGAGGAGCCCGAAATATGGTTTGCTCAGGTGGAAGGACAGTTTTCTATAAGTGGAATAACGGCAGACGCGACCAAGTTCAATTATGTCATAAGCCAGCTCGACAACAAGTACTCCCGTGAGGTGAAAGACATAATAATAAACCCACCAGCCACAGATAAGTACGGAAAATTGAAAGCGGAATTGATCAAACGCCTAACCGCTTCGAACGAAAAAAAATTAAAGCAGTTGATGATGCACGAGGAGCTGGGGGACCGTAAGCCGTCCCAATTCCTCCGCCACCTAAAAAGCCTCGCCGGCGTGGACGTCCCAGATGACTTCCTAAAAACAATCTGGATCAGCAGACTACCACACGGTGTGCAGACAGTGCTGGCAGGTCAACCATCGCACACAAGTATCGATGATCTCGCCGACCTCGCAGACCGCGTGAACGATCTCGCCACTTCAACGCCCAGAGTTGCCGCTGTTAGTGATGTGACACCCAACGTTTTTATCGACCTCAAAAACGAAATTGCGGAACTCAGACGTCAATTCCAAAACATGGCTTCAGGAAGAAACAGCAGAGCTCAAAATCGATCGACGCATAATTCCAACAGCAGATCGTCGTCTAGGCAGCGCTCAGACTCCAGCTACCGGAAGTACCCGCTGTGCTGGTTTCATGGTAAATTCGGAGAAAAGGCGAAGAAATGCGTGCGCCCCTGTGACTACAAGGCGGGAAATGCAACGGGCAGTCGATAATGGCGACTGACGATTGCCCACCAACTTCTGGTCGCCTATTCATCACCGATCGTACTACGAAGACGCAATTCCTGGTCGACACCGGAAGCGACCTCTGTGTCTTCCCTCGATCGGCCCTTCAAGATCGTCGTGCCAAGACCAACTTCAGTTTGTGTGCTGCCAATGGTTCGGACATTGCAACGTATGGTTATATACATTTTAATTTAGATTTTGGCCTACGTAGAATTTTTAATTGGCGTTTTGTAGTAGCTGATGTTTCTAAGCCCATAATAGGAGTAGACTTTTTAAATTTTTATCACCTTATTGTAGATTGTCGCAATAAGCGCTTGATTGATAACACTACTTCAATAGCAACAGTTGCAACTTTTGCCATATGTAAAAATGTGCATTCTGTAAAGGTTTCGACTGGCGAAACTCGATATCACACAATTCTTGCTGAATTCCCTGACATAACTCGACCAGCTGGTACACATCGCACTACACCACACAACACAGTACACCACATACGCACGACTCCAGGCCCACCAGTTTCATCTTCCCCCCGCCGTCTAGCTCCGGACAAACTAAAGATTGCTCGCCAAGAATTTGAAGCTATGCTAGCTAATGGCACAGCTCGACCCTCAGAGAGCCCGTGGTCATCACCCCTGCACCTAGCGCCAAAGAAAGACAACAGCTGGCGCCCCTGCGGCGATTATAGGATGCTGAACGCCCGCACAGTACCTGATAGATATCCAATCAGGCACCTCCACGACTTCGCCCACAGTATAGCAGGTTGTAAAGTCTTCAGTACACTCGATCTCGTCAAGGCTTACAATCAAATCCCAGTCAGCCCTGACGATATCCCAAAGACTGCAATTACCACACCCTTTGGACTCTTCGAATTTCCGTTCATGACGTTCGGTCTTAGGAACGCTGGACAGACATTCCAAAGGTTTGTGGATGAGTTGACCCGGGGACTCGATTTCGTTTACTCGTTCCTTGACGATTTCCTGATCTTCTCTAGAAGTGAAGCCGAACACGAAGAGCACTTGCGCAGAATCTTCTCCAGGCTACAAGAGTACGGCATGCTTGTGAACACGGCGAAGTGCGTCTTCGGGGCATCTGAGGTAACCTTTCTAGGCTATTCTATCTCGGAGAAGGGCACTAGGCCGTTAGACTCAAAAGTGCAGGCCATTAGGGATTTTCCAGCCCCTACCAACGTGAGACAATTAAGGCGATTCCTGGGTATGCTTAATTTTTACCGGAGATTTCTTCCGCAGGCTGCCCAAATACAAGCTCCATTGCATGCTCTTTTAACAGGCTCGTTAAAAGGATCACACCCCATCAACCTGGCGGGAGATACACTAGCCGCATTCGAAGCTTGCAAGGAAAGCCTCTCTCACGCTGCGTTACTAGCCCATCCCAGCTGTTCAGCCAAGCTCGCGCTAGTCACTGACGCATCAGACAAGGCGTTAGGCGCAGTGCTCCAGCAGCGTAATGACGACGGCGAATGGGAACCCTTAGCTTTTTTCTCCCGGAAATTAAGCCCATCACAGGTAAAATACTCGCCCTACGACCGCGAATTATTAGCCATTTACGAGGCGATCAAATATTTTAGACACATGCTCGAGGCCCGACATTTCACTGTGTACACGGACCATAAGCCGATCAGTTTTGCTTTTCACGAAAGGAAAACCAACTGTTCGCCTAGGCAGTTTAGACACCTAGACTTTATCGCTCAATTCACGACCGATATACGACATATATCAGGCAAAGACAATGTCGTCGCCGATACCCTATCGCGTATCGATGAGTTGAGCGAACCAGTCAACCTCGAGTCATTAGCCCAAGCCCAAGCCTCAGATCCGGAACTCCGAACTTTAATAGACGGAGGTTCATCTCTGCGCTTAGAAAAGCGACCAGTACCTGGAAGTTGTAATACCTTGTACTGCGATGTCAGCACACCAACTCCCAGGCCTTTTGTTACATCTTTTTTCCGCAGGCAAGTATTTAATAGCCTCCACTCATTGAGCCACCCTGGCGCCAATGCTTCGGCAAAATTGGTTGCAGAACGTTTCGTCTGGCCGGGCGTCAGAAAGGACTGCAGAGATTGGGCTCGTGCTTGCCTCCAATGTCAACGTGCCAAAGTTACCAGACACGTCAATGCTCCAGTCGGTACGTACCACCTACCACGCGCGAGATTCAAGCACATCCACATAGATCTCGTTGGCCCACTTCCGCTGTCGCAAGGCTATCGGTACTGCTTAACTGCCATTGATCGCTTTACGCGATGGCCAGAGGCAATACCGATAGAAGACATTACAGCGGAGACCGTATCAAAGGCCTTGTTATCAGGCTGGATCTCGAGATTCGGCTGCCCAACAGACATAACGACTGACAGAGGGCGTCAATTCGAGTCTTGCTTGTTTCAATGTCTATCTCGAATGGCAGGATTTGAACACAAGCGAACGACAGCATATCACCCGGCGTGCAACGGCTTAGTCGAGCGTTTCCACAGGCAACTCAAAGCGGCAATAGTCTGCCACGCCGATAGCAGGTGGACTGAATCTCTCCCTTGGGTACTGCTGGGCGTGAGAACAGCATTCAAGGAAGATTTGCAGACTTCATCAGCCGAATTAGTGTACGGTGAGTCCTTAAGGCTTCCCGGCGAATTCTTTGAGCCGACTACTCCTGTGACGACCGATATGTCAGAATTCATCGCTCGAATTCACAATTTCGCTGAAAAGCTACGCCCTGTTCCTACTTCTCGACACGGTGAGCCAAAGGTATTTGTTTATAAAGAATTGGCCACTAGTGACCATATCTTCCTTCGAGAAGATGCCTCACGTGGTTCACTAACTCCAGCATATTCAGGCCCACATAAAGTCCTGACAAGAGGCGACAAAGTTTTTAAAATAATACTCAATGGTAAGGAGGCCACGGTATCAATAAACCGTATCAAACCAGCCTTTTTACTGTCTGATGATAAAAGGGAACCGAATTTCGACAATGAACCCCCAACCATCATTCAACAAAAGGAATTCATTACACGATCTGGACGTCGTGTACAATTTCCGGACTATTATCGACCTTGACGGTCTCTGGAGGGGGGTGGTGTAGGCAACTTATTATTATCTACACTATTAAATTTATTTATTTATATTTATTATAATCCACACAATATCTATTTATACTTAACACATTTACTTATAATCACATACACCCTGCGATGCGTACTAGTTTGTCGATATCGGTATCGATACGCGTATCGACCTTTCGGCCGGACTAGTTCCGCGTCGTACATAAGCGTTATATACCTGCCGAGCGCACGGCGGCGCCCGCGCGTCCCCCCGCCAGTCGGATTCCTGCTACGACGCGAAGCGCACGCCGCTCTTACTAACCGCTTTAACTATCGATCTGTTATTTGCTCATATACTCCTACTTTCGCTTATATACTTCCTTCCTATTGACTTTCTGTGCTTTATGGAACTGTTTTCCGCGTGTGTATGTGCTCTTCTTATTCTATTGTGCCTTCTGAACTATATACTTTGTGCTGAGAACATTGTGGATGTACAATATAGCATTTAAACCGTGAGTTGCATTTATTTACGAGCATCACCTATCTCATCACACCTATATCACCATCATTCATTACCATACCTTAAGCGCCACAGTGTAAGCCAGTCCGATGAGCGCGATGACGGCAAGTATGAAGATGAACTTGTAGGAATCCCGGTCGAATTTGAAGTCTGCCGGTGCAGGGTATAGAATACTGCGTACTAGCTGACCTTTGCTTGTGTTGTATCCGGTTCGAAGGACCAACGCTCTGGGGACATGAAATTAATAAAATCATCATCATGTCATTTATCTACTTAGTAGCTACGAAGCGTGAGGTTAATGGGACTATTATAGATCTGGCGCTTAATTCAGCCAGTACCTGAGGTTTGGAAGGCGCACGGGAGGGTGTTTTTGAGACGTCAAACGTCAGTGAGACTTCAAGCTAGGCTTCTGATTTGTATACTCTGTCACGTCATTATGTCAATGTCACTGGGCCGCTCCCATACCTCAGACACTGACTGAGTTAAGCGCATTTGTGCAATATGCGCAATTTTTAGTCATTTTTATCTGTAAACACCTATGTTTCACAATAAATAATTTTGAATTTGAATAAAAAATTGGATTTGGCTGCCAACCAGTGAAGTCATATAGGCTTAAAATGGGGGCCAAATATATGGGAGTATCGCATATTAACAACAGCTCCAAACAGTATGTCAATGTTTCTATATCTACCCTACCTACAGGTGAACTGGTGTCTTCCCTACTAGACGCAGTGCCATATTAATTAGAGGTCCTTGTGGCTGCCGGACGCCTGATAGTTTTAAAATTGCGTAATACAATTATTTTATTTCTCACTGACCTAACCGGTTCATTATTGTAGTACCGCGTCTGTATGACCTTGGTTCCGCAGAACAGGATGCTGGAAGAGTGTTCCTTCATGTCAAAAGGGCGATCCGTTCGCAGGAGGGCAGTCTTCGTCACTGGGACTGATTCACCTGCGACAATAATAAATATATGAACTCGACTATTATTATAGCTCGATTATATCACTAATGCTGTTAAAAAAACCACCAATGTCACAAAGTCGCCAATGTCATATCGCCACCGCTGTCATGGAGCATCCAATGTCATAGTCTCCTATGTCACAGACCAACCAATGTCATAAAGACTGCTGACCCAGAGCAGCCAATTTCACAGACCTACCAATGTTACGAAGCGAAGCCGCCAATCTTATAGAGCCACTAATGTCATAGAGCCATCGCTGTCACAGAGCAGCCAATGTCACCGACCTGCCATTATTATAAAGTAGCCAATGTCACTTAGTAGCCGTTGTCATTTGTTACCGATCAGCTGCTGTTAAAGAGCCGTCTATTGTCAAAATGCCACCGCTGTCACACAGCCACTAATATCACAGAGTAACCAATGTCACAGAACAGCCACTGTCACAGACCTGCTTCTATCAGAGTTACCACTAACCAGTGAGCATGCTCTCATTGAGAACGGCGGCGCCGGTAAGCAAGACCGCGTCCAGATGCATGGTACACCCATGGCGTGGGATCACGATGACGTCACCCGGCGCCACCGCGCGGCTGTCTACTGTACGCCCGTCCCATAACTCTACGGTGTCATACGCTTCGACGGTCGCTCGGAGGTTTTGCTGGTTCTGGGAAACAAAACAATATATTTTTAATTCAGGGTAGAAAAGTTCTCGAGTGGTGAACACACAGCAGCCATTTTAATTTGTAACATTGCCGCCAATATCACAAAGCAGTTAATGTGACAGAGCAGCCCATGTTATAGAGCAGCCATTGTGACATTGCCGTCAATGTCACAAAGCAGCCAACGTTACAGAGTAGCCATTGTGATATTGCCACCAATGTCAATAACGACCAGCCATTGTGACATTGTCGCTAATGTCACAGAGCAACCATTGTGACACTGCAGCCAATGTCACAGAGCAGTAATGACACACTGCAATCAAATTCACAGTGCAGCCAGTGTCACAGAATAGCCAATGTCACAAAGTAGCCAGTGTGATATTACCGCTAATGTCACAGACCCACCAATATAACATGGCCGCCAATGTCACAGACTCACCAAAGTCTAATAAAAAAACATTTAACCTACCTTCTTAGTCTGTATAACGGACGTGGCCACACCAAACGTGGACATCAGCACCACCGCTATACAGTAGTAGTAGTACGGTTCTGCCAACCACACGGCGATGGTGAACAGTTGGAACACGTAGAAAGGGTTGAAGACTTCCAGCAGGATCAGCGTCAGGATGGACTGGACCGGCACTTTGATCTCGTTGAGCCCGTAGATGTTCAGCCTGGAAAGGTTAAAAATAGGTTATGAACTAAAAGGGAGAAGGGAGTCGTCTAGTGAAGTTCAGTCGGAAATTTAGGTTGAATCGACCAAAGTTTATAATAATACACATTATTATCGACTTCTACTGCTGGCCACAGGCGAAAAAATGTATTCGTCCACCCTCTGTGTGCTGTGGCTCCCAACCTGAAGTTTATAAGCCCCTAGTGGTGGTCTGATCCCTAGATAGGATTGGTATAATATCTACTCACAGGCGGACGCGATACCTACTCTTTAGACGGCCTCCAAGACTTGTAGGTGCGAACACGTGGTCCCACATAGGCCGAGCCTGCCTCTGTGTGGCCCGGCTCGAAGACAGGCGTCCTTTAGAGTGTAGCTATGCAACTCAAAGAGTCTATCTACTCACAGGCGTACGCGGCGCTCGCTAGAAGGCGCACGAACTCTAAAAGGCTAATGATTGTGCGCACCTGGCCCCACACTGGCCCTAAGTCTTCCCCAAAGCCCGCGCTCAGAGCCTAGCGTCATATAGAGTACAGCTAAGCAACACAATGGGTCTATCTACTCACAGGCGGACGCGGCGCTCGCTAGAAGGCGCGCGGGCTCCCATAGCTTGTAGTTGTGCGCACGTGGCCCCACATTCAAGGCCCGCGAGACGGGCCCAGTGCGCGCGCAGTGAGTCCCATATGAGAGACTGCTTCATGAGCCGAAATTAACGGTAGTGTTGAATGTCCGCAACGATATTACTGCCACACGAGGCCAGACCTCCTAAAGAGTGTAGCTTAGTAACTCAAAGGTGAACGCGGCGCTTGCTAGAAGGCGCACGAACTCTAAAAGACTTATGATCGCGCGCACGTGGCTTCTTTCTGGCCCCAAGTTTTCCCATGAGCTCGCGCTCAGTGCCTGTAAAGCGTAGCTATGCATCTCAAAGATTCTATCTACTCACAGACGGACGCGGCGCTCGCTAGAAGGCGCGCGGGCTCCCATAGCTTGTAGTTGTGCGCACGTGGCCTCACATTCAAGGCCCGCGAGACGGGCCCAGTGCGCGCGCAGCGAGTCCCATATGAGTGACTGCTTCTTGTGCCGAAAGTAATTGGACGTATGCAACGATATTAATGCCGCAAGGGGCCAGGGGTCCTGTAGAGTGTAGCTTATCTACTTACAGACGGACGCGGCGCTCGCTAGAAGGCGCTTAGTCTCCTAGTGCCTGTAGAAGCGCGCTAGTGGCCCCACACTGGCCCGTAAACCTCTGTGTGTAACTAAGCGACTTACAGTCGGACGCGGCGCTCGCTAGAAGGCGCGCGGGCTCCCATAGCTTGTAGTTGTGCGCACGAGGCCCCACATTCAAGGCCCGCGAGTCGCGCCCAGTGCGCGCGCAGCGCGTCCCATATAAGAGACTGCTTCTTGTGCCGAAAGTAATTAAACGTATGCAACCATATTAATGCCGCAAGGGGCCAGGTGTCTTGTAGAGTGTAGCTTATCTACTTACAGACGGACGCGGCGCTCGCTAGAAGGCGCACAGTCTCCTAGTGCCTGTAGAAGCACGCAAGTGGCCCCACACTGGCCCGTAAACCTGTGTGTAACTAAGCGACTTACAGACGGACGCGGCGCTCGCTAGAAGGCGCGCGGGCTCCCATAGCTTGTAGTTGTGCGCACGTGGCCCCACATTCAAGGCCCGCGAGACGGGCCCAGTGGGCGCGTAAAGAATCCCATATGAGAGACTGCTTCTTATGCCGAAAGTAGCGGTAGTGTTGGACGCTTCCAAAGATATTAGTGCCACAAGAGGCTAGATGTCCTAAAGAGTGTAGCTATGCATATCAAAGAGTCTATCTACTCACAGGCGGACGCGGCGCTCGCTAGAAGGCGCGCGGGCTCCCATAGCTTGTAGTTGTGCGCACGTGGCCCCACATTCAAGGCCCGCGAGTCACGCCCAGTGCGCGCGCAGCGAGTCCCATATGAGAGACTGCTTCTTGTGCCGAAAGTAATTGGACGTTTGCAACGATATTAATGCCGCAAGGGGCCAGGGGTCCTGTAGAGTGTAGCTTATCTACTTACAGACGGACGCGGCGCTCGCTAGAAGGCGCACAGTCTCCTAGTGCCTGTAGAAGAGCAAGTGGCCCCACACTGGCCCGTAAACCTCTGTGTGTATCTAAGCGACTTACAGACGGACGCGGCGCTCGCTAGAAGGCGTGCGGGCTCCCAAAGCTTGTAGTTGTGTGTACGTGGCCCCACACTGGCCCCAAGTCTTCCTCTAAGCTCGCGCTCAGAGTCTAGCCTCATATAGAGTACAGCTAAGCAACACAAAGGGTCTATCTACTCACAGACGGACGCGGCGCTCGCTAGAAGGCGCACAGTCTCCTAGTGCCTGTAGAAGCACGCAAGTGGCCCCACACTGGCCCGTAAACCTGTGTGTAACTAAGCGACTTACAGACGGACGCGGCGCTCGCTAGAAGGCGCGCGGGCTCCCATAGCTTGTAGTTGTGCGCACGTGGCCCCACATTCAAGGCCCGCGAGACGGGCCCAGTGGGCGCGTAAAGAATCCCATATGAGAGACTGCTTCTTATGCCGAAAGTAGCGGTAGTGTTGGACGCTTCCAAAGATATTAGTGCCACAAGAGGCTAGATGTCCTAAAGAGTGTAGCTATGCATATCAAAGAGTCTATCTACTCACAGGCGGACGCGGCGCTCGCTAGAAGGCGCGCGGGCTCCCATAGCTTGTAGTTGTGCGCACGTGGCCCCACATTCAAGGCCCGCGAGTCACGCCCAGTGCGCGCGCAGCGAGTCCCATATGAGAGACTGCTTCTTGTGCCGAAAGTAATTGGACGTTTGCAACGATATTAATGCCGCAAGGGGCCAGGGGTCCTGTAGAGTGTAGCTTATCTACTTACAGACGGACGCGGCGCTCGCTAGAAGGCGCACAGTCTCCTAGTGCCTGTAGAAGAGCAAGTGGCCCCACACTGGCCCGTAAACCTCTGTGTGTATCTAAGCGACTTACAGACGGACGCGGCGCTCGCTAGAAGGCGTGCGGGCTCCCAAAGCTTGTAGTTGTGTGTACGTGGCCCCACACTGGCCCCAAGTCTTCCTCTAAGCTCGCGCTCAGAGTCTAGCCTCATATAGAGTACAGCTAAGCAACACAAAGGGTCTATCTACTTACAGACGGACGCGGCGCTCGCTAGAAGGCGCGCGGGCTCCCATAGCTTGTAGTTGTGCGCACGTGGCCCCACATTCAAGGCCCGCGAGACGGGCCCAGTGCGCGCGCAAAGAATCCCATATGAGCGACTGTTTCTTATGTCGAAAGTAGCGGTAGTGTTGGACGTCTGCAATGATATTAAATCGTTGTTGTTGCGCCACGATATAATCTTATAGCTAATTTTAAATTACTTTATGGGCTTATGGTCGAAAATCGGTAAAATACCGCGATAAGATATCGTGGCTTACGGTCCTAGCCCTAGGACGTAAAACAAAGTTAAACTTGTGAAGAGCCACCAATTAATTTCGGCGACTCTTGGGTCCTGGAATATTGTACATTACATTAAATCAATCAATATTTGGGCATCTTGACTACAAAACAAAGTTTTTAAGACGGTATTTAAGTACTTAGGTATTACACATAATGCTTGATGTTAAACATAAATGAATCATTTAACACTTACTGAGAGAGGAGCCATCATCCAATATGACTGGGGTATGCAGGACGTCGGGGCTCTCAATTGTAGTTTTTTCACCTTTTTCTTCATCGTGGAAGCCCTCATTAAGTAGACCACTGGAAAAATAATTAAAACTTTAAAGACAACTACAGGGAACAGTACATTATCAAACTACAGGTCTAGCGATTAACTAAGGCCCAGAACAGATGGTGAAACGCAACTGCAACGAAACTGCAACTGCTAGTTACTTTTGAGTTGCATCAAAGTTTCTGCCATTACCGTTGAGAGACCATGACATGACGCGACCAGTTTGAAACTTTCAGTTTCAGTTTTTTTTTTAATACACAACGAGGAAGCTCTTGGCCTGTATCTCACCTGATTATACCTGATAGTTTCATTCATCAGAATCTTCAGATAGTTGCAGTTTCGTTGCAGTTGCGTTTCACCGTCTGTTCTGGGCCTAAGATAGTGCTTGAGGTATGGGAGCGGCATGGGAAGGTGTTTTTGAGACGTCAAATGTCAGCGAGACTTCAAAGGACATCATCCACGTTTCATATATTTTTGGTCCAAAATTAAAAGTGCCGGCCAACAAAAAAAAGTGCTGTATTCTGACAGAATACGTCTGCCTTAGCATTTGTTACTATGGCACCAAAGCCGTAGCTCCACTGTGCGTCGAGTATTTGAGATCTAAAATTCATCGACGATTCATACATTTTTTGTTCAAAATCAAAAATGTCGGCCAATAAAAAAAAAAGTGCTGTATTCTGACAGAATACGTCCGCCTTAGTATTTGTTACTATGACACCAAAGCTGTAGCACCACTGTGCATCGTAGTATTTGAGATCAAAGTCAGTCGTTTCATATATTTTTAGAGCTCAAATACTACGATGCACAGTGGTGCTACAGCTTTGGTGCCATAGTAATAAATGCTAAGGCGGACGTATTCTATCAGAATACAGCACTTTTATTTTTTGGCCGGCACTTTTGATTTTGGACCAAAATGGATGATGTCCTTTGTATGCTCGGTCACATCAATATATCAGTCACCCCTTTTGTGCCGCTTTCACATCCCAGGAACTGACTGAGTGAAACGCACATACAAAGATATACAGGGTGTCCCAAAAACAATGGATAACCCGGATGTTTTAAGGTAATGGGCACGATGGTCTTCCTACATTTTTTTTACACGTTGGCTGATAAAAAGTGCAAGACAATGAATTAATTTTTCCTTCTTCTCTGCAATTTCTTAATATTTTCATACTTTTAAACTAATTTGTTGAACTTTAATCTATTCTTTAGATAGCCCAACTATCCCTTGTGATAAGGGAAAAAACTAGATTGAAAAGTATCCTCATTTGTAGAAATGGCATGAGAAAAAGTAATCGCAGGTGGCAAATTTCTAGAAATGCACAAAAACTTAAAAATCTTGAAAACGGTGATATTTTTACTGGGGTCAAAATTGGACGTTAGGGAGACCATGGCGAGGCCTATCGATGGTTACAGGGTTGTCCATTGTTTTTGGGACATCCTGTATGTATTGCGAAATAAATTTCACTTTGGAGAAGAGGACTCAATAAGAAATAAACCAAACAAACCTTGTATCTGCAATGTTTTTCTCCAATATTTTATGAATAAAATAATCTTTGTGCTTCTTTTGGTAGGTTTCCTGTAAGTAATAAAATATGCATGTAGCTAGCTCATTGTGGGTTTAAACCACACCTGTTAAATATTAGTTAGTACTAAAGATATTATCAGGTTTATGAGTGAACATAAAAATTATCGTAAAGTAAAAAACAAAACACAATATTCTAAGTTACTTAACACATGCATGATAGTGTTAATAAAAAGTTACACCCTAGTTAACACTGTTTCAAAGTGACTTTTAGTATGAAATCAACTTGGGTGTAACTTTTTATGAATACGGCATATTTATATTTTAGGCTCAGTTATCTCCAGTGTCATTGTGACGTGCTAATTTTGGGACATCCTGTACAATATTCTGTTTTTAATTCTGCACGAAAGTAAAATGTTGCCTATGGCTACAATAAAACTAACTCACAACAACCAAAACTTGATCAGCTAACTGGAAGCAGCTCCTCACGGAAGTCAGATACAGGAACCAGGTAGGACACCAGTGGAACAACAGGAACGGGATCCCACACGTCAGGACGGAGCAAAAGTACACCAGCACCGTCCGCCATCGGCTTTTACGGTAACCATACACCACCTGGTAAAAAGTCGAATAGTTAAGGCCAGAGTAACGGAGGATTGAGCTCATTGGAAGGAGCTGGAGGAGGCCTGTGCCTATAGGCACCAGTGGCGTAACTGTAGGGTGACAGGAATGGCAGGGCTGGCAAAATTCAACGGGCCCCCGACCGAGGTAGCCCCGGCCCAAGACCCTAACCGCAACCCCCCACCCCCTCGCGATACTTCAGGGCGATGGTCCCAAGTAGGGTTGCCAGGTGTAAAGTCGAGCCACAGAATAATATGAAGCGCACGCATCAGGATGTTGGGCAACCGCTGATGATTGTTCTCACTTGTGAGCTATGCCACATTAACACCCCCCCCCCCCCGTCACATGTCCGGCTTTTAGGGGGGGTAAAATGTCCGGCCAAATGAAGGCAACCCTGCCTGAAAAATAAACCTTTAGATACGGGCCTCGGATGGTATAGTTACGCCACTGATAGGCACGCCAAATTACGAGACATACTCTAATTCTGAAGAGAAAGGCTTATTATTAGTTCCAGAGTCATCACTTAGTGGCTTTTTTTCTGTGTAGCGAATTTCGGCATGCGTTTAATCCGCATACGGGCTGCTCACATTTTATTATTTCATACATATTTTTCCTATTATGTGGGCTTTACAAAAGGCACTAACAGAAAGTCTGTGCTAGCTGTGGCTTTACTTTATAATAACAGGGAAGTTCTTGTTCATCAAATTTGTAACATTTATCATAACAAAAAACCTTTAAATTTAAATACCTATAAAAATTTAACTTAGGTATAACATTCAGTCATTTGGCTTCAAGCAGGATGTGTTCAGAGATATTAACATAATGCATTTTTAACTTCATTTCATACTATAATGTCACTATAGAGGAATTCCTACATTTTTAACTTCATTTCATACTATAATGTCACTATAGAGGAATTGTAAATTAAAACTAATTGTTATTACTAATAGATTAGGGTTTCAAATTGCATTTTTATATTCATTAGGTACAATAACACTGTTATATCGGCTTATCTTAACTTCAACCGTTGCAGTGACACACAATCGTACATGTGTGACACACTTATTCAGTTGATCCAACTTGTTAAATAATATTATTATCATGTACAAACATTATTTATTTAATCTACTTTTGCATTAATATAGGATGTCCTAAAATAGTACCAAGCATGATATACCTACTTGATTTCAAATTGATTTGATACTAAAAAAAAAAACACCAAAAATTATTTAAAACTATTAAACTTATTTTAAATTTTATTTTTAAACATTTAATTTTATATTGAAATGTTTAAATTTTATTTACATTAAATTAGTGATTTAGGTACTTATTGAAACTCTCCAAAACTAAACTTTAGCTTAAAAATAGTGGTTCGGACAACCTTTCTACATGTGAACCTAAATTTCAATGTTTATAACTTTTTATATCAGATTAAGAAAAAAAAACAAAGAATACACACAATAATTACTTACTTCTTTAGGTAGATAGGTAGGTAATCATTTTTTCAAGGTCATATTGCAACAAGCAGAAATAAATCAAACTTTATTCATCACATCAAACAATATTAAGATTTTTAGCACAAATGAAACATTACCTGCTCATACTCCGGGTCCACATTTATATTCTGGACGTTCAACCCCAGAAATAGGTCCCTGTTTCCATTAGATACATCTTCAATCAGAGGAACAATATCATCCTCCGACTCCATACTTTCAACTGACCAATACAAGCACTACTGAACCAAAACTACTTCTACGTAAGCAAATGCAACTAGCACTAATTTAAAACCTCATTCTAACTTTATTCAACACTTGAACCATTATCTTTTATTGATATCCATTGTATGGCAATAGAAACAGCATGAACTGATATTTTACCAATGGGCTAAGTTATTACCGTCATTCGGTTGAATCACGGTTGCATTGTAGCTTAGCTCTTTGAGGCATTATTGTTATTTATCATCAATCAAAATTACTCAAACAAAGAGAAAAATTACACTTTGAAAACACTTTGGCTAAGGTAAAGGTGGAAACAAATGTCATTTTATTTTAACGTTCCGTGCGATGTCATGTCATACCGTTACGTTATTGCTAAATAGTTGAAATATTTTAGTAAAAAAAAGTTTTAAAAAAATTAGTTTTTTTAACTAAACAAAACTTTAAAATACAAGCGTGTTTACGAGGCTACTATGCTAGCTGCATTTCTTCACTTCCTATTATAGCTATAAATAATTTATTTTGTTCAATAAAAAACTTGAATAAAAGAAGTTGCTAGATTTATGAGTAGAAAAGTTCTCGAGGGGTAAACCACAGGCAGGAACTGCCAGAAGATGTAGTGTGAGCAGATCTCCCACTAGGTGAACTGACGATCTAATGAAGGTCTAAAGAAATACCTGTCGACGCGGTAATCATTGGGGGACATCTTTGTCCAGCAGTGGACGCCATTTGGCTTAATCAATCGAACGAAAGAAAATAAAATTTATTAATAATAAAAATAATAAACTAAATAAAAATATTTTTCTCTCTTTCTTTCTTTTTTTCTAATACTCACAGTTTCAATATCATCCGTGGTTATGTATTGTTCCATGCTCAAAGTCATTTTTGAGATTTTTTAAGTCGTTTTTCAAATCTGAAACAGAAAAATACATAAAAGTTAAACTCAATTCTCAATTATTTATTGCATGGATTGAAATATTAATTTAATGTGCTTCTGATTTGCAGATGCAAATATGCTGCAAAACGTAAATATGATAAGATTATCATATTCGCTTTAAAAGATAATCATCATATGGCTCATTATCATAATTTTACTTAAACACAACATTCCCCAAAAATGTCCATTATACAGTAAAGTTAATTTCTCAAAAATGTATTGCATCGATTTTTTAAATACACGAGCACGAGCATCACTAAAAGTAATACCGATAAACCGTTATTTACCATGACACATACAAAAACGGTCTAGATAATCTGTGGCCGTTTGTTCCATTCAATCGTTAAAATAGCACTGTCAGACAATTGTCAAATTGACTTTTGCGTGTTTGTGTCGTGAGAGGATTTATTGTTTCTTTTCCACATAATAATAGTAAGTCATATTTTGTAGGCATTCATTGCAATATATCAAATAAATACTACACACAAGTCTAAATTACATAGACACCACCAGTAGCGAAATCATGTTTTTCCATAACCTCCAAAGTAGTTGTTGTTACTTTCAGTGCGCAATATTTCAATAATTTTCTTAATATTACAGGTTTATATGCCAAAATGATCATTCCCGTGCGTTGCTTTACCTGTGGGAAAGTTATTGGCAACAAGTGGGAGGCATACCTTGGGCTCCTACAGGCAGAATACACAGAAGGGTGAATATTTACTTTATAATATTTCGTACTTAGCCAAAACACAGTATATAAGTCTGTTTTTGGTTTATAACCACTAAGCGATTTGGCTTAAAAGTCCCAGGAGCAGGATTATTTCAGGTTGTACAATACCAATGTTGTCGGCATTATATTTTGCAAAGTAAAGCTAAATAAGTTTTAACATTTCTCTGAAGAAAACTCTCCTATAAGATTTGAAATTGAAATAAATATTTTATCAATTGCTTCCCAATATTTGTCTTTAACTGTAGTTTTAATGATGGAAGACCATTCGGCAAAATTAAAAGTTCGGAAACTGGACTCAGGCTTGATATAAAATTATGTACAAATGACAAAGAAATAACTATTAAGTAGTCTTTGTTTGCATATGGGCATTTCTCCACTAAATGGAAAATCGCTGTCCCAAGCTAAATTTATGTAGTAAACATTAAAATTTCTCAGGTTTTTGTATCAATACCGACATAGAATTAGGTATTCTTAGCATGACATAGCATATTTAGTAATTTAATCATGGAATATTCGAATAAATAACCTCAAACGTCTCAAATCACAGTCCCCTGGTACGTCCCTTTTCCAGAATTACACATATTGTTACAAATGTTTATTATATTGCTGTTGATATTTGAATAAAAAATATCCAAATACATTAACAATAACAGTTAGCATCTTAATACATCACAAACAATGTTTACAATATAATTTTAATCAAAATATCCTTCTGAGAATGCTGTCTTCAAATTATTAAAACATTCCCCTGTTAAAATTTTAAAACCGGTTTAAAGTCATATTTAGTTTTGGCGCAAAGCACTTAGATCGCGAAACGGAACGCAATAGGTGTTAAGGTTGTTCAGTTGTGTAACTAGTGGACAGCCGCTATTTTGTTTAATGCTACTACTGCGTCATCTGGTGAACCACGCGTCTCGGCCGTCAGTGAAAACATTCCCCTGGTGAGCCTTTTTTTTTACTATTTTAAGAGTTTCAGTAACGACAATTTGTTTAAATTAATAAATCTTCTAGTATGTAGCCACATAAGTTGCGTTTATTTTAATGTTTTTAAATGGTATTGTTTTATGAAGTATTCACGTAAAAATAACATTCCCCTGGCGAACATTCCCCTGTCATTTCATAGCACAGGGTACTGTTCATACCACAGGGGACTGTTCATACTACTGTTTTCCTAGGTTTTGACCACTAAAATAACGTCTTTTTAGTAGGTATTATCTCAAAATTTCACCGAAAAAGAAGCTACGTGAAACATGAGAAGAATTTCTAGAACAAAAACGTATAGCTGCTGCAATTATGATATCATCGACTTGAAACATTACCCTAAAAGAAAAATTGAAAAAAAGAAGAAAAAAGTAAAACTTTAAATAAAATCAGTTAAAGATATGAGTTGTCGTGAGCATAAGGCTGTAAAAAAGGTTTGGAGGGAGCACTGTGCTAAGTTTCGTGCAAAAAAAGAAAGTCATGAAGACATAACAAATAATTTGTGTTTCTTTACGAGATCGAATCAGAAATGAGGAGATCCGTAAACGAACTAAAGTCGGTGACATAGCCCAACGGATTAGCAAGCTGAAGTGGCAATAGGAAGGCACATAGTACGCAGAACTGATGGCCCATCGGCAGCAAGGTTCTGTAGTGGAGGCCGCGTGGACGTCTCACGCTGCGTTTTACGGTACACAAGGTGGACCGACGACATTATAAAGGTAGTAGGAAGGCGCTGGACGCAGGCCGCTACGAATCGATCAACATGGAAGTCTTTGAGGGAGGCCTATGTTCAGCAGTGGACGTCCTATGGCTGAAATGATGATGATGATAATGAACAAATAATTTCGGAAGGGAAAATACCTACATCTGATTCAGAAGATTTCGCAGAAGAACAACAGGCGCCTTTAAGATCATCTGACCCAACACGAAATAACAAGAATAGCGTTTCAATATTACATTCACCAGAAACGGGGTCAAAAAACAAAAATTTGCAGTAATAATGTTTTTTGTTTATTACTCTTTGTATATTTTTGGTTCTGTTTTAAAAGGCAGGATACTACATTTTTGATTATTATAAAGACTGACTTTAGTGTCATACAATTTAAGTCTTAAAACTTAATTGTTCGTTAAGTTTAATGCTACTGTTATTAGGCTTAAGAAAAGTCATTATAAATTAGTAATATTTGTTTTAATAATAATATTTTTTGTTTCAAAAACTTACATATTTTTATAATGGCAAAGAAAAATAAAGAGTTTGTTTACTCAAAGAAAAATACTAATTGTTTTTGTCCATAATACATTCCCCTGGGTGGTTGCAACTGTCCCCTGTCGCAATTTTGCGAAAAATCGCCAATAACTCAAAAACTAAGAAGAAAATGTGTGGGCTTTTTTGAGATATGAATTTAAATTACTATTGCCCTGAATTTCGTTAACAAAATTTCTCAACATTTAATAAAATTACTTCAGGACAGCCTTGTATGGACGATTTTCCAAATAGCAGAGAAACACCCATATAATATGATAATACAGGTCCTTATTTTTATTAGTATCATAAGTAGGTAGTTATAATATTGGTGGTATTTTCACATAATAATGTGTTAAACACAAATTGTTCATGAATTTAAAAAGAAAAATTAATTCATGAATTGATTTTTTATAAACCAAAATGACCAATAGGATGTGTCATGCTATTATTGGTAAATAAATACTTAAATAATAAAATAACTTTATTAAAAAATCTACTTAATAAGTAATACCAATTAGTTTTTGCCTTCAATTAGATTTTTTAAATTTATTGATCTTTAAATGCAATAAATAATTTGAATTAAAATTATGTAAATCTTAAATCAGAGAAAACGAGGCAATGATTGTAACAATGATATTATGTACTACTAGACAAGCATTACAATAACTAATTGATCATCAGTGTGACATCATTATGTGAACCCAATTACATAATTCTTTTGTTTGAATCTAACTAATGTACCTACGTACACACACATACATAAAAATCTGAATAATATGCGTTTACTGACCTTTCAAATGTATGAAGTAGGCTTAGCCTTAGAGCAAGCTGCTTCATCATTTATAATTATCTGTGTTAGTATAATATTCTGGCCAAATGGGTTTTTAATCTCTGTAAATTGTTGTGTATTTATTCATACATCAAGAGAATAGGTTTTTTTGTATCACTTTTAGGTGCACTAGAACAAGATAAAGAGCATAATTTGTCTCAGTTTTTATTAGACCTATTTTACTAATAAATCTTTGTATTACTTTTTGTTTTTACACTGCTTTTTAAATTTAAAAATGCGTCTGTCTCATCCGAGCTTCGAACTCATCATACTCATATACTCACATCTCTTTATTGAGTGACTAGCGGCCGCCCGCGATTTTGTACGCGTAGACCCCGTTTTACCCCTTATGAGTGGAGTTTCGTAAAATCCGTTCTTAGCGGATGTCTACACCCTATAAGGAATCTAACTGTCCAATTTCAAGTTTGTATGTGTAATAGTTTCTGAGATTTCGTGATTAATCAGTAGTATTTCGCTGCACACTTTTTCACCTCACAGTCGTTTATTTCAAGCAAATTATTTGCCCGAGTCAACAAGCATTTAACTTAAACAGTGCCCATTTCTTGCGCATGAGTACAATAATACGCTAGCGCGTCATAAACCGACGCTCTTCAGTTGTAAAACCATCATTACCCTGTGACGCGCCCCGCGACGCATCGACAGCCCTAGCACCGAGCGCAGAGATTTTGACAACCCTACGGCTGCGCGGCCGCACGCCGCACGGACCGAGCTAATATATGAGACGGCGGCGACCGCGGGCGCCTAGCATTCGCTCGGGAGCCATTGCAACAGTCAGACGTTCGCGCGCGCGTCTATTGTTCCCTCGGCTGCATTGCACAGAGTCCCTAGCGAATTGCTACCCACACTGTTCCCACTAACCCTAACTGTTCGGCTCTGGCTTGATTCGATACCTCGTTAACTCGGTCAGGTGATCTAATTGTCGATTCGAGACGTTCTATCGTTGATAGCCTATCGGTTCTCGTCCTTACCGAGTAGTGCATGCGATACTCACTCCCAACCTGCGGCAGCAATCCCGCTGCTACCCTTCCTGAACTTCATACCCCCTCGCCACGTAGGTCCGACGCCCTTTCCCAGTGGTATCATACTCATCAGAGGACTTTGGTCTCTGGCTCGAGCTATTGAACCACGTCCTACCCCCCTAGTTATAAGTATCCAAACTAACACTCGCTAAACCTCGCACAGGGCGCCGCCCCTCTCGCGGATACGTAAACTAGTCTCGGGACGCGAACCGGGCGCGTCGCTATTCCTCTCGTTGTAATAGATTAGTATATTGTGATATAACTTGTAAAGTACTTGTAAACTTGCTCATTATTAAACGATAGTAATTTAGAGTCAGTGAAACTAGAATAAGTAAACTATTGTGGAACCTGAATTACAAAGTGCAATTGTGTTATTAATTGTGCGTTTCCTTGGTCGAATATCCCTGTAGGCATCCTGGATAGGTACACATCCCTCATCGCAGAAAGCGAACTGGGACTTAGTACTAAACAGCGGGGTGTCAGACTGAGCTAGCTAAGACGCCCCGTTGCAATGGCGCCCAACTGAATAACCCACGGAACCTACAGGGACCACCAGATCACTAGAGAAGCGAAAGACCACAAGGAACGCAAAACTTCGTAATAATCACACATGTCAGAACCGACATCTTGGATATACAAACTCAAGAAGACAGAACTTGAGAACGAGTGCAAAAGAAGAAACTTAAAAACGGAGAACAGAACCGTACAAGAACTGAGACAGAACCTCACAGAAGTACTCAGAACCAAGCAGTCCCGTCAACCCGTCCAGTCCGCCAGTAAATCCTCCGAAGAACAGTCTAACAGTGAGTCAGAAACCGATTTTGAAGACACAGAGATGCAGCAAGAACCAAACATGTCGTACACCGTAGATCAGACTGAAAGCATAACGGCCAGATGGAACCTAAGTTTTGACACATACAACGACCCAGTGGAGTTCCTAGAGCAACTGGACGAACTCATGTCATCGGGCGAGGTCAAGCCAGATAAAGTGCTCAAAGTGCTCCCCAGATTCCTGAAAGGAAAGGCCGTACTGTGGTATAGAAATAATAAAAACTCGTTTACTACATGGAACGAATTCATAGAACTCTTCAAGTTGACATTTGTGAGCTGTGACAGTGACCTGTTAGCTAAAATAGTGAATTATAGGCAACATCACCGCCAAAAATTCACAGACTACCTCATTGAAATACAAACACTCATGCGCAGATACGCAAAAATGTCAAAAGAAGAAGAACTAAATAGAATCTACGAAAACATGAACAGAAAATACAAGTTTTATATCAAGAAATCAGAAGTCGACTCGATAAGCAAATTAATACAACTGGCAAACGACTATGAAAATGTCACAGCAGACCGTCAAACTAGCTTCATGCAAAGAGAACCACGAAATGACTACCACGAAACAAGCACAAATTTTAATCAAGAACACAAGGAGACGGCGTCATACATACACAATTACAACACAAATACTTGCTGCTGGAGCTGTGGAAAACAAGGACACTCCATGAAAGATTGCAGAAGTAAGAAAATACTATTTTGTAACGGTTGTGGCAGGATCGGCAAAATGAGTAAACAGTGTTGTAAGAAAACAAGTGAGTACACACAGTCCATGACAATAAACACAAGTCCGCAACTCAAAGATAATCGTCCATTCGTAGATGTATCGATACTAGGCGAAAAATATCAAGCACTCGTAGACACCGGCGCCACAAGATCATACATCAACGACCAAGTGTACAGTAAATTCGTGAAAAGAAACCTGAAACCGAAAACAGTAAGCATAACAGCTAGCATGACAGATGGGCACACAACTCAAATTAAAGAAGCACTCGACTTACAAATTAATATAAAAGGAAAAACAATTAACCACCAAGTGTTATATCATCCACAAATCACGACTATACTGATCGGCATGGACATATTGAACAGAATAGGAGCCAAAATAGAATGGCCCAAAGATAGTACCAAGCAAGAGGAACAAGTGGGAACAAAGTCAAGAAACAATACAGAAGCCAACATCGTACCTACATACGAAATGGCCGAAACACCGACAAGTAAGAAAAAACACAAGATCAAACTCGCACACGAAAAACCAATCAAGAAAAAAGACTATTCACGGAACCCTAAAAGTCAAGAAGTAATAAATAAACACGTAACACACTTAAAACAAGAAACAAAAGAAGACTGGATCCAAAAGAAAATTCAAGAAATACAAAAAACCGGAAACAAGGACTATAAAATGTCAAACAACAGATTATACAAGAAAATAATAAATCACGCATACGGACCAAGAACAGAAACATCATCAGACTGGAAATTATGCATAAACAACAATGAAAAAAACCAGATCCTGAAAGAAAACCACGATACACCGACCGCAGGCCATCTGGGAACAGCAAAAACACTGAACAAAATATCACAGAGATATTATTGGCCCGGTATGTACAGAGATGTGTCAACGTACGTCAAGAACTGCAAAACCTGTCAAGTCAACAACGCACGCAAAAACTGGAGCGTAGTGTCTACAAACCCGAGTAGACCACTACCCATATCATCAAACCGGTCCACAGAGTGGACCGAAATCCTCGATGTCGACACCGTCGACCACCCACAAGACCTGGATCGGCGCGAGTCCGGCCCTGGAGAGGAGCCGACCCGAGCCGAGGACCAGACCAGGAGGCGGCCGGGGAGAAAGAAGAGGCGCGGCCAAATCCAGAACCAGCTGAACAAGGCCAGTAACATTTACTCGTAGCTTAACTTTATACCTAAGTTAGGTTTCCAATAGATAGATAAAAAGTACATAGTAATTGTCTCGTCACTTCTCGTTTAAGTAATTTTCTCAGTATTTAAAGTACATAGCAATTGTCTAGTCCGTTCTCGTTTAAGTAACTTTCTCAGTATTTAAAAACAAGTCAATAATATATAAGTATTAATTAACATTACCTACATAATAACCCTGTATAATCTAGATTAGTCAGTTCTTGAATTTAATCTCGCTAAATACCACATATCAATAACCTATAAGTATTAATTATCATTAGATAATAACCCTGTATAATTTTAATAGTTAAAGTGTTCTATTTAATCTCGTTAAATAACTATTGACGCAAATCGCATTGTTATTTACTCGTAACTCGCAACCTAAACTCACATAAATAACAAACCGGTTTGCTACGCGTCAATAGTACTACCAGTTTCTCGATAACTTTTAAATAGTAAACAAACATTGTAAGAACGATTCACCGAGCGAACTCATTTGCATATTATCAGTGAAACGTATTTTTTCTATACGCCACGGGCGATCAACAGCACTCGCTTGCTAGATGACTCATAACTAGATTTTACCTGCCTAATGTTTGCGCGCCGCGCCAGGCTGCATTCCATTTACATTAAGAAATAATATTATTGTAATTAAAACTTAACCCCTTAACTGCCATTGTCTTGTATAACTTTTAATAATCGTAGAGATTATTAACATTAATCAGATGCCTATTCTGAGTATGCTAATTTAAATAATTAAACTAGTAAACTAGAAATAATAATAACAAGTGCCATGCATACTATTATTGTATTAAAGAAATATTTCAAGTAATAATTGAATACTCGTAATAACAAAGTAAACAATAGACTCGTTTAATTAGTTCATTGGTTAATTGTAAACAAAAGGTCAAAGGTATCTTAATAAAATTGTTTCAAAACTAAGTTAACTAAAATTAGCGTTTAATTAGTTCATTGTAAGCAAAATAAAATTAAAGGTATCTTAATAACATTGTTTCAAAACTAAGTTAGCTAAAATTAGCGTTAAATTAGTTCATTGTAAGCAAAAAAAAATTAAGGATACCTTAATAACATTGTTTCAAGACCAAATTAACTAATATGGTTATAAGTAAATAAATGTACTGTCATGTTTTAAATAAGGAGTTATTATTGGGCTAATGACCAAGTACAAGTTCAGTCATGTTTTATATTTTAATTTTTACTCGTTATGAAGTTACCCAAAAATAACTTATTATTAACATGAATTTTAGTTGTTCTTAAATAACCTTTATGTACCAGACTTGTGATTTTTCCAGGTAAAAATCTCCAAAACAAGGGAGGATGTGACGCGCCCCGCGACGCATCGACAGCCCTAGCACCGAGCGCAGAGATTTTGACAACCCTACGGCTGCGCGGCCGCACGCCGCACGGACCGAGCTAATATATGAGACGGCGGCGACCGCGGGCGCCTAGCATTCGCTCGGGAGCCATTGCAACAGTCAGACGTTCGCGCGCGCGTCTATTGTTCCCTCGGCTGCATTGCACAGAGTCCCTAGCGAATTGCTACCCACACTGTTCCCACTAACCCTAACTGTTCGGCTCTGGCTTGATTCGATACCTCGTTAACTCGGTCAGGTGATCTAATTGTCGATTCGAGACGTTCTATCGTTGATAGCCTATCGGTTCTCGTCCTTACCGAGTAGTGCATGCGATACTCACTCCCAACCTGCGGCAGCAATCCCGCTGCTACCCTTCCTGAACTTCATACCCCCTCGCCACGTAGGTCCGACGCCCTTTCCCAGTGGTATCATACTCATCAGAGGACTTTGGTCTCTGGCTCGAGCTATTGAACCACGTCCTACCCCCCTAGTTATAAGTATCCAAACTAACACTCGCTAAACCTCGCACAGGGCGCCGCCCCTCTCGCGGATACGTAAACTAGTCTCGGGACGCGAACCGGGCGCGTCGCTATTCCTCTCGTTGTAATAGATTAGTATATTGTGATATAACTTGTAAAGTACTTGTAAACTTGCTCATTATTAAACGATAGTAATTTAGAGTCAGTGAAACTAGAATAAGTAAACTATTGTGGAACCTGAATTACAAAGTGCAATTGTGTTATTAATTGTGCGTTTCCTTGGTCGAATATCCCTGTAGGCATCCTGGATAGGTACACATCCCTCATCGCAGAAAGCGAACTGGGACTTAGTACTAAACAGCGGGGTGTCAGACTGAGCTAGCTAAGACGCCCCGTTGCAACCCTTATCTTTACAACTTTGAGAATGTTTGCGTGCTGAGTTTTCTAAGAAATAATATACTTTGCACCTATTCGTATATTTTATATTGCTCTAATTAAGCATGACTTATGTCATTTTAACACTTTGGGATTCCATCCAGTTAAGTACCATTTCATCCTGCAAGAAGTACAAGACAGTCGAACTTTTGGAAGCAGGGCCGGATTAACCATCTCGGGGCCCCTAGGCACAGCTCGTTTTGGGCCCCCCTTTTTTTGTCGCGGAAGAAATGATTTGCGCACCGTCACCACTGCCGGGGGACAGGGTGGTGTGTGGGACTCAAAAGGACGGGGTATACCCACTAAAACCTCCACAGCGTTCCGTCATCGCCCAAGTGGGGGTGTCGCTAGTGTCTGGCCGTAGCCTTAGACTTCTGCCACACCACCGGCGACGGCTCGCCTACACGGCGGACCCTAGACGCCCACCTTGTGGGGGGCCGACGGGAATGGCCCGAAACGCCAAGCCGTTCCCGTCAGACGGAGGTGACAAGGGTGCCCCCGCACCCCCGGCCTGCTGGCCGCCACCTGGAGGGAGAGTAGAATGGTCGTACAACCGCCTTCTCCACCCCCTTCTGCGATGAGGCGAGAGGATCGTACTTCCTCTCACGCTCCGCTGCCTCTTTCTGAAGGATGACCTCTTCGCAAAAGGAGGCGACCGCCATCCAGCATCCCCGCGAGGGTGTGCTGCACCGCCTGCACCGTGTAATCCGCCGCGCCGCATTTGTGGCACAGTGGGGATTCCTCTCGCCCGATCCTATGCAGGTACGAACCGAAGCAGCCATGCCCGGTCAGCACCTGCGCCAGACGGAACGTGAGGAACTCGTGCGGTCGTTCCAACCATTGGTCCAGAACAGGTCCAATGGCGTCCAGATTGCGGCGGCCAAACTGCGCGCGAATCATGTCTTCCTTCCAGCGGTCGGCCATGATCTCGCGCTCTTCCTGCCTGACGGCGCCGCGCCGTTCTGGGACCGGGCGCTTTCCACGCGCCTTCTGATCTGCCATCCAGTGATAAATGATAAATGACAGACAAGACTCCAGCTTCTAGCTCCCAATGAGGAGTACCAGCGAGGACGCACGCCGCAGCGTGCCCTACCGTACGGTAGGTCCTTGCGACTTTGTGCGCTATGAGCCTATGGCCCGCTGGGGCCTGCGCAGAAGGGCGGCATACTCCCTCTTGTTGAGTGCGTCCGCCCAGATTGAGGCGCCATACAGCGCCATGCTCCTCAGAACGCCTGCATAAATTCGACGACACCTCGTTTGTGGCCCTCCCAAATTCGGGAGTATCCAACTCCGTGCGCCGGCTGCCTTGAGGAGGCGTGGCGCTAGCCTGTTGAAGTTCGGGCTAAAATGCCACCTCCCGTCAAGCGTGTGGCCCAGATATTTCAACTTTGACGTCAATCCTAACCTCCTCAACCACAATGTGGGCGTTGGGAGGGCCCAGAAAGAAGAGTGCCTTCTCCAGCGCGACTTTCAGCCGAGGCGTCATATTCTGCGAGCGACTAATGTGCCGCCCGCCGACGCCAGCCGTGCAGCGGGCCCAAATGTCTTTCCCCGGGCAGTGACCAGAGTGTCATCCGCATAGCATATGAAACTCATGCCCGCGAGAAGGACGCCCCCGGAGGAGCCAGTTGAAGCGGTGCAGTCCGGTCGCAGTATTGGCTAACAGACAGGAGTCCAACAACTACAGTGATCCTAAATGTAATCCAGTTATAAAGCCACCCAGAGCTAATGACATTCCGTACACTACCAATCACTACGAAGGCAGAGGAAGTGTCGTAACTGCCGGTGGGCCGGTGGTGGTATCTCCTACAGTATCGGCGAGTATTGACCCCGATCTTATCAATGACACGCGGCCTGACAGCGCTGCGAGGCCAGGTTGGCCCCCCTGGGGGAGCCAACAGGATTTCGAAATTTGTCCCCCCTGGCAAACATTGGGTATTTAGAAGCCAAATGTTTTTGTAACATTTAAGAAGTAGGTACTGGAGTACCTGACTAAATGCCATAGCCATATTGCCAAACTAAATACCTAAACGTATGTCAAATAATAATTAACATTTTGTTAACGAAAAAAATATAAGTTGTTGGTACCGGTAATATTTCTGACTATTCCAAAATCTGCTTTACTTGCTTTTAACAGATTGTTATGAATTATCCCTACTAAATAATTATTATACGAGCAAATGCGAAAGTAACTTTATCTGTCTGTCTGTTACGAATTCATGCATAAACCATTGAACCGATTTTGATTTTTGGTAAAGAGATAGTTTTCAGTCCCGGGAAGGACGTTGGACGGTTTTTATCCCGGTTTTTTAAACAGGAATGCGCCTTATATTTTTTTCTGCGACAGACAAAATTTTACGCGGACAAAGCCGTGGGCAAAAGCTAAGCAAGTATATGCCATGATGCCATTCTCATGTATAAAAAATTTTGTCTTCTGTAAAAGTTGACTAAAAATCCGTTTAGTAGTTTTTACGTGAAAGAGTATCAAACATCTATACTATTCCATACTCACAAATTTTCGCATTTATAATATTAGTAGGTAGGACGCTAAAACTGCATAACCGCAACTTCGTACGCGTGGAGTCCGTTTTACCCCCTTATGTGTGGAATTTAGTAAAATCCTATTACTTATATGCTTCGTATTATTTCCTATCCTCAAATAAATAGATAAATAAAATCCGTTCTTGGCAGATGTCTACACCCTATGGAACCTACCTGCCAAACTTCAAGTTTGTAGGTGTCAGTACCGGCACCAACACCTTACCTTTTATTTTCGTTATCAAAATGGTAATTATTATTTAACAAACGTTTAGGTATTCAGTTTGGGAATTTGGCATTCAGTCAAGTACTTCAGTATTTCACAAATTATGTTATAAAAATACATGGCTTTTAAATAATGTTTTCCAGGGGGGACAACAGTCCTCAAATCATTGATTAAAAATCCAGTCCTGTTGTCTCCCCTAGCCAGGGGGGACAACAGGATTTCGAAATCCTGTTGGCTCCCCCAGGGGGGACAACAGGACTGCACCCCTAGATTATGGTGGAATGAGGGATGGTATCGAATGATACAGCCAACACACCCTCCAGTCACTCCTCTCCCTAGCCTCCGCAGTGAGGTTTTTTAGCCTCTGAAGGGTGTCGACGGTCGACCTGTCATGTAAACCATAGCAGTAATGCCAACGTTACGAAAATAATTTAGCTTCCACAATATCGAAATAATTATGACGATTGAATGTGTAAACCAAAATAAGAAGAAGTTTTAAGGTGGTTTGAGGTTTTTTACATAAAAATAATCTGTAACTTTTTTTTTTTTTCATTTTTTTATCGGGAGTGCTGGGCCCCTGGTTATAGTGGGCCCCTAGGCACTGGCCTAAAGTGCCTTATGGATAATACGGCACTGTTTGGAAGCTCTATTTGGGAGTACCCAGCTACAAGCCCTGCTGGGCATTCTAGCTCAAAGAGGGAAGGGGGTAAATTAGATTTTTAGCCAGGCTCTCCCCTACGCTTAGACACAAATACGAAACAAGGTGGATTGGGATGTAAACTCCTCAGGGAGGACAGCTGCCCATTTTCTCTCTCTCTCGTTTTTCTACAGTGTAGAAGACTAATGATCTGTTCCTCTAGACAAGTGGCAAAACGTGACTGTTGTAATTTCCTTCGCTCCGTTTTTTTGTATGGAGTTACGTCGCCCTGTGAACTATAAAAAAGACGAACTTGTCTAGGAGAACCGATGATAATGAAATGACTTATTGATTACATAAATGACTGATAACTTTTTATTGGTTGCAGTGACGCCCTGGACGCCCTCGGCCTGAAGAGGTACTGCTGCAGACGAATGCTGCTAGGCCACGTGGATCTGATCGAAAAACTTCTCAACTACGCGCCCTTGGAGAAATAGTTTGTTTAATTATGTTATTAGTTTTAAGCAAGTTGATTGTAAGATATGAAATATATTTTTAAGGCAATCCAAATGTGTTTTCAGTTAACATTCTAAATCTGTTAGTAATATGATTAGTTGTGAGTGTGGCCGTTGGGGCAGAAAAGTTCTCGAGTGGCGACCACGGGCTGGAGGATGTAGCGTGGGCAGGCCTCTTACTAGGTGGACCGACGATCTGGTAAAGGTCGCGGGAAGAGCCTGGATGCGGACAGCGCAGGATCGTTCATTGTGAAAAACCTTGGGGGAGGCCTTTGTCCAGCAGTGGACGTCATTTGGCTGGAACGAACGAACGAGTGTAGGACTCTTCAAGGTGTTGTCGGTAACAAATCGTTGCCTTTAGGTAACCTTAAAATCCTTGTAGGCTAACATTGCATTATCGCATAAAACTGCATAGTCAGTTCGGACTTCAAAACCGCAAACGTGCTCAATAAAAAATAAACCTTTTGATTACGTTTTGACACCTTGTGGTTGCTCCAACTAGAGGGAATCCCTCAGAACCACTTCAATGTTTTTATGGTTTGGATTTTGTCGTATAAGGGGACTTACCAATTTCGAAATTAATAACTTCACTTAGGCTTTAAACATGAGAGCTTAAACTAGGCTTGAGGAAAATCGTGAGGCAAGCTGCGCAGGCGTCGCGCCCTTGTAACATTTTTGCTTGTTGCAAATCCTCCGTTGTCTAATAAAACCTTATAAATCATTCCTTTCTTGTACTTTTTTGGCAATTCTCTGACTAGGTACTAATTAATTTATTGTGAATCCATTTACAGCCCAAGTAACATTTTACTCCATTTAAGAGTTCACATTTAGTTCCAATGTGTACTTAAAGCATTAGTACAGTTCACTCGTGATGTATAAGCTGTATTATTGCAATTAATTACACCTATACCTGTCTAAGGGACTTATAGGAGTGTAGACTAGTGTAGAGTTATACTTTTATACGATTGTTGGTGTTATAATACTCTAACAACTATCCTTTAGTCAGCCATCTGACTAAGAGCATTATAGGAGGATAGAGATACGGCAACCGCTGTTTAACGGCCTACTTGTACGATGTTATAGAGCTAGCATTTTAATAGAACACACGTGGTCATTTATAAAGCCAAAGGCTGTTATGTTTACTTGTTTTAGACTGTTATACAGCTAGTAGCTGTAGTAGGACTTGTTTGTGATAATTAAAATAACCTTTTTTTACTATCTGTACAAAAGTGTTTCAATGGTTCGCATGTACACTGTAGGCTGTTAAAAGGACTATATGTGTTGTCCATTAACATCAATAGCAGTTTATTTGTCCACAAGTACTACTCTTATTTGCTTTAAGCTGAACACGAATGTGAATGTGATATTCTATTACACATTTCCCCAAGCCTGTTTTTAGTTGTTCATGGTGGTTCTGTACATGATGCAGAGGAAAATATTATGCCTGAACCTGAAATTTCCCTTCAAAATATACCAGATATCAGAGTGTGATGATTGCAGTTCTTGTGATAGTGAATACCATTTTGATTTGGACAATTATTTAACCTTTCGCAAAAAAAAATAAGAACAGGGGCTATTGAAAATCGTATTCCTCATTCCGCTTTGAATAAATTGTCAAGCATAATAAACGAATTTAAACCGGGAACACTACCGTCTGATGCTTTAGGTATTCATACTTGACTATTAGTACCTGGGCTAGGCGATTTAACGGACATTAATAATTTTTATTGCGGATCTCTAAAATTTCAGTATTTGAAAGAATTAAAGATACACAATTGACCTGAACTAGGTACATCTTAAAGCTGTACATAATTTCACATTAGAATAAATTTATAGACATTAGCGCTGTAGTGGTACAAATGTGGAACTTCATATAGATAACAGCATTCTAACAGAACACATGTGAACCTAATATACGCTCACCGCATTAAATTGGAGTTATAACAGTTCACATAGCCGTATTTCATTTCCACCATTTTGTTCTACATAACCTAAAATATTTACCAAATAAATCTCCAAAATTAATGCAGATTTATCACAAAATTCGCAGATAGAGCGATTGAGTTTTGGTTTCATGTTATAATTAATTACCGTAATATAATTATAATGCCAATCCAATATCAAAAACTGAAAATTGTAGATTTCCTCTCAGCCAGTTTTAAATATTTTAAAATGAATATCGCGTTTTTACAGAGGCGCGTAAATATTTTAGCTGTAAATATGTATACATTTCACGATAAAGTTGCATTCCCAATGGCATTAACATTATTAAGTATTTAAAACCCGTGTTATTATTTGCATAAATGATTATCCGCCCGAGTTGTTTCCCTCTTGGCACTCACGTACAAATACCAAACTAATATTAAAACGTGGAAATAATTTAAGACACACGTGAACTTTAGGTAGCATTGGAGTACTTTTGTCGGACTTTATAACTTTGAAAGCTGTGCATTTAGCCACTTGTTACTCTTTATTGTCCTCACGTACGTTGTATGGTTCACACTGCGTCCCATATAGTGCCGTAAGTCAGCCTTAAGTACGATGTTACTACTTAAACTGCTATTATAATGCTATTATACTGCTAATGTACAGCCATAGTGAACTTAAAGCTGTCTAATTTGTGCCCAAACTGGTTCTATAAAAGCATTATAGCAAGCTATACAGCTCGTATACAGCTGACATACACAGCTTGTGGAGTACATGTGAACGACTATTGAACTCTTAAATGGAATAAAATGTTACTTGGGAGGGGTCTTACTTTTTACTGGTATAGGTGCTGTGCTCTATCTAAACTAGATTTAGTTGGGATGGGGATTATAATATCATCATCATTTCAGCCACAGGATGTCCACTGCTGAACATACGCCTCCCCCAATGATTTCCACAATGGCCGATTGGTGGCGGGTGTGGCGGCCTGCATCCAGCGCCTTCCCGCTACCTTCATGAGGTCGTCGGTACACCTTGCGGGTGGACGTCCTACGCTGCGCTTTCCGGTACGTGGGGATTATAATTAGCTAGTTTCAAGGGGTTCGCTGTCACCTGGAAACTTTCAGGAGTTCGTGTAGCCGAAAGTTTGAGAAACCCTGATCTATACTAATTCTATAGCAACAAAATATTTAAATTCCACAGCTTAGGCGTTACCCATGCGTCTAATATTTATGAAATCTACATCACTGTTTATTCGCGATCTTCTTTTGTAAAACGAAAATATTTTTACGATGAAATGTTAAAGTAACGTAGGCGGGGGTTACCCCTGTCTTTTAAAAATGATTTTGATAACTCATCGAACCGTCCATCGCCATTCAATGTAAATGAAGCAGGAAAGCTAAATTATGCCTGAATAATGCCAATCTTGTTTTGGGTGTCAAGTTTATACAGAAAAACATATCTCATTGAATTGGAATTTTTCAAATCATCACGGTTGTTATTGTCGTTGCTTTTATTTTTCAATTCAGATGAAGTTCAAGACAAGTCCAGGCTATAGTCCAATAAAAAACACAGCATTTAATATGCTAAAATGTGTGGTCGAAGACTATTTTTTATAGAACACATGAACATTATCCGTTTCTTGACATCATCGGTTACAAAAAATGCAATTTGCAATCAAACCTAAAACTGCGTTCCTAGAATCTACCACACACCGGTTCCTAAGCGGTTTCTCTAAAGGTCAAAGATGCATCAGGACTATTTTGAGACTAAAGCCTAGGTACATTTAGTACATTTTGCAAAGTGCTGGATCCAGTCAGAACCTGTAAATCAAGTTGTCTAATACCGATTTATAGCTCTCAACTTGATCGTGGGTGACCTAACGTTAGCTCAGATTCTTATGCAAGAAAGTTTTTTGGGCAATAGGTATAAAAAGAATACCTATTAATCACTTTTTTAGAGTTGTAGGAGCACAGATTTAATAGTAAAATCGGTCTTCATCTTTTGTCGAAGGTCCGACAAAATAATCTAGAATCCTCGGAAAGAGAGGCATCTCCCATTAATACCCGACTTGAATCGTTGAGAGAGAACACTCTCTACTCAAAGAAGAACATGGCGAAAACGGAATACGCCCAAACAGGAATGTGCCGAAACAAGAATATGTCCAATCAGGAATGCGATGAAGATGGAAATAAATCTAACACCCCAGTAGGCCTAGGATGCGCGTAAGCGTTTTGTTCACGCCATTTTATCGATTTTACGCGATAAGCCCATACATTTGTCGTCTAATATCATCGATTAGATTTTATCACGGTGCGTATCCTAGCCCGGCTGGACTAATATTTCGTGGCACTGAGGAAGAAGCCTCTATTTGTTAAGCTGTTGTTACTTATGGGAAGCTAAGTCATGGATGATTCTGCGAAAATCCGTAAAAAATCTGACTTCTTTTCATTTTTTCTTCATTTTCATCTCGTTTCAAAACACCAGTGAATTATGAAGACAAAAGTCCCCTCCATAAATATGTTTTTCTAAAGAAATTATTACACGTCAATTATGTCGGGGACAAATTACCATAATCCTTCCTTGTCCAGTCATATAAAGCCACGTGTTCAAGTTTGTATTACGAGCCAGCAGCGAATGGTTAACCCATGAATGGAGAATTGGAGATAGGTAGATACTCGTATTTTGTTTTATCTGCGATGAACTGAACTTTAAACATTCTATGCCCAACTCCGATACTTTTCATTACACATTCAATGGTGAGCGACAAATGCAGATGGAATACGAAAGAGCGTGAGAGCACCTTTCTTCAATCATTTAGGATTTCATAGCAATGATCATTTGATAGCAATGATGTTAGGTCCTACAGGCTGCTGATATGAGTCACCAGGCCGAACCTCTTTCTACTAATGTGGGACTATACAAAATCATTTTACCATCGTCGTGCGTGGGAACCGAACACAGGACCAATCAGAATGATCAGCCAGTCTATAAAGTGAAGTCAATTTCAGATCGAAAGTTAGAACCAATGTGAACTCTGCTTAATACCGAAGGTTTGCAAATGCGTAAAGACACTATAAATAGCATAGCAAGTTCGAGAATGTTCTAAAGACGTTATTAGGTGACGTTTAAGTCTGTTCTGGGGTAACGATATACAATTAGGTGTAAGTGCTGCCCCCAATGGCGTAATGATCCTTTCAGCTCGATTTTAGCTGTCGAAAATATCTCGATAGTTTAGGCTTAGTAAGCACGTCAATGTCGCCTTTAGACAATTTAATATTCCTTAGCCTAGGCGCAGACCACCGATTTTTAGTTGGCCTAGTTGAATCGGGCTGTTAATCAGTATGGAGATGTATGAAAGTGCGCACATTACACCGATTTGTTATCGGCCGATTCATCATACAAATTGAATCGGAGCCAACTATCGGCCAACCAAAAGTTGGTGGTCTGCGCCTAGGCTTATTCGACAAAGTCGCAACTCCATTTAGTCCAGTCAATAAAGCATTATAGATGGAAATCCATGGAACACAATTTCTGACTTCGGGACTTTATTTAGACTAGTTAGGAGGTGAACATAGCAAAAGTCCCCGCCCTTAGCCCTTGAGCCGGCAGGGAGAGGGGGGTTTAAAGGTACCACTTTTCGGTTTTTCGCTTAATCCTCGGAAACTATGCATCCTAGTGACATGACTACTATGAACCAAAAAAAGCTTATTCAATTTGCTACAGGTGAGATATTCAAGTTTTTCTATATCTTGTATAGTTTTCGCGGCATCTGCTCTAGAAGGTCTGTAATATTGGAAATTTTATTTTTGTTCTACATGTTCCCATCAGGAGAAAATCGACTTAATCAACATTGAGCAAACATTCTAGACATGCGGGAGCATGTTAAGCCTAGTTCCAGGGAGGGGACTGCACCGTGCGTATATTTAGACGAACCACTTGCAGCCACTTTTGACTCCTCATCACTCAAAAACTACTGTGCGTTAACACTTCAAATTTGGCTCATGTGTTGAGACTTACGAGATAAACATCAGCTTCAAATTTCATTAATATACCTCAAACGGTTCTTTAGGTATTGACGTCCAAAAATCTACATGTCTGACCTATAGACCAAATTCTAACCACTTCCAGATGACTTTGAAGGTTCAAATTTGGCATGCAGATAGGTAGATGTGTAAATACAAAGGAAGAAACAAAAAACCAGTAAATTTTAACATTTCACAGGTAATAGATAGATTTTAGTGCCCTAAATGTCGATTTTTGAACGTCAATACCTAAATAACCGTTTGAGGTATATTTATGAAATTTGAAGTTGATGTTTATCTCGTAAGTCTCAACACATGAGCCAAATTTGAAGTTTTAACGCACAGTAGTTTTTGAGTGATGAGGAGTCAAAAGTGGCTGCAAATGGTTCGTCTAAATATACGCACGGTACAGTCCCCTCCCTGGAACTAGGCTTAACATGCTCCCGCATATCTAGAATGTTTGCTCAATGTTGATTAAGTCGATTTTCACCTGATGGGAACATGTAGGACAAAAATAAAATTTCCAATATTACAGACCTTCTAGAGCAGATGCCGCGAAAACTATTCAAGATATAGCAAAACTTGAATATCTCACCTGTAGCAAATTAAATAAGCTTTTTTTGGTTCATAGTAGTCATGTCACTAGGATGCATAGTTTCCGAGGATTAAGCGAAAAACCGAAAAGTGGTACCTTTAAACCCCCCTCTCCCCGCCGGCTCAAGGGCTAAGGGCGGGGACTTTTACTATGTTCTCCTCCTAACTAGTCTAAATAAAGTCCCGAGGTCAGAAATTGTGTTCCACGGATTTCTCTCTACACCGTCGTTAAGGCATTCATTGACTGGACTAATTGGGTTCATAAACATCATGTTGTGTGACCCACCTGTCAATCAAACTTGCAATTCATGGATCTTTAAACCAGAAAAATCCTGACTAAGGCGCTGAGTTCCGAGATATTAGGTTACAGAAGACTAAACCCTATAGAATCTTACATAGTTGTAATAGGGGTGATATTCCGACAAAAATGTGTATCCTGACATGCTCGCCTGTACAATTACATGCTCTCACTGCAGTCACGGTCCAAGCAGCCTGAAAGGTTGAAGGCTGAGCCATAAAGACCACCCATTAGACAGAACCATGACCGGAACGGCAACAACAGAATCGAGACTGCCAATACATGTTCATTATGTTAATTTCTACTTTATGCCCCATGTGATAAGACCAAGGTTTTCCTCGTATCCTTTGAAAAACGTCTGAAAGACTGAAATAATACATTTAAATATGACTCATCTGCATTGATAAAGAACAAGGTTTTGTATTTCATGCTGAAAGCATTTGTTCATTATTTTCGGCTGAAAATTTCTGTAATTTAAAAACAATGCTCCAGTACCTACGAGTTTATATTCAATGAGTATTGAAATTTTAAGCATTCAATAAATGAATCAAGCTGTGAACGTCGTTTCTAAAAATACATAAGAGAAATTATGTAGCCTACATGTACAGTAGGTATGTGCTAGGCCAGAAATTTGCCAGAGATATGCATGCATCGCCAGACTCAAAATAAGAATCAATTTGTTACATATCTGAATGCTTAAAAATTAATCAAGTTCTAAAGGTCATTTCAGAATTAATAAAAGCCACTAATGTGCAGAAAACCAAAGGCACAGATTCAAATGAAAATTAAGTTTTATAAAATGCTTCTTCAACTCCTGAAGTTTCAGCACACCGAACGTCTTTAACAACGCACGTGGAAGTCTCCACCGGTTTCCACGTGTCAACTCGCGTGACTCGGAATAAGAGATAATTTAAAGAAAAAGTTTTCATAAGTGCTTCTTCAAACCCAGAAGCATTTCAGCACTAACACTCGCTCTATTCAACTAAACTGCATTGCAATCCGTGCTCCTTTAGGTAGTACGACTTTGAAATTAATTTTAAGCTTGGTTAGACGACAAAACTAATGCAGCAGCTGCAGCTAACTTTAGATGTACTTCTTTCCAAAATGGAGCAGGAATTTAAAAAAAATCAGGCTTCTCTATCCTTTTTCATCCACGAAGACGCGCCCCACCATTTTTCCGCTAATGTTTGACTATTATCGGTACACGCTAACTAAATTATCCATGAGTGCACACGCATAATGTCGCTTGGATTGCTCGAATCAAATTCCCCGCACCCCGCGTTTCCTTCGACCAAAAATTGGTGAGGCGTGTCTTCGTGAATGAAACGATCTATAACAGCGAACGTCTTCCATACCGCGCGTGGAAGTCTCCGCCGGTTTCCACGTGCCAGCTCTCATGACGCCGGGTCCCGGGATCGTCCCGGGATCTCCCAACTCCGATGCAGACGGTTAATGGGCGCTTCCCCGCGACCTTGTCTCCCCCTCGGCCGCCGCTCTATGATATATGACAAACGTATTGGCAAATTGGCACGCCAGTTGCCAAGTCACATTGACGGGCTGGTTATTGGAATGTCACCCGCGGTGTTGGAGGTGACACCGTGACTAATGGTATTGTTGTTAGTCAACTGCAGTCCTTTACTTTTTATTGATAAGGGTACCTAAGAAGTATCTACTAATTGTGTTGCCAGAATTAGGACATTCTCCCTTAGAAAACTGTTCGCTCCGTTTCAGTCATATCAGAGAAGAAATCTTCTAACTACTTACCTACTTACTTCCTACATTTTCATCTTTTTTGTACGTAGGCTAACTCCTCTCCGTTAAGGTATCGCGGGAAGATTAACTTGCATTTCGTAAAATTGCTAAGAGAATAAGTTCCTAACTTACATAGGTACAGTCAGCGTCAAATAGTTCGTGACACCTAAAGTTACCAATAAGTTCGCAACACGTCTTTGTTACAATTAGGCTGGGTTGCACCATCTTTCTTTAACTTTGACAAACGTCAAAAATCTGTGAAACTCCATACAAAAACCACCGGTGATCGTTAAATTTACTGTCAAAGTTAGGTGGTGCAACTCAGCCTTAGAATATAGTGGTGTTGTCAACTTTTTGGTCACTTTGGGTGTCACGAATCACAAACTATTTGACGCTGACTGTACCTACTTATACCTACATACTGTTTAAGTTATAAATATACCGTCATGTCCATTCTTCCGTGTACGAAGGTTTTCCTAAATTTAAAAATAATTTGACTCTTAAAACTATTCTAAATTACACGTAAATGTTGTGACCTCATTAGTGGAAAAAAATATTACACCGAGAATAGGCGGAAAATTGAGGAAATTTTAATTAAATTGGCTGCTTTGTTTATGTTAATGTAGGTAAGCGATGACTCATTTATTCCTATTGAATTTATTGCAATTATTAGTAAGAATAATTAATGAACAGGGAAAGGGAATCTACTTTCATAGCCTGATAAGCCTATCTATTCAGGTTAACTATATCTTGGACGCCTATTTTAACAGCCCACTCACCTACTTATTTATTAAGTGGACCTGATTTACTATTAAGTAGTTAAAGTTTAAAAATACTTTAAGTTTTATGTTTGCGTTTAGGTAGTTAGGTACTCAATGGGAATGCAGTTTTATATCAACGCCAAGGAAAATTTTATTGAGCCCTTTAGAGAACACGCAGCAATATAATTTTATTCAAAAGCCAAGAACATGATTTTTCAAGCCCCTACCACCTACTTTCTTGAAGTCTTTCCATCAAGCAGGGGATCTTCCCTCAACCATGAGTTTACGTTACGTGTGCTGTGCTCGCTAGCAAGTACCTACTTGCGTCAAAAAAATCTATGAAGATTTTATTTCTTGAACTTTCAAGTATATTGTATTGTATATTCAACATATTGTGCAGCGCTGCACAATAATGTCATTTTTTTACGCAGTCGCTAGCGAACACACATAACGTAAACTCATGGTAAGCACACTAATCGTTTGCCGAAACATTGTCATCCATCGGTTCTGCGACAGACCTTTCCACGTATCGCGTCATTTGTTTTTCTTGGTCGACCCCTTCAATCCATATCTGTCTACGAATGTCCTTTGGGATAATCTGAGTCTAAATTCTCTAGTAAGTAAGAACTCCTTGTATTCAAGAATCAAGCATTTAGAGCACCTAGTACTCGAAAATACTTTAATCTATACTGATTACTGATATTATAAAGAGGTAAAGTTTGTGTGTTTGTATATTTGTTAAATTGTAAGGGGTAATCTCGGCGGGATCTACTGAACCGATTTTAAAAATTCTTTCACCAATAGAAAGCCACATTATTGCTGAGTGTCATAGGTTATAAAAAACCGAAAAATTCCACGCGGGCGAAGCCGCGGCCGGTAAGCTAGTGCTAGATAATAATAGGATAATGGAAATAGTTACATTATCCACTTCTACATATCCATACTGATATTGGGTAGTATAAGGAAATGCGTTACAAATAATGGTGCCATAGATAAATTAGCATTGCATAATCAGATAATGTAAGTAAACTTTTAGCGGGTGACTCACAGCGAAAGTTCGTGTCACCCACCTCTGGTTATGTAACACTGAACGCCGCCATTATGGTACAAGATAATTTGTTTATGTTCAGTGTGAATTATGTTGTTTGTCATTCGGTATAAATAATTATGTAGAGACGGTGCGAGAAGAAGCGTAGAGGCGGACACCCTGTCAAATGGACTGACGATCTTATGGTTGCGAGATGTTTGTGAACGCCGCCATCTTCCATAGAACGTTCGAGAAATCAGTGATACTTACTTAGGTTTTTTCTTTACATATGAAAGACTTATCAACAACTTGATGAGCAATAAGTATGTAAATTAATAAATGACTTGAAAAAATCGAACTGCCTAAGGTGGAAATCGAACCCACGAACTTTCGCTTGCCGGGCGATAAATAATTAAGTAGTAGGTAGAGTTCAGTATACTGTACTGATACAGCCTATACAGTATCAGTACAGCCTATAAAAAACCGTAGTTAATCGTAGCCGTAGGTCTTTAGTTGCCTTGTTTGTCGTTGTATGGTTTGTTTGTCCAGGGATATATGGTCCCGGTTCTTTTCTGGATCTATTACTAGCGAGTAATAAAAAATATTTGTCCATTCTCATACTTACGTGTTTTCTAGATTTACAAATAGGTAGGTAGGTACGTTATTATAATTGAGTTATTCTGTTGTTAATGACATTTAAACAAAAGCTAGGGGGCAGAACTATATAAATTGAAACCGTATAATAAATTCGTCTTGCTTTGTTTCATTCATTGATAAAATGTTTTCTTCTTTACATAAGAAAGAAATATTATTGCCGACTAATTAACAAAAATCTGTTTCCAAATAAGTTACCTACATTGTTTTTTGATTTCTTGTGAAATGACGGACGACTCATGTAAGTACGTCACGTGCTTATTTTAATGTAAATAAAACATCAGTTCTGTACTTAGTTCAAAAGATTTTCACAAAAGAGCCACAAAGGATAAATTCTGTTATAGTAATGTTTAAAAGACTTGTTAAAAAGATCTTCGTTTTACTGCTGCTACCTACTCGTATAGCACATTTGTTTTAGGCGTGAAGGCGACTGTTTTGCCAAATAAAGCAAATCTGAAAGTAACGGAGGATGGCCCCAAATGGCGTCAGACCAATCGTAAGAATTTATGTTTTTGCAATAATGGCTTTTAAAACGTCCTACTTTAAACCCTACAATTTTCGGACAAATGTGGACAAGTACTGAAAAGAAGCAGCCTAAAAACCTGTCACTTTTCTGAGGAATAAACTTCTAGTAAACTATTTATTGCTTGCTATCGTGACTCAGATAGCCAGAGCACCATGTGCGTAAATAACAATATAGTTAGCTTACTTCTGACAGGACAGTTTTTTTCTTATGCATAAGCCACAGAATAAAAGCCCTAAGTACCTATATTGAATTAATTTTCACATACCTAATCCAAACCCGCACAATCACCTTTTCGCTTTCGCATGGTCAATTTTTACTCAAAACCTCAACAAATAACATCGGAACCCTCTTGAATCACTATCTATTGATTAAAATCGCATTGAAATCCAGTCCGAAGTAAAAAGGTCTGAGCGTACTTTGTTTTAGGCGATTATCACACTGCGCCGCGCTCCGCCGCGGTCCGCGTGATTTCATATAAAAAATCCCGCGCGCAGACGCGTTGTCAGTGTGTTGTGCCGCGCGTGTTTTCTATACAAACTGAGGTACTTGCATACAATGATTAAATCTGTCGTCCCGCGTACCGCGGCGGAGCGCGTGGCAGTGTGATAATCGCCTTCTAGTGCTCGTTATATAGAGATTTTCGTAACCTATACGATCTGTCGCTCTCTTCCTCAGATCATCTATAATCTGAGCTCTCTTCTATAGTCTAGTTCCTAGAGTCTGGTAAACAGATTGTTGCATGGTCACCCATCGCATCCCAAATTCAGCGTGGGTAGCTTAACCTTACTTCCAAATCGCTAGAACACCTACGTTTGGGTTTTTACAATAGGTACCTGTAAAGATTACAGGATTTCAGTATATCAGTCTAAATGTAATCTAGTTTTCTCGAGGCATTTATCTCCGAGATAAGAGAACTTTATTTACACCGCTCGATCGTGTCATTGACGGCTACGGAAATAGAGATTTAAAACTATGTAAATTGTATTTAAACTACATGACAAACAGAAAAACAACAAAGTATGAGTGTTACAGAGTAAATACAATGGTGTTGTCGATATTGTATCTATTAAAGTATCTGGATTAGGACTGGATAGTATTTTTGAAAAAATAATATTGATTGATTTTATGACATTGAAATCGACAAAAACCGAAATAAAGATTTTATTTTAGTGCTTAGAGCTAGAGGGGGTTCACCACTAGAGCCTTGTGGTCACCAGGGATCGATCTACCGACCCTCGAATCGGCTGATCGCATTCGAATATAATTTTATGGTTGTAGATAATACTGTTTTAAAACATCGATAGTTTATGAATATTGAATGTGCAGCAACATTATAGTACGGAAATGGAAAGTACCATAATTATGTTATTACTTTGTCATAAATGTTATTTGGTTGGAACTGGAAATAAAAATAGACTAGTAATTCATTCATCTCACGCAAAAACCAAACATGAAACAATCCCTATTTACTCATTTTCTTAAATATTTAAATATTTTCTTGGTTATTAACATTCTACGTACTTATGTAGTTTGTTAAGGTCTATTAGGGTTCTTTTATTCGTGACTAGCTTTCCGCCCGCGGCTTCGCCCGCGTGGAATTTTGTCTGTCACAGAAAAACTTTATCGCGCGCGTCCCTGTTTCAAAAACCGGGATAAAAACTATCCTATGTTCTTTCCCGGGACTCAAACTATCTCTATGCCAAATTTCATCAAAATCGGTTGCGAGGTTTAAGCGGGAAAGCGTAACAGACAGACAGACAGACAGACAGACAGACAGAGTTACTTTCGCATTTATAATATTAGTTGGGATTAGCGACCCACCCTACTTTACCATTTTGACACTAACATCGGGACCTTCCTCTTGAATCACTTACATCACACAATAGATGCAAACTTGAATCCCTTGCATAGTTTAAGTCTCATGAACTGGCCCCGCTAAATTTTTACATTTTCAGGGCTGAAATGCTTTCACTGAAAGAAACCTAATGGTTATGATAATGTATTCAAACTGTGTAACACTATCGCATATTTGAATCGATGAAAAATTATTGGAATTTGTTTTCATAACAATTCATCGAAACTGGACGCGGAATTTCATGTTGGATGCGTGGAGAGCGAGATATCGATTGTTTTAACTGTTTTAAATGCTCGATTAATGTTATGGTGGAATGAACTCGATTCGATATAAATCGCGTGCCATGTTTTAACCGACTTCAAAAAAGGAGGAGGTAATGTTCAGCTGTATGTATTTTTTTTTTCTATGTATGTTCACCGATTACTCCGTCAATTGTGGACCGATTTTCAAAATTATTTTTTTTGTTTGATAGGGTACACTTCTGAGGTGGTCCCATTGTCACCAAGTCAGGATCTGATGATGGGATCCTAGGGAAATCGAGGGTAACCCTCAAATTGTATAGGCACGTATATCGTTTTTCATATTTATTCTAAAAATATTCAAGTATAGCATCTGGTATGCATCTGGTAGTCATCATCTAATGTTGATGAGATGATGATGGAAGGTAAAACTCCTTAACGCTTAGGAGTTGGAGAATAATTCTTTAAATATTTTAGGTACGTATGTACATACAGTTGTATTACTTCAGGTTTTTTAGGTGAGCTGATGATGAAAGGTCAAACTTCGTAAGTTAGGAGTTAGATGATACTTTTTAGTTGCCCATATTTAAAGTAGGTAGCCTGTATTTTTGTGTTGGACAACTATTCCATTGTAAAGTACAGATATTCGTAACCGTAACCGAAACTTTCGGATATCCGAAATAAAAAAATGTCCGTAACCGTATTACCGTATCCATAACCGAAACTTATGTAGTTTAACATCCTTAATCTCCAGTCGATCGGTGGAAGTAGAAGTCTTTAGACCACCTTGAGCGGTGGATTATTGTCGCCTCAACATTTACCTACTTTACCTACCTCTTCCAAGATTTGGATCATTAATAAGAAGCGTGCATTTTAATGGCGGTGTGCATGATACATTCATGATAGATATGCATCTGAGATCACTGAAATTTGCTTTGCTAGATTTGTATCATATCTTAATGTTTAAATGATTATCTAAGTGTTTTGACGCGGAGTTTAAACTTTAAATGAAGTAGGTATTCCGGAAGTGAAAATTCTAAGGAATATTATGATAAACAAAATTGTAGGTATATCTACATTTTCATCAGACAAAGTGATCTTACAAATTCAGCAAAAGTTATTGTCTATTGTCTTATATGTCTTATTATTTCTATAATGGGAAGAATTGAGAATTTAAATAATGTGTTCTGTATAATTCATTGCATACAAGTATAAATAACGATCATACCTACTTAGTTACAGAACAAAAATAGGCACGTTTACGTATTTGCCTGTATTAATTTTTATCTGCGTTTAAAATTTGCTCTCAGTTATATTTTATTTACAAAGACATGTAAGATACATGTCTTAAATAATAAAAACCAGTTTAGGTTTAGAGTCGTGCTTGCAAGATGACACCAAAGTTTGATCAAATCATTATACAGTACCCGTGAAAAGATTGACAAACATTGGCACCAATTCTAACAAGCTTTGCAAATAAGTGGAACATTTTGAAAATAATGTTTTTCTTGGTTCATGAAGATGAATCATTGTTACTTAATCTAAAAATGTAGAGAACTAATAGGTAGGTAATCATTTCATTTAGTGCTTCCAAAAATCCCACCTACTTGCTAAATTTGGTTTAACAATAACAAATGGGTGCCTGTGTTTATCTTATTCTCTGAGCTAATGTTCTGCTAAAAAGCACGAAATTACTATTTTTGAACAATCGGAAAAACTTTTCTTCTCTTCTTAACCAAACTCCATTCCAATTAGCATCGGCTCTGATAGTATAAATCGTGGTCATACTTAAATTTATGAACCTGGATTTTCATAGGTTTATGATTACAGACTCTATCATCTTCGGGTTTGGTCAAAAAGATGTTTATTGTATGTTTAAATCATTTGAATTTGAAACATCTAAAAAGGAAAGTATAGGTATAGCCAAATGTCCGGCTTCGATTTAATTTATTTGGATCTTGGACGAATAAATTTTGATTTAAATAAGTAATTTTAGAGAGTCAAAAATAACACATGTATATTTTTACTTGCCCAATATCAACCCATTGAGAGAAATTAATCTGAAGTATTGAAAAGTAACTTGTTGAAACTACATAACGGTGCCTTCTCCAAGTTTGATGACCTGCATCTTCTACTTACTGACATTTAAGGACTTTATTACAAACCAGAACCGGATTTAGAATGGCAGTTTTGTATCATGCAAAGCCTGCAATTTGAGGTTCATTCAACGAATAAAACCGTACGAAAGTGGTCTAACTTATCGAAATAGAGCACATAGAAATGATTTGCCTACCTTACGGATGTTTTGGAGTTTGTCTCAGGAAGCTTAATACATAGTATAATTTTGTCCTCGAGATTTTACATCTTATTCCTAAGAATTCTAATTAGTAAAGTCCGCGGCAAAAGGATTAAATAATGTTGTTTTTTTTTTTTCAGTTTAGTTCAGTTATTCTGTGGTACAGGCGCGACGAAATGTAACTTTTCATCGAGGAAAGTTGGTCCCGGTACCTACTAAGTATTTGTTTTAAAAAGTTACTGTACTTTGTAATTTTTATAATGGTTGGCTTCAATTAACTTTTTGAATAAGTATTTCATCATTTTCGATAGTTTACGATATGACTGTGTTTGATAATAGGATTTTAATAGTTTATTTTATAGTTGATCCAAATGAAACGAGGAAATACTCATTGCTTACATTTTACTAGACAGCTAAGATAGTAAATTATTATTTATTGGGTTTTGTCGCGGGTTTCTTAAATTTTTATGAGAAAGATTATCCTTATTTATTAGGTGTCAGAAATTAGTTTTGAGTGCATATTTTGAAGTCACGCAACAATATGTACGAAAGGTTTAAGTTTCCCATCCTTTTCTACTTATTAACTATCCTAGACTTTTTCTATGTAGATCGATGCTCTACCAAAAATATATGGTGTCACTTTTTGTATTACGCTCAGTAAACAACATCTTTTGAATATTGTTTTCAAACAATCGTTTGTGCAATAAGAAGTCTGTATTTAAAATTTAAATATCACCAAACACTTAATTGAAATGTCAGACTTACCAGAAAACAATTTACAAACAATTAACTCAGTTCACAAAACCATTTCCCACAAAAACACTTGCACAAACAAAAGCGCGCGCAAATCTATTTTGGCGCGTAAACTGACAGACGGCAGAGAATGGCGGACGGCGCACTGTCACACAGATCCGAACCCGACTGAGTGTCACTGCGTCGCTTGCGCACTCACAGTAACGCAATCGGGGAAGGTTAACACGACGTATCGCCTGAATTATAAGCAAAAGCATTTGCATGAAAATGAAGGCACGTAAACAAACAAAACTAACTTAAGTAATTTTCTTGCAAATGATCCAACCCGGCCGTCGTGGTCCGTTTCTAAGATGAAAGTTCATGAAAGTAGCGAAGCTAATACCAAATACTCAAACATGGAAAAAGTGGTTTATTTCCATCAGTTGAAAAATTTCAGTTGGAAAAACTTGTATGGGTTGGAAAATTACGACATTAAAATACCTACCTAATAGGTCAGTATTACGATGTAAAATTAAATTCATTTGATTTTAGGTAAGAAATGAAAACAGTTAGTAAGAACGACTACCTACGCTTTTTGATTGTGAGAGTTTCCATAAAACTTTCAGCGGGAGACTGAAATTCAGCAAATTCACGTAAGCAAAGTCGCAGGAAAAGCTAGTAAACATTATTTAAATACCTCTTCACATTAACTACATAGATGGCGGAAAATCGGGGTAGCAAAAAATAGTGACGTAGGTACCATATAATGATAATGATGAATTTGTATTCAGGATTTGAACGTCCACAGTGAATACCAGCAGGTGAAAAACCTTTATGACTAAGTTCTTTTCACTCCTCACGAATTCTTTACTGACCTTCCTCGATGACACTAATGCTCAGTAGTATAGGTACATGACATGGGTACTTTTACTGGGTAGGATTAACCAAAGTGACCGTTCATAGCTCGCAGAACTGCTAAAATCAAGTGGCATTGGGCGGGACACATAGCTCGTAGAGACGATGGCCGTTGGGGCAGAAAGTTCTCGAGTGGCAACCACGGGTCGGAAGACGTAGCGTAGGCCTGCCAGGGCTCCTACTAGGTGGACCGACGATCTGGTGAAGGTCGCGGGAAGAACCTGAATGCGGGCAGCGCAAGACCGGTCGTTATGGAAAGCCTTGACGTCAACTTCTGGACAAAGGCCTTCCTTTGTCCAGAAGTTGACGTCATTTGGCTGAAACGAACTATCGAACGAGGATGTCTAATCTTTTCAAGTCGTGGCACATACGAGTTAAGTAGTAGGTACAACGTAATGAATGACAATCCAAGTTCTAAACTGTGACAAGCAGAGATAAATGCAATTAAGATGTCACGTTCATGTATTGTGATTGCAATTTTAGTTACACAGCTTGAGTAGGTAAGGAATTTATTTTGTTATAATCGCATTTGAACAAAAAATACTAGACATGTACCAGACAGAATACTTTATCTAATTTTATTATGAATGTTACGTGAGATAAGTGCAGTTTTATTGATATTATCACAGTTAAATACTAACAGTATTTATATCATAAAGGTGACACCTCACTATAGCATTCTAGGCTCCATGATATAGTCACTCGCCTCGTAGTGTGGATGCACCGTTACGTTATGGGACCTAGGCAAACCACTACTACAATCTTCCATTGTTTGTTAATATTATGGGAACCAGAGACAATAATAATTCGTAACGCATTTCGCACTAGTCAACCAGTCCCAGAGTCCTACATACGAGAGCTAAGTAGTAGGTATCTACTTAGGTAATACCTAAGAATGGATAGCAAAGTCTAGTCAAAAGACTAGGCGCAGACCACCGATTTTTAGTTGACCGATAGTTGTGCCCGATTTTAAATTGTATGAAGAATCGGCCAATTCAAATCGGTGTAATGTGCGCACTTCCATACATGCCCATACTGATCAACTGCCCGACTAAACTATCGGCCGACGAAAAATCGATGGTCTGCGCCTAAACTTAGGCCTACATTTCCCGACCATTGCCATCGATGAGGGAATTTGACGTATTCGTCCTTTTCATCCCTCTACTTTCTAGGAACTAGGAACACTGAAACTAGTAGAAGTGCAGAGTGCTGATGGAATAAAGATTTAAAGAAAAAGAAGAGAGTGATGAGAGATAGACCGTGTATTTCCAAAGAGAGAAGAGAAGTGACAGATATAAACAAACAGAATAAAAGTCATATTTACATACTTTACAAATCACATTTTGTAAGGAGACTTCTCTACCTACAAGATAACGTTTTTAAAGTAGGTATTTACAATATCATCATCATTTCAGCCATAGGAAGTCCACTGCTGAACATAGACATAGGCCTCCCCCCAATGATTTCCACTAAGGCCGGTTGGTGGCGGCACTGGCGGCCTTCCTGTGCTGCTTCCTTTAAGAGGTCGTCGGTCCACCTTGTGGGTGGACTCCACTCCAGAACCTTGCTGCCCCATCGGCCGTCAGTTCTGCGTACTATATGCCCTGCCCATTGCCTCTTCAACTTGCTAATCCGTTGGGCTATGTCATTGGGATATTTACAATATTAGGGTAGACCGGGGACAATAGTACCATTTTTTGGAAATTGTTCAATATTGAGAAATCTAAATGAAATGTAACTTATTCTGTTAGGATGCTGTAAAAACTAGACTCTTAAGCTACAAATTTAAGCATGCAGAGTTGAACTATTATTTCGAATACTTAATGAAAAACGAATTTAAACTGTACGATGTCTCATGTTACAATTGACCCCTACAACGCTGCAACGGGTCAATTGTACCAATAATATATGAGGCAATAAAAGTAGTTATGTTTATCTAATCATCACCTTTATTGGTATTCTGTTCTCTTAATCTCCTACAATCATCAGTCTTTATTAATTGAGATCGAAAATATTTAGGAACAAGTATGAAAAATCAACACTTAAGTTTAAAAACAACACAATAACTTTTCTTCCATAAAAACGAATAAACTAACTGTTTCTACATAATATGCCATCTATTTGGCTCGGATATTGCTTCTGAAACAACAATAAGCATAATAACAATGATAGAAATATCAAAACTGAAAAATCTATTTTTGTATGAGGGTACAATTGACCCCTGGTACAATTGACCCCTGGTACAATTGACCCTGATTATTTATACCTACTACTGCTTCGACCTTTTAAGATTTTTTCATAAGCCTGTTCATAAAGGAATAGATCCGTTGATCCGCGATCCGTACTTTTGACTCTACGCCGAGGCATCTAAAACAAAATGTTCAAATACTTAGTTACTTACTGAATTAAGCTAAAATGTACATATTCAGAAGAGTTTTAGAAACCTATATTAAAACATTTTAAGTAGGCATTTAGGTACTTATATCACCTTTTTATCTACTTATTTAATAAAACACATTAAGTATGTATCTAATTAATGCTTAATGCATGCAACTATGAATGAGCCTAGACTATATTTTCAGTAGGTAGGTATGCCTGTAATTGTAAAAATATAATTGTAAAAATGTAAAATAACCACGTGAATGTTTTATAATAACTTATCTTATTATAAGTATAGTGGAGTACGCATAGCTGGGCATTAACTCGTTAATCCGTTAATCGTTAATTAACGAAGTTAACATTTCTATTAACGGATTAACTTTTTAAGTTAACTTTAAAAAATGTTAACGGACTCGTTAACTTCCGTTAAATTATCCTAAGTCCGTTAATCGTTAATCCAGTACCTACTATTTACCAAAAAGATAAAGCAGGCACGCTGAAAAACACTAGTAAAACGCGTTCTGACAAGTACGTTCGGGCTTCCAGAACCCAAAACAACAGTTTTTGTAACCAGAATGAAACGAAATAAAAATGCATTTTTTTTATTTATTTACAAGCTTTATATTGACTTGTTAGTATGTGTGGGAACTGAATTTAAGACCAGTTCTCAACCGATTGAGCTGAAATTTGGTATACTTATGTAAGTACGATGAAAATGCAATGTTATGGTACCAATAAGCTGGTCTGATGATGGAGTCAGGAGGTGGCCATAGGAATTCCTAAACGAAACGGTGGAAACTTATCGACTTTGGGTTTGTTGGATTTGTCTTTTCGAGCACTTTGGTGCTAAATTGCATTGTAATTGAACCAAGGCTCTGAGATTGAGATACTATAGACTAAGAGCTGGTGAACGCCAGACCTACGTCATTTTGTAAAAGCTGAAAGTTTGTCAGCGTATGCTCCCAATACGTGGGACACTATTTAAGTTGTGAGCCTAACTATGAAAACAAAGTAGTTTATTATAATGGTATTGATTGCGTTTATTGGTATTGTCTTTCATGATTTATGTACTTTTTAATGTGTCCAAAACACTTTTCATAGCATTTTTTCCACTCAGCTTGAGGCACCTCCAAAGCATGGTTTTTGACCGCACCGACAGTTGCTTCTGGCTACATAAATCGCTGTTCACGCGTTTAATTTTAATATATGGGTACCAAAAGAAGTGTTTAGATTCCAAGCAAGAATTTTGTAGCGTTGGACCTGTTTATTTCATATTTTGAGTGTTCAAATAGTCAGTTGTTTGACGAGACGTGTAAAAGCTCACAATTTCGTCACGAATGGCGATTCGACTATGCTGGTCAGTTTCCTTTATTAAACTGAAGACTTTTGGTAAAAAAGTGGCTGTTTACTATTAAGAATTAACCATTCTAAATTTCTCTAGTAACGTTTCTGTCATATAATCGGATATTTTGGAAAAATAGGCGACCGTAAGTTTCAAAGTGTTCCGAGCGCATGGGACTTTTGTTGGAATTGGTTCATCTTAAAACACCTCCATAGTCGATAGCTGTTTATTTTCAGGATCATTATGCATAGATCCTTAATTCGTCAACTGTCACAATTTTAAAAACGGCTTTTACAGCTTTTTAAACCTATTTATCAAACATTTCCAAGGATTAAACGACACAAGCGTCCTATTGAGCGTTAGAAAAATTTTGTGACATTCAGCGAGAAAAAAACGTATTAACCATAATAATATGGTCGTACAATATTTTATTACTGCTAGTGGAATTAATACCTAGGATTATCTCAATCCTACGATATATCACATGACGAGGTTTCTCTTCCATTTTTCTGACAACATCAATGTTTTCCGCCACTATTAGTCATTTTGGACGACTTTCGCAAAGTTGACTGGTGAGCCAATGACATACAATATTATTCTTCTTAAACTAGCGTTTTACAATGGTAAAGGATAGATCTTTATCACCAAAAGTAAAATTTAGCTGACCGCTTCAGTTTTGTATTGATTAACCACGTCGAAAATCATTATAAATCTTCGCGCGAAAATTTCCGCAAGTCAATTCCACGTTTTTGTACTCAAGATAATTTTCTATTCAATGTTTATAATACAAAACGTGCTCAAATGATAAAAAGTTTTGAATAAGGTTTTAGTCAAAAATGTCAAACTTTTCATTAAAAGTATAAGATGTCGTCTAACAACACGTTATGTTGTCGAGGCTCACAACTTAAATAGTGCCCTAGTATAGGTTAGGATGTTGGTGGATTATGAAGTTTGAATCATCGTTGCTTTGGCAGCTATCCTAAAAAACTGTCTGGCAAGGAGTTGGAACTGTCAAAACTGTGTGGCTGATGTCGAAACAACTTCTAATCATTGCCCAAATATTATAATTAAATATCAGGTTTCATGGTATAACGTAAATAGAATTACAGTCTATTGAATATACTTACAGAAAAAGCCACCGTAAAATTTAGGCTTACGTTATACCATAAACGCTGATTTTTACAATAAACGCTAAAATATTAGGGCAATAATTAGAAGTAGTTTCCTCGTCAGCAAGACAGTTTTGACAGTTCCAACTCCTTGCCAGACAGTTTTTTTAGGATAGCTGCTAAAGCCACGAAGACCCAATCATTATGATTCACCAACATTCTATCCTATATTGGGAGCATACGCTAAAAAAACTTTCAGCTTTTATAAAATGACGTAGGTCTGGCGTTCACTAGCTCTTAGTCTACTACTAAAAGTGTAAAATTAAATTATTAAAATACTTTTTTAAAAACAAGCTTTTATTCTGAAATGCAGTTGTTACTAAAACGAAAATAAAAGAGGAATAAATTCCGTGCGCGATACAAGCTTTCGAAATTATTTGAACCTTGCATACAATTACTTTTTTCGTTTTATTATCATGTGTTAACGGATTAACGATTAACGTTAACTTGCGTTAAATCTTGCTAAATGTAACGTTTTAACGTTTAACGAAGTTAATTTTTTTATTAACGGTTTAACGATTAACGAAGTTAACTATTTGATTAACGGTGCCCAGCTATGGGAGTACGTTTGACCAGTAGGTCTAAGAAAACGACGATGATAATATTTGATTTGATACGACGCAGAAAAATTGTATTGAGTTACAGACAAAAGCGAGCTGCGAAGACGTAAAAACAATTTACAGCTTTTTTTCCTTTTTTTCTTTTTTTTATAAAAATTCAAATCAGCCAGGATGCTGAGCATGGAGGTATTAAACGTACTCCATATTTTTTGTGGTCATTTCGAGCACGAATAGCTCTTTGGATTCTACAGTCAATAAAAAACGCTCATCGAAAACTCTAAAATTTCCAGGTAGCACTTTTTAGCACGCCATTGTTAACTTCGTAAGTCGAAAATTCAAACTTTATTGTATTACTTTTACGTTATTTAAACGTTGACTCAAGCAAACACAGTTTTACTTGTCAATTATTTCGTAAAATCGTAATAAATAACTCGTCTTTTCAAACTCATTTTCATCGTTGAAAACTTGAACATTAGGTCGTATTGTCAATATTCATGATCAATTCAATCGTTATTGTATTCGTCGTCGTCGTTTCAGCCGAAAGACGTCCACTGCTGGACAAAGGCCTCCCCCAAGGATTTCCACAAAGACCGGTCCTGCGCCGCTTGCATCCAGGTACTTCCCGCGACCTTCACCAGATCGTCGGTCCACCTAGTGGGAGGCCTGCCCACGCTACGTCTTCCAGCTCGTGGTCGCCACTCAAGAACTTTTCTGCCCCAGCGGCCATCAGCTCTTCGAGCTATGTGCCCCGCCCACTGCCACTTGATTTTAGCGATTCTGCGGGCTATGTCAGTCACTCTGGTTCTCCTACGGATCTCCTCATTTCTGATTCGATCACGCAGGGAAACTCCGAGCATAGCACGCTCCATCGCTCTTTGGGTGACCTTGAGCCTTCTTATTGTATTACTTTTACGTTATTTAAAAGTTGACTCAAGCAAACACAGTTTTACTTGTCAATTATATCGTAAAATCGTAATAATAACTTGTCATTTCACACTAATTTTCATCGTTGAAAACTTGAACATTATGTCGTATTGGCAATATTCATGATCAATTCAATCTTTATTGTTTTACTTTTACGTTATTTAAACGTTGACTCAAGCAAACACAGTTTTACTTGTCAATTATATCGTAAAATCGTAATAATAACTCGTCATTTCACACTCATTTCCATCGTTGATAACTTAACATTTTGTCGTATAGGCAATATCCAAAATGGATGATGATTCAAAGTTAACTTTACTGAATACTCGTCGGGAGTATGTATTTCGTGAGATTCAAATATTGTACGATTTATCTCAACATATTACCACAGACAGGAGCAAACTTGCGATATTTAAAAGTCGTTTCAAGCGCATAGATGCTATTCGAACTGAATTTTTCGAAATTACAGACGAAATAAACCGGTTAATTTTAACAATTAATCCAGACACACAAATTGATTACAAGAAGGTAGAATCATTTGATTTGTTGTATTATTCCGTTGTTTCGGTGGCTGACGAGGTGTTGCCGTCGTTAGCGCCACAATCTGCCGCGGCTGCGAGTAAGGTCAGTGACCCCGCGTCACCAAAACAATGTCCTCAGGTTCGTTTGCCAACTTAGATTAATAAAACCTAGATGGATAGTCTTCATACAAACGCTTCGTCAAGAGTGAGTAAGTACTACAATTCGACGCGTATTTTGCTTGAATTTGGCTTTCAAAAATTAAATACGGGAATGATACCAGTAACAAGAAAATTTATTTCCCAATTGTTCGCCGTACAAATACACTTCCTTTTTTATGAAATCGAGACTTTTTAGTCGATTTATCTTATTGTTATTGGGTAGGTACTTTGAATTCAATAAATAAGTAAGTACATGATGCGTTTTGTTTTTGTTAATTATAAAATAATTAAAAACGTATTAAAATTTCCCTACTTTCGGGAAAATCGCCTTCACTGTCTACACTCCCCAACAAAATTGACACTAATGACATAAGATTTTTGCCTCACTCTTGACGAAGCGTTTGTATGAAGACTATCCATCTAGGTTTTATTAATCTAAGCTTACTTATGAAATGTAACACTAGTCACTTTCTTTAGTTTTTCTGATGTATTAAGACACCCTTTCACAGCACAAACCGTCTTAATTAATTAAAAGTCGTCGGACGTGTTTACCAATTTTTCACTTTGACAGTTCATGTGACGTTTACGAGTAAGCCATTCTGGCTTACTAAAATCTGCCTCACCTTTCGTGCACTGACTATCTATCTAGGTTTTATTAATCTAAGTTTGCCAAAAATCGACCTACCAAAATTCGATGGCAATCTTGAGTTATGGCGAACATTTTATGACACATATCTTTCTTTAATTCATGAAAACGCAAACCTCAGTACTATTGAGAAATATCATTATTTGCTTTCTTGTCTCACTGGATCTGCATTGTCAATAGTTAAAAGCATACCAGTAATTGCTGATAATTATGAAATTGTCTTCAACGCATTGATTGAAAGATATGATAACAAAAGAATTTTAGCTGTCAATTACTTGGAAAAAATATTTAATTTCACTTCTTTGAAAACAAATAGTTTCAGTGAATTGCAAAAGTTAACTAACTTACTAGTAGAATCTGTTAATGCTTTAAAAGCAATGAAAATTTCAAATTTGGGTGAATTTATTTTGTTCTATCTTGCATCCAAGAAATTAGATTCTCAAACCCGTGAGCGTTTTGAGAGTGAGAACTTTAAGGTTGGAAATATAGTACCTGAGTTTGAAGACTTAAAAACCTTTTTGTTAAATTACATGAAAATTTTAGAAGCCTGCGGTCATTCTACTAAAACAAACAATTATCAAAACTCAAATTCTAAGCAGGGTGCAAAACCTAAAACAAATTACAATCAAAAATCTTCTTCTTTTCCTATTGAGTCGGGATCTCAGATCATAGAAGGGAATAGATGTGAAACGGGGGCGTGGCGCGTGTCTCCGCGATATGCCCAGAAACGAACATCGCCCGCGACGCCAGGTTAGTCGCGATTCAGTCGTATTGAGGAAATGTTCTCCGATATTGTTGGATAATGCGTCGTAACGTGCAATAACATAAGTGAAACGAAGAACTACAGGAACAATGAAGTCATTTACCACATGTAAGTATTGCAAATCCATTGGTATTTTGCTTATAAATAAAAAAAACTAAACATTTTTACGAACGAATTCAGTGCCGTGACATTTACTGCGATATCGAAATTAGTGGTGATAAAAATTCAAACACGTTGTACATTGACGATTTAGTTAGCAACCACTTTATGTCATGCGTAACTACTGCGCAATGTATTTTATTTCTTCCGATATCCACTGACGCGTGAAAATACACAGTACGGCCGCATGTGCCGGTCGTAACATAGTGCAGGGCTCGTGTTCTAATACGGTTTCCTATTATCGATAAATAGAAGTAAATTATTATTTTCTATTTTCTAATTTTGAATGAAAAAATCATGAGTTGCTTGCGATTTTTAAGTTTTTACAAAAACAATAACAATAGTAGAAGGGATTAGTAACTGTCAACTATGTAATTACTATAAGAGCTAGTTGAAAGCCTAATATAGGCATTTGTTTCGACGTTTAATTGAATGAATAACGCTGATTGAAGAAATAATTCGTGTATTTTGATTACTTTTCAGATTAATTTACAACCGTTGTTCGTTCGTGTTTTCTTGCTGGTAATCGAGTGAAGTTGACGCGGGCCGCCCCCGCGCCAGGCTCCTTGCTCGTATACAACTTCAGACGTATTATGTGCGCTGATGCGCCGATAGATGGCGTTAACATGCCGCCGGCCTTGGAAGCTCCAAGCTTCCAAAATGATGATGATCGAATCTTCATGCGTGTGTCATCGAAGGGCTCCCCGATGATGCCGCAGGTCTCGACGAGGTCGCAGGCGTCGACGAGATTGCAGGCGTCGACGTTTCAGCTGCAGTGGGCAGTGGTAGTGGGCAGATCTTTGAAAAGGCCCGCTGTACTGTCCCCGTCGCGGTGCGAATGTCAGCGACTCGTGAAACTCCGTCCCTGCCAGGGAAGACGCGTATGATTCTCCCCAGGCACCACTTGAGAGGCGATTGATGATCATCTTTGATGAGGACGAGACTATCTAGTTTTATGTCGTCCTTCTGCGTTTTCCATTTTGTTCTTAGTTGAAGCTCTGCCACGTATTCTGTCGACCAGCGCCTCCAGAAATGTTGCCGTAGTTGCTCGACTCGGTCGTAGCGTGCCAGGCGACTGCTCGGCACCTCGGTGATGTCTTCACAGGCTGGAGCGGTCAACGGTCGGCCGATGAGAAAGTGGGCAGGAGTTAGGGGTAAGAGGTCGGAGGGATCTGTAGACATAGCTGATAGAGGACGGGAATTTAGGATGGCTTCAATTAGTACTAAAACAGTGCTAAATTCCTCATATGTTAGGTGAGCATTGCCTACTATACGTCTAAGATGATGCTTGCATGATCGAACTCCTGCCTCCCAAAGTCCCCCAAAATGAGCAGCGTATACTGGAATATGTTTAAATTTTATGCCATCGTTGGCAGTAAAATCTATAATTTTATCGATATTATCTTGAATTAATAATGGAAACTCTTTTTCTGCTCCAACGAAATTTTTTCCGTTGTCAGAGTGTATTTCTGCGGGTTTTCCGCGTCTTGAAATAAATCTCTTTAACGCTAAAATATAATCATTAGTGGATAAGCCACTTACTAATTCTAAATGAATGCATCTAGTTGTAAAACAAACAAATAAACAAATGTATGCCTTTATTAATTTTGACCCCCGACCCTTGCGGTTCAATATGAAAACTGGTCCCGCGTAATCTACGCCAGTGTACATAAAAGGAAAACCTGCCTCTAAACGTTCTTTAGGTAAATTACCCATTATTGGAGTTAAAGTTTCTCCTTTCAGGCGTGAACACCTTACGCATTCATGCACTATTTTTCTGGCGAGATTCCTACCAGAAAGCGGCCACCAACTTTCGCGTATAGTGCACAATAGGTGCTGGGGTCCAGCGTGTAATAAATTTTTATGATAATATTTAAATAAAAGACCGGTAAAATGATGTTTGCTACACAACAATGCAGGATGCCGTTTATCATAATTAAACCTGGACGAATCGCATAACCTACCTCCCACACGAATTAATTTATTATCGTCAAGAAATACATTTAAACTTAAAATACCATTCGCTTCTTTACATTTTGTTAGTGGTATTTCGTTTAATAAGTTGTTGTATACAGTCGGAAACATCTGGGCTTGCGCGCAGCGTGTCACAACAACTTCTGCATCGTGTAACTCGGCGACTGATAAGGGACCGGTGCGTCGCGCCTGCTTATTGCGTGTATTGTGAATGAACCTCAGTAGGTACGCTCCAGTCCGCTTCAATCTATTAAACTGTGAAAACCTTTTGAAGTCGAATAAGCTATCTGCATTTGTACAAACTGCACTAACTATTTTAAGTTTTAACTCGGGTAGATCTTCACGGATAGGTATCGCTTGAGTATCCCTTGACCAGTCTGCACAATGTAAAAAGGTAGGCCCGTGCCACCACAGGTTATTGTTCTTTAGTGCATCGATGTAAAGGCCCCTTGACACTAGATCGGCTGGGTTTTTATCGCCGTCTATATGCAACCACAGTGAATCGCCTGTCAACTCGTTTACTTCTGTTATTCGATTTTGTACAAAAGTTTTTAATAAATGTGGGGACATACGTAACCACCCCATCACGATTGTTGAGTCCGTCCAAAAGCAAACAGAATCGAATTTTAATCTAAGTGACTCAACAATCTTTTTGTACAATCTCGCACCAATTAAAGCACCACAAAGTTCTAATTTTGGGATACTGATCGTTTTCAAGGGAGCAACTTTACTTTTTGCACATAGTAGATTAAGCGAGACTACTGAATTCTCATCTATTGTACGAATATATGCACAAGCGCCGTATGCATCTTGTGATGCGTCTGAAAAAATATGTAGTTCCGTACGATGAGTGTGAGCTGCCCTAACACATCGTGGAATTTTAATGTCGTGTAAATGTTTTTGAATCGAATCTATGAATTTATGGAATTTTTCTGTGACGTCACTCGGTACTAGGTCATCCCAGTCGATTTTACATAGCCACAGCTTTTGTAAAATGATCTTAGAAATTATGACAACAGGGCCTAGGAGACCTAAAGGGTCATAAATTTGAGAAATGATTGACAACATCTTTCGTTTAGTTAATTGAGTGTTATCGCAGTTCTTACCTAACTCGGACGTAAAATGAAGTAGGTCATTTTTATTATGCCATCCTAAACCGAGTGTTTTTGTTTGTGTATGCTCGCCTATTGCCAACTCTTTTGACGAGTTTGTCGAGGTTACGTCACAGTTAAATGTCCATTTACGTAATGGGTAACAATATTGCCTTAAAATTTGTGATATTTTCTCGCAAATATTTATCAATTCAGCAGGATCATCGCATCCTGTAATTAGATCATCAACGTAAAAGTCCTCTTTGATAATGCGCGATATTATTTCATCGTCGCATTCCTGTGCTACCTGTTGTAGGCATCGCATACTAAGGTACGGCGCTGACGCAGTGCCATACGTCACGGTATTTAACCTATACACGTCTATCGGATCCGAAGAGCTTTCTCTCCAAAGTATAAGCTGTAAATTACGCTGGTCTTCATGAATGAGCGTCTGTCGAAACATCTTCTCGACGTCCGCGCTTGCTACCCAATAATATTGCCTAAAGCGTAATAAAATCGAGAAAATATCGTTTTGAAGCCTAGGTCCGATAAACTGTAAATCGTTTAAGGATTTATCAGAGGTAGTGGCGCAGCTGGCGTCAAATACTACCCTTAATTTAGTTGTAGTACTACTCTCGCGAAATACGCCGTGATGCGGTAAAAAATAGTGTGGATCACTGTACTCGTTTATTTTAGTCATGTGACCTAAATCCCTATATTCTCGTATAAAATCCGCATACATACGTTTATATTGAGGCATACGTTCTAACTTCCGTTCTAAAGAGAGAAATCGTTTATAGGCAACCGAATATGAGTCACCCAACGAATCAGCTGACTCCTTTAGAGGTATTCGAACTGAAAACCTACCATCTATTTCCCGTTTTGTCGTATTTTTAAATATTTCCTCGCATTTACGTTCATCACAGGTAAGTATATTTTCGCGAGGGCCACTATCCTCCAATTCCCAAAATTGACGTAATTGTAAATCGATAGTTTGTGTAAAATTGCATTGAATGTTTTGTTTACAACGCATTTTATTCGTATAAATTGGTCCGGAAATCAACCAGCCCAATTTCGTATCTTGAAGGTACGGACCACTTTTTAATCGTATTTTATTATCGTTTAAAATTTCCCAAAATAAGTCCGCACCTATTAATAAATCGACTTCCGAAGGTAGATAATAAGTAGGATCAGCGAGCTCGATGTTGTTTGGAATTCGTATAGTCTCAACATCGATACTCACGGGCGGTAAGAATGACGTGATACGCGGTAAAACAAAACATTGAACGCTCGTAGAAAAATCGTTTAACTTTGAGTGAATAATCAAGTCGCATAATTTATTAGAGTGTGACACCGATTGTCCCACACCTGATATTCGAACAGTGGACTGTAAAAACTTCGTATACTTAATTCGTTTACAAAATGTTTCCGAAACGAAACAATGTTGGCTCCCGTTATCTAGGAGCGCTCGTGCTGTGTGTCGCTTATTATTATCGTCCAGTACCTCGATTAGCGCTGTAGATAATAGAACTGCACCTCTAGCAGGAAAAACTCTCGAGCTCGCCTCGTTGCGCATTCAAAGCGTCATCGAAAAACCCTGTATGAAAAATTAAACAGCGCCCCCTATATTATAGCCGCCCTAGGGGGCGCTGTTCAATTCCTCACACAAAACTCCTCGACGACACCCTGAATACGCAACGAAACGAACTCGAAAGTCCCTCCCACTAGAGGTACTGGTCGCGTCAACACCGGCAGAGGTGTATTTTGTGTTTGATTCAATGATGAATGCAATACAGTTGATTTTAATTGTGACGTACTGGATGCATTATGTGATGACGTATTAACACAGTTGAGGGAATCTTTATGTAGTAAGCTGTTATGTTTTTGTTTACATTGCTGACAAGGGCCGAAAAAACAGTCTTTAATCAAGTGACCTGGACGTAAACAATTGGGACAAAGGTTGTTATCATTGACTAATTTATGTCGATCCTCAACAGACAAATTTAAAAACATACTACATATGTATAACGCGTGATTCCCACGACATAATACACAAACACGATTACGTTTAGCTGATTTATTGTTTTCCGATTTCGCAGCCACATAACTATAACTATGTGCTTGCACTGCTGGAGATTTCACATTTTGAGACTGTTTATTACTGTTATTGAATTTATTAAAGTTGCTGTTATTAGAATTGCTATTATTATTATTATTCACGTTTATCATTTCTAATAAATCAGCTCGGTTCTTGAGAAAGGTCAGCAAATCGTCCAGTTTCAAGTTACGGTTAGAACCATTTGTAATTAACGCGCCCTTGTGATTCTCCCACTCACGTTCAGTGGATGAATCGAGTTTACATACGATTAAATACATAATCAGAGTGTCCCATGACTTGGTGGGTTCTCCTAATGATTCTAGGGCACGTAAATTACGCAAAATAGTGTCAATTAGTTTTCTAATAAGTAAAGGTGATTCCCTATTCATATTTGGCAAAGAAAACAACGACTTTACATGGTTGTGTATCAAAAGACGATCGTTTTGGAATCTATTGACTAATAGTTCCCACGCATGAACATAATTTGCATCTGTTAATTCCAATGCGCCTATGACCTGAAGTGCACTACCGCTAAGCGATGACCGCAAATAATGGAACTTTTGAATCGCATCTAAATCGGTACGGCAATGAATCATAGTACAATAGGAATTTTTGAATTCTAGCCAGTTGTCATAAGAACCGTCAAAGGTGGGTAATTTAATATCAGGTAATTTAATTTGCATCGACTGACCTTTTTTGCATACATTACCGCTATTCGTAACAATATCCTCACTATTGTCTTCCCAAATCGATTTAGCAAGAGAAATACACCCGTAATACTGTTCCTCAAAACTTTCTCGATATTCAATAAGACTTACAAGATCATTTTCATCAGAGATTTCCTCTATTTTACTTTGTAATGTATTAAATTCATCAAATACAGACTCCAATTGAGAAATTCTTAATTTTAATTCAATTAATTGAGGCTTTGTCAAATCGATATTTTGTAATTTTGAAATATATTTATCGAATGACGTTAATCGAGCTTTGAGTACTCCTCTTTGCCTTTTTAGGTCTGTAACGGATGTTTTTAAAGAAGTAGAACGTTCTTTGGAGGCTGACCGACTACCCTCCCTAGAAGATGTTTTAGGAATTCTAAGCTTAGAATTTGCAGAAACATATTCCTCATCGCTCATTATGGGAAGAAATTAGAAAGCAAAGAGTACGTACGGTTTTTTGCAGGATCACCTTATTCGCTTACGGCGCACAGTAGGCTGTGACGTTGCAGTTGTCACGAACACCACAAACGGCTGGAATTTTGAAAAATAACACTGTTTCAGCACTAATCGATTAGGATGGGACGCGAAAAGGAAGGATAACACCTGACCGTTGATCCGATTGATGTGTCTTGGCCTGGTTCCTCGTCTTTGGCTTCAGTTTCAGGATACGCGCCGGGCAACGACTTCCGTGCAATATCTTGAGTCCAAGGCTCCATCCGGCTCGAAGGACCAATGTTTCGACGTTTAATTGAATGAATAACGCTGATTGAAGAAATAATTCGTGTATTTTGATTACTTTTCAGATTAATTTACAACCGTTGTTCGTTCGTGTTTTCTTGCTGGTAATCGAGTGAAGTTGACGCGGGCCGCCCCCGCGCCAGGCTCCTTGCTCGTATACAACTTCAGACGTATTATGTGCGCTGATGCGCCGATAGATGGCGTTAACAGCATTATTTTTGATAAACATAGGCGGTACGAATTTCGCCATAATTAAAAAGTTAATGCGCGATAGTAGTTAATAATAATTACAGTGATCCTGTTATTATTATTAAAGTAAATAATAATATATTACCAATATTGTAAATACTGGTAAAAATCGCAAGTACCTACTTAACCCATGACTTTTCATACAAACTTTGTCAGTCTATAACTTCTATACTCCATCGATAACGACATTGAGCTTTGGTTGGGGTAAATTAATATAAGGTAACTTCATTTAGTCCCAATAATTGATTCTGAGTTTTTCGTCCATACAAAATGGAACTGACTCCTTTATGCAAAAATCGTTAAAGAACATAATAATAACGTATAATAATAAAAAGGTTTTCATACAAGCATTTTTTAAACCAATTTCGAGCCTTGCCCCCAGGATTTAAAGTATCGATATCTTATCGACTCCATTTTATCTTTCTTCTCTCTAATTGCTTTTTTCAAAGTGTGCGTCACGTCACGCGGCCATTGATTGGCCATAAGGCACGCCTTCTGGCCAATCACAGCACTTTTAAGCCGGTTGCACATGTTGTCGTAGACTCTCAGTCGCTTTGTTTTTACACAGTTGAATGTGTGTGTGGGAGCTGTGGTGGGGGAAATGTGGGGACACTGGTTATCGTTGTAGTTACGCGCGACTTCATATCTATTCTCTTTCTATGATCTGAGGTCGGGATTGTGTTCAGAGACAGGGTCGAACTCGTGCACAGGGCCGTATTTGACTTCCGATGATCACGGGGAGGATTTTAATTCTGAACCAGACTTGAACACAGGGGTGTATTCAGCATCAAATAAATTCCCTGGCTGTTCATGTTGTGGTTATTCTCATCATTCTATTTACAAATGTCCAGTTTTTCATAGAATGTCAACCATTGATAAATTAAGTTACATTAAAAGAAAAAACCTTTGCAGCAATTGTTTACGCCTGAACCATCAGGTAGATAATTGTTTTTCTAAATCAAATTGTTCAAAATGCAAGCAACGTCATCACACACTACTTCATGAGGATGTGACTGCTTGCCCCAGTACCTCTTTGACTGTCAAGCAGTTACCTAACACTGATACTTCAGTGAATGCAGTGAATGCTAGTGCCCATGTAACTCATGGCCAATCGCAAGTGATTTTAGGCACATGTGTTGTTCAAGCTCGTGGTCCCAGCGGTGTGATTAAGGTTCGAGCCCTTATCGATAGTGGAGCCCAAGATTGTTTCATGACTTCTTCGTGCGCTCAGCGGCTTGGCTTGCCATTGCGGCGCTGTAGGATTACAGTTGCTGGACTAGGACAAAATACTGTACACCAGGTGAAAGGTGTGACGTCATGCGTTATCCACCCCTGTTTATCTGAAGAACCTCGGTTTGAAATCTCACCAATCATAATGGATACCATTACAAATAAAATGCCAACAGCGCAAGTACCTTCACACGTTCGAGATTCTTTTAGACACTTGGTGTTAGCAGATAATCAGTTTGATAGACCTGCAGAAATTGATCTGTTGCTTGGAGCAGAGTTATTTCTTAACATCTATGATGGCCAACGTTTGTCTTTTGGCTCTGACTTGCCAGTAGCTCTTCACAGCGTGTTCGGATGGGTGATCAGTGGAAAATTAGATCTTTCTTGTCGACCACCAACTTCAACCACCTCTCTCTTCGCTTCTACACTTGCCCTAGACAATGTAGTCAAGCGTTTCTGGGAAGTTGAAGAACCTCCTATAGTAAAGATTGTTAACCCAGAAGACGTGAAGTGTGAAAACATGTTTTCTGATCTTGTAAGGCGAAACTCAGATGGTCGTTATGTGGTGCCTATAATGCTTAAGGATCCACTTGAAGAATTGGGTGATTCGCATCAAATGTCTATGTCTCGCTTACATAATTTGGAAAAGCGACTTATTCGTCACCAACAGTTGAAAGCTGACTATGTTCAGTTCATGCAAGAGTATTCTGATTTGGGACACATGACTTTAGTGGATTCACCTTCAGGTGCGAATGGAAACATCATACCACATCATTGTGTGATTCGCCCGGAGAGCAGCAGCACAAAACTCCGTGTAGTCTCTGATGCTAGCGCGAAGACTGGAAATGGAAAATCATTAAATGACATTGTTTATACTGGACCGAAACTACAGAATGACATTGTTGATATTATCACAGCACTTCGGCTGGATGGTATAGTTTTTACAGTTGACATATCTAAGATGTACAGAAATATTGATCTGCGTCCCGAGGACAGACAATATCAACATATATTCTGGAGAGACTCACCGGAAGAGACTGTGAGTGAATTTGAATTAAACACTGTGACTTACGGTGTGAGTAGCTCACCTTATTTGGCTATTCGTACACTTCATCAGTTGGCTCAGGATCATGGTGAGCAATGGCCTCGTGCAGCAACTGCATTGCTCAAAGACACCTTTATGGATGATATCGTGGTGACAGCTCCGTCGGTGGACGTTGCCTTAGAAATAAAAGACGAGCTAATAAACTTACTCGATTGTGGAAAATTTGAGCTACGTAAATGGAGCAGTACTAATTCTCTTGATTTTCTTTCACATCTTCCAGCTGATCATCGTCAAACACCTAAAGCGTTTTGTGATAAAGAAAATCAATGTACACTCAAAATTCTGGGCATTCAGTGGGACCCACTCAATGACAAGTTTACTTACACTCATTTAGAAATGAACCCGGCTTGTACCAAGCGGATTGTTCTCTCGAGTGTGGCAAGAATTTATGATCCACTCGGATGGCTAACGCCAGTGGTACTATTGGCTAAGATGTTTATACAAGAACTGTGGCGTCTACAACTAGACTGGGACGAACCAGTTTCTACTGAAATGTTACAGAAATGGCAAGATTTCGTACGAGAACTGACAAATTTATCTAGTATCAGTAATACCTCGGCAAGTAGTTCACTCAACTACTGCTAGATGTGAACTAGTGGGATTCTGTGATGGATCTTCCAAGGCGTATGGATGCTGCGTATATTTACTTACGTTAGATGAGCCCAAAACCTCTCATCTGCTGATAGCCAAGTCTCGCGTTGCTCCAATTAAGCCTGTGACTATTAATCGCTTGGAATTACTAGGTGCCGCACTGCTTTCACGCGTCCTCAAGAACATGTACCAACTACTGGAAAACAAAATTAACATCGTTCAGGTTACGGCGTTTACAGAAAGTAACGTTGTGTTGGCATGGTTGAATACAGCACCACACAAATTGAAAATGTTCGTTGCTCACAGAGTCGTAAAAATTACGGATGATCTCAGTGTTGATAACTGGAAGCACGTAGCAACGCATGATAACCCTGCGGATTTATGCAGCCGTGGATTTCGCTGTTCCCAGCTTGTTTCTCACCAAGTTTGGTGGCACGGTCCTGCTTGGCTTGTGACTGAGAAATCGTTGTGGCCCGTGCAAACTGATATCAGCCCTCCAGATATTGTACCCGAATTGAAACCGGCGGCTTCTCATACCTTAACTGCGTCAAAGGAAACTAATATTGATGCGATTAGAGAGCTCGTGGAAAGATCTTCATCATTTTTACGTTCTCAGCGTGTTCTCGCATGGTGCCTTCGGTTCATCGGCAACTTGAAAAAGAAAAGGGACGACCGTGAACATAACACGGATTTGACTACCACGGAACTTAAGAACTCACTGGTTGTTCTTATTCATAATGAACAGAGACGCCATTTTTCTGAAGTCCTGGATTCTTTTGCTACCAACTCCAGTTCCAGATGTAACAAATCGCTGCTCAAGCTCAGTCCATTCATTGATGAAGCTGGATTACTGCGTGTGGGGGGGCGTTTGCGTAATGCGCAGCTTCCATTAACAGCGATTCACCCATTTCTGCTTCCGAAGCACTGTCATTTGTCGAAGCTAATTATTATTGATCACTACCACCGGGTATACTTACACTGTGGGCCGCGTGTCCTTCAGAATTGGAACAAAGAAAATACTGGATTCTTGGTATTCGCAACATGATAAGATCCAGACTTGCGAAATGTGTCACAATGCTTCAAGGTCAAGCAATTACCAGCACACCCCTTAATGGGAGACCTTCTAGGCCCGAGAGTACAACCAGCTCGTTGTTTTCAAAATATTGGAATAGATTTCGCCGGACCTTTCACTGTCAAAGAAAGCACTAGACATAACGCACTTATAAGGCTTACGTTTGCATTATGGTCTGCTTGGCAGTTAAGGCTGTTCATTTGGAGGTTGTTACTGACTTGTCGACTCCAGCTTTTATAGCAGCCCTTGATAGGTTGTTTCACGCCGTGGACTGTGCAGGCTCATAATCAGTGACTGCGGTAGAAATTTCATAGGAGCGAAACGGTATCTTAACGAAACTCAAAGGTTTTTTTCCCGCTTTGAGGTGTATTATGTATATAGTTCTAGGGAAGTTTTATTTTTGTTTCTTAACTAATTAATTCGTTCATTTGTTAATGCAGGTGCTTATCCTTGCGACTTTTAAGTTGTTGCTAGAGTGCAATATAATTTAATTTTCACTGTCCCTGTAAGAATGCGTGCAGTGTTTTATTATTTCTTCTTTTCCTCTTGAAGAGGTTTAATTTACTTTTTTTTGAAATCCCTAAGTGATTTCAAGTGGGGGGGGGGTATGTTTAATACCTCCATGCTCAGCATCCTGGCTGATTTGAATTTTTAACTTACGAAGTTAACAATGGCGTGCTAAAAAGTGCTACCTGGAAATTTTAGAGTTTTCGATGAGCGTTTTTTATTGACTGTAGAATCCAAAGAGCTATCCGGCTCGAAGGACCACAAAAAATATGGAGTACGTTTGACCAGTAGGTCTAAGAAAACGACGATGATAATATTTGATTTGATACGACGCAGAAAAATTGTATTGAGTTACAGACAAAAGCGAGCTGCGAAGACGTAAAAACAATTTACAGCTTTTTTTCTTTTTTTTATAAAAATTCAAATCAGCCAGGATGCTGAGCATGGAGGTATTAAACATATAGGGACTTTAAAACCAATTTAAAATATTATGTAGTAAGTATAAAATAAGGTTCCGGGGGTTAATTGTACCACGGGGTTGATTGTACCGCTACAATTGACCCCATAGAGACTGGTACAATTGTTCCAAGTAGGTAGTCAAGAGAACTTCACCTAAAATTCAGTCATTTTCACAGTGAATGCCAATAATTCGCTGTCGATAGAAAGTTTAGAGCCTGGATAAACTATTGACAACAATACTTTGGTAACAAATAGCATATTAGGCAACTTATGGGCTCATATATTTGACATAAAAACTTACTGCGGCTGGGCAAAAAACAAAAATCCTTCCTGTACACCTTCGTTTCTCAGCACAAGCGCCGCCGACTGGTGAGCGGATGGAAACACAAAAAGCGCATATTCTGACGCTATGCACACAATCTAACGTCGCTTGTATGAAGAAATATCGCCGATGGTACTATTGACCCGTGGTACTATTGTACCCGGTCTCCCCTACCTTTTATTTTTCATCACTCTTGAAATGGTTAAAAGGGTATCCTTCCGTTTGGCCAAATTACTTTTCGCCAAATTTCACTTCGCAAACAACTTATCGCCAAAGTTTCATTTCCCAAATGAACTTTTAGCAAATGTACTTTTCGCAACTATTTCATTTGGTCAAATTATCATTTGGTCAAATTTTACTTGGCAAATGTTTATATAGCAAATGTTTTATTTTGCCAAATATTATATCCCAAATAATTTATTTGGTCAAATTGAAACTTCACATGCTTACCCACCGTTACCCACAAATCAAAGCACAAGGCAAATGATCATGGTTTTCACAAGAATTTTATGTAAAACAAAGAGATTGCAGAAAATAGTATGGATGCGAAAGTAGGTTTTGCAGAAAATAGTAGGTTAGGTTAGGTTAGAACAGTGACCCTTAACGCGCGAAGGCGAGCGAAGCGTGCCGCGGCAGCGGCCACCGAGCGCTAGAATCACCTCTATTGTTAATTAATCATTTAGTTTCGATAAAAATAATGAAATATGAAAATAAATTTAGAACAAATTTTATATTAACTACCCACTAAACAAAATAATAACCACAAGCTAATTTGTATTCCATTCTATGCACCAATCAAATTATTTTGTAAATAGTTTATCGTGAAATATTTTTGCCAAATGAAACATTTGGAAAAACATACTTTGCCAAACAATAATTTGCTAAACAATAATATGCCAAAAAAGACATTTGCGAATTAAAAGTTTGCAATAAGTTGTTTTGCCAAATGAGAATTTGCCAAATGAAAATTTGCGAAACGTTGTTTGCCATGTGATAATTTGGGAAAACATTAGATTTTTGGCCAAACATTAGTAATCCGGTTAAAAGTTTAACCACGTATTACTTTAAAATAACAAAATGAAAATGAATTCTTGATTTGATGTGCTACAATTTAAATTGGAATGCAATGGAAACAATGTGTTAAATATTATTTGTTACACTTTATTATGTTGTTACATTCAAAACGTGTCAAATTATGTGGTTTCCGATAACTTAGCACAATATTTTAGTTACCTATAGATAAAGATGTTTTTATTTATTTTCCCAAAGGTGTTTCATAGAAATACATAGTACCTGTTGTCATGAATGACGACACTGCTGGAATCAGCTATGAAATCATACTTTTTAAATCGCAATGTAGATTGATGCATTTACATTTATTTTGTTAGATACTCGTATGTATTTCTTATCAGTTTATCACTATACCTAATGTATATGTGCACTTGTGCAGGTTCAACCACTTTGTCAATTACCGCCGGCGCCCACGCGTCAATTCCTGTCCAGGAATAACTACCGCCATATTATTATCAGGAACTGCGCGACGCGAATAAAAATAGTTTGTGTCGACACATCATTTTCAAATCACATTAAACGATCGAAGTAAAGAAAGAAGGTAGACAGATTGATCTTGAATAAAAATAGCCCAATTTAGGTGGTCTTACGGTTGAGAAACAGTCACTTCCAGACAACCTAGAGGGTAAGAGATACCTACGATACCAACCTCGAATTGATGAAGATAAAAGGGGAGTAAGGTCAAATCATCATTTCAGCCACAAGACCCACTGCTGATCGGACTGACTATAAGTAGGCCTCCCCCAATGCTTTCATCATCGCCCGGTTGGTAGCGGCCTGATTTTAATAGGACATACACAGACAGCCATAGGACGTCCACTGCTGAACATCTAATAGGCCTCCCCCAATGCTTTCCGTGTAGCCCGGTTGGTGGCTTCCTGCTACGTCCACCTTGTGGGCGAGTGAGGATTTCTTTGATCCTAGGGGGTCTAGGGTTTATCCTCGTTGTTATTCTACTAAGCCATTATATTAGATTACAGATCTACAAAAATAGCACAACATATATTTTATCTCGCGGTACTTATCTGTCATCTGAAGAAGATTATTTATTATCTTAATTTTACTTAATCGTTATCATCGTTGTAGAGAACAAAGGCATTTCAAGGATTCGCATTTACATTACAGATTTTAATTTATGTATTTACTTAGGTATAATGGAGTTGAATCCAAAATATCTGAGGAATTTTGTAAATAACCAAATCGGTCTAAACACTTAATAATTTTGGTTTTGCGGGCACAACGGTCATATTAAAAATCAAAATATTTTGAAATGAAAAAGGCATTAAGTATGTAAATCAAAAAGTCCTTGGTTCTATTTTTTGTTAAAAACTTCTATCCTCTTTTTTACCTTAAACTTGTTTTGTTTTTATTGAGTCCAGTCTATTTATTTTGATAAAAACTAGTCTATAAAAAGTTAGTTTTCTTCAATGTTGCAGGAACTATCATTGTAATCGTTCTACAATTTTATCTAATGGCGCAACCAATTTCTAAACGCAACGATGATAATGCAATCACGTCGAAGGTTTGTAGACGATTATGTCGTGTACGACATCATTAAATCGGTCATCAACGTCTATTATTACAATTCGATTAGGTTAACTGCGCACCTCGCTGAGCGTCGATGTGACGTCACAGCTGCTAGGTAGGCTGGTAACTCTGTCGGGTTGTAGTACGTAGGTACTGCTTCTGCCCGATTCTCTCTTGTGTGGTTTTACAGACAATATTTAATTTTAGTCACGAACAGTTTTCATCATCATCATTAGATTATGTAGTGTCCACTACATGAGCATGACTCTCTCATAATACTCGTACTTGTAGATTTAGCCTAATATTCCCTAAGAATTACCAAACCCAATTTTATTATGGTTAAGCCTATTCCTCAATAAACTAATCTAATCTAACGATTAACTTAGTTTATTGAGAAATATGTAGGTTTCCTAAGGTAACTTTCACTCTCTTTAAGATTTATTATTAAAACATAAAAAATAGCTCTTTTCCTGTCCGTCTTTGTAGAATATATGTTACGGTTAATGTGATAAATTGAAAATTATTAATAATAACCGGTTATTATGAATAATTACCGACAGTCGCGGTAAAAGTGATAAATTAATCACATTTAACAGTGATTATTTAATAATTCAACCTTAGTACTAACAAATTTCTTAAAAGAGAACAACATCTTGTGTACGTGCTCGTGTACAGCCAAACTTTTGAACGTTTTGATATCATATATTAATTTAATTTGGCATAATGAGTTTGGAATGTTTCTTGCATAATATTACTTTTCCATGATGCCTATAACATAATGTTTTGATTTAAAGTGAAAAATAGGTTAAGGTGCGGCGGGGGTGGCCCTTTGGCCACCCCTAAGCCGCCTATTTAGTTTTATACACACATAAATGACCTCATATTAATCACATTAACCAAATCATGCGGTAATTATTCATAATAACCGGCGATTATTCATAATTTTCACATTTATCACTTTGACCGTAACATATACATATCTATTTATTTACTTATGTAAGCATCACTTTAGGGCTGAAAACTCACTTTAATATTTTAGCCGAAAGACGTCAAAGGACTATTACTTGAATAAAATTTTACAAACTTGTAATTTACTCGACACCGACTATATGCACTAACTGCACGAAGCCACAATACAAATAAAAACTACAGTCCTATCCCAGATAGCAAGCGAACTTGCTGCAAACATGATTTTTATTTGAAATTAGATTGTCACGTCAAATATGACAAATCAAGTTTGTGGCAATATTGCTGTAAGCTTTTTGATTTAGGTATGATGTTTCAAGGCTTTTTTAATTTTGAAGCAAGTTTGCATTTTGCGCTATGTTTCAAAGATGAAGTATCAAGTTTGTTTTTTGTTTGTTACAAACTTGCGTTAAACTGTCATACGCATGGAGCAAATAATCAGTGTTGCCAGAAGGTTACTTTTGTAACCTTTTAGGTTACTTTTGTAACCTTTTAGGTTACTTTTGAACTGCATTGGTTACACTAATGAAAAGGTTACTTTTAGGTGATTTTTCAGAAATTGTAGAATTAACTTTTACAGGTTATTCAGTAAAAATATTAATAGTGACAATTTAAAAATTATGTCATAAACTGCATTTAAACATGAATTTGATTTATTATTTGTTAAAGACAATGAGTTTTAGCAAATGTTTTTTTGATAATAAAACGCAAATCCATGAAACGGTTTTATACGACCGGTCACTTTTCGGTCTTCATGGAATGGTCAAAATTTCGAATTTAGGTAAACATGAACCATCCATGAACAACCTTACACAATCGCTCCGCAACCCCCCCACCCCTCCCGTATGAAGGTTACTTTTTATTCAAAAAGGTTACATTTTATTATATTTCTGGTAATTTCTGACAAGACCCGACTGGCAACACTGCAAATAATCACTAGTGGTCGACGATTGCCGTGGCGGGCTTTTTGAGAGTTGGGCGTAGTTAAATTTTCTCGTATTTTATTTTAATAAATAATTGTGTAGAAAGTTGTAAATATCGCAAAAACTGGCGATTATTCCACCGGGATGTCGTCAGATGACGACGGAGAAAGTTTCAGAGGTTTTTCAGCCGAAATGGTGGCGAACAAAAAACGCAGGATAGTTGAGCCAGGGAGGGAGGATGCAAGAGAGGAAAGCTCGGACGAATCTTCGAGGATGAAATACCAAATGTACACCAAGCCAGGGTACAAGCGTACGTACCCCGACACTATTACTAATGGCGAGTTCCCAGTCTACGTCGAGGGACTGCGCACTGAGGATAAAATCGGTAATAAAAATCCTTTACTTCTCTCAAAGATATTTAAACAAGTGAAAGGTATTCATGAAAGCAGACGATTGAGAGCTAACAAAATAATGTTAGTGTTTAAACAGGCTTCCGCAGCGAACGACTTTCTGAATCACAGCTGCTTAACGGAAAACTCAATGAAAGCATACATTCCTGCCTCATCGGTAGAGACAATTGGTGTGGTCCGATACATTCCGAAGGATCAATCAAACAAAGACTTATTTCTAAAGTTAACATCAGACTCGGAAATCATTTCTGTTCGACGGTTCATGAAGAAGGAACAAGATGAACTTGTTCCACTAACAACGATCACGGTCACGTTTGTAGGAACCATACTTCCTCAATATATTTATTTAGACAATTGGCGTTATAAAGTTTTCAAATACGTGCCTCCTCTAATGCAATGTTTTAAATGCCTCAAATTTAATCATTCAGCAAAAATTTGTCGTAATGAACAGGTCTGCTCTAAGTGCTCTGGTAATCACAGTCATAAGGAATGTACTTCTGAAGTCATTAAGTGTAGTAACTGCCAAGGTTCGCACTTGGCCATTTCAAAACTGTGCCCTTTCAAAACCCAAAAACAGGAATTGCATAAAAATAAAAACTCAAATAGAACTTATGCCTCTTTATTGAGCAAAAATGATTTTCCATCATTACCACAACAACGGTCCCAGGCAACACAAAATGAAATATCTCAAAATAACAAAACAAAGAGCAAACCAACATCAGCAATTGGTGATGTACAGAATATTGTAAATAACTCAAAATTATTAGATGCCATAGTTAAAACTTTAATTACTTTGGGCAATTCAAGCCAAATAAAAACATCGGCGCACATAAAAGAGGAATTAATTAAAAATCTTTCCTCTTCTTGAGAATAATGCAGCATAACATTCAGAGTTTATGTAATAAAAAGTCTCTTTTAAAAAGTACATTAATGAATCACAATATAGATGTGTGCCTACTTAATGAAACATGGCTTAAAAATAATAAACATTTTGCTTTGCCTGGTTATAATTTTATTTTTAAAAATGCAGATAATGAACATGGTGGTGTAGGCATTTTAATAAACAACAAAATTAAGTATTCAATTATTGATACAAATTTCTATCAAGATGTTCAAAATGTTGCAATTTCTGTTTTAACTGAAATGGGTCCTATTTCTATTTTATGTGTTTACTGTCCTCCTAGAACTGATAATAGAAGAAATATTAGATTACAGAAACTTAAGACTATAATCAATAACTTACCTAAACCTTGTTTAATTTCTGGTGATTTTAATGCACACCATGTAGTTTTTGGATGTAATAGTACTCAATCTCGAGGTAGGGAATTACTAGAAATAATTGATGATACAAACCTATGTATTCTAAATACTGGTCAAGTGACGACTGTCGGCAGGCCAAACATAAATCAGTCGGCAATTGATATTTCTTGTGTGAGTCCGGTCCTCGCTCCATTATGCGAGTGGAAAGTTGGTGATGATCCATTGGGTAGCTACCATTATCCGACATTTATTGATATAATAACATCCTCAATAAATTATAAGTATGAAAGTATGGAAAAGAAATATTTATTTCATAAAACAGACTGGAGTAAGTATCAAGCTCTTTCTAAATTATTAATAAAAAATTGTATTTTCAAGAATGACCCACTAGATTATTACAACTCTTTTTGTGATATTTTAACTCAATTAAGGCAGGAATGTGTGCCAGTTTTTAAGGGCAAACAATTAAATAATACTAAGAGTCCAGCTCCATGGTGGAACGAGGACTGTGATAAAGCAGTTAAGGACTCTAAGTTAGCTCTATGTAATTATAGAAATTGCCTTACTATGGAGTCATACATAGAATATAAAAGAATTGATGCTCTTAAAAAGCGTGTATTGAGTGATGCTAAAAGGAATGGGTGGCAAAATCTGTGTGCTTCGTTTAATAGAACAACTCCAATAGCTGTAGTGTGGAATTATATGCGTAGGTTTAAGAGAATCAATTCCTGTAAAAATGTTTATAGAAATGATGAGTGGGTTAATGACTTTATAAATAAGCTTTCTAATAACGTGAACTTAATTGATTTTAATATTAATGATATTTGTGATAATGATAATGTTGATGATAATAATGAATTTCTACTGAATGAATTTAGTATCAAAGAGCTTGATATGGTCTTGAAAACTAGAAAACACACAACTCCTGGTTTAGATAATTATCCTTATTTAATGCTACAACATTTAGATCAGACTGCAAAAGATGTTTTATTAAAGGTTTTCAATACTCTCTGGGTAAATCAAGTTATTCCAGAAACATGGAAAACGCAATGCGTTATACCGATACTGAAACCAGACAAACCTGTAAATGATTTTAATTCATACAGACCTATTTCCTTATCATCCTGTTTAGGCAAATTATTTGAACAAATTATAAAGTTACGATTAGATTATTATGTTGAGAACCAGCATCTGTTACCGGATTATCAATTTGGTTTTCGTAAAGGAAAAGGTTGTACAGAAAGTTTTGTGTCCTTTGTTGAAGATATGAAAAAATGCGTATTAGCTAAGTCTACTGCAGTATGTGCATTTCTCGATGTTCAGGGTGCGTATGATAATGTAAATCTTCAACAGCTAGTACAAGTTCTAAAGGAAATAGGTCTGCCAGGTAAATTAGTAAAATGGATATTTAATTTTTGCTATGATAGGACTCTATACGTTAAACGAAACATTTTACATGGTCCTAAAACAACTAGCAAGGGCTTGATGCAAGGTTCTTCATTGTCCCCTTTACTTTACAACTTATATACTTCTCAAATAAACAAATATGTAACAGGAGATGTAAATTTATTACAATTTGCGGATGATATTCTAGTGTACAGTGTTAATAGAAATGTAAATATAGCATCTAGTAATGTAAATAGTGCTTTGTATAAATTAAATGATTATTACAAAAATAAATTAAAATTAGATATTAATCCTAACAAAAGTTCAGTGTTAGTATTTGGAGATAGCTCTCCGGTAAATATTGTATATAATTGTATGAAAATTCCACAAGAAAAGGAGAAAAAGTTTCTCGGTGTTATCGTTGATGTGAAACTTCAATTTAGAAGTCATATAGATTATATCTGCCGCAACGCTATGAAGGGTATTAATATAATGAGATCTCTTGCTGGTATATCTTGGGGATCAGACCCTAAAATTTTAAATATGTTGTATAAAAGTTTAGTTCGAAGTCATTTTGACTACAGTTGTCTTGCCTATTTTCATGCGAATAGTGTAGTATTAAGAAGATTGGATGTAATTCAAAATATGGCTTTGCGAATAATTAGTGGTGCAATGCGCACTACACCCACCAACTCTTTGGAAGTAGAAACATGTATAGAACCATTGTTTCTGCGTAGACTTTATTTATCAGAAAAGTTTTGCTCAAAAATTTTAGCTAGGAAAGATCCTATAGTTTTAGAAAAATTTCACTTACCAACACCTCTGTATAATACCTTACTAAATTCTGCTTACGTTACAGCAAATGATGTTATAAATGGTAACATACCTGTTATGTTAAAAATAATAACTCATATTAATGATATGACTAAGAATATGTACAGATGTAATTTGTGGCCTATCTACACATGTAAATATGATTCGCTCTTGAATAAAATAAAAGTTGATATAAGTAGTGTAGATTCCAAAGAAGACTTTTTTCAGTTTATGAGTCACAAAACTATGGTGTATAAAATATATTCGGATGGATCAAAAAGTTTAAATGCAGTCAAATCTGCCCTTTATGATCCACAATGTAAATATAGTAAATGTTTTAAAATTAATTCAGAGTGTAGCATATTTACTGCTGAGGCATATGCTATATTACAAGCATTAATTTACATTAAGTCTTTAAGCTATTGTAGTTATAATGAGTTTATGATATTATCTGATTCGAAAAGTGTTTTGATGAGCTTAGACAATAATAATATCGCACCCTTAATAATGAATGGGCACAACTCCAAAATTCAGTTTTTTGGGAAAAGCCAAAAAACCAATCGGCGGATCGCGGTTTTTTACATAATTGGCTCTAAAATCTTTATTTTATCAGCTACAACTTTCAAATTAAGCATACTTCATCACTGGTATCTGTTATATAATTTGACATGAGACATTTTTGAAAATATTGATTATGAGTATGTAAAAATATTGTTTAAAAAAATATTTCAAAGTTAGGCCTTTATTTTACTATTTCTGTTGTTGTGATTTTGGGTATTACTTGTACTTGTGCCCATCTAATCCTTAGGCTGAATTGTTTTATATGGCATATTCCCTAATATTGCTCTCTAATATTTAAAAATAAGTGTATTATTCAATTTTTATATTGATTTACGCCCAATAACATTGGGGACAGTTATTGTGCGGTATAGTAGCTTATAGCCAATTCAGTATAAGAGTAGGGTGCTGAATACTAGAAAATTATTAGATATGTCGAATTAGATTAAAATAAAGACTATTAGCTATTTCTCTGAGAAAACCGACATGAAAATACTAATTTTAATGCATTCAAAATATTTTTACTTAGATAGATAGGGACTCTTACCCTATAAAAAATATGCTTTTTATCAAATAAAGAAAAAACCTACAAAAACTTTTTCTGTAAGGTTTTCTGTTATGGATTTGTTCAGGATAATCACTTATTAAAGTCCAACAGCCAGTACCTTGGTATCTTTTTTCCACTATCCTGCTGTCCTGGTGGAAGGAACCGTTCTCCTTGTCCCTTACTATAATCACCCACATTATGTGGGAATCAGTTCAAATGGCTATTGTAAAAAATACAATTTAATACTCAAATTGGCGTGTGTAATTTTTGAAGGATTTTAGCAACCAATTTTGAACACAAGAATATCTATTCTGGTGTTCTAACATTCCCCAAAAAATATTTTACTACTAAAGCACCTTAGCCATGCTTCAGATTCAATTTGTGTTATATGGTTTACAATTAATACAGTCTTTTATAAGAGCACGGATTTGCAGTCCATCGAAGATAGCTGCTTTTAATTTTTCCGTACTCATCATCATTTTGCTTTTGATCATTTTAGTGATTAGAAAGCTCAATACATATCTTTGGCCCTCCAAATAGAAGCCCTTTACGTCCTGCTTGACTTCAGTATTGCAAAGAGTCTAGGTACACAAGGTTTACGACGATATTGGTCACCCAATATTTATTATTTTGTACAATTTTTATCCCAGAGTATGCTTGGTTTGTTATCACAAACTCCGTGATCTTTTTTCTTTGCTTTTGTGTACAGTATTTGCCACATATTAATAAAAACTGGTGTTAACACAAGATTACATTACGAACTCACATTTTTAAGCCAAAAAGCACTTTAGAACTTAAATTTAGACAAACTGAAAATTTCAAGGTCTAATAGCTGATCAGTAAAATTGTAGTAACTTAATACGTGAAAAGATAATTTTAAAATAAATTCGATGTATCCGTATTTATGTGACCGTAATAAATTAAAGAATATAATTATAAATTATAACACTAACATTATTAAAGTAATTCACCTTTTGGCTGACTAGTGCGTTTATTCATGAAATAAACAAAGAAAAAAGCCAACCCGAGCCCCGAGCGAACGTTAATAGCCTTAACACGTAGGTATGTCTCTTATTTTATAAATCATTAGTTTATTTGTCGGGAAGTATTTCATAACCACCGCTTTATTTCTTAGCATCGCGATAAAACATTCTATAGGCTCCTAATCAACCAATAGGTATGAAAATTAATACCAAGAAGCAAATTACTTTTATAGGAGAGTTATAAATTTAACTACAAACACCCATCCATGGTCCGTCTAACTAAAGTTAAAGTTATATTTTATAATTTTCTATGATTAACGGGACTTTATCAATGTAATAAAAATGAAAATGTAACATATTATTAGAAATATATGGAATTAATTAGACTTAGCTCACTAACACTTACTTAAAAGTTTGTCACACAAAGGCACAACTCCAAATTTGACCACAGTCGCGGGGGCCGGATTCGACAAATATCGGCATGTCTCTGATTCAGCCCTTCTAGCGGGAAGATAGATGAAAGTATGGAAGGGGCACAAAATGTAGAACTCTTTAATCTGATCATTGTTTTCGATTTCTGTGAAAGCCATCTTGTAGAACTGACGAAAATATGCCTCTCTAGTACAAAAAGTAAAAAACCAAAAATTTTGAGTTGTGCCCCTATATTATTAAGGGTGCGAATGCACTTTAAAACAAATTATTTAATTTATAATATAAGAAACATTATTAATGAAATTAAAAAACCAATTTCACTCAAGTGGATTCCGTCTCATCGAGGCATACCAGGGAACGAAATTGTGGATCAAGTTGCCAACTCTGAACCTCATGAAGACCACTCGGAGCATTTTAAGGTCCCCTTCACGGACTTTCACACCATTATGAAAGAAAACTGTAAAGAGATATGGAAAAATTATTGGAAAATATGCTCAGAAACCAAAGGCAGATGGTATGCTGGGATACAAAAAGAAATACCAACGAAACCCTGGTATTATTACAAAGAGTATATAAGCCGTAGATTTGTAACAACAATTAATCGTCTGCGATTTGGACACCTCAGATCTCCCTCCCATCTACAGCGAATGAAAATAGTGAATAGCAGTTCATGCAATTTTTGTGATGAGGCTGATGCCGACCTGGAACATCTGATTATGAAATGCCCAAGATTTGGCCTTGAAAGACTTACACTAGTAGCCGATTTGAACCACTTATCAGAAGCAGATACAGATGTTAATGTAATACCCCGCCACATCCAGGAAATATTATCAAAACCTATTACTTATGAATATTTATATAAATATGTAATCACTACAGTTGGACATTTATAAAAAGGACAAGTTTAAAGTTCAAAACTGTGTAAAGAAGAAGCAAACTGGAAGCAAACATTTTATTTTAACGACATGAAAGAATATATTGACAACTTACAAGTATTCGGCCAATGGTACAAATTTCCAGGCCAGGAAGGATTTAAAAAAAAAAAAAAAAAAAATCACTAGTGGTCATACGCCAACGTCACTCGCCCGAAGCCATAAAAAAGAAAACAAAAACTTCCGGTCACAGATTAGAGAGTATGTCTAAAGACAGATAGGAAACGGCCCTAGTATTGGTTAAACGATAAACAAACTGGTACCGAGCTAGATTGTCCAGTAGGTGGCGCTGAATACAATATGGCGTCTGCCGCCCACAGATTAAATATACCTGTCATACTTTTTTATATTCCGTTCCTTTTCATGTATTGCGGTTAAAAATAAAACTATTGAAGTATCAAATGAAACTTTATTGATGAAATATAACATGAAATATTTTGTTTACGAAAATCAATAAGCATTAAAACTATTGGATTTTAAAAGATTACAGTTACTGTTGTGATTACAGTACATTGTTTTAGTTTTTACATAATGTACTCACGGATTGACATTTGTATGTAACTCATACAAAATAAGTTGCGTTATGACTTATAGTAAAATAGTTTTTAATGTTCTCCATAAATTCACACGTTCACTCTCACTTTGGTTCTGTCCAATCCAATAGCCACTGTAAGCAGGCCAGATCTACACGTTTCTCACCACCTGTAAAATATATGAAATATTTGTAAATTTAGAGCAAAAAGATGCAAATGTCACCGTAAGACTGTAATCTCCTACATCATCTACATTCTACACTAATATTATGAAGAGTACAGCAGATGAACAAGTGATCTGTCTTATCTACCATACCTACTTACTGTCTGTTTTGTTTCTAGATTTGCACTACTTTGTTAAATAACATTAATTTACCTTGTCAAATGGTGTACTTGTCAATCAATTACATGTACATTCACAGAATCTGGATTCCACCAATCTGTAATTAAATAATTAACTTTTATTAATTTGATCCTAGTCGAAAAGCGTCAGAGGATAAGGTTAGAATCATTTTGAGGGTGTTTTAAATTTTAAAGGTACTTACCAAATGTTCTTATCAACAGAAGTTGTTTTAATTGTTATCTGGGTAATTCATCTAATACAAATCTTCCTAATTTAATGCATTTATGTCATGGCATAACTTGCAAATGAAATGAGTTCATCGTTTGTAATCAAGCATTCTTGGTCTGGTTTTATTGCTTATATAGGTTTCTTCTAAACTTATTTGAATAGGAAGTAAAGGTTGGTTCATCTGGATTTTAAGTAACAGTTGACAATAATGATCAGCACCGGTGATTCCCATAGCAAGCACTTTTATTGTAATTGCAGCTTAACACCTTATAAGTTCGATATTAACCTGAAACAAATAGGTACTTAGATTCACTGTATAAAACACGTATCATTCACTGTGTCCTGCAATCTATGCTTGCAATGTACCTACGTGTATTGTATTTTGGGTCCAAACTCCAAAGTATGTTGTTACTCCATGAAACGATCCATATTTAGTTTCCATTGATTTAAATGGAGTTATGAATGATATTGTAATGAAGATTTAATCCTTTGTGTGGTTTAATACTTGATAAAACATGATGTTGCTGCAAGCTGCAATAACCTTTCTCGAGTGGATATCTTACTTGAGAGAAATTTCTTCTTAAAACAAACATCAATCCAACTGGCAATCCATGCACATGTAGTTCTTATTAATATTGATTGAGAAATTATTGATTTTAATTAGATAAAATTTGTTAGAAAAACACGTTTTTTCGATGAAAATTTTTGACGTTTTTTTTTTTAATAATGTCACAGTTGTAGACTTGAGACGGAACTAAATTGATTAAAGTGAAAATTACGACTTTGAATTAATATACTTTTAAATAATCATTTCATTTATAGAATGCAAATAGATTCAATAAAATAATTTATAAATAAAAGTTGAAGTTGTAATTCGAAAATGTTTACTAACTTGATTCCAGAATCCAGACACGCAAAAGACCATTGTCGCATACATACAAACGACAACTATAAAAAAAGTCACTTCCTCTCGGAACTGTCAAAAAAATTCACTCTCTATGGAGCTGTCAAACTCTATGGCGTTTCCACCCCGTGCTTCCGGTTCCGGAAGAAAAAACAGCCAAGTGTTTTGCACTTTTGCAGCATACTCTCTAATTTGTGTTTTGCAGTGCACAAAATCAGTGGTAGAACGTAGAACCTACAAGTTTTTTTGTTTTGCACGGTGTTTTATTTAATAAACGCTTCTGTTGTGCGAATTGGACGCGTGACGTGCTGAAGATTAAAGGTTAGTTCATTTAATTTTTACTTTTACAAACAGAATTAATGATAATAAGTAGTTCATATCTATCCCTTAAACCTTATTTACCTACTTTCAAACCCAGGCAACGTGTTCCAAGTGTTCCTAACCCTAAATAGTTCCTGCATGTTCGATCCTGTTTAGTTAAGCATATTACTCAATATCTATTTCTAATTATCTATGTGTAACAGAAAGGTGTTATTGTAAGTTGTAAATGTACATCGTGGACCCTGTCTTGCACTGCAATTGGAAAATAATACATAAATAGAACGTCTAAAATTAACAAATATCCTCAAATAAAATAAATTAATTGCTGTACAGTGATGGAAAAGTCATAGTTTTTCCTTTCAATAATTATCATGTTGCTATGAAAATGCTACACTCATAGCACTTCAAAATTGTAAATGTAAATATAAAATACCCCCTAAACATCCTATCCACCTTATCATGTACTTTTATCCTACCTCGTTTAATTCTTAAAATTGTTAATGTCTTAGCAAAGGTAACATAAATTTCCTCCTACATACCTATCTATTATTATATAATATAATTATAATTAATAGTGTAATTTGGTTTCAGACTTTGCATAATGGAATCAAAAAAATTTTTTTTGGTTACATTTTTAGATGAAGATGATGCTCCTGGCATAGTTTCATCAAAGTGGTTAAGATACCAACACTTGTTATTACCCTAATGTATGCACTGAAGAAATCAAAAACAAACTTGAAGAAGATGCCTGCACCTGAAGCAACATGGTCACAATATCAAATAAAAATACTTAAAAGTTATGGTAAAATAATTTTCTTTATTTTTGTATTGCTAAGTTATAACTAGATTTTACTATTGTGAGACTTTTTTATTTATTTCAGAAACTTATGGCGAAGCACGATTACATTTAAAAAAAGCGGAAGAAACCTGAAATTTGGACTCAGACGAAGCAGAAAATGATGTTACAAATGAAGTGACAGTGGACATAATGTCTGCTGTAAATTACCCAGTCACCTCCGGTTCTAAAGAGGCCAAGCAAACACAACTCAAAGCTGTTAACTGCCAATCAGGTAACAGGTTTTTATAACATGCAATGAGCTTCTCTCGTCAAAGATGCAATGCGACAAAATTTCATATTTTCACTTGTTTTAGTTATGACTTTTCCATGTTTTTTTATTTGTTACAGAGTGCATTACAAACAAGCAATATGCTATACAGCAGAGTCATATGATTCAGATTGTGTCAGACCTAGCTAACCAAATGGCTGAAATCAATAGAAAATTGGATTTACCGTTAGCTAGGTCCGAAGAAACATTTTCACCAACAGATGACAATGCAGGTCTTTCAGAACTTTTGGCAAGTCTACCAGTAAAGATATTGCAAGTTTTAATAATTTCGATGACCATTTAAAAATAAACAAGAATACAGGCAATAGTATGTATAAATTAAATACTTAAACACAGGGCAAATTTTATTATTCTATGAAAACATTCTAATGCTACTTTAATTAAATTTCAGATGTCATTTTTGTCTGGTATTGGCGGCAGAAATGTAAGAAGCCTTACGACTAATATGTTGAGACGAATAATTCTAGATGATGTAGCCGAGTTGTATTCGTTAACTGGGAAACAGATGAAAAATTCAAATAAAAAGTCATTTATGAGTACAGAAACCTATAAATTAATCTTTCGTAAGTACCTTTATTTTATTACAAACTTATACAGGGTGTAAATGAATTCATAGGCAACCTTGCAGGGGGTGGCTCAGACCATCATTATGAACTTTTCCTATGACCAATTTTTCCTGTTTTCATACAAAAACTGATCACGAAAATAAAGTTGTTCATAATGATGGTCTGAGCTTCCCCCTGCAAGGTTGCCAATGAATTCATTTAGATACACCTGTATATCTCTCAATATACCTACTACTATTATTTTCTGAATCATTCGTGTTTGTTAGTGTTAATTATTTCTATTTTATTTTTCAGAAATATGTAGAAAAATCAACGAAGATGTAACTGAAGACAGTCTAAAAGAAATTATAAGTGATTGGCTAAATCAAGCTAAAGTTAGACTTTCAAGAAGGTAAGATTTAATTTATTTACATTAGATGTATTTTATTTTACACTAGCGACCCGCCCCGGCTTCACACGGGTACATGTATTATACATATGTATAAAACAAAGTTGCTGTCGCTGTCTGTTCCTATATACATATGCTTTAATCTTTAAAACTATGCAACGGATTTTGATGCGGTTTTCAACAATAGTTAGAGGGATTTATGAGAAAGGTTATATAATAGAACCCCATACGAATCCGGGGCGGGTCGCTAGTTATACATATATTACATTATTATTACACAAGGGACAGACAGACAGCGACTTTCTTTTATACTATGTACCTAGTGATTTACAAATTTTAGATGTGCTCCTTTCAGAATTTTAACTAATAACCCCTTACCCTAATAGTAGTTTTTAAGGATTACTATAAATATATTTATTTCAGACATAGTTCATAATTTTGTTAGTAGTACCACAGAATAATTATAAGTACTACGTACAGAAGTTTTACTTCGCGAAGGTATTTAAAAAAATGTATGCTCAATGTCATTAACAATAAGGTGTAATTTAGCCTGTCTCAAGAGTCAAGCACCATTTTGTTGACAAACGTCAGTGATCGGCACTGCGCCGAAGCTATAGGGCTGACTTCGGTAAAATGATGTGACGTGAGGTGCCAAACTGCGGAAAATGGCGGAGGAAATACATGATTTAGCATGACTTATCATGAATAATATTAACTACTTATTTACCTCTCAGTGTCTTGAGGCAACTTAAAAAAGTACATTCTGTGTTTTTATTATTATTTAGGCAGTTAAATACTGCACAGTAAGTATTTAGTACACCATTTTCTTTATTTTCTTCCATCATACACAAGAATACGCGTGCGTGAGTCAATGTTCGCTCGTATGTGAGGCCTTGTCGAATAGTATCCTGTAGGTGGGCCATCGTGCGTGTTTTGTTTTCGATGTAAACTCGCGGAGATGAACAGGCCTGGTAGTACAGAAACTTATACAATTAAATGTAAAATAATGTCTTAACCTGTGGTAAATATACTTGTTTCTTTTTGTTTCAGAGCAGAAACACAAAATAAAGAAAAAAACCAATAGCGGCGACCATGAAACCGATTTTTTCTCATTTAAAGTAAGATAAGATAAAAGTATAAATAATAAAAAAATATATGTTATGTTTGTTGTTTTATTTAATGTCAAACATGCATATTCATTGCAAGTTTGTTAAGGCAAACTTACATATTATTTATACAGGGTGTTAGGTAAATGGGTATATGAGCCGGCAGTAGCCCATGTTAACATGGTCATATAAATGGTATGGTGAAGTCAGAAATTAGATATCATCATTTTATTTTTTTTAATTTTCATACAAAATAAATTTTATAAAATCCGATTTGTATGAAAATTAAAATAATTAAAATGAAGATATCAATTTCCTGACTTCACCATACCATTTATATGACCATGTTAACATGGACTAGTGTCGGCTCATATACCCATTTACCTAACACCCTGTAGAAGCAGACATAATGCAAGTTTGTTAAGGCAAACTTACATATAATTTATAGAAGCAGACATAATGCAAGTTTGTTAAGGCAAACTTACATATAATTTATAGAAGCAGACATAATGCAAGTTTGTTAAGGCAAACTTGCATATACTTTATAGAAACACATTAATGCAAGTTTGTCGCTCGGAAACTAGAAAGTTTGATTTAAACTTGCCTCAAGTTTATATACTTGCCATGGCAAATTTGAAACAAAGCTTCATTTTTGATACATCAAACTTACTGCAAGTCAGATTCAAGTTTAAATTGTTATCTGGGATTGTATTCCAAGGATTTATGTCTTTGCTGTATATACAGGTTGGAATTTTGTAATGCCACCTGGAGGGAAAGTACTCTTAATATTGTAGATAGAAAAAAAATCTCAAAGAAAACATTCCTTTATTTTTGAAAAGAAATAAAGAAAGAAACTGCATTCAAAGATTTCCAAAAATTTGCTTGCCACACCAGGGAATCGAACCAACTAAAATCTGTTACAAATTACACCCTGTATTTTTATTGCATCGATCGTTAGGGTTAAGTTTAAGGATGAAATCTCTCTAACAAACTTAATAAATCAAATGAAAGGAAAACCATGAAATCTTAAATTATTTAAATTATGTACAGAAAATTGTATGGTATGGTAGTGAATTTTCGAAAATTTTTCGAAAATCTATGAATGCAGTTCTCTTTCTTTTCAAAAATAAAGGATTGTTTTCTTTCAGTAAAATGTTCTATCTACAGTATTAAGAGTACTTTCCATCCAGGTGGCATTACAAAATTCCACCCTGTATAGTATATCAACAAAAACTTGGTGTAAGAAAAACAAAACGACTTATTTATATAATTCATTTATTTAAATTGTATAGTATTCACATTGTCGCTACGAGTTTCAAGATTTGAAACACCAGCTTTCACATACAAAATGAGAACACAATATTTCACAAAACTAGGTATAAGAGAAATGCAGCGGTCCAAAGAAAGCTATAATATAACTAGAGCGTCCGCTATATCGCATAGCAAATGACTTACTATAACTAAATGTACTTGGCAGTTACCGAGTTGCAGATTAGTGAGACAATTATAATACTGATCTGTGCCAAGTCCACAATGCGGGAGGATTGTTGTAGGGCACATCAAACTAAACACTGTGGCATCGTTCACGGTTGTATTAGAAGCAATTTTGCCACAAAAATGTGTAGTCTGACATGCTTTCGAGTTCAACAATTTGACAAATCGTACAGTATCAGCAGAGCAACGGATTGGCCTTGCCTTTCTCTTACATCTAGAATATTCTCGAAATGACTATTTGACGCTGAACGCGCCATAATCAAAGAGAAAATAACTAAGGATAAAGAGCAAATCATTATGCCGTTCTGGTGCCTTGTTGAAGTGTATAGCCATACCAATATGAACAAGTTGAAGACCGATGAGCATAGATTACACTAGTTTATGACAAAAAACAAGATGGTTATTTGCGAACAAAAAGCATTTTTCTTGTAAGAAAAGAAAATGTTTGTTACATTATGTCTCTAAACAGAAAAGTTAAAAAATATCAGTCGATGACTCGTATTATATTGTATGGCAATTGCTGAACTCGATATCGATAAAAGCGGGCCCTACTTCGCAAGACGATTACCTCATTTTGGACTCTATCTGTCCCTCAAACTCACGACAGAATCCCTGGATGTGCGAAAGAGACAGATAGTGTCGATAATAAGGACGCCCAACGGTGTAACCCCGCTGATACAACCCCCGCGGGAGGGAGAGAGTCAATATTATGTAAGGGACGTGACTGTCGCAAGGTATCACAATTATTGAAATCCAAAGGCCAAAGAATTGACTCAACTCAGCCCTCATGTTTTCAATGTAAAATAAAAAAAGCTATACAATAATTGACTAAATATCTTAAACCGCTATCAGGGGAGCGCGCCATCATTCATATCGAAATAGACTGAGGTGTACTCACTAATTTATACATTTCATCAAATAAACCATTAATTTACAAATACTTGAGCACCCATACGTACGGTTCGAAAGAAAGTTCATTATAATACAAAGCACTTAATTTAGTAATTCATTTGCGCGATATTTGTTCAGCGATTTACAAATCAACTCATCCGAAGATGCAATCGACTAGATCAACCTAAAGACTAAATTATCGATTATCGATTTCGATATGAATGATCACGCCTTAAAAATAAACAAAAATTAATGTCATCAAAATTTGTCAGTACCTAATCGAGATACGCTGTGGACCTACCGCGAAATGCGAGTGAAACTTACTAAATAGTATACGTTTCACAGCGTAGTTAAGTCTCACGGTAGTTGCACAGTATTAAACTATTGAGCATATTAATAAACAAGGCAGTCAACTTATAAAAATATCAAAATAAAAATGCTATTTTGAGTATAGTGAGATACTGTCAAAGAATAAAATTACTAGCGAAGCTTTACGCGACGAAACCCTTGCGAATTCGTCAAAAAACTAAAATTCGATTAAGTAATAGCTACTTAGGATAATCTAATAATCATAGTGGTAATAATAATAAACAATTACATTGATTTTTGGAAAAATATTGCAAATTCAATCACATTAATTAAAATAAACGTTACACGTTGTTTAAACTAATATGAATTACTAAAAATAAATGTCACACTCTGTCATTTGTTTAAAATTATGATGTTAACAATCGGCGTATTTTGTACAAATTAATAAGTCGCAAGAGTTTTGGGCGCAGCTTCCTCGACGCTGTTCAAAGCCACAACAATACAGTTGCATTTCATTTGCTAATTTATTCGTTACAATTTCTATGTACCACATACATATCAAAAGAAAAATAACTACAAACTAAAAATAAAAATGCTTTAGACGAATACATCGTAGGCCTTTAGTAAATCTTTAAGATAACAGGAAGACAAAATAAGTGATCAAAGAAAAATTTTTTCGTATTGCACCGATATTATACAAGTATAAAGACATGAGAGTCTTCGATGGATACACATTAGTATTATTTTTCAACGGCAAAGCGTCTAGAATGATATGTGTCAACAACCGAAAATAAATTAAAAAGGAACAATCAAATCATGCGCAATGCTCACAATTACTGTACTTCGCGTCAAACATAACAAATACCTATGGTCAGATACAATATAGGTATTCAACTACATAAATGATAATGTATAAACCATATACATCACAACATACACTATGCTATTCACAAAATAAAATATAGCATAGCACTTAAAACTAGCGAAAGGCCATGTATCTATCTACCCTTACATCCTTTAAGAATTCCAATTTTAAGGTCACTGTTTCGTTACAACTTCTATATCACTTGACAATGAACTAACACGATTGTAAACTTAAAGTCGAATTGTAAAATTAAGATTAAAACAAAAAGTAATTTGATTCCGTAGAAAATTGTTACACACATTAATAGTTTCGCTTACACTACTTGTTTTCGAGAGTGAATTTTTCGCTATATTACTTATATAAAAATTCGCTCGTGTGTCGCGCGCCGGCGCACCGGACGGGCTCAGAAACTTGTACTAAATTATATTCATACATTACATTTTATGCGGAAATGTGATTCGAACTTTTCGTCCGAAATACGTATTCCCAGTACAGTCTAAATATAATTCGTAATCGCTTCATTCAGGGGCAAATTCAGTGTAAATCTTGCGCATCGCTCGGCAAGACTCAACGAATTCACATACGATCGCGAGCGTTCAAAATTCATCCCTCGAAAGCTAACATGTCGTTTTTCGGTAAAATGTTCAAAGAGTTCCCTTATCAGTGGTCGAGGTTCCTAATTCTAATCCAGACTCAGTAGGCACTAACACGACACACCCGACTCGAACGTCCTTACGTTTACGTTACATGTATAATACATAGAAAACGGTAAAATACGTTAAGTCACTCGCACAATTCCACTAGACGTCCGTTATACTTATTCATAGTCTTTATTTTATTAACTGAGATCATTTTTGCCTCTATGCACTACATCGAGTCGGTCGCCCGTGAGCCGCCGCGGTAGGAACATGACAAACGATGTGCTGCGGGCCTTCGTCGCGGCTGTGGCCTCTGCCAGGGGTCGTGACCTCTTGCCAGGGGTCGTGACCGCTTGCCAGGGGTCGTGACCGCTTGCCAGGGGTCGTGACCGCTTGCCAAGGGTCGTGACCGCTTGCCAGTGGTCGTAACCTCCTGCCAGACATCGTAAACGCTTGCCAGACACCGTGAACTCTTGCCAGTGGTCATAACTTCTTGCCAGAATTCACGGTCACTGGCCTGAGCTCACAACTTTGAAATAGAAGCCACAGCCGCGAGGAAGCTACCCAGGTTACAAAAGTACGACGGTACATCGACACGAAACGTCAACGAACATTCGGCTACAAGGGGAATGTTCGGTGAATTTCGGTAATAAGGCGCGGGTTTTAAAAAAATGGCGGCGGCGGTCTCATACCATAACGCGAAGCGATGGATGCTACGGAACGGTCAGAAGAGGCTATCGGTACATCATATAACAAAATGGATTATTAATTAGACTATACGCGGTTTAACATTGATTGTTAAGATCTGTTGGCAGTGTTAATCTCACTATCTATTTCAATAAAAAAAACTTCCACGCTAAGCGGAACAACATCTAAAGTACGATTATATATTTATACATATACATATAGGGTCAACAAGCTCTTCTGACCGGGTCCGTAAGGGCACGGGGGCACTCACTCGGGCACAAGTCACTCGCATGTCACTCGCAAGTCACTCGCAAGTCTGTCTGCAGCACCACGGTTCACTCACGCACTATTGTCACCGGGGGGGACTTTTGGGGGTCAGAGACTATCAGGTCCAGTCGATGTCACAATATGAGAAAAGGCTAAGAGAGCTAACTTGGGAAAATCTTTTTTTGAGATATTTGGAGAGGTTTATTTGTAAGGAGTCTTTCATATTTAACTTCTAGATGGATCTACTATTTTCACATCTATATTCTGCTGCCGGTGGCGATGCTAAATAATCTAGATTTATTAGTTTTATTGGTTCTTATCTTCTTCAATAGAGCAGTGATTGCATTTTTTTTCTTTTTTGGGATGATGATCTTCCTTTTTAGTAGACAAGTCAATTCTGATCATTGGTACGAAGGATACTATAAAGTAACACATGAATTTAGGAACTTCTTTGTGGATCAGTTTTCGTCCACGATTTGGATGTCAATGGTTGCAATTCTTCAGCGTTTTCTTTACACTTTTGATTTAGCCTCTTTTGGTTAATTCATTTAAAAGCCTCTGGTTTTTAAAGTAGATTCTCTCCCTTTTTTAATTTGGTTCTTTCTGAAAGGACGCAAATCTTTCGTTTAGGGGTGTAGAGACATTTTGCTATGTCGTTATAGCTCACATTTTTCATTGCTCTTGCATTTATTTTGAATGATTTTGATCTTTTTCATTGTTGTTATAAATTCTTCAGTTTACTTCGCCTCGTTGAGGTTAAAAACCTTTCCATATTTACGAGTACATCTTTAAGGCCTCTAATATTCGTTATACCTCTTCGATTTACAATATCCCTTATAGACTGTATTGAGCTCTAACGAACTCTTAAGCTCTCGTAAAGGCCGTCATAAGTTCTCACAAATGCCTTCTTTTCACAAAGTTAACAACGGTCATCTCAAGCTCTTCTAAAGGGCTTTTCACGTTTCAAGTCACAACGTACCAGTTTGGCATCACCTCCATTTAAGATCACATAATCAATGTTATAGCTCACATCTCCCATTAAAGTCCCAGTATCTCATCTCTCCCATTCAAGGTTACATATCAATGTTATAGCTCTCACATCTAACGTAGTATCTCATTTCTCCCATTCAAGGTTACATATCAATGTTATAGCTCTCACATCTAACGTAATATCTCATCTCTCCCATTCAAGGTAACATATCTGTATTATAGCTCTCATATGTAACGTCCCAGTATCTCATCTCTCCCATTCAATGTTATAGCTCTCATATGTAACTTCCCAGTATCTCATCTCTCCCATTCAAGGTTATAGCCCTCACTTCTCCCATTGAATCTGACACCGTCACAGCCCTCTCCCCCTACCCCCCCTCCCCGGTGATCAGACGAGGTGGTCGCGGTCGTCCAGCGAGGCGTCAGAATGCGCATGCGGCGCCAAGTCGCGCTCCAGGTCAAGCGAGCGCCGCTCGAGTTCTAAGCGCGCGCTGCCCGCGGTACCGGCGCCGGCGCAACGCCGCGGCGCTTCTAGGGACGACACCTGCTGGAGAAAGAACTATTTAGAAAAGAAGTAAAGAGATTACGTTTTCTGGGAAAAAGATCTCAAGACAAAAAGGAATATAAATGTTGACATGATATTCTAGAAACATCTGACGCGAAAAATGTACAGTACGAGTAGTTTGGTATAGTCGAATGCCGGTTGCAGATTAACGCCCATATTCAGAAACATTACTATGATTTCTCACAGTGCGCGTGGACGCACAGGGTGATACACAAGCCAATCACAGAGCTCTATTCAACGCTGTGCGTTCGATTTTCTGCTTTAAGTTAGTTTAGCTTCGCTCGCATAGCTGACATAGTTTTCCATAGTTTGATGCAGATTTTAAGAATCCATTTCTTAAAATAGGATTTTAGTTACTTCAGCTATTCTCGAGAGACAATAACTGGGTGGGAAAGAGAATTTAAAATGGGGGCACTTTGGCACTCTTGACTCAAATCAAATCTAATTTCTAACCTCACAGTCTATCAATAAATATAAGGACCGTATGCTAATGATAGTAGGTCTAGATTACCTTAGCAAGGCGGCGCGGGCAGGTAATGGGGACCCTATGGCGAGGACGTAAGGCTCACCTTGGCGAGGCGGCGCGCGTCGGGCGGGCGCTAGGACGGCGCGGGCAGGTGGGGCAGCTTGGCGGCCCAGTAGGCGCCGCGGCCCCGCAGCCAGTGCAATGGGGACCCTATGGCGAGGACGTAAGGCTCACCTTGGCGAGGCGGCGCGCGTCGGGCGGGCGCTAGGACGGCGCGGGCAGGTGGGGCAGCTTGGCGGCCCAGTAGGCGCCGCGCCCGCAGCCAGTGCAATGGGGACCCTATGGCGAGGACGTAAGGCTCACCTTGGCGAGGCGGCGCGGGCAGGTGGGGCAGCTTGGCGGCCCAGTAGGCGCCGCGGCCCGCAGCCAGTGCAATGGGGACCCTATGGCGAGGACGTAAGGCTCACCTTGGCGAGGCGGCGCGCGTCGGGCGGGCGCTAGGACGGCGCGGGCAGGTGGGGCAGCTTGGCGGCCCAGTAGGCGCCGCGGCCCCGCAGCCAGTGCAATGGGGACCCTATGGCGAGGACGTAAGGCTCACCTTGGCGAGGCGGCGCGCGTCGGGCGGGCGCTAGGACGGCGCGGGCAGGTGGGGCAGCTTGGCGGCCCAGTAGGCGCCGCGCCCGCAGCCAGTGCAATGGGGACCCTATGGCGAGGACGTAAGGCTCACCTTGGCGAGGCGGCGCGGGCAGGTGGGGCAGCTTGGCGGCCCAGTAGGCGCCGCGGCCCGCAGCCAGTGCAATGGGGACCCTATGGCGAGGACGTAAGGCTCACCTTGGCGAGGCGGCGCGGGCAGGTGGGGCAGCTTGGCGGCCCAGTAGGCGCCGCGGCCCGCAGCCAGTGCAATGGGGACCCTATGGCGAGGACGTAAGGCTCACCTTGGCGAGGCGGCGCGGGCAGGTGGGGCAGCTTGGCGGCCCAGTAGGCGCCGCGGCCCGCAGCCAGTGCAATGGGGACCCTATGGCGAGGACGTAAGGCTCACCTTGGCGAGGCGGCGCGGGCAGGTGGGGCAGCTTGGCGGCCCAGTAGGCGCCGCGGCCCGCAGCCAGTGCAATGGGGACCCTATGGCGAGGACGTAAGGCTCACCTTGGCGAGACGGCGCGCGTAGGTGGGGCAGCTTGGCGGCCCAGTAGGCGCCGCGCCCCCGCAGCCAGTGCAATGGGGACCCTATGGCGAGGACGTAAGGCTCACCTTGGCGAGGCGGCGCGCGTCGGGCGGCCGCTAGGACGGCGCGGGCAGGTGGGGCAGCTTGGCGGCCCAGTAGGCGCCGCGCCCCCGCAGCCAGTGCAATGGGGACCCTATGGCGAGGACGTAAGGCTCACCTTGGCGAGGCGGCGCGCGTCGGGCGGCCGCTAGGACGGCGCGGGCAGGTGGGGCAGCTTGGCGGCCCAGTAGGCGCCGCGCCCCCGCAGCCAGTGCAATGGGGACCCTATGGCGAGGACGTAAGGCTCACCTTGGCGAGGCGGCGCGCGTCGGGCGGCCGCTAGGACGGCGCGGGCAGGTGGGGCAGCTTGGCGGCCCAGTAGGCGCCGCGCCCCCGCAGCCAGTGCAATGGGGACCCTATGGCGAGGACGTAAGGCTCACCTTGGCGAGGCGGCGCGCGTCGGGCGGCCGCTAGGACGGCGCGGGCAGGTGGGGCAGCTTGGCGGCCCAGTAGGCGCCGCGCCCCCGCAGCCAGTGCAATGGGGACCCTATGGCGAGGACGTAAGGCTCACCTTGGCGAGGCGGCGCGCGTCGGGCGGCCGCTAGGACGGCGCGGGCAGGTGGGGCAGCTTGGCGGCCCAGTAGGCGCCGCGCCCCCGCAGCCAGTGCAATGGGGACCCTATGGCGAGGACGTAAGGCTCACCTTGGCGAGGCGGCGCGCGTCGGGCGGCCGCTAGGACGGCGCGGGCAGGTGGGGCAGCTTGGCGGCCCAGTAGGCGCCGCGCCCTCCGCAGCCCGCCCCGCTAACCCCGCTGACCCCGCTCGCTGAACCGCTTTCTTCCGATAATGCTGCTTGTAGTTTCGCTTCTGGAAGATGAAGGAAGAGAGTTACAGTATGTTATGTAGATCTTCATTAAGAATATACACCAATTTAATTTCTATAAACAAAGATTTTATTATCAATTGGCAGTTCCCAGTCAGGTTAAACTTAAGTAATTTAGCTGTTGACATCTTCAATCCAGCCAATAGCATCAAGTGATGTACGCCACAAAGTACAATATCTAGTTTTTACATCCAACATATTTAGTTCTGTGAATCAAGAATTAGGAAGAAAAGCGTGTAGGTATTTAACCCTGTTAGATTTCTTCTTTTTATTTTATTTAGTCTCCCACTAAAAACAATTAACGTAATTTAGCCTACATATACAGCGTTTCTTTGTTTCTGTCTATATCTTTTTGTACATAATATCTGTCTACATCTTTTTTCTACCCAACTGTCTATATCTTTTTCCTACCTGACTGTCTACATCTTTTTTCTACCCAACTGTCAATATCTTTTTTCTACCTGACTGTCTACATCTTTTTTCTACCCAACTGTCAATATCTTTTTTCTACCTGACTGTCTACATCTTTTTTCTACCTGACTGTCTACATCTTTTTTCTACCCAACTGTTTATATATTTTTTATACCTAACTGTCTATATCTTTTTTCTACCTGACTGTCTACATCTTTTTTCTACCCAACTGTCTTTTTATACCTAACTGTCTATATCTTTTTTCTACCCAACTGTCTTTTTATACCTAACTGTCTATATCTTTTTTATACCTAACTGTCTACATCTTTTTTTCTACCCAACTATCTATATCTATTTCTAGCTGCTTTATAAATATGTACTCACTTGCGACTTGCGATGCGTTGAAGGTGACGGGCGTGCGAGCGAGAGGGGTGCGGAGAGAGCCGCCCCGCCCGCCGCCGCTGCCGCCCGCGCCCGCCGCGCCCCCCGCCACGCCCCCGCTCGTCTGTGGACAAACAACGAGTATAAACAAATAGATTAATGTTGTGATTTCTTTATTCTATTAAAGCTTCTACCACGCCAAAGCGTGCAGTGTACCTACCATGAGTTTACGTTAGGTGTGCTCGCTAGCGATTAAGTCAAAAATCTCTATGAAGATTTTGTTTCTTGAAAGTAGCCGATAGGGGCGCTGCACAATATGTCATAATAATTAATGTCATTTTTTTACGCAGTCGCTAGCGAGCACACCTAACGTAAACTCATGGTAAGCACACAGGTCGCCATCGCCGGTGCGATGAAAAGCCAATGACAGGTCGCGCGACCGATGACAGTTCACGCGACCTGTCAATTGGCCTTTGATCACGCCGGCGATGGCGATCTGCACGCGTTGGTGTGGTTGAAGCATAACAGACGGATTGTATGCTTCTTCCCATTTTCTTCTTGTTTTCTGGAGCCCGGTCTCTGAGCACGTAGAATTTTGTCCAGTGACCCCAAGCTGCCCATTGCTACGGGCGGCCGCAGAGTGTGCGAGCGCGACAGCAACATAATTACGGCCGAATAAATTCTGCCCTTAGTAATAAGTACTATGTCATCGTAGTTATAAACAGATTTGTTGTGATCTTTCAGCACACGTTGGACGTGGAATTTAGACAAGTTCTTATTCTAAATTGGCCCAATTAGGAATCGAACCTGTATCCCTAAGCACTATGACGACAAAGCGACGATGTAACACCATCACACCGAGTCGCCAACATAATTATGCCAATCTGAACACCTACCTACATACATATTACCATTATTTTGTAGAATTGTAGTTCAATAACGTAGTATCAAAATGGAAAATAGTTCAGTGGTAGAAGATACCAGCAAGTGGAAGGTCGTATATTCTAATCCCTTTTCCTAATATGATATATTTTCCTATTGTTAAAAAAATGTGACATAGTAGTCACTTAGAATGCTGTTTATCTTGCCTTTCTATTCTACATAACATTCTTCATTCAATATTAATACTTATGTTTAGTGTTTAAGTACTATAATGCTACAGCTTGACATAACTTGCAAGTTAATAGCATCAACTCAAAAAAAAAATCAATAACAACAGTTTTATATTTCCAACTACCATTGTTAATAAAAGGAAAACATTGCTTATTTATGGCAAAAAGTAACATCAAACAAAAATCAAACCATGCATGCACAAATTCAAATATTCAAACAAAAACTAATTACGCAGGCTGTTAAAGACATGCGTACGTTACTGTATTAAAACACCGATTAACAAAATACATGCATCCAGCTCCATTTTTTTTTCTAAAAGGCCAAGAAAAAGGAACAAAGGCCAAGCACAAGTTCGTAAAATACAGCTCAAAGGAAAAAACATAGAAATAAGAATAATTTACAGATAGCATGACAGTTTGTTAACGGAATAGAGAAAAATAGAGAAAGAATGGGCATTTCGATTTAAAAGAAAAATCGGTCACGTCCGTCGATCCTGAATGCCTAAAGAAATAAAATTAAATGCAACTTAAAGCAAAATAAACGGGACCGCTTGTGGCTATCGATTATTATAAAGAAATTATAATAATAATTAACAAATTACTAAAACGAATATCGTTGCGATTGGGTTTAGAATCTAAATAACGTAAGGTTAAAATGTGTCTAAAATCTGTCCAGATGGGGTACCATTATGTAATGTGAATGATATTATTAAAATACATAGAACTTTAGATTTGATCCTCAAGTGGGATGATAACAAATTATCCGTATATTCGTTCGCTTGTTCAATTAAGGTTTAGATCAATAATTATTCGTGAGTCGTGTCAGTCTCCTATGGCGGCTATTAAATCTTCTGACATAATTTGTAAAATAAACTAACATATTAGAATAAAGTACATCTTTATGACACTATCATAATAATGAATGGGGTGTCAGTAGCTACAACAACCCCCTTAATAGAAAAAGAACAAGAAGATAATACGAAAAAGATATTTAGCGCCTGCACTGAAAATTATAACCTTTCTTTTTTTTTTTTAAACCTAACCTAACCCAGTCGCAACTCCACAAGCGGCCCCAAAACAAAAAAGAAGCGGTACCAACAAACCTATTTGTCTGTGCATTTAGCGTGGGCGAGTCGTTTGACGTGGTGCGCTATACTAACGTGGTTCTGCTCCTCGTCGTGGGGCGCGCGCGGAAGGCGCCGGCGCAGCCACGCGTGGCGCAGAGCCGCCGCTGGCGTTAGCCGCTTCTCTGGGTCCCACTCGAGGCATCTGGGAATGTAAAGAATGAAGGATCAGTCAATAGAAGTCCACTGATAGATAGAACTCACTTTACATGTACACCATACATAAGAATGAAAGAGAAAAAAATATACAAAAGATACGGCACAATTATGACGGTATGATAGATAAAGATGAATCACCACATCAGCCAGCCACATGGAGTCCACTGCTGGACGTAACACACATCAAGAAGGGCTAGACAGCCAACCAAATCTCAACTACTATACCAACAATAGAAAATGTGGTTTTCTTTTACCGCAGGACGCTTAGCGGTCAAGGCGACTCACCGCGCCACTGCGTCATTGAGTGGTGAAATATTACTGCTTTTCTAAATTTGGAGGACAACTAATAAATATCTAATTGCTACATTAACTTTAAATACTAACCGTCTAATGAAATCAATAAAGAACTTATCTTGACAGCCCTTGAGGGCTGTCACAAAGCTCTTGGATCCTGGCGGACCTCGTGGCTTCCCTCTCCTCGACATTCCTGAAATTATAAAAAGGATACATGTTAATCGTAGACAAAAGTAAAAGTAGACGGGAGAACGATGGGCAAGGGTTCTAGAATCTTTGAGATGTTTTTTTAAACACATTCGTTTTTCGGCCAATATTTTGACATTAGATACTCTACACTACACTGCTGTGTTGCTTTTATTTACGTTATTCACGTAAACATTTCCAGTTTGAATGTAAAAAATAACAGTAGCTTATTTTTTTAGTCTAATTACAGCGCAATTTACTTTTTCAAATCGTCCATATTATAGCGATATAAATCTATTTTCGATTATAGCTTTTTCATAAAACCATAAGACAGCAAGGAAATAAATTTCTCCGCATTAAAAAAAAAAAGATAAATGTATCCATTGTTCTTCAGAGATTTGATTGTAATTACTTCAATTAAATAATTGAATTAATAATAATTAAGATGGAATACAATAGCATCATGAAGTAGGAATAGGAAAAGAGTCTAGAATACGGATGTGTCACTTTTTACCCGACTGCGCAAGAAGGAGGTAATGTTTTTAAGGAATATAATTGCGTTAAATGCGACGCTAACCTTTTGTTTCCCCAGGCTTTGTCATAAAATCGTCTTTTAGTTTATGTTCCTAATCCCTAGATTATTTTAACTCAATTTCTTCTTGTGGTTCAAAACATGTCAATTTGTTAACAAAACCAGAGTTCAGTTTATACTAGAAGTTAATGAATTAAGAGTGAATGTGAGTTTATTTTAGCTAAAAGTAAAAAGCAGAGTAATTTAGAGTGTGGGCATTTTTAATGGGATGACAAACTAGATGGGATTTACCAAACGATTGCGTATCAAATTGGATGGGGCCCAAAAAGATCAGACGGTTTAGCGACAATCGAGTAAACGCTGTATTTTTTACAATGTTTTCACAATCATAGAGGTTGGTAAGATTGGCGTAAATCTATAATATCTGTTTGTTTATTTATTACAAAGATTTGCCAACATAATTAGAATAAGAGTATTTTTTACGTATAATTAAACTATAAGTACTTTTTTGCCGGCATTTGACGAGACCACCATAAGTGAGATGCAGTTAAGTGTCAGTTTACATATAATTAACTATTCTAGATGTCATGTCTTACTATAGATTTATTACATTTCCGCACATAAACAATTTTTATAGAGATAATAAATTGGTCTTTGGATTGGTATTAAGTTCCTAAGACACTTTATCTGGTAAGAAAATTTAAGGGTAAATGAGAGGAAATGATTTTTTACGGAAAGCCCATCATTTCTTATATTATTTATGAAATCAAAATCAAATGTTTAAATTCATTCGATTGCACACCATGCTGAAAAAGTGGTGGGCAGAAGCTTCATTTATAAAAGTATCAAATGCATGACGGGTTTTTTGGAATCTAAAATATTCAGTAGAATTGTCCTATTACGTAGGAAGCTTACGCGTCTGTCTGACAAGCTTTCAAAAAAAGCTTCTGATTCAGATGGCGGGGCGTAGATCCCAGTCTGACGAAAAGTTAAAATTTATAGATATTGCAGCATGTCGTTTGGAATCTCTCTGATTCATACTTTCAGTCATTGCACATTGCAGTGTGACGTTTTGAATGTAGGCGAGTGGTTTTGTAAATATTTTGAAGGGTTATTTATAATGATGAGGGCATGAGGGAAGACTCGCGATAACAGACAAATTCCGATGATTTTAAGCTTAAAATTCTAGACTTTTTCAATTTATAGTTCAAGAGATGTATGAATATAACAGCATGGATTACTGAACACTAGCTACTTACGAATATTTGTAAACTAACCATACGAAACCATAATTAAACAACGAAAAAAGCAGCATTAATATACCTACTCTTCTCTACATAGATTTATTAGAGAGAGATTAGAGATTTAACCACTAGACTCGTAAGATTTATTCTTCAAGTGGTATAGAAGTTATTCTTCGAATTAGTCTGTTACTTTTAAGCAAGTTAATTTCAGCCTTTTCAACCAACTTCATAATCGTCGATCCATCAAGCAAGAGACGTAAGTGTCCACTCGAGCTGTTTACTACCTTCACCTTTCATGGGTTCTATACGGTCTGTTTCAGGTTTGTGTTATTCATTAATTTTGTCTTCTGTCGATCTATTTTTTTTCCATTAATCCTATACATTTATACATACTAGATACGAGTAGTTATTGACCCAATCATTTCCAATCTACCGAGTAGCTAGAATCATTTACGTCTGACTGACATTAATGTATTTTCGAAGTATGTGTACAATGAACCATATGATTTGCATACAATTTCCTAGTTTCCAATCTATAATTTATTGGTTTGCTTCGTAGAAAGATTTTTGGCAAGTTCCTCGAAGGGACACCATATATCTTCACAGATTCACCCACGTCCATGTTAATGTTTTCCTTGTGCGCGATTTTTTGCAGGATTTCAGATGTGAGTTATAATTAATTATTGTTTTGGAAGGCGATTCTTTTGTATGGTAATTTGGGGGTAAAGGACGGGGTTTTGCTTTTATGAGTGAGGTAATTGATCAATTTAGAAGTTTATTTAAATTACATATTTCGATTCGTTTAGTTTTAGCTTCGTAATAATATGGAATGTAACATTATTATTGGGGATTTTCAATGAATTGTTTCTACACAATTTAAAAACAAACTATAAATCTATAGAGCAAATTGATTTTGATTAGATTTAATAATACAATCAATATTGAATGACTTCACTATTTATTTAACCAACTCAATCGACTAACGTTTTAGCAAATTCCAAGCAATTAAAAAATTAAAGGAACTAAAAAAAATTGATTGAGAAGAAATTGAGTTTTAAGACCAGATTAATGTGCATTTCTAGATTTAAAGCGCTTTGGAATTAGTGATGTTGGTCACACCAATTCGCGCGAAAAAGTAAAGTTCCGTCACTCGCCAGTGGAGAGAAAGAAAGAAACATTTATTACGATGAACATCACTTAGTTAAGGACAAAGAAGGTACTTGGAAAAAAAAAACAGAAATTATAGCACATAAAACATTACAAGGAAATAAAAAGTGAACTGAGCAGTGCTACCCTGCCTCAACATGATGCCCATCGCAATGGGACCCCACTCGCATATACCGTGGCCCACTGTAAGGAAGGCCACGACCCTGGTTTTCAGTGTGCCCCATGCCGAGTAGCGCCAACTGGCAAGCGCATAAGGACACCTTCATTGTTGTGATAATAAAGCTTTTCTACCAACCTCCACTTAAAACAGTAGTGCCATCGGCCAGCGTGGTGGCCGTGCAATACCGCGGAAGCCCTTTGCTGCTGATGAAGTTCTTGGAGCGCTTGCCCTGCTCGATCAGCTTCTGAGGAGGCATGCCGAGCAGCTCGATGATGCAGGCCATCTGGTCCGCCTCATCCTCGCCGGGGAGTAGGGGGAAACCTGGAAAACGGGGTGAATTCAAAGGACATCTTCTGTTTTGGGGTAATTTTACCCTTCGGAATGTGTAACCTTAAATCAAATCAAATCATTTATTTACTTTCAGATAAGGTACAATAGATGGTAAAAAAATTAAAAACGTCTCGCCATGGTATGGCATGTAAAATTAATAAGTAGGTAATTTAGTAAAAAGGTGCTAGCTGGTGTAGTGATGGATCAATCAATGATGATGATAAAAGATTTAACGACCTACTATTATCTGATAATTAGGTGAAGTGAGAAAGAAAGTTAATTATATGTAGTACCTAGTCTTACCGATGCTCATGAATTTAAGTATGTGAGTTTGTCTATGCTCCCAATAAGTCACTTCTTCACAGCTGTTTCTATCAAAGTTGTACGGGACCAGCTTCCAGTAAACTGTTATCTCTATGTAGCTAGGATCTACAGCTTGACCGCACTTATAAAACCAATGAAGTGAAGTCTCGAGAAAAGTCAAAGGGTCATAGAATCCACAACGAGATTATTCACAAGTTTATTTCTATTAGGAAGATCCAATAGGATTCATAGGAGCCTGGTTTCGCTTTTGCAAAGGTCCTCATAATCAAGAGCAGTAACCAAATATAAAGATATGTTTACCTGTGAGTAGTTCCGCAAGGATGCATCCCAGGGACCACATGTCGATGGGCATCCCGTAGCGGGCACCCATCATCACCTCGGGCGCGCGGTAGAACCTCGACTGGATGTACGTATACACCCGCTGGTGCTCGTAGCACGAGCTGCCGAAGTCTATGACCTGGAATAGAAGAGGTTGAAGGTCAGATTCTATTACTGGTAAGGCAATAAAAATGAGGAATGGAAAATAAAGTCATGCATCAAGAGAAGAACTTAAAGCACTTTTTAGCAGTGCAGCAGTTACGGTTTTCTTACGAATTAAAGTTTTGACATTACTCTCGCAACTAGACTATTATTATTTTTATCTATCTATACTTATAATAAATCTGTAGAGAGGTCAATTCTGTACATGAAATATATTTTCAAAATAACTATCAGGGGGTGATTAGTGATCGATACTGATGCCAAAAATGCAATCAATAAAATTTTTGTCTGTCTGTCTGTCTGTCTGTCTGTCTGTCTGTCTGTCTGTCTGTCTGTATGTTCCTTATAGAAACAAAAACTACTCGACGAATTTTAACGAAACTTGGTACAATTATTCTTCATACTCCTGGGCAGGTTATAGGATACTTAGGAATTCCCACGGGAACGGGAATTAGCGGGAAAATCCTTTTGTGTGAAAAATCTAAACCGCTTAAGTTAGACGCTTGAAATTTGGCATGCGGGTACCTTAGTAAACTTAAAACTTAGTTACAACAGGATATTGCAAAATTCCCACGGGAACGGGAGTTAGCGGGGAAAAACATTTGTATGATAAAATCTAAACCGCTTAAGTTAGACACTTGAAATTTGGCATGCAGATATCTTAGTAAACTTAAAGCTTAGTTACAACAGGATATTGCAAAATTCCCACGGGCACGGGAGTTAGCGGGAACAAATATTTGTATGAAAAAATCTAAACCGCTTAAGTTAGACGCTTGAAATTTGGCATGCAGGTATCTTAGTAATTTTAAAGCTTAGTTACAACAGGATATTGCAAAATTCCCACGGGAACGGGAGTTAGCGGGAAAAAACATTTGTATGAAAAAATCTAAACCACGTAAGATAGATGAAGGGGGTAAAACGGGATCCACGCGTACGAAGTCGCGGGCGGCCGCTAGTTTATAATAAGAGAGTTACTTCATTTTTGTTTTTTTTTATGGTAGTGACTGCACCAGACAGTCTGCCCACAGAGAGAAACCGTGCGGAGAGCTGTATCCGCCTCTACAAACCGATGTGAAAAACGCCTCAACGTGACCACGACCGCTCTGCCAAGAGCCAAACGAATAATATGAAGATGATGGTAGAGGATCATATTGCAAAAGAGCTTCAATCTACACTTTATTTAGTCCTTACACAGAAACTCTAAAATGAAACAAACGTGCATTCAGAAACGAGTTCTGAGCATCATCGTAAACAATATTTATAGTTAACAAGCCAAGACAAATGTTCTGGAAGATTCTAAATTTCCCCGTAGCAAAACAAAAATGGAGGAAACAAACGTATAAACTGGTACATGAAAGGGCCCGTAAAAGAAAGATGTAGATGATTTGTCTCCGGTTGTTTTAAGTCATTTTGTTAAGTAAAACCGTATTTTTCGTATGTTATGCAACCCATAGTATAATCTGGGAATCATACAACATCGATTCATTTAATCTTCATCAAATTATAATACAGGACCTTTTAATCTTTCAATAAATTAAAATTAATGTAGGCGGCAGCAAGGTTTAAAAAACCGAAAAGATTACATCAATGGCGATTTACAGATAACGATAAAATATCAAGATAAAACACTGATGTATATTTATTGCAACAAAAATGTAAAGGTTGATGTGCCGGCGACTGTATACCTGAAGTAATGATATTCTTACATAACCTTCATTATACTTCGGTCATTATAGTCTTATCTAAAAGTTAAATCATCATCATTCAAGCTTCATTATGCACATCATAATTAAGCTTCTTACTGTCCTTTATTAGAAGGTCATCCGTCCATCGAGCATGAATTAATCTCTTTCAAGTATAATCTCTGTACTTGCTCAAATTGTTTGCGCTATCTTGCTATTTTATTGGGCTTCAGTATATTTCTGGTAATACTGTATGAAACTTCACGACTAGTACAACTATAGTGTCACTAGAAGTAAAGTCTGATACATATCTTCAAAGCCAACAAGTAAGTAGTTAAATCTTACAGTTATAGTTCCCTATTTACAATCATATTTGAAACTTCTTCATTCTGTCTCTAATGCATACTTTGTCACATTTTAATTACGGGCCGGATCCCCTTTTCACTCATAAAGAAAACTTATTTACGCCCGTATTCACAAACTTACCTGCTAGCCCGTATTTACTATGTCTCACAGTACCCGTGGACGCCCAGGGTGAGTGACACACGAACCAATCACAGAGCTCTATTCAACGCTGTGCGTTTGATTTGCCGCTTCACTTAAGCAAGCATCGTCTGTGAATACGTCCGTCTCTAATGCGTCCTTTGACATATTTTAATTACAGGTCGGATCCCCATTTTACTCATAAACATAACTTATTTAATTCTGAAAATACTGTTACGTATTTTTTCGTACTATAACACCTTAACCGTGTTATTCTCGGTGTTTACGAAACCAAAACCGATTTAGATCAACTCGATTAACGTAAACAAATCGATCCCGGCAGGATGTATGTACCTACCCAGGATCTGCTAAAACCCTGGAATATACTAACATAAATAAAGCCAAAGAAAAACAGAAGAGCGTCTTGGTTGTGTCATATAAAGAAATGTTATAAAAAGAAAATCTTGTAAGAACTAGGTAGTATTTACAAACAAATTGTCAGTAAAAGTTGTTGATTTTAAGTTATTTGTGGACGTGTTTTGATATTGAACAATGATAGATATCGCAATTTAAAGATTATTTTTTATTGTTGTAATGAAATAACAAATGATCGTAAGTTTTTGAAGATAATCAAACGTTATAAACAAATAGGACGAAATATAATAAGACAATTCCATAGAAATAAAGCTAAATGATCCTATTACAGCCGATTCAAAATGAACCCTAGAAATATAATTTTTGAAAGAGATGACAATTCTTTTATTTTTTGTCTTTTCCTAGCAAAATATAGCTTAATCTATTCTAAACCTACACTCTCAACCGATTGCCATAGTAACATTTCCCATTGATCCACCATATCAAATCTTAGAACGATACAAGCCATAGTAATGGCTGCCCATTCCCATAGTTCCGAGTACATGACGCACGTCCGTTCCGATGGGCCATTGTGCGCGTGCGCCGGTAACCATAACAAACGGCATTGTCTTAGTCAATCGCAGATTTTACGACTGTTTTTGAAGGTGCAAGGCCTTATCGGAAAAAGGAGGTGACATAAGTAATTGTAGTAAGAAAGATAAGAAAAACTTTATAACAAAAACAAAAGTTGCAGTACACATACTCGTACATACACATAACACACATTTCTTAAAAAATATACTAAAGAGGTCAGCAAAAACCGCGACATGACTTTGGTGTCAAGCTGGTTTTAGTAAGTATTTTTTATGGCGAAATGCATTACTGTTTGACTGTTGAAGGCTTTTTGTTTTAAATATTTTAAAATCTGGACATATTCACCATAAGTCTAAATTCACATAAACTGAACTGAAAATTATTTAATTTAAATGGAAATTAGGTTTAATAAGAACCGTATATTTGGCAATTCTAGAAATGACTCTTTTAAAAAACCCGATTATAAATAAGACACATTTCAACGCATTAATATAGCAATTAGTATTTTTCAACGAAAATCCAACCGACCGGGCCAAGAGGACAACTAATTCGAAAAGTCAACGAACCGCACACCGAATCTGTAATATTGCAAGTTTAAAATTTCCTAAGAAAATCGTCTATTAGAAAAACCAGCCAAATGATTCGGGGAAGCGCCATCATTGGCGTAGACCCAATGACTCGACTCTATGACTTAATAACGTCGTCAATGTAGGATTGTATTTATTATTTTAAGAGTTAAAAGCTCATAAAGTTTGGCAGCGGTTACGATTAATGTGACTAACAATTGAGATATCAACACCTCAACAGGCATCATTTCATTTAATTGCTCAAATGATAGTGGTGACTTATGCTTCAAATTCATAGGAAAAGCATTATGAATTTATACATTAGTCACTTTATTTGGTTGAGCTGACAATCAAAATAATGTACTAATGACTTCTCTATTCTTTTTTATTTACTCGCCATTTACTTTATTGTGTTCCAATCTACATTTTAATAGATTACATTTTAATTTTAAAAACATTCACTTTTTCCAAAAAATAGCAACCACGTAAAATTTTCGACAAAAAAATCGTCGCCAATACGCCAACGTTGGGCTAAACGTCATTCCAGTTGGCAAGTGTCCTCTCCAACTAATTATCCATAACCACTGTATCGAAAGACAGGTTCGAGGAAACTCTCTTGGCAGACATCATTGAGGTAATTAGGTAAATACTTCGACTAAGTCGGTAAATCTTTCTACAACTTTACCGTTAGGTTTAGTACATGACGTCGTGATGGGTACAATGTAACTTTTGTGTTACAATGTAAAAGGCTGAACTGAAGGTGAACTTTATGTCTAAAGCATAACCGGCCATATGCCGAGATTCCAGGCAACAAATCAAAACACATCCCAATTGCATAATTACCTACATAGTTTCCGCCTATGCCAATGCATTGAAATGCAATATCAGTTTGAACGCCAACGCTACAGCACTTGTATTCCACGTCCTTGCACGCTCATCCTATATTTGAAAGAGTTTTAATCAAAGCCAAATCACTACGTGTTGTGCTAGTCCATTCTTGCGGCTAACAAAACATCACATTCCATGCGTCCGTAGTAGTTGTTATGACTGGGTGTTATGATTCAATATCGCTTGCTTGGCACGGACGTGGTAGTACCGTCAGCCTAGGTCACAAATTAGGTGAATGTCACAGCGTCCGACGGGAACGGCGATTTATCGGCCCGTGACGTCACTGGAGTCCAATATCGCGTCGGTCACGTGACAGGGAACGTGTCAGGCACTTCGTTACGTGGAGAGTGTGCATGGCCCGTTATGGTGATTTGTTGGGATGTGGCAAGGTCTGTAGGCTACGTGAATAGTAGAGGATGGATGAAAATGATGTTTGTATACGATGATCCTATTGAGTGTTAAAACTTATTATGTGACCGACACTCAACTATAATCACCTTTTTACAAAATAAAGGCACGGGATGCTGGCCGCAGACCGATCGAGCGATGTGGAAATCATTGGGGGAGGCCTATGTTCCAGTGGACGTCCTGTAGCTGAAACGACGATGATGATTAAGTACAGTTTGGTTTGGATTATTTTTTTCAATACCTAATGAACTTATAATTAAAAATAGATTTGTTTCAGGACTAGACCACAAATTCTTTTATAGACAGGTAAAAAACAAGTTTCATATGAATTAACAAAGTAAATTCACTTTTAAGAACTGTTTAGCATATAGGTAACTACTCGAAAGAAATACCCACGTAAAATAAAAATTATTAGCTTAAATGCGATTTGGGAATTCCACCTGGCTCTTTTCAATTGATCTTAGTACTAATGTGCGTAGGAGAGTTTTAAATAGGTATTCTTTTAATGGTGCATATTTGTATAAAAACTACGAAGAAACTGTAAATACGTTTACAGTATTCAAAGCGATGGGAAAAAACTTGGGAAACCTAAACTTTACTGATTTTATCACTATTTCACGTCTATTTGATATGAGCTTGTGGTACTAACGATTATAATCGAAGGTTCATATTTTAGGACCGAACGTTAGTTTGAAGAATATCTGCAGTCAATAATATTAAAATTAACAAACAAAAAACTCAGCAGTAGTTAGTAAGTTATTCTAATAAGATACCTAGGTTGTATTGTCCTCACTTTTGATAGATAAGGACATTATAAAAGACAAGGACCCAAGAGAGATCTATAATTGATAGGTAGGTACTATTGAAGCCTATTCGTATAGCTGTCTGTCTAGACTCTAGCCAATTTTCTCATAAAACACTTGAAGTCTGGCGGAAAATTATTTTTTATGACCTTAAGAGACGAAATGGACGAAACATTAGGTGGATAATATGTATCTTGATCACAGAGCAGGCAGCGCGGGGATTCCATGCTCTGTGATCTTGACTTATACAAGTATAACGCTTCCACCTTCGGCTTGATCATCACTTTCTATCAGGTGAGATGCAGGCCAAGAGCTTCCTCATTATGGATAAAAATTCTGAAAATAGTAGACAGCAGTAATAATAATAAAAAAAACATACCGTAACAATAAAATTGCCTCAACTGTATATTGATATACGCGATAACATGCAATCAAAAGCGATTTCACGGAGTTTTAGTCAAATCCTCGGCATGTAAATATTTCCCCGGAATTTTGTTATGATCCTAGAGGCGCCATTGCCGTATTTCGAGCGGCATTCCTCCGGGAATCCATCAATGTCTGTGTTTACAATACGAGATACGCGTGCGCGTCGCGTGATATGAGAGTAAACGAATATGAGTGATCATACGAAAAAAAAAAGTGTAAAATGAAAATACTACTATAAATAAACACGAACAAGAAAAAAAATTTGGAACAAAAATACGAGTTTAGATAGCACAAAGACAAAAAAATGTGTCAAACGAAAATACAACTATAAATACAAAAAATAAAAAAATTGTGGAAGAAAATTACGAGTTTTGATACGAAAAAGAAAAAAATTGGCCAGTAATAGTGAAACAACACTAAAACAAAGTTTACAAAAGAAACATTCAATACAATAACGAATTAACAATGAAAGAGAATATCCGATATACGCGAAACCACATGGACAGTTGTGTGATTCGATGAATCAGAATAAAAGGGATTATAGTCCGCAAAATACGCTTTCATTTCATTGATTAAAGTGGTTTATTCATTTATATTCATTCAGTTAAAGAAAATAGTATTTTACCGAATTCATTAATAAAATACATTGGCCTGCAAAAATAAGAGTTAGACTTATCACTTTTAAAAGTGTAATAACTTTTTAAGTACACAAGGTATAATCACAAATTTTCAAATAAAAAGGACTTGAAAAGAGTTTAATTTTGCTGCTATAGTTTCAACGAAAGCTGATGAAATAATATTTTAAATGTTTTTCTTTTAAATCACTGACTTCTTTAGGTTAGAAAAAAATTTTTTTGCAGGCCAGTTGAGTATAAAAGATAGAAACTATGATCCATTAATCATCTCTATATTAATTTAAGCCACAATTTGTTTTAATAACATAAAACATCGCACCTTCCCATTAAATTAATCCACGCAGACAGTTTCGCGGAACCAAAGATAGTTTGTATAATTTTTTTTCGCCTATGTTTAGTTGTTTTAGACAGCCGATGATCAGCTGGAACCATGCCTCCTTAATAAAACTGTTAGTTGTTTGCAAACAACCGAATAGGACGTTGGGAATAGAACTAAATATTCGTTAGAGCTAAAAATAAATGTTCACTCTAATTCCGTTCTAGTGTCTTAGAGAATATACATACACACACTCGAATATTCGTGTAAAAATTGTGTTATAGACTAAGTTTTTTTTTTGTTAAATAGGTATTTGAAATCAAATTCAAGGTGGCGGCGTTTTCTAGCCTGTTACTACATTTACTACGTTATTAAAATACTGTTAATAATTTTAACACGTGATCACCAAACTACAGAATAATTGATTGTTTATGTGTAGCTCTCTAGTTTACTATTTATACAAAGAAAGTATTAAATAAGGAAGAAAAAAATTGACCATCTATTAATTTTCTATAACTCTTTCATGCACGGCAGTGAATGTATAATATTTAATAAAAGGGGCATAAATAGTTAACCGGTAGAATGTTAACAGGTATATAATTTCATTTATTGTTGTTTAAAGACCAATAATTCAATACAAATCACATCCGTGAAAAAGGCAATTAATAAAGATAAATAGTTATTAAATAAATAAATAAAAAATATGTTAGCGGATTTGTTCAGCACTCAATAGGGTAGCACAACCAGTCATCTAACTTATTTCATAGGAATAAAATAATTTTAAACTGTAAAAAAACGCAACCGTCTCATAGATTTTATGTATGTTTGGCCATAAACAAAATAAGAAGAAGATAATGTGCCTATGTTAAACACAAGTTATAATGTTTTTCTTTAAAAGTTCTGTCTTCGAATTAAATAAATGGTGTCAACTGCCTAATTCAGTCGATTCTTTGTTGAAAGAGATGAATCACAAACAACTCGAGTCCCGTAACAAAACAGTTACGCGCTACAGTACACTCACACTCGCACGTCACTCGCAAAAAACCGCGGCCTTCACCGAGTGTACACAATGGATGTGTGTACACGCATGTCACATCATGTAGGTTAGGGGTCGCGGTTCGTGTAACGGAACGTCAAAGGGCAAGAAACTGTAGACACCTAGAGAAATCGATCGATAGGCCTGATCGTCACTTACCATCAGGTGAGATACAGGCCAAGAGCTTCCTCGTTGTGGATAAAAAAAAAAAAAAAAAAAAAATAGATGTCTAAACTGTAGATATTATCAATAAATAATAAAAAAAGTAAATCTAGAATTACACAGGTAAGTAAATAACTGAAAAGAATGTGATCTATTTTTTTAAGTTGCTCATGTAGCTGTATCGATTTACATGCATATTTACAATGGTTAATCATGCGTGAAAGAACAATCCCATTTTCATGTGAACTGCGATTGTTTTCGAACTCACAATAAGAATCATATCGTGTTGAAACTCAACCCGAGCATTGCCATAGCGTTTTCTCATGTAACAAGTTTAATGTAAACGAACATTAAACGCTGGAACAAACTATTTTTGCAACGGACAAATAATTTCGCGGTCCCAAATTACGAAACTGCAGACTAATTAATCTATTACAACATTAAGAAACCGGGTCAAGAAAAACAAAACCGCAACAGAAAAACGACTTGCAACCTTCACCAGCGATCCGCGAAAAGAAATCGCGTATGAAAACATTAGAACAACAAGTTTACTTCCCTAGACAATAAAGTGTACAATGGCGCGGACGATTTAAGAAAAATAATGTCAAAGTTTCCCGCGTAACGGACAGATGTGGGCTACGGCCCCGTTGCTGGCTTGTAACGAAACTCGCGTAATTAAGACATGTCACTAGAAAAAGAAATTAAAACTTCCCGCCTACAGTCTGCCGCAGATATTGTATAATACACATTTTTCTTTAAAAAGTGGGGTGTAACGGGGGCATGCTCTTTGGCCATTTGCCCGGGGTGAATACTAGTTTGCGAAAAGGCGATTTGTCTTGGCCATTTCCATATAAAACGAATTCATATGAAATTGCGCCTGAGTAGCATTACGTGTTGCTGTCATTAAAGTGGGATACTTGGACAAATTGAGAAAAGTGTGACATAACTTCGCAGAATTAGCTTTTAGTTTGTTAAATTATCCTTCAGAGAAAGTGGAAAGAAACGTGTCAGCGCGCTAAATTAAACATTAACTCTCACTTCTGTCATTTTATAACCGTTTCAAGTCACGATCATGGTTTTACAATTATAATTTTAAGACACATAAAAACTACACATTATCTAAACCATTATAGGGTTTCATAAGAACATCAATATAACCGGAGAAGAGGCAAGAGGTAATGGATAAAAAAGGGACTTACAGAAAGCCTAGGTATTACCAGGCTGGACTGAATGTACCTACATTAAACTGGAACACAAATGGGTTTTGGTTGATCTATGAAGGACTTTCATCAAGGACACGGACCTTCAATAAATAAGAAGTAAAGAAGAAAACTTCCTACAACGACAGTTTTATTTAAAATAAAAATATCACTAGGAAAAGTTTACAATCCGCCATATTCGTGATCTATAGTTAAAACGAATCCAGCTGACCCAGTAATTAGGTCTCTGTTTGTTTACATGCGCGCGCGCACGCCGCCATTGCACTTTACACACGTGTTGACAGATTACGCTGATGATGTAACGTGCTGTAACGACCATGTAAATATTGTGACTGTTTGACACTGTTTCAGTATCCGAACTGTTACATAAAGAATAATCACTAAGAAACACCTAGGGATCTTTCATTGGAGGGTTTTGGTTAAGCCACATTGTCATACTATCGTTGTTTGAATGTTTTTTTCATTCACTAACAAGTCTTTCGTTTCTAAACGTATTTGGCAACAACGTGCCAATCATTGTTTGAAGAAACCATTTTTTCGTTCGCTAACAAAAGTCATTCAATATATTTTCTCGTGTCGTTTCTAAACGTATATCTCTAAATGTCAGATGCATGTAAACAGTCTAAATAACAGAAATGATAATAATCAGATTTCAGTCACTGTAAGCTAAGGCTGGTTTTAGTGTCACGCGGACCGTTAGGGAGTTAGTTGTCTGCTAGGGAGCGGAGCGGTTCCTCCGGACCGCATTAGCATTACTCTAAAACGCTCCCTAGAAGCTAGAAGTTCATACAGATCGGCTGTGCGGAGCGATCCGCACTGACAGTCCGCGTGACACTAAAACCAGCCTAAGTGACTAAGCAGATACGATTTTTAGCCAAGCCAATTATTTCCCACTGTTAAAGATAAAATGCACAAAGTGTGTACTTAAATTTTTATTGATCCGAACGTTTCCAACGAAGCTGAAAGCCGCTACATTTTAATTATAATTACACGTATCACCGGCAAACACACCGCAAAATAAAATAAAAATAAAGCACATCAGAGTATACATTTTTGTTCCAAAATAGCACTTATCACAACGGCATAAGAGCTCGATGATCGTCCATACAAACACGTTCCAGCTAAGGTCCGTCTGCGGCGACTTTTTAAATGTTTTTCGGTCAATGGTTTAAGGAATGTTCACACAATATGTATAATATTTTTGCTACAGAAATATCACCTGACAAATATACCTGACGGTATTATGAGGTCTCACAGTGAGACCTCATAATAATGTTTGTGAATACGGGCGTAAGACTTCTGCGACAAGACGAACCAACACCTGTCGCAAAGTCCTCCAAAAATGTAACATTCGTGACAAATTCAATTTCACGATTGCTTGACGAAGTGAAGCAAACAAGCAGTTCTGTGTAAAAAAAAAAACAGCGAAACAACTAAGGAATTCGCAATCAAAGGCTTACCTAAATTAGTAGTATCATATTAAGCTCAATGTCTTCCTATCTAGTTTGCAAGATTGTCGATGTTATATTGGCGCTGTATAACGCAGGAAATTACAGTCGTAATCATGGCACAAAATAGGTGAAATAGCAATTTTGTTGAACTAATGAGGTACACAATAATTGCAGTATACATCAAACACTTTATTTTATTAGATCTCTATTTATTTAATAATCTGGTCGCAGTAAGGAAACTGTAGAACGCAATATCCGATAGGAAATCAACTATAAATATATCCTTTTTCATATTTATTAGAACTACAGTTATGATACAGCTGATTAAATTGTCGAGAAACTAACTGTAAATATTTATAGATCTTTGTTAAAAGATAAAATCAATAAATATTTACAGTTAATGATTCTGTGTGAAGAAATAATGATTCTGTATTGAAAATTAGTCTCACGGATGTTTCATGCATCAGTTAGTTTTTTTTAGTTTAAGCCAAAGTTGTTCAACAGCGACAACGAATGAAAAAAAATTACGGGACCTACACCACCTCCTGAATAGTCAGGATCTTCAGTTTAACCATTAATGAAACCCAAATTGTGAATAGTAAGTAGTAAGGGATAAGTAACTCTTAAAACTTACATGGTTTACGGGACTATTTCCACCTCTCGTTCCCACCGCTGCAACTCTAGTGTAGCCAGTATCTACAGCTTGAACGCCAATAAAAACCCAACCAGTGAAGGTCAAGTTTATCCGGGGGGAAAGTTAAACCATGGTTGTAATGTATATTATTGAGAATATATAAATAAATACCGGAAAACGCAGTGTGGGACCTCCAAGGTGGACCGATGACATCATAAAGGTGGCAGGAAGGCGCTGGACGCAGACCGCTACGCCCGCTACCAATCGATCAACATGGAAATCATTGGGGGAGGCCTATGTTCAGCAGTGGACGTCCTACATTTGAAATGATGATGATGATGATGACATAAATATCACATATCACTCGCTTCGCATCACCGAAGCCAGTGGCCTAAAACCCCAATTTTCCTGCCCACCTTCCAAGAAACGCATCCCAAACACTGCCGGAACCGAACCCGCGAAACATAAAATCAACATTCCATATTTACGACTGGGATATGGGTTAACACATTCGCGCAACACGTTATTATAGCTTTACTTTTAAAATTAATTAATTTAACACATTGAGGTTAAATCTAAAACGACAAGCTTTCGTATTACAAATGAGTACATCAAAGAGTTTGTGTTTAGACATTTTTGTAGTTTAAACTTATTAGTTTGGCAATAAATTTTTCGAGGAACATTTTTATGAGTGTAATTATGTTATGTACAAGGCAGTACATCAAGCTTAACACTGTGACATTTATTTTAGTGGTAATAGTTACAATTTTACAAAAAAAGTAATGTAAAGTTGTGATGTCACTTTACCGCATAATACTGTCATTTGTGCTAGAATTTATTTCTAAACAACATTCATTTTGCGATAATACTAGCATTAATCATAACTAATTCTAACTTAATACTACTAATATTGATATGAAAATATTTTAGTGACAGAATATAACTTTTGCGACACACTAAAAATGGTTCATCTATAAATTTTTTTACAAAATTTTAGTACTTAATTAACTGTGTTTAAAAAAAACCTACCGATTTTTTCAATGTTTTTGAACGAAATTAAATAAACTTTTTTACATATTTTTTCTTGTAATCATTGACTAAACATCTTTAATGCCAATGCCCCTTGCATAGGGAAACTGGTACGTCAAAAATAAATACACGAACAAACGCAAAGCAAACAAACAGCTTTGCACTTAATTGCATAAGGCCGAGGGTCAGATTTCACAACAATCTTCAAACCAGAGTGACAGATAAAACGAGATATTTTTAGAATCCTCGTGAATCAACCTTAAGAAGTCAATTTCAAGGAAAAGATAATAAAGCTCTACTACTCAGAGTTCACTAACGGTAAGCAATATGAGGGAAGTACAGTCAACACACAGACTATTTACTGTTGCAAAATAACATCTATTGCAAGTACATGAGATGTCACAGGGTTAACTTTAATCGTAGTTCGTAGTTTCAGTTTTCGCACATGTATTGACTTTTGTTTTTTCTTGGGATAAGGCAAAGGCATAAAGTCTTGCAGCCGAGCAATGACATGTAAATCTTTTTCGAGCATTTAAATTTCGAATAAAACAAATAACAATCGACAAGGAGGCGCGCCGTCAAACCTTCTTATGGCGACCATTCCAAATAATTTTTATGTCATCCCAAATTGGATGCAGCCAATCAAAGATTTAATAAAATTGGCATTTCTCAACACCTCAGTGCCCAGATTAAGCCCGCTGCCCATATCGGATTAAGGGCAAGCGTTCATACAGATTGCGTTGATATTTTGGTTTTATTTCACATTGGCCGAAAAAAGTTCATTTACATAAGCACCTGCATGGTCAGAGAAATAAAAATCAACTCACTTTTTCCGTGAAAATAGCAAGTTTGGTTTTAATTTTCCACAACACCGCAAATAACAAAATGTAGAGTTGAGAGCCGAACTTTAGTATTTAGCTCTACTATAGTAATAACTAAGTAAACTAATTCTTATTCCATCCAGCTCTTAAAAACTCCACTGATCGCAAGATTTGTAGCATTTTTCAAGCTCCTCAAATAACTTTACCGCCAAAGACTGCGAATGAATTCTGCACATCACTAAAAACTTCTTTCCGCATTTTGAATTCAAAAATCGAATGCCACAGAACGTGAGAAAGGTTCCAATGTCCCAATGTCTTGTTGTCGTTAAAAAACGGTAATGTGATTAAATGGGGGCAGACACGATGCGCGCCGGCGCTTAGTAATACAAACAGATCGCGTGAATCACCCTTAAGGGCTGCCAACATCACAAAACCACCTTGGGATCATTAAGAACTACCGAATAGTTAAAAATGGTGATGAGCGAGATGATTGTTGTGTCTGCAAAATATCATCGTCTTTTTTTACAGTTATAAATACATAACGTATTATGTCTGAAACAGTTTATAGTTGTACATCTTGCTGTTATACAGATTATGCTTATTCTGTGACACAGAGAACTAACATATAATAACATTACTCGTTTTATTTCATTTCATCACTTTTCTGGCAATATCAACTGTTTTATCTGTTATAAGAAAAATTTAATACATTGAATTACTTTTAAAATATTTTCTCTAAATAAGGTAATAAATAAATTAAATCCCGAAGCTAATTAATGAGCCATTTCCAAGAAACGGGAAAACGTGACATATTTAAATAAACGGTCCAATTAAGATATCGCGAGAATGAATTATGCCCTCCAAAAGTAGGAAGTTAATTATTAAATTTTAAAAGGAATGCTCTTTTATACTATTATGGTTCTTGACAGTTATTTGAGCAATAAAAATTTTTTTTAAGCAAATTACAAATCATAACCTAGTGAAAAATAGTAGTAGTAATATATTTTCAAGAAACAACGAATCTTTTTGAGGTCGCCGAAAAATACCGTTTTATCTTGTAAAAAAAATATTGTTTATGTAAAGTCTATTAAAATCTGCGCATAGAATAAAGCGTGCATCATTTATTTATTAAATTAATTATAGAAACAAAACTTTAGATTAAATCGAAAAGTTAAAAAAAGAGCACCGAATTCCCGCGAAGCCTTTTAACCCGGCCAAATTAAGAAGTTTTCCATTTGCAGGATGAGCAGGGGTGATGGATGGTCTTTCAACAAAACGGTCGCCGTTGTAACAAACAAACATACTCAGAAAGTCAGAGAAGTCTATGAATGTAATGAAGATAAAATTATCAAGCCTACCCCGAACTTTTCTTTATTTCAGTAGGACTAAATATTATTTAGACTCAACTATCGCTGTAAAAAAAATATCAAACATATTTTTTCGATGTCTAACTGGTACATACGTAGGTACCAACTTTAAAATACAAAGAAATATACGCCAATAGATACCTGTCGATAACGAATGTCACTTTGTCTATAGGCTCTATAATTTTCCAAAGCAAACCTACCGGTACTGCACCACCTGTGATTACGTCGTATGTGGATTTTTCCTGCTCGCTTCATTAGAAGCGCCATGTCAGTGCCAAGCGACGTTCCCCGAAACGTGATCGCATCGTTCTGGCAACTGCAGGTGAGAAAAAAATCGTCGAAATATATTTCCGACGATTGCGAATAAAGAAACGAAAACTGAACTGAGTCTAGTTATGAAAGTGGTTATAGGACAATCCATTGAGTCACTTCAAAATAAACTTCAGTCTGGATTTTTAAATATTTTTTTCCAAAAACTACAAAATGCACTTGACACGATGATATTGTTAAGTAACTCAGAGAAGGAACTGTTGTGACAATAAAGAAAAGTTAAAAGAGTTAATTAATAACATCAGTGCAGCAGTGGTTTAACTGAATAGAGAGCACCGGATACATTCTCCCAAACCTAACAATTAAGTGTGCTTTTTGCATACGTATAACATTATATGCCTTTGCCTGCAAGCTTTAATTAAAAAAAATAAAAAGATCATAAGAAAAGAAAGGCAAGGAAATAAAAACGCAAGTGGTGGTTACCGGTCTAATAGCGCAGGCGCGGCAAGAGAGCGTGACGTCTCGAACGCGACTCGATCGAATTTGAATCGAGAACGGTCGCACTGGCTGGCGATAATGAATTCATTTTAATTTTCAGCTAGTGCGATTATTCAACCAGTGTTCCTGAATAATTTCAGGAAAGTGTTTTTAATTCGAAGTTTAAACTTTTTTGAATCGGAAAAATAATTCAAAATTGGAATGCCAATTTTGAAATTTTATTCTTAAAGGGGGCATCTGTTGATACAAAAGAAAGATGCTTAGGTACTATCTTTATTAAACAAAACTCTGGTATATTTTTGTTATCAATTGATATTACATTATCAAATTAGGCTTAGTAATGATCTTAGTAGTCTAGACAGACAGATGATAGACTGTAACAACAAATGTTTCAGTAACGTTAGACAGTAAATTGCTCAAAAAAGAAACTAAACCGCTAAGATATCTAATTTAAAACCAATTACCGAACCATTCAAGTCCGTGTAAAAACAATTAACAATTATAAACAATTCATTAGTAACTAGTACTACGTGGTTGCTATCACTGAATCAATAAACCTTGTTATTGTTTTGCAAGCAGTTATCTAACAAGAATGTATTTACTACTGGCCTACTCATCGTTAATGTCTTGGCAAAACACCAATCAATATGAAAGAAACAAGCTACGTGATGAAACGCATGCGGTATTTTTTCATCAAAGGATTCTGATGGAATTTAATATTGCTACGTTTAATTTGAAGTAATAAAAAGTTTAGAGATTGATGCTCTTGACTCCAGCAATTTCTCTAACAGAAGTCAGAAATCCAGGCTGTAAGTAGGGCACCGTTGATATTCCAGGTAAAGCAGACAGATGATATTTTATTGGTTACGCGGATTCAACAAGAGCAAGACTCTTGTGGGACCGACGACATCTTAAAGGTAGCAGGAAGGCGCTGGATGCAGGCCGCTACTAATCAGGCAACATGGAAAGCATTGGGGGAGGCCTATGTTTAGCAGTGGACGTCCTATAGCTGAGACGATGATGTTGATGAAGACTCTTGGGACGTTCAAGATTGAATGTGCACTCAATACGTCTTGAATCAATTCTTCAGTTTGAGTCAAGCTTTGAGCGTCATTTCAGATGACTCTATGTATCTTAGTCATAAATTCTGTCCTGTGATTAGTCCAAATGTTACTTCAACCAATCCAAATCCTCAATCTATGTATGCTTGAGATTGGATTGAATTTCCTACTCACTGATTAACCACGAAATCTCAGAAACTGTAACACCTACAAACTTGAAATTTGACAGATGTTCCTTATAGGGTGTAGACATCCGTTAAGAATGGATTTTACTAAACTCCACCCCTAAGGGGGTAAAACGGTGTCCACGCGTACAAAGTCGCGGGCGATCGCTAGTGTTTAATAATGAAGTCGATTAAAAACTGTATAATTAGTCTAGGTACACACTATTACAGACTGTAAATACAGCCGTAATAAGCCAATTATTTCGCGAAATCATCCATGGCAGTTCAATCCATAGAGATTAATGTTAATGACGTGCAGCGGACATGTTTGAATGGCATGCAAAGCAGCGGCGTTATGCTAACAGGCTATGCCGATGTAATGAGCTGTGTTCAGTATCCATCCTGATTGCTTTGGGTGATATATTTATGGATTTGGGATTACGTTGAAATCGCATTGTCCCTTTATTAAGGCTGGGTTGCACCATCTTACTCTGACTTTGACAAACGTCAAAAATCTATCAAACTCCATACAAAATGCACCGGTTATTGTCATAGTTACCGTTAGTTAGGTGGTGCAACTCGGCCTAAGTCTCCCCTCTCTAACTCTCGTTTGTTTTAGCCAAATGACGTCACAGCTGGACAAAGCCCTCCCCCAAAGATATCTACAACGACCGGTCGCACTCTCTCTTTATTTAGGCTTGATAGTTTACACGTTGGTCTAGTTACTTCTTCTTTTTTGCAACTGAAGAATTAACTCAATTCATACCAATTGCATAGAGAGCAATAAGTTATGTGGAGACCTTGCTAGAGCTTTTTGAGACAGCACGCGAGTGAGAGAGTCGTTCGCATAGTGCCCCCAACAGCCTTTTTCAGCGGGTAGCTCTCTGCAGGAAACCTTTAGTTGACCTCCCATGCCAAAAAATTAAGGCTAACCGTAAATAATATTATAAATGCGAAAGTAACTCTGTCTGTCTCTCTTTCACGCCAAAACCACTGAACCGATTTTGATAAAATTTGGATAGAGATAATTTGAGGACATAGGATAGTTTTTATCCCGGTTTTTGAAACAGGGACGCGCGCGATAAAGTTTTTCTGTGACAGACAAAATTCCACGCGGGCGAAGCCGCGGGCGGAAAGCCAGTTTTTAATATAATAAGAAAGTAAACGGGCTAGGGGCTGTAATCATAATATAACAGAACTCCTCATCCTTGCATTCCAATTCCGAACCTATTTGAGTTTGGAACTCCCGCGAGCATCCCCAATTTCCCAATCGCTCGAAACAATCACACATCGACAATTATCGAGCAAACAATTACAGTCAGTTTAAGCCGGCTGCACACGATACCTACAAAATAGTGTCGGCAATTACTTTGTTAAAAACCTTAGATTAATAAAACCTAGATGGATAGTCTTCATACAAACGCTTCGTCAAGAGTGAGGCAAAAATCTTATGTCATTAGTGTCAATTTTGTTGGGGAGTGTAGACAGTGAAGGCGATTTTCCCGAAAGTAGGGAAATTTTTAATACGTTTTTAATTATTTTATAATTAACAAAAACAAAACGCATCATGTACTTACTTATTTATTGAATTCAAAGTACCTACCTAATAACAATAAGATAAATCGACTTAAAAGTCTCGATTTCATAAAAAAGGAAGTGTATTTGTACGGCGAACAATTGGGAAATAAATTTTCTTGTTACTGGTATCATTCCCGTATTTAATTTTTGAAAGCCAAATTCAAGCAAAATACGCGTCGAATTGTAGTACTTACTTATGAAATGTAACACTGGTCACTTTCTTTCGTTTTTCTGATGTATTTTAGACACCCTTTCACAGCACAAACCGTTTTAATTAATTAAAATTCGTCGGACGTGTTTACCATTTTTTCACTTTGACAGTTCATGTGACGTTTACGGGTAAGCCGTGCCGGCTCCCTAAAAACTGCCTCACCTTTCTTGCACTGACTATCTATCTAGGCTTTATTAATCTAAGTTAAAAACTATCTAGATCCACACGGTCTTCGATCAACAGTACCAGCCAGATATCGAGTCCGCGCAAAAATTACGTCTCCGGAAATAAGAGCGCACTTGAGAAGTGATTTCTTTTACTGTAATGAATCTCTTTTTTCATCTGGCATCAATTTAATTTCATATTTTGTAGTCTTTAAAATTCCCATTTTCATCCCGCGAACTATGAGTTGGCGTTATTTAAATAAGAATACCTCTCAAGTGCGCTGTTATTTCGCGAGACGTAATTTTTGCCAACCAATATCTGAGGTGGGATTGTGTAAAGCAATCGTAATCATTTGACAGTTCATAACGTACGATAAAGTCAGTTAAACAAAGCGTTTGACAGAATAATTGGTTGTAATAACTGGTTGGTATTGTTAATCGAAGTACACGGTGGTTTCAGGAGTATTGGGACCAACGTTTGTACCAACGTGTGGCGCCGGCCTTAAAGCACACTGGCGAATTGCCGCGGTACGGAACACGTGTCGCCCACAAGTGGGTCAATACATTATTTATAGGCCTCACACGTCATCGCCACGTAATACGTCGGCCGGACAGGTCGTGATCTTTCCCAGTGACGTGGAAGAGTTAAAACGAGAGTTTAAGCGAGAAAAAGAGGTTAAAGTTCGTAAAACCCTTAAATCCTCTTTTCTAATTTTATTTTTTAGTCCGGTAAGCGCTGACACTGCTAAACAATGAATGAAACTCGTCACTATTGAAGTTAGGAAATGTGCAGTCCACGCCGAAAACTGCCGTAGCGATCGTCATTTTGCTTACAAACGCTTCCAAGCGCTTTTTCCCGCCAAACACACCCATTGTCTCGTCCATCCGTTCCATAACGTTTTTTAAATTAAATTCACATGCACAATCACTTCTAAAATATAAAGAAGGCTATATATATAAGTCTACTAAAACTCCCTCAGTTCTATTTATTTGTAACATCAAGAAGAAAGAAATAAATGCAAGAATCATACACAAGACCGCGTCTGAAGTCTGGACTGAAGAATCCATTAGTTCTCATAAATAAAACCTACAACATTATACAGTATTAGAAATTGGAAATTTGATCGAATCGAAAGTGAAGTGTTTACAATTCAAACAGCTGTATTGCTGCAGAATTATTTTTGTAAATATATTCCTAGTATTCGCTACCACAACTAGTAACTTCTGTCCAAAATTTGTTACAATACCTACATCATCATCAGTTCATTAAGTCTTTACTGCAGGAGCACGACCCTCTCTAATTCACAAGAACCAAATTGGGGATTTGGCCTGTATGTACTCCCCACGCTGGCCAGACGGGCTGGGGAGGCCTACATCTTAATACAAAACGGTCCCCACACACTGATTTAACTAGCTACTGATCTAGGAAGAGAAACAAAACAACGAAATAATTTGCAACTTCATTCACAACTTCAGTTTGTTGATTACTTTAGCTGTCTCAAACAAAAAGATCTTCAAAACAAAAGAAATTTAGAACCAAAACTGCAACAACAACAATGCAAACTATGTTTCAGCCAAACAGACAATACAGCACGTTATACTTACACATTTTTGTTGAAAAATCGCACTTATTACCATAAAATAAAATACTCTAAAGCTGCTTTATCCTAAGTCCGTAGACAAGACAAGATAGATCATTCTGGAACTAACAAAGTCGTTATGAATAAAACTAGTGTTCCATCCACGCCTTCTAATTACGTTTACATACAAAGCGGCTATTTATTATAATGTGTCTTGCTTGAGTCAGCCTTCTCTCCTAGTCTTTAATTTTACTCGTAGTATAATTTCTAAATTGTAATAATGCGAAAAAGATTTTGATTTAAATTTAAGTACCTAAAACAGTACCTTCTTATACCCAAGATAGCATAAGACATAGGACTCTTCATTTTGTGACACCTACATAACATGCTTCAGTATTTACCTTGATGTGCTGTCTTTAACTCTTTAGTACCTATCACAGACGAACACAGGGGATATCTTAAGGACAATAAAACCCTAAATCAAGAATTAGGTAACTCACAAGAAATTGGAGCAGACCCAAAAGATATAAACAAGGATTATTTAACAAAAGCGTAAATCACAGTTCTTTATGATTATAGGTGTACCAGAATCTCATGGCAAATAGGGAAAATAAACTTTGTTGAGAGCAATACTGGGGAAATTGGAATAAACGATCTTGATACTGTTTAATTTTTTACTTTTATGACTTTAATATTAATGAACATGAAGTACGAATATAGGTACATTTTAGGTAGGTATGTGATACCGTGTATGAAGAATGTTGTTATACATCGGGTTTTTAACATAGGAAAATGTATTGAAAAATAAATAAATCGTATATTACTTTAAGTAACTAATTTTATTATGCATCGTATTTTTAACTTATCACTTCATTCAGAACTAGAAAACGATTCTAAGAACTCCACTCGCATTTCTTGTTCTTCAATAGATGATCAAGATAAAGAGGTAGGTATTGTAAATAAATTTCTCTTGCAGCATTTCAATGCAGAAGTTTCCTGATGTTAAAAACACTATATTTCTCTGAATGGGATTAAAATGTATACCAAAACTAAAAAGAAGGTGAAGTTTTTTTTTAAATCGATCAAGAAATGTCTGGAAAATTAATTATTTAAATTACCTACATATTTTCGCGTGGAATTGAAACAGGCAGTGCCGTTTTTTTTTATAAAAGGCCAGGTCTGGGATATTTAAAAAAAGAGTTACAAAATTTTACTAAGAAAGAATCTTGAGTGACCCCAGCTGAAAAATTAAAAACTGCTAGATTTAAAAAAATATGGATCTGTCAACAGCACTGGATCAGGGGTGATTTACTGTTTGTACTCCGAATGACTGTCGTGAATACACCGATCAAAATGGCGCGAATAGTTATGCGCAACTTTAGGGCCCTGTAACTTCTTTATTTGTAGAGATATTTTCATGATTCTTTTACAATTATAAGTTTTATAGCCTGACCAGGAACATAAAAACCCTCGCCATGTTGCGGAAAACTAATGGTACTAATTTCTTTTAATGGCAACAGTAACTGAAAACTTCATTGACATGTCACCTTGCATGTCAGTCTATTGCTGTCAAAGTGTAAACAAACTTTATTTTAAATGTGCGCAATTGGTTTTATGAATTAAATTGCTAAAATATTTTTATAGTCGTGAAAGAAAAGTGGTTCACAATGTGTTAAAGTATTTGTCGAAGAGAAATACTAAGGGTTCGGACAATATTTTCATTGAATAATGTTTCCGACAAAGGTTGTCAAATTGAGTGACATGTTTATCGTATAGTACAGTCCACTATGAAAATTAGCTGTGGTTTGTTTCAACTACCTATTTTAAAATTTTTTGTCACTTTCTAACTGTTGAATTTTATGGGATTGGGAAAGAAGTACCGAGTTTGAAACGTTCATGAGCAGACATTGCAGTTGAATATTCAAGTTCTGAATTTGATTATTGATGAATAATAAAATAAATTCTACTAGCTCGATTGATGATTTCATTTAATTTATTTAAATCAGGTTACCTATAATAATATTTTTTCGTTAATTTATGAAAATATCAAATTAGCCCGTAATCCTGAATCCTGATACATAAAGTTAGCCTATTAATTTAACACAGGTACGACTGTACTCAGTGTTGCACTATCAAATGCAATTGACGCGCCTCTATGCCAGGGTTTTTATGTTCCTGGTCAGGCTATACTTATATTTATTTCAAGTTTATTTAAAAGAAAAAAAATGGAAACTTCTCCATTATTCAATCTTGCTTGATGAAATCTTTTTCAATTTTCTTTACCTGGTCATAACATTTTGACCATTCCTCTGCACCAATTATTGAGATATACCTGAAAACCCCGATAAAGCAGCTAAGTAAGAATAATATAAAACATAACCCTCCTTCTGACTCAGTTGGGTAATAAACTAAATGTATCAAAACATTTCAGTCCAACTTACTGTCAACTCGACGACGCGCTTTAGAATCAAAGATTGACTTTGAATTATGCCTTATTTTACAATTCACATTGAAAACAATATGACTTGCTTGAGCTTTTTCGACTTTTTCACAAAAATAACAAATAGTCAAGAAGAGATTACAAAATTTTTGCAGCGGCTGACAGATTTCATAATTTTCTTTGACAGGTGACAATTAAACCATAGACAATTGCCATATGAAAAACACACTTTTCCAATATTTTTGTTTGCCATGAGATTCTGGTACACCTATACTCTAATTGCTCGCGTGTCATAGACAACGGAGTTTTTGTGGTTTGTTTATGGTTGTTGTAAAAGTGACACGATGCAGTAAAATTCGATCCATTTGCAGTCATATTTAGGAGTAGCTCGGACATAAATCAGTAAGCAGCTAGTAATTTTAGATCATAAAATCATAATGTTTAAATCGATCTAGGTATTGATATTGATCCACCTAATCTCAAACTAAGGCTAAGCAATGAACTAAAAGTGGTGGTATGGCATAGTTAGACCAATCCCCATGAGACCCGATAAAATTCTCATGTACATCACTAATATTTGCTGCAGAATTCGAACCACAAGTTTGAAGCCTCACACTCCGGTCATCTTCCTCCAATTTCTAAGTTGTAACATGACGTTATTTTCAATGCCAACGCCAAGCCACGCCCATTCGATTATGTGAATGACACAAAAATCAAAACAAATCGAGGTTTACACACCTCTCGGCGATGTCCCGCGAAAAGCATTGTTTTTGTTGGTTACATCATTTTCGTTGACAACAGGCCAACTGTCGTGCGCGAAAATTACAAACAATTTGTGAAGACCGATGAATGGTCATGAATTCAGCCACAACACTAATTAGTACTTAGTACAGTAGGTCTAGAGAGGCCTTAGTAACCAACATTCAGATAATGGGCAGTCCACTATGCTGTTGTTGCGGACCGACGACCTCATAAAGGTAGCAGGAAGGTGCTGGATGCAGGCCGGTACCAACCGGTCAATATGGGCATCATTGGAGGAGGCTTAAGTTCAGTGGCCATCTTATTGCTGATATGATTATGATGATGACTGATGTTATACGTTGGGTCTCAGGTTTTTTTTTTATTCAGCTACTGCCATCTACCTTCTTAAGGGTCTTGATTCTTCTCAAATCACTATGACCATTCTGTCACATTTTACAGTTGGAGAAATACACCTACCAAACCTATCATCAGTAGGTGATATTTCGCAAGCCTAGAAAAGTATAGTAATGACAATAGCAAACCTTATCTTTGACTACTGCCATAGATGTCAGCCACTACGGTTCACGTTACAATGATTAAAATCAGCAGTTATCAGTAAGATCACCTCTGTCAAGGAAAGACAGGCGTCACGACTAGCTGACGACATGATAAATCAATAAATCATAGTATCGTTTTGGGAGATAGTGCGTAACTTATAGGGTTCCTCAAAAAATTAATGATATTTTGATGATACGAAGAGATTTTAAATTGAAACTCAAATATTTTCTGAACGCCGAAGTAAAAATCAATAAACAAGTTTCCCTCTTTGCAGAAGTAATCACAGTTCCACACACAGGGCATCACGTTCGTAACATCTGGTCCACACGATATATTTGAATGCAAACTTTCTGTTCACTCTAGCGTGCGAACATAATTGAGTCAACAAACAAAAACTATGCGAAAGCCGAAAATATCGGTGAACAACTAGAGGCAACAATTTAACGAATGAGTGCCGAATTCGGTTTTCGGAGAAATTCCGTTGGGTTTTGCGAATGTCACTTTTGACTTTCCACCTTGACTTTGAGGTAACCCTTGATCTAAAGTTGGTGTTACTTACGTACATGGTTACTTAAATGTACAAATAAGCTCACAGTTGGTAAGTCAAAGTCAAAATTTCTTGAACTCGGAGTAAATGAGATACAGTAAATGAAACTACATGAAATATACAGTAAATGAGAACTCTAAAAGCGAGAATATCAAAAAAAGTATTAATTTGCTATTGGATTGCAATTACAAATCAGTGTCCCTTAATAATTATGTCAGTCTGTAAAACGCCTAATCCCAGCGACCATAGTCATGATTTAAAGATAAAGAAATTTAAAGTGGACCACACTTCAGCATTTTTCATTGAGTGATAAATTAAAGCAGTCAGTATTGTTACGAAAGACGTTACACAATACTCCAAAACTAGATCAGTGTGAATCCTTTACACATTCTTTGATTTTAGTTACGCGAGTAAATATAGAACGCTTGTGTATACTGTGAATCAATTTATCGCCCCAACTTCGCGGTCAAAGACACAGTCCAATACTTTAATAGACCATTTGGAGTTATTATTAAACCAAACTATTTGTGTACCAGCATAAGTCCTTGTAACGATCTGGTCTTTTGAGTCCTACTTCTTGGCGATAAAGTTCCAAATTATGGGGACGTGAAATTTGAGGTTATTTACGATCAAGAAATTGTACAACATTTTAGACCTTAAGATGACGGTGGTAAGGCAGTTGAAGAGGCCGTTGTTGCAACAAACGCTGCGTTCGCGCATGACGTCAATGCAGTGAGTGCATCCGCTTGGATTCGAGTTGCACTTAACGACTAAACAACATTAAGGAGGTTGTAAAACGTGTAGTTGAAACTTGTTGGTTTGCATGCGATTTTCAACGACGAAGTATTGTAAAAATGATATTAGTTCTATAACAAACATGTGAAAAAATTACGATTATTTAATATACCCAGGATTCGTACCTAAATCTCATTGGCATAATAATATCTTACTATAAATTCTACCAGAGTCTGAAGATAAACATGAATCTACACATAGAAATAGATTTAAATCTGCGATTAAATTAACTGTAGTCGATAATTTGGTATTAAAACAAAAATGTATAGGATTTTAAACAAAATCATTAAAATAAAGACCAGTTTTCTCAGAAGAGAAGGCACAAAGGGGATGAATACACTGCGATCAAGAATGGTCGAATTTCTTAGGATTCTTATTTCAGTATAACCTGTTATTAAGAGGAAAATTATTATGCCAATATTTTATGCAACCATAAAGCAATTAAATGATTACTGGAACAAATAATTAAAACACAGAATTTAATTAACTACCTAGTGTTTATGGGATTTACCTAATCTCTTTGGGATTTTAGATTTCTTGTCTTCATCCTTCCTTATTACTTGCTGTCCCTGCAAACTTATCCTCTTTACCATTATTTCTTGAAATTATAAACAGTTTCATATAGTTCTAGCTATTGACTGGTTTTTAATCAATATTAATTTCGCTAGTTCTAGGTAATAATGCTTTGTTAGTTAATCAATGTTCATTTCGCTTCGATGAAAGAAAGAATCAGTGTTTAAAACTGTAATATGACTAACATTATCCCCTGTAATATTACGAGTACTTTAAACAGTGTTTGAACTAAAACTGAAGCACTATTAATCTCCTGTATCAGGTATCCATAATTCCGCACAAGTTTAAAGTTAAACAACAGTTTAACTGGAAGTTCAACACGTTCAAACTCACCTATATTACCAAGTTTCTAGTGAACTCCGCAAACGCTTCCCAGTGTATATTTATACCTGAATCATATACGACTCACGCACCTTTTGATGTAACATAGATTGATTCACGGACTATTCTGCTGAGTATCTTCAGCAGTTATGGTCGAATAATGGTTCTGAAATAGCCTAAAATAGCACAAAGATGTAAAACGCGAATGGATAAGCTCTCTTTTGTAAAAGCTGTAAATTCGCAAATCAAGACCATGGACGCCAAATTGATGAATTACTTGAAATTGATCAATTTTGATGCCAAATCAAATCAAATAATTTATTTTCCATTATTTTTAGTTTACTGTGAAAATTGTTATAAATTATCGTCAAATATTTCTTCCAGTCTTCTAATGCGCCTTAATTTCATAATTTAATAACGTAAACCTTAAAAAATTATGACATCAATTGTCTACAATTTTCACCTACCGTTTATCCTCTCTCTAAGTCTGGAAGAGATAGCTTCCTAGCGATAAGACCGCCTAAATTGTCCCACTTACCGAAAATGAGGTCAAAGTCAAATTCAGTTTCAAATGAAATTAAAACTAACAAAATCATAGACGTCATTTCGGAACAAACTACTATCATTTCACGGCTGTCGATTTAAGACGGCGCGGGCATCATACTAATCATTGCATCTTATGTACTAGGTATTAGGGGCTATTTTACAACAAAAATGAGTCTTATGAGCTGTCGATTATACCAATTACTAGTTATAAGTACACTTTCTAGATGCAAGATTGACGACCACTAAGATGGAATCTTGTGCGTAACTGCGTACTTACTAAATGAGTACGCGTCGCATTGCTCTTGATGTTCAGGACCGTGGATTATGGCATTAGACTCATTGATATTATCTGGGTCACTAATACTCTATTGAAAGAAAGAAAGAATGACACCTTTTCACGATCTAACTACCTGGCCAATAGTTTTTGTAAATCAGAGAAATTCATAAGTCTATCTCAAACTCTCTCAGTTAATTCTATTTTATATACTCATATCTCTTCATTGATAAATAAATATATTATTCAAATCCAAACTAGTACACATATGGGCCCTTTTTAGGGCACTTACTACACGTCCCGAATAAAGCTTACCCTAACGTGCATAAATACTCGTACTATAGCCATAATTAAAATGCCATGGCAGTAATATTTAAAAAACCTCAATAGGTACCTAAGTATGTTGCTAGTGAGCTCCATACATTATGTCAGTTTAGAGATCCCTTGTTACTGCTTTTCAAGTGAATTAGATGTCCTAATGGCCTGAAACGCCTAAATGGTCAAACCCAGTCGACACGAAACCGAAACGAGAATTAAGCTGAACACACTAGACCGTTTTAGACGGTGTTCCCCGAACTATGTTACGCGCCCCTCAAAATACTGCTAAGTGGAAGAGGTGAGCTTCCTCAAGCGCCCTCTTTGCCATCCTATAAATATGAAGCTGAAACACGTAAGCTTCAGTCGTGCAGGAACGCCCGGGAAGACAACCGTGCCAATTCCGAACGCTACAGAGTGACAACGTGTTACGATACGCTACGCGATCTTTGATTTGTAATTTGTGACTTGTGTTGTGCAGTGCAAGATTCAATAATGTTGGACCGGTCCATCCTTGGTGGCAGTTGGGAGAGCGTGGTAGGTTCCTTTTTTAAATTTCAAATTTAAACTTTTTTTATAGTTTGTATAAATGGCCAGTGCTAGAAGTTAAAATTTTAAATTAACTCATTAGGTAATCAAAAACAAGGGCCATTGTTCGCTCCAAACATAAATAATACGAGCAACTACATAATTAAAATACAGATTAAGAAAATAGGCGTGAGAAACGTCATAAACAAGCCGATCCCACCCATTTAATATGGTCACAGTGTTACGCAAAGTGCATGGCCAGTAATACGCTTAAAAGGCAAGTGACTTGTCTATGGTCGCTGTCATTGAACTGTGGCGCGTGCGTGCTGTTTGAATATGGAACGTTCTTTTTGTGGTAAAGCTCTTGACATTGCGTTCCGATTCACGGTTAAGACTTACATGTAATACCTTCCTTATAAGAAGTCGTAGGAGAATTTTATTTCGTAACCGACTGAGAGTCACGATAGTTAATAACTAAGCTAAGCCTGCTTTAATGCGGCTAATCAAAAGGTCACTAGACAGATATTGTGAAAGAGGTTCTAATTGCAACCTTGAATCAGCATAATGCATTTTTTCTGCAGATCATTATTAAAAACTATTGATTCAATAAAATGTTAAAATCCTGATTTAAAAATTTAACTTCGAATATTGTATTTGGTTAAGAAAAAAAATTAGAAAGTGTCAGCTTATCTTTTAAAAAAACTAATCGTCACAAGCCGATAATGGTATATCGATTTGATGATTTACCGGTTTCACAACTTGTCATATTCGCGTACCGGTTTGACGCGATGTCGTACTTTCACCACATAATGACAGGCGTATAAAGGGATTACAGATTTCAAATTGGTTTATTTAGTGTTGCTTAATGTAGATTTAAATTGCTTTTAAACATTTTCAAAGAATGGAGGTTACTTCCTTTAAAAAATCTATTAAAATTTTTACTCGTCTTATGCCCAAAATGATATTTACTGTTAAAAGGTTATTTACAGTTACATGCATTAACTAAACAAAAGCTTTTGCTGTTTATATCGACAAAGAACTGCTTTGAATCTATGTAAATTTCAATCACTGCTTCTATGTTTAAATTACGAAAAAAATGTTCGATCAATGGCGTCAATTCTTTCCGTACCCGTTGCTAACCGATTCATTTTAGTTCCAAACCGTCAAAAAAGGTTTCATGCCCTTTTTGTTCGAAAATTCGAAATTTAAACTGTTCAAAACTTTTTGGAGTGCGTTAAAAAGTCAAGAGATGAGGTAACCAAGTTCACGACACGTCCGATGTTGCAACAGGCGTCTGTCATTCCGGTTTATTTCGAAAGCCGACTCCGACCGGTATCTGATAAAGACAAATGACGTATTAAAACCGAAACAGATTATAAACGGTACAGCTTTAGATGGATTATTCGATTTTAAAGAGCTGTTATAATTTCTATTTAGAACTAGTAGTGTTGTCTTTTAAAAAACATAAATCATCAGTAATTTTTTAACTTCATTTTTTGTTTCCGCATGATCATTAAATAGTAGAAATGACAAATATTTACAAATAGCATGAATCAAAAACATAATTCACAGACTGCTTTCTCTACAGTGATGAATGCCACCCTTCCCTGCTATTTACAATGTCGTCAAAAGAAAAAATTTGACATTTATATTGTAAATGCTCACATTAACATCAATTTGTCAAGTTGCGAAATTGTGTCTTTTAAATCGTACCTTATTCATCACCGTTTGTACGGTGTGTGAGATTCACGATGTTTTATATTAAAACACATAATTTGATATGTTTACGGTGTTGAGGTATTACGAATGTGGGTCAGTGTTTTTAAAACAGGAGTTACCGTCTTTTATTGTGATGCTGTCAGCTGTTATTAAAGTGACATAACATTTACCCCAAAATAACATAGTAGCAACATCGCGTACTTTATTGAATTCTTAATTAAATTTTAACTTAAAATTTCATCATAATTGAACTTTAGAACAACACGTCACAGTTCATTACCCGAAAAAAAATATAGCGATGTGCAATACATTAAAAAAAAAGATTACTCATTGAGAAAAAACTGAGAAGTTAGGAAAAAATTCGCGTGGGATAATGTGAGTCACCACAAAGGTCGCGTTCACTAACCATACGTAGAGTTTATAAATAAACGGTTTTTAATTGTCACAGATTTCCAATCGGTTATCAACCTCCGGACCGAATGTCACATCCCTAAATAGGACGCTATATTTGAATTGGGTATAGACAATCGATTGACAGCTGATATAAATAAACACGTTATTTATTTATTTAACCTCACTGACTTTTATAGAGCTCTTTTACGCTCCAAAGTCAACCCTTCTAGTACTTTCTTTTGTAAAATAAAATTTCCTGTGTGAAGGGAAACTTCTAGTCTAACCATTATAATTAATTACTTCGGAACTGAGCAGGACGTGTGGACTAATGCCATAGCTGTAAATTCATTTTAAAAAGTGTGCCACAGTAACTGTGTGACTGAGTACCTAAGTAATATTTTTTGCGCGGGTCTCGCACATTATGAGCTAACGGTAAACTAAGCAATATAATCGAAAATAAACTTTGCCTCAATGACAGACAGTTCTCTTAAAAAGCTAGGTAAAAATCAATATCATAATTAATGTTGGCATTTCTGACCTTACCCCATCTGTAGGTCGCGGTATACTTTCAGCACGAAAACTATCGTTAAACCGTAATAGAATTGCATTGAGTCTTCTAGGTATTGTCCGAAATAGCCGCGACAAATTTAACCGTTGTTATCACCTTCATTCTATAATAACGTCCAGGAGTAACGCAAAGTATGCATAGAGACAGAAATACTATACGCATCTTAGTGTTACAACATGGTGTAGGGTTGCCATGGTTGACTTTTTACGGACTTGTAAGGCCAAATATTGTCTTGTCCGGCCTGTCCGGCTTTTGTTAGGCTTTTTATGTGGCTGGCGCGTGGCGTGCCAATCGAAAGTCGAGAGAGAATTCGAAGATGATAGTTCTCACTAATCGCACCCCCTGTTAAAAACCACTAGCTATTAAAAAAGGTATGTCCGGTTTTAATAGTAAAATGTCTGACCAAATGAAGCACAGAGTCCGGCTTTTGTTTTTGGACCTGGCAACCCTAACATGGTGGTCTGAAATAGGACACGGAGCGGGCGCATCGTGAGAATAGTATGGACTCACCAAGACCAACCGGCAAAGTAAATTACCTGAAAAAAAAGCACAAGGTTAGCAATGTTTTGCAGATTCAAATTCACAATTTTAATTAGACCGTGTTAACTAAGTCTATTTCGGATGACCCATTTTTGTCGACCCGAATTCGCAGTGCGCTTTTTTAACGCGAACACATTAAAAAATAACGTTACACAATCGAGCTGTCAAAACAAACTAACAGATTCGCCGTGTCACTGAAATATTCTTTCCAAGGTGTAACAGTTTGGGTTTCAAGAATTCAAGTGAAGATTTATTATTAGTTTTGTTTTAAAAATAGAAACGCTTTGGAGTTAGAATATTTTTAGAATGGGTTTAATTTAGAAAAAAACATACAGCCAAGGTAATTAATGCTGACAACTGACAAGCATTTAAGTCTCATCTCAATGTACGCTTACTTCATTTTATTTAAAAAAAAAAGGTTTTACTTAATCTTACAAATAACAAGATAAGAATTTAAGTTTTATATTTTCGAACGAAACGACAGAGAAGAATTAAATAATTTACTAAATAGGTAATATCCATAGAGTTCTAACGTTTGACGCGCCACACCATGTTCTAATGAATTCCAATAATAAACGCACTATTTCTGTGTGACCTATTATCTGACCAGTGCTGGACTGGCATTGTGGAATTTTAAGAAAAACATAAAAATATTGCACAATATGAGCGAGCTGTAACGATATAACCGTTGCGCAAGACGAAAGTCGTTAAACCCAAGAGCTTTTGGTACTTCAAAAAGATTTATAAACAAAACACCTCCCTTTTCAAAAGATGGAATATATAAATTACGTATAATCCGGCCCTTATCTCTGACTTGTTTATGATACGCTCATTATCAGGAGTGCATAAATTTTGTATCAGATAATACGTGAGAACTTTTAGAAATTAAAACTCGAGTGCGCATATAAAATGCTCAAAGAGAATTAATTGGCCCGGACGCTCGCCGATGGTAAAGAAAATAAACACGACAGATACAAACAAGATTATTAAACGGCAGAACTCTAATTTTCCGAGAAAACCTTGATCAAAAAAGTACAGTTAACTATTATTCTTATTCTACATAAACTTCCTTGACAGTTCACGGTTATACTCGTAACTACCAGTCTTGCCCTGCCAAGTAGTGGAACATATGGCCGCCTCGACAGGTGGCGTCAGACATCTGGGCACCACGAAGGGCTCGGATGACGAACTAGAGAGGGACGGCTGCTAATGCACCCTGTGACAGAAAGGGACAGCCGTCAGCCCTGCCACAAAGCCGCGAACTATTTATAATAGATTTACAGCCACTTAAAATAATCTGGGATATCTCAATGTTTACGAAATCTTTGATGCTGATCGTTTGTTCTCTCGTTCCAGGTGTCGAGAGACGACTACGAGATCGACTACAGCCCGAGTCCTAGAGGGTCTCCTTTGAAGGACACCTCCAACATCCAAGATGAGCAGTTCTGCATCAGCCGCCACAACCCTAACAAGACGTTCCGTAGGGAATCCGTCATCGCTTCATGGAAAAGTCTGAAGAAGGAGCGTGAGCAGGCTTTGGGGAAGAGGATAATCTACGTCGATGCTGACAATTATCAGGATTACTACGGCAGGAATAAGGTGAAGAGGTGCAAGAGCGAAAGGACACCCGGTGTGACCGTGAAGGTTCCCAAGAAGGTCAAAAGGACGTACTCTGTGTTGTACAGATATGACCCCAATGAGGAGAAGGTCGTTAAGGAGTATAAGTACCAGTTGCCGAAGGATTCTGAGCCATCTGAGGTGTCTGAGAACGTGTTCTACAGCCCTCCACTGCAGAAGTCTTATTCGGAGCCCTTCCTGAGGGCCGAAACGACCCCCAAGAAGAAGGTCAAGCGGTCCTTCACAACCCTCCTCAACATCAAGACGAAATTCCTCAACATCTTTTCGTCGAAAAGTTAAGATTACAATTTAGATTTAAGTATATAATTTGCTCAAGCTAGTGCATTTTTGGCGTCGTTTACATTTGATAGAATCAATTCGCCTCAAGTCTAGTCAAAATTTTACTAATTGGACGTAAAATTTCAAAACAAGGTATTGTAGATTCCAAACAATACCATTGCTTAATTAATATGAACAAAAGATTTTGGATGTGTAAACGATCTTAATTAGGTATACAATTAAGTATAGCTTTATTAATCAATGTATAATCGTACCAAATGTATTTCATATCAATATTAGAGGTAATTAGGTTAATGACAAGCAATATTCGTTTTTTTATTTGTGATACTGTTGTGTGTTGTGATATTATGAGTTGTATAATAGTTTCGGAGTTGTATATCCAAATCTATACAATTTTAGATAACCACATATTATTAAGTTGTTCAAAACATGTATTAGTATATTTTGGGGTACAAAATGTTTCCTCATAAGTCATTATAATTGTTTATATTTTTGTATAAAATATGAATTAATTAATAATCTAAGTTTTGTAACGTTGGCATGCACCTACTGATTGGAAAAGCTACTAATTTTTTAATTAAAATTAATACGTTGTTTCCGTGAAATGCAATTCAGTAAAATTAGCAGATAATTTATGAAATAATGAATACGTGTCTTTATTCTTTTGAAATAATAAAAAGAATAAAAGACCTTGTTATTTTACACTTTAAAGTAAAGCAGCCAACCAATTTAGTATTATTACTCCACAAATAATAATTTATTGTATTTATTTTGTAATTAAATAAATATCAATGATTTCTTTTTTTAAAGTAATGGTATTAAAAGGGTTTTTATCATTTTCATTAATGATAACAAATCTGATTTCTAACACTTTAGTGGAGTATTAAGTACCTACCTACAGCCAATAGGTACTGTAACTGTACTTTATAGTAAATCGTACCTTATTATAGGTACAATTAATTTAATCATTAATATTTTTAATAAATGAAGTACATACAATGACCTTTTTAAATTAACATAATACGTGTTAACCACCACAATAGATTAATTTTTATTCAGTACATAATGTATGTTTAATTAAAACAATAAAACCTCTAGATTTCTGTCAGCTAGTGTACAATTTGTATTTAATTTTGTACGTGACATTGACGAATAATTATAATTTGTATTATGTATGTTAAAAATAAGACATTATGAGGGAACATAATTATGAACATTCTCATATTCATAGACTGTCATTCAAAACCTTTGTCGGTCATGTAAAAATGATATCAATTTCGCAGAGTAACATTATTTAACTGATAAATAATGTTATTGATTTTATACTACTACTAATAACTTGGATATACATTTTTATTGCCACTTTACTTCGGAAAGAAAAATGAAAATCATAATAATCACCTGATACAAATCTATTGTTTGTCAAAAAAGGTACTTTTTTTTTCTTTTAGTCAAAGATAAATGACTACAGCCAATATAATATATATTTAAAATAATTCACAAAATAAGCAAAGGAATAAACTAACCAAAGCTTTGATATTTAGATTGATAAACTTCAATCTACATTAATATAATTTACTGGTTTCATTCCTATTGTGTAAGATATTATAAAATTTGTAAGATATTTTTAAGTAAGTTTATATTTTACTATTACCTAAATTGTTAAGAAGATGAAGTAATACTGGAAAATAGCATAAATTATAAACTGTATTATGATACAACAGCTAGAAATAAATTAATATACGGTTTGACATAATAGAGTTTTATTATAAAACACTTATGTAATTACTGAAATTACTTGTTAATGTAAAGTTATAATTATAAAAATAACTCTTTCCTGTAAAATGTAAGACCGTTTTCACACCAAATATAAAGTGAAAAAGCGCCTATCAAGAGCCTAATTACAAATGAGAGACTTTAATGAATCGATATCAGAATACCCAGTGACCTCTACCTCTCGTCTTCCAAAGAAATTAATAGTGTTATAATTATAACAGTATTATAACAATAACAATAGCACCCCGCATCCATTGTTGATTGTGACATTTGATAACGTGATACGACACTATTGTGACGTATCATGCGGGAGAGATAATGGAGGGATCGAGGGTTTCATATTGGGGTCCCTTGATAAGATGAGAGCTTGTTTCAGTAAAAGACTAGGAATTTACTGTAAAGGACTATTGAAAAACTGTTTCTGTAAGACCTTTTGACGTATTCCACTTGAGCACCCGCCCAAATAGCACCTGCACGAATAGCACCTATCGATATTTTGGGCAGGTGCTCTTGCCTAACAAAATTAGCAGCTAGCACTAGGCTGCTGTTGTAGGTGCTCTAAGTGGAATAGGCCAGGTGCTATTCATAGTGCTATTTGGGTGGGTGCTCAAAGTGGAATACGTCGACCTTTTTTGTAGACGTGCTTTTATTTCTTACTTACAGTCTGCCCGCAGTAGTTTTGTCTGTCCAAAGGCTTTGTTCATTTGGTCCTTTTACCATCAGTCTGAGTTCTGTCTAAATCGGTTCAGCTGTTTTGTATATTCATAATAATCAATCAGGTCATTTAGTGTCCACTGCAAGAAGACGACCATCTCTAATTTCATCATCATCATTATTTCAGCCATATGACGTCCACTGCTGAACATAGGCCTCCCCCAATGATTTCCATTTGATCGATTGGTAGCGGCCTGCGTCCGGCGCCTTCTAATTTACCAGAAGCAAAAGGAAAGATTTGTCTTATACTCCCAAAGTCCCAATGTTGGTCAAACTTGTGTAGATTTGCCGGAATAAATAAATACAAAGAAAAACAACATGTTATTGTTGTAACAACTTTATTATCTTTAAAGAGCTGTTATTTTGACATTACGAGCACTTCAATTAAATTTATTGCTAATTTAATTTCATGATTGAAATACACAAAATGAATCTGCTGATTTCTAACAGGCAATCTGTATTGTAGATATAAAAAACCAAACAACAAATTGCCCTAAAACATCGAAGCGTGTAATACCCCCGTGTTACGAGGTGTGAAAACCATAATACGCACACATTAGAAGTAACTACATCGTTATCTTAAATTTCCTTACCCTAATATTATTAGGGATGACCGAATAAATGGATTATCGATCTTTAAAAAATGTCGACCTTAGACAATCGATTCGATATTTTCAGAATTTTGAAAGAATCATGAAATGTTTCCATTCTGCATCTAAACATCTAGTGAACTTGCGTTCCTGCCTCTATGTAGTAACATCAATTGAATATGAAAAAGATATTTTTTTCTAGTAAAATAACACAATTGAAATCTAAAAGTAACAAATATGTATAAAGGTAACTAAGTATTATGATTTATTACATTTTTCCCGAATGTCGAATTCGGGTAAGAGCGATCTTTATGATAAATGTCTGTCTTCGATAAATCTTTTGATTTATCATCGATTCCATTCCAAAATTGGGAGTCACTCGCCATCCCTAGTGATACAGTTACCGTTGCTAAGTGCAACACCGTTGTTGTTCCTGAATAAACAAAGGATTAACATGCAAACCCACATTGCGGCCCGAATATCGACAGGGCACGGCATGATAACGATATCCTGAACGACCCGCTTTGGGGTAGACAGACAACCCTAAAGTAAAAGCGTATTGGGGGTCTACTCAGCAAGATTTCGATATCGACTCTACCTGTCTCTTTCACAAAATCAGCAAGCCGCTATGAGCGAAAGGATGGTGCGATTGAATGAAAATATTTTTCCAGAATAGTCCCTCTTTTATTCGTATTGTGTACTTATTAGTATTCGAAGTACATTAAAGGTTAGTGGGACAAGAAAATTAGATAAGTTAGGAAAATTACTAATAAAAAATGATGCCAAAATTATTTTAAATATAATGGAAAGAAAGATAACACAAAATTGTCCCATTAAAAAGCTCCAATCTGTGGAAGAATAAATTAATTATTAATACGAATTTTATGTTTAACCTAGAACTTAGATTCAATTTAATTAGTCTCAAATTAAGACTTCATTTAGCTAGAACAATCATGAAATGGGAATAAATGAATATTCATCTAGCTTTCTCTGTTTTAGGTGTACCTACATATTTATATCCCCGTATTTACAAATATTACTATGAGGTCTCACAGTGCTCGTGGACGCACAGGGTCGCACTCGAACCAATCACAGAGCTCTATTCAACGCTGTGCGTTCGATTTGCTGCTTCACGTTTGTGAATACGGGTGTGAAGATTCCGTGAGATTTCATTAGGAAATATTGATATTTTAGTACTGGTTCTGTTCTCCGTTGTTTTCTTATCCTTTTTGCAAGGGGTTTGGTTATAAATACGGGGCACTGAAACCGTATTTATAATACCAGATGACTCACAAGGAAGTCTAACTTGGGAGTGTAACACATATTTAATGATTCCGTTGAAACGAATTAGAATGAACATTGTGGTTAATGTTAAATTTAATATTAAATGTAATGAAACCGACAAATCGGTTATTACGCTTGATGTTAATGTTTTTATGTGTGACATAAACGAGTGTGCTGAAGTTGCTTTTTAATGGGCTACAGTTGATGAAAGATGACGTGGAAACAGAGGCGGCGTAAGGCGTGGGCGACGTGGGCCACCGCCTACGGCCTCGCGGTACAAGAGGCCTCGCGCATCAAAAATTTTGAAAAAATGTATATATGTCAACGTGAAATTGTGATCTCTGTCAGTTTATAATATAACGCGTTAGATTGTAAACTAACAGTGGGTTGGGTTAGGTTAGGTTAGATTGTAATTTAACTACGTCAGACTATAATCTGACGGAATTCACAATTTTACGGTGACATATACAAGGTGGAGATGACAATATCACAATACGACAATAAATGCAAACATTGACTATTAAATATAAATTCTTGATAGCTAAACAATGTAGTTAAAAATAAAAATATATTTTTTTCCAAACAAATTCAGCCATAATCAGACACAAAATTAAGCAACAACACGGTTTTAAGTGACGAACATTATTCTTTGGCGCAATATTCCTTTAAAAATAATCACTGAATCAAGAAATCAGAAACTGTCAATGTACATAGACCTTTGACCCTTTTTTTTTATTATTTCATAAAATCCGTCTTTAGGTCGCCACAGAACAAGGCCTCGCGAAATCTGGCTTGCCCACATCAAATTTAGGTCTTGCCCCGCCTCTGCGTGGAAATTACCATCAGATGGCGCTGTGGTAGGTACAGTTAGCATCAAATAGCTAGTGACACCCAAAGTGGCCAAAAAGATAGAAAGACAACAACCTAATTCCAATTGTAGCAGACGTGTTGCGAACTTTTTGGCTACTTTGGGTGTCACCAACTATCTGACGGTGACTGTACATCAGAACATATTTTTGTTACAAAGTCACACTTATTATTACAAGTATTACAACTATTGATGTGCACATCAAGACTGCAGTCAATACGTGAATGCACTTTGAACGCAACGACTCGCATGTCTTATGGAGACGTATTTTTGAACCACTAATTCGCACAAAAAATGGCATTTCGACCATGTAACTTGCCACTGTATTTTTGATATGTTTTCGTTCGTACTACGGCTACAAGACAACGTATTAACATCCTTAAATAGATGCACATAAAGTTCAATAGCATGACGACTTCAAACCAACCGCTCCTTCGATTGCCCTTTTATTTCACTACCTCTTCAACCGTAAAGCAGCAAATCAAATAAACAAACCACGAAACAGGATATGAACCTTTTTGAAAACGCCTGTATTTCAAAAGACATTGAGTTCAAAATGCAATGAAAGTAACTGTTCTGGAATGCGCCTAAATTGCACAAAGCTCGTATTTCTTGAGGGGTAGAGTTGGGAATTGATTGCGGGATTGCGGCGGGTTCGGAATTAAACGTTGCTTGCGTGGCAGGGTTGTCAACTGGCGAATATTCAGAGAAGACAAAATAAATAGCTGGAAATTCAATGTAAATGTTAGAACGAATGATGAAAACATTGGATTGAGAAGCTTGAGTACACAGACCAGTATAAATATTAAGACAAGGAAAGATGTAAAAGATACAACAAGATTAACTGCCAATCATTCAAGTACGATACCATGAAAGAAACAACACAAAATGTAATCCAAAGACAATCAATAGAATGCATACCATATTAACCCACAATAAATACATTTCAGTCAATAGGAATTGCAGAAAGTGACAGTTTGTAATAAAGAATTTCATACCTATAATAATTATGTAATTTAGTTTTTTATTCGGTGCAGTAACTAGTAAGAGTGGTATCTTTGAATCAATATCACTATCATTCGAAATTCCCTCATCATCCATCATCATCATGCCAGCCATAGGACGTCCACTGCTGAACATAGGCCTCCCCTAATGCTTTCCACATTGATCGATTGGTAGCGGCCTGCATTCGAAATTCCCTAACTAGCAGTAATTCGTATGCGATAATTCTAGATTTCCATCGTTTCAAGAATACCTCTCCAAATAACACTAGAAACGTTGACAGCCTTATTCCTTGGTTCCGTGGGAACAGGGGACACGCTTCAGGTCCGAAGGTGGAATGAATAAACAATGCCCACGGAACCCTAATGGGATAGGCTGGGTTCCACGAGACGTCCCCAAAAGGCTTGGAGATTGACCTCCATTACCGAGGAATAGGTTACCATAGCTTTGTTAGAGAACTGAAACCACGTTGAAAATACACTGGTCTGCAAAACTTAGTTTCACACTTTTTAAATTGCAATATTATTTAAATACACAAGATATTATACTTTAGAAATATAAAGGATTTGAAAAGAATTGTATTACTATAGTTACAAAGTAACTTGGTAAAATATTATGCTATTCAATGTTTTTTTATTTTAAATCGCTAACTTCTATAGCTTAGAAGAAATTGAAATATTAGTGTATTAGTTTTACAAGGTTTTTTATTTTGTCTATGTGGAGCTTAATTTTTTTGTAAAGACAGAATTTTGATAAGTTTTTATACATAGAGCTTTGCTGCGTGAGTTTCATTTTGTCACAGGACTCACATTTATCGTTGCTACTAGTTCTTCCTTTTGAAAGCCTTGTAATAACATTCCAGCTGTTACACCTACATTAGCCGTCAGCTTTAAAAATTCAAATTTCCATTGCAGCAACGCATATAAAATAGTGTAGCTGACTCAAATATTCTGTAAAGGATATAAAACCCGGGTTTTACTTGCCATTAAAATATGAGCATGTCATTGTTAGATAACTTTGTTTAGAAGACGAATATACAGACGTAAGGTTTAGGTAGTGGGAGTTTAACTAGCTGTGCCCGCGACTTCGTACGCGTGAAAATAGTTTGAATAAAATTTCCCGTTTAAGCAACATTCTGGACGCAGGCCGCTACCAATTGATCAACACGATCAACATGGAAAGCATTGGGGGAGGCCTATGTTCAGCAGTGGACGTCCTATGGCTGAAATGATGATGATGATGAAGCAACATTTTTCTTTACTGCTCCGCCCCTATTGGCTGTAGGGTGATGTTATATTATTATAGCCTAAAGCCTTCCTCGATATTCCATCTCACTCTAGAATCTAGATATTTGGTAGATCCACATTGCAACCGCTAGAATCCTTTAAAAATGCGTATTTGTTTGGAAGCAGGCTGTTAAATCTGTTAAAATTATCATAGTGAATCTTTGCAGTTAAGTATAATAATTACTTTTCAATAATATTACACACAAACGTAACCTCCTTTTTTAAATGATACTACTCTCTCATAATACGGCGTCACCTTGCCGAAGGCTAAACGGGGCCCTCACTAAACCGGCAGTCACGACCAGCCTTGAACTTGGCCCTTGCTCTACACTAGACTAATTGACGCAACACTGATTGATGACAGCATTCATGCTCTATTTTATTGCATAAACTTATAGTTGGAAAGCTATGACGGCATATTAGGTGTCTTATCTAGTTGTAATAGGTACTATTTTGCGAAAATGTATAGGCTGATGTGCTGCCTCATAATCATCAATATGTCATATAGTCTCCACTGAAGGAGTACAATTCTCTCTAGTACAGTCAGCGTCAAATAGTTAGTGACACCCAAAGTAGCCAAAAAGTTCGCAACACGTCTTTGTTACTATCGGAATAAGGTAGTGTTGTGAACTTTTTGGCCACTTTGGGTGTCACGAACTATTTGACGCTGACTGTACCTAACAAACGCAAATGAATGATTTGGCTTGCACTTAGCACGGAACATAATGGAAATTGAAATAGCCGTATGAATAAATCAGATAAGAAAGTTACAAAAATATCCTTTGTGAAATTACACACTCAAAACGATCCGGGTTTATAAAACCAGTACACACAATCGGTTGTTGTCAGTCGAACGGACAATCGAGAAAGTTGATTAAACAGTGTCATGTGAACCGGTATCAACGTCAAAGGTCAAGGATTAAATTAATTGCCAAATTAAACAGATAGTAAATTTAGTTAACGGATTGAGAACGATAATAAAATGTAGGTCACATTGAACATAATGAGATATCGCGAACTTGTAATTACAATGTACGAGTACATGCAGAGAAGGTATTATCAGAGTATTTCTGAGGACACAACGAAAAGGTTACGATTAAGAATTCCACAAGAGTGTTTATGCTCATTAGATGTTGTAGAGACAATAACCCAATTATCTAAATAAACAAAGAACAATTAGAAAGGGTTTCTCCGAAATTTCATTTAAAAGCAAGTGAATAGATATAGAAAGCACATACTTTAGGCCAAAAAACAACAGAGTCAAAACACTACCGTTAAAAAAATCATATATTTTTTTGCAAATCGAAAAAACAGCATCTATTGCCATTTGAAAGAAATCCAAATGCAAGTCCATTCACAAGTATTTTGAAGAGGGCAAGCTCAGTTTTCAACTTCTCGGCGAGTTGGCTCGCAAGTCACTTAACGAGTTAAATCAATAATCTTAACCCTGACTGATTCATACTTAATAAGCGAAACTTGCCCGTCTGCACGACTTTAAAACCGGTAATATAATTTTCTTCGATTTAAGAATTTTCGAAACGCGAACAGAAAGGAAAATTCATTCTAAATATGCAGTAATAATGCAAGGAATGTAAGAAATACGAATAATTGCAAAGGTCTAGCCAAGAGCGTGCAATGTATTATGGAAAATTCGATAGTAGCTAGCTACAAGGCACATAATGTTTTAATGATGGAAAATCAACCTTGAAATATACAGCCTAGCCAGTCAGGCCTAGCTTGTTATGTCAATATGAAAAAGAAGGTATATTTATTAAGTAACATCAAACAAAATCAAACATTGACTATGACAACGTTAGTTTTTAAAAACTATAACCTCCTACTTTAAACAAAACAGATTCTGCATGTGTACGTACAACAAAAAACGTGTTAATGACATCTTTAGAGTATTGACCATGAGTGACTGGGACAGAAGGTTCAAGGTTGAACCGGCGTTTAACCGTAAATTGTACAGACAGTGACGCAACAAATCTTAACTGTAATTACACCATAATCCGACCTCATTACTACCAGTATTTACGATTGGCATTGACTCGAATGTTATTAACAATAAATAAGAATAAAAGAACTCAACCTTGATGCAGACACGACGATAACTGCACGAATTTTAGTTTAAGGCTTTATAACCAATCGAATTGTTAATATCAGCCCCTATGTCCTTCTGTTTTATTGATAAACAAAACATTAAATATGAGCTACTAATTTAAAATTTTATGGAAATGAAAATTATTGGCAATTATTTTTTGGCACTAATTGGTAAATTAGTAAAAGTGTGAATTGGGGGAGGCTCAGTGGCGGATTTACAGTTTTGCCGCCCGTAGGCTAGGGTGGGGTTGGATCTTTTTAACTTTTATCTTCTGAAATCGAGTAAGCGTCATCTGAAATCTGCCGCCCCTAGGCCGCGGTCTATACGGCCTATTGACAGATCCAGGACTGGGGAGGCTTATAGGATAGGTAATAAAACAATGGATTGAAATAACACTGTAGATGATGATTGTTATTCAAAACTAAAATTGTCGGTTAATGTATAACCGAATCTAATTAAGTTCTAACACCTCATAAGGAATGAGCCGAATACAAAGGTGTATTAATTAACATACATAATCGCATTTCTAATTCTATGTATCACCTCTTGATAATTGCCACGCCATTCTCGTCCTATCCTACATATCTATCAAATAGGGGCGATGCGTGACAGAATAGCGTGTGGGAATTTGGTCATGCCGAAAAGGAAATGTAAGTCCTAAAGTAGTGTTATATTGTTTTTATAACGCCTGCGAAATTAAATGATTTCGTTTTATAGCTAGACCTAGCCTTAACAGAGTTGATATGAATTCAACGGTTATGGTCAAAATTGGCTATTAAAATATAACATGTTATAAGGTCGTTAACATTGTCTATTTTTACGGAAGTACATTAAAAGTTGTTTAGATACGATCAGATTGAGTCGCAAGTCTTTATTAAATTCATTAACATTTAGTTTATTTATTTGCTTGAACTCCAGATTTTACATGAGTTTCTTCATCAATGATTTCGGTATCATCTTCATGGAATACTAAATTGTTATCGTTCACAATTAAAGTTGATAACAGGATGATTTTATGATAAACATTGATTTCGAAGTTGGCGGTTTTATTTATACCATTGATTTTCGACAGTACATATTAATAAACTCTATTTGAAATATTGGCACTAATGCCTTGAAAACAGCATGCTTTTAAAGCTCAATCTAAATTAATAGTAACCTCTACCAGTTAAGATTTGACATTGACCGAAGGTGAAGTTCAAGCTGCCACTTAACTTTTTTCTTTTGTTTTAGAGCGATCAATTCCATTCCCTCTCTTAAACTTAAGGTCACGAAACTTCCGGAATATCATTTTTTAAGAATCAATTAGTAATAAACCTTTATTATTTATTTGAGTTCTTTACCGTTCACCTTGCTTTTTGCGCCATCCGAATATTTACCTGCGAACAAAGGGAACAAAAGATAAATATAAATTCAGTCAAGACACAAATTGAACGTCAATCACAAAGATCATCAATGTTCAGTTTAATTCTGAATATTATTGCTCAGACATTAATCAAACACAATAAAATTATGAACACACAATGACTTGACCAAGAATATTCTTGACATTCCAAAAGGTATTTTGAAACTTTAGAACACGAAATCACATTAACCTTATGGGACAATAAGTAGGTAATGCAATTTTACTATTATTGTCCAACTTTATGGTATGTTATTATTGAACAAACACCTAATAACACTTATATGAAAAAAAAGACCGACAAAATTTTACAACTCCAAGTTATGTTTCTTAAGATTTTAAATTTTGTTTCCATTTGCTCCTAGAGAATTAAAAGATAATGATGATGATTGTTAATTTTCTGTGGTGTAATATCAACAATAGGTATTAGCGTCTATTTACCTAATAATCTTTATTTCTCAAGAATGTACTTCATTTATTATCAGAACATTAAAATCAATATTACGTGCATCAAGATCCTATAACAAATCATGAAGACGCAATTTAAAGACACCCCTCTAGCAAGTGCACCCCTAGAGTTATTACGTTCCATAATATGTTACTTCAAGAGCTACACCATCAATAATACCATATGAACCGATAATGTACGATCGCGTGCTCCTCCGGCCTTGGGACCAGACCATAAAGTATGCCGCATTTACATTGCGATGGTGTCTTCGATACAATGTCAAATATGATGGCGTAGACGGTCTAGACTTGAATGCCGACTTTTCGATTAACTGTGGCATGAAACTTAAAATAGATAGGAAAAGTCTATACCTATTTATTTTGAAATAAATATAATACAAAAAGCCAAAAGTGTTGCTCTGAAAAGAGAATATTTATTTTTAATAAACTGCTTTAACAATCACATACCTATTTTACATAGAATTAAATAAGTAATTACCTACCTGAAAAGAGAAACAACATTTAAAGCTATTTGCTTCACAATTAAAATATTCCTTTAGTTTTCCGTACAGACGCCATTAAACAAAAACAATCTGTCAAATCTAACTTTTTAAAAAACCATAGTGTATCATTTTTACTCACGTGCCAGGGTTTGTACGCGGGAAGTTTGAATAACAATGAGGGTCTATAGTGAGTCTCATTACATCTCCCCCCCTCCAAGACTAGGGTTCCACCGATACTGGAATAAGCTTTGTAAGATGGTAAAGATTTGATTCAATTTTTTTATGTCCTGTGTTTATTCTATAAATCGAGTTTGAAATCTTTTCTACAATACTGTAAGGACCTATTTTTAATTCATCTAATTTTTTCCTGTTCAACCGGTTTCCATTTTCCACATATACTAGGTCTCCTACTTTTAGTTCAATTTTTTTTCTATTTTTATCAAATTTTTGTTTATTATAATTATGTGATTTTATGCTTTTTTCCAATGCAATTTTTCTATCTCTCATTAAGTCTCCACATGATATATCCTGTCTTAATCCATCCGGTAATACACCAACGGTCTTACCCTCTAATAAATATTTTGGCGAGAAACCTGTCACACTGTGCTCTGTTTCATTATATTTCTGAACACATTCATGAGCAACAGTCGTCCAAGCCAGTTTATTTTTATTTTCATTCATCCTACATCTTATTTTATTTATTAAAGTTTGATTTAATCTTTCATTTAAACCGTTAGAAAAAGGTGCATTTACAGCTGTGAAAATAATGGGAATCTTTTCTTTTTCCAGAAAACTTTTAAATTCCCTAGAGTTTATGCCTGGATATTGATCTGATAGAACCATACCAATTTTATTGTCCTGTGACACCTTTCTTACCAGTTTTATGAAATCATTCGAGTTTTGAGTTTTAGATGTCAAAATAAAGGCATATCTGGTGTAATGATCAACCAGAAGGTGTAAATATGTTTTAGTAGAACGTGAGCCACCAAGTCCACCTATGGTGTCTATTGACATTATCTCAAAAGGGTAAGTAGCTGGACCAAGATGAGACAAAAGCCCGAATTTAAGTTTGGTCCTGGATTTGTTTTTTATACAAATTTCACAAGTGTCACAAAATTGTTTTATGTTGTATGTTAAATTTTTAGCCACAAAGAAAGGTTTAATTTTGTTCTCCATTTGCTTTATCCCTATATGACAATAATTATAATGTATATTTTTAATAATTTCTTTACTAAATTCCTCCGTGAGCACAATTTTTTCTTTTTTTCCAAAATGATTATAGTAAATTTTATTTTTTAAACTAAGTTTATTTTTATTTTGTTTTATCTCCTCATTTTTCTCCTGGTCATTTTGGATGTCTACTATTTTTATAAAATTTACAATTTTCAAAACTTCTTCTTGACATTCATGCGATTCTAATACAGGATTCCTACTCAAACAGTCAGCTTCTAAGTTGTATTTCCCCGGGGAATATATTACTTCAAAATTGAATTGAGATAGATAATATTGTAGATCGCCGAGTTCCTCGTCTGTCCTAGCTTTAATATTTAACTTTTCTAGAGGTTTGTGGTCAGAGAAAACTGTAAATCTTTTTCCTATGAGCCAGTGTTGCCAATATTTTACTGCCTCTTTAATTGCTAAACATTCAATATAGATAGCTTTTTTCCGTTTCTGAGTATCACTTAACTTCCTCGAAAAGTAAGCACAAGGTTTCTCTTCTCCATTATGTTGAGGTTGTTTTAAAACAGCACCTATGCCCTGTAAACTAGCATCGGTATAAATATGAATTGGTAGATCTGGGTCAAATATTGTTAAAATAGGTTTTGAACAAAGTAGTTTTTTAATAATGTCGAATGACTCTTGACATTTATCTGTCCACACAAATTTTTGATCTTTTCTTAACAAATTATGCAAGGGATCTAATATGATTGATATATTAGGTATATACTTTCCATAAAAATTAATTTTTCCCAAAAATTGTCTGACATTTTTTTGTGTCATTGGTACAGGGAAATCTTTTATAGCAATTAAATTATCCTTTAGTGGAGTAATAGAGTTATTTCCTATTATATGACCTAAGTATTTTACAGATTCTTGAGCAAAACTACACTTAGAGAATTTTAGTCTAAATCCCTCTTTATTAATTGCTTCCATTAACAAAGATAAATGTACAATATGTTCAGAAAATGTCCGGGAAAAAATCAAAATGTCATCGACAAAATTGACAGCAAAATCCGATAAACCATGCTTCCTTATGATATTGCTGAGTATTCTTTGGAAAATAGCTGGTGAAGTTTTTAATCCGAACGGTAAGCAGGTCCACTGATAATGACTATCTTGGGTAACAAATGCTGTTTTCTTTCTATCTTCAATTTTTAAAGGAATGGACCAAAATGCAGAGTTTATGTCAAGCGTTGAAAAAAAATGACAGTTCCTTGTTTTTGCCACCAAATCATCGATAAGTGGAAAAGGTTGACATTGGGGAATTACAATTTTATTTAGGTCGCGAAAATCTATGCACAATCTCGACCTTCTCCCTTCATCTCTCTTATACGCTAACGTTACTGGGGCTGCAAAAGGACTATAAGATTCCTCAATTAGGTTTTTTTTTTAGTAATTTTGACACTTGTTCTTCTATTTCTTTTCTATCCTCAATATTACATCTATATGGTCTTTTACTACAGTATTTATCAACCAATAAATCAATATGTGCTTCATAACCATTCACTGTACCTATATCATATTTATCTTTAGCAAAAAGTGATCCATATTTCTCTATCAATCTGTCTATTTCCAATTTTTCATCGACATTTAAATGATTAACTGAAATGTTAAAGTTTTCTATTTGTATGTGTTCATTAAAGTTTATTTTACAATCATCATTTTCAGTCTCCACAATAGTGCTCGGATTCTCAATTCCATTTATTATATTTATTTTTTGAGTAACTTCTAAATTTTCATTTTGAATTAGCTTAAACTGTTTTATGCAATCTAATCCAATTAAAAAATCATAGTCAAAGTTTTCTTTATTTATGACAAAAACATTCATATTCTTTTCAATTTCAAAAATCTTTAATTTTAAGTTTACCATACCAATAGGTTTTTTTACACCATTAATCGTTTTTAAATTTGTTTTATTATTATAACTATCAAATGAATCACCTTTTAAAGATAATAACCTGGAACTTATTAAAGATACATTCGAACCTGAATCATAAATTCCTAAAGTATGTATGGTGTCATTTATAATTATTTTAGTTTTGATTAATGGTGGAATATCTAGTTTTTTGAATCTATCTCATTTAATTCAATCTCTAACTCTGAGTTATTGACACTCCTAATTTGCTCTCTCTTAAACTGGTTATTTTCTTTATTTTTAAACCAACATACAGATTCAGGATGATACCGACTTCCTTTGTTTTCTTTTTCACAAATCCTACATGGCCGTTCCCTTGTATTTTTATCTTTGATATTATTTTCCAAATTTGTTTTTTTGTCAAACGCCCTTTTATTTACTAAATGTTCCAAGCCTCTAATGTTATTAAATAAATCCTCAACATTTTTTAAGCTCCCTCTATCAATTTTATCTGCTATAAAATTTGGAAGTCCTGTAGCGATGAGATCAATCAAAGTAGGTTTATCTATAGTTTTATTTACCTCCAATAAAAGTTTTTCTTTCCTCAAAGCATAGTCCAGTAGTGAGCCCTGTCTATATTTAAATAACATTGCATACCTGACCGGAGACCAACCCTTGTCCACGTAAGTATCACAAAAACTCTTCTTCCAAATCAACCAATCTGAAATCACAGTATGTTTCATAAGCATAGAACTATACCAATCTAGACACGAGTCTTCCAAAAATAACTTCAATGTTTCAATTTTGCTGATATCTTCTTCAATTCCCAGACGAGCACATTCTGTTTCAAAAGCAGTCATCCATTGTATTCCATTTGATGTCTTTTTTGTAAATTTTTCTAGGACAAACCTTTCCGACAAGTTCTTCAAGTTCTGAGATCTCGGTATGTCCCTCCTCATTTCCACAAAACTCTCTAAGACACTTGTGAGAGCTGAGAGGGATTCAGTCGCGGGGGCTTGTTGTTGTGTTTCCTCCAATAAGTAGCCGTTTATTTCGAAGTTTCCATCCTCATCGACATAAGCCCTTTTTAATTCTGGTGACAGGGTTATCCACACCTGCCTTTTATCATGACGTCTTTTTAATGTCGTTTTTACCTTTTGGAAACTTTTTGTTCTAATTATTTCTTCGTGAAATCTTATAGGTTGTAATGATTCCGGAATTCCAAATGTACGTTGGTCGGCATCCGTGATAGAAGTTATGCAGATCGTATTAGTCTTCGGGTCCTCGCCCGATTTCATAACAAATTCAAATTTTAGTTTCTCCATTCTTGATTAATAGCTGAGTAAATGTTGTTTTATAATACAAAAAGCCAAAAGTGTTGCTCTGAAAAGAGAATATTTATTTTTAATAAACTGCTTTAACAATCACATACCTATTTTACATAGAATTAAATAAGTAATTACCTACCTGAAAAGAGAAACAACATTTAAAGCTATTTGCTTCACAATTAAAATATTCCTTTAGTTTTCCGTACAGACGCCATTAAACAAAAACAATCTGTCAAATCTAACTTTTTAAAAAACCATAGTGTATCATTTTTACTCACGTGCCAGGGTTTGTACGCGGGAAGTTTGAATAACAATGAGGGTCTATAGTGAGTCTCATTACATAAATATTTAAATAAACATGTTTGTTTTATTTTTGACAGCGTTCATCATCATCAATCAGCCATAGGACGTCCACTGCTGTACATAGGCCTCCCCCAATGATTTCCACAATGGCCGGTTAGTGGCGACTGCATCCAGCGCTTTTCTGCCATTTTGACAGCGTTATTGATTTCCAATAGTTCCCAAAGTTTATAGGATAATGAATATGGACAACACCAAATTACATTCTAAGACTTTTATTGTATTAAACAGTATACCTAATGGATTTACATATAAAATACCCGGGTATTTTAATCAACATTTAACAAAATTTGTGTCATATTTGTTGGTATTGGTCCGGACCAATACCAACAAATATGACACAAATTTTGTTATGAGGTATTCTGCGGCAGGAGGAATCAAACTGATGAATTTTTCAGTGTCTTGGCCCACTTTTAGCTTGGTCCACGGGCCAAGTTGCTGGTTTGAATTTTTGAATAGTTTTTCTTCCAGTGATTGGGTCCACCTTCAATGTTTTATTAATAAATTAAACATCAAATAAACAAAAATCTACTTTAAAACCTTAGAGTCACAGTCACTGGAAGAAAAACTATTTAAAAATTCAAAACAGCGACTTGGCCCGTAGACCAAGCTAAAAGTGGGCCAAGTCACTGGAAGACTCGAACTGGCGACCTCTAACATAGTAGTCAGGCACGCAACCCACTACTTTTGGTTTTATAATGAATTCGCACTTCCACACAATTAATCATACTTTCCATTATTGTTTTTGTGTATTAATGTTATTATTTATTAGTAACGTTCCTATCGTTCTCATAAGTCGGAAACTTCGACGAAATAATTCATCAAATCAAGTGATTATTGAATTTTAAATTAATTAAACTAGATATATTTTCTACGATATCTGCAGCACGAAGTCTTAGCGACTCAATTTCATAGTCCAGAATATGTGGGAGACAAGGTGGACCGACGACCTGATAAAGGTAGCAAGAAGGCGCTGGATGCAGGCCGCTACCAACCGTGCGATGTGGAAGTCATTGGGGGAGGCCTATGATCAGCAGTGGACGTCCCGTGGCTGAAATGATGATGATGATGAAGAATAAGCGTCTAGTCGCCGCGTCTGTTGTCCAGTGTGCGTTGTACTACTGAACCTAGTTAAAAAGATCTCAAAAAATTTAGGATATGTAGGTACCTATTCAGGTGATAAAATTCGAAATCTATTTTGAAAACTAGTCGTCTTGCAAGTTAGCTAAGAAGCGAAACTACATGTAACACACTGGATTCCAACTCACAAACAACTGAAATATCAAATCAAGACAAGTTTATGAATCAGTCTATAAAAACTCAGACCTTAACAAAAAGAAGGCAACTATCAATTTCTTGGAAGTTTTCAAAGGTCCATTATTCCGTGGCCGAGCTAAATCTAGTAACTAGGGTTGCCGATTTAGATTAAATTGGATTTTAGGCGAGTTATTTTAAAGCAAAAAAAAGTAAACCCTATTTTGGAAATACTTAGGGGAAGAATTTGTCCAGCAGTGGACGTCATTTGACTGAAACGAACACTAAATAAGTGGAGTTTGTACTATGGCCTAATTAAATGGATTTATAGACGCATAATATTCTATACATACTAACGTCTAACTCTGTGTAGGTACAATGATTAGGTGTCGAAGATTAGATAAGGATTCGAGCCCGCAAACGAATCTGGCGTTCCAATCAGAAAAAGGCTCATAACTTTTTACTCCTCGCCATCGCTTTTGTACATTGAATTAACTATTTTTTTATTGACATTGTGTTTGGCAATGTACTGTCCACAGCACAACAAATTTTGTTATAAAATAGCGTTTATTACTGTTGTAATAAGGTACTACAATGCTTAACTTGATATGCACTTGTCTTCCTGAAAAGTTGTAAAGATCTGGCAATTCTGGCAACCCTTAAGCTGCAGTCTAGACCGATATATCAGTCAGTCTGACCCAGGTCTGCAAGAAGAGGATATTAATGGATTTTAGGGGTTGACTAATGGGGTTTCTTATAGTTTTTGCTGTGAGAACCATCAATTACTTGGGGACATTGTGCTCATTCCAAAAGAAATCGGATTAATAGTGTTACTATAAATAAGTTAAATATGTAGGAAATATAACTTTTATATGTCAGACAATTGTTATCGTAAAATATTAATATTACAGTAGAAGTAGAAGCAATTAAGGCTCATAATAACATAAAAATTTTAAACCTCAACTCAATTTTAAGACCTAGATTCTAGACTTTGATTGAAAGATGATGGATGTAAATACAAGTAAGTATAAATCAAGTTTTACACTTAATTTCGTAACACTGGCCTAATAAATATCAATTATTGTAACAAATGAGTTTCTATCGATTAAAATCAATCGTAATGATAAAATCATGCAGTTATTACATCATATTTTATCGATAAATATGTAACATTAAAGATTCGAGGCGATAGAATTTTGCGTCATATCTCTCGATTATCTAATCATGAAATTCTTGTGTCACAGTGATTGTAAAAAATCTCCTCCAAACATCTTGACCGATTATCATGAAAATGTACATACATTCAGCATGTTTAAGAATAAGACGTAAACTAAACGTAGTCTTCTTTTCATACCCCCTAGATGCAAAACGTTTGCTGGGTCAGCTAGTTGTCATATAAAATTTTTACCGACCAATTTTCATTCACCAAAGCCCGAATAGTTTGAAAGAATGTAGTCTGATGAATAAAGAAAAGAAAGAATGTGTATAATAACCAACTTTATACTGTAATCCTTTTAAAAGCTGATAATTCAATATTCGCCACCAAAACAGTGCGCTGCAAAGAATAGATCAACAGGTGAAGCCCGTCTACGGATTAGCATGACAAACGTGAGACTTTAATGTAGGTTCGGCTGTCACCTTGTTAGTTTGCAGGAGAGAGGATTTTTAAATCAGACGAGCGATAGTTCGGTTTGAAATTGGTGTCAGTCTCAGTATTATTTATTTATTGATACTTTAATGCCAAAATTTTAACATTTAATTTGGCGAACTTAATTTATGTATTCACATACAAGGGAAAATGTTGAATAACACCACCACCACCACGAGATGCTGCTATGGATTTTGTATAGCTCGACAATGACGTCTCTACAATTAAAGATGACGGGATATGTTAGGGCAAGCAACATCCACCCACAAGTAATCACAACTGATGACGACCTACCTTAAATTTTTTAACATAACAATTAACAATCAACTTAGACAGTGGCACGGCACTAAATATAAGTATATACAATTTATTTAAAACTACCACACGGTTTTGTTATGGTGCCTTGCTTTTCTCTCTAGAGTTTTCTTGCCTTGTCTCCTAACTCCTAAATAGTTTTATATCTGGCACTTAGCCAGAAGGATATCTTAGACTTGTCATGCTCACTAAAATGTCTCTGGGGTAGTGGCGTGTGAGGCGGGTCGTTGCATTCCCTATAATATGGTCGAGTGAAGCGATGGCTGGTTCACACGTCATGTCTGTGAACAGGCGCTGCCTTCGGGGACTGGTCAAGGAAAGATAAAATAAGATTGACATAAAATATATGTATCAAAACGCAACAATTAACCTAGAAATTAGCACGGTACTAAAGAAATATATTCAAAACTGCCACGCGGTCTCGTGCTAGATGGGCGTCTTAAAGGCCACCTTCTATCAACGGGAGCGCGTGGTAAGTAACTTGCTTCTGAATGTATGTAACTTCCTACTTTTTTATATTTTTTAAATTTTTAAACCGGCAGACAGTGGTGACTTAGTTTGTTGCGGCGCTTCTTCTCAGCACTTGCCAAATGTTTGTCTCGAAGCGCTGGTAGGGCAAAAAAAGAATGAGACATGTATAGGCTCCTTAAGAGCATTTGACGATTTGCAAGAACTAATTTAATTAGTCTAAACAAATAAAGATAATTTTGATTTTTGATTTTGACCAAGATCAAGCTGTCAGGAGTTGAAAGACTGAGAAGAAGACAATAATGTCTCTATTTTACTAAATCAATTGTATTTATCAATGTCCAATTAACTTGTAGTCGAAATTTTCAGTTGGTTGAAGTATTGAGTTCTTTGAGTTGGAGTAAAGTGTTATTTTAGATAATTGTATTGTACCTATGCTGCCAAAAACCCAATTCGCCAATAAATATAAGATTTGGACACGTTAAGTCCTGCCAAAAACCTCAAAGTATCCAAGACTAGTTTGGAAACCACTGCCCTATACACATAAGTGTTATGGAATCAGTGATGTGTACGCACATCCTCGCAAACAAAGCAGACAAAGGGGCAGACGCACTAACACAAAGGACCTAGTGGGTCAGTGAGTACAGTCGGCCTCATATAAGTAACACTCAAACGGTGTGGGCGGATGAATCAGTTTAAATAAAATGGGGTCAGTCCAGTTATGACGGTAGAAAGTGAATGTCTTACAAAGCAACCTGACAATCACCAATAATTTCAAATTTTTATCACATTATGTAGTGTTTTTGGTAAATCCAATGAGATCATCATACAGCAATGAAAAACAAACACCTTGAAATAAGATGCAAATTGCTGTAACCAAATTTTTCAATTCAATGCATTTTTGACCATAATTATTAAGATCGTGTAACCACTATTGGTAACAAGGCCTATTAAACAAGCTCATTGATTGTGAATATTGTGATGAGCCATCATCAAATCCTTAAAATAATATCGTTTCAGCTAAAGGACGTCCACTGCTGGACAACTGCCTCCCCCAAGGATTTCCGCAACGACGAGTCCAGACCTTCACCAGATCGTCGCTGTACTGAGTGGGAAGCCTGCCACCATTAGCAACAGAGCCGAAACATCAAGCTGTAAGTACTCATGTGCTACATAAAAAATGCGCTTTAATCGCGTTGAGACTCATAACTCTCTATCTTGTAATGAAACGCGAATGTTTAAAGATTTTATATTGAACCCCTTGAATACCAATACCCTATTGTTAAAGGAATAACATGACTTTAATATTCGGCCGACTGTACGCCCCGTCTCCTGGATGTATGCCAAGAGCATCTATGTCATCCGGCGCGTCATCACATGATGGATTATTGCAATCAAGTTGGCTGTAGTTAATGACATTATGTACGTTTGCTAGCACTCAAGTCAATGCAGTAAGGTCGATAATTGTCCGAATATACAGGACCAGCCTTTGTATGGTCCTCGGAGTTTCTCTGCGTAATCGAATCAGAAATTAAGAGATCCGCAGCTTACTTTTTGAACGAAATTCTATTGTGTAGTTTTATGTGCCGTCGACTGTACTTAAAGTACATCAAAAGTACATTTTCTTTGTACATATTATAATTAAATCCACATAAACACTTGTTTCTTTTAATTAATGAGTTAATCAGTAAAACTTAATGCGCAGTATTTCGGTATTGCGCAGTTAATTCAGGATAAAGGGATGACACACCCCATCCCCTCCTGTCGGAGTGACGTCATCAACAATTTCGTGTGTTGTACAGACAGCAAGTTACACACTGTGACGTCTTTGTTGTTGGGGTAAGCAATATTTTGGAACAAAAAACATGTTTGGAGAAGACTTTTTACGTTTAAAATTTTCTGGCGTTAAGAGTCGCCTCTCAATCAAAATTTTTAAAATAACTTGAAAAAAATCGAGTTCGATTCCCATTTCGATTTTTTCAAGTTATTTTAAAAACTTTTTACGCTGTCACTACATGTTATATTTTTAAAACAAAGATTTTTTAATAAAAGTTATAGGTCAAAGTAGTCCCTGGCAAGCAAAAGGTCGAATTTTAGTGCAAATGCATTTTTTAAAGTTTTGCATCATAAAGCATGCATTTTAAGAGTTGGTAGGGTATCGACTCTACCGTTTCTAAAATATCGGCCTTATCGACTTTATACTATTAATAGTCGTTAGGCGATAGTTGACAGTCGATAAACAACGCCACAGATCACTATATATGTAGCAAGAACAACGCTACGTTACAAAAACAACGATTTAGGTCGTGGCTGTAACAATTAATATCTAAAAAAGTAAAATAAATATGGTCATCAGCGCGATAATGCAAAATAATATTTACAAATCATTATTATAATGACAACAAATAGCAACCTTCTACTTTTTCCTTAGTTTTAATGAGTATGGTTTTATACATATTTACTTCTAATTACAGTCGTAAAAACCTAATTATATTAATTTAATATTAACTATCGCAATATAAACCGGCTTCAAATAGATTTAACATTAATAATAACATATAAGACGATGTGTAAGAATATAATTATTATTTTAACAGCTAATTTTAACTCAAGGAATCTGTGTTAATATAAGTCTGACAATCGTTTCGTCTACTTTAATAAAATTTATTTACAAAATCATTCATAATAACAATAAAAATAATAACTCTGAACTCGGTCTAACTAAACTCATAAAAGCATCGTGCTCTTTAAAAAATCGCGCTTTTTGAGAGGCCAATTAAGCAAAGAGCACTAAAACATTAACAATAAATTATATTTCCCTTCCCATAGTCCCATAGGGTGCGTCCCTTGCCCTACACATCCCGTGGGAACTAGAAGTGGTTATATTGCACCTCTTAGGTTTATTATATAGTATTTAATAGCGTAATTTATCGTAAAAAATAATGCCATTTTTTACGCGAGCAAAAATAGGTTTTATGAAATAAAGATCGGTCGCATGCTGGCTGATTCTCATGATATGATAAGGGTATTCTTTGAGACACAACTTTATGAAGCTTTGATCATCATCACGGGCCTGCATCCAGCGTCTTATTGCCATCATTAAGAGGTCGTCGGTTTCCCTTGTGGGGAACGTCCCACTAGTTTACGTTACCAGACGTGGCCTATCAGTCACTATACAGAAGTTCTAAGTTGTACAGCGTGCTATGGAGAGGGCTATATCCCGTGTTTCTTTACGAGATCGAATCAGAAATGAGGAGATTAGCAAGCTGAAGTGGCAATTGTCAGGGCATAATACTCGTAGTACGCTATACGCAGAACTGACGGCCGATGGAGCTGCAACTTTCTGGAGTGGACCGCGTGCCAGGCAACTCAAACCTCGTTGGTTTTTTTATTGTAAGTCAAGTACATCCAAGAAATAATAATATCCAGAAGTTATGTTGCTAATCTGTAAGGTTACACCATGTTGTTATAACAATGGCGCAAGAGTCGCGTGCGCACGCAGCTGACCGCGAGAACAAAGCGTGATGACGAGAATTGTTGAACGTTCACAGTTCACGTGTTTGCAGTATCAGGCGACTTGTGACATAAACAGCCTTTGCAAGAGAATCGATACTGTGTGTAAAAATATAGTCAAGTAGGTAGTTGTAATATAGTCTTACGATTCTGAAACGTCAAGTGGCAAAAATCAAAAACTAACAACTCAGTATTGATAGTAGCGCCCTCCTCACAGTGTCATAATTATAAAATGGTTGTCCAACGTGGCAAAAATTGGAACTAATAATCCAGTATTGATAGTAGCGCGCCCTCCTGACAACGTCATATCTGGGACGGTACAGTGTTGGTCATCTTTAAGAGAGTTTTGAAAATAATAGTGTTTGATGTGCTGTCAGAGACGAACGATAGAGCTGACTGCGACTGTACTACGACAGCGCAGACCACCGACTTTTAGTTGTCCGATAGTTGGGCCCGATTTTAATTTGTATGAAGAGTCGGCCGATACCAAATCGGTTTCAAAGCCCGACCCAACTATCGGCCAACAAAAAGTTGGATTGGTGGTCTGCGCCTAGGCTAAAAGTAATATACAAAGTAAAGTAATTTTCTCAAGCACCATCGAATACTCGATTCAAATTAGTCATAAGCAGTATCGATGTGGCACCGATGAGCACGGCAACTAGCCCGAGCCCGAGTCATGGCAGGTTCTGCGAAGGACGGCGGGATGCGCGCGCGCAGCTAAACATGGCCGTCCTTTGTTTCTGATAGGGCTGTGCGAATCGAACGGGAACGATATAATTTGCAAAGTAAACAATGCTGCCTTTTGGGAAGCTTCAATGCAAGTTTTTAAAGCGTTGCAAGGAAAGGGTGAAAAACAAAATGATAATGTACGATCAGGATTTTATGATGACTTCACATGCCAGTTCGTGTCATCGACTGTTGCTTGTGCCATTACCATAGCTGGGCATTAACTCGTTAATCCGTTAATCGTTAATTAACGAAGTTAACATTTCTATTAACGGATTAACTTTTAAGTTATGTTTAAAAAATGTTAACGGACTCGTTAACTTCCGTTAAATTATCCTAAGTCCGTTAATCGTTAATCCAGTACCTACTATTTACCAAAAAGATATAGCAGGCACGCTGAAAAACGCGTTCTGACAAGTACGTTCAGGCTTCCAGAACTTCCAGAACCCAAAACAACAGTTTTTGTAACCAGATCACTAACGACACTTGTTAGTATGTGTGGGACAACTCTTGCAACATAATAATCATAATCATAATCATAATTTTATTGTCAAAACTGTGTACAAAAGGTGGTAACAATAATTTAGTGGCTTCAACAGTTATCCATTTCGGATGTACAATATGTTAATAGAAAATTTAAAATAATAATAAAAAACAAATGTCAATAAATAATATTATGTCAAAAGTTATTAAAATATTCATCTAGGTTATAAAAACATTTCTGCAACAACCATTCTTTCAATTTCTGTTTGAATTGCGGGTTTTCTAGTGCTTTTATACAGTTAGGCAAATGGTTAAACACTCGAGTTCCTGTAATCAAGGTACTCTTGCTATAAATATAACTTGATGATTTCAAAATACAAATGTTATAAGCATGTTGAGATCTAAGATTCTTTTTAATTTTACTTTTTTCACAGAAATGATCCTTATTATTCTTTACAAATACACATGTTTCAAGTATATAGATACCCGTCAAAGTCAGAAATTTATAATCTTTAAATACATTTCTCAAAGTTTCATATTTGTCAATGTGGTACATTACGCGAAGGCATTTCTTTTGAAGTATAAATGTCGATTGAACATTAACAGAGTTGCCCCAGAATATTATGCCATATGTCAATAGAGGATATATGTACCCATAGTATGCGTTCTTAGTTACATTTTCTGAGGAAATACTGCTTAAAATCGACAAGGCATAGCAACCACTTGACAATTTTTTATTTATTGTCTCGATATGTGCCTTCCAGTTCATATGAGTATCTATATTTAAACCTAAGAATTTTATGTCAGGCACTTTTTCTATTAATTTATTGTCAATTTTAATACTTAATTCTAGTGGATCATTTTTATAATTTCTAAATTCTAATAATTTGGTTTTCTCTAGATTTACATTTAAATTTATAGATTTTAACCAGTCAATAACAATGTTTAGTGTGTTATGAATTTCACCAACAAGTTCGTCATTTTTTGCTCGGTCTTGTGACATAAACAATGTAGCATCATCCGCAAACATGACACAGGAATGATTTATAATCAGGGGAAGTTCATTGATGTAGATTAAAAATAATAAAGGCCCCAGTACACTGCCCTGCGGTACACCAATGGATACTTTATCGTAATTGGATTGCACTGTTAATATACTTTTCGTTTTTTTGTCATATGTATCCAATATCGTGGACTGCATTCTATTTGTCAAATATGATTCCATTAATTTTAGGGCAATACCACGTAGTCCTACATGTTCAAGTTGCTTTAGAAGCACCCTGTGTACCACACAGTCAAAAGCTTTAGATAAGTCCAAAAAAAGGCCGATGCAACTTTTTTTGTCATTTAGATCAGTCCAGACTTGTTTGAGAATTTTGAATATAGCTAATGTCGTGTTTTTCCCTTTCCGGAATCCAAATTGATTTGTGTTTAATATTTCATATTTATCAAGAAATGATGTCATTCGATTTGCTATAAGCTTTTCAAAAATTTTGGAAAAATTTGACAACAAAGTAATCGGTCTGTAATTTCCTACATCATTTTTGGCACCTTTTTTATGTAATGGTTTTATTAGTCCTTTTTTTAAGTCGTCAGGAAATATTCCGGTCTCTAAAGTCAAATTTATAATATATATTAACGGTTCAGCTATATAATCTACACATGACTTTATCACGGCCATCGGAATTCCATCATAGCCTGTGCTTTTTTTATTATTTAAGTCTTTTATAACTTTTTTAAGTTCTGTTATATTTACTGGGTACATGAAAATACTATTTGCGTTTGGTTGGGTAATAGGTTTATATTGTAAGTCACTTTTAGTCTCTAATGGATTATTTAAATTTATGAAGTAATTATTAATGGTTTCAGCTATGTCACTAGGTTGGTTAATTAAAATGTCATCTTTTTTTATATAGTCAATAGTTTCTTTAATATGATTGAATTTAGTAGTATTTTGTTTTATAATTTCCCAAGTAGCTTTACTCTTATTTGTACTTTTATTTATATAATTTGTATTTGCAATCTTTTTTGATTTCCTTGTTACCGATTTCATTATTTTACAATATCTTTTATATTTTAATTTGGCAGCATTACTATTTGTATATCTGTTTTGCAAGTATAATTTTCTTTTGGTTTTACTTGCTATTTTTATGCCTTTGGTTTTCCAGTTTGGAGTCCTTTTGTATGTCATTCTAATTTTCTTTACCGGTACGCACAAATTATAGATTAAACAAAATTCACTAATAAATATGTTATATGCATTATTAGGATTGGATTGAGCATAAACATTTGTAAAGTGTATTTGCGATAAATATTTTAAAAATATTTCTAAATAAAAGCTTGGTTGTCTCTTTAAGATATACCAAAACTTCTCATTAAAACTAAGGCATGAAGGTATTGATATTATTTGTCCTGTATGATCCGATATACCAACATCCAGAATATGTGTATGATATTTTTTCATGTTAGTCATTATGTTGTCAATACAGGTCTGCGAATGAGAAGTGATTCTGGTTGGATCTTTAATTGTTGGATGCAATTTATAAGTCCTAAACATATTTAAAAACAATTCACTTTTATTACTCTTTTCAAGAATGTTTACATTAAAATCACCTAAGACGAAAACATTTTTGTAACTACTTCGGGATCTAATTATTACCTTTTGCAAGAGATACTCCATGTTGCTTAGGAATATATCAAAATCACTGTTTGGAGTCCTATATACGCATATTATCAGGTAGTTAAATCCAGATATAACGATACCGCAGCATTCAAAATGGCATTCAATGGACATCTCTGATATCCACTTGACTTCGGAACAATCAATTGTATTTTTTATATATATTGCAACACCTCCTCTTTTTTTACGTTTTCTACAAAAATAAGCTGCGATTTTATATCCGTCAATTTGAAGAATGTCCATTTCATGGCATCCTAAAAAAGTTTCACTAAAGCAGCAAACATCTATATGTCTTTCATGCAACAATATCTCTAGTTGATCTATTTTTGATTTTATACTTTGTGTATTTAGATGAATTATGTTAAAAATAAATTCTCCTTTGCTTGTGAGAAAAAATTTTGTGATTCATCTAAGTTTGATTTAGCTTGTCCTACTGATTTATTAACCTTATTTCCATCGCATCGTTTAATTTTTTGGAAATAGTGTAGAATAGTGTTCTGCAAATATTGTGATTTTTTTATGTCATCGGTAGTATTTTTTGTTGTTAATGTATTGTTTCTTTTAAAGTAATGCGTAATTGTTTTCTGTTTTGTTGTTTTAATATATTTATTTATGTTTTTTCTGCAATCTTTATTTTTATTTTCAAATAGAACATCAATGAACTCCTTTTTGTATCTAGGGAAGTCTATCTCTATGTTTATTTTAAAAGCAAGCATGTGTAAGTAAGAGCTTAAACCATAGTAATCATTCTTAATGTCAATAAATGTACAATTATTATATTTTTTCGTGAGCATGTCAATTTCATAATTCAATCTATTAGTATTTAAATATTTGTTGAATTTAACACTTATAACAAAACATTTACAATAGTGAAATTTGCATAATATATTACATAAATTACTGTAAAGCAGATATGGGTCTCTATCATTCGAGCCTACACATATGATGACTATATCATCTCTTCCAATATTACTTGTCAATGTGTCTAAACTTGGTAGAATATCACAGCTTCTTGCTTGCGGCTTGATTAAACTTGAAATTTTGTATAAGTCATTCCATTTTCCTTTTCGGGAATCGAGCAATTTTATAGCAAATCCGCGTAGATATTGGTCTCCAAAAATATGTATGCTTTTCTTGCATTGCAAAGTACTATTTTCTTTCACCAATACATCATCTTCACTGGCTGACGCTTCCTTGATAAGTTTTTCCGGTAATTCCATATTCAATCCTTCAAGACTTTCATTGATCGCAAATGAAATCATTGACTTAGATTGATTCGATTTTCGTTTCTTTCGAGGTTTTCGGTTTGAGTTACAGACTTGATTTAAGTTATTATTTAAGAACAACTGAATTTAAGACCAGTTTTCCTCAACCGATTGAGCTGAAACTTGGTATACTTATGTAAGTACGATGACAATGCAATGTTATGGTACCATTGAGCTGGTCTGATGATGGAGTCATGAGGTGGCCATAGGAACTCCTAAATGAAACGGCGGCATCGCATCGAATTTGGGTTCGCTGGATTTGTCTTTTCGAGCACTTTGGTGCTGAATTGTATTGTAATTGAACCAATGCTTTGTGTCGGACTCACGCACAAAGGGTTCCGTACCATTGATTTATGAATTTTATTTTTTTTAATTTAAGTTATTTGTATGAAATATTACGCGGTAATAAGCGGTTTACGATTTACGAGGTATTAAAAAAAACTACTTACTAGATCTCGTTCAAAACAATTTTCGTTGGTAGTTTTTATAGTAATGTACCTACATTATATGTTTTTTTTTAGATTTGTCATTTTCTTATTTTAGAAGTTAGAGGGGGGGGGGGGGGGACCAACTTTTTTCCACTTTGGAAGCGTCTGTCACGCAAACTATTCGGTTTAGAAAAAAAATATTTTAGAAAACTCGATATCATTTTTGAAGACCTATCCATAGATACCCCACACGTATGTGTTTGATGAAAAAAATAATTTTGAGTTTCAGTTCTAAGTATGAGGAGCCCCCAATATTATTTTATTTTTGCATCAAAATCTTAATGCGGTTCACAGAATACATCTACCTACCAAGTTTCAACAGTATAGCTCTTATAGTTTCGGAAAAAAATGGCTGTGACATACGGACGGACAGACGGACAGCCAGACAGACATGACGAATCTCTAAGGGTTCCGTTTTTTGCCATTAGGCTACGGAACCCTAAAAAGTGTAAAATAAAATTATAATAATTAAAAAACTTTTTTAAAAACAAGTTTTTATTCTGATACGCAGTTGTACTAAAACGAAAAAAGTAATGTACTTATGCAAGGTTCAAATAATTTCGAAAGCTTGTAGCGCAAACATAAAAGAGGAATAAATTCCATGCGCGATACAAGCTTTCGAAATTATTTGAACCTTGCATACAATTATTTTTTACGTTTTATCACAGAATAATAATAAGTACTACGTACAGAAGTTTTACTTCGCGAAGGTATTTAAAAAAATGTATGCTCAATGTCATTAACAATATGGTGTAATTTAGCCTGTCTCAAGAGTCAAGCACCATTTTGTTGACAAACGTCAGTGATCGGCACTGCGCCGAAGCTACAGGGCTGACTTCGGTAAAATGATGTGACGTGAGGTGCCAAACTGCGGAAAATGGCGGAGGATATACATGATTTAGCATGAATTATCATGAATAATATTAACTACTTATTTACCTCTCAGTGTCTTGAGGCAACTTAAAAAAGTACATTCTGTGTTTTTATTATTATTTAGGCAGTTAAATACTGCACAGTATTTAGTACACCATTTTCTTTATTTTCTTCCATCATACACAAGAATACGCGTGCGTGAGTCAATGTTCGCTCGTATGTGAGGCCTTGTCGAATAGTATCCTGTAGGTGGGCCTCGTGCGTGTTTTGTTTTCGATGTAAACTCGCGGAGATGAACAGGCCTGGTTTTATTATCATGTGTTAACGGATTAACGATTAACGTTAACTTGCGTTAAATCTTGCGAAATGTAACGTTTTAACGATTAACGAAGTTAATTTTTTTATTAACGGTTTAACGATTAACGAAGTTAACTATTTGATTAACGGTGCCCAGCTATGGCCATTACTGTAACATTAGTCCACTAGAATGTACAGATGACATTGGACTTCAGGGTATTGGCGTCTTATAAAACTGTTCTAATAGGTGCTTATTTTCAATTTAAATGTTATAGCTTAATATGCTGACGAATGTACTTCACATACGGTACTATACTATTATGACGTTATGTAGCAAGTTAGAGCATTTTTAAGCTTCTTTTTTTTAGTAATAAGTAAATATCACTTAGGACAGGATACACAATTACCTACAAAATAATCTAACGAAGTTTTTTAACCAATAAATAGCCTAAATTTTAATTTTAATCCATAAATAAATTATACGAGGCATCGTCTAATGCCAGCCCTAATAGCATTTCTCAACATGCGCCCGCGCTCGCTAATGTATTGTTTGACGATTCTTGATTTACTGCCTTTTAAATTAATGTGTCGTATATCATGCAAGTCCTAGACCCATGTTTAGTTAGAGGTTTAAATGTGTTATTGAATAATGGAATTGCCGAACACTATAGTTGCAAAGTTAGTTCGTGATTGCTTGAGCTTTATTTGCAATTGGGTTTATGATTCAAAGATTTTTTATCTGTGGGCTTTTTTAGTAAGAGTTATTTCTAGTAGTGGTTCTTCTTCAGTCCAATATTTCGTCACAAGAACAGTGTGACCATTTACTATTTGACTGAACGTAAAAGTATTATTATTATTGTTTTTTTGGGCCTTCATTTGCGCCAGCTCGACCAGGTTTGATCTATTGTGGTAGTCCTTGTGTTTAGAGTTCACTGCTTAGTCCCGTTGAGTCTATACATTTCCAGATTCTTTGGAGCGTGATATCTGCTATCTCATCAACATAAAAGTAACTGTCGGAACTGAATTTGAAATCATAATTTTTCCCATTGAAATTAAATTAGACTTACATTACTAATGGCTGAAATGAACCTTATGATCAGACAAGAAGTGTATTAGCTAAGTTAAGCTAGTCTTATTAAGCCATGAGACGTTTAGAGCGGCTGAAGTCCGCAACTCCGCACCAGAGATCCGAACCTCATTGCAGAGAAAACATCAATTTTCTTCAGTCCAATTGGGTCAAATTCCCATTTCTCTCCCCGCAAGTGTAACTCCCTGATGTTGTTTATTATTTATTATTAATTTAAAAAAAACAGTGCTTATTTTTCCGTACGCCCCGCGATTGTTAATTGGAAATCATTTATCAATCGGACCGCTCAGGGTTGTAATCTAAACAAATGAATGCCTACCCTCCACCCTCTCGGCAATCAATGATGAAGCGTAGGTATATCACGAGCACCTATGTCGGTTTTGTTATTGGTGGAACTGGGGCAAATATCTGTTCAAATTACCCGCAAATATAGGAGAAGGGAAGCATCACTTTTTTACAATCCAATTTGAGTTGTTTTTTGAGTAAAATAAAAAAATATGAGATGAAAAAGGTGTTTCATTTGGATTTTATGAACTGAAAGAGTGAAAGAATTATTGTTTTCGTTCTAATGGGCATCATGAATACAACGTTATCTAGGACCATGATATAAAGATACTTTTATTTATATCCCTACGGGGTTTAACGCAGAATGTGCATTGTGCATTTTGCAAAATGCGCACTTTTCCATGCTAAAAATTAAACAAACTCTTCAGCTTTAAATTAGTATGGAAAAGTGCGCATTTCGCGAACTGCACATTCTACGTCAGACCCGCGCACGTGGAACGTGCGAATTTCAGATGCACCGGGCACGACGCATGATCCTATATGAATATCTTACGCCCCGCAAATGCCCTGCATTGTAAGCATTCGCATTTAATAGTTTTAGCGTTAACATCAACGGGGAATGGGTCGTCAGCGATCACTGGCACCGGTAATGAGGATGTCCTGCGATCCCGAACGGGATTGTCGGGATTGAGAGAATACTTTCTTCCTTGATTGAAATCTTTTTGATGCTTTAGTCAAGTAAAAAGGGCATGTTTTAAAGAGGGGTTACTAGAACAGGCAAACTAACGCCCGTATTCAGAAACGATGCTTGCTTAAGTGAAGCAGCAAATCGAACACAGCGTTAAATAGAGCTCTGTGATTGGTTCATGTGACACCCTGTGCGTCCACGCGCACTGTGAGACCTCATAGTAATGTTTGTGAATACGGGCGTAACAAACTTAACAATAATAAACCAAGTCATAAACTAGCTCAATTCAATATTATGAAATGACATTGAAATATGGAGCTAAACTGAAGAATACTTTGAATTAAAGCTGCAGTATAAATCGAGCTTTGAACACTTCTATTGTCTTGGTGAATTTACCCAAAAACTTGTTTCAATCCAAAGTGAAGTAGCTGTAACAGCCTGTAAAATCTCAGGCTAATAATTTCTGAAACATTATGTTTACTTATTTTAATCGATTTCTCTTCAGTAATTTGTCCAATAACTCTACCTATAAAGTTAACCGTAAATGCGCAATAAACTACAATCCTAAACCTTTACAGCCATTAAAAAGATTGGCTCAATAAGAAGAGGGACGACAGCAGAATGTCTCCATTCTCAACTAAATGGTAATTCTGCGAAATAACTTAATTGCGACTGTCTGATATCCTCCTACGTTAAATCTGGTGCTAGGGTTGTCGACATGGATTATGTATTAGTAATCCCTCCAATAATGGTCTCAGAACAGAGGTAAACGTTCGCAGAGGTATTAATTTGGTGGTGACTTGGTGAGTGTCTAGGAGTCTTTTAGTTACTGGACAGAAGGATATTTTACTACAAGATTATAAAGAATCATTTTGAGAATAAGTCGTCGTTGTATTTGGAACTAAGTGCGCAGAACTTTTGTGATAATGTATAGGACAGGGGTGGCCAACCGGTCCATCGCGAATATTAGTCCAGTCGATCGTGGCAAGGCAAAAAATACTACATAATTGTGTACTAAACTATGCTGTTGCCTTTAAGATTTCAAGAAGTATGTAAGTGATAGAACACCCAGGGTTTCGTTAGTAAACAGTAGATATTATGTCTAATCAAGTTGGCCACCCCTGATATAGGAGCTACAAAGTAAAAAGGTGCTGTATTGAGAAGCAAATTTCATTTTCCATTCCATTTTCCAATATCTATACTTATAATAAATCTGTAGAGAGGCCAATTCTGTACATGAAATATATTTTCAAAATAACTATCAGGGGGTGATTAGTGATCGATACTGATGCCAAAAATGCAATCAGTAAAATTTTTGTCTGTCTGTCTGTCTGTCTGTCTGTCTGTCTGTATGTTCCTTATAGAAACAAAAACTACTCGACGGATTTTAACGAAACTTGGTACAATTATTCTTCATACTCCTGGGCAGGTTATAGGATACTTAGGAATTCCCACGGGAACGGGAATTAGCGGGAAAATCTTTTTGTATGAAAAATCTAAACCGCTTAAGTTAGACGCTTGAAATTTGGCATGCAGGTACCTTAGTAAATTTAAAGCTTAGTTACAACAGGATATTGCAAAATTCCCACGGGAACGGGAGTTAGCGGGAAAAAACATTTGTATGAAAAATCTAAACCGCTTAAGTTAGACGCTTGAAATTTGGCATGCAGGTACCTTAGTAAACTTAAAGCTTAGTTACAACAGGATATTGCAAAATTCCCACGGGAACGGGAGTTAGCGGGAAAAAACATTTGTATGAAAAAATCTAAACCGCGTAAGATAGACTCTTGAAATTTGGCATGAAGGTACCTTAGTAAACTTAAAGCTTAGTTACAACAGGATATTGCAAAATTCCCACGGGAACGGGAGTTATCGGGAAAAAACATTTGTATGAAAAAATCTAAACCACGTAAGATAGACGCTTGAAATTTGGCATGCAGGTACCTTAGTAAACTTAAAGCTTAGTTACAACAGGATATTGCAAAATTCCCACGGGAACGGGAGTTAGCGGGAAAAAAAATTTTATGAAAAAATCTGAACCGCGTAAGATAGATGAAGGGGGGGTAAAACGAGATCCACGCGTACGAAGTCGCGGGCGGCCGCTAGTATTATCTAAAATGTTCACGCCTGTAAATTCCATGGCCCAATTTAAAGAATAATCTACGCTGTCTATGCCAACCCTACAAGAGGTCAGTAGTCGCGTCGATTTGGCCGAGTTATAGTGCCTTTGTTGTCTCGCCCCAGCATTACGGGGCAGACAAAGAGGGAATTACACAAATCCCATTTTCATACTAGATTTACTCAATTCAATAGACGTTTCCCCGCGAGGGGTAAGCCATGGAAATTCAGTACTAAAAAAGCCACGTAGTATTTCAAAAGTGAATGAAATTAAACGTTCTTTTGTTGAAAGAGATTGGAGCACAGATTATAATTAACAAAGCTGACTTTCAGTCTTCATTACAAAGTACAGTTGATCGAATATATTCCTTTAACATTTGCGTACGCTTAAACAAGCATTAACGTAAGCATTTCGCAAAACATAATCACTATCAAATAATTTGTACAACGGTCTCGAAAAGCTTTTATAGTTTGTATGAAACAGACAAAAGATAACATCTTCGTATACAGGTCGCTGGGAATAATGTATGAAAGGGAGACGAGATTCTTTGTTTATGAGTATGTTCCGAGAAATTGAGTAAAGTGAGTACAGTCAGGTACGAGAACAGGTTAATTAATGGCATTTGTCAAAATATATTAGGTTTATTATGATAAGCGCTTTAGTTCACCGGTTAGGAAACATGGACGTCTTTTAGATCTTAAATAAATCTATACTTATAATAAATCTGTAGAGAGGTCAATTCTGTACATGAAATATATTTTCAAAATAACTATCAGGGGGTGATTAGTGATCGATACTGATGCCAAAAATGCAATCAGTAAAATTTTTGTCTGTCTGTCTGTCTGTCTGTCTGTCTGTATGTTCCTTATAGAAACAAAAACTACTTGACGGATTTTAACGAAACTTGGTACAATTATTCTTCACACTCCTGGGCAGGTTATAGGATACTTAGGAATTCCCACGGGAACGGGCATTAGCGGGAAAATCCTTTTGTATGAAAAATCTAAACCGCTTAAGTTAGACGCTTGAAATTTGGCAAACACGTACCTTAGTAAACTTAAAGCTTAGTTATAACAGGATATTGCAAAATTCCTACGGGAACGGGAATTAGCGAGAAAAAACAAATGTATGAAAAAATCTAAGCCACGTAAGATAGACGCTTGAAATTTGGCATGCAGGTACCTTAGTAAATTTAAAGCTTAGTTACAACAGGATATTGCAAAATTCTCACGGGAACGGGAGTTAGCGGGAAATTCCTTTTGTATGACTGACTCACTGACATACCCACGCACAGCCTAAACGGCTAAACGTAGGCACTTGAAATTTATAAGGGACGTAGCTTAGGTACCGTAGAGGTGCACTAAGAAAGAAATTCCCGAAATTCCCACAGGAACAGGAATTACCGGGAAAATCTTTTTGTATGAAAAATCTAAACCGCTTAAGTTAGACGCTTGAAATTTGGCATGCAGGTCCCTTAGTAAACTTAAAGCTTAGTTACAACAGGATATTGCGAAATTCCAACGAGAACGGGAGTTAGCGGGAAAAAACATTTGTATGAAAAAATCTAAACCGCGTAAGATAGATGAAGGGGGTAAAACGGGATCCACGCGTACGAAGTCGCGGGCGGCCGCTAGTAAGAAATAAAGTCTGAAATAATATTATAATTGATATGTTCATGTTCACTATTGTATAAATAAGAGTCTGCCGCAATTTGTATGATGTATGAAATTTCCAAGACAACGTTTTTTAACCTAATCGAAATCCACAGAGTATTTTTGAAGTAATTTCCTGTGTATTCTCAGAAACATGACTAGTAGCCGGCTGGAAAACTTGTATAAATAAAGTAAGATCGATATCTCTCCCTCCCACTAGGTGGACCGATGATCTGTTGAACCTGGATGCAGGTAGCGCAGGGCCGGTCGTTATGGAAATCCTTGGGAAGCTTTTTTCCAGCAGTGGACGTCATTTAGCTGAAACGAACGAACGAAGATCTTACGCCCCGCAAATGCCATGCAATATGTTATAACTTGTTATGAAATACATATTTTTGTGCCCGACTATACAGTCCTTTGTAACCGCTCCCAGCTCCTTTAAGTGAAGTAAATAAAACGTTATTATGTGTCGTGTGCGACAAGGGTGTTGCCTTTTCAATACCGATCCAGTGGAATTGCTTCAATATGAGTTACATAACGAACAATACGACTTATTGTTTTATTAAGTCAACTTTGCGAATTCAACATTGTTCCGTCACTTTTAGTGTATGTTAAGTTATGTAAAGAAGACGTCTAGCTAAGTCTTCCAGCGACTTGGCACACTTTTAGCTTGGTCCACGGTCCAAGTCGCCGGTTTGATTTTTTTTCTTCCGGCAGCCGGGCCCACTCAAATCTACTACAAAAATCGACTTCCTAGAATCTTAAAGTGGACCCAGTTGCTTTCCATTTCATTTTTTTATATTATTTATACAAATAACGTAAGTACGTATTTAATTTACAAATTTTCAAAAATTAAGTTGACATTTTTGTTTGTGCTAATATCATATTCAATTGTCACTATTTCGGGCGATGTATTCAAATTGTCATACTAGAGTATGCTATACAGGGTGTTAACTGTACGTAGAATATGGCTAACACCCTGTATTCAGCCAGGCTTTCAGCTGCAAAATAGGCTAACCCTATTAGCCGACCGCAGCCGCTGGCCTGCTAATAGCTTGCAACCAGATATACTTTGACACGGTGAATATGACGAAATATTTACAATTACCCTCATTTTGGTACTTATTACTGAGTTCTATGTATTACTTTTGGCTCTAGCTTTTGCTAGCTTTTGGTTCACCCGCGTGGATTTCCATCTGTCATAAATAGATACAGTTAGGCTGGGTTGCACCTTTTTTTTTTAGTGGCAACCAAACCTCTCTGGGAGGTTGCACCATCTTACTTTGACTTTAACAAACGTCAAAAATCTGTCAAACTCCATACAAAATACACCGGTTATCGTTAGGTAGGTTCTGCTTATGTACTACATTTCTTCAAGTGTCAGCTACAGTCGTTTACTAGCAAACATTGGACGTTTGCATATTTTATATCAAAATTTATCAACTTCTTGTTGGCGATCTTTTTTGCAAAAATAAATAAAGTATGGTTAATTGGTTTTGCGAGAAAACAGATAAAACTGATTCACTTTTTTATGATCCATAAATTTGTTTATAGCTATAAAGATATTTTCGAAAACAAAATCATCTATGGTCACCATACCCAAGTTAGGACTAAAAATAGGCAAAAATAAATACTAGATTTTAACCTTTGGACATTACCTCATTCACCGTGGCTGACTTATGGCCAGTTCATAAATGTTCGTAATAAATTTTACCCGTTATTTCCTTATATGCCTTAACACCGATTGTCAAACTTTTACGTTACATGCATTTTATTTATATTTTTCGCTGAATCAGGAAGAATTATGATTTTAATAGCAGAGAATGCATTATATCACTCAGTTTGCTTTATGTTCCGTGGCATTAAATAATAAATAAGGCTTCGTATTATGCAATATTATACTATTAAACCATCTACCACAAAGACGGTCTACCTACGTTTTATGTGCATTATACAAAAATAATGGATGAAAAGCTAATTTTTCTAGCTCAACAGGCATGGAAATATCAAATCTATTGCTGATGGACGTTTTGGTTAAAACTGTAAGTCCACATAGAATTAAATAAATAAATAAAAATATCATGGCCTCAGTTTTTTTTTATTCTCTGTACATAATAAGTGACATTTATAAGTCAAGCTACTCACAACAGACTTCTGGGCTGGTGGTTGACATAGTCAACCACTTTGGGAACCACTGCCTTACATATTAATCTCGCAAATATAACGACTTAACGGTACCCCCATTAGTTCACATGGTTAACTAAGGAAGTTATAAAATTAAAACAACTAGACTATCCAAATCCTGTTTCAGACAGGCATTTAGTTATTATTAGTTTCCATCAAAGAGTGTTTTCAAAATGAAATGTTTGCGAATTTACGAGTTCTATAGTTATGTATTCTGAAACTGTACCCGTAGATTCTACTCTCGTTCCATTTATTCAATTGTAATGTCCCCATAAATAGTAAAAGACTATTAGACGTGTATTGGTATTGTATAACATTCAATATATCAGTAACCAGGCCTTGTTATTGAATTATTGAAGTTGTTCAATTTCGTCTGCGTCAGTATAATTTAGAAAGTTATTTCTTTCATCGTGTGTGTATAACAATTTAGGTAACATTCCTGATGTTAGACTTTTAAGAGACGCTAATGTTCTAAATTCTAAAAGGACTCATAACAGATCGACCACTTAACGTACCCTTCAGAAAACAAAATCAATTCCTTCTGAACAATCAAGTTGATTCAACGCAATCGAACCCCAATGCAACAATTAACACAGTGATTCTTTAATCTGTCCTATCTAAGAATCGAACTCTGGACTCTGAGTGAGCACGTTACTATGTACTACGTACTTAGGCATAATACAAGGATTCCTTAATGTGTGTCCTATCTATGAATCGAACTCTGGACTGAGCGAGCACGTACTAACTACTATGGGTAGACGGAAAGCTAGACTTTGATCTTCTATAAAAACAGTTAACTGTTTTTATTTCAAAATTTCACTTTGCAAAATTAGTCCACGTTAATCATTAATCAACCTTATTTGTCGATGTTTAATGATGCTGACTATGCATCGATCACTGCCAAAAATGATATGTGACTTGTTTGTACATAACTTTGCTGAATGTGTGGTCAATGATCCAAAAAATACGTAATCAGCTGATTACGATAAACAATGTGCAGACATACAATCGAATGTCAATGACACGGGGTCAATGACCGCATCAGCTGTTTGGTGAATTACGTGCGAAAATTCGAGCGCAGCGCGAAATTAAAGCTAAAAAGCGCTTTTCCGGGAATTCTGTCTCTGAAATTGAAACATTTAACTGATAGAGCGGCAATTTAAAGTTGTTTTTATTCCTTTTTGGTTTACAGTTATTTTAGTGGCACATTTCACTTTATCTATTTGTCTATTTGAGAATTCACAACATGGTTTCAGGCTTTTTAAGCCGCCAAACGCGTCTGAAATAGATCAATTAAACCACAGCTTTCGAAGCACGGAATTACAAACAATCAGATTGTTTGATCCCTACAATAATGCTTAAGAAATTGTTTTATGCAAACTGGCAGGAAATACAAAAAACTCCACTCCAGAACCTTGCTGCCCCATCGGCCGTCAGTTCTGCGTACTGTGCCCTGCCCATTGCCACTTCAGCTTTCTAATCCGTTGGGCTATGTCAGCGACTTTAGTTCATGTTCATGTCATACCAATTAGCCGTATTTACCTCATTATGTGGGATCATCACGCGACCCAAACTGGCTGGATCACGAACGGATCGTACGCATGGCAACGACGGACAACGACCCAATTTTCTATTACATCTTGCACGTGAATTGCGTAATCGTTTTTGTGACGTAACGCAATCGTGAATAAGTTACGGAAGTCGGAAACTTCCTGAAAGTGTGCAGCTGAAAATTGCAATTATACTTGTACATATTATGTCAATAATTGCGTATTAGAAAGAAATAAAGAAACATTTATTGCTATGGACATCAAACAAACACAAAAAAGGTAATAAAAAAGACAGAGGTAACACAAAAAAAACAATGGAAGATAAAGTGAGCTGAGCAGTGTCACTGTTGCAACAGCGATGCCCATCATAATGGGACCCCACTCAGCATACGCCGTGGCCCATGATGAAGACCACGACTCTGGTTTTCAGTGTGCCCTTGTGTCAGTGTATTGAAAATAAGACGCAGTATGGGCAGGCCCCCATGTAGACCGAAGATCTGGTGAAGGTCGCGGGAAGCACCTAGATGAGGGCAGCGCAGGACCATTCGTTGTGGAAATCCTTGGGGGAGGCCTTTGTCCAGCAGTGGACGTCATTTGGCTGAAACGTAGAGCCGACGTTTATTATAATAACATAAACCACCTCGTATAATACTAGAGCTTTCAGGAGCTTGTAAATTAAGCATTTTTCGACCCCACTCAAATCCCCGTATGTATTTTTCATACAAAAATACAGGCTGTCACATGTCGTTAACCCTAAAAGCGCCGGGCATAATTTATGGGTGACCTTAATTGAAACACGTGTACCGAGTGGGGAATAAAAGATATTTTGGTAAACACAACTAGAAGTTCACACGATATTATAATAATACATAGGCAGCCAACCGGTACGCAGATAGGTAGATATTTAAAATTTTAAATACGTGTTACCAAAAAATACTTTTGAAGGTTTTCAGTTTTAGATTCAACACAAAGATTATAATTACGTAACTTCAAATCTTGACACCATATTATAAGAAAAAGGATGATGACTAATTGAAACATCGAATAATACTGTTTTTTTCATCACCCAAACAGGTTTATTTACTTTTTCAGTAATACGAAATTCCCTTTTTCAGTAAACCAACTCCGTTTTTAGTGGACCTATAAATCGGGACGCACAGACAAAGTCTAGTTTAAAAAGATTGTCCATTCTTTGTCTCAAACAAAATGAGAAAATTGTTTTGATATTTGATCTATTTTTTTATTTATTTTTTTCATTTCACTAAACTTTACTTACATGTAACTTTAAACAATTTTTAACTACAGGTATGACAACCAAAGGGCGTGGAAAACAGAGATAAGATAAGGATTGTCATTATAACAATGTAGAGTTTTAGTCAAAGCGCCAATTTTCCCGTCACGGACCCGTGTGCCGGACAATAGCGAAACTGTATCAACGGCACATCGAGTTTCACACTGTGTTGCATCTTGTGTGCTTGTGATAAGGGCTGTTTTTCAACAAACATGTGTAATTTGATGTGCTATTAACTGTATATTGGACAAAGCGCACAATTTGTGTGGTGGCGAACTGTTGGTGACGATACTACTATTACTACAAACATTATTTATTATGTGATAAGCTAAGCATACAGGGTGTATGAAGTAATAAATACAAAACATGCATAACTACATACAACCTACTTTTTATCGTTTAAAAAAACATAACCTAGCCCCTGGCATTGACGTCATCAATCTGTTAACGAATTTTAATCTATTTTTTATTATTAAGAGATTGTTCCCATAAATTCCAAGATACTACATAGCACCAGACGAAGCATATTCATTGCTTCCTTCGCAAACTGTGTGGATTTATTAATGAGAAGAAGCATTTTTAACCAGAGAAAAAAAATCTACTAGACCAAAAAAATATCAAGTGCTTACTGCCCACCTCGAAATATGTATGCCTGGCACTGTCAAACTTCCAACCTAAACTAAATAAAACGAGTGTAGTCACAAAATATAGATTTTCAAGCAATTATCGCCTCACATTACACCCTATATGAATGTGTCAATCGCTCCGGAAGTGTTTAGCGGCGGACGCGACACGCGACGCTGCGCACGAGTTCGTTATACGGAATCGGCTCAGGGTTGCCACAAGATAGTTTTTGTGATTTAACTAATATTGACAAAAGTAATATTTTTGTCACAGTTTGCAAAGAGTAGTAGGAAGACATTTTTCCAAATAAGAGTTTTACATTTCTTCTTCTTTCTCAGATTTGAGCACTTTTAGAAGAACAACGATATCTGTGTACTTGTAATATGCGTAATTATGATTAAATAGATAATTGATATGATAATGAGATTGATTTGGCTCTGTGCTATTAAACATATATAATTTCGTAGAATATCAATTTAGGACGACTTTTAAGTACTACAAGCTACAACAGTCTTTTATTTCATTGTAAGATAAACTGCTTTCTTTAGCAGCAACCAACCGTCTATTCTCTTTCGTTTATGTTGTTTTGTATTCTCGCAAATTGATTTTTTTTTTCAATACGTGACAGCCCTAACGCTCAGGACACGCGCGGAGCTGGAAAAAAGCATATATCGCGCAGTTTTAACGAGACCTATCTTTTCACTCGAAAATGGGCTTTATTCTTAGCGCGACACGATTTACCACCATTTCAGGCTCACCCTAAATTACTTAGCGAACTCTAGACACCCTTGCATTACTTAAAAGGTGACTGGTTTTTTAATCATTTAAGGTTTTTGTAAAGGAATAGTAGTTTATTTATGAAGTATCTTCTATGAAACATTTTAGTCGCTGCCGTCGTCTTTACATACTTAGCAGGTGAATCATTTTTGCGACGTGCTTACAGACTTAATCTGACACTTAAGTGACACATGACCATTTTGTACTCTAAACACATTCTAAGCGACTTATCGAAGTATTTCCTACTCGACAAATAGTGATAAAGCTAAATAATTTATTTGCTCACTTAAATTAATGCCATAATAAGTTACAAAATAATTAAATTGCACCGAATGTATACAATACAGTGATTCCTCATCAATTATCATCATAATCATCTACATCACCCTCTAATTTTTACCCGACTACGGCAAAGCAAAAGGAGGGTTATGATTTTGACAGGCTATGTATGTATGTATGTATGTATGTATGTTCATGTGTTCCCTCGTAACTTCTAAACTACTTATCAGAATTCGACAAATGACATATCATTAGAAGCGTCTTAATTGTCCGCTGGTTATAGGCTATATGGTTTCACAAAATCGAATGTGGCGCCCTCTAGCGGACAAAACATACAGAGTAAAAAAATAAAGTTAAGATAAATATGCCGAGTTTGGTATCATTTGAAAGCGCTTTACTTGTACATTTCGAATATATATATATTACTAGCATTTGCTTGTGACTTTACCTGTATTCATGGGCTGATTGCATATTATAATTCACATCTTTTCGTTCATAGCTTCTTTACTGCTTATAGTTCATCAATTTAACTTTTGTTAATTTAACACCAAAATAGTACAAATAATAAAAAGTAAAAAAACTAAAACCCAACTACGACAAAAAACGACGCTGAAAAAGTATAAAACAAGATTTTCAGAATACTGAACTGAACAAAGTTGCCAATGTAGTTGCATAGTAATTTTCATGTTTGGAAAGGCGTAGTCACACGTTACTTATACCTACCTACCTACTGTAGCACTTTGACAACCTAACCTAACCTAACCTACCTACCTACTGTAGCACTTTGACAACGTGTGACTGCGGTTTTCCAAACATGAAAATTACTATGCAACTACATTGGCAACTTTGTTCAGTTCAGTATTCTGAAAATCTTGTTTTATACTTTTTCAGCGTCGTTTTTTGTCGTAGTTGGGTTTTAGTTTTTTTTACTTTTTATTATACCAAAGACTTTTCAAACGATCGCTACGTCAATATTCAGCTGTACAGCCTGTTGACATGGCACTCATGGTAGGAAGCCGATACGCCATGTTAAACAAGGTTGATCTCATTATAGTGATTTCCCATTTAGTAGGTACAGTCAGTGTCAAAAAGTAATTTCCACAGTCAGCGTCAAATAGTTCGTGACACCAAAAGTGGCCAAAGTTCCCCGCGTGATCGAATCAGAAATGAGGAGATCCGTAGGAGAACCAAAGTAACTGACATAGCTCGCAGAATTGCTAAAATCAAGTGGCAGTGGGCGGGGCACATAGCTCGTAGAGACGATGGCCGTTGGGGCAGGAAAGTTCTCGAGTGGCGACCACGGGCTGGAAGACGTAGCGTGGGCAGGCCTCCTACTAGGTGGACCGACGATCTGGTAAAGGTCGCGGGAAGAGCCTGGATGCGGGCAGCGCAGGACCGTTCATTGTGGAAAACCTTGGGGGAGGCTTTTGTCCAGCAGTGGACGTCATTTGGCTGAAACAACAACAACAACCCAAAGTGGCCAAAAAGTTGACAACACAACCTTATTCCAAGTAACAAAGACGTGTTGCGAACTTTTTGGCTACTTTAGGTGTCACGATCTATTTGACGCTGACTGTACCAACTGGCTGAAGTCAAAATACGGAAATGTCTGCGCGAGCGCAGCTCACGCAATAGTTTAAAACCCAATGTACGAACTGCATATCAAGCTAACTTTGCAGGCTCTTATTCCGTTGTATTATGGGCGATTTTACAACGAAAATGGATAGGTTGATGTGCCGTTATCTGTGCCTAATTGACATATTTAATTACCTCTAAACGTAATAAAACACACTTTCGCCAGAAATGGGCTCGTTTAAATAATGTACTTACAGATTAAACATATAAAAGTTATTTGTGTAGTCGAGAGCAAATCAAATTACATCTTTAAGTCACTAAGATTGTAGGAGCGAATTTGCAATAAAAATTTAGCAGTCTAAACTGTGGGTAGATTATAGTTTTAGCAGTAGATAGGAATTTTTGTCATTAAAGCTAAAAATTAGAGTTAAAATTTAATATGGAAAATTGGAAACAGACTGATGTTACAGAGTGGGACTATCTATCTATACACAGAAACTTTTTCTCGTATGCCTCTTGAACTTTGTTTCTCTATGTAATAAAATTGATATAAATACGTCCGAAAAACCACTGAAAGTAATAAAAAGTTAATTATAAGAACAAAGCCCCAAACACCAACGTAATTAGAGTTATCTAAACACAGATGAAACAAATGACAGATTGACAGTGGAATTGACAGAGTATTTAGACGCTTCAAACGTTATAGAGTCGTAAAAAAAGGATTATTCGGTTTCAGAGTATAAAAAACTGACACACTACAGAAGTAGGTAAAGAAGGATCACTCTACCAAAATATACATAATAGGTAATTAACTAATTATAATGCCTCTGTGATGTCCTAAATTAATGAGTGTTCTTTCAGTAATTATACCAGGTAGCAGTTTGTAAGATCCAGAATAAAAAGGTAAAAGAAATACATACTAAATCTCTTTCCATTAATTCAAACACGAACAGTAATTAAATTGCTGTAGCTTTAAGCTTCTCCAACAATGGTTAAAAAATACCTTATTGTTATCAATGTTTTAAGTTAATTTAAAAATAATTGGGTTGATTTAATGTCCATTTTCCCCGTACACTTATTTTTTTACTTCTATTATTGTTATACACTTTCAGGTAAGTTACTACCAATTCGTAATTATTTTTATGACTTTTATCAAATTAAAAAGAATCCTAAAGTAACAATAAATTGATTTTGTTACTTTAATGACAAACAAACTTACTGAACACATCTTTAGTATACTTCATACGTTCAGCTTCATGGCCATAACCACTGAGTCGGTTTTTAGAATATTTTATTACTCTAAGGCGATCTTCCTAAAGTAACGTTTTAATTTAATGATACCACATCCTGTTTTTTTATAGCTGTGTGTATTTTTTCAGTTATAAGAGTACCATTTCATTTGAAATCGTAAACTTTATTTCACATGGCAACAATATGAGGATTCTTGTAACTGATCAAAAATATTGTCAGTTTCAAAGTTGAAGTAAAATTAAAGCTTTTGGTTGTTGTGCCAAAAGCAAATAACCAAACTGCTTTAATAAAAGTGACTAACAGGACTATTCCTACCTCTCGTTCCCACCGCTGCAACTCCTGTGTAGCCAGGATCTACAGCTCGACCGCCAATAAAAACCCAACCAGTGAAGGTCAAGTTTGTCCCGGTAATAAAAGTAACTAGGTAGTAATTCACCATCTGCACCGTGAGATTTAGCGTGATCCCTTCATAACACACTATTTAAATCTTCACATATCCCATTGGTTTGGTAGCATCTAAAATTATCCATTATAAACAAACAAACAACATGTCCCCTACTTTGAGTAATCAGTAGCCTATTCACATTAGATACACCATGGAGTGTAACCCCTATAACTTCAAAACACCATAACATAAATCATATGGCTTAATGCATTGATACAATCAGAATAACGAGGTATCACCCCGCCCGCTTGGATGTCACCTTTTGAAATTGAATCGTGTATAATATAAGCGCTTCTAAACCCGGCTTCTTTATTGGAGACATTAGAAGTGCCCGCGACTTCGTTTGAATGATATTTCCCGTTTTTGCAACATTTTTCTTTACTGCTCCGCCTCTATTGGCTGTAGGGTCATGTCAAGTCATGTCGATAAATTGGCTATCCAACGCAAAAATATTTTTTCAAATCGGACCAGTAGTTCCTGAGATTAGAGCATTCAAACAAACAAACTGTTAAACTTTATAATATTAGTATACATTTCTCCTACCGCAAAAAAGGCGAACCCAACGGGAGACAGGTTTCAACAAAACCGGTCAAGCGAGAATCTGGGGTCTCTGAAATGTTCTGCTGTAACGTGCTTTGTGGTAAGATATTTTTGCATTGCACGATGAAGTTTGGAGGATTTTTGTTGCTGATAAAGCACGTTTGTCTTTTTATTTCGTAACTAGATTTTGTTCGCGACTTTGCCTGTGATTTCGGGCTGTCAAACAAAAGTGACTTGCACTTCTTATTTGAATTTCTCTATTGTTGTTATAGTTTCTCAAACAAAGTATATATCATCTAGAAATTCATACTTTCGAGTTTTATTTTTTGGGACAAGACTGTCTCCCAGGTTTATTAAGATTCAGCGGTGGAAGAATTTATAATATCGATAGTGGAGAGTTGTGTAAGATATTCTACACAAATCAGCAATCTTCCATACACGGTCTATCAGATAAGTGACTGATAAGCATAACGTACCGATTACCTATTACGCTACGGAACTCCAAAACCAGAGAGCGAGATGAGGTTATCTTTATGATAGTATCTCCACGAGAGAGGGTGAGACAAATCGATTTAAGCGCATTCTACCAAGTCACGAAATTGACGAGAGAGACGGAAATATGCAAAGTCCTCAGGGAAGACAGGGACGAGGAGGCTGCACAGTGCAGGCAGCCAGAGGTCGTTGCTCGATGTAAACAGAAAAAAAATTAGAGATCTCTCGTATGAGATTAACCGAAATAAGGAACCTTTTTAGTAGACAAGGCGGTCTCAGACGTGCACGAAATGTAAAGTACTGAGGCAGCACATCAAGCTAAATACTGTAGTACCTTATGTAGATGGAATAGGCGTTATTTTGCAACAAAAATGCATAGTCTGATGTGGTGTCGACTGTTTAAAAGTTTGCGATCTCGCTCCATAAGAGGATGTGCGAGTAATTCCCAAAATACAGTTATAACAGGTTATTGTTATTTAGTTTGTGTATCAGTGTCAACAACATTCAGTCTGAGTCTTTCACTGTTACCAAAACTTTCATGCTTATGAAGAAAAAAGCACGAATGGGTAAAATAATAAATGGGCAACATGGAACACATTGTGGGAGGCCTATGTTCAGCAGTGGCTGAGATGATGATGATGATGGGTAAAATATAACACATGTGACATAAGTTAACCATTAAAAGTGCAGTGGGAATACAGTTTCCATATTATTAAAGAACTTTTTATATCCCGCTTCGAGGGTTACACAGAAAAAAGAAGATATCGAATGATGTCAATACTTATTGCAATTACTATTATACTGTTCGTAAATGCACTGGAATTGCATAGGACCTGTCCATTCTGTCCAATACCAATACAAGCTAAACAGTTCTCAAATTAAATCAAATAATAATTTAAATAGATTTATAAAATTAACCTTATATTGGAATGCATAGCTTAGAAGTCTGCTGCTAAAGAAAAACCTAAGAAATATTGTCCTAATTATGAAAACACAAAATAACTGAACAATCCTTCATAGGAACACTTTCTACAAAATCTCCAGGGTCATGTAACCAATCTCCATAAACAAAATTAAATGTATTTTACGGTCAACTCCAGTAAAAAAATATGGCAGCTCACAGCAGGAAGATGCATAAAAGCGCTTTCAATTATATTAAAGTCTACTGCAATTTCTATTTCTTTTTTGCAATAATGGTTCTCAAACCTATAAAAAATAAGCATAAACTCCCCAATTTGAATTTGACGAATTGACACTTTCCCCTTTTATGGGGCACGTAATGGGGTTAGCAACACCCCATGGTGTCGGAGATTCGCGAGGGTCTGTCGATCGATTTCGGGCTATTTTTGGGTCCATGGTAATGCGTATTTGATATAGAGATTCTCGTTGAATGATATGGGTTTATGGGATTTACACCCGAAGATCGTCGATTGAATTTCTTATTATTTTGAATATGTACATGAATCAGTGGTCTATCTTTGTAAGTAACCTCTAGAGTTACTAGATCACAAAGGCGTCCAATACCGTAATAAAAATAACTTACATAGGTATGTTAGAGTCTGTAGGAAATAAAAGTTAAAACGAATGATGGACTTTACCCTGTCGAATTGAACTGACCAATGGTTTTTTTTATCTGCCAAGAACTCAGCATCATTTACCTGTAACAAGAAAATAAACATTATTAGCAAGGAAATCCCGTTTACAATCACACAAAATAAGTACGCTTTTTAAATAAATATTATTTTATCATGTAGCATTATAGGCACTTAAACCACTTTACTAAACCTTTGAATAATCTTACTGCGGCAAAAATATAAGCTTCTTAATCCTTAATGTCCGTACTTTGGGGTAAAACTAAAACTGTCCTTAAAGAAATGAAAACTGTACAACTTCTAATTGTACCTCCTTGACCTGAGTATAAAGCTTACATAATTCCAGCAAACTAGTGAAGACATAGAATGTTTATAAATGTATCTAAAGATGTTTTAGTATAATGTGTCGCAACATTTGGTGTAAGTCCAACGGTTTATACAATATTTTCTTGGATATTTTTATGTTTGATGTGTCTATAAAAACTCATAAAACTCATTTTATTTTTGCAAGTAGGCTTTTAAATTACACGTCCCAGTGTTAACCCTACCGCTGTTTTGGGACAACAAATGGGCCAGTGCTGAGAAGAAGCAGCGCTAGAAACTCAGTCACTATTGTCAGTCTAACTAACTAGAGCCAATTCTGCGAAGACACATACGTATTTATTAATACAAAGCTTATCTACTCAAATTCAATCTTAGATCTAATCGCAACAATAAAATCAATAACAATCATAAATCTACTTTTGTGTAGATTCACAATTTTCATAATACATTTTTATCATGATTTAAGAACTAGAAGCTGTACAATTTTAAATGCCATCTCGTTTATTAAAGTGAGATATGAGAATAGAAGACAGATTAGTCTCATGAACTGTTGAATCAAGCGAGCGATGCCCCCGCACTGCATGTTAGTGCGGTTGGCTCAACGGTGACGTCATCGCTGGCACATGTAAAAACCTACCCTAATAATAAAGAGCTGTTTAGCTCAAACTGCCTAAGGAAATAGAGCAACAAGAGTAGCAAAAGAACTATTTAAAGTAAGAGAAATAGCTGTGAAATACACTTCTTCATTCATAATATCATTTATTGGGCGATTTTTTACGTAAAGTTATGTAATCGTCGGTAACTCTAGCCGGAATAGGATGTCCACCCGTGATAAAATCTTATCCACGATTTTAGACGCACATGCCATAAGCTTATCGTGTATAAATACAAGTGCTCAATGCACTAGCATTTGTGGTACCAGTCGGTATAGTTAGCAGATTTTTCCCTTTGCAATTTTTTAATAACACTGGAGAGAAGCTACTGAATCTAATTTCAGGTCCATTATAAGTCGTCGTCCTTGTCTAGCGAAATAATTATGATTTATAGTTTTATCTGCGCGAATTATCACACATCGCACTTGTTTTAAGACATTCATATCCTTGCATCTATAGTTCTTTATGGCATATTAATTGGTTTAGGTTCTTTATTGGTCAATTAATTAAGTCGCTGAATTGATTGGGCCGATCGTTATCAGATTTATTTGTCATTTACTGTTTTATTATACTACACCGGTTTCAATATAGGACTGAATGATTTTGTAACTGAGTTTTAGAGGCGACTTACGATTTTAATTTTGGTTTTGTGAGGAGCTATAGCTATTATTTACACAGGTATTGTTACTTTGTTTCACTCTACAATAGTTTTGTCAATAAACAATTCAGAAAGAGTTCAAATTCTTTATACAACTTCACATATTAAATGCGAACTTATATTTACAGAAGCGCGTTAATTATTGCAAATAAAGAATAAATAAAAGGTTTTAGCAATTTTTTGCACAAAACTAAAATGCAGTGCATGGATTCTAAGGCGGATTGCTATCATAGTGTATTTCATGAATGAAGTCACAATTGGTATCAGTTAACAGCTGACAAGTGCGTTACACAATCACAAACTAGCAGATAATAGCCAAAAGAGGGTCCAGAGTCCAGATACTAAACTAGAATTATTAAATAAAAGGTTTGTCCTCGCACATCCTTTTAAACAGCATTATCAATTCTTTGACATGTAAAAAAACCTTGGGTTTGTTTGAACCTTACTCCATGTAAATAAAGTTGAATATACGCTGGCAACAATTAGAATCTACGTGGAAATAACACGTGCGCCCGCGCACACGTCTCGTGAAACACTAGGCTAGTGTACTGTGTACCGCCACACGTGATACGCTATTTTTAATCTGTATCTGCGCGGACGCACGGGCTTGCATGGCGATAATAAACCGATCCTGTAGTGATGGGACGTGGTCGATAGGATTTTTATGATTTATATACTTTCTTCTACAGTTTTTAGTAAGACAAACTGGAGCACAATTATTATTATAACATAAATAGGTACTCTAGTACTTTCTATGATAATAATAATAAGCAATTTAAGTTACAGCTCAATAAAAAGTGTCTTTATTTGGACTAATTAAAGTAGTACTTGCAAATCGTCTTCGCTTTTTTGTCCCACTAGCACTTAAGGCTGATTTACACGTGTTAAGTAGATAAGTAGGAAACTAAATTTTTACTTGATTTTTCTGCCAAGTTGGTGGGCGGGGCTTGTCACTTGACACGTTTTGACAAGCAGTTTCATAGTAAACAAGAGCCTGACGTTTGGAATTAAGTTAAAATTTTGTTACCTACACTACTTAATACTTGTAAACCAGCCATTACGGACAGACTTCTGGTAAGTGCTGAGAGTGGGAAACCAAAAGCCTAAGATTTTAGAAAACTGAAACCGAAAAAAATTGTTTAATGAAACTTAATTAAAGTTTTGGATTAATAAGATGAATAAATGTACATGAGGTGCACAAAATACACTAAGTACATTAATATTTTAATTAATAATTTATATTAACGATGTCGCAACGTGTATAGATAACAAATGTGTAATATATGCTGATGACATATCTGTAGTTTTTCCATGTGCCAACAGCCAAGAACTACAACAGCAACTTCAGAGTACACTAGATAAAATATTGAACTGGTTACAGGACCACAATTTAGAAATTAACATATCCAAGACAAAATTATTGCAATTTAAACCAAGGCAAAAACAACCCCTTAAAATAGATGTAACATTTAATAACAGTAACATAGATTTTGTGACCTCGTCTACCATGTTAGGGATAGAAATAGATACAAATGTTAATTGGAAACCACATGTAGAGAAAATAGCCGCTAAACTATCGAAATTTACTTATGCAGTATATGAATTAAAAAAATGTACAGATTTAAAAACTGCAACCAGCGCCTATTATGCATATGCTCATTCTTGGTTAAACTACGGAATTATTCTTTGGGGTAATAGTACAGAAGTAAATCAATTATTTATATTGCAAAAAAGATGTATTAGAATACTCGTTAACATTACAGATATGAAAAGTTGCAGACCTCACTTCATAAAACTTAACATTCTTACACTCGCCTCTTTGTTTATTATAGAAATATGTAAACTTGTCAGAAAAAATTGTCATGAATATTCCCAAGCCAAAGATCTCTATCCTCAGGAAAGAAACCTTAGACATAGAAATAGACTAGTTCCACCTTTCACTAAATTACATCTAGTTAGCTCAGGAACCTATCATCTATAATATAAAAATGAATCGCAAAATGTGTTGGTAAGCGCATAACTCAACAACGCCTGGACCAATTTGGCCAAATCTTTTTTTTAAATGTTCGTTGAAGTTCAAGGATGGTTTTTACGGCGAGAAAAATTAGAATTATTGCTGGAAAAACCCTAAAAATAGCCCTTTTCTTTTTCCCATACAAATGATTTGTAACTAAAACGTAGTCAATTTGAGCTTTATTGCTATGGTATAAAGTTCATATTAAATTACAAGCACTCACTGTTGTCTAAGCAATGTAGGTGTGTTCCTAACGTCAAAGATCATATTATCTATCAAAACAATGTGCGTGTGTGCGTGTGTGCGTTGGAGCACAGAATACATATATACATAGTTGGAGGAGTTTAATTGTTTAATGAGGGTAAAACGGGATCCACGCGTACGAAGTCGCGGGCGGCCGCTAGTATGTCAATAAAAATATATAACATGATACCTAAGAAAATAAAAGGCATTGAAAAAGATAATTTGTTTTGTAAAAAATTAAAAGAATGGCTACTAAGTAAATGTTTCTACACGTTAAAAGAATTCTTTGATCTCAAATCTAGATAAATAAATAAATATACCTAAGCAATTGTCTGTAATATTGTTATTTTGATAATTTAGATTTTAATATTGTATGTACCTTTAATGTTGCAATGCCCTTACAGGGCCATGTTTCGGGACTCTGTATTAATATTTAAGATCCAAATGTACCAACATGATGCAATAAACATATATGACTATGACTATGACTATGACTAATGAACCGAATTAAAAAGATAGGAAGTCTTGGAACATAATTTTACTAGAGGGAGAAACACTATAAATTATTTGCAACTAGCTTCAGTTTTTTCTATATTATATTATTATACTGTAGTAAATTATACTTTCGATGATCGCGTGAGTGAGTTCGATAAATAATTATGTTAATCATCAGACACATTAGTAATGACTTTAGAAGCATTATCACGAAACAATGTTGCATGGACGAAGCAACGTACTTGTTTAGTCACAATAATACGAACTGAATGATATTTCAGTAGTAGAACAAAATAACAGGTAAGGGAGTATACTTTGCATTGACTTAACACGCAAACGATGTCCACTTCACCACTTTTTTGTTTGTTTTTTGGGCGAAAATTTTGATTGACAAACAAAAACGTATGGATGTGACAAAGTGGCACCTATTATACGAGTATATCTAATGTAAGTTATAATAGCTGCAATTTTAAATAAAAAAAGGTATGACCTGTAATTTAGATTTATTTTATAGATTTTTCCCAAATCACAGACAAAATTAGTGTGATAATAGAAATTATTAACGACATAAAAATACGAAAACCATCGATAACAAGAGACCATCGACAACCGTCCATCGACTTACAAACATCACTCGTTCTAAAATTAAAGTCAGTCTTGGGCGAGCTCTCGCTCGGAGCATACGTGAACCAATATCAGTGTGCGATGCAGCGTTGCAAAACCGCCTAACTCCCAATTGATGAATATTTGGCACTGCTCGCATTCAGAATGTGAAACGGCTCAGCTGATTGCCCATTCGCAAGATAGCTGTTGAACTTTTGTAGTTACGTAACAACATCAAACTTCTACATGAAAATTAAAAATAGAGTGAATTTACCATACAATTTGATTTTTAAATGAGAGCTTATTCGTGATTTCAGTGTTCGAAATGGCTGCACTAAAATAGTACTTGCCTATTGATATTTAGATGCTAGTTTTCTATCATTATTATGACCTACTTCCATCCGTCAACTCCCACGATCGAGTGTGATTGCTATTGGAAACCTATTGGCTTGAAATAATGTTCCAAGATATTAAATTATGTTCCAATCCATTACTATTGACAATCTAAAACGTGCCCTTTTCAGTATGTTTTGAATCTTAGGCCAAAGACGTGAGTTACCGTATTCTACATTACTATGAGGTCTCACAGTGCGCGTGGACATATGAACCATTCACAGAGCTCTATTCAACGATGTGCGTTCGATTTGCTACTTCACTTAAGCAAGCATTGTTTGTGAATAAGGGTGATGGGGTACTTATTTAGAGAGAATACACAACAAAATTACACACTTTTGCTATGATGACGGTTTTCAAAATACAATGAGAATACATTTATAAGTAACCAGGCAGACAAAACACACGCCTACACAGTTCGTAATCTAGATCTATGGATAGCACTCGCCTGTAGTCTGGTCTAGACTTGAATCAGTGAGTTTTCTGAGAACTCGGTGAGTTGGTTAGTGGAATTGTTTTACACTCATTCGTTTGTCTCGAATCTTCATGTTTTATGTGAGATTTGATTTTAGTATGCAATTTTAATGAACACGTTTCATTTCTTATGAATAAACTCTTAACTAGATCTGTCAATTTGCATGCATTGTATAAAATAAATAATTGGTTTTACTTCGGCACATAATTAGGTTTTATTTTTCAAAATATTATATCAAGGTCTACCTATCGTCGCCTTTCACTCTAGTGAAAACCTCGTGAATGCATTTTTCTCATATTTATGCATTTCGAACAGTCTCTCAGAATATAACAGTTGATCTTCATCCTCAAAAATGACTTCTTTTACACTTAAGAGGTTTTCACTCGGCGTCGCTAGGTATATGCCCAGTGCCCCACTAGGTGAACCAACGCTCTGGTGAAGGTCTCAGGAAGTACCGGAAATCCTTGGGGGAGGCCTTTTTCCAACAGTGGACGTCATAAACGAACTACATGCTATGCTCATACGAGACCCGTATCACGATTTTTCGGGGCACACAAGTCCCAAATATAGCTTGTCCTACCACTTCTGTCTGTAAACTACTACCACTAGCGCCTATCAACCACGGTTCAGTCACGCATTTTGACCTTCTTCGGCCATGTATCTCGGCGCAATAATGACTCCATAGAGCGTCTCGTAGTGCAAGGAAAAGTTGAGGGCACCAGACCACGTGGTCACCAATGAGATGGACGGACCAGATCAAGGCCGCAACTAAGTGTTCGGTTAGCGAAAGTACCTACCCGGAAAGCTGCAGTCCATGAGGAATGGCGCCGTGTTGCGAGGAACATCACTCATCGTGATTCACAATGATGACCACGACCACTCTTACAAGAATGTACCGACTGAGAAGAAGACCACTTCTGTCTGGGCAACAAATTGACTGGCCAGTGCCTAAATAAAGATAAACGTAGGTTTGATTCAAAGACAAGCTAGTAACATAACAGTATTGTTAGGCCGTTCAATACTTTCAAGGCTATTGTTTGGTGCCTGTATACATTTGTAATTCCTAATGTTTGCCTAGGAACTAATGAACCTCATATACTATTAACTACATCAACTCTTTATTGTATTAGCCCATGGTGCGATCTGTGACGGACTCTATCAAAAGGTCTTGATTTTCGAGAGTGTATAGGTACCTACTTGTCGACATTCTACCAGCTCGCACTAAGCGCTTTGCTAACAGCTAGGAAGCAGCTTCGCTGCCTGCTGCAGTCTTTCCAGAACACAATCCAGGCCTTTTCAAGGCGAGAGTGAATAGGCACTTACAGGGCAGGTATATACGAGTACCATCCTAGACTGCTTCTTACTTAACCAGGTGCGATTGCAGTCAAATACTTGCCTTGTTCTGCATTAAAAAACTAATTTGTGTGGCCCAAAATAAGACTGGAAGAGTACGCCATACAGTTTTAAAATCTTTTTTGAGTCTGCTTTTATGTGCAGTATAGTTTTAAATAAATAAACATGGAAAGGATTTACAGACACGTGCCACAATTCCCCTGCTTGACCATGCGCAACAAAACGAGTCATTGCAACGGGTCACAACACTCACAATAACAAATGGGGATACACGAGCCTGTGGTCAATGAAGGGGCAAACAGACGTCTCTTTCACTCATACCTACGTTCTAGTGAGTGTGAGAGAGAGCTAAAATTGGGCATCGTTTTCCGGATAGGGTCCTCAACTCCTCAGATGGTGGTACCGATATCTCTGTTGACAGATGCATGGTTTCGCTGTCAGCAATTTTGTAACTACCCGTTCAATAAATGACAATATAGTCGAATTCATTATCTTCCATTAAAACGCATAAAACTTATGTATATTTTGCAAATAATTGTATTTTTAAAAGGCGCTTTTACACGTCCATATATTACCTTAACCCTACCACTGCTTCGGTACATTAAATAGGCCAGTGCTGAGAATATACATACAATCAGCAAAGTAACATTGTCAGCCTCATTTTAATTCAACTATTGGTAAATTATCTTGCAGTATAACTGATCTAAAGTAGAGACAGCATACTTTTAACCCTAAAATACACGCTTAATAAAAACATTTCACACACAACATTCGTTCATTATTTCAATCAACTTATAAAACTGAGATTTGTATCTGTATATCGTTCGTAAATATTTCATATTCCAAAGCAAAGAGACCGTTTTCGTCAATGCTCAGCGGAGCGTTGGATCCATTACCCCTAATTAATATAATTAAGGCTGGGTTGCACCATCTTACTTTAACATTAATAAACGTCAAAAATCTTTCAAATTCCATACAAAAATCACCGGTTATTGTTATACTTACGGTTAAATTAAGTTGATGCAACGCAGCCTAAGGGAGTTCCAATTCCAAGTGACGCGCTACCGATTTTTACTAGATGACGAATAGGAAAGTATTAACATTAACATTCTTTTAGTTACGATATCAGATATCAATATCAATAATTATGGATATAGTATTTCCTTTTTTAAAGCAAATCGTTGTAAAAAATTGTCGCTGTTACCTTATTATATGCTCATTTGATGTAGGATAAGTAGCGTTAGTAATTAATTATTTACTTAAGAACTTACAATAGAAATGGTTAGATAACTAACCAATAATAATAACAGAGATTTACACTTTTTTAGTTAAACACGATCGACAAACAACAATTATATTATTTGCTCGAGTTTTAGTTAAAACAAAATTATTACGAGTTATATTACTGCCATTCCTACAATCATGACTTAGTGTTAACATACAATGTTTTATTTTTGTAAGATACACAAGCAAATCACTAATTTGTTAGTTAGTTGAAGTGAAAATATAATACAAATGTGATCAATCACATAATAATTGGTAAGTTTAATTAACTAAAAGAAGATTATTTAATTAAGCACGCAAGAACAATATTTTTTTTATTTATAATACTGTGTTTTATTTATCCATTTTTAACAGTTCTATGACAGTAAAATTGAAATATTTTCGCGACAAGATTTATAAATGTAATTAAATGTATGTTTTACAGTTTCAGTTATTTGTAGTTGTTACTTCTGTTTTAATTGATTTCGTATAATTCAACTGTACTGTACTTTAAAGACTGCTAAGAAAAGAAAATCATTTCTGTTTGATTTCAATTACTTTTGTACATTCGACTAACAATCGTATGAAAACAAAAAAAACAATCGACATAGGGTAGAGTTACCGTTTGTGGTAATTTTTTTTTGAATGAGTAACATAGATAATGTGATATTAAAAAATATATTCCCAAATAGTTTGAAAATTAATATAAAATATAAAGATTTTCAACAATAATTTAGTAAATTCATTGAGGCAAAAATTACATTTAATAAATATAGGGGATATTTTTACCGACTGCGCCATAAGGAGGGTTACATTTGTGTAGTGTCACATCACATCCCTAGTTCCTAGTAAAACTTCATCAATTTTATTTATCTATATCACATACATCGATAGTTATCTGACAACACATCAGCCATCAAGATTATAGTCACCGAAACCAGCCTTCACGGGGTCTGCCCACAAAATTAGGGGCTTTCAAAAAATGGCCGAACAATGATAGAGCTCTCAAAAACGAGATCTGTCGAAGTGAATTTTGCACAACAATAGCGAACCACTTTCTACGTTGCGCAAGCGTGGGCTATGGTACAGTCGGAATAATGTACGTAGTGTTAATTATGAAAAATCTAAAACGTTAAAATAACGGTATCGTTGTGGCCAATGAGCTGTTGTCATAGTGTGACATTGACAATATACGTCAATGTCACACTAGGGTCAAACGTCAGAATAGCGGGACGCGCGGAGATGATAAATTGTATCTAAAATAAGGCAATATAATGTGAAAGTTAAGTATCCAGTGTTTTATTTATGAGATAGATCTACCGGCCTCTAATAGTAGGTACGTAGGTATCATTGTAATTGAGCACTGAGCAGCCTTTTTTTTCGGAATAAGACCCCCATTTCTCGTGAATGTTAAGACTAAGGGACAAATACGCGAACATGACTTTCCACTTCTCCAGACCGACCCATCTGGCCAGATGGGGAGTGTGAGCCAAATCCTCCCTCTTGCTTCTAGTAAATTATAAAGGGTCGTCCTCAAAGGATGACAGATGAAGTCGCCATATTTTTTTTTAATAAATAAATTAACATTGTAAATGATTGTAACCTGTAAGTGCACTTATTAAATATAATAAATGTACCTATTTAGTTTTAAGGGCCGTTATAAAAGAGATTACTGATGATGGTCATTATTATAAAGAAAAGCTGTATAATTTTATTTATATTTTGTGTTACAAAACTGTTTCTGTTCTTTATTAAATGTTGCGGTTACAGTATGACGTTAACGATAGGTGTAAAATTTATGTGCATGACTGTACTATGTATTCACTATTTCAAATTCACCGGTTCCAAATATTAAATAAAATGAAACGCAATGTGTGTTCCGATACAATCAGATTTTCTACGAGAGCTTGAATAAAATGGAAAGTCTTTATTTTACTTTATTTTTCAACTGATATTGCACGAATATTATGCAACGATGACAGTTACCTAAAAGCCGTACGTAAATAAAATAGAAAACCATCCAATAGAACGGTACTTAAATCTTCCGTCTGTAATTTTTTTAATTCAAAAACACAATTGTATGTAGGTAGGTATACCTATGTATGCCTTATTCTACCTCATTTAAAGTTCCTACAAATCACCAATAAAGAACCTTTTAAAATTATAGCCCAAGGTACAGTCCTAGCAAAAAATCCCCCACTTGATGCTTGAATTAATATGCCTAGTACAGACGTGTAATTAGAACTAATAAAAGAACAAATTGTTTGAAATACCTGCACCAGTGTTGTTCTGGCGGCTGGTTGTAAAACAGCTTCTAGTCCGCAAAAAATCAGTTCAATTACCTGCAACAAAAAACGGTATAGGTTAAAACCTCGTAAGAGTACATACAATAGTTATGCAATAAATAAAAACTTTAGGGATCGAAAAAGTTGTTGCTACGCCTATAAAACATGTACGGACGAGAGCATAAAAAGCATAACACAGTGGCGTCTTATTTCGTTGTAATACAGGCTAGTTTGTTACAAAAATGTATACTTTGATGTGCTGTCGACTGCATGCTCTGATAAATTGTAATAAAGGAACTTATAGTAAATTCATTTATTATAATTAAATTAACATGAACTATCGTATTAATTATCCCCATTGAAAAGTTGAATTTTTGAAGAGTGTTTTCTCCCTTTTCGTCGTAATTTCACATTCTCTAGGTTTGCCATATTTTGGGAGAATTTGATCGTTAAAAGCTAGTTATTTGTTAAAATATAAATACAATTTCGTTTTTGCCTTAATTATCCCTAAAGTCTTCTTATACATATCTTACTATTCTTTATTGCTTTAAGATTTCCACAGATGAATAAATCGGTATAATTAATAGTGATTTTCATTCATACATAGTCACGTAAATATTTCGCAATAGCACTGTTATTAACAGAATTGCCGTCAGAGAGCCTTATTATATCAGTGTCTAACAAGCGCCAATAGCAACAAGCCCCGGATATCTGGAAAACCGGTAGAAAATCCGAGCTTTTACCTTACGGGTAAAATTCTGAGGTCATTTCGCAAAAATTCGGCCGATCGTGTTGGTGGCAGTTTTATAGTGAAAATGTTCGGAAATTCTACGTTTCAAGTCAACCATTCGGTACACGTTGCATTCATGAATAAAAGTATCCAGTTGCAATTAAGGTAAATTCACATTAAGGTAAGGTAATATTAGTGAATGCCACAGTCTCTCACGGGCACTGAACCCACACTCGTTATTCCACATGGAATGTCGGTTAGGTTTGTGGTCAAGTTGATAGAATGGAAACTATAGGAAATAGTTTTATCTGGTGTGAAGATTTATTACTTATCTTGCTTTGTAAAAATGGTAATGTTATTTCAAATCCAAAGTTACAGTGTGCTTACCATGAGTTTACGTTAGGTGTGTTCGCTAGCGAGTACGTCAAAAAAATCTATGAAGATTCTATTTATTGAAAGTAGCCGCCAGAGGCGCTGCACAATATGTCATACATTTAAATGTCATTTTTTTACGCAGTCGCTAGCGAGCACACCTAACGTAAACTCATGGTAAGCACACAGTTCTAGAAAATTTACGTACACAAGAATAGCACGTCAAGAAGCCGTACCTATGTAGTTGTAACTAAGTAGGTGCGATTTTGTAAACAAAAATGTTTTAAAATCTACAAAGACATAATCTTTACAGACTGTTACTAATTTTATGGGCTTATCGTTCAAATCTCTCAATAAATAACCAAATCCGTTGTTCTATAAATAAATATTCATATTAAATACAAATCATCATAGTTCAATAACCTGGGCACATTGGGAGGAAAACCAGCTCGTTAATATTTAATAGGTACCTAATTACTATCGATACCACACCGAATTGATCTACACTAATATTATTAAGAGGAAAGATTTGATTGTTTGTTTGTATTAAATAGGCTCCAAAACTACTGGACCGATTTGTAAAATTCTTTCACAGTTACAATACTACATTATTTCTGATGAACATAGTTTTGTTCCCCGGTCGATGAAGCACATGATGTCGTGCCCTGCGTGCCCAAACAACTGCACGCAGAAAGATTTAATGAATGCTACTGACAACGCCACTCTTGTAGCAGAGTTTTGGACTGACACTGTGTTTGTTGTCGACACGATAAGAACATGTACGAAGTTCGCCAGGTATGCTAGACAAACATAATAATTAAATAACAAGGTCCAATCATCAAGTTTGATCATTAATTTCCATTAAAAAGTATTGCGAATTAATTTTCAACTTTGAAATTAGTTTTACGATTTAGCTGCATCACCATAGGAGTGTTTTTCCTGTGGTATTAACTCACAAGCTACGCTTCTCATCTTAATTGAATCTAGAGTCAAATTAATAAGGCCTGAGGCCTCCTACATAGAACTTACAATACCTATACATATTTTAATTGAAAAATGGTTCTTATACATGATACAGTGTTAGCTTGGCATAATGTCGTTTGAACACTTTTGAAATTAGATAGGCATACTTTTAGCGTATAAATGACCATCAACATTTTGGAATGTAATCACGACCAAAACAGTATCTATTTACTTCAAAAGATTATAAAAACTCCAATACCCAATCTAAAAGCCTCTATTTGACTACAAAAAGTAAGGTATTAACCCTTTTACATCCAAAAAAAATGACCAAAAAAAGTAATCTGAAAAACGACAACTCTACATGTGGCAAAAAATTTGTTGATTTGAACTTGTTTTAATCTGCCATAAAGCCTAAACATTGAACTTCCACCGAGTCAATGACTTGGCCCACTTTTAGCTTGGTCCACGGGACAAGTCGCTGGATTGAAAGTTTTAAATAAATTTTCTTCCAGCAACTGGGCCCACTCTAAGACTGTAGAGTACCTAGATTTTTGTCGACAAAACGACACCTATTGACGGAGCTTGAGACTGAGTTTTAAATCCAAGCTCAAGATTGAGTTGGGTCTCAAATTTTGTAACACAGACCTAAGGACCCCCAACCTTCGAGGAGTCAAGCACTCGGCTAGACCGGTCGGTCTCTAAGTGGAATAGGCCAGGTGCTATTGAAGGTGCTATTTGAGGTGCTCAAAGTGGTGGAATAAGTCTTTTCAATCTAAATTGGCCTCGTAACCAGCCAGCATCACAATCGATACTTGAGACTGAATCTCGTCTCAAGCTCCGTTTTATAATCCGGACCCCCAGCCTTCGAGGAGTCAAGCACCCGGCTAGACCGGTCGGTCGCCGACCCGTGACGTGACCTTCCACTTGCACCATATTATTTCCTGCTGCGTCATGTTTATGACCTTGCTCCGAGGTAGGGCTGCCCAAGTTTTGCGGTTACGCAACCGGTTATTTTACTTGAAAAGAAAGAACTAGAGCATTATTTTAGCAGTCGACTTTATGTTATTGTATGTAAATCGTCTTTCGAATCTTAAAAGTAAAGATTGTTTAACTGTTGGAATTGCTAAACCGAGATTTTTCATTCCTTCATTGAGAATTTCATTTTAAAATTAAGTACTTGGTTCAAATTAACGTTGTAATATTGAATCATAAGGGTTTACACACTTTACACATCACAGAACTTGCAAACCAATTATCTTAACACGTTCAGTGTCCTCAAATGATAAGGTGTATACACAGTACATGGACTAAAAAACTGTAAAAATATTTTCAACCTAAATAAAGTAATAATCTCATTATTGAAGTTCGATGGCAATAAATAATTATTGATTTTATTATTTCTCATTCAAATATACTATTTCGCTTATACATTTATAGCAATATCTTAAATCTTGTTCCAATAGCTATCACCATTAACGTCAACCCTAGATAAACCAAAAAAATGGCCGCCACGTATTCGTCTATCCCAGCTCTTAATTTGCCACGAGAGTCGTTATCCAATCTGCCGGCAATCGCCTTTGATAAATAGGTAATAATAAAACATACTAAGTACAGTCAACAACACATTTTTGTGCCAAAATAGCAGCTATTACAATCATATAAGAGACCAATGTTTACGTTGACGTGCCGTACATTTTTTATCAAGGCCGGATGGTTAACACGCTAGCAAATGGTTTCTGCGATAGCTATTCAGATAGCATTTATAAACCCATAAAAACTCTATGATTTTTTTGTGATGCGCTCCGCAATTTATTTTGCATATTATTATGGGGAGTTTGACTCGTATTTATCTCGAGGTATAAGGCCATATTTTTGGTATAGTCCGTGGCAATAAACTTTTAGAAATAAAGAAATATAAGAAAAGCTACTATGGAATAGACTGCTATCTATCGAATTTAAATCACTTTGCAATCAATGATACCCGAGTAGGGACTTAGATAATTTAGCGTCAATGCTAGTCGATTTTTATTTTTGCAAAATTGCTTATCTATATTAGCACAGACAGACTAAACTTATTACAAACTTCTTTGCAATTATTATTTAAAAACGGCTGCCAATAAATAAAAACTCTTATAAGTGATATTTTGCTATTTAATACATAAATAACAAATGGCCGGGCGAGGCGATAGAAACTGTATCGTATCTCTTCTCTATCGCATAGGTAGGTATTTTATTTACAGCAAGCCTTTCCTCTACCCACAAATACATACAAAAGCAATTTACAACATCAACAAAAAACAATGCATCACCGTCGAATAACGTTGTTTAATTGCTCACCTAAAATCTAAGTCAGATTCCCACACATGACCCCAGTGACACAGTCACCCATCTGTCACAAAAAACTAACAGTTATACTGAAAATGCGTGGGCGCATATAAACTAGTCGGTCAGAATGGTACAATAAACCACAGAACGTTGACCTGCAATTAGTTTCGTGACACGGAATCAGCGAGTTGATTTTGCACGCGATTGTACAAGATTGAGATCATCGTCCTGACAGTTTACGCGTTTTGACAATTTTGTTGCATTAGGATTTTTTAATTGAGTGTACTTTTCGACTTTCATGCTTCATAAACGTTTTGGTAACTTTATCAGTATACTATAGCTGCTAACCGCGGGTCAGTCTCAGAGGCTCCTGAATTCTTGATGATTGTTGAGATAGTCATAAAATGCTATCAATGAAACAAAGGTACCGGTACTGGTGAACTCTCTGTTAGAGACCAAACCCAAAAGTTATAGTTTTGTCCAACAGATATTTCTAATTAGCTATCACGAACTTTACCAGTAGGAAGTGAAGCAAGCCATTAAATTCCTAAATTGCAGTTTCGTCATTTTTCATAAATTAAGAAGAAAATGTTCACCCTAGTCTAGCATAGGAAGTTTAATAGAATTACCACATTATCTGATCCTAGGAAGAGTCAATGCCTCAAGGCATCAAAGACTCACAAAAACCTAATTAAAAAGATTTGTCGCGGACCGGTCTTGACGCACGGGAGGAGACGTGCGGGAGGAATCCCACCACCACGAGCAGCGCGCCGTCCGCCGTGCGCGTCACACACTCGCTTGGGCCCCCAGCCGTACATAGCACGTACTACTCATTCGGACCTCCAACTCGCGATCGCCATTTTATATCACCACGTCGTTTAGTTTAGTACTTAAACCTAATTGTAAACGGCTATTAAACCAGCCCTATCGAAATACAGTCCACTCTTTCATTTAAGTTCCCAGTAGGACCCTTTTCATTGGTCCTTCTTCGCAAAAAGTCGCGCGATTAGGAAATAGTATCGGACTGTCGACGTACGCAAGATTTCAAGAGCTCTTCAGGGTGGTCTTCAGCAGCAAGATTTCTTCGGGAACCTGACAGGTCTTATCCCTGGTGAAGAATCCACGCATCGCAGCCACTGAAGCTCAAGAAAGAAGCTTTTTAGCCGATCGACCAACGAGTTGGACTTTGGACCCGTCGATTGTTCGAGGCGTAGCGAGGAAACGAACTTGGATCGGAAGCCGGTTTGGGTATTTTGTGAGTTCGTTCCAATTTATTTCCTTCTTTTTCCCTTTCTTTTCGCTACAGAATTGCTAATAGCCCGATTTAGTGAGTGCATATTTTCATTTCATTGCAATTTAACATCTTCTTCTTGTTTTATCAGTGCTTAAAGCTTACGTCAAAACCGTGCGAACGTCAAAGTGCATCTTGTAAATAAATAATTACGTGCACAAATCTATTTATAGCCACCGGCCGGCTCGCACAGCTGTTCTTTTGTTCGCCCGAATCCTTATCGCACTGCTTGCCGCATTCTTTTGTCCCGTTAATTTGCATAAAGTAACCTTTCCATTCATAATTCTTATCTATATTTTTTGCCGTAGTTTCGTTATTTATTGATAATTTGGGCAATAGTTTTTGTTTTTTATTAATTAAGATGGCTCAATCAAAGGAACACGAAAGATTAACAAAGAAACGTAGCTGTTTGAAATCAAAATTAACTATTTTTAATAACTTCATTTCCCTTCTCAAGACTTGCACTGAACCTAGTCAGGAACAATATTTAGACCTGGAAGGGCGCTTAAACAAGTTTGATGCCATATACCCTATTTTTGATGATTTGCAGTCTGACATCGAGATGCTTACGGAGGATTCCGACGCTGAAATGAAGGAACGCGAGCAGTTTGAAGACCAGTACCACAAGCTGGCCGCGGCCGCGCGGGGCTTGCTCAGCGCGCGTCGCTGCCAGCAGCGCGATAACGGTTCCGTTTCGGGCAACGATGATGTTCAGGCGAGTAATTCTCACTTACATAATTGCGTTCAACTGCCTAAAATTGACTTGCCCATTTTCCATGGTAATTATCAGCACTGGCTTAAGTTTAGAGACACCTTTATTTCTTTAATACACTCTAGACAAGATATGGATAACATAAATAAATTACATTATCTTCACGCTTCTCTTAAAGGCAGCGCTTTGCTCATTATTGATAATTTAGATTTTAAAGCAGATAATTATGAAGCTGCTTGGAAGTTGCTATGCAATAGATACGATAATAAACGATTGTTAGTTAACAACCACGTTCAAGCATTATTTAATATTGAACGCATGCAAAAAGAATCTTTCACATCTATTCGCCATCTTATAGACGTGACTAATAAAAACTTGCGTGCCTTAGCTTCTTTGGATCAACCCACTCAGCACTGGGACACTTTGGTCATTCATATGATCTCTGAAAAGTTAGATAGTGTTACCTACAGAGTTTGGGAAGAGCATAGAAACACATTATCTGATTCTCCGTCTTTAAAGATATTTATTCAATTTCTCAGTAATAGAGCAGACTTATTGGAGACCATACAAGAAAAAGGTAACATGCATAATAATAATTCATACAAACAAAATACTTATTTTCTAACACAAAATACAAACAATAATAAAAATAGCACTTATCCTAATAATAATAAATCAAATAATAATCAAAACATAAAATCAAATCAAAATAATTATAATCAGAAGTCTTTTAAATGTTCTCTTTGCAATGAAAGTCATTATTTATTTAACTGTGAAACATTCAGGTCCCTTTCAGTTGAGGAGAGAATTAAAAAGGCCAAAGAGACAAAAGTGTGTCTTAATTGTCTGCGTCCTGGTCATTATGAAATTAAATGCACTCTAGTCCCTTGTCGGTACTGTAAAAAGAGACACAACACACTTTTGCATCTACATGAGCCAGAACCTACTCCTATAACCGCCATTCCAGTCAATGTAAATCATTTTGCTAATGATTCGAATGGTCTTACACAGTTTACTACTCCTGCGCATGTATTACTATCCACAGCGATCGTGCGGGTGTTGGACGGCAGCGGCGCCGCGCACTCCGCGCGCCTCCTGCTCGACAACGGAAGTACCGCGAACATTGTGACGCAGTCGTTGTGCGGTAAGCTGGGTCTGTCGCGCCGCGATGCGTACTCCATGGTGACAGGTATTAATAAAAATATTTCTCAGTGTACACAGTCTTGCAGCCTTACTATAATGTCAAATCATGACGACTTTAAATTTACTGTAGATTGTCTTATATTACCTGACATTACCAAATGTTTACCGTCTTCCTTCATAGACTTAGAAAGCATTCCTATTCCCAAAGGAATTCAACTTGCTGACCCCACCTTTAATATACCATCTGTCATAGACATATTAGTGGGGGCAGAAGTCTTTTGGTCCGTTCTGGGCAATAATCATATTGACTTGGGTAAAGATCAACCCAAGTTATATGAAACGAAACTGGGTTGGTTAGTGTCTGGGCGTGTGGCCCGTCTTAAACACTCTTCTCCTTCGCCCGTTTGCAATTTTTTAAACGAGCAAACCAATCCAGACTTAACTCGTTTCTGGGAATTAGACACTGTAGCAGCCAAGCACTCCTTATCCCCTGAAGAGCGTGCCTGTGAGAAAAGCTTCCTCTTAAACACCAAACGCAAGGATGACGGTCGCTTCGTTGTGACTATGCCGCTGAAGGAAGACCCTTCAGTCTTGGGCGATTCGTTTCAACAGGCAAAGTGCCGTTTTCTATCCTTAGAACGTAGGTTCAGTAGAGATCCCGTATTTAAAGGCATGTACTTAGATTTTATGCTCGAATATGAGCGCTTGAATCACATGACTGAAAATAGGGAGCCTTCAGCTAGCTGTCTTCAACAGAGTCAACAATATTTTTTACCGCATCACGGTGTACTTCGCGAGGCGAGCACTACCACGAAGCTCCGAACGGTCTTCGACGCTTCAGCCGCCACTACTTCCGGTTTGTCGCTTAATAGCATCTTAATGGTTGGTCCCACTGTACAAGAAGATCTTTTTTCCATTCTTATTCGCTTTCGGCAGCATAAATATGTCGTAACTGGCGACATCGAGAAAATGTACAGGGCTATTGAACTCGATCCTTCCCAACGTCCCCTTCAACAAATAATTTTTCGCACCGATGTTAAGGAGCCCTTAAAAACCTACACTCTTAACACAGTTAGCTTTGGTACTGCATGTGCCCCTTATTTAGCCACCAAGTGTTTGGTTAGTTTAGCATCGAGTGCTCAGGACGAGGACGTGAAACAGGCTATTAAGCGAGACTTCTACGTCGACGACTATTTAGGAGGCTCATCTTCTATAGAGGACACGGTAAGAATTTGCAAAGGCGTCATAGCCACGTTAGAAAGTGCCAAATTTCATCTTAGAAAATTCAAATCAAATAGTCAAAAAATACTTGACCAAATTTCACCTTCCTCCCCTGAATTAACTGAAGTATTAAATTTATCAGATATTGATTTAAATTCAAGCTCTAAAACACTTGGATTAAATTGGATTTGTAGTACAGATTTTTTGTCTTTCTCTATTGATATTAATTTAAATAGTAAAGTAACTAAACGGCACATACTTTCAGTTATTAGTCAGATATTTGACCCTTTAGGCCTTGTAGGTCCATGTGTCGTTGAAGCTAAAATTATCATGCAAAGTTTATGGATAAAACAATGCACATGGGACGAGGAAGTTTGTCATGAAATAAAAAAATCATGGTTAGCCTTTGCAAATACACTGCCCTTTCTTAATCAATTAAAAATACCTCGTTGGATACTCATAAACAACTCCGTGACGCACGAAGTTCACGTCTTTTCAGACGCTTCAGAACGAGCGTACGGAGTATGTATATACATACGTTCAATCGATAATTCAGGGTCAATCAAAGTTTATTTGCTCACTTCAAAAAGTAGAGTAGCACCCATCAAGCCCCTTAGCATTCCTCGTTTGGAGCTGTCCGCTGCTTTACTGGCCACTAGACTGTGTACAAAGGTTCTAGCTTCCTTAACCATACCTATTCACAAATGTACCTTTTGGTGTGATTCCACCATAGTGCTCGGATGGTTAAAAACTGCGGCTGGTGAACTTAAAAGTTTCGTTCGGAACCGTGTTCACGAGATACAGGAGAGCACGGAGGGTCACACGTGGAGATACGTACCGTCGGCCGACAATCCGGCGGATCTTGTTTCCCGGGGGCTGAAGGCCGATCTTATCAGCGGTTCTACTTTGTGGTGGTCAGGCCCCACCTTCTTATTACGGGATCCAACCCATTGGCCTAAAAAGCCCAATGAGAAGCAAGATCTACCAGAGTTGGTTTCTTCAGCAGTAGCGCGCAATGATCAACCTAATGCTTATTTAGTCGCTTTGGTAGATAGTAATGCTGAGGACGTAGTTAGCTGCTTTATTCATAAAAAATCAAATTTCATGTCATTACAACGCTCAATGGCATACTTATTACGATTTATACACAATTGTAAACATAAAGATAACAAATTAGTCGGTCATCTTTCAACACAAGAACTTCAAAATGCATTAAATTTAATAATTCGTAAAGTACAAATTGAAGTATTTCCAAATGAGTATGCCATTCTTAAATCACAGCAATCATTACCTCACAAACATCGCTTGCTTTCTCTATCCCCATTCTTAGACTCTAACGATATTATTCGTGTCGGCGGTCGCCTGAATAATTCCCCCTATACTTATGATGTTAAGCATCCTATTTTGCTTTGTAGTAAGCATCATTTTACTACAATTCTTTTTGATTATTTTCATAAAAAATATATACACGCAGGCCCCCAACTCTTACTTGCAAATATTAGACAGAATTATTGGCCGTTGGGTGGCCGCAACTTGTCAAAAAAATGTGTTAATAAATGCGTTCGGTGCTGTAGGTATAGAGCCAAAACTATTCAGCCTATTATGGGTCAATTGCCATCGTCTCGCACCGAACTAGAGTACCCATTCTTACATTGTAGTGTTGACTACGCTGGGCCAGTTCTGATAGCCGATCGGAAAGGGAGAGGTTGCAAACTCATTAAGTCATTTTTAGCCATATTTGTTTGCAATTCAGTTAAAGCCATACACATCGAGCTCGTTACGGCTCTGTCGAGTGAAGCTTACTTAGCCGCTTTAAATCGTTTTGTGTCACGTCGTGGCAAGCCTCAAAGCATCACGTCTGACAATGGAACTAATTTCGTTGGTACTTACAATGATCTTTCAAAATTCTTAATTCAGTCCGATGTTGAGGGCGTAACAGCTCAGGAGGGTATTGACTTCAAGTTTGTTCCAGCGTACAGTCCCCACTTTAACGGCTTGGCAGAGTCAGCTGTTCGTTCCACGAAGCACCACCTTAAGCGGCTGTTAGACGTCACTCACCTTACTTACGAGGAAATGTCTACGTGCCTCACGCAAGTTGAGGCTATTCTCAATTCACGTCCCTTGACCCAGCTTTCATCTGATCCTTTTGACCTTTCCCCCCTTACTCCTGCTCATTTCTTAATTGGACGATCACTCATATCCATACCGCATCCGCAAATCATAGACGATCACATAACTCGCCTTGACCGCTACAAAAGAATCGAGCACATCAAACAGCATTTTTGGCAACGCTTCTCGCTGGAGTACGTTAGTCAGCTGCAACAAAAGCTCAAGTGGCAAGACTCTAGGAGCGAGATAAAACTCGGCTCCCTGGTTCTCATTAAGGACCGTACTCTTCCTCCCCTGCTATGGTCGTTAGGAAGGGTAATCGCAACCTACCCTGGGAGTGATGGAATCGTCAGAGTCGCCGAGTTGAGGACAAAAAGAGGAACCATCCGAAGGGCCTTTAATAACATCTGCCCTCTTCCAGAACTTTGAAGCCTTCTTCAGCAGCCTTCAACCCGGGGAGCATGTCGCGGACCGGTCTTGACGCACGGGAGGAGACGTGCGGGAGGAATCCCACCACCACGAGCAGCGCGCCGTCCGCCGTGCGCGTCACACACTCGCTTGGGCCCCCAGCCGTACATAGCACGTACTACTCATTCGGACCTCCAACTCGCGATCGCCATTTTATATCACCACGTCGTTTAGTTTAGTACTTAAACCTAATTGTAAACGGCTATTAAACCAGCCCTATCGAAATACAGTCCACTCTTTCATTTAAGTTCCCAGTAGGACCCTTTTCAGATTCCTCAATTAACGTCTAATGAAGAGAGAATTTCACGCCAGTAGTTTTTGTTGTCATAGCTATGCTTTGTCCTCGACACGGCCCTTCCGTTCATTACCACTTCGTTAAGCGTGGTTCCCGGATTTTTATCGGGAATGGGGAATCTAGTGATGTTCTGATATCGAAAACTGATAACAAACGCGTTCATAGTCGTGTAATACGCCTCTGGCTTAAGTTGTAATAAAAGTACCTACAAGAGAAATAATGAGCATAATTGATTACGAAAATCCACCGGCACTTTATTAAACGATTATTTTAATAGAACAGCAATATTGACCGAATAACTTACTCGTAATATCAAATAATAATGTTGTCATTATGTATTTTTTTGAAAGGCGACAAGTGTCGGTGTCAGACTGCCGATTCCAAGGTCGATAATTCTAACCCCTGAACGATTACCTATAGTAAGTTTTCTACTACAATATGTAATTACGATATATTTTATTAATCTACAAATACCCTGTTCGTCACTAAAGGAAGCCTACGTGACTATAGAGTTCTGGACAATGCCCTCACGGTTCAACACTCTTGAATCACGATCGACAGTGACCTCTCGCGGCGTGTCACAACACTTTAATTGGATGACAACTCGTCCGAATCCTTAGGCCAATAGCCCAGACTACAGCTCTTAGCTACGCTTCTCTATCTAATTGGTGATAACTGAAGTCATCGTCCAGATTAAGTTGTTGACTAGACTAGTAAAGAACTAGTTGACGCCACTGGCGAATGATAGGACCTTACTCTACAGTGGCGCCACTCTCTCGAGTGAATGCAATCACGATAGTCCTCCTACTGCTTCAGCGCTCACTATTTGGCGTCACTGTCTTAATCACTAGCAAGTGACAGGATCTTTTTCTACAGTGGCGCTAACTGGACAGTCAGACAGACATCTGGCATGGGCGCATGGCTCAATCGGATCATCGCGAACTTGTGCCCTCCGAAACAAGGAATCTTATTTCTTTGTCGAACAATCAGGTGGTAATCAAGCAAGGAATTAATGTCCTACCTGAGAATAATAAAAATCATTTAGCGCACTTAGATAAACATAAGTGTGACTCTACCTAGGAATTGTACCAAAAACCTCCGAGTAACTAAAGGCTCTCTACAGGACATGGTGTGATATAGGCCTCTGTTAATAGAGTTTTCTAGAGAAGTCCACAATAGTAGCAGGAATAACGCTTCACTTATCTCAGCATGCCACCCATGGTGATTTACTTGCTATCTTACTCAGCATGATCCATCAGAAACTTTTGGCTGAGTGGTTTCTACTTAACCCCTTGACAGCTCATTGACCGAATCAAGGATCACTTTACTAACGGTCTCACTCCAGTTATAACATTTTACGTCTTGTTATACCATTTTTCGTATAATGAGACAAGCAGCGATGTTTATCAGCTAGTTTAATTGGGGGAAGCTATAATAACTTCGGCGATATTCGCCGTTTTACAAATCCTTGAATATTGTGTGTGAAAAATTTTCTCTTACTAGTGGCCGGTTTTTAAACTGACGGATGCTCGTAGTTTTTAGGAACATATTCGTGTAGACGTAAAATAATATGCTATATTTTGTCAGTTACATGGTAACTATTCTGTTGATATTTTCCATGTTTTCGTAATGGCCTAACCATTACCATAAACCATTAATTTAAATTCTACTCGTCACGCCAATGATTCTAGTGCTGTTTTAGCCTAGAATACAACATCGATTTAAAACTGAAGATTAGCCTACCCGTATCTATGCAACAATCGATCAAAGGTGATCGATCGCATGAAACGATTCGCATGTAGGTCACGGATGACGTCACGTGCGTGCGCGCACCCACACGCGCGCTAACGTTAACGGTCGACTGGTGGTGGAAAGTTTCAGTGATCAATTGATGATGACTAGTGAAAAAAATCATTTGTATACCTCCTACATACCTGGTAACTGTTATTACGGATCCTTGAACTCAAAGCATGTTAGCATGATATTTCAAATAATCTAGAATAAATTAACAACATGAGGTCATATAACTGAGATTTCTTTTACGGACTAATTAAAATAAAAACTAAAAATAGTTGTCAAAAACAGGATTATCGTAGAATAAGATTGATACAATCGTAAATTATAAACGGGTGTTTATTCTAAACTAAGGTTCCTCAACTTAATTAACGTTCTTCGCTTTTGTTGTTTTTTAAAATGAATGTTTCGATCGAACAAAATTAGATTCGTAGATAAAGAAAAGATACAGATCATTATAGTATAGTAAAGTTATTCTACAGACAGACAGAAGTTAGTGGCAGTATAAAGGGCCGGCTTAGCACCGCTCGCCCCGCAAACTTGAAGCTCCCATTGTGTGCTATTGTCTATGCCTCGGCGGCGAACGGGTTAACATTGGCATCAATTACGGCTGGTATAGATGAATAACTGCGATTTGAATGCAAGAATGTCAAACAAAAGCTTATTTGAGTTCAGTGTGCTTACCATGAGTTTACGTCAGGCGTGCTCGCTAGCGAGTACGTCAAAAAAATCTATGAAGATTTTATTTTTTGAAAGTAGTCGCTAGGGGCGTGCGCGTTTAATGTCATTTTTTTACGCAGTCGCTAGCGAGCACACCTAACGTAAACTCATGGTAAGCACACAGTAGGTACTGGAAAAAATATAACCTATTATTACACCAATTCATTAACAATAAAATGGGTATTAAAAAAATTCATGATTTGTTAATAAAGAAATAAAAATGTTAAAATTTTTATTGCAGCGAACCGTATTTTATTTTAATTCAGAATCAGAAATTGTCCAAATTTCAGAAAAATCCGTCCATCTCCATAATGTAAAGTACAGTGTACGCTCTATGTCTATATTCTATGTTCTTAACTTTCTATGATTTATGTCCAAGTAAATGTGATAATTAAACTCACACATACTCGTACCTCCGACATAGTTCAACATCTCATCTCATCTCATTAAGATAGCATAATTACAAACTACAAATCACTACATTCAAATCAATTAGATAACAAAACGCAACAATGATTTAGTTGTTGCATGCTAGAAGCCGCCTGATAAGGAGGAGCGTTTACACGCGGCGATTTTTGCGTCGCAATCGCTATGACGAATTTAGAGCTTTGTGATTTTTTAAATTTAGCTTGGTGCGGTTTGATCACAAGTAGGTGCACAATACAGCAACCCTACTGGTCTTCTTCCCAACTGGTCGTCCAGGGAAAAGTCGAAGGAACCCGATCGCGTGGCAGGTCACCAATGCGCTGGACCGACCAAGTTAAAGCAGCAGTGGAAGACGGCTTATGTGACTGCACCAGACAGTCTGCCAATAGAGAGAGTTGGAGGGAGATCGTGCGGAGAGTTGTATCCGCCTCTATACAACCGATGTGAACAACGCCTCAACGTGACCACGACCGCTCTGCCAAGAGCGTAACGAATAAGAAGATTAAACCTCTGGGAGTGATGTAGACCACTTTAGGCATTACTAACGATACGAGCGTTCTATGTTGTGTTAATTGATTCACTTGTTCATCCAATTAAACATTATACTTTCATAATGCCAGTGTCTACTGCGCTGTTTATTTGAAAGTTAAATAATAAGGCCCTGTTTACATTTTGATTAGTTATTTCCAGAGGGGGCAGCTGCCCTCTCCTTCTATTTGATTGCTGAAAACTCGTATCGTGTCGTGTAAACGCACTCAGTGCACTCAATTAGCTACACCAACCGTGATAAGGGCAAGTGGGCCGTTGTACGACCTTTTAAACCCTCCAATTACCTACAAAATAAACTATGTTGTTCGGAGAGTTATCACCCACCTAGTTACGACTGATAAGGCGGTTGTGATTGTGTATGTTGCACAAATGCGTAATGCAATTGCATATGCAACTAACGGTATACGAGTCTTCCAGCGACTTAAATTGGTGCACTTTAAGAGTAGGCGCACACCGTTGATTTTTAGTTGGCCGATAGTTGTGCCCGATTTTAAATTGTATGAAGAATCGGCCAAATTGAATCGGCGTAGTGTGCGCACTCATGGGAGTGCGCATGTATGGACATGCCCATACTGATCAACTGCCCGACTAAACTATCGGCCGACGAAAAATCAACGGTGTGCGCCTACTCTTAGCTTCGTTCACAGGTCGCCAGACTGAATTTTTAAATATTTTTTCTTCCAGCGAAGCCCACTTTTAGCTTGTATTGTGAAGCTTGCCACCAAAGTCACCAAACCACGTGTGACGACCACGACCACTCTGGCAAGAGTGTAGCGACGAAGAAGAAGCTTGGTCCATGGGCTAAGTCGCTGGAAGACTGTATAGGCACAAAATAGGAATAGGAGAGGCACGGGAGGATGTTTTTCTGACGTCAAACCCATTTGGCCAACGTGGGGACTTGAGGAGTGTAAGAAACCAAATCCTGTATTTGCCTCTGGTAAATTGAAGAGGGTCATGGTCATGCTCCTGTATTGGAGATTAAATGGCATGATGACGATCTCGATGAAGTTAGTAGAATCAGAGTATCATTACTAAAAAAACCATAACCAGTATCATACATCAGTAGACAAAAGTCCACCTGAAAATTAGATCTGGTTATGAATTAAAACTACACGAATGCCACTTTGTCTAATCATAAAACTGAGGAGAACCTATTTAAAAACTTACAAAGGGGCACAGCACAGTTAGTTTTCTAACAAGCAAATAAAACATTTATTTTTATAACTATCGCAAATCAATCGCGTAAAACAAATGCATCTACGGATGCACATTGAATATATTGCCCGTTTTTGCTCGTTTTATCAAACGCCATTTTTATTTATGACGTCTCCCGATTTTATGGGATAGTCGGCTCGCAAAAAGGTGGGACGGGAATTTACGGCATCACAGACCATCCACCGTTATGGGACTTATGGGAATGTATCTGCATTGTGATGTTTCTAGCTGGAGAGACAAAATCATTCGGCTGGTGTTTCAGTGATTCACTCATTCATGTTAATGTATTTAAAATAAATAGGTATACTTAGGTTCTTTTAATGTGTGGGTTTTAACAGCTAAATATGGTAGAGACAAGAGAACAAGAGAAAATAAGAAACTTATTCGTTAATTAAGTTTGCGAAAAAGTGACAGAGTGTCATACGAAATCTATGAAAAAGCGCGATATGACGCTGGCAAAAATATCAACTGCTATTGCACCACTGAAACGTACTGAAGCCTGTTAAGTAATTTCAATTGAAAACAATACAAAAAGTTTTTCTTTAACCTACTCTCTAATCACTAGGCGGTATACTCATTAATAACCACCTCAGTTGCGTAACTAGCAACTACCTTGACGATCTGGCTAGACGTTTTGGAATTACTTTACATATTCAACACTGAATTTAGTAACGTTATTCGCGAACTGTGACGTTTCAAGATCGTATGGTCACTAACAACGCAAGTTTGGTTTTAAAGATTTTTTTCCTATCTAAGTGGCAGTAGAAATTGGCAATTTCTCTAACAATAGAGTGACTAAATGATCATTAATTGCAAGTGCAACGTAAAATAATGCAATGCAATGATAACGAGACAGTTAAATCTCTGCATCATTATCACTTAATAATTAGACCAACCGGCCATTGTGGACATCATTGGGGGATGATGCAGGGAACGTCCTATGTCTGAAATGATGATGACGATGAATTACACACAAAAAAGATGTATCTTATTTTAGGAGTTACGAGACTATTCCCATCTCTCCTACCGCTGCAACTCCTGTGTAATTAAAGGCCAAGTTTGTGCCAGGAGAAAATTAAATATTAAGAGGGCTGCACTGGTGTTTAAAAAAATATTTGTATTGCGCTTGAGACGTGAGTTGTTACCGTATCGAAATATGATTATTTCCTCACCAGTAGCCATTGTGGACAGCTAATAATAGCCAGCTAATGGCTGGCGGAAGCGCTGATCAGCGCTGACAGACTAACTTTCTACTGGTAATGATCTGACAACTGAAGGAAGTCGCTGGAATGCGCTTTTGAAACACATTTATTATGACCATTGCTTTATTGTTTTGAAGTTCAGGAGATTGTGATAAAAATAAATACCGAATTTTTAGGCAGCGTCATGCGTTATCTTCTCAAAATCAAAGCAACGCTTGTATGGGTGCCAGGCCAGACAATGAATATAAACGTCATGTAAATGCTTTTTTTAGTTCCAAAAAAGGTTTGAACTTAAGATAAAAAACTCGGAAAAATTCAACATCTATTTCATGCACAAAAATGTCTGTATTGTACGAGGATTTAATCTGCGAACCGCGATCTCTGGCGTTGTATTTTGAAACGGGACTATTCCCACCTCTCGTTCCCACCGCTGCAACTCCTGTGTAGTCAGGATCTACAGCTTTATCGCCAATAAAAACACAACCAGTGAAGGTCAAGTTTGTCCCGGGGGAAAGTTAAATTGTCATTGTGGTAGTTTGTAACCGAAACATCAGGCCAGGCAACGGTCAAAAATAACCCTTCATGTGAATCTCCTGGAAATCGAACCCAAGACTTAGTCGACAAATTCAACCACTACACCATAGAGACAAATAAATGAAAATCAAGTGGTATTTCATGGTGCTACCGACAAGTTAATCCGGTAGTTGCAGCGTAAACGGAAGCCCCTTGCATGTGCAATCGCATGCATGATTAGCGGCAACCTTCGGCGGTTATCTTTTGTCGGTTATTATACAGGGTGTCGGCGATAACTTGGCTATAAATATTAATAAATATCAGTTATAAATTGAACTGTAAACAACAGTAAATATCATTTACACTGCGTTATTTAGTAGCAAACAAGTGCTATGGCAACGAATATTGTTACAAATACATGTTACCAACACAAGCTTGATGGGTAGGTATAGAAAGATACGCTAAAATAGTCTTATATTCTGAACTTATTTTATAAATAGGTTCTGTGAAAAGTGGTAATTCAATATTCTTAGTGAAGAATCATTCACACTTGAGAGTCCTTTCATAATAGGTACGATATAATTAAACATCATAGTATGTACTGTGTTATGTACTTCATTTAATCTACAAAATCTATTAATTCAACAATACCAGAAATTCTAATAAGAATTCTGAAAAAGGGGGAGAAAATTCCCTTCAGGATCCATTAACACCGACAAAAAAAGTCGAAATAATTGAATTCATTTGTACTCGCTGTCATCTACACCCTGTGCAAGACAACTTATTCTTATTTATTTACGAGTTATTATTAATTGAAGTAGAATAAACTTGTTGACGTACAAATGACAGCGCAGCAGATTATATTTTTATTGCAAATTCGCCTTTATTACAACTACGTAAGAGATGTGTTTATCTTCATATGCTGTATCTCACTTCCTGATCAGCGCAAAAGGAAAAGCCAGGACTGGTTCCATCAAATCGATTAGTCTCGCTAATGACTTGCGATTAATCGATAATCGATAACAGCAATCCATTTTTCAAACATCAATAGTTTTATAGGTTCTAAACTTTCAAACCATATCGATACAGCCAGAACAGTGAACTTGTCAGGAATAGAAGAGATAGTTTTAATAGGATCAATCTCTCACTCTCTCATATCGCCATATTGCTTTGAGTAAAAGAGTGGGTGGGATAGATCCAAAAACTGAATGCCGGAAACGGAGTCGAGGATTTGTCACACTAAAGCCGTAATGTAACCCTTAAGACCTTGCCACACTGGATAAGTTCTGCAGTCAGTCAGGAGGTCAAAGGCCTGACCTGACCACAAAACGCATCCAGTGTGAAAAATTCTTTAGGATTACATTAGGGCTTCGACGATCGTAGTGTTCTTAAGTGCTCTATGACACGTCAGCTGAAATTACATAGTATTTAGTTTAATGCTGAATTTAGCAACTTTTTGCTTGTTACAGCTGAGAATAAGCTGCGCTAGAGAAACTTAATCATCAGAGAGATTTGCGCAGAACATCAACATTCATTATCATCATTTCAGCCACAGGACTTCCACTGCTGAATATAGGCCTCCCCCAATGATTTCCATATCACCCGGTTGGTAGCGGCCTGCATCCAGCGCCTTCCTGCTACCTTTATGAGGTTGTCGGTCCACCTGGTAGGGATCATCATCCAACTAAAATTATATTTCATGTCAACAATGTCAAGTCAACTTTGTCTTGGAAATTTTCCATGAGATTAAATTATCCAATAAAGATTTGTTATTATTACCAGCTGTTGACTGTTGTTTTGTCCACCCTTTCTAACAGGACACTTGTATATGAGTCACTGAACACAACAAATGGATATGTATTAGATAAGTATTGCCCTTTACTTGTATTTATCTTGTGATTATTATTATGACGAATTGATTGACGTGTAATGGCTACAAGAGAAATATACAGGATGATATTTTCAAGGAAGAATGACATATTTTTTGTTTTGTCTGATAAAGCCGTAGCTGTGAGTGAAAATAAATGTGATGTGTTTAAAGTTATTTAATTTAAAGTGTTGATTTTTTTAAAGAAAATACACGCCGTGTATTCTAACATTTAGAAGGAACAATAAATAAATACCAGTAATTCTAATGAAAATATGGACAATTCATAAGGTATGTACAGCAAAATTATCCTTAATTGATACCCTTTTAATTCCCAAACCCTCATCCTTTGTCATGTGTACTTATTATTTATAATTAAGTCTTCAAAGCGTATTAAATTAATAATTCATTATTGCCTTCGTGGAAGAGATAAAAGGTTTTTAATTGTATATGTATTATAGCAATGTCCTTATTTGTAATAATGTAATTATTATCAGTCGCAAACCAGTTCATTTAACATTATTTATTTTGTTATATTATTTTAATATAACAACTGTCTACAGTATTTTTGCGCACGGGTTATGCATAGCTTATTTTTATTGCTTTATAACCTAGAAACAAGAATAACAACAAAAAATTGTTCTGAATTTGCTTTTATGTGTAAAAAATAAAAAAATTCATATCAATGAATGTATGAAACATGAACATAGAGATGATGTAATTTGTTGCCAAATATATTTTTTTCTTTCTTTCTTTCATTCTTTCTAATTATTAAAACATAACAAACATCCATTTAAGATTCATTCTCACAAGAGAAAAATTAAAATAGAGTCCAAATATTTATTAAAAATGAAAAGTTCTAATTTCCTGTCATGTTCCATAGAAGATTTTTTTCATAAAAATCTAACCCTATCATGCTTTTAGTATACTGGCCTTGGTAATGTCGTTTCTCAAATCCCACTATATTTTGATGAAAGCGTGCCCCTTGTTCTTGCGAATAAGCCCCCATAATTATTTATAAATACATCCCAATGAGAATTTGACGTGCATCTTGAGAGTCATTCTACTATGAAGATGGAAAATTCAAATCGCTATAACTTCTTAAAAAGCAAATATTTTCGATTTGTAATCGCACTTTTTTATATACATTTGCTTATATAATCAGAATATAATAAGTAAAATCCATGCGCAAAAAAAAATTTGTTTTTTGTTGACCGGTGTAATTAACATGTAAGAAAAGTTTTCTTGGACATTGAAAATATTGTATTTGTAATTTTTTAATAAGTAGAGTCACTGTTCTTTTAATTTAGTCTCATTGCAGTTTTTTACTAAAATAATTTTACACCTTAATATTTTCAAACATAATATCTACATTTCGGCATCTAGGAGCGTTAACCCCTCGCGGATGCCCGCTCCATTGCGCAACTCCCGCGCATTTTATGACATGTCACTGTCCGACCAATAAAAATGGCGGCGGACGTCAAAGAGAACAATTTTATTTTGAGACGCTATTCTATTTGACTAATAAACTTGTAAATGATATGGGAAATGATCCGCTAGTGTCGTCAAAAAAATGTAAATAATGATCTCTTAGCACTTGATTATCTACCTTAATTTGAATTTTTGAGTTGCTCTGTGTTTATATTGTTTTGTGTCATAACGAATATGAATAAAAAAACGTTAAAACGAACAAAAAATATAAGTAGTTCCTTTTTTTTTGCCTTTCACAGTGTAATGTAAGTAAGTAAGTATATTACAATAGATTTTAAGCAAAACACATTAACACATGTCTTAAACTAACTCTGCTAAATTATGTACGAGTTAGTTGTTGTAACTAAAAATAACACAAAACAAACTATTCTGAACATAGATCGAGAACGGGTTTAATCTTTTTATTGACAGAATGATTGATTTTATTGACGCTTAATGTATGCAATATTTATGGTTTGTTAGCATTTATTACCACATCGACTGGTCAAAAGCAGTTTTTGGTATTAATAAACTTTATGTTTAGCGACAACAATAGATGATATGTAATTTAAATCATACAAATCAAGTTATTACAGAAAATACAAATAATGATGAATTGAAAGAAATAAAGTAACTCAATGACTTACTGAGGATATTCATTACCGTTCTATTCATAAATAAAAAAATAAAAAATATACATCGGGTTCAAATACCCCCAGCGGTATTTGAACCCGCAATAACAGATCTGGAATAATGTGCCAGTAATGCATCTAGCAAAGAAAAGACTGATGGTATAAAAGAAATGATTGACTTGCGAGAGTTATGAATTTATAATTCGAGCTTTTAAAGCTTGCAATATACATTTTGTGATTTTTATTTTTTATTTTATGAGCAATATTTTGTCTTAAAAATCTCTTTATTACTACTAAGTGCAGACTTTCTAGTAATCTAAGCAAGAAGCAACGGACACCTACGTTTCCTCGCTGAATTAAAACGTGTGATAAAAATGCTAATGCCGTATCTCGTGCTCACAGGGCTGGCGAGCTGACTAATTAAACAAATGCAATTATTTTGATATGAATATAGATAAATGATGTAACAAAAAAAAACATTAACGTCTTTCCGACAAGTCTGTTTTCACTATTTTATCCAGTCAGCGGTCTGATCCAAATACAAGTTGGTAAAAAAAAAGGATTTGATCCAAAACTTTGTTATGTGACTAAAATTAAAATTACTTTCAAATCTTAAAATTACTTATAAGATTTATAACTATTAATTAAATTTTGTTTAAGTGCAATTTACTGGATGTTATTCTGTAGTTAGGCCAATATGAAATTCATTAGAGCTGAAATGATGATGATTCTGTAGTTGCATCTATTGCGAGTAGAAAGTAGACATATAACGTCCCGATTTTTAAGAGAAGAGGTCCTCAAACTATTTGGTACATATTTGCAACGTTTTTGGGTAAACCCACCGCGTACAGATAAGTTTGGTTCTTGAGCAGGAAGGAATTGAAGTCCTTCACTTCATGGACTAAATTAACAACGAGGCATTGTCCTTCTCTTGGAGATCTCAATCGACCCCTGGGGATCAATATACATTATCACTGTTACCACTTTGATTATCACTGGACTAGCTAGGGTTTTAGTTTTTGTTTTCCCTCGAATCTAAGTTCTATTCTCAAATGGGACACGCAAATAAAAAAAAACAGTTTGTGTAATTCTTCCTAGTTTTTGTAAGGACAAGCTTGAAGAGACCAGCAATTTATAAATTAGGTGGAGAATTTTGCAAAATAACGTCTTAGTGAGTCAGTCAGTCAGTGACCTTACGCTTTTATAGATATGTAAAAAAAAATCGCACAACCCTGCAAGCAGTGCGCCGCACGTACCGTTACAACTGCATTCGTCTTCTAGGAACTTTAGTTTTAATAATACCGGTTTTGATACAAGCACGTCACGATACGCTGGTTTTTATGCAGTTGTATTAAGGACTGATTTGCAATAACAACGTGTAGTGCGAATGTGATGTACTGTCGTCTGTGGTAGTATAATGTTTTTATAGTTGTTTTCACAGTGAGTTTTTTGGCAAGAAAACTACAAATATAACGTTGTTTTAGAATTACGTATGACGTTTAACTATAGCACATACAAACTCACGTTGACGCAATACTTAAAAAATGTCCTTTTCAGGGCATTTAAAAACACTTAAACTGCGCGAAAATTGATTTTCTAGTCAGTAATTTTCGGTTTACACGTTCGAAAATTTTGATAAACTTTTCTTATAGATTTGTAACACAATGGGACGATTAAAAATAGTAATAACTTATTACATTACCCAGTTTTACATCTGATATTGAACAGCAATGAATATTGTAGTGTATCTCGTAAAAACTGCATTATTTACCTGTAACAAGAAGATAAACATAATTAGTAAAGAATATAACTTTTCAATAAATTAACAAAAATAGAAAATGCATTAATAAATCTTTCTATTGCTCCCATTTAGGTATAATGTGACCATACACTACTGTAATAAATACAAAAAAAATACATAACATCAATTTCTCCACAAGGAATCTCATTACGGGCCCGAACGCATGTTTTACGAGGTCTGTGAGGCCGAGATTACGGTATAATTGAATCAGATTCGGTTTCTGGCAAAAACCTCGTTACCGAATCAGGAGGGGTAATCGAATATCATTTACACAAAGTTTCGAATGTTTCTGTCTCTCTCACACATATCGAGAGCCCGCAAGAGCGACAGTGACGGGTATAAACGCGTTCAGATTCTTGCAAAGACCTCCTTGTCGAATCAAAAAGACTACTCGAACTCTGTTCACACAAAGTTTGAATATTTCTATCTCTCTTGCATATAAGGAAAAGCCCGCATGAGCCATAGAGACGGATATAAACTGGAAATACGTAACGTTGTTCGGAGTAGTCCCTCAGGATCTTATTATACATGATTTTCACTCGAGATGCTGCGAATCGTGACCTTTGGTGGAAATATATTCTATTACGATGTTTCCTCGTGGAATATTGATAAGAAATGTACGTTTCTTAAAGCATTCTTCTGATAACGGTTCCATGGGATGTTTACGAGTATAAGAATGATTTCGTTCCTGGGTTCAATGCCCAGTGGGGGCAGATTTTCTGTTTGGTTTGGTTGGTAGTAGAGCTTGTTCTAGGTTAGCCTGACAGGCTACCACCATTTTACCTAAGTCTGTCGCCATAACAACAATGTTAGCAGCATTGTTGCTGGTAGAGAGGTAAGATAGCCAGTTCCTCTGTTTTTTAGGATTCCGAGTGAAGCTCGCTTCAACCTTCGGCCCGATCATGAGGTTCTATCTATGAGGTTTATTTTACTTATTATAGTGGTTCTAAGACTGATAAGTGCAATTTTGCAACCAAAAAATATTATTTGTCCCAGTACGAATTTATGCAGGTCAACAAATTGTTTTTCCTGTCAATTCTCCTCTATCAGAAATCAATATTGATATAATATTATTAATATAATATTGATTACAACATGTTGCAGGTCAATAGCTTTATCATTTTGTCGGTAAATAATTTTATCGCAACCTACAAAGACAAAGTGGTCTAGACAAATCAATCAAGAATAATATTTATTGTAAAACATTTAGCCAAACAATTATAACCTTTTTTGCTATGACTGTAAGTCTGAGATTGCGTCATGAAAATACTATCCCATCAAAAACAATACTTGTCAAAAAAACCAAGTCTCACAACTCAGTTGTTCTACGGTAAAAAGTTGTGAGATCCATGTAATACCAAGTCCAGGCCAGGAAATCTTTAACGTTTTACATAAATATTGACTTGGCCATCGCATGAAAACACGTGTAAATTAAATTATTTAGTGCGATGGCCAAGTCAATAATTTATGTAAAACGTTAAAGATTTCCTGGCCTGGACTTGGTATTACATGGATCTCACAACTTTTTACCGTAGAACAACTGAGTTGTGAGACTTGGTTTTTTTGACAAGTATTGTTTTTGATGGGATCTCATTTCTTTTTGTATTTTGTAGACAGCAGTTATGTATCTAGAAAACTGGACCGAAATTGAAAAATTTTACTCGACTTGGCGGTTGCACTACCGTGCCCCCAAATATTTTAGTTTTTCCTTGATTCATACACCAAACACTACTTATATTCCAAATTTGAAGCTTCTAGGTCTGCTAGAAGTGCCTTAGAATTTTGATGATCGGTGAGTCAGTCAGTGAGTGACAAAATTAAGAAACTTTGACCCGTTATAATTCTTAAACTACTGGTTCAAATTGAATGAAATTTGAAATATACCGTGCCTTTACAATGCCTACATAGCTAATGAAAATTCAGCCTTCTAGTTTTATCCACAACGAAGTTACAGGCGGTCGAAAATGGCCTGAATTGCTTCGAGAAAAGGATGGTACGGCCGTGCCGCTTTTTTGCTCGACTTGGTGGGGGCACTGCCGTGCCCCCAGATTTTTAGGTACTAGAACATCCTTAAACGGTTTTTTTAATTGCTTTCGTCTAAATTTTAATTATAGTTGAGTTCAATGAACTTACAGAAATTCTAGTATGTAACTCATTTTATTAGGGGTGCCAATCGAGAATCTATAGCCCCGTTTAGGCCATAATTACAGAAATTAAGAATATTATTTACTTCAACGGCCGATTAACTAAAATATTTACAAGAATTTTGACAGTATAGTAAAAAATAAATAAAAGTACATAATACATAGACTCGATCTAAAATATGTACTAATATTTAAGGCTTTCCAGCAATAAGAATCATCAAAATTTTACAGCATTAATAATTTACAATTCAGTTCCATCACTTCCATCCTTTCCATGAATTTTTAAACCCGTCTACTTTCATCCATCCATCCATCAATAAAACAACAAGTACATTTTTACGCGGCAACCCTACATTTGACAATCGTGTGACATAGATCTGACACATTTGCGTATCTCGTTTGACAATGCGCAAGCCGTTAGGGCAGCCATTGTTTTTTTTTTCGCGCCAATTTCGGGGCATGTAGGTGTTGAGGGTTCCGCAATCAAATCACAATATTGCAATTAAGGATGGACAGTTGGACAGTTTTGAATTTGTAATAAAATTGTTTAAATAATTGAACTTTTTTGTGTAGCTTGATTAGTGGTGGCTACAGGCACGTGTGATTCGTTAACGTGCCTGTATTTTTAATATTATGTAATGCTCATAAAAAAAAATCAAAATTAATGACACTTATTTTTTAACTTATTAAAGGATTAACCTATAGGGTTAGTGCACATCACAGAAAGTGCGACCATAAATAAATAGTAGGTAAGTCGGGAGTGCCTCAAGGTTCTACAATAGTGAGTCCTTTTCTTTTACTTATAACGAACGAGTTCTTTTGCTGTTCCTTGTAAATTATAAGACTCCTTGGTTTAGCCAGTGACTATAAGCCAGTGACAATAAAATACTGAGAAAGTAGAGATCGTCAAGTTACCTGTTAGTTAAACACGCTTGGTCAAGAGACCAAGAGTTCAAAACAAAGCGTTAGTTTGGGAAACTGCTCTCAATTGGCAACCCTGATTACGATGGTGATGACGAATTGATTGACCGAAATGAGGCCGGCAGATTTGGATGTGGGTGTGCAGGTTAATGATTCGGAGGTCTGAGGATGAAAAGGACCGTTGCTTTGCCCCAGTTCGTCAATTGCTGATGACCAGGTCAGATGACCGGATTAAAGCGTTTCCCGGACTTTAATCGGCCCTGCTGATGGCTTTTTTATTGACACAAGTTATAGTGAGCTGTAAAAGGTTTAGCTAGTCGTAAAACAAAGGGTCGTTAATGGTGTAATTGAAGGAATGATTTCCTTGTTTAGCTTGAAAGTGTTCTGAACAATAACGTAACTTTCCGCGTTACAGATCTAATATTTTTATGATATTTATGATGATGCAATAAAGTTAATGATATTAGGTACTCGTATTTGATTGAAATTGTCAGGATATGGAGAGAAATGGCGGAAATTAGATATTTCTAGGGTTCCGTACCTCAAAAGGAAAAAACGGAACCCTTATAGGATCACTTTGTTGTCCGTCTGTCCGTCCGTCCGTCCGTCTGTCAAGACCCTTTTTCTCAGGAACGCGTGGAGGTATGAAGCTGAAATTTATATCAATTACTCAGGTCTACTGTCCCTTGAAGCAGTGAAAAAATCAAACTTCTAAACCAACGCTACAGAACGCTAGATCAAAAGATACAGACGTTTATGCCGCAAATTTTCGACACTTGCAAGGGAATCAAAACCTACAGGGTGCTTCCCGTGAACTAGCATAGCATAGATAAAGGAAAAATTACGAAAACCATAAATTTTTAGTTACATCACATAATATTTTTTTTTTAATAATTTTAAACTTACTACCCATTTCCTTATAAACGCGTAGAGGTATTAAATTGAAATTCATACCAAATACTCAGGTCTATAATACCTTTAAGCTGTAACAAAATCAAACTTCTATGTCAACGCAATCAAAAGAAACAGCAATTTAAGCTGCATATTTTGAAACTCGCAAGTACTCGCAAGGGAATCAAAACCTAAAGGGTACTTCCAGTCGACCTAGAATCTTCAAATTTGGCATGAAGCAACGTTTTATAGCACACATAAAGGAAAAATTCCGAAAACCTTAAATTTTTAGTTACATTACAAAATATATATTTTTTAATAAATATAAACTTATGAATTTCATTTTGCAATAAAAATACCATAGTTATGACTCGATTGTCGTAATGAACGAACTTTGTAAACCTTGCAGGTTTGTACGGAACCCTCGGTGCGCGAGGCCGACTCGCACTTGGCCGGTTTTTTTTATTTCCAAGAGTAGGTGCCTAACAACAATACACAGATTTTAAGGATAAGACACTTCAGAATGCAGCTAGTCAATGCCAAAATATTGAAGAACTACATGCAACTTAAGATGTAGAAGGAAGAGTAACCTCTACTGATTCCCCAATCCCCAAAAACTTACAACACTGTTACAAAACACACGTAATCCGAAACACTCACGAATCTCTGCTTATCGATTGTATTCGATACATAAAGAATTGTGTCACGAGTCGTAATAAAATTTTATCGAGCCGTTATCGTGTGGTTAGGTATCGGAATGAAAAACGCCAAATGTTTACCCACTTGCCACGATTTATCTTGCCACTCGACCCAGTTAGGAATGCAAGTTTCGAAAGAAAATAAGAATGTGCAAGTTACAACAAGTTCATGTGGATATCGAGTTGAAGATAGGGGGCAGACAGTGCCAGACAATAGATTTATCGTGATTTAGGCAGTAGGTACCTTATTCAAGCTAAAGATTTTCATCCACTAAGTTCACGGGAAAATCTGCAGATTTAATAGATTCAGGATCGGGGGTGAAGCTAAGAGTGACATTGTTCACAATAGATAAGACTGACCGATCACAATGATACTAAAAAGCTATATTAATCAGCAGTCACTTAATCAAATCGCAAAGAACAACTATACTATGCACAACACAATGCACATATCCTTAAAGATGTCATAAATATTACAACAAATGGTACTAATGAACTATTGAATAGAACTTCTGATGCAAATACTTCAAAAGAGGTAAGAAAAGTCGATGCAAAAATCACAAGCCTTCGGAACAAAAGAAGTCTTTTAAATAAGCAAAATCGTACATTTCCTTTACACAGACCTCGGTTTCTCACTTCTACGGTCTTTAATGAGCAATTACACCTCGATTCCAAACATAACACTCAAGGCTTTATTAATATTTGCCTCCATAGGTGTTTGCTAATTTGCATCGCTTATTGCCTATAATGCTAATGACCACTGATTCTTAGCAAATATAGATAGAGGTTCTCATTAAAACAACTTCCTTATTTTATTTTGTTTCCCTGTTAGTTCTTAGAGAAAATTAGTAATCACAGTAGCTGGTATTTAAATGACGTGAAGGTAAAAACTTGTGTTTAGAGAAATTGGACAATGAATCATAAAATTTACGCTAATCAATCTCGATTAAAATGAATTTTCCTTTTTGGTGTTCAAAGCTGTCTTTTTTAGCCCTAATTACCAATGACGCTCAACATCATGAGTAAGTTGCACGCAACATTCTTGTTATTTCCATGCTATACTTACGTAGCACTTTAAATCATAACTGCGCGTCTTATGCCCGTTTTCACCATCAATCCCTAATTTTTAAGTGACCCCTATGGTCACATACACGAATTTGTTTTCATAGGGGTCGCCTTACCATTTCGAACACAGACCTCAGTAATGTCATCGGAAAAATTTCCAGTGCGTAAAGACATCAAGGCCAGTGCTGTGCCGAAGTCATGACCTCAACCAATCGCGGCCTTGCCCTCGCGCGGTCACCCACCGGTCACTAGCAGACACACATTCGTGTTGGCATCATTTGAGCCCTTTATTGCATTACGATTGTCTTTACTATACGTTTCTTGACCATCACTGGGTGGGTTTTTATTGGCGGTCGACTGTAGATCCTGGCTACACAGGAGTTGCAGCAGTGGGAACGAGAGGTGGGAATAATCCCGTAAACGTTGCTTCAAACTGTACAATATTTGTCCGATACGCTTTATCACAATCATCAGTACTTTCGTCGTCTCAGCCAAATGACGTCCACTGCTGGACAAAGGCCTCCCCCAAGGTTTTCCACAATGAACGGTCATCAGTACTTTATCAATGTTAAATTGACTATTATAGTGTTAGTGATTTTTAGAGTACCTACTGAAATTATTAATTATGGTGTAGAGATAGGTTGTGCAGACATGAACTTTATACAGAAATAATTGGCAAAATAAATATTTTAGAAGCACGAAGGTCGTCGGGGAAGAAAAGTAGAATGGGGAAGGATATCTATAATATAAAAATGAATCGCAAAATGTGTTGGTAAGCGCATAACTCAACAACGCCTGGACCAATTTGGCCAAATCTTTTTTTAAAATGTTCGTTGAAGTTCAAGGATGGTTTTTACGGCGAGAAAAATTAGAATTATTGCTGGAAAAACCCTAAAAATAGCCCTTTTCTTTTTCCCATACAAATGATTTGTAACTAAAACGTAGTCAATTTGAGCTTTATTGCTATGGTATAAAGTTCATATTAAATTACAAGCACTCACTGTTGTCTAAGCAATGTAGGTGTGTTCCTAACGTCAAAGATCATATTATCTATCAAAACAATGTGCGTGTGTGCGTTGGAGCACAGAATACATATATACATAGTTGGAGGAGTTTAATGTCGCGTTCCGAAACTCGCGTTTCTTTTGTATTAGTTTCTTTATCTATACTTATAATAAATCTGTAGAGAAGTCAATTCTGTACATGAAATATATTTTCAAAATAACTATCAGGGGGTGATTAGTGATCGATACTGATGCCAAAAATGCAATCAGTAAAATTTTTGTGTCTGTCTGTCCGTCTGTATGTTCCTTATAGAAACAAAAACTACTCGACGGATTTTAACGAAACTTGGTACAATTATTCTTCTTACTCCTGGGCAGGTTATAGTATACTTAGGAATTCCCACGGGAACAGGAATTAGCGGGAAAATCCTTTTGTATGAAAAATCTAAACCGCTTAAGTTAGACGCTTGAAATTTGGCATGTAGGTACCTTAGTAAACTTAAAGCTTAGTTACAACAAGGAATTCCCGAAATTCCCACGGGAACGGAAATAAGCGGGAAAATCCTTTTGTATGAAAAATCAAAACCGCTTAAGTTAGAAGCTTGAAATTTGGCATGCTATTACCTTAGTAAACTTAAAGCTTAGTTACAACAGGATATTGCAAAATTCCCACGGGAACGGGAGTTAGCGGGAAAAACATTTGTATGAAAAATCTTAACCGCGTAAGATAGATGAAGAGGGTAAAACGGGATCCACGCGTACGAAGTCGCGGGCGGCCGCTAGTTGGTAAATAAAAATATTAAGACCTTGTAAGACTACAAACCTCTTATTAGAAGATGGAGAGGTATTTCTACTGTCTTGATCATTCTTGATTGACAGTTTTAAACGTCTCAAATTGGTATCCATCAATGCTTAATGTTAAATGCTGGACGTTGAACTTTTGCTGCCATACATCGATGGGAAGCGTCCGTCGGATCGTTAGCACTTTAGCGATTTATAGAATAAAGTTGGCAGGCACGCGATGCTTGAAATGTCGAGACTTATCCCGCTTGGAACGCAATGTTTTCATACTTAAAGGGATTAACGGCAGTTGAGTGATTATAAACAAACTTTTCGATATCAGATGCACGAGTAAGATATGAAAAAAATGGGAATGCACTTTTTTCTTTGACGAGACCAGTACTTACAAATAGCGAAAGGGATTAGGGACCAATACAAGATTCAGTCAACCTTTCTAAGCGTGATGAATGTGGTAAAATCATGACACTAACATTTGTGCTGGAATTCGAACCCAAAACTACTCTAGCATTATTATACTTACGATAGACAAATCACAAGGTAAGGCAGCCGATAAATGTGTCATGTTTTTTGAAATGAGTGTAATTTTATATGACTGCCATTTTTTCCCCTTTTTACTATTGCAATTTGCTCTTCCAATTAATTAATTAAACGTGCTCGAAATTAAAACCACAGGCAACAGTAACCAAACACTAAAAGCTTGTTAATTGCACTGCTACACATAGGAAATGCCGCGCATACCTAAAGTCTGGCACTGCGCCGACCAACTCACAATGTCACTGGGTTTTTCAACAACAGAACAAACCTGTTCTGGAACTTTTAAGAAGGGCAGGCAACCTTCGAGGGAGACCGGTGCTATAATTTGGCAAGTTTACATCGGTTATTGAATGCATTTAATAATATTTTTTTGAATACGAACCTAAAATCTTTCAAGAAGAGAGCGAACTGGCCGGCAACCTCTGGGACTGTGGTTGACTATGGATGGCAGTAGTCACTTAACATAGATGATCTATCTAGTTTGCCTTCTATCCCATAAAAAAGAATACTCCTGAAAACATTGCAGGATTCGCTAGAATGTCCAAGGAGAATATTCCTGGATTCTACAATTGAAGTGTAGTTACTTGGTCAAATGAGATGTCTAAACTTTGACACAATGTTAATTGACAAATAACCTGCTCAATTCAAACTGTAACTGTAAATAAATAAAGTTCTTCTCTAGACCTTATCATGTGAATCTTCCCACAACACTCAAGGATATCCACATTTTGAGGGAAACTTTACGAGCTTGTTTGCTCGAGTAAATCTAGACACTACTTAAAAGTCAAAGTCAGCCCATTTGAATTCGCCTCGGTGTCCATAATCTGTTACTGAGAAAAACAAGAATGTAAACGAATCTCGTGGAAGTTTGGAAGAAAAGAATACAGATCTGCGATATGTAGATTTTCAAGGCGAGAGTGAATAGGCACTTACAGGGCAGATATGTACCATCCTGCATCTCACTTAACATCAGGTGCGATAGCGGTCAAATACCTGCCTTGTTCTGCATAAAAAAGATACTTTTTAGTGGTCTATTGATTGAAGAGTTGGACTCTTTCGATCCGGGGGTCTTCTAGGGTTCTATCCCTGAGGAAGGACATAAATGTAAATTGAAATAAGATTTCGTTAATCTGTCATGTTGTTAGGGACATTGTAAACTTTAATGAACCCGATATTTTTTTAAATAATATTGCGTGATTCGGAGAGCACGTAAAATTGTATTAAGCCAAGTCAGAAATCCATGGCTTATTAAGTTCGACGTTAGTTTCCACTTCAGTTGTTAGTTTTAATAGTAAACCATATTGACGTGACATTATGGAAATTAATATGTTTGTTTATCCGCCATCTTGTCGCCATAGCATGAGTACAAATTCTTCTTAGACTAAGAAGTATTAGAATAATAACCTAGTTTTTGTGATAGTTAATAAAAGGCATAGTAGATGACTATGACACGTCATGCTACTTTTTAAATCCTAGTCGAGTTCCATAACAAAGATAAGTAAACCAGTCATAACAAAGTCATACATTTGAAGGTGAATATGAGTATTTTTCAAAACAAGGAGTGTTAGTCAATTTCGTTCGACACAAAGAAAGATCCAAGGTAAGAAGCATCAATGCCGGTCCATTTATGGGCATCCGATTGTGCAATCTCTACCGGAAGAATCACTTACCCTACCGTCAAGGATGTTACTCATAACTGAATCATTAGGACAAGTGCAGTTCCTACTTCGTGTCAGAAATCACGTTCTGACGCTACCAATCAGAATCTGCACATCCTTAATCGGTTTCAGGAAACTTATCGAGAGTTTCGGAATATTCGATGACGATTCGCGCACGTGTTCTGATAACGGGAGATGATGCGCCATAAATGGCAGTGTGAGCATGAGCATTTTTATCAGAAGTCACTGACGTTTATTTAAAAGCAATCACAACAATTATATTATGTAGCCCTGAACAAAAGATTGTGCTAGATTCATATCAATATGAAATCATTATCGTTGAATGTCTTTTCCCTTTAAAAATCGACAGCTTTTGGTAATTTTGTAATTTGTTAACGCAAAAAGGAGATAACAGAATATCTCAATTGAAGATCTCTATCAAAACTATCAGTAAAAGACAAGATAACATGAATGCCCCATGAAATCCACAACGAAATATGTAATTACATAGAATCGAAGATTGATCAGGGATTAGTTCACTTAAAAAGGAACCTCTAACCTGGAATTCCACAGATGTTTTAGGTCAGAAATAAACCAACGTCACCTATCGCGAGTTATTTTAGTCCGCGATAACTGCCCCACATTTGGCGCTTAATAGTTCGTTCCATATTTAACCGCGATTAATAGCAGCCTAGAATAAATGGGAAATCAATAGTGTTAATTAATTCACACGCCACTGCATGAATCTTGGGATATTCACACCAATCATTTCCAAAACGAGCAAGTAGCTTTGTCCGGTATTGTCCAGCCTTTTACAATTAAAGATATAGAGCAACACTGACATCTTTTGTAGTTGTTATAGAGGCTAAATTGCAACAAAAATTAATAGCCTGATCTGCTGTCGTCTGTACAATAGGGTCACTAGACTTAGCGTAAATCTTTAGTTTGTCTTGCTTGGGTCATTAAAGTCATAGACCATCTTCTCATTAATACATTCCACGTTTTTCCACCAAACATTCTCACATCGTTACTACCTGGACGTGCTAATTTAATTAGAATCGTGATTAACACATTAACAACTAAAGATGTGTGAACTAATTGTTATCAGAAGGAACTAGGCGCAAGGATTATGAAGATAGCATGTGACGTAGTTTTTGTATCTTATCAAATATTATATGTACGCTCATTGTGGCGATCGAGGGCACAGCGTCTGTGTGTGATAAGTTGTTTGTTATTGTTTTAATGTTTGCACTGAGGAATCATTCGAATGACATAATTAAAGAAAATGAAATTTAAAGCTCAAGAAGGAAATAATGGATGATATAGAAGAAACTAAGTAATAAATACCCAACGACACATTTATTAAATGAAACTCTTGATCCGATTGTCAAACCATTCCATCAGTTGACATGCAAGCCAAGAGCTTCCCTGTTGTAATAATTAAAAATAATCTGGGACACATAACTGGTAAAAAATAGTCTCACCTCATTGACCGAGAAGAAACGTATAAATCGGTGCTTTGGACGGCACGTTAAACCCTCGGTCCGATTGAAGCATTTCTGGTAGATTTCTGTCAATCAGTTTTGTCAGCACAATCGACAAAGATGGAAAGATCAAGGAGTCCACGTTTTTCATTACATAATAAATAGAGTAAGGCAGTGAGTGCTATCGTCTGATATGTAAAAAAGATCAACAAAACGAATCCAAAACTAGATTGGCTAAACGGCATCAAAACAGACGGCGAAACAGTTCCAAATAAAAATCACTCGGCAACGTAGACCCATGAATATGTATGGGCAACGGAAAAATGTAAATTCCGCCAGACTAACCCATCGATCCGTGCCGACTGTTGAAATATTACAGAAGTTCAACTGAGCAAGGAAGTGGCGAAATTTGAAGGGTTAGAATTAGAATAACTTATTAGGCGAACAAGTTAAAGGGGCAAAAAAAAGAATCTAGAGTTAAATAGCTGTAAATTTCCGATTTTCTGGAAGATATTCCGAGATAAGTTAGGGGTCAGGATTAGCTTTGGGACATCTCGTTACCACTAATTCAAGTGTAGCCAGGACAAATCCAACTAGTTAAGGATTCCTCAGAAAGTTGGCTTAAAGTTATTTGTTTTTCTTGTATCTAATACTGCTGTGTTAAATGTGGAGCGTCTTATCGTCAACATTATGACTGGTTGTGGTCTTAAAATAGTCTGTAACGAATATGTATACTCAGATAAAGGACAATACATAGATATGTAGGTGGTTACATCGTGGTTTACTTTATAAATCACAATGATCATTATTCATTAGTCACAAACGGAAAAACGCATATTTTTTTGAGAATAAGATTAGAAGTTCCTTCCAGAACAAATTAATATTTCATGATGTTTAAGTACACTATTAAAACGCAAATTAGGCAACGCTTCAGATGTAGTAATTGAAATTTGAGGGTCAACGGCCTCTATTACGGCTATTGTGTGTTTTGTTAGAGAAACTCAGTTTTTTAAATTAATTTCCACATCAATACGTTCAGTGTACACGTGTACTCGGTGTACTGCTGACTCAGGATCGTAACAAGGTCACGTTCAAGTTACGCAACTATACTTGATAAGTAAGCGTAGGGCTTAGAAAATAAGAACCTCAATATACTAGTAAAATTACATACTATTGAAGGGCTTGTAAAAATAAACTATTTTAGACGAAAACTAAAACTTACAAGTTGGTCGAATTCTTAATTAATTAATTTAAAGGAATTCAAATTAAGAACTGCTCAATATTAGGTTAAATTAAAGCCTGTATGTCCCACCATTTTTACCCTACCAAGAAATTGCATCTATGCGAATACTGGTTAAACTTGAAAGCAACAATGTAAATATCTGAGAGCCTGGTGAAATCTACATTGCCCAGTTTCTTAGTCTGAAATTAAAGTTGTTCGAACCTCTAGTACTACAATACAATAGGTCAACACACAATCGAGGAAAGTACCAAGTGCCTGTGGTTAACAGAAGGTGCAAATAATAGAGGTCTCAGGTCGGCGGCCACTTCATTCCGCGTTTCAGGTCAGACCTTAACAATAAGGCTGGGTTGCACCATCTACTTTGACTTTAACAAACGTCAAATATCTGTCAAAGTCCATACAAAAAACACCGGTTAACGTTATAGTAACGGTTGAAGTTAGATGGTGCAACTCAGACTAAGGGATTTTATTGTGCTCGGCTTTCTCGAAACGTGGATAAAATTGCATTGCCTCTTCAGATTGCAGACTGTTGAAAACGATATGAATTTTTCTGGCAAAGAAGAGAAAATATGCCGTGGAAAGAGGTGAAACTTTGGAATATTTTCCTCAAATGCTAAACCAGGATGTGGCTTTGAAGCGGTATTTAGTTGAGCTCAGACAGCTGTGTACAGACGGCAGCACATCAACATATACATTTTTGTTGCAAAATCATCCCTATTACAAGTAGATAAGAGCCCACAGTGTTTAGTTTGACGTGCCGTCGTCTGTACATAGCCCATTGTAGGTAGGTTAGGTAGTAAGCTGACTATATCAGATCGTAGGTAGCACTCTTCCTGCTCAGATTCCTCGCTTTTCAGGGCATACATAGTAACGTGGGCGTCCCAAATATAGCTTGCTCTACCACCATTTCGGGACAACTTATGGGCCGGTACTGAGAAGAAGTGGCGGAAGAAACTCACCAGATTTTTCCACTTAGCAAAGTGAGGCTTGAAAAATGCAGTGATCGGTGTCATTTTTCTATAGCTAGGTCAGTTGGTGAATAAGCAGCCTGAACATCAAATTCTAGGACAAGTCATTTCAAAGAATAACGTTTTTATCTGCAAAAAATCTAGATTAGGATACGTGCATGACTGTCTACGCCTACATGGAATGTACTGTCCGATTTACTTATCAAGAGTTACGGTGATAAGGCTAGATTTCTATAAGATCTAGATTCTAGACCGTGTTAAAACCCACGTGATCTAGTCCGATTTGTGCAATGGGTTTGGATTTATTAGCGACCGGATTTCGAAAATCGATTTCGAGGTATGAAATTATTGTATTTATTCTAGTTTAGTGGACACTAATCCTATAATTCCATTTTGCACTATTAAATATGACTAAAGTAGTATCTAAAGGCATATTTATTTATGAATGAATTTGACTAATTTGATACAATTTAATAATTTGATTTAATTTAACTTATCTGATATGAATTACTATTGCTAAACTGTTGCTTTTAATCTAACCGAAGTCACTGTTTTATAGTGGTTATAATAATTTGCCAGATGCAAACAAAGAACAAGTCACACAAGGACAGGGAAGAGAGAAAACACTTTTTGTTTTCTAGAAATGTAATAAAACCAAGGACTTATACTATTTCTAATAATCGTATAAGCCACAAAAATCAATGTGTATCAGTACAGTAACATCCTTAAATATTTACCTATAATCACGGGTAATAATTCACATACGGGCAAGTTTAAAATAAAATCATAATCAACTATAGTAAATCCCAGATGCAAAGTCAAAGTCAAAGTCAAAATTTCTTTATTTGTTTAGACTAATAAATAGTTCTTACAAATCGTCATTTTGCTCTTAAGGAGCCTCTACATGTCTCATAATCTTTTTACCCTACCAGCGCTTCGAGACCAACATTTGGCAAGTGCTGAGAAGAAGCGCCGCAACAAACTCAGTCACCACTGTCTGCCGGTTAATATAAATAAATAGAAATAGCAGTAGTAGGTACATTCGATTCAGGAGCAGTTCACTGAATTTACCATGCATTCTTGTATAGTGTATAATGGGTATACAAAATTGCGTGGTATATTAAACAAGGTAGTGACGTGCTAATATCTAGACTTACAGATTACATACTTAAATACTAGTAGAAATGACTCGCATACATAAATTGGAATAACTTGGATTGACCAGTCCCCGAAAGCAGCGCCTGTTCACAGACATGACGAGTGAACCAGCCATCGCTTCACTCGACCATATTAGAGGGAATGTAACGACCCGCCTCACTACGCCACCACCCCAGAGACATTTTAGTGAGAATGACAATACCAAGTTATCTCTTAGAAAAAAAAAAAAACAATGATAAAGCTAAGTAACAGTCCAGATTGAGAAGCATGACACTATAACATTTTAGAAAATTAGATTAGTTTATACATTACTTTTCATAGCACTATTTTAATTCTTTTTAGTGCGAGCATGAGAGGACCATAATCCTACTCCCAGGATGACTTATCATTAAGAAAATCTCGAGTTGTATAATAGGCTTTTTTAAGCATGTGATCTTTAACTATACCTTTAAATTTATTGTACGGTAGCTCTTTATATTTATCAGGGACTTTGTTATAAAAATGGATACCTTGTCCCATAAAGGTGGCAAACACTTTATTAAGTCTAAAAGCGGGTATAGCCAATTTATTTTTATTTCTAGTATTGATTTGGTGAATATCACTTTTCTTTTTGAATTCATTAATATTTTGTTGAATAAATAGAATACAGTTTAAGATGTATTGTGAAGCGGCCGTGAGAATGCCAATTTCTTTAAACAATTCTCTAAGGGACGCTCTTGCTTTCATTTTATACAAGTATCTTATGGCACGTTTTTGCAAAATAAATATTGTTTCAAAATCTGCAGCTTTGCCCCATAGCATGATTCCATATGACATTAGGCTATGAAAGTAGCTAAAGTAGACTAAGCGAGCTGTTGAAACATCGGTTAATGACCGTATTCTTTTTATTGCAAAAGCCGCTGAGCTGAGCTTTCCCGCCAGAGTTTCTATATGGGGGCCCCACTGGAGTTTTGAATCCAGGGTAATTCCCAGAAATACAGTAGATTCTACCAGATCGATTGCATTATTATTAAGTTCTATTTGGGTACTAACTGTTTTTACGTTAGGCAAAGAGAATTTTATACATTTTGTTTTCTTTGCATTCAGTTGTAGATTATTTGTAGTGAACCAACTTAAAACTCTTGTTAGTGCATTATTTACATCGTCAAAGTTATTTTTACTTCTATCAATATTAAAAATCAAAGATGTGTCATCAGCAAATAACACGATTTCGCAAGAGTCTTTAACAAAATATGGTAGATCATTAATGTATATAAGAAACAAGAATGGACCCAGAATGGACCCCTGCGGAACTCCCATTGTCACAGGTGACCCAGAAGACAAAACACCATTTATGTCGACTTTTTGAACTCTAAAGTTTAAATAGGATTGTATTAAATCCAAAGCCGAGTCCTTTACCCCATAATAGTGCAGTTTGCGAATTAGCGTTTGATGTTCTACGCAGTCAAAAGCTTTTGAGAGATCACAGAAGACCCCTAGTGCATTTTGAGAATTCTCCCAAGCCTCGAAGATATGCTTAAGTAGTGCAACCCCGGCATCGGTGGTGGAACGACCCTTGGTAAAACCATATTGTTCACTATGAAATAGTTTATTAGAGCCAAAGTGAATCATAAGTTGCTCCTGTATGATTTTTTCAAAAATCTTGCTCAAAGCGGGCAAGATAGAAATGGGTCTATAATTGCCAGGGTCGGTTTTGCTACCAGACTTAAATAATGGCATTAGTCTACTGTGTTTCATGAGGTCGGGGAAGATTCCCTTATCTATGCAATTATTGTATATTATCGCTAACTGTGGGGAAATTATATCAATAATGTGTTTGACTATCTTGACAGAGATGCCCCAGATATCAGTTGTACTCTTTACATTTAAAAGATTAAAAGTTTTAGTGATATCTAATGGAGTAATATGTTTAAAAGAGAAGTGCGAGTCACAGGGTGTCACGTGGGTTTTCAATATTTCTTCAGCCTCGGAGGGAGATGACTTTAAGTTGGCAGTTGTTGCTGAAGCTATATTAACAAAAAATTTGTTAAAAGCTTCTGCTACATCTTTATCTGCAGATATCAAATTATCGTGAACTTTGAGAGAAAAGTCATTATCTCTTGGTTTTAGTTTACCAGTCTCTCGGTTGATAACATTCCAAGTTTCTTTTATTTTATTACTGGCGTTCCCTATCTTGTCCCGAATATAAAAAGACTTAGCCATGCAGCATCCGGCTTGCGCAACGATCATCCGCGCTGCGCCCGCGCACATAGAAAGTGGGCGTGCGCTAGATTATTTGCACAACTCTTTTATGTTTCAGCTCTGCCAGTTAACCAGGGTTCGCGTAGTACTGATAAAGTAAAATCACTTAAATATAATTTGTAATTGTAAATGTTAACAATTTTTTTAAAGAAATAATTGACAAAAATATTTTTTTAGTTAATTATGTCTTACTAAATCTATTTGCCTTTAAGGCCCGATTCGACCAAACTTTTATCCGAGAATACCCTCCTGGTATGACTGGCAAATTGACAGTTTCAGTATTATGGGATATGGGAAATAATTATGTCAAATGACAAGTTTATTCTGAGATTAATTTTTATTCTTGTTTGGTCGAATCCACCATAAGTTAAATGGAATCTATTTGCATTTTGCTAGGTCTAATTTATTTTAATAGCCTTGCTAATTAGCACAAGCAAATCCATTCATAAAATCTGTTATTAAACTGTTATAACTACAACACTGTTTTATTTACCATCGGATATTAAATGAACATTTATTTTGAAGTTTGTATGGTGATCCATTCACTCTCATTTTTCAGATATGAAAATTTATTTTATGCTTTTGGTGAAAAATAGGTATTTCGGTTTCAGGAAGGTAATAGAGTTCGACACAGACAAACGACATTATTATGGTGAAATAGATACAGAACGTGTGCCGAACTGTATGTAGGTAATAAATAGCACCTTTTGCTGAACGACTCGTTTCTTGCTATGAAAAATGGCTATATTTTATCGAATACCCGTAGATATTGTAGATAATAAGGGTGTGTATCGATTTAACAAGAAGTTTATGTGTTAGATTGATTAAAAAGACACTTCGAAACAAAAACTTGGTTGCTATCTATCAATTCATCTTACTTAACTTTGACAGACGTCAAAAATCTGTCAAACTCCATACAAAAAGCACCTGTTATTGTTACGGTTAAAATTAGGTGGTGCAACTCAGCCTTAGTCACTTTTGCAAATAGAGAAACCATTTTACAAACGTTCTTAATAAACAAGCAAGTACTGTAGCCTATAAGGTTATAATTATTAGCAGAGAGAATAGTATGTATTGATGTTACCCACACTGATAATACCAAACTCGGCACCTAAAAGCCTTCAAACATGTCACGTCGGGCACAAAAGAGTAGTCAATTCACCATTCCTAAGCGACTTCCTAAGAATACAATAGTTCTAGCAACCTCGTATAGAGACCCTTTGTCCGTTGACCTTTACAAATAAGGACGAAGCTCAAGAAAAATCACAAAAACTCAATTCAGTCCAGTTAAGGAGAGGCCATGTTTTTTTACTTGATTACAATCCTCTTAAACTGACAAGTGCTGTAGATGGAAAGAATATTGTTATAGCATTAGATACGGTATGAAGTCGTAAGCTTGAAGATTTCAGTTTTAGGCAGCTTAATATAGTTCCAATATAATATTAATTACAATGATTATAAAGGTAGCAGGACAGGAAGACGCTGGATGCAAGGCGATGTGGAAATAATTGGGGGAGATCTATGTTCAGCAGTGGACGTCCTGTGGCTGAAATTATGATGATGATTATTTACCATACTATTTAGTCAAATACGTGTAAAGAACTAGTCTTTATTTATGTCTTCAGCGTGTATTTCGATAAATTAAAGCCTATGTACTATTAGAAGCACTAACTAATGGTATACTAGCTTTCCAGCCGCGGCTTCGCCCGCGTGGAATTTTGTCTGTCACAGAAAAACTTTATCGCGGGCGTCCCTGTTTCAAAAACCGGGATAAAAACTATCCTATGTCCTTTCTCGGGACTCAAACTATCTGTATGCCAAATTTCATCAAAATCGGTTCAGTGATTTAGGCGTGAAAGCAAGACAGACAGCCAGACAGAGTTACTTTCGCATTTATAATATTAGTATAGATTGTCGCTCTATTTTCCCAAGGCGTTACTCACGCTCCTATCTGATTCCCTATTTAATTATTCCTTGTATATCTTATACTTCATAAGCAGTACTTATTTCCCCAGCAGCCTGCCCTTAAGCCGTTCGAACTGGTTTAATTACTGCAATTAAGGCTTCCTGAGCGCAAGGCTAGGCCGGATTTAATACCGCTTTATTTTCGACTTAAAAACTGACAAGCTGCAACTTACACAGCATCATGAAAACTCAAAGGAAGTTTATGATGAGATACAGACAATAACTTTATATTTCCAAGTTAAGTAATAAAGAGAGACTGCTTCCCTTCTTATCCATGTAGAGAAATCAAAATATTACACTTGGAATAGAGACATCATCAGCTCTACAATTAGTAATTGTGATGTACGATATGTACCTTCGGAAAGTAAAATAGTGTTGTTATTCTTTAGAAATTAAGTATTTAAATATGTATTTATACATAACAAGACAAATATTTATTTTACAAATTCTGAGAATCAGGACTACTGTAACAAGCTCAATTTTGTTTTTAATTAAAACGACGGCAGGTGTCGTCAATTAACATAGAATTCTGTCTTCATCCGCCGCGAGTACATACAATCAAAGGTACAGTCAGCGTCAAATAGTTCGTGATACCCAAAGTGGGCAAAAAGTTGACAACATCTTATTTCAATTGTAACAAAGACGTTGCGATTTTGGCTACTTCGGGTGTCACGAAATATTCGACGCTGACTGTACACTTAACTGAATATCAGACTGCACATTTTTATTGAAAAATCGTGCTTATTACGACTGCATACGGTGCAAGGTTTTAGCTCGAACAAGCCTTCCTAATTGCCGCCGAGCATCTTGAGACGGCTTTTCAGATTATCTCGGAAATGGAGATCAGACTGTTCAAGAGATTTTGCAAGTCTTTTGGAAAATTTTACAAGTAGATAATTAAGTAAAATAGGTATTAATTCAGCTCCAGGGGATACTTAGTCATAAGAAAGTAACGTAGATACTTCATAGTATCCAAGTAATGCCATAAAATAATTTTTAAGGAGAAATTACATTCTCCTTAAAAAATGTGATTTTTTAATAGAATTTCGTTTTCAAGTTGTTTGATATCGGATATTTAGACGTCATCCATTTCTAAACTTATTACCAAAATATTTCAAAGTTACATAAAAACGAAGTGACGAGGAAGAAATAGGATATTTCCTATTTAGATAACTTAAGTCTTAAGAAATAAATGTCTAAAAATTTCAATGTCACTTTTAAAGATGACTTTAGTTCAGTGTATCAAATATTGGGTGTCTCTAAGAGAGATCCCAAATAAATAGCTAAGTACTATATAATAAGTAACCGTTCATTTCAGAGCTCATCATCGCCTACTATCATCGAAGCAATTAAGGTTAAAGATCCAGTTCCAGTAAAAAACTCAATACAACCAAACATACTTTATCGCCAAAACCTGTTACAATCCCTACCCTGCCCATAATGTGAAGTACAACATGACTTTATAAGTAATTTATGAACTGCAAGTGCGCATGCGACGAGTGGAGAGCACACTTAATGTGCGACAAAGACGTCATTACATGTTACGCTTCGTTTAACAGAAGGGCTGGTAGTCCAGTGAAAGCTAGGCGAAGCGAATACCTAACTCGAACTTCACTGCTTGGATTTTATAGTAGATTTTTGTGTCTACGAGAGTGTTATATGTTAATATAATGGTTAACATGTTACGACCAAAGACATAATTAAACTAAAGGTGCATAATAATAACCCTCCTTCTGGCGCAGTCGGGTAAAAAGGATTGCAATGGTGAATGGACTGATTTTGTTTTAAGGCTGAGTTGCACTACCTAATTTAACGTTAACCGGTGTTTTTTGTATGGAGTTTGACAGATTTTTGACGTTTGTTAAGATAGCATTCGGATCAAGACGACCGCGACGAGAGACCACGACCCGAGACCGCGACAGGCAACCGGTCGCAGGTCGCAGGGCGACAGCTACTTACGAATCTTCGCGACACGAGTCGTGCGACCCATACGAAACTCAGTGCGACTCATTTCGTGCGAAGAAAACACGGCCATTTTGCATCTGTCGCGTCACGGCACTGCCTTGTGAGCGACCGAGTCGCGCGACGCAAGTAGCCGGCAAGCCACGCCCACACGTCGCGCGACTCGGTCGCTTGCATCCGTCAGCACTTCCTATTAATTCATATAAAGCAGTGGGTCGCGGTCGCCGGTCGCGGTCTCGAGTCGCGGTCGTCTTGATCCGAATGCTACCTTTAAAATTAAAGTAATTTTACTTGCAAATTGCAACACGGTTGTTATGTTTTAAATTACAGTATCACTGAGATCTAAAGTATCAAAAGATTACGTCTTTACCATAAGTCTTACCGGCAGACAGTGGTAACTGGTGACTGAGTTTATATATGGCACTTTTTTCAGCACCTGCAAAATGTTTTTCTCGTAGCATTGTTTGCAGAAAAACGAAAAAACGTCTTAAACACTCACTTACTATTGTTGTCCTTTATTTTCACAAATTAATGGATTGAAGTACATAGAAAACTAGGCTAACACATTGTTTTAAATCACTCTATCATGTAGTGGATAACAATCTTTCCAAGTTAACTCGTTCCCCTTATGCGTGAGTATAGACAGGGCGTGTGGAGACGATGCACGCCATGCATTTACATAGCTGTCAGCAATATTTGAGAGTTCTGAGACCTTCGCTCCCGGTGTATGGTGCTTCCCCGATTGGGGCTTATTGGGAGCATTTTAATTGAATAAGTTAAATAAATAAACATCGAGGAATTGTCAGTCAACAGCACATCATACTATACATTTTTGCAGCATAATCGCACTTATTTCTATTGCATATGATGAAGACAGGATTGTACAATGAATATGGAAACATCACTAGGAAGAATAGGTACTTTGGGAATTTTCGTGGACTAGACAGACAACCGTTACTGTTCTTGAATATAAAAGGGTACTTTCTGAACTTGATCTGGGAGGAAGATTGCCAATAAAAGTTAAAGTCGGCCAGATGCCCAATCATTAGTTCTTATTTTGCTAAATCTACGAGTAAATCGCTTCCAATTTCTCAGATGAGTAATTAGGTATGACCAATAATTCGAAAATAACTCCATTTAACCATATGGTAGGCTTATGGCAAGTGAACAAGGCTACCAACAAAAGGATAAACGCATTTTTATCATTACCCAGTAATTGTCAATTCTCAGGAAGTCAGCTGCGCGTGCGCGTGCGACGGAATTTTTATGGATTTGACATTCGTTTAATTCGCACTAAGTTCCGACTCGCACTTCCGCGGTGTTTACTGTTTTTAGGGTTCCGTACCCAAAGGGTAAAAACTAAAAACCCTATTAATAAGACTTCAGTCTGTCTGTCACCGCTATCATAACAAACTAAAAACAGAATAAAATAAGTAGTTATGGGGGCTCATATACAACAAACGTGATATTTTTGCCGTTTTTTGCTCGATATTAATAACGGCAACAGGTAGACGCTTGAAATGTTCACAGAATTTAGTTGCATAATATTTGAGGAAGCCCCCCCTCAAACATACAACAATAAAAACGGTACGGAACCCTTCGTGCACGAGTCGACTAGCACTTGACCGGTTTTTATTGAATGACTATTGTTTGTGCGCAATGCAAATTAATTGGTAGCAGGAAAATGGCGGGCAGTTCATTATACTGCGTTAACCTACAACCTCGCGAGTAAAAAGTACGTTTTTATCCTTATTCATTCTAATTTAAATAATGTATCACATTCATTTACACATTTTTACTTTAATATACCAACCTAGTTACAATTTCCTTTTTCAAAAACAACTAAATACCTACATGTAGTACATAACTATTGCAATTAAAACTAATGATGTATCAAACTCTACATACTACGAGTATGTATAGGTTGGACCCATAGTACTTATGATATGGTAAAAAGCAGACATTAATCATGAAATAAAACAGTTATTTGTGTTTCTAGACATGAATCTAATAAGCAGATTGAGTAGGTAACAATTAACACTGTCACTAACTGGGACACACATTTATTTTAGTAAGCTATAATTCTATGAATGCATTCTTTGCCAGTTATAAAAAGTGTAAATTTTTTTTCAAACAGGTCATATAACAGACTAATCAACTCGGAAAGGGATCGACACCGTATCGCCTTTCGGGCGCTGCTGTCAACCGCGAGGCGAGGCGTTTACGTTACGGTGCGGATAAGTGTGCGTTGCAGTATGGAGAAAGAATTCGGTTGATACGGTTACGATCCCTTTCCGGCTTACGTCTTTAAACGTCTCAGTATTACTTTTATCCTACTTAGATCATCTGTTACCACGGTAAGTCTTCATTAACACATCACTGGAAGCCCCACTGCACATCGCGGAGCAATTATCGCTGTTATGACGCCAGCTGCGTACGCGCATTAGTATGCGTCGCGCAGGTGCACGCATTGTTCTAGATGGATGTGGTGAGAACTGTTTCAATAAGCACGATGGCAGACGCGGTGTGATATTGGATTGTTGTTACTATAACTTAAAGTAAGGTCTGGCTTCAACCCAGCAGGTTGGAGACGCGGGGGCGCCTCCTCCTGCACTGCACAGGCTACCACCGCCATCGGACGGGATTGGCCTCGTGGTCCCGGCTAATCCTGTCGGTCTCCTATTAAGTGGGGGCGTGTTGGGTCCCGCCGTGTAGGGTGGTGGGACGTCCGCGGAAGGCGTCTTGGTCGTTTCTAGTACCCAAGGCCACCACACCACTATGCGGCAGAGGGAACACCCCAGGTTTTTAGTGGGTTCGAGCCCCACATAACCTGCCGTCCCCCGGCGGTAGGTATGGAAAGGCCATTTTCCTGGGTAAAAAAAAAGTCAGGCTTCAATAAGGTTATTGTAAGGCCCTTTTTACCGGACTGCGCCAGAAGGAGGGTTATTAACTACTGCTCTTTGCAGCGATACATCAATCGTCAATCATATGATATCGGAAAATTTATTGTGGAGGAAGACTTACTACATAGCCATTGTTGTGATTGGGTAGCCACAGTCGCACTCTCTGTTACAACTTCCCTAAGGAAAACCAAACGTTGGGAGAAAGGGAGACATATTGTGGGATCTATGAAGGTCCTTCATTAAGGGCAGGACATTCAGCAAAGAATTTAGATGTATCGACACTCTGTGACAGAATCATTCCAAGTCTCAGGTTCGCGATAGAAGGGGACATGGATTTCGAATTGTAGAGCCTCAGTTTGATTCTTTATAACTCTATCAATACATTGGTTTAATGGCACCAATATGTCGCATTGTAAAGGTCCGAATATGGTCAACGTATGGCCATGGCGACAGAGACATTACACAAGTTGACATCTTGTTTTAAGTCGCGAGCGATCTGTCACGTCGCGGGATTGAACAAAAAACTGATTCAAGGTGTTACGTGAATATTCGTGTCGCTGACAGCCGCTGTCTTGTACAGGTATATCTGAATTAATTACAAGTTAATTGTCGAGGTATTATTCAGATAGGTAAATTCGAAGGACGATTGCGTAGGTTACCAAAATGAAGGTTTCAAAGCGGCTTGAAGAGTCAAATTGAGAATCGAAGTTCATTCCAAAGGACTATGTCCAGTGGGCTAACATGAGATGATCATAATGAAGATAGCAATGTTCTGGATGGCTTAAATATATAATATCTCACCCACCAGCAAGGTAAAGTACGGCCAACTAGCAGCGATACAAAAGGTCGATACGACTGTCGAGTTGACAATATATTCTGTCTCTTCCCATCTTGTGTATTTGTCGTAATGTCTCGTTCTCCCGCCAAAATATGTCAAATTCAGACGGGTTCACCCATGACATTGGGTTTGTTTACATTTGGTATCGCTTCTCGTTGGCCGTACTTTAGTTGACTTACATAAGGGTCAGAACTGTTAAAAGAAGTCTCTAACAAAGACCACCTCCACTGCCAAGACTGTAGCTTCCAGAAACGAATTTTACGACGAATGAAACTACTTTATGGGTCAAAGTACTTATTAAAGGCATGATTCGTATGACGCATTAGTCATAAATCCAATAAATGCGCAGTAGGAATCGGTAAACAATATTGAATTATGGACGTCTATTAATAAGACTTCATTAGTCGATAACTCATATTTTCAGTAGTTTACAGTGTTATTAAAACAGAAACTCAGGGTAACTAGACAAAATCGGACAATGAGACTTGACAATGAGATTCGTTTTACAAATCTGCACTGATCCTAGTGGTAGAAGAACCATCAAACTGGGCAAATATATTTTGATAGGTGATTCAGAACAAGTCTATAGCTGATCGATCGAGACGGTTCTAACGTGTGTCTTTCTTGTACTTTTTTTTACTAAATCATGCAACAACCGAGCTTTAGTGGCCTTAAAGTACTACCTGAATACCTGATCTGACACTATTGAAACCTTTTTATTCTGGTAGCAATAAGTCCAATAAGCCCAGGCATTCATTCGCAGAAATCGTAAAATAGCTTCACATATCTTAAATATGATTAAAAAATTCGTCATAAAACACCAAATAAAGTCGTGTTATTTATAACCTCCTCCTTTTTTTAAGTCGTTTAAAAATTCTTGCCAGTCTAACTAACTAAGGACAAACAAACACGTACGTATCTTGCCACAACATTAGTAGTCTGTTTGCGCGAGCGCAACAGGTGTAACGGTCTTCCGAGTTCCGACCGTTGAACTGGTTGAACTGTGCTAACATGTTTTCGGTTTTCCGACCCACTTGCGAGTTTTCTATACATGTTGTCGAGTCGAGTCAATAACTCGTGATCGTGATGCTACTGTTTGGTTAAAGCGCGGAAATGATGCGCATACGCACACAAAGAAACGAAGATACGTTATGACCAATGACGTATGCCCATTACCATGAGTCGTTTCCAAAAAACTGAGAAAGTGATTGTATTGACTCAAATCAAATGTTACTATTTTAATGACACTTGTATCTATAAAAGCGAAAGGTCACTGATTGACTGACTGACTCACTCACTCATCACGAAATCTCAATAACTTCAAGTGCAAAGAGTCTAAAATTTTGCATGGGGGTTCCTTTTAGATCGTAGGTGCTCACTAAGAACGTATTTTAAGAAACTCCACTCCTAAAGGGGTAAAACGCCGTCCACGCGTACGAAGACTACGAAGTCGCGGGCGGCCGCTAGTGTCATTATAAAATGTAAGCTTTCTATTACAATAATGTTCATTAAATTCAACAGACTTTTGTGATAGTTATGAAGAGCCAAACCCGACTGAAGATAAAAGGCTATCAAAACGGGATCAGAAATATCATGATGTCATGATACTGTCATTATCGAATTATAACGAGTCCCATGAAAAGAACATTAATCGCCCCCTTGCGAATGCTAAACACCATTTGATATCTGGGTCGGATCCCTAAAATCGTAAAGAAGACGTCATTACTAATGAAAACTGAATTTAGGTTTTAATAATATAAAATAATAGTCGCTCTACTTACGTTTGATTTGATTATTAGGTATTATTAAGTAAAATAAAACTGAAGACTTAGGCACGATGATTGGAAAAATAGTTGACGCAAAAATTAAGCAACACTTTTTATGTAATAAGAATAATACACCACTAATGCATTTTTTCTATTGAAATGCTTTAAAAAAGTGATTTGATTTCAACTTTATTTCGATTTTACATGTAATAATTTTTCGCATTGATTATTACTTGTATAATAATAATAATAACGTTAGCTACCGTCAGGGTTGTAAATAATAATTGAATACCTATCACCTAAGATTTTATGACAATTTATAATGTCCACTAATGCTAGAAAAGACGTCATCAGAAGTAAAATTAAATATAGAAATCTACAATCATTAACCAGAATATATTTTATGTACATGATTAATAACAAATTAATGTAATCAACAATCAACGGAACCATGAATATTGAAACTTACGAGAAACGAAAGCGCTTCGTTTGACAGAGATGGGCTTAGGAACATATATTTATTTAGTTAAACCAGGTCCAGGTATGTAGTAAAATAAATAAGGACACACATCATACATGACACGTGCGTGCCCCATAGATCATTGAAGATACAAATGAAATAATTAACATTTAGCAAGTTGGCAATTTAAAAGTTACATTCATAAAATTCTTAGGATTCAAAAATTTTACTTTGGATTGGGATGAGGGATGCTCAGTAACTTATAGAAAATTACCCAAATACATAATTTGGGCTGGGAACTAACTCGCAAAAAAAGTTTAAAACTGGAAAATGTAAAGTAATATAAAAATGTAATGTAGGTAAAGAAGAAACAATAGTAGCTAGTGAAAGTAATATGTCTTCAAGCTCTTTCGTGCTCTCATTAACGGACATGTGATATTCAAAGCGTACATCAAATTGGATTACCTGTAGGTAACATAAATATTAGGTTGGAATGAGAATTTAACACAATAAATAAAGAAGCTGCAATCGGCTTAAAAATTACGTTTTTTGGATGGCAAAATAAATATTCATTTCCAAGATTGTCTATGGTAGAAAAATCCCCTCAATCCATCACTGGGCGACTCTATCCATATTCATAGTCTCTGACCTTGCCATGACATGTCGCCGGCGCCGCCGGAAAAAAACACGATTCCGCCCAAAAAGCGAAATCCGACTCATTGTCGACAACACTTTCACCATTCAACACGCGTGTCTTCTAGTGATGTGGATTGTCGGACACAGGCGAACTTTCAGCAACTGCTTGTTTTATTTTAGTTACGTTCTACGTACATGTAAAAGACTCGCGATATTTCATCATCTGAAAGATGGATTTATTTAAAGTAAACAGACAATCTGGTAAAATGTAGGTACATAACTACGAGTACATAAGTATGTCGTTATGGGGGCCAATAACATTATAAGTAGTTAATATGCCTATTGGACTATTACAGCAGTGGACGACGTCGTATGACTGAAATGATGATGATGAATATGCCTAAATACCTACTTCCAAAAAAGTTTAATTTATTGCTAGGCACGCAAAATACAAAAAATCAATTGCTTCCTATCGCGACAACTCTGACTTCGTTTTGGCGATAAGGCGTTTTCCAGGCAATTCAGAAATTCAGAATGTGCAAGGTATTATTATAAGATCCACGAATCGGGGAAAACTATACTTTACATATATTTTTGTTGCAACTAATTAAGAAGCCACTGTGTGTAGCAATTGACGTGCGTACTCGTACCTACATCCCTATTGTGCGTTTGGAAAGCAGCGGCATTGTAATAACGAAACATTGAGTTTCGGACTTTTGATGGACGCTCCGTATTGTCGTAGGGCTTGCGTAAATATAACGGTAAAAAGTTTTAAACTGCGTAAGAGGCCATCACGACAACAAAGCGAACAATTTGGAAACCTCTTTAGAGTTGCCATGAATTGACGTTGGCAATTTAATTTTATTGCCTTTAATATTTTGCACAAATACTCTTAACTGACTAGAGTTTAATTACAAAGGAACGCGTAAACAATTCGATTTGGAATTAATGTTAAACGATTGTTGTGATTTCGAAAGATTTAATAATCGATAAATACTGTTAGCAAGCGGTCTGACCATAAACAGTATTCAAGATCAAAGCTAGCGTATTCGATGCAAATAAAAGTAAAGTTCCATAAATATTTATTCAATGGACTGCTGGCGAGGTTATACAATGTTGCCAGTAAAACAGGTATACGTAGGAAAATACTGAAATTTACAACACACGAAACCACATTTTGAAGTAAAATCGCTCTTATTGCAGCTACACAAGATCCTATAGTGTAAAGCTCGAAGTGCCGTCTGTCCATAGCAACCGCAACAAAGTAACTAGGATTGTTCTAGAAATGATTCTAGACAAGAGCGTCCGTTTGTGGTCGTGTGGGAAAGTTTGCATGGAAATTGTGTAGTGTCGACGAATATCGATAATAATTTGATTACCGATTTGTAGTACGACATGGAAGCATCATTAGGTCTATCACTGATTTAGTGAAGTTTTCCAGATTGTCGAGAAAAGATAGCATCTTGGACAAAGAAAAATGACGGTTTCACGAGTACTTGTCGTAAGAAAAGTGGAATAGCAATGCTAAAAAGTTTTTAAAGCCCCTACTGCATGCCGAATACCTTCTGAAATTACTACGTATTTTTTGTCAAATCCTAAACAACTTGTTAACAATCGATAACAATCGAGTGGCATCACTAATCGCAAGCTTTGCTTTAACTCGATTATGACTGCAGCGTCCATCTTTCAGCGGACTTGTTTATAGCTGCCAGTGAAATTATGCAGCACGTCTATTCCCAGATAGTGTTGGGAAAAATATTAAAAGTGCGGAGCTTTTTCCACTTGAATAGGCAATCGTTCCTTTTAATACGTAAATGCGGACAGATTCAGTGAACTGACAGAATGTTATAATGGTCAGTAGAGAAAAGGATGGATAGTTCTTTATAAAATACAGTGATTGTGTACACACACAGTAAGTTGTTGGTAAACCAATAAAGAAAAATAAGATAAACGGTGTCGTATTACGGTAAATTTTTCGTTATGTTCAAATCTATCTAATGTAACTATACAGTATTACGTATTCTTGACTCTATTTAGCATACAGTTATGATTACATAGCTGTATCTATATTAAATAAGCGTCAAAAACAAACGTACGTACTATGTAAATGTTTGGCAACGAAACTGGGCCGTCAATTGGAATACATTACCATAAATTCGCCGTTCCTTCTTCGATGTCTGTCTTGATTTGGTTGTCTATGGTTTTCAAACTTTGGGCCAACTTTCTGTTATTGTATGTAATAAAATCCATTTGTCTGACCAAAGTTATGTTATGTTATTATTACTATTTTAACTAGATTTATATAAACTATATTTAACACATTTAAAGCCTATAACTAGTTTTAACACGTCCGTCCTATCAGACCGATGTCAATACAAAGGTAATTGTTTGAATTGGCCGCTGCGATACAAGCTTTCTAGCTTAGTGCAGAGACCGCCAGAATAAATTATACATGTGACATATTTGAGAAATAAATACTTTTTTACTTTTTTTTTTACTTTTTATTAGTGCAAGCTTTGCATAGTTTGGGACTGGCTAGCGCAGTGTGTAATGAGGGTTTTCGCGTATGAAAGATCCACTAGATGGCGGGACGTGGATGTGGGGTCTGACTGCTGCGTGATTGGTGGATTTTGACATATCTGTCAATGTCATGTCAAAAATAACCAATCATGCAGCATTTGGACCTCGCGTCTACGTATTGCCATCTGGCGGATTTTTCATACGCGAAAACCCTCATTATACACGATTTTTTTTATCCGTCAAGGAGTTAATGGAATCATCATCGAAAACTCAAAATTATTACCCATTCACAACCTCAGCCTCTTGATAAAATAATAATAGTAAATAAGTCCTTCCTAACTAATTAATTTTTAAGACAACAACGTATGTAACATTTTGAGAGTCGCTGCGTAGAAGTTTACCGGCAAACACGCAATCAAATTGATTAAACAATAATTAGACAATCACAGAAACTGGGACACAACGAATTTAACTGATTGGCCTGACAGATATCGATGTTAATCGGTTCTTAATAACTACCATTTTTGCAATCGATTTATTTGTCTTCAAACTTAAAATTGTTAAAAATAAGTTTTTAGCCTTGACAATGAAGACAGAGTCGAAAATGGTATGAAAGCTAGTAATAAAATAGCCTTCGACTTTGCTCTAAAAATATCGAATCGAAAGACTGATTGCATAACTATAGAAAAACATGCGAATGTCACCAAACCACAGACTTACGTTACTTAGGGGCTGCGCAAACACGGCCACAGATAATATAAAAACTAGACACTACCACATTATTAATAAAAAGTTACACCTAGGATGAACACTGAATGAACAATGTCATTTCCATACTTTTAATGACAATTTAAGCCAGAGTTCATCATGGGTGTAACTTTTATTAATAAGAGGGTTTCTATTGGTAGCAGGAAGACATGATGCAGGCCACCACTAACCGGTCAATATGGAAACCATTGGGGGAAGCCTTCAGTGGACGTCCTGTGGATGAAATGATAACGATGGTGATCACGACACATCATCTAAAGAAACCGAGTCACTATGGTCAAGTGCAAAATTTTTAAACTACACAAGACACAAAACTGACTACATTTGCGCGGTCACCAAAAGGCATTTACGCTAACATTTCAATGTTATTCGCGTATAACTTAATAAAATGCAATATTGCAATATTGAGGACGTGACTCTGATGCAGTATTGGCCGTATTGTGGCCAAGGCCACTCCGAAGCACCTATCTTAAAACAATAATTGACAAAAATAGAAACTGTGTAGGCTGTTATTGCCGTATCTCCGCTTCGATCGAGCCGCTTTCTACATAATAGTAACGACAATGAAACGGTTAGCTACAATTTATAAAGATAAGTCACGAGACTGACTGAGACTATTCCCGCCTCTCGTTCCCACCGCTGCAACTCCTGTGTAGCCAGGATCTACAGCTTGACCGCCAATAAAAACCCAACCAGTGAAGGCCAAGTTTGTGCCGGGGGAAAGTTAACATTGGACCTGCAACGAAATTAATCAGAAAAACATAGGAGGAGCTCGAAGTTAGGGTGACGTGACGTAATAAGAAAATGAAAAGATTAATCTGCACATTAATGTTGTAAATGTAAATAAATAGAAACTATGACATTTTAAACTGTCTCCAACGATCTATGCAAATTTTATAATATCAATCAATGTATTATTTTAATTTGGCAAATTATGTTCAACGTTGATTGATTTTTAACAGCTTTTACCATTTATATACGGGTGGTATTAATAAATCGTAGAAATCTGAGGAAAATATCTAGACTTGAATCATTTCTCACAGCCACAGATTGAATTTATTGATCTTTAAATCTTTAACGGTGTTTTATTTTTTACCGATCTTTTCGTCTAGTGGTTTTGCTATAATTTTCAATAACATTATTATATTTTGATAAAGAAAAGTGCTATGATTTTTCTCTAATTACTTACATAGTTTGATAAATAATGCTCTGTTGTTAGACGATTTATATACGAGTATAGTTTACTCATTAAACTAAAGTTAAGTACATATATCCCAAATGTAAACACGTTTATTAAAGAGGCATCAGTACATTTTCATCAAACAAAATAACCGGTATTATTCGCATCAATTACGTTCTTAATAACTGATAATTACTCGCTCGTTCCCTTTGATATTTATCTGAACAATGTACGGCATAATAATGTATGATCTATTGGTTAATTACTCATTATCAATTTGATATTTTAACGGAATTAAATATGGTATAATAATGCATTCTAAGTGTCATGCACAACCTACAATTAATGTGACTCGACATTTGAAGGGTCCAAAGGTCTGGTAAATGTCAGTAGCAGCGAGGATGCGCCTATACTCGTATGTGCCTATGAATCTATACAGGGCGAACTTGAAATCGTTGTCATCCTTTGAAAATAAGAACTCTCTCTACTCATGATAAGTTAACTTGACCTTCACTGGTTGGGTTTTTATTGGCGGTCAAGCTGTAGATCCTGGCTACACAGGAGTTGCAGCGGTGGGAAAAATAGGTGGGAACAGTCCCGTACTCATGATAAGTACATTCCCCAAACATGAGACAAATCTAATTAGATTTTTTGTCTATATTTTTACTATTTATTTATAAAGAGTTTAAAACGATTGTACAGTCAACACTACATCAAACTATAAATTTATGTTGAAACATAACACCTATTACATTGAAATAAGATGCCATAGAGTTAAGCTCGATGTGCTGTCGTCTGTGCAAGGTATTTAACCTCATTGGATTTGTCTTATATTCAGTACAAAGTATACAAGTCTTATTTTAAAAGGATGCCAACGATTTCAATTTCACCCTGTATACTGTAGGACTATAATATTTAGATTCTCTTGTTAGTCACGCAAGGAATGCACCGGCTCCTCAATATGCAGCCGACGTAGACCTGATTAAATAACTTACTTCGCTGTGGTCAATGACATACTTGGCCGTTGTTTTGTACTTTAATAGACAATAAAGTTTTGGATCTTGGGCTATGAATTTTAGCAAGATCTTTTGTAGCTTTAGTTCACGATTGGAATCACGTAGTTCTTGTCAGGGTCGATAATAAATGCAGTTGACCCTTGGGCACTTCTTGAAGTTACGTATGCTCTAAATCTTTTAAGAATTGAACTCTGGAGGGAAGTTGATCCTTAACTTGAAATTCCTTCTATGTTCTTCTGATTAATTTCGTTGCGGGTTCAACCAATGACAGTTTAACTTTCCCATGAGACAAATGTCACCTTCACGGATTGGGTTTTTATCGGTGGTCAAGGCTATATAGGAGTTGCAGCGGGTGGGAAGAACGAGACATGAGAATAAGTTAGTCAAAAATGCATGTGTCAACGTGAAATTGTGAACTCTGTCAGTTTATAATATAACGCGTTAGATTGTAAACTAACAGTGGGTTAGGTTAGGTTAGATTGTAATTTTACTACGTCAGATTGTAATCTGACGGAATTCACAATTTTACGGTGACACATGCATTGCTTACAAAACTCACTTGGTTTTAAATTCCTATTCTTCTCATGTTCTTCAGTTTTGATAGGTCCCTAATCATGGTCCCATTTAGTCAGCTAAATGGCCAGCATATAGGCCGAAGCCCTATTTCTGTTCTTCAAAATGTCACGTATCTTGCGCAAGCGCTGGTTACGCCGCCAAAACAAAGTTTATATTTACGACACTGTAAATCTAAGACGATTACTTCTTATCATGAGAAAAGAATCATGTCATTGATGACAGATAATATGATCTGATGATGGTCATCTGTCCACTTACTCTGTTTTGTGTTTGGATAATAAAACAGAATGTAGGTGCTGAATGCTGATGGTAGAGTAAAAAGAGTATGAGACATGTAATGTCCTTTGATAATCTTTTATTTTTTTCTTGAAAAAATTGACGTTTGTAAGCACTAGGTAATTTAATAGTCCATACTCACAAATAAATATTTTTTTTACTTTGATGAAGGAAGAATTGGCAATAAAAGATAAAGGTATATCCTATACATACAATAATATCAGAAGGATGAATCATGGATAAACATGGATATTCCTAATTCTGTCACGTGAACCCATTCCCTCTAGCCAGGGAGGCCAAATCCTCCACGTTTCTCTGGTAAATTAGAGACGTTCATCATCCTGCATGGAGACTAAATGACCTGGATCATCCCTGATTTGTGTCACCAAAGGACACCTTCATTTTCATACAATAACCAACAATAAACTCATAGCCCGTGCTCCGTAAAACTCTATTATCTAATATCCTTTGACCTCTGGCCAATGTCAAATTCATAACGCCGGTGAATTCATTGTTCATTTTATTTAGTTTTCTTTTACTACAATAAACAATATTATCTCAAGGTTAGCCTTAGAAGCCTAGATGGCATAGCATGAAACAAAGTCTCAGATATCTTTACGACCATAAACGTGACCTTTGGAACCTAAACGAAATGGAGGACATTTATAATAAATGTTGTATTGTGGATAATAAGTTTTTATAGTTATTTTTATCTAAATTACGTAACAGACATAACCAGTTATTTGTTTTTGCCAAAAAATAACTTTTTGGCGTGCCAAAAACTTAATTTTTCAATTTAAGATTTTGAACTCTCGCTTTCTATTTCGATTAAAATAGAAATAAAAGGCGTTAATAACTTAAGACCCGTGTCTTTCTATTTTAATTTTTCAATTTATTTGTTTATTGGATACTGTTTTGGATACTTTTCTGTATAAAACACTATTGTTGTAACATTTATACATAATATTATCATAGAGCCCCTGCGTTATAATTCAATGAAATTAATTACTATAATAAAGTCTGATTACAAAACAGAAACCTGTTCTAACTATAATAAGACATTAATAAAACAATCTCACAAGAATTTATTCAGTAATAAACCTTTGGTTAAAATATTGTGTAAGTTTTACCTTCTATTGCCTTGCGTAGGCTTTGTAACAGAATATCAGAAACCGGCTTAGGATGTACAGTCAGCTTCATATAGTTCGTGAGACCCAAAGTGGCCAAAAAGTTGACAACACAACCTCATTTCAATGAGGGCTATCGTTTTAGCGCTCACCAGTTAGCGCCACTGTAGAGTAAGGTCCTGTCACTTGCTAGTAGCGAAGACAGTGGCACCAACTGGTGAGCGCGAAAGTGGTAGGAAGACTATCGCATTTGCACTCATCAAGATGGCGCCACTGTAGAGTAAGGTCCTGTCAATCGCCAGGGGTGCCAACTGTTAAGTATAAAAACGATAGCCCTCATTGTAACAAAGACGTGTTGCGAACTTTTTGGCTACTTTGGGTGTAACGAACTATTTGACGCTGACTGTAAAGTGACAGCAGATCATACTACACCTTTTGGTTGTAAAATAAGATGCATAAGATGCAACAATGTTAAGCTTAATATGCTATCGACTATGCTTGCCCGTACAGTTCACGTTATTTCGCCGACGTCTACGAGTTATCTTCATTACCTGAAACAAACAAAGTAAATATTAGTTTTGTTGAAAAGAAAACATTGTGTAACATGCGCTAGTTAATTTATATTACTGTGCATAACCTAGTAAGATAGCGGAAATCTACAAAGAATGTCTTTGTTGATTTAACGTAAACATTATTTGATATCACTATCAAACAAAGTTTCTAACCGCGTCTGTCTGTCAGTTCGCGATAAATTCAAAAAAAATTCATGCGGTTTTCACCAACAGATAAGGAAGGTTTAGGTTCCTATATGATTTGTCAAGGAGAAAAACTTACAGTTTAACCCGGTTTTTTACCGACTTAAAAAAAGGAGGTTCTTTTATGTTTGACTTTATGTAATTTTTGAAAGAGTCTGTGACTGACCGATATACACGAGGGTGAAGCCGCGGGAAAAAGCTAGTACCTAGATTATAAACGTATATTGTTGTTATCTGCCACAGCAGTAGGTACTTACACGCTGCTTTAAAATACTTATAAGTCAAAGTCATAAAAAATAAACACGTAAAATTTTCACCTCTGAAAAGACCCTCTTAATTGTTTTTACACTTTCCATCTTGGCAAATACTTATTTGTTAATTCGTGACTCAAAATTCTGTTTTGCATTTGACAGGCTTGACTGAACTTTTGATCTCCCTTTGCCAAAAATAGTCTTCTTTAATTTCCCAACTCATTAATTTTCTGTTTTCATTTATATTTCATCGTTGAAGGGTTACTTCATCAGCGAATTGTGAGTGAAAGAGTACCTTTAACATTTCAACATCAGGCTTTACATAATCACGTTTGTGTTTTGGCAAAATTTCGTATACCTATACTTGTTGTTTTTGAGGTTTTATCATATTTTACAGCTGAAGAGTTTAATTGCTTGTACGCGCTAATCTCAGGAACTACTGGTCCTATTTGAAAAAATATGTTTGTGTTGGATAGCCCATTCATCGAGGTAGGCTTTAGCTATAGGCTATATACCGTCACCCTATAGCCAATAGGGGCGGAGCAGTAAAGAAAAATTTTGTAAAAACGGAAAATATTATTCAAACTATTTTCACGCATAAAAAGTCGCAGGCACAGCTAGTAAATATTATACGTTAAAGAGTTAATAGTCAATTAGCTTAAACTAGTAAACGATGTTATTAAAATCATATCGAAATGAATGCAACAATTTATTACGTAATCATTCAAATTTTAATTATTTAACAGCTAATTTAAATCGTTATTAAAATAATAAACTTGAAACTTGATGAAGCTGAAAATCAATATTACATAATTTATTAAAGGGTGCCGGGGTAGGATGCGCGCCGTGATAAAATTTTATCGATAATTTTAAAGACAAATGTATGGGCTTATTGCGTAAAATCGATAAAATTCCTCGATAAGTCTCTTTTATACAGAATTCTCTAGCGGACGTAGATTTTAACGTTAACCTCGACTTTCTCCGCCTAAACTCAAACGTAAGCACGTTAAAATCAAATTCCGACCTAAAACAAACAGTAAAATGAATGGTTAGCTAAAACCTAGGCCAATGAAAAAGCTAGGTAGCGCTATTCAGCACTTTCGCCCGGTTCGCCGACCGAGCAATGTGGCTGCCCGCCAAATTTCGCGCCGGTCTGGATATTCAAATCTCATACATCAGACAAAACAATTTGACCAAACGACAGTGAAACCATTAACGGGACTTATCCCACCACTGCACCTCCTGTATAGCCAGGATCTACAGCTTGGCCTTCAATGAAATCCAGTCAATGAAGGTTATGTAGTCCCGAGGGATAGCTAACTGTCTTGGAAGCCGCAACGAATTTAGTCAGAAGAATATAGGAGGAATTCGCAGCAAAACCATTAGAAATTAACCACTAAAATACCCTAAAACCTTTAATGACCTTAAACTCCAAACAATACGAATGAAAAAAAAATTAACGCGAAATTGAAAACGGATCCAGCGGAGGTTAATAATGAATACGGTCCAATTAAGTTGTGGAAACTTTCCCCTGGATTTTACGGTTTAAAAAGTTGTCGTTTTCTTAATGAAGCATTCGGAAATAATTAATTTGAATGTCAATCCTCTAAAAAGCCGGGTTTTCCTGCGGAGTTGTTTAGTGGTGAAATAATTAACAAAGTTCTTAATGTGCTCGTTGAAATACGTTTATTGAATAGCAATTGGCAATAACTCGAGTCCAGATTGGTAGGGCGAAGGTTTTATTAGAGCTAAAACACTCCGCCTACTACAGAATTATTGTCAGCCTATAGATTGGTCGAGATATTAATCAGTATGAACTTTTAAGGATGGTACGCACATTACACCGATTTGGTATCGGCCGATTCCTCATCATACAAAATAATACAAATTAGAAGCCGACCAAACTACAGGCCGACTAAAAGTCTGTAGTCTTAATTCAGCTGATTCTATGAAGGTTATGTAGTATTTTTGTTAAAATTATGGTCTATATCGGTGAGCATAACCGTTCTTTCGTCGTAAATAGGGCAAAAAGGTCAGCGAAGGCCCCAAGCCACGCGTGCAGTTCACGCGTGAGCTATTGGTTCCCTTTGAGCGTTCGCAGTCAGTGGGACTGTCCAGGGCACGCCCTTAGGCCCGAAATAACGGGGTAAAGTGTACAGAGCCTAGCGTAATCGGATAGAGCGGTATTATTTCAACGCATAGTATTTTGTTTTATTTATGGCTACAGAACCTTTTTCAAAGCACCTTAATGAAAAAGGGCTACTATAAAGTTGATGATTATATAAAGGATAAAAATGTTTGGAATGTTTAACTACCTAGCTCGCATTAATACTTATGACTATAATTTGTATATTTTAAAGACTGTAAAACCTTGAAAAGGAGGCTGACAATAGTGACTGAGTTTCTTGCGCTGCTTCTTCTCAGCACTGGCCCATTTATTGTCCCGAAGCAGTGGTAGGGTTAATATTGGGACGTGTAAAAGCGCTTTTTTAAAGCCTATTTGCAAAAATAAATGAATTTTATTTTATTTTAGATTTTATTGTAATTACGAATTCAGATGACTAAAAGATACGAAAAATTTTGTCAACAATAACCTTTAGTTTATTTGTTTATCCGACTTTTCCGACTCAGCAGTGGGTCACTATGTAATGTCAAGGTATACTTTACAAAAGTCTGGGTTACTTTACAAAAGAGGGGTCGTGTTATCGTAGAAAATCTAAATTTCGATTAGACGCGTCATTTCGACTACTTAAGAAAGTTTCCCCTTCTTTATTTACCTTCAAAAGAGATACAAGTGGGTCAATTACGAAACCAAAAACACAATTAGCGTAATATTTCTCTGACTAGTAAAGTTTTTTAACTGTTACAATAACACTAACCGGTGCTTTTTGTATGGAGTTTGACAGATTTTAACGTTTGTCAAAGTTAAAGTAAGATGGTGCAAGCCTTAGAACAATTCGATTAATATCTATGAATAATTGCCAGTATTTTGTCTAAAACTTCAGCAAATAACGCTCGTTTCAAGTGTCGTGCCTCAAACATTACAGCCCGGTTATGCCTCCGTGCGGAACGTGGCAATTGGAAAACACCTTTTTGCCGCCGGCCGTCTAGCTAGTCGATGTGGCAACTGGATCACGCGACGTCTATGACGTCTTTGTGTCCATGGAAATATTGTCTTTGGTTTGCATCAAGTTGGTCACTTTTCTTTTATTTGTAACTAATATGTATGCCAAATTGCCAATGTATGCAGATGTAGGTCAATCATCATCATTCAGCCAAAGGACGTCCACTGCTGAACATAATTTTCACATCGCCCGGGAGGTAGCGGCCTGCATCCAGCGCCTTCCTACTTGCCACCTGTCGTCGGTCCAACTTGAGGTCGATACTTCTTTGTGATTATAGTTAATGATTAAACGAACTTACCAAGTGAAGTTCTATCATAATTATACGAAGCACCTCGTCCGAAGAGATAAGTATCCTGAAATTAATATATTATTATTCACAACATGTAGTAACGCATATTAGTTACCGATCTTGTACTATGGTTGAGAGATAATTTAAAAAAAAAAGAACTAATTTTCCGCTATGGTCACCCCGGCCTCACCAGTCCGCCATCTTATATTGTCATTTAGTTTAGAGATGTTGTGATATTACCGAAGCCCATACTTTTGGGTCGGGTTTCGGGAGGGTGATGGATACTTATCTCTTCGGACGAGGTGCTTCGTATAATTATGATAGAACTTCACTTGGTAAGTTCGTTTAATCATTAATTATACTCGCACCTCGTCCTCGAGATAAGTATCCTGAAATTAATATATTATTATTCACAACATGTAGAGGTTGAGAGTATTTGTGTTTCGGTAATATCACAAAAAGTAGTCGTTGTAAATAAAAGTTAATTGATTAAATCAATATTGTTGTTTTATTTACCAAAATTAACAAAGAATGGACTTATCTCATAATTATATTTTTATATAATCAGTAGAAAATCTCATTACAGATATGTAAATATGTAAATAATAGGTTTAGCTTGTATGATAATAGAATCAGTACATTGTAACTTATGTTAAATCAAAATCATCGCCGCTATTTAATCCTGATTAAGGACAGCTCTGGCTAAAGGAGTCTGATCCTCGTTTCTTATTATTCTTTGATAGAATTTACCGAATGTAGTGGAAGTACCACTCCATCCCGCAGTCTTTCGGATGACATCTATACTGACACCCTTTTGGTAAGCTTTAGAAGTGGCAGCGTGCCGGGTACTGTGTGCCGTGAATATGGAGATATCAATTCCACAATCTTTGAGAGTGTTCTTGATCCATCGACTGATGGTTTGAGTAGTGACTGCTTTATAGGGTTTTTTAAAAGTTATTAATAAGTTTTCTGTTTGGCGAAGTGAAGCTGTCTTTTTAATGTAGCACAGTAGCGTGGTAGCTGGGCATATGCTGAGTTTTTCAGTGAAGAATGGTATGCAAAGAATAGGTTGATTGGTACCTGGCTTCGATGTTTTAATTAAGTCTGGTATTTTAATGCTAATATGGTCTGTAGAAGATTCTATATTACTTATGTTTATTTTATGAAATGTTTGTGATCTATGCGCCGTTGTTATGGCCAGTAAGGTAACGCATTTTTTGGTGAGTTTCTGCAGAGAGAGAGCTTCATTAGGGTACCACTCACTTAAAGCATCTAGCACTTTAGAGGTGTCCCACGTGACATTGTATTTAGGGGCTGGGGGTCTGAGTCTAAAAACCCCTTTAAAGAACCTTTTGATTCTATCATCTGTGGATATGTGTGAACCTACTATAAGAGAAAGAGCACCTCTGTAACTATTTAATGTGCCATATTGCACGCCAGACTGATAAAGTTGGGTAAAAAAATAGATGATTGTTGGAATTGAAGCTTGAAAGATATTCCGGTTATTGTGAACACAAAATTCGTGCCATCTTCTAAGACAAACGTTGTACTGCTTGATGGAGTTGTCGCTTAGTGACGCCAGCATGATATCTATAGATGAAGGTGGTACACTACGTCTCAGCAACGCCGTCCGCACAAGATTCCGGCAGCCAGGGTAAGGTTGGAGTGAATCTTGCCTTTGCTGGAATGGGAGATAACCACATTGTCATTCGGTTTAAAAATTATTAAGTCAGATATCAAAAGACTCGTGAATATTGGGTACCAAGCTTGTGTAGGCCACATTGGTACCACCACGATGCCTTTAGCTTGGTCTGATATTACTTTTCGGAGGGTTTTTAATATAATTGAAAACGGAGGAAAGGCATAGAAGAAAAAATTGGCCCAATTAATAGTAAACGCATCAATAGCGAGTGCATCAGGATCCTTTTTCCATGACACATAAACGTCACATTTTTTATTAATGCGACTAGAAAATAAATCGATTTCAGGGAAATCAAATTTGTCTGTAATAGCTTTAAAGGCAGAGTTTTTTAATTCCCACTCAATGTCTGGGTGAGTTCGTCGTGACTCCCCATCCGCGATGTTATTGTCACTAGATTTTATGTATGAAGCAACTACAAAAATACTACGTTGTTCACACCATTGCCATATAGATTTTGTTATGGCCGTTAAGTGGGGGAATTGTATGCCCCCCATGCGATTAATGTAACTAATCGCAGTGGAATTGTCTAGACGCATTAGTATTTGACAATTGATGCAGTTTTTAGCAAATATTTTAAGAGCTATAAACGCGGCTAAAAGTTCTAATTGGTTAATGTGATATTGGCGCTCTTTGTTGGACCACGGACCAATGGCAGTATCAGATCCGCAGGCAGCCCCCCACCCCGTTGTTGAGGCGTCAGAGAAGATCTCTAGTTCATGGTTGTCGTCTTTTATTCGTTTTACGGAATGAGGGACAGCCTGTAACCACCATTCCAAGTCCTCATGTAGGAAAGGCGGAAGTATCATGGTTTTGTTGTAATCACCATGCCCTTGAAGATTCAAATATTTACAACGTTCTAGTTGTTTTGTGTAGCGCCAGCCATATTCTATCGCAGGGCAGGCCGATACTAACAGTCCAACAAATTGTGCGAAATATCTGATTTTGCATTGGTTTAGTTCTATAACTTTTTTGGTTTCATTGACTATTCGAATTCGTTTATCGGAAGGTAGTTGAATATTCATTTCCTTTGTGTCAATTACAAAGCCCAAATATTTGCATGTTGTTGAGGGAGTCAAAACGCTCTTTTTCAAATTTATTATGAACCCGAGACTAGTGAGCAGTTTTTGCGTTGTTTCTACGTTATTCAGGCAGCCGTGATACGAGTCGGACAGTAAACATAAATCATCTAGATATATAGATGATAAAAAACCTGCTGATCGTAGCAATTTTACTACCGGTTTCATCACTTTGGTAAAGATGTAAGGTGCCGTGTTAAGACCAAATGGTAAGGCGTTGAATTCGTAAAAGGTATTATTAAATGTAAATCTCAAATATTTTCGGGAAGTTTCGTCTATTTTTAATAAAAGGTACGCGTCTTTTAAGTCTAAAGTAGCCATTAGCGAATCTTTTTCTATGATTTTTAGGACTGTACGTATGTCTTCTAACTTGAAATGATAAGTGTCAATGTGTTTATTTAAGTTTTTTAGGTTTAGTATTAACCGCATCTTACCATTTGGTTTTGGCCTTAGAAAAATACTTGATATAAATTGGTTGGGACAAGGTTTACATTTAGAGATAGCTCCAATATTGTAAAGTTCTGATATAGCACCCTCAAATTGTGTAAACTCTTTAGGAGAGAGTACAGGTGGTTTCGGAATAGAACATTGTTTTACAATACTATTAAACTCAATTTTGTAGCCCTGGATCCAAGATAGGACAGTCTGATTGTCTGTGATTCGTAACCATTGGGAGTAATATTTTGATAAGCGTCCCGCGTAGTTTACCTCTTCTAACGTCGATAGTTGGTCGTCTTCTGCCGTTGCGATGACGTCTTGGATGATCCGGCGGGCCGATTCTGGTGATAGACAGGTGGTTGGGTCTTCCTCGTGGTCGCAGGTGATCTCTGAGGCTGAGCCACCTGGGCTTTCACGTTTAAAGTACCGGCTTTGGATGTTGAGGGTTGGGGTTTTTTGACGTCCTTTCTAGTATTCGTGTATTTTATTTCAGCACCGGACTTAGACACAGCTTTAGCTGTTTTTAGTGTATCAGCAAGATTTTCACTAAATAGAAATTTGTCAATTTTGGAGTTCATTATTTGGGATTTGACGTCTTTTTTAAGTACTGACGTACTAAACATTCGCCTGGTCACTGAATCGGAATGCTGTATGTCGCACAAAAGTCTATTTGCGTCCATAAGTTTCTTCAATAACTCCTTGTTTTGATTTTGGGGTTCCAGCAAATATGAAGTAGCTGATGCTACGCAGGAGATGGCCGATGCCAGGAGTTTTTGTTTAGATTCTATGGCTTTGTCGCGATTGGCTAACGTTTCAGGCAAAGCTGCTTTAATCTCCGGATTCAATGCGGGAGCGCCTAAAAGAATTGCATTTGACGGAAGCAGGTATTTTTGTTGCAATTCTTTTCTAGCTTCTTTGGTTAAGCCAGAGGCTGTAATATGTTGTAACCGGGTTGCGAGTTCCTTATGGATTTCTTCTCCGTACTGTACAGTAGTGGAAGGGTCGTCTCCAAGGACCTCTAAAATGTCTTTGTCCAACTGTGTGTTTTCACATTCTTTATTGGCAGTCTCGCTCGAGATATGTTCTAGATTGACTAGGTCACTTTCGGGTTCTATTTCTGCATTGGGCAAAACTGGGGCTGTGTTCGTGATTTCGGCCAAGTTTTGGTTGGATTGAGAAATGTTAGTACTATTTTCGAGATCGATGATTGGTTCTTCTGCTAGCCCATTATCTGAAAATAATGGTTTATGATTGTAAACAATACCTGTGATGAGTAATTATTTACATTCTGATTTGTAATCATTATGTAACTTGATTTTTATCATAATAAAATTATTAGAATATTGTTTACACAATATTTGCAGAATGTAGTGGAGCAGTCCAAAGATCAGTCCGGTTACATTCTTATGTAAAAGAGATTTAAGCATAAATGCAGTGAAACAGACCACAGTACAGTTCGAGTTGCATTTTTTGCTTTTTTCGTAAAAATTTCAATTTTTAATGTAATGTTATTTTTAGCGTAGATACGACCATTAAATGCGTTGAGACAGTCCGATGATCAGCTCGAATGCATTGTGTCGTATAATAATTTAAATCACCAAGTAAACCCGTACAATTTCTAATTGAGGGTAACTGAACAATTTTTATGTGCTGTGGGACAGTCCAAAGATCAGCCCGATTGCACCTAATGTGAATATTAACGGATGCTTTTCATATAATTTGTTAACACTTAATAAAAGGTAACAGTGGGTACGTACCGTTATAGCTATTTTTAGATTCAGAATCACTATCCGAAGAAATTGTGTTTTGTTTCCGTGCTCGTTTTAATTTCTTTTTTAACTTCTTGATTTGATCACTGATGTAGTCAAAATCCTTTTCACGCTTACGTTTCGGCATTTTAACTGCTTAATTTTGAATGTAAAGAAAAAAGTGCAGAACGGTTAAGCACTAAAATGCGAATGACAATATAAGATGGCGGACTGGTGAGGCCGGGGTGACCATAGCGGAAAATTAGTTCTTTTTTTTTAAATTATCTCTCAACCATAGTACAAGATCGGTAACTAATATGCGTTACTACATGTTGTGAATAATAATATATTAATTTCAGGATACTTATCTCGAGGACGAGGTGCGAGTATAATCAGATATTTCTCTTTTAGTTTATGATTACGTTTTCATATTGATGTCAGCTTGACCATAGAAAAAAAGTAGAATTGTTGAATTTTATTCTTCATAATTTATTGCTCATTTGCGTTCCTATTTTGTTTGATATACGAGTAGTAGCAGATCCACCAGATCATCGCTCAATTCTTGTTAATGTTTTTATGTAATTACAATCCCACCAAAAACATTCTGTAAAAATCTAGCCAAGTTTAGATGGAGCTGCTTGTTTATCTCTAAAAAGTAATGAAATCTAGACAAAGTCGTGCCAAGTCTATGGTTCCTTACTGCGATTTCTTTATTATTATAGTTAATGTTGTGTTACTTGGCCGTTGAAGGGTACAAAACCAGGTGCTCCATGACACCATTGCACCAATCTGTCACCAGAACCGCTACCCATTGACGATGGAAAATAAATTGCCACTTGGAAAACGTTGAGCGTATTTCAATAATACTTAACCTATGATTATCTTAATAAAGATTGTTCAACGGCCAAGTCACACAAAATTAACTATAATAATAAAGAAATCGCAGTAAGGAACCATAGACTTGGCACGACTTTGTCTAGATTTTTTCATTACTTTTTAGAGATAAACAAGCAGCTCCATCGAGACTTGGCTAGATTTTTACAGAATGTTTTTGGTGGGATTTCACTTCTTTTTGTAGAAAGTGGGATAATTATTTACCGTCATCGTCTTTTAATAAGTATTATCGACATTTTTTTACGATATTAAACACAAATAAACTTACCTTTAAAATGGACAACGAATAAGAATCGTTTTAATAACTTAACCTTAGCTAACCTCACGATGTAATAAACGAAATCGACGAAATGCAAATTACACAACATTCAACTTAATCGTAGGGGGGGTCTAGAAAGGAAAAATAATCTGGACACCGCGGTGCAGAAGTTCGACACTCAAAGTGCTAGCGCCATCTACCGGTAAGCGGTACAGGCGAACACCACGGTGCCAGTGTGGCGCTAGTAATACTGATTATAAATGTGGTGTTACTCTAAATCTTCGATTTTCCTAGTTTATATAGTTTTCCCTTTATGTGGCCATTAAACCCTAACTCTGTACCAAATTTCAGCTCTCTGAGTTTATGGGAAGTACTAGTTCTATTTTGATGATCATCAGTGAGTGAGTGAGTGTCGTAAATGCGAAACTTTGCTTTCGCTTAACTTCGGAACTAAATGACCTACAGACCTGAAATTTTGGATTTTAAGTATGTGATTATAGCTTACTAGATGACGAAAATTAGCTAGACCTTTAGATCTTATCTACAAATATGTACAATGTACATTCATCAGTCATTGATGGAATTTGCTAAGAATCTAGTGCCAATGCTGATATTTTAAGAATAAACCACTTACCAAACCTTGAACACCACCTCAAACAAACTATAGTGTACTACGTGCTGTGTACTTCCTTGTCGATGTCAAACAACCTCCATTATGTGAAACAAGCCTAATAGCATATGTAAATGACCATCGATCAATGTCCGACGATCGAGACGTGTTAGGAAAAGAGCCATATCCGTTTCCGCTAAAATCAGGCGCACATCTCCAAAGCACAAACAAAAGAGACACATCAAGACGTAGTCCACTTAGAGCACTCGTCCATTATTTTTTACCCAGGAAAATGGCCTATCCATACTTACCGCCGGGAGACGGCAGGTTATGTGGGGCTTGACCCACTAAAACCTGGAGTTATTCCCTCTGCCGCATAGTAGTCGGCGCCTGGGGTACTCGAAACGACCAAGGCGCCATCCGCGGATGTCCCGCCCTACGGCCTACACGGCTGGACCCAACACGCCCACACTTATTGGGGACAGCACCCGCCCAAGTAGCATCTGGCCTAGAGCCTAGTCTATAATTCCACATAGAGCACCTACCGATATCGCTATTCGTGGATTCAAATTTTTACATTTTTGTCCACGAGAGAACAAAATATCGATAGGTGCTCTATGTGGAAGCCAGGTGCTATTCGAGCGGGTGCTATTTGGGAGGGTGCTCTCAGTGGACTATCAAAGGTCAAACTCACTTGAGTTGTAGTCGAAAGCGTGAAGTAGGTTATCCATTCATTCTATACGAGTGACATGAGACAGCCGTACCTAACTATGATTGAGACTTGAATTAAGACCACAATACAATCCAATATACAATCGACGGAGATCAAACTGGTGACCTTTTGAATCGGCAATTTGATGCCCAAAACCGATGTGCTGATAGAGCCTCTTAATCAAACACCACAAGTGATTTTAGTCATTTCATTATGTATGTCAACAGCACATCAGTCAAACTTATACATATATTTTTGTTGCAAAATAGCATCCCAGATAGCAAGCGAACTTGCTGCAAACATGATTTTTATTTGAAATTAGATTGTCACGTCAAATATGACAAATCAAGTTTGTGGCAATATTGCTGTAAGCTTTTTGATTTAGGTATGATGTTTCAAGGCTTTTTTAATTTTGAAGCAAGTTTGCATTTTGCGCTATGTTTCAAAGATGAAGTATCAAGTTTGTTTTTTGTTTGTTACAAACTTGCGTTAAACTGTCATACGCATGGAGCAAATAATCAGTGTTGCCAGAAGGTTACTTTTGAACTGCTTTGGTTACTTTTAGGTTACACTAATGAAAAGGTTACTTTTAGGTGATTTTTCAGAAATTGTAGAATTAACTTTTACAGGTTATTCAGTAAAAATATTAATAGTGACAATTTAAAAATTATGTCATAAACTGCATTTAAACATGAATTTGATTTATTATTTGTTAACACTAGAAAGGCCGCCGTCCCATTTTTGTCCCACTCGCGAGTTTGATCAGCTCTAACTTTTTTATTTTTCAACGAAAGTCCATGAAACTTTTTGACTTTTTCTGATTTATTGATTTTTATCATTTTTTAATGTTTTTGATAATATAACATTAATAGAAAACATTTTAAAATCGGTTTTACCTAGAAGCGCCACTGGGTCAATTTTGTCCCACCCTGGTATTTGCCACAATAATTCGATGAAGAGTCCTTTTTTCGAGGAGATACGAAAGTGGAGAGGTAAGGAGAGTTTAGGTGACTCGTGACAATTCAGAAATGTAAATATATTGTACTAGTTTTTGCCTGTGACTTCGTCCGTGAGAAATTAAGTTTATCATAGAAAGACCTAATTTCTTGACACCTATCGTTGCTTTTTGACCAAATAACTGAATATTATTCTAAATTATAGCCTATATTATGTTATTCTGAAGTATTAACAATAAAATTGCAAAGTTTTATTAAGATCTGCTTAGTATTTTTTGCGTAAAAGAGTGAAAAAACATCCATCGATCTATTCATGAATCCATACTCACTTAGTTCAAGTTCCAGGCATATATCCACCTATTCATCCATCCTATCCATTCATCAGTCCATCCATCCTTCAATTCATCAATATTTATTAACTTTTACATTTATAATATTAGTAGGAAGATGGCCTCTAGACATAAGCCAGTTCATACATTGTATGATTTGATACATTTTTAAAATGTGTGACTTATAAAATTTTGAACATTAAACGTACATACTTTTCATTGTAATTGGTCAAAAACTTCATTGTTTGTGTACAAATAACAGAAAAATAACCATACCTATAGAAATTCCTAAACACATAGTACACCAGATAGACAAAAAGCCATACAAAAAAACTTTATGCAAGATGTGCACTATTATTTTTAAGATATTTATTTTTTCTTTAAAAATAATAATGACTAGTTAAAGCAGTAATTTCATGATTTTAATACAGTATAACACCACGTAATATGTGACTGTTTTTAAATGAAACCAAAAATATCTAAATTTTTATAATTCCAAATTAAAATTGAATACATTTAATATTTTTAAAGAAATAAGTACATATTGTTTTAACCACATAGATAAACCTTTTTTTAAGGATACTACAAATAGTTTTAACTATAATATTCATGTCTGAAACTAAAAAATGTTACAAAATACATGCTGGGACAAAATTGACCCAGCGGCGCTTTTAGGGGGGTCGTAATCTTCGGCACTTCTAGTGTTAAAGACAATGAGTTTTAGCAAATGTTTTTTTGATAATAAAACGCAAATCCATGAAACGGTTTTATACGACCGGTCACTTTTCGGTCTTCATGGAATGGTCAAAATTTCGAATTTAGGTAAACATGAACCATCCATGAACAACCTTACACAATCGCTCCGCACCCCCCCCCCCCCCCCCCCCCGTATGAAGGTTACTTTTTATTCAAAAAGGTTACATTTTTTTATATCGATACCTCTGGGCTCAAAGGTCGTAAAGGACAAAATACCGAAAATGAGTTATTTATACAGTTTTACTCAGAATTTAATTCTCTATCGATCTGTATATTTAGTTTGTCGAAATTCCCAAAAAAAGTGCCTTTACGACCCATCATATTTGATAATCTAAACAGAATTAATCGTGAAAATTGGGATGTAAATACCATTTGATTTTTGAGTACAGTTACCATGGTAGTAAAGAACAAGTAAACACAAATTTTTGGGCGTATAATGTACATGTAGTATATCTATTGTCCTATACAACCTTGCATTTTCATACCCAAGTCTAAATAATTTGTCCTTTACGCTCTTAGATTATCTAAACAAATATTTTAAAAATCTACACAGTGAGGATATCAAAATAACTGTGAAGGTAAATTTTATAGACGTTTCTTATAGTATTTAAGTATGTGCGTTTGGAACAAACGAAATAACCTAAAAAATCATCAAAAATATAATAATAAAACTATTTTAGAGTGTAATTTATGTGATTTGTACATATAAAATGATGACATCTACCCACATCGGGTAAAGTAATGTTGCTTTTTATTATTTCTCATATTTGAAGAAACTAGGTATTTGTCAGGTAAGAGATAATTATTAAAAGATGATTTAGGAAAATAAAAACATGCTATAAAATAACGTATTACCTAATTAAGTTAGGATAGTCAATAGTCATCATAAAAATTGAAAAAGTGAAAAAGCTAAATTTGTTAAAAATATTATGAGAAAAACCTTAGATGTCATTATTTTGTATGCACAAATCACACAAATACTACACTTTACAATTATTTTTAATGATTTCCTAGTAATTTTGACTAACGCCCTTGGTCAAAACCACTTTTGAGTTTTGACTGTTACAATTATAATAAATTAGTATAGTTTCTAAAGTTATTTGGATCAGCTAATAAAGAATAACTAGTAGGAAAAATATTAAATATTTTTACACAACATGGGAAAATATAATGTTGAGACTAAGAGTAGGCGCACACCGTTGATTTTTCGTCGGCCGATAGTTTAGTCGGGCAGTTGATCAGTATGGGCATGTATGGGAGTGCGCACACTACGCCGATTCGAATTGGCCGATTCTTCATACAATTTAAAATCGGGCCCAACTATCGGCCAACTTAAAATCAACGGTGTGCGCCTACTCTTAATCAACTAAAAAGCGTGAATGCAGTTTTTTTCGAAGTTATATTTTTATATTAAAAATAATTGGCTTTTAAAAACGGTATTATGTAGGAGTAAAGTAAGTGGATGTACTTTACTGGAATGAAAATCTTCCTACTACTATCTTACTTACCTAACTTTTCTACTTTTATACCAAGTACAATTAACTACAATGACTCGAAGACGAACGAACGAATAAATAATTAATATAGTTTGGTTTTCGTTTGTCCTTAATAATTCTATTATATCTGCATTATCATAAGGTCAACTGGTGGACAGACTGCCCTATGGAATTAAGTCCGCTATTTGTAATTTTTCGAAACAATAATAATGATTAAATAAATAAATAAAATTAATTTGGTTTCAGTTTTTCCTATAAAGTAGACATTTATGAAGTTTTATTTAAAAGCGTCATAATATTTATTTTCTAAATTTGCTTTTATATCGGAAATAGTTTCTTCTAGTTCGAAGATATCAAAACTTCTACTTAAATAGTTTCATAAATTATGTGCATTAAATTATGAAGCTACGGAAAATCATTTTATTTCATTTAAAAGACCAAAATTCATTAAAAATATGTGAAGAAATGGTATATTACATATGAAATACCATAAAATATTAAATATTTAAGCTAAATCATCAATTTACCCTTTCATAATACCTTACCTTGGTGTCCCGTTACGACCCATGAAAACCTACAAAACTTTGTAAATTGTCATTTATTACCTTAGTTTTGTAGTTTTGTGAAATAAAAATAGACTTACGACCTGAGTAACTTGCCTAGGACGAATATTTGAGGGGCGTAAAGGTCTTTTTATTGTAATTTTGAGGGCGTAAAGGAAATCTATCTCAGTAAATACAGCTCTAGTCCAGTTTTTCAATACCTCTTCGGAAAATGCTGTGAATTCTAAGCAATTTCTTCATAAGTCATAATTTAATAGCTCAAAAAACAAAAAAGTTATCGTCAAATAAAAAAATAAAAAAACGTTTTTTGCTTCTCCTGAAAAGTCGTACTTTGTCCTTTACGACCTTTGAGCCCAGAGGTATCGATATTTCTGGTAATTTCTGACAAGACCCGACTGGCAACACTGCAAATAATCACTAGTGGTCATACGCCAACGTCACTCGCCCGAAGCCATAAAAAAGAAAACAAAAACTTCCGGTTCCGGAAGAAAAAACAGCCAAGTGTTTTGCACTTTTGCAGCATACTCTCTAATCTGTGTTTTGCAGTGCACAAAATCAGTGGTAGAACGTAGAACCTACAAGTTTTTTTGTTTTGCACGGTGTTTTATTTAATAAACGCTTCTGTTGTGCGAATTGGACGCGTGACGTGCTGAAGATTAAAGGTTAGTTCATTTATTTTTACTTTTACAAACAGAATTAATGATAATATGTAGTTCATATCTATCCCTTAAACCTTATTTACCTACTTTCAAACCCAGGCAACGTGTTCCAAGTGTTAAAAAACTCATTAAAACTCTCTCTAACCCTAAATAGTTCCTGCATGTTCGATCCTGTTTAGTTATGCATATTACTCAATATCTATTTCTAATTATCTATGTGTAACAGAAAGGTGTTATTGTAAGTTGTAAATGTACATCGTGGACCCTGTCTTGCACTGCAATTGGAAAATAATACATAAATAGAACGTCTAAAATTAACAAATATCCTCAAATAAAATAAATTAATTGCTGTACAGTGACTGACATTGATGGAAAAGTCATAGTTTTTCCTTTCAATAATTATCATGTTGCTATGAAAATGCTACACTCATAGCACTTCAAAATTGTAAATGTAAATATAAAATACCCCCTAAACATCCTATCCACCTTATCATGTACTTTTATCCTACCTCGTTTAATTCTTAAAATTGTTAGTTATGTCTTAGCAAAGGTAACATAAATTTCCTCCTACATACCTATCTATTATATTATATAATATAATTATAATTAATAGTGTTATTTGGTTTCAGACTTTGCATAATGGAATCAAAAAAATTTTTTTTGGTTACATTTTTAGATGAAGATGATGCTCCTGGCATAGTTTCATCAAAGTGGTTAAGATACCAACACTTGTTATTACCCTAATGTATGCACTGAAGAAATCAAAAACAAACTTGAAGAAGATGCCTGCACCTGAAGCAACATGGTCACAATATCAAATAAAAATACTTAAAAGTTATGGTAAAATAATTTTCTTTATTTTTGTATTGCTAAGTTATAACTAGATTTTACTATTGTGAGACTTTTTTATTTATTTCAGAAACTTATGGCGAAGCACGATTACATTTAAAAAAGCGGAAGAAACCTGAAATTTGGACTCAGACGAAGCAGAAAATGATGTTACAAATGAAGTGACAGTGGACATAATGTCTGCTGTAAATTACCCAGTCACCTCCGGTTCTAAAGAGGCCAAGCAAACACAACTCTAAAGCTGTTAACTGCCAATCAGGTAACAGGTTTTTATAACATGCAATGAGCTTCTCTCGTCAAAGATGCAATGCGACAAAATTTCATATTTTCACTTGTTTTAGTTATGACTTTTCCATGTTTTTTTATTTGTTACAGAGTGCATTACAAACAAGCAATATGCTATACAGCAGAGTCATATGATTCAGATTGTGTCAGACCTAGCTAACCAAATGGCTGAAATCAATAGAAAATTGGATTTACCGTTAGCTAGGTCCGAAGAAACATTTTCACCAACAGATGACAATGCAGGTCTTTCAGAACTTTTGGCAAGTCTACCAGTAAAAGATATTGCAAGTTTTAATAATTTCGATGACCATTTAAAAATAAACAAGAATACAGGCAATAGTATGTATAAATTAAATACTTAAACACAGGGCAAATTTTATTATTCTATGAAAACATTCTAATGCTACTTTAATTAAATTTCAGATGTCATTTTTGTCTGGTATTGGCGGCAGAAATGTAAGAAGCCTTACGACTAATATGTTGAGACGAATAATTCTAGATGATGTAGCCGAGTTGTATTCGTTAACTGGGAAACAGATGAAAAATTCGAATAAAAAGTCATTTATGAGTACAGAAACCTATAAATTAATCTTTCGTAAGTGCCTTTATTTTATTACAAACTTATACAGGGTGTAAATGAATTCATAGGCAACCTTGCAGGGGGTGGCTCAGACCATCATTATGAACTTTTCCTATGACCAATTTTTCCTGTTTTCATACAAAAACTGATCACGAAAATAAATTTGTTCATAATGATGGTCTGAGCTTCCCCCTGCAAGGTTGCCAATGAATTCATTTAGATACACCTGTATATCTCTCAACATACCTACTACTATTATTTTCTGAATCATTCGTGTTTGTTAGTGTTAATTATTTCTATTTTATTTTTCAGAAATATGTAGAAAAATCAACGAAGATGTAACTGAAGACAGTCTAAAAGAAATTATAAGTGATTGGCTAAATCAAGCTAAAGTTAGACTTTCAAAAAGGTAAGATTTAATTTATTTACATTAGATGTATTTTATTTTACACTAGCGACCCGCCCCGGCTTCACACGGGTACATGTATTATACATATGTATAAAACAAAGTTGCTGTCGCTGTCTGTTCCTATATACATATGCTTAAATCTTTAAAACTATGCAATGGATTTTGATGCGGTTTTCAACAATAGTTAGAGGGATTTATGAGAAAGGTTATACAGTGTGTCCGGGCATGTAGTGATCAAACTTTAAGGGCGTGATCTATGGACAATTTTATCGGTGAAAATACTTTAAATTTGGGGCTTGACCCATTTCTCGCATATTTACAAGGATTTAAGTTTTTAATTTTCAGTTTTCACCTATTCCTTCAAAAACAAGTGATAGCGTGGGTAGTTTAACATTAATAAGCAAAAATTTTATATCATGCGATAGCCAATAAAATTATCTATTAGTAGAAGTAGAAAACAGATACAAGTATCATACATTTTAAGGGTGTAAGAATGGATTTAATTAGAAATAAACACGATTTTTTTCACATCTTTTTCAGTTATTTCCCAACACAAGAAAAACCAGGTCGTTAAGGTATGTTTTATTTGCATTTTATTATTAGTATTTGAGCTATTCTACAAAACGAATGTAAATTTATTAGTCTACGTCTATCAATTTCGACGTAATTGTTGAACAGAGATACCCATTCCCAGCGATTTCCATAGTAATCGGAATAGGTTGTGTGATTCTTTCAGGCAGTGCATTTTCGCATGTCGCGTGCGCTATGGAAACCGCTGGGAAGGGGTATCTTTGTTCAACAATTACGTCGAAATTGATAGACGTAGACTAATAAATTTACATTCGTTTTGTAGAATAGCTCAAATACTAACAATAAAATGCAAATAAAACATACCTTAACGACCTGGTTTTTCTTGTGTTGGGAAATAACTGAAAAAGATGTGAAAAAAATCGTGTTTATTTCTAATTAAATCCATTCTTACACCCTTAAAATGTATGATACTTGTATCTGTTTTCTACTTCTACTAATAGATAATTTTATTGGCTATCGCATGATATAAAATTTTTGCTTATTAATGTTAAACTACCCACGCTATCACTTGTTATTGAAGGAAGAGGTGAAAACTTAAAATTAAAAACTTAAATCCTTGTAAATATGCGAGAAATGGGTCAAGCCCCAAATTTAAAGTATTTTCACCGATAAAATTGTCCATAGATTACGCCCTTAAAGTTTGATCACTACATGCCCGGACACACTGTATAATAGAACCCCATACGAATCCGGGGCGGGTCGCTAGTTATACATATATTACATTATTATTACACAAGGGACAGACAGACAGCGACTTTCTTTTATACTATGTACCTAGTGATTTACAAATTTTAGATGTGCTCCTTTCAGAATTTTAACTAATAACCCCTTACCCTTATAGTAGTTTTTAAGGATTACTATAAATATATTTATTTCAGACATAGTTCATAATTTTGTTAGTAGTACAGAAACTTATACAATTAAATGTAAAATAATGTCTTAACCTGTGGTAAATATACTTGTTTCTTTTTGTTTCAGAGCAGAAACACAAAATAAAGAAAAAAACCAATAGCGGCGACCATGAAACCGATTTTTTCTCATTTAAAGTAAGATAAGATAAAAGTATAAATAATAAAAAAATATATGTTATGTTTGTTGTTTTATTTAATGTCAAACATGCATATTCATTGCAAGTTTGTTAAGGCAAACTTACATATTATTTATAGAAGCAGACATAATGCAAGTTTGTTAAGGCAAACTTACATATAATTTATAGAAGCAGACATAATGCAAGTTTGTTAAGGCAAACTTGCATATACTTTATAGAAACACATTAATGCAAGTTTGTCGCTCGGAAACTAGAAAGTTTGATTTAAACTTGCCTCAAGTTTATATACTTGCCATGGCAAATTTGAAACAAAGCTTCATTTTTGATACATCAAACTTACTGCAAGTCAGATTCAAGTTTAAATTGTTATCTGGGATATTGTAACGACTTAATAACCGCTACAGTATTTACCTTAGTGTTGTGATCCGTGCATAACTTTTTAGTAGTGATATTTAACTTAATCAAATCATCGCTTCCAAATTAAATACCAAATAGGCGAAAATTTAATTATCTATACTAATAACTATAATATTATAAATGCGAAAGTAACTCTGTCTGTCTGTCTGTCTCGCTTTCACGCCTAAACCACTGAACCAATTTTTATGAAATTTGGCATAGAGATAGTTTGAGTCCCGGGAAAGGACATAGGATAGTTTTTATCCCGGTTTTTGAAACAGGACGCGCGATAAAGTTTTTCCGTGACAGACAAAATTCCACGCGGGCGAAGCCGCGGGCGGAAAGCTAGTGTTATTATGAAGGATGAGACACGCATGTAAAGTTAGCGGCGATGTTTGTGGAAAGATGTGGCTGTTATTTTTGGGTCGTGTACATCAGACGCGACCTCTGCAGCTGTCAAACAGACGTCATAAGTCGAGAAAGTCTGTTTATCGATAATGATATTCACGGTTCTCAAAACCAAGCCGTCGCCAAAATAAAAGAAGAAGAAGAAGAATCGATAATGATGCCGGTTTCCGATATTGTTCCATAGGCTTGCCAAGTGCCAAGTACGGCCACTTGAATATAAAATACCGCAATAAGATGTAACGTGACGTCATTGCGACCTTTGACCTCATGTGAAAAAGTGAATGTTACTATAGAAACAGAGGGCCAATATTTAGCATTTTGTGTATTAAATCTGAAAATTATAGAAGAAACTCAAGAAAATTCATGATAATATTGTACTAACAATACATATGATGCAACCAGTGTTTAGCGTGCTGCTGTCTAAACTAGGTGTAACGTTTTTAATACTATTTTTATGAGTTTCTAAGAACATTTTCAATCTACTCTTTGACGTTTATTCGGCCCACATCTTAATTTCGAAAACTTATAGATAAATCAGTTCTCTGAACATAGGAATAGAGACTAAGTTATAAGAGACTGCCTGGTAATTACCTATATGTAAATAGGAATACAAGTCGAAAACAATTCCGGTCATTGTTTAGAACTCGAGTGACAATCGCCGGAAAGTCAGACGCCTCTTTCGATTGTTCTGGTGTCTGATGTCAACAATAAAGACAGTTCTGAGGTATTGACCAATGAAGAGATAGTTAAATTCAGTATTAATCTATATTTTTCCAGTAAACTGATAAATGACCTTACAGACAGTGGGGTTTGGGTTACTAAACCTTTGTTTGTCACCTGTCATAATCTTTGCACTCGAACTCCTCCTTTATTCTTCTGATTAATTTCGTTGCAGGTCCAATGACAGTTTATCTTTCCCCGGGACAAACTTGACCTTCACTGGTTGGGTTTTTATTGGCGGTCAAGCTGTAGATCCTGGCTACACAGGAGTTGCAGCGGTGGGAACGAGAGGTGGGAATAGTTATGTGTAGACAGTTGGAATGAATTCCAATTGATGTGGAAGTTAATACTTACAAAATATTAAATAATTTTAAACATTTTCTTATGAATTCCACTCAATTTATGAAGCGCAAGTTGATGAGAATTTTTTTCATATTAATTTGCAGTAACTAATTTTTTCTCCTTTTTATTTGATTTTTTTGTATATTCAAGTGTTTCCAAGTACGCAAGTTATTCATCCATCACTCATTTTATTTCAGACTTTAACTAAAGCGTCACTTTCGATTTCAACTTTGCAATAAAAAGAAATAACCAAACGCCGCAAAAACTTAGTCGTGCCAATTTTTAAACGGTTCGCAAATCGAAGTGGTCGTTGCCAATTTCCATATTCGATTTGAGGACCGATTTGAAAATTACTAAACTCTTTGCGTCGGGTCGTGACTCTGTCCTAATATTGCGGTCAAATATTTCATCACATGGACAATTTATCACTCCACAAACTTTCAAATGCACATCAACTTTCTTTATCTTAAAAGACTAAGGTCTAAAGTTGATTGCAGCAGCTCAAAAGCAACCGTGTGATTGGCACAAACGTTCTCTGATTTCAACGGACAGACGGCAAGTGCGGTCAATTGAGATGTGAATGAAACTATTGTGATTGGCCGATCGTATCGTTTGATCGTCTGAGTAATAACTGCAGTCCGTTGGACTCGAGAGCCCGATTTAGAATCAATAGAGCTAAAATGATTCGGACCTGAAAAGTTGCGATTGAAGATAATATCGCCGGCGGTTTTTACGCTACTCCGTCTATAATTACATTTCTGGTTACCCATTTAGTTAGGGACCTTGAAGCTAGTTGATCGTGACTGAGCGGACGGAGGTGTATGTAATAAATAAGCATGATGCCTATTGAACGGTGGTTTTCAATTATTGACGCTCCGGACCGCAGCCATTACACGCCGAATTCAGACAAGGAAAACTACAGTCGATTTATTTTAATAACAAAAGAATTACGAAACACAACTCTGGTAATGAAATCTGGACTCGTTGCGAAATTGTTATTAGCGAATAACTTGATAGATACAATGCCGACTGAGATAAGTAAATCAATAAAGTTCTGAATAGTTATGACAGCGTCAGATAAAGTGCCCCGAGCGGCCGGTAAATGATCGTGCACCATTTTAGAGTAATTTATGGTAACCTAACCTAAATTACGTAACGTTGGAGCAACAGAGCTGGCATCTGGTGTTGTCTTTTCATTTGCTTGATAAAGCTGACCCAATTATGCTGTACAAATCATGAGGTTGATTATAAAAAATGTATCTCAGAGCCTTCGGCGAGTGGTCGCGCTCATTCGGATGAATTGAAAGCCGATGACTGGTCTGGAAATGGGAGCAGGTCAATTAACGGCTTTCTTTCAATGTGTTTTGTAATTACACGTCTGTGTGCATGTGATATTAAAATTTCGCCCACGCGAGTCCTCGGAGGTAACGGGTCACGCCCGACATCTCACCGGTAAATGGCTGATTGATTGTCGGTGGTTCGACGACAAACGACCTGACCAGGATTAAGCTTCGTCGAGCTAAAGCTGTGAGAGTGTACACGGAAACTCCATTTTGTACGGTGCTGGTATCGGGTTTAACGGGCACAGTAGTTTGGATTAACATATTGTGGGAGATACACATGACATGTCTTGTGTCAAACAAGGCTGTATGTTTCTTTAATAAAGATAAATAAAATAAAATGACTTTGTGTACGGTGCACAGTGAATTAACTTTAGGAGGTAGACAGTGGGTAGTACATAACAACTTTCAGCACTGATTTTCTACACTTCACGTGCCTACTTCCACGTATTCCGAACCGATAGGATATAGGCTTTGCTTAACTGCTTATTCTAAAGGCACTGCTTGCCTCTAAGTGTATTAGAAACTGTACTCAATGTTTTTTCTTTTTCTATTTTACTTTGTTATTATAGTCCTAACGTCAACCTTAAGCAGCAAAGCATATACTTACAATGACAGAAACTTGAAAGTAAAAATCCTATTTAGGAACATCGTCATTATAACATCTTCTTGTTACGTCACTTTAACTCCCATTGTCACGTAAGGCAATTTTGAGCTGTCCATTGAAAACTTTTGCAATGGACATCACAATCGAATTGACAATAGAAAATCTTTTCAAATTGAGTTTACAAAACTCATACATTGCATAATTCAAATGGCCAATTATCTGTTATATTAACCTGCTCCATAAAAGAAATAGACCGTCCATGATATGGTAAATTCGTGAAAAAATAGTAAATATTTTAAGACAAGCCAGAGACTATGAATGAATATGTATCCAATAAGGAATATTAAGGCGAATATTAATATACCATAAATTATTAAACTGAAAGCGAATAAATCAGTAACAATGGCGTATAAGTTATAAATAAGTAGAAGGTAGGTTCTAATTCCAACTACTTACTGCTTAAACCAATAAAACACCAAGTATAGACAGACACAACCTAATAGCTCATTCATTGCCATCAGCGATAATTTAAGACATGAAAAAAAAAGAACACGAAAAGAAAATAAATGTAGTTTGCTAGTTTGTTTTAACGTCTTTCTTCTGTTTATAATAACAGCTAAATAATGTAGGCTACAGGGGTAATGACCTTTCCATAAACGCTCTGATTAATTATTTATAACATTAATTACCGCGTAAAAGGACGTGGAGGAAAAACAAGCGGATCAAGTATGATGGATTGGCAGTTCAATTACATCAAAAACAACCATATAAGCCCAAGATCCTACGATGGGCTCATCGTTTACTAATGACCTCATTCTGGCATTCCCTGCATCCCTTTTCAACCAATGGTCATTGCTGTAAGAAAAATAAAGACGACAATAGAGTCCCATAGCGATAACAAGTTGTCAGTCAATCGTTAGTAGGGTCACCATTATCCTGGAGCAGTCTGACTAAAGAAAATTCAGTCCGAATTAGTGCAAACCGAGAAACTGCATTTTATCGCTGAAACAAAACGTAGAGTACTGTTAAATGTCTTAACTTATCGTTGCAATTAGACACAGAGCAGTCGCAATCGCATGTCGTATAGTGTGCAGCGCCGAATCTTAGATGAAATTACACTCAATTTTATTTTCGGGACTTATTCGCCCGTCTTTTTGTCAGTACTGTGGCAGTAGGACTTACCTTTTTACCAGTCCTTTGTCAGCACTTTTTATTTCTAGATGGTAGGTAACCCTAATCGTGGGGATCAGGTGGCGTGGGCTTGGCATTAACCCACTTACTAAGCCCGTGGGAGGCCGTTCTAAAATTAAGAAGAAAAAAACCGCCAGCAGTTGTTTGCTGCGCGTACGCAATCGGTTACCGCAACTGTTAAGAATAACGTTTAGTTCGGCATTGAAAGTCTAGGTTGGCTGACTAATGAAGCGGTTAGGAAATAAATCCGAGTTGACGAGATCTCTTGTGGCAAGAAGAAAGTTGTTTTGAATTGGTTAGCGTTTGACGTTTAGTCGTTTAGAAAAACGCGAAAGCGTGTTTTTACATAACATGATTCGTCTTGTTTTGAGACGAATGGCTCTCTCTCATTTGTTTTATCTTGTTTTTAACATTGACAAGGTTTTGTAAGAAAAGAAATAAAACTTTTGGCAAAATGTCATCTCAACTTCAACAGTTACCGTAGCGTTATCGAATTTGATCACAACAAATGCTCAATGTTGTATCTGTCTGTGGATTTTGTAATTTTTCTACTACAAAAACTTCAGTGGTCGGATATGCAAACAATAACTCACTGAGTGCCGTGCATAGCGGAGTTTGACTTGGCAGTTCTCCAGACCAGTGCAGCGGGGTTACTTCGAAAAACATTACCCGAAGTTTCGAGTGTTGCCATCCCTCTCACGCAAAGGGATATGCCAGCATGAACGAGGGTGACAGATAGACCCGAAAGTCCTGAAACTACGTAAATAGAGTTTCGGATTAGCCCTGCAGTGCATGTGTTGGGAGAATGCTGAGCACTTTCTTATCTTAAAAATTTACTTCAAAACGTATGTGACGTTTTCCAAGGCGTTTAAAAATTTTAATGAGTCTCTGGTCAGTGGCCAAGACACTGAGTGTTTTATGAGGGCTATTAGGCTTCCTTGCAGAATTTTAACGCGTGGTCTAACAGTTCCATGCACAGGAGAGGCATGTAATGTAAAATTATAAAATCTGTATAGAAATTTCGTAGTTGTCCACAGATTATTACGACATTGCTGTTTACTTCATAAAGCTCTATGTTGTTTATTAGTTGTATCTTATTTCGTTTGTTCGTTCTTTTCAGCCAAAGACGTCCACTGGACAAAGGCCTCCCCAAAGAATTTAATTTAATTAGATATTATTTACTGTGTCTATTTGGAAAATTACGAATCTTCTGGTTTTCCTTATTTAGTTACAACCTGCTAACACGATGAATAGCTAGTTTGATTAAACTAAAAGACAAAAAATGCGTCCGTAGATTTAGCAATTCAGCGTACCACTTGTTACTTTTACAATGCGCCTTCTAGTTCCAAATGAAGCAAAGCTTTGTACTATTTCAATAAAAATGTTATATTATGATGCTAACTGTACTTGAAGATTGTTTGTAAACTACGATGCGTGCCTAAACCGCTTACGTTAACTACAATTTGAAAACTGCATGTTTACTTAACTTTTGCCTGAAGGAATGCCGAATGTTGATTGGGAAATTCATTGCGGCCATTTTTTTTTGTTTCAATCAACGTAACATTAACGAACTAGATATTCGTAAAGACGACTGTACATCAAGCTATGTACCGTGGCGCTTTATTAATAGTTGTTGTAACATGTACGAAGAATATATTACAAAAAAATGTGAAGTTTAATACTGTTGACTGGTCATTCAGAGTAAACTCTATAATGTATATTAACTCGATTAACATTAATATTTATTATAAATAATAACGAAAGTCATAAACATTTAACCAATACAAACATTACCCTTGCAATCAAATTATCCAATTTGTCGATACTAAAGTTACTTACATGAATATACTCGTACTTGTTAGAACTTTTAATCAACTTTAACAAACACTCCAATGCAGCTGCTGTGCGATTTTAATAGAGCAGCTGTATACTTGATGTAGTTTGGCTTTTATAGGGATGGCAACTGCAAAGTTTTTAACAGTAGCAAGTTTTGGTTTTTCTATGGTTTAAACCGTAGTTAATTTTATTGCTTTAATTTATAAGACAAATTGTCTAAACTTGCTCAGTGCCGTGCCCCCAGATAAATTGCCAAACAAACAATATTTCGACAATGGTCTAGAGTTAGAAGCTTATCTCTACATGAGATTTGAACTTCTAACTGCAAGGCAACATTTTACATGAAATGTTTTTGGTGATACGGGATACCTAACTACTGTTTTAGATTGTTTTCTTTTGTAATTATTTATCTGGTAATAAAATTAGTATTCCTGATTTGATGCCTTAAAGATAACGTATTATTTAGCCAATAATACTTTTTGTTCTCCCTAAAATCTAGGAAAGTTTTTCGCAACTGCCAACCCTGCCACCGTGTTTCAGACCACTGGCAACTTCGCAAGGGCTCTCACCTCACTCTGAACCGCTCGAGTCGACAGTTGATACCGGACCACTTACGCGATTGCCCGCAAACATCTATGTTTTAAACATGGCGATTGGTTACCCTAAGAAAAACACGATATTTTAGAGCGAAAAAGCATCTTTAATAGCATTAAATTGTGGCGTTTTAACTTGGTACTTCTTTTATTCTATTTTGTGTGGTGTCCAATAAAGTCTATGTATCTAAAACTTTAGAAAAATGCTATCGTATCACAATTTTTGGCATGCAAAATTGCAAAGTCATCATCACCATTCATCATTTACCTGTCCTATTTCTTATCGCAGTATTTTCATTCTATTTTCAGCTCAATCATCCTTTAGCCGCATTTAGTCACCAGTTCAACGGTTCTAATCCCGACGAGGTCAAATATTTGTGATATGATCATGTCATATTTATATCTGGACTAATGCACGTTTTTGTTTATATATTTTTATCAAATAAGTAGATAACCTAACAAAAGATTCTGCTAAGATTCTCTAAGCTACCAAATCCGTTGAAAGTACACGAAATCGGAGTAAGGCACTTAAGTGGGTTATCAATTTGCGTATACGATAACGTCCCAGCGCGAGATCTGATTGCACATCACTCTCTACATTTTTGTTACAAATTCAACCCTATTACGACGACATAAGAGACTTCAGTGTTTAGCTTGATGTACTGTCCGTACTCCGTACACACTTCTCGACGAAACAATTCACTCAGAAACAGTTTAGATTACATTACTGAACGAATTTTAACGTTGCCAACAAATGTTACAGAAATAAACTGAAGTTAACGGAAGCTACGGAATTTTTGAATGCAAACAAATGAATTGAACCGGGTTTATTCTTTGTTTCCACTGGGCTCTTTCATGAGTTCATCAGATGTCATCTTGATTTAATTCAAGAGATTTATTATATTTTTACAAATTAGACGATCAAAAGTTAAGGCAACATTCAGCAAACATATTTTATCTTTTAAAAATATTTGCGTGAAAATTCAAAACTTTCCACCCGGAAGCCGTTAAACGTTTCGAACATGCCATTAATAAAAAAAGTGTGGAAAAAGCAAACATCGAGTGCATCAACCTCTCGATATCTCGATTGCGTGTCGCAATCGATCGGTCCCTAGCTCCCGTCTGTCAGTGCCCTACTTACTGTCGAGTCTACGCACTTTGACAAGTACGCCGCGGGGATTCTGGCTCGCCAGTGCGTGTACTGTCGGGAAAAGTTTTCGCTCGTTATTCGATTTCTTTTTTCTTTTCAGCCAGTTCATTTAGTCCTTTGAACGTTCGGTTGGTTGCCGCCGAGTGACATTTATTTTGAGATCTTTGTTCTTTTTTTAAACGGTTTGCTGTTTACACGTTTTGCGAATTTCGTCTTTATTATTATTGTCTTTGAATAAAAAATAAATAGATTTATTTCATTGTTAAAATGTTTGACATTAATCAGTTTGGCGTCTGAATCTTTTGTTCACTCGTTCTTAATTCAAATCTTAACGGTTTCAGCCGTTAAGTACTTATTCTTATTTCAAAAGCACATCTGTCATATTGAACTAATTGAACCATATTGTTGTCTCGGACATTAACTCAAAGTGGTACATACCAATAAACAGAACTATGTATGCCATTCAGCAATTGACCTAGTTCCGGTTCTAAGAACGTAAGCAAAACAGATCCTAAGTGCATGCTATAGTAAATTAAACGCATTTTTTGCTAGTCCATTTACATACAAATGTGTATTGAATAAAGGATGTTTATTGAAAAAACTGTGCTAGTGGGTCATTGTTTTCGTGAATTAATACTTTGTCAGCTGCATTCGCCAGTAGGTTTAATTATTGCAAATAAATTGTTATTTATTACCACTGAGTATTTTGAGGGAAATAAGCAGCCAGCTGTTTAATGTATGCGTATGTCACGTTGTTGAACAGTAGAATTAATTTACAATAATTTATTAGAGAAATTGAACAAGTGACATACTTTAATATTATTGATTAGCAATGTAATAGTTGATGGTATACTCGTAGTATTGAGATGGCAGCCTTAGGCTGGGTTGCACCATCTTACTTTAACTTTGACAAACGTCAAAAATCTGTCAAGCTCCATACAAAAAACACCGGTTATCGTTACAGTTACGGTCAAAGTCAGGTGGTGCAATTCATCCTTAATGTTTAGAGAACTCGACCAGTAAGCCCTTCAGTCAGGCAGAATAACTCTAGCCGTATTTATTTATTTTACGGTTAATTCTACAATATTATAAAATAATAACTACTAACATCAAACACTAGTCAGATTAACAGAGGCAGCTACAGCTACAATATTGCATTACCGCCATCTTAATTTTCCATTTTAATCCGCCCTGAACGGGTTCATCCCCCGATATTAAGTAATAACTTACCTCCATTATGCTGTAATACCTAAATACCTAGGCTGGTCTACTTTCCTTGGTATTACTTCATTAAAACTCCCTGGATTGTTCGCTTAGAGATTAGGAGATGAATGAAAATGTTAATTATAGTTTTCAGGGGCGTAGTGTGAGTTTACGTCAAACGCATTCGATATCGACTGCGTAAAAATGTCATTAAAGACGGATTGTACATCTTCATATATTTTTTATCTAAATTGAGAATGTTACTAGGTATGCAAAATCACTTGAAACCTATGTTACAGTTAGGCTTTTACATTTACAAATACATTAGTTTTTATTTCATTCAAAAATACCCAGTAGTTATGATTTTATAGGCATTCAAAGTTCGCTTAAATATTGAGTCCCGCCGACGGTCACGTGACCCCGCGTGACGTACATTCACAGTGTCCGCTCACTAGAAAACGGATATAAACATACTTAAATACATTTTTTTTTGTAAATACAAACTTATTATACATATTAACACCCAGACCCATCACAGAAATTAAAATTGAACCAAACCCAAACTTGATGCGATTGTGTCGTTTTATTGCGAACTAGCTGACCCGGCGAACTTCGTACCGCCTTAGCGTAGAGATTTTCTTTATATTTTTTTCCGTAAAAACCTTGTACAGAGTATTAGAAAACTACAAAAAAAAATCAGCCAAATCGGTCAAGCCGTTTTCATGTTATGTCGTGACAACGGAAAACGGGTTTCATTTTTATATATAAGGTGTTATTTTTTATACTGATCATACTTTACCAACGCATCTAATAAAATCATACAAATACAACCCAAGTGTTTTTAAAAAAAAATTCAGGCTAGTTTTTGTTTTTACTTTTCCTAACAAAAAAAAGATATTATTTTTACAACCATCCTGTCTTCACTCACTGCCTCTCTCTCTTTCTTTACTCCTTTCATTCATACGAGTACGAACAATGGCCGCGCGCATTCATTCAACGTTCACACACATAAAGGTTAGATTACACTTAACCTACGTTACCAAAAATTATCACTCGTGAGTATGTACGATGTTACGTCATGTTAATAGGTACTACGCGCTGGTAGAAACAAAATCTAGCTTCATAAGTAGGTAAATAAGTGTATTTTCATAAGTGTAATAGCGGGGGACTTTTCCAAAGAACCGAGGCGAATCATCCGCGTTAAACTAGAAATTTAAAAAAGGATAGAAATTGGAATTCAATATCTACGGTTTCGTAATGCCTACGCAATTTATTTAGAGACGTAATAAAAAATTGATAGGTACATACCTATTACTACTTCGCTTCGCGTCAGTGGAAATGCACCCTAATATTGAATATGAATAGGTGTTGTAAATAAAACTCACTGATCAATTTTCCTGGTTTTAATTCCTAAATTATGATTTGCCATCACACTTCAGATTCATTGATTTTACTTATTCACACATTTACCTATTTTGAATGTTGTTATTTAAAGTTCCTAGGTTATTATTACACTAATCACAATACATTTTGAATGTCAAGCCTTTGTTGAATGTTCACGTAAACACTGTCTTGCACTGTCTAATCTAGCCACGATCGAATTGAGGTAATGCTTCCGGGCTGCACACTTGCTTGCTGTTCACTAGACACCACGTCGGATGTTGTATTCACAATTCGCGCACTAACTTTTTTACGGAAAAAGTCCCTTTCGCGTAAACAAGCACTCATCTGTCCAAATCACACTGTAGGTATGTACCTAGGTAGACTTCCGCAATATCCATCGATAGAACTCGGTCGCGGTCGTAGCCCTCTGGCAACAACTCCTTGATAAGGCATTCCGTATTTTTACGCAAAAGCCGCCGTCTGCGGCGCTCGCATCTGGGTACCGCCAGCACTGTGCCGGTGATTGAAATTGAAATCCAGAACTTCGTCCTCGAAGCGCACGGGATCTCGTCAAGTCAGGATACGGCTGCGCTCTCCCTGAAACGCTGCGCGGCTCCAAACAAGCAAGGTGTGAAGGTTTTCGACTCGTCAATGTTTCTCGTCGGCCAGTTAGTGTGCCCGACCGAAACATAATTTCACCTGCGTTTTGTTATTTATCAAGCGCGGCATTGTAATAACTCGCACACACACACTGCAATACGTTTGGGCACAACATTGGACTGACTGGGACGATTGTTTGTTGTTGCGCTCCCGCATGCCGATCGGCGGCTCGGCGCGGGCAGTGGGCGCGGAGCGACTGGCAGCGATATCAATATGGCCGACTCACGCGGCGCGGCACGTGGCAGCGGTCGTTGCCCTCGTCCGGCTACTACGATAGTGCGTAAACGAATACTCACCGCGCTCAAAGGATGATTTATTTTTTATTTTTTTCGAAACATTCTTTGTCGTTTTACTCGAAAACTAGCCTGAATTTTTTTTTAAAAACACTTGGGTTGTATTTGTATGATTTTATTAGATGCGTTGGTAAAGTATGATCAGTATAAAAAATAACACCTTATATATAGATTACCTTCCAGCTCCATCATTAGACCCGGATTACTATATAGAATTAAAGTACTCATCAATACAAAACGAACGAGCCCAAACTCGATGGATTTAAGTCGTTTTATTATAGAGTTCCTATGGCCACCTTCCAGCTCCATCATCAGATCAGCTCCATGTCATCATAATATTGCATGGTCATCCAAATCACATGTGTTTGCGAAATTTCAGCTTAATCGGTTGCCTGGAAGTGGGTCTTAATTCAGCTTGCAAGATTCCACCCATACAAATATGAGCCAGTCACTGTAATATGACGTCACGCGCATAAAATGGCGGGCCGGCCGCCGCCAGCACTTTTAAAATTCAATATCTTGGAAACTAATTGACGTATCGAAATAATTCTTTCACGTGTATTTTTTATTTTTAACAGAGAATACAGAAAGCTAAAAAACAAAATTAGTGAACATTCTTCATTGATTTAAAGTAAACATTTGAAGGTAATTTACCATGCTTTGACCAATCAAAGGCTTTAATCTTTAGTTTGAGTGTCATTAATCCTTCAAGCTCCGCGAATCTAGACACAATAGATATAATCAATTGTTATGACATTAATTAATGCCGTCTGGGACTCAATCGGTTAATGCTTTTCATCATGCAGGCTATAGAATAATTTCTTAGTGTGAAGAGAATCTAAGGAAGATCACCTTAAAGTGATTAAGAACTGGTAGCGAAACATGAGATTTGAAATCAACAGGTAAAATAACAACTTCAACTTATAACTAACAGTTTTAATTTATCTTAGCTGTTTGTTACTAACTTTAAGATTCCTGAAAACTGTATTAGAATAAAATAAGCTAGTTTTAACTTCATTGGTAGATAAAATCAGAAGCCTCTGCCGTATCTTTCTACTTTTAGACGTTCGGTTTCGCCAAATTAGTCGCAGCTGAAAGCTGGAAATGCTGGAATCGTCAAAGCCTGCACAAATGACTGCAAGTACAAGCCAGCTGGAGACTCTTCACCCGTCTTTGCTGCTTGAGAGAGCTAGTTTGGGCTCGCTAGTGATGCTAATCTTTAAAATAAATATCGATGTATCGATATTCTGGAAAATTTATCGAATCATAAATTACTGCGTCAAAAATACAATGTCACATGAATAGTTAAAATACAATTTTTGTATTTAGAACATGGAGGTATATGTATAAATTAACGATTTTACAGACACTTGTGAAAAGAGAAACACGACTCATATGAGATACTATGTTATTTCCTACCTGTAAGATTTTTGTGAGCTAATTAGTTACCTACTATAGTAGTACAGTTAATACCAGACTTGAGGTAGAATACGTTGTTTCAAAAATAAGTAAAACATCGATATATTCCTCGCGTATCTAATAGAGGCTGTATACCAAACTTAGCCCAGCTTTAGCTTTGACGTTTCATAACGTTTCAGCAGCCACTAGTGCAGGGTTTCCAGTTTTCCACACATAATCTAGTATAATCAGTGGCTTTTGAGAATAAAGATTAATGATATCGACCTTCACAACATCATCTCGTCATACTATTTAGTAAAAGTAACTAAGTAGTTTTAGAAGTTTGATGTAATTACTCTACAATATTTACGATATTATTAATTTGGTAAAACTATCGATAGAATATCACTCAATGTCCCACAAATCTATTGGATTAAATCAAGGAGTATCTTTAGGGTTCAGGCAAATAAATCTGAATCAAGATATTATTTGCTCACCGAACCCTAAAAATACAGAAGCTGCATGAGAAGGAAGTGGATCGCGATTGCACACGATCGCGATATAAGTTCATGGCGGGCGCCTTGACCTTATCGGGGACCAGAACAAATAATATTGCTTTACGAACGACCACAGTAAAAGAACATTCAGTAAACTTCGACTGACCAAATGGCTAGTGGTTAAATGACACTAGTCAACTGATATAATTTTTGAGCTGTCAAAACGCGGTTATCCTTTAGATTTTGTATGAAGACAAGATATGAAGTCACTTTTTCGCCGATACTAAATCGAATTTTACGATCATTTGAAAATGTATTGTTTATTGGGCAGAATGTTGTTGTTAATTAGAAAAGTAACTGTGTCTTGATATTATTCGATTATGGTGTCAACTATCTAATTATACACGACTTTAAATAAATAATAGATTTATTTTCTCTTTCCTTTCATATGCAATGCAAACATTCAACATAGAAGAGAAAATAGACACATTTTTGCCTATATAGAACACGGATCTGAAGTGAGCATACTGAAGTGATCTTCGTAGTGGAGAAACAGATGTTCTGTTGTTTTATATGAGATGCATTCAAACGATTTGCATAGATCAGTGATATTTGAATGGCTTTGATCATCAATGAAAATATTTTTTATTCGGCATTTTAAAATATTGATCCGTTTTCCGTGGCATTAAGAAATCACAATAGGTTGATACAAAATATAACACGATAAGTACGTGTGGAATACACGCAAAAGATACTACGATCGATACGATCACCGACATAAAAATATCAATGACTTCACTATAAATATTTAAAAATATCAGGTTCAGGTTGAACGCTTGTTAAAACAGGCGGACGTTTTAAAACATCGAAGAGTGCTTAATAAAAGAAACAAAATTTTCGATTCCAACCGAAAAATACTAACTTTAAAAACTACAAAAAACGTAAACGTCTTTAAAGACATCAATATTCGCATCCGTAGTCTAAAATAGCATGAACCTGGGTTATGGAGGGCGTTCCTCCCGCACCAAACATCGACCTCGGCAGTTGCTACCCACGGTGACCTGATTCCTGATACTCAGACCTGTGACGTATTTAGCACAGTTACTTTTATCACCGGTTACCGCGAGGTGCGCAGCGATCAAAATATCGCGTTGCTTGCGACACCCGACGCGCGGGAAATTTTGCAACGATGCAAAGGTGCGAATTAAAGGTAACCAGACTCAGCTGCTGATAAAAGATTGCTCTTAAAGGGCAGATTAATAGATTCTACTTACTTCTGTTATCTCAAAATTATGTATAGACGGCAAACATATTCAAATTTTGCGTCAAATCATCAGTGCCTGAGCAAAACGGGTTTTCGTGATGAACAAACCATCAGGGATTCGAACTTTCTTAATTCAAATAATAGATCTTGTTTGTTTTAAGTAAATCCGAAGTTAGAACAGGATTCATTGTTTTAATTATATTCCAACATAAGCTTAGTTATAAACGAGAAATAATTTGGATAACAGTTAACTTCGTAATAATGCGAACATTCGTCAAATATTTAACCACACAGCGTCTTCTGAAAGAAATATTTTAAATAAATAAAAGAAGAGAAACGAATAAACAAAATGAAATGTTAATAAATACATTACAGAGCTCATGTCTGCTGAATGGTTTGCGTAAGACGGCAAAATTGATATAAGGCGTCGAGACCCGAGACCGTATGACCTAATTCATCCCAGACAGTCTCCCCATGACAAACATCTTGATAACTATGTCGCCTCTTAATATTGAACTTGCCAGTCTTCTAGTAATTGTCTATTCTAAGAATTTCTACAAAATGTAATACATTAAATTAAATTCCGCAAATTCGATTCAGAATTTGCCATCAAAGAAAATATCTGATTCTGAGAATTTGGTTGAAAATTGCTATTCCCAAAGGTTATTAAGGATCTTTTCCAAGGAATACACAAACAGACCCAGGCTTGATAGTCTATTAGACTTTTTGAGATCAAAAGTTTTATTTTGGATTTTAATTTGACGCTTAAAAATCGCGAAATAACGTGACGTAGGTTCAATTTAGCCTATTCAAATAATTGCTTACTGAAATAAATTAAAATTGTTTGAAGTCAGTTTTAATTTAAGCTGACCTTTACAAAGTATGTAAGTCTGTGTTTAAAAAGTTATATCAAATGACAATATACCGAATTGATAAACAGTTATAACATAATTATTAAGGATTCAAACATGCAAAATCGTGAAGATGCCATCAGCAATTCGTCGTAAAAGTCACAGAGAACATAATAAATAAATACTAATAAAATAAAAAAGATTTTCTAAAAACCTCGTCGCCAATTAAATTCTAGAATGCTAATCGTTTTATCGGTATTTGGTAAGAATCGAGTTCTCGCTTAGGTCAATCAAGTTCATCCCGATAAATAATTAGTAGTAAATAGAATAATGATTAGTTCCAACTTCGGTTAATATTGATTTTGGTTTAGGATTTACATTTCGCAGAAAATCGTCTGCAATTTAAAGCAGTTGCAGTCGTGTCTCGATGGGATCGCGAATAATCGTGATTAAACATCGATGTGAATATCGATTACATGTACTTAATTAATTTATTGCGATTGGAAATGTGATCAGACAAACTACACAACGTAAATTTGTTTTGACTCGTTAGACTTCATCATTAATATCTTTAACTTGGTCTGGATGATTACTCCCATATAGCTTCGAATATCTACATAAAAATAAACATCTAAAAAATACCATAATAGACATCTATTAATAAGAACGACTTAAATGATGATTAAGGGTTCATTAGTGAGAAGCCATAAGTGCCATATTGCATGAGAACTTCACTAGAAAGCTTACACTCGGTCTTAATAATCATAATTAATGTTTGAAGGAGTCATAGACAAATTAGTTAATAGAAACCGTGTTGATTTCACTTACAAGTTCTCTGTAATATACAGGGTGGAAACGTTAAGTGATCTCACTCGATTATTTCTAAACTATACAAGATATCGAAAAACTGATTACTGATTCTGAAAGTGCTTCACAAGCTCTTTCAAATGGTACCAATAATAGGTTACAGAATAAACTGTATCTATCCGAAAATTCAATGTTTCCAGCTTCCATACATTTAGTAAAACCACATAATTTTAAAAACTATACAAGATATTAAAAAACTGGTTACTGATCCTGAAAGTGCTTCACGAGCTCTATCCAATGGTACCAATAATAGGTTACAAAATAAACTGGATCCATTCGGAAATTCAATGTTTCCAGCTTCCATACATTTAGTACAGCCACAGTCATGGCACTCATGTCTTGTTAATATTATAGCAAGTAAAGCCTGAAACCAATGTTTTCCAAGAATAATTTTAAATAGAGTTCATTTTAAGTGTTTATTATTTAATAAAAAAAATTAATACCTTCCATTATTGTTTGGCTGGCATACATTTAGTATGAAGGCTGAAAACATATAATTTTCGGATAGATCCAGTTAATTCTGTAACTTAATATTGGTACTGTTGGATAGAGCTTGTGAAGCACTTTCAGGATTAGTAGTAACCAGTTTTTCGATATCTTGTATAGTTTAGAAATAATCGAATGAGATCACTTATCGTGTCCACCCTGTATACGTCTAACGTAGGTCAAATTTTAAGTTCCTTGTCGTTTTCTGGAAAACTTACCTGTTTTTTTTTAATTTAAAACACGGGTCTTGCTTGTATCATTTAATTAGAGTGTTGAGAAGATATCGTCACTTAAAAATACACCTTATAGACCCACATTAGACGCTACTTTACGATAGAATAAACAAGATTTTTTCTTCAGACAAAGTACGACGTCTATCATGTTGATTTGTCTATGGCAAGGATTCTACACACGCACTCATTCCATGTGTCTGCTCAATATTAGATGAGCGGCTAATCACAATACATTATGTTTTATTTACAGCAAGTACATACTTCCTTGTTTGACCGCGATGTGGATACATGACACTTCATTAAAATAACTAACAATGTAGGTAATATTATCATTACTAATGTATACAAACGGGCATAGCTTTTGTCTGACTCTATAGCATTTTACTATAAATACTTTGATTTATGAGTAATCCGGTCAAACGTCTACTGTTGGAATAATGTCATTACAACAACATGGTGTTTTTAATCAACCAACCAGTGAACCTTATGCATTCTTGGAGAACAATGTTTTAGAGATAGATGCCCTTAATTTTACGAACCGTCCATACAATACCAACTTGACTACAGTCTGTATGTAGTCAAGATCTACAGCTAGCTCCCATCAAACCAGTTAGAAATTCCAGGCAACATGTTAAATACAATGTAGAAGAGTATACAAATTGCTTTTAAACGGTATAGAAATTAGAAGAAATTATTTACTACGCTGTAGATGCGGTAATGTTAATAGTCCCGATCATTCTTCAGTCGTTTTTCACTATTTTATAGCTGACTGCGTTCGTCTCTATATTTTTCTACACATGTGTCTGTCAGTCAACATAATAATATATTCATAACATTATTATCTCTTTTGGAATTCGAAGAAGCAACCACATTTGGTGGTTCGCCATGTAGCGGTCAAATCAAGTATACTATTCCAAACTCAAGAATTTGCTCGACCGTTTTGTGAAATAAGACACCACGAAGAAAGAAGTAATGGAGAAGGAAATAAAAAGGTTAATATACATATTCAAACACATAATTAAAAAATCATCGAACATCCCATAAACTATACATTGCTACCGGTCGAACTGTTAATAACGTGAAAATTTTAAGCAACACTTTCTCCAGCTGACCTGCGATATCTTTAAAACCGGTATCGTAAAGCTTTGTGGATTCCTGTTTGACTACTGAATAATATAACGGTATGCCAACTAACTTGAAGCCGAAGTTAACTCTTAATACTGAATACCCATGGCAATAGCAAGTTAAAATAGCATTAAATATAGTTTCATAAGCTGATATTTTTTGTCTGTCATTATTGTTTCACTATATGTTTTCCTACTCTTCCCACGGGTGTCGTAAGAGGCGACTTAGGGACTACACATCAAACAGAGAACGGGCAGCAGCGCTCTCTGACAAACATCAATATTTTAAACTGCGATCTCCAACCCGCCTGCCAAGCGTGGGGATTATGGCAAAACCCTCCACTATATTGGAGGAGGCTCATAGTCCAGTAGTGGACTGTAAAGGGCTGATGATGATGATATGTTTTCCAAATAAAAATTATGCTCTTGTTTTTACAAATATACGCCTGGTTTATAAGTGTTTATTTTTCTTTTGTTTTAGGAAACATTTTAAAGTGCTTACCTTTATGAACTTAGTTTTCTGCAGTGTCTTCTACTCTTTTTGCTTTTCTTCTAATAACCTTCATGTAGCTCTCAAGCGGAATATTTAAAGAACTCCAAAAGGAACTATGAATATTCATATTCATAAGAAACTAGCTGACCCGGCGAACTTTGTTCCGCCTTAATGGCAATAAATAAGCAGACTTTTTTTTTAAATTTCGAACGGGATAAATAGTATCCTATGTCCTTCTCCTGGCTCTAAACTACCTCCCTGACAATTTTCAGCTAAATCGGTTCAGCCGTTCTTTAGTTATAAGTGGAGTAACTAACACGACTTTCTTTTATATTGTATATAGATAATGCGCTTCGCAAAGAAACTTTTATCTAATATGTTCACCTGTGCAAGTTTTATTTACGACGAAACATCTTTCTTAAAGTACTGTATTATTTACCTTACATTAGAACTTAGATCTAAGGTATCTCTAAAAAGCGTTTGTTTTGACCACGTAACAAAAGAATAACATTTTTCATTATATTTTTAAAGTTCAGTAAATAAATTACAACATAATCATTTGTTATGAAAGTCCCAGGTTAATATTGTAGTCTGAACTTCTTTTGTTTTTAATAGGTTATTGTTAAATACAATATTACGAAAACTGAAGGGCGAATGCAATTGCTGCCACTTGTGGACTGACATTTACGATGTATGTGTCACCGTAATATTGTGAATTCCGTCAGATTATAATCTGACGTAGTTGGATTACAATCTAACCTAACCTAACCCACTGTTAGTTTACAATCTCACGCGTTATATTGTAAACTGACGGAGTTTACAATTTCGCGTTGACATATGCATTTTGCCGTCGATAACATCTGAGTTTACAATAAACTATTTGTTTAATAGCACAACAGTGAGGAACTTTAACATAGTATAATCAGTTGCAACATGTACCACATAGATGGCTTTAGAACTATGATATCATAAGTTACATGTAATCTAACTGTAAATCTCCATAAAAATATGCGAAAATTTTCATTACGGAAAGAAAAACTTTTTTTTTTTTTTAATGGCAACCAAACCTCTCTGGGAGGTTTATTTCTGCCAATGTCGAGTGAAAATTGACATAGTTAACAATAGAACGTAGGTGTTTCAGTTCTATTGATTTTTCATGGATTCCGTGGAGTTAAGTATGCCCGTAAGCAGGTTTCAAGACGCCACCGCACCGGGTCCAAAGCGGGTTGTTCATACGACAACCCACTCGACACTCGATGCGCGCTTAAATTCGAAGTATTTCAATGTTTTTTATAATTTATCACTTCACTGCACTTTAGAACACCAAATAACACCAAAGTACACTAAAGTCCATTAAATAATAAATTGAAACCATTAAAACAGATCGACCATGCTTCCCGTTCAACTACCCTCCACGGAATCCAAAGAAAAACTTAAGCGGGTGTTATAGGTGATTGAAATTAGTCATCTAACAGACAGAAACTAGAGTTAGGAAAATATTTTTATAAGGACCATGACTAACCGAAAATTTTTAAAATTGGCTAAGGGCGCCTTGATTTTTTATCACTAACTTTTTCACAACTAAACCATTGACTGCAAGAATGTCAAAGCGTTTTTCTGTCAGTAAAGTAGCCCTTCAATTAAGTGACTATACAACTGGGGCCAGTTGAACCATCGCAGATAATTGCCGTTTCACGTCAAAGCCTTGGCTTAAAAGAACATTGAGAGTGCTTGTGACAGGTTTTTCAACTTTAAACACCGGCCATCATAACCAAACTACAAGACAAAAGAGAAAAGTACAATTAAAATCGTTTTTATGTACAGTCAGTTTAAAGATCTCCTGTGTCAGCTTCTTTATTAAAATCTTAATACATCATGTTTTGTTTATGGTCGACTTTTTATTATCATTCGTATAAGAAGGAACGTAAATATTCGTACACACGCAACTAATAGTAGTATGCAGATGACTTACTATCTTACTTTTACTATGTGCATACTGGACAATGTCCTTTTAGAAACGTTCTCTCTGTAATTAATTTTCTAGTTAGGAACACGTCTCGCAAATTGCCGGGGACATCGTACGGGAGCCGGGAATGAAGAACAATTAGACAGGCCACATTCGAACAGTTCCATTTGCAGTAATTATACCAGGAATGCAGAGTCGGTTACGTTTAAATGTAAAATGAAGACCTATTTCACTTGAAGAGATGATTTTTATTCAAACTTTTTTAGTGACAAACGGTAATTTAATTTATTGAAATGAAACATTGAAAATAGTTGAACGGGCTCTTTGGTTTACAAATCCCTATCTCATCAATATTTAAAACTTTAAACGCAAGTTCAGAGTGACCGTTCACAAAATAACACCCACACTTCATCCGAAGGACGGCAGCCGGTTAAAAATGGAAAAACTGTCTGCTACAAGAAATAAAACCTTAAAAGGCGTGTAGCCTTTCTACAGGCCCAGTGGGGAATATCCCAAGGTTCGTGCGACCTGCTTCGGTTTATTTATAAGCTACCTGGAGCAGGTGGGTTAGTCCCGGCTATTCGCAGGTTGGGAACACGTGTTATTGCCGCAGCTCTGGAGCAAAACATTTCGTTCTCTTGTTGGAGTTTTTTTATTCAGGTTAAGTTCGGATGCAGGTTACTGTTTGTTAGAATGACAGATGACGGTCGGATATGATGGAAATGTGCGTTTTGTCAGAAGTACATAATAATATTTGTGACTACATGCACTGCGAGTGAATTTACATTGAGTAGTCTCTATCAGATTTAATTATTTGTAGGCACTTAAAAGTAATCAATGAAATACGCCCGAAGCAATAAAATCTTTATCACGAAACTCGTACCATCTACTCCATCTGTATGTAGTAGGTGTGTGATTCGCATACATATTATACAAATTAACAGTGTCTGCATGAAACGTACATAAGAAATCTTAAATGTTCGCAATAAGACACGTCACCTTACGCCAGCGAAACTACTAAGAGTTTCTAACGAAACATTAGCAAGGATCTTGTGCGGTTGCGTGACACTAACCGCACGATTGCGGCGAAATGGCATAGCATCAGAAATAGCTGGCTGGGATTGGCGGATTCGCTCACCGCTGGCATAACACAACAATCAGTTTACCGAGGTCTATTCTATAAAATTCTGAGATAAATCCATTGGTTTACCAAGCTGGAACAATACAGGAGAAAATTTTCATTTCTAACAGACTAGAAATGAGACACCAAATATTTCACTACTTCAGCGGTTATGATTATGCCCTTCACTGATTGGGTTTCATTGGAAGTCAATCTGTAGATTCTGGCTACACATGAGTTGCAGTGGTGGAAAAAAGTTGGGATTAGTCACCGGTTACGAGTGTTAACGATTTTGATATCGGATATATCATTCTCGCTAATCAGACTGATAATGCACTAGCCGAAAATACTCGTAATAATCAGTTCGCTTTATAGGTCCAATAGTGCCCCAATCATCAATTAGGTACCTACTAAGTAAAAAACCTTTTTTGAGATCTCACAGTTGATAAGGCTACATTTCCTGGCAAAATCGACCCTATTATTACTACTAAATAAGGCGCTGTAATATTACCTTGATAAGCCGTCGTCCGTGCAACATGACATAGTAATGAATTAAGAATATAAAAACAAATAGAACGTGTATTTTCTCCGCCGGTGTCCGAAGCAGATCGTGTAACGTTTTGTGATTAATTAGTCAATATTTCATACTAGCTTATCGATCACACTTTCTGATCTCTAATGCTTAATTTAGCACTTCCCACAGTGTTTTGTTTAATTCACAAGAATAATTGGACAGGCTTCACTTGGTAATCGGCTGGTGGAAAATTTGCGTTCACATGCATACTATCAAGTTCGGTTTAAAAACGTTTCTTATTGTTATCATTTGGGTTTTTGGGTTATGAGAACTAGTGGCCGTGTCGATGTTAAGCCTTATTAGTCTCCTTTTGTTTGTAATTCGCCTCTCTTCGGTGACTCACTTACGGAGTCAATTTGAATTCGACGCCCGTAATACACGTTTCTTATCCAAACATTAGTTGTCATTACGTTTCCTTGTTTAATGTACGATTGCATTACCATTCAGTCAATGATCTTTTTTTTGTGTTTAAAACGTTTCTTTGACTCGGTTTCTTTACATAATTTATTTACGATAAAAACATCTAATGGTCGTGTATTTCTATGAAATAATTGAATATGAATTTCATTAATAAAACTAAAATGCAAGGTACGGATTGAAATACGTTTCACGCGTAAAATTAATAGAATCATCTACTGTACTAGTTATTATTTATAATAATAATATTGTATAGAAAAAGACAGTTAATAAAAATACACTCCGCAGGGCACTGGTTTCACCCACACTGCTGGTCTTTCAGCCCCGATTGAACAACGTCAGTTTTTGTTTTGATGAATTGATGAGTTAACCGCAATAGGCATTTGATTTTCACCAAAGCTATGTTTTTCCTGCCTGTTAGTGTAATACCACAGAATACATAATAGTACGACCAATGTGCCTACTTCTACTGGTGACTGCGATTACGTTTTTAGGTATTGTTTTGAAACAATGATAGAAAATATCTTCGGCAAACGGCATCATGTCCCGTTAGCGCATGCGCACCCGTCTCTGGTGAAGCGTAGCTTATCTGTGGGCATCTCGCATGATCTGGGGCTCAGCTGTATAAATACGGCTCAACACGAACGTGGCACATATGGTTAGCACGCAAGCACCTGGTTACATTGTCAGGCTTTTATTATATTTATATACTTATGTTTTAAAATTAAATAAGTCCTTCCTTGTTTTGTGAAAGAAGCCGCAAAACTTTGGTGTCAGACTTCGTGAGCCGATATTAGGCATGTATGACAACGGCTCAATCATATTTACTTTCTTCGGACAAGTTAAGCCTACATAAATATCAAGATATAAATAAATATTGTGCATATTCAAGTTAATTAACTGTTTGTGTCTCATCTGGCAATGAATTTGTCATTCGAATCTAGAGAGTCCACTGGTGAAAAAAACAAACAACGTTTTTGTCTTCAATCAATCCATTTAATGTCTCTTTGAATCACAGTAGGTATGTACCACAGTGGAACACGATATCATGGAAAAAAGTAGCAAAATATTTTGACGTACATTTCAAAACTACGTCAACAGCGATATATCGAACATGTAGTTTGACACGCTCGACGTAGACCTGACGCATTCGAATATTTATTTAGGTGTCAACCTGAAATTGGTTAACCACGAAATATGTATTACACTGTTGAAATTGATTACAGTGAGTTGAACGCCCGCTGTTCTAGGTAACAATGGTTGTCGAAGAAAACACAAACGCCATAGGTTATGTGTGATTACCAATTTTATAAATAGCCTCCACAAAGGAGTTATACATTCAGTCAATGTCCGACACGTACATTATACGACCTATTGTCCTTCCTGTGTTCAGAAATTATCACTTTGAATTTTTGATGAAACTAGTGGATAACTCGTCTTCATTTCTAAATGGTTTTGGGATCATTAGATGTGCGTGAATCAACACATATTTGAATTAATTTGATGCTTTAATTTGCGATAGTTTTATTATGATAGAAAGCGGAATAACAACTTTAGGATAAATTAGAATGGGTGATATGGCAAAAAAGATTTTTCGCTACAAAGTGGTCAATTTCACGGAATTATCTTATCAACTTTTCCTGTCCGAAAGGATTCGGTATTCGTTCACCACAACAAAGTTGCTGTAATTATTAATTGCGATTGCAGCCAATTAATTGAAGGATGTGGGCAATTTGAACCGTGGAAATTGCTACTTCGCCTCGGTGATTGAAGCCCTCGGTAAAATGACGATATTAATAGCCGTTGATTAATGACGGATTTTATCTTTCTGCTGTCGGTTGTTTTATTAGGCTTTTGCTCTTAATCAGCCCCTGTTATGACGCTACACTTATTCTGTAGTCAATTTTTGACTTTATAACATGATTCTGAGCTTCCAGTTTACAGGATAACACTGTTTACACTAACACCATTGAGAGTAAGAAATAGAAACGTCAAACGTTAAAATTTATATTAACTTATTTCTGACAGACAACGTTACTAGGAATGTGTGTAATGTGAAACCTTGAGTAGATAATTCGATGATAGTCACGATATCAAATGCACACATGCATCGCAGTTACACAGTAACTAATGACACGTTCGGAATCATATTTCGCCTGCATTAAACATGTTTGTTACGCAAATAAGAGATATACAGTAATGACGCGCCGTTACGTACTCTGTCGATGGATGTTATCTCCAAACCCGAGTCGCTCACCCGAAACTGTCTATTTTAAAACTCCCACATTGTGGCTGGCCATGTGATGCGCGTTATTTACGTCACGACATGCCGTATTCCCCAAAACACAGCCAATGTCATTGAAAACTCACAAACAGAGATTTGAGGTTACAAAAACGGGCCTTCGCCGGTGAGCGGATCAGTCTTGACCCACAAGTCTCCAACAATGAGCGGTGCAAAATTAATTCGCTGTAAAACGGTAATTTGCCCGAATTCTTCGCCAAAGCTTCAATGCCAGTTTTCAAGATTCGATATGTTTGCACTGCGATAACTGCCAGCCCGATCGATTTCTTATCTCGCCTGTTGGTCAAGGATTGGTTAAGGGCAGCAAAAATATACACATTTAGGTAAATATTAGTGCTGGCAATCTCGACAAATTAATTATACATAACCTTCAACTTCACTGAAGGATTTCGAAACAAAATGCCTGAATTGAAATCGTATAATATTATTTGGATACAATTCAATTAGGTAGGTAGGTACTTACTCTACTATTTCTGTAATACAAGTTTATTTGATCCAACATCGTCTGGAGAGCAGCTCGATGAAATGTTAGTTTTGAATGGAAATAAAAATTCTATCGATCGTCATCTTCGGTCGCTTCAAGTTCTTTCTAATCTAGCGGGAAAAAGATTAAAAATAAATGATCAATTAAAAAACAAAAATTTTCGACCATAGTTTTAATGTTGAAAAATAAAAGGAGTATTTTATGCCAGATACAATTTCAAATTTGGAATGTCTATTCGGGCGTAAACGAGTCGAGGGGATTTCGGTTAGGGTGGCCGGGACAGGTAAGGCGCAGGGCGGGTGTGGCCAGCTGATCGGGGTTCGGGACCACGCACACAGCTGTGCCTGTTTACGAAAAATTACACCGCTATTGATTTTTATCCGGACAGAGCGAACTATCTAAACAGGTGTCAACTGTCAGTTATTCTGATTGTTTTCTAATTGAAGATCACTCACCAAAACATGCAAAGGGATCAAGTTCAAACAGCCTAGTTTGACATAGATAAAGTATGCGGGAGGAATGTGCATAACACGTTCAGAAATGCGATAATACTGACCTTGATTCCGGAGCGTCCCTGTTGCTTCAGCAACACGTTCTCCGGCTTCATATCGCAGTGGATGATCCGGTTCTTGTTCAGCGCGTGCAGGCACTGCAGCAAGCTGTGCGAGAACTTGCGCACAAGCTGCAACGAGAACCCTTGGAACTTGTTCTTCTTTATCAACTCGTACAAGTTTATAGAGAGCAACTCGAACGTGATGCAAGTGTGGTTCCTGAACGTGAACGAGTCGAACATGTGGATGACGTTCATCGTGTTGTCCTTGTCTTGCTCGCGGAGGTGCTCCAGGATGCGGATCTCCTCCTGCGCCTGGCGGTGGAACCGCTTCTCGTTCCGCACCATCTTCAGCGCGACGTTCTCTCTCTTCTTGTGGTCGTACGCCTTGACGACCTGCCCGAAGCTACCTTTGCCGATAACTTTGAGCACCTCGTATCTGTACGCTATGTGGTCGTGCGGTATGTGTATGTAGGAGCCCTGCTCGTTGTCGTACTCGCAATTGTTCGGGAACCCGACGAGCCCGGGCCGTTTCTTGGCGTTCGCGCCTATGAAGTACACTTGGGGGTAGTCGAAGATCTCGCGGTGTTCGTAAGGGGTGAGTTTGTTCATGTAGAGCTTCATGACCTGTTCGGGGCTGGCGGCCGCGGCCGGGGGGCGCTTGTCCGGGGGCTGCGCCGCGGCCGGCGGGGGCGCGGGCGGGCCGGGCTCCAGCGGCGGCAGCGCCCCGTCTCTGAGCAACGCGCGCCCGAACGCGTGCGCGCTCCCCAAAGGCATGTCGCCAGTCATGGCCGAACGGCCGCCGCCAGCTCCGCGCACTTCGCTCGCCGTGGCCGAACCGACACAAGCTCCTTCGCACACACCACTGCACCTCACTGCACTTGCACTCGATGAAGGCGCCACCCTGGCACACTACACATTTCACATCGACCGGGAGGAGCGAGACCCACGCTTCCACTTATGCGGGCACATTCCGTCTCGGAGATACGATGGAGCGCGACCGCGATGATACCGTGCGACGCGAACGTGAAACGCAAACAAAGACCCCCTTCTTTGCTGGCCGACCGGACGACAGAACCAGAGAGAAAATAGAAACGGTCGACAAAGTCATTGAACCGTTCATCCGCGCGGAGCGCACGAGTGCGAGTGAGAAAGAACTACTTTTTGTAGTAGGGCGGGGCTGTACTAGATGGCGTTAGCGAACAGTTGATAGGAGTTCATTATTAGAGACCCAAACGTTCTGAAATTGTTAACCCAAACAATTTAAATCTGAAAAAATTTTGTTTTACATGAGATGAGAAAGATGATTCAATATTTATGAATGAAACTTTTTTAAATATGCATTTGAACTGTACCTGTACCAAGCAATAGCTTTAATTATATTTTAATCACTAACTCAATGATTATTTTATAAATGGATACAAACAAAACTACAAGTTTTTACTAAAAAACCACTTTAATAAGTTAACTGTAACTTATCAAAACTTGTTATAAATATTTTTATTTGTAAAAAGGAAAAATAAATAGCTTACCTGACTTATTTCTTATTCCTTTTAATGTTATTTTATGTACTTATTTCAGACAGAATATTATTAAAGTATCAAAGAGCCTTCGCAGCTTCCATTGCTGATTAGAAGTATGTAATATTAAATTAAACAATGAACTTCAAAATTATTTTTTATGTAAAAGTATAATTTTGGGTCCGATTAAAATAATTTTTTTCATCTATTTCGTTTGTTTTGATTAGAAGTATGTAATATTAAATTAAACAATGAACTTCAAAATTATTTTTATGTAAAAGTATAATTTTGGGTCCGATTAAAATAATTTTTTTCATATATTTCGTTTGTTTTCGACACGCACTTGACTGGTTCCCAAAACCAATTTTAGTTTGGGTCTCACAAAATACTTCTGTTGTCTATGGCTACAGATTTGCAGACAGTCGCGCCATCTGTCGAAAAACTTTACAAGTTTTGCGTTCATCGTCCATCCCACACGTCTTTTTCTATTCCGTTGTTTTCTGTCATTTTATTACATTCGTAATCTTGGGATTAAATAATTCTGTGGTGTAAAAGTTTCGTAAAACATGCATGAAAAGACTGTTGTGTAATAAATAAACGTCCTTACTAAACTAAGAATACCGTGCTGATAAGTGAATGTAAGTAAGTTCTTTTTTTATTTCGTTTGTTGCGATTTCTTTTTTTCCATCAATTTATTTTTAAATGTGCATTTAATTTTAGTGTTACTGTGGTGTAAGTGGCCAGTATCTTGGCGTAAATATAGCTTCACATTGATTCCATTCCTCGAGTGCGGCCTGTCAATTGAAGAGTTCGAGATTGGAATCGGAATGAATATTCAGTCGCGAAGTACATTCTATTGTTTCTGTTTAAATGTACGTTGTTATTAATTTCATTATCATGAATACGTGATTATATGTAGTACAATGGCATGTACGTCACGATGTAGCAATACATGAGCCGCCAAGGCGGTGTTGAGGGCACTTATGGACTGGTTATTGTAATGTTTGAACACCTACTTCCTTGTTCATTGGCTTACCAAGGCCTGCTTGTGTGAGATTTGCGTGATCTTGGCGGTTTGCCAGTGCAATTGCACTTCGACTGGCAAAGGGAATAAGTGACTTTTCATCCTTTGTTTATTTTTTTCTTGTGTGAGTCACCGGGGTATCAAACACTGGAGCTTTAACACTGCTCTGAGACACCTCTTAAGGATAATCTTTAACCTTTGTGTAGTAAATAATAGTAAATACACATCTGTATTTATTTTGAAAATGAACTTTTTATTTATTTACCAATGCCTATGAATTCGCTTAGCAGACCAAAGTTTTACTAAATAATCCTGTTGACACTTTCATATACTTAGTACCTGGTTCCACTGTAAAAACAGAGGTGAAATTCTTTTTATCTTATTATAAATCTAAACTGTTATCAATCCAAATTGGCTTAGATTTAAAACTGTCTCTTTATACACAACACAAACTTAAAAATTTTAGATTATTGTTATCTACTATATTTAAAAAAAACTTGTGTTGGATTTAAATGGGCATGGTTTTGTCATTATTTATTTTCCTTAAATTACTAATAATTATTATTGTTCCAAATTTAAATAATACGACAAACAAAATAATCAGCTGAGTCAATGCTATTTATTTTGTTATTGGTATATTAATTGTAATGTTCCTATTAAATAATAATATGTTTATTCTAAAGCTTCTAACAACTTGTGGTTTTTGCGATTAGTTTGACTAATAATAAAATTAGAATTTTTCAAAAGGAAATTTTAGTATTGTCATCCATAATCCTAAGCATATAAATCTCATTACCATATGATACTTTGAACCTTGAATAGTTATTAGTTACTTTAATATTATTGCCTGTCATAGAAGTCCGTCTGTGTGGATATTTGCATCATTAAATTTAAAGCAATTTTTCAATTTATAGAGAAAACAAAATTAAATGTTCACTTTTGATAATTAGTATTAACGAACAAGAAGCATAAAGATATTATTTTTATTAGTAAACAGGTGATATAATAATTTATTATATTAATCTCTTGTTATTATTATAGTTTAGCTCCTGATTTTCATATTTTATCATTGCAAAGCAAATATATTCCATATTTTTGTACAATTTCACATTGCCTTTAATAATGGCATCACAGATTAAATAATTCAGAAGGTAGGTACAATGTAATCCATTCCTATACAGGACAATAACATATTCTACCTAAATTCCTTTTTATAGCAGGCCAATGAACAACCTTTTTATATCATCATAATATTAAATCTATGCTGTCTATTTCAAATAGTCATTATATTTCAAAGCATAAGCTGTTATTTTTACAAATAGTTATAATAATTATCTTTCAAAGAAAATAGTTTAGAATAGAAACTACCTGGATCATGCACACATAAAAAAAAAACATAATATTTATCATCATTATCTTTGATATCTGGTGCCTTTCACGGAATCGCCGATACGGTCAGTTGGTTAAATATCATTGGAAACACTCGATTAGATAATTTTACACTGGTGTCATTACATTTTTCTTGTAACTTAACTTAATGGTGTCAGTTGTCGTTTCCCAATATTTTATTTATTTTTTAATGCATATAAGGGTACTTAATTACGTAATTAATACATAAGGCGAACTTAATGCTATTGGGCATTCTCTGCCAGATAACCTTTGGGCTAAACGGAAAAAATCTTTTAGCAGTTGGCATTTTAGTGTTTCTAACTGACATTTAAATCTAATTTGCACTAAAATAAGTCTTTAGTTTTATAACTATCAAGTTCAAATTGCTCATCTAAAGTGCGTTTCTAAATTCCGCCTGCAAGTGACAAAGCTACGTTTCTCTCCCTTCGAATGCATCATACCCACGGCCACATACCTACATTATTTCTTAGTCATAACGTGTGTTGCGTTCAATTTAGCATTTTGATAATATTATCACGTACAATTGCTTAAACATACTTAGCGTTGTTTTATATAGCCGTCGACACGATTATTTCAACAAAACTGTGACGTAGATAATGCTAATCAATGGCCAGACGGGCTCATTTAGGTCAATGGGGCAGGCTACTAAGTTATGGGACCTATTACTCCTATTCCCACCTGATAGGCGTCTAGAAACTTCGTTAAAGCTAGAAAATGGCCAATATCGACGATACCTCATGGATTTCGATGTTAGGTGTACAAAAACACCCGTATTCACAAAACAAACGATCCTTGCTTAAGTGAACGGGAAATCGAACGCACAGCGTTGAACAGAGCTCTGTGATTGGTTCGTGTGTCATTCTGTGCGTCGACCGACGCGCACTGTGAGACCTCTTAGTAATGTTTGTCAATACGGGCGTAAGAATCTTCTTATGGTTGAAGAACCATAGTAAGTTATTTGACTCATAGAATCGCTTTGTAGAAGGAAGTTAGCTTAAATTATATCGTGCGTACGATAATTAGGTATAATAATAAGTATTATAATAATAATTTGTTATAACTTCTGTATTGTATATCCTCCTATGGATATATCGTCCAGTCATCATTATGGTTAGACGTTCTCTTGTGTACTTAATTTGTCTTAATATTTGGTGTTGTACACTGTTGCTATGCTCACCGTGACTAACTACAGCGTTTGATAGAGATCTTAAATGAATGAGATTTTTTTCGTTGCATTTTACATTTACATTTTCCTGTTAAGTTTTTATGTTAGGTTCAAAAGTCAGATAATATTTACATACCTACTACTGAGACTGCTGTACTGCAGTTTGTTTAATCTATGTAGTTTTTAAAAGTGTCAACTGTGGTTGTGGTTTATTTACTGCCATAAAATCTGCACTATAAATGTGATTCCGTCTCCCACGACGCGCGTCCTCCTTACTACATTGTTACCATAAATAGATAGCTATCATTCAATATTCATTGAAGTATCAGCGGCAGAATCAGAAAACGCCCACGGTCTTACAAAAGTGAAAGTCGGAGTCAAAAGGGCGGGCAAACGACTAGTCTGGCTTAGTTTTGTGTCCTACATTCAGGATTTCTTATACCTAATCATAGACAATACATTTAAGATGAGAACTTTGGCGGGCTGACTCAACTATAGATCACGATCGTTCGAAGTTCAAACGCGTGTCATCAACATTATTTTAATATTTTACTCTGTGGGCCGTAATATCAGACCCTGGCCAGAAACAAAATAAAAAAAAGTATTATTAGATGCTTGCAAGTAACTTACCTTTAAATTACCGATAAGTTAAAACTCGACTGCTATTTGACGGATAATTCTTTTTATTAACCTTCCTGTGTCCTGTTTATCTAACCAATTTAATACGAGTACTTTGAAATCAATCCGCATCATATCGTTTTTAACGTAAATATTGTCAAACTCTAAACAACTAATTTTAGGTGTGACGACAGAAATTAAATTAATTTAGAGGGTGACCTGGTGATTAACATTCTGAATTTCTGAATTAGAGAAATCATCCTAAATTATTCCGTACCTAACTTACACCTACGTAAAATGATTTATGGACTTTTAGACTTTGATCCAAACGTTTTTGTGGTTTAATGAAATATTTTATTTGAGTATGTTGAATATTAAAGCGAGGTATAGAAAGGTATAGGATAGGATAGGTAGCGTAAAGTACCTGAACGTGGGACTGGTCGTTGAGAAAATTCGTGGGTGGTTTTTGTCCAGCAGATTTCGGCATCTGAAACGAACAAATCTTTATTAAGCAATATGGAAATCGGATGTATCGCGCAAAACGCTTCCAGCTGGATTTCCTGCACTAAAATGTTGTTAAATGAACTCAACGCGTAAACAGATTTATTTATGTTTTGCAGATTAGTCTGGCTAAAAGAGTTAGCCAGCAAATCCGTTAACGCAATTGTGCTGCGACACAATTAATCGTATCAGAGGATTGCTCAAGCGAACACCTGGGGTTTCACGTGCTAGATAACCGCTGTGGCAGCCATTTGTAGGCTCACGATCCGTCTGGATTTGTATTTTGTACGGACTTTTCCTATTGACTTTGTACGGCTTTTTAACTTTCCCAGACGGTGAAAAAACTTGCATAAGCAATCAAGTAGGTAAAACTTGAATGCTGTTTTTCGACTTGTAATAATAGAAGGTAAAATTTTCCGGCAAGGCTTCAGATTCCTATAATAAGATAACCTTAATTATGTTCCTTGCTATTATTAGTACGATTTATTTTGTCTAGGATGAGACACAGGATTAAGAGACTTTATGAGACATCAAACGGCAACCGTAACAGTAGATATTGTAAATGTCTGTAACAAAAGATTAACCAATTAATTAAATACAAGATCACTACTGCTAACTGTAGTATTTACGACTACTCGAGTATTTACGACTGGTTTGTGAAAGGCTTAACTAACACCAGGATTTAGTCCCTTGCAATACTAATAATAATGTAGCCATACATCTAGAACTTGGGTATTTATTTATTAAAACGTAAAGCACACAGCAGCAACGCTTGAATAAGGGGCATCGCATAAATTCTTTACCTTATTCAGACAACCACCTATTTAATAATATCTTTTTTGCCTTTTATAAACATAAATCCTACTGTAGTGTATAAAAGCATTATAAAATACTAGCTAAATACTACTAAATGCTGACTTAACACCTTATGTACACATGTTTGAACAAATAAATGTATCTTTATCTTTAGCTTTCCGCCCGCGGCTCGCCCGCGTGTAATTTTATTTGTCACAGAAAAACTTTCTCGCGCGCGTCCCTGTTTCAAAAACCGGGATAAAAACTATCCTGTCCTTTCCCGGGACTCAAACTATCTCTATGCCAAATTTCATCAAAATCGGTTCAGTGGTTTAGGCGTGAAAGCGAGACAGACAGAGTTACTTTCGCATTTATAATATTAGTATAGATTGCCACAACAATCTAGATAACCATAGCATAGTTAGTGCTTACGTCCGCCATAGTCTGACACTAATTATACTTTTCCTGCGCATCTGGTTCCGGGATCACGATCATTGTTGCGCGCGCGCAGAATGACACTCATTTTGGACTTTCATTTTGGTTTTAGGTCACTGAATCAAGCTAATTGTGCGCCCAATTAATAGTTTTTCTAGTCTAGTAAATTGGTCAAATTGTTTTGTATCTAGATTAGAGAGGTTTACTAGGTGCTTTTTAGTTAACATTTCAAGCAATTCGATGATTTTTTTTTATTAATAACTGGGAAGCTTTTGATACAAAGTAGTAATCAGGCTGAAGGAGGAAGCGAACTTCACCCGGAATTCTCAACTATAGAGGAACTCGCTATCTTACCTCCCTTTCTGTAACTGCCGTAATGTATATCAAATGCGAAACGTATTTAAATAGATATTGATTGCTGGTGTAAAGCATCAATTAAAACCAGATAAAAGTAGATCCTTTCGTCCCAAAAAAGCACCAGTCAAATAACTCCAGTCACCCTTAAAGTCGACTTACAAAATAAACCCTTTTTCTAGACTTTATCAAATGATACGCAAAACTTTCTAGGTAAACTCTAACACAATTCCCTACAATAAAAGGCGAGGTATTCAGACCAAGTAATACGCTTTAGGGAGGGCCGCCTCAAAGGGCTAAACAGATTGTTGTGCCTAACAAGCCGTGAATATTTGATCTGCGGGTAGGCTAGGGCTGACAAAAATAGGATTTAGCTTGGTAGATAATTGGCGACGAAAATAAAAAAAAAACTTTAAAAAAGAATATACCGTTAATATGATATACAGTCGTGGTCAACTAATTAGGGACGTTATATGACTAAAACACAAGACCGTCTCTCCAGTCCGAAAAAAAAATCTTCACGAGGCTTTGTAGCTTGTGCCTATTAATAACAAGTAATTTGGCTAGTATTCTAAATATTTAAAGGCCAGAAAAGAAACTAGCTAGTTGCGATCAATATTTTTAAAATAAATAAATCATTGCCACCTACACATTTATTGACCTAGGGATGGACAACTAATTAGGGACACGTAACACTTTCACTGTAAATGTAAATAAATTGGAAATTATTTAAGTGTTTATTACATAAAAAGTTTTCATTAATAAATATAGAATACAAAACAAAATCATCAAACGTATTTCTATAACCAATATGGTTGGTTTTGTTGGTTATAACCATTTGACATCGGCGCGGCATGGATGCAATCAAATCATTACAGGTTTTTAGAGAAATATTATTCCAAACACCATTAAATGCCACGAAATGCTGATTTTTAGTGCCAGTACGTTGAGCTGCAACTTTTTCCTTCGTTTCATACCATAAGCTCTATAGTGCTTAAGTCTGAGTTGTTTTCGGGCCAATCTAGTACCGTCACTGACTGTCGCGCTAGAAACGATTAAACAGAGTACGCGGTATGTTTTGGGTCGTTATCGTGTTGAAATGTTCATGAGACTGGTAACACTTCTTCAGCATACGATAGCATCGTTTTCTCCAATATTTATTTGTATTGGAATTGCTCAAGTTTAACTTCAGTTCTTTTTATAGGTTACACACTCTATGTCCAGAAAAACAGCCCCAGATTTTTATATTGCCGCCTGTATGTTTCACCTGCTTCTGGTATCATTTCGGACTTTACAGGTCGTCGCACGTATTGTCTGTCATCGGATGAAATAAGATTTATCTTGATCTCATCAGAAAACAGCACATTTATCCATTGAGCAAAAGCCTAATGTCCATACTTTCTTGCAAACGCCAATCTTGCTTCTTTGTGTTCCATCTTCAGTAGTGGAACTTTTCGAGGAACTCTTCCTACAAGCTTTGCCTCCACCAGTCGCCTTCTGACGGTCCTCGCAAATACTCCAGCAGTCGGTTCTGGTCCAAAAATCTCGCTCTTGATCAGAACGGAACCCTTAAAGGGGTCTCTCTTTGCGAGAGTGACCATTCTGCGATCATCTTGTGGGGTTGTTTTTATTGGCCTCTTCCTTCTAGGCATACTTTCTGTGGTTTCATGATTTTGAAATAAGCCACTGCATCGTAGATTCATGTTTTTGGAACATTTCAGATGATCTGCAATTTACCGGTATGGCCATCCACACTGATAAAGATTAATTATAACTTAGCGCATTGTTGCTTTTCTTTCAGCCCATTACCTTTAATAATTTGATGAGTTTTTAACTCGCAAGATAAGAATATCGCTTTTCAAATTGACGCCGAAATTACAAATGAACAGAATAAAAGTTATTACTTTTTATTTTTTTTAATTTAGAAGGAAAAACTTGAGCGTCCCTAATTAGATGGCCAGACCGTCCGTACCATAATTACCGATTCATGTGATTTGATTAAGATTTTTTATTAAGTTAGTAAGTTTTTTTGTTGTTATTGTATTCTGTTAAATAGAGTACTTGATAGTCAATATGTTTACAAAGTAACAGCCAGTAATATTTAATGAAGCTTACAATAATAGGATAATGAACACTTAGTATTGCTTAGTATTCTATCTGTCCCTAATTAGTTGACCACGACTGTATACCTTTGCCTACCTAGCTCATGTTCATCATTTTAGCCACAGGACGTCCACTGCTGAACATAGGCCTCTCCCAATGATTTCCACAACGCCCGCTGGGTAGCGGGCAGCGGCCTATCTATTTATTATTTAATTACTGTACTTGTTCTCTTTTAAAGTACGTTTCAGCAGTTTTGTACGTTTGGCAGCCCTAAAAGTTGACTGGCCAACCTCATTACGTTTTCAGACTGTTCTGACCTCTACGCCCTTGGTAATAAGCACCCTTAGTGTCTCTGAGGGAGCGTGTGACTGCTCTAGTTGGACAACACAGGCTATTTATACGAGTTAGTTCATATATTATCGATTTTGTTTTGAAGGATACTTTCCATGGTAGATAATAAGGAATATTATATTTTATTGTGACTATATTTACCTAGAATACTTAATGAAAAGATATATTATGTATTAACTTAAACACCTCTATCTATTCAATTTATCCATATCCAGAAGGTTATTGTAACAGCCATTTGTTTATCAGTTCATTAAAACTATAATAATTTATTAAAAAGCGATAAGCAAACTAAAAACTTGTTACTACGTTAATGCAGATATAAATATTGCTATTTATGTAACAGAATGACTAATGAGCATGCAGTATAGTTACGAATGATATTATTTTTGAATGTTTTAAGGATAACCCAGTCAGGGAAAATCCTTAAACATTGTTTGTTCACCGTTTAATCCTTTGTGATGAAGATAAAATGTAAGGAACCGCCATACCACCACGGTGCCAGCCAATAATTTAGCCAATCACAAGCTAATGCTTGAGTTTAAAATTTAAATCAAGTTTTGAGCTTCGTGTCTTAATACAAGCCTTAGTTATTGACTGAATTCGTGTTTTTTAGACCTGGTTTCCACTAAAACGGAGAGGAGATGTGTTGAAATAACAGTGGAGGCCCTCCACTAAGGTTTAATGGTCTATTTACTTTGATCACCCAGGTGATCAAAGTGGACTTCTTATCCATGGACACCAAATTGTCGCTTGGAGTCCACTTTGGGTGATCAAATTCCAGGTGATCAAAGTGGATAGACCTATTCTCAAACACCATCTTCTCTGGAGGGAGTGGTAGTATGGAAATAACGAACTCTGATTGGTTATTTAAAGACATATCCTCTCCTCTCCGTGTCTCCGCTTTGGTCAATACCGGGCCTTAGAGCACAGTGACACCACTGCTTTGATAAAACTATAGTTTTTCTATTTACAGCTTTATGACCGTCATATTCGGCGGAGTGTGCATTAGCGAACGTGACGCGAGCGTACACTGTGTAGACAAGCCATTCGGGCCCACTTTACGGCCTTGTTGCAATGTTCGGCACGTGGCTAACGAAAGTTACCTATAGTTCGGCACGTCCAAGCTGAACACAGTGGCCTTGCGCGCTTTGTAATAGAGGCGATTTTGCGAAAAACATGTATAGGCTGATGTGCTGTTGACTACATTTGGTGGGTTTCCTTCCATTAAATTCGTTGAAATAACTAACGAGTTCCGGAGGTAGTTAGGTGTGTTTTTGAACTGGGAATGCAGAAAAGTTGTAAGACTGTTTTGTTGCACGTTTTGTTGAATTGTTATGTACCTACTGTTGTACAACAGAAATGGTTTGCATTTTTAACAAAACTGTTAATATCTCTCCACTCTCTGTGACTCACTCTTAAGAGTGAGTGAGAGTGACATTAATGTCACGTCGAACTTTTTTCAGTCAGTTATCCCTTCTTTATTTATAGTAAAAATTTCCGTGTTCAGCTTTTGTCGTTTCCTTCCAAACTATAATAACGTAGTACCTACCTACCAAAGTGATTGACTTAAACCTTGAATACGACAGTCTACAAATCGATCCCACCCCTCTTTTATTCCAAGAATCAAGTATTTTCACTCATGAAGCGAAAGTTTGATCATGTACGGTTACCATATATTTGGATCTATCGAGACTGGTTAAATTTAGAATTTGTCTTGACCGTTCAAGATTTCGTTGTGGAAATCCTTGGGGAAGGCGTTTGTTCAGCAGTGGACGTCACTAGGCTGAAACAAACGTTCAAGATTTATGAAATGAAATGAAATTATAGGCCAAGCTACATTTACATTTATTACAAATAGATTTATTTATAAAGAAAAAAGCTGAATAAATTGATTATGGAATAGTTTATTTCAATTACTGAATTATTTTTGCCTGGACTTCTAAAATGTCCCGAATTTTGCCCTCTCTGCCAATTTCAAGATGGTTACTCTAATCACGGGTGGAGTAGACACTTATGTAATGTATTACCAGCCGTCATTTCGGCCATAACAGCGTCTGGATCATTATAGGTCGTGAACTTGTCTAGCTATCGGGCTGCATGTTCCGCCCTGTTCTTAAGAACCCTTAGTACATAAAGATAACGTTAGTCTGCCTTCAATAAGTTTCCTTGCCAGATTTTCAGCACCAAATATCACTTATTTTGCTCCGACATTTCCAAATTATTCTCTTGATAGCAAATCCGTTACAAATGAAGAGTTTCTATCTTTATTATTATGTGATTCATTATGTCACCCAAAGTAGGCATTTCCCTGGATTTTCGTGAGCATACCTAATTCCTGTGGTTTGTTTGTATCTTGTTATGTCATTATCATCATAATTCCAGCCATAGGCCACTGCTGAAAATAGGGCTCCCCCAATGATTTCCATATTGAGCAGTTGGTAGTGGCTTGCATCCAGGCGTCTTCCTGCTACCTTTATGAAGTCGTCGGTTGTTATGTAATCTTTGCGAATCAAAGCCAACATACTTATAAATCGTTTTGACTCTCAGCTGGCATGACCAAAGCCAAATTCCCCAATTTACGTCAAGTTACAGAACCCATTTGGGCTCCGCAGCACACGACGTGTATACTAAAAGCATTACTAGGCGCTGTGCCCATAATGCCTAAAGTTTGGAGGGTAATTAGGCAGCCTACAGAGTTAGGGCAATTTCATAGACCTAGCATCAAGCTAAAGACTGTGGAATCTTATGTAGTTTGTAATAGATGTTGTTTTGCAACGAAAATGTGAAGTTTGATGTCGGTTCACATGGCCAAGAAAGTGTGCTTCTTTAGGCCTCAGCCTCGAACTTAGCGGGCAGCGGGGCGGGAGCGGCGGCGGCGCTGGAGCGGGGCGGGCAACGCAGACCCGTTCTCGAAACAAGCGGGCAGCTCGCGCGGCGCTTTAGCGGCGAAGTGTTGTGTTCGGGGTTGTGTTGTCGAGATATTTGTTTTTATTCGCAAACGAAATGTCTGAACAACGGCGACAATTTTATTATGATTCAAATTTATTCCTAACGCTCGATTTATTGTGGGCAAAAGAAGGAGCGCGCTGCCCGCTCGTTGCCCGCTCCCTCGCCGCTGCCCGCTCGTTGCCCGCTCCGGCGCCGCTGCCGCGCCGCTGTTTTCGAGAACCGGTCTATTTGATTTTACGCATAAGATCCTGCCGCTCCCGCGCCGCCGCCGCCGCCGCCCCGCTGCCCGCTAAGTTCGAGGCTGAGGCCTTAAGGAACCTTAGACAGGATTTATGTACATTTTATTGTCCATTTATTCAACATCTTTCGCATTTGTGCTCAAAGTGATTGTGGTCGTGATTTCAATAGCGAATCTTCCTTTCGTATCTTCCACTTTGTAACTTCACTTCAACTGCTATTATGTGGTTCAACTTCATGTTTTCATCGTCAAAAACCTTAAGAAACCAATTAATAATCTTAAATTATTTAGTTTGATAATAATCTAAACTCGAAGTCAAACTGTTGCGGCTTGCGTTTCCTTGCCAGAACTCACCCTAATGAAAAATGATCCCCGCTTCTTGGAAAATGGGGGGTGAAATTTCCATTTACATAGTCCTGAGAGGGGGGCGTGATGTTTGCAGCAATGGAATGACGTACGGTGGCTAATTAGTGTGTTATACAGAATTTTACTTAATCTAAAATTGATTAGTGAAATCGATTGTTGATGGGCAGTATTTTTGTGCATACTATTCAAAATGTATATTGATTTAATTACAGTTTTACCCGAATGGTCCTATAAATAGAACAAGCTTGCCTTATAGCTTTAAAACATTAGGGTTGAATAGGGGTTGTATTTATACATGCAGGCAGGGAATTCCTGGCTTTCACCCTTTAGCTAAGATGCGATGGTATGTGAATATGTCAACCATTTGCGTTGTTTAGCGAAGCAGACGTAATGTAATGCTTTCTGTAAAGGAGACACATATTAGCCTGGTAGGTCGAGTCATATGCCCCGACATTGTCACATTTTGTTAACGTTAAAGTGAGCACTGTTGTCGCACTGGAGTACAGAGTACCTACATTTTGGGGTCACATCAAAATACATTTGTGTGTGTGTGTGACAGTGACTGTGTGACCTTTTTCATCGATGAAGTATGCTGAAGCTTTTTTCAACTTCCCTTTTTTCGCATATTAATCCATATTAGGTCAGGTTTTTATCAAATCAGTTGCATAGAAGGTTGAATGAAAATGATGATAGCTAGCTCTAAGTAATAACTACTATTTATAATATGTATACTTTAAGTAGTGAATATGACATACATTCTTACAGTGCTTCTAAAAGTAAGTCACCAATAAATCTGTCGCTGTAATTGTGCTAGAAGACGATTCATTGCGCCGAAGAAAGTTTTATACAATCTAACATTGTAGGAATTTAATAACGTGAATTACGATGAAAATGAAAGAAAAAGTGTGTTGACTTGTTTTTTTTTTCAATTTAAGTCTTTTAAAAAGCGTAATTGGTTTTATTGTGCGAAATAATATACGGACAAAAACTAAGCCTTGAAAGAATTCGTAGGTAACATTTCACTTATTTTTTGTTGTGGATTTCCATTTCAATTGAAGTGCTCGGATTACAGAGGTGAGCATGAAGGCCGTGATAATTATGTATGGTCATTATACATAGTCATTTGTGTTTGATTAGTATAATAACCCGGTCACGTTATGGGGCCGCCATAGAGGTACTTTCGCTGCTATTACGAACCATACTTATTGACAGAGGTATGCGAATGATAGGTCGCCATAGTTATGATCACGATGGACAAGTCATGGAGTGATTAATATTTACAATGTTTTAGATATTTACCGTACTATATTCTCGTAGAGTTACTCGTGGCGAGTGCCAATGCGTGTCAAGCTTAATACAAAGTTGTGTTCCATACTTCGCTTCAAAATTTCCACAACAATATTACGCATTGGTGCCTACTTGAGTTACAGAAAATAAATGAGAATCAACGTCCGACTTTGTGAGCCTGTTGACCACGAAAATATACACAAAGTGATTTTTATCTGGGCCCATTTGAGATCTGTAGTCCATATCTCTTATAGCTTGATCAATTACATTATTAGTGAGCATTTCTTTCATTATTAGCAGTGCTAATCAAGTATCAATATGAGAAGACCGTTTTAGAATCAGGAAAATATTCGTTTTGGATAGACTAATGGCCCATCATCACGGACAATAGCTGGTGAAAAGATCTGATAGGTATACGGTATCAATATGTGAACACTCATACATTTCCTGTTATGTTATCCATGGGTTATTAGGTTTAATAAAACAATGATTCACGTCCTCAATAACAACATTAAGTGGGAGTGAAGTTATAAACTATACCGTACGACAATTAATCACCCAACACTTTAAATAATATAACAGTACCGTTTGCTGAGGAAATTGTGCTGTACTGTGCCTGTGGACTGACTCACCCAATCACTGTTAAAGATTATCTTTTTCTCTTTCACTCTTGCCAGCATCCCAGTGAGAGTGAAAGAAACGACCAGTTTTGCACAGTAGGGCCTCTGTAATAGCGGTTAAGTATGCAAATTCATAAGTGCTCTCTACCTTAAATGGTAAGGACGGGTTGAAATCCCTTGAAACGAATGAATCTCAATCGATAGAATTATATTGTTATTGATCCGCATATTTGGTGCTTTATAACTGCTAAAGGATCTTTTTATTCGAAGGACCAAGTTGGTCCTTCGAAAATTCGAGTCGTTCTAAGAACTCTAATCTGGTAGGTCGACTTTTTGTTTTCAGCTTATTATTTTTTCTTCTCTTGAATTTATTCTGGACGTAATACAACATAATACCGGCGTAATAAATGTAATGAATATGATATACCTCTAACCTAATTAATTGAAAGGCGTAGGTAGTCCCCACAACTCAAGGGAGTTTTTGTGTCCATATAATTCACTAATAATTACCATGAAAACTTAATTTAATAAATTACGAAACTAAGTCCTTTATTTCTGCGCATAACTTAGCTATCTACTATTTTCTAAATGGTATTAATTTCATAAATTGCTAGAAAAAATATTTTAAGGTCCTACTATCTAGCTAATAAGTGAATATACAATACATACGAGCAATATCTGTTAGTTAATAACCGTAAAACGCAACAGCAATAAAGAAAAATAGCAAACAATCGTAATCTTTGACATAATTAATTCAATGCTAATTAACTGGAGGACATAATTACAGTCAATGGTTGATAATATGACGTTTCCGTTGTCTCTGGTCAACGGTCTACGATAAGGATAAAAAATGTACCAGACAGACGGCAAGGGTCAACCCCAGTAGGGTTGTCAGTAGGGCATGAATATCGGAATCTCGGAATCTCGTAATATCGGAATCTCGGACTGCGAGATCCGATATTTCAATTCCGATATTGAGCGACCCAATATCGTAATATCGGAATCAGATAAAAGTTTTAATTGAGATTTTAAACAAATTTAAACTCGCCACAACCTGCCACAAAGCCCAAAGTACATGATTGGCAAAGACCAATGATTTTCTCATGTCTCTCACCATCACTTTTTGTTCCACTACAAATATTTTAATATCTTTACTATTTATGGTTAATTTAACTTGTTCTAAATCAATTTTAGCATTTGCCATAGGTACTTGGTCAACAAAGAACGACATCTCAACTACCTTTCAAACATTAATTTTACTGGACTATGGACCGTCAGTTCTGCGTACTATGCGCCCTGCTCATTGCCACTTCAGCTTGCTAATCCTTTTACTGGACTATGGACCGTCAGTTCTGCGTACTATGCGCCCTGCCCATTGCCACTTCAGCTTGCTAATCCGTCGGGCTATGTCAGCGACCTTAGTTTACGGAACTCCTCATTTCTGATTAGATCTCGTAAAGAAACACCAAGCTTATCCCTCTCCATAGCACGCTGTGCCCTATATTCAAAGGCCACGTTTTCGAGCCGTATATCATCACTGGTAACACACACTAATTGAAGACTTTCGTCTTCGTATTCGACGATTTACATCTTTCTCGAAATTGCATCTAACTACCTAGCTCAGGGGTCGGCAACATTTTGAGGCGGAAGAGCCAAAAATTACTATTTACAAAATTTCAAGTTTTTAAAGAGCCACAATTTTTTTTCTTGCCAACAATAAATCCGTACCGCGCGGGAATAACTTGACATCTCGACCTGCACTTTTTTTTTTTTATTAGCTTAAACGTTTCCTCTACCTTATACCCTTCTGGTATAAAAAACTCAACTCGAAATACCCAAAAATACTTGAAATACAGCTCTTGTTCATAAGTAAATATCTCTAATTTAGGCAATAAATATTTGACATAACGATATATCCAATTAATATTATTCGTATAAACATTTATATTTCGATTTATCAATGTATGTCAGAACATGTATTTGTTAATATCTCGACTTATACATATATGGATTTTCGTTTTTAATTTGACAAAAACAGTTATCAAGTTATGATCCCCTCTGAGTACTAAACATATCCATGATATGTGCAGTTGTCTAGTTATGCACACTGTCAAGAGTTTGGATATTTGGAGTTATCCAGCTATTACATTCGTATAATCATATTTTTTTATGTGTCATTAGCAGTTTTTTAAATATAACATTGTCAGGATTTCGAGTGTCTTTAAATATTTTTTACTTAGCAACCCCTGAAAATATATTTTTATATATTTAAGCGTTAATTATTACTTTTATTACTATTTTCAATAGTTTAAAACTAAATTAACGTTTAAATAGCAAGTTGAAAGTAGAAGGATAAGTTTAGTCAATAGGTAGGTATCTACTAATGTTTTTTCATAACAGACTAAGATTTCGTTTGACAACCGAATATAGTAAGTAAAAAATCTAATAATAAACTTTTAGGTCAACTTTAAGTTCCGGATATTTTTTATAGTCTATTGACATCAATGACATTAATTAGGAATAATGATGAGGTAAGTAGGGTCGATACGCCAGATCTCGTCCATTTAGTGAGTTGGTAGATTTGAGGAATAAAAATAATATACAATTTTTCGTAATCATTTTGAACGAAAAATTGTTGTCATTATGCTCCCTTTAGTCTTTATAAGTATAGTATTAAACTTGCTCTAAACCATTAGAAGTTTTAATATCTTTGTAATATTAATATAATATAGAAAAAATGCATTCAAAATCACTAATAATTAATAACAGCATGGAAATTAAAAAAATATAGATAAAATCTTACTAATTGGTATTCAAAATATTTAGGTATCACACTTAATAATTATAAACATACATTTATATTTTAGTTTATTTCATTTTTTTAAATTTCAATAGTATGGCTCAATTTGCAATATGGTCTCCTCTCTAGGCACAGTTTGCTTTTTAATATTATTTACAACGTCTGTATTTAAAAAATTGTCGTGATAATGTGGACGCAAATTGGCTATCACAAAGGGTAAGCTACATTTGGAGCGTGTATTAGCGTCCAGGAAAAGGCCTAAGTACTGAAAAAAATCTTTGTGTTCGATAAGTCATGTAAATAACGTTTTGAATAATATACAACATGCATTGTTTTATATATTTTAATATCTTAGACCCAGTTAGACCAGACCGCGATCACTTCTGACGCAAAGTGGAAATTTCATTGTAGTAAATTCGCATCCACCTTATTTTAAGTGTCATTAAAATAAAGTACAATCACCGATATCATTATCCGTATTGTATGGTTCATGGTTAAGGCTTAGAGACTGCGGTAAATCCCAAACTAGACCTAAATATATTAAAAACTTACCTTGAAACGCGCACCTGCTCACGTGGGATTTATTTTTGGCAAAAACGGTAGCATGCTATAAGATTTTTTTAATGTGGGTTTACCTGTCATACATTCAGGGAATCATAGCAATAGCTTACGTTCTAGAGTGATCCATCATTTGGACGTGAACTGGACGGTGGACGCGAAAGGGCGTGTCGACATTACGCAAAAATATATCCAGTTAATTTTAATAATTTTAAGCTTAATGGTAAGCCTAAAATAATTAAAATTAATTGTGCTTGTTATGAAGCATGGCTTTTGTTCTTTTATTTGTCTTTTTTTTTAATTTTAAGCAAACGTACAATTATCTGATCAAAAGCAATCATAATCTGCGATTATATTTGATTTTTCTAATAAATTTGTTACTATTTCATTGCAAAAGTGATAAAAATATGTTCTATTTTTATGTTTTGTTTTTTTACTTAAACTTCATTCAAAATAATTAACTTAAATCCAATTTTTACACCTTAAATATTTGTTTTTCTTTGGTGAATAACTTGACAAGTCGTCGGTACACAACTTGACAAGTCTTTTTTTTAATAGATTAAAAAGATAATTTAATCAAATTCTTACGCCAATCGAAAGATACGCATCAAATTAGCTTATTTCAATCATAAAAATATCAATTATCATTAATTCCGATTTACCAGAGAACTCTAAACTTTAAAATCGCTCCCCTGAAAAGTACGCAAAAATGACATGTCAAGTTATTCCCGCGCGGTACGGAAATAGCCTCTATACTTTTATAAAGTTTGTTGATAAAAAAAAGTAATCTATTTATTCATAAGAAAAATATCTATTTATTCATATATAAGTAGTGTTTTTCACAACAAATTATCACATGATATAATGAATAAGATAAAAATGAAAACAATTAAACATTTACTTACTTACAACACTAACTTGTAGGAACTTCAACAACAAACAATTGAGCAAACTGCTGCGGTGAAAAGCGAGTATAAGTAGCTGAGAGATAGAAGTAATGCCTAAACCTCGTTAATCGTTTCAGAACTTTTTTTTATAAAATAAATAATATTTGCGAATGGAACTAAAGAGCCGCAGCCTCACATCCAAAGAGCCGCATGTGGCTCGCGAGCCGCAGGTTGCCGACCCCTGACCTAGCTGATCGTTTGTCCGAGATATTACACATACTTACTTGTCAACAATCTCGATAATCGAGCTCCTAACCGAAACTGGGTAAGGAGCAACATGGACATTCGACATAAGCTTCGTTTTTTCCATATTCATCCGAAGGCCTACCTGTTGGGAAACTCGATTAAGGTCTTCGAGCATTGTGATAAGGTCTTCCAACGGTTCTGCCTTAGTACGCAAAACAGACGGACGATGAGGCAGCAAGGTTCTGAAGTGGAGGCCACGTACCGGAAAGCGTAGCGTAGGACTCATAACCACAAGGTTAGGGCATGGATACCGGTATACCGGTATACCGAAATACCGGTATACCGGTCAAAATTTTCGGTATTTCGATACCGGTATTTAAGGGGAAAATACCGGTATTTCGGTTTTTCGAAAAAAGTCATCTAATTTTGCAATATCGGCAGTTTTTCAACTAATGGAAAGTCATTGATAGGTTTTACACCATCTCTTTTTATTTTTATACTTATTTTTAATATTGATTCAGATGATAATGATTCGAATCATCATATCGATTCCAATAATCGATTGAGTCAAGTCAGAGGTGGAATTGTGTAAAGCAATCGTAATCATTTGACAGTTCATATCGTACGATAAAGTCAGTTATACAAAGCGTTTGACAGAATAATCGTACGTTATGAACTGTCAAATGATAACGATTGCTTTACACAATTCCACCTCAGTTCTGCTGATATCATTGAAGCGAGCACGAGCATCTTAATAAGCACGAAAATATACGTATTAATTAATGACCCTCTCTACGCTCAATGGCTCGTCACCACACGGCCCCCAAATCTTGAAAAAGGCCGTCTTAACCAGCGTATCCCTGTCAAGCCACACGAGTTGGATTTGCCTATCCTTGTACCCAGCCGATCCTTAACTACGGTTGCTGAAACTCTTCCCAGCACTCTCTTAAACGACTCTGACTTATCTACTATGGCTGCTCCTCTTCCTTGCACCCTACTGCACGACTGCGTTGCCTAGCCGTATACCTGGTCCAAGGTTCGACGCCACGAAATCGACTTTGTACACGTGAAAATAGTTTGAATACTATTTCCCGTGCTTGCAACATTTTTCTTTACTGCTTCGCCCCTATTAGACGTAGCGTGATCGTATAATATCCTATAGCCTTCCTCAATTTACGAGCTATCCCACACAAAAATAATTATTTAAATCAAACTAGTAGTTACTGAGATTAGTGCATTCAAACAAACAAACTCTTCAGCGTTATAATATGAAACTGTTGTTGTTGATTATTGGAGTCGAACCTTGGACCAGGCATAAGAATAGGCAACGCAGTCGTACAGGAGGGTGCAAGGAAGAGGGGCAGCCACAGTAGATAACACGAAAATCGTTCAAGAGAGAGCAAGGAAGAGGCGCAGCAACCGTAGTAAAGGAACGGCTGGGATGAAAAAGGATAGGCGAATCCAACTCGCGAGGCTTGACAGGAATACGCTGGTTAAGGTGGCCCTTTTCAAGGCTTGGGAGCCAGCGGATGACGAGCCATTGAACTTGAAGAGGGTCATTAATTATACGCATATTTTTTACTTTGTCGAAGATAAGCACGAAAACGGTTTGTCTAAAATATATGAATTTCGTCTTATTCAATGCAGGATTAAATGCCCTTCACCTGCCATGAAGATCAATTTTTAACCGACTTCAAAAAAGGAGGAGGTTATATGTTCGACTGTATGTATTTTTTTTTTCTATGTATGTTCACCGATTACTCCGTCAATTGTGGACCGATTTTCAAAATTATTTTTTTGTTCGATAGGGTACACTTCTGAGGTGGTCCCATTGTCACCAAATCAGGATCTGATAATGGGATCCTAGGGAAATCGAGGGCAACCCTCAAATTTTATAGGCACGTATATCGTTTTTCAAATTTTTTCTTAAGTTATTCAAGTATTTGCTCCTGGAAATCATCTTCTCATATTGATGAGCTGATGATAGAAGGTAAAACTCCTTAATGCTTAGGAGTTGGAGGATAATTCTTTTAATTTTATAGATAAGTATAGTTTCTAAAGTTATTCAAGTGTTTACATCAGATATTCATCATCTCATCATGTTGAACTGATCATGGTAGGTACAACTCCTTAATGCTTAGGAGTTGGAGGATAATTCTTTAAATATTATAAGTACAAATAGACCAACAGTTGTATTCTTTCATGTTTTTAAGGTGGGCTGACGGTTTAAGATATTTTTAGGTTTCCTATATGGTAACCTGTATTTTGTAGGGAATATTATTTTACACTAGACATGAAGAATATGGTCTCAATGTACTGCCTACCTTCAGTGGTAACATCAAGGTAATAATTAGTTAACTAAAAAGCAAGAAATAAGTAAAATTTTATAAAAAAAAATAAAACCGACTCCAAAAAACCTACACGAATATAACCAAATATTAACTTTATAGCACATGAACTCAATTCCGATATTAATATCGGAATTCCGATATTGAGATCTAATATCGGAATCCAATATCGGAATTGAAAACCTTCCGATATTACATGCCCTAGTTGTCAGTTAAATTATTAAATAAAGAGTGATATGGAGAGTCCATGTTCAACTGGCATGGTTTTTTATTCACAACAAGGAAACTCTTAGCCTGCTTCTTACCTGAGATGGAAAGTGATAATCAAGCCGAAGGTAGAAGCGAAGTTCACTTGGTCTTGGAGGACCACAACAATGCACAGCATGTAAACAGTTACATTATAATATGTCATTCAAGTCTGTATATTGTTGAATCAGTGATATTGAGTTTCAATTCAGTTTTTAGTGTCGTTTCCTTATTTTCTCCGCCTCATGGATTAGGTGTTAATGTCAGATCAACTGACTACCATTATCGTATACCTCTCTTTGACCCAACATTACACGTCAAAGGCGTGTAACCAAAGGAGGACCAAAAGGGAAATGATGACGTCACGATACCATTTGGCAGCCCTAAACGAGCGATGTGGGTCAGAGTATTGTCTCCATTGCTCGTAATCGTAATACAAAGAAACATAAGTGTATTATAGTAGTGTATGATATTTGAGTTATGACCGCTGCCTGCTGGAATATTTATTTTTTATTTTTTTATTTTCTTTATTAGGAAAACATATAACGTCAGTATTGCCGGTTCAAATTCCAGTGGGGTCAAATGAACTTGAGTATGTATTGTATGGGCTGTTTTAGGTTTTGCTAGAGTCTAGAAGCCTTTTTTTTTCTAAAGGTGGCTGATTTTTGTACGTGTAATAAATGGCATCTAACGCTAAAGTTTCACCACCAAACTTTAACCGTATCTACGATAGCCGGTATTTTTTGTAGGAGTTTGACAGATTTTTGACGTTTGTCAAAGTTGAAGTAATATGGTTCAACCCATCCTAAGTTTGGTAAAGTGGCAACCCTAGTAACTGAAATTGTAGTCTCCAAATATTACGTTAACAGAACTGGGTTATCCTGTGCCAAAACTAGAGAAGATCGTACTAAAGACGGGACAGACACTCAAGTATGTATTGTCTCCAGACTTTGAGTTTGAATAAAGTTCTTCTAAGTAGCTCAGATGGAAGAGCAGTCGCCTGGCAAGTGAAAGGTCGTGGGTTCGATTCCTTGGGAAGTTCGGTTTTTTCAACATAATAAAAAAAAGATCTTCTAAAGTTTTTTTTTTCATTTAGGACACGGGTCACCTAGCCATTAAAATTCCACCATAAAGTAAACGAATCATAATAATATTAGAATGCAAATTGCATTTTTACGGAAGAGAGAAAACAAAGGTGAAAGCGGGCATTGTGAGCAAGTAGCGCGCGAACCGGCCATAGACAATGATATCTGTCTGAATTTTGGCGGTGAATTAGAAATTGAAATTGTCTTTTTGTCGACCTAAATTGATAAATGCAACTAATGTTGTTTATCTAGTATATCCATCGTTACCTCTTTAAATTGAATGATTTGCCTGTAAATACATTGGCTGATGGATAAAAGTTTGTATCACTCTCAGATCATAGAATTCTATGATCTGAGGTATCACTGAATAGGCAACGCAACAATGTTTTCGCGACAAACTACTTATACCTTAACCAGACTATAAAAAACATTGGTTTTCAACCGTATCTTCACAGCATAAAGTTCAAATTGATGTGATTGTGGACTCTATAGGTACCATCGCCTGGTTAAGAAGGGTTACTTAAGTCTAGTCTCTCTCCTCACCAAAATAACTTCAGCTGTCTTCTTATACTCGTCGAAATTGACAGTCTTCCAGCTTTTCAAGGGTCATGTAACGCCACATACAGAATAACAAATATCCAGTCTAGGTAGTAAAGCCTCTCTGTCTAACGTTGAAAATAAATTGTTTTCCTACTTTGTATCGTGATCCCTTAATACGCTGGCGGATTTAAGCTAGATTTATTCCAAACATGTTCACCTAAAAGGCTTGTTGGGGAATAGATTTTGGTCTTCATACTGTTCTGTTAAGAATATAACATCAGAAAAAAATCGTTGTTTAGTGAGTCATCATGGTTCATTATACATATTGTTATCTGATGGGAAATACATGTCATTGTGTTATTAACAGTGAGATACATTCTTCCATGGACAAGACAAAAATCATGTCTAATGTCCGTGTTGCACCCACTCCTCTGAAGGTTGGAGACTCTACACTCGAAGTTGTTGACAATTATGTATACCTGGGACAAACAGTCCAGTTAGGTAGATCCAACTTCGAGAAAGAGGTCAATCGTCGAATCCAACTCGGATGGGCAGCGTTCGGGAAGCTTCGCCATATACTCACGTCCGAAATACCGCAGTGTCTCAAGTCGAAAGTATTCGACCAATGTGTGTTGCCAGTGATGGTAGCTATACGGATCTGAGACGTGGTCGCTTACTATGGGCCTCATAAGAAGGCTCAAGGTCACCCAAAGGGCGATGGAGCGGGCTATGCTCGGAGTTTCCCTGCGTGATCGAATCAGAAATGAGGAGATCCGCAGGAGAACCAAAGTAACCGACATAGCTCGCAGAATTGCTAAAATCAAGTGGCAGTGGGCGGGGCACATAGCTCGTAGAGACGATGGCCGTTGGGGCAGGAAAGTTCTCGAGTGGCGACCACGGGCTGGAAGACGTAGCGTGGGCAGGCCTCCTACTAGGTGGACCGACGATCTGGTAAAGGTCGCGGGAAGAGCCTGGATGCGGGCAGCGCAGGACCGTTCATTGTGGAAAACCTTGGAGGAGGCCTTTGTCCAGCAGTGGACGTCATTTGGCTGAAACGACATTCTTCCAATAATTACTAAACATAAGCTAATGAGTGCCAATTTTGGACTATCAGAACTGAACTGGATCTGCAACTTAATCAAACATTTATTCAGCTAAAGTATTAAGAATAAGAAGACCACAACTTCCAACAGATGCTTGATGCTTTGATCAGACTACAACACCCTTAACTGCAGCTGAGGATTTGAATCCCGTAGGGGTTAAATATAGGTCAGGAGCACAGCACACTACAGTCTGGTAATGTTTATTAATTTCCTTCGAGATTAAATAAAGTCTGGTACAATCGCCAGCACATCAGTCTACTTACATTGTTGAAGCAAAATATCACCTTTTACAATACATAAGATGCCACGGTTAGTTTTTGGTGTCCAGTCTGTACCTTTGTCAAAGTCTGCGAACCAGACGACCGCCATTAATATGAAGAAACGATATTTCGCCCTCCGCTCGACCCCAGTTCAGAATTGAGCAGACCTCAATCCGTGTTCGAGAATAACGAGTGACTCACAAACCGAATTAAGACAACATCGAACTGATTCGATTGTGTCGATGTCGATAGATATTAGATAGGTAACGTTTTGGGTCGAATGCTCAACCAAATCTTTCCGAGGAAATGAAGATCCAACCAAAAAGTCATATGGTTTTTATAGACGATACGAACATTGAGTTCTTCATCATCAACTCATCTCATGTCATAGGACGTCCACTGCTGAACATAGACCTCCCCCAATGCTTGCCAGGTTGGTAGTGGCCTGCTTCCAGCACCTTCCTGAGTTCTGCATTGAGTTCTAATGATGGTAAAAGATCACTAGCTGCCCTTTGAACAGCACCAAAAGAGTGGCTTATTGCGAAAAGCAAACTAATTTGACGATCGAAACGATAGACCAATAGCCAACAGGATAAAAAATTCGAAATAAACCTACCTAAATAACTTTTTATGCAAAATATGGCCAAATAAAAAGGAATACCTGTTCTCTCAGTTATTATAACTACCTCTTTCGTACCTATTTACTGGCTGAAATTCCCCAGTCGAGTTGTTATTTACCAGTTCAGCGATGTTGTGCCCTAAACAGGCTTTTGATTAATTTACTTGATATCCGACCGAGTCTTCCTTCCCACGCTTGATCATATTTGACGCTTATTTTAGGTGTCGTAAACACGCTTTTAATTTACTTCATGAATATAGGTAGCAAAATCTATATTACAAAAACGGGACCTTTGAAATTCATGTCTACTTATTCAATTCAATGACAATCAGGTGTAGTCTTCTCCGAATCTAGGCCCTACAAATCAAGTCTTGTCTTGTCATTTCTCATTTTCTTTTTACTTTTGCTGAAACTCCTAAGGAGGGAATCCAAGAACTTCACAATACAATAGAAGATCTTTGAAAGAATCTTTTTTAAGCACACCGTACAATTCTCTTCCGCATGTTGTTTACTCTCCAACCGTCCACTCACCGAGGGGCGATAGTACATTCAATTCGCTATTTACACCCATTCGAAACGTCCTAAATATGCCCTTGACACGGCCGCGATTCAGTGACCCGGGAATTACATCATTAGAGACTAAAATAGAAGCACTCTGAAGCCTAACTCACCTAACTGTTGAACTTCGCTCTCTTTGGTCACATTGAACCACTCATAAAAGTTTTTTTATGCAGAACAAGGCAGGTATTTGACCGCAATAGCACCTGATGCTGTCTAGAACTAGAATAATATCTGCCATGTAAATTAGACGATGTTTTCTTTCTTCAGTAACTCTGGATTTATTTTTCCAAATATGTTGATGGAACAAATAATGGTTATAAATGGTCAGATAATGTGACTTTGGTAATTCTAATTCCTAGATTGTGGATGGAACTTTATTTTTCAAAGATGTAGCTAGAATAAATATTGGGAAGATTTATGGTTCGATAACGTCACTTTGCCAGTCCTAATTCCTAAACTATTGATTGTACAAACAACAGGTTTATGGGCCTTCCCCTTAGACTTAAAAGTAATCGAATCCCAAAGTTCTTTACCCGAGTCCTTCTCAAGAAAGGCTAGACCCTACCTCACCCAATTCCCAAACGTTTGCTGACCAAATTAAACGGACTAAGTAAACATAGACCTTTCAGTTTTAGGTTTATTTTCTTTAGAAATAAACTGCGTGGATGCCGTTTGTTTCTGTTTTCGAACTACCTAGTATGTAGTCCTACGTACATTTTCAAGATCCTTTGGGAAATTCGTATGATACTTCGCGGCTGTTTTTCGAAGTGGAAATACCTCCACCTTCTTGTTATGTTTTATGGAAAGAGGTTTGCGTTTGCAATTTAATAATCTATTGCTATTGACGTCAGGTTTGTTTTGACGTTTTGTGTCTAAATTTGCCGCTTAGAAATTAAACAAATAAAGGCAGTTTACTAATAGTTTTTGTATTAGTTAAATGACGAGGTGCCTTAACATCTGTTTCTTTTTGTTACAGAAACGAAGGAATGGCGAGACCGACGCCGCCCGATGCCTCGTCAACGAAACCGTTATGAATTGACGCGAGAGCATTACGAAGCCAGTTCCTTGTTATGTCTGTGATCCCGGCTTAGCTTGTGATAGATATGGATACCCTGCACGTGGTGCATGCCCACAGCAAGGGCTCCAGTCGGAGCCAGTCGCCGTCGACAGCAGACCTGGCGAGGGACCCGGCGGTGGTGACGGATGACGCCGTCATCAGGTCCAGGGTCCAGTCGCCTTCGAGCGTGCACCATGTCGTCAGCGTGAGTAGACTGTTTTATGTTCAATCGTTATTAAAATTTCTTATCGATTAGAGTCGCTTCTCAAACTAAATTTTAAATAAACAACCTAACGTTTTATGTTCTACATGCTCCCTTCACCATCATGTTATTTGGTGTCCATTTTAGAAGCACAGCCCTTTCTAATTTTCCGGAAACAAATAGATAGAGGACTTGGCCTACCCTCTGATATTATCCAGCAGGTCATTATGTCATGTGTTGTGACTTGATATCCCAATTGTGAGTCGTAAAGCATGTACAGAAGTATAATTTAATAACATATTTTATTGCTCTACCTATTAGTTAAATGAAATTAACTTTTTAACGCCACTTAACCCCTCAAATTATTTTACTACATTAAAATGTGGGAAAAATTTCACCGCTAGTAATACAAAGACCCAAAATAGCCGCCGTAAGTACCGCTTCATTCATTTTAATATGACTTAATTCGTCACACTTAGCAAACCATTCGGGACCATTCATGGATTAAGTCACGCACTTTCCCTTAAGTGCTGGTTAGGGACAGCATTGTGTATAAAAGTTATTATTTTTTATTGAATTATTATAATCTATAGGCGTAGGCCAGATGACGGTACACAGAACTTGACACTGTGGCATCTTATGTTAATTGAATAGGGGCTATTTCTTAATAGCAATCAATAGTCTGATGTCATATGATATTCTTCTGTCTTATATTCACCCTAATATTTTATCAGGGTCAGTCAGGGACTCTGCCTTAGTTTTAGCGGGTGTACCAGTGTACCTATACTGTAGTAATGTATAGGTACACTGGTAATGATCTATATTTATTAAGTTTCGGAATATTAAAACAACTTCAATAACAACCTATTTCTAATAACCTATTTCATAATCTAATACACATTGTCATTAACCTACCTAAAGATAAATAATATGGGCGTAGAAGACTAATAGCAGGTCCACTAGTTTACCACAGCTCTGAAATAAAATGATTTTGTAGTAATTACTTACGTCATTTATTATGACATCTTATTATATCGCGTGGGCTGCAAAAATCTGGTGACAGACCGTATGGTTATGGCGTCTGATATAGCCCAAGTGCCTTCTGAAGTACAGAATCGACTTAGACAGTCAGAAAGATCGTAGAAATCGTTTAATTTTTTGCAATTAGACTTTTAAAGGCGTAAAACGTCCACAAGGACAACCTCACCTCATAAAGGTAGCAGGAAGGTGCTGGATGCAGCAGGCCGTTACCAACCGGTTATTATGAAAATCATTGGGGGAGGCCTATGTTCAGCAGAGGACGTCCTATGGCTGAAATGATGATGATGATGATGCTTATAAAAGGCGCTTGTACACGTCCCACATACCCTGCCACCGCTTCAGGAGAATGATGAGGGCCTAAGCTAAGAAAAAACAGAACAAACTCAGTCACTATTGTCATTTGATTATTTCTAGCCAAATAGGGACCGTTCGTTCGCTCACATCCAGGTTCTACCCGCGACCTTTACCAGATCGTTGGTTCACCTAGTGGGAGGCCTGCCCACGCTACGTCTTCCAGCCCGCGGTCACTACTCGAGAAATTTTCTGCCCCAACAGCCATTTCTGTCCGTCTCTACGAGCTATGTGCCCCGCTCACTGCCACTTGATTTTAGCAATTCTGCGAGCTATGTCGGTAACTCTGGTTCTCCTGCGGATCTCCTCATTTCTGATTCGATCACACAAGGAAACTCCGAGCATAGCCCGCTCCATCGCCCTTTGGGTGACCTTGAGCCTTCTTATGAGGCCCATAGTGAGCGACTACGTTTCAGATTCATATACCATCACTGGCAACACACACTGGTCAAACACTTTTGTCTTGAGACACTGCGGTGTTTATTAGAGACCGACAACATCACAAAATCACCTAGAAAAATTAATTTTAGTTAATCGTCTCTCTCTATATTTACTAGATAACACTGTGGATAGAAACCAATATGTGAGATTGACGCAGATAGGTGTCTCCGAATGCTAAACGGCTAGGATTGGTGCCAAAATTCTGCACGATAAAAATTACTCTGCAGATAATCTTCCGACGCATTCATTCATATCGTGATTAATTAACGATGTTGACTTAAAGCTAAACACTGTGGCTTTTATGTAGTTAAAATAAGGTCGAATTTTTAACAAAAATGTAAATCTGATATGCCATCGTCGTCTGTACACTGTGTTGAGAAAAATTAGCTGTGTGGTTTTGAACTTCCTTCCCGGGGAGATATTTCGAAAATTAGGAGGCTTTATTTAAATAAAATAATGATGAACTTAAATTGCCTGATTTCCATTGCTATTTTCAGCAGTCTATCTATACTTCAAATACGTGAATGACTTATGACCCCTCTGAAAAGTCTAGAGATCGTAATCTATCCAAGTGATCCAAGGTCTATTTTGGAATTTCTGAAATTCTCCTCATTCTACATAATTTTAGTAAAACTTAATACCACATAGTATACTGGGACACTAACTTCTTCGTCTGGATAGACTTAAAAAAAGGACACAAAGTTCACGCTCTCAGAGATTTCAGGTACTTTGAAACTACTTGAAACTTGCGAAATACATTTTCTACTTGATGAACTCCAATTGGATTTTCTATTTAACAATACGATGATAAGATTGTTCATAGTGTACATTATTAATGATCCTTTCAATTTGGTATTCTATTAACAATTTCATGATTGGTTGAATAGCACATAGTGTGCATTATTATTTAGCCAGTTACGGCAACAGTGAAAGTTTTAACCACGAATGTGTTTAGATTTCACTCATAAATAAACACTTATCACCTTTTCTTAATTACATTTAGGTTCTATAATTATGATATTACGTTAATTATTTTAGTAAATGAGTTATTTCGTGTCATAAGTTGACGTCTTTTTATAAATAGCAAAAAACGCGAAGTCTATTTACGTAATTATGTACTCGTATGTGTAAGATGTTGAATAATTTACTTTCAGCTTATTTAAATTCGTAAAAGGCATGTTACCGTCAAAACTTAGGCGTGTTCAAAACACTTTAACATAATATACTAGCTGGTACCTACATCTCAAATATACAGTTCGAGACAATACGAGTATAAAGGTGGATAAAATTTTTGCTTCAAATTAAATTATTAAGACAGAGTGAGAATAATATTTGCTAAATCCATAGTATCACAATACACATTTATTCTTACACTACAGCAAAATACTAATTTAAAATATTTTGTTGTATGTCAAAAACTCCTGTCTCTTTTTGTAGAATATCCTTTGTTTTATACAAAGCCTAATAATTACTTATGCAAAACCCTTCAGAAAATCTTGACACTAATGCAGCTTTAACTACAAAATTGTCATAGCACGATATATCGACAGCTGAGTACGTATGTTACATACAATATATCGCCTTTTATAATGGTCTTGGCACGGCCAGTGGTGTTGTTATAATTTACATGAAGAACGCCTGAGGCGACGGTATTTTGTTGGCGCCAAAACTATCCAATCGGTATTGCTTTTAAAACGCAAGCCGTAATTTGTTTTAAGTTTTATAAATCTACTAGCTTTGCTACCCTTGGCTTTGCTCGCGCGTATTTTGGTCTGTCTCAGTCTTCTTCAAAATATGTATGAAAGAAATGTGACAAATAAGCGAAAATTGTGTCTCCCTAACCCAACCCGTGGAGAGTGTTGGCCAAATCCTTCATTTGTCCTGAAAATTGGTGATGAATAGTATAAAATGGATGATATGAGTATGTATGATATGATAACGTTTCTCCCATACTGCCAGTTGTGCCCTGGAAAGGGCCTATGCACTGATGACTATTTCATTTCATTTAAGATTTTGACCTTAATCTTCCTATTTCCTGGTCCTCATTGAACCATCGTCAACAGAAACATTGAACCCTAGTTTACATTACAAATTCGCTCTAAAATTGATATGAGCAATATTGTTCTAATTCTACGAGTAATACTCGGTTATTTAGCACAAGTGTAGAAACATTGTAATCGCCAAACGGTTTGTTCAAACAGATTTATTTATAAACGGCTAGTTTAGCGGCTGTTGTTTGATGTTTGATTTATACTGCATTATCCTTGGATCTGTGTATCATTTTGAAATCAATTGGAGGTTCTGTAACTGTTGTAATCTGTGATTGTAAAAGGATTTCAACTTCGAAGTCTAATTGATGCGTGTTGGTTTAATCTATTGTTAAGTTTAGGATGTTTGGTTGTTTTAGGTTTAGGGGAGTTAAGAAATTCACTTCGTAATCGGACTACTTATGGGTTCAGACCAAATTAGCTTCTGTCTCGATTGTTCGTAATACAAAGATGACTATTTATGGCTCAAAGCGGGATTTTTTAACACCAATCAAAACCGATACAGATGTTTTCCCGAGTCGTTAACTTAAGATTAAGTAAACAATACATAGAAATATTTGAAAATAAAGGACAAGTATTTGCCAATACTTCATTAAACTGTCATAACTAATATCTTCGAGACACATACATGTATACAAAATTCAACTTACGGCAGTTTCAAAGTTATCTTCACCGACACGTCTAAAAGTTTATCTGTCAATTAAAGTTCACCACTGGGTGTCTCAATTACAGGGGGTTCGGTCATTACCCCCGCAGGGCTATGCCACAAGCTATGCGGGTATCTGACATCTTTGGCGTAGGGTTGGCAAATTAACCTTCTTAAAGCTGGTAAAAAAAAAGTTATTCGTTAGCTCATTAGTATCAGACTAGCTTATAAAATATAACTTAGTACCTATCGCAATTATCAATAAAGGTTCCTAAAAATAATATTCGCCGAATAAAGAATATGATGATTAATTAGCAAAAAAATGTATGGCAGATTATGTGTATTATTGTCTAATGATTGTCTGACATGCCTACGCCTTTTTGCTGACTCAACTCATTAGGGAACAATACTAGAAATGATGTACCAAATAATTAATGTATTTCTTTCACATACAAAACGACCGGCAACCCTACTGCCAGTCGCTACCGACTGAACTTGATAACATCTAATGAACATGGTGTGAAATGTGACATGTTTGTTGGAATACACTGATTTCTTTGTAATGGCGTCAAGTTTGAAGGCTTTTAAATTAAAGTACTTTATTTTCTAGCTAGCTTCTGCCCGCGGCTTCACCCACGCAAATTCGATTCGTGAATAAGTTAAAATATCGAAAATAGTTTAAAACGTTTATTTAGGCGTAGAAACAGACACAATAAAGACGAATACATAGAAAAGGCACAATAGGATTATAGGACGTTCTGTCGATTAAATTCCAATCCCAAACATTGTGGGCACAAAGTACTAATGAAGTTTGAAGTTTTCAAAAGACGTCCACTGCAGGACAAGGATTTCTTTATATCTATATCTACCAAAACCACTGGTCTTGTTGCCAGCACGCTGCCCGCGTCCAAGCTCTTTCCCTAAACTTCACAAGATCATCAGTCCACCGTATTACAGATAGTAGGATATGAATATTGATTAGTTTAATAGCAAATATCTTGTTTCTTTTTCAGGAGCCGTCTTCGACGTCGTCATCAAGGCATGGGGAGAGGCCACATCACGTCAAGTCGCACTCGAGGGACCTCGGCAACAGTCCCCTGTCTGCTAACACCACCGGCAATAGCACCAGAGAGTGAGTAACTTTATTTAAACCTCCGCTACACTCGCGAACTTGGCCTAAGTTAACGAAGCCAAAGTTGCCCCCTAAGGCTAAAGTAATCCACAAATACAGTATTATACCTAAAAAGAATAAGAACTGTCGTTTGTTTTAATTAAAGTTAAAAAAAAAAACAAAATAAGTCCACCAAATTGATTAGTACAGTACTAGAACCACGCCAGATATGGCGACGTGGTGCATACCAACCTAGATGGCGCTCTCTCTATACTGTTAGCTCGCGATGTTAAAGATTTTTCCCATCTTAATACCTTCGCTACCGCTACACTACTGGCTGGCATTTCGATGAAGACTTCGGGGTAGTCAACCAAAGTCCGAAGCGCGTAGCCACACACTCGTGCAACTTCGCGAGGAACTCTCGGAAGGCACGCACGCCTTTTTTTTAAATGCATAACAAGGCAGGTATTTGACCACTATCGCACCTGGTGTTAAGTGGGATGTCTAGGTCTAGTCTAGGATGGTACATATCTGCCCTGTAAGTGCCTATTCACTCTCGCCTTGAAAAATCCTTAAAATAAATATCCTTTCTGTTCCAGTCTGGAAGACTCCCCACAGAAGAAGATACTTTCCAGCGTGATAGCTCCTGGCGACTACTCGAGCGCGGTGTTCAGTCCTAACGTTTCGTATGCGTTATCTTCGGCAGACGAATATGGCTCCCCGGCGTATAGAGGTATACTTTTTAGTTTTATTTGGATATAATAAGACTCAAACTAAGGTTTATTGCTAGACTCACAGCACTGAAGCTGTATTTGCATTCACTTGTCGCTACTGTAGAGTAAGGCCCTGTCTTTCGCTAGTGGCTGAAATAATGGCGCCAACATTTGTTGAATTCACCAGGTTGGCTCCACTGTAAGCCTTGTCAATCACCAGCGGTGCCAACTGTTAAGTATAAAAACGATAACCCTCGCTGAGTAGTTGACATGACTTGAATTTACACATATAAAACGAAAGATTACGAATTAATTATTAAAATAACTTTGACCTAATAACAATAATCTTTACTTTTCAGGTCAAGACGGCGATTACACTAATCAAGGTAACAGTCTTATCTAGTTTTACAAATTTATAATATTAGATGTAATAGTCATTAAAATTCTGTATATTTAGCTTTTTTTTCTTGACAGCTTCTGTGTATTTTTGTTTATTAAAAAGAGTATTCCGAATTTGACAGATGAGAATGATGGTGGCACAAGCGTGACGTCATCAAAGGCGTTAGCTGCCATTGCGCACCTCAACTCCAAGATTGAACGCACGAAGGACTTGATACGGTTCGAACAGACTATTAGGGATGGTGAGAAACAGTTTACATTTTTAATGCGATAACTGCAAACTGACATTCACTGCTTACACTCGTTTGTCTCCTCAAATAAAAGAATTCCCAATCATGGGTGTGATGTGAGGTGAGCCTAAATTTTAAATATACTCTTATGTAAAATATCTATCAGCCTCGGACCTCCTCACTGATTCAGAAAAACAAAATCCAAAGTACCCCTCTGAGTCAGAGACTAAAGAGTACAGTTCTGGTTCGATTCCCAGTTTGGTTACAAGATTTCTGTAATCTTCCTGATTGGCTGATCTGATCATAATAAATACTCAGTGCTGTTCAAATAAAGCTACCTAATTTGTTAAAATTTAAAACTAAATGCACAAATTGACAATCTAATCAACCTTAAATCGAAAATATATTCTTTCAGATAACGTAAATGAATACTTGAAACTAGCAGCGAACGCTGACAAGCAGCAGTTACAGCGCATCAAAGCGGTTTTCGAGAAAAAAAACCAGAAGAGTGCGCTCTGCATAGCTCAGTTACAGAAGAAGTTAGAAGGCTACAACAAACGCATCAAGAACTGGGAGGTGAGACGCTGTCCCGCTCACACACACCCTCTCGCTCTTACACCGTCTAGCTTGGGGCCACGCCCACTTTTCGTCTCTGTCACTTTACTAACACTCTCTTTCATACACACATTTCAACACTTTAAAAAGGTAGATTCTAAAAAGTATATGAAGAAATTCCCGATCAGCGAATACGCAGAAAGAATTCAACGGTAAGAATGGTATGGTTAATCATATAATAAGTAGTGTATCTACGAAAACTACTCGTATAGCATAATCTCATAGCTTGATATTAGTGATAGGAATCAGGCGATTGGAAGTTGGAACGGATTCTCAAACCATTTAGACGTTCCGAGAGGGTAGAGGGTGAAAGGGAGGGCAGCTACTGAATACTGCATACATAACAATGTTATTGTTCATAAGTGTCTAAGAGCTGGGATCTTGCCTTAAATATCTAATTTGCCCCAATCACACTGCCACTGTCCAAATCTGGGTACGCCCATAAGGGCCCTCGCCCACGGCGACTTTTTGTAGCGATGCAGTCGCGCTGCTATAACGCGTTAGTAGCACGTTGGCATCACTTCTGTAGCGAAATGCGACTAACGCGAATCAGAATCATCATTTATTTGCTATAAATGTGGTACAGGAGATGGATACAGTTAAAGGTTAGGTCTCACAATTAGTCATTTCTGACATGCAAATATAAAATTAATTAATTATTAAACATTTCAATAAATTCCAATATTATCAATGTAAGATGTCGCGCGTTAGTAGCGATGCTGTCGCTCGTTTACGAAACTCGCCATAAAACTCGCCGTGGGCGAGTGCCCTACAACCAAGTAACCAAAACAATACTGCACATTACATACAACAGCTACTCATATAATAATTCCCTAACACATTAACTCAAGCCTCCAAATAAGGCGGCTTTTTTGCTCAACGCATCAACATTAACCAAGTACTTAGTACTTAGCCTTCGGTCCCGTTAACTTCCAGCTGCTGGCAGCGAGCACAGTCGTCTCGACTGACGGCGGACGACCGCTCAAACTGGACCGACGACTGATGACAAGCCTCACTCGAAAACAACTTGCCGTAAGCGCAGCTTAAACAATCGGCAATGCATATTAACATGACCGACTTTAGACACCAATGAGAAAGCGAGATCAATGAAAAAGAAGTCTTAAAATGTCCAGAGACTTATTGATTTAAGATCTAGTATAAATAGCAAATGATTGGATATTAGAGATGGGTTATACTAGGTAAATTTGATACTAGGTGCACCTGTTCCTAGTATTTATTAATACTCGATCCAAATACCTATTCCACCTAGTACGTAGTAATAATAGCATACTTGACGCGACTAGTGCGGACTAATCCATGTAATATGACTTTAAAATACAATTTTCTTTGAAAAGATACAACCGTAGTATGAATAATGCAATTTGAAATTGACTAATAATTCCTCCCTTCATACTTCAACAGGCTTAGGACTGTCAACTTAAAAATTGGCGTATTTAAAAGATATCAATTTCATAAAATTATTTACATATTTTTTTGCTTTTTTACATGAATATGGTTTGACTACGTTTGTGTGCGTTTGCTTCGTCGCGCTCAAATTTGTTTGGTCAGACAGAGACGGAGTGAATCTCTACGTTCGCACATAAGCTTAGCGAGAAATACTAGGTGCGCGTAATACACGACTACGGATTACGCAATAATAACCTCTATTACTTTGATGGTAGGGTCGTAAATAGTGTAATTTATAATATACTAGGTGGATCAAGTATTTAAAAAATTGGAATAGGTGCCGCCTAGTACTGTAAAATACCTAGTGTGTGGATCTGTTCTAGTGTCCGACCGAAACTAGTTTTACGACCGAAACCGAAACCGAAAACGAATTTCGGCAACGGTGTCTATTTCGGCCGAAACCGAAACCGAAACTTCCTTACAAGGCTCATATTTTGAGGGAAAAATAAAGAAAACGTTATTATAGTCAGGCAGTCTTTATTGTTTTCTCTTTAAATTGCATTAAAATTGAACTTATAAAGCGCCTTTTTACTCTAAAAGGTGTCAAATTATGTACCTATTAAAAAAGAAAAAGAAGGATTTATCTATAGTCTAGATTTTTTTAATTACTCGCAATATTCAGGACATCTACATAACCCGTCCCTTGGTCGGGTCTTTTCTCAAAACAAAATTGGTAGTAGGTACGTAAGTTAGTATCTAGGTGTAGGTACTTGCCACTTGGATACCTTGGTGATAAATACTAAAATGAACTTTGAAACTCTGAATCCATAAATTATCACCATGAAAATATTTTACTATGCACTATAGTCATTACTAACTACCTAACTAATGTTTGTTTACATATGGCATTTTCGGACCAAAAAATAAAATTTAATTAGATTAAACTTGATTATACTTTTATCAGTCATATTGAATATTTTTTTTATGTTTACTACCCGCTCTTATGTTATAACGACATAAAACGAGATAAAACTTACCAAATTTAAAATAAATCACTCGAAAACTCGCCACCACAACAAAACAAAACTAACAGCAAACAAACAAGCGAGCGAATCACGACATTGGCTCTGATCGGATTCATAATCATCATCATCAAAATCTGTAATACAGATTTTCTTAAAATCTACAATAGGCACCAGCTCTCACAATGCTAATCTATAGTTTAACAGATATCTATATTATACGAAATGTTTTTCCTAAATGTTGTAAGAGAAATAAATAAATAAATTATTCACTCATTCAACGCGCCGAACATGACCGATAACAGTGCGGAAACTCCCGAATGCACATTCGGTTTCGGTCGTAGTTTCGGCAAGTTTGCCGCCGAAAACGAAACTAAACCGAAACTCGTGTTTTTACCGAAACTCAACCGAAAACGAAACCGAAACCGAACATTCGGTCGGACACTAATCTGTTCTAGTAAATACGTCTCATCTCTATTGGATATAATATAAGAAACTAAGTAAATATTTCAGTAAATATTTGGTGTACCTAATAAATAAATAAATAAATAATAAATCGCCTCTCCCAAAAGATGCGACATAACTTAATATCCCGGCAATGGACATGGCGCACAATTTTTGTTGAAGATGCCAAAAAATACTACAAAAAATTAGAATGAATACTGTATTTTTACTTTTTTGATATCTTTAAAAATGACTGAAATATTGAAGCTCAAAGTGCGCTCTCCCGCTAGGAGCGATTTTCCGCGCGGATTTTGAAAATGTGACGTAGTAACATGAAAAGCTGCATGTAAGATATTATCTGTGTACAATGGTTAGAATGGTTAGTAGGGGAGCCGAAGCGGGGATTTCGGGACTTACTAAAGAGTGGCAGACTAACATACAAGGAAATACTTTGTACCTGGTTGAGTACCTCTAAGTATGAATTTTTGATATAAAACGGCATTAGTTCTTATGCCTCTCACCCAAAAAATACCTCAATTAAGCCCAAATTTGAGACCGCAGCCAAACTTTGAGTGACGATGGAAACTAGCCTAGATGGAGGACACATGAAAATGTCTTTCATTGATAAAGACTTATTATTTACCATACCTTATCATTTTGTATTCCATTTTCAAGTCACTTTTTTTTCGCTTACTGTTTAAACAAAACGTGGTGATTTTTTAAATCTCAGGTCTTTTGAACGCACATCAGATGTGCGATTCTGTACGATGTCTGGTTTTAATTTCTTCAGTTACTCCGTGATCATGGCGCTTGCAACAGTGCCGAAATATTGGAAACTCAGAAGGTACATGGTAGCAATCCCGTCAGTAATAATAATAAGAAAATGTCTTGAAAAATAAGTAAATCGTATATTACTTTATGTAACTAATTTTATTAAGTATCATACTTATAACTAATCACTTCATTCAGAACTAGAAAACGATTCCAAGGATTCCACTTTTCTTCAATAGGTGATCAAGATAAAGAGGTATTTATTTTAAATTGCTCTTCCAGCATTTCAATTATTCTATCTTACTTAATGAAATCTTTTCAATTTTATTTACATGGTCATAACATTTTCACCATTCCTCTGCACCAATTTGTGAGGTACACCTGAAACCCCCGATATAGCAGCTATTATAAGAATAATATTAAAATAAAAACCTCCTTCTGACGCAGTTAGGTACTAAACTAAATGTATCAAATTTCACTCCAACTTACTGTCAACTCAATGACGCGCTTTAAAATCAAAGATTGACCTTGAATTATGCCTTATTTTACAATAAAAAACAATATGACTTGCTTGAGCTTTTTCATTTTTTTCACAAAAATAACAAATAGGCATGAAGAGATTACAAAATTTCTGCAGCGACTGACAGTCCACTTGATTTACTTTGACAGGTGACAATAAAGCCATAGACATTTGCCATATGAAAGACACACTTTTCCAATATTTTTGTTTGCCATAAGATTCTGGTACACCTATACCTATCATTTTAATGAAAAGATAAACTAATTTTTTTCAGCACAACGAAAATCTGCTTTGGCGCGTAGCAATGCAACGTGACAACTGCAGTTCGGACTTCTTTATGCGTCCACTACACATACAATAAAATTCGAACTATCGCACATTTTTTTTTAATTCTAAGTCAGTAAAAAATGTTTTTGAAACCTTCATTTCAAATTCAAAAGTTATTATCATATGACAGAACTTATGACCAGACTATGTACATTGAATAAAATATTTTTCTTTTTATCGTCAAGCTTAGCAGCCTAATAAGTTACTATGACACTCGAGTTAATCCACATTCAGCACCATAGCCTCCCCTTCTACAAGGCCCTCTACAAATGTCAAAACGTCACTTAACCCTTTTAGCACCGGTTCTTTTGTTTTTGAGAAGATGTACCCAAATTTTTATATCAATTAAATTATAGTCCAGTCATTTGGTACAAATTAACGTGGTTACCTGGAAAGTGTACCGGGAGTTTTGAAAATTGGTGATTAAAATAGATTTCGCTATGCTCTCTGTTAGTATGTTAGTTAAGTGTTATTGCCGCGCTCGTTGCGAAATTGGAAAAATGCTGCCTTAGAAAAGATTTTTGATAGTTAAATTCTTTCCTATTTCGTCGTTACAGCCAAATGACGTCCACTGCTGGACAAAAGCGAGTGGCCTTTGGGTTTTCCATAGGTTTTTCATAATGAACAGTCCTGCGCTGCCCGCATTCAGGTTCTTCCCGCGACCTTTACCAGATCGTCGGTCCACCTAGTAGGCGGCCTGCCCACGCTACGTCTTCCAGCCCGTGGTCGCCACTCAAGAAATTTTCTGCCCCAATGGCCATTGTCTCTACGAGCTATGTGTCCCGCCAACTGCCACTTGATCCATCCAGACATCCAAACTTTCGCATTTATAATATTAGTAGGATACAATTATGTAATGTAGAAACAAACAAGACAAAAAAAAATTATACTTCAGCAACCCGAATTTTTTTATACTTCAGCATATTTAGGACACCCGGCAGCGTGTCCTGCCATGATAAAAGAAAAAAAAACTCGCAATTTAGCAGGTACATTAATTTGACTGTTTCACAACTCTAAATCTATTTAACTTACATTACATTAAATTTATCACATTTTTATCAAAACTTATTAGCTTGTCTATGTCCCAAAAATTATAAAATGAAAAAAGTAGTTGTCAAAAACCTTTTTTAAGGCGGATTTTTTTCAATAAGGCGGGCGCGCGCGCGGCTATAAACGAGGTCACAAAATTCGGAAAGAACATAGCGAAATCTATTTATTCACCAATTTTCAAAAATTCCGGAAAACTTTCCAAGTAAAATTAACAAATAACTGGACTATTTACTCGTTATTGAGCACAGACCAGAGACACAAACTTGGTTATTTTTCCAGAAAATTTATATTTAAGTGCATAAATGTAAAAATAGCTTCATAGTGCACAAAATTGGCAATAGGTGGCATAATAATGGTTACTTTTTTAGCGCCTAGTTTGAAATGTGATTGAACGATGACAACTAACAACAGTTGTCAGTTAGGTAAAATTTTATTTTAGTTGGAAAAAGACAAAAAGTGGTAAATGGGTTAACGTTAGAGATGTGCCGCTGAGAAAGTTCTCGTTCCCGGCAATATTCCCAGTGAGAATATTCTCGAGAACCGAGAACGCTCCCGGGAATATTCTCAGTGTTCTCGACAGAATACATTTAGTTTCAATTTTAATTTTGTTGTTTATATGTGATATTATTTGTAATGTTTCGATGTTTTATTAACTGGGCGTTAAGACTAGTCGTTATAAACAAGGCATGAAACGTGTGAGTGAGATATTGCTGTCTTGCTCACTCTTTTCGTGGCGAACGCGTACCGCGGCTTTAGGGCTCGGCTGCGGTATTTGAACATCAGTGTGCCTCTGAGTTTTAAGGCCCTTGCCACCCTGGCGGATTGCAAGTGGATTCAAAGCGGATTCAAAGTGGATTTAAAGCGGAGTGGTGACGCGACGGAGAAGCCGCGTGAATATATCGTGAAGCTTCCCTAAGGCTGCCCAGCCCAGCTGGTTTCGATGATTGACCTTTTTTTCGAAGTTGGACCTACCTAACTGGACTGTTTGTCCCAGGTATACATTATTGTCAACAACTTCGAGTGTAGAGTCTCCAACTTTTAGAGGAGTGGGTGCAACACGGTCTTTAGACATGATTTTTAAATCTTGTCCATGTTCATTTTGAGACCCACTTGTTGAGAGACTCTATTGAGGCCATCGAGCATTGTGCCTAGATCTTCCACGATCTCAGCCATGACTACGATATCGTCTGCTGTCTGGGTGATGTACTCGCCGTTGATATTTATGCTGAATCCACTCCAGCCCAGAAGCTTGAAAACATCTTCCAGGGCGGTGGTGATGATGTCTTCCTGTCTCACCCCTCGCTGCAACTAGATAGGTTTCGGGTCCTGATTTTAAAACTGACTGTCACTGTGGCGTGTTTGTACAACCCTTTCAACACTTTAATGTATGCATAGTCAATTTGGCACAGTTGAAGAGACTGAAGCACTGCCCATGTTTCAAACGAATCGAAGGCTTACTCATAGTTCACAAACGCAAAGTAGCTGATTATACTCCTTGATCTTCCGTATAATCTGCCGTTGCGTATATTATTATGGTATATGGTAGTAAAGCCTTTTCGGAAACCGGCTTGTTCGGGGGGCTGAAAGTCGTCGAGCCTGCTAGCGTGACAATTCGTAATGACTATCGAAAACAGCTTGTAGACATGGCTTAGAAGCGAAATGGGTCTATAAATTCTTCAACAAGGTTTTGTCAACTTTTTTGAAGAGGAGTATTACCATTCTTCTAAGTGTCGGATCAATCTAAGTAGCACGTATTTTCTATAAAAATGTGTCAAATGATCCGTCAGACAGGCTATCCAAAACTTATCCAGAAGTGGCGAAACAGGCCCTTAGTAAGCGATTGTGAAATATGCCCTTAATGTCAAATAAGAACAGTTTAAAAAACTAAAAACACGCTTTAAATTACTAACAGCACTAAAAAGCCAAAAATCATCAGGACCCTGGACATCATCTAGCATTAAAGTGCTCGAAAAGACAAATCCGACGAACCCAAACTCGATTAGTTTCCGCCGTTTCGTTTAGGAGTTCCTATGGCTAGGTACCTCCTGACTCCATCATTAGGACCCTGGACATTATCTAGCACTTAAAGATCTCGAAAAGACATCCAATGAACCCAAACTCGATGTGATTCCGTCGTTTCGTTTAGGAGTTCTTTTGGCCACCTTCCAGTCCCATCATCAGACCAGCTGGTACCACAATATTGTGTTGTCATTTTTAATTTACATATAATTGCCAAATTTCATGATGATACAAGACTTAGAAGTGCGTGTAATTCAGATTCTAAGATTCCATTACATAGTTAGTTACATACACGACGACCTAATAAGAGCGTGTTAAAAACGAAAAAATTTATAGTTAGATTATTTAATTACGTGTAAAAAGAAATTTCTGTCATCTTACATATCATTAAAACGACATATCACGACGAAAAAAAATAAAATATAATAAAGGTGCAGTTGCCAAGAATATTGCCGAGAAAGTTCCCGAGAATATTCTCGGGAACACTGAGAATATAGCCTTTCACTGCAAATAGAGTGTATTGTTTAATATACACTTATCTGTTGACTTAATTTAATACTATTTTACTTAAGAAAGTTTGTTTATTTCCATTTGATAAACATGATTCTCAACCTTTCTCACTTAGGAGAACGCTCCCGGGAACGCTCCCGAGAATATTCTCAGCTGAGAGAGCGTTCTCGGGAACGGCACATCAATAGTTAACGTGCGGGGGCTGCAAAATCATGTTGTGACGTCACGCGCGAATATTGGAAATTTTTGAAAATTTTAAAAATTCCGTAAACTTCTCGAGGCTCTATCTTCGGTAATACTGGATGGATTGAGGTGAAATAAAAACTAGTGTAATGTGTGTGATCTAAACTTTAAATTAAGTCATAATTTAACTTAATATTACAACTTATGCGTGTTGTCCATTGAATATTCGGACGTCCCTCCCAATTTTTTAATGAATTATTACAACTGGTATATGAAAAAACCAAAAACCGACACATTTGAAAACGCGATATTTCTTCCAAATTCATCGACTTTCACATATCTGTACAACCAAAATTTTATTTACTTACTAATTTATTGATTCTTGTTGCAGCAACATGGCACAAGTGGGCAGGCGCACAGACAACCGAGAGAAGTGCTACGAGACATGGGACAAGGACTGAAGTAAGTTATATCCAGGCCTATTCATCTCCGCGAGTTTACATCGAAAACAAAACACGCACGATGGCCCACCTACAGGATACTATTCGACAAGGCCTCACATACGAGCGAACATTGACTCACGCACGCGTATTCTTGTGTATGATGGAAGAAAATAAAGAAAATGGTGTACTAAATACTGTGCAGTATTTAACTGCCTAAATAATAATAAAAACACAGAATGTACTTTTTTAAGTTGCGACACTGCGAGGTAAATAAGTAGTTAATATTATTCATGTTAATTCATGCTAAATCATGTATTTCCTCTGCCATTTTCCGCAGTTTGGCACCTCACGTCACATCAATTTACCGAAGTCAGCCCTATAGCTTCGGCGCAGTGCCGATCACTGACGTTTGTCAACAAAATGGTGCTTGACTCTTGAGACAGGCTAAATTACACCATATTGTTAATGACATTGAGCATACATTATTATAAATACCTTCGCGAAGTAAAACTTCTGTACGTAGTACTTATTATTATTCTGTGTTATATCTTAAAATATAGCGACTAATAATGGACAGCTTGTCTACTAGAATGGATGACTTTGCCATTTCAAGCATAAAATCAAAGTTTTGGGCTGACTGCAAAATATAAATATCGCAAGCCCCGCCCACAACCCTTAATGTTGTGGTTTATCTATTTTGGGTACACCCCTTGGCGTAGATGTATGCAGTATTTATTTCGAAATTGAATCATTAATTAATTACATGAATTAGCGACACCTCTGTGGTCCAGTATTAAGAGAGTAACATATTGATTCGGAGACTGGGTTTCTTCCGTGACCAACATGCATCCCTAATTTTTCACTTGTAGATCCCTCGCTGAAGAAATCACCCTGAGATACCCAGAGTATCTCTGCTGTATCTGTTAATGACCGTAAAGTCCAAAGCACTAGTCTATGTATCAAGCCTCCAAAGCATGTTTGTCTATGCCTCTAAAGGTAGCCTTTCGAAGCGAGCATCTATCTATAGCGACAAATAGATGTGCAAATGTATGAAATTCTAGGGAACGTCATTCGAACGCAGAGACACTGTCGCGGCGTTAGTGACGTGGCGTTGGTGGCACTAAAGGTAGCCTTTCGAATTAAGCGTCACAGACGCATCGTCTTTAGCTTTGGTCTTGTGCCACCAGCGCCGCGTCACTAACTCGCTTCGAAAGGCTACCTTTAAGACCAAAGCTAAAGACGCTGCGTCTGTGACGCTTAGTTCGAAAGGCTACCTTAAAGACCAAAGCTAAAGACGCTGCGTCTGTGACGCTTAGTTCGAAAGGCCACCTTAAAGACCAAAGCTAAAGACGCTGCGTCTGTGACGCTTAGTGCGAAAGGCTACCTTAAAGACCAAAGCTAAAGACGCTGCGTCTGTGACGCTTAGTTCGAAAGGCTACCTTAAAGACCAAAGCTAAAGACGCTGCGTCTGTGACGCTTAGTTCGAAAGGCTACCTTAAAGACCAAAGCTAAAGACGCTGCGTCTGTGACGCTTAGTTCGAAAGGCTACCTTAAAGACCAAAGCTAAAGACGCTGCGTCTGTGACGCTTAGTTCGAAAGGCTACCTTAAAGACCAAAGCTAAAGACGCTGCGTCTGTGACGCTTAGTGCGAAAGGCTACCTTTACTCTTAACAACCATAACCTCCAAACCACTTGTTGCACAGAAACGTGGGCGGCAACATTAGAGACGGCATCACGGGTCTCGGAGGCAGCGTAATGGCGGCGCCGCGGGAGTTCGCGCATCTCTTCTCGCGGTCCAACCGCTTCGGATCGGCCGATAACATCGCGCAGCTGGCCGGTGGGTGACTTTCAGTTTGTTAACAATAGGGATGTTTCCTGGGTCAAAAAGCAAGAGTTTTAATTAGTCCGTCAGTTAACTTATCAAAAAATACTCTACACGTATTTTTCACTTTTTCAAACTAATGAAAATTTAAAGAGATAAAGCGCGCCAAAGTTCATAAGAAGAGGCCCGTGACGTCAATGCGTGCATAAAAGTGCCGCACGTTGTGACGTCGTGCGGAACTTCAACGCACCATAACTATGTAATTATTTGTTAGATTGACAAATAAAAATATATGTGTCCAATATTTTTTGATATTAAACATGACGGACTAAAAATTTTTTTTAGGAAACTAGCCTATTATCATTCACTTTGACAGCTTAATAGGTCACGTGATAGGTCCCTAGGATTAAGAGTAGGCGCACACCGTTGATTTTTAGTTGGCCGATATTTGTGCCCGATTTTAATTTTTATGAAGAATCGGCCAAATCGAATCGTCGTAGTGTGCGCACTCCCATACATGCCCGTACTGATCAACTGCCCGACTAAACTATCGGCCAACGAAAAATCAACGGTGTGCGCCTACTCTAAAGATGTTTTTAATATCATGCAGGTTTGGGTATTTGCCACCACTCCCCACTATTCTAAAGCACAACTATTTTAAAAAGGCACTTCATTCTGGTCTTAAAATCATAATTAATTTTAATTACCTGTAAAATAAGATTTTTGGTTGCATTGTAATTGAAAAAAGTAGTTTAATGAGGGTTTTCGCATATGAAAGATCCGCTAGATGGCGGGACGTGGATGTGGGGTCTGACTGCTGCTACCCCACATCCACCATCCCGATTGGTGGATTTTGACATATATGTCAATGTCATGTCAAAAATAACCAATCATGTAGCATTTGGACCTTGCGTCTACGTATTGCCATCTGGCGGATTTTTCATACGCGAAAACCCTCATTGAATTGACAAAATAGTGGCTAGTGGCCATACAAAATCTATGGGAGTGTCTCGTTTTGACTGTTTTAAAAAGTACGTCAATTGATTGGTGGTGGCAAATACCCTATTCACTACGCACGCGGGATTGCCACGCATGCGTGACACCCGCAAGTGTCCTTTTCATACAAGTAAGCATTGTAATGCATAGAATACGCACACAGGGGGAACGCGAATCCCGCGTGCGTGATGAAATCCGCACGATATTAAAAACACTTTAATAGCATAATATTAAGGTCTATCTCTAAAAAAGTCCAACAAGCATAACGGTCTATAGTCTGGTCCTGGTAGAATTTTGTCCAATGACCCCTAGCTACCCATCCTTATTGCTCGCGCGTAATTATGTTGCTATCGCGCTCGCACACTCACTGCGGGCGCCCGTCTCACAGTCGCGACAGCAATATAATTACGCGCGAGCGATAAGGATGGGTAGCTAGGGGTCATTGGACAAAATTCTACGTACTCACGGACCGGGCTTTAGTTAATGAATTAGATCAAACTCAAAGTCAACCCATATGCATGTTTGACTTTTTGAGAGTAAACTCAAATTGGCTACACATTATTTTGGTTCAGGTTCAAAATAAAAAGTTCAGTACCAATTTAGTTCAGATACTTAGTAAAGTCAAATTCTTTATTAATATTATTTTATTAGGCTCTTTTCAAGGAACTTGGACACGTCTCAAATATAACTTGCCCTACCACCACTACTCCAAAATTATTACATAACCAATACAATACACACTTCAGTAATTGCTTAACTATACCTTAGTTCTTTAGAAATTTCCCTAAATGTAAACAAATATGGCCAACTGACATTGACGAATTTTTAGTCTATGTCAGTTGATCTACTAGTGATGCGACAAAATCTCTCGTTAATCGCAATTCTGTAAATGTCATTTACTGGACTGCAACAGACGATTATTAGATTTTCAAAGATCGTTTGTATAATTATTAAGATCAATCCCTCTTCTGATTGATGTTGAGATCAGTAATGTGATCGTCAAAATAGGATCTTCTTAATCAAAGAAAATTTAATTTTCCCTTTTTTATTTGTTTAGGAAATATAATTTATGTGACACGCGTCTGTATAATAAAGCTGAATAAAAGACTTCTTCGCAAAGTGTGTTGTTGCATTCAATGAGGAAAAAATACATTGTTGAATATAACCTCGTTTATATTTATTTTAAATGAATATTACCAAAGTAATTGGTAATTGAAATAATTGAATACTTGAAATAAAATCGATTAAATTTACAGATTATTATCTATGAATATTGTCTATGACTTACAGATTTTCCAGAGATAGGACCTAAATTTAAATGTCAAATGTCGATGTGACATTTTAACATGTAGCACAAATTTTCACCATCCAAATATTTTGATAAAATATTTTGTTTTCAATGTTAGATTTTATATTTGTTTCATCATGAGAATAAAGTTGGTTTCATGAGCTTGTGAAATAATGAGTATGATATTAAGAAAACGTGAGTAATTATAGTGTAATTGTGTGCACAAGTGTTTGTTTACATCGATGGAAATTTCTAAAGAATTAAGGTTTACATTTATTTATACCTACTTTTATATTTATGTATTCGTATTGTGTACTGCAAAAAATACATACTCAATTCAGACGGCTTTTTTGTGTAATTTTGCCAACAAATATATTATTTTAGTCTATGTGCTAAGCAGCTTAAGAGCTTTTTGCATTATTATCTTTCAGATGTCTATTAATTTAAAATATGTGCTAAAAAAAGATATAAATTACGATAATATACATTAAAATATATTATAGCTCTCATATTATATTATTTATATTTTAATTAGCCATAGATATATTTTCTATTTTATAAATGTATGTATTTATTTTGTCACAGAGAACACGGGCCCTTGTGAGTATTCGTTTTAGAGTGGCTATATCACTAATATTTATAACAGTTACTTTTCATCGGCCGGAAACATTAGTTAACGCTAAATAATCCTACATTAGTTTAGAGTTTGAAAGTTAGTGATTATTAGTTACTAAGAAAGTACATATTATTATACTTCCATAGAAATAGGGTATGAGGTTTCGTAGAGCCATATTTTAGTTTTTAGTCGGACTGTTTTTAGTTTTAGTAAAATAATAGTTATCTTCCGGTCGACTGTCACTGTTAGTTAAATTTTAAAGCACTTTTAACACTACTAAAATTTATTTAAATACTCACTATTGATCAATTTTATTTCACTATCTTTACAAACATTTATTGATTGGTGATGGAATTTATATAACTATTCTTCTCACAATTTAAACTTATAATAGCACTCTTAGTACTTAAAATAAATATTTTTTATTTTGCAAAATAACAAAACACGATATTACTAAATATACACTACTTTTCTAATAAATAAACACTACTGTCCTCTAACACACGCCCCATTAAGTTTTTGTACAAATATGTAATATTAATATTATATCTCAATAATATTTATTTATATCAATTATCTTAACTTCTAACACCCACTAGAAAAGCAACTTGACAAATTCTTAGATATTTATTTAGAAGCATTAAGTCACTCACGTTTAAGTTCACACAAAAAGTATTTACCCGTTTTAAATTATGCAAAGACGATTTATTAGCTAATTAATGATGAACATTAAAATTGCGATCACCTTATTTGACTTATGCACGTTAATCACGCAAGTGCGCTAAAAATACAGAGTTTGTGTTTCCACAATAAACTTGTAGTGTGAAAAACGGCGATTAGTTTGAAGATTACCGTCGCAACACGCGAGATAACGTCACTCAATGTCGCGTTAGTCATTTGTTTTGCTTGGGCCATTCTCATGCTAAGTCAGAAAATTACATCCGCTTACATGTAGAAGATTTTTACATGTAGAATAATCGATCAGGTTTACACGTCTATTTTGACTTGTACTTTTGAAATTACTTTAAAATACAGAAAGTTACATAGTAAAGAAATGAATTCCTACTTCACTTTTAAGTTTTATAACGTTTAATGTACAGCTACAATAGTATGACAACATTTTTTCATTATTCGTATCGTTATACGAAAAAACATTTCATCATTAGGTATTATTGCACAAAAATATTTTTAAAGTGGATTAAATTGTGTGATACAACACAAAATTAATTGATCAAAATGATGTCAGTTAGCGTGTTCGTTATACTCACGTATAATTAATATGCTATTTAATTACTCATATTAATATTAAAATTAATAGGATGACAGACACCGAATTAATATCAAACTAAGGTTATTTTGTATGTCGACTTCTATCGACACTATCTTATCTATTAAGAATAACCCAAGTACATATTTACGTAATTCTTCTAAAGTGTCAGAATATTTACTTCATATTTCTAGTTGCGAGCGATTTGTCGTGCAATAATGTGTGTGGATAATAGATAATGTTGTTTAGAAAGTGCAGAAAATGCAGGAAAAAGTGTAAATATTTATTGTTAAATGTTATATGATCATTTCGTGATCGGTTAAAGTGTTTACAGCATCTTCTGAGTAGATTTCAATAGCTTAGCCTGTTTTTTATATTATGTAAACTACATTGTATAGTTTCATCAAAATCAGTGTAGTTTTTCGTGAAAACAAACATCAATCCATTCACAGAAACTTTCGCATTTACCTATCTTATTAGTATAGATTTCATAGACTTCGTTATTTCGCGAGAATAAGCTTTGTAATAGAATCCTATCTTTTTCTATTTTTTTTTTGATAGAAACAATATTCACATCATCTCTAACACATTGTACCTACTTCAGACCGCTCATTACTCACAAAATAAAGACTACTTCTGCAGTGCCCGTGTACATAATGTGACGTAAACGTTAGTTAGTAAACATGTATATTTACACCTTTACATCACCTTCGCTTATACGAGTAGTTACAACTGTTTTAAAATACTCTTTACATAGTATAAAATAAGCATTGTTTATCAGAAGAAATGCATTAAAAAGAGTTAGTTATGCTGCAATGTATCTGTTAAAAATGCTTGTTTGAAAAAAATCTAAAATAACTACTTTTATTAAAACCATTACGAACTTGAACCTTGTGTATGTCACATGCAATACTTTGTAAATGCAATATGTGAATTGTTGCTTATCATGCTGTCTCCTTCTTGCACGCTAGCCCCACAACACGCGGAACTGAGAGGTAAATAGTTGCTGCATCACTATTGTAATACACAATGAGAGTTTTATGTCTTCTGTGAGATTGACATAAATTATGTGTGCTTGTTACACGCTAAGCTTCTTTTTTACTTGATTTGGATTGCCTTTGTAAAATTTTAAAATTTATTTACCTTAAAATGAGAAAAACGATATTTATCAAATTTTTTTCAATAACTTTCTCAATCTTAGTTCTGACTTGCGCAGACGCATCTCGAGTAAAATTTTGAATTCTCATGTAATTCACTTACTGAAATGAAGCTATAATCATTTATAATAGCGAATGTGGAAAAACCAATGTCATTATAAATTGTTTTCATTCAAGAGCAATGACATTTCTACTGACTCCGTTGGGTAGTTGATACTATTAATCAGTTTAAGTCACAACTTTCTAAAAAAGCACATCTTTGTAGACTTAACGTCATAGATTCCTATTGCTCAATAATCAAGGCGGAGAGGGCCTTTCCGAAAGGCAAACGTCAATGAGGGCTATCGTTTTTATACTTAACAGTTGGCACCCCTGGCGATTGACAGGACCTTACTCTACAGTGGCGCCATCTTGATGAGTGCAAATGCGATAGTCCTCCTACCACTTTAGCGCTCACCAGTTGGTGCCACTGTCTTCGCTACTAGCAAGTGACAGAACCTTACTCTACAGTGGCGCTAACTGGTGAGCGCTAAAACAATAGCCCTCATTGGTTGGTGGTGTCAATTACTCAACTGTAATTTTTGCTCTCCCACTGCCATATCCTCGTATTGAGTGTTCCTACAACGGCAGCGAACGCGTCGTCGGAAGGCTCGCGCGCGTCCGAGGCCGGCGAGGCCAACGCTCCGCGCGGCTCCACCCTGCCCCGCGCGGCCACCTCCCCCGCGCCGAAATACTCGCCCGACGCCTCGCCCAGCTCCTCCGTCACCAGCGAGGGAGCGCCGTAAGTACCGCCACAGAATAATAATAACTAGCTGACCCGGCGAACTTTGTTCCGCCTTAATGGCAATAAATAGACTTTTTTTTTTAATTTCGAACGGGATAAAAAGTATCCTGTCCTTCTCCTGGCTCTAAACTACCTCCCTGACAATTTTCAGCTAAATCGGTTCAGCCGTTCTTGAGTTATAAGTGGTGTAACTAACACGACTTTCTTTTATTATACAGGGTGGAAACGATAAGTGATCTCACTCGATTATTTCTAAACTATACAAGATATCGAAAAACTGGTTACTGATCCTGAAAGTGCTTGACGAGCTCTTTCAAACAGTACCAATAATAGGTTACAGAATAAATGGGAACTCTCCGAAAATTCAATGTTTCCAGCTTCCATACCTTTGGTAAAGTTACATAATATTAAAAACTACACAAGATATCGCAAAACTAGTTACTGATCCTAAAAGTGCTCCACGAGTTCTATCCAACGGTATCAACAATAGCTTACAGAATAAATTGGATCTATCCAAAAATTCAATGTTTTCATCTTCCATACATTTAGTACTATCACAGTCATGGCACTCATCTCTTGATAATATGATAGCAAGTAAAGCCTAAAACTTATGTTTTCCACAAATAATTTTAAATAAGATGCAAGTTACGAGTTTATGTAACCGACTTTTTAAGTTTATTATTTAACAAAAAATAAATTACACTTCTAATATTGTGTGGTTGGCATACATTTAGTATGGAAGCTGGAAACATAGAATTTTCGGATAGTTCCCGTTTATTCTGTAACCTATTATTGGTACCGTTTGAAAGAGCTCGTGAAGCACTTTCAGGATCAGTAACCAGTTTTTCAATATCTTGTATAGTTTAGAAATAATCGAGTGAGATCACTTATCGTTTCCACCCTGTATAGATAATAATAAGTACTATGTTCGATCTCGTTTCGCTAGAAAGTCCCGAGTACCTGCATGCTAAACTGAGATTTTCTGATTTCCATAGGCGTTACGGGCCTGGTCTGCCCAGATCTGCCCGTGTACCCCTAGCGATGCACAAGCACAGAACTGTAGGTTTCACAGGCAGTTTCCGCTACCAGGCTACTAAGTGTTGGAACAATATACCACCTCCAATAAGAGCAGCCAAATCAAAGCATGCATTTAAGACTCTGCTTAAATCTGCATTATTGGAGTCGCAAAAACCTGTAACCTGATTGCGCCTTGGTAGTGGTTTCTGTCCAGTGGTTTCATGCGTGGTTGTTTTGTTGAACCCTGGCATAATTTTTTTTTTTATCAGTGTATTTTCTCCTTTCCTCTTTATCATAAATATCTTAATCTATTTAGTTATATTTATGTACTTAAACTCACCACACCCCAACCGTCACGTTGACGTGTTACGCGCGTTCTTTCGTCCTTAGGCTATAGCTGAAAATCAGTGGTTTGCTTTTAAGTAAACCAATTACTGAGCTGTTGCCACATTTCTGTATAAAGTGTGTACCTATATTGTATGTCATACTGTTTTATTTTTCTTTTTTATTTCTGTCTTACCATGTCATATTGTCCTGAGGGTACTATTTTATCCTACTTTTGGTACTTTCTGTTTGTAATGTGTGTTTCTGTTATGCAAATAAACATTTTATCTATCTATCTACTACGTACAGAAGATATTCTTCGCGAAGGTATTTAAAAAAATGTATGCTCAATGTCGTTAACAATATGGTGTAATTTAGCTTGTCTCAAGAGTCGAGCACCATTTTGTTGACAAACGTCAGTGATCGGCACTGCGCCGAAGCTATAGGGCTGACTTCGGTAAAATGATGTGACGTGAGGTGCCAAACTGCGGAAAATGGCGGAGGAAATACATGAGCATGAATTATATTTTGTATTTCTATTATTATTCAGGCAGTTAAAATACTGCACAGTATTAATTACACCACCGTTTTTTTCTACTTTCCATCTACATAGTTTATTAAATAATAATAATAAAATAATAATATACCCATGTAATATTTAATTAATGATAAAATATAATATGATGATTTCTATAATTATGTATACCTACTTAATGCTATAATGTAAATATTTCTACTCCACAAGTGGCAGAAGGTGCTGAACCCGTTCTTATTTAATATCTTGTTACCACTTTCTAAGAAATAAATGTTTTTGATTTGATTTGATTTGATTGCCTTTACAATGCAAATGGGTGAAGAACACACGTGCATTTGTCAATGCTCGCTCGTGAGTGTTCTGTCGATTAAATATCCCAGTAGGTGCCGTCGCGCGTTTTTTTTTCCATGCAAACTCGCGGAGATGAACAGGTCTGGTTCTATGTATAAAATGTAAGGCTCAACAATGTCCCTGGTAGTCCCTGGAGGGCCTCGAGCGTACATCGGGCACGTCATAAGAACAAACGTATCTTAATATGCATCTCCAGCTGTTCCGTTACTAGCGAAAGCTGTTATAACGTAAGCTGACAAGTTGCTTGTAACTTAGAAGCCATAAGCCAACTCACTACGCCACGTCTTCAAAACGAAGCACATGTAGTCTCGCCCAGTTCAGGTTTGGTATTGGAGATTAGAAGGTGTTCAATCAATTCAATCTTCTACAAAGACACGGTTTCAGTGTGTACGCCTAAAGTTATTAACGTTTTATCTAGCTCAATTTAATAAGGTATCTTGTGATAATTATATTTATGTTACTTTTGTGTCTCCAACCCGTCAAGACAGCGTGAGTAATGTAGACCAAATCCTCCATTACATCTAGTTAATTAGGATAGTCATTCAATGGAGACTAAATCACCTGATAATGATGATCTTTCTTTACCAGGTACCCGACGCAAAGCGGTTCCAACAACATATCAGAAGCGACGTTCACGATCAAGCCGATCCTCAACGAGCTGCGTGAGCGCCGCGAGGACTACGAGCGTTTGGCCGAGAAGATTGACGCGCTCAAGGTAACGGCTCCCATGTAGGGTTGGCAGGTCCAAAAACACAAAAGCCGGACTCTGTGCTTCATTTTAAAGCTAGACATACCTTTTTAAAATAGCTAACGTACCAATACCATGTCACATGTGCAATTAGCGTCATAGCTCATGAGTGGGTACTATTATCTTTGAATGAACATTATTCTGTGGCTCGAGTATCGACTGGCGCGTCAGCCACATAAAAAGACGGACAGGCCGGACAAGACAATATTTGGCCGGACACCTGGCAACCCTACTCCCGTGCGAAAGAATATATAACGCCAGAAGGAGGGTTATAATAAGATAATAACCCTCCTTCTGGCGTAGAAGAGTAAAAATAAAGAGACGTTTATCACATTCAGGTATATACAAATAGGCATGGGCGATTTTCGGTGCCAAATCCAATAAAATTTGGGCTCACTCAACCATTATGTCGTGACCCATAGTGATGATAGCAACGATGCTGGTTTTCAGTGTGATCTTTTATGCTTCTTTAAGCGATAAAGCCATCCACAATATAGTTGTGTGTTAGTTTGGGTTCAGATACTACAAAAGCCCAAAAAGAACAGGTGTTCTGCGAGGGCTGATTAAGCCATCCGACGATTTTTTACAGCAGTGTCAAACGCTAATGGCAGTTATTTATCTGCTTACAGAACTTGTCACAAGAGGTGTCATTCTTGTCGGCTGCACTGCAGGAAGAACGCTTCAAGACGGAGCGGCTAGAGGAACAAATCAATGATCTCACTGAACTACACCAAAACGAGGTAGGTATAATAATTATCTTCTATTTTTAGGCTGGTTATTTTACTTTAACAAAGGTCAAAAGTCTAAGTCAAACTTCATATAAAAACACTGGTTATTATTATAGTCACGGTTAAAATAAGGTGGTAATATAGCAGATCTCAATGACTGAGTAGAACCAAAATGCGCATCCTAGTTCGAGCCCTTACTGAACATTGCGACTGTCTGAATCAAGAACGTGTAGGATATGCCATGAGGCCCGGTTTCCACCAAAATGGAGCGGAGCGGAGAAGAGATGTGGAAATAATGAAATCTGGTTATTCAAAATACGTCTCTGCTCCGATCCGCCTGGTTGAGACCGGGCCTAAGGCCGCAGCCTCGAATTTAGCGGGCAGCGGGGCGGCGGCGGAAGCGGCGCGGGAGCGGCCGGATCATATGCGTAAAATCAAATAGACCGGTTCTCGAAAACAGCGGCGCGGAAGCGGGCAATGAGCGGGCAGCGGCGCGGGAGCGGGCAACGAGCGGGCAGCGCACTCCTTCTTTTGCCCACAATAAATCGAGCGTTAGGAATAAATTTGAATCGAAATAAAATTGTCGCCGTTGTTCAGACATTTCGTTTGCGAATAAAAACAAATATCTCGACAACACAACCCCGAACATAACACTTTTGAATTGCCCGCTTGTTTCGAGAACGGGTCTGCGTTGCCCGCCCCGCTCCCGCGCCGCTGCCCGCTAAATTCGAGGCTGAGGCCTTAGGTGGATGATACGCCACTACATATCCTTACAGACTGCGGAGTCTGTGGACCGTATTTGTACGATGCGTAAGCACAACTTATAGTTAAGCAAAGAGACCATCAATCCCTAATTTTTAAGTGACCCCTATGAAAACAAAATTCCTTGATAAGTGTTACCATAGGGGTCACTTAAAAATTAGGGATTGATGGTGAAAACGGGCATGAATTAACAATGTGTACAAAAATCCTGCTTCTCGAAAATAGAGCATCATACCCTACATTCTTAGCCATGTTTTGTTTTCAGGTGGAAAATTTAAAACAAGCGTTGACTGACGTAGAAGAGAAAGTGCAATACCAGAGCGAGGAGCGGATACGAGACATCCACGAAGCGCTCGACCTCTGCCAGACTAAAGTGAGTCTTTTACATTCAATAGCTTGAAGATATATTTTTTTCATACGAAAGATAATAATCCTTTTTATTTTTTCGTATGTGTTGTATTATCAAATTAATATTTTTTTCTGATTACTGGCACACCAGCCAATTCATATACTCTTTGTGAGCTGTAAAACGCAGCATAGGAGTGCTGCGTTTATAATTATTTATTGCATAATAAATCTGAGTTATGACGTCGTATTTTTGCAAACTAAATTGAGTGTTAGGTATTTCTTTTTAGTTGTTGACTTGAAACATAGCGGTTGAAACGCAACGTTATTTTTCAGATGATTTGACCAATATTGACAGTCCAGTGTGACGTCCAAGGCTATGACAAAAGCGCTGGTATCGGTTGTGTTTGTGTCACTATGTGTGGCTTAACATAGACGTTATGCCAAGCGCGGCATAATGGCGGGCATTTAAAATCCACCTGACCTATTGATAGATGACGTCAATTACCCATCGTCAGACAGCAGTCATTATCATCATTAGCTCATAGGACGTCCACTGCTGAACATAGGCCGCCCCCAATACTTTCCATGTTGCCCGGTTGGTAGCGGCCTGCGTCCAGCGCCTTCCTGCTACCTTTATGATGTCGTCGGGCCACCTTGTGGGTGGACGTCCCAGACACTTCAATCTTCGATAATTTCAATTAAATATTTCAATTCCAGATTAGCAAACTAGAGCAATGGATGGCGGGAGGCGGCGGCGGCGGCGTGGCGGGCGGCGGCGGCGACACCGGCGGCGCCGCCGCGCTCCCGCCGCGCCTGCTGCTCGTCAAGCTGCTCAACGTGGCGCTCACGCTGCTGCAGCTGGCTCTACTGCTGGTGGCCACTGTCGCCGGGGTGGCCATGCCCTTCCTGCGCACCAGGTGAGTGGCTAGCGTCTGGATACTTAACGCAAACGAATGCTTGAAACAAGTGGCCAAGGCCATGTTTTTCCTGTACACCAGGGTTGAGAGAGTAGACCATGGGGTAAGGTCACAAGAATGAGTCAAGCTGCTCAATTAGCGCTCACGCTGCTGCCACTGGCTTTGCTATTGTCATGCCTTTCATAATAGTGCCGATGCCTTTCATATGCACCAGGTGCTAGGAAGTTAAAAGATAGTGGCATAGGTATGGTGCGTCAAGCTGCTCAACGTGGCGCTCACGCTGCTGCAGCTGGCTCTACTGCTGGTGGCCACTGTGGCTGGGGTGGCCATGCCCTTCCTGCGCACCAGGTGAGTGGCTCGAGGCTGAGATAGAAAATACACTATGGGGTTAGGCCACAAGAGTGAGTCAAGCTTCTCATTAGCGCTCACGCTGCTGCTACTGGCCTTGCTATTCCTCATGCCTTTCATACGCACCAGGTGCTAGGAAGTGAAAAGATAGTGGCATAGCTATGGTGAGTCAAGCTGCTCAACGTGGCGCTCACGCTGCTGCAGCTGGCTCTACTGCTGGTGGCCACTGTGGCTGGGGTGGCCATGCCCTTCCTGCGCACCAGGTGAGTGGCTAGAAGCTGATAGAAGATAGACTGTGGGGTTAGGCCACTAAATCTGCTCGATTAGCGCTCACGCTGCTGCCACGACCTTGCTATTGTCATGCCTTTCATACGGACCAGGTGAGTGGATTAAAAAGATAGTGCCATAGCTATGGTAAGTCAAGATGCTTAACGTGGCGCTTACATTGCTGCTCCTGGCCTTGCTACTGGTAGGCACAGTAGTCGGGCTGGCCATGCCCTTCCTGCGCACCAGGTGAGTGGCTCGAGGCTGAGATAGAAGATACACTATCTGGTTAGGCCACAAGAGTAAGTCAAGCTTCTCATTAGCGCTCACGCTGCTGCTACTGGCCTTGCTATTGTCATGCCTTTCATACGGACCAGGTGAGTGGTAGCTAGGGACTAAAATGTAGTATAGCTATGGGGGTAGGGTGAGTCAAGCTGCTCAACGTGGCGCTTACATACGCAAACGAATGCTTGAAGCAAGGCCAAGGCCATGTTTTTCCTGGCACCAGCGTTGAGAGGGTAAATAGACCATAGGGTAAAGCCACAAGAGTGAATAAGCTACTCGATTATCGCTCACGCTGCTGCCACGACCTTGCTATTGTCATGCCTTTCATACGCACCAGGTGAGTGGTAGCTAGGGACTAAAATGTAGCATAGCTATGGGGTAGGGTGAGTCAAGCTGCTCAACGTGGCACTTACATTGCTGCAGCTGGCCCTACTGCTGGTGGCCACTGTGGCTGGGGTGGCCATGCCCTTCCTGCGCACCAGGTGAGTGGCTAACGGTCGGCATCTGTCCAGGCCGCCGCGCTGCCGCCGCGCCTGCTGCTCGTCAAGCTGCTCAACGTGGCGCTCACGCTGCTGCAGCTGGCTCTACTGCTGGTGGCCACTGTGGCTGGGGTGGCCATGCCCTTCCTGCGCACCAGGTGAGTGGCTAACGGTCGGCATCTGTCCAGGCCGCCGCGCTGCCGCCGCGCCTGCTGCTCGTCAAGCTGCTCAACGTGGCGCTCACGCTGCTGCAGCTGGCTCTACTGCTGGTGGCCACTGTGGCTGGGGTGGCCATGCCCTTCCTGCGCACCAGGTGAGTGGCTAACGGTCGGCATCTGTCCAGGCCGCCGCGCTGCCGCCGCGCCTGCTGCTCGTCAAGCTGCTCAACGTGGCGCTCACGCTGCTGCAGCTGGCTCTACTGCTGGTGGCCACTGTGGCTGGGGTGGCCATGCCCTTCCTGCGCACCAGGTGAGTGGCTAACGGTCGGCATCTGTCCAGGCCGCCGCGCTGCCGCCGCGCCTGCTGCTCGTCAAGCTGCTCAACGTGGCGCTCACGCTGCTGCAGCTGGCTCTACTGCTGGTGGCCACTGTGGCTGGGGTGGCCATGCCCTTCCTGCGCACCAGGTGAGTGGCTAACGGTCGGCATCTGTCCAGGCCGCCGCGCTGCCGCCGCGCCTGCTGCTCGTCAAGCTGCTCAACGTGGCGCTCACGCTGCTGCAGCTGGCTCTACTGCTGGTGGCCACTGTGGCTGGGGTGGCCATGCCCTTCCTGCGCACCAGGTGAGTCGCTCGAGGGTACGGGACTATTCCCACCTCTCGTTACCACCGCTGCAACTCCTGTGTAGCCAGGATCTACTGCTTGACCGCCACAAAAACCCAACCAATGAAGGTCAAGATTGTCCCGGAGGAAAGTTAAACTGTCATTGGACCCGCAACGAAATTAATCAGAAGAACAGGAGGAGTTGGAAATTAAGGTTCGACTTCCCTCCATTGCAAAGCGGATGACAGGTGACAAAGGTTTCAAACCTTAGCTGGCTCGAGGATAGTAAAGTATGGTGGCGCTTATAGTGGCCATAGTGAGGGCCACAGAGACTTTGTTGCTGGTAGCCACCGCGGCTGGATTAGCCATGTCTGTCCTGTGCACTAGGTGAGTGGCTACACAACATCTTTTCTTCTAAAATACCATGCAGGGTTGACGTCCGATAGGGCAACAATGAAGGCCACGGCTGAGCAGCCAATCTTAAAATCCTTGGGACAGGCATGTATTCAGCAGTTGACGTCCTGTGACTGACATGATGATGAAGAATTGAGGAGCTTGATACTATTAGGTGACATTGCTGTAAAGAGCCACTAGAGTGAGTCGTTAAGCTGCTCCACGTGGCGCTCATACTGCTGCAAGTAGCCTTACTATTAGTAGCCTTGGCTGGCGTGGCCATGCGGCCGGCATCTGTCCAGCCGCCGCGCTCCCGCCGCGCCTGCTGCTCGTCAAGCTGCTCAACGTGGCGCTCACGCTGCTGCAGCTGGCTCTACTGCTGGTGGCCACTGTGGCTGGGGTGGCCATGCCCTTCCTGCGCACCAGGTGAGTGGCTAACGGTCGGCATCTGTCCAGGCCGCCGCGCTGCCGCCGCGCCTGCTGCTCGTCAAGCTGCTCAACGTGGCGCTCACGCTGCTGCAGCTGGCTCTACTGCTGGTGGCCACTGTGGCTGGGGTGGCCATGCCCTTCCTGCGCACCAGGTGAGTGGCTAACGGTCGGCATCTGTCCAGGCCGCCGCGCTGCCGCCGCGCCTGCTGCTCGTCAAGCTGCTCAACGTGGCGCTCACGCTGCTGCAGCTGGCTCTACTGCTGGTGGCCACTGTGGCTGGGGTGGCCATGCCCTTCCTGCGCACCAGGTGAGTGGCTAACGGTCGGCATCTGTCCAGGCCGCCGCGCTGCCGCCGCGCCTGCTGCTCGTCAAGCTGCTCAACGTGGCGCTCACGCTGCTGCAGCTGGCTCTACTGCTGGTGGCCACTGTGGCTGGGGTGGCCATGCCCTTCCTGCGCACCAGGTGAGTCGCTCGAGGGTACGGGACTATTCCCACCTCTCGTTACCACCGCTGCAACTCCTGTGTAGCCAGGATCTACTGCTTGACCGCCACAAAAACCCAACCAATGAAGGTCAAGATTGTCCCGGAGGAAAGTTAAACTGTCATTGGACCCGCAACGAAATTAATCAGAAGAACAGGAGGAGTTGGAAATTAAGGTTCGACTTCCCTCCATTGCAAAGCGGATGACAGGTGACAAAGGTTTCAAACCTTAGCTGGCTCGAGGATAGTAAAGTATGGTGGCGCTTATAGTGGCCATAGTGAGGGCCACAGAGACTTTGTTGCTGGTAGCCACCGCGGCTGGATTAGCCATGTCTGTCCTGTGCACTAGGTGAGTGGCTACACAACATCTTTTCTTCTAAAATACCATGCAGGGTTGACGTCCGATAGGGCAACAATGAAGGCCACGGCTGAGCAGCCAATCTTAAAATCCTTGGGACAGGCATGTATTCAGCAGTTGACGTCCTGTGACTGACATGATGATGAAGAATTGAGGAGCTTGATACTATTAGGTGACATTGCTGTAAAGAGCCACTAGAGTGAGTCGTTAAGCTGCTCCACGTGGCGCTCATACTGCTGCAAGTAGCCTTACTATTAGTAGCCTTGGCTGGCGTGGCCATGCGGCCGGCATCTGTCCAGCCGCCGCGCTCCCGCCGCGCCTGCTGCTCGTCAAGCTGCTCAACGTGGCGCTCACGCTGCTGCAGCTGGCTCTACTGCTGGTGGCCACTGTGGCTGGGGTGGCCATGCCCTTCCTGCGCACCAGGTGAGTGGCTAACGGTCGGCATCTGTCCAGGCCGCCGCGCTGCCGCCGCGCCTGCTGCTCGTCAAGCTGCTCAACGTGGCGCTCACGCTGCTGCAGCTGGCTCTACTGCTGGTGGCCACTGTGGCTGGGGTGGCCATGCCCTTCCTGCGCACCAGGTGAGTGGCTAACGGTCGGCATCTGTCCAGGCCGCCGCGCTGCCGCCGCGCCTGCTGCTCGTCAAGCTGCTCAACGTGGCGCTCACGCTGCTGCAGCTGGCTCTACTGCTGGTGGCCACTGTGGCCGGGGTAGCCATGCCCTTCCTGCGCACCAGGTGAGTGGCTACAAGATGGACAGGTTATATGGTAGAATGGGCCCACAAGAGTGAGTCATCAAGCTGCTCAACGTGGCGCTCACATTGCTGCAGCTGGTTCTACTGCTAATAGCCGTCGTGGCTGGGGTGGTCAAGCCCTTCCTGCGTACCAGGTGAGTAGCTAGTTCGTTCGTTCGTTTCAGCCACATGACGTCCACTGCTGGATAAAGGCCTTTCCAAAGAATTTCCATAACGACCGGTCCTACGCTGCCCACATCCAGGCTCTTCCCGCTACCAGGTGAGTGGCTAGCGTCTGGATACTTAACGCAGACGAATGCTCGAAGCAAGACGAAGCTCGAAGAAGGCCTTGCTATTGTCATGTCTTTCATACGCCCCGCACAGTGGTAACTAAAAAAAGATAGTGGCCGTGGCTGGGGTGGCCATGCCCTTCCTGCGCATTAGGTGAGTGGCTAGAGACTAGTTGGATCAGACTATGTCGCAGGGGTTATAATCTATGAGATAAGGCCACAAGAGTGAGTCGTCAAGCTGCGCTTACGCCGCTGCTGTTGACTTCGTTACTCGTTACTACCGTGGCTGGAGTCGCTATGCCTTTGCTGGGCACCAGGTGGTTGATTATTGCGTTTAATGTTACTAGAATGATTTGTCAATTTTCTCAACATGGCGCTCACATTGCCATGAGTTAAGGTGGCCGTATAATGAACCTCATAAGGGGCCATATATTTTGCGCACAGCTCTGTTACAATCTCACCCCGCTTACAAGGTGACACCAGTGTTAAAATTGAAGTTTATTGATGAAAATAGCACTAACATTTTTATTGCAACTTGTCAACCTCAATATTTTAGTGTAACCAAGAGCTGCCTTAAACAATACCACTATAATAATCTCATATAGTTCAATTTCTAACAACACTAACTCCCCAGAGTGCGCGTGCCAACCCTCGTGGTTAGCACGCCTGGCAGTAATGCTGAGGATAATCCCAAAAACCTAATAAATTTTTCTTTAATATAATAATCCCTTGTCTCCCCAGAGTGCGCGTCCTAACCACAAGCCTGGCAGTAATGGTGGGTGTTATGGTGCTGAAGCAATGGCCGGAGGTCACGCAGCTGTCGGAAGCGCTGGTGCGCCGCCTCAAGGAATACATCCTCGACTCGCGCCACGACAGGTAATGGGCGGACGAGGGGAGGGTTGTAACTGCTGAAGGGAGCGGGAATGGCACGTGCTCTGTCACGTGACAGGGGGAATGACAAGAGTATTGCCACGTGACAGGGAATGAATGACACGTGCTATGTCACGTGACAGGGAGAATGACACGTGCTCTGTTACGTGACAGGGGAATGACACGTGCTTTCACGTGACAGGGAGGAATGACACGTACTCTTGTCATGTGGTAAGAGGAATGACACGTGCATTGCCACGTGACAGGAGGAATGACACGTGCTTTCACGTGACAGGGCGAATGACACGTGACAGGGAGGAATGACATGTACTGTTGTCACATGGCAAGAGAGGCATGACACGTGCATTGCCACGTGACAGGAGGAATGACACCTGCATTGTCACGTGTCAGGGTGAATGATACGTGACAGGGTGAATGATATAAGGGTGACAGGGAGGAATGAGGGAGTAGGTATTCTCGCGCAAGTGTCCCTGCCATTTCCCCAGCAATAACTCTGTACTCAGCGGTTACTGCCCGACTATTCACGTTTGCCTTATGTGACAAGAGGGGTGGTGTGGCGGGATTATGTTGTACATCATAATATGTTAAAACGATCGTTACATTATGTAATTTTATAGTCTATAGCAATAATATTTTTTTAAATAAAAATTTACTTGAGGACGTCAAAAAATGTCATTGATTTCAGAGTGGTCGCGCCCGGTCAAGGCAAACGTCTTTGGCGGGCTATGTCTGACAACAGCTTATACATTTAAGCTTCAACCACACCAAAGCGCCATCGTTGGCGCAATCATAGGCCAAGGACGACCCATGACAGTTCACGCGACCTGTCATTGGCTTATGATCGCGCCGGCAATGGCGATCTGCACGCGTTGGTGTGGTTGAAGCATTACTTTTAAACTTTTTTTAATACAGTCAAATTTCTCTTTGCCTAAAATTTCGTTTCGACATACAGTCTGTCAAATCGCTGTCAAAAAATAAAATATGACGTCTATTCCGTGAAACTTAGATCGTAGTGAAACATCTGTCCTTTATAATCATTTCCGTCCGTTCGCACTCTATGGCGTACAGCATAAGCCCCGCCCACTCAGATGTAGCGTTACAGGTCCAGGTAGAAAACTAACAGTTGATTTCAGAATAAGCTAGAACTATACGAATAATAACGGTGTTGGGAATGTAATGGGTGACATTCAGGAGCCTTGGACGGTTAAGATCTAAAATTATAACACAATACACGCGTTGGGACATGCTTATAATTTACTGTCAAAATGAAGTCGGTTAAAAAGATTCAAATGTATGTGATTGGTCTTATTAATGAAACTATCACAATATGTTTTGGGGTCCTTGCATTATTAATACAGATTTGGAAGCAATAAACTATTGAGTATTGAGATTTTGGATATAAAAATGCAATAAAAAATTTCCTGGAGGATAAAGTATTTCTTTGGTTTAAATATTATAATTTAAATATGTGTTTTTAAACAACTTGATTTGTTGAAATGCTGGCCAAGGGTTTTGAATGTCAGCCATCTATTAGTTCGTTTCATATTTTTGTTACATTCACTCATGGCCACAATGTAATTTATAGTATCCAATTATGTATAAACTGGCGCTTCGTTATGTATAATATTGTATATGTATGTATAGCGAGGGTGAATCATATCACAAATATTGTATGTATGTTATAAATAAGCTGTTGGAGCAAATAATAATTTTATATATTTAAATATAAATGCTTAAGAGTTGATAGAAAATATCTATTGTCATACGAATGCCGCTGGACGCAATTGCAATAGGTTATTGTTTTGTTTTTTTATTTTTTGTTTATTTTAATTTTGCGTTTGTTTTTTTCCCTTCAGGTATGAGTGCAGATCGTTATGTGGTTGATTTTCGGGCGTTTTAGAGGAATTAATATTGCAATTTTGTCCTTCTCCGAAACGCCGCAGAAACGGCGCTACAGTGATATTCCTATTTAATTTAAGGCAGAAGTTGTAAGTAAACTCTTCTGTTTTCATTGAGTTTCAGGAAAGTGACATTTGAACCTGTCAATGTCATTCAGCGCTAAAATGTATGCTCAGTCAATCGAAAAAAGTGACAGTTCAAATGTAATTTTTCTGACTCCATTATAAAATTAGAGTAAACACTCTGATACACGTATCAAACAACATAATATTTTGATGTCATAAATGTAGTATAAATGTATATTCGCAGACATGGAACTAGTATCGATTTAATTTCATACTCATTGAATAGAGAATATTGATCATTGATATGTGTATCAGAGTTCGGACTGCCTATTTTAATTATTTTTATTACTTACATGAACAATAAATGTGATTATAATCGGGCTGGCACCCTGAACTTTTAACTGTATAATAGTATTGAATTGCAAAATGATTTATATGAAATGGCCGTTGAATTATATGTTCAAGTATGTTGTATGCTCTTTACAGAAATATCTAGGTTTATTCAAGAAATAAAAGCAATAAGAAAGATTGATTCGTAACTTTATCTATGGAATAAGCGACATCACATGTATCAAAAGCATCTTTAAATGCTTCTCTTAGAAAATTTCACACGATATCGTTTTGGAAAACTATTTATTATTAGCGATTTAGTTAATACGAGAGTTCATTTTTGTATATCTTTAAAGAAAAGGCTGAGTTAGTTGAAATTCAACAAAAATGTCTAAATATCTCGAATCGCCGACAGATAGAGGTCGATAACGTTTTATTGTTGTATTATTTCATTTGGTGACGGAGTTATGTTGTAAAGGTACGTTCACACTGTTACGAACGAGCGTCATTTGTTAGAGACACAAGGCCTGTTTCCTATGGCTATTAGGAACTTATCTGTCAGATAACTATTTAAACTGTTAGCGAGTTCAGTTTAACCAAGTCTTCTTTTGCACCAGTTTAGTTATGTCTTTTACAAAAGTCGCCACGTAGCTATGTGAATAGTCCTGAATTTGAAATGTTGATGTTGCGTTGGTATATGCACATGTATATAGTATAGTTTATCAGAGAGTATGTATTTCTAGCACGTTGTTGATTTGTGTTCGTGCGTACTGCTTGCGATGCCGGTGGTTGGTTTATATTTTTGTTTTGTTGTCATTTTCTTTCTATTGAATTTTCTTTTGGGGTGTTGTTGCCGTTCGACTATTTTTCATTCGATTTTCATTTTTTTGGATTGAAGTGATTTTTTACCTACAGTTCATGTTTGTGGAAAATTACTAGGGCGGAAGTTTCAACTTCCAGATAAATCCAATTAGTAAGATGCCAGATTGTGAATGAAAAATGTATCCCAATATCGAATGAATTTGTCTGATAGTTGAAAAATTTTCCCTCAATGTCACAACTCGCAAGCATGCCAGCGAACAGTCAAATATTTTTAGTGTTGGTCAAGGCAACTGTCAAGTGACAGACAGACCTTTGAATAATCGAGTATTTTTATTATTCTATAGCTTTATTGAACTGGTGATGTTGTCGGTTCGGAACGGGATCGTTATTATTAAAAACTTATTTATTCTATTTTAAATTTAACTCGTGTTGAGTTCAGCAACACCGATGTTGTCAATTTGTAATTTTAAAACGAGTCGTATACAAATTCTAAACTTTATTATTAGCTAATGAACCAAGCTAGATAGAGAGGCGGTTTGTGGATCACATGACCATTATTTTTTACTTACGAGTAGTTAGCTATCGATTGTTATATTTTAACTAAGTTAAGATTTTTATAAAGTATACAATAAAATATGCTTTAATACATGGTATCGGCAGACACAAAAGTAAGCTTATATCTCTGTACGTCTTAATATTTGTAGTGTTAATCTGTAAGTGTAACCATCTTTTGTTTCTGACTGTACCGACGTAAAATTATACTTTTTGAAACTATTTACTCTTGAGGTTGAAGTTAATCATATGACATGTTAAAAATATTTCAGTTACAAATTCTGTAAATTATTTTTTTAATCGAGGCTAAAATCGCAATAAAAAGTAGACAATTAGCCAGCGAAATCACAATTTCATTATTAGGTGTAATTGTATAATGCTCAATATTTATTTTAGTGATATTCGTATGGTCCATAAACCACCTTTTCTCGTTATTGGTGAACTACTTAGTGAAATCTTTTTTCTATTAACAAAACTATACATGATATTGATATTTATAATGTGAACATTCCAAAATTTCTTACTGAATTAGAACATTAGCAGCGGAGTTAGCGTAGATCCAGTTATGGCATTGTTGATGTACAAATAGATGCTTTTTACGTCTCCGATTCATGTTGTGTGTATATTATGTAAATATTTTTTTACACAGCGCTGTATAATTATATTGAAATGTTAATTTTAACGTTGAATACATCCATGAAAAGTCGCATGCAGAATATATTTTTGTAAGTATTCTGATTTTACTGGAGTAAATTATTGATAATGTGTAGTTTTATACTTTGAAAACTATCGCTTTGATATCATTGTCAGATCTAGCTCGTTCTTTTTGTACATGCATACATATCTTGAGCTATGTTTATGTGTTGTGTATTACTATTTTAGCAAAAATTGTGTTATTTATAATTTTAATGAGTAGGATAACTTACTCCAGTGAACAAGGTCTACCATAGCATCTGTGTACGATTTCTGTATATCCCAATCACTTTCGTATAAACCCTGTATATTTTATCTGTGTTCAAGCTGACCCATCGAAATTGCGAAGTGTTTATTTTCTGTTGCCGGCTATGAATTGAAATAAATCATCACAATTTTATTCAAATTGAAAATTCTTTTATTTCATTTTACCTCAAAGGAACTGACGAAATCTCACAGTGGTATGAAAATTACTCCCACCAAACTCGTAATTTGGAGGATGATGGTGTCGCCTGCATCTCACTTAAGATCAAGTGTGGTTGCTGTCAAATACCTGCCCCGTTCTATATAAAAAAATTAAAAACTACCTCTACCTTTACGTGTTTAAGGAGATAGGAATGGATATAATTGCTAAACTAAATAAATCTTCTAATCGTTCAAAAAATCATCGAGGGGCCCTCACCGCTAGGGGCTAACGATAAGTGACTGGACTTATCTCCCCCATAATCCACTACCTTGTATTCACACAGCGGATGCGGGTAATATTCATCATGGTGAACCACCACACCACGGTGGTAATTTTATGATTCAGAAAAGAGATGAAGAAAGGGAACATTGCTGATTTCTACCACTATGAACAAAAAGCGCACTCACCCGTTCTGCAATCCACCAGCACCAGCAGTTTTAAGACGTGAACCACGGCTCCCAATCTTTCCTCTGCCCTCGAAGATGGAAGATGATGAGACCAGCCTCGAGTCAATCGTCATATATAAAGCGCACTTCACAAAACACACTCGACAATATTTCAGTTCTCAAAGTTGGCTGAACAATTCAGGCCTAATACAGAACATCGGAGTGGACTTCTACGATAGAAGGTTCTAGAAAGAAGAGGCGGTAACTCCGATGCGGCGCGACGGCAGCCGGAGTGAGCCAAGTCAGTTCGTAGACTGGTATAGAATGCAGCGATTAATAGCGGAGTAAATTATTAGACAGAAGCGGGTAGGTAAAAAAAATACGAATGCCCAATGGCATTAATATTATTGAAATAATATCATCAAGTTATTCAACACAATTTTATTATTTATATAAAACATAGAAAAATAAATAAAAACTGTTAAAATAAATTAAAAGACAATAAAAACGTGGTTGTTGATTAATAAAAAATGCGGGGTTTATATAAAAATAAATTATTACACACATTTCATTCGATCAAACTAGATAGTTATCAATCGGTTATGTACTCAATACTCCACTAAAATGAGGATCAGTACTGTTGTAGAAAATTCAATAAAACTAGTATCTACGTTAATCTTTAAGACATAAGAAAGATATATCTTTTTGAATTATCCAAGTCGGACCATTACTTACGAAGATATTAAGTAATAAACATAGGCCGTTTTTGCCGCTAAAAGTCAACGTACGCAGGGCCGCGTGACGTCACTAATATCCGAATCGAGCGCAGCCGGCGTACTATTGGGATGGAAAATATTTTTTTCCAGCTAAACTATCAGTTTTAGAAAAAAACTTTTAATAACATTTATTCATCAAAATAAAGTAACCTATCGACCAGTAATTTTTAAAAATAAAAATTGTGAAAAATAAGTATCGCTATGTCCAAAAACCACATTTTCATAGGATTCGATGCAATGCGGAGACGCGGTTGGGGTGAGTGTAACTTAATGATTGTTTGTATTGAACATAATAATACATAATATGATGATGCTAATACCCAGTTTCTGGCGGTTCTGGCGGGGGGGGGGGGGGGGGGGGGTAAGTCATACCCAGCTTCTGGCCGAGGGGGAGTCATACCTAGCTTATGCTTATGGACTGGGGGAAGGGGCTAGCAGCCTTACCCAGCTTCTGGCCTGGGGGGGAGGGGCAAGCCTTACCCAGCTTCTGGCCTGGGGTGAGGGGGCGGGGTCAAGTCATACCCAGTTTCGGGCCTGGGGGGGGGGGGGTAAATCATACCCAACTTCTGGCCGAGGGGGAAGTCATGCCCAGCTTATGACCTGGGGAGAGGAGGGGGGCGGGGGAGTCATACCCAGCTTCTAGGCTAAGATTAAATAGATTTCCAGGAGGGAGCAGCTGTCCTTTCCCGCCCATGGGAACGGCGAATAGATAGGTAGGTACGTAGGTTTAACTCAGAAAAACTAAATAACAGGTAGGTATTGCGTGTACATCGAAATGATCTTCATAGCAATGTCTTGTAGCCTAGGCAGAGTGTATCTGCCTCAGCTATACCTTATTGTTAGAAGTAAATAAATTAATACTTATACATTTTTATATTTTACTTGGAAGAAGATATGACTCTAACAACACTTATGAACACTTTATTTGAATAAATCGCCAAATATACCACCGCGGAGACCCCAATCGCGTCTCTGCGTTCCATTGAATCGTATGAGCGTATGGATTTTTTGCGTTATTTTTCACAATTTCTATTTTTAAAAATTACCTATCGATAGCTTACTTTATTCTGATAAATAAATGTCATTACAAGTTTTTCTCTAAAACTGATAGTTTGGCTAGAAAAAAATATTTTCTATCCACGCAGTACGCCGGCAGCGTTCGGATCGGATATAGTGACGTCATCGTCCCCGCGCCGGGCGGTCAGTGAACTTTTTTAGTAATTTGGCCATAACTTCGTCAATTTTTGTCGTAGAACAAAAATTTTTGGACTGTATTAAGGATTTCTTAGCCCTATAAATCTGCATTCACAGCTAAAAATCGAAATGATCCTCATTCGGTCTGTAGTATGAAAATAATTTATCTAATTAAAAATCGATTCCCAAACATATTATAATCACATCATATCGACTGAATGCACATGTATAATGGCGAGAAATCTATGCACTATCTATACAATCACATACAACTATGCAATACATAATATTATCCAAAAATAAAATATGGATCATTCTATAAAAACACTTTTAAAACTGACTGGATTGACCTTACGCGATATTATTCAACATGTGACATGGATCTAGCTATTTGGGACAATTCTGGTTTAGGAGGAAGGGGGGGTTTCTCCATGCCATATCCAGAGTCATCCAGGTCACCCACGATTTGTATGGCACCTGCAGAATCGTCGTCATGATCTACGATCTCTATGGACCCCGCAGAATCATCGAGGTAGTCCGACAGCTCTGGTGGTCTGTAAAAAATATTTGTTCTAGCAAGATATTGATATTGACAATTTTAGTTAATACATGGACGTAAGTTTAAGAATGAATTTGAATATTAGAACAGTTATCTCGTGTAGGAAGTATACATTTTATTACACAAGAAAAAGTACCCAAATGTGTCTCCCACAGATAAAGAACAGTATGCCCATAGACAAGACAGAACAACACCCGTTACCTACAGCTGCTTGCAGACCAAGAACAAAGCTAATTTATAGTTTCACAAATTGAGGTTTTGCATTTGTGTGCAGTCGCAAACGATGACTAAGAAAGTTTTTTTCATTTATAATACTATCTCAAATAATATTAGTATTTTTGAGATAAGCAAAAATGTTTAAAGCAGTTTTAACGTAACTTCAAAGCTTAGCACTTGGTCTGCAAGTTGCTTATTTATACCAACATTCAGGACAGAAACAGACGAAAATATACATAGTAAATTAAAAAATACTTACATAGCAGTAAATAACCCGTGCTGTGATATAGACAAACAGTGCGACTCCAATATCCATATGTTACAGCAAGGTTCTGTATGTTTTATATGTAGAGGAAATATTTCAAAAGGAGAGAAATAATATAAATACTGTTTTACCAATTCCTTTTTATTTATAGGCCTTACACATTTGTATTTAACATTAAATGACGCTAGCGTACAGCTCTAAATAGTATGCAAGTAGGTATTATTAGTCTATACTCATCGTATCAATCCGACATTACCTTTATGTTAAAATAAATTTTGATTAAACGATCAAGATCGAGTGAAAAAATATTCCTTAAAATTATAAAAAAAATATTTTAATAAAACCTTAAAATGTCTAACAAAATAAAAATTTACAATTAAAATATGATTTAAAAATAAATCGTTGCTTCCCGAGAGGAATGTCACAATATAAAATGCTTTACAAAAATATTTCACAATAAACTTATGATAAAGTAATATACATTTCGATTAACTAATAGGGGTATTCGAAAAAATGGAAATAAGAATGGAAAGGAATGCCGAAATCCAAGGGAATGTTGGTGAAACTATTGGCAATATATATACTTAGATATAAATGGTTTTTGTGTACATATTTATATTATTTGTATATGGCTTTCTAGTAAGACTTATCACATAAACAATCCCACATTCACATTATTGCCAATTCCCACACACAAGCGATCGACGACACAATGTCAACCTTGTAAGACACGATTACAAAATGCAAGTAAATATTATTAATGTTTATAAAGTGCAAAATGATTATTAAATCTTGCAAGAACAAGAATTTTTTAATTTTAAAATACTTGCAAAACGAAGAATGCCTTATATACTGCGTCAAACTTGAAATATTTGTAGAAGTCAAGATTTTGTAAATTATTAGTTTTGCTTGAAAATTCTTATCTTAGTTGGTAACCCCATCACCGTTCAGTCTATTATTTTAATGATACATTAAGTTACCAGTCTTGTTCAATAAGTTAAAATGTTGAGTGTGAAAAATAAAATTTATGAACATAAATATTTATCTCAGGCATGACGCAGTAGAAACATAAAAAACAATACACCCTTTACAAGAATGTCAACTTTGAATCAATGGAAGCCAAAACGAAACCTCTATACACATGTGTATTATACAAGTATACACAGCTGTGTAGGTTGGACAGATAAGACAATAAATAAGATGCAGAGACACCCAATAGTAATTAGATTAATATTATATCTTAACTAAGCCGATTACTCAACAATACGAGTTTGTATCTTTCGGTAAAATTTCCCAAAAAGTTACAGTACTCGCCAAGAAAGAAAATTATTTACATCAAACAAAAGCTCTTCTAGAAAGTTTTTTCTTAACTGTTGATAAAATAGGCACGATAGCAAATCTATTGCTTGATGCTCACCGGGAGCCCCACGGCATCCAACGTGTTATATATCAGTTGGCATATTTATTTTTTTACAAACCCTTTATCATTTCTTATCTAATTAACAAGGTGCGCTGTATATTTTGTTTCTTGACGAATACTGAATGCATATTTAATTGAAATATTATAGAATAATAGTTTAGTGATACTTATACGTAGACAAATGCTAAAATCCTTGATAAATTCTATCGAAAGATCGTGTAAAATTGGTTAAATATTTATTATACCGTCGCGTAAAAACTCAATTCGTTGTATAAATTTATAAAAAACATTGACACGTCTGTAATACTAATCCTTCATAAGTACTAAGTTGTATTTAGCCGTTAGATATTATTAATAATACGACTGTTAAATTGTATTATTACTTCAGACCAGATTTTTTAAGGATTCGTGTACACTGGACTCCATGAGAAAATAATGCAACATTTTCTTCTGAGGATTTTAATGTAATAATGAGATGTTTTTGTCGAATTTCCAGAGAGGGTCCACTGTATACGAGTCCTAGGTCTTACCCTATCATTAATAAGTTACCCTTACAATTACGAGTGTTACGTACATCATATCCCACCTGACAGCACAAACCCACACCGACCGACTGAAAACCAGCCCCAATGCACTGCCAGCAAAAACTCAAAACAAAATTCTAGAACAATGAAAGAACTATGTATGATGTAAAATAAAATCGAACTTTATTACTTTTTGCTGACAGTGTAATTGTCAATAGCCAGAACTTATTTTAGTAATGGAATAATTTAAATATACTTTCTTGTACCAGTAGGTGGGCTGTTTGTTTAAAAATTGAACCTTAGTTGTAAACACTTGCTAGCAAAATAATGAAGATTGATAAGTTTGATTTGTTATTAAAAAAACAATTGAAATATATTCGTAGATTAATGATTTTGTCAGCAAGTGTACTTTTTAAAATCGCATTTTTATCGATTAGACGTTGCCCCCAAAGTAAAGATCAAATTATACGTCACACTTTATTATCGTATCGAGACAAAACGTAACACTGAGCGGTGGGCTTGAATATAAATTGAATGTAATTTGATTAAATAATATTCGCATAATGTAAATGTTACTGGCACTGTTTTAACAATTCGATGAACCATGTAGTGATGTTTTAAATTATTTTAACTCATCAATAGTGTCAGTTGTTTTGGACTATTCAATTTTGTATACCATAATTATCAGGTTTTGGTGGATACGACCTGCCCTTCCACATAACCCACCCTTGATAGATGGTTCATACTTTCATAGTCAATTTTCAGCAAAAAACTGACAAGGTGTATATCGAAGCCCACCGCCAGAAGGCTTTTAGTCTCCCGTAGACTTTAGACTTTTAGTCGGCCGATAGTTCAGTCGAGTTGTTACGTTTATGAAGTCCGCATATTCACCGATTTGGTGTCTGTTGATTTCTCATACAAATTAAAAGCCGACCAAACTATCGGCCGACTAAAAATCTGTGGTCTGGAGGGAGTCTTATGCCCGTTTTTACCATCAATCCCTAATTTCTAAGTGACCCCTATGAAAACAAATTGTTACCGAGACTGTGTTACCATAGGGATCACTTAAAAATTAGACATTGATGGTGAAACCAGAGGTGGAATTGTGTAAAGCAATCGTAATCATTTGACAGTTCATAACGTACGATTATTCTGTCAAACGCATTGTTTAACTGACTTTATCGTACGTTATGAACTGTCAAATGATTACGATTGCTTTACACAATTCCACCTCTGTTTTCATTAAGCTTGTAGATCTATCGTAATAGTTTTCATAAAGTGTGACGTAGGGGGTCGTGGTACAGACTTACTGTGTGGGCGCGATGTGTCCAGGCGCTGGGATGTAGTCGAGCGCCATGAGGCAGGCGAACACCGTCATGATCATCTTGGGCTTGCGTTCTGTGATGTCCTCGGGTAAGGCGTACACACGCGCTCCCATCCGACGCGCCATGCTGATTGCGTATTTCGCGTTTGCGTGCCTTTCCTGGAAAAACAAGCGAAAAGAAGAACGGTCACGCCCCATACAAAAAAAAAACCCCCGACAGAAACGAGACATACCTCAGTTTTTTTGTTATGTCTTAATTAGTTAAATTATATATTTTTAATATTCGAAATCTATGTATAACACCAAAATTGAAACCCTTTGTTTTTGTTCAGGCGTTATACAAAAACTAATACAAAATGCCTATTTATATTCCATAGCAGCTGTAATAGACATTGGGTACAAACATTTACCAATTTTGGTGATAAATAGGCATTTTGTATTAGTTTTTGTATAACGCCTGAACGGGTAATATTTTGGTGTTATACATAGATTTCGAATATAAAAAATATATAATTTAACTAATTAAGACATGACAAAAAAAACTGAGGTATGTCTCGTTTCTGTCGGGCCCGGGTCACAGATGACCGTTCTTCTTTGCTTAAGTACGTCAAAGTAGGTGTCAAATACTAAGCCCCACTGTAGGTTACAAGTTACGCCCCACCTTAGGTCACAAGCTATGCCCCACTAAAGAAATACAAACATATTTAGCTTGCCAAGTGGATTAAGGGGGCTTTTCTAAAAAAAAACATAGATGTGGATGCAACCACGTCCTAAGTTTGTTCAAAATCCAATGATGATGAGTAAATATTTTTCAGATAGTGCTGACAAAGCTGGACACTAGCAAAATTACCGAAGAGTTGTTTCTACCGTAGTACCGTACCGCATTTCAAAATATCCGTATATAAAATAAAACTTTTTTTCACGGAGTAATTTTTATAAGATGAACAAATATCTGGTGAAGGTCGCGGGAAGTACCTGGATGCGAGTAACGTGGACCGGTCGTTATGTAATTTTTTGGAGGATACCTTTGTCCAGGAGAGGACGTCATTTGGCTGAAACGCATAATTTCTATAAATTAGCTTACCTCCTGCTACCTTTATGATGTCGTCGGGCCACCTTGCAGCAGGTAGGTAAAAGGTAAAATAGCTGGAAGGCGCTCGACGCAGGCCGCTACCAATCGATCAACATGGAAATCATTGGGGAGGCCTATGTTCAGCAGTGGACGTCCTATGGCTGAGATGATGATGATGATGATGATGATGATGATGATGATGATGATGAGCGTACCTCCTCGTTGGCGCCGGGCAGCACGAGGTCGTAGTTGATGGCGCCGGGCTTGATGGCGTCCAGCAGGTCGATCACCACTTTACCGTCAGCCAGCACTTCGTCCTGGAAACAATAAATCATTGGTTACTTGTTTGATATAAAATCTTGAACATCATTAGTACATCGTATTTTTTTTCTAGGCTTTCGCGGTTTGCCTTTAGCCACAACGGTACACATGAGCACATCAAATTAAACACTGTAACGCGGCAACGCTATTTCATAACGTTTGTAACGTTATCGCGCGCGAACAACGCAACGCGAATCACGCGGAAGTATGGTGCCGCGCCCTTTCCTCGGCCAATCGGCGCGAGGCAGTCCCCCCGCGCGTCTCGCGACTCACGCGGAAGTTCTAGAAGTTTCCTCTTTCCTTCTTCCCGGTGCGCGACGCCAACGTGAACGGTCGATTTTGAGCTAGCCTATTTTATATGTGGAAATATGTAAATTCCCATGATTGTTTGCCACGAAAAGTTTGTTTAGTCGTAAGCTTATGTTTCAATAAATGATTATTGTGAAACCACGACTAAAACACTTATTTATAGGTTCTTAATGATACATGTAAAATGAGTGATCCCGGGATCTGGTCTGGTCCACGGAGCGGAAAACGCAATATTGAAAGGCCTCTCACATGTTAGACCAACGAGACGAGCAACGTAGGACCGGTCGGTCGAAGTCCTTGGGGTAGGTCCTTGGCACGGTTTTCACCAAAGCGCAGAATAAATATCAAACACATTTCCTCTCGTCACCTCTCCGCTTTGGTGGAAACTGGGATACGTTTAAGAATCTTTGCAATCAGTTGCTAGTTGTACAATGGTTACGCAACTGCTACGCCAGTGACAGCGGCGCGACAAATTACAGGTGGCACTAGTTTCCATACATTTTCCAGTTTTCGCAGTCGTATTCAAACTGTACAATTAGCAGTAGCTAAGATTTGTGATAATCCCGTGGGTCTTAGGCTGAGTTGCACCATCTTACTTTAACAGTAAATAATATAACCATAACAGGTGATTTTTATATGGAGTTTGACAGACTTTTGACATTTGATATAGGTAAGATGGTGCAACCCAGCCTTATGCCTGTTTTCACCATCAATCCCTAATTTTTAAGTGACCCCTATGAAAACAAAATTCCTGTAATGTGTTATCATAGAAGTCACTTAAAAATCAGGGATTGATGGTGAAAACTGGCATTAGTCTAGCAGAGGAGATCCTTTGAAATGAGGGTCTGTTTACCTGGAAGCTTCTGATGGAGGAGGCCTTGCCAGCCGCCTGCAGCTTGGCGTTGACCCAGGCCACGATCTCGCGCTCGATGATAGGGCTGCCGGTATTGGCCAGCCGCGTCAGCACAGATAGTGTGTAGGCTCGCATCAGCTGCCAGATCAGCGCTGCGGAAGAGAAGAGAAGATTAATTTGAAAATTATAAATAACTTGAAAAAATCGAACTGCCTAAGGCGGGAATTGAACCCACGACCTTCCGCTTGCCGGGCGATTGAGATGCGACTCTTAACGCTAAAAATTAAATAACTAAGAGAAGATTAGTTAATAAGAAACGTCGGCCGTTTGGTGTAATGGTTCAGAACGGACTACTATGCCGAGAGGTCCCGGGTTCGATACCCGGCCGGGCAGAAATTGAAATGATGAATTTTAATTTCTGTGACGGGTCTGGGTGTTTTCTATGTATAATAATTATGTATGTATTTACAAAAAAAAAGTATATAAGTATGTTTATCCCGTCGTCTAGTACCCATAGTACAAGCTTTGCTTAGTTTGGGACTAGAGGCGCAGTGTAAAATGTCCAAATATATTTATTTATTTATATTTAGTTAATATAAGGGGTGGAATTTCCACTTGATTTACTGGCGTTTGCACATGCATCAGCTATAACTCAGACTCAACTCAGAACATATTTTACTAGATGAAAAAATGGATGAAATTACTACTTATCAGCAGGGGAAAGATTGAGAGTTCAAAAACAGCGCATCAGCTGCCAAATCAAAGCTGATAAGGGAACACACAAACTCTAAGGACCTAGACAGGTTTCTATGTCCGGAATAATAATAAAAATAATACTTGGCTTGGCCCGTATCTGGTCTAACTTTTACCAGCATTAATGCTGAGATATAATATATATCACATATAAAAATAATAATAATGTACGGAAATGCATGAAATGTGGAAACCCGTCGCACGCGTCCGCGCCACACTGCGCTGCTCATACTATTTTTTGATACGCGTGCGGAATACCCGCTCGAGTTTAGCGTTTAGCGAAGACTCTTGGACGAAAAAATTTTGAAAGTTACAAGAAAAAACACTCGATTAATGAAGCATCAATCATTACAATGTTCTTTATTAGAAGTCAGCCGTAATAATTTAAAGAATAGCGTTGTGTAAAATTTACAATCGATTTATAGATCTTAACCTAACCATGCAGGTGCGGCATTCTATGGTGTATAAGTGTGAACGTAGGATCATTAGGCGTAAGCGTGGCGCCTTATAAATGCTTGTATGGTGTTACAGACGTGGTACACGTGACATCAGTAAGAATCAGCCTGTCGTGACATAGCTGTGAGCGTGGCATGTGTTACCACGGCGTAGTTGTGACGTGGCATGACGTCACGAGCGTGTGCGCTAGGTGTGAGCGTGTGTTACCGAGCGTGAGCGTGGCGTTGCCCTCGTTGATGTCTGCGCCGGCGATGCCGACGAGCGAGAAGCCGAGGCGGCGGCCGAGCTCCACGCGTAGTTGTGACGTGGCATGACGTCACGAGCGTGTGCGCTAGGTGTGAGCGTGTGTTACCGAGCGTGAGCGTGGCGTTGCCCTCGTTGATGTCTGCGCCGGCGATGCCGACGAGCGAGAAGCCGAGGCGGCGGCCGAGCTCCACGCGTAGTTGTGACGTGGCATGACGTCACGAGCGTGTGCGCTAGGTGTGAGCGTGTGTTACCGAGCGTGAGCGTGGCGTTGCCCTCGTTGATGTCTGCGCCGGCGATGCCGACGAGCGAGAAGCCGAGGCGGCGGCCGAGCTCGACCGCGTAGTTGCAATTCTCAAGGCGCTCCATGAACTTGCGAAGCTTGGAGAACTGTCGGTGCACCTGCAGAAGTTTTTCATATTTGTTTAGTAAGTGAATCAAGTGAATCACTACATAAGTCATCGAATCTTGTGCTTAAGAAGCCTTTACACTTTTTGGAAAGAAACGATTTATTTTTCAAACTGGTTTTTGGCATTTATTAAGTGTGGTACAATACTCATTATTATACTATGGTGGTACTGTTAGGCAGCAATGAAGTACGTGTAGTACTTGCATGGGTAAACAAGAATAAGAATAAGAATAAGAAATTTATTCATAATGTTCATTACAGTCATGTCAAACTTTCAAAATTTATGATCTAAAACAGAGATGGTGGATTTGAATCCTTTCGGGGTCAATTTTGAACAAGCTGGCATTGAAATATTCTTTGGATTTGTTTGACAATGTGTCATACTCGTATATGTAAAATTTTTGTGAATGCAGACCAATGAAACCTTGTTGGTGATCTTAACTTTTTAACGGATCTAGCGAATTAGGACCTTAGTGTCACGATTTACGAGCGACTTCACGACAATAGTCGAGCAGTAGCGGAGATCGCACCCGCGTTCCTTGAATTACGAGACGGCCAGACTGACTAACCGTAAAGGTAAAAGTTTTGAAGCATAAACAAGCAATAGTCTACCTTCTTCCAGTCGACGATGCCGGGCTTGATGATGTCGTAGAGCTGGAAGATGACGAGCCCGTCCGTCAGGTCCGAGTAGAGCCAGTTGACGTGCGGCGCCACGCCCATCGAGTTCATCCAGTTGCGGTACGCTGGAAAATGGACGCTTATTATTGTAACGCTAAGGAAGCTAATTGAAAATACGATTTCAGGGTCATCTCTAGAAGTATGAAATACAATCGATTGGATTTGCACGAAAGGAAAAAAAGGATGAATCGAATCGATTCATCCTTTTTTTCCTTTCGTGCAGTTTGCAAATTTATTTTATTTATTTTTTATTTTATTTGTTAACAATGTTTACCTAACACTGCTGTAGTTGTTAGGTAAAAGAGAATGTGGCATTTTACTGAGACCTCATGCGGGAAATATTTCTCACCAAGAAGTATGTCTGATGTTTTATGTCATGTTCATAGAGTAGCATTGGGTGAGGGACAAATACTGCCCTGCTTGAGACTGGCTGTTGGTACTTGTATACTGCTCATTCTTCTCCCCTACATGGACAAGACGAGGAGGACAAGACTAGTGTCCAGCTCGGCGGCTTATTGCAGCATCAGCTTAGCATGAAACAGGCACCGCTAGGATCTAACTAAGGTCTCATCCAGCTGCAGTACTGCTGTCCGACTTTCTGTCTGGTCTTGTCGAGCTAGAAGCAGGCGTCTTTGAGGTCCTGTATCTAGTCCATCATCGTCGGCAGTAGGACAAGTGACTAATGCCTGTTGTCACCATCAACCCCTAATTTTTAAGTGACCCCTATGGTAACACTTAACAGAAGTTTTAATTTCATAGGGGTCGCTTAAAAATTAAGGTCTGGTGGTGAAAACGGGCATAAGGATCTGGCTAAGAAACTCACTCTTCTCCTCCCTGGTCTCGTCCAGCTGGTGGTACTCCTCGGTGTCGGCCTGGCGCTGCAGGCCGGGGTGCTGGTTGAACAGGTTGGCCACGAAGGCCAGGTTGAGCTTGTACACGCCGCCCACCACGTCGGCCGGCGCCACGAAGGCCCGGCAGCGGAGTTTAGCGGCTTGTAGGAGTATCACGACGAAGCAACGGCTTTCCAAATGTGGCTGAGATACTATGGGCTACTCACTCTTCTATTGAGCTAGTTAGCCCCGCCCACCACGGCAGCTGACGTCACAAACGCATCTCCAATGGCAGGATGCTGATTCTCTATTCGCTTTGGCGCGACTAAAGTAGGTACTCGCTCTAACTTCTCCTTGGTCTTGTCGAACGGGAATCCGCTTAATGAAGCAGGCACTTTTAGGATGTGTCCAAAGTCTCGTATACTAGTCATTCCTCTCCCCCTAGTCTAGTACAGCTTGGCGGCTTATTGCAGCATCAGCTTAGCATGAAACAGGCACCGCTAGGATCTAACCAAGGTCTCATCCAGCTGCAGTACTGCTGTCCGACTTTCTGTCTGGTCTTGTCGAGGTAGAAGGAGGCGCCTTTGAGGTCCTGTATCTAGTCCATCATCGTTGGCAGTAGGACAAATGACTAATGCCCTTTTTCACCATCAGTTCCTAATTTTTAAGTAACTCTTATGGTAACATATACCAGAAGTTTTGTTTTCATAGGGGTCGCTTAAAAATCAGGGACTGATGGTGAAAACGGGCATAAGGATCTGGCTAAGGTACTCACTCTTCTCCTCCCTGGTCTCGTCCAGCTGGTGGTACTCCTCGGTGTCAGCCTGGCGCTGCAGGCCGGGGTGCTGGTTGAACAGGTTGGCCACGAAGGCCAGGTTGAGCTTGTACACGCCGCCCACCACGTCGGCCGGCGCCACGAAGGCCCGGCAGCGGAGTTTAGCGGCTTGTTGGAGCAGCACGACGAAGCAAGGGCTTTTCAAATGTAGCTGAGATACTATAGGCTACTCACTCTTCTTTTGAGCTTGTAGACCCCGCCCACAACAGTAGCTGACGTCACAAACGCGAAAAGTATCTACAGCGACTGGTGGTTACTTAAGTTTCACGACGAAGCAAGGGATCTCCAAATATGACCAAGGTACTATAGTCTACTCACTCTTTTTTGAGCTTATAGACCCCGCCCACAAAAGTAGCTGACGTCACGAACGCGCTAAATGTGTCTCCAGAATGGTGCTGTCTGATTGCCTTCTTTTGAGGCGACCAGAGTACTTACTCTTGTTCTAGCGTTTAAGCGAAAGATTTTCCAAGTGTCTTTCGCGCAAGCGTCTTATCGCGCAAGTGCTGTCTGATTCCCTACTTACTTTGACGCGACCAAAGTACTTACTCTCATCCTTGCGCATCAGGAAACTTGCCTGATATTTTCCAAGTGTCTTTCGCGCACGCGCGTAAACGTCTTTTCGTGCGCGCATATGGCTTTTCACGCCATTGACTTTGCGCAATTGCCTTTCGCACAAGCATACCAGAATCCCTCCTTGTTCTCGTCAAGTAGAAATTATCTTTACGAAGCAGGCACCTTTAGGATCTGGTTAAGGTACTCACTCTTCTCCTCCCTGGTCTCGTCCAGCTGGTGGTACTCCTCGGTGTCGGCCTGGCGCTGCAGGCCGGGGTGCTGGTTGAACAGGTTGGCCACGAAGGCCAGGTTGAGCTTGTACACGCCGCCCACCACGTCGGCCGGCGCCACGAAGGCCCGGCAGCGGAGTTTAGCAGCTTGTTGGAGCATGACTTCGGCACGGCGGAGGAGGTCGCTCTCCTGTGAAGGTTTACAGTCTATTATAGACACTATTTTAAAAACCCACGGTAATTTAGATAGATTAATACTACACCAAATATTTTACAAAATCCAGAACCTTGCTGTCTAATTGATCGACAGTTCTGCGTGCTATGTGCCTTGCCCATTGTCACTCAAGAAGAGACACTCAAAAATAACAGTGAAAAATGTTCAATAGTGCCCAATAGGTGTCAATTTGTTTTTTATCCTACGAGTAACTTACCAATATTTCATTTATCTTTATAAATAAAACTTGCGATTTTATCCCCCAAAATTTGAAGCTCTTGTCTGCATGGAAAGTGATAAAGGTCGTAAGCAAAAGCAAATTTCACCTGGTATGCTCAACCATAAATGATCAATATCCAAGTTAATCTCAGCCTGAGCGCGTCCAGAGTGACGCCCGCATCTTCAGGAGCGATCTGCTTGAACAGGTGTGAGTAGATCTCAGAGTCAGCCACGTCCTAGAGATAGGGAGAGAAGGTCTACTCCAGAAGTCCAAGACTCACCCTGAGCGCGTCCAGAGTGACGCATGCATCTTCAGGAGCGATCTGCTTGAGCAGGTGCGAGTAGATCTCAGAGTCAGCTACGTCCTAGAGATAAGGCGAGCAGGTCTACTCCAGAAGTCCAAGTTAGACTCACCCTAAGCGCGTCCAGAGTGACGCCAGCATCTTCAGGAGCGATCTGCTTGAGCAGGTGCGAGTAGATCTCAGAGTCAGCCACGTTCTAGAGATAGGGAGAGGAGGTCTACTCCAGAAGTCCAAGACTCACCCTGAGCGCGTCCAGAGTGACGCCAGCATCATCAGGAGCGATCTGCTTGAGCAGGTGCGAGTAGATCTCAGAGTCAGCTACGTCCTAGAGATAAGGCGAGCAGGTCTACTCCAGAAGTCCAAGTTAGACTCACCCTAAGCGCGTCCAGAGTGACGCCAGCATCTTCAGGAGCGATCTGCTTGAGCAGGTGCGAGTAGATCTCAGAGTCAGCCACGTTCTAGAGATAGGGAGAGGAGGTCTACTCCAGAAGTCCAAGACTCACCCTGAGCGCGTCCAGAGTGACGCCAGCATCATCAGGAGCGATCTGCTTGAGCAGGTGCGAGTAGATCTCAGAGTCAGCTACGTCCTAGAGATAAGGCGAGCAGGTCTACTCCAGAAGTCCAAGTTAGACTCACCCTAAGCGCGTCCAGAGTGACGCCAGCATCTTCAGGAGCGATCTGCTTGAGCAGGTGCGAGTAGATCTCGGAGTCGGCCACGTACTAGAGATAGGGCGACGAGGTCTACTCTAGCAGGATCGCCTCGGAAGCTAGAGCGAAGAGGTCCAAGTGTACTCACGCTAAGCGCGTCCAGAGTTACGCCTGCATCTTCAGGAGCGATCTGCTTGAGCAGGTGCGAGTAGATCTCGGAGTCGGCGACATCCTGCTGGAAGTTGGTGCAGCGGCGCGTGACGCCCGCGCTCTGCAGCTGGTGGTAGACCAGAAGTCCAAGACTCACCCTGAGCGCGTCCAGAGTGACGCCTGCATCTTCAGGAGCGATCTGCTTGAGCAGGTGCGAGTAGATCTCGGAGTCGGCGACATCCTGCTGGAAGTTGGTGCAGCGACGCGTGACGCCCGCGCTCTGTAGCTGGTGGTTGACCCAGCGGAGCAGGATCGCTTCTGGAGATAGGGCGAGGAGGTCTTCTCCAGCAGGATTACCTTGGGAAACATGGCGAGGAGGTCTACTCCAGCAGGATCATATCGGGAGATAGCAGAATCGCCTCGGAAGAGAGAGTCAACAGGTTTACTCCAGAAGTCCAAGTGTACTCACCCTGAACGCGTTCAGAGTGACGCCTGCATCTTCAGGAGCGATCTGCTTGAGCAGGTGCGAGTAGATCTCAGAGTCAGCCACGTTCTAGAGATAGGGGGAGGAGGTCTACTCCAGAAGTCCAAGACTCACCCTGAGCGCGTCCAGAGTGACGCCCGCATCTTCAGGAGCGATCTGCTTGAGCAGGTGCGAGTAGATCTCAGAGTCAGCCACGTTCTAGAGATAGGGGGAGGAGGTCTACTCCAGAAGTCCAAGACTCACCCTGAGCGCGTCCAGAGTGACGCCCGCATCTTCAGGAGCGATCTGCTTGAGCAGGTGCGAGTAGATTTCTAGGGTGAGGAGGCCTACTCCAGCAGGATCGCCTCAGAAGCTAGAGCGAGGAGGTCTACTCCAGAAGTCCAAGTGTTCTCACCCTGAGCGCGTCCAGAGTGACTCCAGCATCTTCAGGAGCGATCTGCTTGAGCAGGTACGAATAGATCTCGGAGTCGGCGACGTCCTGCTGGAAGTTGGTACAGCGGCGCGTGACGCCCGCGCTCTGCAGCTGGTGGTTGACCCAGCGGAGCAGGATCGCTTCTGGAGATAAGGCGAGGAGGTCTACTCCAGCAGGATAGCTTCAGGAAATAGTGCAAGGAAGTCTACTCCAGCAGGGTCACCTTGAGAGAGAGGGCCAGCAGGTCTACTCCAGAAGTCCAAGTTAGACTCACCCTGAGCGCGTCCAGAGTGACGCCAGCATCATCAGGAGCGATCTGCTTGAGCAGGTGTGAGTAGATCTCACAGTCAGCCACGTTCTAGAGATAGGGAGAGGAGGTCTACTCCAGAAGTCCAAGACTCACCCTGAGCGCGTCCAGAGTGACGCCCGCATCTTCAGGAGCGATCTGCTTGAGCAGGTGCGAGTAGATTTCTAGGGTGAGGAGGCCTACTCCAGCAGGATCGCCTCAGAAGCTAGAGCGAGGAGGTCTACTCCAGAAGTCCAAGTTAGACTCACCCTGAGCGCGTCCAGAGTGACGCCAGCATCATCAGGAGCGATCTGCTTGAGCAGGTGCGAGTAGATCTCAGAGTCAGCTACGTCCTAGAGATAAGGCGAGCAGGTCTACTCCAGAAGTCCAAGTTAGACTCACCCTAAGCGCGTCCAGAGTGACGCCAGCATCTTCAGGAGCGATCTGCTTGAGCAGGTGCGAGTAGATCTCGGAGTCGGCGACATCCTGCTGGAAGTTGGTGCAGCGACGCGTGACGCCCGCGCTCTGTAGCTGGTGGTTGACCCAGCGGAGCAGGATCGCTTCTGGAGATAGGGCGAGGAGGTCTTCTCCAGCAGGATTACCTTGGGAAACATGGCGAGGAGGTCTACTCCAGCAGGATCATATCGGGAGATAGCAGAATCGCCTCGGAAGAGAGAGTCAACAGGTTTACTCCAGAAGTCCAAGTGTACTCACCCTGAGCGCGTCCAGAGTGACGCCTGCATCTTCAGGAGCGATCTGCTTGAGCAGGTGTGAGTAGATCTCACAGTCAGCCACGTTCTAGAGATAGGGAGAGGAGGTCTACTCCAGAAGTCCAAGACTCACCCTGAGCGCGTCCAGAGTGACGCCCGCATCTTCAGGAGCGATCTGCTTGAGCAGGTGCGAGTAGATTTCTAGGGTGAGGAGGCCTACTCCAGCAGGATCGCCTCAGAAGCTAGAGCGAGGAGGTCTACTCCAGAAGTCCAAGTGTTCTCACCCTGAGCGCGTCCAGAGTGACTCCAGCATCTTCAGGAGCGATCTGCTTGAGCAGGTACGAATAGATCTCGGAGTCGGCGACGTCCTGCTGGAAGTTGGTACAGCGGCGCGTGACGCCCGCGCTCTGCAGCTGGTGGTTGACCCAGCGGAGCAGGATCGCTTCTGGAGATAAGGCGAGGAGGTCTACTCCAGCAGGATAGCTTCAGGAAATAGTGCAAGGAAGTCTACTCCAGCAGGGTCACCTTGAGAGAGAGGGCCAGCAGGTCTACTCCAGAAGTCCAAGTTAGACTCACCCTGAGCGCGTCCAGAGTGACGCCAGCATCATCAGGAGCGATCTGCTTGAGCAGGTGTGAGTAGATCTCACAGTCAGCTACGTCCTAGAGATAAGGCGAGCAGGTCTACTCCAGAAGTCCAAGACTCACCCTGAGCGCGTCCAGAGTGACACCAGCATCTTCAGGAGCGATCTGCTTGAGCAGGTACGAATAGATCTCGGAGTCAGCCACGTCCTGCTGGAAGTTGGTGCAGCGGCGCGTGACGCCCGCGCTCTGCAGCTGGTGGTTGACCCAGCGGAGCAGGATCGCTTCTGGAGATAGGGCGAGGAGGTCTACTCCAGCAGGATCATATCGGGAGACAGCGGGAGACAGCAGAATCGCCTCGGAAGAGAGAGTCAACAGGTCTACTCCAGAAGTACAAGTGTACTCACCTTGAGCGCGTCCAAAGTGACGCCTGCATCTTCAGGAGCGATCTGCTTGAGCAGGTGCGAGTAGATCTCAGAGTCAGCTACGTCCTAGAGATAAGGCGAGCAGGTCTACTCCAGAAGTCCAAGACTCACCCTGAGCGCGTCCAGAGTGACGCCAGCATCTTCAGGAGCGATCTGCTTGAGCAGGTGTGAGTAGATCTCACAGTCAGCTACGTCCTAGAGATAAGGCGAGCAGGTCTACTCCAGAAGTCCAAGACTCACCCTGAGCGCGTCCAGAGTGACACCAGCATCTTCAGGAGAGATCTGCTTGAGCAGGTGCCAGTAGATCTCAGAGTCAGCTACGTTCTAGAGATAGGGAGAGGAGGTCTACTCCAGAAGTCTAAGAGTACTCACCCTGAGCGCGTCCAGAGTGACACCAGCATCTTCAGGAGCGATCTGCTTGAGCAGGTGTGAGTAGATCTCACAGTCAGCTACGTCCTAGAGATAAGGCGAGCAGGTCTACTCCAGAAGTCCAAGACTCACCCTGAGCGCGTCCAGAGTGACGCCAGCATCTTCAGGAGCGATCTGCTTGAGCAGGTGTGAGTAGATCTCACAGTCAGCTACGTCCTAGAGATAAGGCGAGCAGGTCTACTCCAGAAGTCCAAGTGTACTCACCCTGAGCGCGTCCAGAGTGACACCAGCATCTTCAGGAGAGATCTGCTTGAGCAGGTGCGAGTAGATCTCAGAGTCGGCCACGTACTAGAGATAAGGCGAGCAGGTCTACTCTAGAAGTCCAAGACTCACCCTGAGCGCGTCCAGAGTGACGCCTGCATCTTCAGGAGCGATCTGCTTGAGCAGGTATGAGTAGATCTCAGAGTCAGCGACATCCTGCTGGAAGTTGGTGCAGCGGCGCGTGACGCCCGCGCTCTGCAGCTGGTGGTTGACCCAGCGGAGCAGGATCGCTTCTGGAGATAAGGCGAGGAGGTCTACTCCAGCAGGATCATATCGGGAGACAGCGGGAGACAGCAGAATCGCCTCGGAAGAGAGAGTCAACAGGTCTACTCCAGAAGTCCAAGACTCACCCTGAGCGCGTCCAGAGTGACGCCAGCATCTTCAGGAGCGATCTGCTTGAGCAGGTGCGAGTAGATCTCAGAGTCAGCCACGTTCTAGAGATAGGGGGAGGAGGTCTACTCCAGCAGGATCGCCTCGGAAGAGAGAGTCAACAGGTCTACTCTAGAAGTCCAAGTTAGACTTACCCTGAGCGCGTCCAGAGTGACGCCTGCATCTTCAGGAGCGATCTGCTTGAGCAGGTGCGAGTAGATCTCAGAGTCAGCCACGTTCTAGAGATAGGGGGAGGAGGTCTACTCCAGCAGGATCGCCTCGGAAGAGAGAGTCAACAGGTCTACTCTAGAAGTCCAAGTTAGACTTACCCTGAGCGCGTCCAGAGTGACGCCTGCATCTTCAGGAGCGATCTGCTTGAGCAGGTGCGAGTAGATCTCAGAGTCAGCCACGTTCTAGAGATAGGGGGAGGAGGTCTACTCCAGCAGGATCGCCTCGGAAGAGAGAGTCAACAGGTCTACTCTAGAAGTCCAAGTTAGACTTACCCTGAGCGCGTCCAGAGTGACGCCAGCATCTTCAGGAGCGATCTGCTTGAGCAGGTGCGAGTAGATCTCAGAGTCAGCCACGTTCTAGAGATAGGGGGAGGAGGTCTACTCCAGCAGGATCGCCTCGGAAGAGAGAGTCAACAGGTCTACTCTAGAAGTCCAAGTTAGACTTACCCTGAGCGCGTCCAGAGTGACGCCTGCATCTTCAGGAGCGATCTGCTTGAGCAGGTACGAATAGATCTCGGAGTCGGCGACGTCCTGCTGGAAGTTGGTGCAGCGACGCGTGACGCCCGCGCTCTGCAGCTGGTGGTTGACCCAGCGGAGCAGGATCGCTTCTGGAGACAGGGCCAGCAGGTCTTCGATGCGTTCCTGGAAATAGATTGGTGTTTTAGATTGTAGTGGGCCAGATTCTAATGCCAGGACAAGAATGTACCTCGCTTGCACTTTTCTGTGAAGACACAAAGATAAGTTTGTAAGATCTTTGTAAAGGCAAGCTCCTGTGCCCTGTTAAGATCAGAATGGAAATCAATTCCTCTAGTTCTTTTCTTCTTAGACAGGAACTAAAAGACAGGTCGTGTTGGGAATTTATCGTTTTAGTTCTACAGATTTAGTTCTTTAAAGTATGTTATAAGGCTAAGCGCTTGTGCCCAGTAACAGGTCAAGATAGTAATCTACCTACTAGTTAGTTTTTTTTCTGCAAAGAAACAGATTGTAAAGCTTTAATCACACCAACGCGTGAAATCGCTATCGCCGGCGCGATCATAGGCCACCCATGACAGTCCGCGCGACCTGTCATTGTAAGACAGGTTTATCTATCAACACTGGAATGTAGTCATTGAGAACGTGTAAGGCCAAGCTCCTGTGCTGTGACTCACCTGGTCGTTGAGGAGTTCCGTGAGACCAGGACAGTGCTCCAGGGTGATCTGGTTGAAGAGACCGATGCGGATTATCTGCCAAAGAAGACCCAACACCAAGTGGGGTTTGCCTGCGAAGAAAGAAGTCGAATTTAGTACCTAAGTAGTCAATGCGTTATTTCAATAGACACAGCATTATCAATAAATGCTACATCTTTTGCCAAGCCAAAGAGTGGATTATTATGTCAGCCCATGACAGAGAGAATAGGTATTTTCTGGGCAAGCTCATATCTGCACCCCTCGGGAGAGTTTGTTACCAAGATTATAACATACATTCTTCTGATTGAATTCGTCACGGGTTCCAAGCCAAGACACTCGGCCATCGCTGGGCTACTCAACTTTCACTGGACTGTGATCTTGACTGTACAAGAGCTTTATGCCCGTTTTCACCATCAATCACTAATTTTAAGTGACCCCTATGTAAACAAAATTCCTGATAAGTGATACCATAGGGGTCACTTAAAAGAGTGGGATTTAGACGGGAATAAGAGGTGGTATTGGGTCTTATCTTTAGCGAGACCGTGTGCGTCTATATTGACGATATTGCACCCGATGGCCTGTGAGGCCACCAGAGGGCGAGGATAAGAGGTATATTAGATCCGTATCTTACCCTTAGCGAGACCGTGTGCGTCAATATTGACAATATTGCACCTGATGGCTTGTGAGGCCACAGAAGGCTGGTTATAAGAAGTGATATTAGACCCGTATCTTACCTTTAGCGAGGTCGTGCGCGTCTATATTGACGATATTGCACCCGATGGCCTGTGAGGCCACAGAAGGCTGGTTTTAAGAAGTGATATTAGACCCGTATCTTACCTTTGGCGAGGTCGTGCGCGTCTATATTGACGATATTGCACCCGATGGCCTGTGAGGACACCAGAGCAAGCGTCAAGTTCTCGTGCTTGGTGTATAGCGTCAGGTTCTTCTTGTTGATCGCGCGCTCGTCTATCGTGTCTGGGCAGGAGTGGTTGATTACTTTGCTGGAAAAGAAAAAGGGATTTTAAGTAACAGGTGTGTTAAAGAAATGACATTGAAAGAAACACAATAACGAAGAAGGTAGGAAGGCTTTATCAAGTACCAAAGATTTTGTGGGTTTGGAAGATTGTGGTAGATTCCTATAATAACATTACAGGGGTATCAAAAAAATACTTGAACTTGTATACCAACCTAGTGGGTTATGTGGGGCTTTCCCTACCAGAAGGACAGGGCATACCAACCAGCTAAAAACCTACCAGTGTCCTGGGTGAGAGCCATTAAACTTGAATTAACCTGACTGACCGATAAAAATAAATTTTTTTTTGTGCTTCGGGGGTATCAATAAGTCGGCGGTTCGATTGAGCCATGTCACCATGTCAGATGGCTCTGACACCTTACTAAGTCTGACATGATAGAACAACCATGGTATTGCCAACCATATTTCGTTTCAGCCGAAACGAACGAACGAAGAGAGCTGGAAGACGTAGCGTGGGCAGGCCTCCCACTAGGTGGACCGACGATCTGGTGAAGGTCGCGGGAGGTACCTGGATGCAAGCGGCGCAGGACCGGTCTTTGTGGAAATCCTTGGGGGAGGCCTTTGTCCAGCAGTGGACGTCTTTCGGCTGAAACCATATTTACAATACAACAAAAACGGAAGAAATACTACTTACCACAGTATAAGACCATCCTTCAGCTTCTCGTACAGCTGCTTGCCCTCGGGATCGATGGGCAAGAGGTGCTTGAGGTCGGGGTCGTGCTCCAGGTTGCTGTTGATCCACCCGGAGAAAGCCATCTGTTCCTCCAGGCGAACTGAGTGGGTTGTGCCTGGAATGACACATTAGAATATAGTTTTGGTCCAAAATCGCACCTATTACAAATAATATTAAGACTAGCGGCCGTCCGCGACTTCGTACGCGTGGATCCCATTTTACCCCCTTAGTGAGAACCTATGTTCTAAAATGAACCCCCATGCAAAATTCGAGACTCCTAGCACTTGTAGTTTCTGAGATTTCGTGATGAGTGAATCAGTCAATCAGTGATCTTTTGCTTTTATAGATATACATAGATGCCAGGGTATAGTAGCTTGAAGGTAAAGCTCTCAATATTTAAGAATAAGAATAAGAATAAGAAGCGTTTATTTGCCAGAATACAGGTTATAAGGTTCTTACAAAAAATTTTTAGTACAAGTATTCAACCTGCATGCAGGTGTGCAAATACATTTTGTCAAGTGGTAAGTCAGTAGGATCACTCTTATTAACATTACATTCAATTATATCATTACATTACTTTAGTCAATTTATTATTTATCTACATTTACATTGTCATATTTTTATAATCCATAAATTCATTCACGCTGTAAAAACAGTACTCAAATAACCATTCATTCAATTTTATTTTAAATAGCTTACAGTCCAAAGTTTTTAAATTGTCTGGAAGGTTGTTAAACAATGTGATACACATATTGAATACATTTTTTCTATAAATGTAAGTGGAACATTGAGGCTGATATAACAGATTCACATACTGAGCCCTTAGTTTCCTTGTTTTTACTTCATTAAGTTTCTGAAATAAATTAGGGTGAGACACTACAAATGTGCAAACGTTCCTTATATACATGCAGGCTAAAGGCAGAATTTCTAATTTTTTAAATAGGGGTTTGCAGCTGTCTGTAAACCACGTACTTGTGATGGCTCGAATGCATCTCTTTTGGAGCTTAAAGACTCTTTCCACGTCTACGGAATTTCCCCATAAAATTAGGCCATAGTTGAGCACTGATGATACGTGTCCATGATAAGCAGTGATGGCTGCTTCAATGGAAACAGTGTTCTTTAGCGTTTTAAGGGCATATACGAACCGGTTCAATCTATTACATATTGTGTCAATATGAGTCTTCCAATTTAAGTTACTATCAATATGTAGTCCGAGGAACTTAACACTATCTACCTTTTCAATTGGATCACTATCGTGAATTAAGTTATTTGATAGATTTTTGACGAAGGACATGAAATACCATTATGGCTAAGTTTAATAACACTAGTTTTTCGCTTAGTCGCGGTAAGAAAAGTAACAATTCTTCTCACCACCGATAGATGGCGTTGCTTGCTCATTAATTCACAATGGCATGTCGAAAAGAACCTCGATTATTTAGCCATAATCTAGACGAATTCGGAGCGTTTCTAACGTTATAAAATAACAAAGAATATGAGTCATTCTGTACAAATCTATTTTTAATTTAGTAAAAACCAAAATTAAGTATCTAGTCATCATTATTAGTGTGACCGTTATCTTAAAGACTAATAGGACTAGCGCTTAAATCAGTGCCTGAGGCATGGGAGCGGCACATAAGGGTTTTTATAACGTCAAACGTCAGCAAGACTTCAGATCACCTTCAAAATTATTATGCTTTATCAGGATACGAAAGGATAATTATCGTGATAATAACAAATGGATAATTATCGGTTGATAATAACGAAAAAATGCGCTCGCGAAAATGACCTGTATTTGAAGTTTTCTAACGTGTACCTATTTCCGCACTTGCGTCTAGTGGTGGGCGTTAATCAACATAGTTATAAAACCTATCTATTTAGCTCCACAATGATCACTAGTTATCTAGCGTGTATCTTATTCTGTTGATAATTATCCGATAATTATCATGAAGCGTAATTATCTTGATAATTTCGAACCCTGTGCTTTATCATGTCACAATATGTCCTCCCGTGCCGCTCCCATACCTCAGGCAATGACTGAGTTAATAGCTAAATATATTTTTGATTATCTACGTAACTCACCATCACTGGAAGCTTCGCTCATTCCGCCTAAGTGCTCCAGATTTTCCTTTTTACTGACTGCCTGCTTGAATGTGCTGGCGACCTGCAAGTTCACATAAATCAATTAGGTATTATTACGGCCATCAATTTATTCTAATCACCATACATTACATTGTTATGTCATCACTCAGTTATCAATTGGCTTGAGTGGAAATGGGTTATGGGTTCGAATCCTAGTAGGTGCTTAACCCTTTCAGACCTGAATTATTTTTTTTCACCCGATCAATTTAATTAAATTTATGCAACTAAAGTATAGTAAGATATCTAAGAAAAAAATCATGAAAAAAATCCTAGTGTTATACTTTTCGAGAAAATGCATTTTCTTTTTATGTCTACAAATGTGGCCATCCGTCCCACGTGAAAAAAAACTTAAGGATTAACAGTGTTATTGAAATAATAGAACGTACTATTTTGGAACTCTTTTTAATTAGTTTTTATAAAAAAAAAACTTTTTTTTGTCTAAATAACAAAATTAAATCTCTTCTTTCATCATCATCATGATCATCATCATCTGAACCATCCACCGCTGAACATAGGACTCCCCCAATGGTTCCCATGTTGCCCGTTTGGTAGCAGCCTGCGTCCAGAGCTTTCCTGCTACCTTTATGATGTCGTCGGTCCACCTTGTGGGTGGACGTCTCACGCTGCGTTTTCCGGTACGCGGCCTCCTCTCCAGAACCTTGCTGCTCCATCGGCCGTCAGTTCTGCGTACTATGTGCCCTGCCCATTGCCACTTCAGCTTGCAAATCCGTCGGGCTATGTCAGCGACTTTAGTTCGTTTACGGATCTCCTTATTTCTGATTCGATCTCGTAAAGAAACACCGAGCATAGCCCTATCTATAGCACGCTGTACAACTTTGAGCTTCTGTATAAGGCCTATAGTGAGAGGCCACGTTTCCAAACCATAAGTCATCACTGGTAACACATTGGTTGTACCTACACTTTAGTCTTCAGGCACTGAGGTCATCATCATCATCATCATCATCATCATTTCAGCCATAGGACGTCCCAACCGAGTTGGATTCGACGATTGACCTCTTTCTCGAAATTGGACCTACCTAGCTGAATCGTTTGTCCGAGGTAGACATACTTGTCAACAATTTCGAGGAATCGATCAATGGCTTCTCCATTCTCTTAGTTATCTGAAGATAGCACAAAATCAGATAGATTTCCGTCATCTCAGTGTTCTCAAGGCCTCTGGTAAGGACATTTTGACATTATATTATCTGGACATAAAAAAAAATGATTTACATAATTATTTAATACATAAAATAAATATATTATATTATTTCTAACATAAATGTATTTCTGAACAATAAAAAAGTTGAAATAAAAATGAATTTATAATAAAACCGTTATCACTTGGAACAATTTCAAAATGCTTAGTTGCCTCCTGATGGGATCATTTGAGTACAAATCTAAAAGTCGAGATTAGTAATACAAAGACAACACAAAATACACAAATTGTATGTTCCATGTGTCCCTTGTAATAATAAATACACGCTAGTATTTATTACAGAAGATATCTGTTACTATTTCATATTTTTCCGAAATAGAATAAAGAGCTCACCTGCACAGTTCAAATCACGCTCGGGCACTGGTTGAAACTTGTCAATTAGTGCTATTATACCACGAGAGATGGCGTTAAAAGTACTGAATTAGGTAGTTTATTATGTGAACAAATGAAGACAACCATTTTAAGTTTCAAATGTACAGAGTTAAGTTTATAATTTTGATTTATATTTTATGTCTACAATTGTGGACGCCAGGTCTGAAAGGGTTAATAATATTTATTATCATGAGTAGGCCTAAGATGCGCGCCGTGATAACTTTTATCGACGTCAAAATCTAAGGGCAAAATCGATAAAATGGCGTGATAACCACTTATCGCGGAGCGCATTTTAGGCCTACTGGTCATTAATCCCCGTTTTCAGCATCAATCCCTAATTTTTAAGTCACCCCTATAGTAATACATAACAGGAATTTTGTTTTCATAGGAGTCACTTAAAAATTACGGATTGATGGTGAAAACGGGCATGAGTCTCTTCTACAGGAGAACGACCCTCTCTTATTTTCAGAGGCAAATAGAGGGTTTGGGTTATACTCCCTGGCCATATGGGTTGGGGATGCCTGATGTTTTCGCATATTTTTGTCCTATTGTCGCATTTTACGCAATCCATGGGAAGTGAGAAAAATTTTATACTCTTGTAATCCTATAGTGACCGACTGTTACAACAATTACTTCATTAAATGAATAAAAATAATACATTATGTATTATTGCTATGAGTCAAACTTATTACACATTTTTCTCTAATCAAAGAGTTATCAATTTATTATTGTGAATTAAGCCCTTATCATTAAATTTTAGATATTACTTGTACGCCTGTTATCTTATGATATCTTTTCCTTGATTCATAGTAACTCAATAACGTAAAATTAGAACTCAAATTTTGAATAACTAATAAAAGTTAGATATTATTTCAAACGAATAGATCAGTTTTATTTCGACACCGAAAAAAAATTTTAATTTTACAGACAACAGCACGTCAGACTATACATTTTTCTTGCAAATTAACCTCTATTACAACTTCATAAGAGACATCAGTGTTTACCTTGATGTGCTATCGTCTGTATAGTCAGCGTCAAATAGTTTGTGACACCCAAAGTAACTAATAAGTTCGCAACACATCTTTATTACAATTTGAATAAGTTTATGAACTTATTGTCCACTGTGGGTGTCACGAACTATTTGACGCTGACTGTAAGTGTACATGACTGAAGCAGGTACATTTTTAATTATAGTCTACATGTGTGTACTCTGCCGTTTTATTTTACTGTGATTTCGCACCTCAAACAAAAAACAAATAGTGGTGGGAGCGTTGACCGAACGATCAGGGTTACGTTATTCATGCGAGAGCCGAGATGTTTTCACAAAACAAATAGAACAGCCAAACAGCTTTTAAAAAAAATAAAAAATATCGCTGCTATTTTAAAATCTCTAGAAACATTTATTCGCAATGTAACTTGCAGCAATATTTATTTAATAGCAAATTAATGTTATCATTTGCCTTGAGCCGGTAACTTCTTTAATTTCCATTCCATTCCAAGTTCCCTGTCATGTGTAATATTTTTTCTGGTCAAAATATGTACATGTGCACGCAAAATATGTAATGGAGTAAAAGACGATTTTTTTAGGGGATTTGAAAATTTATTTTAAGAATAATAGTAGACTTCTCCGGGTAAAATCCATTTAATAAGTTATTTAGTTCATAACAGCCTGTCTGTTCTTATTGAGCTGTGTCAATGTGAATAACTGATTAACTTAACCATCTATTTGACCTGGCAATTTATTGGTTTATTGCTTTATTGGCCCGTGACGGGCTTAATCTGAGTAAACAGCTAACGTGCTTAGCAATGAACGGGTTAAGTGCTCAATTAAATAATGAGATAAGGGAATACAAACAAAGTTGATGACAATGAGGAATTTAAAGACCGCGGTTGAACGGAGAATTTTAGGGCGAGAGAAGTTACAGTGGAGCGGGAGATGGAAATTGTCCCATACATATCCAAGCTAAATGCATGATTTTCGACTGGAGGTTACCTGTTGGGCCTTGAGGTTGGCGCACAGCTCCTCGAACTCGTTGAGCGAGATGCCATTCTTGCGGGCGTCTCCGTTCACGTTGCCGTTGACGCCGCGCCCGTGCCTCGAGCTGTAGTACTGACTACTGGCCAGGGGACTGAAGGTTACCTGCTGGGCCTTGAGGTTTGCGCACAGCTCCTCGAACTCGTTGAGCGAGATGCCATTCTTGCGAGCGTCTCCGTTCACGTTGCCGTTGACGAAGCGCCCGTGTCTCGAGCTGTAGTCCTGACTACTGGCCAGGGGACTGAAGGTTACCTGTTGGGCCTTGAGGTTGGCGCACAGCTCCTCGAACTCGTTTAGCGAGATGCCATTCTTGCGGGCATCCCCATTCACGTTGCCGTTGACGCCGCGCCTGTGCCTCGAGCTGTAGTCCTGACTACTGGCCAGGGGACTGAAGGTTACCTGTTGGGCCTTGAGGTTGGCGCACAGCTCCTCAAACTCGTTGAGCGAGATGCCATTCTTGCGGGCGTCTCCGTTAACGTTGCCGTTGACGCCGCGCCTGTGCCTCGAGCTGTAGTCCTGACTACTGGCCAGGGGACTGAAGGTTACCTGTTGGGCCTTGAGGTTGGCGCACAGCTCCTCGAACTCGTTGAGCGAGATGCCATTCTTGCGGGCGTCTCCGTTCACGTTGCCGTTGACGCCGCGCCCGTACCTCGAGATGTAGTCCTGACGATTGTCCAGGGGACTGAAGGTTACCTGTTGTGCCTTGAGGATGGCGCACAGCTCCTCGAACTCATTGAGCGAGATGCCATTCTTGCGGGCGTCTCCGTTCACGTTGCCGTTGACGCCGCGCCCGTACCTCGAGCTGTAGTACTGACTACTGGCCAGGGGACTGAAGGTTACCTGTTGGGCCTTGAGGTTGGCGCACAGCTCCTCGAACTCGTTGAGCGAGATGCCATTCTTGCGGGCGTCTCCATTCACGTTGCCGTTGACGCCGCGCCCGTGCTTCGATCCGTTGTCGTAGTACTCCTCGATCATGCACCGGACCTGAAATCATTGACGTATCATGAGGCAGGAGCAAGACTACCAGAGTTAAAAGGAGGATTTGGTCTAAAATCCCCGGGGTTGGGAAGGCCTGATGTTCGCCGCATGTGTGTAGAAGTATTTGGAAGAAGAAAGTGACGGTGGAATTTCCCCAACAACCCTTTGACTGCATTTGTTGCTCAATTGTTGGTTGGTATAAAAGAGTAGCCCTTTCTTTGGTTTTTCCAAACTCCTACTGGTTTATTGTTATCAAGTTAAAATAAATAGTGGCTATGACGCAAGTGATCAAGGGGATGAGAAATGTTCCAAGCATAGGTAGCCATACTAGTCATCTAGCTCCGGGAACGATTCTACTTATTCAAATGTCAGCTTGCGATCTATTAATTTTAATAAACCACTACAATTGCGTCGTATTCCCAACGTTATCTGACAAATAAACTTGACAACTGCAATTGATTTTGATAAATATGGAAATGTATTACGATCATTCCAATCCAAATACATAAAACTGTATTTAATTAGCTTATGTAATGTGGTCAGGGCACAGCAATCGGGCTAAGTGACATCAATTTGCTGGTTGATTAATTAATAGCTATAATATGACTAGTTCCACATTAGCTACGAATCTATGATAGTACATTATAGTACCTAATTTGATGATTCACGCAATTAGTAACTTTAGCTTTGGTATTGGTATTGTATTTTTATGTGCGAAGTAAATATTACATTTCGCACTTTTTTATGTGTAAGAAATAATAATAATTATTATGTAAGTCATATATTTTAATTGAAACAAATAAATCTGTTCTGTATCAATCAATTAGCTAAAGTTATGAAATCAATACCAACACTATAAAATATTTTATACTTTATGGTCAATTAATTGCTCAGCTAACAATCGCTCCATTCATGATATCGAGTTGAAAGGCATGCACTGAAGTGTACTTTTTACAAAAAAAATCTGGTATTTTTATTTATTTTAAATTCCAATCTACTTTCGCTTTTCATTAACCGACTACTGTATAAACTTTCGTTTGCATAAAAGGTGTTTTTAAGTGTTTCCGCATATTATCTTTATAATTTTTGTAGCCCAATATAATTTTAATCTCGGTTAAGTGGCCCCACGCGTGCATGCCAAAATTAGCCAACTTGGCAAAATAAGCGAAAAAAAACTGTACTTTTAAATAGTTGTACACTGCGGGACAAAATATTAGGGCACCGAATAGTTTTCTTTGGTTGTTACATTTTCTTACATAAAGAAATTACATAGTGTATGTCTTGTTGGTTGTCCTATTAAATAAATAAAAGAAAAATACATTTTATAAATATACATGTTTGATAGCTGTGAATGCATATTTCCTGTTCTTTTTCTTCTCAATTAAGTGATTGCCTGTGTTTTCACAATTTATTCTGCCAATATCAAACATGCAGCAAATTACATACAACTAGCACAGTTTTGGCAGCAAACACAATATTTAGGTCGGTCAACTGTCAAATGCTGTCTACTCTACAATCGATATATTGATTATTTTTGGTTAAATCGATACTGTAGAAGTGTAGAACATCGCTCGATAGAATTGTTAATTAATTTATCGATATGTAGCGTTTGATGGGTTTTCCGTTGTTTTCTTACACGTATCATGGAATTAATGTAGATGTATACAGTTTTTATCTTTTTTTTTACAAAAATAGAACATACATAAATATTTGTTTTTAATTAAACTTAAAGTAGGTCTAGTATGTTTTAACAAGTTTATCACGGGATTTCTCACCCGAGGCAGTTGTTTTTAAGGTGAAATATAATTTTCAAGATATTTATTTTGCCATTATAAATGCAAAAACTATAATAAAGATTGCATTTATACCAGTATTCAAACGGTAATCATTACTGCCGCGGGGTAAAAACTATCTTTCATTTTGGTTAATAGCGTCTAAAAGCTTTTTCTATGACAACTAGTAAATAAGAAATAGTTTTGCTTTTCTAAATAAAAGTTTTTTTCAGAGACATTTTTGTCCTACACAGTGAAGTTGTTTTAGAAAAAAAAGTTGTCAAGTAAAAAAATCCGGCACCAAAGTCCTTGTGATGTATAATTAAATTAGTTATTTCACGTAAATAATGGAAAAAAACTCGTGAAGTCATTTAATTTTCTTGTGCATTTTTTTTTAAAGATTTGTATTGCACAAATTAGGTTTATAAACACATCCCAGTAGAAGTTTAACCCTGCCATTGCTTCGGGACAATAAAGTAGGCCACTGCCAAGAGGAGCAGCGCAAACCAGTTTTACGTAACCATCCTGTATTTAAACGGAAGGTTAAACTGTCGAGACTCACCTTCCATTGTGGAATTTTGTATCCGACGCTGTCGAGGGCATCTTTCAGTTCTTTGAGGTCGATGAATCCGTTCCCGCTGGAGTCGATCTGAAACAATACGAGATAAAGTTTAATTAAATGCGCACTTAACACGTTGGATGCTATGCGGCTTAAGTGTGAGCTTGGAACCATTAAGTATCTATTGTGTCTAGTGTCTCGGCAGTCAAAGACTTAAAAATATAGTGTTAGGAATACTGCCTTCTAAACTGAAGGTAGTATGACTTACTGCATTTTTGATTAAGATTAGAAAAAATGATGGATACGCCGTGCAAAAAAGACGCTAAGGACCTTTTCAAATATTTTAAAACATATCTCCATAGTTCAATTAACTTTACTCGAATATCAAAGTTGTTCAATATTTAATTAAATTACTTTAGCAAGACTGTCTGAATTAAATTACATGAAACTTATTAACCTCATTTTATTCAACATAATAAAAATTCATACAACAGTACATTATCGTATCCTTCAAATGATAAAATATTGTTTCCAAGAACAAGCGAAACCACTCTCGATTTCAAAACGTTAAATCATAACATAAATCATTGTTAAATTATTACTTTAATTGTTACAGAGGGAAAATTAAAATTCAACTTTTGATCTTTACACTGCCGGCCGTGAAATTGTCTACAATGTATTCGTACGCGGTTTGGCCCGAATCTCTTTTTAGCCGGTTTTTATAAATTAAAACAGACTTTTAATACTATTTTGATTAAATACAGTGACAGGCAGTACTTATAAAAAATTACAAGCATTAAAACTATTTATTATCGACAGATTTTTATTTCTGTAGGTTCATCAAACGAATGTCTCCTTGTCAAAATTTTGCACGACCGAAACAACAGTATAAATAACTTTTATCGACTCTGCCTAGGTTGAACAAAAAAAATAAAGGACAAGGAAGTGTCGACCTTGTCGCGCCTTTTACGCCACTTAAGAGGTCTTGCACGTATATTTATGGTAATCAGGATTCGCAATACAAATGTATGTGAAAACTGTATGTAATATGCGATCTGTGTTGTTGAAAGTGATGTCAGTACTTCGGATGATCGAATCTTAAGTAAGACTGAAAACAATCGTTTATTTGTCACCGTTCACTTCACACAATAGAACTGTACGCTATTGGGTGCTGATTTAACACTGAAGATTTTAAACTATGGCCGTGTGTACTTTAAATGGAGACGCTAATTCTTTAAACATAGACAGAAGTGCTAGTATCTTAGATGCTACTGTACTGGTATCTAAATGAATAGAACCTAAAATATTTTCATTTTGGAACGAGTAGCTACTTATCTAAATGTAAATGTATAATTTAACTTGGAAGAATTCCTCGAAACTCAGGCTAAACTGCCTCATATTTTAACAACACCATTCATGGTGAAGCACAACGATATGGATTGATATGAATTCACCAATTAAACAATTGGCGAATGTTTGTTTAACACCAATCAGATATAATGCCTTCGCGTTACTCACGACGATGATGTAATAAACTTAAAATTTGTATGGCACTTTGACGTAGGAGGCCCAATCACATACACTTGGCACGGTCATTAAATGCTATTCAATAAGACTATACATAGTATATTAATGGAGTCTTCAACAAATGATTCGTTAGTTAACTTTATCTGTAATAAAGCAATCATACATGAATGAATGTATTGCCCGCGGCTTCGTCCATTGCCCACGTGTTTGGCTTGCAAGATTTTTTTTATTAACAGAAGCATAATGTTTTCATATAGCTCACATAAGAAATCATAATCCCTATTCCGAATTTTTTTTTTCATTCATTCATTTAGCATTTGAGTGGGACCAACAGACTTACTTTCGTATTTTAATATATTTAGTATGGATAAGACAGTAGTTTTTATTTTGAATCTCGTTAGCACAGTACAGTACAGTACCACTTGAACTGGTGGGCTGAGTTCGTATGACTCATAAGTTGGGCATTTGATTCTTAAAGGTTTTTAACTTATGATAATTTGAACTTGACGAACGTCACATTAACATTTATTATATTCATTGGATGAATCTTGTACTACATGAGTCATTTCTTGACCATTAGTCGTATGGTAGCTATCATATCTTGACTATCATGGTTTTAATAATCTGTCAAAAACTAGGAAGCTGGAGTAGAGGTTGTCAACAGGTTTAGGATCTATTGACATTTGTGACTATTCTCACTATTCCTTATACTGGTTCACTGCACAGGAGTTGCAGGGAACTCCAGCCAGGATCTACTTACAAGACTGCCGTATCAGAATAAATATTTTTTTTTTCTTGCCAAGTAGCATTAACACATTGGCATCCCACGAAATAATAACTAACCGCGCGTAAACTGTTATTCAGTGCTAATTAAATTGTTTTAAAATACTGTTATTGCAACTCAATTAAACCAATGTAGCTGTTTGAAATTCTTTAAATTATAAAATATCATCGTTCATTCATTACAGCCGTTTCATCATAGACATTACATACGTCTGCTGCATTTATAATGGGCTGTGTTCACTCAGTTGAGTGCTGAGTAATATTATTAACTCAAAAACATTAGTTAACACCGAAAATGTTAATTGTGTCACGCTCTGCATACAAGCTATGTAGGGGCAAGGTCAGTGGTAGTAGTGCGGCACACTTGTTGTTTTAATTTCAGTTAGTTTTTACAATTCGTTAACATCTTTTAATAGCCAGATTTTTTCGAGAATAGAAAACACACTTTCTGACATAAAAACTGCCAATTTCTCTAATATCTGTCATTTTGCAACTCTTAAAATTATATCCTCAACCGTTGGTTAGACATTCTTTGATAAAGTGTATAAATATGTATAACCACAAATACAATAGAAATTTTAATGTAACTGTTCCTGTTTTGTATAAATAAATAGGATAAATGATTAAGTAATAAAGCTTTAACAATAAATTAACGGCTGACATTATTGTTAATTTAATAAAGGATAATCATTATGAAATTATTAATTAAATACTTATTTATACTAACTCGTCGATAAATGCGTAGCAACATTATGAAAGCTAATTAACTATTTGACCTTGTGCAGTAATATTTTTAATTGAAGAGCGGAGTGTACACTTAAAATGGCCGGAAGTGTACTGACCCAGTTTCTATTGAATTTTTGGCTTTGACACAATTTAATTTACTTCAAAGAAATACATTGTTTCACTATACATTGTTTATTTAACTGTTGTATACTTCAGTTAGACATCGTAAAGGGGATTATTGTCAAATCATATGTTATCTTCAAAAATATTTTAAGCAACAATCTTAAGTTAGCGGCTAGTTCAGTGAGCTACCATATTTTAATGAACATAATGTCTATTATTTTTGCAAGCGCTCTTCAGTACTATAATATAGCAATTATATTACCCTACTGACTGGCATTATCTAATCACTATTCTAAATACCAAGCTAAGTATTTGACGTAATATTGATAACAAAAACAAACTGAAAGTTCGGCTGTAGAATGCAAAAGTATTCATAATTTATTTTCTGACTTTCAAACACACTCTTAATAAGTGTAGGCCAATGTGCCTCTATCTACAACAATTTTATTCGTCTATTTTTATTTTATCCAAAGAGGTTCAGTAAACAACCACTAGCTTATTTGTATACTAACAAACATGGCGCCCAACTGTGACAGAAAAGGTAAGTACAATTTTCAAGAGCATATAACATGTTGTCCCCCCTACCAAGGTCTTCGAGAGCCAGCGTCGTATCACGACTCTACGATCACGACAGAGACAGAGTGCATGAGTCATCGCTGATTCACGACAGCCTGTTTACATAACATCCCTAGTACGATAATGACAAGCGCAATCATCTCGTTTAGACCTCATGACGGACGTACGAGGGAAAGATCATGAATGATCTTACAGTTACTACTTTTGAAGAATGATCTTACTATGTTTGAGATGATGATCATGCAAGCAATTCAAGACCTTAGGATAACTCAATTGGAGTGAGATTCTAACTAAACTTTCGCGTTCCATTACAATAGGGTTTTTGACACCATCAATCGACTCCCCCAGATTTTGTCAGTCTATGACGTCACTATTGTGCCAACTCAATTCGCTAACTTACCAAAAAACTTAAGTACAGTTAATTAAATGGTGTGTTTTAAAAAAAAAGTCCTTAAAAATTGTTAGTTATTATTGGTGTCAAATACCCAATTGTTTTTGAAACTTTCAAGAGGGTAAAACACTTAAATTACTCGTGAAAATTCATAATAAGAATTTTCATTGCAGACAAATTCCAGGCGAACAAAACCACGAATGAAGTGATAATTAAAAAGTAATTATAATTAGAGGTCAAGAAAAATACCTCTCCAGCTGGCGCGATATCCATCCATTTTGAAGTGCGAATATATGCGAAAATTACATTAATCGATGCCCGTTTTCTTTACTTGGGCATGATGACTTCATAGCTGAGTTTAATAAAAGCTACGAGGCCTCAAAATGTTTTATTTTGTGGAGGTTACACATCTTCTTGAGACAGATTGACAGGCAAATGCAAGATTTTTTTCATCAAGCAATGGACCGTCATCAGACATGGACCTGAAAGGCTAATCCCACCTACACCAAAAACATTTCCTTGTCGCCAAGATGAAGCGTATAGCACTGTGAAAAAGTTATCAGGTCTCAAGTAGAGCCAAGCTTCTAACTCTACACACCTTAGTTAACAGTTTATGCAGCATGGCCGTTTCGCTGTCGAATAGTTCTTGTGACGAAACGACAAAGACACATCTAAAATCTGATGACTTTTTTTTGTAGTGCGCTAGTACGGTTCGTCTTGGCAACATTTTCTTTAGTCTCTCTCTCTAGAAAACGTATGAAATTGCACACAATTATTGCAAAAAAAAACTGTGGTTAAAAATGCTGTAAAAACCTACACCGATACAAATATATAGCACTCTACTGCTTCAATACCTAACGATCGCACCCTATCTGGCTCCAGACGAAATTGATTGTCTAGTGACTGTCTAGGTCTACACGCCCGTCGAAGTATTCAAGTTTCTTGTTCGTGCCTTGTGGAGACAGATGGCTTGGTTCCCTTCATTAAATAAAGATATAAAACACTAATAAAAGTTCGGGTGTTGAACAATATTTTAGTGACGGTTGGTATGGAAATGTAACTTTAAACTAGTGTTCAACGTGCGTGTAACTTTTTATTAGCAGTATTGGTAATGAAAGAAGAATATATGTTTGAATACAAGTTCTGTAAACATGTAAATAAACAAATTACAAAATTTTATTCTTACTGCTGCAGTATTATCTGAAAAAGCCAATGATTGTGTCAGACACAATTAAATTACTTTCTAATGTCCACTGAATTATTTATTTAGATTAGATTATAAATATTCATTATTTATTTGCATATTCCTACTGATTATGCATGTTATCGTCTTCATTCGTTATTTTTTGCGCTCTGCTTTATTGAAGTTTATTTGCGATATTGTATTTGTAAAGAAAACCAACGGTTACTTAATTCATTACACACATAGTAATATTTTATGAGTTACAGAAATAAAGAAATAGGCTATTCTTTCATATTCTCTGGTCCTACCTAAATATATTTTCTGACACGGGCGGCGCCGGTAGCGTGGGCAGACATTTTGGTAATTGGCGTTTCACGTTGATTTGATCGATTGCCTTATTTGCCTTGCGGGATAGGCTTCATGATATACAACCTTTGCCATTTTTTTCCGAACAGATTAAACAGCCTACGTCAACAAAGTCTAAAGAGTTTCAATGTTCGTCCAGTTTGTCCAAAGAACTTTTTTTAGAACTTGGAATTGGAGAAGTTCTAGAATCAACAAGACATGATTGAGGAGTACATGTTTTAGTACAGTTAGTATTCAATTGAGGTACCCCGTACCCGCCAAATACGACTGTATTGTGTTTAGGCGGGTTCAACGACCCGCGATGTGATGCTTATGCGATTAGAGGACCGTTGACCCGCCGGGAATACGAACCGGGGACCGAGTGACACCGGGCTTTGATTTTTTACAGGTGTCAAGTTTCCTTATAAGAGTACACCTGGCAATATGGCAGACAATGGGACAAGGCAGAAAAAGATTTCTTACTAAAAGCAAATTGGAGGATGTGGATATTTTTTTCTATCGAGGAAACTCTTGGCCTGCATCTCACCTGATGGAAAGTGATGATCAGGCCGAAGGTAGAAGCGAGCTTCACCCGGAATCCTCAACCACAGATGAACTGGCTATCTTACCTCTTCTAACTGCCGGAACACAACAATGCTATTTCAATCCGGTTTTTACCTACAGAATATTTACCCATATTCCAATATTTTAAACCAAAGCTAAGCTAGTAAATCAGCATTTGGTCCACAGGCAGGAACCAATAAGGTTTTAGCCAAAAAAATTGAAGAAAGTGAAAATAGAGTAATGTACAAACTTCGCTAGTGGGAAGGTAACCTAATACAATAAGCTACGTGGAAGTTTCAATCAATTGATTGATTGAGGCTTCCTTCGATGACAATAGTAGACACTGACCGCATTATTGTAATCGATACCACATCCAAACTTCCAAAACCCATGAGAATCTTGTTAGAAAGGGGAAAAGGTAGCCATCTTTTGTAGGTATCAATAAATAAATTGTTTAGGATGTAAATTATATTACATTCATAAGATATTATGCTTTTTGATAGCGCCAATCAATGGCCTGTGTAGTTTATTTATATTAATGAACAAAAAGATCTAGAAAATTGATTACTAATTTACAAGAACGACCGGCAAATAAAGGTGACATAGCAGTTTTCATTAATGTAGGTTCCTTCCAAAGCCCATTGAAACGAGACAAACTGTGTAAAAACCACCACAAAAACTTTTTTTGTAGAGCATTGCCATTATAATTCAGCGTAGGAAGCCTAGGTCTTATAAGTACGATTTATGGCGTAATAGACGTCGTTAGGGTACGCCAGACTATTACCAAGCAAGTGGATTTTATGTAGAAAATTCATGGCGTCCCGAGCTGCACAGTGAAATTGGATAGGGTTGAGTATGTGGAGTATTTTCCATTACTTTTGTAAAGCTGCGCAAAACCGTGGAAGCCGGGGGATGAGGGTAGGTGCTACAAGGTACCTACCTAATTGGAGTGGAAACAAGCTAAATTAAGTAAAATAAATATGAAAATTAATGTGGGTGATTATTACATGTTGCATTTTAATATCTTTCGTAAAGTCACCAGATGGAAAGTGATGATCAGACTGAAGGTGGAAGCGAGCTTTATACGGAATCCTCAACCACAGAGGAACTGGCCACTTATCTTACCACCTACTCCCTAGTCTCCACCTATAACGGCTATAGGTACCTAATCTAATAGATTACCGAAATAGAAAAGTCGAAACTTTCTTTAATTCTTTCTTTTGCATGTGATGTCAAAACTAAGTCTGGAGTTGTAAAATAAAGTAGGTATTTCTTCGTGACTTCTAGACAGACGGACTTAATAAGACTCAGTCACGAATCACGATTAGCTTGAGCACAAACATATACTTCCACCTACGTTAAAACATTTAAAACAACCAAAAAAGTGTGCAATAATAATAAAAAAAAGCAATGGAATTGCAAAGCCAATTGGTAAAGTAAATCTTATTAACATAATGCAGAAGAGTTTTAAAAAAGTAGTTTGAGCAGTTTTTTATTCCATACTAACATGATAGCATGTTTTTTTGTTCAAAACACCATCTAAATAGTTTAGCATTATTATGCAATACTCATTATTATACTATGGCATTATGTGCTGTTTCTTGCAAAACCCAATAAAAAAATCAAACAAATTCTACTAACACTACTGTAAATAACAAAAGTTTTGGTCTTCTTCTTTTCTATTAAAAAAAAAACTTGTAAAAAAGAAATCCCAATTAACGTACCCATTGTGAGTACTTAACATAGGTACTTTTACAAATATAAAAGCACTCGACCATCTCGCAGCTAATGCATCACCTGTTTATAGTTAACCATCAAAGAGTATTATAAACATACATACACAAGTATCAGTGTTTATGAAGTCTATAATTCTTGAACTAAATGGAGTACCGGATGCTTAAGTGGAGCATCGCGAGAGGTGCACAGAACCTGGTCAGGGCTTCCCAAACTTTTGGCAGAAAAAAGGGCAAATGGTTACCCCTCGGACATAAATTCTTTTTTTTTTCAGATTTTGGACCTTAAGACAAGGAAATAAGGTTTAAAAATTTGTGGGAAATATATTCCCATTACAGTAGAACGCCGATTATCCGAACGCCGATTAACCGAATCGCCAATTATCCGAATCGGTCCTAAGCGTAATATAAAAAATTAAAACCAAGATTTTTTTTTATTTGTTTGTTGGAATTCGGATATATTTCAACTTAGCGTTATTGTAGCAGTTCTACAATAACGCCAAGTAGGAATTATATCTGTTTGTCAAACTAATTAAAGTTTATTCTATGTGTAACAGTTGGTTTTTCCCTATTACCAGTCTATGTCCGATTATCCGAATTTTCGATTATCCGAATCGACCCCGGTCCCAATTAATTCGGATAATCGGCGTTTTACTGTACTTCATAAAGGGTTAATGATGATATGTGACATAGAAAGTTTAACTTTTCATTGTTTTTGGTCTTTACGACAAGGTTTAAAACATGGTGGGAACTATATTCCCTTTACCTATTACAAATAAATAAATACCCTATAAAGGGTTAATGATATGTGGTGTGCTAAGCAATCGATACCGTCCATTCAGATTAGCAATATCCGGAATCCGGACTTGTACGAAATTTTACTTTAACATTGAGTAACAAACGGCTAAGCGTTAGGTTTGGCTTCCTCTCGAGTTAATGAAGCAACTGACTGACTTAAAAAGTTGTCGCCATAACAACAATGTTTTCAGCATTGTTGTGTTCCGGCAGTTTGAGGTAAGATAGCCAGTTCCTCTGTGGTTGAGGATTCCAGATGAAGCTCGCTTTCACCTTCAATTCAATTCAATATCTTTATTGCATCTTCGACCTGATCATCACTTACCATCAGGTGAGATACAAGCCAAGAGCTTCCTCGTTGTGTATGAAAAAAAAAACTGTTTATCTGAAGAATATCCTCACCTGTGAAGATTAATAACAATCAACTGACTATACTAATGTAATGTTAGGATGTTAGGATTTTGGGAACCATTGTCTTGCACGAGTTTAAACCAAACATCCAGCGTTCAAATCTAGGGCAATAGGGACATAAATGTCCATCACATTCATAGGGCCTATTATCGAGGGTCCAACGTTGATTGCAGCAAGATGGTTTTAAGATCACAATGTAGAGTCGTCAGCTGAACTAGACTGTATATTTTCGTTGCAAAATTGATCTTATTACAATTACATAGAAGCTACACAGGGTTTAGATTAGCGTGCCATTGTCTGTAAACAATACAAAGCTTGCCAAACTTAATAATACTGTATGTAGGCTGATTAGTTCCACAAAAGGTCTAATTGTATCGGGCAATGCTTATGCAGAATGGCAGATTACAATTCCATCTAATGCCATTCAGAAATATACAATCAGTGCCGTAACTAGCCTTTTATGCGCCCGGTGCGAGCTTTCAAAACTGCGCCCTGTCGGGTCTGTGCGTGCGGAGCGATTGTGTAAGGTGTAACAAAACTAGATACAGAGCCCCGATTACGGTAATTTTTAACGTCTACAATCCAGACACGCTTCTCGATTCTGCGATACGATTGGTCGTTCAACAGCGTACGTCAGCTGTTTTGACCAATCGTATCGCAGAATCTATGAAGCGTGTCTGGATTGTAGACGTTAAAAGTTACCGTAATCGGGGCTCTGGTCTGGTCATTTCTGCGCCCCTCCAGGGTCTGCGCCCTGTGCCTGGGCACCGCTGGCACCGCCCTAGTTACGGCACTGTATACAATGTATGACATTACTACCTAAATAATCCCGAAATCGATAAATTCATGGTCACAGAAACATCAAATTTTATTGCTCGTGTATCTTTTTATTATGAGCATAAGCTGTCGGTCATTATAATGAAAGTCGGCAAATATGCATTTCATAAAACGTACAAGGACTAGGACTAATAAAAAGTAATGTATCGATATTACAATGCAATAAAGCCGGGTCCAGACGGGTGTAATGTAGATTACGTGTAGGTGTAATGTAACACGAATTCTATGTGTGGACGGCACTACGAGCATTACATGAAAGTGCTGCCCATACTATTTCCATTACATTACACGGTACATTCCATTACGCGTTACACCCGTCTGGACCCCGCTTTACGTAGTAATAAAGTGGTATCAAAATTTTTAGGTACAAAACACACAAGCGCAAGCACTATGGATGGGTGAAGATGAAGACCAAATTGCCTACGTCAGCCACATTCCACTGCCACCTCCCCTCACCCCTCAGTTCCTGGTTTCCACGAGCACCTGCTAAGGTCAGGTCGGCAACAATGACGCGAACCAGAGCATGGGAAGCTAGCGGTGACTGAAGAGTGCGCCCGCACCGGCTGGATTCGCACGGAACCGGGCCATAGTGGAGGTGGGAGACAGTAATCTTGTGAAATAAAAACATATGGTCACTGTCATAACGGTTCAAACAAAAGATGACTGCCGAAGAAAAACCTCCCTAAAGGTTTACAACGAACGACCGATCCTGTGCTGCCTACATCCAGGTGCTTCCCGCGACCTTCACCATATTATTTATCACTGAGTGGAAGGTAGACGTAGGGTATACTGAATCGTGATCGCCATTCGAGAACTTTTCTGTTCCAACACCTCTTTTCTCTCTCAATTTATTTGACTCAAGTCCATTTTCAATTTTGGAATCAGTGAAGTATGTTTGACAGTCAAACTCCCATAGATGGTGGACTTTACGTTTGAAGTTTCAGGATCAATATAAGCTTGACAGATTCGAATATAATACCTACTGGGCTGTTAGTAATTTTTTGGGGAAATTGAAGGGAACAAGTTTATGAGCGCTTAGTGGTTCTACTGCACCCACTGCTGCTGTGAAGGAACAGACCACCAACTAATTACCAACTGTTAGCGGGTTTTTCTCGCAAATGGGACCATTAGTGTTATAAAACGTAAAAGTAATGACGCCATTTTGTATGCGCATGTATTAGAATTTATCAATCTCAATATGTATGGGGTCTAGTTTGACTACACAGCGTCTAATAGATAAAACGGGAGTTGAATCGAAGTGATTTCGATTATAAATTACATAGGTGTTTGATTGAAGACTTTCTCATTCAATGTTACCTAACATATATTTTGCCAAATCCATCCTACAAATATCATACCAACAAAATTACCTCTATACGGCAAAGTATTACTGTCGGGCTGTATCATGCATGACTATCATGAATAGAGATGTGCCGCTGAGAAAGTTCTCGTTCCCGGCAATATTCCCAGTGAGAATATTCTCGAGAACCGAGAACGCTCCCGGGAATATTCTCAGTGTTCTCGATAGAATACATTTAGTTTTAATTTTAATTTTGTTGTTTATGTGATATTATTTGTAATGTTTCGAAACTGGGCGTTAAGACTAGTCGTTATAAACAAGGCATGACATGTGTGAGTGAGATATTGCTGTCTTGCTCACTCTTTTCGTGGCGAACGCGTACCGCGGCTTTAGGACTCGGCTACGGTATTTGAACATCAGTGTGCCTCTGAGTTTTAAGGCCCTTGCCACCTTAGCGGATTGCAAGCGGATTCAAAGCGGATTTAAAGTGGAGCGACGGAGACGCCGCGTGAAAATATCGTGAAGCTTCCCGAAGGCTGCCCAGCCGAGCTGGATTCGATGATTGACCTTTTTTCGAAGTTGAACCTACCTAACTGGACTGTTTGTCCCAGGTATACATTATTGTCAACAACTTCGAGTGTAGTCTCCAGCTTTTAGAGGAGTGGGTGCAACACGGTCTTTAGACATGATTTTTAAATCTTGTCCATGTTCTGTTCATTTTGAGACCCACTCGTTGAGAGACTCTATTGAGGCCATCGAGCATTGTGCCTAGATCGTCCACGATCTCGGCCATGACTACGATATCGTCTGTTGTCTGGGTGATGTGCTCGCCGCTGATATTTATGCTGAATCTGCTCTAGCCCAGAAGCTTAAAAACATCTTCCAGGGCGATGGTGATGACGTCTCCCTGTCTCACCCCTCGCTGCAACTGGATAGGTTTCGGGTCCTGGTCTTGAAACGGACTGTCACTGTGGCGTATTTGTACAAGCCTTTCAACACTTTAATGTATCGATTGTCAATTTGGCACAGTTGGAGAGACTGCAGCACTGCCCATGTCTCAATCGAATCGAAGGCTTTCTCATAGTTCACAAACGCAAAGCGGCTGATTATACTCCTTGATCTTCCATATAATCTGCCGTAGCGTATATTATTATGGTCTATCTATGGTACTAAAGCCTTTTCGGAAACCGGCTTGTTCGGGGGGCTGAAAGTCGTCGAGCCTGCTAACGTGACAATTCGTAATGACTATCGAAAACAGCTTGTAGACATGGCTCAGAAGCGAAATGGGTCTATAATTCTTCAACAAGGTCTTGTCGCCTTTTTTGAAGATGAGTATCACCATACTTCTTTGCCATGCCGTAGGCGTTATTCCCTCGAGGATGACGGAATCGAGCAGCTTCTGAAAACCCTTTAGTGCCGGCATTCCGCCTGCTTTCAGAAGCTCAGCCGTGATTACGGTGCCTTGCTGTTTTTCAGCTGTTTGAGAACCATTCTAATCTCGTATAGACTAATGTCCGGGATATATTCGGTAAGTGTCGGATCAGTCTAGCTAGCACGTATTTTCTATAATTTTTATAGTCAAATGATCCGTCAGACAAGCTATCCACAACTTATCCAGAAGTGGCGAAACAGGCCCTTACTAAGCGATTGTGAAATATGTCCTTAATGTCAAATAAGAATAGTTTAAAAAACTAAAAACACGCTTTTAATTACTAACAGCACTAAAAGGCCAAAAATCATCAGGATTCTGGACATCATCTAGCATTAAAGTGCTCAAAAAGACAAATCCAACGAACCCAACTCGATGAGTTTCCACCGTTTCGTTTAGGAGTTTTTATGGCCACCTCCTGACTCCATCATTAGGACCCTGGACATTATCTAGCACTTATAGATCTCGAAAAGACAAATCCAATGACCCCAAACTCGATGTGATTCCACCGTTTCGTTTAGGAATTCCTTTGGCCACCTTCCAGTCCCATCATCAGACCAGCTGGTACCACAATATTGTATTGTCATCTAATCTACATTATAATTGCCAAGTTTCATGATGATACAAGACTTAGAAGTACGTGTAATTCAGATTCTAAGATTCCATTACATAGTTAGTTACATACACGACGACCTAATAAAAGCGTGTTAAAAACGAAAAAATGGACAGTTACATTATTTAATTACGTGTAAAAAGAAATTTCTGTCATCTTACATATCATTAAAACGACATTTCACGACGAAAAAAATAAAATATAATAAAGGTGCAGTTGCCGAGAATATTGCCGGGAAAGTTCCCGAGAATATTCTCGGGAACACTGGGAATATAGCCTTTCACTGCAAATAGAGTGTATTGTTTAATATGTTGGAAAGTTAGAAACTTTTTGGTTAAACGCAAGCATATTTGAATATTTGAAGTTGGCACTCCGCTGTCAATGTAAGGTTTCCAGACTTCTGGATCAAACACTCGATCTCATGTAGTCTCTGTGTGCTGTATGTTCTAAAATAAATCCGTGGTAATCTTCGTGGTCTTTTCCTTCTTACGCTCCAAACTCCAACATGGTAGCAGAGCGTAGTTACAAGAAGTGAAAAGCGCTCATATTTCCGCGAGATTGGTCATACATCGCGCACTTGGAATTATTACCGTACCGGAAGCGGCGAACGGTATTCAAGATGGCTTCGATGGGATTCGGTCAGAATTGCATTGAGAGACTAAAGGGGGCAGAAAATTACTCCACGTGGAAGTTCTCGATGCGAATGGTGCTAATCCACGAAGAGTTGTGGGACTGCGTAGAAGCGGTGGCCGACGAGGACAAGAAGAAGGATGATAAGGCCTTAGCGCGCATCGCGCTGTCCGTGGCGCCGACCATAATCCCGCATATACGCACTGCCAAAAGTGCCCACGAAGCGTGGACAATACTTCAGAAAACGTATGAGGGACGTGGTCTGAGCAGGAGATTGGGCTTGCTGCGGAGTCTCTTCAATACGAAATTATCGGAGTGTAACTCAATGGAAGTTTACCTAAACAAAATAAAAGAAATTTCACATCAACTGAGTGAAATTGAATCGCCGCTGGACGACGAACTCGTTGCGGTGATCATACTGAGTGGGCTCACAGATGATTACGACCCGCTCATCATGGCGATTGAGCACTCATCTTCCAAACTAAGTACGGAAGTCATCTCAGCTAAATTACTTCAGGAAACCCAAAGACGGGAAGAGAAAACTGAAGAAACGGCACTGATTACACAGAAGAACCCAAAGTGCTTCGGGTGTGGTGCCAGAGGACACATGCTGCGGAACTGTCCAAAAAGGAGTTCAACGTCCAAAGAACAGACCTCCGGGGACGAGCCAAAGAGTTAGAAACTTTTTGGTTAAACGCAAGCATATTTGAATATTTGAATTTGGCACTCCGCTGTCAATGTAAGGTTTCCAGACTTCTGGATCAGTCACTCGATCTCATGTAGTCTCTGTGTGCTGTATGTTCTAAAATAAATCCGTGGTAATCTTCGTGGTCTTTTCCTTCTTACGCTCCAAACTCCAACATGGTAGCAGAGTCAGAAACAGCAGAAGAAGCCATGGAAGAAGAACAAGGCTAATCTGTCGGCACTCTCCGTGAAGGTGAAAAGTGACGTGTGGTATATAGACTCTGGGGCCACAAACCACATGTGTAATAGTGAAAAAGTGATGGTGAAGTGCGATCGTAATAAGGTTTTTAAAGTGAGCATTGCAAACGGTGAAATGCTATCGACCGCGGGCTTAGGTGAAGTTCAGGTTCGTTTAAAAGACTGTGTAAGGACACTAAGTGAAACTCATTACGTACCTAACTTAAGTACTAATCTATTATCTGTCAGTGCTTTGACAAAAAAGGGTTATGTTGTCAAATTTGTCAGAAATTCTTGTATTATTTACAATGGTGATGAAATTCTAGCTACTGGCACTCAAATTAACGGTGTTTATCAACTCGACACGGTGTCAGACAACGCCAGTACTGTGGAACAGGAGTGTACCATAGTGGCGTCGCCAGCAGTAGACACGACATCCCATGATTTGTGGCATAAGCGTCTTGGACATCTGAACTCGAGAAGTATGCAACTTTTACAGAAAGGTATGGCTAATGGTATTTCTTTTAATAATTCGACTTTTCAGCAATGTGTGTCATGTGTTGAAGGGAAACAGAGTAGGCTGCCATTTCCCAAAAAGTCGTATAGTAGAGCTACAGAGGTGTTAGGTCTAGTTCACACTGACCTTTGTGGTCCCATGCAACAGCCATCTCTAGGGGGAGCTAAATATTTTCTTAGTTTCATTGACGACTACACAAGGAAGCAGTTTGTTTATTTTTTGAAATTCAAACATGAAACTTTTGAATATTTTAAACAATTCAAAGCTCTTGTGGAAAATGAAACCGGAAAGAAAATAAAGGTACTTAGAAGTGATGGAGGCGGAGAATATATGAGTTCTAAATTTCAGGCTTATATGAAGGCGTGTGGGATCAAACACCAGAAGACCATACCAGGCTGTCCACAACAAAATGGCGTCGCAGAACGAGCCAACAGGACTGTGATGGAGAAGGTCAGGTGCTTGCTGCGAGATGCTGGCCTCGGAATGAAATTCTGGGCTGAGGCAGTGAATACAGCGGTTTACCTGAAAAACCGAAGTCCTACGAAGGCCGTTGCTGGAGTGACACCTGAAGAAAAATGGACAAATAAAAAGGTAAATCTAAACCATTTAAGAATTTTTGGTTGCGTCGCATATTCTTTAGTAAAGAATAGAAGAAAGCTAGACTCGAAAAGCAAACCGTATATATTTGTGGGATATGAGTCTAAGGGATATCGGCTGTTAGAGCTACATAATCCGACAAAATGTGTCTATTCTCGCAATGTTGTGTTTTTAGAAAATAAATTCTCTAATAAAAACATGTCAGATGATGAAAATGTTGATCAACACATAATTGTTGACTTCAACAAGAGTTCTGTTGAAATTCAGCAATCAGAGTCATCCAATGAGAGATCTGATATTTCTGATGACATGAGATTATCACAGGAAGTCAGCACGAGTACAACAGAAGACTCTTCTAGCGATGACACAGAAAATTGCTCGGATGAAACCTATGTTCCAGGTGAAGACTCTATTGCTGAGGCGGAGATGTCAACAGACACTTCATATGAAGATGTTCCAGAGTCTCCTCTGCTGGCCAACCTTGTGGGATCGGTCGACGGCTACCCCGACGAACCACGTACTGCAGCCGAGGCCCTGAGTGGAACTGATTCAGACAGCTGGCGGAAGGCGATGAATGATGAGTATAATTCATTCAATAAACTCAAATGTTGGACTCTAACAAAGCCTGAACCAGGTCGTAAGCCTGTTCAATGCAAATGGATCTTCAAAAGGAAGTATGGTGCTGATGGTGAGTTATTGAAATATAAAGCTCGTTTGGTTGCCAAGGGATACACACAGAAATATGGTATAGATTATCAAGAAACCTTCTCACCTGTGGTTAGATACTCTACTCTCAGGATGCTTTTGGCAGTAGCGGCAGAGTATAACCTTGATATTGAACATTGGGATGTAAAAACTGCATTCCTGAATGGTGATTTGGAAGAAACTGTGTATATGGAGCAGCCAGAATGTTTCAAGGTGAAAGGTAGTGAAGGAATGGTATATAAACTTAATAAGGCTGTTTATGGACTTAAACAGGCCTCCAAGTCTTGGTATGACAAGATTACCAAGGTTTTATGCAACAAGCTGAAGTTCAGTCAATTGAATTCTGAGCCTTGTGTTTTCTCGAAGTCTGAAAATGGATTGATGATGATCATTGCATTGTATGTGGACGATCTAATTGTATTTTCATCTCCAGGTTTTCCAGACAGGGATAATATAAAGAAAGGATTGCAGGATGAATTCGAAATCACTGATCTAGGGCCAGCTCAACACATACTTGGGATGAAGTTGATGAGGAAAGATGATAAAATTTACCTCACTCAGTCAAACTATATACAGAAGGTATTGAAGAAGTTTCGAATGGAGGACTGTAAACCTATTGCAACACCCATGGAAACGGGACTGAAACTTTGCAAGGAACCTAAAGATGAGACCTACGACTACAGAGGTTTAATTGGTTCACTGATGTATGTGGCAGTTTGCACGAGACCTGATATAAGTCATGCCGTAAGCTACCTTAGTCAATTCAACGATTGCTTCGGAGAAAGTCACTGGAAAGCTGCGAAGAGAATTTTACGTTATTTGAAGGGTACTAGTAATTTTGCTCTTGTGTTTTCTAGGTCGGGCATGGATATTTCAGCTTATGCTGATGCTGACTGGGCGTCAGACAACATGGACCGCAAGTCATACACAGGCTTTGTGTTTACTATTGGTAAGTCAGTCGTTACTTGGGAGAGTCGCAAGCAACGTACTGTTGCCTTGTCCAGTACTGAGGCGGAGTACATGGCGTTGTCTGACACATGTAAGGAAGCTCTATTTATTAGAAAGTTTATATGTGAGATTTTTGGTACCATGCCTAGAATAACAATTTACAATGACAATCAATCTGCTATAAAACTATGTAAAAACTATATGTTTCATTCTAGAACTAAGCATATTGATATTCGTCATCATTTTATTAAAGAAATTGTAAACAAAGGAATAGTTGAAATTAAATATTTGTCAACTGTTGTTATGTTAGCTGATGTGTTAACTAAAGCACTATGTAAAGAGAAACACAATAAGTTTGTGTGTCAATTGCTAACTTTAATTTAAGTTACTTAATGCTAACAATTGAATTAAAGCTAATTGTAACTTAAGTTTTTTAAAATGTTAACTTTGTATTTGTGTTGTGTTTCTTTAGTGTTAAGTGTTTTATAAATGTATTTATTGTAAGTTTAGCTTGCGTTTAAGGGCCAGTGTTGGAAAGTTAGAAACTTTTTGGTTAAACGCAAGCATATTTGAATATTTGAATTTGGCACTCCGCTGTCAATGTAAGGTTTCCAGACTTCTGGATCAAACACTCGATCTCATGTAGTCTCTGTGTGCTGTATGTTCTAAAATAAATCCGTGGTAATCTTCGTGGTCTTTTCCTTCTTACGCTCCAAACTCCAACATAATATACACTTATCTGTCGACTTAATTTAATACTAATTTACTTAAGAAAGTTTGTTTATTTCAATTTGATAAACATGATTCTCAACCTTTCTCACTTAGGAGAACGCTCCCGGGAGCGCTCCCGAGAATATTCTCAGTTGGGAGAGCGTTCTCGGGAACGGCACATCAATAATCATGAACAATATTAATTTAATTCAAATTAATCGAGCTTTGACGTATTAAATAAATAAAAACGTGAGAAATAATTAATTCAGTAAACACTTTAACGCAAAGACACAGATTATTGAGTTATGTTGACAGTTTGCAACAATATTGAAAACAAGTTAAAGTTAACTCCATCTAAAGAACTCGAGTTCCCACACCTCAGCAACCTTTAGATGTTTATCTTCATTTTCATTTCCATTTATTGCCCGATTGAAACTCTATGCACAATAAATCAGGCGTATGTAACACTATGATGTGTGTCTATGATGCATTATTAATGATCCGACGCTAAAGCCCAGAGGGTTTGTCTTTGTCTATGACAAAGAGTTTATAAAGTGGAACGCGATGCAGGAAATCTAAAAGTCAAGGCACTACTGGGCAGTCACCAGGCGTTTCCAATTTGCAGGACATAATTTATTTTTAAGTTAGGTCTATGTACTCGTATTTGGAAAGACAATGTAAGAATTGGCATAAAATTAAATTGGAAATAAATGAAAAATCTTTTTAAAAAGAAATCCTTTTAGTATTAATATTAGGAGTATTCCATTTAGATACTCTACAGTAGTCTACAGAAATAGCATAAGCTGAAGTCAGTGTTTTCGCTAGAAATACAAATGTCTTCCAGGCAATATGTAGAGAAGACAGTCTCGCTTTGTACTGTAATAAACTGTAAAATAATACTCGTATCATTCTGAACTATCATTCCAATACTTTAATAACCAAAAAATCGTATGACAAAAGAGTTATCATATCTGAATCGCATATCATCTGCTACTTTATCCTTCCATCCATCTGAAACTTTAGTCCCAAAATAGCCAATCCAGAGTCTGGCAACACTAGTTCCAAGCCCGACAATACTTGCTCGTTACAAAACAGGCCCAAACATCTAGATCTCAATTAATTGTGTAACAAAACCTTTCGCTTATGTATTCCAGTCTTATTTCGATTTCAAATTCGAGTAATCGTGCGTGTTCGCGTGCCGAACGATTTACGCAACAATCGAGTCGACAACTCTTAATTTCTTTTATCGATACTGATTACTGATGTGGCTTGTCATTGTTTAATTAAAGACTGTCCGTTTCATGATTAATGTAATTTATGGAACGGTGAGTAAATTGACTCGTCGCATTTTGTTATTTGGGAAATAGTGCATCAATTAATAAATTTTCTTTAATTGTATTTTAGTGCTGTTTTTTTTCTGTTTCTTACAACGTAAACTAAGTATTTTGCGTTGCTTTTAGTAGACTGTGTACTTATTTATAATCATACAATGTATAATTTATTTATTAACGTAAAATGTTAGTTTTTCATGTTTTTTTATTTGTACTTTTGTATGAATAATAAGAGCCTTTCTTGATTTTTGTATAAAAAAAGATTTAATGTGGCATAATCCTAACCTAGGGAAAGTCAAATTATAATGCGGAATAAACGTAAATAAATGAAAATATCCACTGTAACATAAAATTTCCTGTAAACAATCGATTTATTAACAATTTCATACATAAATAAATTAAAAAAAAGTACCTATTTCGCATTCAGATAAAAAGAACAAGAACAAAATGGCACAGATAAACGACAGTTTTTAATCAAACAATTTTAGTTAAATGAAGCACACAGCACTAACCACAAATGTGTCTGTGTTAATTGGATAAGACAGTCTGAGTCGTTAAGAGCAAGCTTTCCGTGAAGGATTTTACTAAACCTTTTAGACGGCTTTAAGACCCGGCATTAACATACTTTGGAGATTTTACAGAACTTCAAATGAGAAAGTTAAGGAAGATATTTTTTTTTATTATGACTGATATTAAAAAAGTGATTGAAATGGGTAAAAATAATTATTGTAAAGGGCTTATTTTAAACCAGGACAGACAAAAAGATGAAAAAAAAGAAAAGAAAGGAAAGAAGAGGGGAAAAAGAGCCAGGGAAAAGAAGAAGAAGAAGGGCTTAGTGAAAACTTAAATAAATAAATAAAATAAATTAATTTAAATACATGACATTGGCAAAAACAGTGTACTCCAAATATGCACCAGACAAAATAAAATTCAATGCTGCTTACTAGTCATTAGGTCGCACATGGTTCCAGCTGTCATTTTATATAGAAAATGTGGATACGTAATACTGCGTTCAAGCATAAACTTGATCATGACTGATTCGCTAAGCTACACGTCATAAATACATATTATAGCCCCAATATTATTGCAATATTATTATCTGAACCAAAATCCATTAGAGTTTATCCGTATAAACAATATTCTTTTATCTTCGCCTAAATGCGCAAACCAGCTGTAGTCGTATGCAGCTGTATCTTTTATGACACCGTTATCGAACGGAGATAAGCAGCTGATTACAATAATATGGGTCTTACAAGCCTATGATGGAACAATTTCATCGTGGTATTATCATGGTTTTAGTTTAAAAACCGAAAAATTACAATAAGAAAAAAAAAACAAATACAATTTGAAATAACACAACAGAAAGGTAATAAAAGAAACAAAAAAAAACACGAAAAAAAAAGACTGGTCAATCAGAAAGAAACTTGGCAGTGAAGTGGTTAACAGCTGATTTCGTTTCAGCCAAATGATTCTGCTGCACAAACACCTCCCCAAGGATTTCTATAAGCACTGTTCCTGCGCTGCCCGCATCCAGGTACTTCCTGCTACCTTCACCTAGAAAATGTAAAGGAAAAGATTTGTCATTTTCAGGGTGAGAAACTGACGAAAGCATTACAGAACTTCGTTGTGCAATAGATTTAGAACTAGTCACAGATTACTCAATAGTTACCTATTGCTATACGGCTTCAGTCCAGTCTTTATGACTCACGACAGTGATATAATACAATACAACATAAATAAATAAATAATTTGATAAAAAAATGACACAACTTATTCCAACAAATTACGGAATTCCCCGCTCTGTGACCACAACGACTAAACTAATTAGGTATGTTATTGACCAATAACATAAGTACCTAATTAGTTTATTACTCAATGAAATTAATCCCTAAACATGGAATAACCTTGCTAATTTAATTCTTTGAAAAATATAATACCTATTCGCTTTTGAATTTTATTTTACTTTGTAGTAAATTATTATGTTTCTGAGAAGAAATAATGATTCCTTCAGGGAATACCTACTCATTTCAAGATATATACCAAATTATTAGAATGTTTGATTATTAGATTTTTGAAATTACCTTTCTACTGAAAATGCTGATAGGGATATAAAAAATAGTTAAAACATCTTATTCTCAGGCACACTACGATGTCTTGGTTGGCTAGACGCCATGTTAGAAAACGACTTCCAAACGTAAAGTCATGTAAAGTAACATAAATAACATTGAATAGATCACACTAAACGTCTTACAGAGGGGTGGTGATGTATAATGATGGCCACCCCTATTGCCCTTATCGTGTATACCACGTCGCACCCCAGCCCTAGTATCATTTTACATAATAGTACATTAACTGTACTAATATTATAGATAGATCTTTGTTTTAACGCAAAATAGGCTGATCCAATGACTGCTGTCATACTCGTACATGAGCTATGGACAATTATAGAAGGTAAACGATATAGGGGATGAATTTTTGTGGAGCTCTTTTTAAAGCTAGAGATATTATTATGAAGATTCATATTTATGCTCTTGGTAAGCAATAAAGAGTGTTACAAGATATTTTCAGAATTTTTCAGAATGGATTTTACAAAACCTTTTTATTGGCATTAAAAACAGATATATCACAGAAAAATGATACAGGAAGAATGAGCTAAACGATACGTTAAAAATGTATGAAGCCGAACATTTGAAAGTTATGTAATAAGATACATTAGCTAATCGTTAATTTTAATTAATTAATAATAATATGCGATGTTTCAATTTGTACATTTGCTGAGTATAAACAGGAACAAGTTACACATTATGTTACAAAACAAAAGAAGCGCAAGTGAGTTATTGACTCATTAATAATACAGCTAATAAAATTGAAATTAATTTATTGTTTAAAAACATAGTTTAAGATTTTTTGTGTAAAGTCTTTGAATAAAGCCGCGCAACGACAATCAATATCCTGATAATAATAATAGTGAAAGTTGTGACGATGGACGGATCTTTTTTCTTTCAATAGAAAACTTCTGAATGGATCGACGATCTGGTGAAGGTCGCGGGAAGCACCTGGATGCGGACGGCGCAGGACCGGTAGTTGTGGAAATACTTTGGGGAGGCCTTTGTCCAGCAGTGGATGTCATTTGGTGAAACGACGAACGTAGCAAATTGACAGTCTATAGGCGCAGACCATAGATAAGCAATGTTATCGTCACGTAGCTTCATACAACGGATCCGGATGCCATGATAATATGACAATACATACAGTCATTAACTGGTTTGTTGTAGGTGCTCCAGCCTATCCATTTGATAAGGATTTCCTATGCAATCCACATTAAAATAGTTTCACTTTAAGATAGAAGAAGTCAAGGACTTGACTTATCTAAAGCAGATTCTAGGTCTTTTGTGGTATAGGCAATAAGATTTATTGCTAAATGACGCTCAAAATTCTATTTAAGATTAATCTCAGAGATTATGTCCTATGATTGGCCTAAAATTTAAATTAAGTAATTTCAATTCTTCAATAATAATTTATTGAATTTGTATTGTACGAATGACAGCACGTCAAGCTTATCACCAAATGCTGTATCTTCTTACAGTTGTATTAAGTTCCATTTTGCAACAAAAATGTTTGATGTAACAGTACTACATGCCCAATTATATCTCCTATAAATAGTCTCGGATTGTTTACGTTTAAAATTGCAATAATTATAACTGCCGTCTCCACAATCGTTAGCGAGTTTCGTTTAAACTAGGTCACACTGGGAGTCATAACAATGCCGTTTAATTTAAGCCACCGACCCTTTAAAAAGCAGTTTATTATCCTCTTGAACCGAACAATGGGCTGGCTTTATAACAATGTTACAGACTACAGTTATAGCATAGATTAATAGTACTAAGTGTTAAAGGTTAAATAACACTGAACGTATTAGTCATTGGAGTCGATTTATAAGGAATGGTATGACTAATAGACAATAGCAGATAGTATTAAATCAAAATAGATTAATTCTAGAATAGAAATTATACCATTAGCGTTTTTGCTTCGGCCTCTTCTTACTTATTACAGACAAAAGAAAATCAAGCGCAGACCTACCAGTTTGGCAAGTTAGGTACCAAAAGCGCTAGCTGAACGATACTATAACCTGCATTAAGGCTAGGCCATAGGCTTTTCTACTTCCACAGTGATGTCACAGCTATGGTGGTGTGGTATCTGACATCATGAGCCGTCATGAACATGAATTAAACTGATGGCTAATGTAAGGGATCAAGTAAGACCTCCCTAAACACCAAACCACGAAGTTATTATGAGACTAAAGCCAATATAAAACAATACAATAGTTATTGGAGTAAGAAGGTCCTATAAGGTAATATGGTACTTCCAAAGTCGCCTCAATACTTATAAAAGAATGATTCTACACAGCAGTGACTCGACAATATTGGCTCCAATCCAATCCGATGCAATTGTTCTCCTTAATTTTGGAGCCAGCTTGGGCATTCACAGGTGCAACCAACCGGTTTTTGGCCGAATGCAGCTCAGAAACGTTTTTCAATTTTGTTTAAAAAATATTAATAAGTTTTTATATGGTTGTAAAATAGATTTTATAAAATAGACATTAACATTTAGATATCTTCATTTGCCGTTATGATTCACCGTAACAGAATAATCAGGAAAATATTAACAATACTAAAGAATAAATTAGCAATCAATTTAATTAATTTATGTACTTGGGGGGCGTAACATCAGTCAGTTCACAAGTTAACTTGCCAGTTAAAAATACTTCAAGCATAGATAACTTACTACAGCTTGTATTACTCATATTGTGTAATTTATTGTAATTAATGCGTACTTCCTTACGCGCAAATGAAATCAGTGACTAATACATATTTTTGTTTAACTCACATAACAATCCTCAGACATCTAATAACAGTTATAAAATAACAGTTTGATACAGACATTAATTAAGATGCTATTAAGACCATAATAGAGTCTTAACTTAAGACGTCACTAATTATTCGTTTAATTGATGTATAGCAAATTGCGTTTAACTCTTATAAATAATGTTAGTTTTAGAAAAAGTAAACATATCAATCATTATTCGTGTGATTGGTGTCAGGTAAATCGTCCGTTTTATTTACACAATGGTTTTTGAAACAAATTAGTTCTACACCTCTATTCTTTAAAACTCGGCCACTATGGTACAGTCAGCGTCAAATAGTTTGTGACACCCAAAGTGACTAAAAAGATGACAACACAACCTTATTCCAATGAGGGCTATCGTTTTTATACTTAACAGTTGGCACCCCTGGCGATTGACAGGACCTTACTCTACAGTGGCGCCATCTTGATGAGTGCAAATACGATAGTCCTCCTACCACTTTCGCGCTCACCAGTTGGTGCCACTGTCTTCGCTACTAGCAAGTGACAGGACCTTACTCTACAGTGGCGCTAACTGGTGAGCGCTAAAACGATAGCCCTCATTGTAACAAAGACGTGTTGCGAACTTTTTGGCTACCTTCTTAGGTGTCACGAACTATTTGACGCTGACTGTACTAATGTAACCAATTAGGTTGTCAGCTAAATGTACAGAACACGCTTTATATTTTGATAGAAACGCTGGTTACATTAGTGGACCCTCTGTCAAAGGTGTATACTGAATTAATTAAATTAAAGCTCAAATCAGGGCTTGTATCTAAATATGGTAAGGTATAAAGCTCATGAGTGGCAAATCTAATTGAAAATCTCCTTAACAGTCCCATTAAGTTTGTAATCTGTCAGTTAGCTAATTCATTTTAATGATAGGCGAAGATTTAAGACATTTGAATTATGACTACAGAGATACTGGAATTCGTTGCCTGCTGCTGTCTTTTCCGAAGACTATAATCCAGGCCTTTTCAAGGCGAGAGTGAATAGGCACTAACAGGGCAGATATGTACCATCCTAGACTGCATCCCACTTAACATCAGGTGCGATTGTGGTCAAATACCTGCCTTGTTATGCATAAATAAAATTTTTGAGGGATTATGAGGGCAAGCTCTCTTTCCACCAAAAGACGCAGTTCAATCTAATTTTGTAGCTCTACTTTTTTCTCTAATACTATTTCTACTTCAAATCAGTATGTCAAACAGAGTGGACTCATAAAACCGTGTGCACATTAGTTCGAACCTGCTGAACAAACATTCGCTTAGAAACGACACGGACGAACGGTCAGGCGATTAGATGCGAAAGTTATTGTGACATTTGCATCGAGTTAGTTGAACTAAAAACAATGTTGGTTTGTGCGTGTCTCTGACAAATTATGATGATAGGTCTTGCTATTATTCGCGAGAGCTAGTGAATGTGAAATCCATTCGTGGATATTATAGGATAGGACAATAAATAACAAGAGTTAATGGAGCCAAAGTCATTTATTAATAGAATTTAAGATAGCGGAACCACTGCTATTTGGGCGATTCTCTGTAAGCTCGTAATCGGCTGTCCCGGCCGATTTTTTCAAAAAGCAATTGAAATATTTAAAAAAAACACACTCGTAATGAAACTTTAACCCCAAAACTTTACGGGCCCTTTGTTTTTAGAACCATAACTATTTTTAGTTTTTTTCTAGACTCGATTGAAGCCCGAAAAATACAGTCCCCTGGCTGTCCCCATCACTGTTTTTCATCCTAGAAATGAGATTTACGAAGAAGATATTGAAACTACATACATCTGGCAGCTCATAGCATAAAGAATAATAATGAAATTATATTATTTTCGTAAAACAAGCTCTCATTACCAATTTTATTTATTTAGTAAACTCCTGTAAACTTTGTCCCCAGAATTTTAATACAGTCCCCTGCCAAAAATTTAAATTCATAATATAAAAAAACTATAATAGCTACGATGTTTTTTTTGAGTGAAATGAAATGCAATTGCTATAAAATAGGCAACCTTGCCGAATGCGGCGTTGAGATGCCTATTTTTTTAGTGTCAGAGCGTCATTTGTGAGGTGAACACGCGCTTGAATCGCTACCACACACAGTCCTCTGGTAAGTCATAATATGCATGTTAATTACTTAATAATCTCTAAATAAAGTATAAATTGATATAATATTTACGTCTCAATTGATCGGTAGATTCTTAAAACACTATTTAACATCATTTTCGTAAATATTGTGAAATCTAGCCGAAATACACAGTCCCCTGGCAACAGTCCTCTGCCTGAAATTGCACAAATATGTGCATCAGGTCGCTAGTATTTATTCCTGGTCCATCCTCGGCTTTCCAAATAAATATAAAACACTAACAATGAGGCAGCAAGGTTCTGGAGTAGAGGCCATGTACCGGAAAACGCAGCAAGAGACAAGCGACACCGAGCCACCTTGTGGGTGGACCGACGACCTCATAAAGGTAGCAGGAAGGCGTTGGATGCAGGCCGCTCTACCAACTGTGCGATGTGGAAGTCATTGGGGGAGGGCGGGAGGCCTATGTTCAGCAGTGGACGTCCAGTGCTGAAATGATGTTGATGACTAACAATGAAAAGTGTCAGCTGCTTTTGCAACAGTGGTTCTTGTGAGCATTATAACGGAAAATCTTTAATCTACTGAACCTGAATTGACCACAAATTCCCCTCAAAGATTTGATGATGAAATAGCAGGAACGGGTGGTACTCGGAATTCAGTGCCTCAGAGGTTAAGGTTAATTTTTGATATGAATGTTTATTAAGGAAAGTTGTTATTTCTGTTAATTTTTTATAAAGACATTTTGTTTACTATTGATTTGCTATAAAATAATAAATAATTGATCAATTTAAAATGACTTTTTCTTAAAGTATAACAGTCCTCTGTCTCAATTAACAGTCCCCTGTCATGATTTCTTGGAAAATCGCTAATAACTCGGAAAATATTAATAATTTCAGTGGGACTCCTTATCTAACTAAAATAATAGTCAATTTTCTTTGAAATGGATCACGGTTTTTTGGAAAATGTTAAAAATAATTGCCAGGACAGCATTTGTATGGGACCTGTACGAGCTTACAGAGAAATGCCCATTTATTAATAAAACAAAAAAAAATATCAGTCCACACCAAACCAGTTTAAAATTTTGTATCATCGTAGGTCAAATAAATTTGGATACTAGAAACACAAATGATCTTCTGACTTATAATTGTAATGTCTTTCGTTTGTACTTCAATTTTGCATCCAATGGGAGGGAGAGAGACGAGAGCCATCAGTCATCCCTCGATGTGGAATACGACTCTAATTTACACATGTAATGTAATTAATTATTGTAGAGGCAGACATAGCCTTCATCGAAAATACGCAATAAAAAGATAAGCACCAGTGCATGACAGAAAACCCAGACAAAATAAAACAAAGAAGCACGCTAATCCGCATAACGGCACTATCAATGGCTCGACATCAAAAGTATTAGAAATAATAATTCCAATGACACGCGACGTCCAAGCCCAAGATTCGATCTCAATATGGTCACGGCTCCAAATGCGACCACATAAAACGAATTTACCGTTACCAACATGCCAACGTGCAATGCAATAACCAACATGGTTAGCTAAATCAGTCGCGATTAGCTATTTGTAGCCAAACATTGCACGGCGCGCGCGCACCATTTCCGCCATGTTGGAATTGCAAAGGACCTTTGAAGGCATCTCCGGCAGACAATTATGGCGTTTCTATTGTTAGCAACAAGGAGGATATTAGCTTGCCGAGCTCTAGTTGAGTTTGAGGTAAATAAACGCCACAAGAAATATTTCCTTGTACGTAGTTCCTGGGAGAGCTCAGGCGATGCAAGAATAAATAAGTTGGCATTAACTGTTTTGACGTTTGTAATATTTATTATTGATTCAATAACAAATTGAACAAGTATTGACTGAAGGAGAACTCTATTTGATGCTTGTCTCAACTCAAAATGCTTGTTTGATTTAAGTATCTCTGGAAGTGCTGATCGTTTCAGTGCTCTCCATAACTGTGTGTATACTTCACATACACATTACTCGAACTATCTCATAAACTTATCTTCGGTTCAAGTTCCCTTACCTTTCATTTCAATGCGCAATGACTCACCGAGCTGACCTACGTGTGTATGTTAATCTTGAAAGAACTTTACTACTTTCTCTTAGAGAACAAATTCGGATGAGAGCTTCTCGAATTCTTGGTTGACCGTGCCAAAGTGAACACGCCTACAAAGTATCGCTCGCGTGTTGAAACGAACTCTTCGGATCTTATGAGCGCCTGGTACTTCTGACACCACTGAAGGATCAATATCGGTTTGTTTCTTCGAATTACTTCAATAAATTTACATATTTTACTATAGATTTAAAACGAGTATTTTCCACGAAAGGCAACCGAATGTTCAGTTATAAATTTTTTTAAAGCATGTTTTATAACGCAGCAGAAAATTGAATTACATGTAAGTTCACGTGTCCGCATCCAAGTAGAAATGTCCACATGGCGAGTACGAAGTATTGATTTTTCAACCCCTTCTTCTAACCCTATGAATGGCAAAACTGACACCAAACCGGTTGTGACCATGACGCAAATTATGTAGAGGCGAGTTTAAAATATGACTCATTGCCAACATGTGGACTACTAACTGTGTAGTTAGTTACTCATTGGTACCTGGAAACAATGAGGGAATGGCCCGTGACGTATTTAAAAATTACTATTAAAAAAAATCGATTGATTTCTCTAAAAATAGTGAATAATAAAATTATGGCATGAGGTATATGACCGCATGTTTATGACACATAATCATATTTTATTCACAATTCAATGCCGACTCCAATAAATAAAGCATCTAATCATTTGATAGCCAAATAATTTTATCGGACGCTGATAAAGTGATTATAAATCGCTGAATTTCTGAGAACAAAACGTACTAAACTGTTTTTTTCGAAGATGTTGTTCACCTAACAAAGTTTCACTCTTCAAAGCGGTTTCAACTAATTGGAAATCATAATTAGCACTGTTCGACATGATGTGCACGCAAATGAAAGATGCTATAAATTATTTTACCCAGGACCATTACACTATCAGGCATTTCACAGATGCAGTCCGATTAACAGATAGATAACCAGTCGTTAAACTTATCTTTCCTAAGAATGTGAAAGGGGAAAATTTTGTTTTAATAAAGGTGGTTTCAAATTCAATCTAGAAAGGGCTATCCGATGTATTCTCTACAAACTCATCTGAAGTTTTGGATCCATCCATTTCTGACAATATAAGAGAGAAATCGGCACTAGTGTACATACAGGCATATCCGAAAATTCGGGAATGGCTACCAGACGCTTCAAACTCGATTCCAGCTTGATTTAAATTCTTTCTTGAGCATGTTTCGTTCGGAATAAACTGGCTCAAAAATATTTCCTCTCCTCTCCATAATCCTTTCTAATGTTCATTCATAGTCTGGAGGAAGAACAACGAACAATTAACAAGCAATAAGCAACAATCTTAACCATGTAATACGAATTTTAGGTTAAAAACGTTATCTCAAACACTTCCGAGAATTTACTGTGAAATGTCATTATTCTAATAGTGACATACATTATGATAAAGTAATTGAATTCTTATCTACAACTATTATTTATTGTGTCGTCCGTCATTTTAACATCAGGTTCCTGTAATACTTATGGGGACTGTGTATTGTTTTCCCCATGATGTTTCAAAACAGTTTGCGGAAACAACAGCTGATTCATGGTTCGTAAACAAGCATAAAAATTTTGTTTCTCTTGTGTAATAAGCCTTTGAAAATGATTCATACCTCAAAACCGCAGGACTGTAGAACTATTGCTTATTCAGTGATTTACTTAACAATTTCGCCGATGCCATTCGAATACGGAATTTAATTTTGTCACTGGAAAGTTGGCACTTCCCAAATTGCGCAACTTTCAATTCAATATTCCGAATTGGTTTCTTACATGAAAATCGAAATTATTTTAGCATTCACTGGAAATAAACGTTCAAGTGTCAAGTAGGTATCACAACGAGCTTAAAACTTACGAACCTTGGAAAAGTCAGCTTGTTCAATAATTCAACAATACCACAAGGTTTTGAAGAAAAGGTTGCTGCGGAAAGCAAAATTATATTTCCGACTTATTTAAAAAAATATCTACTTCAACGAAGACGATGATACTCGTCTGGCCTAACAAATGTCCATTTAGATACATTATTTTGATAGGACCGTGGGCGTCAGTATTATACGTTGTAGATAGTGAACTTGCTAATGATAATATTATGCTTTTAGAACAACGGCACATCATTATAGCAATGTAACGTTATGCGTCGCTTTTTACCAGTGATCCACTGCGCCGGTCGTTACCACTGAACTATACCGCCCAATGTACCAAGAGCTGCCAGAGTTCAAGTTCATAACGTATTTCGAAGAGCTAGAGTGAAGGTTGGAGGTCTGAGTAAAGTGGTTTCGTTTCTATTTAATTTTTTTCTCGAGCAAAGATTTCATGCAATGCTAGAAGTAGCCAGAAAATCTGGAAAATAATTTATCAACAATACAGTTCGAAGAAATAGATTTTTAAATAAAACTTTGCCATAAAATCACCTTGCCATAATGTTATAAGGTTAAACCGTGCAAGACTGCATTTATATGGTAATGTATTCACATGGTTACGTCTCAGAACATCGGTACATGATTGCGTTGATGATGCAGTAGCCGTCATCGCAATGAATAGCGGTCCTATGGGGCCGTCCATATATTACGTCATTCTAAATTAGGGGGGGGGGGTTTGGTTTGCGAATGACGGTAAATGATAGATAGGGGGGAGGGGGTGTTTCGAAATTGACGTCATTCTTATTTATTTATTTATTGTTCACGTACAATAAGATTATTTCTAAAAAGAAATTTCTTCCAGCACACCTAGTAAGTGAGGCTGCAAATGTGAGAGGCGGCTAAGGCGCGTACAATACTAAAATAACTCATAATAAACATACATAATGCAACATAGATGTACACAAATACAGTAATAACTACAGATAAAATACTCTAACAATAATATTACATAATAATATACACATTGCATGTTTTAATCATATAATACCCTATTTTTCTCAAATCTGCAATGTTTTAATTTTGTTAAATTGGTAATGACGTCAATTTTGGAAGAAGGGGGGGGGGGGGGTCCATTAAGGAATGACGATAGGATGATTGTAGGGGGGGGGGTCTAAAATCTGAAAAAATCGATGACGTAATTTATGGACGGCCCCTATCAGGACTGTGGTTTAATGAGAACATTGATAATTTTAACGACTTAACCATCCAAGCCCTTACAATCTATTGCTAGATAGATATACACGTAGGAGCAAAAGAAACGCATTTAAATACAGCCATATAAGACCTTAATACGTAGTAATAAGAGTCCGCAAGGAGCATTCTTAGGACCACATTCTTTCCTCAAGGTCGATGCACATCGAACTACGCATAATGTCGAGTTTGTGCAAATAAATAGCAGTAATTATAAAAGCGGCAATTAAATAATTGTACTTTACTAAGGCTAAAGGGCTTCTGGGTTGGGAAATGCGGTGACCTCAGATCATAGACTATGATCTGAGGCGGTGACAATGTCCTTTGAACAGCTAGTACTAACAACAGAGGGTTATTTTTGTTGCTAATTAAAATAAAACAACGTCCTGTTTCTACTTTACATAGATTTAACAGTGATTATATTTGACAGAGATTCAGTAAGTTTCAAGAACTTTTTTGACTTTAATTTTACGTCTAAATAAAATACGCGGTAATTATAATGACACAACTGATGGCAAACTACTTAATTCTTTAACTCCACTGTCATTTATTTGGATTACAAGTTGATTAATATTCAAAAATACTGTATGATATTTAAAACATGTTCAAGGGAGTGAGTCATACACCGGAACAACGCGCGACCTAAGAAGGCTGCCACCTCGGTGACCGCATTCTTATGCACTCGAGTGATTACCATTAAAATTTTAAGGCCTCGGCATGTCAATCTTCCTTTTGACCTAAATCTCTACCTTATAAAGATTACTTACTAGCTGCTGTGCGTGCGACTTCGTACGCGTGAAAATAGTTTGAACTTTGAATCATATTTCCCGTTTGTGCAACATTTTTCTTTACTGCTTTGCCCTTATATTGTCTGTAGGGTGATGTTATAATAGCCTAAAGCCTTCTTCGATAAATGATCTATCTAAAACACGAATATTTTTTCAAATCGGACCAGTGGGTAGGTAGTTCCTGAGATTAGACTGGTACAAAAATATTACAAAATTAATTATACTACTGCACAGGAGTGTTACAGAATGATGGCACACTTGATTAATTATTATACATTTTCATCAATTAAGTAAGTTCTTTTTGCCGATGCAATAATACCGAAAAACGACTTTTGGTAGACATTAGGGTTTTTTTCTGCTCTTGAGCTTAAAAGCATATTAAACAGATGTAAAGTTAAACTAACGTACTGCTGACAGGTATATTGCGATCTTTGTTTACATTGCCTGCCTGCATTTCTTCACGTCTTGAACATAAACTTTGGGTTACTTAGAAATTATTTGAAGGTGAACTTATAAGCATATTATTCAGCAAGTTTAAGTCGCATTTTAAGAGGCCAAAAATTTTGTATTTAGTTAATTACTATTTATTTAAATGCCGTGAAATCTTGATGATGTTTGAAGAATAATGGAATTTTGTTTGAGTTTTTGCATTACGTAAAACACAATTTGATTAGCAAAACAATTAACCGAACTGAACTTGAACCAAATGAGTGTATCATATCAATTATTGTGCCTAAAAATAGCCTTCTTTGCATCTCACTGATAAATGGGTGAATAAGTTATAATAAAACAATTTCAATTAAATTATAAAAAGTATCTTTTAAACTTGCAAAAACATACATAATTAACAATAGTAGTACTTGCCTATCAGTCTTAAATGCAATAGACACCACCTATCCCTCCATGTCATAAAGTCTAAACTTATTTCACCCGTGCATGAGTTGCTTGTTCTTGGTTGTCATCCAATGATTAATATCATTGTTGTCATCTGTCTTCTATTTTATAGAGCTTAGATATAGAGTTTATAAACTGTATAAAAATATGTTCAAGTTTCACGTAGGTAGGTAAATGATGTTGATTGATGTTTCTGAACTGGCATCCGCAGAATACCAGTGGTCGTGACGTGCTCTCTGCCGTCACGGCTTATACTGAGCAGATGCCATTTTGGTGCGTGTACTCTGTTTTTAGTGTTTAAGTTGTTATTTATTTGTAACGCTTTTAATACTCGCATCAAATAAATACTTTCTTTCTTTCTTTCTTTCAATTTATCAATTTCAAAAATATATTTCTAGTTAAAAGTTGTAATAAAGTTGTGTTTCATGACACATCACACATTATGACTCAAAATCCAAGCATGTAAAGAATAAAATAATAATTCATAGAAAAATAACATTCAACATTCCTCTATGTAGTTGTAGATGATTCATACACATATTTCATACAAAAATTTAATGGGTTTTACGTCTAACATTTGACATGAAAAGACACTTCGAAATCGTTCGGATTACTTAATATTCTAATACTAAATTGATCATTCCGTTGCCATACCTAAGCCATGTCAAGGCAACTGATGTTGAACTTGCATAGAATACTAATACGATTGTTGCAAAATAGCTAGCCTGGAGTTTAATTAAAATATTGAATATGTACTTCAGTTTTATTCGTAACTTCTTGACATTCCTTTTGAATCTGATAGTTTGGTAAAATGGATCTCAACTTATTATTTTCTTCGATTACCGAAATTATAATGAAATAGGAGCTAATTAATTAAATCGGCTATTAATAAACATTATGTAATTATGAATAATGATAATTTTATGGCAATAAATGTAATAAACAAATATGTTATTTAGTATGAACTGATAATGCATATCAATTTCCTTTGTGCTGTCTCTCAAACTACCTATATCCTTAAACCTTTGCTTTGTAACATAATTAATTTTTTATTTCAAATAATTTAATGGGTTTATAACACTACCTACAGATTCAATTAATTCTTGCCTTACTTTTGGTCTCGAGGAACATACTTCAAAGAACATTTTTGCCAAATAGAGAATCTCTTAATTTTTTTAAGTTGGTTAAAAAATTCCATCTCCAGGCTTTCAGTTAGCTGGTTTTTTGTCTTCATAACTTTCATAAGTTGCCTGTAGAATACGAATGGGGTTAAATATCAATTAAAATGTACAAATTAAAGATTTTTGTACGATTAACACAAGAACCAAATTATGCTCTTTCGGTGATAACTCGTGGCGTGGCCAGTATGATGTCAGTTTTAGCTCACCTAAGTAAACAACGCTATTGACAAAGTGTACATGTGTTCATGACGTATACATCATAGGCCTTGGTACAGATAATTTCACTACTTTTGTTTAGTTCGTACAAATGGTTTTCCTAAGTAGTTTTAGACACAAATTGCTACTAAATGAGCTCTTAGTTTAATGGTCTTTACAGCACTAAATGATTTTTCTTTTGTTTTTGACAATAAATTACCTATTTGTTAGAAGAGATTCACTACACAATTTTTTTTTTGTTTTATTCTTCATTATAAGGTGCCAGTGACATTTTTATTAAAATAAAATAAATTATGGCTACATTATGGGGTAAGTACCGACTTACTTAGCTACTGTAATTACTAATAAAATTTAATGATTTCGTGATTAGCAGAGTCAAAGATACGCGACTTCGCAAACACATTGATAATAAAGAATCTTATCATTTGATAACAGCTTCGATATAATGTAGTAGATCGACAGGATGAATTAAAATGATCAGAAATGTACCTACAATACTTAATTTTGTTTCGTAAAGCACGTACAGGTTACCTAGTAGTAGCCCCCAAGGCAGACCACACGCGGTCTCTCACAGAGACATGCTACTTACGCAAATACTATGTCAGCAAACCTGCATTTACAAAGTAAGGAGTCGGCAACGTGAGGTCACGTCCCGAATTCGTATCGATCAATTTGAATCTTACAAGACCGGTAGTTATATGTAAATACCTGTGAAAACTGCTCCCTGATCTCGGCCCTTTCCTCGTCAGTCAATTTTGAATTGTCTGCCATCGTCACACAGGTAAAATCACAAAAACAAAGATCACAACATCGACGGTAAAACGGCAATGTTTTGATCAAATCTTGTCCTGTAACACTGTTCACTTAAAACACTTTTCTAATGTTCGTATAAAAATAAAGAGGAATACAAAATCACAGCACAATAACTCTATCGTTACCGTTTGACTTAAAAATACGAAGTTTGTGAGGGAACAATGCAAAACACTACGATTTACGAAAGCCGACCGCGACCAATGAACGGTAAACTTTGCTCAAGCAAGAAGCTGCCGCGCCGCCCGCAGTCAGTCGCGACAATTGGTGTTGCCATAATATTATAATCATAATTTAAATGATTTTTACATTTTATAATTTATTGATCATTTATTTGCATTTCTAGTAATCTTAGTTGTTTAAATAACACAAATTAGATTTAAACAAATAAAGGACAAAATAAAGCAGTTCAAATTAATTATGATAACAATATTTTTGTCATAAGGCAACATTGTTATCACAAAGGTTCTATTTTTCAAATATAGATGGCGTTCTTAGCTACTTTTCAAACTATTTAGTACATGAAAGAATCACTAGATGTCAGAGTATATTTTAATTACAACGTAGTATTCTTACCTCCCGCTAGATGGCACAATTTAAGACTATTAAACTTAATATTGCTACTCCCCGCTAGATGGCACAAAATACAACTACTAAACGTAATATTGCTACTCCCCGCTAGATGGCTCTAAAATAATTATTCTAGAATGTTCTGGCTATGGTTTCTGAAGCGCCTTTTATTCTAGATCTTTCATTCAGGGACTCTTAGAATATGGGCCGCATTTGTCACAAAAGATTTATTAGCAATGTGTATGAATCCGCGGGTACTTCTTATCAAAAGTATTGAACATTACACTGCGTTACACGATTTTGGTACCCATTAAACTGATAGCTGGAATGAATAGGTAAATAGTCATAGATAAAAAGTTCCAAACATATGTGGTATCCATCACGTCTAGTTCTCGAGGTACAAGTTAATCATTATTTTAACTACCCTCACTTTAGGCGTATAAGAACAGTTGAGGTTTTCGATGATATTATACTTTTTTATTGTTTTATTTCATATAAAATCGTTTCGATTCTCGATATCTCTGAGCATATTTATTTGAAAATCCAACATGACTACTGAAGTAAGTGGCCGTCGCAACTGCAAAAATGCACCAAATAAGTTTTGTTTGTGGTAAACACCACTCCACATAAAACTTGGTCTGATGAAAGAAAATTTTAAGGCTAAGAATAAAGAGGGAGATGGATTTATATACAGGGTGTTAGGTAAATGGGTATATGAGCCGACACTAGCCCATGTTAACATGGTCATATAAATGGTATGGTGAAGTCAGAAAATTGATATCTTCATTTTAATTATTTTAATTTTCATACAAATCGGATTTTCAAAATTTATTTTGTATAAAAATTAAAAAAATTAAAATGATGATATCAAATTTCTGACTTCACCATACCATTTATATGACCATGTTAACATGGGCTAGTGTCGGCTCATATACCCATTTACCTAACACCCTGTATATTTGAAGATGGTTTTTTCAAAGTTAAGTGACGCAAAACTCAAAGAAGGGACATTAATGAAACCACAAATACGCACATTGATGAAATACCTAAATTTTGATAAAAAGCTTACTTACAAGGAACTCGATTCCTGGTTATCACTGAAAGCAGTTGTAAAAGGGTGTTTAGGAAACCATAGAGCCGAAAATGCTAAACAGCTAGTTAACAACATGTTAAAAGCATACGAAAAGTTGGGTTGTAGAATGTGGTTAAAAATTCACTTTCTTCATTCCCACTTATCTTTCTTTCCATCTAATCTTGGTGCTGTCAGTGATGAGCAGGGTGAGAGAAGTTCCACCAAGATGTAAAGAAGCTTTAAGAACGATTTCAAGGCCGTTGGGACACAACTATGCTAGGCGATTACATCTGAAACGAGAAGATTTTTCATAACACAAAAGACAAAGTTAAAATTTAAATTAAATTAAAATAATTAATTTTTCTTATATTTGTTATACCTAATTGATAAAAAATAAAGTCAATTAATGTATAAAATCAGGTATATTTTATCAGATTTCTTTAAATTATGTTTGATTCTTTCAGTTTTAAGCATAATTTGGCACATCCTCGCGGAAAAATGAGACGTGATGGGAAGAAAATATCCATGTATTCTTACTAAACGATAGAAATGAAAAAGAAAACGCGACATTTCAAAGCGGGTACTTAATTTTTTTTTTCCATTTGTAACGCAGTGTTATATTTTGTGTATTTTCAAGATTATTACGAAATAATATAAATTAATATAAATAATTGCCATCACAAAACGTTCTTACAAAATTGCTTATTAAACTAAAGACTTATTCATAATAAGACAAACAACCTATTTCGAGCAGCGCCAAGTAGTAACGAGATAAAAACAGTGTAATACCTAGTTAAAATAGGTTTGATAAGCTGTTTGCATTATTAATAATAAGGATGTTTATTAAAGCCTAGATAGATAGTAAACGCAAGAAAGTAAGGCAGGGGACAATCTAACAGCTTCCTTTTTAAGATGGCATTGGATGACAATTAATACGATTTTTGCCTCTTATTAGACGAATGTATGAAGGAACTAGGAAGTCTATCCATTTAAGCTTTATTATTCATTAGTCTAAGGCTAAAGGACCGTATTAAAACTTTGAACCTAAATTAGTACCTATTAAGCGACTTCATCACAGAAATTCATAAAATAGTATCCCGATTGAGACCCTTTCTTTCCCATTGAGCATTTAAGATTTATTCTTGTAAAAACAAGAATGTGAAAAAAGCCTATCCAAGATTAGGTAAAGAAAACCATTGAGTTATAATGTACTACGTAGTAATATTACTTCAATGAAGAAAACAAAACTATTCTCCACCATTCACCATTATCACATTAGTGACAAATTAGAGAAAAGTTAATATCTCAATGAAATTATAACAAGTTCCCTGGAAAGATTAGCAATAACATGAATAAATAATAATAATATTTACGAACAACATTCAATTTCAATTATTGAACAAAACAACGCGTCATTACTAATATACACACATAGAAAGCGGCCCGCCAACTAAGCGCCCCTGGCATCTAGAAAGCTCCAGTAAATTCTTCCCGATTCTAGATGGCGCTACTGAGTTTAAAATACTCGATGCGCGCGCCGATCGTCATCAGTTGAAAAATACGAAGAGCGTGAGACGAACCAATTCAAACAGAAGGAATCTCAGGAGCGATCTCTGCATTTCTGCGATAATATTCAACTTGAAGTCTTTAATTCGTGAAGAAAGAAGTATCAAGAAGCTAAGAAGATGTCACTGCTTCCATTCCTTGTGGATTACGAGTTGGAACGCCCCCGCCGCTTGTTGGACCAGCACTTCGGTTTGGGGCTGACTCCGGATGACTTGCTCTCCGCCGCCGTCGGACCCCTGGTGAGCAGGGAGTACTACCGCCCGTGGCGCCACCTGGCCGCTGCAGCGCGAGACATGGGCTCCAGCATCAAGTCTGACAAGGATAAGTTCCAAGTGAACTTGGACGTGCAGCATTTCTCGCCGGAGGAGATCTCTGTGAAGACTGCGGACGGGTATATTGTGGTGGAAGGGAAGCATGAGGAGAAGAAGGATCAGCACGGGTACATTTCGCGGCAATTTACTCGTCGCTACGCGTTGCCGGAGGGTTGCACGGCAGAAACCGTGGAGTCTCGTCTGTCGTCTGATGGCGTTTTGACCGTGACTGCCCCGAGGACGGTGCCGCCTGCTGTCCAGGGAGAGCGCAAGGTGCCCATCGCCCAAACCGGACCGGTTCGCAAGGAGATCAAGGACCAGGCAAACGGCGACAAGGCTTAGGATACCTACCTTCAGTCATTCCTAATGGTTACCCGTTTTTCTTTGTAAGACTGATTTGATTTAAGTTTGAATAAATAAGTTCATAAATTATTTCGGACTTTCTTTTATTACATTTCAATAAATTGTCCTTTACATAGCTAATTAGTAGAAGGTATAGTAGGTAGGTAGGAAGGATAGATAGGAGAATACGAATAGAACACACTTCAGTCACAAAATATATTTACACAACTACACATCCTACCTACACTGATACAGTTATACACACTTATGACACAGTATACAGTGTGAGTCACGTTAAAGTGTCCATATGAAAATAGATGAAACTAGACCTATTTTTATCGACAAAAAAGTGGTCAAAAAATTTTTGAGATTTTTTTTTAATTTTTTATAGAATTTTTTTTCTTCCAATTACTTATTGTAAAGAAAACGTAATAACTTTTAAACTAAGCGGTATATCCTGATAAAATAAAAACAGTAATAATGCTAAATAACAGGCGATACTAAAAAAATACATAAAATACACAAAAAAGGCCAAGAAATAATAAAAAAGGATACTTTTTGAAAAAAATCTGCTTTTAAATTCGTGTTTTTTTGGTTATTTGATAAATTTCTCCAAAAAATGCCCCTATAACCAGTGGTTTTTATTACTTTGTATTATTATCTATCGTATTAGCTTCGTAAAACCAAAAATCGCATATCTCTATCCCTATCACAACGTTTGCAATGATCGTTTGAACTAAGCCTCTCCGGGCGCGCCATTCAACGCTTCGTTAACAACGAAACTGAAAATGGCTCTAGATTTGTAATTTTGATAAAGGCAAGTTAGATTTCAAATAAAAACAAAAAATTTCGAAGTAAAATAAGCATTTTAGTTAAAATTAAAATTGTCTCTACCTATAGCGGAGAATAATGTTGTGGCAGGCCTCTGTTCAAACGATCATAGCAAATGTTGTGATACCGATAGAGACATGCAATTTTTGGTTTTACAAAGATAATACGATAGAGAATAATAAAAAGTAATAAAAACCACCTGTTATAGGGGCATTTTTTGGAAAAAAATATCAAATAACCAAAAAAACACGAATTTTGAAGCAGATTTTTTTCAAAAAGTATCATTTTTTATTATTTCTTGGCCTTTTTTGTGTATTTTATGTATTTTTTTAGTATTGCCTGTTATTTAGCATTACAGTAGAACGCCGATTATCCGAATTAATTGGGACCGGGGTCGATTCGGATAATCGAAAATTCGGATAATCGGACATATACTGGTAATAGAGAAAAACGAACTGTTTTACATAGAACAAACTTTAATTAGTATCACAAACAGATATACATATTGTTACTTGGCGTTATTGTAGAACTGCTACAATAACGCTCAGTTGAAATATATCCGAATTCCAACAAAAAAATCAATAATTACTTGGTTTTAATTTTTTATATTACGCTTAGGACCGATTCGGATAATTGGCGATTCGGTTAATCGGCGTTCGGATAATCGGCGTTCTACTTACTGTTTTTATTTTATCAGGATATACCGCTTAGTTTAAAAGTTATTACGTTTTCTTTACAATAAGTAATTGGAAGAAAAAAAATTCTATAAAAAATAAAAAAAAAATCTCAAAAATTTTTTGACCACTTTTTTGTCGATAAAAATAGGTCTAGTTTCATCTATTTTCATATGTACACTTTAACGTGACTCACACTGTATATATGAGCTATATGACAAGAAAAGATAAGAATATAGGTAGTAGGTACCTACCTAGGTAGGTACAAGAAAGAAACTGTATAATTTAGGGGATCTTATCGCTATAAAGCAATCTCTTCATAGGTAGACTATTACTAACTACCTACCTTACTAAACACTCACAGGAGAGAAGACAAGCTGCAGGGTGGTCACTAGATTTTTAACCGACTTCAAGAAAAAAGGAGGAGGTTCTCAAATGGAATGTATTTTTTTTTAATATTCAGTCAGTAGGTTTACCGTAGCTAAGCCTAAGCACCATTGTAAGTAGCTATTTTGAAGATTGGTAAGGGTCCAGACATCCTGAGCTAGGTAGGTACCTACATTGTTATTCCCTTTGCTGATAGGTACCTACAAGCCGTAAAGTTAAAGGGCCAGAAAGTGTCTCGCAATTCTCGGTAGGCAGGCGTGGGTAGGGCGCTAAAAATAACTTGTTTGTAGGGGAAGCGCTAAATTCAATAACCCACTTAGAATTTATTGTTACCTATCTGAGAAGCCTGTTACCTACATGAAACTTGCATACAAGTGTCTGAATGCATAGCTTTCGCCCGCGTGGAATTTTTCGGTTTTTTTTATACAGGGTGTTAGGTAAATGGGTATATGAGCCGACACTAGCCCATGTTAACATGGTCATATAAATGGTATGGTGAAGTCAGAAAATTGATATCTTCATTTTAATTATTTTAATTTTCATACAAGTCGGATTTTATAAAATTTATTTTGTATGATAATTAAAAAAAAATAATTATGATATCAAATTTCTGACTTCACCATACCATTTATATGACCATATTAACATGGGCTAGTGTCGGCTCATACCCATTTACCTAACACCCTGTATCTAGCTTTTGCCCGCGGCTTCACTCGCGTGAAATTTAGTTTGTCACTAATCGTCATAAATTATAGCCTATATGTCATTCTGGGTTATAAACAATAATACTGCAAAGTTTCATCAAAATCCGTTCAGTAGTTTTTGCGTGAACGAGTAACAAACATCCAGACTTCCAAACTTTCGCATTTTTAATATTAGGTAGGTAGTAAGATGACATTGACGTATTTAAGATGAGACTCAGCAATAATGTGGCTTTCTATTGGTGAAAGAATTTTTAAAATCGGTTCAGTAGATCCCGAGATTACCCCTTACAATTTTAACAAATATACAAACACACAAACTTTACCTCTTATAATATTAAGTATAGATGAAGGGACATCTACACATCGCGTACGGAGCCTCCTCTCTACAGCTTCCGCAGATAGGTAGGTAGGTACCTACTAAGTAGGTACTAACCAAACCACTTAAGTGGAATGTTTTACATTCGACGCACCGAAATTTTACCCGACTGCGCCAGAAGGAGGGTTATTTCACATGCACAGTTGCATCTTGCATCTTTTAGTAGGTATAACATATACAGGGTGGAATTTTGTAATGCCACCTGGAGGGAAAGTATTCTTAATACTGTAGATAGACTTTTTTACTGAAAGAAAACATTCCTTTATTTTTGAAAAGAAAGAGAACTGCATTTAAAGATTTTCGAAATTTTTTCGAAAATTCACTACCATAACATACAATTTTCTGTAACACCTAATTAAAATAATTTAAGATTTCATGGTTTTCCTTTCATTTGATTTATCAAGTTTGTTAGAGAGATTTCATCCTTATACTTAACCCTAACGATCGATGTAATAAAAATACAGGTGTAATTTTTAACAGATTTTAGTTGGTTCGATTCCCGGGTGTGGCAAGCAAATTAATGGAAATCTTTGAATGCAGTTCTATTTCTTCTCAAAAATAAAGGAAAATTTCTATCTCCAATATTAAGAGCACTTTTCCTCCAGGTGGCATTACAAAATTCCACCCTGTATAGCAAAAGTATGTACGAGTAGGTAGGTACTAGGTATAGTTCCAAAATACTGGACTGTCCTGTCGATGACATTGACAGTGGGGCGCCACCGTCAATACCGGATCGCTGGTTCAGATTTTTGCCATGTTGGAAACCATATATACTCAACATCAAATAAACCGCACCTTCCGCAACGCGAACTTTAACGATTTTCTTCTGACACAATCATGGTGCCCTAACAATATTGGTGTTATTTGAAAGCCCAATAAATATCCTTAAAGAAAAACACATTTAATTTCTTAATAAATTATTAGCATATACCATAAATGTGACTTGAAAAAATACCTCATTTTGGGCCCACCTATGGGATCAATTAGACCAATTTTTATGGTTATAAAACCAAATAATGATTTCACGTGTCCTCTTTAACAGATGGATAGCAATTAAACCCAACTTAACAGTTTTATAGCCATAAAAGTTGGCTCTAGCGTAACTACCTATTTTTTGAAGAAGTGACTCTGGATCCTTCTAAAGACACATTTTTGGGGTAAAAACCTTTCCTTTAATGAAATGAAGGTTAGAACTAGGCTTTTAAATGGTACCAATATTGGTGGGAAGTGGGGATGCATACGTTTGAAAATGCTTGTCGCGGGAGGTGCGATTTATTTGACGTCGAGTGTAGTTGAACGATGGTAGCGCCCCCCTGTCATTGAGTTTGGTGGGACAGTTCAGCGTGGGTCATCTATAGGTACCTATAGACCGGTCACAGAAACCAGAAACATAAAAGTCTTTGTCACCAAAATAAAAGCGGAACGGTTTTTTTCCATATTTTCTTTCATACATTCGTCAATGTACAGTTGCCGGCGCATCTATCTGAATGAATGGGTATTAATTTTTGTTGCTTCATGTGTTCATCATCATCATCATCACAGCCATAGGACGTCCACTGCTGAACATAGGCCTCCCCCAATGTAACAACATACCCGGTTGGTAGCGGCCTGCGTTCAGCGCTTTCCTGCTACCTTTATGATGTCGTCGGTTCACCTTGTGGGTGGACGTCCCACTCTGCGTTTTTCGGTACGCGGCCTCCACTCCAGAACCTTGGTGCCCCATCTGCCGTCTTGCTGCTTCGTGTGTTATAGCCAGAAAATTTAAGTTTTTTGTTATGATATAAATAATTAAATACTCTGTTGAAGCTTTTAAATAATAGATAGGTAACAATAGTCTAATTTAAACAAGTTGTAGGTACCTACCTACTCTAGGAATATTTTTTAAATAAAAATTCGTGTAACACGCAGTCTTTAAGCGTAATTTGTGGCATAATAAACAAATAATGATTCTATAAAATAGGTCATAAAAACATGGCCTTATATTAGTATTTCACAATTTATGTCAAATACAGTTAAACGATTTTTCCATGGATTACAATGGCAAATTAAAATAATAGTTATTATTACTACAGGACCCTTTTGGCTTAATTTCTATCTCATGTAACACCCAATGTACCTACCTACTATTAATGAAACAACAAACGTTACATTTTGCGTTTCTCGCTTGATAGAATATTATTGTTCAAAGTTTATTAACCTATTAGCCGCCAACGAATATCAAAAGCGTTGTATGCCAGGCTAGGCGCCAAGCTATGACGCTATAAACACCGTGGCGCTGAAAAGGTATTTTTTGCTTCTGACTGTACATGAAAACCTTCCACAAAGGTAATGAACAGTTAATGCTAATTATTATTACAGACCAGAAACAGACAGTCCGTGGTATGAAATAAACGGATATTGTTACGCTTAACGTGTTTATTATTATGAAAACAAATGAAATGTTAAGAACTATCAAGTTTTCATGAAACTGAGGTTATTTGTGTGAAAATGGTCAGAACAGTTGTGCCTAAAGTATCTTCGATTTTACTAAAACAAGTAAGTTCTTAATTAGTTCCAAATTTTAATTCTATTAATTGATATCTCATAGTCATAGTCATTTATTCCATAAACAATAACATTATCGTATTGGAATTACAAAAAACATGAAGAATTAAAAAACATCAACCGATATAAAATCACAAATTATACAACACAGCATAAAACTTTAAGGAAGCATTTAACAAAATGAGATCTTAACTTTTTATAATTTAATCTTCTTTAATAAAAAGCTGAAGAGTTCGTTTCTTTGGTTTAACGCGTTAATTTCAGAAATAACTGGTCCGATTTAAAAAATATTTTTGTGTTGGATAGCCCAGCGCTTACAGCTGGGCATCAATGAAAAATGTAGCGAAAACTGGATAAATATTCAAACTATTTTCATGCGTACTAAGTCGCGGGCACAGCTAGTATTTTATATTCCGAGAATAAATTCTAGCAAGAATTTAAATTAAGTTTTACTTAATGAGTAGGTAGATACACTGCACTACTTACATATTTAGAGGCGGATTAATTTCCTCAGTGTTTGTTAACACACAGTAGTGTTTTGACGATAATGATAAAAACCAAAAGACTCAACACAGCGCTATAAAATGGGTATATTAACCTTACAAGGATGGTATCCCGTGGTAAGTTGGAGGTAGTTGTTCAGAGGTGGTGTACATCACTTTATTATCTGACTCTAGTCAGCCAGTTCCAGTCATAGTCATAGTAATTTATTCCAAAAACAATAATAAGTAGATTCTTCTTTCAATTCCAGGTGCTCGTTGCTATTTCCTGCAACTTCTTCTGCATCGGAGTTGGAAGCACCTTTGGATTAAGTGCTGTACTCTTGCCCCAAATCAAAAACGAAACAAACTTTATCTACGATGACAGCTATGACTCTTGGGTTGGTAAGAATCTTGATTTTAATTATCCTCATAAACTCCCAAAGATTGATTGAAAATGATTGCATTGCATTCATCGAAGGATACGTTTAAGTTAAGCCATGTAAGACATCTATGGTAGTGGGTGTTAAATACTGACACCACACTTATCACGTCTGTGGTCACTATCAACACGAACACGAAATTCCTAACGCCCTGATAAAATTAGTGATGAAGTTACTAGTATATACTTAAATATTCCTGAAAGAAGAATAATAAACTTACTTTTTAACCCCTTAACTGCTGGGGTACTTAATTGTTGCCACCGTATTTAGAACTTTTGATTTACCATTACATTTTAACTTTTCAGGTTCCAGTTCCTGCCTTGCGATGGCATTTGGCTGCATCAGTGCCGGCGTCATCTCCGATCGGTTCGGCCGGCGATTCGCACACCTCCTCGTCGCCTTGCCTTTCATAGCTGGCTGGCTCATCCTTGGCTTCGCAAAGAACATCACAATGATTTTAATTGGGAGGGTCATAACAGGGGCGTGTACTGGCGCCCTTAGATCTTTAGGCCCTGTCTACCTCGGAGAAATCGCAAACCCAGCCTACAGACCTTTTCTAATTTTCTCACTGTCACTTTCATCTACCAGCGGAATTTTCCTCGGTCATTTGTTCGGAGGATATCTCAATTGGAGGACTGCCTGTTTCATCATGTGTGTGCCCACTGTCCTGGGCTTGTGCTTACAAGCAATTTTAAAAGAAAGCCCTTTGTGGCTTTTATACCAGGGAGAGATTGGTAAAGGCACGGAAATATTCACATGGTATAGGGGTGACAGCGAGATTGCTCAAAAAGAACTCGCAGATGTGCTGACTGAACAGAAAAACCGACCACAAAGTTTGTCATTTACAGAAGGTTTAAAAACCACGTGCAGCACAGCATTCGTAAAGCCGTTGTTAACGTCTTTCTTATTGTTCACGACTATGCAATTCACAGGAGTTAATAGCATGAGTTTCTATGCCCAGGATTTGCTGAAAGCCACATTCTCTGGTAATCTAGACCCAATGATGTTGATGCTTGTTACGGATGCCACAAGGATTTTTGGTATTTTTATACTGTTTTTCACTTCAAAATTTATACCTCGAAAGAAATTTTACGTGATTTCTTGTTCTACGCTTGTATGTATGTTGTTATCATTGATTGCATACATAGCACTTGAACCTAGTGGGGTAGTTTGGTTTTCCATTATCATTATACTATTGTTGGTTTACATAGGGTTAGGTAGTATTATGATTAGTTTAAGTTGGTCTTTTGTTGGAGAGATCTTTCCAAGTAGCCTTCGCGGATTAGGTTCGGGAATCGGGTGTTCCAGTTCGTTCTTTCTATTATTTTTAGTAGTCAATGTGACGCCAATAATAATGGTGAATCATGGTATAATAGCTGTATACTCCATGTTTGCGGGTGTGACTCTATTTGCTGTATTTTTCCTGCATTTCTTGTTACCGCAGACAGACGGGAAGACTTTGCAAGAAATTGAAAGTGGTTATGATGACAAAAAAATAAACCAAGGGTAGCTAAGCTAGGTAATTATGTTAAGAAAAAAGTTTAAGTCAGTCAGTAAGGTAATTCGTATAAATGGTTTAGTATTATACCTAAATGTAGGAAATAAAGAAATCCTTTTTGTGTACCTAAAGTTTTCCCTCGGCTGTATCCGAAAATGACTAAGAATTTGTTATACCTACTTGAAATTATTATATTTAATTTCAGTCAATCTGTAGCAGTATTAGCTTTAATTCAATTCAATCGTTCGTTCGTCTCAGGCAAATGACGTCCACTGGACAAAGGCCTCCCCCAAGGATTTCCACAATAACCTTGGATAACAATATTGAATTAAATTCATTAATAATAAGTAGGCATAGGAAAGATCTTTGAAAACAGCTGAAACTTGAAAACAAACGAGAGTATACTTACATTAAACAAAAATGTATCCATGAGACTAAAAGGAACATGTAATTCGTCGCAGCATTGCTATCTTTAGCTACTAAAAAACTAAACACACGTGACGGCATTGAACGTGTTAAATACGAAAATTTCATAACTAAGTAGGTACCTAGTACCTACTGGGTTTCCCTGAATTGATTAACTAATCAGATTCAGGATGTGAGTAGGTGCTAAGTACCTATCTAAAAATACCAAATAATTAAGAATGTAAATGAAATACAAATTTATGTACACTCGTCTCTTTAATTAAAATAATAATAGTTTCTTTCTACGCAGAACACGTCGACAGCGACACGCTCTGCGATCCCAATTTCTTAAATTCCAGTGTGTTTTAAATATTAAACAGATATGGCAAAATAGTGATCGTACCTATAGTTAATTTAAAAGTTACACATTTTGTACCCAATATTGAATTATGTGATAATATGGCGCAAGATCTATAAAAATGGTGAATCAATCAACATTTAAAAATGTTATGCCTAAAGTTTCCTCGCCTTTATTAAAGCAAGTAAGTAATTAATTTAATTACCTGTTGTACTATGCTAATACTAACTTCGAACTCCTCCTATGTTCTGATTAATTTCGTTGCGGGTCCAATGACTTTAAACTTTAAATTCCCTCGGGACAAACTTGACTTTCACTGGTTGGGTTTTTATTGGCGGTCAAGCTGGATCCTGGCTCTTAAAGAGAGGTGGGAATAGTCCCGTGCTTAGTAGGTATATTGCTGTCCTACCTAAAATACCACTATCGACTCTATTGGCTATAGACTTGATTTTGACTCCTTTATGTATTAAGTACCTAATTGTAATGATCGTCACTTTATTTCAGATGCTTGTTGCAATGTCTTGCAACATGTTCTGCCTCATAACTGGATGCACGTTTGGGTTCACCGCCGTTCTTCTGCCGCAGATTAAGAAGGACGATGAGTTTCCTTACAGTGACACCTATGACTCATGGATTGGTACGTAAAATAATTTATACCTACCTACTTATCTAACTCTGCAATACTGCAGAGTTGAAACCTGGAGCTTTACTTATCAATCATCATTATTCAGTATCATCCCTCTCTCTCTCATTTTATTTTTATTTTTCTTTATTAAGGAAACAAACAGCATGAATTGATACTTATGTGCCAGTAGCCTAATCAGTATACAGTAGCCTAATCAGTTTCTCATACGAACTTCAACGGGTTTGAGAGAGAAACAGAGATGTTACTTTTTCAAAGCACCTTCGGAAAGCCCCCATCCAGTTCATCTCGATGATAAAAGATACGAATCTAAAGATCACTTTGTTATTTTTTCAGCTTCGAGTTCTTGCCTCGCAATGGCAGTAGGCTGCTTCGCTGGAGGCCTCCTCTCCGACAGATACGGGAGAAGAATCACGCATCTCATCGTGGCAATGCCTTTCTTGGCCGGATGGATCGTCCTGGCCTTCGCGAAAAACGTCCTAGCCCTCCTCATTGGAAGAGTTCTCACAGGACTGAGTTCTGGCGTCTTTCGGTCCTTAGGCGCGATTTACCTCGGAGAAATAGTAAGTCCCATTGACCGACCAGCTTTTATATGGGTGCGTGACAGTTTATATAAGTTTATATGATATAAATTCATTTCAATAACGTTCATATTGTATAATAAACGTATGTTATAATAACACTTGATATAATTTTTTTACATATAATGTTTACTTCATATAATAAATCATTTCTAATAATGTCATTTCAGATACCAATCACAACGCATAAAGACATTTGATATAAACCTTACTTAATCTAAGACTCATTTGATGTAATTTTGTTTAATATAAATAATATTTCACATAACCATTACTTGTAATAAATATTATTTGTTATAACGACGATATTTGATATAATTTCTGATAGATATAACTTTTAGTATGTTCTTCTTTAGCTTGACTTATAAATGACTTTAGTGACAAAAACGAATCGCCGTAAAACCGAATCCACGTAGTCTTGTCTGCCCTACCCCTAGAGTGTAATTTAGAAGCGCGTAGGCACGGAGGGGCGAGGCGGCCCGCGGGCTGAGGAGCAGGTGGCTGGAAGCGAGGCGCCGCGGCTGAGGCTGGCCGGCGAAGCCGGCCAGCAAGCCGAAGACGCGGTGTCGAGCGAAAGCCATCTGCGACGATTAGCACGCGAGGGACCGCCAGAGCCCCGCAGTGCCGGAGCCGTGACAGAAGTCTCAAGTTTTTAGTCAAATTTGCATGCTGCATGCCTGCATGCTTGCTTGCTTGCCTGCTTGCTGGCTTGCTTGCCTGCTTGCTTGCTTGCCTGCTTGCTTGCCTGCATGCTAGCTTGCTTGCTTGCTCGCTTGCTTGCTCGTTTGCTAGCTTGCTTGTTTGCTTGCTGCATGCAATGCTTATTATAACAAATGAACTTTATTTACAATTATTATTGTTATATGATTTAAGTTTTATAGGAAAAGAATTTTATCTCATTTGATTGTTCGACATTTTATTTTTATATGATTTGAATGTTATTTGTTTTAAATAGTATACATTGTAAGTTTTATAGAAAATATTCATTATATCAAACCATTTTATATCAGTTAAATGTTATTTGTCTTAAAATTATTCGTTTTAAAATTATATTATTCGTTTATTATAGTAAATAATTATTATATTAAATGATTTTATATAATTTGATGTTATATCCTCTAAGTATTATATGATATGTAGTTATATCATACATTACACACCCCTTTTATATTCACTCTGTCGGTGTCAGGCAACAGTGGTATCTTGTTCATCCATATCCTCACCGGATATCTCAGCTGGAGGCTCTCTTGTTTCATCGTTTGTCTCCCCGTCCTTCTCGGTATTGGTCTGCAAGTTTTAGCAAAAGAAAGCCCACTCTGGTTCATGTCTAAAGGCAAAATCGGCAAAGGGACTCAAGCCTTCAGGTGGTTTCGGGGCACTGATGAATGTTCCCAGAAAGAACTTGCAGAGATTCTAGAAAAACAAAAAGATCGACCACCAGAGTTGACTTTCAAAGATTGTTTAAGAGCTGCCTCCAGTAAAGCATTTTTGCTGCCGTTGTTCACGGTGATTTGTCTGTCCACAACTGTGCAATTCAGTGGTGTCAACACCATGAGTTTCTTTGCGCAGGATTTGCTTGAGTCCACATTCTCTGGACAAGAAGATTCCTTTATGGTGATGCTTATTACAGATTCCAGAGTTTTCGGCGTTTTTATCATGTTCGCGTTTTCAAAATATATCCCTCGAAGGAAATCTTATTTCATTATTTGTGGTAGTCTTTTACTTTTATTGATAGCATTGATTGTATACACGTACAGTAGTTCAATCCGATGGATTGGCTTGGCTGGCCATTACGATTTTGATGGTTTACATGGCGTTAGGTAGCATGATGGCAGGATTAAGCTGGACTTTCGTGGGAGAGATATTTCCAAGTACTTTGCGTGGATTGGGTTCAGGTATTGGTGCCGGATTCTCCTTCTTCCTTTTATTTATATCGGTCAATATAACACCAGGAATAATGATGAACTATGGAATAATAGCCACATATGCGACATTTGCTGTGGTGACTTTCCTTGGCTTAATATTACTGTACTTTTTGCTTCCGCAAACTGATGGGAAGACTTTACAACAAATTGAAAATGATTATAGTAAGAAATAGTAAAAATTATGTGTCATCTCTATTTTCTTATAAAAGATTGACTTATTTAACAAGCACTGTTGCATTAAATGTTGTGAAAAGGCGTGGATGGCTATTGATAGATAGATCTTAAGATAGACAGCCACGGGTTTTGTGTTTAACTTTTCCTCATTTAGATACGTATAGCACAGCATATTCAGAAACTTATTCAGGATTGATAAAAGTCAGACGTTCGCTAGTTGCAAATAAACACAGAATATTATACGAAAAGTATTTATTATTTTCACTTAAAACTTAAGTTAGCAGTCTTTAGAATTTACACATAATCAGACTGTTATTGAATGATAACAGTCTAGTTTTATCACTTTGAATACCTTAGCTCTTATAAAATAATGACTGTAGTTGGTGACTGTACGCTGCATCTTCAAATTCACTTCACTTCTGGCTTAGCTTCGTCCACTAACTTCCTGATAGGTCCCGTTTGGGTTATGGGAACAGAACGTTCCCCTTTCACTGAATCCGCTTTCCTGGGTGCGACGACAGTCAACACGCCATCCGAAGACAATCTGGACTCCACTGCATCTGGGTTACTATCTTCTGGAAGCTTGAACTTCCTCGTGAACTGCCTGGATATGTAGCCATGCTCATCTTTCTTTTCTTCATGTTTACCCTCAACTACGATGAACCCATCCACTATTTTAACAACGACTTCATCTGGAGAGAAATGCTGAACGTCAACGTTGATTTGCCACTTGTCTTTATCAGCTTTGATTGTAGATCCCACGCCTTGTGCTACTTCTGGCCACCAGGGGCTGAGGCGAGGGAAGACTGGGCTGGTGACAGCTGACATGACGTCTTCTGGTGTTAAGGCCAGTCCGAAGTTCTGGTCCAGGAGCCTCCTCGGCCATTTCGGCCCGGCGTAGTCGAAGAAATGCGGGATGATAGACATTTTGCCTGTGTAGTGTACTGTAGTGAACTAGTGTTAGGTCGATACTAGTGGAATGCGCTCGAGTCCCGGGTTTATATGCGCGCGCGCCGTTTTATTTGGCACATGAGTCGTATTTAGAACGGGCGAGAACGTTCTCGGCAGGAGTTCGTTGCCGCGCATTGCGCCCCCAAAGGTTAATGTAATGACTACAATTCTGTAAGATTATGACACGATTATTACAATGTCGTCACATTGAAGAATCCAACTTTCGTCTGATTTACTGTAAAATAAAAAATTGGCCCTAAGGAACTTTGGCAACGAGTGAATTAGGATTATCAATTTTAATTAATTAATATGATAAGTTAACTTGCTCATTAGTTCAGAACAGAAATTTCTACAGGCAGGATGTATTATAACAGTTACTGGCACTAGACAGGTAAATAAAATACCTACTGATGAGTAAAGATTCAATTAATGTGTCTATTATATTGATAGGATTTTCCTAGATAACTAGGTACTTCTTTGTAAATGGCTTACATAAATCTGTTTATCATAATTCAGAAATTTCAGGAAGGTCAGGTGGCTGAGTCACATTGAATCAAAAATAGCGTTTGTAGTGTTTACGTAAAATGATTATTAACGTATTTATAGCACCCCCTACGCAACTGGACGTGGAAAATAATTCTGTAAAGAAGTTATTTATATCACAATTCGTAATAGTTAGTATAGGTAGATAGTTTTCCGCGAAATTATGACGTAGAAGTGTAGGTTTGAATGAATATTTTTTTAGGAATAAAATTGTCTATTGAAGATTGTTCTTAACCTTTTCAGAGCCACAGTCTTCTATAGAAGACAAACGTTTGCGTGCCCTCTTTTTGTTTATGTATTTTCAAAACAGAAAATATTTTTTCTTACTGTTCGCAGCAGGCGCCATAGCTTGGCGCCTGGGATACTGCTTTTTATATGGGTTGGCGGCTAATAGGTTAATCGCTAGCTTTAAGTACTCCAGCTAGCGATAATATCTTGAGTGTTATTATTTGAACACAACAAAGATATTTCACAGTCTGGTACAGTCTAGAAAGTGCGATGAGTCAGTCAGTGTTGTAGACGTGTAGACAAAACATCAGACTGTATTTTTGCAAAATTGCATCTATTACCTGTGCTATTACATAGTTACACATATAGACACTAGTCTTTAACTTGACGTGATGCTGTCACACATCCGTACCATAGGTACTATTCATTTAAGTGTATACCATAATACCTACGGATTTTACTCATCATCATCATCATTCCAGCCACAAGATGTATTGTTCACTGCTGAACATAGGTCACCCCCAATGACTTTCACATCGCACGGTTGGTAGCAGCCTCTCTGCTAGTACTGCTACCTTTATCAGGTCGTCGGTCCACCTTGTGGGTGCCACGCTGCGTTTTACGGTAGGTAGGTACGTGACCTCCACTCCAGAACCTTGCTGCCTCATCGCGGCATCGGTCGTCAGTTCTGCGTACTAGGTATGTGCCCTGCCCATTGCCACTTCAGCTTGCTAATCCGTCGGGCTATGTCAGCGACTTTATTAGTTCGGAACTCCAAAGGTTTTTACTCAGGAATGCATTAAAATGTTATGTTAAACCATAATTTTTCCCTTTTAGTTTACGCGAACCAGCTGCGGCAATATTTTTGTTATAAAAAAAATTAAAAGAAAGTAAGTAGGTAGTTATTTTCAAGATACCTAGCTAGGTCTGGAAATTGCTCGACACGATTGATATTGATTTGTGATAAGAAAAATGAGGAATGACTTGTTTACGTTTAAAGTTATTTTTAAATGGACAATATTGATATTATAGTACTTTTCCTCCTTGCTATCTCTTATCCATGACCTTTTGATATTAAATTGTCTTATTATTATTCGTTACGTCCATGTGCAAAATGTAGACTACAACTATACCTACCTAATAGCTGGTGAACAAAAGAAACCTTTTACCGTAAATATACCTATGTCTTGAATGGTGTATGGTAGTGGCTAGGTAGATATTAATGTAGTTTAGTTAGTCACAGAAACTACAAATCATCACAATACAATATTTATTACCGTTTTACAGACTATCAAAATTATTTCTTTTCATCCTTCGGTTTCTCAGCCGTTTTCTCGACGATATGCTGCACAGCCTCCAGGGTCTCCGTTTTGACCTTCGGCTCAGCTGCTGATATGGGGATGACGGTCTCACAAGGCAGGTTCTTGTCGCAAGTCTGTCTTGGAGCTGTGACTGTGAGAATACCGTCAGGGGATAGGTGGATCTTCATTGTTTCTGGAGTGCAACCGTAGGGGAGCTTGAATTTGCGGACGAACTGTCTGAAAAAAGGTAATATTTTGGGGAGTAAGTATGCCGAACTGCTTTAAAACATTGCCTTATGCCTAAAGGCTTTTTCGAATAACGCGTTTTAACAAATGCGTTGAAATTAAAATAACAACATTAGTAACAGAGTGTACGGTCTTGTAAACGTACGAAGAGCATGACTAACGTCTAAGGAAAAGGTCTAAAATTTGAAAGAGCCTTATGCATAATTATGACTATTAGGTAATTGTGTCATGTACGCTGTATACTTAAGTATGTTTATAAGCATCATAATGCGAAAACAAAACTCGTTTTTCATTCGTATTTATCAGTCGATGTGTCAACTGGCTCGATCAACGATCACCTTACTTCCCGTCCTGCTGATTGTGGTTTGCAATTGCATATTGTTTGCATACCGCAGGCAGTTAGCAACTCGGCCAATCTACAATATTATGCACTAATATGAACGCGATAGCTTGTGTCCGTTTGTTGCAAGTTTTTTGCACCCAATAATAGCGCTCTCAGCAGCGCGAGCGCCTACACAAATTACACCGTGCTACAATGTTACGATCATCTGCAATCTACATAATAGCCACAATAGCTGATCCAATTCCAGTGAGCTTTGAATGGATATTGTGTAAGTAGGTTATGTCTCAGAGAAGGACGTTTCAAGAATAGGGGAATAGGGTATCAAAATTAATGTTTAGGAATAGGACGTAGCGCGAAAGATTTTGTGATAGACAGAAATCCTTGGGCAGACATGGATCACTGGCAGAAGCTAGTGTTATTACTGAACTATAATACTGGTCATCACAACAATCGGCCCACCTACGTTTTACAGGAAAACTCGTTTCTACTGACACAATCATGGTGCCCCAACAATATTGGTGTTATTTGAAAGCCCAATAAATATCCTTAAAGAAAAACACATTTAATATCTTAATAGCAGCGTTTTACCTGAAATAAAACGTATATTAAAATACTTACCTAATTCGAGGCTTATAAATTGAGATAGGCATATCCGTTTCCCGTAGTCTTTACCAATTTTAGTACTCTTTTTACACTATAGAGGGCGTGTTTCCGGTCTCATTAGGCAGTGGCGCCACCTATCTAAAGTTTCGTTAGTTTTAACCGCGCCATTTTTACTCATTGGCTTCGAATAAATGCACCAGGCAGAGTTAAAAACTAAGCCTCGAATTAGGTAAGTATTTTAATATACGTTTTATTTCAGGTAAAACGCTGCTATTAAAAGTACTTGACCGTAATTCGAGGCTTATAAATTGAGAAGTGTCTGTTATCGCCTGGTGAGACATGGAAACACCTGAATTATACGCCAATGTGACCTAAGATTTTATAATAAAACAATTAATATTCTGTTTACATTTATTTATTAACATAATGTATAATTTATACAAACATAATATAAGATTCTAATCCGAGTGTAAATCATGTTAGCAATTGCACTTTAATTATTAATTATTATTGTATAATTGTATATCGATCAAGTTCTAATTTATTTAATCAATAGGATGAAATAAACGAGATACTTGTGTATTTGTTGGGTTCCTATTAGGAATAACTTCGCGCCTATAATACTTTTGAAAGGTATTAGCGGACCTCCAATTCCCGCGCGCTAAAATTTCATCTAGAGGATAACTTAACAAATTTTTTGAGGCCACCGCTGACCGCACACTACCAGGGGAAAACTGAATATTTGCTTCTTTAAATAAATGTTTTATCCAACCTGCTATAACAGTTCGAGATGCTGGTTTAGCAGGACCCCTAACAGTCATAAACAAATTAAATTTCTTAGCTGTATCCCGTCTAGGTTGCAACAGTGATATAGTGTGCTCAATCCAGAAAACTGGGTTAAGATTAACGTTGTCATTATTTGTCATTAATTTCCAACCGGATTGCCTATAGTCCATATTATCCGTTTTGGATCCAAATTCTGGCCGAAATATAACATAATTATCTGATTTTATAAAATGATCAGAATCAACTCTAAGCAACGTTAAGTCATGAATCCGCCGCCCTGAACATAATAGCAAGAGAATAGCTGTGTGTCGTGAAGTCTGGTAAGCGTTGTTTTTGTCTATCGAACAATTGGACAAGTATTGAGCTAAAATATCAACATCCCAAATATTTGATTTTACTACTTTTGGATTCTTTAGAGATATTGATTTAAGAATATGCTTGACCAGGACGTGGGAACTTAACTGACTGGACATATCCGCGTTACACAAGGTGGATACCACCGATTTATGCAGCAGTATGGTATTATATGACAAGCCATGAATTAGATGAAGATCAGCTAAAAACTGTGCAAGTTGAGAGCCTGTGGGTTTTTTAGGGTTTACCTTATTCGATCTTGCCCATCCTAACCAGCGCTCCCATGCTACTTTATATGTTTTGAGAGTAGATTGTCTCCAAGAATGTTTTAGTAGGGATACCTGACTATCATTCCAGTCCGTTATTTCGTCGGTCCACCCCCACATTTCCAGACTCGAGTGTCAGGTCCTCTATATTCGGAGGAGGAAGGCCTGTTGATGTGTCCACTAGGTTCATTGACAGATTCTTCAGAACAACCGGAGCTGCAAGGGCTCTTGCTTTGAGGTCTGCCCTCCAAAATACCTTCTGCCACCGAGGCACAACTATTAGGAACACACCTGTCGATTGGTTCAGATGTGCCAGAACTTTGGGCACTAGGAATGGCGGAGGGAATATCCACGCTAGAGGATAATTCCACAACATGCTGAACGCGTCGTAGCACAGTGCTTTGGGGTCTGTCTGGTCTAGTGATACATAATTGCATACTACGTGAGCTCTCTCCGACGCAAACAGGTCTATCACAGGGGTCCCCATTTTTGTGAATATCCTTTCTAGACATTTTGGCAACAGGTGCCATTCTGGTGGACGTCGGTGTCTCGATAGGTGATCGGCATGGTTGTTGTATCGCCCGGGAATGTAGTGGATAGTAAAAAATATTTGGTGTTGGTCCAGTAATGTCAATAACTCTTGAGTTAAGTCCATCAGTGGTAACGATTTCGTCCCCCCCTCTTTTCGAAGGTGAGCTACTACCGTTCTGTTGTCGCATTGTATTAAGAGAGAACTGTGACTCAACTTGTGCGCATATAGCCGAATGACGTGTAATATAGCCAACATCTCTTTCATGTTGCAATGGAGATTTTGTTCCTCGGGTAACCAAGAGCCTGTCAGAGGTACATTGTCCAGTTGTGCACCCCACGCGAGATCCGACGCGTCCGTCGTGAGGAAATGCGACGGGGGAGGGAAATGTAGTAATGACGAGTTGTGGCAATTTTGAATCCACCACTTTAACTCGGTTTGGACTTCTAGGGGTAATGCAAATCTGGCCTTTGGTTGTTTTATTAAGGCATTCATGAATCTCAGGAGATGACGATGATGAAGTCGGCCTCGTGGCACTGCAAAGCTGGCAAAGTTTAAAAGTCCTACGAGACTTTGTATTTCGCTCAGTACTACATGTCCCTGATTTAGAATTTGACGAACCTTTTCTATGATTGTGATGATCTTTTCTATTGGCAACGACTTGAGGTTGTCCCAAGTTCTCCACAATACGCCTAGGTAAGTTATGCTCTTTTGAGGAGTTGTTATTGACTTCTCGAAGTTGACACACCAACCGAGAGTCTTTAGAAGTGCTAGGGTTATTTTTACATGTTTCTGGAGCATAACAGGACTTTGATGAGCGATAAGGAAGTCGTCTAGATAGACTAATATTCGTACTCCCTTTTGACGCAACGTCTGGGCTATCCAGTTGGTGAGTATGGAGAAGGTCTTTGGAGCCGTACTCAAGCCGAACGGTAGGCAGGTCATTTCTAGTAGTTGACCGTTGTAAATTAGCCTCAGAAAGCGCCGATGCGTTTCCGTGACCTTCAGGTGAAAATATGCTTGGCTCAGGTCTATTTTGCAAAGCCAGTCGCTTGGCTGGAGGAACTCTGGAATCCGGTACATGTTTATGAGTCGAAATGGCTCTGCTTTTACATATTCGTTGAGTTTCTTTAAATTGAAAATCGGACGATGCGATCCGTCTGGTTTGGGTATTAGAAACAGGTGTGATACGAAACTGGGTGTCACAACATGTACTGGATTTAGAATGCCTTGAGCTTTCATTTTTTCGACAATTATTGTCATTTCTTCTGATACTTGAGTGTGAAACAAGTTGTTTGCATTTGGCATGGACAGAGGAGGCTTCGAAATGAACGGTATGCGATAACCTTGTATTAATTTTATTATTATTTCGGAAGCGCCCATTTCCATCCATTTTTTGTAAAAGTGGACTAATTGCCCGGCTTGGAATGACCTCGAGTCATTGATCATTACGTTTGAATTGACCTCTAGAGGCATGAGAAGATGCTCGTCCTCTTCCTCCTCTTTGTGAACCACGAGACCTCGAGCCTCGGTATTGAAATGAACCCCTTACATTTTCGTAAGCCATGGTGTTGTGGCAGTTGTGTTGATTCATATTGTTGTACGCAACCCTCGAGGTTGGTACTGTATTGTGTGATTGACAAGAGGTGCCAGAAACACAACAAGGAATTTGAGGACCACTCGATGGTCCCGTAAATTTCTTGACGCCTGTTCCCCTCGAGGGATGGCGTTGATTTTTATTAATTCCCCTTTGTGAGGAATCAGATTTAAGTGGCCAAAAGGCCTTACGTACCCCCCCGGCTTTTTCTAATGCGGACGCAAAGGCATCAGCCTCAAAAATGTGTGTATTCGAAGGAGGGATCTTATTGAGAGATACCTTAACCACAGGATCCTTAACATGTTTTAGAATCGCATCTCTTTTAATTTCTATAGTCTCAGATCTATGGCCGCATACTAATTGTATCAGGTCGCTTGAGATTTTATGAAAATCCCCTTTTAAAAATAAATCTTCGATTTTGGCATTTAGGTTATTTAAATTACCTGAATCGGATTTAGCCCAAGTTAGTAAGCTCCGAATATTCTCTTGTAAACATTCTTTTTGTTTGAGGGCACAAAAAGTTATTGCGGCATAAGCCTTATCGGCTTTGGACAAATGAGTAAGGGAATCGTAAGATCGTATTTCACCATTAGTTTCGAGTTCCACGAAACCCGGGGTATGTGTGTCCGCATACCTAACTTCAGACCAAGTTGAATTACCGAAACGTTGAACATCGGCTAACATTTTAACATAATTATCGGGGGCCTTGGGAACAGAAGGTTCCTTTAGTTTAGTTTCTAAATCAAAAATAAAGTGTGGTTCCGGACCATCAACAATCGTATTAAGTTCATTACTGCCCACTTCATCCTCATAGAGATCCCCACTGACCCGCGAATAAATTGACACTTGATCATCTAAATCACAATTATGTTGAGTAGGAGGCTTTGAAATCAAATTGCGCAACTCACTAATATCTTTTGTTATCTGACGCCATTTCGAATGACGGGTTTTATTTTTCTTATGGCGGTGTCGCCGAGATCGCTTACGTTTTCCCGATGAGGAAGAACTCGAGCTGGAGCTACTGGAGGTGCTGCTAGTATCGGTGCTACTGCTGCGAGCCCGCTTCCGACGCACACCACTTGGCCCAGGCCTCGGTTCCTCTTCAACCAGTGGAGACTTTGCATCACTCATTCTGAAATTTGCTTTATGTTACAAACCATCCAAGGAATTCAGGCAGAAAAATTGCTATAAAGTTGTATTTTGAAAAAGTCGAACGGAAAATCCGTTAAAATAATTTGTTAATAATTATTTCGTTCATTTGACGTAAAATTTAAACACTATTTTGTAATTAGATAAAAGAATAATTTACGTAAGAAAATTATTTCACTTTGAGGGTAGTAAATTATTTTATATAAAAAAAAAAGGTTAACTTCTTAAGAAATAACACACTAAATATTCACTTCTAAATACATATTTTATAATTCACTATGAGGGTGAATATTCGTACGTAATAATTTGAAATATAATATACCAATAAACATTCAAAACGAATAATCCTTGCAAAAATGTTACTTTGTAGGTACTTACATTTTTTCCTGTTAGATGTTCCAACACTTATAATTTTAACACTTTATTTTTCCGTAGGTAATGCACTAGGTAACTCACAATTTTTTAAGAAACGTTTGTACGCTTTTTAGCGAACAACTTACTGCTACGGGAACAAGAACGCCAATGAGTAAAAATGGCGCGGTTAAAACTAACGAAACTTTAGATAGGTGGCGCCACTGCCTAGTGAGACCGGAAACACGCCCTCTATAGTGTAAAAAGAGTACTAAAATTGGTAAAGACTACGGGAAACGGATATGCCTATCTCAATTTATAAGCCTCGAATTACGGTCAAGTACTTTTAATAAACAATTAACATAAACGCATATCGCGTTTACGTTAATTGTTTATTAAGTATACATATAATACAATAAATGTGACTTGAAAAAAGACCTCACTTTGGGCTCATCTCCGGGATCAATTAGACCAATTTTTATGGTTATAAAACCAAATAATGATCTCAGGTGTCCTCTTTAACAGATGGATAGCGATTAATCCCAACTTATCAGTTTTATAGCCATAAAAGTTGGCTCAAGCGTAACTACCTACTTTTTGAAGAAGTGACTCTGGATTCTTCTACAACCACATTTTTTTTGGGTAAAAACCTTTCCTTTAATGAAATTAAGTTTAGAACTAGGTTCTTAAATGGTGCCAATATTGGTGGGAAGTGGGGATGCATACGTTTGAAAGTGCTTGTCGCGGGAGGGTCGATTTTATTGATTACCAGTGTATGAGTAAAAATGTAACTAGTACATAATATTGTGGTATTGTGTACATAAAATAGAAACCTTATCACGTATCCTTTCTTCGACTTCTTTTCTTGCTTCCCTTCGATAATGACATACTCTGGCCTTGCTTTTACCCTTAGTTCTTCCTTCTTGAACTGTTTCACGTTCAGGGTTAGCTCGAACTTCTCTCTTCCTATCCTTATTGAAGGTCTGACACCCCGAAATTGAACCCAGGAGTTGCTATTAGGCCTAAAAACCCTGTATAAAGGACTCAAGAACATAATTTACCACACATTTTACATCTGTAGGGCGCCTAATTTATTTTAACATTGTAAACAAGTTTTGAAAACATATCGACATCACGGTGACCATGCCAAAAGTGACACTAGGTACCATAAACTAAAGTTTTATTGAGGAGTATTTGTGCATAAAGGATGCATCATCATTTTTGTGTCCTTGGTCGCTAGCGTGTCTGTCTGGCATTGGAAGTGCAGTGAACTACGGCGTGCACAAACATCAGCGGTTCTCAAACCTACAATCCACATTGAGAAATTAAAAAATGTGCCTCCTATTGCTCCTATTCAGTTTTTTCACGGGTCATTCACTTAACTGAGACACCAATGACAGTGATAAAGAAAAGATGTGCAAAAGGCATCATCACGTTTAGCTAAACACTCTTTTCATGTTATGTAGGTAGGTCTTTATAATTTTAATAAGAATATGTAGGTAAGATTTAAATTTTTGGCCGCTCTTTTGTGCCATAATGCTTCGTGTCCCAAGCGCCCACAAGGGGGCATGCATAACGCATTCTTGGAGAACATCTGATGTTTATCATTCAACGTGTGCAATTGCATACATGCACATTCAAAAGATAGGGGAAGAGCACAGCTCAGGTGGTGGTGTGAAACTGGTTATGCGTGCACCTTTCGCCCGTTTATAAATTTAAGAATAATATGCAATTTATTTTTGGGACAAACTATCTATACTTACCTATAACAAGCACGTCGCGTCAGCTCATATCGTGTGACCAATACAGGTGTTGTTGTTGTGGTCTAATAACTATTTAGTTTAGACTAAAAATAAATAGCGTCTCGTGTCTAGCTATCTCGGTATTTCACAAAGGATGGACGTTGTCCATTCGTCTTATCAATACGGAACTAATCTCAATTCCCACCACTCGTTCCTCCACCAACTTTTGCAAATTCAGCTCCTAAACCATTGAACTAATATTACCAAGTATTAAAACTCAAATGTCCTGAACTATTATCGACCGGGTAATCCAACAGCTAGCCCTTTACCTAGCTAGACTAGCCTCTCTCTCATGCATTTGCGTGCATCTCACCGGGCGATCAATGCAGCCGCGCCCAACGCATGGCAATACCTACCTATCTATATTCTGCAATGCAAGGTCAATCAACTTCCACGTAATCCAGACAGAAAAGTATTCGTCTAGAATGAAACGAGTTCAATCAGTTATTGGAATGTGAGCTGTGTGAGGTAGGTAGGGTAATAAGTAGTAGGATCGTAATGACGTGTAGTGTGGGTAAAACTTTTGGTGGTTTAACCCTTATTCAAACAAAGGTAGATATATTACCACTTGGTTTACTTTTAAAAAAGGATCCTAATTTTCGATATGGTAATACTTAAAGATATCGTGGTCACTTATTTATATTTTTAAATATATTTTTTAACTTATCTATGCCATATTACTACTTTTCAATGTCATTTGTCACTGTCAGGTAATGTCAAAGTCAACCAAACGGTTTTGGTGTGAAAAATTTCATGTTTTTAGCGCTCATTTTTTTGGTATTTTTGAAACTTTGTTCAACGAAAATTCTGATAAGTGTTTTTTCGATTCAAATTCCTAAACTATAAGATTTATTGTATAATCTCACTTATAGGTCTGCAATTGATTTATTCATATAATTTAGACATTTTAAAGAAGTGGTAAATAGTTTACCATTGTCCGATCCCGTCTTGACAAAAGTGTGTTGATATATAAAAAAACTGTTGTTTTTTGTATGTGAACAAATAAAACTAAATAAATATTTGGAGAAATTTTAAGTTATTTTGATAACTATTTACGTAACGTTTTGACTTTACGTAATTAGTGAATTGTTAGTGTCAGACTCAAGGTAAGCATAATAATTGTAAGCATAATAAATATATTGTTTTATAAAAATAATAAATTTATTTCATTCCCAAAATATTTAATAAAATATAGGTAGAACCTAGAGGAAGTCACTAGTCAAGAACCAAAAATAAACCAAAACGGACAATGGTAACTATTTTACCACCAACAATGATATTATATAAAAACAAAAGCAGATATGTTATAAGCGCTCGCGCTGTGAATACTCAAATACGTCCCAATTGGGACGTCTTGTGTTTAGTCTTCGTGTGGCCTGCGTCGTGCGCAATCGCGTGCGTACCACACCGTAAGTTCCTGTGTTCTTACCAAAATAAATAAAAAATGCCATCGTGTGTGTTTCGAAAGTGTACCAATTATGACTCTAAAGTAAACAAAATACAAGGGATCTCTTACCACATGTGATTATGCAAAATTATTTAGTATTTGGGTCATTCCATAAAAATCTGTATATTTTCGATGTCATTTTGTCCGTAACTTTTTTAAGATGCTTTTGAATACTTCATTAGTGTAAATTATAGTTTATTAATTAATTATGTTATGTCTAAAAGGGCCAGTCACTTTATGCTTTATTTTAGGAGAAATTATAATTTTCATTTTTTTCATACTACATTACTCCTATATGACTTCTAATAAAGTATAAAACATATAACCTTAACATTTATAGATAAGTTAATATACATAATGTAGTTGTTTTGTTATTATCACTATATAAAAAACATCATTCCCTAACTAGTAATTTAGTCCCAAGTGCCGTTTAAAGCTAGGGCCTGACGCTCTAGGGACTGACGATTTGGAGTAAAACTTAACACAAAATGCAGATTAACTTTATATTATAAGATGCTTAATACGATGTGCCGAAAATAGCCAAAAAACCACACGTAAATACTATTTAATTATATACAATTTCCTATTGTAATCAATAAAGTTACTCAACTAGGGACTGACGAAGTGACTGGATTAACACATGTTTCCGCAACAACTGGCACGTTTGCACTAATTCAAAAAACGGCTACCGCAAAGCCATTATGGTCGGAGGATAGCTTCGTATCGTACTTTAAACTCAACTAAATGTCATTCACTCTAAATACATATTAAAGCGCAAAATTATAAAATCAGTGCGTGGCGAGGGAATGACGTTAAAAGCTGTAGACTCTTTTTCAACAAAAGAAAATCAAATTATTGTTTATTAAAACCGAAAAATATTAATAGAATTTGGTGTAATATACATTTAAATAGATTATTCGTTAATTAATAACAAAGGATAAAGTTGATGTTTTTATAAATGTGGGCCCCAAAACACAAACTTTTGGAGTACGGACATGCCTAGGGAATGACGTTTTGGGTCATTCAAAAGTAATTTAAGATGTTTTAAAAATAGTTTCAAAAAATATAAATGGGTGATGAATAAAGCACATTGCAAGCTGTTATTTAACAATTTTGGAATAAAATATTAACAAATATTTCATGTGAAATGTGGCACGGACTAAGAGTTGACATATTTTTGTGGAATGACCCATTTATATTTTCAATTATTTATGCAAACAATCAAGACGCCATCGCGCCATGCGCCATGTTCAAGTTAAGAAAGAGAAAGCGATCTTGTTTTGACGTTAGAGCGATAAGGATGCGTGCGCTGCGGACATAGATTAGTTAGTGCAGAATCGTTAAAACTATAGCTATCTCTTTTATTTGCATGCTATTTCGTATCTTTTGTTTCACTTATCAGTTACATTTGTCAATGTGTGCAATTTGGAATAGCTCGGCACGGATTAAAATCGTAATTTCTATGAACGTAACATATCTATAGTTCTGTAATATCATTGACCACCAACATTTAATAATTTGTAGTCATGAATGGATAATGGTAAATTATTTACCACCCAAAAAACTACCCCTTCCCCTATTTTTTTATAAATTTTGATCAAAAATATGAAATAAGTGACCCACAATTACCCTAAATCCACTTCAACTTTGCAAAAAAAATGTATACCTACCAGCTCGCATTTGAATAAGGGTTAAAAAGCCCCCCCATTTTAATAAATCATCCCTCAAGAGCTTAATTTTGTGAATTTCGCTATAAGTAGGTAGGTAATGTATGATTTTATGGACTTGTATGTGGGCGACTACTTTATTAAAACAAACAATGTAGGTACCTACCTACCTACATTAAATATATTCAACTACCTACCTAAATTATTTCATTAGGGATGTAAAAATTCAGAGGTCAATAAGAAAAAACAGGAGTAAAAGACGAAAATGTTTAATTATAGCACATAACATGACTATTACAAATTGTATCAAACTTAAATTAGTAGTAGTTCACTAGCACTGCTAAACTTTGGATTAAGGAATAAATACGAATTTTAAATGCAACGCATCACGAGATTACAAAATCAGTTAAAAAAATGAGATCCTACTTCTCTTCCTCCTTCGGTTCGTCAGGTACAGTCCGGTCCTTGATCTCCTTCCTGACTGGGCCGGTTTTGGCGATGGGTACAGGACGCTCAGCTTTGGACACGTCTGATACTTTCTTCGGCGCCGTGATGGTCAGCACTCCATCCGACGACAGCTTGGATTCCACGGTCTCCGGGTGCGTTCCCTCCGGCAGGGCGTAGCGGCGCGTGAACGAGCGGGAAACGAATCCATGGTCATCTTTCTTCTCCTCGTGCTTGCCCTCCACCACAATGTACCCATCTGCAGTCTTCACGGAGATCTCTTCGGGCAAGAAATGCTGCACGTCCAAGTTGATCTGGAACTTGTCCTTCTCCACCTTAATGCTGGATCCCATGTCACGAACGGCGTTTGACAGATGCCTCCATGGCCTGTAGTATTCTGATGACAGTGAAGGTGCCACGACAGCAGTCAGCAAGTCATCAGGCCCGAGCGCCAAGCCGAAATCTTGATCCAAAAGCCGACTGGCTGGCAACAATGGGTGATGAATGGGGCGTCGAGGAACATGAGGAACATCCAGTCCCAATACATACGGTAGCAGAGACATTTTTCGTGGATAGAAGTTTAACGTTGGATTAGAGTAAATTATTTATCTCGCTTTCGTGTACTTCGGAGCTTGTTTACAAATGCAATATGCCGGCCGGCGTTCGACGTCATTACTTATACCCTTCGAACAACGCCATCTAGTAGCGAGTAGAAAAATCTCGAACTTGCCAGACGATTCGTTGTATTAATTTGTAGGGGTGAGGGATGGTGAAATACGATTCATCGAAAATTCGGGCTTTCCGTTTGATATTTTTTTTAATACAATTTTTGGGTGGTTCGAAAAATTTACATTTAAAAAATTAGGCAGTATTTTTTATTTTTTACACGAATTGTGCATAAAATCATAATTTTTTTGCAGTAAATTAATTGTAAATAGCTGTTGGCCAGTTAGTTTGTGTTACAAAGTGGGATTTTTTTTACGCAGAACAAGGCAGATATTTGACATCAATCGCACTTGATGATAAGACGTGAGATGCAGTCTATGATGAATGGTTAAAAAACCTAAAAATATAGGTATCATCTCTTTGATTGGTCTTTAATTTGATTGACCAAAGTGAATTTTATAGTGTTTTATTCAGTCACGATCAACAATAATTTTAGATTGCATCTTTTTTTCTCGTCTTTTTCGGATCTGTCCTGAATTCCTGATTTTGAAACCCGAAATAAAAAAACGAATATCGAAATTCGGAAAATCGGGTTTGAAATCCTTAGTCCTAGCACGCCCTTGTCGCAAAACAAATTACGTGTTGGTGTGAGTATGGAAGCTACTAGATGTTCGTCTTTCTTGCGTGTGTGTGTTTTTAGGGAGCAAAAGGGCGAAAGGACAACCTAGGTCGAATTAAAACTACGCAGTCGGCTGTACTAATTTTATGAGCTTTACCTATTTGTTTACATTGAATATTGAGAGCGCAGCAGATCGGAACTGGGCAGTAAAATGACTAAGCCACGACTTGACAAAAATAGATTTTAAGGCTGTGCGTACGTCGGGATGTATTTGAAGAAAAACTATTTAATTTAGTTTAAAAAAAATCCCAGTTAATTTACACACATACATGACTGGACTACTATAGCGGACTAAGGGGAGATATTTATTATGAAACCATGAAACGAGCAAACACATTGTAATAAGACATAATTTAGGGATAGGATAGTATCCAGGAATCCTGTACCAACAGCTGCCGCCCCTTCCCCTGTCTACGGTCACACGGAGGGCGATCAATACTTTAGTCTGGAGACCTATGTTTACATCGTTTTGTTTTGACTGAAACTCAACATGATATCAACATGTGGGTAAATTAGTGCCTAAAGGCTCTTTGTCACGGCGATATCCGGTTTTTTACAGGTAGTGTTTTTTGCTAGATCCCGTTTTTAGTAGTTTTTAATACTTACTAAACATTCACATAAATATCGCATTTGATTTTGCAGTCCTGCAAAAATGCAAAAATCCGATACGTATGAAATTTAGAATTTAGAATTCGCCTTTGTTATTAAAGTGGACCAGTAAAAAATTGGAAAAAATTAGATTAAAAAAAAAAAATGATTTCAATAGAAGTGTTCCCACTGCTAGCAACTTATTATTATCCTATGCCTATGTTATTTATTTACCACGTTTTTTCAAGCGAATAAAATATTTTATTCTATTGAAACTTTTTTCTTTGAAATTACTCATATTTATCTTAATAGATAAAACACGTAAAAGGGACTCAAACGTAAAAGATAATCATTGTTTCATCATTAAAAAACCACCCTCCTGCCTGCAGTCGGGTAAAAATTTACGACACACCTTTTCGCGCGGCCTTGTAGCATGAACTCGAAACGAAGACGAATGTTCTACGTATACATGACCTACCCGAACATTCGATAACGTTCCAGACGATGCGTGGCGTTATTCACTGACGCGACTGCTGCGCAAGACCAGTGGAGCTAAATTCGCGGGCCGCATTCATTTTGCGTCTTATTTTTTTGTAAAACATTGCTTAACAATTTATTGTTTGTTTAACCATAATATTGAGAGTTGTACATTTATGAATTATACAGGGTGTTTGGCGCATCGTGTGCCAAAATGATTTGGCGGATAGAATGGGTCATTTCCTATATTTTCAGCCCCCATAACACGTTCCATGCCAGGCCGCTACTTTTATATTAATTTTTTTAGTAATTTCACCAAAATACCCAAATCGCATCATTTAATTTCGATTTAAAAAAAAACTACTAGGCGTAGCTTCAAAGTAAATATTTTGTTTTGACGTGCATTGATGTAGGGTTGCATCAAATCTAAATTTACTGGCAAATATCATCTAGTTTTTTTTTAATTCAACTTTGAAGTTTTCCGAAAAGTTAAAAATGAACTGAACATTTAAGTTTACATGGCTATAAAAAAAAAAAAAATAGACATAGCGATCTTCGGATTTTATCAAAACTTCTCTAGTCTATCCCCATTCAAATGGTATACTAATCTTGTTTAAATAATAACAACAACTTCACAAATTCCTTAAATTAGTGCATAGTCAATGCACTGATCATTTTGAACAAAATTTGTAATAATTAATAAACGATCAAAATAATTATTTTCGCCTTTAATTTCAAGAAATCCACATTGAAAAACGATAGGGAAAAGATTTTTACATTGCATAAGATAAGTATTTTTTACCTGTTAGGTGTTTAATTAAGTGCTATTAACACAAAAAGGGGCTATAAACACAAATTTCGCAAATCAGTCCGAGTAGAGTCAATGCACTAATTTAAGGAATTTGTGAAGTTATTGTTATTATTTAAACAAGATTAGTATACAGTTTGAATGGGGATAAACTAGAGAAGTTTTGATAAAATCCGAAGATCGCTATCTCTTTCATTTATTTTTTTATAGCCATGTAAACTTAAATGTTCAGTCCATTTTTAACTTGTCGGAAAACTTCAAAGCTGATTTAAAAAAAAACTAGATGATATTTGCCAGTAAATTTAGATTTGATGCAACTCTACATCAATGCACATCAAAACAAAATATTTACTTTGAGGCTACGCCTAGTAGTTTTTTTTAAATCGAAATTAAATGATGCGATTTGGGTATTTTGGTGAAATTACTAAAAAAATTAATATAAAAGTAGCCGCCTGGCATGGAACGTGTTATGGGGGCTGAAAATATAGGAAATGACCCATTCTATCCGCCAAATCATTTTGGCACACGATGCGCCAAACACCCTGTATAATTGTTACCAATAAATACAATTTTGTTTCATTTTAATGTTACACAAAATAAATTTTTCATAAATAAAATTTTAGTTTTAGCGTTAAGAGTTAATAATTCATAAATAAACAATTTTCAATATAATTTGAAATAAAGAGATTCTTCCAAAAAAAATTATTACATATTTATTAATTGGTACTTGATTACTTCCTACTTTCTGTTTTTTAAAGTCAATGAGTTTTAATGAGTCGTAGCTTTTTTATTTGGGAATAGGGTTATTATTATTTATGTCTATTTATTTATTGAAACTCATTGAGTTTGGTATAAACAAAAGTTAATAATTTTATTATACATTCATTCAGATTTAGGTAGCAAAGGTGGTGCAGGACATAGCCGAATATTCGAGCGTATTTGTATGGAGTTAGGACTTAGAATTTTTTAAATCTTTTTCTATGTAGTGTACTGTGAATCCAGACTTAGAACATTTTTCTCTCTGAACAAGCTAGTCAAACCCTCTCCAGAGAGGGTCCTAAATTCTAATTTCTGATTCATAGTACCACTCCCCAAAAAATACCGAGATGAAGGTAAAAGAGTTCACGAATAATTTATGAGTATACGGTGTAAAAAATAAGATTAAAAACATAAAAATCAAACAATCACTAATCAATAATATTCCTTAAATACATAAAAAAATAAGTAACCTGGGATTGCTCGAGCAGTATTTCCACCACTAAACACTTCACAAACTTTCCTCGAGACGTCTGCTTACTGCAGAGGTTGGATAGCGACTGACTCGAATTACAAAAAAGTGAACGATCGAGTAAGTAATAGAACTTGAATGGGTAAGTGAATCGATGAAGTGAGTTTGCGGATCTGATGTCAGTCGATATTTAATACTTATAAAAAAATAATTGATCTCATAGGAGATCTATCATAGGAGAATTGTTGTTAAAATTATTATAAAACAAGAGCAATTTTATAAATTATCCTAACACAGGACTCGGAGGCGAACTGTAAGGAAATTTGTAGCGATCACAACAGATCAATAAATATCGGTCGCATACTAGGATTTTATTGAACTAGAATAGCCGCTAAAAAAACCGATATAATCATATTTATATGCTGCCCCTTATCTAGGCGCCCCTGGCTACATTGGAGATAGCCGATGTTCGAGAAATTTCTACTCGATACTAGATGGCGCTGTTCGCGAGTATAAATTCCACCGAAAAAGGCGCCACTGTAGTCATTTGGAAACAAGCAAAGCTAGCGAGAAATCAAGCGAAGCGATTTCAAGCGGTGTTTACAACTTCAAGCGATTTGAAGCGATTGTCTACTGATTTCTATCGAAGTTCTCAAGTGTTCAAGTTACCAAGCGCATCAAGATGTCTCTTCTACCATATTTCTTGGACGACTTCGGCTTCCGCCGCCCTCGCCACTTGATGGAGCAGCACTTCGGTCTTGGTCTGACCCCGGACGATCTTCTGAGCGTGGTGGTTGCGCCTGCGATCACCAGAGAATACTACCGGCCGTGGCGACACCTTGCAGCGGTCGCTCGTGACGTAGGATCCAGCATCAAGTCCGAAAAAGACAAGTTTCAGATCACGTTGGACGTTCAGCATTTCGCGCCGGAGGAGATTTCTGTGAAGACTGCGGACGGGTACATTGTGGTGGAAGGCAAACATGAGGAGAAGAAGGATGAACACGGGTATATTTCTCGTTGTTTCACTCGGCGTTATGCGCTGCCCGAGGGAGCTGCGCCGGAGACTGTGGAATCCAAGCTGTCTTCGGACGGAGTGCTGACCATCACGGCGCCGAAGAAGATTCCAGATGCCATCAAGGGCGAGAGAGCTGTTCCTATCACCCAAACCGGCCCTGTCAGGAAGGAAATCAAGGATCAACAAACCAACGGAACCGAGCAGAAGGAAGAAAAGAAGTAAATTAGTGCACTCTAATTAATTCCGTGAAGAAAAATCTACAGGTTTTTGTTCAGGTGCTATTGTAAGATAAAGTTACTCGATTGTATTCGAATTCCAAAGTTTTGGCAGTGCCATTTCGAGACTGATTTTTGTTGCTTATTTTTAAATAAATGAAACAATTTAATTAAGTATTATTGTATTTTATTTTCTTACCTTCTACATAATTATCTCGTATACCTATAGAAATATATTATTAAGTACACGCAATAATAAATGAAGGTAGGTAGGTAGGATAGGTTTTTTCCCATACATAGTAGGTAACACCTCCAGCTTCTTGTTATTACACACTGACACAATAATATAGGTAGGTAGGTTATAGGTGCTAGGTTAGTAGGTACTCGTAGGTAGGTAGGTACCTACCTCTACTTAATTAATCTACCTACACCCCAATAGACTATGGAAATCTTGCAAATTAACGCTAAATAATTAAATAAGTCTAATTCTAATTTTGGGTCCATTTATTTATGACTAAACATTAGGGTCCCCCCCACACGGGCCACCGATCACAAAACGACGCCACCGGTCATTATTTCCTGTAATTTTCATACATTTTCTTTGTGGCCTAAGAGTAGGCGCACACCGTTGATTTTTAGTTGGCCGATAGTTGTGCCCGATTTTAATTTGTATGAAGAATCGGCCAAATCGAATCGGCGTAGTGTGCGCACTCCCATACATGCTCATACTGATCAAATGCCCGACTAAACTACCTATCGACCGACGAAAAATCAACGGTGTGCGCCTACTTTGTTTGTGGCGGCCACCGGCGTCAAGTGAGCGGCGAATCCTTATCACAGATGAGACAGACCTTATTCTATTGTATGAAAATACAGAAAAGAAAACATGCCTGGCGTTGTTTTGTGGTTGTGGTCAGTGGCCCGTGTGTCCCTTTTTTTTGTCGCGGAGTAAATTTAATCCCATCAAAAACAATACTTGTCAAAAAACCAAGTCTCGCAACTCAGTTGTTCTACGGTAAAAAGTTGTGAGATCCATGTAATACCAAGTCCAGGCCAGGAAATCTTTAACGTTTTACATAAATTATTGACTTGGCCATCGCACTAAATAATTTAATTTACACGTGTTTTCATGCGATGGCCAAGTCAATATATTTATGTAAAACGTTAAAGATTTCCTGGCCTGGACTTGGTATTACATGGATCTCACAACTTTTTACCGTAGAACAACTGAGTTGCGAGACTTGGTTTTTTGACAAGTATTGTTTTTGATGGGATCTCATTTCTTTTCAACCGACTTCAAAAAAGGAGGAGGTTCTCAATTCGACCCGTATGTTTTTTTTTTTTTTTTTTTCTATGTTTGTTACGCGATAACTCCGCCAATTATGAACCGATTTGAACAAATCTTTTTTCGGCGTATAGGTAATACCTCAAGGGTGGTCCCATTTAAATTTAATAATAAAAAAAACAACCCCCAAGGGTGGAAAATTGGGGATGAACTTTTTTATACGCAATATCTCCGCCGATTATAAACCAATTTGAACGATTATTTTTTTGTTGAATAGGTATTATCAAAAGGGTGGTTTCATGCGAATTTGAAGAAAATATTTCACCCCCAAGGGTGGAAAATTGGGGATGAACTTTTTTATACGCAATATCTCCGCCGATTATGAACCAATTTTTTTTGGTCTCAGTGTACTGCCTACCTTCAGTGGTAACATCAAGGTAATAATTAGTTAACTAAAAAGCAAGAAATAAGTAAAATTTTATAAAAAAAAAAAAAAACCGACTCCAAAAAACCGGTGGTGGTTTGGAGTCGGTGCAGGCAAACTTTACATGTTTCATAATCTTGGCACCGACTCCAGAAGTATCAATCATGGTATACCTACATAAATATTAATAATTCGTCCTAGTAAATAAGTAGGTAATTAGTAATTATTTTTCTACGTTTTAGTGTAGGTTTTTTGGAGTCGGTTTTTTTTTTTTTTATAAAATTTTATTGTATTTTGTAGACAGCAGTTATGTATCTAGAAAACTGGACCGAAATTGAAAAATTTTACTCGACTTGGCGGTTGCACTACCGTGCCCCCAAATATTTTAGTTTTTCCTTGATTCATACACCAAACACTACTTATATTCCAAATTTGAAGCTTCTAGGTCTGCTAGAAGTGCCTTAGAATTTTGATGATCGGTGAGTCAGTCAGTGAGTCAGTCAGTGAGTGACAAAGTTAAGTAACTTTGACCCGTTATAATTCTTAAACTACTGGTTCAAATTGAATGAAATTTTAAATATACCGTGTCTTTACAATGCCTGCATAGCTAATGAAAATTCAGCCTTCTAGTTTTATCCACAACGAAGTTACAGGCGGTCGAAAATGGCCTGAATTGCTTCGAGAAAAGGATGGTACGGCCGTGCCGCTTTTTTGCTCGACTTGGTGGGGGCACTGCCGTGCCCCCAGATGCTTTGCGCACCGTCACCACTGGCCGGGGGACAGGGTGGTGTGTGGGACTCTCGGCTCAGGGCGCTGCTCTGTCCTGAAAAGGACGGGATACCCACTAAAACCTCCGCGGCATTCTGTCATAGCCCGAGTGGTGGTGTCGCGTATTGTAGTAGTAGCGCGGTGTAGTATCCAGGCGTAGCCTTAGGCCTGCTATACACGGACAGCTTGAAGCAGTTAGTGTCGGCAGCTTCAAGCTGCGACTGCATAGCAAACTACGGAAACAGTTGTAACTGCGCTCGAGCGGTTCCGTGTATGTGTGTACGTAGTGTACTGTAGTTTGCTATGCAGTCGCAGCTTGAAGCTGTCGGATACTAGCTGCTTCAAGCTGTCCGTGTATGGCGGGCCTTGGACTTCCGTGACAAGCCCGTGTGTCACTACCCTTAATTATATTATCCATGCCCAGAGTCACATTTCAAACAAGTATTAAATTGTACGAGTGTAAGTAGGCATAAAGGGTAGAAAGTATATTATAGGTACGAGAATTATAATGGAGACTGGTCACTTTTCTATGAATAGTGGTGTAACTATCATAATTCACATTCATGTAGAGAACTAGGGTTTTTTCCCAAAAAAAAAATGGATTTTGTGGGCTAGAAGTAGGTATGTAACCTAACTTCTTGTTTTAGATTTTTCGGTTCTAATGAAACACTTTTTATACGAACCTCTTTATTTAGCTACAACAAAATGAAGAGCCGTCACATGACGTAAATAATACCATATATTTAATGCTATTATATGTAATGGTGTATAAAACAATTTCTTTAGAAGCTCAGTTACGCATATCACTACTGTGCTGTGTATTCACAATATATTTTTACTTTAATTTCAATATCGGTTTGGAAGGTCTATACAAAAGCTTATTTGAAAACATAGTTAAGGCAGAGTTGCAAAAGTATCAAAAGATTTTTTCTTCGAAAGTATCATTGTACTTATATTTTTATGTACACGGAATAAAATTATATAAAAAGGTATTTTAAAAAAATTAAGAAGGGATGAAAAAATATGATTCAAGTACTAAGTAAATTGTTTCTCCCAAACCGGTATTAAAGAAACCCTACTATTTAAAGTATTGCTATACATTGATACTACTAAAATCTGTCGCCAGACATTTTTTCTAACACACAACAATTTTATTTTCATAAAAGCGACTGTTGAACAACTGTTACTGATACCTTAAGAGTTAAAACATAAAATAAATAATATTTCATTTATTTATGTACGAAACATTAAAATGAATTTTATTATAACAATTTGCTGCAAAAATATTGTAAACATCTAACGAGAAAAAATATGACAAAATAAACATTAACAAAAATATCAATTTTATAGTTGACACCACCAATCAATTTGAAATATCATTTTTATATACAGGGTGGAAACGATAAGTGATCTCATTCGATTATTTCTAAACTATACTAGATCCAAAAACTGGTTACTGATCCTGAAAGTGCTTCACGAGCTCTATCCAACTGTACCAATAATAGGTTACAAAATAAACTGGATCTATCTGAAAATTCAATGTTTCCAGCCTCCATACATTAAGGAAAACCACATTATATTAAAAACTATACAAGATATCCAAAAACTGGTTACTGATCCTGAAAGTGCTTCAGGAGCTCTATCCAACGGTACCAATAATAAGTTATAAAATAAACTGGATCTATCCGAAAATTCAATGTTACCAGCTTCCATACATTTAGTACTGCCACAGTCATGGCACTCATGTCTTGATAATATTATAGCAAGTAAAACCTAAAACCAATGTTTTCCATGAATAATTTTAAATAAGAACGCAATTTACGAGTTAATTTTAACTGCTTATTATTTAAAATAAAACAATGTAACACTTCTAATACCGTGTGGCTGGCATAGTGGCATACATTTAGTATGGAGGCTGAAAACATTGAATTTTCGGATAGATCCAGTTCATTCTGTAACCTATCAATGATATCGTTTGAAAGAGCTCGTGAAGCGCTTTCAGGATCAGTAATCAGTTTTTCGATATCTTGTATAGTTTAGAAATAATCGAGTGAGATCACTTATCGTTTCCACCCTGTATTTGTTTTAGCTGTAATTCTACCTTGGATTTGTAAGGCAGTAGGCACCAATAACTAAACTCTGTCACTATTTTGCGAAATTGAAAACTTTGTGGTTGGTAGACCTAAAGTTAAGTGTTTTTTTAAGTTATGACTTGGAATTATTGGTAAATGGTGTCAACTATCCAAATCTACCTAGGAAAGATCTATCTAATTGATCTCATTGTTGAAATGATAATAATTCCCTAGTTTTAGAAGTGCAATATTTATTTATTTTATACATAAGAATTATTTTCTTAAACCAGTTTCTCTGCTTGTTAAACGACTTTATAACTATTTTCCTATAATTTATTTACATGGAAGGCATGTGGCAAGTGCACGAATACATATTTTTTTATTTATTTTTCATATATTATTTAATGTACTGAGTAAAAGGACGTCCTTCACAATGAACCATTCAGTTTTCTAATCTATAAATTCAAAATTTAACATCGTAAAAATGAAGAACCAATTTTACATATACATTTTCTTTTTTTTTATATAAAACTTTAGCAAATACAAAAGAAGTTCTTTTCGTCACACCTACAACAGAAACAATTTAGAAAAATTATTTCCTATTTTCTTTTATAAATTTATTTTAGATATATCTACATACGTTCCTAACTCTATGCTACATAAAGATGTACGCTCATACTTTTGCTTTGCAACATCTAATGCTAGAGATACGATAGGTACAAAATTGAGCTTTATTGATATGTATCGTTAGAATCACTTTTGCGAAGTAAGTATTAGTTTTTAGCGTTTTTTTTTAAATTTCGAAGCAAACAATTGCCTGTGCTAAATTTAGTTACATAGTGTTAAGGCTCTCACAATATACTCAAAATTCGTCACAAATAAAAATCGTTTTAAACGCTAAGCGAGCAGTAAATAGATGAAAAGTCCAATACATAATAAAATTACATTACACAATATTTAAACACAATAAAATAGTTAACATTAATGATAAAAAAGATTGAAATTCAAAATTGATTGATGATTGAAAATTTTACTAACGTGAAGAATTTAAAATGTATGTTTAATTGGGCACAAAATACAATATGCCATCAAAACAACAACTAAAAGCCATAATTTAATAAATTTAACATGACATAATAAGTAGGTACTTGATTATGTTGATACCTATGTCTAAATTGGCTAAGTAATAAAAAAGGCATAAAACTTTCTGAATTTTCACTATAACAAAAAGGATACAGTTTTGTTAGCCATAAGAAATAAAATTTTAGTAACTAGTAATTTATTTTCAAATATGATGGCCTTTAATTAAAATACGCCATGTTTTTTTTCAATGATAAATAAATAAAAAAATTGCCAGGGATAGCTATTTCAGCCAAACGTAAACAAATTTTAATTATTAAAAATTTATATCTAGTATTCTAGTTGATTAAAAAAAATCCTTCTTGCGATCGACTGGTCATAAGGCCATTAGCTATCCCTGAAATACACTCGCGAGCAAAACTATGGAATCACTTTCATGAAGTTGTTTCCACGCAATCTTATGTACTAACGAATTTGTTAGCAACAAAAAAAGTGGCACCATTTTAAAGATTAAACTTTTAACTTTAAATTGATACCAAATTCATTTAAATCACACCAGTATTTAAAAAGATATCACGGCTGACGTGAACAAGTAACGAAAAAGACATGTATCAACTGTTTGATACGTCGCGAGTTGCGGCCTATTTACCCCCTTTAAAAGAACGTGTTTTCGGATTTTTGCTTTCACACGTTGATCCATACACATCTCCGCTTCTTTTGACACATTACCTGGGATTCTACACCTTCAGAAGCAGCACAAATCGTTGCACTATTGCAAGAAGGGCTCAGCCAGCGGGCTGTCGCACGTCAGCTCCACATAAGACAGTCCTGGGTTTCGAAAGTTTTAAGACGCTTTCTGGGGACTGGTGGCTTTATCCCGAGACCAAGTTCTGAACTGCGCCAGTGCACATCGCAGAGGGATGACCGTTTTTTCATGTCAACCTCTCTATGAAATCGTCATTTGACTGTTATCGACGTCCAGCAAGAGCTCAGAAATGTTCGTAGGATAGCTGTTAGCGAGTGGACAGTTAGTCTATCTAAGATATAAGCAATAGAATTTGGCTCCAAAAAGGCCTGCCACAGGCTCGAAACTGACGGCAGGTCACCGATAAGCACGCTTTCAATTTGCTCGTACACATCGCGATGGGAAGTCGAGCAAGCCACCCCCATAAGCCACTGTTTCAGCGAACCAGCACTGCACAAATCGCTCCCCAGGCCGCCTATAGACCCGACCTCTTCGACTGCTGCACTGCAAACACAGTCTGCATTCACCGGAGAACAAAACTCGCCTCCATTACTCGCCTTCCGATCAAAATAAGTGCGAGCTAATTGAAAGCGTGCTTGTCGGTGACCTGCCGTCAGTTTCGAGCCTTTGGCAGGCCTATTTGGAGTCAAATTATATTACTTATATCTTAGATGAACTGTCCACTCGCTAACAGCTATCCTACGAACATTTCTGAGCTCTTGTTGGACGTCGATACCAGTCAAATGACGATTTCATAGAGAGGTTGACATGAAAAAACGGTCATCCCTCTGCGATGTGCACCGGCGCTGTTCAGAACTTTGTCTCGGGATAAAGCCACCAGTCTCCAGAAAGCGTCTTAAAACTTTCGAAACACAGGACTGGCTTATGTGGCGCTGACGTGCGACAGCCCGCTGGCTGAGCCCTTCTTGCAATAGTGCAACGATTTGTGCTGCTTCTGAAGGTGTAGAATCCCAGGTAAAGTGTCAAAAGAAGCGGAGATGTGTATGGATCAACGTGTGAAAGCAAAAATCCGAAAACACGTGCTTTTATAGGGGGTAAATAGGCCGCAACTCGCGACGTATCAAACTATTGATACATGTCTTTTTCCTTACTTCTTCACATCAGCCGGGATATCTTTTTAAATACTGGTGTGATTTAAATGAATTTGGTATCAATTTAAAGTTAAAAGTTTAATCTTTAAAATGGTGCCACTTTTTTTGTTGCTAATAAATTCGTTAGTACACAAGATCGCGTGGAAACAACTTCATGTAAGTGATTCCATAGTTTTGCTCGCGAGTGTATAAATAAATATTATCTTATAGGTATTTATTTATTATTGCACAATCAAATGTTACTTAGTGTTATTAATATTATTAATAAATATAACTTTGAATAAATAAACTTAATTCACTATAGTTTTATTTCATGATCATAAATAAATAATTGTGTGCAATTTAGATAATATAGGATTTATTACGAGTTTCATATTTTTTTACTAAATAATGTAGATGTAATATAAAGATGAAGGTGTAGGTATTCCTCAAAAAAGTTCCTACATACTCTGCGTTCAATTTATAGAACTATATAATTTTAATAAAAACAACGAGTCAATATTGATATAAACTAAAATAGTTGTAATAAAAGTGTGACTAATGTATATTATAATTTCATTTTAAATAGGTACTTAAATAGATGGAAAGTGATATGTAAACGTTCAATACAAGACTTTATCACAGAATACATACAACAATACCTACTATATTTTTATTATAATAATATGTGATATGTGTGTTTTTGAACCGTGAAGGTATCATTTAAGTGTAACTTATAAAACGAACTTAATTCTAATTATCTATTTGAAACAAAAATCTTTCAGTGAACGATAGTAGTGACTTGTGATTTTATTTTTTATTTATCATTTTAAAAAACTTAAAATTCCACGCGTGTTTTTGTTCTCTAAAAATATTTTTTGATTCAAAAAATCGATTTTGCAATCCATGATACCAAAAAAGTTACTATTTAACGGATTTTGAAAAAAAAAGTCACCCATTTCAATGACAATATAAGAAAACAAAAAAAAAAAAGAAATAACATCAATTTAAAAAGTAGAGAACAAGATATAGTCACTTTTTACATAGTGTCCTAACCGTAGCTTCAGTTACTACCACCACTAGGATTTAAAACTCTTTAGAACACAAGAATCTATTTCTACTTCAAATTAAAGCTTCTTGTTTTACCATTTTTAACACGTTACATTATTTCTAATCGTGTAATGTCCCAGAAATACATTTATCTAAGTGTCTTCTACAAATCGTTAGTGCAGTGACGGACAAAGAAAACATTTTGGAAAAAAAGAAATCTCATATAATATGATAAAAAGATATATTATATCTTTGATATTTGTAACTTTTTTTTTATCAATTGTTGCATGTTTTATAGTATTTTTTGTATTTTTGATTCTAGTTGAAATACCTATATGTAAAATAATAATTTAGTTTATGCAACGTTAGCTTTATATGTTTTTTATTTATTTTCTTGTTTTACGTCATAATAATTTGTTTTCCATTAGCTTTTGCCCGCGGCTTCACCCGCGTAAATTTATTTTGTCACAGATAGTCATAAATTATGGCCTATATGTTATTCTGGGTTTTAAAGAATAATACTGTAAAGTTTCATCAAAATTCGTTCAGTAGTTTTTGCGTGAAAGAGTAACAAACATCCATGCAGACATCCAAACTTTCGCATTTATAATTTTAGTAGGATTAGTTAAAATTTTTTGTTTATCCTTGACGGGTTACCACAACATTATAACATTATCTAATATTTTTTATATTTTTCCAGTTTCTGCCCGTCACTGTACATTATAAAGGTGCTTACACATTGATGGATATACGATTTCCTAAATACAGTCTAACAGAAAGGCAATCTACTTCAGACGACTACAACTTACTGTAAGAGAAATAAAAGGATAATTTGTTTCTGCTATAGATCCCGACTTCTTAATATTTAGTTATTTTAACTTTAAAAATATTCAACAGTTAACGTTATTAATGGAAAAAGATTTTAATGTTTGTGCAATATTTATTTTTACTTGCAAAAATAAGTAAATTGTAATAATGATGATATTTTTCGAACTGTGTAGTGTTTTAATAAGTTTTTGCTTTTCTACCACTATTAATATTTTTTCTATAAAATCCTGAATGCAGAACATCTCAAAAAATTAAAATCGTGTCTATAGCAGATAACTATTGTATATGAACAAAAATTTACCAGTGTAAAAGGCGTACACTTATTTACAAAACCCAGCCTTTAAGATCCACCTACAAAGCACCAGTCTAAGTCGGAAACAAACCAAATATATTAACTATGATATGTTTAGTTCATAATCTTCAGTCTTCAAACTACTACTAATTTCAGACCTAGGCTATCGGACTCAAGTTCAACTCTAGAAGAGGACGCTCTCTCAACAAAGAAATAAAAAAGCAGTACAGTAATAGTACATCCAATCTCATAGTACACGTCTCTAGAAAAATATTTAAGTATAATTGCATCAGCAACAAGTTTTTTAAAATTATCAAATATTGTAATATTCACAGCTTTTATGATATGTATCATTTCCTTATAAATATTTACATCTAGATCACTTACATCTACTTTAACTTCGGTGATAGTTTCGTTTTGTGCATTTACATAAGCGTGTGCATCGTGCGATGTTTGTACATATATAATTTCAGTAAATTCTTCGTTCAAAATAGATAGAAAGTTCAAAATATTATATCTCTCGTTAAAGAAAGGAACGACGTTCGAAGTTGTTATATAATCGAATAAATTCGATATAAAATTGACGATTTTGTCGGCGGGGATGATGAATTCGAGGTTGTATAGGATGGTGATGAGGATGATGAAGAGGTAAAGGAGGCTTTGAGGCCGATGGCTGGTGATGGCCGAGCTAGGGGGTGCGGGGTAGACCACGTCCACTTCAGCGATCTTGAAGATAGAGAGAAGTAGGTGAGAGGAGATATCTTCGTGTTGGGTGTTGATCCTGGTCTTGACCTCTTTCAGGACGTCAATACATTCCTCCTGAGAAAGAATGAGACATGAAATTATACAAATAGTGTAATGATTTTGGATGGAGCACTTGACGATGCTGTAGGCATGGAAACAACAAAAAGAAAAAATACCCAGATAGATTGTCTCTCAAGAAATTAAACAATTAAATAATACCTTCTCCCGATCCAGTAAAGCTTCGCCAGCCTCCCGGAGGGACTCCTGTTCCCTCTGCGGGACGCTCGCCGAGATGATCACGTTCTCGTTGCTGATGTTGAACAGGGTCAGAGTGCAGTTTGTCTGGAAATGTACACGGTAAAATATAAGAAGGGATGAATGGTTATATACATATATCGTTACTTCATCACGCTTTATTGCTGAACATCCAATGATTTTCATATAGGCCGGTTTGTAGTGGCTTGTATCTTGTATCCAGAGTCTCCCTGGAACCTTTATAATTTATAATATATCTGTCCACCTTGTGGGTGGACGTTCCACGCTACACTAGTCAGTACATTGCCTCCATTCCAGATGCCCCACCGACCATAAATTCTGCGTGATATGTGCCCTGCCTGTAATTTTGTCTGTTTGGTGGACATTACACACTGCACTTGCTTGTACCTAACATCCGTTCCAGCAGAAACTTACTCCGAAAAACGTTAAATGTTGTCATCCCGCTCACGCAAACCGAGATGTTAGCATGAGCGACGGTGTCAGACAGACCCGAAAGAAACATTTCGGAGTAGACCTGCAGAACTTTGGTACTTTATCGGCCGTCAGTTCTGCGTAATTGTGGTTTTCTTTCTAAAACTACTGACCCCATCATTGTGCACAGTATACAGATACTGCTGGAGTAGACGGACAGCATCTTCAGCGCCGAGCCCGGTGTGCGGGCGCAGCAGAGCCTCGTCTACCGCGCTGAAGCCCAGCAGCAAGTACACGCCTTCGGGCAGCTTGTATTCACCTGGAAAACAATTATTTCACTCCTGAAGGCTCGTATCTTGAAAAGAATCACCAAACTCAAGAACAGATTTAAGACTGGAAAATTTAAGAAGCGTTGAGACCCGTGTTCTTCTATTTCAGACTTAAGAAAGTGAAAGAAAGGAAGGCGGTATCCTATGAAAAGAAACATTTCAGTTACCAGGATTCGGCCTCATGCAGATAAAGGATCCAGAGTAGCAATAGCACCGACCCCCGCCTGTACGCTTGATACGCCGGCGCGACGTGCAAGTAGTGGAAAATTAAGAACAGTTCGCTAATAAGTAAAATAAACATCAGTATCACTTACCAGGATTGGGCCTCATGCAGATAAACGATCCAGAATATCAGTAGCATTGGCCCCAGTAGGCTTGATACGCCGGCGCGACGTGTATGTAGTGAAAAAATAAAAACAGTTTGCTAATAAGTAAAATAAATATCAGTTCACTTACCAGGATTGGGCCTCATGCAGATAAAGGATCCAGAGTAGCAGTAACAACGCCCTCATTATGCTTGATACGCCGGCGTGACGTGCAAGTAGTGGAAAATTAAGAACTGTTCGCTTATGAGTAAAACAAATTAGTTTACTCACCAGGATTCGGTCTCATGCAGATAAACGACCCAGAATAGCAGTAACAACGTCCCCTGTACGCCTGATACGCCGGAGCAGCGTGCGAGTAGTGGGCAAGTCGGGACGAGCAAGGCGCTCGGGGGACGCAGGCCACCTTGCAGGATACTTGAAGCGACGCCTCGCAGACGCACAGGTCTGTACATTCGGCCAGCTCCGCGGAACGGTACAGCTGGAATTGTGATGTTTTGGTTATAAGATTAAAGGTCTAAAACTGTTGCTATATTTCTGTCAACTAGATGATCTACTGCTAAGGCCTTCCCTCAGAATTCACAAGTGTTTAAAAATTGATGATTACGAGTTTGAGCAATATTTTTGATGTTGAAAATGTTTAACACAGAAATTGATTATTTTTACCCGACTGTGTCAGAAGGAGGGTTATGTTTTTCGAGTGGATGTATGTATATTTTTCGAGTGTAAATACTCTCTAAAAAAACAATAAGTAAATCTTTAAAATCTTATTGGTGTAGCTATTGTACAGACGATGGCACATAAGTTGACCAGTGGCATCTTAAGTAGTTGTATTGGTACTAATTTCACAACAAAACCCTATGGTCTGATGCTGTACCCAATTATCGATGTCATACGTACCCGTCTCGTTTCCCCCATCTTGATATACTGCGCCTGATCATCACTCTCCGGCTTCTTCACGATGCAGTACTTCGTCGGCTCAAGCGTCGTCGTGGGCCGCGGCGTCGTGGTCGTCGTAGTCGTCGTACGAGTGGTAGTGGTCGTCGCGCGAGTCGTGGTCGTGGTCGCGACCGTTGTGGTCTCGGTGGTGGTTTCAATGATAGGCTCGGAGATCTGCTGACTCTTTGGTTCCGCAGTCTGCTCGGATTGGGTAGTGCTGGGCGGCTCGCGGTTGTCCTGCTTTGGAGAATAGATTTATCTAATAACTAGTAGACCCAGCGAACTACTTCGTACCGCCCACATTTTTTTCTTTGATAGGTGCAAACCGTTTTCTCCCCTATTAAACCTTCCCTGGACTACAACACACATTTCAAAACCAAAATAAATCCGTTCTCGAATTTTTTTTAAACCTTTCCTGGACTACAACAATAATTTAAAAAAAAATTACATGACATTTCATGACTTCCATTTCAAACTGAAAATAAAGGGTCTCAAATGCGACCTACGGTATTTACGAGTATAGCTTGTATTTTCGGCTTTGTCGTGCTATACATAGCTGTAGCCGTGGTCAAAAGCAGACTGGTGGCTATTTTCCTTGTTTTTACGACTTACCTCCTTCTCAATGACCCTGGAGCTACCACGGTGGGTGGTGTGCCGGTTGTGGTGGGTGGTAGTGCGGTGGATGATGGCATTCTCTGGCGGTACGGTCATGTAGTTGATGCCGATCTCGGCCACGGTGGTCGTCATCAGGGAGCCGTAGGTCTTCACGTGGTAGTCGCTTTGGGATTCCACTGGAATTGGAAGAAAGAGGTTTTGAGCTAGGTACTTAGTCTTGAACAAACACCCTTCAGACCGTAACTTAATTACTTTGGGTTTTACAAGGTCCAGCTGTAGATTAACGACTGCATAGCATATTTTATTTTATTTTTATTTAAAAAGAGAACCTGTCACATAAAAAAACAAAACAAAAAACTAATCTAGATATGTACAACAACAACATTTGGTTTCATGCTAAGTGTAAGGTTAATATAAACTAGAAGTGGCCCTAGAAAATCCCCTTTCTCTTATGATCTTCCAATGCACAGCAGCCTCTGCCATCCCAGGCAGTCGTAGAGTTGAGCGAAATCAGTGCCTCGGCAAGCACAGGTCGCTCCCAGCTGGGTGCCTAACACGGCCACCACTAGGGCATGTAATATCGGAAGGTTTTCAATTCCGATATTGGATTCCGATATTAGATCTCAATATCGGAATTCCGATATTAATATCGGAATTGAGTTCATGTGCTATAAAATTTATATTTGGTTATATTCGTAAGAATTCTGGATTGTTTACAATAAAATAATGATTTTAATCAAAATCTATAATTTGGTACAAAACAGCACTTCATAAAATTGAAGTATTTTAAAACAATTTTTACGTTATGGGTATCCATTGCATTTGGTTTTTTATGTGACAAGAGGCAAACGAGCAGACGGACCTATCAAATAATTAAAGGGTTTTTGTAAAATCACAGGTATTAAACAAACTTTTACTCCTTCATTATATTACCCTGTTTTATGTTGGAGGAATTAATTTTAGAGTCATTCAAATCACGTGTTACAAAAATTGTAGAGAGTGGTAAAAAACTTGAATATGCTTGTTATTTGTTCCTTTTTCATTATCGATGTACAACTCACAAAACCACGAGCCATCATCATCATCATATCAGCCATAGGACGTCCACTGCTCAACACAGGCTCCGATGCTGATTTTCACAATGGCTGGTTGGTGGCGGCCTGCATCTAGCGCCTTCCTGCTACCTTTATGAGGTCGTCGGTCCACCTTGTGGTTATGAGTCCTACGCTGCGCTTTCCGGTACGTGGCCTCCACTTCAGAATTTTGCTGCCTCATCGTCCATCTGTTTTGAGTACTAAGGCAGAACCGTTGGAAGACATTATCACAATGCTCGAAGACCTTAATCGAGTTTCCCAACAGGTAGGCCTTCGGATGAATATGGAGATGTTAAGTATGAGAGGCGAGAGGGGCACGAGTGAAACTATAAACGCGCTCGCCCTGTTGTAGACTATAAGCGTTTCTTTTAATGTTATCATACTTGTTGGGGGAAAGATGTTATATATGCATACATGTATGTATACCTAGGTTAGTTGCGCGGCTGCGCCCGCGGTTTATTATGAATACGCTTATAGTCTACAACAGGGCGAGCGCGTTTTGACCTCTCTTCGATTCTGGGTAACGCTTCCTCGACTTCTGCAACATCATAAAAATCATCGTCGTCCGATTCCGGTGGTCGTCGGACGCCTCTGTTCATGGTCACAAACGAGCCACTCGGCACTTCTGTATCGACCGGCGGGGATGGCGGAGAAACCGATTCTGGTGGCCGTCGGACGCCTCTATCCATGTTTACATAGGAGCCGCTTGGTGGGGACAACGATGCAGTTGCTATTTCTTCCCTTTCCCTTTCCTCCCCTCCGTCGCTGGATATTTCGTCAGCCTGTAGAGAGCCTGGTTGAGGCTCGGGTAGTGATGTTGCAATAATGTCGGCCAGGTTATTATGGTCATAGGTACACTCGTCGCTGCCCTTTAATAAATGGTCGTTTGATTCAAAGTTTGAGCCTTTATAATCTAATATTTGATCTGCGTGTTTTTTTATTAAATTTGTAGTTATACAGTCTTTAATCATAAACAACCTTTTCCCTAAAGCTTTAACAATTACTCCCTTCATCCAAGTAAACTTTTTATTATTTGAAAATTTCATGTACCACACATATTGTCCTATGGTAAATGTTCTATTTTTACCGCCATGTACTTTAGTTTGCAAACACTGTTTGGAGACAACATGATCAACGAGTGTGGCAGAGGAGGGCGACTCCGGCGGCGGACGCGGGTTCAAGAGGTCGAGCCGCGACCTCAGTTTACGGCCGAACACTAGTTGAGCCGGGGACGTTCCTGTTGTTGAATGGACGGAATTACGATAGTCAAAAATATACTTTAACAATTTTAATCTACTCTCCCTTAAATTGTTACTATCTTGCAAGCTACTTTTTATTCCACGTTTGACAATTTTTACGTACGATTCTGCTTGACCGTTACTGGCTGGATGGTAGGGCGGTGATGTCATATGGGAAATTCCATTTAATTCACAGAATTTTTTAAATTCTTGAGCACAAAACGATGTCCCGTTATCGGTTACCAGGGTGTGAGGTAGCCCAAAACGAGACATAAATTCATATAATTTGTCTATTACATTAGTCGTCGTGCAGGCATTCATCTCGTATATCTCTAGCCATTTAGTGTAAGCGTCTATAATGACAAGGTACGTTCGGCCGTTAATCGGACCTAAAAAGTCGAGATGAATGCGATGGAACGGGTGTGAGGGGTAGGGCCACGGCGACACGGGCGCTCGCGGCGGCGACGCCCGCAGCCGTGCGCACACGCCGCACTCGCCTATCATTTGTTCTAATGCACTGTCAATTCCTGGAAACCAAAAGCGGGCTCGAGCTTCGGCTTTTGTCTTCACTATACCTAAATGTGATTTATGGAGTTCTGACAAGATTACTCCGCGCAATGATTCAGGAATAACTATTTTATGTCCACGCATTAGACACCCGTTTTCATAAGACAGTTCCTGTTGACATAACTTATACGGTTTTAATTCAATATCAGAAACTGATTTCGGCCAACCATTTAGTACATATTTAATTATTTTTATTAAGTTACGGTCCTTATTAGTTGCATCGCGTAACTCATTTATAGTTATCGGGAGCGAGCCTTGCACGACGAAGCATACGTAAGCAGCGCGGTCGCATAAGTCCGCCTCTGCGCGAAGTGTGCGGGCTGCCGCGTCTCCCGCCAACTCGTTATCTATTACGTTTGGCAAACTAGCGCGCGATAAATAGTCAGCGGTATTGTCTGCACTCTTAATATATTCAATTTTATAATTGTATCCACTTAAAAATAGGGCGTATCGTTGAAGACGATTTGCAGAGACTTCTGGTATACCTTTATGTGGGCCAAAAATTGAAAGTAAAGGTTTGTGATCAGTGCGCAGAATAAACGGTACCGACCGCCCGTATAAATATTGATGAAATCTCCTGACTCCAAATACAATGGCTGTAGCCTCTTTTTGGATTTGTGAATATCGGCGTTCGGCATTATTGAGTGTACGAGACGCAAAAGAAATAGGTTTTTCTATGCCACTTTCACATTTTTGTGATAAAATTGCACCCAAACCGTTAGGGGACGCGTCCACTGTAAGAATAATTGTAGCATGGGGATTAAAATGTGTTAAAACTTGGTCTGACGCTAGCATTTTTTTTATTTTATTGAATGCCTCGTCCTCACTATGAGACCAACACCATTTTTTGCCTTTTTTTAGCAGTTCATATAAGGGACTTAAAATACTGGATGCGCCGGGAATAAAACATCTGTAATAATTTACTAGTCCCAAAAACGATTGTAGTTGACTAACGTTTTTTGGAGTCGTTGCATTAATTATGGCTTTCACTTTATCCGCTGATTTTTTCAATCCCTCTTTGTTTATCACATATCCTAAATAACTAATTTCGTTTTGAAAAAAATCGCATTTTTCACGTTGCAACGTTAACCCCGCATTTTGTAATCTCAATAGCACCTGGTTTAGCCTATCCAGGTGTTCAGAACGGTCATGTCCAGTCACGAGGACGTCGTCAAGCAGTACGAGCACACCGTTTATGCCTGCAAGTAAGTTTTCCATGGCCCGCTGGAATATTGACGGCGCGCTGGCTAACCCGAACACCAAGCGAGTATACGCAAACAAGCCGCGGTGCGTATTTATGCATGTTAGTCTTTGGGAGTCCATAGAAAGACAAAATTGGTTGTAAGCCATGGAAAGATCCAATTTTGTAAATTGATCCCCCCCATGAAGCTTAGAAAATAACTCGTTTACTGTCGGCAGCGGGTACTGATCGATGTTCAATTGTTTGTTAATAGTTACAGAATAATCAGCACAAATACGCACCGAGCCATCGCGCTTTAATACCGGCACGATCGGTGACGCATACTCTGAATGATCAACCGGCCGAAGCACGCCCAATTCGACTAAACGTGCTAATTCATTTTCTACCTTATCTCTTAATGCAAAAGCCACAGGGCGCGCTTTGCAAAATATGGGTTTGGAACCTTCTTTTAGTGTTAAATTTACTTCATATAGGTTAAATCTACCTAATTTACCAGAAAATAATTCGGGATACCGTAATTGAAATGATTTAACAGTGGTACTATCTTGATCACAAAAGTGTACTGGAGTAAATTGTAAATTGAACTGAGCTATAAAATCACGCCCCAGTAGCGGCGGCCCACCGCCTCGCACCACGTACACATCTATGTCGCGCGTACGGTCGTGCCACCGCAGAGACATTCGTGCTAGCACCTCACCCGTATAGCTTATAAGTTTTTTATTTGTTTTTGACAATGATACATTCGCAAAATGTAACCTAAAGGTTCTTTCTGATATGACAGTCACCGCCGAGCCGCTATCAATTTCAAATTGTAACTGTTTCCCGTTAACGAATACCGACTCAACTAACGGCTCACCTTTGACGGAACGAATATTAAATAACTCACCGTCGTCGTCGTCGCCCTCGTTTACCTCACTCGTGGTCGTAGCAACGAAGTTCACTTTTTTGCACATACGCGCTAAATGACCTTTATTATTGCACTTTCGACACGAATAATTAACGAAACGGCACGCTTCAGCTTTGTGGTTATTATAACCGCACACTGAACACTTCACTTTCTCACGATCTCCACGACGCGGCCCGGTGGGCGCCGCGGACGCGGCGGGGCGCGCGATCCTGTACAGCTGGTCGGCGGGCGCGGGCGGCGGCCCGGCGGCGCTGGCGGCGGCCCGCGCGCTCCGCAGGCCCTCGGCCAGCTCCACGGCCCTGGTCAGAGTCAGACCCTCCAGCTCTTGCACATACATTTTTTCCTTTTCGGGTCCCGCAGACATGCCCATGATGAACCGGTCCCTCAACACTTCCTCAACATTCGTGAACCCACAATGTGAAGTGAGGCCACGTAACCTGGCGGCCCACTGCGACGGTGTCTCTGTGGCCTGCTGCGTGGCAGCGTAAAACCGATGACGCTCGCTGAATCCGACTTGTTTTGGTGTAAAGTGGGTGTCGAGTAGTTTTATGATGTCTTCGAAGGGCACCTCGTGAAGTTCCTTGGGCAAGGCAAGATCCTCTGCGAGCTTGTACGTGCCTTCCGTGAGTGCGCTGAGGAGTATAGCCCGTCTTCTCTCTCCCGTTGGATCTTTCTCAACGCCGATGTCATTTGCAATAAACAATTGCATTAACCTACATTTGTACGTCTTCCATGTATGTACTTCATGATCAAAAACCGATAATACACCGAAATTTGAGAACGACATTTTTTTTTGTTACAACGCGGGTAGAAACGTCGCCAGTGTTAAGTATGAGAGGCGAGAGGGGCACGAGTGAAACTATAGACGGCTGTCAACGCACTCGCGTTTATTCATAATAAACCGCGGGCGCAGCCGCGCAACTAACCTAGGTATACATACATGTATGCATATATAACAGGAGAAAACGAAGCTTATGTCGAATGTCCATGTTGCCCCTTACCTTGTTTCGGTTAGGAGCTCAATTCTCGAGATTGTTGACAAGTAAGTATATCTATCTCGGACGAACGATTAGCTAGGTAGTTAGATGCAATTTCGAAAAAGAGATAAATCGTCGAATACGAAGATGAAAGTCTTCAATTAGTGTGTGTTACCAGTGATGATATACGGCTCGAAAACGTGGCCTTTGAATTTATGACACAGCGTGCTATGGAGAGGGATAAGTTTGGTGTTTCTTTACGAGATCTAATCAGAATTGAGGAGCTCCGTAAACTAACCAAAGTCGCTGATATAGCCCGACGGATTAGCAAGCTGAAGTGGTAGTGGGCAGGGCACATAGTACGCAGAACTGACGGTCCATAGTCCAGTAAAATTAATGTTTGAAAGGGAGTTGAGATGTCTTTCTTTGTTGACCAAGTACCTATGGCAAATGCTAAAATTGATTTAGAACAAGTTCAATTAACCATAAATAGTGATGGTGAGAGACATGAGAAAATCATTGGTATTTGCCAATCATGTACTTTGGGCTCTGTGGCAGGTTTTGGTGAGTTTAAACGCTTTGTTTAAAATCTCAATTAAAATTTTTATCTGATTCCGATATTACGATATTGGATCGCTCAATATCGGAATTGAAATATCGGATCTTGCAGTCCGAGATTCCGATATTACGAGATTCCGAGATTCCGATATTCATACCCTAGCCACCACTGCAGCACTACAAGTATCAGGGGCCCTGTTTTTATTAACTTACCAACGCAAGGGTTCAGCCACAGCAGCCTCTGCCAGCCCAGGCAGTCATAGACCTGAGCGAAGTCAGTGCCACGGCAAGCACAGGTCGCCCGACAGGCAGCCGATTACCCAGCACAGCTACTCCGGAGACAAGAAGTGGAAAGTCTCGATTATCTTAAGATCTTACCAACGCAAGGGTTCAGCCACAACAGCCTCTGCCAGCCCAGGCAGTCGTAGAGCTGGGCAAAGTCAGTGCCACGGCAGGCACAGGCCGCTCTCAGCTGGGTGCCTAGTACGGCCACCACTGCAGCCCGACAGGCTGCAGGGGATCCAGCACAGCCTTGAGTCACGGCATCCACAGCGCACCATTGCTCATAGTTCTCGAGACGGATCCTGAAATTGAAATTTTGAATTTTTTTCATCATCAGATAATTTAGTCTTGCAGTAAGACAACCCTTTCTAATTTGTCAGAGGTAAAGAAAGGATTTGGCTTACTTACACTGCCCACGCTTACTAATACTGTGGGGCCAAAAAAGCTGTTATCGTCATCATCTCAGCCATAAGACGTCCACAGGGGCCTCCCCCAATGATTTCCACGTTTGATCGATTGGTAGCGGCCTGCGTCCAGCGCCTTTCTGCTACCTTTATGATGTCGTCGGTCCACGTTGTGTGCTGTACCTACTACTTTTAATGTTATAATTTCAGTTTCTATTTTATCAGGCCCGTGTCAAAAGCGATCGACGATCCTGACGTCATTTTCTAAATAATTCAACCAGTCAAAAGCTTAAATCTAGAAGTAGGTACTTGAGTTTGAATCGACTTTAGAGTTTCCTAATACGGACCCTAGAGTGTTATTTATGAATAAATAAAGTAAGGAAAAAAGGAATATACTCAGTGGATATTGCGCACCACATTTTATACAACTGTCACAACAATTATTCCGGCCCCGCATTTCCTCGAGAAGTAAGCATCAGACATATTTTTATCCACATGTATTACATTGTGTATACGCGTTATTCGACGCCATAATAGAAAATGTTATGTATTGAATTCTTACACTAAAGAGATGTCTCCCGATGTTGTAAGACGGGGACGAATATGAGAAATCTTTCGCGAAATAATTTCACATACGCTCGCGTAAGTCACTGTACCTCTGTAGGCAGCCAGGTATGCCAAAGAATGGATAGTGCAGCAGAATTTTCTCTTCTGAATCTTTCAAATATGAAGGATATTTTTGAACCAGAATCAACCATTTTCTTTGAAATAATGTTTCTATTTTATGGGTTATGCTCTGGTTTCGCTTCAAATAATTACTTGTTGGCAGTAACGTGTGAATAATTCAATTGTAACGTTGACTATGTGCTTAGCCGGTAAAAACTGTGTCTTTCTAGCAATGTTTAAATGATTTATATCGAGTGGGCCTTCTGCGTTCCACGATGATTCTATGAGCTCTTACTGTGAGCATAAAATACTGAGAGGAACTTGTAAAATAAGAAAAAAAGATGAAAAAAAAATGGATGCACAAGATTACCTACTGCTCGGCTGTATTTGACTGAGCTTTTTCTCACGGCCCTGACGCTGCATGCAACCCAGTGTAGGGAGGGATGAAACACTAAGTACAGGCGACAATTAGCACATCCTCCTTCACACTGTGGCCTCTTATTTTAAAATAGCGGCCGCCCGCGACTTCGTACGCGTGGATCCCGTTTTACCCCCTTAGGGGTGGAGTTTCGTAAAATCCTTTCTTAGCGGATTCCTACGTCAAAACATCTACTTGCTTGCCAAATTTCAGCTCGATCCGTCCAGTGGTTTGGGCTGTGCGTTAATAGATCACTATGTCAGGTACACTCTGATGAGACTGTCCATACACAAGCCTTTAAGCTAGGTATACCTTCTGTATTCTTTGTATTCTGTGCTTTAAGTCAACTGCGCGCGCACAGGGCCGCCTCAAGGGCCCTCATTCCGCGTCACGGACACGAGGGTAGTTGTGGAATGATGGTGGTTACTTACGGTGTTTAAGCATAGATTGAAGTTATGCTGGATCAGCATTTAGAGCAGACAAAATTAGTACTTAGCAATTAATTTTAGGAGATACGTCTGAATTATTATCAAACAATGCTCTAAAATTCATTATGTTATGTTTGGATCTGATTTAGGGTTTAAATTCGATTCAAAATTATTTCTTAATTCCCTTTTTTCAAAGACAATACTTACACATACATACTCCAAAAAGGCATTGAGAAGAAATTACTATAAGAGAGACTCTGTCACCTTTGTCAACCCTTTGTTACCGATTTTATTTATATTTAGTATGTCCCGTACCTCACATTTAAAATCCTTCCCTGTCTGTAAACCGCAATATATTTGGAAACTTTTTTACGGCAGAATTTAAGGGTTATTGCTGTCATATAATGGAGGGATTGCTGCGGTTTGCGGGCCGGCGACAAATATGTGCTCATGGAGCTCAGGTTAGGGTGACCACCTGTCTTCGCTGACATTCGGAGCCAATAAAACTCAGGTTTGATGACTATTTCGTATTATTTGAAAATGTATTACAATAGTGCGTATCGCGCGGCGACTGGAAGGTAAGTGAGTTTGACAGTACAAAATAGTATGAAGTTTAAAAACGCCTGCGATAAAGCAATAGCAAACAATTACACGTACCTACTAGAAATTACGATTTAGTTAGGAAAGGAAGTTAATTGATTATTTAATTATAAGTTATACAATTAAGTATTAGAGACGCTTGATAGACGGATTGAGCCGCAAGACCACCCTTTAGGTGTAAGTTCGTTGCTGACTCCACACAGCAGCAGCAAACGGCGTCGCTGTGACACACTACTTTCTATGTATTTCTTTATAAAAACTTGCAGACGACGTGGTCGCTAGCAACGGATGCTTTTTCATAGAAATACATAGAATAGACTGCGGACGATTTAAATTCATTCAATGAAATAATCTATTTACATTTTGCTGTACAAAAAAGAAACTTAGAAAAAGGATCGGAAATTGAAATCTCAAAGCACCACGCATTTAACGGCACACGTTTTACACAAAATATTCTGTTCAATATTTTTTTTACAGTTAGGAGAGTCTTGAAAATGTCTTAACAGTATGGCAACCCCAGCTCCGTGGGTATTATTTACAAGAACTTTTAAATGGGCCCCAAACTCGAGCCCTTTTGGGCCGAGGACTTATTTAATGAACGGAAGTGAGTAGTGCGGAAGGGCACTCATACTTTTAACTTCTAAATTCAATCGTAGTTCGATATGACCTTTTTAAATGGTTGTATCTTTCGTCTTCCTTTAGGTTATTTAGCTTCTTTTCTTGGGAAGTATGCTTGCTTAAGTATTTATCTAGAAGTTAATATTGAACTATAGAGTTTGTACTCCTCAGTTTTACTAGTAACCTGATCAAAGGCAGGGTGTGGCAGGACTGGCATGCTGGCTAAGAGATCTCCCGTGCCCAAATCAGACTTCGGATCATAATAACTGACAAGGTGACAGTTGGTCTTTTGTTTCTAGGACGATAGTCACAATATAAGAAGAAGACAAAAAATAATCCTGGGATAGTATGGCAGACTGTCAGAGAAGTAGGGGAAATTCGACGGACAGCCAGTATGAAGATCGCTGCTATTGGCGCTGGCGGGGACTTTTAAATATCTCACCTGCACTCAGGGTCTTCGTGGCAGGCATGGGCTAGGGTTTGACAGGCAGGTAGGGAAGATTTGGCAGACAATCGGGTTAAAAATCACTCCTATTGGCGGGGATTTTTATATAATCTCACCTGCACTCAGGGTCTTCGCGGCAGGCATGGGCCAGGGTATGGCAGGTAAACAGGGGAGATTTGGCGGGCAGTCGGGATTAAAATCACTCCTACTGGCGGGGATTTTTATATATCTCACCTGCACTCAGGGTCTTCGCGGCAGGCATGGGCCAGGGTATGGCAGGTAAACAGGGGAGATTTGGCGGGCAGTCGGGATTAAAATCACTCCTACTGGCGGGGATTTTTATATATCTCACCTGCACTCAGGGTCTTCGCGGCAGGCATGGGCCAGGGTATGGCAGGTAAACAGGGGAGATTTGGCGGGCAGTCGGGATTAAAATCACTCCTACTGGCGGGGATTTTTATATATCTCACCTGCACTCAGGGTCTTCGCGGCAGGCATGGGCCAGGGTATGGCAGGCGGGCAGGGGAGACCCAACGGGGGGTCGCTGCGCGCACGACGGATGGAGACGCTCTTGCGCATTCATACAGGAGTCCTCGCGGTTGTCAGTTTTCCTGTAAATGATGAAATGTTATGCTCTAAGACTGAAAACTTAAAGTGAAAAAACAGCTCGCTACGCGTTATGTTTATATTACTGTAATACCTATTACACATCATTACAATACATATTACAAATCGCGTCATGGTTCTTATAACAACGCTCACTCAAGGCGCATTGTGATAATAAAAAGAAAGAAAAGTTGGACACTAATAAAGTCGATTGAAATAGGTCTTTTAATAAGTTGGCAAATCGCTAAGAATCTTAAGAATATGTTCAGAAATATCCACGTATTGACTTCGTTTGTTCGTTTCAGCCAAATGGCGTCCACTGCTGGACAAACGTAATAGACTTAACGTTGCCTTTTTTCAATTATTAATATTTTTTATTGCACAAATTACTAATAGCACTAATAGTCCCGTTAGGCCCTCGTACTAACCTAAATTATGCTTGTGTCAAGAGTGGGCTCTCCGCAACAGTCGAGCGACGGCGGGGTTCGAACCCGCGTTCTTCGGATCACAAGTCGGCCAGTCCGTCCCTTTCAGACTATAATTTGTCTAGCAACTTCTCAATAATCAAAACAAACTTACTTGCAAAGGCAGAACGCGATCTCGGTGTTCCACCTCACGCCCTGCTTCCTGTAGAAGCCTCGGAGGGCCGCCATGCATCCCTCTCTGTCGCACTCCATGGAATGACACTTCTGCAGCACCGGCGTCAGTGACGTCATGCACTCCCCATCCTTGATACAAGAGTCCAGGGCCACGTGGCACGTTGACTGCAGCGCCACCTTCTCATCACCTGATTTACCGTTCTCTTTCGCAATCCTTTCTGTTGGTTTTTTATTGTGTTAGTCCGTGTTGATGTGGGTGAGGTTTAATGATGTGTGCGGGTGTTTTTTGATCAATTTGTGAAATGGACTTAGTATAGACACATTCTTTAACAGCTCCTTTACTGTTTGGGTCAGTTGTTAAATAGAATTTTGTTTAACTTTTTTATTTTCTGCTTTACCTTCTTTTAAAAATAATTCTGTATTATCTTCTTTATTGTTGCTAAGTTTATTAATTGCTTTTCCAAAAGTTCCTGGTGTGGCGTGTAAATAGCCACACCAGGAATAAAAATTGCGGGGAAGGAAGATGATGCGGGGGTCGGCTGGTGACTCCAAACAACTCAAAAATACAGCTGCATAAAACGGAAACCACCAACCTGCGGATCAGAAGACGGAGACCAGGCTTCGAGGGTCGACCCGTCGATATTTCTTGCGGTTTTGATTAATTCAATTTATTCAGCAAATATTCAGCGGATTTTTCACATTGACTTAGTTGACAGACGTTCCAAGACAACATAGAGGTTTTTCGCGAAGGTTGGCTCCTGCGAAGGTGCTGGCCCCGAATCCGATAAACAGATTAGTGGGAAACCATCTCATGCAGCTAGATAATTTGAGAGTTGGAGCCACCGAAGAAAAGGAAGAGAAGAAAGTTGGACATAGGCCCAACCAGTTCCCTTTCACATATTGATCAATTATCTTGATGATGCTTAGTTTAGTGGTATCATTTGGTAAACAATTTAAATCAGTAATCAGTTTTTGACACTAAAATCATGGACCTATAAAAAAAGTCGGACGGATTCTCATCAACAAAATACTGTGACATTAGGATACACCAGCTTGCCTGTAGGTACAGGCCGGCACGCACACATTCACACCCTGATACACCACTTCGAGTGCAAACTTCACACAGTTGACACATTTAAGCAGCGAAAAAACAACACGAATACGACATGTCTTGTGTGATGAAATTGTGTAAAAACCGTTCTGTTCGAACAAACAAAAATTAAGGAATCACATTTCACAGGCAAAATAATAATCCAATCACTTATTTCCCGACATTAAAATATTGAAATTAATTGAAATCAAACGTCATTCACTCGAAAAAATAATACGTCAAAGACCAGTGTTCTCAGTTATTTACGTGGGAAAATTACCCGAAATATGGGAAATTAATAATAATTTTAGGACTTTTTAGTTATTTATTACGCATACTATGGAAATAAAATAATTTATCATAATAATTGTGTTTTAATGGGATATATTTTCATAGGCAAATTTGATCCTTCCCAAAAATGTGGAACTGCGAAATTCAAATTTTCTTACATTGATTGCAAGTCAGTGTCAGGTTGTATGTTAAAAAAAATCTATCAGAGATAATAATAATATATTGATAATGCATAAGATTATGATTATAATGTACACAAGATTCGTAATTTGTAACTGCGTGAATCATTTTTGATCAACATTATGTACATACCCTGACACACTGACTTGCAAACAATGTAAGAAAATTTGAACATTGAAAATTTCGCGCCTTCCTCAACGCATTCACCTTTCATCCTTTTAAAATGGCACGAATAATTCTGTCTACATTTCCAAGTAACATCTGCCGATCTATGTTTTTCTTAAAATAAATGGGTAAATTGTTAAGGCTAACATGGCATCCCTAAATTCACTCACACAATAGACAAACGCCAAAATTTTGCGTCACAGTTTTGTTGTAGCGCGAGTTCCGTCCGCCTTTTTTTATAGGTCCATGACTAAAATGTGTTCTTTAAACACCATAATTAGAACATCCACGTAAACAATTTAATTCACAGAGCAAAATTGTTACTCCACTATAAATGCAAACCAACTCCACAAAATGGAGATTTATAACATTGTATTTAAACTGTTAGTTTAGTTAAATTGTACACACTAGTATGTAATTTTCAAGCCTGCAATAAAATTCATAAGGTACACTGTCCATTTTGTTAAAACCGCTTTCAATTGTGTTTGTCCGGAAAGTTTATTTTCCGATCCAGTTAAAGATTCCCTAATAAACTTAATACCATATAAAGCCAGAAAGTATTTCAATACAGATTAAGGGAAAGAATTCCTTCATAAAACAAATACTTACATAGATAAAATAATAAAGAAACTCAATCCAAATATTAGTAAACAAAATTAAAATAATATTAAGTATAATATTCGAAAGTGATATTATACATACAGTAAATTACAATATGCTCATGCCATGACAAATATAATTTACAAATAGTGGTAGAGTTAATAAATATGACACGTGAGGAAATCTTCAAAATATTGCGGATCGTGAGAAATACGATGAATTGCCAATGGTATTTCAAAACAAAATACGATTTGGAAATAACTAAGCGGTACCGATGTTCGATCATGCTCAAATTTCAATTGGAATAACTCGTACGTAAAATCGATTAGAAATTATTTAATCGAACCACGCAATTGTATCGATGTCTTCATTGCGTCCGATTCCATTAAACAACCTCAAATTATAATAATATACTCGAATAATGGTCTGAATTTCAAAATCTGCAAAGCTTCCCTGTATTCTGTGTCTAAGCGTTTACTAAATCCTTTGTCTTACATCTAAATCTTCTACGATTTTACTGTGAATCTCAAGGAAAAGGAAGCAAGTCTCAAGGGTTCTAAAGCGATGCTAGGAGGATCCCTTCTAAGTCCTTTGACTACGCAAAGCTTTACTTTGTTCGTTTAATATCAGTTGTTCTTTAATCCTACGCCGTTCTAATGTAAATAGTGGGGTCTAGACTAAGAAGTGCTCCAAACTGGGATTCAAACAAAAAGGGGGAAAATGAGCACTCGAATACATAAAATGATAATTATTTCAGTGCCTTCAGTAAAACCACCCGTGTCCCGACTGACAATGTCCCAGAGCTGTACAGTTGAAAGCCCAAGTGAGTGTAATACGATATCTATGGTTGTACTGTCTGTTTTAGGTGTAAATTTAATATGGCCTAATTTTGACATGACGTTAACTAACATCTCTAGATTTTTTAATAAAACCCCGAGTCTCCTAAACTAAATTTCTAGAAATATGACCTAGGGAGAAGATGAGTATTAGTAGAAGATTATCAATATACTATTTTAGATAATAAGAGAATATAATAAATATACCATAATGATAAAACTAGAAGCCGATCTCGAGAGATTAGTCAACGTCCATGGAAATGAACCATACGTACGGTTTTCATCAATGTATCCAGGCCCGTAGACGGTCTTGGTCGCGTAGAGGGGGTCCTCGCTGCCCCCCGGTTCATGGTTCCAGCGGTGGTAATGGTGCCCGTGGGGGTTGTAGTGGGGGCTTGCGTATCGGTGGATGTGGGTCATAATTTTGTCCGGCGCAATCAGGTTCCCGTCCTGCGTTATGGACATACCGCCGATCCATGACGTCACTGCCGTACCGGTTCGGTTGCCGGAGCGTCCGTCCGTCATCAGCTTTACTGGAATGGCATCCATCGAATCGCTTAGCTTCGGGTACCGCGCGACCGGCCCGCGATGCGACTCCGGTCGATCATACACATCGATACAAATTACCCTAATGACGATAAAAACGACAATCCAAACAACAACGAGATCGAAACGTTACGATTACGACACTCATCTGGCATTAATGAAAATTTTCACAAATTTAGAAAATTCACGTCCCGATCAAAAATAGCAAAGCCTCCGGTTCGCAGGCCCGTCCGAACTATTGTTCCAAGCCAAGTCTATGCCGCGCAGTAACCATAGAGATCGTAGAAAATAGAAGATGCAGAAGAAAACATGCACACATGCTCATTTCAAGACTTATACCCATTTTGGACTTTTGATGAGACACAAACGATTTTCGTATTGCTCAAATTGATAAAAGTCTAAAATGGTTAAAATAGGGAAAAAAGGGAAACAACAGATAACTAAAAGCATGCAGGCATAAAGTAGGAGCGAATGATCGAAAAGCTAAATCTGGTACCTAAACTTAAAACCTAGCTCGTTAAGTCGAGTTCACCTTTCCTTTTGATAAGCCATTTTAGGAACAGTCTAGTCGGTAGATTTAAAAGTGTAAGATTTAAAATTAGCTCGTGTTGATCCGCTCGTGGTCTATCCGTGACCATCAAAGTCCGTCATCGATGGTGAGGCGCTCCTACCTTACGAAGCAGTGCGAAGCGTGCAGTGCAAGAGGCGATGGAATCTGACAGAGACACAGAGATTTAGAAGAGAAGAGAGGGTGCGGCGGCGGCTCACCGTGGCGGGGCCGAGGGGGTCGCGGGGAGAGGAGGGCGGCGCGCAGGAGGCTGGCGGCGGCGGCGCGGGTCATCAGCCTGGTGCCATTTTCAGTCAGCAGCAGGATGGTACCGTCGGGCGCGGCGTAGCGGGTGAGGGGCGGGGCGCGCACGGGCGCCCTTCTTGGTACCTCGAACAGCGCCCTCACGTCTGGCGGACACTCGCCCCACGTGGCCGCTGCCCCACAATAACGTCACCAACTACCCACCTACTCCAACCGCCCTAAACACTACCCTTATGGGACCACAATCCCCTAAGAGTAGTAGCACAAACCAGTAGTTCGCCGCCCCATTCAGAATCTATCGGTAGGCCTTCGAGGCTGAAGGTGTGGAAGCCAAGAGTTGAGGTAACTGCGGGCATTTGTACGGTGTGTGAGGTCAGGAGTACACTAAAAAGAAGCTCAGTGTCCGTGAAACATAAAGGTAACAGCCTGGTGTGGTAAAGTAGTGATCTAAATCAATCCTAAGGCCTAGGCATCTAATCAGTGTTGAAAATAAATAGGCACGTATAAGAAAAGAATAGAAAAAGTAAAATAAATACGTAAAACAACTAATAAACACTTTGACGGCTATTTGAAAGTGAGTCTAGTACTCCTTTAAGCGTTTCATAGTGTAGTGTTACTGTTTCGTAGGTTTTGTTTATAACTGACTGTTGGATATAATGTTTTTACAATGTGATATTAGCGTTAGTTGATGGTAATATTAGACACGTTTGTTAAATAAACTTAAGTTTAAAATGAGGCGTTCACATTGAGGGGCTTGTACAGGGCACCACACTAGGTCCCAGTGATTTCCTTATAGATAAATATACATAATACAGTTCAGGTGTAACTTTCATTACGCGTGTTCCTATGCATTGCCTTTAAACACTTAAAGCTATATCTAATATGTCATTGACATCAGTTTACTGGTTCTGAGTGAGAAATCGCTACAAATTGTACAAATAATCGTCAAAAACTCTTTTATAAACGCTTTCGCGACATTTTTATCTTCTTAATTCCTTACATTCGGTATAATTAGTAGGTGTATTAAACAGATTGAGAAGTTGACCTAAACAGCATGAAAAGTTCCCAAATAGCGAAAAACTGGCGAAAGAAGAAAAGTTAGACAAAAAGATACAAAGCCACGAAGTGACCGCGAACCTAAAATCTGCCAAAACAACAATAGGTACCAAACACTCAGTACACGAAGAGCCGTGCAAATATAGTAAGTTTCTGGGAGTTGAGATTACTCTGAACACAACAAAGGGTGTTTCCAATATTTTTCTGGGCGCGGTGAGTTACAGAGCAATTGGTGCAGGTGTGTGTGTTCCCTCGGTGTGAAAGACCGGCGTAGGGTTACCAGCATTTCAAATGATATTTTTGTCAAAATAAAATACTGACTGCAGGAACGCTGTCGTAGAATGTCGTAGGTTTGTATAAAATTTATATGAAGAGTATAAACATGATTTGAGAGGTTGGAGATGGATTTAAGTCTATAAATTCAAATTCAAATTGTTTTATTGTGAAATCACACATAAGTCTGGTCATAAAATTTTTGTTATGGATCAGCTGTGTTCCGCCGCATTATAATTAATTTCTTTACTTCTTTTCTTATCAGCATTTGAATTTTTCCTATAAGATGTAGTATTAATTAATAATTATATTTTTAGCAGTTGCAGATTTTATAGATTCCTGCCGGAAAAACTTCTAGACCCTTGAAAAAGATTATATTATTGATCAGTATGAAACTGAAAACCAAACAGATTGTTTTCTAATTGCCATGCCCTAATAATGTTATTTAAATAGCTTTTATTTTCATAATGGAACTAATAAATAATTGAGTATGTTCGCCAACCCTACCATTCGGATCGTGGCCCGGGTTCCGTAGCTTTGTTAAAAACTAAGGTTCCCGGGACCCGGTCACATTTTCGCTCACATTTCCTGTGGGAAGGGGACTGAGGGTTTTTATTTTATCAGATACATACCTACGAGTTATAGTTTTAACTGTGACTTCTATTGAGTGGAAAATTCGCGTTTTCTTATTTGAGTTTTGAGTTAATAAATTAAATGTTTCTTTTACAGTTGTACGGTCAACAGCATATTTATAATATTAGCTTAATAATTAATATGCAACAGTGTCAAGCATGGTGTGTCGTATCATTGTAAATGTCCTCCTCAACAGAAGGTCATTTTTTTTTTAACCACAACAAGGAAGCTTTTGGCCCGTATCTCACTCACCTGATGGTAAGTGATGATCAGGCCGAAGGTCAATTCCCATATTAGACGTTGTGGTTCTAAGTACGTTTTGGACGGGGATGGATCTACCGACCCTGGAATCAGCATTTCAACACTGAAATCATTGGGTTAGTGTTTTAAATATATAAATAAAAAAATCTTTATTTTACTTACACAAAAATCGAACAGTTACATAGGTAGTGAATGTATAAGATACGTTTGATGTTCATTCTTGCTAGGTATTTAGTATACCTGTATTACATACAGGTCATGTTTTGTTGCCTTGAAAATACTTTTAATTAATAGTATGGGGTTAGGAGGCGCTGTGTAAAAAATGTGATACCTATATACCTAGTTATTATAATTACTTCGTACACATTATAGCGAATGCAATCTCCTTTTGAACTGAAGCGAAGTAAGCGGTTTTAATCGGCTAATTAAGGAAAATGCCTCGTTTAAGTTCATCTTCCTACTTTTAATTGCGTAAAGTTACAGGTTTGAGTTTTGCTAATTTGGAAAAAGCGAGGAAGAAGCTTTTCATAGATTTCCAGCTTATTTTGTAATTATATTTTTGATTCCTTTGGCAGAAATTGATGTTTTTATTTAGGAAATATTTTTTTAACTAATTTGTTTTTTTTTTACATGATGGAAAATGAATTTTACCTGTAAAATGAAAAAAAAAAGAATAATACCTGTCTCGTAGATTAAAAATGAATGAAAATTGAGATTCAAGCATTGGACTATCTACCAGTTTTGTGATCGAATCCCGTATGCTTTAAAGAGTGTAGTGAACATAATGATATTTTGTGTGACGGCCATAGAAATGTTTACGGCAGTCACGTTAGGGCTCTTTTCCACGGAAACATCCCTGATTTTTTTGCAGAATCCTGTTTAGTTAGTATATTATGTTTTAATATTAAAATTCACACAAACATCCCGTTTGCAGTGTCAGTTTTGCGATTTTCTACAATACTGGATGCCGCAAAAGTGGGTTGCCGTTGTAAAGGGCCCATATTTTTATTACCATCGATTTTGTCACAGACTTGTATGAAGTTGTATGTCACTTGCATGCAGCCTAACGCCCGTATTCACAAACGATGCTTGCTTAAGTGGAGCAGCAAATCGAACGCACAGTGCAGCGTTGAATAGAGCTCTGTGATTGGTTCGTGTGTCACCCTGTGAGCCTGTGAGTCCACGCGCACTGTGAGGCCTCATAGTAATATTTTGACGGTTTAAGGCTGGGTTGCACCATCTTACTTTGACTTTAACAAACGTCAAAAATCTGTCAAACTCTATACAAAATACGCCGATTATCGTTACAGTCACAGTTAAAGTTAGGTGGTGCAACTCAGCCTAAGTAATTACTATGATAAACCATGTTTACTAGAGCCACATTTCCAGTAATATCTGGTTTGTAAATATATTTTTAACGCGTTTTGTTCCTTTTTGAACAACAAAAAAACCCGTTCCAATTTATTAACATAATCACAAATAGAGGAAGGGAAAATTCCTTGTCAAAGGGAAGAAAAAAGAAATCTTCAAAAAGCCTTACTTTTGCCTACAAAGGGCTGAACGGATCACCCCACCTATTGTTCTCCAAGCGGGTACAGTCAGCCCCGAGAAAGACTTAGTAATTTGTTTCTTAGCTTTTCTCATTCGTGTTTTTGCCGAGAAAGAAATGCGTGCAACAACTGTCATAATTATAATTGTGAATCTTATAACTCAAAAACTTGCCATTTTTTATAAACATTTAACTTAATTATTAACCAGCATTCAGCATTACCGAGTAATTTTACCTAAGAAATAAATGTTAAGAAACAAAAGTCAATGGTTTTTCTATAGAAGAAGAAACAAGGAACATACTGTTATGAAGTAGCCTGATGAGTTATCAGATCACCATCACCCATTGATATTAGCAACATGAGAATATTATTTATTACAAGCTTTATTTTAAGAGTCGTAGGTACGCTTTTTACTGAATAAAAAATGTATAACACCTGCATGATGGGAAACACTCAAAAACCACACCGAGGTTGAAAATTCTTTTTGTGGCAAGTGCGAAAACGAAAAAAGATTTTATAAAACGTTGAATAGCATAAATTCAAAGTACAGGTTAAAAAAATGCTTATGAAAAAGGATAGGTACTATAAAGTAAACGATTATTTAAATGTCAAGAGGCAGGTAAACTGCCTAGCTCCAACTTATTACGTATCATTTAAGCTATAAATTACTGTATTGGATTGACTTCTCAGTTATACCTACCAGCCCATATATTGTCCCGAAGTGGTGGTAGGGCAAGCTATATTTTGGGACGTGTATAAGTGCCTTGGAAAGGGCCTATGTACTGAATAAACTATTTAATTTCATATAATTTAGTGGCTGACTGTACCTCGCTCTAAATTAATGTTCGATTGATGTTATTGTGTTGTGAGGGGCAAGAACTCGAGTAGCATTACGGTGTGCGTAGAAAGTGAGAAATAAAATTTTAGGTTGTTTTTTAATAAACAACAACATTTGTATTATTTAAGCATTCAACAATAAGATTTAATATAAAAAACTAGACTTAATATTTGCCATGAATTTTGACAAAAAATAAACTATACGAGGGGCGGCTGAAAAGTTTTGAGCCTAGGGTATTAAAAATGCCGATAGAAAAGTGTAAAAAATATATTTTTCTATTTAATCTCCCTCTACTACAACGGACTTCTTATATTTGTGTAAAAGAGCTTTTAACCCACTGAAAAAAAATTCGCAATATTTGCCTTCGAAATGAGCCTTTAACACCGCCTTCATTTCTTTGTCACTCAAAAATCTTCGTTCCTGGAGGTCCTTTTTCCAATTTGAGAATTAGACAAAATAGCTAGGGATTTGGACTAAACTGTGTGGTGGGTGATTAATTTCTTGAAATCCAGTTTTACCCGGGGCAAGCCATGCAACATGCGCGGTGTGCGCGGGTGAATTGTCTTGCAGTAACAGATTTCCTTTCGCCAGTTTGCCTCTTAATATTTCAACAACCACTTGACGCACTCCTATCAACAGTACAGCATAATAATCCCCGTTTATTGAAGTTTTTTGTAAGTAGGTAGTCAATGAATAAAATTTCTCCAGAATCCCAAAAATAGTGGCCTATGAGCTTGGGTGTCGATCGCTCCACTTTGAATTTCCGCGGCGGCGTTTTCCCTTTTGAATCCATTTCATTGACTCTTATTTTGACTCTAGATCGTACTGCCGGATCTATTATTAATCAATAGTGATAATGTGAGAAAAAAAATCTTAGGATTATGGCCAAAGATGTCCTAAAACTCCTGCGAAGCTGTGACTCGACGCTGGTTGTCGAGCGGCGTGAGCATTTTTGGCACCCATCGCGCGCACCCCTATTTCATGTGCAAATGAGTATGAAAAATATCGCCGATACGTTCCTTGCTACTGCCTATGGCTTCAGCTATCTGTCACAGCTTAATTCGCTGATCTTTAAAGCAAGATTCTTTAAATTTTCATTATTTTATTCGTTAATGGCGAAATCTGGCCACCCTGGTTTGCGGTCATCTTTTAGAGACTCCCTGCCATGCTTGAACTATCGGATCCAATCTTTCATGATGGCAAATGAAGGCCCAGACTCCCCAAAAACTGTAGAAATCTCTTCAAATGTTACCGTCAGCGTTTTGTTCCTCTTTTTGAGGAATTTTATGACAACTGTGTACTTTAATTTCGTACATTGCGCGGATGACTGAGACATGATGATGTTTACGGATTAATTACTAAAAGCGTGATGACGCTAATGAAATGAAACTTTGTACATATACTAAGGAGGATATTGGCAAATTAATTAAATTTAGCACGAGTCAATAATAGCACTTGAAGATACTTAGGCTCAAAACTTTTCAGCCGCCCCTCGTAAATCCATTTATGAAAACTTTTAGGGCTTGTTTCATCATTCGCATGTCCCTGATAGCTTGGTTTATTTGTTAGATAAATGTCCATTTGTTTGTGGGTAGGTCTCAGATAGAAATATCTGATAGATAAAGTCACCGGAATGCCCCCCAGGCTTATGTACTTAGGTATTATAAGTAAATAAGAAATTATAACGGAGAGAGACAAGGACCAAAACTGTAATGCGATTTTGTAATTTTCTTGCTTAATTTGATTGTGCCATTTATGCCCATTTTCACCATCTTAAATCTTAAAACTGGCATTAATCTTTGTACTGTAAAAACCCTTTCTTTTTACTCAAACTCCGTGTACCGTGTCCCATCATCAAACTCATCCATGACTTGTTCTTCAGTAATATCGTTAGAAATACGAAACCCGCAAATCGCAGACCCCATAGCCGTAAAAAGCTATAGACGAATCCCCATAACAAGAGTAGTTTTTTTCCTCCAACTCGCCACTGGGGAACGCTTCTCAAGCCGCCATAACAAGCCTCGGTAGTTCGTCAGTTCGTCGATACTCCAAATATTTGACGCGAAGTTATTGAACTGGGATGTGGGGCGCCGCGTCTTTCCGTTCTATACATGGCCAGAACGCACCCATAGGAAACTGCTCGTGTATATTTTGGAATGTCCCTTTGTAAATCGGTCACAACAAACTATACACGAATTTTGCGTACTGATCGTGTATAGTTTGTATCGTGGACGGATTCCGTCTTCGCTCCAAACTATACTACACCACTTACAGTTGACTAGAGTGTGTTTAGTTGATTTGATTTAGTAAAATATGGAATTATTACTTTTATTAGATATTATGCTCGTGCTTTGTCCTCGAGATTAGAAATAAGAACTACCTATGTAGTATCACGTACGGTGATGCCATTTTTAAATTAATTAATTATTACATAAAATATTATTATTTTACTGAATCTACATATAATAAATCTAGATTTATAACACTAATGTAAGTGGTTTCTGAAATTAAATTGATTAGGTAGATTTCAAATTAAATAACAATTATTTATTAGTGTAATCATAAATTCATTTAAAATGAGAGAGAGTGAATGAAGAAAGTTAAACGTGCATTATTAACTAAAATTGTCGACCGTTTGGTGTAGTGGTTCGAAACGGATAACTGTTCCGGAGGTAGCGGGTTCGATTCCCGCACAGTACAAACATTAATTTGTGTGCATGAACATATTTGTTTGTATTGGACTGGGTGTCTTCTATGTATAATAAGTATGTATTTACAAAAAAAAGTATTTAAGTATGTTTATATCCGTTATCTAGTACCCATAGTACAAGCTTTGCTTAGTTTGGGACTAGAAGCGCAGTGTAAAATGTCCAGGAATATTTATTTTTATTTATAAGCTTTTATCTCAAGAACAAAATCATTTTGACACACATAATTCTTAATTTAAGAGTTATTGGAGAATTGATAAAAATATCAAAAGTAAAAGTCTATGGCAGAATACAAACACCAAAAAACTCAGTTATGAATTAATATGTAATAGAAAGAGAGGTAAATAAGTCAAAATGACGAGCATGCAACTACTCGCGTATACAGGGTGTCCCGTAATGTAACGTCAAGCCGGAACTGGGTGTTAAGGCAAGTTGTGCTGGTTATCAGAAAAATATAAAAAAAAATCTATGTGGCATATTTTAAAAATAATAGGCATTTAAAAAAAATCAAAAAATTCTACTACAGGTGACGGTCCTTTTGCTCGTGTTGCCACAAATCTTCACTTTTTCCAAATTTTTTTTTTGTTATGTAACCCTGAATAATGCTTCTCTAAATTGTTATCAAAATTACAAAACCAGCTGCTCCAGCTTGGATGAAAAAAATACATTATTCTCAAAAAAAAATTCAAAATAAAAATTTTGCCTAGTTTAAACTGACTCTACTGAAAAAAAAATGTACTACGCGAGTGTGGCAAGTGACGTCATAATTTGGCGCATTTAGTAAGGATTCCAAAATGGTATAACACTTGGTAAATTTTTGCTGTAATTGTCGTCAATTTTTGTTTTTTTGGAAATAGTCCCGTTTTTTACTTTATTTACCTTGGTTAAAAATTATTATTCTAATGTGCCCAAAATTCAAGTTTCTGTGACTGACTACCGTACAGTCAGTCACAGAAACTTTTGTCACCATGACAGTAATTAGTAGTTGACATACTGTGACAAAAGTCACCCGTGCGCGCGCGCCTTCACTACCTGCTCTGCCTGCACTTGTACTTGGTAACAGGGATAATAAGGATAATTGAAGTTTCGGTTATGGATACGGTTACGGATATTAGAATAATATTATACCGGTTTCGGTTACGGTCACGGATGTGAAATCATTTCAGATTATCCGAAAGTCTCGGATAATTTCGGTTACGGAATTATTAGAATTTCAAAAATGTAGGTATAATACAAATAGCAAGATGCTGCGTGAGCGTGACCCACATAGCTACTTTATGTACCAACTAAGACGACACCTATGTATGATAAAGGTAAAACAGGCTGGCATATTAGATGGTGCCAGCGAATGCCAGACAAGTTGGTAACAAATATTAAGATTTAAGGTACAATTCCAAGACGGGCCGCAGACCGCAAACTGCAAAACTATGAAATCGGCAGCGCGGCATTGCAGCTGCAGCGTGTATACTGCAAATTTCATAGAGTTTTGCAGTTTGGCCTTTATCCGAAACTATCCGTAACTTTTGAATCAGTTTCGGTTACGGTTATGGACATTTTTTTATTTCGGATATCCGATAGTTTCGGTTACGGTTACGGATATCCATAACATCCCTGCTTGGTAAGATGACCCTCTCCGTCCCGCTCATACCTTTTAAAATGGCTTCTCCACCTCACTTAAGCCAGAAACTTAAATTTTGGGCACATTAGAATAATATTTTTAACCAAGGTAGATAAAGTTAAAAACGGGATTATTTGCAATAAACAAAAATTGTCGACAATTAAAGCAAGATTTTACAAAGTGTTATACCATTTTCGAATCCTTACTAAATGCGCCAAAGTATGACGTCACTTGCCACACTCGCGTAGTACAATTTTTTTTTCAGTACAGTCAGTTTAAACTAGGCAAAATTTTTATTTTGATATTTTTTTTGGGAATAATGTATTTTTTTCATCCAAGTTGGAGCAGCTGGTTTTGTAATTTTGATAACAATTTAGAGAAGCATTATTCAGGGTTACATAACAAAAAAAAAATTTGGAAAAAGTGAAGATTTGTGGCAACACGAGTAAAAGGACCGTCACCTGGAGTAGAATTTTTTGATTTTTTTTAAATGCCTATTATTTTTAAAATATGCCACATAGATTTTTTTTTTATTTTTCTGATAACCAGCACAACTTGCCTCAACACCCAGTTCCGGCTTGACGTTACATTACGGGACACCCTGTATATTATAATCGCGAACTTATTACAATACATACATGATTAGTCCGTATGCGTACTGACGATGTATATTTTGGAGGAAGATAATTGACCTAAGTCACTACAAAGTATACGCGAGCAGTACGCAGCGTATGCGTACTGGTCGTGTATAGTTTGGAGGAGCTTAGTAAAAAAAGTCATATCCAAACTATACTCGATTAGTTTCACACCCTTGCGTTCTGGCTATGTATAGAATGGAAAGACGCTGGGGGCGCCATGATTTGAGCAAACGTTTGTGGATAAAAATCTTTTGGCAGACATTGGACAGGGAAACAAGTGACGATCGATTGCGTAGATTCTTTTTTGTTTTTGTAATTGTTGAGAAAAGGTTTGCATGACTCGCACAGAAAAAACAAATGACGATCGATTTGGCTGATTCTTTTTTGTTTTTGCAATATTTGGGAGAAGGTTTGTATGAAGTTTCGCGCAGAAAAAGCTGCTGATACAAATATTCCACCAAAATCAACGCACTGTGCTAAAGTAATAAGATATCAAGTAGAGTCAAGCTTCTAGCTATACACGTCCTAACTCTACAAGTCAGTACACTAATAAAGAGGAAATATTTGATTGTTTTGTTTGTATTGAATAAGCTAGGAAATTGCTTGAACAATTTGAAAAATTCTTTCACAATTACAAACCAAATTAATTTCTGATGAAAGGCTGAATGTAGAAAAATCTTCAGTAAATATTGTGGAAAGAAATAAGAGGGAAATAGAGGACATATTCGTTCAGTGTTTGAAATTAGTCCCAAAGTGTGGCCACCCCAATACAGCCAGACAAAAAGAAATCATTTCTCCGAAACTGAAATTTGGGTGCAAATGTTAGGACAGCAGAATTGGGAAACACGTAAGTGGCAATGAACAGACAAACAGTTATTGTTTTTATTACACACTAGTTTTGGCTCGTGGTTTTTCCTGTATGGAGCACAAAGTTAAACCCAGCGGAATAGAGCAACAAAGAACTGAGGGCTGAGTGTGAGTTTATATCAAACGTCCTCACCAGTGAGCGCGTAAAAAATTACATTAAATGTATGACGGATTGTACAGCGCCCCAAGCGGAAAATTTCAAGAGCTAAAATTTTCATATATTTTTTAACGCGCTCGCTAGCAGCAACAACAAGAGATGCGAGATGCCGTCGCCGACACGTCAAACTGAACCGTTTTTTTTCAACTATTTGACAGTTCGTTAGCACTCATTGGCACGCTGAAAATATGAGCTCTGAGATTTTTTCCGATTTTACCTGAGTGAATAAAACTTTTATTCAGTAAAAGCTATTAAAACAGATGCTATATTTTGTCTTTACACAATCCAGTTGAGTTCTACTCTTTTTGCACAAAAATATTATACAGGGTGGCCAAAACAGTGAGGTCTAAAAGAAAAATTTAGATTCCTTACATCAAGGTGTACCTAAATCACCCCCATGTATGTAATACGATTGTGCTTAGTTTAGGAGATAGAGTTAATTTTGTGATATTTTAAAATTTTATGACCTAGTAGGCTTTAAACATTTTTATCTTTTTTTTGGGTTGACTTTTTTCAGATTTCTTTTTTTCGACAGATTTGTTATTAATTGTAAATGTTTGAAAAAAATAATCACCTTCCTATCTTTGATTCAAGATACAAAAGTTTTGCTAGAAACATTAAAATTATGCTTTTATCAGAACACTATCAATTTTTCAACTTAAAAGTTTAAGTAAAAAAAAGAACTTCCATAGGTCCAAAACCATTTTAAAAACTGCGCCGTTTCCTGAACATTCATAATAATACAAAAAAACATGTACTTAATGGGCCACTATTTCCTGTAATCGGTCCACTAAAGTGGGAAGTCGGAGATTTCGTTACATGTTTTTGACTTTCTTAGAGTGAATTAATATTGGGAATCCTCTAAGTTTACATTACGTAGAACAGATTTAGAGCAGTAACAGGACAGAACATGTTTTTATTCTCAACGAGGAAGCTCTTGCCCTTCACCACACCTGGTGGAAACTGATGATTAGGCTGAAGGTGGAAGGGTACTTCAATTACAGAGGAACTATGGCTTCCTACCTCCAAATGCCGGAATACAGTAATGCTATTAACATTATTGTTATAGTGACAGACTTAGGAAAATAGAGTTGCTAGCCAGATAGACTTAGATCAAACCCTACCACCAACCAAACCGAGCAGAAAATTGCACCTCCACTGAGAATCAAACCCGGGACCTCTGAAGCTTACATCTTACCACTTGAAGACAGAGGCATTTGTTACATTTTACTATGACCTTGAAATACCTACTACAGTGAGAAGAAGAAGGAGGATATTTGGTTTATGTTAATTAAAACTTACTTAAAATAAGAATGTGTTCCGGAATTTGGAGGTAGGAAGCCATAGTTCCTCTGTAGTTGAAGTACCCTTCCACCTTCAGCCTAATCATCAGTTTCCACCAGGTGTGGTGAAGGGCAAGAGCTTCCTCGTTGAGAATAAAAACATGTTCTGTCCTGTTACTGCTCTAAATCTGTTCTACGTAATGTAAACTTAGAGGATTCCCAATATTAATTCACTCTAAGAAAGTCAAAAACATGTAACGAAATCTCCGACTTCCCACTTTAGTGGACCGATTACAGGAAATAGTGGCCCATTAAGTACATGTTTTTTTGTATTATTATGAATGTTCAGGAAACAGCGCAGTTTTTAAAATGGTTTTGGACCTATGGAAGTTCCTTTTTTTACTTAAACTTTTAAGTTGAAAAATTGATAGTGTTCTGATAAAAGCATAATTTTAATGTTTCTAGCAAAACTTTTGTATCTTGAATCAAAGATAGGAAGGTGATTATTTTAATCAAACATCTGCAATTAATAACAAATCTGTCGAAAAAAAGAAATCTGAAAAAAGTCAACCCAAAAAAAAGATAAAAATGTTTAAAGCCTACTAGGTCATAAAATTTTAAAATAACACAAAATTAACTCTATCTCCTAAACTAAGCACAATCGTATTACATACATGGGGGTGATTTAGGTACACCTTGATGTAAGGAATCTAAAGGACATTGTCAGAAACCGCCTAAAAACCGCCCAAAAACATTAACCCATCATAATTATTTTCTATTTTTTTTAATACATTAAGCACCCATTCATTCTAATGGACACTTAAGCATTGAAAAATTAAATAAATAAGTCTTTTAACTTTTATTCTATAATACTATTACAACTTCCGGACGTTTTGGTGCGTGGCATGGTCTAAAACCTATCAAGTTCCATAATTTTTGCCGATAAAATCTGTACGAGGCATTACCGTACTTTATTGCTGGGAGTCCATGTATAGTGATGTTCCTGCGGCCATCATAGACAATAAAATATGATTTTGAAAATAAAATAAATCGATTAAACTGCTTTGAAGACTAGATTTGCTATAAAAGCTAAAAAGATATTGACACTATTACAAGAAGCTATCTAAAGTGTCCAACTGGTCGAAGGTCGTAAATAAAATAAAAATAATTAGGACCATAAACTGATATTCATGGTATCATAACTGTAAAAGTGTCAGAATCCGATGTTGAATCCAATGCCAGTTGAAGTGAGAGAAACATACAGTGTGAGTCACGTTAAAGTGTACATATGAAAATAGATGAAACTAGACCTATTTTTATCGACAAAAAAGAGGTCAAAAAATTTTTGAGATTTTTTTTTAATTTTTTATAGAATTTTTTTTCTTCCAATTACTTATTGTAAACAAAACGTAATAACTTTTAAACTAAGCGGTATATCCTGATAAAATAAAAACAGTAATAATGCTAAATAACAGACGATACCGAAAAAATACATAAAATACCCAGAAAATGCCAACAAATAATTAAAATTGATACTTTTTGAAAAAAATCTGCTTAAAAATTCGTATTTTTTTGGTTATTTGATAAATTTCTCAAAAAAATGCCCCTATAACAGGTGGTTTTTATTACTTTGTATTATTCTCTATCGTATTATCTTTGTTAAACCAAAAATCTCATGTCTCTATCCTTATCACAACATTTGCTATGATCGTTTGAACAAAGGCCTGCCACAACATTATTCTCCGCTACAGGTAGAGACAATTTTAATTGTAACTAAAATGCTTATTTTACTTCGAAATCTTTTGTTTTTATTTGAAATCTAACTTGTCTTTATCAAAATTACAAATCTAGAGCCAGTTTCAGTTTCGTTGTTAACGAAGCGTTGAATGGCGCGCCCGGAGAGGTTTAGTTCAAACGATCATTGCAAACGTTGTGATAGGGATAAAGACATGCGATTTCTGATTTTACGAAGCTAATACGATAGAAAATAATACAAAGTAATAAAAACCCCCGGTTATAGGGGCATTTTTTGGAGAAATTTAACAAATAACCAAAAAAACACGAATTTTTAAGCAGATTTTTTTCAAAAAGTATAATTTTTTATTATTTGTTGGCCTTTTTTGTGTATTTTATGTATTTTTTTACTATCGCCTGTTATTTAGCATTATTACTGTTTTTATTTTATCAGGACATACCGCTTAGTTTAAAAGTTATTACGTTTTCTTTACAATAAGCAATTGGAAGAAAAAAAATTCTATAAAAAATTAAAAAAAAATCTCAAAAATTTTTTGACCTCTTTTTTGTCGATAAAAATAGGTCTAGTTTCATCTATTTTCATATGTACACTTTAACGTGACTCACACTGTATATCAACCTAGTATAGTTGCCAGTCTCTCATAATCAATGCCAATGAGGGTTTTCGCGATTGAAAAATCCGCCAGATGGCAATACGTAGACGTGAGGTCCAAATGCTGCATGATTGGTTATTTTTGACATGACATTGACAGATATGTCAAAATCCACCAATCATGCAGCATTTGGACCTCGCGTCTACGTATTGCCATCTCGCGGATTTTTCAATCGCGAAAACCCTCATTCATAGCACATGTATAATAATAGACCAAATGAACTTTTATAGATTGTGAAAGAGAAGATAAAGATTTTTATTATTTTATTAAAATCTTGCCACGAGGTAGTTTTTCAGTAGAAACCAGGATTGGATAATCGCTACAGGCAAGTATCAGAACATTTTATAAATATTTTTAATCGATTAAATCCTTGTGAATCGTTTTAATAAATTGTCATTTTACTTTATCAATTAAAACTTTTTCAATCCCTAGTCTTGTCAAACTGTCATAATGTCAACAAATTATAAATGTCACGTCAGTTGACTCAATTTCAGTCTTCTGTGCGTTTATTGTATTTTTATTTCAATGAAATAGTGCTAAAGTGTTAGTACTAAAAGTGAAAGCCTTTTTTCAGAAAGAAAACCAATGTGGTGCCCTTATTATTCATACTGTTTGAAAGTTACAAGTCAGTGATACAGAGTTGCCGCCATTATAACTCCGTAGTGATACCATACCAAAGAAGAAGTTTTCCTAAACACTTGTGTTATTTTTATATGTGATCAAATAAAAAGGATTAATTCTACTGCTCAAATGGAATAACTTATCCCAAGAGACCGAATATAAAAAAAAACCTCTCCATAGAAATTATCACCATCACGAGGTGAATTTTTTGGAGAATTTGATATTGGTCCTGTAAGAAAAGTAGTTGTATTTCAGTAGTAGAATCAACCCTTCTTGTTTCATCAGCAAGAGTAACTATAAAAACGCCCTGTAGGTAGGTATTATTAAGCTGAAGAGTTTGTTTAGTGTCAAAGACTGTCACACAGTGTAACTTAAATTGGCATATTATGATAATGAACATAAAAACCAAATAAAATATTTATGTTAATATTTTTTCTATTTATTTATTTTCCCAAAGCTTCACAGTGACAGCTGAAACAGCAATACTGTTGTAAAACTAAACTTAGAACAAACTGTTACAAATATTTTACAAATTAAAATAAAACCGCATGTTGCTTTACTTTCTCGTATAGGTAATAAATGTAATTAATGGCTAGATTATTAATGTTACTTTGTTACCCTCAATAGTGAGGAGATCTTATAAAATGGTAACCCTGATTTTCATTGTCATTCAAGTGCTCTTTCTACGCATAGGCTTCTGTGATTTCAACGCCAAGGGCCACACACATTGCGATAACATTATGCGACATTGATTTGACAGCAGCGGAGTGAAGTCTTGCGACTATGCAAAATGATACCCTGTAATCGTAGCGCATATAGACATAGAAGGGGCGGGGCACATAGCTCGTAGAGCTGATGGCCGCTGGGACAGGAAAGTTCTTGACTGGCGACCACGAGCCGAAAGACGTAGCGTGGGCAGGCCTCCCACTAGGTGGACCGACGATCTGGTGAAGGTCGCGGGAGGTGCCTGTATGCGAGCGGTGCAGGATCGGTCTTCGTGGAAATCCTTGAGGGAGGCCTTTGTCCAGCAGTGGACGTCTTTTCAGCTGAAACGAACGAACGATACGTATTACCACTATTTACCAGACATTACTATTTATTGCATACTCGCCGGATTACACGTAGGAGCACGCGCGTTACAGCTTCGGCCTTGCATTATTTTAAGATCTTGTTCCGCCCTTTTTCGAACTTCCTCCGTGAGGATATCCCCGCCGAATTCTATGATGAACCTATCAAAAGTCATATTCTGCAATGTCAACCCACCACAAGGTGGACCGACGACCTGATAAAAGCGGGAAGGCGCTGGATGCAGGCCGCTACCAACCGTGCGATGTGGAAGTCATTGGGGGAGGTTCAGTAGTGGACGTCCTGTGGCTGAAATGATGATGATGAAATAAATGAAAATGACAAATCTTCGAACGTGTATAATACCGTGCCAAAGTAATCATATAATTTTGGCACCTTAATAACTATTGCCGTTTTTGTTGTAAAGATCATGCAGCGCTACTTGCGGATATTATTGGAAAGAAAACTATGTGGGCTCTAGATCTGAAGCCGCTTTAACGAACACGAAGTGCTCATACAATGCGGCGTATTTTCTTCCAGTCTTTAGTCAGGACTTTAGTCGAATTAAAACCCCGGTTGAACGTGATTAGAATACGATGCTTTTTTGCATAATCGCAAGACTTCGTTCCGGTGTCGACGGAATTTTATCATGATGTATGTGGCCCAGGGGTTACTGTAGCCGCTAAGGTTTGAAACTTCTTGCTTAAAATATTGTAGTCTTTGGCATAGACTACGACGGTAGTCATGGAGATAGGAGTTTGTTATCTCGTGTCAGATGTAAATGGTGAAAAGAAAACTCATGATTCGTGTTATTTTTATGCAATATGTAGGTATAATTATAAAAGTGGAACCCCGAGTGATCTCCAAAACCCATTCTATTATTATATACGATTCGGCTTCGATATCTATAATACAATAGGAGTTTATTTCATGTGTCAGATGACAAGGGTGGAAACAACCTACGATTCATGTTGTTTATTTACGTGCAATATGTGGGCATATTATAAAAGTGGAATGCCGAGTTGTATTTCTAAAACTTGTTCTATTATTTTATACTATTTGGCTGCGACTCGGCGTGACGACAATACAAAACATTTTTCGCGAATCGGTGTTCATACATTCACACAATACATTAGACGCCATGTTGTCATAAACGACATATTATAAAATCGCTGTGATTTAATATTCTTAATCATTAATTTTATGGCAAGTGTCCATCAGGAATCATTGTTCTTACACACAGAATCGTATTATTTCGCTTTCGGGTAGTAATATGTCAAAATTGTTGGTTCTTAGGCGAACAATGTATGGAGAACGAACATTGTCCTTTTCTTTTAGACCTCACTGTTTTGGCCACCCTGTATGTATAATATGTAACACATTTAACCACTTTCGCATTACAGTATTTTTTTTACTCGACTGCGCCAGAAGGAGGGTTTATTGATTGAAGACTCTTAATATTCATTTAAAGGTCACAGTTGTTACTATTTTTAAATGCAAATTAATAATCATATTATTTTAACCGTATTTACAAAGCTGTTTACATGTAATTGGTTTTATTAAAACTATACGTTGAACTTTGGCCTAAAAATAAATAACTAAAATACGAATTCCACTTGTGTATTTTGGTATATTATTATTGTATCGGTAATTTCATAACAAACGAACAAAGACTTCAAAGGTTCTGATAATTATATCGCTATTATCGATAATTTGTCACTCGTTTTATTATTTACCAACTAATTGACTTAACCTTTCCTTTTTACCCGAAGATTGGGGAAATGTCGAAGTTATTGGAGTTGTTATAGGGAAGTAATTTAGTTCACATTTAAATTATTAAGTTCGAAATAAAAAAAATACCCTAGTTTATTTACTTACTAGTTCCTTTGTTAGTCTTATTAGGGTTCCATACATAAAGGGTGCCAACGGTACCATAGGTAAAATAGAAATAAAATCAAATTATTCATCAGTATTTTGATGAAAAGCTGATTAAATATTACTTAAGTTGTTTTCTGCTTTTTCAATGATATTGATAATATTAATCTAATATACCTATAGACATAAGTTTTAATGTATTAGCCTAATAAATTAATTTGTAATATCTAATTACTCTGTACCTACTCTGGACCACCCCGAACTTCATCATTTTAGTATACAAGAAAATCATAGACTAATTATTAAATTCCCCGCTATTAATACTCCGTTGCTAATCCTAGCTTCAAACCGGGAGATTGTATTAATAAATGAGTAGGACTTTTAATTTGGCAAATAACTCGTATTTCCAGAACGATGGGAGATTTGAGTTACGTTTTCTATTTATATTTGTTTGTTGAATTCTGCTAATCCCTAATCCGTCGCTTCTCGTTACAATCCCAACTCTGAGGTGTGGTCTAAAGTTGGAGAATTAGCGATTTAGTATGAAAAAGTATTGAAAAGTACATCAACATTGGACGCAGCCCCTTGACAGATGTATCATCTTTTCCACCTATCAGAAAAAAAATGCTCCAAATAAAGAATAACTCTTTTTTTTATTTTAATAAAAAGTTATTTAAAATAAATTAATTTTGCGCCACCTTGTGTACCTGCGAGTGCGTTTCTTCAATATTTAAATTAATGAATTTTATTTTTCGTATTTAGTTTATGATTAGAAAAAATTTTAAAAGCTAAAATTTTTAATGGTGAAATAACAGAACCATTTTAGCTAATATGGTTCGTCACGTTCTGATAAATAAAATAATTGCAGATTTACACCCGTATTCACAAATGATACTTGCTTAAGTCAAGCAGCAAAGCGAACGCATAGCGTTGATAAGGCTCTGTGATTGGTCCATGTGTGACTCTGTACGCTCAGAGTCACACGTGGACGCCCACGCGCACTGAAATACGGGCGTTAAGTAATGTTAAGTATCAGAAGTTCGTTCGTTCGTTCGTTTCAGCCAAATGACGTCCACTGCTGGACAAAGGCCTCCCCCAAGGTTTTCCACAATGAACGGTCCTGCGCTGCCCGCATCCAGGCTCTTCCCGCGACCTTTACCAGATCGTCGGTCCACCTAGTAGGAGGCCTGCCCACGCTACGTCTTCCAGCCCGTGGTCGCCACTCGAGAACTTTCCTGCCCCAACGGCCATCGTCTCTACGAGCTATGTGCCCCGCCCACTGCCACTTGATTTTAGCAATTCTGCGAGCTATGTCGGTTACTTTGGTTCTCCTGCGGATCTCCTCATTTCTGATTCGATCACGCAGGGAAACTCCGAGCATAGCCCGCTCCATCGCCCTTTGGGTGACCTTGAGCCTTCTTATGAGGCCCATAGTAAGCGACCACGTCTCAGATCCGTATACCATAACTGGCAACACGCATTGGTCAAATCAGAAGTTCAGAACTGTAGAAATATTTTTTTTACCGAGGCTCGTTTTTGAGTAACTCTGAAAATACTTAAGTTTAAAAATACTTTTTCGTTAACCTCTCGTGGCCTAGACCACACCAGACGAATCTGGTGAATTCAAACGTCTCAGCTTTTCCTGCGAAGCAAGTCGCTTGTCGCATTTTCAAGATGGATGAGGTAAAATTTTGTACGTTTAAATTTTTTTGCATTTTCGTTGAAGAATTTAAATCTTTTACGTATATTTTAGTCATTAATGTTGAGAGATACGAACTGATCTGTACCAGGCCTGGCTCACTCCGCGCGGTACATCCGATAATTACCTACAGCGAAGCGCCCCGCCGGCGGGTATTATATCAGTCGAGTGTCACGCGCGCGCCCGTCAGGACGCTGGAGTGCGTTGTAGTAGTATGATTATAATTCTATGATCGAAGTATTTTTTAAAAATGGACATATAGGCCAGTAGAATTAAACACAAAAATGAATTAAATCGGAAATAATTCCTACTAAAGATTTTAGTGCTTTAATGGCTTCATTAGTTGCCCATAAAGACTCTCCTAGGTTTTCGACTTCGACGGAGTTGTGCTTAAGTGGTGGGGGCCCCCGAAAGGGGCGCTTTTTCGGTTTTCCGGTTATACCGCGTAAAGGACTTACCCTATCGAAAAGTGGTCTTCCTGACGGTTGAAGGGCATTTAATCCTGCATTAAATAAGACCAAATTCATATGTTTTGAACAAACCGTTCTCGTGCAAATGTTCGGCAAAGTAGAAAATATGTGTATAATTAATTACCCTCTCCGCGTCCAATGGCTCGTTACCCACAGGCTTCCAAGTCTTGAAAAGGAGCGCCTCAACCAGTGTAACCCTATCAAGGCTTACGAGCTGGATGCGCCTATCCTTGTTCGTCCCAGCCGTTCCTTAACTGCAGTTGCTGCACCTCTTCCTGGCGCTCACCTGAACGACTCTGTGTTACCTACTGTGGCTGCTCCTCTTTCTTGTATCCTCCTGCACGACTACGTTGCCTAGCCGTATGCCTGGTCTAAGGTTCGACGCCAAAAATCAACAACAACCAGTTCATATTAAAACGCTGAAGAGTTTTTTGTTTGTTTGTTTGAACGCGCTAATCTCAAGAATTACTAGTTTGATTGAAATAATTATTTTTGTGTTGAATAGCTCATAAATTGAGGAAGGCTATAGGATATATACAATCACTCTACGACTAATAGAGGCGAAGCAGTAAAGAAAAATGTTGCAAGCACGGAAAATAGTATTTTAACTATTTTCACGCCTACGAAGTTGATTTTGTGGCGTCGAACCTTGGACCAAGCATATGGCTAAGCAATGCAATCGTACAGGAGGGTACAAGGAAGAGGGGCAGCCACAGTAGGTAACACAGAGTCGTTCAGGAGAATGCCAGGAAGAGGTGAAGCAACCGCAGTTAAGGAACGGCTGGAACGAACAAGGATAAGCGAATCCAACTCGTGAGCCTAGACAGGGATACGCTGATTAAGGCGACCCTTTACAAGGCTTGGGAGCCTACGGGTGACGAGCTATTGGACGTGGAGAGGGTCATTAATTATACACATATTTTCTACTTTGCCGAACATTTGCACGAGAACGGTTTGTCCAAAACATATGAATTTGGTCTTATCTAATGCAGGATTAAATGCCCTTCAACCGTCAGGAAGACCACTTTTCGATAGGGTAAGTCCTTTACGCGATATAATCGGAAAACCGAAAAAGCGCCCCTTTCGGGGGCCCCCACCACTTAAGCACAACTCCGTCGAAGTCGAAAACCTAGGAGAGTCTTAATGGGCAACCACAACCAATGAAGCCATTAAAGCAATAAAATCTTTTGTAGGAATTATTTCCGATTTAAAAGCTAATTCTACTAGACTAATAAAGAGAAAGAAATATTGTGCGGCGTTCGGGTGTTTAAATTCGAAAAGAAATCTACCGGATTTATCTTTTTTTTTTCGCTTCCCAAAGATGCTGAAAGGTATGTTGGCCATGTAGGTAATCAATAATTCTTAGGATAGTATAGGAACCTAACCTACCATGACTACTGCTCAGAATTCGTTCGTTCGTTTCAGCCAAATGACGTCCACTGCTGGACAAAGGCCTCTCCCAAGGTTTTCCATAATGAATGCATACTTACCTACATACGTACCACAGTAGATATATGAGCTAAAGCAGTACGGAAACTTAGCCCTTTCGGCGAGTTAAATACCTACACTTCAACTGAGTGTTAGGGTTGGCACTCTTAATCTTTATAAAATTAATAAGGTTCTGACTTACTTATTTATTAAAACGTTTATTTAGGTTTTTTAATTATCAAATACCTAATGGAATAAATGAATTGACTAAGTAGTTAACATAAAAATAAAACGTTAATTAGGTTCTATAATGATCGAATACATAATCGAATAAATTGATTAAGTCTATCTACTATTAGAGGCCGGTAGAAGATATTCTATTCTCATAAATAAAATACCCGGATACTTACTTTCACATAGCTATTGCCTCATTTCAAATACAGTTCATCACTTAGTACAAAAGCGCGCGGAGCAAATTACTTTATCAAATAGAACACTCATAAATTGTTAAAAAGCGTAATTACGTAATTTAAAAAGAACTATTACAAAATCAGATGTAAGCACTTTATTTAAAAAGTAATAATATTTAATCATTTTTACAATTCAGAATTATTACGAAGTTTAAAAATGAAAGTTCTGGTTTTGAAGATGCCGAGTTCAAGCAGCCATAAACTACGCAATACACTCGTGGCATGTTTTTTAAAAATACAGCGGACAGTGCATGCAATAAAATTATTATTAAAAACACAACGCGCGCGACACTCGCGACGGATGGACTGCGAGGTTCGCTTAGAGCTCGTGTAAAGCGTGCGTCTGTGTGCGTGAGTCTGATTTCGAGCGTTTGTATGAAGCTTCCGTACTGTTTGATTTATCTACTGTGTACGTACCTCATTACAAATACATAAGTAGATTAATTATTTTTTCACTAGACAGCAACCCTAACAGCGTAAGAAGAGTTCAGAGGCACGCGATAGAAAGAGACAAAACTTGTAGGTGAATAAAATTGTAGGTACGTAGTGCTGTGCGAGCTGAATTCCACTGTATCGCGCGTAGCAAGACTCGCATTTATTTAAATCGTTTTGCGGAGTAATCCTTCTGTACCTGTACTATTACTTATTCTGTGTCTGTACTTTTTTATTTAACTTGTTTAGGGAAACCACGTTTTCATATATTTTTAGTTATTTCTTGTAAATTGTAATAATTTTTTTCTTTAGAGAATTATTCCGAATTCTTTAGCCCTTTAAGAGAAATTACAAGACCAAAATTTTGCAATTCACACTTACTAGATAATCGCTATTCGTTTCAATTTTCATTCGTATTTATTTATACTTTGTTGTAAGTTTCCTGTTAACCTTGGTACCAAAAAAAAACTTGCTAACCATTCATAGAATTAACAGGGCTTACAAAAGATTGAAAGTTGATGCGGTCGCAGGATGAGCGCGGGATTACCATCCCGGCATTCCCGCATCCGGGATTTAACGCGGGATTTCCGGGACTCGGGATTCGCAATAAGAAATCGCGGAGATTATAAGAAATGAATCAAATACACTATATTGAATCCGAAGTTATGGGCTCCATTGCTTTCGGGATACTTCGTTACCAGTAGGGTGGCAATGAGTTGTGTTTTAAACGGGATTGCGGGATATTTCGAGCGAACTCTCTCTAATAAAAGTTGCATAACACTAGGACAGATATTGTAGGATGTCGATAATATAAACATATTTATTACTTTGATTCGTATGAAACAACGTGTCACAGTGCCTAAGATCCCACAGCTTCTACACTGTGGATCGCCGGTTCGATTATTTATCGCACGATATAGACCAGGGGTGGCCAACTTGATTAGACATAAGATCTACTGTTTCCTAACGAAACCCTGGGCGATTTACCACTTACATACTTCTTGAAATCTTAAATGAAACAGCATAGTTTAGTACACAATCATGTAGTATTTTTTGCCTTGCCACGAGCGACTGAAATTATAGTCGCGATCGACCGGTCGATCGCTATCAACCGGTTGGCCACCCCTGATATAGACATTTTTGTAAATTACGACTTGACTCAAAATGTCCAAGTTATGGTAATTTCGTTATAATTTAATTCCTTCAGCTTCAAAGAACATATCATGCGTGAACAGCGTTTTTTCAAGGAATTTGCGACTGATTGTTGTCCTACGAGTCCTACGACGTCCCAAATCAGGGTCAGCCTACCCAAGTCCATTATATTAGGTCTGAGTGCTTACGGAGGGCTCTGCGATTCGGTATATTGGTCTAATGAAAATAGTTTGCTGAAGGGTTATTATATGTATAAGAAATCCTATATGTTTGCTTGGCTCGGCTTATTGAAGAGGTCTCTCTAGATGGCTTATTATTGGAATTAGACAAATGCTTTTTGGAGTTTGGAGTTAGATAAGATGTTGTTTGTTGATCTTTATTATGGATTATAGATAAAAATTGCTTTGTGTTTTTAAAAGAAGCCGCGATCACATATTATTGTGTAGTATGTGTATTATTTTGTACTGTAACTGTACCTAGATAAATCTATTAACTCTAATCTAAAATAAATAAATATTCGACCAAACTTTTATCCGAGAATAACTCCTGGTATAACTGGCACATTGACAGTTTCAGTATGGGAAAATGTCAAAATGTTGAATAACTGACGATTTATTCTGAGATTAATATTTACTCTTGTTTGGTCGAATCCACCCTAAAGAAGATAAATATTCGAACATCAAGGTGCATCAAGTCTCCATTTGCCTCTGGTAAATTAGAGAAGGTCTTGCTCCTATAATGGAGAAGATATGAAAAAAATATTTTTTCATTGATTTCGACGGTAGTTAAAGTTGAAAAAATTTTTTTCCACACTCCTACAAACGAATTTTATGTTACTTTCAGAACAGTTTGGGATCTAAGTGACAAACATTACTTTCAAAAACTAAATACGATCATCTCAACTTCCTCTCTTAGGACGGGGAGAATCGGGAAAAAAATTCCCTGGAAAATTAATTACGAAGCACTCAGTATCAATTTGGAGAATTAATGTCAGCTCCACGGTGATATTGTAGGTATTTGTTTTTCTATATTTATTAAGCATTGCCTTCATTTAAAAATAAGACATAGTGTGAAAACGTTTCAGGTATCAAAGTATCAGTTTAAGTATTTCCTGATACCATAGATTTAAGCAATCTAAATATATTTCTGCCAAAGGGACTGGCTAAACTTTATCATAAAACTGTTTTCTTCAAAATTGGAGTACTAAACTGCCTTCCTACCTGGTTATCTGAAGATTTTTTAATGTATGAACCGTATGATATCACGGCTTTGATACGATGATATGTACGAAGAAGCAGCGTAAGAAACAGTCTCTTTTGTAATAATTCCTAGTGGTATGAGCTCTAGGTTAGTAATTTCAATTCCGCACATTTTATCTATTAAATTAACTCTATCAATGTTTATGAGTCAATTAAGCTATGCTTTTATGTATAAAACTTCTTAGATATTTGATGCTAATAGTAGCATAGATCTACAATTTCTTACAAGGCAAACTTCGAGTCTTTTTTCAAAGTGGGCAATCTATCTAAATAATTATGTCATATGACCCTTTCAGATTTTAACCCTCAAAAATTCTCACTCAGAACCAGTCCATCTTGCTAGCACGGTGCTTACTTACCAACGCAGGGGTTGTGGTTGACCACCGCAAAGATCCTGTCGCATCGCTTCTTCATGTGGGTGTTGGGACAGATGCAACCGAAGAGTGGCGAGAGCCGGAGACCAGCCCAGGCTTCGCGGCACGCTTCCCTGGAGGAAAATGGAGTGTTAAAAACTTGATTAAGGCCTGGAAGTGGAGTGTTAACAACCGATTGAACGATTAACCCTTAACCAGGCTCTGGTGGCAGTAGAGCCTACATCAATTTGAACTTTATAATAGAGATGAAACGGATAGTTGTTTGGCCGGATACCGGATATCCGGCCAGCTGCTAGGCCGGATAGCCGGATATCCGGCGGCCGGATAGTTGGCCCATTGTCTCGTTGCATGTCGTGACGAGTTTAGCGCTGCACAGGTGCTTCGAACGCGATCAGTGGGTCTATTAGTAGACTAGACTAGTCACACTTTTCGAAAATCGAATCCGTCCGAATAGAATGTCAGATTTTGCCACTTGTCTAGGGGGCAGATCAATTCAGGTGATTTCGGTTGCTATAGTGAGTGTGTGATTATATAGCGGAAATTAAATTAGTTTACTTGCTGCGTAATCTAACTGAACTGCATCATCATATTGTCACCAGAACATCAGTGAAAAAAATATCGCCTTTTTATTTGGCAATATTTCGACATTAACAGATGTTTACTATTTATGTATTCGTCATTAGAGTGAATAGCCCAGAAAAAAGAAAGTTTTTTGAAAGGCCTTAATAAAGACTTTTGTAACTTTTTGGACTTTAAATAAAAGCCGTCATTATTATAAGCCATTCTACGTCAAAGATTAATGTATTTCATTGTATTAATAGAAAAATGTCGTAGTTTTTTAATATCCGGTATCCGGCCGGATAGTGAGTTACTATCCGGTATCCAGCCGGATAGTAAATTTAAGCCGGATATCCGGCCTACCGGATAGTTACCGGATATCCGTTTCATCTCTACTTTATAATGGTGAAGATACGGTCGCAAACCAATGAATTTTTGGTGACACTTTTCACTAAAGCGGAGAGGAGATTTGTGTTTGAATAATGAATCAGATTTCATTATTCTACAACACCTCTCTTCGCTCAGCTTTGGACTAATTTAACCTAACTAATACTTGAGATAGCTTGCTGTCTTGAAACCAGCTAGGAATTTAAGCAGAAAATTTAAAAGGAGTTTAAAATACATATATCGACTTCTCTTCAGTTCCATAGCGGGATAAGTACAGATGACTGAAAAGGTTTTTAGATTGGGCAATAGTTGGAAATCTTCTTCCATCTTGGGTTGATTTTTCTTTCGATAGACCAAATTATCACGCAATTTTTTAGTCACATAAATAAAAGTAAAATTTAATGGAGGTATGTCAATTCAAGCAACATAAAAAGTGGATCGAAAGCTTTACCTCCGCACCAGATAACGTCGTGTAAAATGCCGACAATTTTAAAACTGGCTGTCGTTTTGGGGAAATGTATTTTGATATTTTCGTGCGACATCTTTTCGGTTGCACGCAGTTTTACAGGTAAATAAAATATTTGATTCATACAGCGGTATGGTAGATTAAGTACTAAGTAAATATTTACCTTCTAGATCAGTCTTTCCCAAAGTGGGCGATAACGCCCCCTTGTGGGCGCTGCAGGCTTAAAGGGGGGCGGTAAGAGACCCAGAAAAAAAATGGGACGTTGTGTAGAGGCTTGGGAGGCGTCATTTACTAGAAGGACTCTTAGACACCGACTGAGCACTCGACACTCGACTACAAATGGGGGCGCTAAAAAGAATTTATTCTCAAAGTGGGCAGTAGACAAAATAAGTTTGGGAACCGCTGTTCTAGATGATTGACTTTTGACATTTTACAGGTAAAGGTAATAAACATTATTTCGATAAAGAGAGCACTGTCTCAATTAGGGCTTCCAATCCCGCACCCCATGCTCGATCCCGGTATTGGCGGGAGTTGGAATTCAAATCCCGCGGGATCCCGGTATTGGCGGGATCCCGCATATAATTATGAAAAATATTATGTGAGGCAAATAAAACAATACATTAATCAAATTAAATCAACGAAATTTCACTTTAATTAACGTTTTAATGAGATCAATCAAATTACACTTCAATTACTGAGATCAAATATAAAAATACAATCAACTTCAATCAAGTACAATAAAAAAAAACAGTTTCAGCTGAATGATAAAGAATTATTTAGTGTCTTTAATATTTTTTTTATCATTCAATTGGAAATGTTTGCGAAGGAAACATAGCATGTCTAAAGTGTCGTCTGCCAAGCTGCAGCGTATTTTAGAGGCAATATAGCCAGCAGCAGAGAAGGCTCTTTCGGCTTCCACACTAGTCGGTGGTATTCCTTTTAAAGAATTATATGTAAATGTGAGATATTTCCCCATTGACCCTCCGGACTCATAAAGAGTAATTTCTTTTTTTATTATCGATTCGAGACTGTTAGCACGAGATGGTGACGGGCAAATTACGTTACATGCTGATGATATAGTTAACTCCAACTCCTCTTGTAAAGTAAGATCAGGATCAGATGGCGAAACTTCACAGTTGTTTGTCCCTTGAAGAAGACCTTCCTCGTCATTGCTCTCCGTCTCAGGTGAATTTAAAATGCCGAACTTCATTCTCATGACGAATTCTTTAATTTGTTTTCGAAGTAAATTTTTCGATGGAAGAGAGAATGTTTCATCGTCATTTGACGCACAGTAATTACACGGATTTTGAAGGTACATCAAAAGTGCATTCAAATTTGTTCGTCGTTGTAAAATCCGGCGGCGCAAAGATAAAGCTAGTTTTGAAGCCAACGCTGAATTATCGTCTTCCAGCTTTTTAATCATGAATTTTAGCGTAACCTCAGCGGTAATCAGCGTCGCATCTTGACGACAAAGTACTTCGACAGCAAGTTTCACCGGCTTCAGGGTATTTTCTAAATTCACTAATGCATCAAATTCATGTTGTGAAAATCTATACTCAATATTCGCACTAAGACCCAGGTCAATTAAGGTTTTAGCAATACACAATTTTAGTTTGTTAAATTTTTCAACTATCACAGCTAAACTACTCCATCTTGTCTTGCAATCTCCATCTAACTCAATTTTCCGTCCAAATTCATTTTTGACGTATTTTTGAAGCACGTCATTTTTAGTGGGTGAACATTTAAACATACGTACAATTTTTCGAACCTTATTGATGATATCTTTAAAATCAGGTATTATTTCTCCTTCTGTTTCAAAAGACACAGCTTCAACCGTAAATCCACTATTTTCAGTTATATTTGGCCTGCCGTCGTTGTCATTTGTTTCAGCACTTTCAGCCTCAGAATTGTCAAGTATATCATCATCAATTGGTTCTTGTCGAATAGACTCATTATTTTTATAAAGTACGTCTAATATTCCAAGTTGCAAACCATGAGCGTAACAGAGTTGTTGAAATGCAGGGACCAAACTACCGGTTTTAACCATAACTGACGCTCCATCAGTTGTAATTGCTACAATATCTTCATCTAAGTCAATTTCAAATTTCTTTAATTTCTTTCTTAAAGTCTCTACGCAAACGGTTGCTGGCATACTTCCAAAAATACGAGTAAGTCCTAAATTCCAAAACAAAGCACGATCATTTGCGTAGGTATGTGCGTTGATGTTTAGATACCGCCTGTTACTTGAAGATGTCCACTCGTCAAAAGTAAGCGAGAAACGGTGGCCAGTTTCTTTCAATTGCATCAATTCATTGACAACTTTCATACGAAGAGTCATACCGTAATTCATAACCATCATTCGAATAGTTGTTGACGATCGAGGCAGGAGGAAGCCCTTAGCTTTAAACAATTCTCGTAAATCTTCTGAGGTGACGAAAACACTCAAAGGTAATCCGTCCTTTGCAGTCATACGTGCAACCCTTTCTTCCATTGAATTTTCACTGTTTTGGATTGGAAAATGATGGGTAATTTTCGTCCTCTTTGAAGGCGACGGTAATTCTGGAGATAACATGGACAAATTTGTACTCACACTATTTATTTATTTATTTATTTATTGCACATAATGGATACACTGTATATTGTTAGGTACTAGGTACTAACATACAAATGCACACCCGGTTGGGCACAGCAATACAAAATAACAGTTATTAAATATTATTAACAATAATTAAATTTATAAATCTTAAAGTCTACCTACTTATAACTTTTATAATATATAATACAATTGCAATTAACTTAAAATATTATAATGTTAGACATTACAGTTAAAACAATATTTATTTATCAACTTAACATGAAATACTATGTTTTTCTTGATGACGATGCAGCATTTTCGGGTACTTTTTTGTTTAAGTCCTCTATTTGATGCTTGGATTTTAAATGCACATGTAATCCCTTCGTGGACCTAGCAGTGGTTTTGATAATAGTCTTGCAACGTTTACATTTTGCAGATAATCCATCTTCAGATTTAAGAAAATGTTCCCAAACAAACGAATTACTCGCAAAAGAATTATATTTCACTATACTGGACATTTTAATGTTTAATCATAGTATAACTAGCACCAATACACTTTAATAATATACTAGAAAAGCAATAATTTAAGTATTTATCAATTTTTCGCGCCGTTGAATGAAAGAGAATATTTGTTTACCTTAGCAGTTGTAAAAAATATAGACAAATGACACTCGTTCGCATCACAAACCACTCCCCGCTCCCCGCCCCCGCATTGAGAGTACGGCAGCGAGCGACACGCCGAGCCGCGCCGTGCCAGCAGTCAGTGGTGCCAGATTAGGCGAATTTTCGCCATTTAGGCTACCTTTGGGGGTCAAATGGCGACCAAAAAATGCAAACGGCTACCGGTAGCCATTTAGGCTACCTAGAAAAAAAGATCGGGCTATTTAGGCTACTTCAGGATTACCTTGGAAAAAGAAATACGTAAATGCTGTATGCACATCCATTGTAACACTTAATCTGAGACATCCATCGTTATTTCCATTTGCTCACTCTTTATAGGAGTGAGATAGAGCTATTGCGTACACTGCCGTACATACGGCCACATTGTTCTATCCATTTCCGTTTTGCTCTCGCTCTCATCAAATGGTAATTCTTTGCGATAGAATGAGACGACATGACCGGCAATACGTAGTTAACACTGTTGCCGATAGTACGTATATCTCATGGACTTGGTGTAACTTTAAAATAAACGTGCTCAGACTGCTCAGTACATACATAACGCACACACTTACAAGCAGCACACTTAAAATATAGTCTGGTCTGTGAGCACGTAGAATTTTGTCCAATGACCCCAAGCTACCCATCCTTATCGCTCGCGCGTAATTATGTTGCTATCGCGCTCGCACACTCACTGCGGGTGCCAGTCGCACAGTCGCGACAGCAATTTAATTACGCGCGAGTGATAAGGATGGGTAGCTAGGGGTTATTGGACAAAATTCTACGTGCTCCCGGACTGGGCTTTACACGATTTAAGAAAACAACATGGCCGCAATATAGGCAATCAGCTGACAGGTTTGTGTGTGTGTGTAGTTGTTAGCTGATTGCCTATATTGCGGTCATTGTTTTCTTAAATCTTGTATGTACTCGGCACAAGTCAGGTTGTTAGGGACGTCACATTTTCACACGAAAATGTTGGCAGAATGAGTACTGACCAAACATTATCTATAGGTGTACCAGAATCTCATGGCAAACAAAAATATTGGAAAAGTGTGTTTTTCATATGGCAATTGTCTATGGTTTAATTGTCACCTGTCAAAGAAAATTATGAAATCTGTCAGCCGCTGCAAAAATTTTGTAATCTCTTCTTGACTATTTGTTATTTTTGTGAAAAAATCGAAAAAGCTCAATCAAGTCATATTGTTTTCAATGTGAATTGTAAAATAAGGCATAATTCAAAGTCAATCTTTGATTCTAAAGCGCGTCGTCGAGTTGACAGTAAGTTGGACTGAAATATTTTGATACATTTAGTTTATTACCCAATTACGTCACAAGGAGGGTTATGTTTTTTTATATTATTCTTAATAGCTGCTTTATCGGGGTTTTCAGGTATATCTCACAAATTGGTGCAGGGGAATGGTCAAAATGTTATGACCATGTAAAGAAAATTGAAAAAGATTTTATCTCTTTATTTTGATCATCTATTGAAGAACAAGAAATTACAAGTGGAGTTCTTAGAATCGTTTTCTAGTTCTGAATGAAGTGATAAGTTAAAAGTATGATGCATAATAAAATTAGTTACTTAAATTAATAATACGATTTATTTATTTTTCAAGACACTTTCCCGATGTATAACAACATTCTTCATACACATACCTACCTAAAATGTATATTCGTACTTCATGTTCATTAATATTAAAGTCATAAAAGTAAAAAATTAAACAGTATCAAGATCGTTTATTCCAATTTCCCCAGTATTGCTCTCAACAAAGTTTATTTTCCCTATTTGCCATGAGATTCTGGTACACCTATATCTTTTTTTTCATACGTCACCATGGGTAAGTTAGAAAGAGATAAACAGCTGTTTGTCATTAATGTGTCGATTTGATATGTATTTGTATAAGCAATTTTTGTATACTTAGCTCAAAATGTTAGGCGAATTTAGGCTACTTTAAGAAAAAAAATATTAGGCGATTTAGGCTACTCGGTAGGAAAAATTAGGCGAATTGAGTTAGCTGATATCTGGCAACCCTGCCAGCAGTCAGTAGCCGACCGATCGCGGTCGCGAATGGTCGTGCGCATGTCTCTTTACAGTCCCGCAAATCCCGCGGGATCCCGCACCCGTAATCCCGCAGCACGCGGGACTAAAAAATGATGCGGGATCCCGGAATACCGAGATCTCGGTATTGCGGGATTGGAAGCCCTAGTCTCAATAGTGTCTAAGTTAAAATGAAGATAATTTTTATGTTTTCGAGCGAATCTCGTTTGCAAATGTTAAATTAAATTAAGAAAATATTGCGATTTGATTCGAGGAGAGTTGTAACAAAGCTGCAAAGGGGAGTTATCATAGAGCCAATTTCTCTGCGCCTATGACAGTAGCTGACAATTTCGCGCAAACTGTGGAGTGTTGAATGAGCAACGAATTTTTGAAGTTTCTAGCTCGATAAACAGCCAAAGGTTTAGAGACATTGCCTTTGTTGCAATGAACCGGTTACAACTCTCCTCAGTCTCCCCTAAAGTATGATCATACAGGGTGATTTTGTTATCAGTATCCAAATTTTTAGGAGCGACTCAGAATCAGAGCTTATTAAAAAAATTGATACTGATTACAAAATCATTCTGTATAAAATAATTGTACCTATTAAAACACCTTGTTCAAACAAAATCTATGCTAGCCACTGCTTTAAGCATACTTACATACATTTCAGCCCTGCATTAAAACAGTTTCAGTTGCATTTCGTCCCGGGTCAATACTAATCTCCAAATTTAAGCCTGTCCTGTCCTGTCCTGTCCTCCGTACCGGAATAAACGGAGGACGGTGACCTCCCGTTTAAAATAGACCTTTACACAACTGGGCTGATGCTTCGAAAATAACTGCTCTATTAAATTTGAAAGGCTATTTGGAAGTTTCATTGGTCTGACAAAGTGGGAGCCATTTTGAATATTCTAATTTTTGTCAAATTGTATCATTCTGTGAGCTATACAGGGTGTTAGGTAAATGGGTATATGAGCCGACACTAGCCGATGTGAACATGGTCATATAAATGGTATGGTGATTATGGTGAAGTTAGAAAATTGTTATCTTCATTTTAATTATTTTATTTTTCATACAAATCGGATTTAATAAAATTTATTTTGTATGAAAAAAAAAAATGATGATATCAAATTTCTGACTTCACCATACCATTTATATGCCCATGTTAACATGGGCTAGTGTCGGCTCATATACCCATTTACCTAACACCCTGTATATCAGTAACTTATTAGAAATCTGTGCTATAACTATGACACAAAGACTTGTTCCTAGCTCGAGGACATAACATAAAATTAAAGTAAATTATCATATTTTTTTACAAAATTCATAACTAATAATAACGTTATAAACCTTTGTTACAATGTGAAATTAAAATAAAACTACTTACAAGTTACCCACTCACACACAATACAGAATAAGGAAAATGAATACCATTAACCAGATTATTTTAATTTTTCAGTCCCGAGAATAGAATTTCCCAGTCCAGAGTATAAAAAAGGATCACAGTCACATCACAAATTACAACTAATTAAAATAAGACCTAAACTTCGAAAAATTCACTTCATAAAATTCAGTATTAATCGGCTGAATCCCAGAATTTTCGAGCTTATTTTTTTTCAAGTTTTCTAGGTTTGAAAGGCCGAAGTTTGGAATAACTTTGCTTATTACTTAAGGTCTAAGTTCAGATTAACTGAGTTATTAATGAGACACACACTGATCCTCAGGAGTGTAATTACGGGTAACTGATGTGCTGTGAAAGTCTGAGTTGGATTAAATGACGATTTTTTAGCGGAGATAATGCTTACTGTTTTATGATTTCTCACATAGAGCGTATATGTATGTATATATTACACACTTAGATAAGTATGATTGATACGCTTACTTTGCACAAGTTACTTTTAGTTAGATATCTAGTAGCCACGATGTAGGTACCGAGCTTCTGTATTCCAGAAACTGATACACATATCTACACAAACTTGCGGTTGTCAATATGTTTGAGTCATCACATCACTAACACAACGTCCGCTGTGTGACATAAACTTTAAGGCAGTGCAATGTTGCTAATATAGCCTAAATAACATCCAGGGCAACAACATCATCATTATAATAGTCAGGTGTGTCGATAAAAGATTTGAGTTCATCTTCGACATGAAGCCAGCCTGCCAAAATCCTCTTTTTCTTTGAAGACATGGTTCTCAGCAGAATATACTTAAAGACTTGAATTATCTATTTTCCTCTTTTTCTTCAGTTCTTTTTTTGTTAGTTTTGTGTGATGTGCAATAAAGAGTATCTATCTAACCTGTCATCCATACGGCATTCTCCGTCGCGAGCCTTGCAAGCATTCTTGAACCGGTCGAAGAGCACGGAACAGGCCTTCTCGTTGTGGCAGACGCTCAGGGCATAGGTGCAGGTCGGCAGGGTCTCCACTGGGTACGGGTCTTTCTCTGGAAGGGTTAAGAAATATTAGTAAAAAATACCAAGAATACCAAGTAATTTAAAGATTTTAGAGCTGAATAGGTCAACTCATCTCTTCCCAAGGTCGATGTCGCTTCGTGGAAGTGAATGACGTAAGAGGCGACAGAAAGCTGCCTATATTAGTCAGGCTAGGTAATAGCATGGGGAGTGTAAGTCAAATCCTTCTATTTCCTCTGATATATTGGAGAGGGTCATGAGATGGTGTTCCTGCTGACTAAATGATCCGATGACGATCAAGTAATTTGTAACAGTTTTTATTCCCAATTCTTCCCATCAACGCAATTTATTGTTCTGCGTAGCCAATATCAATAAAACCAAGCCTGCAAAGGCTAAATAAGTTCTGTGGGATAACTGACTCATGACTGGTAAAGAAACAAACCAGAAGAAAATAGGAGGATTTCGGAACACACGATAGAATCTCTTCTAATCTTTTCCAATACAATGCAGAAGAAATTTTTTTTAAGAATTATGTTGAGGTAGGGTCAGTTTTTAAGATATCATGCATGTATGTTACGTACCCTTCTTCATGACGAAAACGCAGGGATGGTCGAACAGGAAGTCGCGGAAGGAGTTACACTCAGGATCCACGTTCGGTTCCCGGCAGAGGCAGGTCGGCTTGAAGAACGGGAACGCTTGCAGGGTCTTCAGGGCAGCTTGGCATTTCGTCACGGTCACAGTCGAGCAGGCAACTGGAAGAAAAAGGTTCATTTATTTATATTCTCTTTATTATTATTATTTAAAGATAAAGATCTAACAACAACACATCTTTACACAAACAAGACAAGTAATGCATGCAATGATGACAAGACCAAAAGAAACAACCTCTTACAAACAAAGGAAGGTATTTTGAAGTTTAATATGCTGGGCTGGCTGAGCTGGGTCTTGGTGAATACTGGTACCTAAGATTTGCTAATCTTTTTTTGATTGAAGCTCACTTCCACCTCCAAGAGCTTCCTCGTTGTGGATAAAAAAAAATCGGTTAAAAAGATTGTCGGAATCAGGACATTTGCCAGGTCTTTTATATTTCTTGGAACGTCCATCAAATTCACGGGACTTTTCCCACCTCTCGTTCCCACCGGTGCAACTCCTATGTAACCAGGACAGGTAACATCTAGGTACAGCTTGACCGCCAATAAAAACCCAACCAGTGAAGTTCAAGTTTGTCCCGGGGGAAAGTTAAATTGTCCTTGGACCCGCAATGTAAATGATTAGAAATTAGTTTACTTCTATGTTTACTTCTGTGACATATTTTATTCAGTACAGCTTGTATATTAATTGGAAGTCTTTGATTAAACCAAATCACCATGAAACTGCATGGGATTTCTTGCTACACCTCTACACTTATAGGCATCTGTCTCCCAACAAGAAATATCTGTCACAATGATATGTATTAATCTCCCCAAATTAGGAGTCCACAAAAACGAACACCGCTAGAGGTCCACAGATGACAACTGACCTCCCAAACCCCCCACAAAAAGAGGGGCCGCGTATCGCACGAATTAGATGATTTTTTCCCGCGAAGTCATTAGGGAGTGACCGAATCTATTTGTTAGGCGGGTTGCACACTGTTGAGAAATGACAGTCGAAATTTTATATTTTAAAAATCAACATGTTGAATTTTTGTAACTAATTAAAGATAGTGGTGGTGAATAAGCAGGAATAGTCGCGGGTTTGGCTCCTGCTAGGGTCAAATATTAGTTGTGATGGTGAAACTGAAGTCGAACTTAAAATAGGTTGTCCTGTAAATGGTAATGATAACTTTGACCAGTACCTTATGAAAACACTAAAAATTCAGCACAATAGATTTTTCTAAAAAAAATAGTTATTTCAGAAAATGTGCTACTTTGCATCACAATTGTATAGACTGAGATGCTGTCGACTGTTCTTTAGCTTGAACAAGAAAATCTCAGTACCAGACTAACTATTTATTTAGAGACTGGACGCTGCTGAATATTTATGAATCTCTTTGCAGCATGTATGCTTTATGTTTTAACTTGATACAAAGAAAGCATGTATAAATTTCAATTTAAAAATATGATTTCCCTTGCGGTCTCGGTTTCACACTAGTGTAGGTACTCGTAGTATACAGGGTGTTAGGTAAATGGGTATATGAGCCGACACTAACCCATGTTAACATGGGCACATAAATGGTATGGTGAAGTCAGAAATTTGATATCATAATTTTATTTTTTTTAATTTGCATACAAAATAAATTTTATAAAATCCGATTTGTATGAAAATTAAAATAATTAAAATGAAGATATCAATTTTCTGACTTCACCATACCATTTATAACCCACGTTAATATGGGCTGGTGTCGGCTCATATACCCATTTACCTAACATCCTGTAGACTGGGTACGACAGTCTATTTTATAGTTATAATATTAGAGGGGTTTGTTTTTATGTATTAAACTCATGCATGTGTAGCTCAATTCAGTGATTTTTTTTGTATGTTTTTGGAAGCAGGATTTTCAGACACTGTTTTTTATTTTTTAACAACAGATTAAAATTCATGGCTTATTCAATTTTACTCTAGGGATCTAAGGTAGGTCTTTGCCCAATGAAAACAATCTTTCGTTTTTAACGTTTAGAATTTGTAACACAAAAATTACTTGTAGTTTTCATCATCTGTTTATCTGGTCTCCACTTCAAGAGCACGACCATCTTTCATTTAAAAGAGGCATAAGGCTTTGAAACTAGTTGTTTCATAGTTCAAAATAGTTAATAAAATATAATAATTACCTAATAAATATCCTTGGACGTTTTACACTACGATTCTAGTCCCAAACTAAGCAAAGCTTGTACTATGGGTACTAGAAAACGGATATAAACATACTTAAATACTTTTTTATTTACTTAAGTAATTTATAAGTATGCACACAGCCTTATTTTTTATCTACTGTCGTGGGCGTTAGGGATTTGATTCTATTTTGGGGGAAGAGATATTCTTCTTGTGAATTATTGATTTGAAATAGAACTGTCTATAATGTTTGATTTGACAAATAATACGTAGAAAGTTTTTTTTACGTTCATCCTCCTCTGAAAAGCCAGAAACTTGAATGAAGTTAGAAATACAAAACTTCTTAACAGTATTAAAAGTATAGTTGTGGGTCTATGTCTATTATCTAAGAACCTTTATACCAATAAAGAATTTGAATTTGAATCTTTTAAAATTATACCGTTTCTGAGTAATGTTCCAGTGCCTGTCTTATAAATGCGAACAGTAAACATTAAACACCTGCATTCACAAACAATGCTTGCTTAAGTGAAGCAGCAAATCGAACGCACAGCGTTGAATAGAGGTCTGTGATTGGTTCGTGTGTCACCCTGTGCGTCCACGCGCACTGTGAGACCTCATAGTAATGTTTGTGAATACGGGCGAAAGACTGTAGGGTAGATATTATAAACATTGAATTATTATTACCAAACCAAAACCTTTTTTCGGCGCAGACTCTAAGTCTCAAGTTCTCAACCATTTTGTCAAATGGTTCCTCGAAGTTCCTAAATACTTGTCTAATTCCAGAAACACTTCAACTGAGCGCCAAGTGACCTAACCCTTATTGTCCGAATCAATTTTACAAGCGTAAAAAATGTCTATTCCAAAGCGCCAATCTCAAAGGCAAATCTGAAAGTAAGGCTTAGTGCACAACGCGGTCTCATTACACTCGTGATGACGTGACGAGGGTCCAATAGACATTAATGCTCGAAAATTTCGACGGTTCCCCTAATTTGCCACTTGCCCTTTTGAGCTCGTGAAATATTGGCCCATTTCTCATTTTCCGATAATTTTTCTTATGATTTTTTTGTTTGCGTCATCACTAAAGAGGAATATTAAGCGGTGATATTTATTTTAGACTTTGAACTGTTATTTTGAAGTAAAAGACATTGAGATAAAGTGCATAATCGGTTAATTAAATAATATAAGAACAAGAATAAGTACACTGATTTATAAAAACAGTAATATGTTGAAAATCAGCGCTGAATTTGCAGGATTTTCCGTGCTAATCCGAGCCACTTCCATTTATTTATGTTTCAACTTATTCTTCTATGCTTTAATATGGCTATATCTATCTAAGTAATTTCGATCTCTAATTAATTTTAATCCATTTGGCATAAACTGATCGGGTTTTTATTGGAGGTCAAGCTTTACGAGTAGCGGTCACGCGGTGAGAAAAGCTAATTTTACATACCTAATTTAAAGTACATAGTTACAGAGGCTCTAAAATCCTTGAGTAAACATACTTACGCACTTACAAACAACTTCTACACATAAATGGCGTTAATTCCATGGCCCAGAAAGCAAAGCCAATACTTATTGTTTGGCTTTATATGTTGCACTCCCTGTCTTCGCACCATGAAAGGATCCGAGACAATGAGCCTTTCTCTTGGCATGACTTGGGCTTCCATTGTCTAGTGTGAACTCCGCCTTACAGGCATTTATCATGCGTAGAAAATCGCGGGAACACGGAGGTTTGGTGAATCTATTTTTTTTAATCTAAGGCTTGTTTTGATAAGAAAATACCTAAAACTCGTTCAAAGCCTAAAAAACCTAGTGTAAAACTGTTACCTTGGGTTGCTCCTTCTTACTTTCTACTAATATTTTAATTGCGAAAGTTTGTATGGATGTCTGGATGTTTGTTACTCTTTCACGCAAAAACTACTGTTCACTATAAAACTTCTAAATATGTACTGTCAAATTCCATATAAAACACGGGTTATATTTTATGGTTAAAGTTAAGGTTGTGCAACTGAGGTTTATTCGTGTAGTTCATGTAAAACTTGTAAAGAAACTTGATAAATTTAATTTTTCAATGAAAACTATCTTTTTTTTTTTGTAAACAAACGAGTTGGCATTATTATATGCCGTGAAAATTCACAACCAAACTGAATATCAGTCTGCTTTACATTATGCAATTAGTTTGATTCGGTAATTAGTAAAATTCGATACAAAACTACTAACTGTTCATATACTACATCCATGATGTATGAATTGTTGTAATGCATTCTCCCCTGGGGTTACACATTGGTAATTAAATAATCATGACGCTAACGAAGCGTTGTATGTGAACAAATAAGAGTATCCAATTGTTTTGTTTTCAAATTGATGTATTGTATAATATCTACTCTGAAAGTTATTTCTGTTGAAAGTGACATGAATTTTACAAAGAGCTATCGATTCTGTCGCCAATCGCCATGTACAGTCTATATTGACAAATCCCTATAATTCATTTTGAACCATATTTCCCTGGAATACAGTACACAATCCGTGGTCAGAAGTTAGGGTATGATGTGGAAAATTTTCTTTCCGATGTATTTTTTATTTCGAACGAATCGAAGTAATTATTCGATTCGTATCGAATCTGCTCAGTTGAAAATGGATAATAATGTGGTGTGGTGACAATTATGAATTTGTTAGACTTTTGATTATATTATAGGAAATGGTATGAGGAAGTCAATTATTTAGAATTTTAGAACAATGCAATTTGTAAACGAAAGACCCATTACTTATCCTTTATTAAGTGACTACCTATTTATAGGAATTAAGCTCTAAAAAAACTTCTGGATTAATCATTAAAATTACTGTCGATGGAAAACAGTTTTCACGTTAAATGGTAGCCAATGTTGTTTGATAGACAAAGTTCACTTTTTATTCTAGAAATAAGAGACAGTAGGTGTAGGTACTTTTTCTTTTGTACTTAACCCCATCCAACCAGGAAAACCACGTGAAAAAAAGACTAGCTAGTCTTAATAGTTAGTAAAGTAGGTTATTTTAAAGAATTAAATACTCCAAACCAGCAAAGGAACGTAAATTCTTCAACAACCTCAAACACAATAGCTTGGCCTTTGACTCGGCGCCATTTTGTCAACGCTCCCAAAATGGCCGCCGATCTCAGAAAGCGCGCGAAGCAAACAATGGCGGGGTGCCTGAACGATTTGTCTTAATTATCCCCCTTTTTAAAAGCGACTTATCAATGTCTGGGATGCTGGGAATGCATCCAACAAATAGGGTGAATTGAGTCTGACCTGGTTTGGGTTTAGCTCGCTTTTGGGAGTAAACGGGTTGCGGTGTAGAGATATGCCGACGTTGGAGTATATTCGCAATAAAACATTATTTTGGCGGCTGAATAATAGACATAGTAGCTAGGTCATTATGAATGCTTTTAATTTCATAATTATAAACTTCATTTATTATTTTATCGTCATTGTAAAAAAGCGTTTCGCTACTGAAGATGTAGTTAAGTAGTAAGTCTAGGTACTTACTACATAATTACTTAGTAGTAAGTGTTAGATAAATACCTGCTCTTTACCACGCAAAACTAACAAATAAAAGAAAAAGAAAATTGCAACGACACAGCTAAGGCTACTTTATAAAAACTCTTGTGGAAATTTTTGGGAGAGGCCTTTGTCCACCAGTGGACGTCAATTGGCTAAAACGATCGAACTAATAAAAACATTAGACAATGTGTAAAGTTCTTTTCTCTGTGAAGAAAACAGAAAAAATGATTATTTTTATTAATGAAGAGCTAAAAACATACAATTTTACATTCCTCATATTGCAAAAAAATTATCATTGCCCAAAAACGCGAAGGTCACCAAAATTAGTAACATGTCTTCAAAACATTTTCGCATCAAATTCTCGTTTCCCGGATCTCTTTCTTAAATTAATATTCTGAGGGGTCTCTTAGAAAAATCTTGAAGAGTCTTCAGGCATGAGAGGCTCTCCACATCAAATTTATCTTTAAATCTAAGCCGAGGCGATGACCCTGGGATTGCGGGTAGGCGGGGATATTTGACGTGACAATACATATTATAAGGTTATTCAGCATAATTTGTCCTACAGATTCTACAAAAAAATGTAGGATCTAGGTTGTTAGCTGCTTAAATATTGTTGACATTGAAGCATTGTTTTAAGTGAATTGATTGGATTTTACTTATAGATCAAAATAAAGTCAAAGTCAAAATTTATTTATTTGTGTAGACTATTTTGCTCTTAAGGAGCCTCTACATGTTTCATAATCTTTTTATCCTACCAGCGCTTCGAGACCAACATCGAATAAATACTTTTTCTTTCTTTCTTTCATTCAACATAACATTAGTAGAATATTAGGAGGATGTTGGACCCCTATGTCAAATGGTTTATATTTCCTATAATTACAAATTTAAATCAAAGTAGCCTTGAAAACTAACTTACAAATACCTAAACGGCATTTAAATGACAATCATCATCATCATTTCAGCCATAGGACATCCGCTGCTGAACATGGGCTTCCCCAAATGCTTTCCATGTTGATCGATTGGTAGCGGCCTGCGCTTCCCTGCTACCCTTATGATATCGTCGGTCCACCTTGTCGGTGGATGTCCCACGCTGCGTTTTCCGGTACGCGGCCTCCATTTCAGAACTTTAAATGACAATGTCCTCCCTTAATATCAATTCCAATTCACGCCCTCCCAGAGTCCCACTACAAACTACAAAGTTAACAATCAATTGCTTCCCAAATGTAGTTCAGGGACTCAAAAATCAACATAATAGTTCAGTTTGAAACAACTCTTAAGTTAATAGAGACTATTATTGTTACTTGTTTGGATTTATGGTATGACCTTAGAGTTTCTGTCTTCAATTTATGGCAATTTAATGGTCTGGCGTGGAGCATGGGTTTGCTCTTGCTCTTATGGCTTTTGAGTGAAAGCAATATCTACTAGTTACTTCAGTATAAAAAAAACATGCACAGGCAACAGCCACTATTTATTTACATTTTAAAATCTTTATAAAAAACTTTTCATAGCAAATATTTGAAACTAAAATGTACTTGAAAATTCATAATTCAATCACAACGCGTCTCTGAAAGAATAACAATAAATTCCAAAAACTTGAACTACACTTTCATATTTAAATTCAATTGTTTTTAATCCAGATTATCCTAAATTTTCATTTGATTTCATTTACATAAGTAAATTATTTATACTGCAAAGAATTTTCTTTTTGAGATATTACAGGGTACGTCGACACCTTGACCTTACAGACCAATGTGTTTGTACCCTTTTATGCTCTTCACGTAACCTTGATATACTCGTACATTTATACATAATACTTGTATACTATGAGCACATTCAAGAAATAACCTGGACAATGCAGAAACGAGTTTTTTTAGGTTGGGTTCTGTTTTCAAATGTGCAAGAGACTCAGGTTCCATTTATTGGGTTCATATTGAGTGGAAATTTTAGACTGTAATTAGGTATTATTTTAAGTCTTATGTAATAAGACGGTTTATGTTGAAACATCACACTATTTTGTATGGAGTTTGACAGATTTTTGACGTTTGTTAAAGTCAAGTAAGATGGTACAACTCAGCCTAAGCTTTCCCTACCCATTGATAATTTCCCGGCGTTTTTCTCCCATCCTACAGCACCCAAAAGCTCCCCCTGGTTTTTCTTCAAGAACAATACATCAAAATATTAATAACAGCACGAGTGGCAGCCAACAATGGATGTGGGGCGAGCCTGCGAACAATGGCGAAGCGGGTCACAGCGATCAGTTCGTCTATTGGGTTATTTTCACATGAATCAGTCATATTGTGGCTAAACCACATAAAAGTAGAGGTCTGACTTTTAGGTCGAATTCCGAGGCAAATTAAGCACTCAATTTTATGTACATTATATTGAAATTGTAGCTCTGGACTTCAATTAATAACATTCTTTATCCCTTCGTCTAAAGTGAGGCAAAAATCATAAGTCATCCAATGTCAAATTGTATGGGAAAAACTAAGTCAGTAGGCTAGTTTTTTTTTGCCTCAATTTTCTTCCGCTTACTATAAGTACATCTAGGCTTTATTAATCTAATAAAGGTTTGTGCTTCGGCTAGAAAAAGTGACTCACTTTTTTGTACTTTCAAAAAAGTGAGTCATGTTTAGAACTGGCTTATTAGTCCAGTCAATAAAGCATTATAGATGGAAAACTGTAGAACACAATTTCTGACTTCAAGACTTTATTTAGACTAGTTAGGAGGTGAACATAGCAAAAGTCCCCGTCCTTAGCCCTTGAGCCGGCGGGGAGAGGGGGGTTTAAAGGTGCCACTTTTCGGTTTTTCGCTTAATCCTCGGAAACTATGCGTCCTAGTGACATGACTACTATGAACCAAAAAAAGCATATTCAATTTGCTACAGGTGAGATAGTCAACTTTTTTGATAAATTGTATAGTTTTCGCGGCATCTGCTCTAGAAGGTTTGTAAAATTGGAAATTTTATTTTTGTCTTACATGTTCCCATCAGGAGAAAATCGACTAAATCAACATTGAGCAATCATTCTAGACATGCGGGAGCATGTTAAGCCTAGTTCCAGCTAGGGGACTGCACCGTGCGTATATTTAGACGAACCACTTTGAGCTACTATTGATTCTTCATCACTCAAAAACTACTGTGCATTAACACTTCAAAGAAGAACGGTCATCTGTGACCCAGGCCCGACAGAAACGAGACATACCTCAGTTTTTTTGTCATGTCCTAATTAGTTAAATTATATATTTTTTATATTCGAAATCTATGTATAACACCAAAATATTACCCTTTGTTTTTGTTCAGGCGTTATACAAAAACTAATACAAAATGCCTATTTATCACCAAAATTGTTAAATGTATGTACCTAAATGTCTATTACAGCTGCTATGGAATGTATCTAGGTGACCTGGAGATACAGCCTGGATTATAAAGGGTGGAAACGAGAAGTTACAAAATCCAAAAATTCAATGTTACAAGCTTCCATAATCTGTAACCTATTATTGGTACCATTTGAAAGAGCTCGTGAAGCACTTTCAGAATCAGTAACTAGTTTTTCGATATCTTGTATAGTTTAGAAATAATCGAGTGAGATCACTTATCGTTCCATATGTATAACCACCCTGTATAATCCGGCTGTATCTCCAGGTCACCTAGATACATTCCATAGCAGCTGTAATAGACATTTAAGTACATACATTTACCAATTTTGGTGATAAATAGGCATTTTGTATTAGTTTTTGTATAACGCCTGAACAAAAACAAAGGGTAATATTTTGGTGTTATACATAGATTTCGAATATAAAAAATATATAATTTAACTAATTATGACATGATAAAAAAACTGAGGTATGTCTCGTTTCTGTCGGGTCTGGGTTTTTTTTGTATGGGGCGTGACCGTTCTTCTTTGGCTCATGTGTTGAGACTTGTAAGATAAACATCAGCTTCAAATTTCATAAATATGCCTCAAACGGTTCTTTAGGTATTGACGTCCAAAAATCTACATGTCTGACCTATATACCAAATTCTAACCACTTCCAGATGACCTCGAAGGTTCAAATTTGGCATCCAGAAAGGTAGTTCTGTAAATACAAAGGAACAAATAAAAAACCAGTAAATTTTAACATTTCACAGGTGATAGATAGATTTTAGTGTTCTAAATGTCGATTTTTGAACGTCAATACCTAAATAACCGTTTGAGGTATATTTATGAAATTTGAAGCTGATGTATATCTTGCAAGTCTCAATACATGAGCCAAATTTGAAGAGTTAATGCACAGTAGTTTTTGAATGATGAGGAGTCAGAAGTGGCTCCAATGGATTCGTATAAATATACGCACGGTGCAGTCCCCTCCCTGGAACTAAGCTTAACATGCTCCCGCATGTCTATAGTGTTTGCTCAATGTTGATTTAGTCGATTTTCTCCTGATAGGAACATGTAAGACAAAAATTAAATTTCCAATTTTACAGACCTTCTAGAGCAAATGCCGCAAAAACTATACAAGATATAGAAAAACTTGACGGTCTCGCCTGTAGCAAATTGAATAAGCTTTTTTTGGTTCATAGTAGTCATGTCACTAGGACGCATAGTTTCCGAGGATTAAGCGAAAAACCGAAAAATGGTACCTTTAAACCCCCCTCTCCCTGCCGGCTCAAGGGCTAAGGGCGGGGACTTTTGCTATGTTCACCACCTAACTAGGCTAAATAAAGTCCCGAGGTCAGAAATTGTGTTCCACGGATTTCTCTCTACACCGTCGTTAAGGCATTCATTGACTGGACTATAATTATGTTGAAGTTCCAAAGCATACCTATATACAAATGAGAACTCTCCCTTGGCTAGAATATTATTTATTTGCCCAGAAATTGTTGCACTAGGTAATACTAGGCTATAGTTTTTATTTATAAATTCAGACAAAAGATACAAGCAGGATTTTGTACTAAACAATTTATGGAAACGCAACATCAAAATACACAGCCTTACTATTCACAGTAAATATTATTATAACCTTTAAACAACTTTGAAGTCGGATTGCAAAACACAATCAGTGCAAACCCAGTTTATCCTGTAACTTTTAAACTCTCATTACTATGCGAAGTTTGTGTAACTACCCACGAACCGAGGAGCGAAACCAAAGGTTTCTTTTGTCAGGGACATCATTATGAATGAGTATACAGTTTGGCAATGTAGGGAGAGAGGGTAGCCTCATTTTCTTAGATGAATCAAGACAACTAGAAGATAATGAGGCTCCTATCTGAAGGATTTCAAAGTCATCTAATGTCAATATAACTAGTCAGAAAATAAGGAGACCAAAAAGTGGCAAAAGTTGTGGTCTTAGGCTAACGTTTGCTGGACTACCACCGGCTTTAAGTCCTCATTCTATTGACGTTCTATCATTATTCTCTACTTTAGGGCCTAATCGCATTTCGAAAAGATCATATTGTGACCGATCAGATCTATGAAACTGGTGTCTATCCTAAGAATTACTAGCAAACTTGAATTACAAGGTATAAGGCCCGGATGGGGATTCAACTGTGAAGACCTACTGTTTATTAAGAATGACTGATAAAATAGGATGAAAAATCTACCTACCTATCTATTCATTCTAAAGCATACAGGGTGGAATTTTCTAATGCCACCTGGAGGGAAAGTACTCTTAATACTGTAGATAGAAAATTTTACTCAAAGGAAACATTCCTTTATTTTTTAAAAGAAATAGAACTGCATTCAAAGATTTCAAAAAATTTGTTTGCCACACCCGGGAATCGAACCACTAAAATTTGTTAAAAATTACATCCTGTATTTTTATTGCATCGATCGTTAGGGTTAAGTATATGGATGAAATCTTTCTAACAAACTTGATAAATCAAATGAAACGAAAACCATAAAATCTGAAGTTATTTTAATTATGTACAGAAAATTGTATAGTATAGTAGTGAATTTTCGAAAAAAATTCAAAAATCTTTGAATGCAGTTCTCTTTCTTTTCAAAAATAAAGGAATGTTTTCTTTCAGTAAAATTTTCTATCTACAGTATTAAGAGTACTTTCCCTCTAGGTGGCATTACAAAATTCCACCCTGTATACATATGTTTAGGCTATTACTGTTTCAACTTGTATTGTGATCTAACCATGATATGCACCGTATGTAAGCGAAAATAAAGAGATGATGTTCACACCGAAGTCCAAAAATTGCATTTCATCCCCTTTTACTTAATTAAAATTACTGAATAAGTAAGTAATGATCGACGTCGGAGATAACAAAGAATATCATATCATCATCATGATTTAAGCCATAGGACGTCCACTGCTGAACGCTACCCCTAATGATTTCGATAATAGACGGTTGGTGGCGGCCAGCATAAATAGTCAAATTCAATTGATTTTTTAGGTTCGAAATTTTGAGTAAATAGGTCTTAAAACTAGAGAGATATCTAAAATTTGCTGTTAATTTGATAACATTTCATAAATTCACGAGCTCATTTGTATATGATAAATCAGCCTTAATTTTCATATAACGTAAGGTCAAATTACATGTCGGTGTGACCGGCGGTCATTCGTTCTGACCCCGCCACAGCAACGTTCTCAGAGAGGGAATAAAACATCAGAGGATCTTACAGTAAGTGAAAACGTCATCAAATAATCAGTGATGTATGCGAGCTCGTCACCCTTATTATATACGTAAATATGTATGAGGCAGCGCCAAAGAGTGTGGTTAATGTTTGCGAAAAGTCCACTGATGTATGTGCTGCAGTACTTTTATGGGGCAAAAGCCATAGCCATAATACAGTCATAATACAGTTTGTAGTTTTTACTCTGTGTCACACTGTGTGATAAGTATTTTTGGCTAGATTCTTAAAGCTGTTCTTGAATAGAGTGGGAATAGAAGTGGACCCAAGATACAGCCTTGTGGTACTCCACAGTATTGATGAAGATGATTTAATATAGATTGCGTTGATAAAGATAGATGTATTTCACACCACACAATACTGACAAACAAAAGAATAAGTGCATTTTAGGCGATCAAGAACGGATATGGTACCGAAATCTTGCAAACTATTTGAGGAGAGATTTTGAGATGTTAAAACATTAACAACACATAGAAATAGGCATGTAATCTTACAGCTGTAAATATCCACAACGAGTGCTGTACCTTTTTGTGGTATTGATATTATCGATAGAATCTAAACAGTTGGTTTAGCTTTCACTATCGCTACCCTATCTCTATCGGACCAAGTGAACTAACTTATAACCGTTTTAATCTCCACCGAAGTTGACCCATTCGGTAACTTACCAAACTATAAGTTACAACTTGCCACGATAGCCGAACGGTGAAGGGGTCGGATTGGCCGACTCGGCATCTGAGGAACGCAGGAACGAACCCCATCATTCAACTATTATGGTAAAGCGTAACACAAGCATATTTAGCTTAGTGCCAGGGGTTGTTTACTATGAGCCTCATAAGAAGGCTCAAGGTCACCTGAAGGGCAACGGAGCGTGTTATGCTCGGTGTTTCCCTGCGTGATCGAATCAGAAATGAGGAGATCAGCAGGAATAGCAAAGTGACCGATATAGCCCATAGAATGCTAAAATCAAGTGGCAGTGGGCGGGGTACATAGCTCGTAGAGCTGATGGCCGCTCCTTCTTCTCGAGAGGATCGACAATCTGGTGAAGGTTGCGGGAAGTACCTGAATGCGGGAAGCGCAGGACCGGTCGTCATGGAAATCTTTGGGGGAGGCCTATGTTCAGCAGTGGACGTCCTATGGCTGAAATGATGATGATGATGAAGACTTACCAAGTTCGGATCCACAGACGCGCGGGATGATCTCGAGGATGGCGGAGCAGGAGGCGTCTTCGAAGCACAGCTGCCGGGCCAGCAGGCAGTTGAGGATCGCCATGGCCTTCAGCCCGGGACCTGAGGACGAAGGAGAAAAAAGGTTTATATGATTTCTAAAGTGAAATACTAGTAAGTATGCAGGAGAAAAATCTGGATGTTTTTTTCTAGTGTAGAATTTTTTGTTTGAGTCGCTTTGTTGTACCATGCTCCATAAAGAAGACAGTGTAGGCAACAGATCTGCCGTTACCGCTTACCTTAGTGTGTTTTAAGCTACTCTAGGAATTGCAGACTTGAATCAATCTAAACGACAATTTATGAAAGACTAGCTTTTGCCCGCGGATTCACCCGCGTGAAATTTAGTTTGTCACAGATCGTCATAAATTACAGCCTATATGTTATTCTGGGTTATAAACAATAATACTGTAAAGTTTCATCAAAATCCGTTCAGTAGCTTTTGCGTGAAAGAGTAACAAACATTCAGACATCCAGACATCCACACAAACTTTCGCATTTATAATATTAGTAATATAGTAAGAAGTAAGATGATTCAGAACCAGACATGTTCTTTTATTTTTTCTATACATTGCTTTTAGTAGTACGAGTACCTACCTATTTCTATTTTAACATGTCAAATAATTTCCAACCTGTACTATCACTAAACTTATAAATATTATGTAACTATGTAGTTACCTAGTTGAATATCATAAGGACATAAAGACATAAAGTCCTTGCTTCTACTACACTTTCTTTTAGCACAACGAATTTCATCCGTGTCCACGGTAAAAGCAGGATTAATTTGAACCCCTCTTGACTGAAACATTATGTTCTCCAACTCCCCCCACTTCCCCGTAATTATCAGGTTATTATCTACCCTGTGAAGGTAGGTTTATAATGCGTTTACTGAATGACTTCATATGCCATGTGTTTATATTAATTTACAAAAACAAGAAGAAAAATCAAGAGAACTACTATTTTTTCTGAGCTGTCAAAAAGCGATACGCCCTTTAACACCTACTGTATGGCAATATTAATCTATGACGTCACGTATCACGTGTTAGATTTATGATATTACTGAATGGTCTGTTTATTTTCATAACAATTAAAACCTAATTTTATAGTCATTAGAAATGAAATTAGTTTTTGTAGGCTAAAATGGAGTGTAGTTAGAGCACAAAACCCTTGACCTATCGCTTGCTAGCTGACTGCTGGTGAGTCCGTAGCCTAGTCAATACAGTCGCCCGGAAAGCAACAGCTCATGGGTTCGAATCCCAATAATTATTATACTGCCGATACTGATCCACCGTTACCGATGTGAGCGAACACTCCGGATTCACACACAGCACACATTTAAAAAGTCCAAACGCAGCGATTGGGTCACTTTTCGGAAGCTCGACGCAGCGACAGCGACCGAATGCATCAAGTCGCGACATCGCGATACTGTATGGATAATCGCAAAATCGTCGTACGCCGATGCTAGTAGTGTGTCTACTGTGACCCTAAGCCCATGTACGCAAGTTTGGATTTTTGAAGCGCAAAATGTAGCGCGCGTTTAAGCGCCCAACCGAAAAACCGAATATGCGCAGAAAAAATATTAAGCGGTCTAAAAACCGCTCTGATGTGCAGTCAACTATACATGCCAGTTCAAAACAGCCACGAATAAATGCCTAAGTGCCAATCCACTAAATTAATTAAGTAGGTATTATATCATTCACCAATTACCAGTGCAGTCGTCTAAATTCGTTTAACTCCATCTACCGGACGTCTGCAGCTTCACACGTAAATAGCTTACAAGCGAAATTGAAACAAATTGCCTTCGATCCGACCGAAATAGAGGCGAGTATCGATCGAGATGCACGCTCAAGTTCGCAAACGAGTTCTGTGCTAGACTAGTTTGAGTCTATGGCTCTGATTGGCTTGGTATTATTAGGCTTTGCGCAACGGTTTATGATAAAGGTCGCGGGTTCGATTCCCGCATAACAATTGTATGAATGAGTAAGAATTTTGTATAATACTAATTTGGCGTTAGTGGTTGAGAAATGGACTACTACGGTAGATATCTAGGGTTTGATGCCCGCGCATATAAAACAAATTGACATGAAAATCTGGATATGATTTCCAAATAAAGCTTGAAGTATGTTTTAATATACTAATAAAATAAATGAGCAAAGCTTTTATAGTAGCTATAAAAGTTATGCTCAGTTTGGGAATAGATAGCGCAGCGTAAAATAAGCAAGGATATTTAATTTAAGTTATTCAGATAGGTATTGTCAATAATCCACAGTAAACAGGTCATTATGAAGCCGAAGAAGATTGGCTTTGTTTTAATTATTTCTATTCTGTTGCTTAACTCTTCCAAAATCCCTAAGAAGAAGAAAAGAAACTACATAAAACATAGAAAAGTTTCATCAAAATTAGCCGAGAAGTTTTGTGCATGAAGTCTACGGATATCCATTATCCATCCTCACTTTTAGTAAGGACCATTATTTTGTTATATTATTGCTTACTAAACTTATAACAAAGCATTTTACGTAGAGAACAAAACTAAAGTAATTATAATATTCGTCACGGAAAGCTTGAGGTGACCCAATTCACAGTTTAATAGCCACACGTTATATTTTGTGGTCGGGTCGGTCGGTGCAAGCGACGTGGCGCCATTTAATTTTATTAAACAATAATGCAGATTAGTTTCCTGGATTGTTTAATAAATTAATGCAGTTTTATGTGCTATTAATATAGCGTAAACATACCCTATTTCTGAGGGATATAAGAATTTGTTTTCTTCGGCTTCTTTTATAGTGTTATTTTATAGAGCACAGCAAAATTAGTTGAAGGTCAAGAAATAATAGCTTCAGAACTAAGGTAGCAATAGGTATAATAATTAGTTAAATTGTATATTAATAATTTGGCAAAAGTAAAATCCCAAGCACCACAAAGTGGAAACGTAAGAGTAGGTGCACACCGTTGATTTTTAGTTGGCTGGAATTTGTGCCCGATTTTAAGAATAGGCGCACACCGTTGATTTTTAGTTGGCCGATAGTTGTGCCTGATTTTAAATTGTATGAAGAATCGGCCAAATCGAATCGGCGTAGTGTGCGCACTCCCATACATGCCCATACTGATCAACTGCCCAACTAAACTATCGGCCGACGAAAAATCAACGGTGTGCCGTGTGCGCCTACTCTTAATTTTGCAATTATTATTAAGCTTGGTGTACACTGAACCGATGCGTGAAGTAAATACCAATTTAATTGTTACGCGACACTCTACCCCGAGTGAGATTTTAATTTGTTATTAGTTTTTACAATTTTTCCTCCTTAGTTTTTGAAAATCATCATAATTTTATGTCAACCCCTGCAGTAAGTTACTGCTTTCTGCAATTCACGAATTTCAAAAAATCTTTTCAACACCAAATAAAATAAGCACATTATTTTCAAAATATGTATTTTGGAGTCTTTTGTAGTATAAATTTTGTGTACTTGTCAAAGTACTAGCCTTTGGCACTACAGTCGTACAGACAAGCTCGAAAGTGGCTTTACTCCCCGCCGGACGACGCTGCTTGAATAATTTAGCCGCTCAGTTATTCGTGAGCTGGTGTAAATATAGGGACTTATACTGGAAATGTACGGAACCCTCGAATTTGTCTCAAAAGGATTAGTCTGTTTGCAGTACTGGTGAATGATATGCTGAGTTTTCGCTGAAAAATATGAGACATTTTTCTTTTTCGTCACTGATATTCTTTGAAAGATTGAACTAACCTAGTTCCAGACTACTTAATATGAGTCTATTTCTGAAAGCCTATTAGATCGATCGAACAGATATAAATATAACTTGTTAGTTAACTAAAGCCAGAAACACTTTCATTACTACATATGTACTTTATGTGATCCACTTTGTAATCGGGTCAAAGATTGAAGTCCTAAATAAAGTACTTTTATCAATAGAATGTTCATAGGTTGTTTGGAAGAGCATTCCATATGGCTTTAAGTGCTTTATTGGACAATGTGAAATAACATTTATACGAAAAATAGGATCCGATTATTTTATTACATTTACAACTTCAACTTTTAATCCTTTACTTTTTTTGCGTTTTTGCTTTCGTGTAGACTTTGCCTTACAAAAACCAAATGTTCTAAAAAGTTTTTACATAATTTCTATACATTCAGCACTGGCCGCAATTTTTTTTGTAAAATTCGAATTCAAAATCGACAATCGAACGATGTGTTTTGATTCGGCTCATTTGTTTTAAGTCTGCTTGTCTAGAAGGTCGAGATATCGGTCGGTGATTTGTATTTGAAATAGAAATAAATAATTAGTAAAGCGTAAATATGAGGGAAATAGTGCATATTCAGGCTGGTCAATGCGGCAACCAGATTGGTGCTAAGGTAAGGTTTAAAAATTCGTATTTACTTTGTTGCTGGAGCTACCTTGGTAATTATTTTTCTAAAAAATCCGCTACACTAATTTAGCTCTATTAATCCAGTAAAATATTGTATAAATCACCTTGTAGATCAGCAAAATTGTTGTCACCAGTTTATTTTGAGCGTTTTAAGCCTTATGACTGGTTGCTGTTCAGGTATGATCTTTCAGTTGGTCACTGACCTAGAAACTGACCAAGTAAACGTAGGTAGTTATCGCCATTAAAGCCCTCTAGTGTCAAGTATTGAAATTTCTGACACTTTATTTGTGTTAAGTCTTCTTGTTTTCGTTCAGTTTCGTAGATCTAAGGCTGGGTTGCATCGTCTTTTTAACTATAAAAACGTCAAGTCTACTATCAAACTCCATACAAAAAGTACTGGTTAATGTTACAGGCTTCGGCTAAAGATAGTGCAACTCGGCCTTAGTCTCTCTATTGTAAATGTAATCAAGACGAAATTGAAAACCTGCATTGTTTATTAAGCTTTTCTATTGTTACAGTTCTGGGAAGTGATATCAGACGAGCATGGCATCGATCCCACTGGCACCTACCACGGAGATTCCGATCTGCAGCTGGAGAGGATCAACGTGTACTACAACGAGGCCACGGGTGGCAAGTACGTCCCCCGAGCCATCCTGGTGGACCTGGAGCCCGGCACCATGGACTCCGTGCGGTCAGGGCCCTTCGGACAGATCTTCAGGCCCGACAACTTCGTCTTCGGCCAGTCGGGAGCAGGGAACAACTGGGCAAAAGGCCACTACACTGAAGGCGCGGAGCTGGTAGACTCCGTTCTGGACGTCGTCAGGAAAGAAGCAGAAGGCTGCGACTGTCTCCAGGGCTTCCAATTGACACACTCGCTCGGCGGTGGAACCGGTGCTGGTTTGGGAACGCTCTTAATCTCGAAGATCCGAGAAGAATACCCTGACCGCATCATGAACACTTTCAGCGTCGTCCCATCCCCAAAAGTGTCTGACACTGTTGTCGAGCCCTACAATGCTACCTTATCCGTGCACCAGCTGGTAGAAAACACTGACGAATCATACTGCATTGACAACGAGGCGCTTTACGATATCTGCTTCCGAACACTAAAGCTGACCACACCGACCTACGGCGATCTGAACCATCTCGTCTCCGCAACGATGTCTGGCGTCACCACTTGCCTCCGATTCCCTGGTCAACTGAACGCGGATTTGAGGAAACTGGCTGTCAATATGGTGCCGTTCCCTCGTCTGCATTTCTTCATTCCTGGATTCGCGCCTTTGACATCCCGCGGCAGTCAACAGTACCGCGCGCTGACAGTTCCGGAGTTGACGCAGCAGATGTTTGATGCGAAGAACATGATGGCTGCATGTGACCCTCGCCATGGCAGATATCTGACCGTGGCAGCCGTATTCAGAGGCAGGATGTCCATGAAGGAGGTCGATGAGCAGATGATGAATATCCAGAACAAGAACTCGTCGTACTTTGTGGAATGGATTCCGAATAACGTGAAGACTGCCGTGTGCGACATCCCACCGCGAGGCTTGAAGATGTCTGCTACCTTCATTGGGAACTCGACGGCTATCCAGGAGTTGTTCAAGCGTATTTCTGAGCAGTTCACTGCTATGTTTAGACGCAAGGCCTTCTTGCATTGGTACACTGGCGAGGGTATGGATGAGATGGAGTTCACGGAGGCTGAGAGCAACATGAACGACCTGGTGTCTGAGTACCAGCAGTACCAGGATGCCACTGCCGAGGAGGAGGGCGAGTTCGACGAGGAAGAAGAGGGTGGTGATGAAGGAGACTAGACTATTTTTGTTAAGGTTTTCATTATATTATATTGTATTTTTATATTTTATCGTTTTATTATATTTTTATGCATAGCTTAGAATGAGTTTTCATGTCACTATTTCTCAATGTGTAATACATTTGAGACTAGAATAGGAAACTTTATGAATGCGAAAACGGGTCCTCTTTTAGCGAGTGCAGGTCCTCTTTTAGCGAGTGCAGGTCCTCTTTTAGCGAGTGCAGGTCCTCTTTTAGCGAGTGCAGGTCCTCTTTTAGCGAGTGCAGGTCCTCTTTTAGCGAGTGCAGGTCCTCTTTTAGCGAGTGCAGGTCCTCTTTTAGCGAGTGCAGGTCCTCTTTTAGCGAGTGCAGGTCCTCTTTTAGCGAGTGCAGGTCCTCTTTTAGCGAGTGCAGGTCCTCTTTTAGCGCGTGCAGGTCCTCTTTTAGCGAGTGCAGGTCCTCTTTTAGCGAGTGCAGCCCTCTTTTAGCGAGTGCAGGTCCTCTTTTAGCGAGTGCAGGCCCTCTTGTAGGGAGTGCAGGCCCTCTTGTAATGAGTCCAGATCCTCTTTATGGGAGTGCAGACCCTCTTGTAGGGAGTCCAGATCCTCTTAATGGGAGTACAGGTCCTCCATTAGGGTGATATCGTTTTTCTGTAACAGACAAAATTCCACGCGGGCGAAGCCGCGGGCGGAAAGCTAGTAATAAATAATAATAAATCTTTGGACAATTTCACACAGCGCCAGCTAGCCCCAAAGTAAGCAACTAAATGCTTGTGTTATGGGTGCTAGCTTAACGGATATACTACTTATTTATATACTTTTTTTTTTAAATACATACATATTATACATAGTAACACCCAGACCCGTCACAGCAATTAAAATTCCTCATTTCAATTTCTGCCCGGCCGGGAATCGAACCCGGGACCTCTCGGCATAGTAGTCCGCTCTGAACCACTACACCAAACGGCCGACAAACTAGGTTATCCTGTAACGAGCGTAGGTCCTCCAGTAGGGAGTGTAGGTCCTCCAGTAGGGAGTGTAGGTCCTCTTTTAGGAACCGCAAGTCCTTATGTAGGGAGAGCCTTCCTGGTGGTCCTAACTAGTAGGACAAATTAGTAGGACCACGAGGAAACAGGCGTATGTGGTTGTGGAAGTCCTCTAGAAAACGTAGGTCCTCCTTTGAAAAGTGTAGGCCCTCCAAACAGAGTGCCTGTAGGGCCGTTCTTCTAGTCTGCAGTACCTAGGTTTGTAATTTATTTATCTTCTACATTCTAAATCATTCAGGTAGGTACATAATGCCCATTTTCACCATCAATCCCTATTTTAAGTGACCCCTATGAAAACAAAATGCCTGTTACCCTGTTATGTGTTACCATAGGGGTCACTTAAAAATTAGGGATTGATGGTGAAAACCTACTCATATTGTTAACAGTCACCAAGGTTGGTATATTGACTGTAATAATAGGTTTAGCATTAAAATCTGACTCAGAAATAGACACAATATCCTCACAGTGCGGTTGAGTGTGGTCAGGGCCTGAATATGAAGTTTGGTTCAAAGACGAGCCTCAAAGGGACCATCTTGGGTATAAGGTACACTTAACCACAAAATTGCGTAATATTTTTTAGAACTTTTTTTTGGAAGACCATTTTTCAGGAATTGCTAGTGATTGCTATTATAAATTACACATGAACATTCCATTCATTAGTATAGAGTCTAGTACCCTAGTACTCTAACAGTTACATACTAAGTTTTTAAGAGAATGCATGTTTTACTATATTTTAAATTAGTAAACAGCTACAATGTTTGTGTTTTTAAGGCTGAGCAGCACCATCTTACTTTAACTTTGACAAACGTCAAAAATCTGTCAAACTCCACACAAAAAGCACCGGTTATCGTTATAGTTACCGTTAAAGTTAGATGGTGCAACCCATCCTATGTGTTTTTGTTTCCAATAAAAACAATTTACTTATGAATATTATTTATTTAAATGATAAGTCTTGGTGTTTAAGACGCTTAAAACGATTCACGCGTACGAAGTAGAAATCTCATTAATTTCAAAGTCTTTAAATGCCAGCTATTAAACTTCAGTCTTCCAAAGCGCTAAATTATTTAAAAATCTCGTCAAAACTTATCAAATCATACTAAAGCTTTTGATCCATCACTAATTTATTGAATCATTTCATATTCCAAGCTTCATTGACCCCCTCTGTATAGTTGAAGTTGAAACAGTAAGCTCTCTCTAATGGGTCACTCGTTGGAAGCTTCAACCAAGATTCAATTCTCAGATGAGACATACGTATAAATATTAAAAAAAAAAATACTACGCCGGACTTATGATTCAACCACACCAACGCGTGCAGATCGCCATCGCCGGCGCGATCATAGATCAATGACAGATCGCGTGGAATGTCATGATGGGTCGCGCGGCGTCTTTCCGTTCTATACGACATGGCTAGAACGCAGCCATTGGAAACTGCTCGTGTATATTTTGTAAATGCTATTTGTAAAGTATACACGAGCAGTAGGCATGTAGTGCGTACTGCTCGTGTATGGTTTGGAAGAGCTTAGTAAAAAAGACATTTCCAAACTACACTCGATTAGTTACACAGGGCGTTCTGGCTATGTATAGAATAGAAAGACGCGGTCGCGCGACCTGTCATTGGCCTATTGCGCCGGCATTGGTGTGGTTGAAGCTTTACTATGCCACTGGCCGGTATCATGCATAGGAGATCAAATAACGAAATCAGATTGGTTATTTATAACACACTCATCTCATCTTATGCCCTCTTTACTTTGGTGCAAGGAATCTTAGCCTAATTTATAATTAGTCGTATTTTAAAAAAAAAACAAGGTGCAGCAGCTTATTTATTTTATTAAATCGTTTACTGAAATAATGGTGTGTGTGTGTACTTTTTTTTCTTTATAAATGATCACTCATAGAAGAGGGCCTTCTGTATTATTCCTCTTTTATAATCCAACTTAAACTTTAAAGCGCATTTTTATGTGGCAGTAACTTTAAAATATGAGCGCTCAGTTTAACTAGCCGTTTAAAAAAGATAAATCTTCTATTTTTATTGAACTGAGGATATGGCGATGAAATTTCGTTCATGGTTATCACTACTGCTTTTTTATTATTTATGTGAACTGTAATTTTTGATTTCCCTTTTTTCATTCGCTATAAGATATTGAACGATTGAAGATAATTCACCCATATTATTATGTGAAGACTTTCATGAATATTTTGAGTTATATTTCAATGATTCATTCGGAATGCAAGAAAATAAGATTTTTTTTTGACATCAAAAACACAGACACAAAATCTACGAGAAAGATAAAAAAATCAGCAGTGCAAAAGTTGATCCAATGATTCAACAATCGCAAGCATAATTTAATCTTAGAATAAATAATGATATTTCCACTTGAGAACCTCACAAAAATCTAGACAGGCTTTGTGTAGTTTATTAATTAACACTCTTCATACACAAAAAGTTGTATAACACTACCTTAAAAAGCTAGAATTTCCCAAACTGTCTTCACATAATTGGGCGGGACAAAGCGCCATTGTACACTCGCGCACAAAAGGCGAAATAGTTTTTCCTTTTTACAGCCATAAACAGACATTTTGCGCGGAATTAGTAATCCGAGTGTACATCTGAATAGTGTATGAGAGTCCGTAGGCCCGAGAAACCTTTTGAACATGCCGACTTTCGCGGTAATTATACAGAGTGGGTAATACGAAAGTTAATTAGGAACGGTATTAATTTGATTTGTTTTGTATGATATTGACGATTGATGTGGTGTCATTGGTGGAGAATTTAGCTCTACAACAGAGGTCGCAGGTTCGATCTTATACAATACAAAAAATGTATTGTTCTGGGGTTCAAACCGTGGTTTTTGGCTTAGTAGTCTAGTACGCGAAAAAATGGACCAAGCAGCTGTCAAATAGAAATAAACCTTTCTTATTGAACGTTATTTTAATTCGCACAATAAATACTGTGATTTAAAAAATACCGTTTGACAGGTATGCAGTGACTTACTTTATTATGCACTGCACGCTACTGCAGTGACAGCTCTATATGATTCCCCAATTACTCGAGTGGGCAATTCACCGGTTGAAGTCAGCTCTCGCAAAGTCAGTCATCTGATGTGTAAATGATGTGCCAAATATGCGTCTCGCTCATAACCCGCCTGTGTGAGGAAGACAGAAGATGACCTTTTTGCTAACAGTGTTTATCCACAGCTTGACCCATATATTTTATTTAATGGGCATTTTAAAACTAGGTTGTTTAGCTGACACAGAGAATAAGGTTCAGTTTTGATTGACAGGGGAGTTTTATGCAATTTCTTTATCCAGATTTTTAAGGATGATAAGGTTAGGTAGAGTTTTTGTACGTACTTATTGGGATTGCCAGCCCAAATACCCCTTAATCCCTTCTGATGTTCAATTTAATTGATTTAATAAATAGATGTAAAAACTTTGTCGGCGATTGTACTTTGATAAGAGTTTAGTACTCAAATGTTCATCAATGATTTAACTTAATTTAGCGGACTGTAGTTCTCAAAATAAATAAAACCTAAAAACAAGGGAAATAGGGTAAATGTATTTATTTCAGACTAGCTTATGGCTGTGGGTCATCTGCGTATTTCATTCTGTCAAATTAAGATTAAAAAATGTTGTGTAAGCAGTGTATAATATTTACATGTGTTATGGTATAATTTTTAGTTCTAATTCTAGCTAAGACTTCAATTTCTCAGTAACTTAAAGTCTGAAAAACTAGTAAAAAAATATAAATTGTCCCACACACAATACATGTGGGTTTTACAAAAAAAGTTCTTTAGACTCTATTTTGACATATAGAAAATCTACCAATTCAAGTACCTACTTGATGAAGTAGTAATCTTACTAACTAACTTTGACAAACGTCAAAAATCTGTCAAACTCCATACAAAAAGCACCGGTTATCATAATAGTTACGGTCAAAATTAGGTGGTGCAACTCAGCCTAAGTGCCTTTGCATTATGAATTTCTAAAACCATTTGATTGTAATTTAACTGAGTTCCCCATTTCCGTCTGCCAAAGCGTCACAACAACTAAAACGACCTATAGAATGGGCATTCATTTTAATGAGTGGGTCAAAACTCAAACAGAGCCGATTGGATGTTTTATCTGATTAATCAAGGTAAGTGCGTTTTGTGGGGACAGTTTGGGGGGTCGTCGTGACCCCCCTGAATGGCTGGGGGGTCATGATGAAAACCCTTTCTCTCTGGATGTGTAGGATTAAACAACTAACCTGTGATTTTTCGTTCGATTAAAGAACCCCAAAACTATCCACTATTTTCATAGCACTGCCATACGTTGATTAATGAGGAAATAGGGTAAAAGTCACTAATTCGAGAGGCGAAAATCAGATAAAGTGGGGTGAATAAATCATTGAGTTACGTTTTCCTTTGATGGTTAACAATAATTGTTATTTATAGGCACAGCCGATGGGCGCGTTGATAACACGTTAATGTTGCCATAGCGTGCCTGATTATGAATTGGGCTTACACTTAATACGTATAGTGTGACTTGATGTGCAGTAAGTAATTTCAGGGCAATTTCCAAAAGAGTTCCCCATTGTCCTGCAGCTGACTCAGAAAAATATTCCTTATTCTACAATATTTTTCAGAATTATTATTGATTTCAATACCAGATTAGTTTATTTAGTAAGTTAGTTGTATAAAAATGTAAATGCGTGACGTGCGATTCGAACTTGGGACTGGGACTTTGTGCTACAAAAATCTAACGCCCGTATTCACAAACAATATGAGATCTCACAGTGCGCGTGAACGCACAGGGTGACAAACGAACTAATCACAGAGCTTTATTCAACGCTGTGCGTTTGATTTGCTGTTTTACTTAAGCAAGCATCGTTTGTGAACACGGTAAATTTTTAAATGTAAAAGAAGGGGTATTCTCAAACAGATAATTAAATTGTTATTAGAATCTTTGCCACTAAATAATTACTATAAAATTTAATACGCAACAAATTATCCATAATTATGTGTATTAATTAATCCTAAGAAAGCTTAAAACCGTTTACTGATTAAATTTAGGCATTTAAACAGTTTCCTGACAATTTTACTAATAATGAACTCCCGGTTGCTACTACAGGGAGAGCTACCTTATTTGTTACGTTCGTTCCTTAAATAATGTACCTGTATTTAATGATATTACTTTATTGCTTGGATCTAATTAATTACGAAAAAATATGTACTAACCATCAAAATACTCTTTAAAAAAACATTGACGTTTTTTTGCCTGTCGATGTTGTTCGGACGCGGACAGGCAACCTGACCTTATTTTCGGGTACTACGAGCAGTTTTCAGACTCTACATAGTAAAAGTGTATATGTTACGGTTAATGTGATAAATTGAAAATTATTAATAATAACCGGTTATTATGAATAATTACCGACAGTCGCGGTAAAAGTGATAAATTAATCACATTTAACAGTGATTATTTAATAATTCAACCTTAGTACTAACAAATTTCATAAAAGAGAACAACATCTTGTGTACATGCTCCTGTACAGCCAAACTTTTGAACGTTTTGATATCATATATTAATATAATTTGGCATAATAAGTTTGGAATGTTTTTTGCATATTATTACTTTTCCATGATGCCTATAACATAATGTTTTGATTTAAAGTGAAAAATAGGTTAAGGTGCGGCGGGGGTGGCCCTTGGGCCACCCCTAAGCCGCCTATTTAGTTTTATACACACATAAATGACCTCATATTAATCACATTTACCAAATCATGCGGTAATTATTCATAATAACCGGCGATTATTCATAATTTTCACATTTATCACTTTGACCGTAACATATACATTATTATAAGTAATGCGTAACTTTTTAGGTTATAAGGAGCGTAGGCGGCAAGAAGGGACGAAAATACCTAAAAATATGTACATAACAATAGAAATACTACAACCGAATAAAAACGAATATTATTTCTGTAAGATATCCTGTATTGGGTGAATTTCAACAAGTGCATATTTTTGCCTAATTTTGGTGGAAATTGTTATTTGTGTATTTTTATTCTTTAATTATAGATCAAATTTATTGGAAACTTATACTGATTCTAAAATGATTAAGACATTAAATTTTGTCCAGTAGTTTTTTAGATTTTCCTTACACCAAAATTAAGAGAACACCAAAATTTATATTAAAGCACCAAAATTAGAAAATATGCTGTCAGTCGGTCATATCTTAGTGCCAAGCTCAAGAAATGGTTTTAAATTTACCAGCACCGACTCCAAAAATATTAATCATGGTATATTGTCCTAATAAATAAATAACGACGTACTTATTTTCTACTTTTAAGTGATTGTTGGCGTCGGTTTTAATTTTTTTGTTAAAATTATTTTTTTTCATGCTTTTTAGTTGATTAGTCCTTGTTATTGTCACTGAAGAGGGACAGTACAGACAGTTTAATGTGATTAAGACTATAATTTTCCATTTTGTAATGGAAAATTATAGTCTTAATCACAATCCAAGTGTAAATAATCTTCCTAGCAAAATACAGGCTCCCTACTTTAAATATCGGCAACCAAAAAGTATCAATGTATCATGTGTCAATGTATGTATCAACAAATGAGTATTGAGTATCATCTAACTCCTAACTTATGTTGTTTGACCTTTCATCATCAGCTCATCTTAAATACCTGAAATAATACAACTGTATGTACATACCTACCTAAAATATTTAAAGAATTATCCTCCAACTCCTAAACGTTAAGGAGTTTTACCTTCCATCATCACCTCATCAACATTAGATGATGACTACTTGAATAACTTTAGAAAACGTATTGCATTCCTACAAAATTTGAGGTTTACTCTCGATTTCCCTAGGATCCCATCATCAGATCCTGACTTGGTGACAATGGGACCACCACATAAGTGTACCCTACAGAACAAAAAAAGAATTTTGAAAATCGGTTCACAATTGACGGAGTTAAGTCGGTTAAAAATGCTTTGGTGCACCACCAAAAACACCAAAATTGACTCACCAAAATTAGATTCTCGTTGAAAAAGCTAAATTATATGAAATCTGTTTTAAATATAACCATAACATTTTAACACATGGTATGAAAACAGTTCCTTTACATTATACGAGGAATTCAATTAAAAATTATAGCTTAGAAATCTTATACAAAAAGACACCAAAATTGCAGAATTGTTGTCCGTTTAAAAAAAAACAACACATTTACGTTTTTGGCGGGAAGACGCAGAGGTCTTGCACCCGTCTGCCGTCACTGCTCGCGGGGGCGGTACTAAACCTAACAAATGATGGGAGTGTTTAAATCCTGTTTGATCTTTAAAGAAACTGACGAGCTATATCATTATTGACACCAAAATCATAAATTTTTCGCGGACAAAACTTAAGGACGTGACTTAATCACAGTTATTTGGGAAACTTGCTTTATTTGGTAATCTTAGATAATAGATAGATTGTATAATCCAAAAATATACTTTTTCCCTAAGTTCTGTTTTGATCTTCAGCTAAAAAAATACATATTGTAAGAAATTAAGGATGTGGACACTGCACCAAAATTAGAAACGCTTAGTTCAATTATTTTTTGTCGAATTTGTAAAAGAAAATACTCATTAATAATGTTGTCCTCAAAATGGAGCCTCTGTATATTTTCGTGTAAAAAAAAATCAGAGTTCTATGTCATAAAAAACATATGATTTTCAGCTACGCCGCTCAAAAAATGTGTTTGGGAAATTGACCCTATTGATATGAATGATTTGATCACGTACCAAATAGAATTTATTGTATTTATACTGTGAAATTTGAAGGTTGGCTGCCATAAACTAAGTGGAAAAATGTATTGAATATACAAAGCAAAATACCTCAGTGCCTGAAAACGAAAGTCTACAATCAATGTGTGTCTACCAGTGATGACTCTTATGGTTCGGAAACGTGGCCTCTCACTATAGGCCTTATACAGAAGCTTAAAGTTGCACAGCGTGCTATGGAGTGGGCTATGCTCGGTGTTTCTTTACGAGATCGAATCAGAAATGAGGAGATCCGTAAACGAACTAAAGTCACTGACATAGCCCGACGGATTAGCAAGCTGAAGTGGCAATGGGCTGGGCACATAGTACGCAGAACTGACGGCCGATGGGGCAGTAAGGTTCTGGAGTGGAGGCCATCTACCGGAAAACGCAGCATGGGACGTCAAACCACAAGGTGGACCAACGACATGATAAAGGTAACAGGAAGGCGCTGGATGCAGGCCGCTACCGACCGTGCGATGTGGAAGTCATTGGGGGAGGCCTATGTTCAGCAGTGGACGTCCTGTGGCTGAAATGATTATGATGATGATGACAAAAATGACAAAAAAGACACCGACAAAAACTACATTTATTTGTACAGGACATGAAATCAAAATGTATCAACCCTATACCACTTCTATCAAAATAATCTCGCTCGCTTCTTCATTATCTTATTTACAGGCTTCCCCCATTAAAACTTAATAACGTATTCATTAAATCATATAGGATTTTAGCTCTTAATGCCGGTTGGTAGAGTTTCGGGCCAATCAATGGCGGGTAGCGGGCTTCCTCTTGAATTATATATGAAATCAATAACAGTCGTGCACTTAACAAAGCTCAGGAGTAGGGTTGGCGATGATGCTTTTATTTCAGAACAGACAACGGGACTATTTCCACCTCTCGTTCCCACCGCTGCAACTCTGTGTAGCTAGGATCTACAGCCAAAAACTCAACCAATGAAGGTCAAGTTTATTTTAAACTTTTTTACTTTAAGATACTGACGAAAGTATTGTGCAAATGCGGGTGGGTGAAGAAAATTCATCGCGCCGGAGCAGACGACGCCGCATCTCTTCAGTCTGCCCGCGACCATGACTCGTGCAACCGAGTTGAAACGTCGAGAGGGTAAATATCTTATATACCGTTTTAAAAAGATTTTGTTGCAAAAATCCCGTGAAGTGAAAATGTTAAGGTTAAGTTTGTCACGGGGAAAGTTCAGATATAGCCAGCTTAGGGGCAGAAAAGTTCTCGAGTTGCGACCATGGACCAGATAAAGTATAGGCAGACCTTCCACCCGCTGGACCAACGATTTGGCTAAAGTCGCGGGAAGCACCTGGACGCATCCAGGCAGGCAGGGTAGCCTAATGTCATATGGAATCATGCTATGGGGCAAAGCTGCAGATTTTGAAACAATATTTATTTTGCAAAAACGTGCGATAAGATACTTGTATAAAATGAAAGCAAGAGCGTCCCTTAGAGAATTGTTTAAAGAAATTGGCATTCTCACGGCCGCTTCACAATACATCTTAAACTGTATTCTATTTATTCAACAAAATATTAACGAATTCAAAAAGAAAAGTGATATTCACCAAATTAACACTAGAAATAAAAATAAATTGGCTATACCCGCTTTTAGACTTAATAAAGTGTTTGCCACTTTTATGGGACAAGGTATCCATTTTTATAACAAAGTCCCTGATAAATATAAAGAGCTACCGTATAATAAATTTAAAGGTATAGTTAAAGATCACATGCTTAAAAAAGCCTATTATACAACTCGAGATTTTCTTAATGATAAGTCATCCTGGGAGTAGGATTATGGTCCTCTCATGCTCGCACTAAAAAGAATTAAAATGAAAAGTAATATTGTATAAACTAATAATAATTTCTCAAATGTTATAGTGTCATGCTTCTCAATCTGGACTGTTACTTAGCTTTATTATTAGTTTTTTTTTAAAGAGATAACTTGGCATTGTCATTCTCACTAAAATGTCTCTGGGGTGGTGGCGTAGTGAGGCGGGTCGTTACATTCCCTCTAATATGGTCGAGTGAAGCGATGGCTGGTTCACTCGTCATGTCTGTGAACAGGCGCTGCTTTCGGGGACTGGTCAATCCAAGTTATTCAAATTTATGTATGCGAGTCATTTCTACTAGTACCTTAATATGTAAGTCTAGATATTAGCACGTCACTACCTTGTTTAATATACCACGCAATCTTGTATACCCATTCTTATGATACACCATACAAGAATGCATGGTAAATTCAGTGAACTGCTCCTGAATCGAATGTACCTACTACTACTATTTCTATTTATTTATATTAACCGGCAGACAGTGGTGACTGAGTTTGTTGCGGCGCTTCTTCTCAGCACTTGCCAAATGTTGGTCTCGAAGCGCTGGTAGGGTAAAAAGATTATGAGACATGTAGAGGCTCCTTAAGAGCAAAATGACGATTTGTAAGAACTATTTATTAGTCTAAACAAATAAAGAAATTTTGACTTTGACTTTGACTTTGAGGACCGGTCGTTGAAATCCATGACCCATAATTGGACGACTTACGGTAAAAACTATTTTTCTGTCATTCGCTAGATATCCTATAATAGGTTGATTGGTAAAAGAGAGCGACACTCAAAGATATTTGGATTGTGGGTCGCATATAGTGTAAAATCACTTTATTTACTTGTATTTAGACGTTTTAACACAAAGCAAACATCGCGAGTAGTATGAAACGGATGTTAAGAAACCTATAATACTTTTAAAACTCAACAAAAAGGCTGCGTAACGCGTTAGGGGTATCCCTAAAAGTATTTACGTCTGGAAGATGATTGTATTGACACAAATAATTTTGTCTCAGCGAATCAATAGCCCAGTCTTACCTTTCGGAGGGAAAAGTCCTCTAAAGAGTGATTTATCGGTTATATTTGTGTCACTTTTTACCGGATTTGACGTTCCTTTTTGGGTCAAGTAAACTTTCTAACTTTGATTCTGAGAAGGCTTTTCGTCGCTTTTCTTTTTAGGTTTGTTTTAACTTTGATAGTTGTGGATGAAATCAATACCTACTAGAAAAGACGTAAAAGCAAACTGTGATTCGGTATGTGATTGAGTGGTTGTTTAAAGAAATAACAGATGACAGTTTTATTAAATTTTCGATTTGTATTACGAGTGATTTAGGTTTTCCATTTTTGCTTAAAAGCGATTTCTGAGCGTGTAGATAAGCTAAGAAATAGTAATATTACACAGTCGCTCTCCTAGACACATTAAGTAACATCAAGTCAGACAGACAGACTCGTATGTGTCTGACGTAACTCAATCAACTTTTTAAAACTTTTACAGGGCTCTATCACATGCTTTATAACAAGTACATAGATGTCACCATAATTACATACATACTTGTTAAAAAGTTGAAAACTAATGAATAATTTCCTTAGCGGCTTAGAATTCTCAGAAACACGGAGACGGAGTCGTATCGTATAACGTGTTGCTCCTCGGACAATCAATTTGATTCAAGGCAGCAATATCTTAACAGATAAACATAGTTACTTTACACCATGTTTGCCCTCTCTGGGAGTCGAGCCCACAACCTTGGAGTCGAATGGCTCTTCAATCACGGAGTAAGTGATACTCCATACGACAAGGGTACGTGGAAAATTCCTTCCCTTGTTGCTAGGGACCTAATGTACGACTTTATGCCTAACCTTTTGTATGTTTTTATAAGGTAAATCATGAAGTATTCTGTAGCTGGTTTAATAATATTACATAATAATTATTCGCTTCTTTACACGTGTAAAGACTCTGACAGAAGTTGGATGCGAAAACGGGACTATTCCCACCTCTCGTTCCCACCGCTGCAACTCCTGTGTAGCCAGGATCTACAGCTTGACCGACAATAAAAACCCAACCAATAAAGGTTGGTTCAGGGGAAAAGTTAAACTGTCATTGGACCCGCTACGAAATTAATCAGAAGATCATAGAAGTGCGAAGTTAAGGATCGACTTCCCTCCGAAGACGGGGTAAAATGGTGCTCATTGGAAGAGGCTTTTATCCAGCAGGGAACTGCTATGGCCTAGCGATAATTAATGAACCGATTTTAAAAAGGAAGGGTTATCTAACGGGCACTTCTGAATTATTAACGGGCACGGGCGAAAGCTTTTTAAAATATTTCTATTTTTTTTATAATTGACAAAAACCAGAACGATGTGAACTCAAACGTTCAAACCTCTTTTTTATCCGTTCACAACATCGAAAAGTGCTAACAAAACTAGCTATCCAGTTTTATACCCAGTTTTAAGCAATCAAAACAGTTATACAATCGCCAGTAACTGCACCGACCGCGGTCCAGAAAACAATTTTCCATTGAATCTGCTGTAGATATTTGGTTAGGGACGTTCAAGTGTACCTATTTCAGATTTATCCAGAATCTGGGTAATTGAAGTCTTCATCGAATTTTTATCGTGGATCATCATCATCATTTCAGCCATAGGACGTGCTCTGCTGAACATAGGCCAAATTGGCCGTTTGGTTGCTTACATCCAGCGGCTTCAAGCTACCTTTATGAGATCGTCTGTCTGCCTTGTGGGTAGGTTTTATGGTAGGTTAAGTACAAATATCGGTTTACTGTCAAAACTAATGTTATTACAAATGTATTAGTAATTCTTTCTATTGCCATAGGAAATATCGAATTTACTAGTCTGCTTTTAAATATTCTAAATTCTTTATTGAGTTTATTTTTTCTGTCAAGGCAAACTTTACCTAATATTTTGCTCATAATCTTTCTTTATTTCGTACTAGCTTTCCGGCCGCGACTTCGCCAGCGTGGGTCTGTCACAGAAATTTTTTATTGCGCGCGTCCCCGTTTCAAAAACCAGGATAAAAACTATCCTATGTCCTTTCTCGGGACTCTCTCTATGCCAAATTTCATCAAAATCGGTTCAGTGGTTTAGGCGTGAAAGCGAGACAGGCAGACAGACAGAGTTACTTTCGCATTTATAATATTAGTATAGAGTCTATACCAGGTCTATATCCACATATCCCTACAAGATTTATAAACATTCCACAATTTCAAAACTCACACAAGTTTGCTCGTTATATAAATTTCGGTGAATTTTATAGTTGGAAATATACTCTAGAATAGAATTCCGCCTGGAGAGGTGGGGCGAGTCATAAAACACAGCGGTTTAAAGTTTGAAATATATCTTATGATGACTTGGGAAATTGGACTTTATTTTATGGACGTTAAAAACCGTGTAAGCGATAAAATACTTGAGGTGGAAGGATTTTACGGGGTTGGCCTTAACTTGCACTTTTTGACTGCAAGGTGAAATATAAATATGTTATGACTTTGTGGTGTTAGCATTTTTGTAATGAATGTTGTGTGATTTTTGAGTTTTTAATTAAATAGGTTGAGTTTTTAATAGAAGTAGGTCGAAAGACAGATGTAAATAAAGAAAAAAAATCTAAATGCCAATAAAGTTTAGTTGATGTTATCATAGGTCACTTATGAACACAATCGCCCGTATTCTTCACAAACATGAGGTCTCACAGTGTGCGTGGACGCATAGAACGACACACGAACCAATCACAGAGCACTATTCAACGCTGTGCGTTCGATTTTCTGCTTCACTTAAGCAAGTATCGTTTGTGAATACGGCCGAAACTCTCTTATTAATAAAAAGTTCCATACGCGTAGTTTAAAGTGACATTTCCATACTTACTAAACGTAACTTTTTTAAACTAGTGTTCAACTGACTCTACAGGATGTTAGGTAAATGGGTATATGAGCCGACACTAGCCCATGTTAACATGGTCATATAAATGGTATGGTGAAGTCAGAAAATTGATATCTTCATTTTAATTATTTTAATTTTCATACAAATCGGATTTTATAAAAAATATTTTGTATGAAAATTAAAAAAAATAAAATGATAATATCAAATTTCTGACTTCACCATACCATTTATATGCCCATGTTAACATGGGCTAGTGTTGGCTCATATTTTATACCCATTTACCTAACACCCTGTATATGTCTATAGAGGCATAAGTAAAAGCCTTCATCCCGTGCCATGAGCCTGAACCGTTCGGTGCAGCCAAATTGTAGCTTCTATATATCTAGTAGTAGATAGATTCTAGTAACAGCTGGATTCGACCTACTTGCAGTATTCGAACAGGGCCGGACTCAAGGTCACGTGGGGCTCAGAGGTTATTGTAAACATTTACCTATGTTGAGTGAATATTTAAGAAATAAATAATAACAAAATATGGAGATCCGGGACTAAAACATATTTCGATTAAAATATGACCTATTTTTATAACGTATCTTAAAGTGTAACATACAACTTCAATTATTATAGTGATTGAGTTTCTTGCGCTGATTCTTCTCAGCACTCGCACACTTATAGTCCCGACAGTGGTAAGTTTAAGGTTATACGGAGACGTGTAAAAGCGCCTGGGGTCCTTTGTTGATAAAAAATCTGTCAGTGAGCTTGAATCAAAAAGGTACACCATGGGCTCTATCGGTCTAACATACAGTTTAACGTCAAACCTTTTTTTTAAACAAGCAGCTTAATTCTCTAGTCGAAAGTTAATGCGTGAAGTCGAAGTGACCTTATACCGTCCTGAATTCGGCCCTGGCTCATATCCCAGACCTAGGCTACGGAAGCGTTTTAGATGAACAGGTATTGATCTTGCGGCCGCTAATCGGGCGTGCGGCTCAGATTAGATGAACCTGTTTTGTACGGCTCAGCCGTTAAGCCGAATTGGGCAGCCATTTTGTCCAATTGGACGGCTCATGTCCGTATTTTCGGCTGTCGCTTTTGTCTGACAGCAGAGTGAGAGAGATTTGAATATAGACCGCTCATTGAGTGAGAGAGAGACTTGAATATAGGTCGCTCGTTCTCTCAATCATTTGATCAGTGAAACACGGAATGCTACTTAAGAAATTGAGAGTTAATAAGAGACAACTTGAGAATGGATTTTGCGATATAATTTAGCTGGGAAAGGGGTTTTAAAGAAAATCTTTTATCATTTTGAAGAAAAATCAAGCGCTTTATGTTCTTTGTGTCAAAAATAGCTTTTTTAATTTTTTTTATGCATAACAAGGCAGGTATTTGATCGCAATCGCACCTGTTGTTAAATGGGATGCAGTCTAGGATGGTACATAATCTGCCCAGTAACTGCCTATTCACATTACAGTTTTCGGGAAAGACAGCAGCAGGCAACGAATTCTAGTCCCTAGCTATAATAGTCTTTCTCTATATCAAAATTGGGTCAGGGGTTTTGATGTGAAAACATAATAATCTATACTTATAATAAATCTGTAGAGAGGTCAATTCTGTACATGAAATATATTTTCAAAATAACTATCAGGGGGTGATTAGTGATCGATACTGATGCCAAAAATGCAATCAGTAAAATTTTTGTCTGTCTGTCTGTCTGTCTGTCTGTCTGTCTGTCTGTCTGTATGTTCCTTATAGAAACAAAAACTACTCGACGGATTTTAACGAAACTTGGTACAATTATTCTTCATACTCCTGGGCAGGTTATAGGATACTTAGGAATTCCCACGGGAACGGGCATTAGCGGGAAAATCCTTTTGTATGAAAAATCTAAACCGCTTAAGTTAGACGCTTGAAATTTGGCATGCAGGTACCTTAGTAAATTTAAAGCTTAGTTACAACAGGATATTGCAAAATTCTCACGGGAACGGGAGTTAGCGGGAAAAAACATTTGTATGAAAAAATCTAAACCGCGTAAGATAGATGAAGGGGGTAAAACGGGATCCACGCGTACGAAGTCGCGGGCGGCCGCTAGTAATTGAATAAAGGAAATAATAATAATCCCCACGCAAGCCTTATAAAGGACCGGGTCACTTTTGACCCGTGAGCTCTAAAGCGTATAAACATAATAATAAATAAATCTTTGAACAATAAACATAACTTTTGCATTTACTAGTAAATAGTTTACGTTATAAAGTTATAACGAATTCCACAAAATGTTTTAGTGAAACGTGCGGTTCATGAAACAAAACGGTCGGTTTTATGAGTATTTCCCCGAAAATATCTTTGAATATCTGTATGATTTTACTCAAAATATTTCACATTCGCACCATCAGGTATAGTTTTGGTTATCACCTAGCGTAAAATTTTATGGCACCTGCGTGGTGTATGGCAGCGACTATCGATAAATTATGTAGAGACTCTCTCGATAAATTTTGTAGACTCCATTATTAGGTGCTTTCTATCTTTATTTATTACATAAAATATGAGGCTTTTAAAACGTTTCGACGAAAAGTAGCGAACTTATAAGCCTTCACTGTAACTAATTTAAATTGCACAACGAAGAGACAATGGTGAGAACTTTGTAGTATATTTTGCACTAAACACAAAAAACTTAAAGCTGAAGAGTTTGGTTGACGCTACGACCTATAGGAGAAAAATTTTTGAACGATTGAAAATAGTTTTACGAAATCACTTCAACGAAGTCATTTGGCACGATGCAGTACATTCCTTCATAGAAACAACGTTGCACGGCGTACTAAAACGCCATAAGCATCATGCCACATCTACTGAAAGCTTCAGCCAAACTTTAGAACACAATTATCTCCCAACTAGCAAACTTAAATGCATCTGCTCTATCGATAACCATACAATTATTGCTTCCAGCATCCCTAGCTTACAAGGGCTTAAGACCTAGTTAAAATTGTTAGCAGTTATAGCGACGCCGAAGTTGCAGTAACTATCTTCGTACGTGTACTGGAGTTGACAATTCCCAGTTACAATGTAAGGTCTTGGCTCAATGATTAGAGAGTAGACTCTAGAATCGAAGATATAAGTTCGATTCCCATGGCATGAAATTTATTTGTATATTATTTTGTTTGGCTTAAATTAACCTTAATTCCTAAAAAGTACATATGCTTGCGTCTTTCAGAGGGCATGTGATCTTTGTGCTTACCATGAGTTTACGTTAGGTGTGCTCGCTAGCGACTGCGTAAAAAAAATGACAATAAATGTATGACATACTGTGCAGCGCCCCTAGTGGCTACTTTCAAGAAATAATATCTTCATAGATTTCTTTGACGTATTCGCTAGCGAGCACACCTAACGTGAACTCTTGGTAAGCACATTGATTGGGCCATAGCAGACATCTACAACGGCTTATCAAGTCTGTCACTAAGTTTCTGATACCCGATTGTGACTGCCCTGCAATGGAAGAAGGTGAAGAAGTTATAGTGTAAAGAGTTCGTTAATTTCAGCCAATTGATGTCCACTGCTGGACAAAGGCCTCGCTCAAGGATTTCCTCAACAACCGGTCCTGCGCTACCCGCATCCAAGTACTTCTCCTGATCTTCACCAGATTAGTTCCAAGTGGAACTTGTGGTTCCAAGTGGAAGTCGCCAGAAGATTAAAACTCAATACTCGATACTTTATTGCTTCACCACATTAGCATTTAGGTCTTACAATTCAAGCAGATCAATGTGGACCCAGTTAGGGCACAGCAACCTTTGGAAGGAGGCAGAACTATCTCAGTAGTTTATATCGATTGAATTTAACCAGTTGAGTATGGTGGAAATGTCAACTCTCACAGATAATCACAATATTTATTTACCATAGCTATACCATAAGCTAAAATGTCCGTGAAACTAAGTCATTACTACATGAAACCTAACATTTGCTGTCAGCAAGACTGCGAGTGCATTATGGGTAAAGTGCATTGCTCTGCTCGTTCTCATGATAATGTATGAGGCTTGATTACCTAATCACTCGATAAATCTCTACGAGCTCCAAAAGACTAATATAGTTTGATGTTTATTATTAGTTACCTGAAGTTATTGTTAAATCTAGGTGTGTGTAGGTGGTAGGGCAGGAAAGTAGGTGGTCTACATCTAAACGGTGATAAAAATCTTAGACACTATTTCCAAAATTAGTTTTGCTTATTAATTTGACGAAAAGTGAAGACTTATTTACATTTTTCAATTCAAATAACGTCAGTTTCTAAAAAAATTTTTCAACATGTCATGAAGTATCAAGTACATAATGTAAACATTTTCAAAAAACGTTGGTTTGAAACATAGTGTCTATTTTTTCAATTCCGTACGATATCGTTTCGTATCCGTTAATTCGATCATGGGTCCATCAAGCGTTACCCTTGCTGACTCTCAACTGTTTTACGGCTGATCCAATTATTTTTATTATCGAGCGACTATCTCGATCGACTCCCGAATAGGGTCTACGACGGACATGCCTCCTGGGGCACTGAGTTGATTATTAGTGAAATTCGAAAGCAGGGAATAGCTGTCTCATAGCTGGCTCGGAACAATTTTGTAGTTACAGTCGGTTAGGTTGAACATTGTTGTCTTGTTTTACATTCTGCAGGCAACAAAGATATAACAAAAATGATGTTTTATTATTATAGACCTGTCCGATTTGAAAATTTCTTTCTGTGTTGGATAGTCCATTTAACAAAGATGGCTTACGTTAGCGTTACGATTAGCATCACGTTACGACTAATATTATAGTACTCGTAGCAGAGCATCGAAGAAAAATCAAATTCAAACTTTTTTCATGCGAACGGGCACAACTACTACAATAATTATGTAGTGTCACCTACTTGCTACCAAATTCCGTAAGTTTCGATGCTTTTGTTAGTTTCATTAAAAATAGGAAAACTATCACAGCTACGTACTATTTAATTTATTACTACAAGCTCTCAAACAAATAGAGTTACATGTATTTTAGGAATACTAAAACTCATCTGTTCCAGGCTCCTAACTCTGTAATAAAATGCGCATTAACTCTCTCGCTCGGAAAAATAGTGTTTACTTTCCTTCTTTTAGCGAATGACGAAAATCGATAGCTACTCAAATCAGACCATCGGCGTTTTCAAAAGATCGAAATATCGCTTTGAGCATTTTTTTCTTTAACCTTAACTGCTTGTCTCGTTGACGTCGAGAATTGGCAATGAAGAGGCCTGAGATGGAAACGGGCAAAGTGTTGCAACAGCATTCCTGCATTTTGCGGAAAAAGCAAATTGCCCGAGGTATTTGAGCTATTTTGTATGGAATATTGACGGTTAATGCAGTTTTATGGCATTTCATGTCCTGGAATAAGGTTGCAGTGGACTGAGATTGCCTGAAATAATAATGATGATGATGAATACGTATAATTTTATGGGATGGGTGAACGAATTTAATTTCTACTAGTCTATGAAGCTAAAGAGGTTTTTTGTTTTTTTGTTTGGTTGAAACTGCTAATCTCAGGAACTAACTACTAGTCCGATTTGAAAAAATATTTTTGTGTAGGATAGCCCCTTTATCGAGGAAGGTTATTGGCTACATACCATCATGATACAACCAACAGGAGCGGAAAAATATTCACGCGTATGAAGTTGCGAGCACAGCTAGTAAAAAGTACACTTATATGACAAAAAAATATCCAGAATTTAAAAACGATATAGTATTATATACCTGTGTGCTTACCATGAGTTTACGTTAGGTGAGCTCGCTAGCGAATACGTCAAAAAATTCTATGAAGATTTTATTTCTTGAAAGTAGCCGCTAGAGGCGCTGCACAATATGTCATACATTTAAATGTCATTTTTTTACGCAGTCGCTAGCGAGCACACCTAACGTAAACTCATGGTAAGCACACTGAACGTAGAAACTGTGTGTGTTGGCCCAATTGGAGTCCAATTTCCGTGTCCATCAAATGCCCCATACATACGCATTACACAATACATTGGGCACATTACCTCCGGGTTGATTATGCCCGGGCCGGGTTGACCCGGGAACATGGGGTCCGGGAAACAGTAGGACGTAGGTCTTTTCTAAATTATGTTTATTTGGCACTAGCTTTTGCTCATGTGAAAAGACTGTACCTACCTAGCGCGTGTGTTCCGCGAAAAACCGGGATAAAAACTTTCCTGTATTTTTCACCCCGTTTCTGACCCAGGAGTCACAAACTGTCTAGGTATGTACTAAATTTCATCCAAATCGGTTCAGTGGTTTAAGTGTGAAAAGGTAACAGTCAGAGTTACATTCGCATTTATGATGGGTAGTATATCTATTCGAAATACGTATGGGTTTACAAAATTTCAGTTTACGGGACAGCATGTAACGTTCTTACGTTCATACAAAATATAACTACCTACTACAAAGTTGTACTGCCAATAGACATGGTCCACAAAACATACTTGAAGCTCCGAATGCACTGCACTGCAAATTCAGCGCTAAAATGTTGATATTTGCAAAACATTTTGTTAGCTTTAAACTAGAAATGATCTATACATGAAGAACGTTATTATCGTGAAAATTTCAAACGTACGTTCATTTTAGAACATAAAACATGTCAATATAATTTAAAGGGTTAGTATTATGAAAGTTTACCACTTTTAGATGTCCAAATTGCCAGTAAAAGTTAACCCTTTCACTGCTGCAGTTACAATGTTGCCCAGTGCTGAGTACTAAAAGAAGGAGCAGCGCAAGAGACGAGAACTATCAAAAGCATTCTGATTACCGTTCCGAAGCCGAAGCCGAAACCTGTCACGTTCTTTTATCTAAATCCAGGCCTCGCGAAACCATCAGCGAACGGTATCAATCATCATGGCGGTAATTTATTTAAAATGAGCCATTTGTTCCGGAAAATACGAAAGTAGCAGGAGCTGGAAAACAGAATGAAAATCGCTGAACGCCGGGACCGTGTGTGCTGACTCAATTGGATTCCAATTTCAGTCCCATGCATATGTAAACAGCGCGTTGTGGGTAGAGGTCACGGTGATAGGCGGTAGCGGATGAGAGTAGATGCCAAGAAGAGAAAAGACAGTGGCCATGTAAGGAACACTCTACATTCAGGCTCAGGAGAAAGCGAACAGCATCAATCTGAAGAGTTATTGTAAAAGAATCGAGGTGACACATCATGGGATGTGCAGAGCCGGAACTGTCGTTATTAACAATTCAATCCATCGCGGATAGAATAAAAGAGAATAAAAAAAAGTATGGAACATAGATTCAAACTACTAGCTTTTTTATCCACAACGAGGAAGCTCTTTGTCTGCACCACACCTGATGAAAAGTGATTATTAGGCCGAAGATAGAAGCTACCTTCAACCAGAATCCTCAACCAGAGAAGACCTGGCGGAGCCTCTAACTGCTAGAACACAACAATGTTCAAAACTTCACTCGGAATCCTCAACCAGAGAAGAACTGGCGGAAACTCCAACTGCTCGCAACAATATTTTTGACATTGTTATTATGGCGACAGACTTAAGTGATGGTGGCTCATATTTTACAATGGAATTGACGAAGCCTTCTTTTTATTATTATACGCTCTTGCAGAGCGGTCAAGGTCACGTTGAGGCGTTGTTTACATCGGTTGTAGAGGCGGATACAACTCTCCGCACGATCTGCCGCCATTTCTCTCAGTTGGCAGACTGTCTGGTGCAGTCATATAAGCCTGTGAATATAAATTTCATTGGGAAATTTAGCATCTAAAATAGCAACCTATCTAAAAAAAACGAGTCGGCAAGGTACAGATGGCAGCACTTTAATCTCACCTCTTGTCCCCACCGCTGCAACTCCTGTGTCGCGTTTTATTTATATTGTAGTCTGATGGCGACATTAGTACTGTACACATTACACATTCAGCAAAATGCTTGATGACGTGAACATCTTGATTTTCCCGCTCCTTTACCGCTTCCGCGCCCGCTTATACCGTGCAATTTCCCTACGGGGAAGGAGAGTTTTGACGGTTCATTAGAGCCGAGTTTTGTTTACGAATCGACAAAGGGTGGACGGAAATCGGGGGATTGGTGGACTTTAACGCCTCAATTGTTAGGGGTTAAGCGGGGCAAACCCGTGGTTTACCTGAGTATAGGTTAAATTATCCCGGAGATCAGCAGTTTGGGGACAAAAATCCAGACGAAAGTTGGTAAAAAATATTTCGTCGATGATGGTGGAAAAGACCACATTTTTTTAGAACAACTCTTAATCCAGACACATAGATTTCACAGCAACACATCCTGGCAAATTAAAAAAAAGTAAATAGTTTCTGAAACACAACAAGAAAGAACCCATTACTCATTTTCACAAGTCTTATCTCAAGATTAAAGCTATCAAATCACGAGCAGAAAAACATTCTCGAAAACTTTGCACTTCAAAAGAGACGCTTTTTAATTAATTTATTCAAGAACTACTCGCAAAACTTTCAAAAGTAGAGGATCATCCGAGCATAGACAAATTATATCAATAGACAGAGCAGCTACAATGTTTCACAGATTTGAAGGATTGTGAAACGCCATCGACACATTAAATTGTGGATTGTACCAAGTTTTGTTCTCGTCCCTTGTCTCTGTCACGACGCGTACCCCTTAAAAACTGTCTTATTGCCCATCTTCAACTAGCCCCATTATCATAAATATGCCACATAGCTATGTTAATATTTTTTGCGACAATAGTAAAGTTTCTTGCGCTGCTTCTTCTCAGGACTGATAATTATTGTCTCAAATCAGTTGCGACGTGTAAAAGTGCTCCTTACACAAAATTAATGAATTTTGTTGCGTCAATTTTAGGCTGAGTTGCACCACCTACAACTGTAACTACAACCGGTGTTTTTTGATAAGTTATGATCAGGTCGAAGGTTTGTTATAGTTATAATTATCTTTGTTTGTCACCTGTCTTTCTCTTTGAAATGGAGGGAAGTCGAACCTTAACTTCGAACTCCTCCTATGTTCTTCTGGTCAATTTCGTTGCTGGTCCAATGACAGTTTAACTTCCCCGAGACAAACTTGACCTTCACTGGTTGGGTTTTTATTGGCGATCAAGCTGTAGATCCCGGCTACACAGGAGTTGCAGCGGTGGGAACGAGAGGTGGGAATAGTCCCGAAGGTGTCTATTGTTCTAAGTTGTCTACAGCCTGAAGGTGCCAGTGACGGGATCTCAAGTTGTATAGAGTAAACATCTGGCTTATTTCGCTGCACACAACTTGAGGGTAACAAGTTATCCCGACGGCGGTGAACTCAATTGGTGCATTGTCTGACTAAAGTGTTATGTTTGTATCAGACTGTACATTTTTGTTGGAAAATAGCATCTATTGCAAGTAAATAAGAGGCAATGTTTAGATTGTCTGTTTAAAGACTTCCTCCAACAAGTCTCACTTTCTCTGGTATAGTTGTTGCAATTCACGAAGGCGCGTGAGCTTTACATGTGTGGTGGCTCGCTAATGTTCGTTTTTCAAAAGTTTTGACAGACATTACACTATCGTTATGTGTATGTACACGTACACACACACCTAAAGCTCCTTCGCCTCGTGAGTTGCAAGAACTATAACCGTATACAGGGTGGAATTTTGTAATGCCACCTGGAGGGAAAGTACTCTTAATACAGTAGATAGAAAATTTTACTGAAAGAAAACATTCCTTTATTTTTGAAAAGAAAGAGAACTGCATTCATAGATTTTCGAAAAATTTTCGAAAATTCACTACCATACCATACAATTTTCTGTAAATAATTAAGATAATTTAAGATTTCATGGTTTTCCTTTCATTTGATTTAATAAGTTTGTTAGAAAGATTTCATCCTTATACTTAACCCTAACGATCGATGCAATAAAAATACAGTGTAATTTTTAACAGATTTTAGTTGGTTCGATTCCCGGGTGTAGCAAGCAAATTTTTGGAAATCTTTGAATGCAGTTCTATTTCTTTTTAAAAATAAAGGAATGTTTTCTTTGAGAAAAAAATTCTATCTACAATATTAAGAGTACTTTCCCTCCAGGTGGCATTACAAAATTCCACCCTGTATATGAGGCACGAGAGGTGACGTGATCTTGCAGTGGAGATTCTTGGTGGAGTGTAGGCCAAATATTTTATTTGACTCTGGTGAATGAGAGAAGGTTGTGTGTGAGAAGCAGTGGATACTAAAATGACCTGATGATGATAAGTTATCAAGCTAACATAATATCAAGAAAGAATTGAAACACAGATTGATCTGTTATAAAATAAATACAGTAAATTGTTTAAGTCATAAGTCATAAGTCATAAGTTTATTCCATTTAAAAACAATATACATTGTAATATATATAAGTAACATTATCAGGAGGACCTGTAAAGAATCTTAGTGCTCCGAAGTTAACTTTATTATTATTTAAAAAAATAGTTACGTCACGAAAATACATACGGCAATCCAGTTTTGCAGGATCCAGTAAAGCAGGATACAGCAAATTGGACTGTCATGTGAACACTCATGGCAAATCTCAAAAATTGATTGAAATTCGAACGACGATTTTTAGCGGGACACTGCGAACGGGATGTTCCTGTGAACGTTAATATAAACACCCATACTACTAAATGGGATCCAGCAAAAAACGGTTCCTGCAAAAAACGGGATGTCTACATGGAAACAATCCCTTATAGGGATATAAAGGCAATATTGCTTTTACCCAAAGTATGTTGCCATTAAGCGAGGGGGCATTAAGTTACATTACTGGGGCCAAAACAGATGATTTTAATAAAATTGATTCTGGACATAATTCCTCGTTAATATACATTGATTAAGAGATACTAGATCTGCTACTTAAAAAAAGAAAAAAACTAAAACAAATCTTTTAAGAAGACCTTGTTTTTTATATTGCAAAATACTAAGGGTTACATTGCAATAAAACGATTATAAGCGCCTTTATTTAAATATTTTTTTATAAAAAAAAAGTATTTCAGAACGCAATTTGCGCGCCTCATTTGGTTTTTAAATCCAGATATCTACCAGAAAGATGTATCTGCTTAGTTGTATTTAATTAGTTAGGTGAATATACAAAAAAATAGACACAGTAGGTACTAGAAACATTATCTGCCAGCTAACCTTACTTATCATGCTAAAAAAAAGGTTAGTAGTATTTTTCTTATATTTTATTTGTTCGTTGTTTTTTTTCTAAGGTGTTTCTAGATTTTTCTATATCTTTGGAGGAGGCTAAATTTGCCGGGCAAGGGTCAATAATTTGCGGGCCCATTCTATGAAAAGCAATGGGAGTTTTTATAGCCAATTTCGGAGGCTCAGCCTTTGGTAAGGTGATAATGGGCATTTTTAATTATTTCTTAATACTTCTTAAAGCACCAGGAATTGTAGATCGGTAACGTTTTTCAATTTATTATGATCCAAAAATTTAAAGCACATTCTATCTTTCGTACGTTTCGTAGATGTACTTTCTGTTTGTATGTTTACTAAGTTTTACTTTAATTTTTCGGTGTTGTTGCCGAACCTACTACAACATAAATATATTTTCCCATTCTTATTCTTTAATTCCGTCTATAAATTTTTTTTACGAAGTAATTCTAAATGAAAGATTTTTCTTGGAAATAAACGTAGGTAGGTACCTAACCATAGAAAAAACATCGATGTCTTTTATTCTTATTCTATTCTTTTAATATGGAAACTTGTGTCTACTCATCTTCTTTTCGCTTCATATTCCATATATCACTCTGATGTTTCCTCTATAAACCTCAGTCTATATCCTTCTGTCATGAACAAAATCACGGGAAAATCCAGTATGCAAATGTTCTGTAGACCATGATGCATAAAATAGAATTCTAAAATTGGACCGAGCCACTGCGAGGAGTTTAACTCGGAGCTAAATAATATATTTTTCTTCAAGACGGATGAAATGCACTGCGAAAATATATTTACTGCTGCAGGCGTGTGTTCAATTTGCTCGTGTTGATAGAAAAATAACTTGTGGGACGTCCACCCACAAGGTGGACCGACGACATCATAAAGGTAGCAGGAAAGCGCTGGACTCAGGCCGCTACCAACCGGGCAGCATGGAAAGCATTGGGGGCGGCCTATGTTCAGCAGTGGACGTCCTCTGGCTGAGATAATGATGATGATGTGTTGATAGAAAAATAAATACGTATTATGTGTGATTCAGACTGTGTTTGTTGTATCTAGATAAGAAGATAACAGGCTTCTTAAATATTTGCTATCGCAGAGCTGATGGCCGCTTGGGCAGAAAAGTTCTCGAGTGACGACCACAAGCTGGAAGACGTGACTGACGATCTGGTGAAGGTCGGATGCGGGCGGTGCAGGACCGTTCTTTGTGGAAATCCTTGGCTTTTGTCCATCAGTGGACGGTCATTCGGCTGAAACGAACGAAGAAGATGACAGACTTCTTAAATATTTGTTGTCATCATCATCGGGCCATTTGGACGGCTACTCTGTCGAAACCACCAAATGTAATTAATATGTAATAATATTAATTATTTCACTCTGATTGAACCATGTCAGAAATCTTGGTGGTTAATGAAATTTGACACCAGGTTGGTAAACAAAGTTAATTGTAACAACCAGTAACAACCCACTTGACTAACATTATGAGCAGCTGAGCACTATGTCATTCTTCTTTTTCTGTCTAGCAATATAATACTATTTATGACCTTGTTTACTCTGAAATAACTGAAAAGCTCAATACGTAAATAATTTGATAACACCGCACATTACAATGGCGGCCGAAGTTAATTGGCGACTATTTAAAAATGCATAGAACATAAATTGGCCGAGTGACTCGCCGTCGTTAAAACTTCGTAGAGCGTAGTGACGCCGAGAGTTGAGTATCGATAGTGTGATTTTTGTCTCGATAAAAGAAAAACTTACTTGGTAAGAAGATTTGAAAGACTTTGATAAATAAAAAAGACAATTATTGTAATGTAAATGTGTGAGCGTATTACGGAAAATAAATACAGTATAAAAAAGTTTAAGGAAAAATGATACCACATCTTACCAAAGACCTTCGTCAAAATAAGCACATTTTAGATGTTTTGATTTGTGTAAAAGCTGGTATCAATAAGCAGTCAGCTATTTCGTTTTGTATTTTCAGACAGTTATTTGATAAAATAATTCACAGTTTTCGATTTTTCAAGCTCCACTATTGATAATCTTATGGGCATCACTATCCAATGGCCGATTTGATATTCCGATTGATTTAGCCGCGGGTTTGTTCGCCCAATTTGAGTCAGAATGGAGTTGTATAATATTTTCGGGTTAACTAGACTAATGGTTATTTAAACGTCTAGACAGGGTTAAATGAACTTTAGAACCGAAACAGTTTAATACAGACGTTTCTTTGCACTATATTGACCTATAATATGCATACAAATATGACTGTATTTAGTACAGAATTAATGTAATCTAGTAGCTTTTGCCTGCGGCTTTGCCCGCGTGAAATTCTAGTGAGATAAGAGCGACTCCGAAAAAACTTTTTTTTTATTCGGAAATTAACTGAATATAACTCAAATTATAGTCTATAATATTATGTATGTATGTAACGCAAGCAACGCAGCGTGGGACGTCCACCCACAAGGTGGACCGACGACCTGATAAAGGTAGCTGGAAGGCGCTGGATGCAGGCCGCTACCAACCGTGCAATGTGTAAGTTATTGGGGGAGGCCTATGTTCAGCAGTGGACGTCCTGTGGCTAAAATGATGATGATGAACGATGATGAATATTATGTATGTTATTATGACAAATACTGTAATGTGTCATAAAATTCGTTCAAAAGTTTTTGCGTGAAAAAATTAACAAACCTCAAAAGATTAAAGTTATAGAGAACATGACGTACACATAACATTTTACAATTCTACAGTTTTATGTCTACGTGTTAATGTGTTTGCATTAGCAAGCCATGCATGAACAATTATTGGATTAGTCCTTGCTATTCAAACAACGAACACGCTGTTATATTTACTGTAGAAATTCCCAGTTCCCTTGCCACGAAGTGCACGGATTTTCTTTAATTTTTTCGTATACTTTCTTAAGCATTAAAGTCATACCTCATACCGAGAAGTAATAGGTACCGCATTGCGGTTCTTATGTGGGAAACTTTCATTCGATAATGGCTCTTGTCGCTGTTGTAATAGAGCGTTTGTGAGAGGCAAAGAAAAAATTTTGTTTTCAAAAATAAAAAAGGTGGAGTCACGCACGATTCCGTGACGTCGGCCCTCAATACTTAGGCTGGTACAATGTCGATTGTTATTGCCGGTGCTGTAGGTCAGGGAGAACAGACAGACTTTATACGCAATATTGAATATCGCTTGCTTTTACTATCCGTCCTAGATAGATTTTGACAATTTGGCAAGTGAGATCAAATTCGAATGAAATAAAGACTATTTAGGGTCAGTACAATGTTGATTGTTATTACCACCTATGCAGTAGGTCAGGGAGAACAGACAGGTAACACACGCGGTATTGAATATCGTTTACGCTTATTAAACGCGCCATTTTGGAAAATTATGTTCATGTGAAATCGAATAAAAGAGAGCCTACGCTATCTCATTGAGACATAAATAATACGTTTACCCAAATTACTAGGGCCAGAAAAAAGAGCAGGAGTTTAAATAAGGCATCAACACAAGTATCACAACGAAACACCCAAAACTTAACTTTTGTTTGGCCCGGTAATTATTTTTGAGTTAGCCGTTCTTGTCAAGCTGTACCTGAACAAAAGAGCATGACTTTTACAATAGTTTATACAATACAAATAAATAGTTTTTGAAAACTATTTTCTACCTTCAAGATAAAAATGTAAAAATATTTTTTTTCTTTAAAAAATGCCAATTACATAATTGCTTCGATTTTCGCGTTTATGTCAATAAAATCATACTAAACGTCAAGACTTTTAAATGAACAGCCTAAGAAAAAAATAAAGATCCCCATAATAATAGTATAATGTCTGTAGAAAGTTTAGAGATTTACTTTCCAAATTATAGAGATATTTTTCTCAATATTTTATTTCTAACAAGCCCACATGAAGAGCAACTTAGAAAAGCAAAAAATACTTCAAGAAAACTCTATTTGTCGAAAGACAAAACATATTATTGTCCATCGACCTCTCGCCTGTTGGCCGTCTGCAAACCTTCAATAATACTAATATAATATGTGCTTTATGTTATTGGTTTATCCTCACATAACCAGACCAGACTAAAAACGTAAAATGAAATTGCAACGTCTAACATTTTGAACCGATAAAACGTTTTATATATTTTGTGCCCTTTCTGTGTCCAGAAGTGTATATTATATTATTTGCACAGACGAGAATGTAATACAGCAAAATGCACTTAGCGTCACAAAAATGTAACACTGATATTTTCGTACAAATTCTTCTATTACAGTCATACTAATGTAGAATATCACTCGAAATCTATGCTAATGGATGGTCAAATAAAATAAAAGTAATGATGAAAGAAGAAACAAAGAAAAAATATTTATTTGACAACGAATACACATCAAAACAATGGAGAGAAAAGAGAGAAACAAAAAAGATAAAATGTTGTCAAAGAGGTCACCCACTAGTGACATGTTACTGTCAAGTGCCAAGACACTGGTTTTCAGTGGGCACCTTGTACGCAACGATGCTTTAGTAAGCCTTGGTAATTTATTTTCAGGCTGTAATACATAAGCATGTTTTTATATGCGTTTCTATTTTTGTGGCGTTGAGGGTACTATAACAAATGGACACAATGTAAAAATATGTAAGAGACCGACGAAAAGTGTCTTGGCAAATGTCATCTCGTGTCCCTTACTTGAGGGACCGACGACCTTAGGTCTATCTATCTATTTATTTGAGGTCATGACTCTTAAAAAGCGATTCAAAAACTTTCAACTCCTGTGTAGCCAGGATCTACAGCTTGACCGCCAATAAAAACAAAATCAATGAAGGACTATGTGAATGATATGTCTATTATCATTTGTTGATTTGAAACTCAAGCTGCATTTTAACTGCTTTATGGTTTTTGTCCTACAAACCCAATATTTCCCCGTCAGTTCCAAAACCTTTGACCCCGACTAATGTTTTGGGTCACTGGCCTTACACTTAATGGTTTTTTTATCACGACACCCAACGCTATTATTATTTATGAGGTGACTAAATGATTTATTGATTCATATCTAGCCCAAATCTCGAACAAGCACCTTTCATTGTTGAGTGACTAATACTAAGTTTCGTGGTAACTTGTTAATGTATTACTTGTGTTTAAAACATGATTTAATTTTCGTATATAGGCCATTTGATATGGCATTACCTTGTTTTCTAGTCGCAGTAAAGTAAGAAGTATCTTGATAAACCATCCATAAAATATGATGGTTAGATTTCAACTGAAAATACAAGTATTTTGTCACCTCATTTTATTATCATCATCAGCCTTATGCATCATTTTGTCCTGTTTTTGACCTGTCACATTTAGGCTGAGTTGCACCACCTAACTTTAACAGTAACTATAACGGTAACCGGTGTGTTTTATGGAGTATGATAGACTTCAGATGTTTGTTAAAGTTAAAGTAAGATGGTGCAATCCAGCCTTAATTTCTGACAACATAGTAGGTAGTCAGTTCACATAGCTTGAGAGTCACAATAGTCACTATCCTAAAATTGATGCTATTATTTTATTTGTATTCTAAGGAAGAAACTTTCGTTCCATGAAAATAGCCTTTTTGGTAATGTTGGGAACCGGTAGGTGGACCAACCTCTTTTGATATTTTTGTCTATGTTTTTATACTTTTTTTACTCTTTTTGATACCTTTTGTTTCTAGTTTTGAAGTATGTGTTTTTGATAGCCGTCTGGGCATTTAACGCAGAAAAACATCTTTATTTAAACCGAAGATATTTTCTTATTTCCGCACGCCCGAGCGGCTGCCCGCTACAAGTAACCTGAAATTATATCAAGCTTAGAGTTCAGGTAAGTTTGCCAAGTAGAGTCAAGTTTTGTCTTACAAATCTTACAAGTTGGTATAAGAAGTAGTAGGTTATGGAGAATACAAGGCAATGTTGTAATGTTCTAAGCATGTATTTCATTACTGAATTAATCCCAATACGAAATGCTAAGAAGTTTGTACAGCTCAGTTCTGAGTTCAACTGGCTGGCTAGTGTCAATTTTATGTTGGGCAATAAGCCGTCAGTCAATTGAGCCATATCAGATGGACAATTCAAATTCTTTATTAGTAGTTGTAAGCCCTTTTCAGGCACTTACACATGTCCTAATATAGTTTTCTCTACTACCACTTCGGGACAACCAACATACCGGCTGATGCTGAAAAACAGTGGCGGACGAAACTTGTTATGTCGCGAATATAGCTGAGCGGACGCCTCTTCAGCATAGCTTGCAGTTTAATATTATATGTACTGTATTTTTGTTTTGAATAAAGTATTCTTATTCTTATTCTGAAACTCACACGACTAAAGAAGTGACAATAAGTATTTGATGAAAAGAGCCAATCCAAATGCAGAACGATCTTAGAATATTAAAATAGGTTTATCAAAGGAACTAAATGGCATTCGGCCTCGTCATCCGATCTAGGGCATTAGCTGGAGTGCCCTAGCTACGTGCCAGAGTGGCGGCTATTTTGGGGCTGGCTGAAGCAGAATTAAAACGATCCAGCTCTAAAATTTATGAATATTGCAGACGGTAATTTTGTCAGTTGTATTTCCGTGATTTAGGAATTAAATCAAAAAACTTCGTCATCAATTCTGCCTCTAAAAAAACTAGGCAGAGTCGATCCAGTGGTAGAATTTTTTATTCTGAAAGTCTGTTATTCAGGCAATTAATTTAGATTACATAATAAATTCTATTAACTTTTAAAAAAAATAAAACCGACTTCAAATGCGTGAACACAAAAAAAAAATAAAAATTAAAAATATTGCGTATAAAAAAGTTCATCCCCAATTTTCCACCCTTGGGGGTGAAATATTTTCTTCAAATTCGCATGAAACCACCCTTTTGACCACCACCTATTCAACAAAAAAATAATCGTTCAAATTGATTTATAATCGGCGGAGATATTGCGTATAAAAAAGTTCATCCCCAATTTTCCACCCTTGGGGGTTGTTTTTTCTATTATTAAATTTAAATGGGACCACCCTTGAGGTATTACCTATACGCCGAAAAAAGATTTGTTCAAATCGGTTCATAATTGGCGGAGTTATCGCGTAACAAACATAGAAAAAAAAAAACATACGGGTCGAATTGAGAACCTCCTCCTTTTTTGAAGTCGGTTGAAAATTCAAGAAAATCGCTGCCTGGTGGTATAACATTAGTAAATATACAATATTAAAAAATATGTCTGAATATTCGTGAAACAAAATAAACTACCTAACTAGAAATCGTTGAAAAAACCATCCAAATCCGTCAAATATTTGATCAAGATTGAGTAAATATCGATACCCCTGATAACGTTGGTTACTATTATTTCAGTGTTTATTTTATACAAATAGCTTTTAGTTTTATATCATTCATGATTCATTTTTGTTTGCACCATGATGTATGACGTTCTGTTTTAAAAGTCGGTTAAAAAAATACAGCAATAATGTGCCTACGAGTCAATGAATGTCTTGCCCTATTCACGAACGATGCTTGCTTACGTGAAGCAGCAAATCGAATGCACAGCGTTGAATAGAGCTCTGCGATTGGTTCGTGTGTCACCCTGTGCGTCCACGCGCACTGTGAGACCTCATAGTAATGTTTGTGAATATGGGCGTATTAATGATTAAGGTAGCGGGAAGGCGCTGGATGCAGGCCGCCACCAACCGGCCATTGTGGAAATCATTGGGGGAGGCCTATGATCAGCAGTGGACGTCCTATGGCTGAAATGATGATGCTCATGATGAATGATTATCATTTGTATTAAAAAGCCCTAAACAAACATCAAACGAACTTGTGACTGTCGCTCAAAATGTTGTGCATTTGAATGTGCTAATTTGCGACTGTCGTTAAGATTTTGTACATTTGAAGACCAAAATTCCAGTTGAAGATTTCAAATGGGTTTGCTGTTAGACAACTCTTGTTAACAAACTATTGTTTCTAAAGGCTCTTCTGGTATGTAACTAGATGCTTCCAAACATTTAGTGCTAAGCAAATGCTTTCGGCTAACGACTAGACAGCGGCAGACTTAGCTTAAGTTTGGGCAACTTAGAAATGGCTTTTAGCTGTGTTTGTACAATTAAATTCAAGTGACGATTTGTGTATTTAAAGTAAGAAGAAATTCTTGTTTGCGCGGTCTTTCTTGGTGGAAAATGACCTCTAAGGTCTAATATTCGTCATTTATTTATTTATTTCATCAAAAATGAATTCCCAATTTCCCTTGGTCACGGCATCACGCGTGAAGGGCTAGACAGATTTCTCTAATATTGTTTGTTGTGTTTGTTATTGTCAAGAGTAGGTTCTTACGTAAAAATAAGTTCGTTCGTTCGTTTCAGCCGAAAGACGTCCACTGCTGGACAAAGGCCTCCCCCGTAAGGCCGTAAAAAAAGTAATTGAGTAAAATTAACTTACAACATATTAACTTTTGTTAAGACTGGACAACGTCTGTCGGGACAGCTAGTAACTTATAATTCAATTTGCCAATTTTTATTTTGAACTAGCGGCCGCCCGCGACTTCGTACGCGTGGATCCCGTTTTACCCCCTTCATCTATCTTACGCGGTTTAGATTTTTCATACAAAAGGATTTTCCCGCTAATTCCTGTTCCCGTGGGAATTCCTAAGTATCCTGCCCAGGAGTATGAAGAATAATTGTACCAAGTTTCGTTAAAATCCGTCGAGTAGTTTTTGTTTCTATAAGGAACATACAGACGGACAGACAGACAGACAGACAGACAGAAAGACAGACAGACAAAAATTTTACTGATTGCATTTTTGGCATCAGTATCGATCACTAATCACCCCCTGATAGTTATTTTGAAAATATATTTCATGTACAGAATTGACCTCTCTACAGATTTATTATAAGTATAGATTATGTTGTAATTCAAAAAGAAAAGAATAAAATTATAATTTTGGCCAAAAGACTATAAAAATGATGTAATGAGTTTTGTATTATTAAAATTATAATAAAATTCATTACGATTCAATTCGAAGGACCTACAAAAGTATAGTCATTAATCTTACTCTATTCATGCACAATACAGGCCTCACTATTATTATTACCTGAAATTGAACCCTGAATATACTTAAACCTCAACTTGCCTCAACTTGAACTATCGGAAAAGCCTGCTAAATGCACCGCGTAAATCCTTAACTCTAAACTACGAGCTCTGTCAGCTATTGCAACAATAACCGCTTGGAATAAATCCAAGATGGCCGCTTTGCATTTGATAGCTAATCCAAGGGCCGGATTCTGAGCTGGTTGAGTTACAGGGGCCACTCTGGGGAATAAAAATAGAATTATCCTGTTTTCGCCTCCGAGATTTATTTTACCGTGTAGTACCCCTGTACGACAAGCCAATCCGCACACAATATTCAGCGTAGTAGTAGTAAAAAACAAAAGAGCGGGCAACCCCACCCCTACCACGCTGTGGGCTCGGTGTCCGAGCGGTCTCATTCCTTTGTGCGCACGCGCAACGACCGCACGCAGTATAAGAAAAATGCTTAAGTGACGTCACCAGGACGTTTTTTACCGACAAAAAACGTAATTATTTTAAGTTGTGCAGTGTAGTGACGAGAATTAGAACAAGGTTGGTTGTAACAAATATTTTGTGCAAGTGCTCGTACATTTTTATTATAAGCGTTGTGACACGACGCGTAACTTTGACCCATTTATAGCTCCAAGTTAACGCGCGATGTTAACCAGTAGCCATTTTTTGCTCCGAGGTAATGCGAGATGTTACCCAGTAGCCATTCTTTTGCTCCGAGGTAATGCGAGATGTTACCCAGTAGCCATTTTTTTCTCCGAGGTAATGAGAGATGTTACCCAGTAGCCATTTTCTGCTCTAGCGAGTTAATACGAGATATTAACCAGCAACCACTTTATATTCGGTCATTTTTGCGGGTAATTTTTTAACCAGTAGCGTTAATACGAGATATTAACCAGCAGCCACTTTGTTCGGTTATTTTTTAACCAGTAGCCGTTTTTTGCTCTAGCGAGTAAAAACGAGATATTAACTACCGAGATAGCCAGGTATTGTAATATTATTCACTTTTACGAGTTAAGTATCTTCTTTTCGGCCATTTTTAAAAGCCGTAAAAACAGAACATAATGAGCTCATACAGAAAAATGTTGCGTTTGTACGAAACTACCCACATTAAGAGCTTGCCTTCTTGGCCTTGCACCTTATGAACCATCAACCGTCTTGGAGCATGATGACCCGGCGCCGCGGACGCACTCGCCCCAGTCGAGCCTCCGCCTACTTTTATAACGACCGATGACCCTGTGGCCATACACATTGTTCAATGCTACAAAGGGTAACTGAATAATTTTGTTGTTTCGTATTTTTATACATTACACCAATCGATATTGGTCTAAATACAAAGGCTAGTAAGAAAGAAATAAGTATTAGATCAAAATGCATTTATGTAGATTCATTACTTGCTATTATAAGGTCAGAATAAAAGATCCTAAATAAACCTTAGGCCGGTTTGTTGACCGAACCGAGTCGAAGTGGAAATAAATGCCTACTTTATATATTATGAAGTATGACAATATGTCGTTTTTTCTATGCAACGACTCATATTAACTGACATTGTGATTGTGAGTACTTATCAGTCTCACATTTTTTTGTTGGAAACTTACAAAGATCTTTCTACATTTCCGGTCGGTCGACCAATTACATCGACGGTCGACAACTATAACTCATTATAATCCTCTAAAACGGGAAAAGAGGTATTTATTTGATATGACAACTAATCCAGGCTGCTGCACTGAATATATAATTTAAGCTTTAGCCGTTCGCATAACTGTGTGAATCGAGGCTTTATACAGAGGCCGTACCGACAAGCTACGCCCTGCTGTATGGTATGATGGGCTAAGACCTATCACCCGCCCGCGGCGCAACCACGCCGCCTTCCACAAGCGCAGGCGCCTTTATTTACGCCGCAGCGCCGCGCCGCCGCCGCCGCATGCCCAGCGCTGCCAGAGCACCGCGGGAAGCGCCATTAAAGACCGACCAGAACACCAAGGTAACCCGCGTCCCTAGACGACGCGCCATCTATGTACAGGTATGTGCTGGCCGCTTAAAATATTGTTATTTTAAATGCAATGTACCTAATATCCGGTTACAGAATTTATTGTACCGAGATACCTATTCGATTCCCGATTCGAACCCAGATGATTTTTTTCATAATCATCATAACCATGCGAGTAAACATAATTAATTATACATAACAAATAATTATACACGTCGGCGCAGAGACGTTGATATTAAGAATATTCTTAATCGCATCCGTCGACACGAGTACATTCTGAGATTACCCACTTGTTAAAAAAAAAAAAAAAGTTCCTAGATGGTGGACTTAGATAGCGTTTATATAAGATGCTAAACAAAGTTTATGTGGTTTAAGCACTTCAAAAGGGATGATATTTTAACCGCAATTAAACTTTTAACAAAAGATTCATTTATGGTTTAAAGAAACTTATTAATATATGTTTATTACATAAACACGATAGCCACTGAAAAGCAAATAGAATTATGGTCTTATTTTAACGGATGTTTGTTTTGTATCTGAACAAACAGGCAACATTTTTGTTTAATTGTCTCTTTGCGGCCTTTCTTTAGCCCTGATATTTTTACAAAGTTTATTTTTTTATTCATGACGTCTCACCAGCTTGTATCTATAAATAATAGATAAAATCTAAGAGCTTCCTTAAACTGTATCGGTAATAAGATGACGTCATTTTTTTCTTGTATTGGAAAAACATTGTTATGTAGGTTTGTACATACTAATCAATGTATGATTAATGCTAATAATACTATTGATAGTCTTACAAAGTAAGGCTTCATCATCATTATTATTATTTATTTACTAAAAAAAAAAAAAAGGTCAGTTTTAACTTCATGTACTGTTTTACAATTGGTTCGTATAAATTATTTATGTATAACGTTAGAATTCTCATAAGAAGAGATGCGACATCATGAAATACATTGAATCATTTCTTATCTTGCTAAATCTTTTAGACAAGCAAAGTATCTTATTATGCGTTAAAGCGATAATAACTATGCCTTTATAAATATAACACAATAATAATTACATTGTAATCAATGTAATAGAAAATTATTGACGCATCAAAAAAGAAATCGGGCCGCTTGTAATAACAACCGGACTAGTGGACTTTGGTCAGTCAAAGAACGAATCAACCACATAAAATAAACTATGTATTATGTAGGTACCTACCAGTACTACCACTACTTGTAACCTTTAGTTTAGATTAAGGTCATTTTTTAATAATACCAAAAAATAATGCGATATCATTTTACGAATCGATAACGCTGCCACAAACTCATAATAATGAATGAGTCTTTCTTCCCTTTCTATGAAGTATAAATTGAGAATTAGTATTTTGTTATTTTTTCTTAACATGATTATAAAAATTCAATCATCACAGTCATAATACTGAAGCTGACTGAATCAAGGTGTCTGAATAAAGACACGGAGTAGGAGCTTGGTTTAATATTGTCTCAGAAAATGTTAGACGCTTTGGTTTCAGTACATGACATAAACCTATTTTTTGTTTCTTGAACTTTGTTTGATATTTAGTGATAATTCATATTTTATCGTCTGGCGTAGAGATTTCTACACGATTAACATGAATTAGAATGGCGAACATTTTTTTTTAGACGTTAATACGTTTTTTCACTAAAAAATAAATAAATAAAAAATAAAAAAATAGAATGCTGGGGCAACAGGTACATCAGTAGTACCATATTGCCCATTTAAGCTTACCTTTCCTTGGCAGTGAGTTTTGTATTTGGCAGTCGTGGATCAAACAAAACGTACCAGACTCCGCTATACACTCCGCAAATAATAAATAAATATCCTTCCTTCGACATTTTACACTACGCTCCTAGTCCCAAACTGAGCAAAGCTATGGGTCTTAGACAACGGATATAAACATACTTAAATACCGTTTTATATACATAAGTACATATTATACATAGTAACACCTAGACCCATCACAGAAATTAAAATGTATCAATTCAATTTCTGCCCGGCCGGGGATCGAACCCGGGACCTCTAGGCATAGTAGTCCGTTTCGAAACCACTACACCAAATGACTGACAAATAAATATTTTTACAGTGCTCAATTACATCATTGTACCTACCTTACTCTATTTTCTTAGCATATTCTAAAGTCGGGTGTATCCTATAATAACATTAAATAACCACCGCTTAGCAATATCGTTAGTGAAATCATATAATTTATTGAAATATATAATTATTTAAATAAATATAATAATTTATAGGTCAGGTTTCAAGAATCAAAAGATTGCTATTAAATAGAAACCAAACTTTTTCCTCGCAACAGTGTTACTTGGAATCCAAATTAATACTGTTTTGGAATACTGGTCAAACTGTATCCAAATAAATTAATAAGTTTTAATTAACCACATTATTTATTTATTTAATTAAAATGCAAGTGAGCTTATATTTTACAACAAGCAGCTGTTAGCCTTGCAGTCACTGTGATCGATTCGGTGTTAACCACTACCGTCGTCAAGCTCAGTTCTGAGATGAAACTGGATAAATACATATAGGAAAGGAGTGTCGACACGAGGGTGTTCGGCCCACACAGCACGCGACACGCGGCAGTATTGCCTGCGGTTTGCGCCGCTGTCAACGTTGACACAATTAGCCAGTGTGCTGGATAAACAGGATGCTCTGTCAACTGTCTTGGCAACTTTTTACAATCAGTAGTCGTACTTAACAGTTAATAGAAGTACAAATAAATGTATATAATAATACTCTATAATGAACAAAATCTTGTTGAGACCGTGATACTTGTTATTGTTATGAATAAGTGATGCAATACGATTATAATACAAAAATATTGCTTTATTATGTATTTAGTACATTGACATTTACTCTCTTAACCATTTAACATGGACATTGATCCATGCTCTAAACATCTACACGGTAAAATAAATCTCGGAGGCGAAAACAGGATAATTATATGATCAAACGAACTTACCAAGTGAAGTTCGATCTGAATTATCCTGTTTTCGCCGAAGAGATTTAAGGTCCCTCCCAACCCGAAGATTTCTTATCTTCTTCCCTGGAGGTAAACGTCAATGTCATCTCTTCTCTAAATATAATGAGACCGCTCGGACACCGAGCCCACAGCGTGGTAGGGGTGGGGTTGCCCGCTCTTTTGTTTTTTACTACTACTACGCTGAATATTGTGTGCGGATTGGCTTGTCGTACAGGGGTACTACACGGTAAAATAAATCTCTTCGGCGAAAACAGGATAATTCAGATCGAACTTCACTTGGTAAGTTCGTTTGATCATATAAAAATATATATAGTAGGAATAATCTTTAATTTTCCTCATTAAGGTTGAGGTTCTAAATGCTGAAACTATAAAGACTGACATTATAAAAATCATGTACTACGAGCACTGAATTAAGACCATTAATTTTTATATCTCCTAGTCAAGATTATGTGAAAATTCGCAAAAACCCATCAGAGATCGGACATTTTAAAGTTAATAAATGACCGTGTTAAATCTTAAGCCATGTAAAACCACCTGATATAATGATATGCTACTACTGATGACAATAATATATCTAAACTGAAAAAAAAACTTGAAATCTCTGATCTCTGAAAGTTGCATGAAAAAAGTGGGACCCTCAGTGCCCCTTGCTACGGCCCTGTCCAACCTGTGACCCCATTCGACCAGGTCAGGTTTAGTTGGGCAGACGCCAATGACGTCGTAGGCCAATCTAAAAAGACTTGCGTGTTGTTTTGCTGTGGATACGCAAAGCAAAGTTACGTGGCAGGTGATAGAGCTGATTGAAGTTTTTGTTTTTATTTGCAGTAAAAACCTGTCGCTTTTGGCATCATCTTCAGGTCAGTCTGCAGTGTAGGAGCAGTAATTTTCCAGAAGCAAATGGAAGATTTAGTCTGAAACTTAGCTCGTAAACTGATGGCCGTTGGGGCAGAAAATTTTCGAGTGGCGATCATAGACCCAAAGACGTAATGTGGACGGATCTTCTACTAGGTGGACCGACTATCTGGTGAAGGTCGCGGGAAGCATCTTGATGCGGTCAGCGCAGGACCAGTTGTTGTGGAAAACCTTGGGGGAGGCCTTTGTCCAGCAGTGGACGTCATTTGGCTGGAACACAATGGACCCACCACCCTGGCCAGATGGATCGGAGAGTTTTTCAACATAGAGGCACAAAATTATAGAGTCAAAATAGGATATCATAGTTTTGTATTTTATTCCTTCAAAAAAAAAGTATAGTACTAATTATTCGTTTAAACAAAAACTGTTTCTCATAGACTTTTTGTTATTAAATCTAATATTTTTTGAAGGTATATAGTTGCAAACAATCAGTCCATTATCTGTCACGTACCTATTGAGTACCTTCTATAATGTATTCATGACAAACCTAAAAATGAGCCGTATTCCAGACTTCAGATCTAAGTCTACTTTTAAGTAAAGAACCTTAATGGCAACATTCAAAAGAAAACGTTGAGATGTTGTATTAGAAGTTAAAATGCCATGCATATTTGATGAGGTCTCTTGTGGATGTGACCTAGCGGGTAGGCTAGGTCATGTTTGAAAAAGTCTAGATTTATCAGAGTTTTGAAGATAGATGCGAAAGGTATTCGGAATTCTTAAGTGACAGTACTGTTGCTAAACTTTTCTTTTAGGCATTTGTTTTTCTCGTATTTTTTTCATTTTGCTGAGTCAAAAAGGTTTTGTGTCAGCTACCTACATGATGTTGGGGTTAATTGATTAGTTTTCTTTAGGATTTTTATGTATTGTGTTTGCTGGGAAAAAAAATCTTGAAGGTACACAATTAACTTATTCATTTGAAATAGATTTAATGTAATATTATGTGAGAGAGAAATGACTTTTGACCATTTGCCATTTTAGAGTGGGAAACTTATTTCATTGAATTCGCTTCAAGCTTTTTGTTGAATCTGAAAAATTCTTAAAATTATAAATAAGTATTAGGTACCCACTACACACACAAACTATACTTTTTATCTACTTTTTTTAGTTACTTCTATCCCGGTGCTATTACCGTACTGTTTCTATTTTTATTCAAAACATAGCTCAAAAGTTCGAACGAAACTAATACTAGCAATATTTCTTTTCGTGCGATTTGATAATAGTCGTCCTGGATCCGAGCCAGGTTTCATCTGATACGGAGCAATAGGAAAAGGTTAAAATGTTGATTTATAGTGCCAAATATAGCAATAAAGGGTTTGTTTTGTACTGTGACTAAAAATATGCATGTTTTCTAGCTTACTGGGTCAATAAAAAAATACAAAGTATATCACACACTAGCTTTGCTGGTGAGATAAGTTGAGCTGCAACTATATTTTACTACCCTTTTATTATCTTATTACCTTGTCTCGGTGACTAAATGATCTTTTAATCTTTTTACTTTTACTTGCCACGTTGTTCACCTGGTGACCATTAGTAACAAAAAAAAATACAAAATAACTAACACAAACCCATGATTGTAAGGTAATTTATTGTATGGTAAAGCCATCTAATTAGGACAATAAATAAAAATGCGCTTTCTAGTATTTGACAGTATTTAACAAAAAATCTTACTTGAATTGGACAATAAGCAGTCTTTATTTAGATCCAGTGAAGTCTAAAGATATAGGTATTTACTGTCTGTAAATGTGAAAAATAATATCAGAAAATTAAGATTTTTAACTGAAAATCTTTTACCTACATTATTTGTCAAAGTTATCTTAGCTTTAAATCTAGATTTTAAATAAAATAAAGTATATAAATGTGTCAATATCATAGTAGGTATAATGTAACAATGTGTTCACTAACACACGTTTCCGCGAACTCATTAGCGTAACAAACAAACAACGGACAAGAATAGCGGACCGGGCCTTCAGCTGTTTGCATTAGGCTCCTGGCTTTTACACAGCACGATTTAACAACTGCATAATGTTACAAAGGCTTTACCATATAGAGAGATGCCAACTAATGCGCTGAGTTCGAAACTCAGTGTCGCATTAGAAATTCACGCACACAAATTAATCAAAATATATCCACTGCGGTATTAGTACTCATTGCAACGTTCGAATCTCAGATCATAGAAAGAGAATAGATATGAAGTCGCGCGTAGCTACAACGAGAACCAGTGTCCCCACATTTCCCCCACCACAGCTCCCACACACACATTCAACTGTGTAAAAACAAAGCGACTGAGAGTCTACGACAACATGTGCAACCGGCTTAAAAGTGCTGTGATTGGCCAGAAGGCATGCCTTATGGCCAATCAATGGCCGCGTGACGTGACGCACACTTTGAAAACTAGTGAGAGAACAAAGACAAAATGGAGTCGACAAGATATCGATACTTTAAATCGCTAGGGGCAAGGCTCGAAACTGATTTCACAAAATGCTTATGTATGAAAACCTTTTTATTATTATACGTTATTATTAACTACTATCACTAACTATTTACTTTTTAATTATGGCGATCTGCGTACCGCATATGTTTATCAAAAATAATGCCTATATTAGGCTTTCAACTAGCTCTTATCGTAATTACATAGTTGACAGTTACTAATTACTTCTACTGTTATTTTTTTTTTGTATAATCTTATAATCGCAAGTAACACATCATTTTTTTATTTAAAATTACAAAATAGAAAATTATAATTTACTTCTATTTATCGATAATAGGAAACCGCATTAGAACACGAGCACGGCACTATGTTACGACCGGCACATGCGGCCGTACTGTGTATTTTCACACGACAGTGGATATCGGAAGAAATTAAATACATTGCGCAGTAGTTGAGCATGACATAAAGTGGTTGCTAAGTAAATCGTCAATGTACAAGTGTGTTAGAATTTTTATCACCACTGATTTCGATATCGCAGTAACTGTTACGGCACTGAATTCGTTCGTAAAAATGTTTAGTTTTTTTTATTTATAAGCAAAATACCAATGGATTTGCAATACTTACATGTAGTAAATGACTCCATTGTTCCTGTAGTTCTTCGTTTCACTTGTTTTATTGCACGTAACGACGCATTATCCAAAATATCGGAGAACATTTCCTTAGTACGACTGAATCGCGACTAACCTAGCTACGCGGCCGATGTTCGTTTCTGGGCATATCGCGGAGACACGCGCCACGCCCCCGTTTCACATCTATTCCCTTCTATGATCTGAGGTTCGAATAATCTTTACTACGCAAGCAATGTAAACTGTTTACATTATGAATGACGTCGCTGCTGTCATCATTGCATTCACGAGCAATGTGTTCTGTTTGGGCATATTGCTGCGACACCGGCCACGCCCCCTTGTCATATCTCCCTTTAGTTTCTGTGATCTGGGGGCTTTACTTATGTGCTGTAGTACTTTGTGTCATATCGCTGCGTGATCAAATCAGAAATGAGGAGATCCGCAGGAGAACCAAAGTGACCGATATAGCCCGCAGAATTGCTAAAATTTAAGTGGACATAGCTCTCAGAGCTGATGGCCGATGGGGCAGGAAAGTTCACGAGTGGCGACCGCGGGCCAGAAGACGTAGTGTGGGCAGGCCTCCTGCTAGGTGGACCGACGATCTGGAGAAGGTCGCGGGCGGTGCATCCAGTGGCGGCGCAGGACCGGTCGTTGTATAGCTTTGTGGAAATCCTTGAGGGAGGCCTTTGTCCATTTTGTGTCAATGACTAATTCTTTTTAAGAATAATTCACTCCGTTCTGTCCTTAAATCCTAGATACGACGTTTTCTCGTGCCCTTTCTTATTTACATATAATGGAGAGAGACCGAGACGTGTTGACAAGGTATAGTTTAGGATGCCCCCTTTTCGATGGATCGACGACCTGAAGAAAGCCAAGAAAGAAAGTGAATGGATGAAAATAGAAAGGAAGGTACTGGAGATCAAGCTTTGTGCAGGCTTAGGTACGTTCAGCAGTAGACTTTAGGTAGAATAAATTTTTGTTGCGAAAAAATCCCCACAAGTACAGTCACGGAATGAAAAGGTTCGTCAGTTTTCAAATTGATTCCTTCAACGAATCGCGAGCACATATTACCTTTTGAAACTATGTTACAGAATAATCTTGAGTTAGAGAAAATAATCTTTAACTGTTCGTCAGTAAAGTTCAAAATTATTCAGATCAAAGTTGTTTCACGATTTATCTTGTCAAGTAGATTATTATGATTGATAAACTAAAACCTTCTTGTTGGTTCAAACTGCCATTATTATTTCTTTTAAATAAAAAAAACTATTGTCAATTGGTCAATGTCATCATTGCATTGCACTGATGGGATAGAAAAATAAACAAGCAAAACCTTATTCGTTAGCAAACGTCATATTTATTTAAATGTTAGCAGCACTGTTTCTTGCACTGTTATGTTGGCAGGTTTGACTCTCACAGTACCTAGTGCAAGCGAAAACCGACACTAAGGTGACGAACCTTTTCATTCCGCGACTGTACATAAAGTGAAGGTGATATGCCTTTGTCTGTACATATAAATACTGCCTTTACCAACGACATTCACCGGAGTCAGAGCTTACGTAAACTACATCTCTGACTTCCTAATCGCTGGCATAATGTATGCCAAACCCTGACCTAGAATAAATTATCCCTATTATGTTCAGAAGTCCCACTCGGTTGTATTGTTGTATATGTATATTGTGGAACGTAACATGTAAACAATAATGAGAAACAACGAGGAACGAATTGGTGCGAACTGTGAGCATTAGTAAGTTCTTAGGCAGGGTCATACCGTCATACGGTCATAGATTTAATATTATAAAGTCCAGAAGGGACAGGATGCTTACCACAAGCAACCTTAAGAAATACGTTGGTTGTGCATAAATGCATGATTTTTTAATTGAAAAGTGCATTAGCCTAATTGAAAACATGTACTTAGGAGGAAGCGACAAAAAAACTGGCGCTTTGGCATGATAAAAGTCTTCGTTTGTAATAAGATCAGAACCCTCTCTCTCTGTCTATCTTTTTCTCTCTCTGTAGTCCTCCATATCTAAGGGTCATCGACTTAAGTTACATTTGGAGAAGATGATTAGTTTGCATTGATTTCTGTCAGTGCAACCTTTATGATCGTGTTGATTTTAGAGGATGATGAAGGTCACCGATTCAGCAAAAGTTCTAGGCCTCACCGCTGTTATTTAGCCATAATAAACAAAATAATAAACATTATAATAAGTTCAAAGTCTCCACAACTCCCGCTAAGTCTGAGCACACGCCCTCCCAAGTGGGAAGTGCTCGCATTAGTGACGTCACATCCCGACGAAGCTGCTGAGTTACTGTCGCCGCTAGGCAGGGTACGGACACACTGGCACTTCTGTAAATTAAATCATCTTTGTACTTACGATGCCGTTTGCAAAGGTGGAAAGTTTGCAAAATATTTGAAGTTTGAAACACGGAAAATCAATCCAATAGTTTGCCTTTTTCCAAAGAGGAAGTGAAATGACACACATACCTATTTGCAGTAGGTTCTGTAGAATATGGGACTCCTTGACATATGGAGAATAGTAGAGAGATAGAATTAAGCACAAAAAAGAGAGCTTCTATAGATAAATATTGTTGGATGCAATCGGTACTAGATAAGACAATACTCTAGACTTAGGTAGTTTCACAGTTAATGAGTAGCTGTAGAGTTCCTGAAATTGCTTAATTGGCCCAACACAGCGATATTGGCTTATGGCTCGAATAAACGTATTCTTTTTGAGCAATCGGATTCATTCAGTCCTAACAAAGTACTGGGAATTTTGAATAATGCTATTTCAATTAAGTTAGGGCCCACTCAACTATAAATTCAAGGCTTACTTCAAAGCAAGACTCTATTCATTTGTCTTTAGTATGGGCTTTTAATAAAATCTTTGGCACGTGCCAATAGGTAGCATGGTAAAATGTAAGCTATGCTTGAGGCAAACAGCTCATTTGTTGAGATGATCAAGCAAGAGAAAGATCGTTCCTGAACCTGGAAAAAAGCAAACGATAGCGCGAACTAACGAAGTACAGCGCCATCTATTATCCAAATGAGTAAATAAATTGTTATTGGTGGGTTTGCTTTTGCACTCACCCAACTTATACATCAAAATCCAAAAAAAGCGGCTGTTCTTATAGTTTGGCTGGGTGTGCTTGCTTAAAAATGTAAAGGCTAACGCTGTTATACACGTAGCCTTAGCCCACAATAACGTAAATCTCCACTTGGATACAACTAAGGAGCTTCAGCGGTCACGTACTGGGGCCAGACTTTTGTTATTTGTTGTGTTTTAGTTGTTATTGCCAGCTAATGGCGGAAATATGACTCGTGGTGATCTTTCATCTACATAAATATTCTTTCTTTTAAATATATCATACAAAACTGATATAAGGAATACATCTTCGAAACGGGACAATTTAGGCGATCGAACTTATAGCTAAGAAGCGATCTTAAACAATATTTATACAGGGAGAGAGCAGAGTATAATTAATTCGTAATTAATTGCATAATAGAGGCTAGTAAACACATATTTTAACCCACTTTAGATCTTGAAGCAGTTGATTTTTGAGTTACACCTAGCTATGGCATAGTTGTCTGGTACCCGAACTACTATGGACTAGGCGAGTGATGTTAAATAGTACGTATAGTGCAGGGGTGGCCAACTTGATTACACCCAAGATCTCTTGTTCAGTAAAGAGACCCTGTGTGATCTACCAATTACATACTTCTAGAAATCTTAAATTAAACAGCATAGTTCAGTATACATAGTGTATACGTAGATACAGTCCAGACTAGATCTACCTGCTCACTCTCGCCTCCAAAAGGCCCAGACCATAATATTATTCTAAAAAGGCATCAGCAGACAGCAAGAATAAATAATGCTGTTACGGGGAGTGTATTTTCGAATTTGACCTTTCGAATGCGTGCGCGACTCATTTTCGCACACGAATTTAATTACGAATGCGAAAGGTCACGTTTCTTTTTATTTAGCTGATAGATGCTGAACTGAGTGATTGGATTTGATACATTCGTTTGTAATGTTTCTGTCTGCTTCTATAAATAAATCTCTTTATCATCAAGAGAATAAAATGTATTTATTTATTTTACCCCTCGCCCTGTATGGTTTATTTTCGTAAGGAGACCTATGCCCGTTTTCACCATCAATCTCTAATTTTAAGTGGCCCCTATGAAAACAAAATTCCTGTTATATATTACCATAGGGGTTACTTAAAAATTAGGGTTTGATGGTGAAAACAGGCTCTAGCCTAATGTCTTTTTTAGAACCTACCTACTCGTATCTATCTCTTCAATAAGGTTAATCGATATTAGTTCATTGTTAGGCCACATAATAAATACTGGTAGGCGTGAAAACATCATAGATAGAGCTACTTGCAAAGTTGTAAAAAGGTTCTTTTTGTAGTAATAATAAGGCTGTATGTTTCTTAAATATACGGGGCAAAGGACATTGTCAGAAACGGCCTCAGATTCCTGGGCACCTCAGTAAAGTATCAAAATTGATCTCTTACTTTTTGAATACATAAATATTAATTAGATTGTAATGGACACTTGAGGATTAGAAAATGAAATAATAAAAGTCTTTTATATGTATTCCATAATACTATGACGACATCCGGACATTTTAGGGCGTGGCCTGCTCCATATCCTATGAAGTTCCATAATTTGTGTCGATAAAATCTATGTAAAATCGGCACAAGGCAATGCCGTACTTCATTGTTAGGAATCCACGTAATAGTGATGTTGATTGCGGTCATCATAGACAATAAGATACCGATCTTGTAAATAAAATAAATCGTCCAAATTGCTACAGTATGACTAGATTTTAATTAAAAGTTAAAAATATATTGCACGATACTACAAGAAGCTATCTAATGTGTCCAACTGGTCTAAAAGGTCATGAATAAAATAAAAAGAATTGTGATCATAATACTGATATTGACAATGACATAAATATGGGATCATCTTTAATATATCTGTAACAGTTTCAAAATCCGATGAAAAATCCAATGCCGCTTAAAGTGAGAGAAATGTCTAAAGTTCTAATAGAATTGAAAGTTTTATTCACTCAAAATGCTTATAACAATAATTGGTAATACATTTCAAATATTAAGTACCTTTATAATGTATCGATAGAACCAAAATGATGTCCTCTCAGCTTGGAAAGGGAAAACCCAGGATTGGGGGAGCGCTCCAGGCAATTTTCAGAACATTTCATAGGTGGTAGTAAATAATATTTATTTTATTATTAAAATTGAATATTTTGATATTGATAAAATTGAATATACCTTTCGATTCAAATACCGAATATTTTTCAATCGATAAAAATTATCGAGAATTGTTAATAATATTCAATTAAAAGTTGTTCAATCCCTAGTCATGCATAGACTAAGACGGTAACCATGGAGATAGTTAGTTTGGTAAGTCACGTGTTAAATGTCAAGAGTGGAAAGTAAACATAGGATTCATGTATTTATTTACGTGCAAAATGTAAGTAAGTAAATCATAAAAGTGGAACGCCGAGCTATTTCCAAAACCCGTCCAATATTATAATACAATTTGGCTGCGACAACTACAATACAGAACATCTCCCAAATCGATGTGCATACAATATTATAATACAATACTAGTAAGTAAGAGGTTATGATAACAATATTGCTATCAATAAGTTTATAGAATTGGTCCGCCAGGAATAATTGTTCTTACATAAAGATTTGTGTCATTTAGAACCTAGAAAGTATTTTTTCGGCACTGTTGATCTAACGGCGAACAATGTATGGAGAAAGAACATTGTCCTTTACAAACCTAAAAGATTAAGCTGCAAAGTTTAAAAAAAAAATCAAGAAATAAGTTGAATTACATTTTCAGTATCCATTAGTAAGAGAGGTGTCTCATAAAGGTAGCAGGAAGGCGCTGGATGCAGGCCGCTACCAACCGGTCATTACGGAAATCATTGGAGGAGGCCTATGTTCAGCAGTGGACGTCCTGTGGCTGAAATGATGATGATTATGAGGAATAATTAAGTACTAAGTGACGACTACACAGCAAATTATGGAAGAGACCGCATCTTGGCTTTTTTGCTACCAATTTAAAGGTGCTACAAAACTGGTCACAAATTCCAATAAACAGCGGAACAAAAGGAAAAATTTCAGTCCCGCTGTTACGGAGGAGCCTGTATTTTACGTCAGACATAAAAATAGTTCCGGGCTTGTTCCATGGAGTTCTTACAAGTTCGGGATTTACTGTTACGAGTATCGAACCCGGGACCTTACGATGCCAATCCTTTGTTCGAAGTTGATAATTTGTCTTGGAGATTGTATTTGCTTCACTACGTGTTAGGTCGTTATGGAAGGAGGCCTTTGTCCAGCAGTGGACGTCATTTGGCTGAAAATAACGAACTACCTTAGTTGTAAGGTTAGGACGACGGTCGGCAATGAAAAATTATAAGTCCCAGTTTTTTATTAAAAAATAATTACAGACAGTTTCAGATGTCACATTATTAAGTAGGTACCTACTTAGCATACTTACGCCCGTATTCACAAACATTATTATAACGTCTCACAGTGCGCGTGGACGCACAGGGTCACACACGAACCAATTACAGAGCTCTATTCAACGCTGTGCGTTTGATTTGCTGCTTCACTTAAGCAGGCATCGTTTGTGAATACGGGTGTTAATATACGTCTTAAAAACTTGAAAACGCACATTGATGTGTTCCACAAGTATGTACTTATATTGTGTACTTTCATGCCACTAACCTAACTCGGCGTATGCAAACAGTTTATGTAATTAAACTTGAGCTAATATGCTAATCATCCCTTTGTTGCTAAGAACTAAACGCAAACTCTTCAAAGGTAGTAAACAATAACAATCATACGGAATTAGCAATTCAAATTCAAAAACCTTTTTTTTCTTTGATGGTAATGGACAAGGCGAAGTTATAGAAAATGTTCTGTTCCGTATTGTTACTTATAAGTCGTATCGTACTTATTATTTTACTAGGAACGATTAGCATCTAAGTACAAGTTGTTTCAATACTTTGATAAGAGATGGCGTTGTTCGCTTTTAGTTCGCGGTAGTAGTGTTTGAATTTTTTGGATCTTTATTAGGTTTATTCTTTTCAGCTGAAAAACGACCGCTGCTGGACCAAGGTTTTGACAATATTCTAAGAATTTGAGGCACATTATACCAACCGGCCATTGTGGAAATCATTGGGGGATGCCTATGTTCAGCCGTGGACGTCCTATGGCTGAAATGATTATAATGATGAGGCACATTCATAAGATTATAGCGATAAGCCATTATTAAAGCTATTTTAACCTTCCAAAACCTTTTAAAGGCAAGGATAATATTAGCCATACCATGTTTCTTTAAACGTCTTTCATGGGATATGGTTGTTTTTCGAATTTGGCTTTCCAACCCACGCATTGACCCCCAAAAGGGCGGCAGAAAAACACAATCATATTAATTATATCCGCGAAGATTCCAGAGAGCCCGCTGCGATCTGGTTTGCATATTTTAGCCAACTGTGGGAACTGACAGCTGAAGTTATTATTTGTAGAAATCTTGTATTTTTGGCGCTTCAGCAACTCGGACTGTGGGTTTTATGTAGGGTTGCCATCCATCTGGGTTTGTTCTAGTTTAAGGTCATAGCAGACTTATCAACTGGGAAAGCTGTATTCGCCTTTCATGCGCTGTTAACCGCAAGGCGAGGCGTTTACGTTACGGTGCGGATAAGTGTGCGTTGTAGTATGGAGTTACATACAAATACTGTTACGGTCCCTTTCCGGGTTGATAAGTGTGCCACGTCCTTTAGAAGAAGAAAAAAATTCAAGTCTTAGGCCAATACTAGCCGATGCGCCTAAGTTTATAATAACCTGTTGATATCCGGGTCCTGGGCTCCAAAATCCGGGGTGTTCTCGTGTCTTGTCCTGGCTGCCAAATTTTAGATATGGCAACCCTAATTTTATGGATATTTCCAGGGTTGTACCACCCACGGATTAATTCGTGCGTTGAATCCGTTATTGTGATAAGTTGAGGTTGTTTTAATTTTATTGGTTTGATAAAAATCCGATAATATTGTATTAGAGTTAGAGGTCTGTGCTCTGCAGTAGGACATACATAGACTTAGCTTTGTTTGTTATAAGTATTTTGCCTACAGCAATATCAATTCATTGGTTTAATTAGCTAATGAATGCCAATCTCAAATGACAGACCCTTTTCGGGCTCTGCATTGAAAAAAATGTTTGGTTACTGCTTACACAACAAAAGTGACCACCGAACGCTGGGTATGAGGAACAAAATGTTGTGTAAATTAAACTAATAATTCTGTAGTGAGCTAGACTTAGTTTGATTATAGTTAACACTTAGTTCGGTCGGTTATCACGATAATCATCATTTCAGCCACAGGACGTCCACTGCTGACCACAGGCCTCCCCCAATCATTTCCAAATAGCCCGGTTGGTAGCGGCCTACATCCAGCGCCTTCCTGCTACCTTTATGAGCACTTTATTAACACTATAATAACATTATAGATTTTTTTACCTAATCTATACTAATATTATAAGGAGGTAAAGTTTGTGTGTTTGTAGGTATATTTGTGAAATTGTAAGGGGTAATCTCGGGATCTACTGAACCGATTTTAATAATTTTTTCACCAATAGAAAGCCACATTATTGCTGGGTGTCATAGGTTAAAAAATTCCACGCAGGCCAAGCCGCGGGCGGAAAGCTAGTCTAAAATACAGTAGGTATCTTCTGATAACCAAACTTCGAACCAAAACCATTCAATTTAACCATTAAACGACACCTTTATCTCCACAAACAAGTCACTAAACCGAAACAAGCGTTTTCGTCATTACAAAATCATTACATTTAACCATAACCGTAACCGAAACTTTCGGATATTCGAAATAAAAAAATATCCGTAACCGAAACCGGTATAATATTATTCCTATAACCGTAACCGTATCCGTAACCGAAACTACATATCCATAACATCCCTAGTCCAGCAATAACTCTTTATTTTCTTAGTTAAACCTTTGGTGCATGACCAGGGGACTTTTATAACCTCATGCTATATTATTACGAACGATCGAAGCGATAAAGAAGTTCTGAGGCTTTGACATTCTAAGGGCATATTTGCGTGCCCCTTACGAAATAACGAAGGAGTATTAAATATTAGGTTATTTAATTTTAATTGTTGGTAACGTTGTTTTATCTTTTAATAAAATTAAGGACATAGCATTTAAGTTATCAACTAGGCTGATCTTTTAGTTGAAACTTATAAAATGTGTTTTTTGAACTTAACTTTTAGGTTAAAGTACTTGGAAATCAGACGTTTTCTTATCGAAAAATCATATTTGAGTGATAGACACCAGAATTGTAACCTCGGCTGTTACAGTAGGTATATAAAGTACATTTAATTTTTACAATTAGACTTTCAAAAAGCACTTTTACACGTCCCAGTATTAACCCTACCACTGCTTCAGGACTATAAATGAGGCAGTGCTGAGAATAAATAAGCAGCGCAAGAAACTCACACCCGTATTGACAAACGATGCTTGCTTAAGTGAGAAAGCTACGATATGCGAAGTCGAACTTGTACATACATTGGTTTTGCCAATGGACATTAGTTGGTACTTACTATCTTTTAATAGCTACGGTAGTAGATAACAGGTTTCTAGCGAGATATAGTTTTGAAATTAACGCCCATATTCACAAACGATGCTTGCTTAAGTGAAGCAGCAATCGAACGCACAGCGTTGAATAGAGCTCTGTGATTGGTTCGTCTGTCACCCTGTGCGTCCACACGCACTGTGAGACCTCATAGTAATGTTTGTGAATACGAGCGTCAGTTAATATTCATGTCACAAGAAGACTAAAATAATGCTTTGTTGTATGTTTTCATCACAATATTTCGTCACATTCGTTTAATAAACGTGTTTGAAGTCAAGCACCCTCCACGGGAGAGTGCTCGATTGAATCGCGAAAGTTTCGTATCGACCGAGTACTCGATTTCTTGTAGTACCTTAATATGTAAGTCTAGATATTAGCACGTCACTACCTTGTTTAATATACCACGCAATCTTGTATACCCATTCTTATGATACACCATACAAGAATGCATGGTAAATTCAGTGAACTGCTCCTGAATCGAATGTACCTACTACTACTATTTCTATTTATTTATATTAACCGGCAGACAGTGGTGACTGAGTTTGTTGCGGCGCTTCTTCTCAGCACTTGCCAAATGTTGGTCTCGAAGCGCTGGTAGGGTAAAAATATTATGAGACATGTAGAGGCTCCTTAAGAGCATATGACGATTTGTAAGAACTATTTATTAGTCTAAACAAATAAAGAAATTTTGACTTTGACTTTGACTTTGTGCTCCGGTAATAAGGTAACGAGTCGTAAAATATTTGCTACGAGGCTACTATCTTCTTGCTACGAGTCGTAAAATGTTTGCTACGAGGCCACTAGCTTCTTGCTACGAAGCCACTAGCTTCTTGCTACGATGCCACTAGCTTCTTGCTACGAAGCCACTAGCTTCTTGCTACGAAGCCACTAGCTTCTTGCTACGAGGCTACTAGTATCTTACTACGAGTCGTAAAATATTTGCTACGAGGCTACTAGCTTCTTTGTACTACCCTGTGGCTTTGCTCTCGTCGATTTCTAGAAATGATTGTGCCGATGATGGAAATGAGGTATAATCTAAAACATTGCAATGTCTATCTAATCCGCCCAGTAGTTTACGATTGAGGAATAAACACCATCTATTTAAACCATTTATACTCGCAAACTTTTGAATGTACCTACCTACGTGTCCTACGTACACCTAGTAAAATTATTTGTAGAATCAAAGACTTTGTATGGCTTAATGCTAGTTAAATAATATGAGAACGATACTTTAAATTAATACGAGTATGTCTTGATTGAGAGATGATGGGCTCCCCATGCAAATTCTCAATCCTATTTCCCAGTCTTCTTAAAGATACAATTACTACAGTCGTTTGACCTTTTCTAGGCCATCTACGAGTATATCTCTTCATCAAAATAGTTCAGTGGTTCAATTATGATTATTTTGTAGTAGGTACGTACCTATCTTAAAATACGATATCCATTTTATTTCATCATAACTGAACTGTAACTTCGTATCTAAAAGTAAAAGAAACACCTGCAACAACTAGCTCTGAATCTAGAGCTAAAGTAGAGCAAATAAGAATGAATAAATGCTGGAAAACTGGTGCTGTGATTTCACAACTTTTCAGCAATGAAATACTCGTAGAGTCGAGTTTAACTTTATAAGTTAAACATTAATTCTTTCAGTGCTAATATAACTCTATTATTTTGAGTTCAGTTGGTTCAGATAAGTGGGAAGCTTTGGCACGTTTTGAATAGGTGAGAAATTCTGTTTTAATTGAAGCGTATTTAATGCAGGAGTTATTTGAGTTTCATTGACTGTTAGGATGTAGGATACATTTTAGCTAAAAGAGCTATATTATTATTTTTAATTAATGTTTAAAAGAATGTGTAGGTTGAGCAATTTTAAGATTAAAGGGAATTTTTAGCTTTGTCTAATAGACAATTCGTTTACTATGGATGGACTACAGTGCCAGAGCTCGCTGATTCGATTCCCACACAATACGAAAATGTTTCATGGTCATATTACTATGTTAATGTATAATTTACTAATCCGTTTGCTTATTTTGGCACTAGAGGGCGCTATGTAAATTGTCTAAAGGTATTGTTTGTTTCGTTCGTTTCAGTCCAGGATTTCCATAACGACCGGTCCAGCGCTTCCCGAAACCAGGTTTCCAGCGTTGGGCATAAAAGTTCTCGACAGGCCTCCCACTAGGTGGACCGATGATCTAGTGAAGGTCGCTGGAAGATTATTTATTATTTATCTGTAATTTTTCTAGGCATGACACTGTGACTATTCTTCTTCTTCTTTGCCTGGCCCATTCCCATTTTATTTGGGGTCGGCTCTCCGCTTCATGCGTCTCCAGGTGGCTCGGGCCTGGGTTGTCTCCTTGTTTCCTTGAGCTGCTTTATTCTACACTGTGACTATTCTATGTCATAAAAATAAACCAGCTATCTGAGTATACCTACAACTTACTTATTATCCTCCCACGAATACGTATTGAACAGCCAAGTCATCAAAGTAAAAGCATTCATTGTACTGCTTTATAGGTGCTTTACTCACCGAATTGGGCGGCCATTTTACTATTTACTCGTATTTTTATAGTATTGGTCTGGCAAGGCCGAATGATTACTGATTAGTGACCTTTGATTGATTTGATTCTACTAAATACAGGGTGGTTTTGTGAACAGTATCCAAATTATTTCAAGTTCTATAGAACAATACTACTTCATCTTAATTAACCATACTACTTCATCTTAATTATTTTTAATCGTGGTATTTTTATAATAAAGCTTATTTTCGCGCACCAATATGTCTATTAAGCTTTGCAGGTACTTTATACGTATTTTTCTATGAACGAAGTAAATTATCCACGTTTGTCAGTTTTGAAACCGCAGCGGATAAAATTGACTACAAAATCATCCTGTAGGTCGATATACGTCGATACACGAAACTTCGTATATGGGTGTAGATGGATGTTTATTGCTCGTTCTTACAAAAACTTACGGGCAGATTTTGATGAAACAATTACGGTAGAATAGGACTCATGGACTACATTAGTTACGCTATGGTTTATATAAAATTACCCGAAAGAAGTCGCCGTATATAGCGTTCAAGTAAGTAAGAAAACTTTATAATTTTACAGCACATTTGTGACTTTTAAGGCTTGTTTTCAAACAATTCGTTTCATTACCAATTAGGCAACAAAATCAGCCTTTTACTGCATCTAAATAAACTAGGTCTTCTACTTTGACCACAGCAACCAAACAATTAGTGCAAACAAAGTTAACAGTTTCAATATAACTTTCTCTCTTTATTACAATTTCCAGGTAGTCTGGATTTCTGGAAGTTCCAAACTAAATATTCCAGACGTTATTCGAATAGGTTAGGAGACGGGCTAATTTCTTAAAGGCATCCGGAGTTCCGGATGGAATTATCGTGCCGAGAATTCCGGATGCGATTGTAATGACGGACCCGGAAATCTGCGGCGATGAAAGGTAGACAATATTTCCTCTTATTTTGGAGAGATTGATTTGGAAACGGCTGATTTAAATGGTATGCCATTGGAAACACGTTGAAAACATTGATATACGCGGAGACATATTCATTAAATTAGTTGCATTTATTTCACTTAAACAGTTTTTTGGTGTGCCTTGGTGTCTAAACTTAAAGACAATGGTTTAGAATTTAGATCGGAGCTTACTAGTGTGTCCTTTGAAATCCATTTATATTAATGTTGTTATTTATCAATCAAATATTCCTAATATTACCAAATTAGAATCTCCATATAAAAGAAGCCCACAATTGGGCATTGAACTCCAAGAAATCTTATTTTCTTACTATGTATTAGACTATTGGGGGATTGATAAAGTTATAGCGACTGTGAGGATGCTGTACCTCTTGTAAGTGTATTTTGTTTGTTTTCATCCAGTAGATATGAAAAGAGAAAAAGAGAGATAGTAGTTTTGTAAAAATACTACAATATTATGCTTACACTGTATTGGTGTGGATATACCTTTATAATGAAATTGGAAAAGCGTGTCCCCAGCTTCACTGAAATTACAAAAGCTTAATACCTTTTTATCTCAACACTGGCAGTGACGTAACACGTCCTGCCTTAGTACGTTAGGTTGTTTTCAAGATTTGAGGTAGTTCCGATAAAAAGAACTGGAAACCTGTTTATTGGTTCCTTTTAGGGATGTTCGGTATCGTTATCGATTAAACTCATTATCAAAAAAATTAACCTTACAGAAATAAACTTAATTGTGTACGAGAATATAGGTGAAGAGTGAATTTTAGAGTTAAAAACAATTGTTACGTCCACGGATTTCAATTAAGTTAATGGTTCATGACCTAAGTCCTGTTTTCCATAGTAATTATCAAATGAAAGGAAATGGTTGGCTTAAAACACAATGGATTGAAAAGAAAAAAATGGAGTTTTAGTTTTTCACAAGTTAAGTCGTATAATCTAATTGAGCCATAGCCTGGTTGGCTCGTAGAGTCTGGCACATTTTTTTTCCTTGGTTGGTGTACAGTCCACAAGATAGAAGAATAAGAAAAAGAGCACCTAAATTATACTAGTTATATTCTAAGATTACCTTCCCGTAGATATAGTCACTCTAGAGCTCCAAGAAATAAGTGTTAATCATAAACAATGATCAGTACAACAACATTTCACAATTCTTGGAGAATCCACCTGGTATACAAATCGATATTTATGCTTATGGAAGGAAGAAGATAATTTTATTACGATAGCACACCGTCTTCTATCGATCTATCGATATTATATGGATGAGCAACCCTAGCTCCTATAGGGGGGTGAAATAAATCAGCCGGCAATGGGTAGGGGAGGGACGACAGGGCAGGACTAAGGTCTCGGGGTTCTGTTGAGGAAGCGAAAGGGGTTGAAAAGATCCTTTATTGCTTTAGTGTATGAATGTGGGGGTATTTATTAGATTAAGTTCTTTAAAGAGTTTCCAAGCTGCCTTTAGATAGGTACTTCTAATGTCGCTGAGTGAATAAGTGAAATTGCATAAACTAAATTGGCAAATTGCATAAACAACAATTTTACCTCACATTATTTTCCAATCCATTGAAAAGTAATTTGTGAAAATATATGAGTTCAATAACAGATTTTCAAAATGTTATTATTATTTAGGTCAGATAAATGATGATAATTCATTGTTAAATTCATTTAACACCAAACTGAATATTGATTAAGCTTATTTTTAATGTATGAAAACTCCATTCCATTTACTTTTTTAACATTATGACGTGTGGATGAACATATCTGTTTAAATTATCTTGGATGAATAAATAAATAAATACGTTGTTACAGTTATCAGCATCTGCTGGATGACCTCGTATTTCATGCCTTAACATAAACCCACACATCTACCTTTCCATAGCTCCAATTGCAAGTAGAAGGAAAAAAATACACGAGACAGTAATGCTGGCTTATAGTCACGTGTATATTTTCAATAGGTAATCAATATAGTAAGTAGGGCGTACTACTTATTCTAAGTACCTACTCATTTTGCTATAACCGGACATTGATGTTTGTATCTCTCTTGTTCACAGTGATACATATTCAACCATTACAAAGAGATTTCTTTAAATACAAAAATCTTGAAATGAACACGATGATAATAATTATTTATTAAATTATACAAACCCGCACCCTTTGTACGGCCCTGTCCAGATGTTTTACTGTTATCTCGATTTTTTCTCCTGAAACGACCTGGAACATTTTTTCTTAAGTCAATACTATTGCTTAAATCTAACGGGGTTCCGATAAAATATAAATAACGTTGGTATTTCACACTTTATTTCGACGGCGCGTGGAAATAAACATCGACATCTTGAAATTTTTTCTAAAAATATTACGGCTTCTGCGAAATCGGTTTATTTCTGTTGTTAACCGACTTTATTTCGTTATTTTTATTTAGTGATATTATTTGATTTTTCGTACAAAAATAAAGGTAATAACTTTTTACAGTGGTTAGTGTACCTACACCAATATTATAAAGAGGAAAGATTTGATTGTTGTTTGTCTGTATTGAATAGACTCCAAAATTATAGTGACTGAGTTTCTTGCGCTGCTTCTTCTCAGCACTGGCTTATTTATTGTCCCGAAGCAGTGGTAGGGTTAATACTGGGACATGTAAAAATTATTTTTAAAAGCCTATTTGCAAAAATAAATGAGTTTTATGTGTTTTATTACTGGACCAATTTGAAAAATTATTTCACCATTAGAATCCTACATTATGTCGCCGGGTCAGCAATATTATTAATATATTAAAGTTTCCTTTTATTATACAGGTTAAAATCTAACTTAGGGACAGTTTTAGTGTAGTTTACAACTCTGGAACATTGGAAATGTATTCTTCTTCCGAAGATGTTTTTCTAAATTCTGTTTAATTTTATAGTAAGGTCGGACAGACTACTAATCGTGCCTACTATCCGAAGCAAAGAATCGTTATTTTTAACAATCACGTTCATTCAAGTCTGTCCCACTCACACACCTCAGACACTAACTTAGTTAAGCAGTAGACCTATCATCATCATCATCATTTCAGCCACAGGACGTCCACTGCTGAACATAGGCCTCCCCCAATGACTTCCACATCGCACGGTTGGTAGCGGCCTGCATCCAGCGCCTTCCCGCTACCTTTATCAGGTCATCGGTCCACCTTGTGGGTGGACGTCCCACGCTGCGTTTTCCGGTACGTGGCCTCCATTCGGTGTTTCTTTACGAGATCGAATCAGAAATGAGGAGATCCGTAAACGAACTAAAGTCGCTGACATAGCCCGACGGATCAGCAAGCTGAAGTGGCAGTGGGCTGGGCACATAGTACGCAGAACTGACGGCCGATGGGGCAGCAAGGTTCTGGAATGGAGGCCACGTACCGGAAAACGCAGCGTGGGTAGACCTATAGCAAGTCTTTTTTAATTTTCTGTGTCCCATTTGAGAATCGAACCTAAGACCTTCGGATCAAAACAGTCCCTCAACCACGGCGACATAATCATTAGCTATACCTCTACTAGCGGCCGCTCGCAACTTCGTACGCATGGATCCCGTTTTACCCCCTTAGGGGTGGAGTTTCGTAAAATCCTTTCTTAGCGGATGCCTACGTCGTAACATCTACCTGCGTGCCAAATTTCAGCCCGATCCGTCCAGTGGTTTGGGCTGTGCGTTGCTAGATCACTATGTCAGTCAGTCAGTCAGTCACCTTTGAGTTAGATTATTATCATATTGAACTTTCCATTTCTCCAGTAAGTACAATTCTATTAACTTTATTACTAGAAACCAGTAACAAAACAAATTCGTGTCTGAGCTCCGAGATAAACATAAACAAACAAACAATACAACGAGAGTAAAAAGTACGAGTCGACTCCGCTTTGTATTCATGACTTTCAATAAATAACACCTACCGTGAGGAAGGTGCGGGTTACTACCTGTTCTCACGGCAAACTCGATTTTCAAGATCTTTTATCGAATGTACGGCTAGCACGAAAAACTTTCGAGTTCAAATCATTTGCGTATTCGAATCGCCGTCAAAAGATTTAGTACGAAAACTATAATAGCGCCCTTGTGAACTTGTCGTAAAATTGTCAAATAATCGTTTAATTCGAAGGTTGAGTACCGAATATTGTCGAATACGCAAACGATTCGAAGACGAAAGTTCTTTATGCTAGAGGTACTGGCATGTCAGTAATTTCAATGCACAAAAAATTTGATGCCAAACTACATTGTTTTGCAATACAGCACCTAAATTGTTTAAGATGCCCGTGTGCTTAGTTTTATCATCATCATCATTTCAGCCATAGGACCTCCACTGCTGAACATAGGCCTCCCTCAATGATTTCCACAATGGCCGTATTAAAACCTCTTTCTTGGACATAAATAGGTATAATTCATTTTACGCAGGGAACGTTACGACATCAAATTGCCATGATCCCTACAATCTTTACTAATTTTGAGAAGAAATTAGTGACTGATAATAAAATTTACTCGTAATTTAAGGTACTACATTTTTTACCTAAAACTTGTGCAATAAAGGTTAAAATAAATAAATATAACCAATAAAATGCACACACATAATATTATTTTACCGCCATAAAAATAGCGCACATTGAAAACTAGAACAATTTGCAACTACCCCACTTCCCCGTAATGCATCTGGGTCATTCCACCGGCCAAGAAAATCACGTGTCCGGGGCCAAAAAGTACCCGAATATCATAATATTTTAGTAACAAATATTTTTATCTAATAGTATAACTTTGGTTCTTGTTGTTAAACCACAGAGATAGTTAATAATAGTTAATTAAATAATTAAAAACAAATCGTAAGTCGTCAAAAATTGATTACCACGACATGTCCGCGCTCCCGATTTCAGAACAAATTTGCTCGTATAAATTAATCCGTTATTATTACCGCTTTCAATGCTTATGTAATCGATTACTTATTAAATAAACATTGATAAATTAAATACGATATAACTATATCACTAAAAGGTTTTGTAAAATAACTATTTGAAGTTGTGTCCGGGCGTTAACCGTGATTACCCCGACACGTCGCTAATGTGCGCCTACGTCCCTAGCTACGCAATTTAGAAACGAGCTCAATCCTCCCCCGTGAACCTTTAGTGGTGGCCTGCGTGCCGAGGTGATCGGTAATGCAACTCGTCGCAGGATTTCGGAGTTATCGAGATAAGAATATGATTACCCCGACCTTGGTTCAGTGACGACTGATTTACTCTATCCTGTTTTTTTCGGTTTCTTTACATGGAAAGTTCTTGAGAATGTACAGGAATAATGGTCCATGTAACCGCATTTTTGTGTATTAAAACATATGGGATTCAACTTACAGATTGGGCAGGGCTCAGGATAAACCTTAATTTTTTGACTACCCCGACCTTGATTACCCCGACTTTTGTCACCGAGTAATCAATAATACTGCAATTTTACTAATGAATGATTAACTAAATAACGTTTAATAAGCAAAATTACCCTTTACTAAAATGAAATCCTATCTCCTATTAATACATAATATTATCCCTCAAAATTGGCAAGACCCCTGGACTTGACCTTATCACCGCTGAAATGCTGTAAGCCGATGTAAACTCCGCCGTTAACGTCCTGATACCTGTCTTCGAAAACATCTGGATGGAAGAGGAAGTCCCAGACGACTGGCATAAGGGGCTTCTAATTATTGTGCCGAAAAAAGGGTAAAGCAAGGGTATCAGTACCGGAAGACCCAAGAGATGCGATCTGGAGTTAGGAATTGAACACCGTTGGTGTTGGATGTCCAACGAGTCCACAATTTCACTTACCTCGGGAGCATCGTTTCAGAGCCTGGAGGTACCGAAGAGGACATCACTTTGCGCATTGCCAAGGCCAGAGCTACCTTCGCACAACTTCGAGTCGTATGGCAGTCACGGAAATTGACCCAAGCAAGATTCGGGTCCAACGTCAAACCAGTTCTGCTCTATGGGCGTGAAACGTGGAAGGTCACTAAGGTTATCTCGCACCAGCTGCAGATCTTCTTCAGCCGCTGTCTTCGCCGAATTCTCCAAAATCTTCAAACGATGAACTTTTGGAACGCTGCCACGAAATACCGATCGTTCAGCAGAATAAACGCTGCAAGTGGAACTGGATCGGCCACACTCTCCGAAGGGACCCCGATTACATCCCCAAGCAGGCTCTAGATTGGAACCCCCAGGGAAAATGCAAACGTGGTCGCGCCAAAAAAACATAGCGGCGCACTGTTAAGACTTGGAGCGAGATCAAACGCGAAGCTCAAGACCGAATGCGATGGAGGACTGTTGTGGACGCCTTCTGTCCCATATAGGAGACATAGGACATTGAGTCACTAATATTATATGTATAAATGTATATGTATGTTTTTTACTCTTTTACGCAACAACTACTTAACAGATTTTGTTGAAACTTTACAATATTGTCGTTTATACATCAAAATAACAAATGGCTAGTTATAATAACATTTATTTTACCATAACTTAAAAAAAACCTTAGAAAATAAAATATTTTGTTTTATTTTTGATTACTCTGACTCCCAACTTTGATTACCCCGACCATGAAAATTTTTATGTCGCATAACTTTTTATTCCTGCTTGCTACAGATGGGCCAATATAAAAAATATGCTCGTAATAATGTCTATTTTGAAATGTTTTACCTAAACTTACTCTAAATTCAAAAATAAAAAAGGTCGGGGTAATCAACAAAAGAATCCAGATCCGGAGAATGACCGATCTACCGTCATGTTCCCCAAATTACCAGGGCCGTCAGCGTCAGATTTCTCCCCATTAACCGGGTGTTAGGGGTAATAAATCAGGCTATCCACAAAATATCTACTCGTTCGCTCGCGGGCGCCGTAGAGCATGCTAATCAGACGGGGCGACCGCAGACGAGCGACTTTGTCTTGCGACTATTATTATGAAGGTTTTGTCTTAGTTAAATTCGCTAGTCTGTCAAAGTCTAAGTCAAAACTTTTATTCCGGACTTAGATAAAAGAATGGGCTAAATAAAATTTAACTTGTAGTCTGAGTATCTGAATAAAAGTAGGAGACTTTTTACCTCTGTCTCTTTACCTTTTTTGTCTTTGTGTGATGTCCATAATGTTTCTTTCTTTCTTTCTTCACCGCTTCTTAAAATTGCTTAGCTTTAAGTGGCGAGCAGTGGACGAACTGACTTAGATTATAGAAGTGGAACTGGAGGCCACGATATTTCAATTGCTGGGAGACTGCTGGGACTTCTTACTGGGCTAAGGAGAGATTCGTAATCCTGTCGACATATCGTCGACAAACGCCAATCGGTGTCGGTATTAGGATTGCCGTTACTAGGGGCCCTTGTTAGTTTCCCGTCAACAGCAGAATTTGTTTAAACAATGATTAATGTACAATAAAGATAAGACTATCCAAACAAGAATTTGTCGAGGTTTCTTAGCTACATTAATTAGTAACGCCAGATCGCAACAACACTGACACGACCAATCATACCGTTACACAATAGTCTCTCCATTCTAGACAATCTACCGTCTGCGGACAGCCTTAACCGTATCGATCTCGCAGCGAGCAATAAATCGACTTCGACGAGTATTCGTTTGAAAAAGTTTAAGCCCAGACGAATGAAATAAAAAGAGCTAAGACCATCATTTGCGCCAAACCTTATATTTGCGATTTATTTTTCACACTTGCGGCCAACGTGGAGATAACTGGGTTTAGGTTCTCGGTGACTTATTGGAGAGATAAAAACTGGATCGCATCGGATGCGGTTAACACATTGCCTGAGTACAGCCGGCGTCAAATAATTCGTGACACCCAAAGTAGTCCAGCGCCTTCCTGCAACCTTTACGATGTCGTCAGTCCACCTTGTGGGTGGACGTGCCACGCTGCGTTTTCCAGTACGCGGCCTCCACTCCAGAACCTTGCTGCCCCATCGGCCGTCAGTTCTGCGTACTATGTGCCCTGCCAATTGCTACTACAGCTTGCTAATCCGTCGGGCTATGTCAGCGACTTTAGTTCGTTTACGGATTTCCTAATTTCTGATTCGATCTCGTAAAGAAACACCGAGCTTCTGTATAAGGCCTATAGTGAGAGGCCACGTTTCCGAACCATAAGTCAACACTGGTAACACACACATTGGTTGTAGACCTTAGTCTTCAGGCACTGAGGTATTTTGGACGAAAACATGTTGCGTAGTTTCCCGAACGCTGCACAGCCGAGTTGGATTCGACGATTGACCTCTTTCTCGAAATTGGACCGCAGGCCGCTACCAACCGGGCAACATGGAAAGCATTGGGGTAGGTAGTCCTATGGCTGAGATGATGATGATGATGATGATGATGACCCAAAGTAGCCAAAAAGTACGAAACACGTCTTTGTTACGATTGGAATGAGGTTGTGTTGTCAAATTTTTGGCCACTCTGGGTGTCACTAACTATTTGACGCTGACCGTACAAGCGACAGTGAATTGGTGGGTGAAATCTTTGTTGGATTTGAATCGGCATTGGTGCTTGATTCCTTTACTTTACGTAGTGCCATAAATAAAGTTAGGCCTTGATTAGTGAAGAAGTACTTAATAGGTATATCGTTCTACTTCCTACTTACTCGTATATTATAAACGCAAAAGTTTTTATGGATGTTTGTTACTCTTTCCCGCAAAAACTACTGCACGGATTTTGATGAAACTTTACAGTATTATTGTTTATATAGGTAGTTATTTTTACATGCTATACTTTATAACGATCTGTGACAAGCTGAGATACACGCGGGCGGAGCAAAAGTTTGTAGTTGATATTTTGTGGTAGGTTGATGAACTGGATTGGCTATAAAATTGACTCTACTATAAGTAGGAGCACTTATCTAAATAAATGACGAAACACTAAAACGTTGCTCTTTATTTCCTAAAGATCATTTAAAAGCGATACAGTTACATAAAAAATGTTATTTTCATGCTCTAGGTAAGACCATTTTCTAGCTGCAAAATTCTTGATGTAGAAATTATCTTACCTAAAAGTAGAACACTAAGAATGAATCACAATCGACCCGACGCGATGACCTTGACCTCTGACCTTTTTGAATTAACTAACATGAGGTCCTCACTTCGCTTTAAACTCATTCATCAATCTATATTAACCCCAGGCGTGTACCTGTAAATAGTTACAGGACAGGAGAAATAGAACAGCCAGTTTATTCTGAATAGCTGATCCGGCGAACTTCGTACCGGCAATGTTCATCAGAAATAATGTAGGATTCCAATGGCGAAAGTATTTCAGATCAGTCTAGTAATTTCGGAGCCTATTCAAATAATTAAATCTTTCCTATTTTACAACGAATGCCACTACTATCGTCATTATCATCAGGCCATTTAGTCTCTAGAGCCAGAGGACGATCTTGTCCAATTTACAAGAGACAACTAGAGTATTTGGTCTACACTCCTTAACGCTGGCCAGCTAACTTGGGGCCTGAAGTTCTTAAATATCTTTGAGGGAAGAGAGGGGGTGGTGTGGTCATATTTATAATTAATTATATAATATAATTTTAATAGAAGGTTCGTAAGTTTTTTTATATGGGGGATCTGAGTTAAAAATATTTTTACAGTTGAACTAAATAAACTTTTCAACCCGTAGTGAAATGCAGTTTATCAATGCACTTTTTGAAATGAACTGACTTCAGTCCTTAGCCTGTGTCAAAGGTCACATTAACTGAAGTGGAACACGCCGAATGATCGATTTTCTGATCGAGATAGCATCGTTCAATGTTAGTTTTACGTGACAATCGAAATGATTTGTAACTGGAATCGATTACGGTGGCTTACTCGTAAGTTTCTAGAAACTTAGCGATAAAAAGTGGTAAAGTATAATTAGTACTCGACCTTAGAAGGCGTAATTATATTTTTAGCATGAACTTTTTGCTACACACGACGGTTCATTAAGTGGTACAGTTGGAAATAAGCCCTTATTCCGCAAAGAATAAGAGCGAAATTATTTTCTGTTACACATAACGGATCATTCGCATACCTAATGACACAGTACAGTTGCAACAGGTACGATATTCGCTCTTATTTTGTAAGAAATAAAGGCCAACTCTAGGTGAACAATATGTTACGTTTGATGTGCACTTCAGTGTTAATAATTCAATGCTCGATATAAGTAATTAACCATTCTTGACGTTTTATTTTACAACTAGCGGCCGCCCGCGACTTCGTACCTAAGTTTAAGTTTTACCCCCTAAGTTTAAGTTTTACCCCCTTCATCTATCTTACGCTGTTTAGATTTTTTCATACAAATGTTTTTTCCCGCTAACTCCCGTTCCCGTTGGAATTTCGCAATATCCTGTTGTAACTAAGCTTTAAGTTTACTAAGGGACCTGCATGCCAAATTTCAAGCATCTAACTTAAGCGGTTTAGATTTTTCATACAAAAGGATTTTCCCGGTAATTCCTGTTCCTGTGGGAATTTCGGGAATTCCTTTCTTAGTGCACCTCTACGGTACCTAAGCTACGTCCCTTATAAATTTCAAGTGCCTAGGTTTAGCCGTTTAGGCTGTGCGTGGGTATGTCAGTGAGTCAGTCATACAAAAGGAATTTCCCGCTAATTCCAGTTCCCGTGGGAATTTTGCAATATCCTGTTGTAACTAAGCTTTAAGTTTACTAAGGTACCTGCATGCCAAATTTTAAGCGTCTAACTTACGCGGTTTAGATTTTTTCATACAAATGTTTTTTCCCGCTAACTCCCGTTCCCGTGAGAATTTCGCAATATCCTGTTGTAACTAAGCTTTAAATTTACTAAGGTACCTGCATGCCAAATTTCAAGCGTCTATCTTACGTGGCTTAGATTTTTTCATACAAATGTTTTTTCTCGCTAATTCCCGTTCCCGTAGGAATTTTGCAATATCCTGTTATAACTAAGCTTTAAGTTTACTAAGGTACCTGCTTGCCAAATTTCAAGCGTCTAACTTAAGCGGTTTAGATTTTTCATACAAAAGGATTTTCCCGCTAATGCCCGTTCCCGTGGGAATTCCTAAGTATCCTATAACCTGCCTAGGAGTATGAAGAATAATTGTACCAAGTTTCGTTAAAATCCGTCGAGTAGTTTTTGTTTCTATAAGGAACATACAGACAGACAGACAGACAGACAGACAGACAGACAGACAAAAATTTTACTGATTGCATTTTTGGCATCAGTATCGATCATTAATCACCCCCTGATAGTTATTTTGAAAATATATTTCATGTACAGAATTGACCTCTCTACAGATTTATTATAAGTATAGATAAACGGTGTTTCTTTACGAGATCGATTCAGAAATGAGAAACTCCATAAACTAAAATTGCTGACATAGCTCTACGGATTAGCAAGCTGAAGTGACAATGGGCAGGACACATAGTACGCAGAACTGACGGCCGATGGGGCAGCAAGGTTCTGGAGTGGAGGCCACGTACTAACAAGGGCAGCGTGGACAAACGACCTCACAAAGGTAGCAGGAAGGCGCTGGATGCAGGTCTCTACCAACCGACCAATCTGGAATTCATTGCGGGAAGTCTATGTTTAGCAGTGGACGTCCACGTGGAATAATAATATTACATCTTTCGTTGTGACAAGCGCTTTTTTTATGGTTATGGTTAAAGACACTTTATTTCTCATAAGAATACAATTGATTCACTTACTGAGAAACTAACATTTTAATACATTTTTTATAAGCGACACGAGCTTCGCTAAAAACAAAGAAATAATATCACTAAACTAATATTTCATAAAAGACGGTAGTCTTAAAAAACCCAACCAAACAGTCACAGCGCGGACCATTCCCTGCGAGTGTAGAAACTTGAACACGAATGCACGAACCATTGAAAATGGATGCGGCATTGTTGGCATTGTCACGGCAGAGAGAGACATGATTAAATTATTACATTTTTTTTTTAATATTTTATCAGTTTCCAAAATTTTGTTCTTGTTTTTTTTTTGTTGATTAAATTATTAATTAATTTTTAATGAATGGTGAATTTAGTTTTAGTACATGCAATATGGTAGTCTTTTTTTTTCCTCATATTTTATTATAATTATAGTTATGTGTGTGATATATTTATTTAATAGTATTTTAGTAGGCATTATATTTAAGTATGTTTATACATAGTTATATATATAAATATTTATGCACGACAAGGCACGCACCCGGTGTTAAGTAAGATGCAGTCCAGGGTGGTATAATATGTTTTATTTGTACTTATTAATTTATGTTTAAATATTTATCTGGCCTGTTACATAGGATTTTAGCTGTCGTTTGAAGCTGGCCATACATTCGGACGATTTAATATTATTTGGTAATTTATTGTATAATTGTACACCTTCATATTCGATATTCCTTTTGCCGTAATTTGTTTTCGGGTGCCTTGGAACTAAGTTATTTGCATTGCGTAGATGAATCCTTTGTACTGTGTTGTATTTTGTGAAGTTAATATTAGTATTTATATCATTTTTTAATATTTTATATATAAGTATGCATGTATTATAAACGTATGTTTGTCTTATATTCATTATGCCTGTTTCTTTATAGATTTTTTTGGTAGATGTGCGATAGGGATAGTTAAACAAAATTTTAATTACTTTATTTTGTGCCGTTTGTATTATTTTTAGATTATTATTAGATGCAGTACCCCAGATCTCAATTAAATAGTCTAAATGTGGTTTGATTAACGAGTTGTAGATAAGATAACGTACTTTTTTTGGGAAACATCTAGTGATACCATGAAGTGATCCAGTTAATGATATTAATTTTGAGTGGATTTTTTCAATATGAGGTTTCCAGTTGAGTTGATTATCCAAGATTATTCCAAGATACTTTTCTTTGTAATTTCGTTGAATTAACTGATCGTTGATTGTAAGTTGTATATTATCTATAATTTTTTTGTTTTTTGCATGAAATATGACGTAATTTGTTTTATTTGTATTAAGTGTTAATAGATTTTGCTTAAACCACTCCCCCAACATATTCAAATCCATTTGAACTTGTGGTAGAATAGATTCAACCGAGCGACCAAAATAAAATACACTCGTATCATCAGCATATAATGTGATGTCACCTTTTAGCTCGATCTGGTAAATATCGTTAATATAAACCAAAAACAAAAGTGGTCCCAAGATTGACCCTTGTGGGACTCCACACGTAATAGGTTTAGGGGTACTGTGATTTTCGCCGATTTTAACCATCTGTTGTCGATTTAGTAAATAGGAATAAAGTATTTTGTATGCTTTTCCTTTAATGCCAATTGCAAACAACTTTTCCATAAGTATTTCGTGACTGACTGTATCAAATGCTTTCTTTAAGTCGATGAACACACCAAGGCCCACCTGTTTCTGGTCTAGATTATTTTTTAATTTAGTGATAAGATCAATGGTCGCCGAAAGTGTGTTTGATTTTCGGCGGAAACCATACTGATTCTTATAAAAGAAATTTATTGAATTTAAAAATTCTTCCAACCGAGAGTGTAATATTTTTTCGAAGATTTTTGATAACGTAGGCAAGACTGATATTGGCCGATAGTTACTAGGGTCAGATTTGGTGCCAGCTTTATAAATTGGACTTACTTTTGCGATTTTTAGGCTATCAGGAAAGGTTCCTTGCTCGAAGCAACAATTTATGCACTTGGTGAGTTCATCGACTATTAATCTCTTAACGCATTTTACTGCCTTCGTGCTAATACCATCAATGCCACAGGCTGTGTTAGGATCTAAGCTATCGATTAATTTAGAAATTTCATCAGTGGTTGCTGGTGTAATATGATCGAGTTCAATGCCTTGGGTTGAATTCGGTATGGTTATTGGTGGTCGGTGGCTGTGATATTTGGTTGGGATTTCATTGGCTAGCGTTGTACCTATTGATGAAAAATAACAATTAAATTCTTCGCAAATTGCTTCTCCGTCTGTTATTGTTTCTGTGTCAGTTATAAGTTTGTCAGGACCGGAGAATTCCCTTATTTTATTTTTAGACAAGTCATTTATCAATTCCCACATTTTACGAGGCTTTTTTGCAGTATCTTCAAAACGTTTATGGTAGTAGGCACTTTTCGTTCTCTGTATCAATTCTGTCATTTTACTTTTCTGTATTTTAAAGTTTTTTTCAATGTCCTCGTTTGAAGTATCTTTCTTATATTCTCGCCATAATTTATTTCTAGTTTCCAGGCCATCTATAATTTCCTTATTAATCCAGTCCTTTCTAGGAGCATTCAGCGTTTTTCTTTTCATTGTTTGACTGTTTAATATAGAACAAGTTAGCTTTTCTTTTAATCTTTCATAAGAATCCTCGCCTTGAATCTGTTGCATGCCTTCAAGTTGTTTGTATAGTTTGGCATAGTCTAATGTCATGTAGTTTATTTTGTTTAACGGTGGAGGTTGGTAGCTCTGTATTTCAAAATATATGTGCTTGTGGTCAGACATAGCTGATTCAATGATGGCTAAGTGAAACTTATTCTCCTTGAGGTTAGAACACACATGATCTAAGATGGTCTTAGTTGTTTCTGTTTCACGAGTGCAGTGCTGCTGGTGTATTTTATTTATGATTTTATAACTATTTATCTTGTAGATGTTCTTATATTTTTGAGTGGAATGGTCGTTATTTAATAAATTTACATTGAAATCTCCGAAAACAACAGATCTCTTCATCGTCTGCAGTTGAGCCGAGTAGGAATCTAGAAAGTTGTTTAGATTTGTTCTTTCTGGTTTATATACAGCACCAATATTTAATGAGAACTTGCTCACATGAACCCAAAGGAAATGATTATCATCTTCACATTTTTCTTCAACTAGACTATGTTTCAAGTTGTTATGAACGAAGATTGAGACCCCACCTCCTCTGTTGTTTCGTCTGAAGTTGAAGTAATGAGTATAACAAGGAATTTGTAACATTTTTGCTTCGTCTTCGTTCTTGATCCATGTTTCCGATAAAACTATGATATGTATCATTACATTAAGCGATTTTATGACACATTTTAGTTCGTCTAGTTTTCCTTTCTTGACAATACTTCGGACATTGGCATAAACACATTTAAGAGATTTCTTGGTTTTTTTTATATCCGAATACGTTTCAGCTATTTGGTACGTTATTTGATCACTTAAAGAAGTGCTTGCTGGCTTAAAAAAGTTGATGTGCTATTCTTCGAAGAGTTTGCCTTTTTGTCAGTGTTATCCGTGATTACGGGAACTCCTTTTTTATATTTGATGCAGAGATTTGGTTCTCCTTTTGCAGTACGGGCTTTTAGCTCTTCTTTACGTTCTTGTAGGTATTTCCGTTGGTTTACTGTTTGGTCTGAGTAGATTTTTATATTTTCAGTGGATTTGTTTTTGTTGCGCAGTAGTGCTTTTTCACTTAGCAAACTAGCTTAATCTCCATTGGGTGAATCGATGTTTTCTCAAACCAATACCAGTCTGTATAACAAAGTTCAGGCATAAAATCTACCATTACTTTATTCGTACAAGAGCCATTAGGGAGCAGAGTTGCAAGACATCGATAATTTGGCTGTCGAAAGTTTACCTCGAAAAATAGCCACAGTATCGATGCGTCGGCTCTATCAATAATATTTGTATGAAGTGAAGACAGTGAAGATTTATTAATAGGTACTATTTGTATGAAAAATTAACGATAGCTAAATTATAGCCTGACCAGGAACATAAAAACCCTCGCCATGTTGCGGAAAACTAATGGTACTAATTTCTTATGGCAACAGTAACTGAAAACTTCATTGGCATGTCACCTTGCATGTCAGTCTATTGCTGTCAAAGTGTAAACAAACTTTGTTTTAAATGTGCGCAATTGATTTTGTGAATTAAATAGCTAAAATCTTTTTATAGTCGTGAAAGAAAAGTGGTTCACAATGTGTTAAAGTATTTGTCGAAGAGAAATACTAAGGGTTCGGACAATATTTTCATTGAATAATGTTTTCGACAAAGGTTGTCAAATTGACTGACATGTTTATCGTATAGTACAGTCCACTATGAAAATTAGCTGTGGTTTGTTTCAACTACCTATTTTAAAGTTTTTTGTCACTTTCTAAGTGTTGAATTTTATGGAATTGGGAAAGAAGTACCGAGTTTGAAGCGTTCATGAGCAGACATTGCAGTTGAATATTCAAGTTCTGAATTTGATTATTGATGAATAATAAAATAAATAACTCGATTGATGGTTTCATTTAATTTATTTAAACCAGGTTACCTATAATAATATTTTTTCGTTAATTTATGAAAATATCAAATTAGCCCGTAATCCTGAATCCTGATACATAAAGTTAGCCTATTAATTTAACACAGGTACGACTGTACTCAGTGTTGCACTATCAAATGCAATTGTCGCGCCTCTATGCCAGGGTTTTTATGTTCCTGGTCAGGCTATACTGTCGATAGTGTTGTAATATCGGTATTCAGATCAGTCAGGTCTTAATAAATATATACTTTGTGAGTGTGACACTTACGCCCGTATTCACAAACATTACTATGCGGTGGTGCACGTGGACCAGAGGGTGACACACGAACCAATCACAGAGCTCTATTCAACACTGCGTTCGAATTGCTGCTTCACTTAAGCGAGCGTCGTTTGTGAATACGAGCGTTAAAGTAGCCAAAAAGTTCGCAACACAACCTTATTCCAATTGTTTTGTCAACTTTTTGGTCACTTTGGGTGTCACGAACTATTTGACGCTAGGCTATTTCATAGTATCGATAGATTTATCGATATTTTATACTTTTACTTGCACCACTATTAAGAACCAGTCAATATTTCACTCTGATTAATAGATTCAAAGCGCTGACTATTCACTTTATAAGTGCATTTTACTCCGAACTTGTTTTCGTGAACAATACGAGCAGAATGGGCGAAATGTTGTTTCAAGTAGTTTTTATATTTAGTTTTATTTTATGTGGAAAAACATTTTTGGTATGACTTTAAAATGGGATAGTTAACTCCAGCGAGGGTATTTTTTACTTTTGCTATATGACCATCCATTGCTTCTCTTAAAAAAACTTAAGGCTCTCTTCGGGGTATGCCTGTGTCATAATAACTGTTATGCCTCTGTGTCATAATAACTATTATGCCTTTTAGCGTAATCCATTCATTAGTTAGTAGATCTTCTGATTAATTTTGTTGCGGGTCCAATGACAGTTTAATTTTCCCCCGGGACAAACTTGACCTTCATTGGTTGGGTTTTTATGTCAGTCAAGCTGTAGATCCTGGCTACACAGGAGTTGCAGTGGTGGGAATGAGAGGTGGGAATAGTCTCGTTAGATAATAGATCGATAGAGAAGTCACCGAGTTTAAAAAAAGTTAAAAGACAGAGAAGGATAAGTAAGATGTAAGATAACCTGTTCTTTTGTGGTTGAGGAGTCTGGATGAAGCTCGCTTTCACATTCAGATCATCATTTTCCATCAGGTGAGATGGAGACAAAAAATTTTATTACGGCAAGAAACCAAATGTTTCATACACATTGTTTATTTAATTACATAAACAAACTTGTGAACAATGTAAAAGTAATATCGTTCGGAAACGTTTCATTTATTCGATATACGTTTTGTTTTTAGAAATTAATTCTATTTTTACGCCCCAACAATATGGTTTTAGGAAGAACAAATCAATTAATATGGCAATTTACAAATTTCTTCAAGAAGTGACCACAAATATGGATCAACGGATACCTACCGTTGCGGTGTACATGGATCTATCGAAAGCATTTGATTATGTGGATCACAGAATTTTGTTGAATAAATTATATAAGTATGGTGTTAGAGGAAATGCACATGATTTGATAAAATCTTATTTGACAGGTAGGGAACAAGCAACACAAATTGATAAAATTAATTATGCAACAAAAACTGAAACTATATATCAATCAGAGTTTAGGGAAGTCAAATATGGAGTCCCACAAGGAAGCGTACTGGGACCATTGTTATTTTTAATATATATTAATGACTTGCCATCAGCAACAAAATTAACAAATATGACATTATTTGCGGACGACAGTACTCTTCTTTTTACTAATGACAATTATTATTTTAAAGAATTGGAAACTGACATTAACAATTCCTTGACAACAGTTATAAATTGGCTTGATAATAATAATCTTAAAATAAATTTGGACAAAACTTTACTAATGAATTTTAGACAGCGAACAAAAAATAAAGAAATTAACATTAATATTAAATATTCTAATAAAATAATCAATGAAACAGAAACAACAAAATTTCTAGGACTTTATATTGATAATACATTAAAATGGAAAAATCATATTGAACATGTGTGTAAAAAGTTAAGTCAGTTTTCTTATGCATTATATAATTTGAGAAAAAATGCCAATGAATCCACTCTATTGACTGCCTATCATGGCTATGTAGCGTCGACATTGCGATATGGTGTCATGTTTTGGGGAAATTCAACAGACAAAGATCTTGCGTTTAGAGCTCAGAAACGATGCATACGAGCAATGTACAATCTGAAACAGACTGATTCATGTAAACCATTTTTTGTAAAGCTTAAAATTTTGACCGTACCATGCTTGTATATTTTTGAGTGTGCAATGTTTGTTAAAACTAATTTAGATTTATATTCTTTTAAAACTAGAGAGCGTCATAAGCACAAGTTATGTACAGTGGCCAGCAAGACAGCTTTGCTTCAAGGAAGTGTCTTCTGCAACGCACCGCGTATCTTTAATAAAATTCCCGAGTCCATTCGAAACTCTGAAGATCTGATATCTTTTAAACGAAATCTTAGTGATTTTTTGACAGAAAAATGTTATTATAAGACTAGTGACTTTTTGACGGATCAAATTGTTTATTGATCGATTATTTGAAAAATTCTGAATAATTACTTAATATGTTTGCACCTAACCTTCAGCATAAACTTTAACCCTAGAATTAAGCACTAACTATTGTATGCCTTCAAGGCGGAACGCAGCCGATCTGTATCCATTTATAATTTGACAACCTATGTACCTGTGGTTCACAATAAACGTATTTTGAATTTGAATTTGAATTTTTCTTCCATCGGCCGCTGAAAGGCCATTAAATTGCAAGTTTCTTTTTATAATAAAAATTCAAAAGAGTTGTGTGTTTATGAGCATGCTCCTGCCTTCAGCTTCACCTGTGTTTCCTATTAGACAGAATTTACCTACCTCACGTCGTTATAAAAACTATTGCAAATCTTTTAAAAGCTTATAGGGAGAGTTCGGTATATTGTACCGCCGGGTAAATTGTACCACCCTCATATTTCGTAAATTATTTATTGAATGCCTGTAATTGCAACACTCAGCGATACACAACTAAATTCAATTAATATCGGCCATGTTGTACGGGCTAACCGCACATAAAAATTGTACATTTCTTACTTGACCTAGTTTAAAATTAGCTAAGTTAGCTTTACGTCATTGCTCGTCACTATGCGTTACAATATTGGTGAATTCAATAAATCAGTGTACGTTCAACACTCGTCGGGTTTGGTTATTAGCTCTCCTTGGAGCCACAATCCCTTCAGCGTCCCTTAGCGAATCCTTAATGTGTGGTTTATTACCGCCACATTAGTTTTGGTCCTTCGAGCTTACGAACAAGCAGGACCCCACGCGAGTGAAGTCCTGTGTTCTGATCTAAACTAGCGATAACTGTGGTTGAACTTTGTACGTGACCTCATTCTGCGCACGGCCACGTGTCTGCATCAGCGCCAACTCCGTGACTGTGGATTGTCACTCAGCAGCATCAGCGTCATCCAGCGTATAGCGTGAGTCGGGAGACTCGTCTTGCAGCAACATTCAAGTAAGATCGTTCATATTTTACTAACACATCGAAAACTACCATGTCGAACTTCGAAGCGTTATTCAGCCGTCAAGGTGAACTTGTAACTGAAATTCAGCGTATTGGATCCAACTTCGGAAAGGATCCAGCACATCGTAAAACCTCAGCGTATCTGAAGCTACGTCTACAATCGTTAGATAGCTTATGGGGAGAGTTCGATCGTAACAATGAGCAACTAGAAACTGTCGAGAGTAGATCTCAGCGATACTTTATAGAGTCTATCTACGAGCAAACGAAAAACTATTATACAGAAATAAGAGCGAATCTTTTAGCATACGAGCCGTTAGGGTCAGGGTCAGGTTCAGATTCAGGTAAGGTGAAAATGGACAAGACTGACTCTCCGAGCAAGATCGACGAACTTATGTCCTACCAAAGGACCAACTTTCGAGCGTTTAACCGATTAACAACGAGCATTCAGGTGAGTGAAATATCGGATAAGTGGGAGATCGAAGATGAACTGCGAAACATCCAATCGAGATGGCAGGACATTGACAAGCTACATCTGAAAATAGACAACATCCTTGAAGGTGAGGATGAGCTCTATCAATACGAGTTCCTCAAATACGAGAAAATATTCAAACAAACTAAAAAAGCACTGTATCAAAAACTTAATGCTACAGCGCATGTGCAGCAAGCTACTCCTCTACTGGAGATACCAACATTCACTGGTAAATACACGCAGTGGCCTACATTTTTCGACTTATTCACCGAATCGATACATAACAACACATTTTTATCAAAAGCACAGAAAATGCAGCATCTTAAAGGTAGAGTAAAGGGAGAAAAGCAGAGCGTTTAATTCAGCACTTGAATATTTCAGCTGAAAACTACGACGTAGCGTGGGAAATTCTGACACATCGTTTTAATAATCCTCAAGTGCTATTTACAACGCAAATCGAAACGTTATTGAATCAGCCTAACGTGAGCAAGCAGACGTCATACGAGATCAAACGACTCTATGACACCACTACGGAGTGTATCCATGCCATACATAACCTGGGCGTGGACACCAATACATGGGACCCTCTACTAGTTCATCTCCTAACAAAAAAACTAGATAGCGACACCTACAGCGACTACAAAGAAGCACGTAAGTCTCCTAGAGATTTAGCTTCGTTAGTAGAGTTTATGAACTTCCTCGAGAGCAAGTTTATGGCCCTCGAACCCATGCACAAGCGAGAACGAGATAACACAGCCTCCACAGCTTCCACAAAGCCAGCTCCTGCATATCATCAACCTAAAAATCAACACTACTCGAAACAATACAATAGTAAGTTCGCATCTAAAGGATATCAATCAGCCATCGCATCTACGTGTAAATGTCCTTTATGTAATTACGATCACGAGCTCTATAAATGCAACAAGTTTAACAATATGACAGCGGAAACGAAATTGAGGACAGTGACGAAACTGAAACTTTGCCAAAATTGCTTATTCAAACACTTACACGATAAATGCACTTCGATCAAAAGGTGCAAGGAGTGCAATAGCGAACATCATACGATTCTACATGACGCATTCATCGGGTCATCGCACTCAACCTCGATGCCTACAACCGATTTAAAGGCGAAATCTACCATAGCAACACCGCCTATATCTAAATCACTTAACAAACCCTACGCTGCCAATCACGTTACTGCCAGCGATGAAGAGGTTTTATTAGCGACTGTCTTACTGCAGGTTAAAGCCATTGATGGTAATTACGTCACGCTGCGAGCTCTTCTTGACCAGGGTTCGCAGATTACACTTATATCTGAAAACGCCGCTCAGCTTCTAGGGTTACCACGCCGTAAATTTAGCGCATCGGTCTCTGGTGTAGGTAACAGCCCTAAACAAAGCAAAAGCCTTGTGACCCTCGAATGCAAGTCCATCTACGACGATCACAGCTTCAATACAGAGGCATCTGTCATTTCTCGAGTGATTAGCGATCTACCAAACATTTCATTTTCAAGGCGATCATGGCCTCACATCCAACATATGCAGCTAGCAGATCCCGAATACAACGTTTCGAAACCAATTGACATATTATTAGACGCATGTGTTTACTCTGACGTCATCATGAGCGGACTAGTTAAAGGTGAACACAACGCACCAATAGCGCAGCAAACCAAATTAGGTTGGATTTTATCGGGAAACGTAAAAACTTTCAATTGCAGCGTAGTTATAAATAACTTAGCGGAGATAGAGAAATATTGGGAGATGGAAGAGATTCCTAGCGCAGCATCAGAGCTTACAAGCGAAGAGCAGCTTTGCGAAGAGCATTACATTGCCACTACTAAGCGTCTAGCAGATGGTAGATATGAAGTAGCGTTGCCTATGAAAGAAAGCTATAACGAAAAGCTTGGCGCATCTAAAGCCAAAGCAACAGCCCAATTCAAGCAGTTAGAAAGCAAAATGAATAAAAATAAAGCATATTCAGAAAGCTACAAGCAATTTGTTAACGAATACCAACAGCTGGGACATATGCGGCCGAGTAGAGAGAACCGCAGTCCTTCGTGTTTCTTACCACACCATGGCGTCATGAAACACGATTCCACCACTACAAAGCTTCGTGTGGTCTTTAACGCCTCTTCTAAAACAAGTACTGGACTCAGCCTCAATGACGTAATGGAATGTGGTCCGAACTTGCAGCATGACCTACAAACATTAATATTGACTTGGAGACAGTACAAATACGTCATTACTGCGGACATAGAGAAGATGTTCCGTCAGATTATGGTCAGAGAAGACCATCAACATCTTCAGTCAATCGTTTGGCGAGATTCACCTCAGGAGTCGCTACAGGAGTACGTTCTTACAACCGTAACTTATGGCACTAAGGCTGCTCCATACCTAGCAATGCGCACCCTGAGACAGCTAGCTAAAGATGACATGTCAAGGTACCCCCTTGCAGCCTCAGCGTTAGAAAAAAGCTTCTATATGGATGACCTACTCAGCGGACAAAATACACTAGCAGCGACTAAAGAGTTACAGACTCAGTTAATCAACATCCTCAAAGGCGCGGGGATGAATCTAAGAAAATGGTCAGCCAATAACCCTGAGCTTTTAAAAGACTTATCTACAGAACAGCTCGACAAGCCCTTTGACTTTAGGTGTTCGGAATCCCGAAAAACCTTAGGGCTTCAATGGACACCGTCGTCTGACTCATTTCTATTTACAAACAAAACAGAACTTTCTAGCAAATGTAACACGAAACGAGAGCTACTTTCACAGATATCGAAACTGTTCGACCCATTAGGCTGGCTCTCACCGTTGACAATACGAGCTAAAATACTTTTTCAAAAAACTTGGTCAGCAGGATTAGACTGGGACGACGAAGTTCCTGAACTAATTCAAAGCGAGTGGACTGAACTTCAAAGCGACCTTCAAAAAGTAAGTCAGTTCAAGATACCTAGATATTTAGGAGACACACAGCAAACGTTCCAATTACACGGCTACAGCGACGCGTCAGAGAAGGCATACGCCTGCGTTGTTTACTTAGTAGCACGTGACAGCAAAGGCGAGCTCACATCGCAACTTGTTGCAGCGAAAACTAAATTAGCGCCACTAAAAAAGGTCTCCCTGCCACGATTAGAACTCTGTGGAGCCCTACTTCTTACTCAATTAATAAAATTGATTAAAGCGTCATTAGCGAACACAACTTGTCATGTATACGCCTGGACTGACTCCATGGTCGTATTGGGGTGGATACATGGTGACGCCGCTCGATGGAAACAGTTTATTGCAAATCGAGTTCGGCAAATTGTTGATGTAATTCCAGCTTCGAATTGGAACCACGTTAAGTCTGAGGAGAACGCAGCTGACTGCGCCACCCGTGGATCATCCGTCTCCAAACTACAGAGTAGCTCCCTCTGGTGGCAAGGCCCAGAATGGTTGCTTAATTTCGACCCAAATAACACAAAAAATAATACTTATGAAGCGCCAAATCTGGAAACAAAAAAGGTCAGTGTGAACGTAGCTTTACAAGAATCAAATTCATCATTCATAAATGAATTGTTAATAAACAATAGCTCCATCACTCGTGCCGTAAAGATAGTGGCATGGGTATCACGTTTCGCCGCTGCACTTCGTCACAAGGCGTATAGAACGTGAAACTTACCTATCAGCTGACGAAATAAACAAAGCGTATCTATTAATAATTAAAAATACACAAGCTCAAGAATTTGAAAGCGATTTAGAAAGCATAAGAAGCAACGGCCATGTTCGATCAAACAGCAAAATAGCGACCTTGAATCCCTTTTTAGATAAAGACGGAATTTTGAGAGTGGGAGGACGCCTCAGTAACTCAAACGTCAGCAGCGCAGCCAAACATCCAATAATACTATCTAGTCACTGTCGTTTAAGTGACCTAGTTATCAACCAAGCGCACATCACTACCTTACATGGTGGACCACGTTTGACCTTATCCTACATAAGAGAAAACTACTGGATTTTAAGCGGCATGAGAACAGTCAAACGACAGCTGAGACAGTGCATTCCATGCCGACGCTTCAGTTCAGAAAAACACCATCAAATAATGGCTGATCTTCCTCGAGCGAGAGTGACCCCCTCCCGCCCCTTCGCACACACCGGTGTAGATTTTACCGGTCACGTGGACTTGAAGCTAAGCAGGGGCAGAGGAGTAAAGACGTACAAGGGATATGTAGCTGTATTTATCTGCCTAGCGACAAAGGCTGTTCACCTAGAATTGGTGTCAGACCTTAGTACTCCAGCGTTTTTAGCAGCGTTCCGCCGTTTCTGTGCACGGCGAGGGACTCCCTGCCGCATGTACAGTGATAACGGTACAAATTTTGTCGGAGCGAAGCGAGCGATAGATAAGGAGTACAAAGAAATCTTACGTACCTTGAATACAGATTTCTTTAATAGCATCAATCACATGAACATTGAGTGGTCGTTCAATGCACCAGCATGGCCAAGCGCAGGTGGTTTATGGGAAGCCGCCGTGAAAAGCTTTAAAAGGCACCTAAAACGAGTCCTAGGTGAGCAGAAACTTACATACGAGGAGATGACTACTCTAATTCAGCAAATCGAAGCCTGCTTGAACTCGCGTCCTTTGTTTCCTTTAACAGAGAACCCAGAGGACACGTATTTAACACCTGGTCACTTTCTCATAGGTGACTCCTTACTATCAAGACCTCAGACTGATCCAGATAACGTTAGCTTACCTGCACGATGGCAACTGGTGCAGATCATGAATAAGCAATTCTGGAAGCTTTGGTCGTCCGATTATCTTCAGCATCTTCAGGCCCGGTCTAAATGGACCAGCCCTACTAAAAACTTCGAAGTTGACGATATCGTTATTATAAAAGACGAAAATTTAGCTCCAGGAAAGTGGGCACTTGGCAGAGTTCAAGAATTACACCCTGGAAAAGATGGATACGTCAGAGTTGTATCTATAAAAACCGAGAACAACGTCCTTAAACGTCCTGTAACAAAGCTCATCCCCCTTCCCGTCGAAAAAACTATCGATGATACCCCTACAACGAAGCCAAGCGATCAACAACCCCAAGTATCTTCAAACAATGAGAAAAGGGCAAGCAGAAGCAAGCGTAGCGTATTTACAAACTTCATCTCTCTAGCATTGCTCTTATTGACTATGTTTATATCTCCATCGATGCAGCAAAACATTAATAGCAATGTGACAGCACTAGAAGATAATAGAGCGTTATATTTTGACACGATTTCGAATATACAGTACATTCGAGATGAGTGGCGATTGGTTGTGTACTACAACCTTACTAGCTACTGGCAAGCATTGGAAGACATGGAGATGTACATTCGTCATTTAAAGAGCTTAACTTTGAATTTAAAAGGCATGTCAATCCAATCTAATGCACAGTATATGAGTATTGCTAACCAACTAGCGCATGAACTTACGGAAATTGAGCACTATAATCGACTCCTACAAAGCAGCAGACGCCAAAAAAGAGGCCTAGTTAATGGTATTGGGTCCGTAGCGAACTATCTATTTGGTGTTTTAGACGACAACTTTGCTCTTCAATATGCTAAAGATATTGAAAAGATTAGCTACAACGAAAATCATGTTAAACAACTCATCAAGAATCAAACAACAATTATCGAAGCGGAATACAACATAATACAGCGAAACGAACAAATCATGAACAAACAATTCTCATTAATAAATACATATTTAAGAGAAACAGCAACAGAGCTAACTCAATTACGTAATGACGTCCACAATGGACTCTACATAACGTCGTCGGCTTTAGCAGCCAACATCATCCTAGAGAACCTGAGACGTATACAAACCTCACTTATCGATACCGTTACTGACATCACTCACGGGCGCATCGATACGCACCTGTTGTCTAGCGAGCAATTAGAGCAACAAATAAATTTTATATCAGGTCAGCTACATGGTGATCTGAAAGTACCTGTAGAGACACATAACATTCGTGACCTATACAAGCTACTCAAGGTATTCGCCAAGGTCTACAAAAAATACCTTATCATCGAAATTAAGGTCCCACTGGTCAATAACGATATCTACGAGCTTGATAAGATTATCACCGTTCCACGCAACACAGAAGCAGTTTCCTACCTGACTGTACCTACTTACCCTTACCTAGCGTTTAATCTAAGAAAAGAAGCAGTTATATTTTTAACTGAACATGATCTGCAAACGTGTCTTCATGCATCTGAAGAGAGAATGCTATGCTCTTTAGATAAACCTATCTATGATTTAGATCTCAAGCAAAATTTATGTAACCTAAGTATAATAGATGCAGGAAAAATAACTTCGCCCTGTATGTACGAGCAAGCTCCTTGTAACAATAGGTGGATCAAGTTACACGTACAGAATGTCTGGTTGTACTCATGTTGCCATGAGTGCAACATTCGCACATTTTGTCCAGCTGGTATGACAGTCAGCACAATAGCGGGCAACGGCCTTCTCGATATAGGTCAAGGTTGCACTCTCAAGGGAGACTCATTTACGATATATGCTCATAACGACTTTGTGAAAAAGGTAAATATAGACTTAAATATCGAAGCCCCAAAGATATCAATTCTGAACAAACTGATAAACACCTCAACAATTAGCGATCTTACTACAGAAAGTCACCAGCAAGCTTATCATGAGATAATGGATGAATTAAATGTGGTAAAGCAAGAATCAGCATCGGATCTCAGCGTCCATGACATCCACCAGTACTCAATCAGCTATGGAATAGTTGTAGTACTTCTGATAGCAGCGCTAGTGGCAATCTTTCTTCGAGTCCGAAGGAAAAGGTCTCGGCGCGTGCAGCTTTCGAGACATCCAGCTGTCCTTAGGAAGGGACATCCGGTGAACATCGAGCGACAGTGTGTGTCTAGTGAACAAGAAGTGCAACCTCAGTGTAGTGAATTGCGTAAATCAGTGAGCATGGGCGTGTTAAGTGTTGACAGAGGCTCGGCGCCTCCTAAGCCCCCGCGGTCCGTGTCGATCTCTATTCCTTGTGAATCCCTCGGGGAAATAATTGAGTCATCCGATTAAGTGCTATTTATTTACTGGACAATATTATGGACACTAAGTTCACTATTTAAACTCTTATCTAACTCTATTACAAATCTTTACGTATTCAATAACTTCTTAAGCGTCTTATCAATTGTTTTTATATCAATCAACTAGCATAAAGGACATCATCCACGTTTCATATATTTTTGGTCCAAAATCAAAAGTGCCGGCCAACAAAAAAAAGTGCTGTATTCTGACAGAATACGTCTGCCTTAGCATTTGTTACTATGGCACCAAAGCCGTAGCTCCACTGTGCGTCGAGTATTTGAGATCTAAAAGTCATCGACTATTCATACATTTTTTGTTCAAAATCAAAAGTGTCGGCCAATAAAAAAAAAGTGCTGTATTCTGACAGAATACGTCCGCCTTATCATTTGTTACTATGGCACCAAAGCTGTAGCACCACTATGCGTTGAGTATTTGAGATCTAAAATTCATCGACGATTCATACATTTTTTGTTCAAAATCAAAAGTGTCGGCCAATAAAAAAAAGTGCTGTCTTCTGACAGAATACGTCCGCCTTAGCATTTGTTACTATGGCACCAAAGTTGTAGCACCACTGTGCGTCGAGTATTTGAGATCTAAAATTCATCGACGATTCATACATTTTTTGTTCAGAATCAAAAATGTCGGCCAATAAAAAAAAAAGTGCTGTATTCTGACAGAATACGTCCGCCTTAGCATTTGTTACTATGACACCAAAGCTGTAGCACCACTGTGCGTCGTAGTATTTGAGATCAAAGTCAGTCGTTTCATATATTTTTAGAACTCAAATACTACGATGCACAGTGGTGCTACAGCTTTGGTGCCATAGTAATAAATGCTAAGGCGGACGTATTCTATCAGAATACAGCACTTTTATTTTTTGGCCGGCACTTTTGATTTTGGACCAAAATGGATGATGTCCTTTGAAGTTCTTAAGCGTTTCTATCAATGTTTTCACCTAGCATATCCTTTTGAGCTTAATGTACAAACTAGCTTCTGATTTAGCATATTACTTTGTATAATTTTAAGCGATTTGTCCTTTTTCTTCTCTGATTGGCAAGATGTACGGGCTAACCGCACATAAAAATTGTACATTTCTTACTTGACCTAGTTTAAAATTAGCTAAGTTAGCTTTACGTCATTGCTCGTCACTATGCGTTACAATATTGGTGAATTCAATAAATCAGTGTACGTTCAACACTCGTCGGGTTTGGTTATTAGCTCTCCTTGGAGCCACAATCCCTTCAGCGTCCCTTAGCGAATCCTTAATGTGTGGTTTACTACCGCTACACATGTGGTTTTTGCCGTGACAACGAACTCGTGTGTTTTATTATGAAAAGTATTTTTTCATTGTTTTCAAGTAACTTTTGACAATGCATGTTTAGTTTGTAATTTTGTTAAATTTAATCACAGGGTGTTTCTAATATATTATTTAAAAGCGTAAATTAGTGTGGATTACAATTATTTCAAACATTTTTCGGTATTTATAAGCTATATTTTTTACCGATTTTTTAAAAGCACTATCACCTAGTCGGCTAAATTGTACCACATCAAGTTGTATGGAACTTTACCAAAGGATTTTGAAATTTTTTATAGTAAATCATATTTTGAAGTTATAATAGCGTAGTTATGTTTGACTAACAATAAATGAAAGCAAAAGACTGGCAAAGTAGATTAGTTACAAGTGTGCGTTACGATAATTGGAATTACAGAACTTTTATTCAAAATCGTAATAACGTGTAAAACAATATCGATTGTCTATGTTATTAACTACTGGTCCTTTTCGTTACCTAATTTGTTAAGAATGTATCGTATAATATTTTGTCATAGTTTTTTTATAGGCTTGAAATTTATTGAAATCCAATTTAGTAACCCTGTGGTACAAATTATCGAACCGGTTGGCTAAATTGGACCGAAGCTCTGAACTCGTATTTTGTTAATTTGTGCTAAATATACAACAATTGTGTTGATTAATACCTATGAAATAGTAAGTTGAATAATTTCTTTTTAATTATATACCATGAACATTAGCAAAAACAAAAGAAAACTATGTGTAAAATGGGATTGAAAAAAAGTGGTCCAAATTACCGGACTCTCCCTTATTATTAAGAATATTATTTTTCATAATTCTGGACATCATGTTAACGGATCCATTATGTAGGTATTCAATTACGAGCATGTTTTTTTAAATAAAAAAAACGTAACCACAATCCTTGACCAATGTCCCAGTCTATCTCTTCGTAGATTCATCAAAATTGGTTTGATGGTTTAGAACTTGAGATATATTTTTTTTACGAAACGAACAGTGTTTGTTACTTACGGATTTTAGTATTAATATATGATTAGATTACTTACACCATAACTGCTATTTCTGAAAGAGTTCTTCCTGTGTCTGCTTTACATACCTGAAAAGAGAAAATCAAATGTTAATTTCATAATAATAATCAAATTCAAAATCATATTAGTAATGTAGGCCATTTCAGGGAATCATTTATACATTTTACCTTATTTTGAGGTTAAAAGTATGAAATAGTTTATAATTTACTTCCATAATAAATAAATATCGTTTCTAACGCTGTTATTTTTGCATTAATTCCCGATTGTTTTCAAATATCAAACAAAACATGCTTTATTTGATGAATCCACATCAAATTACGAACAAATATTTTGCGCGATTCAAATCAGTGGATTGAATTTGCGTGACATATTTTGTCAGGACAAATAGATACTACAAATATTTATTTATGTATGAGGTATTCTGTTCGACGTACTGTTGTACAGTCATATACGATAAATATGTGGGAAATTCTACGTAACTGAATGTAGAGACAACGGTAAATCAAGCTGAACACTTTTTGTCGAATTGAGAACCTCCTCCTTTTTTGAAGTCGGTTAAAAATGTAATCTGATACATTGTCGACAGTACAACTGTACTGTACTGTTAATAAACCATAACCATAACAGTCGGGTAAAAAGATGTGAAAGAACATGTAGTAGAGCAGAATTATGTCCTCATATCACTGGTTAACTATACATAAAAATCAATGTTCGTGCTTAAAACAATTATAGAGACTTCGGGCAGTTTGCACATTTATGCAGTCTTAATATAATCTTAATTATAAATTATAATAATATCAATTCATATAACAATGGCATTTCAGAATCTATAAAAAAAGACTGATTTAAATAAAAGAAAGAAAACTTTATTGCTTATTGCAATATATAATCACATAAATACAAATCGGTCCATGAAACACATAAAGGTACATTAAAACACTTCTGAACATAGCTCGAAAATTCGAAAAAATGAGAAATAATCAAATCAAAAATCAAAATCAAAAATATTTATTCAGTTTAGACCACAAGTGGCACTTATGAACGTCAATAGAAAATAATAAAAAAAGAAAAGGTAGCCCCTATGGGGCACTTTACATGTCTCCTTATCTTTTGGGCCCTACCAGCGCTTCGAGACAAACATATGGCAAGTGCTGAGAAGAAACGCCGGAACAAACTCAGTCACCACTTATTGCCAGGAATTATCTAACGGTAAGAATAGTCAAATTTAAGTACATCAAATATGTGCAGACTGAACTGACCACGCATCCTTGTCATCAATATAGTCTCGAACCTTGTAGAACCCTTTGGACATAAGGGTATTTTTTATATGTATCTTAAATTTGTTTATTGGCAATTCGACAAGGTTGTGTGGTATTTTGTTAAATATGGTAATACATTTCCCCAAGAATGAATTACCTATCTTATGCAACCTGAATGATGGAACAGCAAGTTTATTCTTATGTCTCGTGTTAAATGAGTGGACGTCACTTTTCTTAGTAAATAAATGTATATGTTTACGGACATACATAATGTTATCAAATATGTATTGCGAAGCCACAGTCAATATATTGATTTCTTTAAAAACTTCTCTAAGCGAGTCACGTGGTTTAAGACCGTATATTGGCCGAACAGCTTTTTTCTGTAAAATGAAAATCAGTAAAAGACCATAAGACATAATACTATGAAAATAACTAAAATATACAAGCCTTGCTGTTTCAACATCAGTCAAGTTTCTGATCTTTCTCACCGCAAAGGCAGCTGAACTAAGTCTTCCCGCCAAGGCAGCAATATGGGGGCCCCATTGTAATTTACAGTCTAGGGTAATACCTAGAAAGACAGTAGAGTTTATCAGTTCAATGCGTTCATTATTTACTGTAATATTAGTATTAACTTGTTTGACATTAGGCATAGTAAATTTTAAACATTTAGTTTTTTTTGCGTTTAATAGCAAATTATTAGTTGTAAACCAGTCTAATACTTTGGAAAGAGTATTATTCACGTCGTCAAATATTTCCTGATGCCTGTTAGTTTTAAAAATTAAAGAAGTGTCATCAGCAAATAATACTATCTCACAAAGGTCCTTTGTATAAAAAGGTAGATCATTTATATAAATCAGAAAGAGCAATGGTCCCAGTATTGAGCCTTGGGGCACTCCCATTTTTAGGAGGGCGCCCGAAGAGTTAGTTCCGTGAATATTTACTTTTTGTAATCTGTCTGAGAGGTAAGAGTGTAATAGGCTTAAGGCCTTGCCTGATACGCCATAATGTTCTAGCTTAAATAACAGAGTTTGATGATCAACACAGTCAAACGCCTTCGATAAGTCACAAAATACACCAATAGCATCTTTTTTCTCCTGCCAAGCATCGAAAATGTGTTTGATAAGAGCAACCCCTGCAACTTTTCCCTTTTGTGAATACATATTGTTTTTCATGAAACAGTTTATTTAAGTTAAAATGAGACAGTAGTTGATTGAAAATATTTTTTTCAAATATTTTACTGAGCGCAAGTAGTATCGATATAGGTCTAAAGTTGGATGGGTCACTTTTGTCTCCTGCTTTAAATAATGGTATGATTTTACCATGTTTCATCAGGGTAGGGAACTGACCTTCGTTAATACATTCATTAAAGATATGAGCTAAATGGGGAAATGGCGAATGGACTTTAAAGTGCAATACATAATACATCAAATATTCTTTCTTTCCTAAGTTAATTGCAGGGCGTCACACATACACCTGTATCTTTATTACAACACCACTATTGTAATGTGACGTGCAATAAACTTTGAATTTGAATTTGAAATTAGGTTTATAATAGCTCTTTTACACGTCTCAATATAATTTTAACCTTACCTCGGTCAATAATGTAGGTTAGTGAAGCAGTAAGAAAGTCGGTCCTTTTCAGCATCTATTTCAGGGTTCACATAATAAGTAAGCAGTTTTAATAATAAGTCTTATGTAATTTTTAAGTTTTATAGGTCTCTACATATGAAACTACCGTTTTGTATGGAGATTAACGCCCGTATTCACAAATATTACTATGAGGTCTCACAGTGCGCGTGGACGCACAGGGTGACACATGAACCAATCACAGAGCTCTATTGATTTACTGCTTCACTTATACAAGCATCATTTGTGAATACGGGCGTAAGTAAGTATTGTTGTGTTTTTCACAGAAATTATAAATCTAATTTATTGAAATACTTATATTGTCTAAATTCAACAACAACATAAGCATTAATATAAATGTTAAGAAACGTCACGGTCGCCATTTAAAGTCACTCATTTTTGAAGATTTAAATACATAGTCATAAAATTCAAAATAAAATTAAATAATATGATTGAAAATGAAAGCAAAAATCGGTAAATTCAGAGTTAAAGACTACTAGTTATGTGTTACTTATTCGTCAATTTACAAAGACATAATTTTCAGTAATAATATGTTTTAACTGTTTGATTGTAAGTATTACGGATGGTAAAGCACGAATGGAACGGTCGTTGGAAAATATTCCCTATTTCATATCTTTTTACATTTCAAGGTCATCAAAATATTGGACTAATGAAAAAACTTAATCAAACCAAACTTGCCCATTTCCACCTGCCAGCCCTGCACGCAATCAGAAGGGCTAGAGTTTCAACCCCCGTTTCAACCCCCGATTCAACCCCTAGATTTGATAGTGCGATAGATGACTGATCCCCGAAAAGGTCGAGGGTCTATAATAAAACAAAAACCGTATATACATCGTGCAATGAATTACGGATTGAGGGTCACGTCATACCACCTTAATCCAACGGGTTGAGGTCCAAAATCAGACAGTTTTGTGAAGACACCTATACTTCACTTTCATCTTTCGAATAAGGGCGCTCGTAAACGCACGAAGTTAATTGCAATTCGTGTTCGACAAGATTGTTATTGTCGAAGTAGTGTATTGGTACTTATATCTTGATTTGATAATGCCATAAAGATGGGATCCAAATAAGGCATTGTAATTGCTAGAAAATTTTATTATCGAATTGTCGCTTCGTTGGCGGCTTTCTTTAATTCTTTCTTTCAAATAATGAAAATCGTAGATGACGTCGTTCACCCACAACGTGGAACGACGACCTCATAAAGGTAGCAGGATGGCTTTGGATGCAGGCCGCTACCAATCGGTCATTATGGAAATCATTGGGGGAGGCCTATGTTCAGCACTTAGCAGTCCTATGACAAAAGTGATGATGATGATGAAGTAATGAATAAGGTAATAGGTGTCTACATAGACACCATCAGTAATAATGACATTCTGACGTATCGCATACCTACTAAGACTAGTTGCACCACCTAACTTTGACCGTAACTAAGTACAGAGTAAATACAAATGAGTAGGTCATCTTCATAGAAACGCACGGGCGCGGTTTGTATGTGAGCGCGCCAACACGTACACACTGACAAAATTTAGCGGTGATTAGCGGTGAGGTGCGCCGAATTTTGTCAGTGTGTGCGTGCGCGCCGCATACGTATATTGGCGCGCACACATACAAACCGCGCTCGGTGCGTTTCTATGAAGATGACCTACTCATTTGTATTTACTCTGGTAACTACAACGATAACCGGTGTTTTTTTGTATGGAGATTGACAGATTTTTGACGTTTGTCAAAGTTAAAGTAAGATGGTGCAATCTAGCCTAAATCTATGAAATCGGTTCCCTTCTGATACGTCACGTCAGACAAATATAAACCCACCTAGACATGTATAATCCATTTTGTACACGTAAATGTATTTACGGCAAAGTGACAGTAATACTATGGTGTAATCCCCACAGATTGCAGATTAAGCACTCGAGCTGGTGTATTAAATAATTGCTGCCGCTGTCCAAACAGAATTATCTTCGATTTTCTTGAGTCTCTGGAGCAAAGATTAAGACATCGATCTGTGTAGGTATTATGCCTATTTTGTGGCATCTGAAAGGATTTGTTCTCTTTTTCTTGTGGCGTGCAAAAATTAAAGCTACAACCTTATTAAAATGTATACTCTTAATGGCACATGACTTAAAGGGGAATATGTATATGTGGCGTCGTGGGCATAAAGAACTAATAGCAATAAGGATCCTCTACTAGTCAAACTACGATAAGATTGTAATGAAACAACACCTTAACACAAGAGCGTCACCATGACGTGATCGATCAGACGGCAACTAAACCACGGACTTTTTACTGTGTTTCTAGATTATCAAGTTAATCCAACTTTTAAAGAGGCGGTAAAATATAAACATGAAAGATTAATATTGAACAATCTGCATAAATCAATTTCATATTAAAGTAGATCATCATTATAAGCTTAAATTAGCAATCTTAATCCCTATAGAATACTGTATCTTTTATTTCAAATTGAATTTAGTTCTTACAATAAAAATCTAATTTGAACAAAATATTAATACTATGTCCATTAAAATGAATAAGTAATGCTCTTAAAATTTAAAGTAGGCAGGAAACTTTAAATATTGATTCACTTAATCTATGGTTAAGTAGATATAGGGCGCGACTGGCAAAGTGGCAAGGTTGTGAGATGCCAAGAGTGTAACAGCCAGTCCATTTAAAAATTACGCTCGTAAAGTCTGGTCGCCGAGCACGTAGAATTTTGTCCAATGACCCCATGCTACCTATCCTTATCGCTCGTGCGTAATTATATTGCTGTCGCGACTGTGCGACTGGCAGCAGCAGTGAGTGTGCGAGCGTGTGGATGGGGTCATTGGACAAAATTCTACGTGCTCGGCGACTAGACTATAGTCGCTTTAAAGGCCTATTTGTAAATTTTTTAATGTAAGTTCTTTGGGTTAATTGGGTCGCCATTTTCTTGTCTGTGCCAGCTGAACTAAAAAGATTGAAATCGAATCAAAATCAAGGAGACGTTTTAGTTACAGACAGACTTTCTTCTTTCTAGGGGTAGTATATTTTGATTGATTTGGTTTTTATTGTTCGCTTACGTCTAAAATATCACTTGCCCTATTACCACTGAGCTGAAAAATGGCAGAAGAAGCTTAATACCTTTGCAGCCTATAAATTAATACAGTTTTTTTTATTCTTGAGTGGGAGCTAACCCGATTGCATTAATGTCGGTTGTTTTAGAATGGTGTGGCTGATCTCTCCACGCTATGTTTGTGGACCCACCTAATTGCAAAGTTGACAATCCACCGTTGACTGAATATTTTAGCCCCGATGAGGCCCGAGTGGAATTCATTAATACAGGATTCGGATTATAGATGTGGTACAGTCACCGCCAGAAGCGGTGCGTGTCAAGTTTTCAAAACACGTCGTTGATTAGGGAAAACAAACCTTGATACGTTTGATTAGAGTTTACAGGAGTAATTTTGAAACTTACGGCACTTCCTTGCTTCATTCTTGGTGTACAGTTACTTAAAACAATAATGACAGACAATTATTTGTCTTATTCCTTAGCAATAAGATCTAAGTTTCTGTAAAAGTTTAAAGGTAAATTGTAATCTAAAAAGGGAAAACATTTTAATATGCATGGGCGTTGTTTCCAAGCTGTTTCAAATATGTAACAAACTGTGTATCTATTTAAATTTGGGTCGAGTGTAATCTTTGTAGTTCCTTGTTTAGGGTTAACATAAATTAGATAGAAAACATAATTCATGTCTGTTCTGTTTTAGCTTACTCTGTGCTATGTAACTTATAAACTGTAGTTTTTTATCTTGTTCTCTTTCTAAAGGAGAAAAAGGGAAGTAATATTAGTTACACTACATTACAGTATCAGTGCGATTGACCTACATAAAAAGTGACTCATGAGCGAACATAAGGCCTTCCCAACCCATCTGGCCAGCATATACAGGGTGTCCCAAAAAGTAATGTCAAGCCGAAGCCCAGAGGTAGAGCATCACTAGGGCTATCGGAATCACGGCGACTTTTGATAATGATGATGATGATGATGAAAAAAGGTGGCTCTCATACAGTGAAATCAAGGTTGTAGTAACCGCAATTCACACGTCGGTATTTGAGATGCTTACTCTGTATTTTTTACACTTCCCACCATTTTAAATTGGACCCGCACCCCTGAATAATAACGTGGGTAATATTTTCCCTCTTATTTTATTATAAAAACCAACTGAGACCTTCACTGGCTTTGATTTTCGCTTATTATTTGCATCACAAAGAATTTTTTCACTTTATTCAACGAAACCCCGACATCTCTTTAAAGATTTGTTGCCATTAATATATGTAAGGGGGCGTTCACATGGTATTTTAGAGGCCAGACTTTTAACAAACTTAAATTCATATCGGAGACGTGCATAGCCTTATGTATTTCCTACTAATATTATAAACAAGCGGCCGCCCGTGACTTCTTACGCGTGGATCCCGTTTTACCCCTTTAAGGGTAGAATTTTGCAAAAACCCGTCTTAGTGAGCATCTACGCTCTAAAAGGAACCCACATGCAAAATTTTTAACTCCTAGCACTTGCAGTTTCTGAGATTTCGTGATGAGTCAGCCTTTCGCTTTTATACAGGGTGTTAGGTAAATGGGTATATGAGCCGACACTAGCCCATGTTAACATGGGCATATAAATGGTATGGTGAAGTCAGAAATTTGATATTATCATTTTATTTTTTTAAATTTTCATACAAAATAAATTTTATAAAATCCGATTTGAATGAAAAATAAAATAATTAAAATGAAGATATAAATTTTCTGACTTCACCATACCATTTATATGACCTTGACTTGTAACACAAGCATATTTAACTGACCACGAGGGGTTAATGGGACAAATACTTTAAAAAAGAATTCTAAAAATGTGCGCCAATCAACACGCGCCTTTACATGGATAAAGGGCCTTACATTTTTTATTTCGCAAATAAAAACAACGGAAAGATTATAACATCATCGCGATAACGGTGGAGTGAATATTTTAGAATATCTTCAGACCGTGCATTTATTATTCATTTTGTGTAATCTTTAGGATTTATTTATACAAATAATATTAGGATTACCGGCAGTATAATTTTGGAAAAGTCTAGTAGTTATTATAATTTGAGTAGTACTTATAAGGAAAGCTTCCAGCTATTCTCCCATTTCAGGGATTAGGGTAACATTTTAGTTTAAAACTGTTTGATAAATCGATTTATAGTGGGTTTAAGTACGAGTACTAACCCTAGTACTTACTAATAGAAAGTCACATAAATTCATAAGTGAAGGACAAGTCATTTATTTCGTTTGAACCTAATGCACTGCTGGACAAAGGCCTACCCCAAGGATTTCCATAACAATCGATCCTGCCCTGCCCGTATCTTGGTGCTTTTCATTGACCTTCACCAGATCGTCGGCCCACCGAGTGGGAGGCCTGCCTAAGCCATCAGAGATTAAAATATATTTCCTCGAAATTAAAATTAGTATTCTAATACCGATACCTTTGGCCTTTGGTCGCTTATTCCGAAAATTGAAAGATGGAAATAAAGTAATTCAATTCGATGTAATTTTAAATGATATTTCCACGTAGTCTCTATAAATTCGTGTTGAACTCATTAGTAACTTTTATAGAGGTGTGTAAATAAGAACCTAGAATAAACACAGACCGCCCTTGACTGTCCATTCCGAAATCACTTCATAGATAACAAACTCCTACTATTTGCTCGCGTGCTCCTCGATAATGTCAAAAGTTGAGTTTGCCCAAACATTTGGGCAGTGGACACAACAAACGAACATTCGGAATGGAGTGGGGTTGCGGCAAATAATGGCTTAAGGTCGGTTATCCAATGGAAAATACATTAATTACCTATGTGATTATTGCAAGTAAATGTAGTAGTTATTTTCTTAGGATTAAAGGTGACAATCCCAATGGTTCTGGCATTGAAAATGAAAATGAAAAAAAAAAGTAAAACTAATATAAAGTAGGTAGGGGAGACCGAGGAGAGTTGCAACAGAGGAGAGTTGAGACATTGGCGATTTTTTGGAACTTATTAACTACTAGCGAGCTCGTAACAGTGTGCGCTTTTTAGTTCAAGTCTCGAGCTAAGAAATACGTGCTGTTGCGAGCAACAACTCTCCTCAGTTACAACTCTCCTCGGTCTCCCCTAATGTGTGTGTCATCGAAACGGTATCCACTCAGCAACATGCCGAGGTGTCTTAAGGGACACTACGACGCAGGTCTTCCGTGGATACTCGAAGAGCAACAGGCACTGCTATGACACAGCAATACTACTTCGATTGCAGTACTACTACGGTTGGGTTGTCAATTCTCTAGTAGTCAGTTCAATCTCCTTCGCCGGATCTACGGGATTTCTACTATGTACAATCCTCTCCTACGCACATAGTACACAGAACTGACGTACCGGAAAATGCAGCGTGGGACGTCCACCTACAAGGTGGACCGACGACATCGTAAAGGTAGCAGGGAAGCGCTGGACGCAGGCCGCTACCAATCGATCAACGTGGAAAGCATTGGGGGAGGCCTATGTTCAGCAGTGACGTCCTATGGCTGTAATGATGATGATGATGATGATGATGACAATCCCCTCCCGTATGTGCAATCCCGTAGATAACTATTCTAATGTTAGACCAGGAAAGTTTAAATCAATAAACTGTCTGTCCTACAGTCAATTGAGAATGTTACTAGGTATGCAAAATCACTTGAAACCTATGTTACAGTTAAGCTTTTACATTTACAAATACATTAGTTTTTATTTCATTCAAAAATACCCAGTAGTTATGATTTTATAGGCATTCAAAGTTCGCTTAAATATTGAGTCCCGCCGACGGTCACGTGACCCCGTGTGACGTACATTCACAGCGTCCGCTCACTAGAAAACGGATATAAACAAACATACTTAAATATTTTTTTTTGTAAATACAAACTTATTATACATATTAACACCCAGACCCATCACAGAAATTAAAATTGAACCAAACCCAAACTTGATGCGATTGTGTCGTTTTATTGCGAATTACCTTCCAGCTCCATCATTAGACCCCGATTACTATACAGTGTGAGTCACGTTAAAGTGTACATATGAAAATAGATGAAACTAGACCTATTTTTATCGACAAAAAAGAGGTCAAAAAATTTTTGATTTTTTTTTTACATTTTTTATTGATTTTTTTTCTTCCAATTACTTATTTTAAAGAAAACATAATAACTTTTAAACTAAGCGGTATATCTTGATACAATAAAAACAGTAACAATGCTAAATAACAGGCAATACTAAAAAAATACATAAAATACACAAAAAAGGCCAACAAATAATAAAAAATTATACTTTTTGAAAAAAATCGGCTTAAAAATTCGTGTTTTTTTGGTTATTTGATAAATTTCTCCAAAAAATGCCCCTATAACCGGTAGTTTTTATTACTTTGTATTATTCTCTATCATATTACCTTCGTGAAACGAAAAATCGCATGTCTCTATCCCTATCACAACGTTTGCAATGATCGTTTGAACTAAGCCTCTCCGGGCGCGCCATTCAACGCTTCGTTAACAACAAAACTGAAAATGGCTCTAGATTTGTAATTTTGATAAAGACAAGTTAGATTTCAAATAAAAACAAAAGATTTCGAAGTAAAATAAGCATTTTAGTTAAAATTAAAATTGTCTCTACCTGTAGCGGAGAATAATGTTGTGGCAGGCCTTTGTTCAAACGATCATAGCAAATGTTGTGATAGGGATAGAGACATGCGATTTTTGGTTTTACAAAGATAATACGATAGAAAATAATACAAAGTAATAAAAACCACCGGTTATAGGGGCATTTTTAAGAGAAATTTATAAAATAACCAAAAAAACACGAATTTTTAAGCAGATTTTTTTCAAAAAGTATCATTTTTATTATTGGTTGGCATTTTTGTGTATTTTATGTATTTTTTTAGTATCGCCTGTTATTTAGCATTATTACTGTTTTTATTTTATCAGGATATACCGCTTAGTTTAAAAGTTATTACGTTTTCTTTACAATAAGTAATTTGAAGAAAAAAAATTCTAAAAAAAATTAAAAAAAAATCTCAAAAAAATTTTGACCTTTTTTTTGTCGATAAAAATAGGTCTTGTTTCATCTATTTTCATATGTACACTTTAACGTGACTCACACTGTATAGAATTAAAATACTCATCAATACAAAACGAACGAGCCCAAACTCGATGCATTTAAGTCGTTTTATTATAGAGTTCCTATGGCCACCTTCCAGCTCCATCATCAGATCAGCTCCATGTCATCATAATATTGCATGGTCATCCAAATCACATGTGTTTGCGAAATTTCAGCTTAATCGGTTGCCTGGAAGTGGGTCTTAATTCAGTTTGCAAGATTCCACCCATACAAATATGAGCCAGTCGTTGTAATATGACGTCACGCGCATAAAATGGCGGGCCGGCCGCCGCCCGCACTTTTAAAATTCAATATCTTGGAAACTAATTAACGTATCGAAATAATTCTTTCACGTGTATTTTTTATTTTTAACAGAGAATACAGAAAGCTAAAAAACAAAATTAGTGAACATTCTTCTTTGTCGTTCTCAAGTACACCATTTCGAGTAATAAAATATTAAAAAACATTTGGCCTTTCACGGGGTTTTATGCTTTTGTTTTAAGAGACAAGACCTTTGAAAGGTTTGAATGACAAAAAACATTATTTACCGGTTGTTCCGTAAACATTTAGGCAGAGTTGCACCATCTTACTTTAACGTTAACAAATGTCAAAAATCAGTTAAACTCAATACGAAAAACACCGGTTATGGTTAAAGTACGAGAAAGGTGGTGCAACTCAGCTTTAGAAATTTTACCATACCTAATTGAATCATTATAGTTTCTATTTTCCTATCGATTTTGAAGCAGAAGCAATAGGGACCTGAAACCTGATTGTATACGGTCTTTTGTGACATCTTTGTTGTTCGTTCGTTTGATTGTTTTTTTCAGCCAAATGATGTTCACTGCTGGACAAAAGCCTCCCCTAAGGATTTTCATAACGACCGGTCCTGCGCTGCCCTAATTCAAATTCATCATCATCATCATCATCATCATTTCAGCCATAGGACATCCACTGCTGAACATAGGCCTCCCCCAATGCTTTCCATGTTGATCGATTGGTAGCGGCCTGCGTCCAGCGCTTCCCTGCTACATTTACGATGTCGTCGGTCCACCTTGTAATTCAAATTACTTTGCACCAAACCTTTCCTGCAGCTTTTATACTTAGAAACAACCAAGAACACTGGAAATAACTCTCCAAGCTATATCCGGGGCAAGACAGAATGTGTCTCTTGTTTATAGCCCAGCATTAACTGGATTGTGAACTTTAAACACACATAAAGCTGGACTGGAGCGCCATAAAGTATTCATTTAGTTTCGCTTTTGAACTAGTCAGTGGTGGAACAAAGAAACAGATGTTCCAACTCGTTGTTTGAGTTCGCTCGTAGTTTGCGATTAGGTTTTTGAGTTTGCGAACAGGAGTAAGAACATTTTTGGTGGAAGATCGTTAGGTTGTCATTAATATGTAGATGTATGAGATGGTCAAGCAAGATCTCTGGAACTACAGAATATACTTTGAATCAGATCTACTATTGCTTTGATTAGTAGGAAACTAAGTCTGTCGCCAATGTTAACAGAATTGTTGTGTTCCGCCAGTTAGAGGTAAGATAGCCAGTTCCTCCGTGGTTGAGGATTCCGGGTGAAGCTCGCTTCCACCTTTGGCCTGATCGTCATTTACCATCAGGTGAGATACAGGCCAAGAGATCCTCGTTGTTGAAAAAAATGACCTTTTTGGTGGAAGATCGCTAGGTTGCTATTACTATGTAGATAAATATAGGTAGGTAGTACTTAGATCAATGTGGTTCCTTAGGGGAGGCCTTTGTCCAGCAGTGGACGTCATTTGACTGAAACGAACGAACTTAGATCAAGCTGTATTTCCGTATAAACTTATTATTTTTATCATTATCCATCTTCTATGAAATAGGTATAAAAATACTATGTTTGTAAAAGAAACTCTTTGTAGGAAGTAATCACTGAAAGTACAGGACCTGTTTTGAAAACTTTAACTAGTAGAAAACTCAATTTTTCCTTAGTGACAATTTAATTAATGAAATATACACGGGTGAAGCTGCGGTCAATATAGCTACTAGCTTATATTTGAAAGGATAAAAAGATTTAAATGTCATAAAAACCATAAACATAGTACATCAATCTCGTGTTTCAACTTAGGTTTCAACCTCATTTCATCATCGTCATCATCATTTCATCAGCCACAGGACGTCCACTGCTAAACATAGGTCTCTCAATGATTTCCATAATGACCGGTTCGTAGTGAGTGGCCTGCATCCAGCGCCTTCCTGCTACCTTTATGAGGTCGTCCTCATTTACAGCATGTGAAACTTCACTAAAGCCTGGTCCGTGAGCATGTAGAATTTTGTCCAATGACCCCAAGCTACCCATCCTTATCGCTCGCGCGTAATTATGTTGCTGTCGCGCTCGCACACTCACTGCGGGCGCCCGTCGCACAGTCGCGACGGCAATATTATAATTACACGCGAGCGATAAGGATGGGTAGCTTGGGGTCATTGGACAAAATTCTACGTGCTCACACGGACCAGGCTTTCGATGACGACACATCGAGTTAAACACTGTGATATCTTATTCCGTTGTTATAGGGGTGATTTTACAAAAAAAAACTGAAAAATCGTAGTCTCTTTTCAATACCGTATCTTTCCAAATAAATGTCACTCACGGTACAGTTATTCCCAAAAAATATTAATAAATGATAAGAGCGTATAATTGGACCCAGGATTAATATTTGATGGTGTTCCCCAATCGCTAAGTATGTTTGACAGTTAAGATCTCTCAGGGATTACCTGTTTATACATAGATCCGGCCTTGTGATGGCTTCCGGGACCATAGAAAACACCATAGAAGGAGAATTTACACAGAAAATGTGTGAGATTAAATGTGTTGTAAAAAAAAATTGTAGTCAGTTCCATTGAAAAAATGTTTGGTCACAAAACAGTGACTTGTGAACTGGAGGTCACTACTAACAACTAACGTTGGTTATGAGGAACATAATATTTTGTAAATTAAACAAACAATTTTGTAGTGAGCTAAACTTGGTTTGGTTATAGTTAACACTTAGTTCGCCAGTCACTTTTTTGTGTACAAGCAGCAACCAAAATTTTTTTTCAGTGGACTATCATCATCATCATCATTAGTCTCCATCGCAAGAACACTACTACCCATACTAATTTACCAGAAGCAAATGGAGTATGTGGCCTACACTCCCCATTGGGTTGGGAAGGCCTGATGTTCGCATATTTCTGCCTTAGTGGTATCTTATAATAATAACATCCACGGGAAGGCACAGTTTGATAATCGAATGCAGCCTAAAAATGTCACCGGTTACGTAATTATAAAACTACTTCTATGTTTTAATCTCTCTTTCTCCCCGCAATAAAATAAATACAAGTTAGAATCGAACTTGTATTTATTTTATTAGTAACTTTTACATTACGCCGACCTGTTTTGGGAGTTATAGTGATATTTATTTGTATTTGAGTCTTTTCTATGATTCGCTTTGGTTTTCTGATTTCACACTACGCGTGTCTCCAATTGGGATCAAACCCAGAACCTGTGGGTCAGTTAAGATTACTCGGGTAATAGAAGAAGAACGCGCTAAGGTTAGGCTCTATCTTTTATACGAAAGAGCTTTTTCACAATTCAATATTGTTACATAAAAAACGAATCAATGTAACATGTACAACGACATATTATGTATCTCACGTTGTATATGCCGTGTTGGGTCCACGGCTCGCCTGCGTGATCGATGGCAGTTCACATGTGTGACTTTGTCTCAGAATGGCGTGATAGTGATGTGCCGATGGTTGTGTCGATTGTTTTATAAAATACTATAATATTTTCAGCCACTGAAGGATTTCCACAACAATCGGTCCTGCGCTGCGCACATCCAGGGGGCTTAGTGTGAGTTTACATCAAACGTCGTCACTAGGGAGCGTGTAAAAAAATGTCAATAAGGCTGAGTTGCACCATCTTACTTTAGCCACAGAATAATAATAAGTACCTACTACGTACAGAAGTTTTACTTCGCGAAGGTATTTAAAAAAATGTGGTCTCAATGTCATTAACAATATGGTGTAATTTAGCCTGTCTCAAGAGTCAAGCACCATTTTGTTGACAAACGTCAGTGATCGGCACTGTGCCGAAGCTATAGGGCTGACTTCGGTAGGTAAAATGATGTGACGTGAGGTGCCAAACTGCGGAAAATGGCGGAGGAAATACATGATTTATCATGAATTATCATGAATAATATTAACTACTTATTTACCTCTAAGTGTCTTGAGGCAACTTAAAAAAGTACATTCTGTGTTTTTATTATTATTTAGGCAGTTGAATACTGCACAGTATTTAGTACACCATTTTCTTTATTTTCTTCCATCATACACAAGAATACGCGTGCTTGAGTCAATGTTCGCTCGTATGTGAGGCCTTGTCGAATAGTATCCTGTAGGTGGGCCATCGTGCGTGTTTTGTTTTCGATGTAAACTCGCGGAGATGGACAGGCCTACTTTAGCTTTAAAAAAACGTCAAAAATCTGTCAAACTCCATACAAAAAGCACCGGTTATTGTCAAAGTTACCGTTAAAGTTAGTTGATGCAACTCCGCCTAAATGTATGACGGTTAGCGCTCCTGCACACGACGCCGTCACCGCGCCGCCGCCGCGCCGCGCCGCCGCCTCGCCCCTACATTGTTCATACGCGGCAGCGGCGCGGTGGCGGCGTCGTGTGCAGGAGCGCTTACAGTGCCCCTAGCGGAAACTTTCAAGACCTAAAATTTTCATATATTTTTAACGCGTTCACTAGTGAGGATGTTTAATGTAAACTTACACTAAGTCCTCAGATGAATTTGTTGAAACTAATCATAATTGACACTCTCTCTCTCTCTCGTCTCGTTTCAGCCAAATGACGTCCACTGCTGGACAAAGGCCTCCTACTAGGTGGACCGACGATCTGGTAAAGGTCGCGGGAAGAGCCTGGATGCGGGCAGCGCAGGACCGTTCATTGTGGAATTGACACTGTGATGAAATAAGTGTAGACTTTTTCACTCTGCTACATTGTGTGCCTCAATGTGTGTTGTTAAGTCTTTAAATACTTATTACGTTAATCAAACTTGAAAATAACGTAAATCCCTAACAATCAGAATCAGGTGTAATAAACATAAGAAACCAAATGGAAGTGACAAATCTTCAAGCGAGATGTAAACAAAACCGAATTGGATCGACACTCTTTCGTATAAATATCGATAGTTTTTCACTGTTTCAGCATTCCTCAACATCGATAAGTCACCGAAACAGCCTGCCCGTGTTAGGTTTTAGGGTACGACCTCACTGTGACTATAAAAGAAAAGGACTGGATACTTTTATTAGAAAGTTAGAAAACATAAGCTGTGTGGACCGCAGACCTCACTGCGTTTGACCATCTCTTCGGTGTCCTGCTTCGAGCAGCTCATGAACGCAGTCTGTGGAGGAACACTATAATGTGGTCGCGATCCTCATCAGTGAGGGGCCGAGGAAGAAAAGAAGAAATATACTGTTTCATAAATATCAATCATGCTTTTTAAGACAGATTAAGTTTTTAGATGTCACTGTGTGTAATGTCACTTCCTCTGCCCAATCTTGCTTTGAGGGCCTTATGCCCGTTTTCACCATCAATCTCTAATTTTTAAGTGACCCCTATGGTAACACATGTCACTTAAAAATTAGGGATTGATGGTGAAAAGAGAGAGACAGTTCGAAGAGTTTATGAACACAATTTTGCATTAGTGTGACGTCGCCTTAGTTTCGCAGGAAAACATCGTAAAGATACGTATACAATGATTGAAATGGACTAATTATTCTCTGAGGGATAACCGTGGGTTTCCTTATATTGAATTAAACGTACAGAATTACGGAGCACATTTTTGTTAATAATGCCATATTAAATTGATAGATAGGTAAAGATGATAGAAGATGATTGAAATGAAAGATATTTACTTACTTCATTATTATTTCAGAATAATTTTGTCTGTTGAAGATTTAGTTCGTTGTTAACCTTGGTTATAATTAATTGCCATAAGTGTCATAAGGACCAATGGTTTTAAGTACCTAACTGTCCTTTCCTTGAGTTTTGTGGAAGTGATCGCTTTCTAAAGACTAGACCGCCTAGATTGTGTTGTTTCCAACTTATATTTCTTCCATTTGTCAGTTTGGTTTGGTGTCCAATAAATATTTTTAGGAATCAAATCACTGTCAAAATATCCGATCTGAAGGCAATCGGTACCTAAGTGATTTTACATTATTTTTCCTATCTGGAAATCGCACTTCTTGGGTCGAGAATGAGACAGTACAATTAACTAACTACTGGACTACAAAGACATTCACTTCCCCATAACGACAGAAGTTATCTATCATGTATATTCCCAATACTTCCAAGTAAACAGAACCTCTGTCAACAGAATGTAACATCCATCATCCTGTCAAAAATAAAAGCACTACAGCTGGAACCGAACAACGTAAAACTAGACATAACAAGTTACATTACCCCGGCATTATACAGAGTGTCGCAAACAGAGGCAAGTCCCGGTTTTTGTATTTGTACTTATTTGGTCACTTCTGTACCAGGAGGGACCTCATTTATTTAACAGGGCAAATGGAGGATTTTACCTACACTCCCACGCTGGCCAGACGGGTTGGGGAGGCCTGAATCCCATATTTAGAACACCGAAAATTCTTTATTTGAAACTAAGGCAATAAATGTACAAAAATTAAAAAACAGATTTTTAGCGGGGGCCCTTTGTTGCGGCAGTTGCGTTAGGTAAATAGCGATTAGATTAGGAATGACTTAAAATTTAATTCATCATCATCATCATCATCATCTCAGCCGTAGGACGTTCACTGCTGAACATTGGCCGCCCCCAATGCTTTCCATGTTTCCCGGTTGGTAAAATTGGATTACATTACAATTAATTACATGTCATAAATTGACCAAATATAAACAAAATTTCATTACATTATAGAAAGAGATTTCTGCTTTAATCACCTTACGGCATCCACGAAAAAGCGTGGGTGGTCCTATTCTAATTTTACATGAAATCTTATTTGCCCAAAGGCTAGCTTTTAAGGGCTGTTTCAACAACACCCTGTATTCAAGTTTTGCCAAACCAACCCTCACGTATACCAGTTGGCAACATTGTTAAACCCGGTAGCGTTGCGTCATCCGGCAATTTTCTTTTACGTGACCCTTGAAGTAGTTTTAACTTGATGCAAGCTGTTTGGGATCATGTTTTGGAGTTTTTATTTAATTTACCCTTGATACTTGAAGAGTTTGGGATACTCTAAATAGGCCTTTACTGATAAATTGCCGTTTTCTATAAGGAAAAACTCAATGGTCAGTTCAAACATTTTTTGTAGTTTTTTTTTGTCCTTGGCACTTAAGATTTTGGTTTTATAGAACCATTTTTGGTAGTTATTAAAATTTTTAAAATGCTGATAATTATATCTCACACATATGCTTAGTTGCACCACCTAACTTTAACGATAACCGGTGTTTTTGTATGGTATTTGACAAATATATATGACGTTTGTTAAAGTTATAGATGACCCACGCTGAACTGTCCCACCAAACTCAATGACAGGGGGGCGCTACCATCGTTCAACTATATTGTTTCCAACATGGCAAAAATCGGAACCAGCGATCCGGTATTGACGGTGGCGCCCCGCTGTCAATGTCATGCATAGGACAGTTCAGTATTTTGGAACTATACAGTAAGATGGTGCCAGCCATAGTATCGTTCAATAAGACCGAATTAAAGTTATTTATTTACGAAATTGGCTTTTTCGCGTTTTTCTTTTACAACAAACTTGTTTTTCCCTAGCTCCTTATTTAATTCAACATCCAATAAATGTGTTTTGATCTGTAACGAATTGGTAAGTCAGTTAAATCGGCCTAGATTTACTGAGAGAGCGTTAAGAAAGAAAACTTCGTAAAGGATTGGAACTTTTGGCAAAATTCGCTCGAATTTCGTTAGAAATGAAACGAATTAAGGATAGGCAAGTTTCTAACTTAGATATCAGGGAGACAGCTGGAGATTAGAATTTGCTACGGCTTAGAGAATTTAAAGTGGCTTTATGGAAATAACTAGCGGCCGCCCGCGACTTCGTATGCGTGGTTCCCGTTTCATCCCCTTAGGGGTGGAGTTTCGTAAAATCCTTTCTTAGCGGATGCCTACGTCATAATAACATCTACCTGCAGCCCGATCCGTCCAGTGGTTTAGGCTGTGCGTTGATAGATCACTAATTATATAGATTAGCAAGCTGAAGTGGCAATGGGCAGAACTGACGGCCGATGGGGCAGCAAGGTTCTGGAATGGAGGCCGCGTACCGGAAAACGCAGCGTGGGACGTCCACCTAAACCGACGACACCGTGAAGGTAGCAGGGAATCGACTTATTCATAACTTTGTGGACTAAAAGACGTAATCTCCCACTCGGCGGACCGACGATCTAGATCTCGAGAAGCATTAATGATCCGGACAGTGCAGGACTGGTCGTTATGGAAATCCTTGGGAGAGGCATTTGTACAGCAGTCTTTTGTCTAAAATAAGTACCGATGATAGGGTATCAAAGTTATGGCATATTATCTTTAAATAGTAGTGAACGATTATTTTGTAATAAAAATGTACAGTTTAGTTTTATCGACTGTAGTTGTACCTTTGATGTCTCGAACCACTTGACCAGATGAGCTATAAATTTAAATTTACACTCTACCCAATAAGGTCCACTTTCCATAATCATCAATTACGTTCTGCCACTTTCGATGCTGACTGTACGACATTAAAATAGTTTTTCCTCGACGTGTCGTAAAATAGCTTACGTCACAGTGACAAGGGTCAGAATAGTCAACTCGGACAAATATTGTATTTACGAGTCATAAATGCTATTGAATCATGGGAGATCAATATTACTCCGTAAAGGACTTACTGTACGAGTATTAGAATAGTTACATGATTTATGTATTTGTATGTAAGTACCTCTCTCAATATAGGCTTTATAAATAAGCTCAAAATTGCACAGCATGTAATGGAGAGCGCTATGCTCGGTGTTTCTTTACGAGATCGAATCAGAAATGAGGAGATCCGTAAATGAACTAAAGTCGCTGACATAGCCCGACGGATTAGCAAGCTGAAGTAGCAATGGGCAGGGCATATAGTACGCAGAACTGACGGCTGATGGGGCAGCAAGGTTTGGAGTGGAGGCCGCGTGCCGGAAAACGCAGCGTGGTACGTCTACCCACAAGGTGAACCGCTGACATCGTAAAGGTATCAGGAACGAAAGGCGCTGGACGCAGGCCGCTACCAACCACTAACATAACAGCCGCTGGCAACATGGAAAGCATTGGGGAGGTCTATGTTCAGCAGTGGACGTGACTATGGCTATGGTTGAAATGATGATGATGATGATTTGACCGCAATCGCACATGATGTTAAGTGGGATGCAGTCTAGGATGGTACATATCTGCCCTGTAAGTGCCTATTCACTCTCGCCTCGAAAAGACCCGGATTATAATATTCGGGAAAGACAGCACAGCAGGCAGCGATTTCTAGTCCCTAGCTGTTCGCATTATAAAAGAGTTAGCGAAACGCTTAGTACGAGCTGATGGAATTTCGACAATATAGGGATGGTAAGCTAACAGAGAAACTTTTGGCCTGCATCTCATCTGATGTAAGGCGATGATCAGGCTGAAGGTGGAAGCGATCTTCACCTGGAATCCTCAACTAAAGAAACTGGCTATTTTATCTCTAACTGCTGTAACATCGCAATGCTGTTGTGTGTGTGTGTCACACGTCAGCACATTATAATCCAGACATCGTCCTTATTTCTCTCGGAATAAGAGTGACTTTTACTGCTATAGAACTCGATATTCCGTTCGTATATGCAGACGTTTTATAAGGAACTAGCTGACCCGGCGAACTTTGTTCCGCCTTAATGGCAATAAATAAGCAGACTTTTTTTTTAATTTCGAACGGGATAAAAAGTATCCTATGTCCTTCTCCTGGCTCTAAACTACCTCCCTGACAATTTTCAGCTAAATCGGTTCAGCCGTTCTTGAGTTATAAGCGAAGTAACTAACACGACTTTCTTTTATATAATATATAGATATACGACTATAGCTAAGAAGGCATACAAAGTTAAAGATATGCCTGTGTGACCGACTCCTCTGCAATGCAGTCTGCATCGACAAACCATGTAAAGCTGAAAAATACGAGTAGCTATTGGTAGAGATAGCAAAATAATACTAACATTTTCTTTGAAATTTTGTATTTAGCACCGAAATATGTTAACCAGTTTGATGGTACAATCAGCGTCAAATAGTTTGTGACACCCAAAGTGACCAAAGTAACCAAAGTAACCGGGTGTCGTAAGAGGCGACTTAGGGACTACGCATCAAACAGAGAACAGCGCTCTCTGAAAAACATCAATCTTATAAACTGCGATCTCCAACCCGCCTGCCAAGCGTGGGGATTATGGCAAAACCCTCCACTTTAGTGGAGGAGGCTCGTAGTCCAGCAGTGGACTGTAAAGGGCTGTTGATGATGAGGAAAGTTACCAAAAAAATTATAACACAACCATTCAACCATATTCCAAAATAAATGTAACAAAGACGTGTTGCGAACTTTTTGGCTACTACGACTTTGAGTCATCATCATCATCATCATCATTTCAGCCACAGGACGTCCACTGCTGAACATAGGCCTCCCAATGGCTCCCAAATACCCAATGACTTCCACATCGCACGGTTGGTAGCGACCTGCATCCAGCGCCTTTCTACTACCTTTATCAGGTCGTCGGTCCACCTTGTGAGTGGACGTCCCACACTGCATTTTCCGGTACGTGGCCTCCACTCCAGAACCTTGCTGCCCCATCGGCCATCCATTTAAATCAGAAATGAGGAGATCCGTAAACGAACTAAGGTCACTGACATAGCCCGACGGATTAGCAAGCTGAAGTGGCAATGGGCAGGGCACATAATACTTTGAGTGTCATGAACTATTTGGCGCTGACTGTACAGATGAGGGCTTCTTAGGTATTGCTACAAAAATGTGTAGATGTGTGATATGCTGTTGACTGTACTTACACTTGGCAACGCCTACACTAATATCAGTTTGGTCCAAAGGTTGACTGGAAAACAATGCCTTATGGTATTAAGTTCACATTTTGTACGTTGTTCATTTTTCAATTTTCTAAGTGTATTTCAGTGGCACTAATATAAAAAAATGTTTTGAAATGTTAAAAATTATTTTCAAACATCTTAATGAGTAGGTAGGTTTTTCTAGTTTTCCTGAGCTTCAGCAATTTTAAAATTAAACCATAAATTCTAGACGTATGAAATATGCAAATGTCTGCATAATCGAAATTGGCAGTCAGTAAAACGGATAGAGTTGAAACTGAACAGCTGAAAGCTAAAATTGCTGATTGCTTTTCGACCTTAACACAAAGCGATATAGTTCAAACTACTTATGGTGGTCCTGGTAAGCTCATGCAGGTTAAATAATTAAGTGGTTTTAATAATAATTGTCCTTATTCAACAGGTTTTATGGTTAGACATTTAAAAAATTGATAATAGTTAAATTATGTACAAAAAATATTTTTCAGAACCTCTCCAGTCAGTCAAGACCTCCATTTACATAGGATTGCAAGCAGCAGAGAGGTCAGGCTAATTTTGGTATATGAATTTTCAGTAGTGTAAATTGAATTACTTAAAGCTAAACCTAGCAATACGTTTTTCAAAGTTTGTGTTAAGGTACTTCTAAAGTTTAAAATCATGAAGTACCTAAGGCTTTTTAAAGAACCATTTGATTTTGCTGCAATACCCTAGACATGCCGACGATTGGAGACTCAGAAATTTTATCAGCATAATGTGTTCAATCAGTGCCTACTTTTGCTAAGGCAATAAAATCTATTAATGCTGCAGTACACGAAATGTGGCATTCAAACTTCACATACTTAAACCTGCGTAATAATCATTTTATATCTTTTACTTCGTCTTCAAGGTAATCACAGTATAAAGTTAGACCCGTAAACCGTTATTCGCCTGACAAAACTAATTTCCAACTAACGCACAGTAACGCAACTTAAAAACAGCCCACACACGCCAACATTCGTTTAGGCAGCAAAGACACCACCCTCAAAAGAAAATCTTCATTTAAACACACACACAAAAAGTAAACATACACGCGAAATACATCCTTATCATCTACCAAATAAAGTTCGACGGCAAAAACCGCAGATAGAAAGACCTTGTTAACGAAATTTCAAACCACCGGGTGTAGGCCTAAAGTCCAATTTTGTTGGTGTAACGAAAATACAGCAGTGCGCATCTATGGAATGCAAGCAATTAGGTCTTTTTCAATGCAGATGAAGTAATTTATTAGCGTTCTATACTCACCATCCGTAGTTGACGTTATATTCATCTTGACGACCTTCTAAAACACCTTTTTTTCCCGCTTGAACTGCTCAAATCGTTCGAATTTCAAGTTTCGAATGTGAATCTCAATTAGGTTCTTTTTAAAGTCAACACTCACGGGTATACGGGCAAACGCCCGGCTCTACCGTATTGCAGATAAATCTGCGTCTTGTAAAAACACCCAATCCGCACTTAGTAAAACACCTGCTAATGTACTTGTTAGCACTCGCGGTTCAAGTTTTCGAACGCGCGCGGTCAAACGTCAACTATTGGCGCGAACACTTGACAGATCGGTGATTGATTTGATCGGATACGATGCAGAAGGCTGCAAACACTCGAGGACACTGCAAAAGCGTTCGGATACAGACAATTAGTAAGGAAGATCCTACTTTGCTAGCAATCCGAAGCTTTTTGATAGTGTAACGACAAAACAAATAGTCCGGAATGAGTGAGGCCCGGGCATGCGCAGTGGGCACTGCCGTATGCGTACATTGTTAAGCCGCGGTTACTGGCATCCAGAATTGCAATTTTAACCAAATAAAATGTTTTAAATGTAAAAAATAAGTATTTTACTGAACCTAAAAAATTAAATAAATTTTCACTTAAATCTTCTTAAACACAGAATTAAATATTTATTTGTTCTCACCTCTCTCTGGTCAAGTGGTGAAAGATTTAGCGAAATAGAGACGTAAATCTTTAAACAACTTACCAATTTGTATAGTGAATTTTACTTACTTATCTAAGTTAGGAATTAGGCTCTGCTAAACATATTAAATGGTTTAAAATGTTATTATCATAAGTTTGCGACTTTTTTAGGTCAATCATCGTATTAAGGTGCTACTTTAGAGTTTTTTTGCGATTGAAAAATCACTGGCTTATGAAATAATAATTTAAAGCTTTTATTTTAGATAATTTAAATGCTTTAAACAATACTCTACCGAGTTCATGATCAAATTTACTGTTTTTATGAGAAAAAAAAATCACAGAAAAATATTTAAAAAAATACAGGCTGGTTTTTCAAAAAGAAATAAATTAAACCGCGTTCCATTTTCAAAAACGTCTCCATGTGGACGTATCTCTATATCTGCAGCTTGGGTAGGCACGTACCGCGCAGGGCCCGCCACTCTTGAGATATTTATCCGCTGTGACGGATACCTGACATAGCTACGGATATATCCGTACGTATACGTCCCTTAGATACGTACTTATACTCGCCTACTAAGATTTATGGTGTAGATACGCGCTGTTACTTGTACGATCTCCGTAATTGATGTACGGTGGGTGAGTTTTGAGAAAGTTCTTCAGGTATAATTTCGTTTTGACCAACTTTAAACGGTATGTATGTATTGTACCTACGTTGTTATGGTAATTAGCATTATTAGCATACAGTAATTAACGTAATTAAAACAGGCTAATCTGGGCAGATTACATTACAAATTAAAATAAGTATGTATGATTTAAAAAGGCGCGTAGGCTTAGTGACTCAATCCCCCTAAATTATTTTAACCGCCTCTGTGGTCTAGTGGAAAGACCACCTGTTTCAGAGAGAGGTACTGGGATCTATTCCCAGTAAGGCTAAAATTTGTTGGTAGGACTTGTTCTTGTTACTCCACCTGACTAGATACCACCATCTTACATGGTCTACGTCTTCGGTTGTATACGGATGGGTGACCGAAACAAATGAATCCATCAAAAAGTCATTGACTTCTACAACATGCAATGCTGGCATTCTTATTATACTACTTTACTTTACTATTTGCAATAGTCATTATTCACCAGTCACGACTTTTGATGTTTAGTATAATTTATACATTTTATGTTTATAGACGTCTAGAACGTCAAAGTTATTTTGGTATTTATTATAATAAGATAGGTTTTATGATTGCGAACCACGTTTATTATTATCAAGATGGACGTTTCGTAGGGACTTTTTGGCGGGAAAGTGAAACGTCATGATTATCAGATTTATTTTATTTAACTGTGTTTAATTGAATATTAATGTGTAAAACTGGTGGAGTACTAACCATTTAGTGTTCGTGAACGTGCATAAGTGTAGACAATTGAAACAAAACAGCGTATCACTTGACGTTGTCTCAAGAAGTCTGCGTGAAGTCTCGGTAAAGTGCCTCATCTATATTTACAAAAAGCGAAAGTTCACTGACTGACTGACTGACAACTCACTCATCACGAAATCTCAGAAACTGCAAGTGCTAGGAGTCTCAAATTTTGCACGGGGTCTCCTTTTAGAACGTGCTCACTTAGAACGGATTTTACGAAACCTCACTCCTAAAGGGGGTAAAACGGGATCCACGCGTACGAAGTTGCGGGCGGCCGCTAGTGGTTACTAAAACTCAAGAATATCATAATTAATCATCATCTGTTTGTTTATCATTAATTGTAGAATATTATATCATTTATTAGAATCTTATTTATTTATTTGATTTTAATGTAATTTACTTGTCACTGACTGCATAATATAGTAAGCGCACGAAGTCGTTAAGTTCTGTGGCAAAATTTTAAGTTTTTGGCGAATCGCGGAAATTTGCGGCATAAACGGCTGTATCTTTTGATTTCGTTGGCTTAGAAGTTTGATTTTTTCAAAGCTCCAAGGGACAGTAGACTTGAGTATTAATTTGTTATAAACTTTAGCTTAATACCTCAACGCGTTCCTGAGAAAAAGGGTCTTGACTGACGGACGGACGGACGGACAGACAGACGGACGGACGGACGGACGGACGGACGGACGGACGGACAATAAAGTGATCCTATAAGGGTTTCGTTTTTTCCTTTTGAGGTACGGAACCCTAAAAACATAAGAATTTCTTCAGTAAGACTGATTCCTAGAATCTTAATTTAGCGAAAATATTCAGATATTTATCTTAAAATCAACCCTTACCGTAGTAGGTGTGCCCACGATGGTATCTCTACCTTTACCCTGACCTTATTAGTTTACCCTTTAGGTTGATTATTGAATGTACTTAACCGTAACAATAGGACCCACGACCTTATTTTCTTAGCCATTGAGTTTAGTTTGGAGTATCCTTGTTGACAGTGCGTTACCATAATTCCATATGTATTTATACAGGAGGTTCGCAATTTGCAAATTCCGTGTAGTGTGTGCTCTAGCAATACATTTATAATAAGGTGAACTTCGTGGATTTCGAACTTGTTTTAAGCATTGAATTTTAGAACTTTTAGAGATTGAGAAGAAGTGAATCTTTCAAATTATTAGGAAATATACTTAACCTGTTGATTTCATGTAAATTTTTGGAATAGGTCTGTCAAAGGCGATTTTTTTTAAGAAATAAATCCTTGAAAAATTGATATGAAATTTATTTATTTACTAATGGGTACAGTTACAGTGCATAAAATACCACTTATTTAGGAAAAATACAGTGATTTTTTTTCCAGTGTTACTCGTTTCAGCGTGGTGACTCACCACTACTTTAGTATGAAACAAGGCTTATTTCAGGCTACACGTGTATTAGCTAGTTTTAATCATTCCGCCACAAGTTGTCGGCAATTTCTCTCTAATATGTGTGATCTAATTAGCGCACATCCTGTTAATTACGGCGGTTAATAGGCTGTCCTAGATAATCCTTCGACGATCTGGTACTCGCTATTTCAATTATTCAGTATACAGGGTGTCCAGTTAAAGTGACTTTTGGGAAGCCAACAACAATGGAGGAGACGTGCGGGCGGCGTACGATGACTAAAGTCACCTCGGGCCGACAGCGTCATCATCGGCGGCGCTCGTCTCACACACTTGCCTTGGGACACCACGGTCGACGCACGAATACCGCGTCTCTTAGATATTTGCTTGTAAATTAGGCTGGTGAGAATTACAACAGCAGTATACAGTCCGCTATTTTTATTTCACTAATATTCGTTAGGACCCTAACAGTGACACATTATGACACTATATGACATTTAATAATTAAGGATTTAATTCAATCTAAATAGCCCACATCCTGTTAATTACGGCTGTTAATAGACTGTCCTTGATAATCCTTCGACGATCTGCTCGCTGTTTCAATTATTCGGCATACAGGGTTTATAAGCGCATTTTGAGCTATCTCAATGAACCGTCGCAGCAGTCATATTTTCCGAAAGAATAAAAAAAAAATTAAAATGATTTTATGATAAAACGGAACAACGCCATCTCTTGACAAAACAAAACATGCTAACTTATTCATAAGCCGTGATACCAAAATTTGCCACACCCTGTATAACCATTAATCAGATTGCCCACTATTCGCTGATTACGCTGCTTGAGACGGCGACATTATTAGGGAGCTGTTTAGTAAACATGGCGTCGCTCGCAGCCGACAATCTCGTTGGTGATCCCGTCTTCCAGTGGAAGAGACGCTGAAGATATCATAAAGCTACTAAAATTACCTTAAGGTAAGGGAGCGAAGTAGGACAGCATTTGGGGTGAATATCAAGTTTACCCAAATTTTAATGCATTCTAATTGCAAATTAGGGCATTCTATTCGAACCATGTTATCGCTTAGATATTTGATTACTACATTTGATAAATCATCGAATCAGATTATTTAGCCTGACAGGACATTTACAGTCAGTTAAACTGTTTAGTTGAACTGATATACTCGTACGTCCATAAAACTGACAGTATACAACGAATTTTACCACAAAATTTCACACACACTGCTAGTATTTGGTATGTCAGTTCAACTGATCAGTTTAACAGACTGTGAATGACTAGATTTAGGTTTATTAGCATATAAGAGTATAAATATTCTATACATATACAACAAAATGTTAACAAATAACTACTAAACTAAACTATTACTAAATAAAAAAAGGGTAAAAATTAAAATATACAATCTTTATAAATAAAAAATTTCATCTAAGTCGCTCCCTTGGGACGGTGCCCAAAAGACTGGCCACATTGCCACGCTGGATGGCAAGGCTGATGCGTTGGCCAAGGTAAAGGCCAGCCTTTGTATCGTAAGATGTCTCAACTAAGCGCTGAGATATCTTACGAAACAGTTTGTGGGCGCTTGGTCCCCACGGGCCCAGATTTTCAACTCCAAACGGCTCAAATATGTAAGTCTCATTGAGATTTTCATATTTGCGCCGCTTGAGGTCCTCTGCAGAAGCAGCATTGTTTTTTTTTTCATCGTCAGAACTAAAATTGTGTTGATAGGAATAGCTGGCGCTTAGCTCTCACTGTAGCTTCAGCATTGAAACAAGCCTAGTCAACGCGGTGCCTCAGTTTTCGATTGTCTTTTGCTTTACAGAAACCTGCGATACATACAAATGCAACGAAATCCGTCTAGACGACAAAGAACGTAAGTAAATTGTTAGCATTTTCAGAGCGAAGACAATAACATCTGTTTAGAACCGCTTTAGAGGGATTCGTCTTAAGTTATAATGGAATTAGTTAGGAATTATTATTCTTGTTGTTTTTACAATAGTTTCTGATTGGTTTTTGGTTCAAATAAACGAGTAGATGATTGGATTCTGTTTCGGATTTGTAAATAATGAGTTAAAAGCATTTGAAGTGCGGTCGTCTCGGTCATAAAGGACGACATAGAGTTTTTAACCTTTGACCAGTACTTAGGTTGAAACGTAGATATTTTTTATTTTATGCATTTGGACTCTATGTATGTCTTTTCATTTATTTTATTTAAAACTTTAATGTCAAATAAATTTGTACAAAAGGCGAACTTAATTCACTAAAGCATTCTCGACCAGTTTAGCTTTGGTTTATCAACCAAATAAATTATTATTTACCAGTTTATCTATCATCTTTATTGAGTTAAAATAACGATTGCTTTTAGTAATACCCAGGTAAATGGTAAAGGCCATTCTTGGGAAGCGACAGGACTATATATTGATGTAAAAATCAAGTTCTTAAATTTGAATGAAGTGATTAAATTAGCCTTTTAAAATGTGAAATGACTCTTAAGTCGTATGAAACTACACCTAATAATAGATTCAAGACTTAACTATTTCAATACAATCCTTAATGAGCTCTACGAAGCACGAAATCGTAAACAATAACCTTAACATAGCTTTTATTGCTAACGGATAGGAATAACTAGGTCGTTATAGAACTGTTTCTAATATTAACTAACGACAAATTATTATTATTCTATTATGACTGTCTTCTTAAATTACTCCATCTCATTTAATTATTGGTATGAATTGAGTTTTGGAAGCTACTGGCATAGAGACTGGATTTCCAAATGTTTTTAAAGGAATTAAAATTATTTGTGGCTGAATCAAACTAATAAAATAACACAAGTAGATGCTGAGTATACAGCCAAAACTCATAATCGGTCAAAACCACTTTTGACTGCAAAAATCAGTCAAAAGTGCTTTCGCCTGATTTAAAATTTGACCAATCAGTCTAAACTTCATACAAAGTAATGATTTTACTTATATTTTGTCTGACAAATACCTAGATTTCATAAAAATATGATAAGAAATACAAAACAACATTACTGTGGTACCTAAGGTAGGTAGTATCACGTTGTATGCACAAATCATATCAAAGTTAGACTTTAAAATGGTTTTATAACATATTTTTGATGATTTCCATGTAATTTTCACTAATCATAACACTTTGTATGAATTTAGATTGATTTTTTGCAGCTTTAAGTGATTTTGACTAACACCCTTGGTCAAAACCACTTTTGACTGGACAAATCAGTCAAAAGTGATATTGACCAAGGGCATCAGTCAAATCTTTTGACTGATTTTTGCAGTCTGATTATGAGTTTTGACTGCAACATAATATACAAATAATAGAAAATTAAAAAGAAAATGGGTACTAAGTAGAATGGAAAACTGGAAGAAGGCTCGTGAAGTTTGTGATTTTGTGGGAGCCCAAATTCCTAAATTCGGTAAATAAAATGTCAACTATTTAACAACAAAATGTAAACAAAACATCAACTATAGCGTCAAAATGGTGATTAAACATTGAAACTAGTTCCCATTTCAATTGAGATTAGTAAATTAATCGGACAAAATCCTTCGTTAAAATCGTTTTGACGTCCACTCTGACACATTTGGGTTGGAGTGACACAGTTAACGCATTTGATCCACTAATTTGCGTTGCGTGACGTTCTGACGAGTAGGAATGTGGAGATGTCGATATTTTATGTCGATATCGATATTTATAGAAAAGAAATAAGTTGCAACGGGCATGGCGTAGCTATAATGTAATGTTGTTTTGGATATCACAAGAAAATTCTAAGAAATAGCACCAGTTAAGATAAATCTTTCTTTGATTCTGATAACTAATCTGATTAGTATTAAAGAAGTATTTCAGTATATTTTTGTAAGCAATATTTGAAAACAGATTATGTTCTAAGTTTGACATATTCTATGACTTTTATAAAAATAACAAGAGAGTCTGAGGATCATTTTTTTATACACAACGAGGAAGCTCTTAGCCTGTATCTCACCTGATGATAAGTGATGATCAAGCCGAAGGTGGAAGCCTAGGTTATTTATTGCCTTTACTTTCGAGGCATATGTTTCGTGCGCACATTGTCTTATGCATCAATGCGTATCTAGGTCACTCGTACAAACATCGATAAACTATCGACAATATAACAGTCACATCACTACGAAAGACCTTTCCAGATCGCTTTATCGGATTTAATGTTCGCGTTCTAAGTTTACTATTAAAACGTGACCATTAGAGCTTGGAGGGTGGTTAATGAAATTCTACAGTTATTGGTAGTATACTGAACAATATTACCGTATACTGAACAATATTACCGCTGAGCAACGTTCCTGAGCCGTTATGTGCACTTTACGTTATGTATTTAACAAGAATAATAATCCATACTATGTCTTCATTAAGTACAGTAAAGAGCACAGACTATGCACATTTTTGTAGCAAAAACCTTCTTATAAAGAATACTTGTGACTCTAGGTTTGGAGAGGCCTAAGATGTTCACATACTTGTCCCTAAAGGTCATAGCACACTTATCAGCCCGAAAGGGATCAACGCCGTAACGCATTTCGTCGCGAGGACAGGCGTTTAGGTTACGGTGGTGATAATGTACGTTGCAGTACGGAGTTTCATACAAAGAATACTGACCGCCTCGAGTTGATACGGTTACGATCCGTTTCCGAGTTGAATAGTGTTGTTCGTCATTTATTCGCCTATTTTACGACATCCACGAGACGAGGGGAAATGTCTTATTCTACTCAGATTTCTAATCTTAATTCGATTTTAGAGAAGTTTAATGACAGTTTATGTATAAAATTAATTATTTAAATGCATATTTGGAGCCTTACTAGATTAGCGAATCAAAATTTGCGTCTTATTCGTGTGTAACCCATCACAGAGTTGGAATTATAATTAATAATGGAAGCTTATGAATTTTGCAGCTTGTTACAAACTTCAAGGATCCAACAGTCGTGGAACGTCGGTTTACATGTGAACGACTTTATGTATCTAGATGAATGTATAGATGTACGAGTTTAAAATGCTGGCTGGGTTCGTTCGTTCGTTCGTTCGTTTCAGCCAAATGACGTCCACTGCTGGACAAAGGCCTCCCCCAAGGTTTTCCACAATGAACGGTCCTGCGCTGCCCGCATCCAGGCTCTTCCCGCGACCTTTACCAGATCGTCGCCACCTAGTAGGAGGCCTGCCCACGCTACGTCTTCCAGCTCGTGGTCGCCACTCGAGAACTTTAAGTTCGCCTTATGTTCAAATTTATTTTGGCATAAAAGTTTAAATAAATAAATAAATAAATAAACTTTCCTGCCCCAACGGCCATCGTCTCTACGAGCTATGTGCCCCGCCCACTGCCACTTGATTTTAGCAATTCTGCGAGCTATGTCGGTTACTTTGGTTCTCCTGCGGATCTTCTCATTTCTGATTCGATCACGCAGGGAAACTTCGAGCATAGCCCGCTCCATCGCCCTTTGGGTGACCTTGAGCCTTCTCATGAGGCCCATAGTAAGCGACCACGTCTCAGATCCGTAATGCTGGCTGGGTAATATAGCTGAAAACACTTAGGCTGGGTTGCACCATCTTACTTTGACTGTTACAAACGTCAAAAATCTGTCAAACTCCATACAAAATACGCTGGTTATTACAGGCAAAGTTTGGTGGTGCAACTCAGCCTTACATGTGGGTCCAGCAGTGTACGTGCTTTAGTTAAACTGAAGAGTATAGAAGACATTTGATCCGGCGTTTCTTCCCAGCACTTTCCATATGTTTGTCTCGAAGCGCTAGTAGGGCCCAAAAGATAAGGAGACATGTAAAGTGCCCCTTAAGGGCTACCTATTATCCTAGACTGCATTCCACGTACGAGTAACACCAGGTGCGATTGTGGTCAAATTCCTGCCTTGTTACGTATATTTTTTTTATTATTATTATTTTGACGTTCTAAGTGCCAAAATATTGGTTTAAACTGAATAAAATATTTTTAATTTTGAAATGTTCGACAGTTTAGGCAGTCTTTATATCTTGGATGCGATATTTTCTAAGCAATCCAAGATGAGTACACTTGTTTAAAATAATATAAAAGTAATAAGCTCACAATAGAGTTCAAGCATTTTCGGTAAAGCATTTATTGCCTACAAATTGTCAAGCACGGATTTTAACTTCAGAAAATAACTTGAAAAATATTTTCTCACTGAAAATATTCGAACAAACGACCCCAATTTCGCGACTTATTCGCAATTGATGTCTGTGTTCTTTATTTTCCAAAGTAACACCAAAGTCGACGCACTTAGTGGGTAATCCGGAGAAATGTCCCGGGACAATCCGACTGTTGACAGGACTTATAAGATTGTTGTTGTTTACGAAGTTACCCTGGAGACTTGGTAATCGATAGGTGTGAGTATAAAGTAAAAGATCAGTTCATCTTTGTATAGTTGATAATTCTTTGAAGGCCAAGACTGTTCGTAGTGTCTTAAAGATCGTAGACTTATATGCCACACTTCTAACTGTACCTACCCGCGATTTTGTACGCGTAAAGTGTTTGAATTTTTTTGATCCCGTTTCGTAACATTTTTCACTGATGCTCAGCCCCTATTAATCGTAGAATGATGTTATATAACCTATAGCCATTCTAAATAAATGGGCTATCCATAACAAAATCATTTTTTCAAATCAAACCAGTAAACAAACAAATTCTTCAGTTATAAATGTATATTAGTATAGGATATGAATACGCTAATTGTTTGCATTTACTAATTTCAATAAGCAATGGAGACCCCAAAATCGTAGCTGCTACGAGCTCGTAACTCGTAGTCCGTAGTATTTGCCGTAGCTTAGAGCGCTGCTCCATCCGTAGCGTTGTCGTAACGCTCTCGTAGGTACCTATTTGCGATTGGAATGTAACGGTAATCATGGTAAACAAGTTTAAGGTAGAGAAGTAGAGAAGTCTATACAGGGAGGAATTTTGTAATGCCACCTGGAGGGAAGGTACTCTTAATACTGTAGATAGAAAATTTTACTCAAAGTAAACATTCCTTTATTTTTGAAAAGAAACAGAACTGCATTCAAAGTTTTCCAACAATTTGCTTGCCACACCCGGGAATCGAACCAACTAAAATGTGTAAAAAATCACACCCTGAATTTTTATTGCATCAATCGTTAAAGTAAGTATAAGGATGAAATCTCTCTAAGAAACTTGATAAATCAAATGAAAGGAAAATCATGAAATCTTAATTATTTTACAGAAAATTGTATGGCATGGTAGTGAATTTTCGAAAAAAAATCGAAAATCTTTAGATGCAGTTCCTTTTTTTTTTTCAAAAATATAGGAATGTTTTCTGTCAGTAAAATTTTCTATCTACAGTATTAAGGGTACTTTCCCTCCAGGTGGCTTTACAAAATTCCACCCTGTATAGTATGGATATGATAGGAGTTACTTAGGTTGATAGTTTAACTAATAGACTAAACATTTAATTGTGTAATAAGTATTTGTGGCATAACTTATGCTATACTTACGCCCGTATTCACAAACGATGCTTGCATAAGTGAATCAGCAAATCGAACTCACAGCGTTGAATAGAGCTCTGTGATTGGTTCGCGCACTGTGAGACCTCATAGCAATGTTTGTGAATACGGGTGTCAGTGTAGGTAATAGGTAAGAATATTTACTTTTATTCTCATTTTAACCAAAGGTATTTTCACAGTCTACAAAAAACTTAAATTATAAAAATAATAAAAAGTAAAAAAAACTAAAACCCAAATACGACAAAAAACGACGCTGAAAAAGTATAAAACAAGATTTTGAGAATACTGAACTGAACAAAGTTGCTAATGTAGTTGCATAGTAATTTTCATGTTTGGAAAACCGCAGTCACACGTTGTCAAAGTGCTACGGTAGTAGGTAGGTATATGTAACGTGTGACTACACCTATAACTAGCGGACAATTAAGACGCTTCTAATGATATGTCATTTGTCGAATTCTGATAAGTAGTTTAGAAGTTACGAGGGAACACATGAACATACATACATACATACATAGCCTGTCAAAATCATAAAGGTAATAAAAATAAGGTAATAAGTAGTTCAGAATATTTACTTTAATTCTCATTTTATCTTAAGGTATTTCAGTCTACAAAGCTAAAATATAAAAATACTCTTTCTAACATGCTTTATTATACAAAAACGGCAAAAAAATCACATTATAGCTAATTTAATGCCTATGCCGTGTTTGTTATCACAATGGAACCAGTCATATAGGGCTATGACCTAGATTCGCTATCAGATCCTAAAGCTAGCACCAACTTTCTATCTAGGGCACCGTGCTTGTATAGTTACATGATTAAATTGACTAAACTTTCATACTTTTAGATTGCTGGAGTATCATTTAACATTGTAATTAAACTTTTTCTGGTGCTAGTTAATTAAAAGATTGCCAATTGAACGAGTGGGGTTTTGGTCGACAAAATACTCAAAAATTGATAAAGTCATATAAAAGTCATGGACATATTTATTATGAGATTAGTTTAGAGGTTTTCTAATATTGATGATGCCATGTCACAATCAGATTATTTTCTATTAAAGTATTGTTTAATCAAATCCAATACTTTCCGTTGTTGTTATAGGGGCGTTAAGTACAAGTATTTAAACTAATTTTGAATGCAAGACATACTTTTGGTATCTAGGAACTAATAAAAAAAATCGTATGAATCACACAATCACTCTAATTTACAAAGGCGAAAGTTTGTGAGTGTGTGTTTGTTACTTCTTCACGTCTATGGGCGACGGTAATCACTTACCATCAGGTGATCCGTCTGCTCGTTTGCCTCCTGTCACATAAAAAAAAAGTCTAAACGGCTGGAGAGATTTTAATAAAATTTGGTATGGAGTTAGCTGACACCCTGGATTAACACATAGGCTACGTTTTACTGCGGGTAACACTGCGGGGCACAGGTAGTTTCAAATAATACCACTAAAACTATCAATGTGGTATTATAATAAGTAATCGGTTAGTTCCTAACTCACCTAGAAACCTCGTTCCTTCTATGAAGAGCTAAAGGCTGAGCTAGATCGCTTCAATGAATAATTATGTCACTGTAATTAGAAGCTGGATAAATATTTATTAGTTTTTATAATGGAACAGCGAAAACAACGGGTTTTCTATCCGCAGGGATTAATTAAGATCTAGATAAAAGCTTTCGTTACTGTTATTTCTTTTTCTTCTGCTTGTCAATGATTTGATTTATGATTTTCTTGACAATTTAATATGTACCTACTTGTAAAGACATATTGTTTATAGTAAAGTCAACTATTCAACATTTCATGGTCTTTCTGCCTCTACTGAAGGAGCATGACCTTCTCCAGTATACCAGACGCAAATGAAGGATTTAGCCTACACTCCCTACACAGGCCAGAAGGGTTAAATAAAGAGGCCTGGCATACGCACATTTCTACCCTAGTCAGCAGTTATTATCTATGGTATAAACGGGAAAAGTGCAAGCTTATTTAGTTGTGAGGTTTACTTGGTTATCATCATCATCATTTCAGCCATAGGACGTCCACTGCTGAACATAGGCCTCCTCCAATGGTTTCTACAATGGCATGTTGGTAGCGGCCTGCATCCAGCGCCTTCCTGCTACCTTTATGAGGTCGTCAGTCCACCTTGCGTCGTCCTAAGTTGCGTTTTCCGTTCCACAGTTGACGATAGTCTGTCTTTACGAAGGTCTTTGAGGATGGATACATTGGTGCGATATGCCGTTCACTGGAGAGCTTGTTGATATGCTATGTGTACAGAGACAATCTTGACTTCACACTTTTATTATTCTTGCGAAGGTAACTTCAAGAAACTTCTGCGTGATCAGCGATGCGCAGAGCAAGTTTTATCTCGGCCCAAGAAAATTCAAAGGAATGTTTGTGAAGTGGAATATTTAATTTAATGACGGCCAATTTGTTACAGGCCAATGGATTGTCTTGATAGACTGTGCGTGAGTTTTGTTGATTTGAAGTAGGAGGAATCTTAATCAATTTTGAACTAACTAACTAGTTTTTGATTGTTCATAAACGCTTAATACAAAATCGCGAAGCCCACACTCGACCTCGTCGGCACGCGCACCGACGATCGCCAAACGGCTAGAGTACCTTCTGTACTCGCCACTCTGCCCGGTGAAGCTGGAAAAGCTCCTCAAGCTACCAGCGCGCGTCCCTTCAAAAAAAAAAAAAAAAGCAAAGTCACGTTGATCACTAGTTTAAATTATCATTTAGTATGGATATGTCATTTTAAACCAATGTTCATCGCAAAGAATAAGTATTCCCATTTAAAATTCTACATCTGATAAAAATCATAGGTTGCAAAGCTTTAAAAAAATGGAGATAAAAACTGGATGGAAAAGACTCGAGATGTATTCTAGCAACTGAAACTACTAAACTTAACCATTTTAAGATACTTATCTGACTGAAACATGACATATACTCGTTGTATATCAAGTATAAAATAAAATCTGACCAGATACTTATATTCCCAAGCAAAATATCAGGTTGCGTCACGCATACTCTCACCGCGACAGGTGTAGTGGATGAGCACAGTGTAACTTGATTCAGAAGTCACAGAGTCAGTGTCTGCCGTGACTGTCCGTGGGTTCAATTCCTATCTCAGTCAATTTTAGACCTACAACTAAAATGAGTACGATTGAAATGTTATAATTAAATTTGGATATTATCGATTTTATGTAGTGAAAATGGTAATGAAAACGTTTCTTCTTCTTCTTCCTCGGTCCCTCACTGATAAGGATCGCGACCACATATAGTGTTCCTCCACAGACTGCGGTCATAAGCTGTGTGGACCGCACTATGCAAGCTTCCGCCCACCGTCTTCCTCACCGCATCTGACCATCTCGTTGGTGCCCTGCCCCGAGCACGTCTGCCTTCCATTTGTCCCAAGATAATTTGTTTCTCCAGACAATGTGTCCAAAGAAAGCGTTTAACTAGTACTAAAACTCTGACAGCAAACACCAGCTGGCTACTCGCAAACTTAATAGATCATCGGTCTGCCAGGTCCCTATTCAGGAAAATTCCACTTATAATCTTTATTTCCCAAAGGTTGTTAGTGCCTCAAGCGATCTAGTTGTTTGCTGGATCTTCAATATCTATGACTGGCCAGTTCAAAAGACAGTGACTTGGGCTTTTTTGAGAATATCTTCATTGAAAATTTTATCACGAAAATAAATACCAAGCTCTTTTTCATTGCACGTATACAGGGTGTTCTTTGCATCCTTGCCATATTCACAGAGATGAAAGTAGGGAACTATTTATTTTAGATAAACAAGAGACTCCCGTAAAGAAAGCACACTGAGTTTTTAGTAATTTAGTTTTGCAGTACAAATTGAAAGAAACCAATTTTGTCTCGCAAATTCAACAGGCGCGATTGGAATAAACAGTGGGCGTCAGCTTTTTACAAAAGTATTAAAATAATTTTAAAAACTACAATAGATATTTACAAATAGAGAAGATTGTCGATTAAATAAAATACTCAAGTTTAAAAAACAAAATCTTAGGACATTGATTTTTTACTGATTTGTGTACCTCTGTAAATATGGCAAGAATGCAAAGTAACACTGTGTATTGTACCTAATATTTTAGGTATTTCAGTGAGCCTACTCTATCTACCTTCACTATTGTCGTAGTAAGTGAGTAACCGTCCCCGACAGCCGGTGTAAAAAGTGAGGCGCCACAATATGGCGGCACTAATATGTCAAGAGGCGTGACGCGCACGGCACCTCGAGGTATCAAGTGAACAAATGTAAGGTTTCTTGGAATCAGAGTAACATAGCTTTGTATTGCCATTTTAAGTCACGAAATAATAGATATTTATTTGACTACTGTCTCTACCAAGTCAAATTAAAATTCTTTATTACGTAGGCCCTTTTTGAGGTCATTTTTCTACACTATATTGCAAGCTATTTTGGAACATATGTCTACTTAGCTATCTACGCAATTATGCTATCGACAGTAGTATACCAGTACAAGTTTTCGATGGCAAATTATGGTTGAGATACTGAAAAATCTTCGATTCACTTCTTCGTCTAATAGGGTAGATGACCTTTAAATTTTGGAGCGAGCTTGCCTTCTATTAGATTGTTAACTGAGAACCTAAGATACACATACAATACTCGTAAAACAAAAATTAAAAGCATAAAAACCGATGCGACTAAACTTTTATCCGAGAATAACTCCTGGTATAACTGGCACATTGACATATGTCAAAACTGACGATTTATTCTGAGATTAATATTTACTCTTGTTTGGTCGAATCCACCCTTAGTCATACAAGTTGTCCGTAATATAATAAAGCATATTTTGTGGTTTTTTTCCACCAGTTTTCGAATGAAAACATACTGTGCCATTGACTTCCGTATTATAATTTATTTCCGTATGTTTCACCACTCTTACTAATTAATTTCGCCTATTAATGCATTGCGTATCGGCTTACATAGAAACATCGAGCGTTTCTATTATGTACCTACCCCAAATTATGCCAAAAATTAATTAACAGATAGCTGAGACATGGTTGAGGATTCCGGGTGAAGCTCGCTTCCACCTTCGGCCTGATCGTCACTTACCATCAGGTGAGATACAGGCCAAGAGCATCCTCGTTGTGGATAAAAAAAAATGTCACTGAATAATATAATTAATAGAATCATTAAAAAAAAATATATTTGTTTAAGAAAATTGCAACCGTGTTATATTTTTTGAACCCATACCCATATTGATTTAACTGATTGCTTTAAGTTTTGCTTACCCAATTAATACATGCGTAGGATAGCAGACAACGTAGGTATGTGGTGGCACACACTGTAGGTACATACCTGTAAGAGAAGAAAAAAAATTGGTTAAAATAATAAGTAAAAACCGCGAGAATTAAAAAAAATATAGTACTTCTAATTCTACTTTAATTCTATCACTGGCATTTTCGCAGAAAGATAAATGTCTGAACTTAAACTATGATAACTAAATAAGAATATGCAGTTTGGTTATCATTCAAGCGGTAAGTGTAAAATTAAAGACTCATGCCAGTATTCAGTATTCGATTGATACCAATCCTATTGATTAGTTAGGAAAATATTCAATTAAAAAAAGATTTAAACGCTACATTATATCCCTATTCAATACAAAGACACATCTAGAACATACAGCTGTATCCGTGACAGAGGACGTGGAATAGCCTCCTTGAAATTAGCCACGACGGTTTTTATTGCGCCCCTTTTAACACGGAAATCCGAACGAGCTAGGGCTGCCAAACACGATTCATTAATTTCAATATACCCTATATTCACTGTATATTCTTCACGAGATCGAACTAGAAATGAGGAGTTCCGTAAACGAATTAAAATCGATTAGCAACCTGCAATGGTAACTGACGGCCGAACGAGCAGCATGGTCCTTGAATGGAGGCCAAGTAAGTATCGGCAAGCACAACTTGTGACATCCACCAAAGGCGACAGATTACCTTATGAACGATTTCAAAATTGAATCTGTGGCGAATGTTTTTTCTAAGGAGCAGGTACCCGTATTATAATACATCGTGACAAAGGTGACTAGAGTTCTTTCCGAGAAGCTTGATGAAAACGCTGCCGTCCATAGACCACACCCGCCTCATACCAAAGTGCCTTCGCGCATTCAGGAACAGAGTCTGCCTTGTCCGCGTCAAAAACTCAGAGATGACAAATGGGGTACCTTTCAGCATTGTCTTTCTTCTCCAGACGAGTGATCGGGTTTCCTGGCTCGCGAACCCCACAATAACTGGCCTGCTGCGTCCTTCCTGGGATCTCCCGAGCCTGTGGCATGTAGTAATTGAGGCCGAAGTGATGTCTGGGAGTTCGAGGTTATCCTTCAATACCGAAAGAGTAGATGACATCAGGTTTTCACTGTCAAGCTCCGGTACACCAGTGATTAGGATGAACTTGCGCCGGTGCCTCGCCTCGATGCTGTCCACGGCCCTGCTGACCTCCTGGATTTGCCGTCTCAGCAGGTCTACAACTCCCCAGCCAAGGACCCCCGCTGCCTTTTATGCGTAGCGGCTGGGAAGGCGCCGGAGCACATTCTGGGGGCAAAAAACTGCCCCCAGCCGCCGCAAAAGCCTAAGTCGGTGCCACAGAATGGCACGGCGGCTAACCTTATGTCCACCTCCTAACGATGAGGCCCGAAGTGCGCGTGGAGTCCCCGCGCGCTTTGGAGAGAGGGCGTCCTATTCAGACGCCTTATGGGAGAGGCTGCGGCTGTAGCGTGGGGGCACGCACCCGAACAATCTGTTTGACTCGCGGTGTGCCCCACTAAGCGCGACCAGAGGGACCCGACTGGTTTTTAGTGGGTAGGCCCTGTTCTTCTAGCAGGGAGAGCCCCACATAACCCATTGGCCCCCCCGAGCCATTGGGTATGCAACTCAATGCATAAAAAAAAGGTCTACAACTCCCATTGTGTGATCTCGAAACGTATAGAACTCGCGAGCAAGTGTCTTCAGATTCTCTGATTGCGCCGGGGATGACACCTTTGTGGCTCGGAGATGTGCTTCGAATTCAGTCATCCTCTTCATGAGTGACTGCTCCAGTGCTTGTTGTGTTTCCACGATGCTACCGAGGTTGTCCATGATAGAGTGTTATTTGAGTTTTTAGTGAAGTGAACGTTAGAGATAGTCACCGGCAGGTATGTGCACGTATTTTACCAAACACACATTGAACAGCTTTCACTCCAGTATATGTTATCAGGTGACGTGTGATGAATAATTTTTGATTGAAAATCGGTTCAGTGGCTTAAGCGTGAAAGAGAGACAGACAGACAGACAGAGTTACTTTCGCTTTTATAATATTAGTATAGATTGTTTATCTAATTTAACTTAGCTAAAATGGGATGGTGGCAGCCCTTGGTTGCATAAGTTGTCATCGCTCGGCTCTCCATTCGGCGCACGTACGGAGCACAGCCACACGGTGCGTCGCTATAGAAGAATTGGCGATAAACATGTATACTGCAGGATGCTGTGTATCTTTGGCTCTCTGTGGCTAGCGCTTAAAATAACATCGGCATGAGTAGCCAAAATAAATGAAGATAAACTCTATATAAAATAGCTAGCTATAGTCTGGTCTGCTCGCACACTCACTGCGGGCGCCCGTCGCACAATCGCGACAGCAATATAATTACGCGCGAGCGATAAGGATAGGTAGCTTGGGGTCATTGGACAAAATTCTACGTGCTTACAGACCGGGCTTTAGTCTTACATAAGTAGGGGCCTTCAAATCAGAGGCGTGAGGAAGAGCTTTAGTGGTACCACTGTCACTACTGTGACAAACGCGACGTGCAACTGTACTTCTAGAAATTGTATGAAAACTAGTAGTGATAGGAGCAAACGCGCCACCCTGGCGCCATTGCAGCGCTTCCGCGCTTCTAATTTGATAGAGCCCAAAAGATACGGAGACTACTTCAGTTCATCATCATCATCATCATCTCAGCCATAGGACGTCCATTGCTGAACATAGGCCTCCCTCAATGCTTTCCATGTTACCCGGTTGGCAGCGGCCTGCGTCCAGCGCCTTCCTGCTACCTTTATGATGTCGTCGGTACGTCGGTCCACCTTGTGGGTGAACGTCCCACGCTGCGTTTTCCGGTACGCGGCCTCCACTCCAGAACCTTGCTACCCCATCGGCCGTCAGTTCTGCGTACTATGTGCCCTGCCCATTGCCACTTCAGCTTGCTAATCCGTCGGGCTATGTTAGCGACTTGAGTTCGTTTACGGATCTCCTCATTTCTGATTCGTTATAAAGTTATAAATAACTTGAAAATATCGAACTGCCTAAGGCGGGAATCGAACTTACGACCTTTTGCTTGCTGGGCGAATGCTCTTCTGTCTGAGTTACTTCTGGATGAACCAGTTATAAAGGTTCGTAATTAACTGGTAAGAGTTGTTTTTGCCTAAATACAAAATCATTTGCACAATGACCATCAAACTTACTACGCTACCCCTGGGTTTGGTTAGGTATCTTATTACGTATCTTACTCTTCTATTAACATTTCTTTCGACCAATCGTATCGAGAGATGACAATGCAAATACTTGTTATTGTCTAAATAGAAAATCATTTGCACAATCAACCAAATAGACGAAGAGCTAATGAACGCCAGACCTACGTCATTTTATAAAAGCTGAAAGTTTGTCAGCGTATGCTCCCAATATAGGATATAATGTTGGTGAATTATTAGGTTTGGGTCATCGTGGCTTTGGGAGCTACCCTAAAAAACTGTCTGGCAAGGAGTTGGAACTGTCAAAACTGTCTGGCTGTTGGAGAAAATACCTACTTCTAATTATTGCCCAAATATTATACATAAAAATCAGATTTTATGGTATAACGTTAGTAGAATTACAGTCTATTGAATATACAGAAAAAGCCACCGTTAAAGTTAGACAATTTTGACATTTCCAACTCCTTGCCAGACAGTTTTTTAAGGTAGCTCCCAAAGCCACGATGACTCAAACTTCATAATTCACCAACATAATATCCCATATTAGGAGCATACGCTGACAAACTTTCAGCTTTTATAAAATGACGTAGGTCTGGCGTTCACTAGCTCTTAGTCTAAAACCTACCACTATTTGGTTACGTAACTTATCATCAGTTGTCTCTCAATTCCGCGCACGTCTGCGCACGGCATCGGCCCAGCCTCGCGAGATTACCGCCTCGGGGAATCGAATCTGCGACATCATGGGATAGCTACCTAATTAACAAGATAAGACTCCCCCATTTGCATATTGAGACTTTTTATCGCCGTATTACCATAGCGTTGGGGAACGCCGAAGGAAAAAGGATCCGCTATGAATTTCAATGGGACATGTAGATTGTGTAGACTTGTTATTTAATGATATTGAACATAAATTAGGGAATGTAAGTAATGCAACATATTTTTTTGTGTTATCATCGTCATCATCATCATCATTTCAGCCACAGGACGTCCATCACTGCTGAACATAAGTCTGTAGCCGCCAGCGACTCTTCTCAGAGCTATGCAACGGCTCTTGTCAGGGCCACAATCCTGTTTCTATGATGATGACGAATGTGGTGTTTCTGTGCAGAAGGTTGCTTGTGGCTTCGGCTGCAAACATTCATTGTTTTTATTCGAAGACGTTTTTTATTGTGGTCGCTGGCGGCTACAGGCCTCCCCCAATGACTTTCACATCGCACGGTTGGCAGCGGCCTGCATCCAGCGCCTTTTTGTGTTAATCTTCACTCAATATAGCGAATCACAATAGCCAAATAAAATAAAATAAAATGCCGTCCCCAAATGAAATGGGAATGGGCCAGGCAAAGAAGAAGATGGAATCACAATAACACAAGTAAAGGTTGGAAAAGCTGCCAATATCTACGCAACACTATACAACACACAATACGATCATCATATTAGTAAAGTAATGCCCGTATTCACAAACAATGCTTGCTTAAGTAAAGCAGCAAATCGAACGCACAGCGTTGAATGAGCTCTGTGATTGGTTCGTGTGCCAACCTGTGCGTCCTCGCTCACTGTGAGACCTCATAGTAATGTTTGTGAATACGGGCGTGAGTATCTATTCATTCAAACAATAATGCTTTACTTCATTAAATATTTACAAAGTGGAAGTTAAAGTTAACTATCTTTATAGCGCCTAGTTCAAAAAGCTTCAGTATTTTTAACTGCAGCGTAAGTAATTTAAAGCGGAACTAGCAGCCTAAATAGTATCATCACTATCACACGAAAATCGCAAGTCAGGAGGAAGTTATTATGCCATCGCTCGCAACGAAACAAGATTCATTTTATTTTGCGACCACTATCGTTGAAAAAGATTACTCGTAAAGTTTTTTTGCTAGTAGTAACTATAAGTGGAGTGAATAAGCACTTAACATATTTTTCAGTGCTTCTCACTCACACTAATCGTCACCGTTTCCAAATAATATTCAAATACTCATTTTCACCATCCATCCCTAATTTTTAAGTGACCCCTACGTAAACAAAATTCCTGGTTTTTGTTACCATGGGTGCAACTAAAAAATTTGGGATTGATGGTGAAAACGGGCTTAAGAGACTCTCTCAGGTTTCTTGCTCCTTATCCAATCTAAGATATTTACTTAGTTAACTATTTCTTTATTGCACTATGAACTGTGATCCTAGTGCATCAGTGAATGTCAAAAGCATACTTTTTATTATTAGTCCTCACTCTCTTGAGGGTTGTATCTCAGTGTAGCTATCACGAAAAACTTTCGTCTTCGAATCGTTTGCGTATTCGACAAAATTCAATACCCAGCCTTCGAATTCAACATATATGTGACGATCTCGACTGTCAAAATTAGTTTCATGCTACTATTTCTCATACTAAGTTCACTTTAGGTCACGTTCACAGAGGCGCTATTAATTAAGTTTTCATGCTAAATCTTTTGATAGTGATTCGAATACGCAAAAAATTCGAAGTCGAAAGTTTTTCGTGCTAGTAGCGGTTCTACAAACAACAAACTGAAAAACCTAATGGTTTTCAGTTTGTGGAGTATTGTCCGTTCAAATTATTTAACCCTTAAGTAACATCGTTATTTTTGGTTACACATTGAACACCCTGGGGTAAAAAAATAACCCCAAGCGGAAATTGAAAAATTTTACGTAAATATTTAAAATCAATTCAATTTGTGATTTATATGTATTAGCGGGCTCACTAAATTATACGATTGCTTTAAAAAATCGTCTATCGAGCATAAATAAACATCTAAAATCAATCACAACAAAAAACAAAGAATTTTTCATTTGCAACTAATAGTCTCCACAATGGTCTTCTAGAAAAATCTTGGAAAGTTCTTATGGGGACCAAAAACTAACACTAATCGGACATTGAATAGACGCTTTATACACATTTTAAACTCAAAGTTAAATAAAATGAAAATTTTTGGACTTACAAAGCAAAATAAAAAAACTTGTTTTTTATAAAATTAATAGAAATCATTTTTTATTTTATTTTATTCCAAATTATTGTTTTGGGGTAATTTTTTACCCCAGGCGCATAAAAATGTACATATCTTTTTTTCTAGCGAATCTACTGTAATGTCGTTTTGTGTATTCTCAATGCAGAGCGTGCGCTTTAAGCTCGTAGACGCGGAATGTGATAAAAATCATCCGTTTGGCTTTTACAGGTAGGTGGGGTAGAAATTTACCCCAGGGTGTTAGTTACGCAAGCTTTAATTTATCATCACCTAACATGTTATTAATAGGTTTTTATAATATTTAAACAAAATGAGTCAATATTTAAATGAATATCAAGTAGCCAGTTGTCTCGAGAATGCAGAGAGATAAATAGAGCCTGATTTACATGATACTTTTCGAAGTTTGAAGACATCCCCTCAGAACAGAGCGTTCATAAATTCGACACAGAAATAGAGCTCAAAAGTGATTATTACGTAATAATTCAGTGTGTTTGATGTATTTTGAAAACAATAATTTGGAATAAAATAAAATAAAAAATGATTTCTAATAATTTTATAAAAAACAAGTTTTTTTATTTTGCTTTGTAAGTCCAAAAATTTTCATTTTATTTAACTTTGAGTTTAAAATGTGTATAAAGCGTCTATTCAATGTCCGATTAGTGTTAGTTTTTGGTCCCCATAAGAACTTTCCAAGATTTTTCTAGAAGACCATTGTGGAGACTATTAGTTGCAAATGAAAAATTCTTTGTTTTTTGTTATGATTGATTTTAGATGTTTATTTATGCTCGATAGACGATTTTTTAAAGCAATCGTATAATTTAGTGAGCCCGCTAATACATATAAATCACAAATTGAATTGATTTTAAATATTTACGTAAAATTTTTCAATTTCCGCTTGGGGTTATTTTTTTACCCCAGGGTGTTCAATGTGTAACCAAAAATAACGATGTTACTTAAGGGTTAAATTGTTTATTACCGTCATTCCACTGTTCTCTATGCGATCTTCTCCTTCTTTAATAAATGACAACCAAAAGGTTTCCTTCGTTCGATAATATCAATAAAAGTATTCTAAAAGAAGCGAGCGACACGAATTAGCTTTCGAGCGATTTCACAATAAGAACGAGGATTCTTCCATTATATTTTTTGTTTATTTTTAGCTTACGCGACTCTGTGAAACTTCGATCAGCGAGTGTTCGCTACACCGTTAGTCCATTTATCAATTGCGATTAAGTAGATAATGTCATTTGATTGTTGATTTGGAAAATGTGAAAATTCAACTACTCGTAGTAGGACAACGAAAATTGTGCCCTGGTAATGTTTCCTTTACATTGAATACTCATCAGTCAAATAGTATAGAAGTTTTTTTTAGTTTTAATTCCTTTTATTCCTAATCCTTTACCAAAAGTAGTTGTATTTGAGCACCCAAAATCATTCCCTTTTAGATCGGAGTATATTTTTTACATGGTACTTAGAGGTAAAAAAATTAATAGTACCTACCTACAGTGTTTTTTACGTACTTTAGAAGCAGACAAATCATAAACTTCCCATTTCCTCCTAAATACTGAAGTAACGACTTTGAATTCAAACTCAAACCAAAAGGGTCTCTTTGCTATAACTTAGGCAGGTCAAGTTTACATTGAGCATTAAGGTCGCGGAGTGTAAATAAACAGACAGACTGATTGTTACAATTTCGATTGTTATTTCAAGGCTTTCTTTAATAGCCTCCTAATAATTGTTAGGCCAAGGTCTGTATTAAATTGTGATGACTTGCAAGGATGAATCGTGCTACCCTTAAGGTTAAATGTTAACCCGGTTCTATTGTAATTTTAAGTACGATTTGTTGGAAGTAATTTTCTCAAAATCCGATTTCATGTCAGCCATATAGGTACTATGTACTGTGATTGGTCTACATATTAAGGTAGCCTATACAGGGTGGGATTTTGTAATCCCACCTAGAGGGAGAGTTCTCTTAATACTGTACATAGAAAATTTTACTGAAGGAAAACATTTCTTAATTTTTGAAAAGAAAGAGAACTGCATTCAAAGATTTAAAAAAATTTGCTTGCCACACCCAAGATTCGAACCAACTAAAATCGGTTCAAAATTACACCCTGTATACTGTAAAGTTAGGCTAGAGTTATTTAGAGACGAAACCCTCCTATCTGCAGTCGGGAAATAAACAAAATTTCAACACGCTACCAATAAGACAAACAACAAATAACCTGTCAAAAAAACCTACACTAAAACGTAGAAAAATAATTACTAATTACCTACTTATTTATTAGGACGAATTATTAATATTTATGTAGGTATACCATGATTGATACTTCTGGAGTCGGTGCCAAGATTATGAAACATGTAAAGTTTGCCTGCACCGACTCCAAAAGTATCAATCATGGTATACCTACATAAATATTAATAATTCGTCCTAATAAATAAGTAGGTAATTAGTAATTATTTTTCTACGTTTTAGTGTAGGTTTTTTGGAGTCGGTTTTTTTTTTTTTTATAAAATTTTACTTATTTCTTGCTTTTTAGTTAACTAATTATTACCTTGATGTTACCACTGAAGGTAGGCAGTACACTGAGACCAAAAAAAATTGGTTCATAATTAATCGGCGGAGATATTGCGTATAAAAAAGTTCATCCCCAATTTTCCACCCTTGGGGGTGAAATATTTTCTTCAAATTCGCATGAAACCACCCTTTTGATAATACCTATTCAACAAAAAAATAATCGTTCAAATTGGTTTATAATCGGCGGAGATATTGCGTATAAAAAAGTTCATCCCCAATTTTCCACCCTTGGGGGTTGTTTTTTTTATTATTAAATTTAAATGGGACCACCCTTGAGGTATTACCTATACGCCGAAAAAAGATTTGTTCAAATCGGTTCATAATTGGCGGAGTTATCGCGTAACAAACATAGAAAAAAAAAAAAAACATACGGGTTGAATTGAGAACCTCCTCCTTTTTTGAAGTCGGTTGAAAAGATGATTTATAGATGTTAAAACAAATGAAACGGAGGAACATAGTATAGTTCCAAAATACTGAACTGTCCTATGCATGACATTGACAGTGGGGCGCCACCGTCAATACCGGATCGCTGGTTCCAATTTTTGCCATGTTGGAAACCATATAGTTGAACGATGGTAGTGCCAACCAAACTCAATGACAGGGGGTCATTGAGTTTGGTGGGACAGATTAGCGTGGGTCATCTATAGGCCTCATAGTACCTAGTAGTTGGCACTAGGCTGAGTTTCCTATCTGGCTAGTAACCAGTCAGAGACGGTACTCTCCTTTCTGGTTTCCTTTTTTAGCAGGAAGGCGCTGGATGCGGGCCGCCACCAACCGGTAATTGTGGAAATCATTGGGGGAGGCCTATGTTCAGCAGTGGACATGAAATGATGATGATGGTGACTCTCCTTTCTGCAGTCGGGTAAAAACCAAACTCAAACAAAACTTGATAAGCAGCTCGTTGACTGGTCAAGCCAGGCTAGTAATTTTAGCCTGATAGGAGGTATCTAGCAAATAGGAGTGTAAAGCCAGAGACAATTTAAACCGTTTCTAAATTGTCCCTAGCTTTACTCTCCTTGCTGCAGTCGGTTAAAAACAAATTCAAATTTCAAACAAGCTGCCTACTTGACTACAGCTCGTCGAGTCCGGTCTAGTAGGCCTGCGAGACAATCCAGAGACGCTGAGACAAATGAAACGTACATAGCCGCCGCTTGAGCGCACTCCAGCCCGTGCTGTAGGGATGGGAGCGAGTCGATAGATTTATCGATGTTTTGCTTTAGGATGAATTTTATAAAAAAGAGTTTTGTAAATCTGTAAAATTGTACCTACTTTTAAAGTTGAGTAGTAGGTATTATTATTTTGGCAGATTTTTACTTTTCGGTTTTGGCTTATCTTTCTAGATTATCGCCCACTCTACTGTCTGCATTGCCTAAGGTGTTAAAGTTCTTGAGCAATAAAAATGTTTCTAAATTTAATAAATAAAAAGATCAGTGGCGATCTGTCAAATTATAGCAATGGACAAAACTCAGCGGCGAAAACATTATTTATAATAGCAAAATACTAGGTTTGGGAAAGGACTCCTATTTACTAAGTGAAAAAAAATATTTAGAGTACAGACATGAGCTTAACAGCAAAATTATAACGAATTCAAAAGCTATTTTTATCTTAAGGTTAGAACTCATTAGTCAGAACTTACTACATTCTTCCCAAGACATTTGTAGTAATACTCGTATATTTTACAAAAGGTCACATCCAAACCAAAAAACCGCACAACCTTTCTGTCCGAGCCAATTTCTAAGCTGAGGCATTTCTAAATAGAATCCGTGTTCACAACACCTCCCCAAGATTACAACTCAGCAAAGTCACGAGTCATCGATAACCAAATCCCGTCCCTACCAGAAATACAATTGCATAGCGCGCCCCAACCTAAATGCGCTCCATCTAACACAATGCGATATAGAAACACATGACTATGCCCTCTAATCTTATTTCGCATCGCAGGTGCGCGAGGGAGGGGACTTTTATCGATATATTTCATCGACATCTTCCATTCCATGTGTCGTCAATACGAGGTTGCTGTGGAGTTGAAAAAATGTTTTTGTTGGTTGTTTTGTCATAGTTGTTTTAGTTGCTATAGAAATTCCGAAACTGAAACGGGAATAGAGAGAAAAATACATGTCAAACGAACTGCTGTGTCGAAATGACGGAAACTGGGTCTACTTTAATCCGATATTGCAAATTGTAAGATAGATATTTTGGTTTCAAAACAACTTAGGTGTTTTAGTAATTTAATTTAAATATGTAGTTAAATGATTGTGAAGTAGAGTATACGTCCGGCAAAGCAAAAGGCCATGGGTTTATGTCCCACTTGGGGCAGTAGATTTTTTCGCGTTTTAAATAATTAAGCCTGGGTTACAGCATCCTACTTAACAAACGTCAGAAAATCAAACTCTATACAAAAATACCGGTTACAGTAGGATTTACCGTTAAGCTAAGGTAGCTAAATCAACCAACTAGACCCAGCTGAAACTGCCCATCATTTGATGGAAATGGAGTCTCCATTTCCATTCTAAGACTTTTATCTGTACCTTTAATCACTTAGTTATCTAAACGACACGGCCGAAAAAGTTTAACTACGTCGTAATGGTGTAGTGGAACGCATTACCCCGGTTAGCGGCAGGCAATCCACCACTAATTTGATAGCTCGGACAAACGAGCGGGCATTAAGGTGTAGGCTAAGATATTGGACGCAGCGATTTCACGCACCGACCAAGATATGGTCTTTGCGCGACTCTAAAATCGTTGTTTTAGCCAAATGACGTCCAAAGGTCTTCCCCAAGGATTTCCATAACAATCGGTTCTGTGCTGCTCGCGTAAAGATTCTTCACTAGATCGTCGGTCTTTCGGCTCGTGGTGACCACTTGACAACTTTCTGCCCTAGGGCCACTAGCTCTATAAGCTATATGCCTCGTCCGCTACTACTTAAGTTTGGCAATTCTTCGGGCTACGTCAGTTAATTAGGCTTTCCTGGGGATTTCCTCATTTCTGCGAATCACTCGAGCTAAATTAAAATATGCTTGTGTTAGCAGTGAGAGAGATCACTACAATTATTGTATCTATCTAATCTAGTTACTACTACTGGACTATTATAGTCCAGAGCATATACATACAATAGTCTACTTTTAGCTGTCAAACTGTTATTTTTTCAAAGTTGCCAACTGCTTTGCAAAAATGGCAGCAAAGTCAGGTCTTGCGTATGGGACACCGTTTACATACCTACCCAATAAAACCTAGATTCACTCTCGCTTTGAAGAGGCCCGAAAAGAGTTAGCAAAACGTTTGGGGCGAGCTGGTGGAATTTCGACATTATAAAGATGGTACGCAAGCCCTGGCGATGGAAGGGGCTGGTGAAATTTGCACAGATCCATAATAATCTCAAATCGCTTACTCCTCTAAAACCGCTTATCGCTCATGACTCGTGCCACCCACATTAGCTGGCGCCACGCCCAACGCGTCGCCCGGCAGTGTGTCACTTGTGTCACTTGTGTCACGATATGTGACCCCGCTTGATTCATTTGCTTGTCCCAATGATTCGTTGTGTCATTCTGTGACAATTGAAAATCGATTTGTGACTGATATTTTTCAGGTATTCGGAATGATAGGTAGCGTAGCTCCTAGAATTGGTAGTAAATGAAACGACTGTTTGTTTTACGAAGGTATTTATGAGTTACTTTCAAACGAATTTCTTTGTTCAACGGTTTATCGGAATCAAAAGTGGTGGGCATGTTCAATTCGGGGTAGTTAATCTCTCTTTAGTATACCAGGAGAAAGCTCTTTAAAATAATCGGAGAAGAATGGTGGATCACTCGAGGCCGGACAGCGAACCAGAGCCTGAAATGCTGCGGACGAAGTTAAGACAAAAATAACCACCGTCGCGTCGATCAACGATTTATCGGAATCAAAAGTGGTGGGCATGTCCAATTCAGAGTAATCTCTCTTTAGTACACCAGGAGAAAGCTCTTTAAAACAATCAAAGGAGAATGGTGGATCACTCGAGGCCGGTCAGCGAGCCATAGCCTGAGACGGAGCTGCAGACGAATGTCCAAGTTAAGACAATAAGTAGCTCGTGGCTCCGGTGGACACCGTCAGGTTTTAGTGGGTAGAAAAAGGCCTACATAACCTCTAGTCTTCCCCATCAGCCAGTAAGTAAGCGCAAAGCTATTCCTGACGAAAAAAAGGATCTCTTTAGTACCGCAACCCTTAAAATGTGCTATACCCACCGCAAAAACACTTAAATCCGAATTACTGCATTCTCCGACATAGAGCTATCCATTATTTAGCAGCGGCTTTCACAAAAACAACAGAATAGTAACTGAACGGCTTTTTTTTATCCCTATTTAAAACAGAGCGCTGGGTGAGCTTTGGCTGAATAAGTTATAAAGCTTTTCCAACCGATTCTACGCTTTCGACAATTCGAAATAGAGACGAATTTGGATTATTTTTGGGCACTGAAATAAAAACACTTGAATGCATTCACTTTACGCCATACTGTTTGATGTTCACATGCTCTACAAGTGAAAATTAAAAGCGATACATTTTTCATGATTGTTGAATGGTATGAATGTACGATTCATATAGCTTTTAATTCGAATTTTATGTATATTTTTTTTATTTTATAGTTGACTTGTTTACATGGGTCATAAGCATTTGCCTCAAAAATCTGTACAACTTATTCAAAAATGTTTCGACAAGACAAAACTAATGCGAAAGAAAGAAACAACCGTTTATTTTTCTGATTATCACTTCGAATAACAGTTTGAACAGTTTTGATTTAAGGTTCCGACTTAATTTAAAAAATGTAGAATTGTTTTCTTTTTTCATAATACCAACATTGTGACTTATTTTTATCAGTCTTTTATAACTCTCATCATTACCTACCTAGGGAGTTATTACCAGTCATTTATGAATATTAATCCACAATCCCCTTCACAAATCACTTCACAATTTCCGTCACAAGTCATATAGCCCGTCAATTCAAACGCGAAGGTTATTATTTTAATAGAGAGTTAAAGTCGTTAATGTCATTCTTCCAAATTGCAGACACCCAGAGGGTAACCGGGCTAATTACCGGCTTCCCTTTTACCCGGACAGACCCCCTTAACCCTTCCAGTACCGGCGAAATTGGGGACAGGTAGATGTAGACCACTTAGGTGAGTAGACGTTGCTACTGTGATTTTAATTACAGACGACAGCTTCTACAGGTGTCCCAAAAAGAGCATGCCAAACTTATGGCGATGATAGACTAATGGATGACCATCTATACAAAAAAATACTTTAGTAAAAAATACATCAAGTTTGGCACGCTTTTTTTGGCTGGAAAGGGCCTATGTACCGAATAAAATATTTGTTTTTGTATTTGTAACGTTTCTGTGGTCCAGTACTATGATGGTGAGAAGAATTTCTCGACTTATTCTGGTTTCATATCTCAGGTGGGAACCAAACATAGTGCTTATTCACTTAGAGCTGGTCAAGATGACGCGTTTTTAATCTTGCGTTTTTAAAACGCGCGACTGCATGTGGACAGAATGTATGAACCTCTAGTATCTCACTACGCGATTCGAAACGCGCGAGTAAAAACGTACCAACCGAATTGAGAACCACCTCCTTTTTTAAGTCGTTTAAAAACGCGTCGCCTCTTAGGGAGTCGATTTTTTCACTTCATAAGTGTATCGATATAGTGTCTAATTTCCTGAGTTCAAAATCTTTCTTTTTCTTTTATTTGGACATAAGTTGTCTGTGAAAAAGGCAAACCTTTAAAAATACATTTCATAATTGCTAAACCCATTAATTGTGTGCATGTATAATTAATATTGAACTAATCTTATGTTTTCATGTACAAAGTGACATAATTTATGTTTTATTTATGCAACCGAGTTATATGGCGCACTATTTAAGTGCGGTTGAGAATTTATAATTAATTTTAGGTGCGCGCTAAAAATGAAATGTTTATGCGAACGAAACATTTAAGTACTACTTGTGCGATGTCCAATTTATCAATTGATTTTAGACCTTAAGTAATTTAAATTCTAGTTTTAATGAAATCAATTTGAGATATTTTAGTTATTTTGTAGTTGGTCCGAAAGACTCTGCACAGTGGTTAATGTACCTACCATAAAATCAATTTCAACCTTAAACGAGAGTATATGTGTTATTTTTCCATTTTATTCTTTTTATTTACAGAACAGGCAAAGGCATAATGCCACACAACCAAGTCGTCAGTTGTTAATAAATCTAGTAGATTAAAGTACTTGTACCTTTTCCATTCCATGATATATCTACTCGTAGGTATGCCATCAAAAGGAAAAATAGAACTAGAAAGTCACAAGAGTCGTTTATTTTCTGCAAATACTTTTAAAAAGCTTGTTTATACGTCCCAGTATTTAACCCTACCACAGCTTCGGGGCAAAAAATGAGCCAAGAAAACTATCCCATTACTTTCCTTGCACTAAAAAAAAAAGTCGTCCAGTCAATTCCATCTTAACCCTCCATTCGTCTCCGTCGAAATGGAATTTGGCGAGCCTCTCTATAAATGGAATTAAACAAATCCCGTATCAGTGGCAATGAATACAGCGTGCAAACATGTGGGTTATTTTTTGGGGCGCCACCGTCTACAGTGGGCCCTTGGGAAATTCACTGCCTAGTCTAATAGAGGTGAGGAAGGGGTTAAGTTGGAGGACGGAGCGGTTTTGGGGAAATTATTATTTTTGTAGGCACCTTTAGTAAAAACGTAAATATAGCATTATTGGAGCACCTACCTAGACCTAACCTGGAAGACTGTTAAATTGTCTCGTAGCAGATCGTAATTTTTTTTATCAGTGAGAATGCGTGGTCGGTTACAGTTATTTGCTTCTAAATATTTTAAAACCTCCTTTTTCGTGCTTTTAAACCGGTAGACAGTGGTGTCCGAGTTTTTTGAAAGAAAGAAAGAATTTTTTTTTGCGGCGCTTATTCTCAGCACTTGCCAAATGTTTGTCTCTGAGTCATAAAACAACTGACAATTTGCCTAATTATATTAGTCCAGATAAATAAAGATATTTTTGATTTTGATTTTGTTGATGACAATCTTACGATTTACAATAAAATTTGCAAATGGTGTACCTTCTATCCACCATGAAAATAACTTTTTTCGTTATTGACACAATATTAAATTAACTGTAATGCAATAAAAATACCTAATAGAAACTAAATGATACATTATATTTTAGCATTTTTAATGATAGACGTTGTGATGAAATTTTTTTGTCAGCAAACGCTCCGCTCATGACCCAGATCGCAGTGCACGAGGTTATTTGGCATAAACAGATAACGAACCTCAAAAATCTTGGTTCTCTGTGTAATGTTTCGTGCAATACTTCATCCAACGCTCTCATTTCGAGTAATTATTAAAACCTATACTTAGAGATCGTTTCCACGGCAAGTACCTATTCTTTGAATTTCTATAATTGCGACACTCAACGATACGCAACTAAATTCATTAAAATCGGCCATAATAGTTTTTGTCGTGAAAAATAACACGAATTCGACTGGGTTGCACCAGCCGTGGTCACACTGACTGACAGAAAACGTCAGGCAAAAACAGGTAATATTTTATTATTACCTACGAGTACCTTCCGCGTATGCATCGTATTAATACCTGTGTAAAACGTTACAATAATTAAATCATGCAACGCGAAGGTTTACAAATCTATCTAATATTATAAATGCGAAAGTAACTCTGTCTGTCCGTCTGTCTGTCACGCTTTCACGCCCAAACCACTGAAGCGATTTTGATGAAATTTGACATGGAGATAGTTTGAGTCCCGGGAAAGGACATAGGATAGTTTTTATCCCGGTTTTTGAAACAGGGACGCGCGCGATAAGGTTTTTCTGTGACAAACAAAATTCCACGCGGGCGAAGCCGCGGGCGGAAAGCTAGTAGGTAATTAATAAATAAAAATAAACACTCAAAACATTATTTCCAGGAACCGACCTCAAGGTTAACAGCTAATACCACATTGTCACCTCCACTTAGCCGATCGTTTAAGGGCTATTATTAGATCTCTACCCTTCGACAAAAGGTCGCTATGCACCGCAGTGTTCCTCCAAACACAAATAGTCTCTAAGTCACAGTACAAAGGTCGATTATCAAGTGAAAGCTGGAGCACATCAATCACTTTCGACGTTGTACTACTCACTCCCTTTAACACCTTGTTGGCTACTTATTATAATAGGAATGGAAGTAATTGTTTCCAGTTGATAGAAAAACCTCTGGAAAAAACATAACCTCCTTTTGGCGCAGTCGGGTAAAACCTTAGAGCTTTCCTTTTATTCTTGGAGTAATCTAAACCGCTCTGAACGGGACTATTCCCACCTCTCGTTCCCACTGCTGCAACTCCTGTGTAGCCAGGATCTACAGCTTGACCGCAATAAAAAAAAACCTAACCAATTAAGGTCAAGTTTGTCCCGCCATACGGTGGCATCTCTGTTGATTTTCTACAGGTTACACTTCGGAAAATGTGCAAAGGATTTCAATCTAATTCCACCAGCCCCCTTCCATCACCGGGGAACTAAACGCAGGTTAGCGTACCATTCCTACATTGTCGACATTTCACCAGCTCGCACTAAGCGTTTCACTAACTCTTTTATAATTCGAACAGCTAGGGACTGGAATTCGCTGCCTGCTGCTGTCTTTCTCGAACACTATAAGTCTCTTCAAGGTGAGAGTGAATAGGCATTTACAGGGCAGGTATTTACCATCCTAGACTGCATCTCACTTAACATCAGAAGTGATTGCAGTCAAATTGTTCTGCATAAAAATACTCATGAAACCATAAGGTCTACGCGTTACGACGCTACGAGGCTACTAAAGAGTTGCTACGTATTTGCTACGATATCATTCGTAGACCCGTAGTACGTTGCGCGATTTGCCGTAGTACGGAAAGTGTTTTGCCATCCAATGCCCCATTACAAAGAAGTTTTTTTTTTATTTGATACCATTGATCTATAACTAATTTGCTTACATAGCCCGACGGATTAACAAGCTGAAGTGGCAATGGGCAGGGCACTTAGTACGCAGAACTGACGGCCGACGGGGCAGCAAGGTTCTGGAGTGGAGGCCGCGTACTGGAAAACGCAGCGTGCGATGTCCACCCGCAAGGTGGACCGACGACATCGTAAAAGTAGTAGGAAGGCGCTGGACGCAGACCGCTACCGGGCAACATGGAAATCATTGGGGGAGGCCTATTTTGAGCTGTGGACGTCCTATGGCTGTGATGATGATGATGAATAAACTAACATCTGATGATTGTTCTTTCTTATTTGTGAGTAAAAGAACCATAGAAAAGATAGCGCTGTTTATTACACAAAGAAATTGTACCACCAAATTATCCACCAGTATAAAGAAACAAAATATCTTTCAACATTTTGTCTTGACCTCCAGATTATAATGTAAATTGACATTGTTATTGAAACGATTTAATAGGGAGATTCCCTCCAATCCAAAATCGTAATGACTTGAAATAAGATTCTTTGCTCGAGTCGTAAAAATAACTTTAAATGCGACGAACTTCTAATGGGAAGTTAATTTTACTGCTAACGATCCTTGTGAGGAAACTATGTCATTCTTTCTCATAAATATTCTTCTAATACGAGTATATGAGTAAAGTTTACAATGTGTATGTAGGTAATTCCATGAAATATGATATGGAACATGGAATGATACTATTTGAGGATACTAAGTTTGCGAATTCAATAAATACGTTCATAAACCTCAGTTAAATAAAAAGTCAAGAATTTCGAAAGTAAAGTAAATTCTAAGCCACACCATACTATGGCAATGGTAAAACAGTTAAACACACTCGTGACTTTGACCTCTTATATGAGGTTGCCCTAAGAGAGCCCTTGTCACCTCATTACTGCCCTAGGGCAGACATTTCCCTTTTATTGCTACACCCGACATACCACTCAGTAAAACTCCAGGAAAACATACCTACTTGGTATGTTAAATGCAACGCTATAGACAGACAAAAGGTCAATAAGAAGATTAGAGACAACTCCGGTGCTCTAAGTCCGGTTGCGACACTCAATCAATTTCAAAATTATATCGATTCAGTGTCGATTCCTGCGATTTGATTACAAAGTTCGCAAAAGATAAAAAAATAGAATAAAAATATCGCTTGAAAATAACTGAAATTACAGTATATTATAAAGAAATAGATGATATACTTATAAATGATCCACCTCTAAGCAAGCAATGCAAAGTACAAACTATTCTCTGGACAAACATCATCAGCATAAGCCTATAGCAGTCAACTGTTGTCCTCACGGAAGGCTTAACACGCCAAAAAGTGCCACTACAACGATATCCCGCTTTTGTCTGTAAATATCATCATCATTTACAACCTTGGCGGACTTACGTCCAAAAGCTCCAAAGAGCATGATTTAAATTTCTCATCAACGTTTGCCATCTTCTTAGGGTCATCTTCCATCGGACCTCAATAAAAATAATATCGTTCGTATTAAATCAAAGTACAAATAGATACCCAAATCTTCCCACCCCACACTACCCTAATTGCAGAAGTTAACAGCACTTTAACACGGCCCATTTGTAGGTACATGTGTGACTTAAATACACCCTTGTCACCTAATAAACGCCCTTAAGCTGACCATCGCCCTTTTAGTGCGGTAATTCATATACTTTGTCTTATTACGCGGAGGGCACTAAAGAGAATACTACTGCAATTTAGGAAGCGGCCGCGGTTTTGGTGAGAGCGGGGAGTAATAGTTATTTGAATAATATTTGTTCGTAGTTCATAAAGAAAATGTAACTAAAAGATAAATCGTATCTGTAGGCAATGAAACAAACGATATCAATTTTTATTTAATAAAGCGCATATTAGTTTGTACTGTTTTGAACCTAGTTAGTTTTGCAGGGCAATCGGATACCGCACTTAGCCTCACGATTGGGCCATTGTGCGCGAAATGTGGTTTATCCTCCTACTACTACCACATGCAGCGAAGCTGATTGGATGTGGAGCTAGTTTTGAACCTAAATTACGGACGTAGCAAAGCGATTACGAAATTGAATTACAATGACATTTAATGTCAAACGGCTCAAGTACCTTCTGTACTCGCCTCTCTGCCCGGTGAAGCTGGAAAAGCTCTTCAAGCTACCAGCGTGCGTCCCTTCAAATAAAAATAACAAAATTTTCTAAAGGCATCTCATAAGTTCACTCATCATCAACACATCGCTGGTCACTACTACGCATATAAGATGCTGTCTTATTGTAGTTACTGATTTTTATGGTGAAATTGTGAAATGTATTAAAATTTGTTATAGGTATCAAAATATCAGGTTTCTAGAAGCTTTCTTTTTGTATAAAGATAAACAAAAAATCACTATCACATAATAATGAAAACAAGCCACACACTACAGCTCTAAAAGAGTCTTAAAAAAACTTCTAAAGCCCTTCACGCAATGACCGCTACAATAAAATAAGCCATCTTTTTAGAATTAGATGTCTCAAATCAAAAATTCAACAGTTATATTATTATATTATGTTTTATTCAGCGACACAAAACAACATGAAGAAGATAAAACTAAAACTAAATAAAGTAATGTGCGTGTCACTGAAACGGTATCCACTCAGCATCATGCCGAGGTGTCGCAAGGGACACCACGACGCTGGTCTTCCGTGGATACTCAAAGAGCAAAAGGCACTGCTATTACGACGCAGCAACACACACTTGATTGGTGTAAAAATATACTTTAATTACAATAACGCTCCACGCTCCAACTCAAGCCGCGACCCACATTTATTACAGCCCACATTATTCTGTACTAGACTGTTATTAAGTCAAAATATCACGCGCCCACTAACGAGCGGGTTATTAGGCCAATGGCTAATCCCAGCGCTGGGCTTTCCAGCGGAAATGGCGTAAGTTTGTGCCCAGATTACGACGAGTTAGAGTTTTCTGTTTATCATTTTGATGTACTTGTTTTGTGTGCAAATACTTGTGTTCTGTATTTTGATTGGGTTTGTGTTGGAATGGTTTAATCGTCAGGCGATTATCACACTGCACCGCGCTCCGCCGCGGTACGCGTGACGACAGATTTAATCATTGTATGCAAGTACCCCAGTTTGTATAGAAAACACGCGCGGCACAACACACTGAAAATGCGTTTGCGCGCGGGATTCTTTATATGTCGCCACGCGGACCGCGGCGGAGCGCGGTGCAGTGTGATAATCGCCTAAGGATGACGTTGGCCAGATCTTCCAATAGCCTCTGAGAAATGCTCTTTTAGTAAAAACCGAATGACCGAAGGATGATGATGATGAAAAGATGACGTATTTTTAAAGAGATTAATCGAGTTTTGACACGCTAAATGCTAAGATAATAGCACAATGCCTACAGTATTATTTGCATTATCATCTGCGTATAATATGTTTCATAATATAACAGTGACTTGCTATTTTTGCGCTGCTTCTTCTCAGCACTGGTCCATTTGTTGTCCCGAAGCAGTGATAGAGTTAAAAAGTAATACTGAGACATGTAAAAGGACTTTTTATAAGTCTACTTGCAAAATAAATGAACTTGAATTTGTAATGAACTTTTGTAATGAAGATGTAACAAAAAACATTCATCTAACAGCGTATTTTCTCTATATATTTGCACTTCTTTTTTTATGCAAGACAAGGCAGGTATTTCACAATTGATCTTAAACAATTTGAAGAAAACATGGCGGTTTTATTGAGCTTTGCCGATCTTTGTAAACCTAGTCTTATCCATAGCTTAACTATTCAAACACAAAAGCTGACCTCAACTTTAAAATCAAAGGCCAATTTAAAAACCTCTTTATTGAATAAAATACACAATAAAATAAAATATTTCTCAAGCCACATTCAACCTTCACGAAACCTTCTAAATGTCCTTTAGGATAAATGTGAGAATTTGAAATTTCTGAATAAAACGAGCTGATTGCGTGATACATTGTAGAGCTTTGAAAAACGTTACTTGACAAAAACCTCATTATCATTTAAGGACAATGCGAGGGTAGTTGAATAAAATTGGATTTCGTGTTAATAGAGCATGGGATAAGCTCAGCTGTGAAGGTGAAACTGAATAATTTACTTAGGTATAGTTATTTAATTTTTAGCGTTAAGAGTTGCTCAAACTCATTTGAAAATCATAAATAACTTGAAAAAATCGAACTGACTTATTTCATTTCATCCAGTGTCTAAATAGCTCAGTTGGAAGAGCAGAGACCCGGCAAGCGGAAGATCGTGGGTTCAATTCCCACCTTAGGCAGTTAGATTTTTTTCAAGTTATTTATAATTTTCAAATTATTTGTATGTATCATAGACGGCCATAGATAATTTTGAGTTGTCAGTTTGTCCATGAAACGAGGTTAGTTCATAGCGTAAAATACACTCGATATGTCTCCCTAGCACAGTTGTCCGGAGAATAAAATGTAGTAGGTTCAATTTCTATCTAAGGCAAGACTTTGCAATTTTTACGCCCGTATTCACAAGCGATGCTTGCTTAAGTGAAGCAGCAAATCAAACGTTTGATTTGTTGGAATTATGCCATGGTTTTTTTTTTATTTGACATTTGATGTCATTCTCTCATTCATTCAATCCCGCCTTTTTCGGTTGTTGTTGTATGTTTTGGTTTGCTGAAATATAAGTTTGAAGCTGAAGAAATCTTCTTTTATCATTTCAAAAGTGAATAGAATAGAGCTCTGTCATTGGTTCGTGCGTGTGCCACCCTGTGCGTCAACGCGCACTGTGAGACCTCATAGTAATTTTTGTAAATTTCATGTTTCGAAGGACATGTTAAGCTGCCCGGTCGTCATTTATGGTGGCTCATAAATTGAGACCTTAGGTCTCATAACCTAAGACCATCCAAAATAAAACAGTATTATAAAAATTCAAACTGTGGTAAGCTTTGAAAAGAAATATTAAAGAAATTCTCACCCGTTACGTCACTCAACCCTTTCTTGACCGATTAGCACAATTTCCCCACTAATGAGCCCAAAAATAAAGCCTACCTACACAAAGCGATCAAATTTATTTCGCCCAGTAAAACCGGGCCACGTAGAGTTTGTCGCAAATAACATAAAACTAAGGACAAGTAGGTAATTATGGCTTATGATCGATCGCCTTTACTACCGGCGCCACGAAGTCCAGCTGGGCTTATTAAAACTACCCTCACACAAACAACCTTATTCCAAACACGGTAAGGTCTCAATTTGTACTAAAACATGATGTAGTCACGCCAAAACTTATTAAAGTTACATGAATTAGGAAATTAGACTCTGTTACGTTTGCGTAAAGTTCAGAAATCGATGGTTGCATGGAGTAGGGTTGCCATGATTTCGTGAATAAATATTGAGGCCTTGAAAAATTCGGTCTCAATGAAAGTTTTTGGGTCATCGTAAAGCGCTTATCGCTTAGGATTAACGTCTGTTGTTTGTTTTAATTAATACAGAATTATCTCGACTTGGGCCTCAATTATAAAACGATACTGAAAGTATGAACACTGTATGAAAATATATATTTTATATAAATACTCAAGCTGTGAGCTATGAATTTTGGAGGAAGGTATTTCTAAGCCTATCTTTTGTTAAATCTTGTTAGTTGTTAAAAAGAAATACTTTAGTAAAATTATCACTATTACAGAAACGATTTTTTCCATGTTTTTTAAAATCCCCAAAGAGCCTATTTGTTATTGATGTGTACAAATGAGCAGATATTTTTCAAGACGAACAAAAAGAAGAATAAGAAATTATCATCAAGGATGAAGAATAAGCATCCTTCATCATCTATCATCTATTACTTGATCATCTCCTTAAGTTTGGCACGCTTTTTTTGGAACACCCTGTATATGTACGACACATTATACCCTTCGGTACCTTTATATTTATTTACACCTCACGAAAAAACAACTAAAGATTCCTTCCAAACTTTGGTTCTAGTTGTGCAATAATGTTTTAAATTACAATAACGAAATATTGTGTGTTACATTTCGTTATATTTTGCTTACTTTTCTAAAAGAAGTTTATTTATTGTTCTTCTTTAGACTGTTCTAAACGTCTAAAGGTGATGCATTGCTAACATTAACAAAGTAAAAGAACCCAACAAAGGCAATTCTAACGTGAACTGAAATAAAAAGCTTTTAAATCTTTGAAGAAAAATAGGTTTTCCACAGAAAAGGTGGTTAAATCTTATTAAATAAACAATATTTTGGTACTTAACGAGTTTAGTTTTCACAAAGGGGGATAATTTTCCTATTGTATTTTGAAAAATTATGTTTCATATATTCAAAGACAAGGTTTTTCTCGCTGCTTCGTACGATTTTTAGTCTGTTGCAAAAATAAAATAAAATTATCATGCGCATATCTTTAAAAAAAAATATACAAAATCTGTTTTTCCCTGGGTTTCAAACTATCCCTATAACCAAATTTCATCTTAAATCATTTGTGGTTTAAACGTAAAAATGCTATACGAAGACGAGTTACTTTCGCATTTATATGTAAGTAACTAAACGTAAGTTGATTGATGGCAATTCCCGCACAATTACATCTATTTTTGACAACTACTGGACTATGAGTTATTGACTGACTATTTTTCTCATGGACTGAATGGTTTTTAATGAGAAATAAATATTCTTTAAGTAAGTACTAGTAATGTACTTCCTTAAAGTAAGTATGTGATACATGTACCTATAGTATTGTGGTATTTTTCTCTCTTTTGACGATATCGTGTGGTCATTTCCACTGAAGGCACACAACGCTCCGTTACGCTGAGCAATAACGAACGAGCAATATGTGATAGGCCGTTATTAACAAAAACTAAGTCTTAATATAACTTAGCAACGTTATAATAATAATATGTCGTGTAATATTATAGCTCTACCAAAGCGATTGGTCGGCAAGCAATATTTTTATGGCATCACTCGTTCAGAAACTTTAATTTACATTTAAGTGCTAATTAATCCTCAATTACCTACTTAAATCGATTTCATTCGATTATCGTTTATTGTTGAAATACAGTAAGGATCGGAACGCCACCAAGAAACTCCGATAGACCAGCAGATCAAGCGCCGCAAGTGGAACTGAATCGGCCACACTCTCCGAAGGGACCCCGATCATATCCCCAAGCAGGCTCTGGATTGGAACCCCCAAGGAAAACGCAAACTTGGCGGCGCACTGTGGCAGATGAGGTGAAGAAAATCGACAAGACTTGGAGCGAAATCAAACGCGAAGCTCGAGACCGAACGCGATAAAGGACTGTTATGGAACCTATCTAGGGGACATACTTAGGACCTTAAGTCAAGTAAATCACAGTTACTTAATAAATATATCAACTCTATCTACTAACTCGTTGTTTTAGATTAGTGTCCGACCGAAACTATTTTCACGACCGAAACCGAAACCGAAAACGAATTTCGGCAACGGTGTCTATTTCGGCCGAAACCGAAACCGAAACCGAAACTTCCTTACAAGGCTCATATTTTGAGGGAAAAATAAAGAAAACGTTATTATAATCAGTCATTCTTTATTGTTTTCTCTTTAAATTGCATTAAAATTGAACTTATAAAGTGCCTTTTTACTCTAAAAGGTATCAAATTAAGAATAAGAATAAGAATAAGAAATTTATTCATAATGTTCATTACATGTCAAATTTTCAATATATTTTCTTATTAATAATAAACAATTGCAGTATTAATAAGAAAGAAATACACATCATGTCCAAATAAATTAATAATACAAATAGAATTAATGTCAATTAAATGTCAAAATAAAAAATAGTGGGTAACAGTGTCAATAATAATTAAATTCCAAACAGTTCGTCAATTTTATAGAACGCCTGCTCGATCAACCACTTTTTTAATTGAAATTTGAAAGAATGGAGTGATACCGCTTCTTTCACTATTTTAGGCAATCGGTTGTATACTTTAGGCCCCAATACGTGCGTCAAAGAGTCAGACTTTCGTAGTCTACCTGCAGTCGATACTAGTGCTTCGGCAAAGCGAGTATTATAGTTGTGACGATCCCTATGTCTCTATAGATTTTTTTAATTACTTGCAATATTCAGGACATCTACATAACCCTTCCCATGGTCGGGTCTTTTACCTTAATAATTTCTCAAAACGAAATTGGGAGTACCTAGTATTATATTATCTGTGGTAGTACGTAAGTTAGTATCTACTGTACTTGCCACTTGGATACCTTGGTGATAAATACTAAAATGAACTTTGAAACTCTGAATCCATAATATCACCATGAAATGCACTATAGTCATTACTAACTACTTAACTAATGTTTGTTTACCATTTGCATTTGCGAACCAAAAAAAAAATTATAGGTTAGATTAAACTTGATTACTTATACTTTTATCAGTCATATTGAATATTTTTTTTTATGTTTACACCCGCTCTTATGTTTTATCGACACAAAACGAGATAAAACTTACCAAATTCAAAATAAATCACTCGAAAACTCGCCACCACAACAAAACAAAACTAACAGCAAACAAACAAGCGAGCGAATCACGAAATTGGCTCTGAGGTGGAATTGTGTAAAGCAATCGTAATCATTTGACAGTTCATAACGTACGATTATTCTGTCAAACGCTTTGTTTAAGTGACTTTATCGTACGTCATGAACTGTCAAATGATTACGATTGCTTTACACAATTCCACCTCTGATCGGATTCATTCACTCATTCAACGCGTCGAACATGACCGATAACAGCGCGGAAACTCCCGAATGCACATTCGGTTTCGGTCGTAGTTTCGGCAAGTTTGCCGCCGAAAACGAAACTAAACCGAAACTCGTGTTTTTACCGAAACTCAACCGAAAACGAAACCGAAACCGAACATTCGGTCGGACACTATTTTAGATATTTTAAATTCAATTGCTACACAAGATACACAGTATACACAGTATTGTGAGATTAAGTTACGAGATCAAGAAATTGCGTAATTAATTTAAAAAAAAATCAAATACTCGAGTGTTTTTGTCTGGCCTAGACTTATGGCTCAGTAATACATTATAGATAAATAATTAATTTATACAAGGAACATCTCCTTTGATTCGAAGCCTTATTTTTTCAGAAAAACCCACAAAAATTACAAGTAATTTTGATAACAACTTTAGATCAGACAACATTAATCCTCATTCAAAAAGCCTAAAAGGTAAAAAATCTCAATATTTTTAATCACAAAATTATGCTCACAGACATAAAACTAAATAATTAGGTACTTTTTTATATCCCAAGGGAGGGAAAGGCAAGTGTAATTCTAATATCGTAAAAGCAAAAAGCTACCTTTGAGGCGGCGGTACACATAAAAAAATAATAAAATGTAGTTCATTGTAATGAAGGGATAATAAAGTATCAATTTTTTCGGTCGCCCTAAAATGGGGAATTGCCCAATTATTAAACAGGCTTTGGAAGATTCTTTTATACCGACAGTTTGGGGAGAATTTAGCGTGTTCCAAGGAAGTTCTCTTTTTGTTTATACAAAATAGAGGCTACGCGTGTATAAAAGGAGGTTATTTTCTTGTGTTTATATATGCCTGAATATGCTTGACTGATTTTGATACAGTTTTCTGTAAAGGGTCTTTCCGTCTCAATAATAAAATAGATATCTTATTTTTACTTATAGGTTCGTTCGTTCGTTTCAGCCAAATGACGTCCACTGCTGGACAAAGGCCTCCTCCACTTATAGGTGCATACATAAAATTAATTTGAAGGTAAAAAAGTCTTACCGCATCTTCCGTGCTGATTTTTTGCGATTGATTAAAGAAAGAATTGGATTACCTGTGGACAAAAAAAAAACAATAATTAATTTTGAATTCATCTAATGTATTTTAATACTTTATTTCTTTTGACTATGTATTTATAATATGTATTTATAAGAAATAAATCAAAGTATATACGAGTATCAAAGCCCTTTTAAGTTTCCTGCACTTATACACGTCCCTAATATAGCTTACTCTACCACCACCATAGTATTAGAGGAATTTAATTCTCTAAGACCACCACTTAATACCGCCTCTGTGGTAAGACTAGTGGTAAGACCACCTGCTTCAGACGCAGAGGTCCCGGGTTCGATTCCCAGTGGGGGCAGATTTTTCTGTAACAACAATGTTAACAGCATTATTGTGTTCCGGCAGTTAGAGGTAAGATAGCCAGTTCCTCCGTGGTTGAGGATTCCGAGTGAAGCTCGCTTCCACATTCGGCCTGATCGTCACTTACCATCAGGTGAGATACAGGCCAAGAGCTTCCTCGTTGTGGATAAAAAAAAACTTCGGTTTGGAGAAAAACCTATCCTGCATATCCTGATTATCACATTTAACAGTTGATGGGCAGAGCAAAACAATGTAGTTGCCTACTAATTTATAGAGCCTTTAGCTTTTTAATATTCATTTCATCCTTTCTTCATATTTCGTTCATTTCCAATAGACCTTCGATATTCCCTTATCAAAACCGAGTAATTTACCAACAATACAGGGAAAATAAACAACTAACGAACAAGTGGGGTAAATCCATACTTCACATACAATAGTCCAGTACTTTGCGGGAAGGGATAAGGCTCTACGAGAGCCCTTGAGGGGACAGCACGATGATAACGAACCTCTCTATCTATCATTAGGTGTGTGAAAGAGATGACAGGAGGTTTTTCAGTTCGTATTGTCGATTGATTTGGTTGTTATGCCGACTATTATATTCTTTATGCATGGAATTGTCTATGCTAGGTTTTGTATGGCCTTGTCACGAGGGCTTTACTAAGAACAAAGTGAATTTATTATTTATTCAGTTGTCAATAATAGTTTGAAAGAAAAAAAAAGTTTATTTAGTAGGTACCAAGTTTGAGTAACTACCATTTATAAAATACTAATTAGTATTAGTACTCATATCATAGAGAAATCAACTGCTTTTCCTAAATTTTCGGGTGTCTGAAAATTATTCATAAATTAAGGAAGAAATTCCCTACAAAAATATTTGACTATATTTGTGGGTTGGGTTTTTATGGCGGTCAAGCTGTAGATCCTGGCTACACAGGAGTTGCAGTGGTGGGAACGAGAGGTGGGAATAGTCCCGTATATTTGTGGGCGCTTATAAATAAGGTAAACGTTTCAGAATTCGATTTCCAAATGTTCACAAAAATTCGGTATTTTTAAGACAAGAGTTGACTTATAAAAAGTATCATTATTTATTTCCTAAACACTATAATCCGGGCCTTTTCAAGACGAGAGTGAATAGGCACTTACAGGGCAAATATGTACCATCCTAGACTGCACCTTACTTTTCACCAGGCGCGATTGCGGTCAAATACCTGCCTTGTCTTGCATAAAAAAACTTATTGTCCTGGAATTGGTCTTAATATTGAAATTAAACTATGATCCTGAACTTAATCCAGATTTAACCTTCCTGTAATACCTGTTTAGCCTAAACTAAACCTGTGTTGACGACATCATATAATTTAGCAGGAAAGCGCTAGACGCAGACGAACATGGAAACCATTGGGGGGGGCCTATGTTCAGCAGTGGACGTCCTACGGCTGAGATGATGATGATGATGATGAAACCTGTGTTACAGACCTGTCATCTACAAAAGAATCGACCATTCTACTTGTATAGCCACTTTCTGAAATAGTTCCTATACAGACTATTATAACTGAGTTTATTAAGGGTTGGGCTGGTAATACCGGGCTGATTTATTGCCCGGAATGATATAGAGCTGTTATATCCACCTGCATTATATGAGAAGTCTCTTTTAGCACTATGTCGTTTAATATAGAATGGAAGTAAAAAGAAAACTAACGTGAATAAGGTAGGATTGTGATTGTAACATCATGTATCATCAATAACAAGGCTTAAAAAGTGGACCTTATTAATACCGTTAATTGTGAAAAATCCAAAACGTAAAAATAACGGTAACGTTATAGCCAATGAGGTGCTACCATAGTGACATTGACGTAATGTCAATGTCACACTAGAAACGTCAGAACACTGAGGGACGCGCGCCGGACGACTATTAAGCAAGTTTAGTATGAGAATATAATTTTTGATTTGAATTAAAAAAAACTTCGTTCCTATATTGTACAACTCAGATAGAATCATTTAAAAAAAAACAACCACTATTTCACGGAGTATTCTTCGTTTATTTATTTAATAGCTACGAGTGTACCTAGCAGAAAACAAACAAACAGATGGCAGAAGCAATCGAAAATCGATAAATCGAAGATGTACTCCGAATTAACCTTCCAAAAAAGCAATTCCATTCCTGACAAATGCGTCCCACAACCTTCGGTGGTTCGAATAACTTTGCCCCTTTGAAAAATGACGTCACTAACGCCGAAATAACGGAGTGGATTCACAGAGCGTCTCGAGTAATGGAGCGTTCACAGTGACGTCACTTTTTAGGACGTTTTTATGTTGATTGTTATTTAGAGGCCATTTGTAGAGCTCTAGTTTTTATGAGACAGGGAAAGACTGTAAACCAGCACTACATAGATCTAGTTTCGTACAGCCTATGCTGAGCTGAATATTCGTATTACATACTAAACTTATTTGATTTATTTATACATTTGATCGATCTGTAGCCTCAAACTTTGTTTATAAAAAGGTCAACATTAAAATGCTGCTTTTTATTAGGTCTATTTTCGAATTTCAAGCAGTATTTAAAATATTTGTATGTGTATTAGGTATTTCTCTAAAATGTACACTTTGTCAATGTCCGAACATTCGTCCCAATTTCTTTCTTGATAACAAGGGAAATTAAGATTAATATAATAGCGATTCTTATAAAAGTTATTATCACATTACAAATAATTTCCCCACAAACTCCAGTGTGGATGCAGCGTACGATAAGAGATAGGGCTCAAATAAATACCAGGGTAACTTTAACTCCCCTGCCTTCTTCGATCCAGGGTACTGATAGAAATAAAGGTGCGTCATAATTGGCAGACGAACGTGCATATTAAACAGTTTCTAATTTATTATTAAAGTTGGCTTCTCACTGAATAAAGATGTTTCCTGGGTAAAAAAGCAAGAGTTTGAATTAGTCCGTCAGTTAACTTATCAAAAAATACTCGACACGTGTTATTCACTTTTTCAAACTAATGAAAATTGAAAGATAAAGCGCGCCACAGTTCAAAAGAAGTGGCTTGTGACGTCAAGGCGTGCTTAAAAGTGTAGCACTTTGTGACGTTACGCGGTATTTCAACGCATCATCTTCGTAATTACTTATTTGATTTACTGTAATTACGTCGTCCAGCAAGTGAAAGGTCATGAGTCCAATGTGGGACATCAACATGAGACAGTCGAATACTTTAGTAAAAGTCACGTAAGTATCTAAATTGACCTTTCCAGGTATTGAACCTAGTTCACTAATCAGGTCTCAGACGTGCATGTGCCCTAAGAGGAACACTGAGACCTTAACGACCAATGTGCAACAGTCGATGTTTAAGTAAAAAATCATGCATTGACCTGACTAGGAGTAGAACCTAAATCACTTACGAGTCTCAAACATGAATGTGCCCTAAGAGGAACACTGGTAATGGGGTGGGTCTTCGTTTAAACTGGTCTCAGCTTCGAGTACTTGGGTAAAAGTCACGTAATTACTTAATAACCATACCAGGTATTGAAATTTGTTCTCTAACGAGCCTCAAATGTGGATGTGCCCTAAGAGGAACACTGGTAATGGGGTGGGGTTCCGTTTAAACTGGTCCCGGCTCGAACTGACGTTGCCTGGAAGGAACGCAATTGCCAACCACTTTTCTACTTGGTTGATTTATTTCCTCATTACAAGATGTACAGAGCTGCTATTACCACCGTGTTGCTTTTTGGATATTGTTTGAGGCGCCATTTTGGTGTGGTTCACTCTTAACATACTTAGTTTATTTTCAAGTTGATTTGTCAAAGACTTTTAAGTACTAGGTACTCAATACTCAATATTTTTTGTTAAACTTAAAACTACACTCAACATCAAATAAACCGCACCTTCCGCGACGCGAACTCTAAAGATTTTCTTCTGACACAATCATAGTGCCCCAACAATATTGGTGTTATTTGAAACCCCAATAAATATCCTTAAAGAAAAACACATTTAATTTCTAAATAAATGATTATCATATACCATAAATGTGACTTGAAAAGAGACTTCACTTTGGGCTTACCTCTGGGATGAATTAGACCAAATTTTATGGTTATAAAACCAAATAATGATCACACGTGTCCTCTTTAACAGATGGATAGCGATTAATCCCAACTTAACAGTTTTATAACCATAAAAGTTGGCTCGAGCGTAATAGCCTATTTTTTGAAGAAGTGACTCTGGAACCTTTTAAAGACACATTTTTGGGGTAAAAACCTTTCCTTTAATGAAATGACGTTTAGAACTAGGCTTTTAAATGGTGCCAATATTGGTGGGAAGTGGGGATGCATACGTTTGAAAGTACTTGTTGCGGGAGGTGCGATTTATTTGATGTTGAGTGTAGAACATTACCCTTTCACCATCATCATCATCATTTCAGTCATAGGACGTCTACTGCTGAACATAGGCCTTCCTCAATGATTTCGAGATTGGCCGGTTGGCAGCGGCATGTATCCAGCGCCTTCCTAGTAAGGTTGTCTGTACACCTTGTGAGTGACGTCCTACGTTGCTTTAGGGCACGGCAATCAGAATTACTTGGTACCCAAAATCTGCCCGAACAAAATCATTGCTCACCAATTTGTTGATACTATCATAAAGGTATTTCTAAGCTACGGCTAAAGGCAAGTATTTCTTCAGAATTGTTTCTCACTTTCCATTTTGCAGACACAAACAAACGCAATTTTTCAAGCAAGCCACCGCTAATTCGAAACAAGCAGTCGTCAGGCTGACGAAATAGGTCAGGCTGGTGCCACAGTGAATAAATATACAGTAGGTTCCATCCTATGAACATGTGGGCATTAGCTGTCATTGGCATAGGTATTCGTATAAAATGGTCACGTAAAATGTGTCAATATGTGTTTTACTCTTTGCAATTACGAATTTCATCAAACATTATCACATATTGACACTGTAGGATCAGTTAAATTGGTCAGCATATTTTTTTGCCTTTGTTCACTCCAACCAAGTAGTCAGAGCTATGCTTTCTTGCACTGTAATATAACCACCGAACTCTTAGGGTTATATTCTTTAATCTATCTAGTATTACTTACAAAACACAGCATCTTCATTGAAATTTAAATAATAATATAGCGGAATAAATGACCTGGTACGTACTATTTTATACTCGTGATTGTACAAAAGAAACCTACTGAACGGATCTGAACTGTACTGACACCCGTCTCTCGTGTTATCTAACCGCTTCCGGCTAGTCTTGCTTTCCATACAATGCCCCTTTTCAGTGGTTATGTGTATGTGCTTGTAGCTCAGTACTGGCTTCTGTTCCGTTGTGATTATCGAAGCTAAGCAACCTGCCTCATGGCTGTGAATAGGTTAATAGAACATAGTAGGTAGGGTATTTGTCGAAACCATAGACTTCTAGAGGTTCATTCATAAAAAGGTGGACTGACGACATCTTAAAGGTAACAGGGAAGCGCTGGACGCTACCAATCGATCAACATGGAATGCATTGGGGGAGGCCTATGTTCAGCAGTGGACGTCCTATGGCTGAAATGATGATGATAATGATGATGATTCATAAAAAAGCCCTCACTACATCACCCTCAAAAGGTCAGAATGTCAGCGAGAATTCGTGTAAATCCCTGCTTTCATCGCCAAATCATCATCATCATCTTAGCCATACGACGTCCACTGCTGAACATAGGCATCACCCAATGCTTTCCATGTTGCCCGGTTGGTAGCGGCCTGCGTCCAGCGTCCTGCAAGGCACATACCTAGTACGCAGAAATGATGGCGGATGGGACAGCCGAATCAATATGTATCTTGGTCTATGTTATCTAAAGCTATGGGAGATGTTTACTTCTACAAAGAATGAAATCAGCTGATACTCGTATACTTATTGCCTACTGAGTTGTTGGTAATTGTAGTTATTTTGGGAAAACTAGCGCACACCCGTACTAGACGCAATTTTTATTCTAAAAAGCTTGTTTAGTTGTTCTACTTAGGGTGGATTAGACCAAACATGAGTAAATATTAATCTCAGAATAAACTTGTCATTTTGACATATTTCCCATCTAAAACTGCCAATGTGTCAGTTAACCTAGGAGTTTTCTCGGATTAAAGTTTGGTCGAATCGGGCCTTAGAAGAATTGGTTAAAATGTCGATCTAACCAACAGCCCAATTATTATTTTAACCTTCTCATTTATCAAAGCCACTTAAAACACGTTGTTGGTAGAATTAATTTATGAGTTAAACTGTGGGTATTCTTAGCATCCGCCTACACATTGAAACATAACCTAAACGCTAAGTTACTAATTATTTTATCCAGAGGGCGGTCCCAGATATGACACATTAATGCCGTGTCTTAGCGGTAATTACTATGCGTAAGTCATTTATATTCACAGCTGACTTTTCTCACATATCACCATGTCAAAAATGTGGCCTAACCTAACGTCATCATGATCATCATTAGGCCGTTAAAGGATGAAACACACTTATCAACCCGGGAATGGTACCTATCGTAATCGTATCAACTTGAGGCGGTCAGTATTATTTGTATGAACCTCCGTACTGCAACACACACTTATCCTCACCATAACGTAAACGCCTCGGCTGACTGACCTTTCCAGGTTGAGAAGTGTGCTATCTACCTTAAGTCTCGACAGCAGACTGTGAAAAAAAAACACGGCAAATATCGATATCTATTGAGCTGAAAACCTAAACCTATTGATATCGCCTCACGCGTTCTTCATCCATCCCTAAACCCACTCTATTGCCCTAAACCATGACCCGTGACCTTCAACCTGAAACTCTTTATCTGCTACCGAAGTGGATTGGTTGGTGAGTGGCCCAGGACACGCCATGTCGATACCGGGTGACTGATGCCCTATCAGGCAGATAATGGATGCTTGGCAATTGATATTTGGCTTTTGACCTATGGGATACTTGATTTTAGACCAGAAAACATTTAGGTCTGATTTTTCAATCGTCGGATAACTTTTAGCTGAAGAATAAGTTTGGCACATTGACAGTTTCAGTATGGGAAATATAAAAATGATAAGTTTATTCTTCAGTTTTATGCTCAGATCATAGAACTATGATCTGATAGACTAAGAGCTAGTGAACGCCAGACCTACGTTATTTTATAAAGGCTGAAAGTTTGTCAGCGCATGCTCCCAACATAGCTAAAAACCATGGCCAAACATGAAGTTTGGGTCATGGTGGCTTTGGCAGACAGACGGTACTAAAGGTGTGTAAAATACCAACTTAATTACGTCAAAGTATAAAGGCTGATTTTTTGATATTTCCTTCAAAATGTTATTAGAAATGACGTCATTAATTGACAGACACCTACCATGGTGGCAGCCTTTAGCCAGACACCTTAAAGTTCATGAAAATGTAGTCCTACTTACGTCATACTATAAAAGCTGATATTTACATAAAATATTTGAAATATCATTTGATGAAGTTTCCTCATCAGCCAGACACTTCTGATGGTTCCTTTGCCTTGCCAGACAGCTTTTAAGGTAGCTGAAAGTGCGAAATTTTGTGCTTTTTCTTAAGTATTTGAGTCTGTAAATCATCATCTCATGTTGATGAGCTGATGATGGAAGGTAAGTACAACACCTTAAGGCTTAGGTAATCCCTAATTTTAAAGTGATTACCTCTGAAAGTTGCCTAGAGTAAAGTTCTTAGCAACATTAGCATTACCTATGTTAATGGTAATGTTGCTAAGAACTTTACTCTAGGCGTTTAGCAACTATTTTGAAGATAAAATTTGTGGCACCACATTTTCCGTGTATATAAATTCTAGTGAGGATTTGGGGGTCCTAATTCAATATAGAATTGTTATAGTATTATTTGATACTATAAATTTGATTATACTATGCATAGTAATAGCTGATATATCGTGATGGTTTCGATGGAAGGATACTCTGCAGCGCAACCACTTTCAATAACAAAATACGGCGAAACCTGTGACATAGTTTTTTTTAAAAAGGACTAGAATTTTATAGACATTTCAAAGATTTATTTTAAAAACTTACACTAGTTAAATCAAAGGTAGTTCCGCCGGGGAGCATGACGTGAATTATCCTACAACTCCTAAGCGTTAAGGAGTTGTACCTTCCATCAACATGGGATGATAACTAGCTGATGCAAACACCCAAATACCTTTAGAAACTATACTTATATATACTGGTTAAAGAATTGTCCTCCAACTCCTAAGCCTTAAGGAGTTGTACTTACCTTCCATCGTCAGCTCATCAACATGAGATGATGATTTACAGACTCAAATACTTGAGTAACTTAAGAAAAAGTACAAAAAACAATATTTATAGTGCCTCGCGTTCGCACTTTCAGCCACCCTAAAAGCTGTCTGGCAAGGCAAAGGAACCATCAGAAGTGTCTGGCTGATGAGGAAACTTCATCAAATGATAGTTCAAATATTTTATGTAAATATCAGCTTTTATAGTATGACGTAAGTAGGACTACATTTTCATGAACTTTAAGGTGTCTGGCTAAGGGCTGCCACCATGGTAGGTGTCTGTCAATTAATGACGTCATTTCTAATAACATTTTGAAGGAAATATCAAAAAATCAGCCTTTATACTTTGACGTAATTAAGTTGGTATTTTACACACCTTTAGTACCGTCTGTCTGCCAAAGCCACCATGACCCAAACTTCATGTTTGGCCATGGTTCTTAGCTATGTTGGGAGCATGCGCTGACAAACTTTCAGCCTTTATAAAATAACGTAGGTCTGGCGTTCACTAGCTCTTAGTCTATGAGGTTTTATGATATCTGGCGGTTGAAAAATCAGTCCTGTCAAATAGACAGCGTTTTACTTGAGAAAATGGAGAAATCTGCGGATATAATAACCTTTCCCATGGCAATCCAGTTTGCAGGCTCCAATAATGGCAGGACGTGTAGACGTTGTGTCATTTGAAATTCGAATTACATAAATTTGATTTAAATTTGAACGGATCGTTTTCTTTTTTTGCAGTGTCCTACAAACGGGATATTCGCGTGTAAACATGTACACTACTAATAGGATCCTGCAGAAAACAGTTCCTGCAAAAAACGGGATGTCTGCATGAGAAAGAGCCCTCAGTAAACCCACCTCTAACACAAGTATATTTAAACTAGCTTTCTGCCCGCGGCTTCGCCCGCGTGTAATTTTCTCTGTCACAGAAAAACTTTATCGCGCCTGTCCCTGTTTCAAAAACCGGGATAAAACTATTCTATGTCCTTTCCCGGGACTCAAACTATCTCTATGCCTTTCATCAAAATCTGTTCAGTGGTTTAGACATGAAAGCAAGACAGACAGACAGAGTTACTTTTGCATTTATAATTGTTAGCGACGGAATATTATTGTATTATGTAACGGTAGTTTAAGAACAATTTTTATTTTCTATTGGAGGGTAACTCGGTGTCGTTGGTACGCGACGCGGCAGTTTTATTCGCACACAATTTCACGCGTCTCCCAGTCTGCTGTCAAACGCCCTCGGAGCGACACCGCGTTAGCCTACCGCGCGCAAGAAACACGTGTTTGCCCAAAAGTGTACTGAACTTGCAAATACTCGCAATAAACTGTTTTGTGAACATTAAAACGGCGTTATTTTTACATCGGAGCGAACCTGACCCCCCACAGCTGGTCATTCGGCCGGATCAGTCCGATGTATCATTCGCCACGTTGTACGAGTAAAATGGTTCTCACGCGTAGTGACCGTAAAAAACTGGTGTCCGCAAGTGTGCATACCGAGACAATGAACGATACTCATCTCAAAAGCAGTGTAAAATCCGAGCCCGTGAAAACGTCACAAGTGCCACCGCAGCATGCAACGTCGTGTCAGTGGCCACACCCGACACGTCAACCGACCGCAGAGGCAGGACCGTCGCACATATCAGTTCACAAACTGGACCTGTCTCCTGAGGAAGCACCACGAGACCTCACGTCACGAATATCGACGTCATCCTCAGCTAAAGCAAGGCGAAAACGGTTGGAACTTGAGGCAGCGAAGGAAAAGGCCAGGATACAGATGGAGTTGATCGATAAAAAGCTAGAAGCAGACCTAGCTGACCTGGAAGATGAATACAGTCCACCAAATGGAGACCGCGAGAGCATTCATACTCGCACCGACGTCGAGAAGTGGCTGGACCACAGCCAGCATGAGATGGAGAAGGAGCAGCGAGCCCCCCACAATGGTAAAACCCCGGGCGAGCTGAATCCACAAAATGGTGCCATCGAGATGCTGACGAGCGCACTGAAGCAGCTAGCCACTACTCCCATTCATGGACCCAACCCGCAACTACTGAGCCGTATGAGCATCCCAAAGGACTTACCTGAGTTCGCTGGAGACCCCCTGGAGTGGCTTCACTTTAAACAGTCCTACGAGGAGTCAACACAAATATGCGGCTTTACCGACAAGGAAAACGTCTGGAGGCTTCGAAAATGTCTTCGAGGACCTGCAAAAGAAGCTGTATCTGCATTATTGATTTGTGCAACGTCACCCGATCAGCTGATGTCTACATTGGAGCTCAGATTTGGTAACCCAGATTTTATATTGACTAAAATCACGCAAGATGTACAGAAGTTACCACCGTTGCCATTGGATTATCAAAGTGAAACAGTGCCTTTTGCTGTTAAAATCCAGAATTACGTAACAGCAGTACGTGCAGTGGGGCGTGACGAATACCTACGCGGTGTTCACCTAGCGAATATTATTTTGGCCAAGCTGCCCACTGTACTAGTTTCCAAATGGGCGGATTATTGTTACCCTAGATTGAAAGGAGAAATTGATAAGTCAAGAATTGACATGATTTCCGATTTCCTTCACGAGGAGGCACTAAAAATGTCAACCACGGCCAACGTTACTATATCAGCTCAACGTTACAATCAAAACAAATACAGGCAGCACGAAAGTAACGCTAGAAACTCACAAAGTATACTACTTCAACACTCCGACGCTAAGAGCGAGCATAGTGAAAAATGCAACTTTTGTAAACAAGATGAACACCAGCTGACAAGTTGCAAATCATTCAAGAAAGCATTACGCAAAGATCGATGGCGCCACGTCAAGCGATACGGCTTATGTTTTAAATGCCTACTATCGCGGCACGGCAGAGATAACTGTACTGCGCCCGCTTGCGATCAAGACGACTGCGGCGGGGCGCATCACCGGCTGTTACACAACCCTCCGCAGCGGCACGGGGCCGACGCGGCCGCCGAGAGCAAGAAGACCTCATCGAGTACGTCAAATACCGAGACTGTGGCCCATATGAGTGTTACGGACAAAAAAGTGCTGTTGAAAGTAGTGCCGGTCGAAATTCACGGTCCTAACGGTAAAATAAGTGCGTGTGCGTTATTAGACGACGGGTCTACAATATCAGTGATAAGCTCGCAGCTGGCTGCGCGCGCAGGGCTGCGCGGCGGCCGCAGCGAGCCCATGCGTGTGCGCGGCGCGTGGGGCGACGATGCGCTTGTGTGCGCGTCGACAGCGCTCACTCTGGACTTGTCTAGTAAGGGAAGTGATAACAGATTGTTTACAATTAATTTGCGAAGTGTTGATAACTTAGATTTGCCTGTTCAAGAGTTTTCACTAGCTAAATGTAAAGAGTATGATCATTTGAAAAATGTAACTATAAACTGTAATGATTTGTGTAAGCCAGAAATATTATTAGGTCAAGACAATTATCATTTGTTAATGCCTTTAGAGATTTATGTTGGTAAAAACAATGAGCCGTCAGCTACACGAACCCCCCTGGGCTGGTGCGTGCACGGAGTAATGCACTTGCCGTGCGCTGGTTCTTCTTCTCCCTACACCACCTTACTCATTTCAGCATCAGCCTCTGATGATGAACGTGCTCTTCGGGACCTCAGTGATGTGGTGCGGCGCTCCTTTTCTATAGATGCTTTGGGAGTGACAGGTAAACCACGACAGAACAAAGACGAGGTGCGCGCGGTGGCCATGCTGGACGAGGGTGCGCAGCTCATTGACGGCAGGTGGCACGTCAACTTGCCGTGGAAGGACCCAAACTGTAAGTTACCTGACAGTTACCCTAATGCACTTTCCCGACTGCACAGCGTTGAGAGGAAAATGTCAGCTGACCAGGAGTACGCGAGTAGGTACAGGGAGCGTGTAAAACACTTGCTAGAAAATAATTTTGCCCAAGAAATGCAAAATACCGAACGGTCGCCAAGAACTTGGTATTTACCCCATTTTGGGGTAAATAATCCTAATAAAAAAAAGTTGCGACTCGTGTTCGATGCGGCCGCTAAAGTCTATGGTAAGTCATTGAATGATTTTCTACTCACAGGGCCTGACCTACTAAATTCTTTATTTGGCATAATGTTACGTTTTAGAATAAATAAAGTTGGAATCACCGGGGACATTAAAGACATGTTCCTACGCATTAAAATAAAACCTGAAGACCAATCGGCTTTAAGGTTCTTATGGAGGGATGAATCTTCAGGTGAGATAAAGACGTATTCAATGACGTCACTAATATTTGGAGCAAACTGTTCGCCGTTCGTCGCGCAGTTTATTAACCCACTTACTCCTACCAGGTGCTATAACACCGCTAAAAAGTAGTTCGGAATATCCTCAGATAAATTATAAAAATATCGAGAATTTATTTACTGTTCCTTGTATTTTCTCTTCATTACGAATCAAGTTGTAATTGAGTATGTTCGATATCGCATATTTGCTTTGTTTTTTTAGTTTTTTACTATTTTGAATTCTGTTATTTAGTTTTGTGCAAAAACGTCTTATAAAAGCTAAGATATTTCATAAACTTGCTAGTAATACCTCAGATTATACTAGTTATTATTTTAGGTACTACTGTTAGCTACAAAACTATAAACTTATGTTTTTGAAAAGCTTTACATTTTTGATACTTTTTATGACAAAATTACGATCGGTGTTTTAACACCTGGTCGCATAATCGACGTCTAACTTGTATATTCATTAAAAGTCTAGGCCACGATATAAAAGACCGCTGAGACTTCACGAAATAGTGGAAATATTAGAAAACATTGACGACGATGATCAGATACCGAATTACATAGCAATTTTACCACCAGAAAATGCTAATGCAGAAGCAACAGATGAAGATTCTGGTGAAGAAGACCACGTTACCTTACAAAATCTTCCAGGTTAGCCTGCTTCCGTTTATCTAACTACAGTTACTTATAGCGTGTAAGTTTTCTATTGCTATTTTTCGTGAATTTCCAGGTTCTCAACTAAGAGCCGAGGCAGAAGTACAGTACGACAAGTCTTCTTCAGACAAAGAGAATAACATCCCGCTTTCTGAATTTTTTAAAGTAAGACGAAATGAATCTAATGATGCCTCCAATGCAGCTAGTTCTTCTGCCATGAAAGTACCTACCGCAATCACAATTATTACAACAATGCAATATAGTACAAGTACCTTCTGTTAAAGTTTGTGCCAAAATGTCTAAAATATACATGGCAAAGCAGCTATGGTACTCGAAACAATATTTATGAAGAATGGCGCCACAACCAGGGTCTACGGAGCTTACATCCCTATGTATGTACTACTTTAGGTACTACATGCAACTGACATGTAAAATTTGCAAGAAAAAATCAATTTGGTGTAAAAAATGCGCCACGTACTAAAGTATCCTGGGTTATGATTTGTGTCTCCACTCTCCACCATCCTCCTACCTCCTCTGAATAAGATTTTGGTATTTTTTTAAATTAATTTTTTACACCTTACAACTCGTTTTTAACTCTTAAACTTAACAAAATCATAGTATAATTTTTTCTCGTAGTAGTAGTCCATTCTCCGACCAGGTGTTAAAACACCACCCATTTTCCGGCTTTTCCAGTTGACCAAGAATTTTTCTAAAAATTTTCTGTGGATACTTGACCTCTATTTAGAAACATACTAAAAATTTATAAAAATTAACAAGGATAAAAAGTTTCAGGAGTATCTGGGTTAAAAACAAAAATGCGCAGCTGCATGAGTCATCACAGCCCGCCGCCGCAGCCGCTATCTATATGCAGCACTATATGGATGACTATATCGATAGTCTACCGGATGAAACCACAGCCATAAGTATGGCACGGAATATAACGGATATTCACATGAAGGGTGGTTTTGAGATCCGCAACTGGACTAGTAATAGCCTACAGGTGTTAGATAGCTTGCCAAAGGAGACCTTAGGTGACGCGGCCGTTAAGTTTAAATCTAACGAACAATACCAAGGCGAGCGAACGCTGGGAATGATTTGGTACCCGGCCCAAGATGAACTAGGTTTTGACGTTTCATTGAAACGTATTCCCGACGGCATTGTAAAAGGTAAACAAAGACCGACTAAACGTCTGATGCTTGCGGTAGTCATGTCTATTTTTGATATATTTGGTTTTCTTACTCCATTCACCATACAAGGCAAAATAATGCTTCAGGATACCTGGAGGCATAACATTGGCTGGGACGAAAAAATCTCAGACGATGTTTATCAAAAATGGTGCAGCTGGATTGATCTATTAAAAGAAATACCAAGTATACGCATTCCACGTTATTACGTAAGGGCCGGTGCGAGCGAGACGGAGTCTGCGTTTACCACGAGTGAGAGGGAGACCGATAGTGCATCGCCTACGCCGCTGCTACGAGATTCTACGCGGCATCGAGTCAGTGAACACGTTACGGATAACGAGTGTGCTACGGGCCATGCTACGAACGGGTCTACGACTGGTAATAATTATAATAATTTGCAATTGCATGTTTTTAGCGATGCTTCATCGAAGGCGATGTGTGCCGTAGCCTACTGGAGATGGGAACACAATGGAAACATACACATCGCGCTTATAACCAGCCGGGGCCGCGTTGCTCCGTTAAAGCCGACTACGATACCTAAAATGGAGCTGCAGGCCGCCTTGTTAGCGGCTAGACTCGCAAAGACAATCGCTGAGGAGCACGGACGCATGAAAGTCAAGCAAAGGTATTTTTGGTGCGACTCGACCACAGTGCTACAGTGGATTAACAATGACACGCGGCAATATAAAACATTCGTAGCAAACCGGCTCGGCGAAATAGATGACTTAACGCGAGCTACTGAGTGGAGGTATGTGCCTACGAAGTTGAATATCGCTGACGTTGGTACTAGGGAAACTTATGACGTCACGGTGTTTAGAAATGAATGGTTCACGGGACCTTCATTTTTATACGGAGATGAGACTACTTGGCCGCGCCGTGATTTCACTGCTTTATGTGACAGTGACCTGGAGAGAATAAACTTAATTAAACAGGAAAGTAACAACTTACCTATACTCGACGTTAGTAGATTTTCATCATGGTTGAAGCTGGTGAGAGTGATGGCTACCGTGTTGCGCTTTATTAATAAATGCAGGAAGGTTGTATCGTCGAGCCTGTTATCAGACATGGACCTAGCTGAGCGGTTTCTGATTAAACAAGTGCAGTTGGATAGTTTCGCCTCGGAAATATCTGCAATAAAGAAAGGAAAACGCATAGAAAATAACAGTCGACTACTTACCTTGTCACCGATGCTCGATGAACACGACGTGCTGCGTTGCGGAGGCCGCATTGACGCCGCCACCGGAGTCTCACCTGAAACTAAAAGGCCTGTAATTTTAGATGGAAAACACCACGTCCCTCGTCTGATAGTGAAACACTACCACGAGAAGGCTGCTCACGGCAACCAAGAGTCGGTAGTCAACCATCTGAAACAAAGATTTTGGATTATAAAATTGAGACCAACTGTTAAATATGTCTCATCGCGATGTATGGTATGCAGAATAAGGAAGGCTAAGCCCGAAATACCAAGGATGGGTAACTTACCTGCCGCCCGCGTAGCTCACCACCAACGTCCATTCACTCATTGTGGGATTGATCTGTTTGGCCCAATGACCGTGACAGTTGGCCGTCGACATGAGAAAAGGTATGGTGTAATTTTCACATGTCTTACGGTGCGCGCTGTCCACTTAGAAATAGTCCATTCAGTCAGCACAGATTCGTTGATTATGGCACTCAGGCGCATGGCAGCGCGCCGCGGCTGGCCGCGACATCTGATGTCAGACAACGGGACTAACTTGCGAGGAGCTGACACAGAACTCAAACGATCGATCAAGGAACTGGACGAAGGAGTGCTCCGCACTGAAGCTGCAAACAACGCAACTGAATGGACATTCATACCACCTGCGAGTCCACACTGGGGTGGGGCATGGGAGCGACTTATACGAAGCATCAAAACTTCACTTAAAATCATCTTGAAGGAACGTGCACCTAGGGACGAGGTTTTGAGTACCCTTCTTACAGAAGTCGAGAACATCATCAATAGTCGTCCTCTCTCTCATGTCTCTGTGGAACCTGGCAGCGACGAGACACTAACACCCAACCATTTCTTGCTTGGAACTTCTTCGAATCTTCCAACTCCCGGTAGGTTCAGTAGCGATGACCTGTACCTGCGCAAACAGTGGCGTAAGTCTCAACTACTTGCAGATATGTTCTGGAAACGCTGGATCAACGAAATTCTCCCAGACCTCGTACCGAGACGCACGTGGAACCAGGAACAACAGTCGTTGAAGGTAGGTGATTTGGTTCTACTTGTGGATCCAGGAGCGCCACGCAACGTGTGGCCCAAGGCAGTAGTTCAGCAGGTGTTCCCAGGGGCAGACGGTCGGGTAAGGGTGGTTGAACTAAGAACCAAGTCAGGTACGCTGAAGAGGTCTGCAGCGCGCGTCGCAAGAATCCCTTTAATTGATTAGTGCTGTGCCAGCACTGGGGTGGGGAGTGTTAGCGACGGAATATTATTGTATTATGTAACGGTAGTTTAAGAACAATTTTTATTTTCTATTGGAGGGTAACTCGGTGTCGTTGGTACGCGACGCGGCAGTTTTATTCGCACACAATTTCACGCGTCTCCCAGTCTGCTGTCAAACGCCCTCGGAGCGACACCGCGTTAGCCTACCGCGCGCAAGAAACACGTGTTTGCCCAAAAGTGTACTGAACTTGCAAATACTCGCAATAAACTGTTTTGTGAACATTAAAACGGCGTTATTTTTACATCGGAGCGAACCTGACCCCCCACAATAATATTAGTATAGATAGTATAGATAGCACACATGGAAGGTTTCACGGAAACATATTGAATGTTTTAACATTAAAAACCTACACAAAATGTTGAGCACTACAAGTGTAACGTGTAAGTACGGAATAACTGAAAAAATAAAATCAGTCAATACCGCGCATTCGATACTGCCTTTAGACACGCGACGTCAATACCTTGCTTGGGCAGGGAATGACGTATCGCTCGGCCATTATCAGTTCAGACTTTTGACGATACATTTTTATAGTACCTATTTATCTATTGGGAAATTCCTTTATTCTAACGTTAGTTTATTCTTCATATTCTGTGTACTTTGTAACAACTATAGCTATGATCCTGGTGTCAGAATCGGGCCGACTTAAGTGTTCTCCGGAGTACAGAATCTACTCTTTTGGGATAATCAGGTAGATTCTCAGAATACGGAACAAACCAGAAACCGTCAACGGGCGTAAATGTGTATTCATATAAATTACTCCAAATCGCACTAATTTGACTTTAGAGCAATTAGTCAATGGCCGGCGCGCGCATTGTTTACATATCCGTCAGATTGACACTTTATAATTAAATTATGCCGTCTTGTGCCGTTCCAACATGTAAGAATGCTACTGGAATTACGAAGAAAGTGCATGGGATCATGTTTTATCCGTAAGTAGCACATTTCCAATTCATTTTAATTAAAAAATAATTTTAAAAAAAAATCACGGTTGTATTTTGTAAGTGTTGCCACAGGTCAACGGAATATTTTACCCTACTTTTTTATATTGAATTACATTTGTCTATAAAAAATTCACGCGTTAATTTTGTTAGCGTTATCACAGAATAATGGAATATTTTCCCCATCCTTTTTGTTTTAATTAGTTTTTAGTGTAATTTCATCCATGACATGACAACCTGATTAATTAAATTATAAGTGCCACTTGTGGTCTAAACTGAATAAATATTTTTGATTTTGATTTGATTTTAATATATTGAATTAATTTATAATATTACTCCCTAATAATGAGGAGATAATAAATTACTATCGTGAATTTCATACTTTCCCATTTATTCAAAAGTAAGGCATTGGTCTCAACAGATCAGCAGCAGCAATATTTGTATATTTAATAATAATTTTAAGTAATTAATTATTGCTTACATACTTACTCTGATTTTCTTTCAGGATACACAGCCAGAGTTGCCTCAAAATCAAATTCAAGTATTGGTGATGTTTTTGATTTGGATTCTGTTTTTGACTCCAAGAAAAGTTAAACTAAAAGCACTACTGCGCCGTAAACAAATGTTTTGTTGTCGATATGTTTACATAATAAAGAACCTTAAGTTTCTTTTTTGTTTTACTTGGCATTCTAAAATTTATATTCGACTTTTGTAATTGACTTTTAAATAACATATTATACCTACATATAGTATATTACACTATTTAATAGAAATAAATAATAATCATCTACTCTAATTAGTTACTTCGGAGTAAAAATTAAATTCATAGGTAGGTAGGTACTATCTATATGGCCAGTCATGTCGTCTCGTTCTATCGCAAAGAATCACCATTTGATAAGAGCGAGAGCAAAAACGGAAATGGATAGTTAACACTGTAGCCTTGTGTACTTATTTCACTTACTTGTTTTTTACTTGTTTAACATCTCTTTAAAAAATTACATAATTTTACCCCAAAAATGGGGGAGTCACACGGCGCTAGTAACACTAAAGGGGGTAGAGGGGCGCGAGAGGGGAAGTATTTTGGACACAAGTTGCCGCGTAGAAATGTTATCGAACACTCCTTCTGGTTTGTTCTGTATTCTGAGGGTAGATTATAAAGCCTAAAATGTCATTATGAATTATATTGTCCATTTGAAAATTGAGCCCAGGGGACAGAGGTCTTCCCCTGATAATTTAACATTCCCCTGTCAGTCAGTCATTCCTTTGAAACCAACTTTGAATTCACTGGTTGAATAATTTATTGGTGGTTATCCTAAAGGCTACACAGAAAAATGGCAACTTTCGTTAGGTCTATTTGGTTTCCATTGCAGGAGTACGACTCTACCTAATTTACCAGAGGCAAATATAAAATTTAGCTTGGCCTGATGATGTCTGATGTTTGCATTTTTAATCCACACCGAAGAAGCTCTTGGCCTGCACCTCATTTAATGGAAAGTGATGATTAAGCCGAAGGTGGAAGTGAACTTCACCCGGGATCCTCAATCACAGGAGAACTGGCTATCTTACTTCTAACAGTTGGAACACAACAATGCTGTTAATATTTGTCTTATTACCACTGTATTCATAGAAAGAGGGCGAATGTTCTTTTTTTTTCTTGGAGGAGCCAATATTGTGAGATAACAACAAATAAATCTCACAGAACCAATTACTATTGAATGACGTTCCCAGTAAATAATTCAGGCGTCCACCGGTCCGTCTACCCACGTCTAAAACGGCTGAGTGCTCATAGCTAATACAAACATTGACCTTGGGATGGGACGTAGTAAACAATTAGTTTCAGTAACTTCACTATCTTAATTAATCGTATTTTCAAGGTGAGGGTGAATATGTACAAGGTAGATTGTTGCTGTAGTTAGAGGTAAAATAGCCAGTCTCTGTGATTACGGGTGAAGCTCGCTTCCACGTTCAGCCTGATCGTCACCTTCCATCAGATGAGATTGCTGCTGTCTTTACGAACGAACGAACGAACACTATAATCCGGGCCTTTTCAAGGCGAGAATGAAAGGCACTTAATATAGGGCAGATAACTACCATCTTGGACTGCATACTGCATCTCACTTAACATCAGGTGCGATTGCGGTCAAATACATGCCTTGTTCTACATCCAAAAAGAATCGCTTCTAACTAGATAATAAGAAGCTGTAGCATCAATCAATAATAAAAGACTAGCACCAAATAAAGCCAAACTTATTCCCTAATTTAGTGACTAGGTTATAAAATATGCTCATCATCTTTTACCCCTAGAGGACTTCGAACCTGCAACCGCTTCTGGCATTGAAAGACTTCAAGGCCAGAAGCGGTTGCAGGTTCTACTAGACAGTAGTAGTACTTAGTAGTACTAGACATCATCATCATCAACAGATCTTAAAGTTTTCACACTAACATTCAAAATCCATCATTGAATATAATTAGGTCTTCATGTTTATAAAATTTTTCTTTCATGACATTGTGTATAAAAGATATTGCTACCTTTTTATACTGTGGCATAGAAAATTAGATACCATACAAATGATTCCCAGAAAATATACGTATCAGGAATAATAAGTAAACGAAATAGTATCGATTTTACGATTCTTCCTTCAGTTGCTAACCAGCGAAAAACCTTGAAACGTAATACTAATTGATCTGTCCCAAAAGATCTTGAGCAGATTTAAAAACAAATGAGTGGCATTTTGTTTATTATAGGTCGCTCAACGAGAGTTGAGGCCATCAACACAATTAATATGAACATGAATCATAGTAATTTGAATATGAAGATATATTTTTTCTTGGCTGTATCTCACATGACGGTAAGTGATGATCAGGCCGAAAGTGGAAGCGAGCTTCACCCGGAATTCTTAACCACGGAGGAACTGACTATCATACCTCTAACTGCCGGAACACAACAATGCTGTTAACACTCTGAACACTGAATCCCACTCTTAGCACTGCATACGTAAGTGCCCGTTCCCAAGTTAATCCAGTTTTGGTCCAGTAATGTAGGATCCCGCAAAACTGAACCGTGTGAACACTGTGTTTGAAATTCGAATTCCAAATTCGAACAGATTGTTTTTTTGCGGGACACTGCAAACGGGATGTTCTTGTGAATATTAGTATTAAAAGACTTTCAATATCAAAGTTTTCAATATCAATCCCTAATTTTTAAGTGACCCCTATGTAAACAAAATTCCTGTTAACACACTTAAAAATTAGAGATACGCAGTATAGGTACTACTAAACGAAATCCTGCAAAAAACGGGATGTCATCGTTAGAACAAGCCCTAACAAAACGACTGCATTTCTTTATTGATCCCTTCAAGATGATGGTAATGAGATTCTGGGGAGGATACCTACGTTTAATTTAACACTTCCTTTGATCGAGGAGTTTTTGTTTCTCCCTGAGGACTCACTTCAAACTCTAGGTAACTCGGATCAGCGATCTCTAGTTGGGAAGACCTCGTTTGCATGTTGCTTTAGGTTAGATAGGTGTTGATCTTGGCATAGTGTTTTATTTTTTTTATTTCCCAAATTGACTTTTATCGCATACTTAGTTGTAAACGCACTGCATGCGATCCGAATGAGGGTTTTCGCGATTGAAAAATCCGCCAGATGGCAATACGTAGACGCGAGGTCCAAATGCTGCATGATTGGTTATTTTTGACATGACATTGACAGATATGTCAAAATCCACCAATCACGCAGCATTTGGACCTCCGTCTACGTATTGCCATCTGCCGGATTTTTCAATCGCGAAAACCCTCATTGGAGAATGACAGATAAAATCAGAAGTATTATTTGTATGAATTTTGAAGGATTAGAATTGCATTTCATTTGACATTTATGGGACAGATTCAGTACTTATGCGTCCCTTAAGTAGGTAGGTATATTTATTTCACCATAGTAAAGCTCTGCTTAGTCCGGGACTATGTAATTGGTAATATTGAAATAGTGGGAATAATGTATCATTATGGTCTTGAGTGTTCATACGAAAAGTATTATTGTAAGGGTACATGATATTAGGCTTATTACTTGATCGATGACATATTATTTCTATCCTATTACTATTATTCCCCTATACCTCTCTTACCAACTTTTTAAGTATTACTATTTTTAAGTATTACATTGGATCGTTTGATAATTACCATCAAAGAACTGTGACAAGGGTCACCATTTCACGCTACTCACAATCCCAACCGTGCTATTGGCTCCAATGAATTAATAACAGATAAAAAGGTTCTATTGTCGTCCTTCAAAAGGCCAGTAAATTTCCTCGTGTCTTTCCCTGACGTTTTCGACTGGCGATTCAACTCTCATTACTTGGGCTCGTGCTCGTCGCAGTGGCGTAGCTAGGTAACCAAGGGCCCTGGGGCAAATAAAAAAGGGGGGCCCCACTGCTATCTATGCTGGTTTTATCAAGTTTATTGACATTAGCTTACTTATTCACTGATACAGCATTTTTTTTTAACCGTTCTCTTCTCTTCACAATTAAACGCACATTAATGAATAATAAAACGCACATATCGCTATCCGTCAAATTGACAGCACTGCCAACCACAGAAAGAATTTAGGGGAATTCCCTTGGTATAACTTTCGAATTTCTCTCTATTTATTTTGAAAATGAAAGAAAATTGTAAAAGTTCAGATCGATTGAGATTTTCTGGAAAGGATTCGAGGGCCCCCTGAGCTTGAGGGCCCCGCCTAGCCCCTTAGTAGCTACGCCACTGGCTCGTCGTGAGACGGAGGTTGACAAGTCGGAGCTCTCCGGAATCCAGTGTGGATCGGGCGCCAATCTTTAGTTGTACGCTTTATATTCTGTCAGGGACTGTATGTGGGTGAACTTTTTATGTTCTAATACTCCCTACTGGTACTTTCTAACTCGATAAATGGGCTATCCAACACAAAAATAATTCAAATTGGACCAATAGTTCCTGAGATTACCGCGTTCAAGCAAACAAACTCTTCAGCGTAATAATATTAGTATATTACTATAAAATAGATCTCAGTTTATTTTTAAAAGATTTAAATGCCCTAAAACTTTTCTCAAAATACTAAATTCTTCTAATCTGAACTCAACTTCTTTGAAACAATAGACTATTAATCGTCATAATGTTTGAAGGAAGCTCGTTGAAGTAATTTTGCTTTTTATTTTCGTAGGATGCCGCTTAGGTAAGGCGATCAAGGATCAAGGCGATAATACTGCCTATAGTTTAATTGCCAGTTTCTGGGTGACGTTAATTTGTTTCGTGGTATTTGTCTTATTCCTTTTGGATTTGATAGTAGGGGGATCGGGGTGTCAGGTGGGACCGTTTCCGGGACGACATCCATGCGCGCATGGGGGTACTTACCTAATGTTATTCTTTAGTAAATTATAAGATTTAAGCTTCTCAGCCGTAGAATGTGAATGGGTAATATTTCATACAATTAATTAAGCCTTCAGAAAATTCCTTTAAGGCTTTTGAACATAACACGTGTACGTCCTCGGCTTGTTAAGATTCATTAAGTTATTTAATAAAATCACGGCTTTAACTTCAAGAAGAAACTTAATATTATTCTTAACAATATCCTCGTTATTTACGCACAAAAATCTTGTTTATCCGTGATTATGAACCAAAAACGGTGAATACCAGTTTCCAAGAAAATCTTCAGCTTATAAAAACTACATTAACGTTGAACACTTGTTCTGAGAAAACCCTTGGCTTTTACAACCTGGATTTAGTTGATGTCAGGTACGAACTTATCTTATGGGTAAGATTACATCATAAATCCCATCTACACCCTTCAAATGTGGCTAGTTTGCGAGTTAAATGGCTCTTCATAAAGTAATTGTTTTTTTTTTTCTTTCTGGCATAATTGCCTGACATAAATTATTATAGTCAGCTAGCTAGGTAGGTACCATGGACTTACAGGTAAGTACATATGGATTTTGAAAGATTTTTAGTAATTTGTGATTTGTGTGGTCCATGAACTTACTTAAGTCACTTGTGATAGAGCATAAGTAAGTCAAAGGATATGATCCTATGTTAATGAGATGATACAAATGGAGAACCTTAACATTTTTCCTCGATAAATTAAACGTAATAAATTACCACAAGAGTTGTAAACAAAACAAACAAGCGAATAAAACTCAAACAACCAAGGTCGCACCATAGATCTTGTACTAACAACCTCCCTATACGACGACCTGATAAATGTAGCAGGAAGGCGCTGGATACAGGCCGCTACCAATGTGATGTAGAAGTCATTGGGGAAGGCCTATGTTCAGCAGTGGACGTCCTGTGGCTGAAATGATAATGAAGAACTGTGAGTGTTGTGTGTCGTGGTAACATCATTAGTGGTAGTGTAACAAATGACAATATGAGGGTAGTTGAAAATTTTCAAGCCCGCCCGAACGGACGACGCACAGTAGTCGGCATGCGGAAAAAAGTCCAAAATTGGAAGGTTCTAATTCATTAAAATTTGCATAGTAGCCTTATTGTAGAATAGTTATGGGATCATAATCACAAAAAAAAATATCAATTAAACGTTATTTCAAAGGAAAATTATGCGTCATAAGTTGATCAAATATGAAATATTTATTTAAGCGTAGTTTCTACGCTCGGATGTCTACGAAAGTATTTCTTAAGACATTGATGATATCAACAATATTTCTTTTTAATTGTCTTTTAGGAAACATTATGTATTTACATTTAAACTATATTTTGCAAATAACTACTGTCGTCATATCCTACTTGACCTATATAAAAGACACTCTTTTATATTCGAAATTATTGCTTTTCTTGGACCATAACTTTTTTGCCTTGTCGATCCTAGTGGAGATGTATGTATCAAAAGATTCCTTAGTCCTTCTAGTAACTAGCCTATTATAAATTAGCTGCTAATATCTGCTACCCTTGACATACGATTCATTTATCTAATGAGGTTAAGTGATTGGATATGACGAGACGGGGATGAGAGAGTAGGTACTCTCGGTGCAAATGAGGATATTATGAACATTCTTCTGGCTTCGTCTGATCCATTGATCAATAAATTTAGAAGTAAAATCAGCAAAAAATGTTTAGTTCTAAACCAAGAAGTTTTAGACCTGATAAAAAAGTTACATTATTTGTTAGTAATTTCTGTTATGTATTAAAACATAGACATTGCAATATGTAACATTTTTTTTATCATTTTAAAGCAATATTATGAAAAGAAACATGACAACACTGAAAAATGTAATTATTTCCGCTCTCCCATACAAAGTCGACCACTGTGCGACGCCGCGAGCCGTCAGTCTGCTTGTGACCACGGCTGCAGCATCGCAGCCGAAAAGTCAAGCCATGAGTACATAATGTAACTCATTAATAAACGTTGCGTTAAGACCCGTGTCTTACTATTTTAGAAGAACCTCCCTATCCCTAAATAGGCAAAGATTACCCAAAACTAGTTGTCGCAAATCATTCGCAAATACAATTTGGCCGAGGAACATTAGTTTCCATTTCAATAAGCGTTACCACTGAGGATATTAGCTGAGATCGATAACACGCATGACCCAAATAGTATGTTTATGCTCCTCATTAGTGATGGAGCGTGATGTCCGGGACTTGTTATCGATAAAAACTTTACGCTCTAAGTTAGGTTAGGCATAAGAAAACACCAGGATCCTCGATAAAAACAATCAGAACAATCAGAGAGTTTTCTGAATAGCCTTTGTTCAGAAAACTCTCTGATTTTTTTATCGAGATTAATTCATCAGAAACCTAAAGTTTTAGTTTAGGTACCTAACTGTCAGAAAAGTTATTAGACTATTAGGGGCTTTATCAGCACGTGATCAAAAAAGCCCAAAGTATTGTGAATTGTTATGTGTCACAGAGATAAATATCAATAGTCTGGAGGTTGTTCTTTAGATTCAGAAATGATCTATCAACCTATGTGGTAATACTTAGGTAGCAAACGATTAGGTACAATCATCATCAATAGGTTCAAAGCGTTCATTAAATGCACAATAGCATTCATATGGGAAAGACACTATTGAACAACATAAAAAGAATACAACTTATAACAAACCCAGATTTTTTGTTCGGCAGTCAAATTAACCCTAGTAATACAGAAGTTGCACTGATAGATACGTGCTACGGATCGCAATTTAGTAATCGTGCCCCGTTGCAAAACTTACCGATGTGGCCTGTAACTATCGAATATCGATAGAACGTCTTGCCCATTTCCCATCACTAGTCCTAATCATTCCACGCAATGGGAAGCCCACAAAATTGTTCAGCAGTAACTCGTTTACGGATTTATGGTGCTAAATTACTAAGAATTTAGTGTGAGCCGTTTTTGTAGTGTTATTTAACTTTGACAAAGTTGGTGGGCGTAGTTGAGTAATGGCTATAATTGTGAGCTAATTGGCTTTTTAAATCAATTCTCCTTATCTTAAACGTTTATTTCTGGGCTCTTTATAATCCCTACTAATATTGTGTGAAAGAAACTATGTCTGTTCGTTACGTTTAACTGAACCAATTTTGATGAAATTTAAGTATTATAGATGGAAATAGAGATCTTTAAGAAACCTTTAAAAGAGGTGCAATAGAGTAGTACTTGTACCTATTGGAAAGCGTAGCGTAGGACGTCCACCCGCAAGGTGGATCGACGACCTCGTGGTAAAGCCGCTACCAACCGGTCATTATGGAAATCATTGGCGGAGGCCATGACTGGAACAACCCATCATTTTTCATGTTAGCAATATTAAATTAATTTTTAACTCTTTAGGGTAACTTTTAGTCGATAATCGCAATGACAGTCCAAAATTCAGGCATGTGAGGCTGCATGCAAAAACTAGTTGTATCAATATTCTAAACGTTTGAACTGGAATACCAACATAGATTTTTCTCGGAGACAGAAACGTTTACAATGCTATTGTGTTCTGTACGGATGAGAGCACATCTAGTTAACCGCTGTAGTATCTTAAGCAGTCGTAATAAGAGTGACTTTGCTAGACCATTTTCCGATGTACTGTGCTGAACAAACTATAAAATGATATTACAGACTAATAAAAGAGTTTGCTTTACTAGCTCAGACTGTACTGTAACGCAACTTTGTTTTATTGATGCAATTTGTATAGTTTAACCGTATACACATTGTCGTGACATGGAGCCAGTTAACGTTTGTGTAAACATTGTGTTGTGAATCTTATGGTGTGGGAACAGGTGTTAGTTTGAAAAAATCACTAGCTTAACAAACATTCTAAAAAGGCAAATAAATGTTTCTGATTCTGATTGTTATTATACTTACACAAAAAATAGGTCCTACTAAAAGTACATAATATATTATCATATGATACTGTATTTATTCTGATGTGCTTTCCAAATTACACTATCATTCAGAAAGCTTAAAAATACGATTATGTATTGTGATTTGTGATAGATTTTCTGTGTAGTTAGCACAGAAAATCTATAATAACTTTTTATAGCTCCTTTTTTAGACTCTCAAGTAATATGTAATACTCGTAAATAGGTATCTACCTATTCTTGAGATTTATTGCACCAATCTGTAGCCAAATTCCTAGAAAGAACGAATCAAATCAATACAGAAAGTCCAATAAATTCCGTACCATTCCATATAAAGTTATTCGAAAAACCTTATGATCAATCTACACACTTCAGAGCGAAACTTCCAACGATAAGGACCCGACTCCATATCATGAAAGTTGGGAGCACTCCCCAACGTTATCATTAACAAATTGTATTGAAATTAACTTGCACGAGATCCCAAGTTTCGAAGTTAGGGGCCGATATTTTATAGCACTTTTAACGGTTGCCGATACCGAACTATGTCAAGGTAAAGAATATCAGATCTGTATTTTATTGCGAGCTTTGAATTCGTTGCAACTGGCACAAATGTTGCATTTTGCTTGCTTTGATTTGGTGGTTGGTTTAGTAACATGCAAAGCACAACCTGTTGTTATTAGAAATGACTATTTTTAGTAAAAATGGGGCCATGTTTGAAAGTAAGGGTCACAGGTAATTTTATGCAAGGTTAGGAAAAACATTTATTTTAATTGTTTCGTTTTCGTAATTGAAAGGTTATTGTTATAATTATCATAATGATCGTGATAGTCCAATCAAGTTTTTATAATAGGATATCTATTTAAACACACAAAGGATAAACTTCTCATTTTGTTAAAGTAAATCGACTAACGGTAAACTATCTACAAAAAGAAGATAATCAGGCCGAATGGCATCGAAAACAGTCTTTGCAATCGTATTCGAAGTGAATTTCGAATTTCTACAACCTGAAATCGAAAACATCGATATCTGATAAAACCCTGAAGCTAACTCAAGATAAGACGTATCGAGTTTTACAAACTCCTTTATGTAAGACAGTTGTACAACTTTCTCGCGTCGTTACTCAGTACACCTGTTTGTTTTATTTGACGATGCCTCATACGGAGTTTTTCTAAGACTTGGAAATTTTCTGTTTTGCGCGAGTTCACACGAGTCGCGTAATTGCACGGTAACTTTTCCCATGTCGTTTCACTACGGCAGTTCATGGACGTTGGAGGGGATTGGTACTTTCTTAGCTAGTTTGTTGTTGCGTCTTTATTTATATTTATTAATAATCTAGGATAGTGTTGAATTATGAAGTCTGGAGTGTTCATGAGTTCCTGAGAGATGTTACTTAAAAAGCAGAAGAATAAGCAATAATAAAAATCTTTAAGGAATTGGCTGATATTATTTGAAAGAAATACACCAGCTTCTTACATTTTTCATTCTAGACATTATTTTCTTTAATTGCCAGGTCATTTGTCAAAGGAACTCGTAAATGAAACTAAACATTGAAATTAATTTAAAGATTTCATCAAATTGCTAACAAAGACTTCATTTAAAATAGCCCCAAAAGAAAACAACACGAATTTCCGTTGTAATGCGTAGGATTTACATAAAATCATATAATTCGAAACCTTAGTAGATATAATTATAACACTTCTGCCGAGGTAGAGTATACATAGCTCAATAAGAACAGTAGCATTGAGAATTTTTAGATAGAGACTTGATTTATTCAATACTTTTCAAAATATGATGATAATGAAAGTGAAAGTAAAATTACTTATTTTTGTATCTCTATATTATCTGTCAATCTAGTCGTTGCCTGGTACAAACTTATCTTATGAGCTTAAAGATAACTCTGTAAGACAACAACGCTTGCAACGGTTCGATAAAGCTGAAAGTTTCGAGTAAAAATGTGTTGTCTGTTCCCTTAACTTCCCGTACTAAGCTAAATATTTGCTTGTGTTACAATTGGGTTCACCCACCACCACAATAGTCCAGCGGTGGCAGGGTTCGAACCAGCGTTCTTCTAATCTCGATTCCGCCAGTCTAACACTATCAGCGTTAGGCTATTATCGCCTTTTACTTTAAATTGATGTGGCTGTTCTATCCGAGCTGTGTCCCTCACGGCCCAGCCTAATACATCGCGTGACAACATATTTGGGCTGAAACCCCTCGTTAAAACTTTGCCAGTTTTGTCAACGCATTAAAATATTTTCTGAGTTTTTAATCCTAATTAGATAATGATGTTTTCTGTCCATGATATTTGTAGGCGCTTTGACTTCTACTTAACCTTTGTAAACAAGCTTAAATAGGTAAATATCAAATGTGGAATTATCAGTAATAATCACTACCAATTTGTTTGTGGTGACCGCCAGACCAAAAGACACGTGAATGATAGAAAGTTTTGTTTTTTTAAACTTGTGTGAATTCTTAAACAGTCCCAGTGGAGGGATCTAACTAGGTCAATATTTTTAAGGATATATAGATAATATGAGCTTTTTATTAACCAAAGGTGAGCTTAATCGAACCCCCCAAAAACCGGTCAACCACGGAACCCTCTGCATATCAATAAGCAGACAGACAAACTAGTATTTCTATATATTTCTATAAAATAATACGAAAACCTTGACGAAAGAATCAAAGCAATACGAGTAATCCCAGGCGTACAGTCATAGCCAAAAGTGCTAGCGATTGTAAACCTTATCACTCAGAGATAAGAACAAAGATATCCCCAATTTTTGAGCCAACCACCTCACGTTCGACCCCAGCGACTCCGAAAGCAATCATACAGTTCAAATAATATCTAGAATATAGACTAGTTTGTCTATGGACGCTTCGAGCAGGAAATTTTCTCGAACAACTCGTTTGTGAATTGAGATATTGGTAATTCAATCATCGGTCTTTAAGAAAATAGCTTTACTACTCGATACGAGAAAATTTTGAAATTGGCTTGCATCTCACCTGACGAAAAGTAACAATAAGCTGAAGTTGGAAGCGAGCGTTACCCGGGATCTGACTATTATTATTATTATTATAAAACTTTATTGCACAATAAAATAGTACAAAAGGTGGACTTAATGCTATTTAAGCATTCTCAGCCAGTCGACCCCTGGGTTATGCAGAAAGCTGTGAGTGCGAAGGTAGAGGTAGAAGGGTAGAAGTTAAAATTGAAGTTAAATTTTTAATTGATATAATATTTAAGATACATTCATTCCTTCAACTTCCAAAACAATGTTGATCATTGATTTAGGTAATATGGAGGTAGCTAGAGGATTTCACGAATTCACAAACATTACAATGAGGTCTCACAGTGCGCGTGGAGGCACAGGGTGAACTCAAACCAATCACAGAGCTCTATTCAATTCTTTCTTCTTCTTTCTTTTCAGCCAAATGACGTCCACTGCTGGACAAAGGCCTCCCCCAAGGTTTTCCACAATGAACGGTCCTGCGCTGCCCGCATCCAGGCTCTTCCCGCGACCTTTACCAGATCGTCGGTCCACCTAGTAGGAGGCCTGCCCACGCTACGTCTTCCAGCCCGTGGTCGCCACTCGAGAACTTTCCTGCCCCAACGGCCATCGTCTCTACGAGCTATGTGCCCCGCCCACTGCCACTTGATTTTAGCAATTCTGCGAGCTATGTCGGTTACTTTGGTTCTCCTGCGGATCTCCTCATTTCTGATTCGATCACGCAGGGAAACTCCGAGCATAGCCCGCTCCATCGCCCTTTGGGTGACCTTGAGCCTTCTTATGAGGCCCATAGTACTATTCAATTCAACGCTGTTTAATTTACTGCTTCACTTAAGCAAACATCGTTTGTGAATACGAGCGTTAGAACAAGCACTACCTACTAAGCAGAGGTGACGAAAAATTTGCCCCTACTGGGAATTGAACCCTGGACCCCTGGGTCAGGACAGGTAGTCACAGTAGATCGTTAGGTTTTCGGCAAAGAAAACAATTAGTGTGTAGTCAAATCACTAATTGTTTTCTCGGTATTCAGCCTTCATACTTTAAAATACATACTAAGTACTCGTATCATGATCGTTTTAATATTTCTGCTGTTATTTTATTACCTACATAAACATTTAAAACACATTTACACGTTACGACCTTTAAAATACAGCAGGTAAAAGTACCTACCTTAAGCCATAAAGAAACACAAAACATGTTTTAACAGCTATAAAATGTTTATTTTATTTATAGTTTGGCACTCGACAGAACGTTCACCCTACAGAATGATCTCAGCAGTGAACATGTCTGATTTCCATAACTTACTATGTCTAGCCAAGAACATTGGCTGAGGCTGGTGAACGGAAAACTCTAGAAACACCAACACAGAAATATAAACACACCAGTTCACCTTTCTTTGAGGTATGTTTTAGTAAAACAAAACGTATTTCTTTAATTTTTATTTATTTGTTGATCCCGCGTTGTATAATAAGTTCCCAAAACCCTTAAAGCCCACCTTTTAATAAAGGCCAATGAATTATGAGCTCTCAAACATTATTTCTTATAAGATTTTATTGAAATTTGTGAAAAAATACTTACAAACTATGTAATTTAACTTAACCTACTTTAGGAGTAGTTACATAAAATTAATTCACCTTTTTCAACTTACACAGTTAGATATTACACGCTACACTCATCATAGGTCATACCCCACCACTTTTTGATAAAGCTACATTAAAATGAGACTCCAATTCAAATTATTTATAGTGAATTCTCCCTTCATGACATATAATCATGACCCACGCTAAAGTAAATAAGTAGAAAAGCTATTTCAAAATATTCTTTGAAAATTTTTTCTCTTTGTTTACGCATTGTGTGCAAAATTTGAAGCAGTTTTGTACGCTTCTATGCTTCTATCGTTCCCCAGCTGGGACCGATACGGCGAGATCTGAGATAGCATTCAGGCATGCCTTGCATGGCTTGCATATGCATAATTTTCAGCAAAATTACCGTTTTGGTTATGAATTGTGTGGCTGACTGTACAAACGCTGGAATGCTAGAAAGCTGAAATATCAACTGCAAAGTTGTAAATAACTTAGGTATATTTACTATTTCTATTAGTAGGTAGGTAGTGTTAATTGTAAAAAATATAAAACGTTAAAATAGCGGTATCGTTATAGCCAATGAGCTGCTGTCATAGTGACATTGACGTATTGTCAATGTCACACGAGAACCAAACGTCAGAATAGAGGGACGCGCGGAGACGACTCCGCGCGCTTTTGTGCTAAGTGATGAATTGTATCTAAATTAAGGCAATATAATGTGAAAGTTGAGTATTCAGTGTTTTATTTATGAGAATTGATCGACCGGCCTTTAATAGTAGGTACTTTTATCTTTTAGTGCTTACGTGGTTTGAAGCTTACACAAATATTTTAAAGTTACTGTAATTCGTTAGTAATAATATTTAAAGGTTTTCAATCTATTAGACTTGTCAAATAATATTGCGATGGCTTTTTATAGTTTTGTTTTCGTGTTTTATTTATTACTTGAAGAAGAATATTATTTGGTTTTTAAAGTACAAAATAATGTCATAAAAGTAATTAATTTTCTGTCTAAATATGCTTTTGCAAAGCGCTTTTACACGTCTCAGTATTACCATAGAATAATAATAAGTACTACGTACAGAAGTTTTAAATGTATGCTCGATGTCATTAACAATAAGGTGTAATTTAGTCTGTCTCAAGAGTCAAGCACCATTTTGTTGACAAACGTCAGTGATCGGCACTGCGCCTAAGCTATAGGGCTGACTTCGGTAAAATGATGTGACGTGAGTTCCCAAACCACCACCACCACACCATTTTCTTTATTTTCTTCCATCATACACAAGAACACGCGTGCGTGAGTCAATGTTCGCTCGTATGTGAGGCCTTGTCGAATAGTATCCTGTAGGTGGGCCATCGTGCGTGTTTTGTTTTCGATGTAAACTCGCGGAGATGAACAGGCCTATTGGCCTATTATTAGGCCTATAACTTTAACCTTACCACTGCTTCGGGACAATAAATAGGCCACAGTGCTGAGAAGAAATAGCGCAAAAGCTCAGTCACCTTTACGTGTGCTCATATCCATCTATGATATAAAAGCGAAAGGTCACTGACTGACTCACTGACTCATCACGAAATCTCAGAAACTTGGACTAGTGCTAGGAGTCTCAAATTTTGCATGGGGGTTAGTTTTAGAATAAAGGTGCTCATTAAGAACGGATTTTATGAAACTCCACCCCTAAGGGGGTAAAACGGGATCCACGCGTACGAAGTTGCGGGTGGCCGCTAGTTTATGATATTAACCTTACCTATTCTGTGTATTAATAAAATCAATAATAGGACTGAATTAGGCTACTAGTTGTCAATTCAGTCTTTATTAGTTACAAAGGCTATGTTACACCATATCAAAAATTAAACCCACCTTAAAACCGTAGTACCTAAGCCTAGACCCTTTAAACCTTAACCCTTAATCCAAAACTTATCTCCAAAATTCCCTTACAAGGATAGTCCCAATTAATTTTAAAATCACATCGGCCAAAACGGCAAGAGGCTATATGTGCGCGGTCCAAACGCTATTGGTATTCGTAAGCCGGCCCAGGCCTGGGCCAAATGGCCAAATGGCGGGCGGGGTCTCACTACAAGATGATGCCGATATATTTATTCATTGGACGCCATTCGGCACAAAATTGGGGATATTTATAAGCTGCCTATTAACCGTTTAGTTTACTGCCTTCTGTTAGAAAGAGGATTTTTGTCTGCCACATTTTTGTAAACTAGATTTTGCCCGCGGCTTCACACGCGTGAATTTGGGTCTAATAATCTTGTCTCCCCATACAAGCTTTGGACTCCCGTTTCAACCCCTTAGGGGCTGAATTTTGGAAAATCCTTTCTTAGTGCTTAGACTGAGTTCTGTTCCCGCGTTTCTTCTAAGCCCTTGCTGAAAATATCTTTGGTTGGAAGTGCAAATAGAGTCCAAGAGTTAAGAAAGTACCTAAATTTTTTGCATGGCTTAGGCTGGGTTGCACCATCTTACTTTAACTTTGACAAACGTCATAAATCTGTCAAACTACATACAAAAAGCACTGGTTATTGTTAAAGTTACGGATAAAGTAAGTTGGTGCAACTCAGCCTAAGTTATGGACGACAGCACAACAAAGTAGACTTATCGCTCCACAGTTGAATTTTGGTCCAATCTGGTTACAGCTTGATTTTTTAAACCAAAAAGTAACTACCACGGTGTCTTTGAACAAAATACCTATTTACGTAAAGTATTTTTTTTACCAATCGCTATCACGAACAACACTCCCCAACACTCCCCAAACTACCCAGTCGATATTCGCCTTAATGTACCACTGATTTGCTCGTGAAACCCTTTAATAGCCGGCCATTTTCTCGTGACCATGCACGTTCAAAATATCGAAATTCTAGACCGGCATTCAGGCTGCCATTTAGTCCCGCTGTAGGTCTAATTACTAGGTTGATGTGATGTGGAGCTGGGATTCGTTTTAAGTATTGGTTTCGATTCCAGTAAAAGTTTACGTTGTTATTTTGTACCTTGCCTCATACCTATCGTTTTTTTTTTCTTGTTATTTGTCACAAATTTTATATTACTGGTCACGAGGCAAATATCATGAGCTGCCATAGGCGTCAGGTATTTTGAATTGAAGCCACGAAAGCCGAACGGTGAAGGGGTCGGACTGGCCGACTCGTGATCCGGGGAACGCGGGTTCGGTCCCCGCTGCCGCTCGACTATTGTGGTGAGCTCACTCGTGATACAAGCATATTTAGCTTAGTACGAGGGGCTAACGGGACTATTAGTAATTTGTGTAATAATAAATTACTATACCGTATATTATAATTAATATACCGTATTGGAGAGGTCTATGTCCGGCAGTATCTAAAAACTTCACTTTCTTCACCCAGGTGACTGTTGAAAGTGGATTTTTAGTGTCCTCATTTCACCTCGCCTCGGAACCATTTGAAATGGTTAAATGGAAACATTGAATTTTCGGATAGATCCAGTTTATTATGTAACCTATATTGAAACCGTTTGAAAGATTTCGTGAAGTACTTTCAGGATCAGTAACCAGTTTTTCGATATCTTTTAAAGTTTAGAATCGAGTTAGATCACTTAACGTTTCCACCCTGTATCCCTACAACTTCACAAAAACTTCCGAGAATCGAACCCACGGCCTTCAGACATTAAAACCGTCAGCGTCAATTACCGACGGGCACAATTTGTCTCGGCGACCATCAGTCATCGGTCCGCCGCGGGAACAACGCAATCCCCTGACGTCTGACACAGGGCAAAGAAATACGCCAGTACACGTGAGACAATTGTAGCATTTAGTTTATTATGATGATAGATTTAAAAAAATCGAAATTAAGAACATTTATTCATTCAGAAATTGTTTGATTGATTGATTAGTTACCATTACCATAATATTGTGGTAATGTTAAATTTGTGTCATAATTACACAAGTTAGAGATAGAACTGCAGACGCAGTGGGTGTAAGTGACAGAAACCCAATCGTGATATAAAAACTCACGATAAGGAAGAACGCAGTTTGATTTAGAAAAATGATGCAGATTTGGATTGTGCGATAAGAATTAATTTTCTAATCTAAAGAGGACACTACCAATGGTTCCCAATCTTTTAGATAGCAGCTTTGCCGTAACAGGTAACTTAGATGCAAATGCGATAGAGGTCACACAAGCTTGCTCAGGGTCAATTAGTGCCAGTCAGAAGAAAAAGAAGAAAGATAATTACTTACAAAAACACTAACGTGGCTTTTTGAAAAATAAATCTTATTTCTCTTTCGTTTCAAGCCTGCTCCTATAAATTCCATTTCTGCCAACTAAATTCTGCTCTGTGATGGCTGTCCTGGCCAGGCTTAGTATCTGTGACGTTGTTAATTGTCGCGACCAGCCAGTGACTGGCCACTATTACTCTTTCTTTGACTAATGGCCAGTGTTGCCAACTTGGAATACACCTGTATGAGACTTGCCAGTTTAGTTGTTGATGACTAGCAGTTTTGCAATCTCTTTCAATATCTTTCACGAAATTGGGTTAATCTACGCGTTTAACCTTAATATTCTGTTGTTTTTATAGAAGACACACGCCCGTATTCACAAACGATGCTTGAAATCAAAATCAAAATCTAAATCTAAAATATTTTATTTAATTTAGACCACAAGTGGCACTTATAAACGTCAAAATAGAGTAAATAAAAAAAGGTAGCCCTAATGGGGCACTTTATATGTCTCCTTATCTTTTGGGCCCTACCAGCGCTTGGAGACATACATAAATGGCAAGTGCTGAGAAGAAACGCCGGAACAAACTCAGTCACGCAAATCGAACACACAGCATTGAGACACAATAGAGCTCTGTGATTGGTTCCTGTGTAATTGCATAGACGAGAATTCAACACAGTAAAAGTACAGTTGTAAAACATTAAACAGTCCCAGCTATGACATTAACAGGGGGTGCTATTATCAATAGTGGGTTATTAGTTCCGATTTTTACCGCGTTGGAAAACACTAAAATGACATTTACAGGAGGGCGCTACTATCAATACGGGGTTACTATTTCGGATTTTTGTCACTTGACGTTTCAATATCGTTGGACTATAATAGGAGTTACTGGTGATTTCCTGTATTTTTTAAAAAGCTTTTACTATTACAAGATGGCCGCCTCAAGCCTGGTGGTTATTGCAAATTGCAATGTCAGTTGCGGTTTCCAGTTCGATTCCAGACTTATGAATATTTTTATGCCAATATTTACATTTCAAAAAATAAATAAAAAATCAGGCACGATGGGAAACATTTTTTAAACGAACTAATACCTACACAGGAATATTGATAATGGATTTTATTTAACAAAAAAAAAATGTTTTTGCGAAACAGTAACTGTAGTGCCTATTCACATGTTATGTAAAATAATTTTTCAGGATGAAAATTCGATTCGACGTTATATTTTTAGCATCGCTTAAAACCGACCGCCATTTTTGTCAAGTTGCGCCAAAAAAGTCAAGTTCCCTTTGTTTTATACCAGGAAGTGTCCCATTCATGTTTTCTATACCGCTGTTACTTTGGCCCAGTCTACTTTAATTCACACAAGACGATATTTTTAAGTTGTAAAATTGTTTTTAAGTAATTTCTCATAATTAGATCATTCCACAAGAAATAGAGACATTAATCACATAGTTATTCGAGAATAAATTTTATAATAATACATTAACTTAAAATGACTTAAAAACTAAAATTTAAAAATTACTAATTATAAAAACTATTTACAAAATAAAAAATACTTCACCCCCAGCGCCGCAGTCAGGAATGATTATGATTATGATAGTTATGATTAAAATAAAATAAAAGATAGTTAAACTTTAAGACCTAATGTACACTGTGAAATGCAATAAAGAATTGAGTATTGAACTTTTTTGTAGTCTTTTGTCTATTTTTATGAAATTATTTTCATTTCATTTTTATTTGCGAAATTGGCATTATTTTTAAGGCACCAATTTTTCCCTTTATTACAATTTTATTTTTATTTTATTTGGTGCACAAAACAGGGATACAACAATATAACATACAAAGCGTTTAAAGCAGGTTATACCGTATAAGTAAACTTATTTTTGACAGTGGTCAAATAATTATGTTAAACATTCTGTTTACAAGATTTTCGCCATTTTGTTGCACATTTTACTTAAATGCAATCATGTTTACTGTTAAAATCATATTAATTTTTCTCACGACATTTTATAAAGGTTCTCATGACACAAAAATCTATTGCCTAAAATAACTTCATTATTTTTATTGTATTTTCAATTCCCTATGGATAAAATCTGTAAATGTAAATCCCTTAGCAAACCGCGTGGGTGTCCCGAAATATCAATTCGGGAACCCTCGAATTGGCGTGTATGGTCCGATGCGCAGGATCTAACAAACATTTGTGTGTGTGGGATTGTTTATATTCACCCACAGACACATTATCCTGAAAGTCACGTTAATGCGTGCAGTAGCCTTCGGCGAATTGTACTCCCACTCTATTTTTGAATTCATTCTTTTTACATTTTGGGTTTAAATAAAAATGTGTACTTCAATGTCCAGGCAGGCAGGCGGTGCTATTAATAAGGTGTCGAGGTTTTAATTAAAGTAGCTCTTATCATTTGAAAAAATCACAGACACTTCAAGAATTCAAGTTAGAACAGCGTCTTATGTACTGTCAACTGATGTATTTTTAACTGTACAGACGACAACACATCAAGGCACAGAATACATAATAGTAACAAACTAAGGTATATTATGTATGTAGTTGTAATAGGGGCGAATATACAACAAAAATGTGTTCTCTGTAATAACTGTGTCTAGTACATATGTAAGGGAATAAAATAAAAATAAAATCTTACCTGCAATTTTGCTGATAGGCGGCGTGACCGGCGCCGCAGCCGTCGTCGCGGTATTCGGCGGGTATACTGGATCGCAGCATTCTCGCTCCGGGAACTCACTGCCGCCCACCCACGCTGCCAGGCACACCACTAAACCCACTACCGGCCACACACCATCCACGCGCCGTAACATCGACGCGAACTCACAAAAAGCACACTTCAACCCGAAATGCAACGATCGTGCTATCAAACTTAACCCTGTTATTGCCGAACTCGCGCTTGCAAAGCGAGATCTGAACGCACTCGCGCTTCGAATCCAAGGTCTGGATGAACTCGCGCTCCCAACACGATCGTGCGAACTCGTTTCGAATCTTAACCCCACTTGTGCTTGCACCCGAAATATTTCCTGCGTTTTCTTGTCCCTCTCTTCCTTTTCGATTTCATTGCAACCGTCCTTGTCTTTCATCGGACACTTATCTCATGTTACACTTTTTTCGAGTCGTATTTTTTTATTTTTCTACTAAAAATGATATGTTTCTCGTCTCCTTACGCGTACATAATTGACTTATTTGCACGATGTATATTTAGGTATGTGTAAATATTTCTCTTTGTATGTATCTGTGAAGGAACGTGAAATTAAACAGAGATTAGAAAATGGATTTCGCTCGAGAAAAATGAGAAATGAAGGGAAAGCAACGTCCAAATTGTAAGCCCTGTCACACACACTCGGCAGTCAATTAATATTTGTAATGTATCACCTGCTCGTTTTCACGATCAACTTTTAATAAAGCTCCAAATTTTTATGTTCATCAAACAAACTTTCATTCGGGACATATTAAATTTTATGAAATCACTTCGCTTTGGGCCGGCTTTATAATGGATTTAGGGATCCGTGGCGGGAAGTATTTTAATGGTTTTCTAACGCAATGATTGAAGGATAAATAATTCTTTTTACGATATTTTTTATAGCGCAGTACCGTCCTAGATTTAATGAAAATGCTCAACTGTCAAATTCAAGGTAGGTAGAATACCAAGGAACTAAGGCTATGCACCATCTTTTTAACAAACGTCAAAAATCTGTCAAACTTCATACAAAAAACACCGTTTTTTTTTGTTATCATTATAGTGACATCATCATTACCTATAGTTAAATATTTTACTGATTGGTATATTTTCTGCTATCATACTAGTTTAATTTGAATTATTTTTAACGGATTTGGCATCAATGAAAAAATAACGAGATATTTTTTAGATAAGTAATATTCTTGAGCAAATCAAAAGAGGGACAACAAAAACGAACCTCGAAGATTACAATAATTATTTGTAATATTCCTCGGCAGTGCGTCCCTCGCCTAAGGTCAGAGGGCATTAAACAAATTGAAATCCTAATATGCTATTTAACTTTGAGAATCCCCACGCATATTACTTTTCTTTCTAAACTTGCCCTATTTAAGCGAAATTTCATTAAATGGCCCCAAATTCCTGAGACTATTACATTGCCTTATTTCAGAAGAATAAAGACTTTTTAGACGCGATAATTTATTTTAATTGTGATGTCGGACGATGAAAAAACGTAATTTTGCTTTTTGCCGGCACTTCGGGCGTCCGTTGAGAACTATTTGTATTTTGAACGGAAAAGTTAGGCACTCCATCGTTTGCTGACATCAATCCGAAGTTGTATCTGTACTTTTAGACTTTGGACTTAAGTTGTGGTAACTTTGAAATTAGGTGATCCTTGAACTGTCTTTAAAATATTTAATGTGGGCTGATGGATGATAGACAGAGGCCATTTTTGAGTTAGTCATCTTCAGGATTAAGTCATAATTTGAAACCAATAAAATTGAAAATTTTACTAGCAACCACGAGAGACTGTCCTACGTGATCTAAAATATTGAATCCTATCGCACTGACAGGTGACAGATCCAACTGTGAATCTAAGGCTGGGTTACACCGTCTTATTTAAACTTTAACAAACGTCATAAATCAGTCAAACTCCATACAAAAAGCAACAGTTATCGTTATAGTTACCGGTAAAGTTAGGTGGTGCAACTCAGCCTAAAGAAGTCGCAACAACACTCAAAAGAGGCCTATGTTCAACAGTTAACGTTTTGTTGCTAAAATGATGATGACGTATCATTTGGTTATATCACATTTTCGATCATTACTGATTCCCAATTTTCCAATAATCCACTTAAGAGCCATTTCACAAAAATATTCCGCGCGAATTTAGGTAAAAGCTGTCAACGCAACGTCAAAAGAGTAAAAAGAACGCTGAAATGGACAAAAAAATCTTGAGCCGTGACCGTATTAAGACTTGATTTAAGTTATTAATTTTAAGGTAGAATGAGGTATTCAAACTTGATTAATTAATTTAAATTTTTAATAGAGTTTATTAAGTCTTTTATATTTCGATTTATAATGAAACACGAATAGGTATAATATGTAAAATATATATTAAGTACAAAATAAAGACAGTCACATAGTGAAAAATAAATCTGCCCCCTTACAGCTCCATCATCGGACCCTGGATAAGAAATATTCGTCAAGGCGAATCACACAAGCCCAAACTCCATATGGTTCTATTGTTTTGTTACGGAGGTGGCCATTGCATCTCCTCCAGATCCATTATCAGACAGAGCTAAGAAATAAATAAATAAATATTATTATAAGTAAACAAATAACTAAAATAATTCATCTTACTATCTTACTTTTTACTAGTCTTACTAATATTATAAATACGAAAGTTTGTGTGGATGTCTGGATGTTTGTTACACTTTCACGCAAAAACTACTGAACAGATTTTGATGAAACTTTACAGTACAGTACAGCAGTACTAGGCAGTCTGTGTTCAACTATCTCTCGGGTCGGACGTTCCTATCGCAAGACCTTTGGTTCACTCAGTTCCGATACGACTCTAGTGCTGTGTGTAATTATTTTCGTTAATACACTGAGTTTATTAATTTGTACGAGTGGATTTCATTTTGCCTGAGACCTACGCCATGAACCCTGAACCAGAAGACCCTGTCGCCAGCGACAGCGACGCTCATCCATCCCTGGCGTCGACCAGAATAACAATGTACAGGCTATAATTTATGACGATCTGTGACAAACTAAATTTCAAGCGGGTGAAGCCGCGGGCAATACTACATATTTCATACTAGCTTTTTGCCCGCGACTTCTTCTGCGATGAAGTGGAAAATGGTTCTAATAGAATTAAAATATTCTAAGAAAATTAATTTTGTTAAATGATTATATTTTTTGATATAAAATCTACACATCATTATGTTTAAATATTTGAATACTTACAAAATTATGAGATCTTTCTAAAACAAAATTAAAACACTACACCTGCCGCAGATTTCTTTGTAAACAATGTTTTTTTGTTTTTCCTTCAGGTGCTAAAATCACCAGGCTATTGTGTGCGCATACTCTGGAGTATTCCACATACAACTGGTCGTCGGAAAAGCATAGATTTCCATTAAGTCTACTCCCGCTACCATATGGAACTCCGCTAAAACTCGTGAGGGCGCCAACACTTGCTTTTGTATCGAAAATTAGTATGAGCAGCTGCGCACGCGGTTGCCCGTTGCAGGCTCTATGCAACCACACTATTTTAAACCGTGGTCCCTAAGCATGAGATGGGAAACTGCACTCTCTTGAATTCTCTTGAATTTGATGGTGTTAGGGGAATCCTAGGAATGAATACAGACTTTTCAATGGAATCTCCTCATCAATATTGCGAAATTGCGAGTTGCAATGCAATGTTACGTTTTCACTTGTTATTTTATTGTAATCTGACCTTGATTTTTCAAACACGTGTCAAAAAAAAAATTAAAATCAAAAGTACTAAGGAATATTTCATTGATATCAACTTAGAAACAAGCACAGATCACAGAAACTAAAGGGAAATGGTGACAAGGGACAAATTGGAACATATTGCTTGTGAAAGCAATGATGACAGTAGCGACGTCATTATGTAAACAGTTTATATTGCTTGCATAGTACTAAAGATTATTCGAACGTTGAATACTGATACCGCAATGGATAATGAGCAAATAATTTGATTTCTTGGTGTGTGTGAATTTCTAATACGACACTGAGTTTGGAACTCAGCGCATTACTTAGCATCTCTCTATATTTCTATCAACCAAGTTATCTCCAAAATAACATTCCACACCTTTTTAACCTAGTCAGGTAATAATTTAATTAAAATACGAAGCACGTCATCTATCAATAGGATATATGTATATTTTAGAAGTTAATAAATTATGCATAAAATATAAACACTTTAGAAGTTTAGTTAAATCGTAGAATTTCTGGAAAACAGGTACCTACTAAAATCGTACTGAAAAAAAAAAGTATTAACATGTTATCTAATTTATTTATTAAACGTCGAATTTTATCAAAGATTTTGGACTAAAGTTTTTGAAAATATTTTATAGCCTACATAGAAAAAAATTAGGATTCTAAATCGTGAAAGAAATTTTTTTCGGAGCCTATTGCCTCCAAACAAACAAACAAACAAACAATTAAATCTTTCCTCTTTTATTAGTATAGATTTAACAACAAAACAAAACGCTTCTTTTTCTTCTTCACGAAACAAAACTCAAAGCGGATAAATAAATAAACAAATCTTTGGACAATTTCACAGCGCCATCTAGTCCAAAAGTAGGCAACCAATATGCTTGTGTTAAGGGTGCTATCATAATGGATATACTTTTTTTATAATTTATTTATTAAATTAAATACATGATACCTACATATTATACATAGTTACACCCAGATCCGTCAAAGAAATTAAAATTCATCATTTCAATTTCTGCTCGGCCGGCCGACTCGAAACAGCCTCTCGGCATAGTATCAAATGTATTTGGTCGCCGTACAAATCACCGCTTTACGACACGAACGCACGTAAACGTCACGGCGGGAAAAATGACACAGGTCCTGCCTTGACGGGCGCTCGCGCCATAGTAATCGATGTCGGCTTGCGCATTGTAATTTATACTGATATTCACATCAATATTTTGACAAAGTGGTTACTAATATTTAAACAATAACTGTAGAAATTAATTCTACAATGAATATTCTTTATTTTGGGATACTTTTATTGCAGTTTATACTGTGTTTTTAAACCAAAAACCACGATCAAAATGTGACGTTAATCTTCAAATTTGCCAAATTATTTTTAGATTTTACTCAATAATGGTAATGAAATTCAAGAATCTATTTCATTAATGGACTACAAGAATATATGTCCGATGATTACTATATATTTTTAAGCTTATTATATGAGCATAAATAATAGATACAGGACTTTGAAAATGAGTCTGCGGCAATTTTTTCGTAAAATGGTTGTGGGAGATGGGGCACTGTGAATTAAGCAAAAGAGTTTTAGTAAATCCGTTTCATTAATGGTCAACAACAAGGATTGACCTATCTTTCGCAGTTATTAAATAATCTCTGGGTGTTGCTTAAGATAGTAATTCATGCTTCCAAAATCTTAGAAATTCGCACGAAAATGTAAAATGGCTCTTAATATGGCTTAAAGTGACATTGAACTAAAAACAATTTTAAATAAATTCTGAAGTTTACTCACTATCCATCATCATAATTATCGAAGTCAAAAGTTCAATCCAAAATATTCAAACTTATTTATTAACAAAACTTAAACTAAAAGAAACATCAAACGTCTCAACTTATATCAAAACTTCGCAAACAACTATTTTGGGTAAATTCTAAAAGTCCAAAGTTATGATTGCTTTTAATCATAATTATATTATTAGGTAATTGACTGGTTTGCTAAGTGAAAAGTGTAGTTCGGCTTCAGAAATATTTTCTTTTAACTTTCACGAAGTCGATTTGAAAAGTTCAGAATATTTTTATTAAATAGAAGCGTAAGTAATTTGAAAAGTATCAAGTTGGTAATGGTATATTGACATTAACGGTAGATATGTACATATTTTGAAATATAAAATGCTGATATGTCACGATATTATGTTCATTATATCTTGCATAAGTCTATAGTGAAGACCGTCTGACACACTTTTATCGGTTAAAACCGTGGATGAATTTACGGCTAGTGGCCGAAACCAAACCTTTATGTCAAGTGTACGAAAAAGACATCTACTTCTTCACGCCTTGCCAATTTGTGTTATAATTATTATACTTTTTCAATAAGTATGATGTATCTTCATAAAGTTAAGTGTGCTTGAAGATTTTGCTCTCAGTTAAGTATGCTTGAAGATTTTGCTCTCATAATGTCCCCATATCGTCTTCAAAAATCCCTTAAAATTATTTCTAGAAATAGTTCTAAATAAGTGAACGAAACGGATATAAATGGATACTTTTGATAGAACCTGCAGTAACTTAAATGGCATACAAAGTTTGGACTCCATTAAGCCTGGAGTTGGATCATTTACTTCTCTTCTACATTCCCGAACCTAAAATCATTAGTGCGGAGCGAAGGCGCCGAATCGAGACGAAACGATGTGTTTCGGCTCGGCAGTAATACTACACTAATAGGAGCCGTAAGTGCCTCTTCACACTAGCGATTTGTTCAGCGATGCGAGATCGTGGCGAGGACGTTGCGAGATGGTTGCGATCTCACCGCGGTATCCTAAACAATAAGCTGCAGTCTGCTTTCCACGATATCTCTCTAACGTGATATTTTTGGACGAAAAGGTAGTGTAGTGCTTTAGCTAGCTAGCTTTTAAATGTAGAATATAAACAATAACGTCTTTTACCTAATTTTGCATATAGAATTGAGAGGTCTTGAACTCTTTAAAGTTCTCTTTCCTACAGAACTTTCAGAACTTTGGCTAACCTAGTATTTATTCTGAGACTTAGGTATATTTTAGTGTTTTATTTAATTCGTTTTTTATGTAATTTTAAAAGTTTCTAGTATTTTTTCCTCCATCTCATAAAGAACCGCAAAAATATTGGTAAATAAAACTTAGACTACAAACTTCGGAAGTCCCTATTCTATTGCTGATTCTACAGTCAACAGCACGTCATACTATACATTTTTATTGCAAAATGATGCTTATTACAACTGTGTAAGATCCTACAGTGTAAAGCTTGATATGCAAACCGTAAACCATACAACCCAGCTAATCAATATCACCCGAAAGAGCAACGACAATAAGAAGGTTCGAATCGACGTTACTTGCAAAAACCGTAACATCAGTTGTCATCCCAATTCCGCGCCCATTCCACAACCCGTCCGCAACCGACAAAAGGTGGGAAAATACTTCCCATCCGTCTTCCCAATCGATAACCATAAAAGGTGTTGCCAGTTGTTTTTGTGAACCCATAAATAATATATTCCCACTTCCGGTCAAGCTCGCCCGGCAGGGAAATTTGCGAATAAATTATTATACTTGAATACGTTTTAGTATGTTTTACAGTGATAGGGGTAAGTGGTTGGACTGCTGGAATTTGTTGGGTTTAATCCTGGGATCATGAGTAATGCCGTCTTAAATTTCCATATTTTTGAGTGGACGTACCAAGAATTGGACTTTCCGTTTTTACTTATGTATTTGGGTTTGTCTACACCTTAATTAGTTTATCAACTTGATAAATATATTAACAAAATTGTCATTTGTTATATAAATATTATCATGGCTCAAACACAAACACTGTAAAAAAACTTATCATTCTTTGACATAATTTACCTTTTAAAACAACCTAGTTTTTTGTTTAGAGTCTTGAGAAGAGAGGAGTCTGAGAGGCTCCAGGTAGGTGGTTATGTGACTGAAACAAGAGGTAGGTGGTTAAGGGTTAATAAAGCATTTTTACAACAGAGAAGAAGAGGGAAGAAGAGAGTAGAGGAAAAGGAGAAGAGAGGAGTCTGAGAGGCTCCAGGCAGGTGGTTATGTGACTTAAACAAGGGGTAGGTTAAGCGTTAATAAAGTATTTTTAAAACAGAGAAGAAGGAGAAGAGAGGAGTCTGAGAGACTCCAGGCAGGTGGTTATGTGACTGAAACAAGAGGTAGGTTAAGAGTTAATAACGCATTTTTACAACAGATAAGAAGAGGGGAGAGGAGAAGAGAGGAGTCTGAGAGACTCCAGGCAGGTGGTTATGTGGCTGAAACAAGAGGTAGGTGGTTAAAGGTTAATAATGCATTTTTACAACAAGTACACACGGCATATGCCGACGTTGCAAATATTAATGAGAAGCGATACCGGTATTGATTTCGTTGCCCTTGTATGAATCGATTGTACGTCGGCACTTCAGGCTGTACATTTTTTGTTGAAAAATAGAGCCTCTCACAAGTACATAAGATGCCACAGTGTGTACCTTTCAGATTGAAGTGCCATAATCTATATTATATAAAGGTCGTCTATATCTATAAAAGCGAAAGGTCACTGATTGACTGACTCACTCATCACGATATTTCAGTCACTACAAGTGCTAGAAGTCTCAAATTTTGCATGGGGGTTCCTTTTAGAACGTAGGTGCTCACTGAGACGGGATTTTGCAAAATTTAACCCCTATGGGGGTAAAATGGGATCCACGCGTACGAAGTCGCGGGAGGTCGCTAGTTACGTATAAATGATCATTTCTATCTAAAAACTATGAGATCTCAATAAAAGTTAAAATAAATGTAATTTTGCTACGAAAGTGACATTTATTTTGTTTTCAGCCTCTATCTACACTGATGTTATGTCCAACGAATGTAAAGTTTCAGTTAGTTATCTGACGGATAACTCTATCTAACAATTAAATAATATAGATTGATTACTACTTTATGAAATCTCTCTCATAGGTGAAGGATGCTGATTTTTTTTCCAAATGTTCATAAACGAGACCTATGACATCAACGCCCGTATTCACAAACATTACTATGCGGTCTCACAGTGCACGTGGACGCACAGGGTCACACACGAACCAATCACAGAGCTCTATTCAACGCTGTGCGGCTTGTTGCTTCACATAAGCAAGCATTGTTTGTGAATAAATAGTGGTAGCTTAGGGTTAATATTGGGACGTGTATAAGTGTTTTTTTAAAGCCTATTTGCAGAAATAAATTAGTTTTATGAGTTTTAATGCGGATGTGAATCTTTTTGTTCAACTGTCAGATAAGTTCCTAATAAACTAACAGGGACTTTATCATTATATGAAGCTGGTATTTAGCGCTGCAAATGATTGATTACATAATAAAACAATACATTAATTACTCCGCTATCGTGGTTTGGTTCACTAGTTTGAATCTGTCATAATTATACGTTTTGTTCAACTCAGCCTGTGTTGATAATGATGTTAATTACACGTAATATCGTATTTAGTTCATTTACGAATTTAATCTGTGGGGTAAGTACTTACTATTTAGTCCAGTAGAATTAGCTTTTAAATCGGAAATAATTCCTACAAAAGATTTTATTGTTTTAATAGCTTCATTGGTTGCCCATTAAGACTCTCCTAAGTTTTCGACTTCGACGGAGTTGTGCTTAAGTGGTGGGGGCACCCGAAAGGGGCATTTTTTCGGTTTTCCGGTTATAACGCGTAAAGGACTTACCCTATCAAAAAGTGGTCTTCATGACGGTTGAAGGGCACTTAATCCTGCATTGAATAAGACCCAATTCATATGTTTTATACAAACCGTTCTCGCGCTAAAGTTCGGCAAAGTAGAAAATATACGTATAATTAATGACCCTCTCCATGTCCAATGGTTTGTTACCCACATGCTTCCAAGTCTTGAAAAGGGCCACCTCAACCAATGTAACCCTATCAAGGCTTACGAGCTTGATGCGCCTATCCTTGTTCGTCCCAGCCGTTCCTTAACTGCGGTTGCTGCACCTCTTCCTGGCACTCACCTGAACGACTCTGTGTTACCTACTGTGGCTGCCCCTCTTCCTTGTATCCTCCTGCATGACTACGTTGCCTAGCCGTATGCCTGGTCTAAGGTTCGACGCCAAAAATCAACAACAACAAGTTCATATCAAAACGCTGAAGAGTTTTTTGTTTGTTTGTTTGAACGCGCTAATCTTAAGAATTACTAGTTGGATTGAAATCATTATTTTTGTGTTGAATAGCTCATACATTGAGAAAGGCTATAGGATATATACAATCACTCTACGACTAATAGAGGCGAAGCAGTAAAGAAAAATGTTGCAAGCAAGGGAAATAGTATTTAAACTATTTTCACTCGTACGAAGTTGATTTTGTGGCGTCGAACCTTGGACCAGGCATATGGCTAAGCAATGAAATCGTACAGGAGGGTACAAGGAAGAGGGGCAGCCACATTAGGTAACACAGAGTCGTTCAGGAGAGTGCCAGGAAGAGGTGCAGCAACCGCAGTTAAGGAACGGCTGGGACGAACAAGGATAAGCGAATCAAACTCGTGAGCCTTGTTAGGGTTACACTGGTTAAGGCGACCCTTTACAAGGCTTGGAAGCATGTGGGTAACAAGCCATTGGACGTGGAGAGGGTCATTAATTATACGTATATTTTCTACTTTGCCGAACTTTAGCGCGAGAATGGTTTGTCCAAAACATATGAATTTGGTCTTATTCAATGCAGGATTAAGTGCCCTTTAACCGTCATGAAGACCACTTTTCGATAGGGTAAGTCCTTTACGCGGTATAACCGGAAAACCGAAAAAACGCCCCTTTCGGGGGCCCCCACCACTTAAGCACAACTCCGTCGAAGTCGAAAACTTAGGAGAGTCTTAATGGGCAACCAATGAAGCCATTAAAGCAAAAAAATCTTTTGTAGGAATTATTTCCGATTTAATCAATTTTTGTGTTTAATTCTACTGGCCTAATTACCAAACAGTGGTTTTTCTATAGTCTAGTTTTGCATTTGTGAGAGGTTCATATTATTTTAAGGACTTTTGATGATTAATAGTTACACATTATTATACAATAGTGACTGAGTTTCTTACTTCTTCTCAGCACTGGCCCATTTATTGTCTTGAAGCAGTGTTAGGGTTAATACTGGGACGTGTAAAAATGCTTTATAAAGACTACGTGCATAAATAAATGAATTTTTCTATTAGTTTTATTATTTCTTTATAATATGTATTTATTTATTTATTTGAAAACTCAACAGCTTTGTCGTGTCGTGAACAATTTACATGTTACAGAGTAGTACATTTCATAACTCTAGCCAATTACAGAGTCTCACAGCTAATATAAGTACGTAAGAACAACAGAATAGTTATTTTCTTCAATGTAAACGTAATTCTATGTATGTATGAACATGAGTACATGAGAATATCAATATAATATGAGAATTAATATATCATTATTATTATCGTTTATCGTTCAGTGACCGCAGCAGAGCCTTCTCTTATTTACCAGAGGCAAATTGAGCTTTTGGCTTTTCTCTCTATGTTAGCTAGATAAGTACATAATACGTATAATTATGTAACAAAACTACGAAGAAATAAAATACATATTTTTTACCTTTTTTTAAGGATGCAAGTCTGACGCCCGAATTCACAAACATTACTATAAGCTCTCACAGTGTGCGTGGACGCACAGGGTGACGACACACGATCACGAACCAATCTCAGAGCTTTTCAACGCTGTGCGTTCGATTTGTTGCTATCGTTTATGAATAGTATGAATTGGGCGTGAGAATTGAATTGTGAACACTACACTAAAATACCAATATTACAAGTTGTATAATATTCGTGAAACAAAGTTGTTTTCCTAAACAGGTACAACAGATGTTTTCTTCAAACGGTACAGCGACAATACATCCTTGCCTCAGGCAGAAACGGGGGAAAAATAGAATAAAATATGGTTCACACAAAAACTAAAACATCTAATGTTATTGCCCTGAAGTCAAACGTAACGGTTTCTCTGAATTTGCTTGTATAGTTCACACTAGCTTTTTCCTCCGGTTTTTCCCACGGGAATTTTGTCAAAATCAAAAATTTCATATGGACTATTATACAATAGTGCTTACAAATAATAAATATTTCAAGAAAAAAAGACGAATAAAAAAACTTAGTTTTGCTCTTTTAGTCTTTACAGTCTCATTCTCTTTTTTACCTACAAGCGCTCAGTAGCTCTACCCTACCCTAATTTTGGTCTACACAGAAAAATTTGAAGAGAGATGTTTCTTTTCCTTTCTTTCCTTTCTTTCCTTTCTTTCCTTTCCTTTTTCTTTCCTTTTTAAAAACAGTGAAAAAAAAACCTCTGCTTTCCCTGGGTCTCAAAATATCTATATCTGTCCAGTGGTTTGAAAAGCGAAAAAAGTGTTAATATTTTGGGACATTTTGTATTTAACCTGCACCGCACTCTCAGCTTTCTGCATGGCCCAAAGGTTGACTGGTGGAGAATGCTTTTAACATTAAGTCAATATGTGTTAAACTGTAAGCTGTGTATGTTTTCCAAATAAAGAAAATTAAAAATAAGTCCACCTTTTATACGTTAGGTATTGTGCAATAAAGTATTTTAAAAGAAAATTAAGGAGGTAACAAAAAGACACACAGAGTTACTTTCACGTTTATAATATTAGCACAGATATTTACTGGCATTTTCTTCGAGAAAATTCATTTTGTACAGAATTTTCCTTACTATTCGCAGGGTAAGTAAGTAATATAATACGGAGACCCCAAATTTGTTCAAAGAGAATCTGTAGGTTATATTTTATACCGATGTGTCAATCACATTCACTTGGGATGGGTGTAGGGTAAACATGCCACCTATTTTCTTTTATAAATAGAAAATAGAAAAAAGCTGATACAAAATATTCGTATATGTTGCGACTTGGGCATTTTACTTTGATTCGTTGCAAAGATTCTGGTGCGTTGTGTTTATACATTTGGGGTATGTTTACTAGTTGCTGATAAAGTCCCTGATAAGTTATCAGGAAGTTATCTGTCAGATAAACTTCAAATTCTTTTTTGATTGCTGCTACGTTAAATCTTTAACTAAACTTATTCCAAATCTTATCATTTTTGATTTTCAAATATTTTATTTTTAGTAAAAGTGCTTTATAAAAACCTAATTGCAAAAATAAAATGAGTTTTTACCTTGTTTTTTTACCCAGAAAGTTACTCGGTTACTATTTTTAGATTCCACTCAAACTTTTTACCGAATTTTAATGTAAAAAGGTTTCAAACGTTCGATCAGACTTTTCCTTTTTCTTAGAACCTTCCTGAAAGCTTTAAAAGAGCCTCGTCATATTTTTCTCAGAATGTATAACTGGTGGGTTTTAACGCGATTAACAAAAACAACACTCTTTGAACATACACTTCAACGTTAATAAATCTGACAAACCTTATTTCTTACTTCGTAATAAGTGGTTATAATAAATAAAATTAAACCTGCCAATCAAAAGAATAACCTCATAAAATGATGAACCATCATCAATATCATCAGAGGTGGAATTGTGTAAAGCAATCGTTATGATTTGACAGTTCATAACGTACGATTATTCTGTCAAACGCTTTGTTTATCGGATTTTATCGTACGTTAAGAACTGTCAAATGATTACGATTGCTTTACACAATTCCAACTCTGGTCATTTGGTCTCCATTGAAGCAGCACAAATACAATCCTCTCCAATTTTCCAAAAGTAAATGAAAGATTTGACCCTCTACTCACACTGGCCAGACGAAGTTAAGAATACATCATCATCATCGTCATTGTAATTTTTTTTATTAGCAATTTTAGATAAAAATATGGTTCGGTGACATATTTACAACTATTAAGTACAGGTACTTTCTTGTACACCACAAAAACAAAAGTTGGAAACTACGAGTACATTAAGGCCCAGAACAGACGGTCAAACACAACTGCAACGAAACTGCAACTTTCTGATGATTTTGATGAATGAAACTAAAACTGAAAGTTTCAAACTGGTCGCGTCATGTGTGGTCTCTCAACGGACGCTATGGCAGAAACTTAGATGCAACTCAAAAGTAACTAGCAGTTGCAGTTTCGTTGCAGTTGCGTTTCACCGTCTGTTCTGGGCCTAAGAGCGCTTTTATCTATTTTAAGAATGATTTAAAAGTTACAACATTATCTTTATTAAGCCCGTAAAAGTTCAAGAATCTTACGCCTACGCATCTACGCCGTAGCATTTACTACGAGCTACGAGGCTACGAGCTACGAACTTTCGTAGACCTTTCACATGGCATTATAATGTGCCACACTCGCCACATTTCTTTTTTATAGCTCAAATGTCGCCAGTAATAAAAATAAACAGAGTATAAAATAAATTGGAGTGCTTCGAGGATCACCGCGGTCTACGTAATTTGTGTACTAAATATACTTTATAGAGTGCATACTTTTTAAAAATAATGTTGAGGTTGTTATTTTTGTTTATGTGATCGATTGAACTGTAAACGATAAGAATTAGAAATAGTAGAAAGATATTTGAAGGAAATGAAAATGTTTTATTTTAGTTTTGCATACTTTTTACAAATATTTACATGATTACATGCGTTATTTCATTGTTCTAACATTCTTTTTGAGTTTTTAATAAAATACTGGGTGTCTTTATTATTAATAGTACATTAATATCGTGAAAAGTGGCTACGTTCTATTTCAATTGTTACGTAACATTTAATCAAATGTTACCCAAACAATAAACAGTAAAACACGATTGTAATTATTCTAATTTATGGATAAATACACGTTCATTAACAACGGTACCTAGTGATGAAACTAATCTAATTTCTAAAACCAAATTGTGGCATTAATATTTCAACTCGGATTCGATTTTATTTTAGCTCTACCAACTTATTATGTAACTTTCAACCCGATGTTGTTATTTCACGAATAAATAAAAACGTACAACTTTATGAAACTTTTTCATACTTAACAACAAAGTATACAAAATTACAATCTTCGCCATGAAGTTTATAAACCTTAAATATTTTAATTCCCAATCTACATCGTTTCGAGTCAAGAGCAGTATTACAGAACAATACCAATTTTAAATTCTATTTGAAAATTTAATAAGAGAACGGAACGCCCGGTATACATACTTCCCGCCGTTACCCGTATGTGGTTTCCCGCGCTTTTGAACAGACAGTTGTTTTTTTCACAAAAACATCAGTAAGCAAAGGAATAGAAAAGTATTCAGGCTATTGAAGATTAAATTCCAGGTTATCATGAACCCAAGTAGGTCATACATGCACTGATCACTGCCATCCAATTTTCCATCACATAACTCACAAGCACAGCAATAAATGGGTGGTGACTTAAAAATAAATATGAGGACATGAACGAAGGAATGTAATTACGCTTTTAAAAAAATCGAAAAGCGCAAGCGCGTTTCTCCGCGCGCCATCCGTGCGTGCGGCGGGACCGACGCGATCATACTAACGTAGTAAAGACCTGGAAAGGCTTTAGCTGCCCCAATGCTTCCCCCCGCTTCCCCTTACACCCCTTTCAGCCCTCGGCCGTGGCTACTACTCCGCTCGCGAAAGACCGTAAAACCGAAATCGATATCGCTTGAATTGCGACTCTATACGAACTAAAATACAAGTGAGTTTAGAGTGCGCCCGAAAATGATTTCCCCTCGCTAAGATTGTACGTTACGAAAAGCGAATACACACCGTCACACGAGTCAATAGGTTGTACAATTCAAATTCATTATACACGACTCTCGACCTAATTGTATTCCAATAAGAATTATTTTTATTCCAAACCGCTGGGGAGAGGTGACTGAAAAGTGTTTTGTGTGTGTGCGTGTTCGAATGTCCGAATTCGATTACGTTATAATTGTTATGGTCGGAGCAGTTTAATAGTTCTTATTTGTTGATAAATAGAGTGGAAATTCGTGTAACAGCTTCAAAATTTCAGAATGTACCGCTTGCGTTCCTCAGTTCATAAGCTGGTAGTGGGTTTAGGAAATGTGGTGTTTGAATTGGTGCCTTAATGCGGGGTGGTAAGGTTGTTTTTGGGGTGTGTTTTCGTGGTGCTGAAAAATCGAAATTTAACACCAACAGACTGATATTAATGCCGAAGTGGATTTTGTCAAATGAGTATCATAAGCTGTGCAATTTCTTAGTGAAAGAGGGTGCATTTGCATCCAGCTTATGCATTTAAAATGGGAATTAGTGGGGTTGCCATGTTATTCAAGTAAGCTAAAGTGTAAATGTGCTGTGGAGCTGTAAACCTTTTACACCGTGTGGTAGAGTTCGTAGCTGGTCCGTAGTACACATTTTATAGAGGAGAAAGATTTTTCCCGCCATTTTCAATATTGTATGAGACGTACTTTCGAAACATACCTACCTATTTGAGAATAGAATATTTATTTTGCAAGATAGCAAATAGTAAAAAGGTTTTCTACAACTGTCAATATTTTTTGTGCAACTCAAATGCAGTGTTGCTACATAAATATAATGTATTATTCCAAAAGGAAATATTTAAAAATCGAAAGTCGATTTTCCGTTCCTCATTTTTAACCGACTTTAAAAGAAGGAGGAGGTTTTCAATTCTAGTGTATGTTTTTAGGCAGAAATGATATTTGGGTACCTAAGTACAAGGTAATTTAAATTACTAGCGATCTCGACCACTTTTTTGTGAGTTAAAATAATTAGGATTCTTCTGGTTTCATTTGGGAATGGAAGTGGAATTCTTCACCTTGTATTTGAAAGAGCCAATGAACCCCACCAAACCTCTCCAAACCAAAGGTACACATACAAAACCATATACGATACAATCAACAGTACAATTCATATCCATAATGTATATCGATTATCATCTCGCAAAGAAATATCCGAGAATCGAGATAAAATCTGAGCATCATTCGATACGGCGTGCGACAAATTCGGACTCGTCAAAGAAAATGTGGGAAATAAGGAAAACTGACAGAATAAGTTATTTCTTACAACTTTGTCCTCATTCCCAGTGCCAGGTTACTTGGTTGGTGAAATGACGATATACAATCTGAGAAAATATGGGCAGTATAGACCAGTATAGACCGGAAAACGCAGCGTGGGACGTCCACCTACAAGGTGGACCACGACATCGTAAAGGTAGCAGGGAAGCGCTGGACGCAGGCCGCTACCAATCGATCAACGTGGAAAGCATTGGGGGAGGCCTATGTTCCGCAGTGGACGTCCTATGGCTGAAATGATGATGATGATGATAGACCTATTATAGACCTATACTATACATATTACTGAAAGAATACCTCTGGTAAACCTGCCTACAAGTCTTGTTCGTCACTATAAGGTTACACCATGTCATGACGATTTCGTGATGAGTGTCAGTAATCAGTGACCTTTCGCTTTTATAGATATAGGTAAGGGCAAATCCACCATTTACCTCTGGTAAATTAGAGAAGATGTGATCCTGCAGTGGAGATTAAAGGACCCGACGACTCTATGACATGTGTTCAGAAAGGCCAATGTCCAGCAGTGGACTGAGGTTTTCTGAGGCAAAATATCTCCTTTTCCTAAAAATTTGGATGTAAACAAGATACTTCTAAAATCGGAATGATCCTCAGGACGTCTTGTAGCCCTCGTTATGATAATTTGTTGCGAAATTATCATATTAAGTACTAAGTTACGGACCAAAAGAAATTTCGGTTCGTACTTTTTAATTGTTGATTTACTTTAAGGCAAAAGAATTTTACGACTATAGCGATGAATTTCGACCTTATTTCTTTATTAAAAAGTAATTTTATTCAGCGCTATTTATATTGTTTATGTAGGTAATTTTTTGAATCTTTTGGAAATACTTAACTACTTACTAATAATTGCTTAAGTAAATTAGAGTTTTAAGTAAACACCCAACAACCCGACATAGTAAACTGAAATGACTAGTGGAAGCCCCCGGCTTTGTTCGCTTTTCAGTCGAAATGTATAGAGCACCTCGAGATCATTTTTACCTTCTTCAAATTTTGGAACCCTCCTGTTATCAATTTCTTAATTGCTTTTCCTGTTATAACGTCAAGAATTAGTCAACTAAGATACAAACAGATTTACTTTCGCATTTATAATATTTAGTGCAATACTTATACAATATGCTAGCACACTGACTATAACACTTTGTATTACATATTAAAACAAGAATAATAGAAATAATAACTGGTGTTTAAACACAATTGTATTGCGAAAGAAACGGAGTGTGAATACGAAGTTAACCAACTGTAGATTCAGCGGTATGTACTGACACAATGTAAACAGACCTAGTAAGCTAATCTCCAACATGATTAGGATATTTATGGACGTAGCACATTTATCAACCCGGAAAGTGATCGTAACTATATCAACTCGAGGCGTTCGGTATCTAAATATACAACTCAAAGGAGACTGACTGACTTACATAGTGATCTATCAACGCACAGCCCAAACCACTAGATGGATCGGGCTGAAATTTGGCATGTGAGCAGATGTTATTATGACGTTAGGCATCCGTTAAGAAGCGATTTTACGAAACTCCACCTCTAAGGGGGTAAAACGGGATCCACGCGTACGAAGTCGCGGGCGGTCGCTAGTTCTTTGTATGAAACGCCATACTACAACGCAACCATCCGCACCGTAACATAACCGCCTCGCCTCGCGGTTGACAGGCGATACAGTGTTTTTCTTTCCGAGTTGATAAGTCTGCTATGATCTTTAGTCTCCACTGCAGGAGCACGACCTTTTATATAATTTATCAGAGGCATTAGAGGATTTCGCCTACATTCCCCACGATGGCCAGATGGGTTGCGGAGGCCTGATATTCTTCTTTTTGTCCCTTAGTCGTCTTTTACGATATCCAAAGAAAAGGAGGACTGGGGGTGGTCTTAGTCGAATCTGCTGGAACTATATTACGATAATAAGTCACAACTACTTTAGAAATCCACAATGAACGGTCCTGCGCTGCCCGCATCCAGGCTCTTCCCGCGACCTTTACCAGATCTTCGGTCCACCTAGTAGGAGGCCTGCCCACGCTACGTCTTCCAGCAGGACCGTTCATTGTGGAAAACCTTGGGGGAGGCCTTTGTCCAGCAGTGGACGTCATTTGGCTGAAACGAAGACGAAGACTTTAGAAATGCTATAGAAGAGGAAAAAACTCTCCAATGTTCTTGCATCCCTTGCTAATCCTGAGTGACTGTTCAAAACCAACAAAACTTACGTAAAAAAATGATCAGACTTTCTTAACGTCTCTGCTTTATGTCACAGAAAAGAGATTTAACCCCTCCCCCAGGGACACATGGGCAAGAGAAACAAAATTTTGACGTGAAATTACGTCAAGTAAACGTCCAGTAAACTGTCTCACCGGACGGAGACCTCCATTGAAATCAACGTTACTGGTTATTTTTTTCTTTCATGAATTATTCTTTTTTTAGTAGTTGCTTGAAGGCTCAGTCCATTTTTTTTGATTAGCTACCAAATATTTGATATTTTCAAGTACCTGTCTACTAAGTTGAATTTAGGTACTAGATAAGACAAAATTTTGATTAAGCGTGATTTTGATCGAATGGGTCATCATTGGGCGTGTGAACAGTTCTCGAGTGGCGTTATTTATTTATTTATTAAAGTATTTTTTGCGAAGTTGTTTTCAGAAGTTTTTCATCAAATATTACACATTTTTATAAAATAATGAGTTCTAGATAATAATTAAGCATTAGCACTAGTTAATATGAGTTTAATTTATAAAAGCTGGTAAAATTATTTACAAATTAGCAACCCTGAAACTTGTTCAAATAACAATAATTTCAAAGCGTGAAACGAGAGTATTTAATTGTACATAAAATTATCATATTTAAATAGAGCTACATCCTAATCAAGTTGTGTGCGTTGATTACATGCTAAATGTTTGGTATAATAAATACAGTAACATAAACAGATAATGAGCATAACTTTTTTAATTCTCACATGAATTCATTTGTTTTATTGTTCCAAATAGGTAAGAAAATGTTTTTTTACCAGATTGCCAAGGAAGGTGTTTTCTAAATTGCCAGTATTTGTGCGGTTAGAATACAATAATACCTATTACATTCTATAAGTATCTATTTAACCATGTGAATCATTGTTATCTTTAAATTAATAAATAGATTTTTTTTATCCACAACGAGGAAGCTCTTGGCCTGTGTCTCACCTGATGGTAAGTGATGATCAGGCCGAAGGTGGAAGCGAGCTTCAACCGGAATCCTCAACCACGGAGGAACTAGCTATCTTACCTCTAACTGCCGGAACACAACAATGCTGTGACATTCGACATGTAAAGTGAAATCCATCATCATCATCAATTTAATTTAGTTTACATTGCAGGAACAACACTCTCTCCAATTTAGCAGAGGCAAATGGAGGATTATAGCGAACTTACTTACTTATTCTCCTACTTCTTATGTATATTTATATGAAAACTATGCCATGTTGATACATAATACATATTCAACAATTTAATTTAACATCGGAACAGTACAAGTGGCGGAATTGCTTCTGCCCCAGCGGGCGAACTCCGTAGAGATTTGATACAGCATCTCTCTCACTCATATCAGCATTTTGGGATGTAAGAGCGAGATGAATAGTTATAATATAGCTTATAAAGCAGATGAGTATTTAAATGGCAGAGTGCATTGGACTTTACCTGCCTAATTCGCACTTAAACTAGCTTTTGCCTATAGCATCCCCCGCGTGTTTTTAGTCTGGCACCGAATGTCTCACGCATAATTATGCCTTTAAACTATTTTTACTTGGATTGAAAGTGTGGTTTTATTCCCCAGTCGAAGAAGCACATGATGTTGTGCCCTGCGTGCCCAAACAACTGCACGCTGGAAGATTTAATGAAGGTTACTAACAACGCCATTCTTGTGACGGAGTTTTGGGCTGACGCTGTATAAGTTTGTTGTCGACGACAAGAAAAAGAAAAAGATCCCTTCAAAAACCCGGGATAGAAACTATCCTACGTTTTTCCCTGGGTCCCAAACTATCTCTACAAAGTTAAGACTTCATTTGACAGAGCGTAGGATTCTCTTGACGAGGAGATGCTGGGTTCGATTCCTAGGAATAAATGTGTTTGTGTGATTGAGCCCAGTTTTGGTTAGGAAATTACTAGGCCGCGGGCAAAGGCTAGCCTACGTAAACAAATCTATGTATTAGGCCGCAGTGTTTACATAAATTATAGGAGAGATAGTAAGCCTATATTTTTAATTATATTCAATCTATTACCGTAGCTAAAAGCATTTCAAATCTCACAGAGCTTACATTATTCTGAACCGACGTTTCAACTTTAATGCAATTATTTATTGCAAAATTATAGCTTCACCTGCCACACTAAAATCAGGTCTATCATCATTGGAATAGAGTTGATTGGATCGCAATATCAATTTGGTGGAATATTTAAAGATGACCCAGACTATTCGACCCCATTCTCTCAATCGAGAACTGATATAGAAAACTCGATAATACAGAAATATTTGCGGATGCTGTAAATTAATGAATTGGAAAAGGGATGAGATTTCAGCATTCCTCAAAAGTTCGTTTGTTCGTTTCAGCCAAATGACGTCCACTGCTGGACAAAGGCCTCCCCCAAGGATTTCACAACGACAGGTCCTGCGCTGCCCGCATTCAGATGCTTCCCGCGACCTCCACCAGATCATCAGTCCATCGAATGGGAAGCCTAACGTCATTAGGTCCGCGATCGCCAGGCCTCGGCCATCAGTAATAAAACTCAGTAAAAAAGTCAGTCACTGACTGACTCACTTATCACGAAATCTCAGAAATTATAACACCTACAAATTTGACATTTGGCAGGTAGGTTTCTTAGGTGTAGACATCCGCTAAGAACGGATTTTACGAAATCCCCTAAGGGAGTTAAACGGGGTCCACGCGTACGCGTACATTTTAAAAATATTTGAAATACAAAAAGGCACCACAATAATCGATTGATTCTGATTTAGAAATTGATTTTCTGAGAAACATGTTTCGCAAAAATGGTGGCCTTTCTAAAAAATTTAATAAGCTTTATATTTCTTACTGGCCCCTGTATATTGAAATAAGAAACTGATATAGATTTAATACACCAAAATGGTTCCACGAAGTATCGAGTTTCTTCGTTTCTAAGAAGTAAAAGAAATCAAGTAGGTATTTCTTCATCCAAAGCAGCTAATTTGATTTTATGTGTTTTCCTGGAACATTTTCAAATAAAATAAAATAAAATAAATAAAGGTTACGTCCGTTTTCACCATCAATCCCTAATTTTTAACTGTTATGTGATTGTGTTACCATGGCGGTCACTTAAAAATTAGGGATTGCTGGTGAACCCGGGCTATCTACATGTAATAAACGCGAAAGTTGGAACTTCATTCTATATCTTATTAAACTCTACAATTCATGGAAACCCATACGTACGACGCCGTGGGCAGAAACTAGATCGTAATATGACCAACTTAAACCGTATTATGTTAAATCATAACTATAGCTATTTATAGGTAGGTACATAATATTATGTACAACATCAGACTACGTATCGTCACCGTCGTGGCAGAATTAAATAACTGACAAAACCAAAGTTGCGAGATATTCACGTTTTTGTATTTTTTTTCGTTAAAAATGGCGATAACTTTTAAGGGTAAAAATATTTTACTATCGGTCTTTTGATATTTTATACAGCAAATTTACCTTTATTAATTCAATATTCTTAGATGATGTTACTTTGTATTATTTTAAATAAAAAAATAAAAATGTAATTATTTAGTTTTGCCACAACCGTATTTTACAAAAAAGTTGCAGTTATTTAGTTTTTGTATGTCACTTATTTAGTTTTACCACAACCAAGGTATTACAAAAACGAATATTTCCATTGAATAAGTACACTTGTTTAATTTTGCCACACTTTTATTGACCTAAATGTTGATTTATTCATTTTATTTTATTTATTTTGCCAATGCAATTTTAGTCAAAATCTGTAAAATTGTTAAATAATACTAGAATATACCTACTTATTTAATACTTATAAATGTTTAACAAATTGGTATGGTAACCATAAACATCAGATTCTTATAACATTGAAATACAATTGAAAGAACCAACATCAAAATTAATATCAAAATTAAAATAATCCAAAAACAATAAAACTGTAATAGGGATCTCTCCCAAGGGATCCATAGGGATCCCTTACCCTCAACGTCATGGCAGAACGACGTTCAATGTCTCTGCAGATCTCCGTTGACGCTAAGGCACATCGGCAGCTTAATAGACAGATATGGAAGTCTTCCGACATGATGTTCGCAACTTTAATACAAATAGTATTAAAGAGACGATAGAGCGGAACCAAGGCTCCAAAGTGTTTGCAAGAGACTACTCTATTGGGCGAAGCTAGCTGACAAAGCTGAAGACTGCGGAAGGTAGTGTAACGTAAACAAAAGCCGAGGTTCTGGGTGAGATTGAAAAGTTTTATGGACAGCTATATACCTCGACGAAGATATTGTGGATATCAGCATTATCAGCCTATACGAGATTAGGATGGCTCTCAAACACCTAAAGAACAACAAGGCAACGGGGGATGACGGAATAACCTCGGAGCTTCTAAACGCGGGTGGAACATCGATATTAAAGTCAAGTCCTTCAGAGACTATTCAACTTCATCTTACTCCAGGGAACAACGCCAGAGGCATGGAACAGAAGCGTGGTGGTACTCTTTTTCAAGAAAGGGGATAAAACCTTGCTGAAGAATTACTGACCAATCTCGCTTCTGAGTCATGTTTACAAGCTGTTTTCGAAAGTTATCACGAATGATCTCGCGCGTAGGGTCGATGACTTCCAGCCTCCCGAACAAGCCGGTTTCTGAAAAGTATCGGTACATATCGAGGTGCTGAAGTGCTTGTACACGCCACCATATTGGTCCGAGTACAGGAGTGGAGTACGAGGGCGATTCCTCTGCAGCGAGGCATGAGGGAGATGTTATATCTCCGGATCTCCGAAACTATTCACCGCTGCATTGGAAGACGCTTTCCAACTCCTTGAATAGAAAGGATTCGGCATAAACATCAACGACGAGTACATCACTCACCTTCGGTTTGCAGACGATATTGTGTGGTCATGGCAAAGTCATTGGAAGACCTCGGCATAATGCTCGAAGACCTTAATCTCCCAAAAGGTAGGCCTTCGGGTGAACAACATGGAAAAACGAAGCTTTTGTCGAATGTCTGTTGCGTCCTACCCAGTTTCGGTTAGGAGCTCGAATCTCGAGATTGTTGACAAGTATGTCTACCTCGGACAAACGTTTCAGCTAGGTAGAGAAAGAGGTCGAATCCAACTCGGCTGGGCAGCGTTCGGGAAACTACACAACATCCTTTCATCCAAAATATCTCAGTGCCTAAAGACGAAAATCTACAATCTGTATGTGTTACTACTGATGATATACGGCTCGGGAACGCGGCCTCTTACTTAAAGGCCTTATAAATAAGCTCAAAGTTGCACAGCGTGCGCAAGAAGAGGGCTATGCTCGGTTTTTCTGTACAAGAGACAAGGCACATAGTACGCAGAACTGACAGACGATGGGGCAGCAAGGTTCTGTAGTGGAGGGCACGTACCGGAAAGCATAACGTGGACTTCATAAAGGTAGCAAGAAAGCACTGGATGCAGACCGCTACCAGCCGGTCATATTGGAAATCATTGGGGGAGACCTATGTTCGACAGCGGACATCCTATATGGCTCAAATGATGATGATGATGAAGGTAACTATCCAGATTCAACATCTGAGTAATGAACATTGAAATTAAAAGTAACATTTAAAGTAATGTTACAAAAATGACATAAATCAAAAACACAATTGTACGAATATTTTGAAGCAATGTTTCGGATCGAGTTGTGGCAGAATTAAATAAAGTCACTTATTGACTTTCTTAGTACAAGTATTTTGAAGCAATGTTTCGCAGTGAGTTGTGGCAGAAATAAATAAAGTCACTTATTCAGTTTTGCCACGTTAATTCTACAACAAACAGAGTTGTAATTTATGGTCAATAGTTTCACTAAACTGAAGATATCTTTGGAAATATCATAGATATTGCCACGAGAGTGAGACCAAAATATAGGTAACACTTTCTACTATACAAAAAGTGGAAAAAGTGGTTTTTGCCAAAAGTGTCAGTTATTTAATTCTGCCACGACGGTGACGGTATATTTCAATGTAAAATAGTACCTATTATAAACCACATAAGACCCTACCACAATACTTACATAACACTTGACTAAACTAATTACCAAAGTATAAATTATGCGTGTTTATCACGCACTTGACTGAATTCCTTATGTTGCTAAGGTCAAACAGCGTCACTTTAACCTTGAACCTTCGAGGGTAGGCCATAAAGTTAATAATCCAATGGAAATTACTCCGGATTACCCCGGAACTGTTGTTAGGTATCACATGTCATATACTTCGATTGTAATGATACCGTAAATAAAGATCCTATTCTGATGTACAATTTCGATTTTAATCCTCATCTTCTGTCTCGCTTTATTTGGTACAAAAGATAGAGACAGATAGAGTCGATATATCGAAATTGATTATCGTAGTGGACCTTTTGGAGCATCGACGTATTGATCAATTGGTTTTAGTATTTACACATTCAAATTGCTCACATAATTGTTGAGGAAACTCATTTTATGTCCAGCATTTATTTTGAGCTATAATTATATTACTAGCTTTGGCTTTGTCTACATATAGCCATTCTGGGAGTGGGTAGTCAATGCGAAAAAACGCTCAACGGTTGGAATGTGCAGGTGTCAAAATGTCCATACGCACCGGCTGTTAGTGTGGCAAAAAGTATGAACGTCAAAAAGTCCCAGTGTCAAAATGTACATTATTACCATGGTTACAATGGTTTAGTGACAAATGGTACACATCACAAAATACAAGTACAACAAAAGGTGTGATAGATAAAATTATCAACTGATATATTGTGCTCATGATTAAATTAATAAAATTAAATGTCAAATTGTTCAATGTTCTTGTAGTCCAGTCATAAAGAGTTTTTTTTGACATTTTTACCTTGATGCATTTAAGCACGTGTTCACTGCTATTATACAATAAGACGCTTGTTCGAATAAACCCGAAGTCATTTAACTTCAGATCATTTTAACCATTGCTCATTTCGACGTTCATACTTTTTGCCACACTAACAGCCGGTCCGTATGGACATTTTGACACCCGCACATTCCAACCGTTGAGCGATTTTTCGCATTGACTACCCACTCCCAGAATGCTTATAGCTGACATAACAAGTGTACAGTGTGGTTTTGGCAGAGTAAAATAACACCTACTCTTCTTGTGGATGTCGTAAAAGGCGACTTGGGGGCAAAATAATATAATATACGAACATCAGGCCTCCACAACCCATTTGGCCATCGTGAGGAGTGTAGACTAAATACTCCTATACCTCTTATAAATCTAGATAACTTATGAATTATAACTACAGATTATTATATCAAACAGTTTCATAAGTTCTCAAAGACTCTTGGTTTGTTGTTTTTTTTATTAGAGTTATGCTATGAAATAAATATACAATGTACCGTTCAATATAATTATAATAAAACTCTATATTTTTTACGAAAATCACAACTGCAGCGTTTTGCATACCGGCGTTATGCTCTAGGTCCTAACCTAGAGCATAACACATGCTGAGTGGCTGCCATTTTGGTTCAAATCAAACTATGTAAGTAACTATGTTGTAAGTAGTCTAAGGATATTTGGACTAAATAAAAAAAATATTTCTTTCTTTCTGTCTTTTAATTTCAAAAATATTGGCAACCAAATAATAATGTTCGTCTGAACGTCCCAATTAATTTCGCAGAACAATATTAGTGATTACTGAACATCATTAGTGTAAATCATTTCATATTTTGGGCAGGTACAATTATTGAAAATAACCTAGTGGTTTGCGTACCTTACTACTTTACTAGAGGTCATGGGCTCGATGCCCTAACAGTGCAAACATTAAATAACATTGAAATATCAGTTTATTTATTGGTCTAAGGTTTTTAAAAGAAATAATATGTAAGTATTTACGGAATGAAATGAAATGACCTAAGTATGTAGAGGTATTTGGTTAGCCATACCTAGTAGATACAAGCTTTGTTAAGTTAGGATTTTATGGCGCATTTTCATCAAAATCCGTTCAATTGCTTTTGCATAAAAGAGTGACAAACACACATCCATATCCTCACAAGTTTTCGCATTTGTAATATTATTATGATACGTTATTGGAGCAACCAAAAACATGGCATTCATCGCAAATCAAAAGCCGACTAAAATATTATATCTTCGGCTAACCCCACAATCTTCAATGCCACGTCACACCCACAACGAAAAGCTTTAACCAACTTAAATGACCAATAGTCGGTCCGTATTATTACTTTTAACTGACACGCGAGAACCTGCACGCACGAGAGTCGCTAGTTCTACAAAAACTGTTTACTGGGACCGTTTTAGCGAAGTCCATTTTGACTGCGGTTAAATGCACGAGTCAATAGGCTTTTACTAGTATTCTACCACCCTACTGCATCTTATTAACATCAGTGGTAGCAAAAGTGGTACTTTTTTATCAAATCGAAACTCGAATCCGTTGTAACTGCATACAAAATAAGGTTTTTCGACATCTTTCGACATAAAAACTGTCCAATTTTGCAACTTGTCTAAGGTGTGATTGCGGTCAAATATCTGCCTAGTTCTGCATAAAATAATCTATGTAGGTATATTGGTATGTCTAATCATTTACAGAAAATATCCAGTATGTAGTTTAAAAATAACAGGTCACTTTGTGCAGTTAGCCACAGAAGAATCACACATACTCGTATTATAAAACAAAGTCTTCTTTTGACCCATAAACGATGTAATATTATCACCCTTTAACCCCATCACTAAGAAGCTTCGAAGCTTTTTCCTATCTATAAGAATCGTACGCCTTTAGCTGCTTCTATCTTAAAAACTCCAATGTTATAAACACATAACATTAACATGAAAATAAAATAAAAGCACTTATATATTTGTAAAGCGTACATTAACTTCTTTAACGCATAGGAAATAGTCTTCCAACAATAAAAACCCACAATCACAGGTTCAAAACAAAGGAAAATCCCCTCGGGTTGAAACCAAAGCAACAAAGGTGATAGTGTTGTCAATGAACTATCGATATATCGACATATTTTTATTTCATTTATTTGTCCCAATACCATACAAATTTTAACTGTGACTGATTCTTATTTCTAAAAATTGGAACTCCGGTTCCAAAGAATGCTATTCCGAATAACTCAAGGCGAGAGTGAATAGGCACTTACAGGGCAGATATGTACCATCCTAGACCGCATCCCACTTAAAACCAGGTGCCTTGTTATGCATAAAAAAAAACTTACCCGAATGCATGGAATATACGAATAACTCTCACAGCTGGAACTTAATAATTAAAAGTATTCAATTTGAGCCCCAATGACGCTACTCGTAAATGAAATGTTTTTTTATAACTATCACATATTTTATCGATATCAATATAAAAATATCGATAGTTTCACGTCCCTTTAACAACGTGGTTAGCGAGGTGGCGTGTCACAAAAGAAAACGGCCTTATTATAAGCTGTACTTGTTCTCAAAAGTATTATATTTACTAAGAAAGGAAAATTTCACGGTGGATAATGACTGAATTTCAGATTTTACTTTGTTTAGGTTTTAACCATTTAGTGAAATAGCTAGACTGTTTATTATCAGCCTTATAGACTGAGCTAACTAAATTAGCCTTTAGTCCATTGCTGGGTTGCCTCCACCATTGTTCGTTCGTTCGTTTCAGCCAAATGACGTCCACTGCTGGACAAAGGCCTCCTCCAAGGATTTACATAACGACCGATCCTACGCTGCCCGCATCCAGGCTCTTCCCGCGACCTTCACCAGATCGTCGGTCCACCTAGTGGGAGGCCTGCCCATGCTACGACTTCTTGTCCGTGGTCGCCACTCGAGAACTTTTCTGCCCCAACGGCCATCGTCTCTACGAGCTATGTGCCCCGCCCACTGCCACTTGAATCTGCTATTTATTCAGCTAGTTTTCGTCCACAGGTGAAAAGTTCTGTAGGTGAATAGTTCGTAGTGGAAAACGCCTGTCGTCGAAAAACACAAAACTGTCGGAAAACGCTTGCAGAATTTGATTTTAGCACCACTATAGAACGATACAACGATCGGCTGGGTTTAGACTATTTGCATCCAGCACCTTCCTTAACCTTAACCAGATCATCAGTGCACCAATTGGTAAAATCGGAAATTAGGAAAACTGCAAAAAACCAAACTCACCGATATCAGTAGCTTTCACCATCAATCGCAAAATATTCAACGATTGGAGAAGAAAAGTCCTCATGTGTACCGTAAATGACAATGTGGGTAGGTACAACTGGAAACATCGAATTTTTGGATAGATACAGTTTATTCTGTAACCTATTATTGCTATCGTTTGAAAGAGCTTGTGAAGCACTTTCAGGATCAGTAACCAGATTTTCGATATCTTGTGTAATTTAGAAATAATCGAATGAGATCACTTAACGATTCCACCCTGTATGTCTGGGGGCACGGCAGTGCCCCCGCCAAGTCGAGCGCGAAGCAAACACTGCCGTACCATCCTTTACTGGAACCATTTCGCCGCATTTTCAGGCCCCTATTTGAGAACCTCTGGATAATACCAGAACGCAGAAATTTTCGTCATCTATTAAGCTATAATCACATAGTTAAAATCCAAAATTTCAAGTCTGTAGGTCATTTAGTTCCGAAGTTAAGCGAAAGCAAAGTTTCGTATTTATGACACTTGAGTGAGTGACTCACTGATGATCATCAAAATAGAACTAGTACTTCCCATAAACTCAGAGAGTTGAAATTTGGTACAGAGTTAGGGTTTAATGGCCACTTAAAGGGAAAACTATAAAAACTAGGAAAATCGAAGGTCTGGAGTAACACCACATTCATAATCAATACTACTAGCGCCACACCGGCACCGTGGTGTTCGCCTGTACCACTCACCGCTAGATGGCGCTAGCACTTTGAGTGTTGATTTTCTGCACCGCGGTGTCCAGATTTTTTTTCCTTTCTAGACCCCCCCGTCGATTAACCAATCTGTCGCCAGAACCGCTACCCATTGACGATGGAAAATTGCCACTTGGAAAACGTTGATTCAATAACCAGTCAATTGTAGGCTTAATAAAGCTGCGTATTTCAATTTTCAATAATACTTGTGTATGATTATCATAATAAAGATTGTTCAACGGCCAAGTCACACAACATTAACTATAATAATAAAGAAATCGCAGTAAGGAACCATCATAGACTTGGCACGACTTTGTCTAGATTTCATTACTTTTTAGATATAAACAAGCAGCTCTAACGAGACTTGGCTAGTTTTTTACAGAATGTTTTTGGTGGGATACTTACTTACCTCAATAGAGAGATATCCCGTCGGAAAGGCTGTGACAGAACCCCGTTGCTGACTTCCTGATATCACGGGTGTTTCAGATTTATTGCTGATTCATTCAAGAAGGTTTGAAAAAGCAAGACAATCCCAGTTACACTTTCGAATTTCAATTGTTTTTATGTCTTTATCACTTCAGTGTGCTTACCATGAGTTTACGTTAGGTGTGCTCGCTAGCGACTGCGTAAAAAAATGACATTACTTGTATGAAATATTGTTCAGCGCCCCTAGCGGCTACTTTCAAGAAACAAAATCTTCATAGAGATTTTTGACGTACTCGCTAGCGAGTACACTTATCGTAAACTCATGGTAGGTACCCAGAGCATAATTTATTACTTAGGCTGGGTTGCACCATCTTACTTTAACTTTGACAAACGTCAAAAATCTGTCAAACTCCATACAAAAACACCGGTTAACGTTAAAGTTACGGTCAAAGTTAGGTGGTAGAACTCAGCCTTATAAATGTATAGTTACTAAAAGTATGCGCTTCGTTGGACTACCTTTCACATATTTTCATCAACTGACTCATGAAATACCACAGATTTTCTGACTATGACCAGCGTCCAATTGAGACAGTTAACAATGATTGTACCCACAACACTACAACTTATTCGAAGTTATGAAGTTCAGAACAAAGGTCATAACACACTTATAAACCTGGAAAGGGATCAGCACTGTACGCCTTTCACCATGCGCCGGCCGCGCTTCAACCGCAAGGCGAGGCGTTTACGTTATGGTGCGGATAAGTGTGCGTTGCAGTACGAAGTTTCATACAAAGAATTACAATACAAAGAGTTGATACGGACGATCCGTTTCCAGGTGGATAAGTGTGTTTCATCCTTTAAGGCTTTGTAGAACAATATCCTCGATTGAAGCCTGTTGAATCTCCAAGGGCATAGACAACAAACAACTGAATTATAACCGTCAAATTAAGGTACCAATCATGGCCGCCCTCGATTTCTACGGAACCACGTTTTAATAGTTAATTCACCACGAACGGTTCAAATTGAGCATAACTCGCTTTTGGATTGCCTACAGATTGGGGTGCGTTATAACTGCCTAAGTTAATTATCCCATCTACGGAACCCTTCGGTGGACGCTCGTTTTTCGGAATTGCACCAGTAAAATGTACCCTCAAGATTGAAGTTAGGAAATGTCGCTGGATTAAGGCAGAGCGTTTAATTTTATAGTAAGCGAAGGTTTATACTTTATTTAAAATAAATTATATTGCATAACGTTATTTGTTATTAAATAACGATACGTTTTAAAAGCGTAACCAAGTTTTATAAAGTTTGGTAGATGATTAAATTTATTAGATCAGGGATAAGCACGTCTTTGTCCAATTATTTGTATTTTTTTATATTTATTTATTATTGTTAATATCACTTGAAAGGAGATTAGCAAATTTTATTCATTTATTAAATCGCATTTTTATAAGAAGACCGGCACGTCTGTAATGGACTTTTTTTTGTAAAAAAAAATAAGCACTTACTTACATGAAGACATTCTGTGACATATAAAAGGAAAGGTATTGAAAGCGACACATGCAGACACCATTGGGCTAATATAACTAAATACTGCTTTCGAACGCTTTATTTTTCATACATCCAGTCAATAAATGCAGTCTATGAAGTCATAAATCTTTTAACTGTTATGTAAGAAGTATTAAGAACTTCCAAGAACTTCAAGGTAAACGTGCAAATCACTGGCCTATCGCACCCTCGATCACACTGCAGTCTCTTATAAATAGATCGCTGCTCTGTAATCAGCCTAACGCATCCAATCGAAGGCATAAGGCCATGCATACACTATAGGTTACTCAACTCAGTCAATGCCTGAGGTTTACAGCACGGGAGGTGTGATATTGACTTATTATAACGTGAGCATATCAATCTGAAGGAAATCTGAAGTGTCACTGACTTTTGACGTTACAAAAACGAGTCCGTGGCCGAGTCCCCCAGTGTTCGACGCACCCGTGGTCGACGCCCGGTCAGTGAAATTTGATTTGAAGCAATTTTTAATTAAATGTACAGTACGGCACAAAAATGGGCGTGGGCTTAAAATGACCCTATCTATATATCCACGAAGTTTGTCTAACCTTCAGCCAAACACCCTTTATCAGTCTAAAATAACTCTACTCTCTCTACATTTAACTAACTACAAATAAAAGTTTAAATTATATAAGTTTTAAGTATTTATAACAAAAAATTAACTACAACATTTTAATTTTTGTAATAATAACAAAAATAACAATTAATAGGAATTAAATCACATCTTTTACTTTTTAGTATAACAACAGTAAACATGCAAAATCATTGTTTTTTTTATTAGTTTTCGTTGACTGTACTTAGTGCAAAAGCCGAAAAAAATATGATATTAAATTAATTTAAATCGGGGGCGTCGACCACGGGTGCGTCAAACACTGGGGGACTCGACCACGGACCCACAAAAACACCCTCCCGTGTCGCTCCGACTGAGTTAATCGCTAGACTAGACCTATACCATGATAGTAGGATAGGACCCTAAATACACTACTTCATTGAGGGTTTTATTAATTACGCTCACTAGTTGTCACCACTGGCACGTACGGTCCTGTCACTTTACATAATGTCATATGTCCCCTAGATGCTTTTGTTTTTCTTTACAGTCGCAATGATTCCATAAAATGTAGAAACTGGGGTAATTCACCCTGCAATACTAATTTGTTTAAGTGCCTTAAAATCCGAAGCAATATTTTTAATCTGCATCACTTTAAAACTTATCTTTGAAGTAGGTACCTATTTTATTATTTGAGAGTGAAGTAGGTAGTTAAATTACATCTTTCACTATATTTGTAAAACATGACACCGTTTATTTATTTCGTTAGTTTAATCAAAAATTGTTCATAACAATTAAATAAGCTTAAAACTAAATATTATCAATAGTTATTGCACGTATCAATCTATAGTCCACCACTGAGCGTAGGATAAATAGGCCTTCCCCAAAGACCATATCTCATGTTTTTTACCCGACTGAGCCAGAAGGAGGGTTATGTTTTTTCTCTGTCCTTTATCTTCTTGAGGGCTTCAGTCCGCTGGGGTTCGTTCTTCACTACGTTTGGCGTTTGCTAAGAGTTATGATATTATGGTAAATGAGATCATCATTCAAATGACCCCCTAACCTGTTTATAAATCCATTATCTAGTCGTCATAGCACAAGCTCTGCTTGCTATGGGGGTAATAGTTGTACCTAATTAAAATACTAAAATATGATTGTTAGTTATACAATTTAAAGACTGCTGTCAAAATTTGGCATGCTAACATTAGCATCTGTGTCTAAAAGATTACACTCCTCAAATTCATTCCGTTTCTCCTCCTCAACTTTATCAAAACTATTTTTGCACAAAAAATCACTATCACAAACAAATTCGTTCCTCCCATCTTCTATCATGCCTTCATCAAAAGTTTCTCTAAATCTCTTCTCAGTTTCACTATGATAATTCTGATACCTTTCTATCCCAAAGTCTGGTGAAATGGTCTGTCCTTCATTAACTTCTTTGTCCAAAATATCATCAGCTTCTATTGTAGCAGCTTGGACTGTACTTCCAGATATATCGCTGAAGCTGACTCTGCCTTCGTTCTTTACGTCATATTTCAGTTCAGTAAGGTCTATATTCTCTCGGTTTTCTAGTAAGGGTTTAAGGTTCATAAGATTGAAGTTTGGTATCATTCTGGTGTCCCATTGCTGCTGAACATTTTCTGCTGATGGCTCCAAATCCAGCTGCACATCTTCTCCGATCTTCTTGAACGTTCCAAGGTTGTATTGGAGAGGAATGGAGAAGGAAGGCAGATCCATCTGAGGGTTTTGCCTTGTGGGAAGAGCAGATATATGGATGGCTGGACCTGGTTGTTTCTTGGAAGTATAGCTTTGTGTATCTGCTATGTTGACCATTTGTGTTGAGGATACTGTAAAAAAAAATATTTTGATAAATTATCTTCTATGTAATTATGTAGGTTGTAAATACCATGTGACTGTAGCAAACTGTAATTGAAAGAACACAAAACCTTTGGTGCTCTAATACATCAAATTTCTATGGAGCCAACCACAGAAACCAAACAAAATTACTTCCTATACTAATTACCTGGTCAGTGTTTGAATTAGGTACATTTCTTTAGAAAAAAACTATGTAGTATCATCATCTCAGCCATAGGACGTCCACTACTGAATATAGGCCTCCCCCAATGCTTTCCTTGTTGGCCGGTTGGTAGCGGCCTGCGTCCAGCGCCTTCCTGCTACCTTTACGATGTCGTCGGTTCACCTTGTGGACGACCTCCACTCCAGTACCTTGCTGCTTCATTGGCCGTCAGTTCTGCGTATTATGTGCCCTGCCAATTGCCACTTCAGCTGGCTAATCCGTCGGGCAGTAATGTTTGTAGTTTTAGAATATTTGGAACTTACCAGGTATAGTAATAAAGTCTCTCATCTCAAGGGCTAAAGCAGACGGAGACCTTTCTTCAGGTGACCTGGCCCCTCTGCCAGGGTAGGGCTCGCAGCCAGCCTTCTGCTGCTTGCGCCATTTGGCTCGCCTGTTCTGGAACCAGACCTGGAAAATAAAGGATTAAGGTTAAAATTCTTCTTCAGCGGTGTAATTTAAATTTCGATTTTGAGCTCTATGTCAATGCATTATTAGCTAACACTCAAAATTAATTAATCTTGTATTGCTAAACTTAATTAACAGAATTAAGTATAGCAATACAAGATTAATTAATTTTGAGTGTCTTATAAATGCTTCTACTCGTAATTAAAGAACAGCAAGGATTTGATCCTCTCTTATGCATTAGTGTGTGTATTTTTTATATTAATGGAATTTAGATGGTGTGAAGTGGTGAAGAGCTGAATGCCAGAAGGGTCAAACAAGATACTAACGAAGACTTAATTTTAAGTTATCGAAATCCTGTTTCATTTTTCTATAGTTCAACCACTTAGTTTAACCTAAAGATTATTAAGCGAAATTTTGATTACAATTTAAAAAAACCCTACTTTCTTTCTTAAAGAACCGGACAAAACAATTTGCAATATGAAGGAAAGCGTTGTATTCTTCAATCGTTAAATTTTAACCCAGTTCTCGGAATCCATGGGGAATCGATGGAATTTTACCATTTCAAAATGGAAAGAGGGAAAAGATTATACGCCGGTCTCGGTGGGCGTGCGAAGGGACCTCGATTCCCAGCCGTGTAATTTTAAAATGAACTTAAAATTGACTTTATTCTGTAGGTTTATACTTTTTTGATCCATTGCTTCCGGATATTTTTATTTTTGAGCATCAAATTCTTTGACTGGCCCTTTTTACGCGTTTTAGAATAATCCCAAATATAGCTCTCTATCAAACTCGGGCACCTCTTCAGTTTTTTCAGCAAAAATATAGAGTTAGCACACGATTATATCACTACAAAAGTTATGTAATTGTCCGGTTAAAGCTTTTTATATACGTTTAAAGTACCTGGACTCTAGCTTCTGTCAAATCGATCCTCATGGCGAGTTCTTCTCTGAAGAAAACGTCGGGATAGTGTGTTTTGTGGAATGCAGCCTCTAACTGCTCTAGCTGGACGTTTGAGAATGTAGTTCTGAAATTGTAATAGAAAAATTTAAGAGAATATAACAATAACATAGCTAGGTACACACGGCCACACTGTTAACTATCGATTTCCGTTTTTGCTCTCGCTCTAATCAAATGGTGATTCTTTGCGATAGAACGAGACGACATGACAGGCAATGGATAGTTAACACTGTTGCCGATGGTACATGGTAAATCGAAGGTATGTCATAACGCAATTTTGTAATCTTAAAACATAATATTGATGGTCATCTGCAATTCCTCCTCTCTTAGTATAATCTATCTTGGGTAGGATACTCGAATGTTTCATTTTACATTATGTACGTACCGATAGCGTCTTTGTTTCCGCTTTGGTATGTCTCCTTTATTATCTGAAAACGAAATGTATCAATTTGTATAAAGACTGAAATAACCTGAACAGTAATTACTTAGATAGTTCTATAGTTAAAATTAGCATATGAACAGTGAAACTGAAGTTATTTTACTAAGGTTGGACTTTATAAAGCTTTTTACGCTCTTTACGTGATTTTTTTTAACATTAGGCAATAAAAAGAAGTAGCGCAAAAAACTTGGATCTTTTAAAAAACTTAAATCTCATTTATTTATGCAAGTAGGCTTTTAAAAAGCACTTACACGTCCCACTATTAACCCTACCACTGCTTCGGGACAAGGGGCAGTGCTGAGAAGAAGCAGCGCAAGAAACTCAGTCACTATTGTCAACCTTTCTTTTGTTTATCAAATAAGGTAGGTTCTTCTGCCTAAGTGTACAAAGGCTGTAAAAACTTTTTCAATTATTACTTGACTTCGGCGAGTACTCCTCATCATCGTCGTACTGATGCTGCTCCGCTTCCTCGGCAGGCTCACTGGTGGCTGTAAAGGTCTCCGCTGCTTCAGTGTCTGGTCTCTCACACAGAACTGAGCCGGGACCCAAGCTGAAAGAAGAGTAAAAGAAGATAAAAATAGTAAAATCTTAAACACTGAAATAATTCTTCAGCTTGTGTACCTCTCATGCGGTTATCTGTGTTGGTTGGTGTAAAAAGAGAAATACGAATCACGCCCAATGGCCCAATTGGAGGGCTAAACAAGTGTGGTTAAAGACCATACCTAAATTAAACTAAAAACTTTAAAAAATAAAATCAGCTAAGTGTAAGATAGACACAAACTGAAAGTCACATCACAAATAGGTAAGTCGATTATTTGATTCACGAGAAGTCGTTGAAGAAGAATTACTTAATGAATGGCAAAAAAGATGGGATACGTCAGTCAAAGGACGTCACTTATATAAATTCTTCCCGAATGTACGCGAACGTCTAACTAGGCGATGGTTAGAAATCGACCATTGCTCGTCGCAGTTCCTCACGGGACATGGCAACTTTAAACATAAACTTCACGAATTCAAACTAGTTCCGTCTCCTTTTTGCGAGTGTTCCACTGATGATGTCAGTCATGAGCAGTCTGTCCCATCATATCTTGTGGGAGTGTGATCTTTGGAAACATGAACGTGATAATAATGCTTAATTCAATACAACATAGGTACATCTGTTTCCGCAATTTATTACACCGATCTTGTCGCGACAAGGAAAAATTTCCGTACTTTTAAGCGATTTTGTGAAAAATATTATTGGCAGGTAGTTGCTAATTGCTCATAAGATAGGCCCCCTTAATTTAATTTATTGTCCGTGGTGCATAATCTTTTCTTAAAGGTTTTAAACCTTTACCTTTGTCACCTGTCTCCGCTTTGCAATGGAGGGAAGTCGAACCTTAATTTCGAACTCCTCCTGTTCTTCTGATTAATTTCGTTGCGGGTCCAATGACAGTTTAACTTTCCCCCGGGAGAAACTTGACCTTCATTGGTTGGGTTTTTGTGGCGGTCAAGCTGTAGATCCTGGCTACACAGGAGTTGCAATGGTGGGAACGAGAGGTGGGAATAGTCCCATAAACTGAAAGTCAATCCAAAAAAACCCTTTATTAAGGGCACTTCTAAAGATTCCGTAAAATCGTGAAAGATTAGGTAGAAATAATTATAAACAAACACTTTTGTAATTAAGTCAGATGGCATTCTTTGTTTCTGTACATTGCAAAACTTAATCATACAAATTGTTTAGGTATTCACTTTATATAATAGGTTAAGGAAACTGTTAAAACTTTACTAAATATATCTGTTAATGTAGTTTTTTCGAGGAAAGAGTGTACTTTTTGGAGGCAGGTAGGCAGCCGAAATTTATTAACCGCCTGTAGACAAAACGACTTCCGGGACACCTGTTACACTTTAAGCCTGACCAGGGTATTTACGAACAGGGTTATAAATAAATAACGATTTAACAATATAATTAGGATGGTAATTGAGTTCGAAAAAGTTGGTGAAGGTTAGTAAGTTCAAGGGTAATAACGGTAAAATTTTATGAATTAATTTCGGTTATTTTAATGTTTTAGGTGCATTATCTTATTAGGTATTTATTTCTACATACTTGTTTCAAAACCTACCACTTGAGAATTGAAAACAAAGCCTTTGATTCATTTCTTAAACAACTGGATCACGAAGGCATTACTCAAACTCACTGCCAAAAGACATTCTAAGATATTCCAAAGCAATAAAAGCTCGTAGTCTTGTAGCGCCGTAGACCGTAGCTCACTGCGAGGTCGTCTATATTTACCCCAAGTCGCGTTCCGATTTCGTAGTCGTAGCGTTCAAATAATAAACCAACCGAATTGACCTCCTCCTTTTGCTTAATGCCCGGTTTCTCTCCCTAATTTTTAAGTGACCCCTTTGAAAACAAAATGCCTCTTATGTGTTACCATAGGGGTCACTAAAAAATTAGAGATTGATGGTGATAACGGGCATAAGTCGGTTAAAAAAGAAGTGGTAGTGGGGCAGAAAAATCTCTAGCAGAACATATACATCGGTCTTCTATGGCCTAAAATACTCATGGATCACGTAGCATTCTAATAGTGAAAGAATTTTTAAAATCGCTCCAATAATTTTTGAGTTATTCAATGTTTATTATTGTTAATTAGTATGATTAACTCACCCATTGAAGAGATTCGGTATGCTGTAACAAAAGCTGGTGGTGGGTGACACGTCATCATTCAAGATGGCCGCCGAGTCGAAGCCTGCGGCGGTGGCGCCGCCCTCGCGGCCGTCGAGCGACTCTTCCATGCCGAGCTATGAAATTCAATAGAAAATATTAAACTACAAGGTACTAAAAAGTCATACATAGTACATATTTATCATTCTATTCATGCACAGGTAAGCTGTTTTTCAAAATCATAAAAACATATTATAGGAATCGAATCCCACACCCCATAGGCTTGGAGTGACTCACCCACCATCATAGCGCATAATATGTATTCATATTGTCATAGCGCAGCTTAAATTCAAACAACAAAACATTCATTCGATAACACAATATAATCACTAAACTTACCTTTTTATAAAACTATCCATTTTATTTTTAAATTAGATTAAAAAAAACTCCATGGAATTCAAATGTATTGAAAATCGAATTAATCGAATCGAACAAATTAATTTAAATGAACATTTCCATTGAACTCGTCATTATTAACTGTATTGAACTTGTAGCGGTCCCAAAATAAACCCTTAACTTCTGGAACAGCCATTATCCCTTTTCCGTTATTTAAAAACTCAGTTATAAATTCCCTGAAACGCTACACCATTGGGGGTGATTGACCGGCATAACTTACAACAGCGGAGCCTACGGGGGCTTAAATTGAATTAAATGCCTATAATTTAGTTAAGTTTATTAAATTACCACTAAATGAGGATAATTTGTGCCGTTATTTCCATTTACGAGCATGGGACAGTTGGCGTGTCGGTTTTGTTGAGGCGCCATGTTTTGGCGCCAATTTTTGACAGCTCGGGAATTCGGGAAAATGGCGTTCGGAAGTTTGTGATTGGGTTTGAGTTGCGTGAAAAGTTTTAAATGATGAAAATAGTGCGGTGTGGTTGTGAAAAGTGAAATAAACCAATTCAGTTAGATGTTTGGAAATGTTTTGATTTTTGGAACATGATTATTAATTGGTGGAAAAATGATTTTTAAATAACTTTAGAGCGATAAAATATAAAAAGTTATCACTTTGCTTAGATGTCATTGGTTTAAAGTTTTAACGACTGATACGACAAATTAAAATTACATTTTTATGATAAAAATTTCAAAATGTCCATTTTTTATCAATTTTAACAGTCAAATGTGAATAACAAAGTTTACAAGGGTATAAAGACGAAAATGAAAAACTACCTATGTTGGTGGAATTACTTTTCAAAAATTGCAAATATACCTAGGTTTTCTAAAAAGTGTGAGGTTTTGTGGCTAAGGATTTTGGCATTTCGCCTATTCTGTGAGCTTATTGCTACGCAGTTTAATCTTAATAAATTAAATTCGAGGTTCTGAGGTTGGGGAGCTAATTTATTAACTTTAATATTGAAATATAGTTTTACCAAAAAAGTAAGAGGGTATATTTTTGTCCTGAAGTGTGTGAAACGTTATCTTATCGCCAATAACTTATTGATATTTGTCGCTGTATGAAAATATAATTGAGATTTAATTATGTTAAGATTTTTACTACAAGTTTTCTAAGGGTTCGAGTATAAATAGTGCAGGTTATAATAATTATTAATTTAGTTCCACAACAAAAAATCTCAAAAAATAGTTGAGATTTGTAATTAACCATTTTTTTACTAAGTCACTAAACAAATCTGTGAAAGTTTTCCCTAAATAAATAAATAAAACACAACTAAAAATATAAATAAACACCTACCTTCTGTCTCCTCGGACGTGTTCCAGTCCTTGCTAAATTTATTGGAATAAAATAAAAAATATTGTAAGCTGAAGGCTGTAGCTATTGTCACGTGGTCAGTGGTACTGAACCGCGTACCTGACGGTCCGCTGTCGGTCGACGAACAGAGAAAGGAATGGAGTAGAACTGTAACTTTGTTGGTTCTTCCGATTTTTTTTGCCAAAGGAATGTTTATTTTAAAATGAGATATATTATTTCTTTGCTGACAATTTTAAAAGTTATTCTTAAGCCATCATTTCAGCCCTAGGATGTCCACTTGCCCACTGCTGAACGAAGGCAAAGTAAGATAAAAATAAGAGGGTATAAGACTAAAATTAGTCTCTACCAAAGTTTTTGTAAGTACCACTTTCTTCGGCATAGTATCATAGCTCTGCTGAGTTTGTGCCTAGATTGAAATTTCTTGATTGTGTCTCAATTCCTCATATCCATGACTTTAAATAGATAATTATCATGTTAACTAGCATATAACAAATGGTAAGAAACAAAAATAAATTATTTTATTTTTGCACACCGCAAAATAATAAGCGTGCCCAAATAACTGCACGCACTAAGATTTATTGAATGCTATTGACAACGCCACTCTTGTAGCGGAGTTTTGGGCTGACACTGTATTCTTAGGTTTTTTGTCGACACGACAAGATGAGGAAGAAGAATAATAGAGTAGATAAAATTAAAGAAATTATGCGTCGACTCCACCCCACTCCTATTCCGCCCGCCTAGAAAACTCATGACGTTCTATTACGACACACATAGCAGTGTGTAGCGCTTAGCGCGGCTTACGGAGGCCGTACGAGTGCCCAAGTGCTGGCTTAGTTCTGTGGCTTTAGGAACTGAAATCGGACTGTTTTTAGAGGGAGAACTTGTTTATGTTTGTCTCTGTCTGGAATCTGAGACGTGTTTTGAGTTTGATAGTACCTATTGTGTTTTTTATTTTTTGAAGAGGTAAGCCCGCAATAAATACTATTTTAATACGACTTTGTTAGTCACATGGCTATGATTATCTAATTAAAATAAACTGGATGAGATTTAAAACGTAACGTTCTAAATCTAATCCTTAATAATTAACCCTTCGAACATAGATGATCCATCAGCGATTTCAAGAACGCGTATCTCTGTTCGTTCGTTTCAGCCAAATGACGTCCACTGCTGGACAAAGGCCTCCCCCAAGGTTTTCCATAATGAACGGTCCTGCGCTGCCCGCATCCAGGCTCTTCCCGCGACCTTTACCAGATCGTCGGTCCACCTAGTAGGAGGCCTGCCCACGCTACGTCTTCCAGCCTGTGGTCGCCACTCGAGAACTTTCCCCGGCCCCAACGGGCTGTTAGTTCTCCCAGTTTTTTATGTTGATTGTGAAAACTAAGTGAATATTATCATGAAATAAGACTTTTTACAGTATCAATATTTTTAAAATATACTCGCTCGACGGATACTATTGTAAACAAAGACATTTAAGTGGTTGAATTACCCCCATATATGCTAGCTAAGGTAAACTAACATAATTTCGTTCTTGGTATACACCATCAGTTACTAGGTTGCCTAAGTGTGCCTAGGTATAATGGCTAGATCTATTTTTTTTTCGTCTTCCTGTTTCTCTTTTTACTATGATAAAGGACAATGACCAAAAATGTATGGAGTGTGGTCCAAATGTCCACCACTAACGAGACCTATGTAGTAAAATAGTCTACTAAATACTGATTAATTATAACCAAACCGCAATCAAAAATATGCTGTCAGAAAAAAGTTATGACTGAATGAAAAGTCATTAGGTTCTCGCTAAAAGAAAAAAAAAATAGCTCAGAAGAAAGACAATAATATTGGAATACTTGGAATAATGCGAAAGGGCTAAAAATAGTCTTATTTCCAACTGGTGCGGGGTTATAGATGTATTATATTATACTAGCTGTGCCTATGACTTTGTACGCGTGAAAATAGTTTGAATAATATTTTCCATTTTAACAACATTTGTCTTTACTGCTCCGCCCCTATTGGTTGTAGGGTGATGTTATATAACCTAAAACCATCCTTGATAAATGGGCTATCCATAACAAAAAGATTTTTTCAAATCGGACCAGTAGTTCCTGAGATTAGAGCGTAAACTACTACAATTTTACATACAGTCATAACTTTTTACTGACAGCTTATTTTTTTTCGTCCCATACTGAAAGTTAATCTCTATTTAATGGACTATAAGCCAATATAGGTCTCATTAGTGGTGGACATTTGGACCACTTTTGGTCATTGTCCTTTATTTTATTGAAGTAGTTTGAAATGCATTAAAATTAAACGGGGTAAAAACTTAAGACAAATAAAACAACAAAAGTATCATGAATGTTAATTCATATTTAATAAATAAATACATTTTCATTGTTTTTTATTTAAATAAAACTATTGTAAGTGACTTAGGTGTATCAACTCTCAACAATATTATCATAATTTTATACAACATGTAAGGTGACGCGTACGCGTTTATTGCTTAAACACTAATTTATATAACAATTATAACTAAAGGATATATATTAGAAATGTACTCTTTAATATACATACACAAAGTATAATAAGTTAGTAAGGTTTATGTTACAGAAAACTAAATAGTCCCTCAACTTAAAATAACTAAAAATAATTAACATAACTTCTCTGGAGAGAGTTGTGGAAGTCGATTCAAATAGAGGCATGCATTTGACTTTTGAACCGTGCTGTAGAATCAACTTTTGACATCAGGAATCCGACATACCTATTTAAAGATTTTTTACACTCTGCGACTCAATACAGCGCTTCCGTAGCGCTTCTGTCGCGATAGTCTTCAATCCTCACCAGATCATTTAGTCTTCATTGCAGGAACATGACCTTCAATTTACCAGAGGCAAGTGAAGGATTGTTTACACTGCCCGCGTTATCCAGACTGGTTGGAGAGACCTGAAGTGGAATTGTGTAAAGCAATCGTTATCATTTGACAGTTCATAACGTACGATTTTTGTGTCAAATGCTTTGTTTAACTGACTCTATCGTACGTTATAAACAGTCAAATTTTAATGATTACGATTGCTTTACACAATTCCATCTCTGATGTTAGCATATTAAAGTCGTGTATTCAAAATGTACACGAACCTAATTTTCACTTGCTTTGGTTGCAATATAATTTCTGTCGTTTATAGATGGTTTCTGCAGCAGATGTATTTCTCGAGTGTATTAAAAATAAATGTGTCGGATTACTGATCTAGCAAAAAACACAAAATGACAGTTCCATCGTAAGGTGTGAACACAAATTATACATCTTTGGCTTCAAGCGAAATTTACAAAAGCAATTTAATGATTATAATCATCTCACACAAAACTATTGGCGTATTCCAATTTTTATATTTATTTGCAATGCTGTTTATTCGCCGTTCAGCCAATTTTAACTTCTAATGCATTATAATTAAAATATGTTTCCGTACACAAGTTATTGGAATACACCACTATCACAAAATTACATCATATTGAATCATATTCCTAAGAAAAGAAAGACGCATTCCGCTTGAAATACGCACAAGAATTTCACATTTAAAATAAAATTGGATCGGCACTTTTGTACTTGAATTCGAATCAAAAATTTTATAATTTAGCATCGTAATGTTAATAATTATTATGGAAAATTTATTATTTATTATTATATTCAAATTTAATTAAGACTGCAGATATAATTCAATACTTTATCATATTAAAATTGAAAAAATAAAATTCGAAATAAGTACTACCGATCGTCACAAGTTTAGAATTATTACACAATCGACACAACATTATTACAATACGCACAAGGTTCATAATCCAACGAAGAATCAATTCCTTTAGTTTTGTCATGCATTACAATATTTTAGAACTAGCGTTAACTCGAAAGAATGTACAGTCGACTGCATAAACATGTCAATGACATTTTTAATGACAGTTCAATTCAAACTGACAGATATTTATGAATGATTTATACAGTCAACTGCACATTTAATACAAATTATTAAAAACGATGAGACTTATCAAGTATGAAGTATACAAAATGGAGATTCAATGGATTGAATTAATAGAGAATTAACTCATGAGTTAAATTTAATGAGTCAACTCTAATAGGTACAGAAAACTTGTGGAAGCACATGAAATTGACAAATATTTTAGTAAATAAAATTAATAACGGATTAACGGTAAATAATTAAATATAGATATTTTCCTTCAAGCCATGTGCCATTATTTATTTAATTATTCAATTTCATGTACCCACCACAATTTGAAGAAACTAAAGATTTTGCCAAGGCTTAATTAAAATGCTATTAAAATAGCTTTATTTTTTTGTATTTTAATAGTGAATAGCTAGTTTTAGATCTTATTAATATTGTCATAAAAACTCCTATAGGATTGAAATAACAGAGAAAATTATCTTTTGTTTTTGGGAAACGTAAAATATTTTAGAAATTAGTTTCTAATAGAGGGGAATAGAGAAATGAGGGAAAGAATTGTTTTTACGACAATATTAACCTGCAAATGTAAAACTAAGGGAATACAAAAGCACGACGATCGAAACCTCATCGCTGATCATGCCGAAGAGATCTCAACAAGTTTAATTTCTATCTACCCCCGTATCAAACAGTAGAAACAACAAGCTTACGTAATCGGTACAAAGTCAACAGTAGTTAGCTACTGCCATTGATTTATATTATAGATAAATAAATACTTTAATCCCGTCTTGATTTTTGAGAATATTTATAAACGAGTTTTAAAAGTGGATCTTCGTTTGCCTTAATGAATTTTGAATTTTATGTCTTCAATGTCAAATTTAAAATACATTGATTATTATTTATTTGAAGCCGTACATACGACCAAAGTATATCGAAACACCTATAATATACACCAATGGCTATCATTTAAATTAGTCAACATTTTATTACTGGCCGGTCTTATGAAAGTAGAGCATATTATTGTGTTTTATTGAAATTACTATAGTTTGAAAACACAACATAAAATCCATATTCTACATATCATTTTGAATGAAGTAAGTATGTATGTGATGCATGCATGGTTGCGCTCACAACGATGAATGAAGGAAGTGTCAAATGTCAATAACAATTTGACATTTCATATGCATAATTTTATTACAATCTTATTACATTTCAACACTACTTCAGAACACCATGTTAAAGATTATTTATACTTCATAAAAATGCAAATCTATGAGAAGACCGGCCAAAAGTCATTGTTTACTTAACACTAGTTAGGTATACGTTTGGTAAATCCAGGGAGTGTCAAAATCGGTAACATAGTAAAGTAAATACAGTTCAACATTACGTTCAAAGTGAACTAACGCAGTCGAGTTTATGCATACCTTTACAAAAATTCTGACATTGTCATTTTTTTAATGACTTTTAACTGTCAAAATTTTTGTAAACGTATTTCTAAGCACGACTGTACAAGTCAAAAAGCAGCCTTCTGGATACAGTCAAACACGAAATAATAGGATACGTTTTTGGAAGAGTTCCTTACCCTACTTTAAAACATGGACATTCGACAGAAATGCACCAAAATCTGACGACTAGACTAATACGTTATATTTTTTGTATATTTCGAAACGTTAAATGGGTTAGGAATTAGCCTATTTTAAAAATTTCCTCAAATCGCCTATAAAGCTAATAAAATTCATCAACAATAGTGAATAAATTCGTATTTTTTAAATATTATTTAGATAAATGTAATATGTGACGTATTCATTTAAGTATGTTCAAAATGAGCTGGCATGAATTTTATAGTCTATCCAATATAGCTTGATTAGAATGACGGCTGTCAAACGAATGTGACTAGTGCTGGGTATGTTTCGTACGGTTCACATAGATGTATCGATAAGTTTTCGAAAAAATGATATAAAAAATGCACCCAATTTTTCTTCATATCTTTATTCATAAAAATGACAATTATGATTTAAATTTAAAGACAGTAAAATTTAAAATTCATGTCAAGGGTGTACAACCTAAGTCGTAGTCATTATCATCAGTGTTCTTCAGTGGTTTTTTCCTCTCGCTAGAGGGCGGTGGGCATCTCTTCTAGAGCAAAGGTGCTATGAATACCCAAAAAATTACCGGTGATTGATTTCCGATGTTTGATTATTTAAGAATGAAATGTTTTTTGGTTTTTAATAGTGAACATTTAGAAAAACGTATAACTTGACTTAAATATGTTAAAAAATTAGTTAGTAAAAAATTTGTTAAATATGTTAAAAAATTAGTTTTAATTTAATATGACATTTGTCGATATGTCCCAACACTAACATTTTTGTAACTCGAGATAACCTTGTAGAGACGTCGTTAATACTCTAGCTTGATTTTTATAATTTCGAATTACTACTTATTGGTGTAATTTAACGCTGCATTTACACGAAATTAACATTTTTATTGGAAGCACTGTCGTCGAAAATATTGTTTGTAGGTCAGACGTGAATTATTTCTTGTCCGCCAATATTTAGCTCTCATTGATCGCTACTACAAAGTTATGTCGTTACTTTTGATGGCAGCTGTCATTCTAATCAAGCTATATTGGATAGACTATAGTAAGATGTTTCTTTCAATTATCATACGTCATTTGGCATCCGCCTTGAACTGAACAGTGTGCTTACCATGAGTTTACGGTTACGTGTGCTCGTTAGCGACTGCGTAAAAAAATTTCATTAAATGTATGACATATTATGCAGCGCCCCTAGCGGCTACTTTCGAGAAATAAAATCTTCATAGATTTTTTTGACATACTCGCTAGCGAGCACACCTAACGTGAACTCATGGTAAGCACACAATCACTGAACTTTCCCCTAGAACAAACTTTGCCTCACTGCTTGAATTTCAGTGGGTAGTCAAGCTGTAGATCCTGGCTACACAGGAGTTGCAGCGGTGGGAACAAGAGGTGGATATAGTCCCTTTATTAACGTTTACCAGTAATTGATCATAATTATTAATAATTTAGCCAAAACATGCCAACTCTCTTGTAACATTATTGCTTGACTGTGCATGTAGAAAATCGTGATGCTAAATATCCTATTGCAATCTATTCTGAACGTATGTACAATTATTCTAAAAAAATATCATGAAATCTAAGTTAAAAATCTTTAATAACCATTTAAATATAAAGTAATATTAATACTTTGTGGCTTCTGGTAACATGCAATTATTATTTTAAATCCGGCAAGTAGTAGTTTTATTAATTGTGTTCTGTACTTTATGATTCAAAACCCTTATCAATATAACATTCTCTCCCAATAACCAGCATTTCCTACACGGTTTTTAACTTTGATTCTGACAATGTGTAAAATAAAAGCACAATATTTTTAACTCAAATCTCTCTTATTTTTCTGTGATGGACTGTAGTTCATAGCTGTCAACATCAAAATGACAAAATATCAATTCTGTATACGCTCTTAAAAAGACGTGCACATCAAGTCGCTTCCATTCATAAATTAACTGCAATATCAGCAATATAAGACCTATATCCACTAAGATAGAATAAAATTTCTTTTACAAACGATCAGAATCATTGTTAACCCGTTCTTCTCCACCTAATCCTACTTCCAAAATCATGGACCCACTGTTTTCGATACCGCGAACACGACTAGTCATCTAATTTCGTGATACATTAGTATAATCCGAGTAATATATCGTACTAGTCAAAAATAGCTCAAAATTTAAACAACAACTAGTTAATATTCAAAAACAACAGTTGCAGTTTTCGTTCGAAGGTGTTTAGAATTCGAAATTCACTAGATACGTACCTGAATTCTATAATTTATTCATAAAATGTATAATTATGTTTTTCTGATGAATAAATCCTAATCCTGTTAATGAAAGTTTCTTGCCAAGTGAAATTAATAAATACAATAACTTCCTATGTCATTGGAAAATATTCAAAATATGACATAACCTGTCAAATATCATTGTTAAGTACTTCCCCAGTTATCCCAAACTATACAAGCTGTAACACATCAAGTGTAAAATTACCTTTACATTTTCATATTCGTTGATTATTCGACGTACAGAAGTATCAAAAGTGTATCATACCTAACTTTGGTATAAGCCCATAAAACCCGAATCGTTCGATTCCTACATTTCATACCTACGCGATGCCCTAGACCCTGATATTATACGATTTTACGTCAAGAAATATACGAAAATGTTAAAATTAATTCGGTACCAGCAAATATTGGCACTTAATAACAATCGTATTTGATATTAGTTATGACAGCCGAAATAATGACACATACAAGAAACTGAATTCGTTACCATCTGTCAAAAATTTAGTAATGTCAATGCTTGAAAATTGCAATTATACTAAAAATAGTGTCATCATTTTCAGTTGTCCTATAGGATATATTTACAGAGTATGTGTGCTGTAAAATATACCCTAATTTGTATTGTTTTAAAGTGTTAAATTTCCATAAAATGTGATGTTAAACTACTGAATATACTCGTACATACTCAATATTGTCAAACTCCTGTTTCTTCACGCTACCTTACCACAATTCGTAAGTCTGCATGTTCGTTCCATTTTTATTATTAAATAAAGTTTTACGTAAACACATACGTAGTGTTTCATACAATTAAGATCATAATACACAAACAAAGATGGCACTCTAGATAATAATACACTGTAAAAATATATTCAAAAGGATTTAGGCATAAATCCCATTTTTTGAAATGAAGCATGTAGACATTCTGTCACCTTAACCCTTAAGCATATTCCATTTTATTTTTCTTAAAATCAAAACAATTTAAGAACATTGTAAGGTTAAGTTTTGGAAATCAAATTCAATTATGCAAAACCCTTATCATACTATAGCCATCTTATTTTGTTTTGTAACCTTTGGGCTACAGTTTCAGAACAATCATGTTTTTCACGAAGAATAAAACATAAAACTTGACTGACCCAATCTTCCAAAGCGGGTGTGTTCCAAGCCCTGAAATGTGGAGTTCCTGGAATCCTCAAATTGAAACCGTGCTGGTTTATTATCCATTTACACCTCTGTGCTCTTGCCGACCCCTCCGTGCTTCGAATCCGGGACACCAGACGCGCTCAGCTTGCGTTGTCGACTGGGGAATATGCCGCCGAAAAGACGTCCTGCGCGGAAGAAAAATAAAGTTATAGTTTGATAATAAAAACAATGATATTAAAAATGGCTAATTTCTGGCTCCCCAGGATGGAAATCTTTAAGCTAGAGCCACTGTTAAGATTCGATTCTATGGACGAAGCTGACTGCTACTCACCAGGCGACCGCTCCAGGGTGACCCAGCGCTCTCCAGGGAATCCGTAGATACTTGCATCGGTAGTTTTTGTGATGCTAGAGCCACTGCCAAGATCCTATTCTATGGATAAGCCTGACTGAAACTCACCAGAGCATTTCAGCTCCCTCTTTCTTTCTCTCTCCTAATTTACAATGGATGAAGCTGACAGCAACTCACCAGGTGTCTCTTTTGTCCTGGACGGCAATCTTTCAGCCACCAGAGCTACTGTTAAGATTCTATTCTATGTATGGAACTCCAAACTTACCAGGTGATCTCTGCTCCCCAGGATGACGTGGTGACGTGGCGTGCAGCGCGTTGCGGCTGCCTTGCTGGAACGACACCGACATGCCGCTGTCCAGGGATCCCACGGAGCCCCGCCTTTGCAGCCTTTCAGCTGCTAGAGCCACTGTTGAAATGGAAAATAGTTTCAAAAGTTAGTTTCAACTTGCTGTAAAACAATATACATCTATATCTATAAAAGCAAGTGCTAGGAGTCTCAAAGTTTGCATGGGGGTTGCTTTTAGAATGTAGGTGCTCATTAAGACGGGATTTGGCAAAATTCAACCCCTAAGGGGGTAAAACGGGATCCACGCGTACGAAGTCGCGGGCGGCCGCTAGTAATAGTAGTATAATAAGTAGTTAGACAATTAAGTTCGCGTAGTGCTGGCGTCATAGTCCCCTTTGCTAAACAAAATGTACCCTAATGTGTGAGCCATTTTGCAGCGTATCTAGTTACAATAATAAACCTGTTTCAGGGTGGTTGAGGATTATGGGTAATGCTCGTTTCCACCTTTGACCTGATTATCGCCATTTCTCAAGTGAGATGTAGGCCAAGAGCTTCTCATTGTGGGTAAAAAACAATCATTTCCGCCAAGCACACTTACCTGGGTCGTTGATATCCACGAGCGAGTTAGAGAGCACGTTCCGTTTGATGATGGTGGTGGGCGGCGGATTGTGTGGGAGCCGTGACGGCGCCGCCGGAGCCGGCCCGGACGGCGGTGGTGGTACTACCACTCTATGGAAATAAAAGAAGCATGATAAAAATCTTATCTTATCTTATTTAGGGCCACGCATGGGCGCAGTGCACGTCGACCCATTGGGATCTTTTGTGCTTCCCTATACCTTTATCCCCCCTCATCCGCAAAGATCCTATCCATATAGTGAATCAAGTGCTTGGGTAAAAAGGACCTATATTCTTCTGGTGTCGGATAAGCCGACTCCAGGAAATCCATTCTAGTTCTAGCTAGCGCGTCGCATTCGCACAGTATATACTGTGCGAATGCGACGCGCTAGCTAGAACTAGAACAAATTAGTTTTTGTATAGCATGATAAAAATCTAATTTTTGTATAGACTGGAGCATCTTAAGTAGTTGTTTAGGTTACGCAGCGAAAGTTGAAGTCATCAACACAAGCATCGCCGCGCTGACGTCTCGCGTAACTGACAAGTGATTCCTGTCTCGCTTGCACACTTCTAGCAAGAGCGAGGTAGCTAGTCTATTTGATATTTGAACCTGAATGAGTGTGTTTGTCTGTTCTGTATTCAAATATTACATTAGTGATGTGATGTCGAGTCGACAGCATTAAGGTTAGAAATTCTAGTTTCCAATCGTGATATTTATACGTTGATACGAGTTTTACGTTGAGAATGAATTTATAATTTCTTACCCATGAACATGGACGTGGTCCATGCACTGCTGGTGGTCGATCTCAACGTCCGCCACTCCGCTGTCACGATTTTCCATTACTGTTGGCAAGAGAAAATACTTTGAAGTCGAGAAATCGCATCAGAAATTAAACATTTTAACAGACGATGAATGATAATATTATTCAGTTTTCTGGTACCGTACCCGTAGTGAAAGTTTGGATCTAGATGGCACTGTCTACTTCAACAATTCACTGGTCCTTCAAGCCAGATCACTTGTTAAGCAACTCAGTGAACTAGTCCTCCGAGCCGAATCACTAATAAAGTAACTCCGCGAACTGTTATTTTTGAGCCGGATCATGTATGAAAGACTGGAGACCTTAGAAGATCACTTTGAAGTAACTTGGTCCTTCGAGCCGGATAATTTTTGGCAGATAGAGCCAGTCACCGTTCCTGTTGTTGTCCGTGCCTCTTCCCTTCCCTCTGTTGAGTTCGCCCTCAATCCTCATGGCCTCCATCTCGTCCATTTCCGCAATACTCTCACGCAGTTCTTTAAAGACCTGGTCCTTCGAGCCGGATCATTTATGAAGCAACTCCGCGAAATGATCGTTTAAGTCTCGAATCACTAAAGAAACTGGTATTTTGACCCGGATCACTTTGACTCACCATTCCTATTGTTTCCCGTGCCCCTTCCCTTGCCTCTGTTGAGTTCGCCCTCGATCCTCATGGACTCCATTTCGTCCATCTCAGCGATGCTCTCGCGCAGGTCTTTAGCGACCTGGTCCTTCGAGCCGGATCATTTATGAAGAAACTCAGCGAAATAATCGTTCATGTCGAATCTCTAAAGAAACTGGTATTTTGACCCGGATCACTTTGACTCACCGTTCCTATTGTTTCCTGTGCCCCTTCCCTTGCCTCTGTTGAGTTCGCCCTCAATCCTCATGGCTTCCATTTCGTCCATCTCGGCGATACTCTCGCGCAGGTCTTTAGCGACCTGGTCCTTCGAGCCGGATCATTTATGAAGAAACTAAGCGAAATTATCGTTCATGTCGAATCTCTAAAGAAACTGGTATTTTGACCCGGATCACTTTGACTCACCGTTCCTATTGTTTCCTGTGCCTCTTCCCTTCCCTCTGTTGAGTTCGCCCTCGATCCTCATGGCTTCCATTTCGTCCATCTCGGCAATACTCTCGCGCAGGTCCTCGGCGAACTTGCAGCGGTCGTGTTCGTTGCGCGCGTTGAAGGTTGCTAGGCGACGGCCGTCCACGCGGCGGGATAGGCGGATGCCGAATGGATAGTCTGAAATGACGTCATTATTGTATTTGTTAATACTAGGTCAACAAGTAATGGATGTAGACCGAACATGAAGCAAGTCAAAGTGGCAGTGGACCTGCTATAATTTATGTCGCAAAAGTGATTAAATATGGAGTAGACAGGGCTCGGAAAATGTAGTATAGGAGGCTGTTCTACTCAATGAACGGACGACTGACCCGCTCAGTCGAACAAGATAATAAAATAAAGGACAGGTGAGCACACTATACAATAAGTTCCAGCTGACAAAATGCAAATCGTTTATGATTAAGATTCTCTGCAATAGATAAATAAGTTTCAACCGTGATAGGCACATTTACATGTAAGTGAGAAGTATTGAAAGTTGATCAATTGATTAAATCGAGTTTAGATTGACCCCGGCCTCGTTTTAGTATAAAAACTAAATAAATCGTTAGTTATGTCATACTCACGCGGCACTGAGAACAAATTAACAAGCATTCCGCAGAGAGGGAACGACTGGCGGAACGTGTACGTCACAGAAGACTTCTTCTTGCTGAATATCTTCGTTATCACCAGCAGATCGTTGAATAGGAACACCTGAAAATAATTTGCGTACAGTTAATATTTTGAACTGATAGATGACAACACAGTTTATCATTTTTACAAGACACTACAAAGGTTTTTTAAAATTTTATATACGCCTGTGAACCTCACTTGCCAGGGAACTGCACTGAAAACCAGCGTCATGACTCATGCTGAGTTGGGCACTTTTAATTTGGGCAGTATTGTTAACTTTTGAACTGTTGTAGTGGATATACACATTGTGATTATTGTGTTCTATACCTTTGTCACGGTCATGTCCAAAATTAAAAAAAGTTCTCGCTTTCTTTCTTCTGAGTAGGGTCTTGTCACTTTCCAGTGGCGCCAAATGTAGATCACCAACGATAGCCCTAATATTTTTTATGCTTTTACCAATTGGCACCACTATCATTGTCACTAAATGGTGAGTTTACGGGACTATTCCCACCTCTCGTTCCCACCAGGCGTAGCTAGGATATACAGCATGACCGCTATTAAAAAGCAACCAGTGAAGGCCAAGTTTGTCTCGGGGATAAGTTATTTTATATTATAAAGTCATTGGACCCGCAATAAAATTTATCAGAAGAACACAGGAAAAGTTCGAAATTATAACAGTGAGTTTGTACTCACCAGTTTACGATCTTGAGAACCCTTATTAAAATCACATACTCGTAAGTAAATGCCTTTATAAGCCCTGACATGACAATACCTCTCTCTGGTGCACGCCAGGCCGCTCCTTCTTGTGTATATCCGGTATCTCGTATAGACGGCAGTAGCAGACCAGGCGTCGGTGCGGAAGCGCCAGGTGCGGTTTCTTGCCCACAATCGTAGCTTGCACTTTCATCACCTTGAAATAAATGGTAAAGTTCATTAGAACTGTGTAAGAAGTATAAATATTTTTAGCTGGATTAGTCAATTTATATTATGCTAAACTGTTACCCCCCTTATTAATAAAAGTTACACCATAGTTGAACTCTGGCTTAAATTGTCATTTAATATAGGAATGTCATTTTAATCTAGGGTTCATCGTAGCTACATGTAATTTTTTATTAATAAGGGGGTTAGTTTTTAGTTGGATTAGTCAATTTATATTTATGCTACGTCATCTTTAGTTTGCCACTTTAGGAGCATAATCCTCTCTAATTTACCAAAGGCAAATGAAGGATTCAACTTACACTTCCGAAGCTGGCCAGACAGGGAAGCGTTGCCTATGCAAGCTAAAGAATGCCACGCATCCCTATCTACAGTTGCTTGCTTCCTCTCTGATCCATTTGCCATTCAGCATATGTTTGACTCTATAGTATATGCCGGCCAGCATGACTATATCCACAGTTGTCAATGCGAGACTTTGTTAGGAGTCATAAGTCACAGACTTTGTTTGGAGTCATAAGTCACATACTATGTTTGGAGTCTTAAGTCACATAATAGACTGGATTATCAAATAGCCAAGTTAAAATAGCTCTTATTACATGCGTGACATGGTCGCTTCCCAGCCTGAATTCGCTAGACTTGACCCTATCGTATATTCCAGCCAACATGTCTCTGTCAATGTCTCCCGTCGATGCAAGACTTTATATTTGGAGTCAAGTCACATAATTGATTGGTACAAAAATAGGGCACATAGCTCGTAGAGCTGACGGCCGCTGGGGCAGGAAAGTTCTTGAGTGGCGACCACGAGCTGGAAGACGTAGCGTGGGCAGGCCTCCCACTAGGTGGACCGACGATCTGGTGAAGGTCGCGGGAGGCGCCTGGATGCGAGCGGCGCAGGACCGGTCTTTATGGAAAACCTTGAGGGAGGCCTTTGCACAGAGTGGACGTCTTTCGGCTGAAACGAACGAAATAAAAAAAAATACTAATTTAAAATAATTCTTATTACCTGCGTGACATGGTCGCTTCCCGGCCTAAACTCGCTCGACTTGACCCTATCGTATATTCCAGCCAGCATGTCTCTGTCAATGTCCCCACAGTCATCGATCCCTCGGAGGTTCCGTACGAAGTCGTCCAGCGACATTCGTGCTTCGGGCTTCAAGTTGGGTGTGTGGAGGTCTGTGTTCAGCATTATTATCGCGAAGGCTAGCACGAAGATCTGGAAAGAAATAAGTAGAACATAAGTCAAAATGCGTGTTGGTAATTTTAGTTTTAGATTTTGATACTAGGCGGCATAAGAGTGGCTGTTGTATATGATTTGAAGAATCTCGATATTTGACCTCTCTCACACCGCTAAAGTACCGCAAATAGCTACTCAATTATTGGCTATACCTGAAGATACTCTTTAATGAACACCATACAGAACTGACAAATAAAATAGAAACAGCATAACTCAACCAATCTTATGCTAGGAAGCAATATCTTCTGGACAATCCAGGAAGAGTAGAAAAAGGGAAGTTAGACTAATTAATTTTCTTCATAAGCTGATTATCGTCGTGAGAAGAAAATTTGTAAATCATAGTTTTTTTCAAAGATTTATTAGTAATTTGTTATTTCACAATTTACTAACAGTCCCGTTAGCCCCTCGTACTAAGCTAAATATGCATGTATCATGAGTGAGCTCACCACAATAGTCGAGCGGCGGCGGGGACGGAACCCGCGTTTCCCGGATCACGAGTCAGCCAGTCCGACCCCTTCACCGTTCGGCTATCGTGGCTTCATAGTGACTTACTTCAATGTATCCACTCACCGTATCCTGAGTCCTCAGCCGCTGCACAAAGTCAGTATTGCAAATACAGTAGCGGCGGGCAAAGGCTTCCACCAGCCGCTCGATCTTCTGAGCTTCACCAGGCAGTCGGAAGTGGGCCTGGTATCTTCGAAGAGCCACGTCGACCGCCATGCCGGAGAGATCTAGCTCGTTGACGAAGCATCTGTGAGGAAATAATAGTTATTATCATCAGGTCGTTTAGTAAAGGAAGGTTCATATCTCCATATTTTATAAGCCGCGCGTGATTCGCAGGGAGATCGCAACGCGATACGCAATGACCGTGGTCGAGCCGTACTCACTTGAAGGTTGGATACGTTAGATGCTACGTTACGTGCTACATGGCAGGTGAGTACCTTGCTAAGGAGTTTGTAGTGTAAAGATTACTACTACCGTTAACCCCTCCAGTTAAGCTAAATGTGCTTGTGTGACTCCTAGGCTCACCACAATAGTCCAGCGGTCAGCGAGGATCAAACTAGCGTTCCATAGTCCTCTAGGAACCCCCTAGCGATGAGAGGTAATAAGCCACGCTACTGTATTTTACGCATTTACCCACAACAGAGAAGCTTTCAGCCTGCATCTTACTTGATGGTACCTAAGTGATGATCAGGCCGAAGGTCTTCAACTTCACCCAACTACGAAAGAACTGGCTATCTTACCTCCAGCTGCCAAATCACAAAAAATGCTCTAAACATAGTTTTTCTAGCCAGGCTGACTTGGCCCTACCACCAACCTATGCTATACGCTCCAGTTTTCACGGAACAGGTTTGTTATATTCAGTTATTATACCAACTCACTCTAGCACAGCCATATTGAACGGGTTCTGCAGGTTGCCCAAGTATTCCCCGATCATCTGCTTGCTTAACCCCTTGCGCGTGATGAGAAAGCGGGCGACTCCCCGAGGGGAGTTCTCTAGGAACCCCCTAGCTATGAGGTAAGCCACGCCACGCTCAGGCTTCTTGTTGAAGAGATTGAGCCCCACGCGGTATTGACGTTTGCGGACTGTTTCGGAGACCTGTAAGAGATTTGTATACTTTTAACAATTGATTTTATTTATATCCTGACTTAGCTGGTGATTCATAAAGGAAAACAAAAGAGGTGGTTGCTTGAATTAATAAAATATGATCGATGTTACATTTGTACGTTCCAGCCGCTGCAACTCCTGTGTAACCAAGGTACTCTGGACCCTCGTATAATAAATAAGTAACAAATACAAATTCTTAAGGAAGTATCTTATAGGAAGGTCATAAAAGTGAAACGAAAATCATTCACGCGATACAAGAGAACAAATTAAAAGACGATCAGCATGCGAATGCACCCTGTACCAAGAAACCAAAGTTAGTGGTGTGCGGGCGAGTATTTATCATGCGGGCGACAGCATACCGCCGGCGGGAGCGGCTCGTAGTACGAGGGCCCTAGTATCACAACGACACAAGTCGATTGAGTGTCCCCTGTACCACGCAATTATGCATACCTTGGACCGGCGGGAGCGCCTCGTAGTACGGGGGCCTTAGTATCATAACGACACTAGCCGATCGAGTGTCCTCAGTACCACGAAACCATGCATACCTTGGGCTGTTGGTGGTGGGCGGGCGGGTGTCTATCATGCGGGCGACAGCATACCGCCGGCGGAGGCGCATCGTAGTACGAGGGCCCTAGTATCACAGCGACACAAGTCGATTGAGTGTCCCCTGTACCACGCAACCATGCATACCTTGGACCGGCGGGAGCGCCTCGTAGTACGGGGGCTTTAGTATCATAACGACACTAGCCGATCGAGTGTCCCCTGTACCACGAAACCATGCATACCTTGGACCGGCGGGAGCGCCTCGTAGTACGGGGGCCTTATGCACGTTTTCACCATCGATCCCTAATTTTTAAGTGACCCCTATGTAAACAAAATTCCTGTTATTTGTTACCATTAGGGGTCACTTAAAATTAGGGATTGGTGGTGAAAACGGGCATAAGTATCATAACGACACTAGCCGATCGAGTGTCCCCTGTACCACGAAACCATGCATACCTTGGGCTGTTGGTGGTGGGCGGGCGGGTGTCTATCATGCGGGCGACAGCATACCGCCGGCGGAGGCGCATCGTAGTACGAGGGCCCTAGTATCACAGCGACACAAGTCGATTGAGTGTCCCCTGTACCACGCAACCATGCATACCTTGGACCGGCGGGAGCGCCTCGTAGTACGGGGGCTTTAGTATCATAACGACGCTAGCCGATCGAGTGTCCCCTGTACCAAGCGACATGCGTACCTTGGGCTGTTGGTGGTGGGCGGGCGGGTGTCTATCATGCGGGCGACAGCATACCGCTGGCGGTGGCGCCTCGTAGTACGGGGGCGCGTCCTGTCGCTTCCACACGGGGAATCCGGGGGCGGGGACTGGCGCGGCCACGCCTTCGTAGGCGGAGCCTGATGCCGTGCGCTGGTGGCCTTGGTAGTGCTGCTCTTGGATGTGGATGTGAGGCTCCTGGGAGGTAGAGGATAAGGTTAACCCTGTATAAGGCTCTATGACCCTTATTCATTTATCATAAGGTCGAAAATGAATGAAAATGGCAATGCCAGATTTTGTATGGAAGGTGGCGTCTTTTTTTTTCGCGCGGCCATCGACCAAACTTTGTTTTTTGACTACAAAATCCCAACTAATATTATAAATGCGAAAGTAACTCTGTCTGTCTGTCTGTCTGTTACGCTTTCCCGCTTAAACCTCGCAACCGATTTTGATGAAATTTGGCATAGAGATAGTTTGAGTCCCGGGAAAGAACATAGGATAGTTTTTATCCCGGTTTTTGAAACAGGGACGCGCGCGATAAAGTTTTTCTGTGACAGACAAAATTCCACGCGGGCGAAGCCGCGGGCGGAAAGCTAGTAGTGTAATAAACCAAACTTACTATGATATGTATACCTCTGAACTCAGTCTGAACTGAGTTACGAGCATTAGAAGTTTGATGATTTTCATACTAGATTTGCTTTTTGCGCGCAAGTTTTGTATGAAATTGCAACAAAATGTTGCGCTATTTTTTTATTGCGCTGATTCTGCTGCATACTGATTACTGATGTCTGGGGCCTTTAATGGATGGTATTGTTTGTTTACACATACAATGTCACTATTTTGTTTTTTTTTCAATTTCTTACAAAACTTGCGCGCAAAAAGCAAATCTAGTATGAAAATCATCAAACTTATAATGCTCGTAACTCAGTTCAGACTGAGTTTAGAGGTACACATGTCATAGTAAGTTTGGTTTATTAGACTATTTTGTAATCAAAAAACAAGGATTGGTCGATGGCCGCGCGAAAAAGAAGACGCCAATTTCCGTCATTGTCTTTTTCAACATGTCATGCCCTATAGAGGGTTAAAGCCTAGGTAGGATTTAAATGTACACCTGACAAGTTTTTGTCATATCTTAATGTAGTGGGAACACTGTGCTTAACAATCATGACAGACAAAATATAAAGTAAAACGAAACCTCATGCAATCTTCTTTTTTGCCCTCACCCATTCCTGTAACTTAAATCTCTTTTCCGACGTGTGGATAAAACCCCATGCCATGATTTGATATTATTAAGTGCGTTATAAACTTGTAAAAGTTTTATACGCATGTCACTAAGTTTAACTTTAAGGGTTATTTTGGCATGTAACCATTTCCAAACCAGAACGTTCCTGGCGGTCAACTTTTGAGACAAACATTTAATTCTTGAAATAAACAAATGCAATGTCAGAATGACACACATTAATAAGACAGTGCAGGAACGTTGAGGTTTAGCATGACGTCTTGAATTTCTTAAATTAAGGACGTCAGGTCTAAACGGGTAAAACCATACTTAATACAAATGTTACTTAATCGAATACTAAATTGCGCGCCTCTGCTGACAACAGATGGCCCCCGCTGAAAATCAGTTTCGAGACAAGCCCTGACGCCCAGCCTTCTTGTCAGAGGGGCACAAGCAGCTATCTGTCCATTAATTTGTTCAAAAAAAGTCAAAAGTCAAAATTTCTTTATTTGTTTAGGACTAATAAATAGTTCTTACAAATCGTCATTTTGCTCTTAAGGAGCCTCTATATGTCTCATAATCTTTTTACCCTACCAGCGCGCAGCGCTTCGAGACCAACATTTGGCAAGTGCTGAGAAGAAGCGCCGCAACAGACCAGTCACCACTGTCTGCCGGTTATGCATTCTTATATGGTGTATCTTATAAGAATGTGTATACAAAATTGCGTGGTATATTAAACAAGGTAGTGACTTACATTATGTACAGTCACGGAATGAAAAGGTTCGTCAGTTTTCAAATTGATTCCTTCAACGAATCGCGACCACATATTACCTTTTGAAACTATGTTACAGAATAATCTCGAGTTAGAGAAAATAATCTTTAACTGTTCGTCAGTAAAGTTCAAAATTATTCAGCTCAAAGTTGTTTGACGATTTATCTTGTCAAGGAGATTATTATGATTGATAAACTAAAACCTTCTTGTTGGTTCAACTTGTCATTATTATTTTTTATAAAATAAAAAAAACTATTGTCAATTGGTCAATGTCATCATTGCATTGCACTGATGGGATAGAAAAATAAACAAGCAAAACCTTATTCGTTAGCAAACGTCATATTTATTTAAATGTTAGCAGCACTGTTTCTTGCACTGTTATGTTGGCAGGTTTGACTCTTACAGTACCTAGTGCAAGCGAAAACCGACACTAAGGTGACGAACCTTTTCATTCCGCGACTGTACCTATGTCTTGCCTGCTTGTATACCTCTATTTCAAATAAAAACTATTCCATTCTATTCTAATACTAACCGGAGCCCTCTGCTGGTACGGCTGGTGGTAATGATGGCGGTGCTCCTGCGAAGATGACGATGACGAGGACTGGACCGAGGACATCGATCCTCCTCGTACTACTGCTCCTCCACACTCGGCGCGGCGGAGCGATACTGGACTTTCAGCACTGGAGACAAGTATTGGAATTTAGACCTTAATGCTTATGATACAGTGGCTATTTTTAACTATAGTGTCGCCAAAGACATGGAGCCCTACACTGGACTCTGTGTTGAAATGTAGACCATAATGTCTGTGATACAATGACTATTTTTAACTGTGTCTCTGAAGACATCGAACCTCGTCGAAAACTGCTCCTCCTCAATCGGTGCGGCGGAGCGATACTGGACTTTTAGCACTGCGGGATTTTTTTGGGATTTAGACCTTAATGCTTAGGGATTAAGCACATTATAGGGACGGCACGGCAAGGGACTTTTAGGTGACGAATAATAATGTACTTTGTAGTTTAAACGTTATGGTTGAAATTGCAATTACAATGGTTTTAGCATGCCAAGGCATGCTTAGGAATACCGAGCCAACAGCCTTAGGGATGCATTGGCAGCCTTCGGTTTGCTTCGGCAGCCTTCGGGATGCGTCAAAAGCCTTCGGGATGCGTTGGCGCCTTTGAGATGCGTCGGCAGTCAGTTGTCGATACGCACGAGCGAATTCTTGACACATTTCGGCATGCATAAGGATTCCGCGAGATGTCTAGTCATGCTGAGGGATGCCGCGTCATAATTGACGTAGTAATTTCTATCCATCATTTCATTCATTTACAATTATGTGAGCAATAAGATTTACTTACTTGAGGGTAATACTGCTGGTCCTCTTTGGCACTTCTGGCGGCATCCGCCTGGCATTGGCAGCCTGTATCGCCGCCAGCTGTTGTTGCTGACGCGCGGTAGGGGACGACAGGGGCTTGCCCCCTGACGATAGCAGGTTACCGTATATTGGACCTAAAAGAGATACAGATACGGTTGAGTTTACATTGGCAGCCTGTATTGTTGCTGACGTACGGTAGGGTAAAAAAGGAGCTTGCTTGGCCCTTGACGATAGCAGGTTACCGTATATTGGACCTAAAATGGATACAGATAAGGTTGAGTTAACATTGGCAGACTGTTGTTGCTGACAGACGGTAGGGGACGACAGGGGCTTGCCCCCAGATGAGAGCAGGTTACCGTAAATCGGACCTAAAATAGATACAGATAAGGTTGAGTTTACAGTGAAAGCGTACGTAAGCTGCAACATTAAAACTAGAATCGAACAAATTAAAACCTGAATGCGACGGGAATACGGTATGGGTAGGTGTCATCAAAACCGAAGTGTCATTTTTTACAAGCACTTTATTGTAGCGCATTTATGACTATGTACTTAATATTTATGTATGTCCCAATTGTATCTTTGTCTTAATAAGTAAAAAAAGATCTTTAACCCTCAGTTTGCATGGTGACTAAAACTTACGTTAAGTGTAAGGTGGAGACCCAGGGACTCCATATTTCAAATGAAGAAAAAATATACTAATACTTATAAAAGTAATATATTTTTTATTTGGTAACATAATATGGTTAATATACTATTAATTAGAAACAACAGAAATGGAAACATTAATTAAAATTCATTTAAAAAATAAAATTTTCATGAAGTCGTAAAAATCACATAAAAATCGACATAGGCATTTTGTACCTCTTAAACATAGAAAAAAAATTAACCCAATTTTTTTTTCTCTCTAAATTATGTGGACATAACAGTCTTCTTGATAAATAATATGTAAAATGTTAGAAAAAAATTAACACGAAAAAACGTGCAATGGCTTAGTAACTACTACGAGCAGCACATTGCCTGCCAAACTTTTTCGAACAATACAAGCATATTTTTGTGAAATGAATTTCAAAATAAGCAGTCTTTCTTTTAATTCATCAAAACACATCATCAAAATACAAAATCATCAAAACAAATCTTTCGGGATGTAAGATGTAAAATCCTCTTCTTTTTCTTCATCGTCTGCATTTTCTTCTAGACTTTCTTGCCAGTCCCTCATATCTGAGGCCTCATTTTCATCTAACGTATTGATAAATCATGTATTGTGACTGTTTGATGCTTTTTGATCCACTCAAACCGTAAATAAATCATAATTAAAAAAATAATAATAATATCATAATAAAAATTTTTGTTACGCAAAGTGTATGGTGGAGTCCACGGGACTCCGCAAGTGTCAATTACTCAACTTTCTGTGATGCGCACGCAGACGACCTCTCGCCCCCGAGTTGGCCACGACACCAAAGGAAGCTACTCAAGCGCACAGCACTTTATTTGCGTATTGAAAAAAATTATGAACCAAAACAGTTTCACATGGAGTCCCTGGGACCTACCATGCAAATTGAGGGTTAAATCGACCTGAACCATTTTCATCTTTTCTCGCCTCGGGTTTTTTAAAATATACAATACAAAGATATGGGGAAAATATTTATGTAACAATAACAGGAAAATCATATGATCCGGACTATTATTTGATAAAAACTGTTTGATGTTTGCAAAGCAAACTTTATACGATGTTGTGTTGACGTAAGAGTTGGCTATTTGACAGTTGGACAAACAATATTACAAATGAGTAGATATTTTACCTATTTTTCTACTTATTCGCCTAAAGCTTCAGCCAAACCAACGCGTGCAGATCGCGTCGGCGATGGCGATCACTGCGCGTGCAAATACCAATGACAGGACGCGCGTCCAAAACATATGTGCCCATTTGTACACACAGCAATAAAAGGTAGGCTCAAAATTTAGAAATTTAAAAAAAAGATAAAATAAATTGTATCTCTAAAATAGTGATACTTTTACTAAAGGTTTTTTTTGTAGTAGATGGTCATCCATTAATCTAAGTTTGGGGCGCTCTTTTTGGGACATCCTGTATTGGGTTTGTTTATAATTTAGTTTTTTACCTGTATTATTCAACAACTGATGATTATGGAGAGATTCATTGTGCGACGATGACGTCGATATGTTGGTAACTGAGCCGCTCACGGAACAACTGCACACCTGTAATACAAATGACATAAGGTTTAAATTCGATCAGCAAACATCTAGGGGTAAAAGAAGATTCTTCGTGTAAAGTTGAGTAATGTGTTCAATCAATTTTAAGACGTATGATGGAAAACTTAAGGTTTATATTCAATTAATCATAATACATGAACGCTGCAAATGTAACACTCATGGACAATATTTTAAGGTGAGAATAGATAACCTTTCTATGTACGTAATTATTAATGTTCTTTGCGAATGGTACAATACAGTGAAAATTAATGACGTTTAATTCCGAGGGTTAGACACTTCATAGAGCCGCTCGTTGTTCTGTTACAAGTAAATGCACTAGTCTATGCTCACCTTTACACAAATTATGAAACCATCAACGTTTACGATATTCATCTTTATTGTTTGGAGATCTAATTAAGCAAAATTAAAATTCATAGCTTAGACAATAAAAGGTTTAAACCTTGAATTTAGTGAGAGTACATAAGGCATAAATTAACATGTCAAGACATTATCTGAAGAGGTAAATGCCTTTAGATTGCGCCTGAGCTGTTTGCTTAATAAATTCTAGTGTATGATGCGATCTTTTAGTTTTATTTCTAAAAATAATAATGCTGTAATATTTACTTTTCAAATGAATAACATTGCATCATATTATTTGCATTTTTTGAAAACTAAGCTTCTTAAAAATAATGATACATGCGGTAGTGTCTCTGTTAGTTTGCTAAAATTTATGACTGAACCGCTGAATCTTCGGTTACCTTGAACTTTGAGCATTGAATTTCGACGAATTTAGATATTATACTAGTAGTGACATTGAACTAGGAGATAGGTACGTAGGCAAGCATTTGTGGCAAAATATATCTGAAAATTCTGAATAAGGGAAGATATCAATCAAGTACATAAATACAAAACTTTACGATCAATATTAGGAACATCATAACAGAAAAACTGTGACTCACTAAATTATTAAGGCCAATAAATTTTATCAATTAAAAACAAGGTTCACTTGTGATTAAGCCATCGCGCAATTCACCTGTCAATCACCGCTCCAATTGTTACTGGAGATACGTCTCTACCTGAACAGATTTAGGGTCTATTATTGATTGCCAATTTTCTCTACTAGACACTCCTCTGTTCGAGAAAGGTTCGAGAGGTTAACAAACAAAATAAAAACAAACATACTTCGTATTTAACCACTCTTCTCCCTAAATACGGCCACAGACTAATCCTTTTCACTTTCCTAAACGATGCACTTTTCGTCTTCAAAACAGTTTGTATTTTTATCTTACAGGTATCCATTATTAATAATTACTATTACAACAAAATCACCACACGTCGCGCCGCGGCAGCGTATGTGCGAACACTGATGGACTGATAACGCGATTTTGCACAAGATAATTGCTAATTGGTTTGAATTCCTCGCGTGACGTAGAGTTTGATAAGACGCTACTTTCGGTTTCGGTTTGCCGGATTAAAGACAGGTGGGTCTTAATTGTTTACTAGCTTTTGCCTGTGGTTTTGCTCGCGTTAAACTGTGGAAGCCCGTTTCAACCCCTTAGAGGATGAAATTGGAACAACACTTTCTTAGGGGATGGCAAGTGTTAACGTTGACGTCATAAAGTTATTATTAGTGTATTTCAGCACAAACTGTTTAGTGACTTGAGCTGTTGCTAGAAAGGTAACAGACAGACAGAAAAGAGTTACTTTCATATAATGTTCTTCTGGTATTTTATCAGAGCTTGCAATCGTTTGCGCATAAAAGTATTAATGTAATAATTGTGCAAATGATAAATTATTACGTTGTTATTTCATTCATTTCAAAAAACCAAGTAGGTATACTCATTATCATGTCATTTAGTCTCCATTGCAGGTACACAACTCTCTTCAGAGAAAAATTGGCCTACACTTTTAACATCAATTGGTCAGACGGTTTGGGGAGACTACATTCCTCACGCAAGCCAAATGGGTTAAGAACAGCATAGAATAGAATGGAATAGAATAAGCATAGTATACCCAGCAACCTGTGTTCTTCTGATTAATTTCGTTGCGGGTCCAATGACAGTTAAATCTCCCTCGGGACAAACTTGACCTTCACTGGTTAGGTTTTTATTGGCGGTCAAGCTGTAGATCCTGGCTGCACAGGAGTTGCAGCGGTGGTAACGAGAGGTGGGCATAATCCCGTAACCGTATCTTCACAACATATAGCGGGCCTTTAGTATAATAGGCACTTACAAGGCAGATAAAATTATGTACCATCCTAGACTGCATCTCACTTAACATCAGGTGCGACTGCGGTCAAATACCTGCCTTGTTATCCATGAAAAAAAGTTGTCTCTCTATGGCACAGTATGTCCAACACTGGGCCTCGTCAACTCACCCCGCTATCCGTGTCCCCACGGTGTAGATGTGGCATATCGGCCACCATGTGTATTTTCATATGCCCATCATGCCCAACAGTGGGCCTTGTCAACTTACCCCGCTATCTGTGTAGATGCGGCATATCGGCCACCATGTGTATACTCATATGCCCAACATGCCCAGCAGTGGACCTCGTCAACTTACCCCACTATCCGTGTAGATGCGGCATATCGGCCACCATGTGTATAACTATACTCATATGCCCATCATGCCCAACAGTGGGCCTCGTTAACTTACCCCGCTATCCGTGTAGATGCGGCATATCGGCCACCATGTGTATACTCATATGCCCATCATGCCCAACAGTGGGCCTCGTCAACTTACCCCGCTATCCGTGTAGATGCGGCATATCGGCCACCATGTGTATACTCATATGCCCATCATTCCCAACACTGGGCTATGTCAACTTACCCCGCTATCCGTGTAGATGCGGCATATCGGCCACCATGTGTATACTCATATGCCCATCATGCCCAACAGTGGGCCTTGTCAACTTACCCCGCTATCCGTGTAGATGCGGCATATCGGCCACCATGTGTATACTCATATGCCCATCATTCCCAACAGTGGGCCTCGTCAACTTACCCCGCTATCCGTGTCCCCACGGTGTAGATGCGGCATATCGGCCGCGATCATGTGAATCTGGTGGGCCGACTGCTGGACCCTCGCTACCATCGCTTCCACCTCGTTCTGGGTGTCGCATTGCAGGTGGTTGCTGTAATAGAGAATTGACCGATTAAAATATGAACATCTGAAAGGTTAGAACAGCGGTTCCCAAACTTATTTTGTCTACTGCCCACTTTGAGAATAAATTCTTTTTAGCGCCCCCATTTGTAGTCGAGTGTCGAGTGCTCAGTCGGTGTCTAAGAGTCCTCCTAATAAATGACGCCTCCCAAGCCTCTACACAACGTCCCGATTTTTTTTCTGGGTCTCTTACCGCCCCCTTTTAATCCTGCAGCGCCCACAAGGGGGCGTTATCGCCCACTTTGGGAAAGACTGGGTTAGAACATAAAAACAGGGGGCTTAGTCAACATCAAAAGTCGTCACTAGCGAGCGCGATAAAAAATGTATGAAAATTTTAGTTCTTGAAAGTTTCCGCTAGGGGCGCTGTGCAATCCGTCATACATTTAATGTCACTTTTTTACGCAGTCACTAGTGAAGTTTGCCCGCAGTCAATAGTCACTAGTGAAGGGTAGGTATGCAATTTCATGCAACTTTTTCCTCGAAAAAAAAAAGGTTCGCCTGGCGTTCCTATCATGAAGCCATAATTGCCAAATTATGGCGACAATCAAGCGGTCGCTTGGTTTTTAAATTAAGTGACCACTTGGAACGACATACTTCTTAATGCCTAGCCAATCCCTTGGGAATAAGCCTATGAGAACCAACACCAATATTACATTTTATCAAAATGTCTATAGAAATCAGAGAGAATAGAATAGAGCAATAATTGCTCACATCTATGATCAGCCCGACATTATAATAACAAGTAAGGGAAGATCAGTGTTTTTCTTTTTTTAAATCTGAAATTATAATAAAAAATCTTTTCCAAATTAAAATATAGGAAATTGAATCCTATACCAACGTAATAAAGCTCACCTCATATCCATGTCGTGCCGTTCTCTCAGCGACATGGACCTCATCGGCCTGGTGAGAGCCAACATCTTCTCCGCACCCGCTGGACTCTTCTGGAGCAGTGTATTCCCGTAGATATCTGTACCTGGAAGAAGATAGTACAAGGTTCGGTTACTTGGAGGATGCAACAAAACTTCTAGGTTGATAATAATAAGGTCTTGGCTGAAAGAAGTTATGGATATCAGCAAGAGATAAAGTACAAGTGGCCATGGCAGAAATCTATAATAGCTGCATTTCCGACAGCTGCAATATCTGGAGGATACCTCCCTCCGCTATTTACTGCACCCATCTCAACGAGAAGAAGATGCAAAACTCATTGGACCGAGTTCCTCCAGTCTCATTTTTCTGTAGCTATGCTATACACCAGAAGCTGTACCATTGATGATCATGATTAGGCCCATCTTGTAGACGCTTCGTTGTGGAATCTGTTTCCCTCGCCCCACTTTAATGGTGCTGGACTCCATAGCTTATCAGACCCTAAATTCCTTTTGTACTTATGCTAGTTTACCAGAAGCCTTACCATTGACTAGCTGGCCATGATCAGGCCCGTCCTGCATTCTCCTCGCGGTGGAGTCAGCAGCTTTTGCCATCGCCGTGATGGCGCTAAACTTCTTCAGCAGCTGTCGCCGTCTAAACGCCCTTTGGATGGTGACCGCTGCCCTTCGAGCTCTAAGACCTCCGTACCGCCTCTCTAGGATCTCGACCTGCTTGTCCAGGAGATCTTGGGACATCTCATAACGGCTGTGGAAGCGATAAAGAGGGAATTAATACCTGGCATTATTTATAGGGAGTTTGGAATGAAGGTGTGGGGAGGGTAGTCTACTCTGCAGAAGGTTGAGGAGAACAATATTTGTGAATGAGGGTCTACTTTGCAAGAGGATGATGTGGAATCTTTTCTCTCTGTCAGTCATATCAGCATCAGGTTAAGCGAATGAGACGGATTGAATGGCATTTTTATGAAGATCCGGTGGGTATTTTAACTTACTACTCACTTTCACGGGCATTAATGGATTCAAATCTTATCATAGTCAGATTAGTGGCAGATAACTACTGTAGTGAAATTTTTTAAAGGTATACAACGTGTTATTGCTTAAATTAATAAATTGATAAAAAAAGCTTATTAAAAATTAATGTGTTAAGTCGATTCACTAATCGATTACATGTACACGTTTCTAAACAAACAAAAAGGTATTGCGTCAGTTCAATTACACGTTGTACATACTCATTTTGGATAGAGGTGTAGGTAATGCCGATATTGGACAAAAACATATTATGCTATCAAGTTATTAACAAATTATAACAAGTATTTAACTGTTAATTAATCCTATTACAATTAATTGGTTCACATTTTCTGAATCATTAAATTGCATATTAGTTAAAATGTTTGTTTCATTAAATACACTCATTACATTAATTGATTATGTTAGGTATGTAAAGTCATCATTCATTATATTTTATTGATGAATGTCTCGAACTAATATTTAGCATGATTTACGTGAAAGTTTACTAACTACTAGAAATTATTTGACAATACTAACTAATAGTCAGATTTAACAGAATTTGAGATGATCTATATTGTAGAAAGCGAATCAATTTAAACTAACTGATACATTATAAAAACTTTGTAATTTAAATTAGTTGTGTTTTAGTACATGCAGCATGGAGTTCAAAATATTAATGAATTAGAAAATCAAATCGTTCATCAGCTCAAGATTATTTGTTAAGCTTCAACCACACCAACGCGTGCAGATCGCCATTGCCGGCGCGATCATAGGCTAATGACAGGTCGCGCGGACTGTCATGGGTCGCGCGACCTGTCATGGGTCGCGCGACCTGGCATTGGCCTATGATCGCGCCAGCGATGGCGATCTGCACGCATTGGTGTGGTTGAAGCTTTTTAAGTATAACATGCCTTATTTTACTGTCAGTACCTATGAGTCAAACTAATAGAGGAAGTATTAGGTAGGGCAACGTCAGTAGGGATCGATTCTATTGTATGTTATAAACAAATTCTTTTCAATCGTTAGCTTGCCATACAGGATTTCGGTAGAAAGTAATATCCCATCAAAAACAATACTTGTCAAAAAAACCAAGTCTCGCAACTCAGTTGTTCTACGGTAAAAAGTTGTGAGATCCATGTAATACCAAGTCCAGGCCAGGAAATCTTTAACGTTTTACAGAAATTATTGACTTGGCCATCGCACTAAATAATTTAATTTACACGTGTTTTCATGCGATGGCCAAGTCAATATATTTATGTAAAACGTTAAAGATTTCCTGGCCTGGACTTGGTATTACATGGATCTCACAACTTTTTACCGTAGAACAACTGAGTTGCGAGACTTGGTTTTTTTGACAAGTATTGTTTTTGATGGGATCTCATTTCTTTTTGTATTTTGTAGACAGCAGTTATGTATCTAGAAAACTGGACCGAAATTGAAAAATTTTACTCGACTTGGCGGTTGCACTACCGTGCCCCCAAATATTTTAGTTTTTCCTTGATTCATACACCAAACACTACTTGTTGAGAGGGGCTATGTGTGGTCAATTAAAGGCTGACTCCAAATTACAATGAACATTTATTTTGAAAACGGACGGTCTTATATAGGAAAATATTTACAATATTAGACAAGGACAAAACATATACCTATTTCACAGATAACATCTACAAACATTTTAGGGTGAGACAATAAAACGATTACCTACAAACATTATAATAAACGGTCAGAGCGAGACAGAAGGAGAAAAGTATATCTATTTCACACTACACAAATATAAATAAGATGGAGGGTACACAAATTATTGATACTGAATTTAGAATGAGATAGCCTGAACTTACAAATACATCTGTTTCATACGACATGGAAATAACACTTAAAAGACGGTACACGAATATTAATTAATAAGCAAGATAGATAAGGACAGCAAGAAGTTAGTATAGGTTTGTTTCACACAACATAAATATTACACAAAAACAAGGGTACTTCAATAAATAAATAAAAACAGATTACCGACATATTAAAATAAAAAGTCTAGTAGTAGTCTAGGGCAAAGCAGCTCTCATCGTCCAGTGCGGCGGTGCTGCCGGTATGATGCGGACGTATGTCATGTGGTGTCGCCACATAGCTCCCCCTCAAGCGAAGCGTACAACTGGTTTCACTATTCTTCCGGATCGTGTTCTCGTCGCGCTTGCAGTGATCTTCGGCCGGAGTCGATGCGCAGAAATACACTTTCGCAGGATTGGAGATCTTTGTGCACGAAAGTTTTAGTGTTGTGTCTTACTGGTTCAGCGGCTTTGAATTCGTTGATAGTGTGACGTAATCGTTCCACGTAGGTGTAGTCCATATTTTGTAGTGACGTCATCGGGGTGTTATTGAAGAAATCTCCCGGTAATCTTATGATAGTTCCGTAGGTCAGCTGTGCGGCGCTTACTCCGGTGTCTTGTCTTGTTGCAGCTCGTAGTCCCAGTAGAACGGTAGGTAAAGCGTCAAGCCATTTAGTGTTACGGCTGTTTAGGCTCGCAGTAAGGGCGGTCTTGAGAGTTCGGTGCCACCGTTCTACAATTCCATTGGACTGCGGATGATATGCGGTAGTTCTTGTCTTCTCTATGCCAAGTCGTTTAGTGAGTGATGTGAAAAGTTGGCTCTCGAACTGGCGTCCTTGGTCACTCGTCAGTGTAGAGGGACACCCAAATCGTGAGATCCATCCTTCGTAGACGTGTCTGGCTACTGTCTCGGCGGTTATCTCGTGCAGAGGTACGGCTTCTGGCCAACGGGTTGTGCGGTCTATCATTGTGAGTAGATATCTGTGGCCATGCTGTGAAGGCGGTAGTGGCCCGACGATATCGACGTGTAGGTGTTGAAATCTCTCAGTTGGTGGAAATGAGGTATAGTTGCTGCTGGTATGTCGATTTATCTTGGCCTTTTGACATGGTATGCACGCTTTGGTCCAGTTGCTGATGTCGGCGTTCATCGATGGCCAAAAGTATCTTTCAGTGAGCATTTTTCGGGTTGTGCGAATGCCAGGATGACTTAAGTTGTGTATTGCGTTGTATGCTATACGTCGAAAGTCTTGAGGTAGATACGGCCTTACGTTTGCGGTAGATGTCTCACAGTAGATACTTGCACTATTAGACATCGCAATTTTCTTGAAGTGTAGATTGTCTTGCTTCGTAAGTGTTGTTAAATTGCTGTCTTTTTGTTGTGCCAATGCAAGTTGATCGTAGTCAATAGTACTCGGGCATGTTATGTCTTCTATGCGAGAGAGCGAGTCGGCAACAATGTTCTCTTTCCCACTTATGTGACGAATATCACTTGTGAACTCACTGATAAATAGTAGCTGGCGGGTACGACGTGGAGTTTCAGTGTCAGATGTTTTCTTCAGCAGGGCGTAAGTGATTGGCTTGTGGTCGGTGAATATAGTGAGCTGCCTGCCTTCAAACATTTTGCGAAAATGTTTTACTGCCATGTAAATTGACAGTAGTTCTCGGTCGTACGTCGAGTATCGTTGTTGCGTATCGGAGAATTTCTTTGAAAAGTAGCCCAGTGGTTGCCACTTGTCATGCTGGTATTGTTGTAGCACAGCTCCGGCGCAGGTGTTAGATGCGTCACACATAAGTGCTATCGGTGCGTCGTATGCGGGATGCGCGAGTAAAGCTGCGGTTTGAAGGCTTACTTTACACGCTTCGAATGCTTGTGTAGCTTCATCAGTCCATACAATCTTTGTTTTATCGTTTTTCTTGCTATTATGTAGGTACGCGTTCAGTGGAGCTTGTATAGATGCGGCTTGTGGTATGGCGTCTCTGTAGAAGTTGACAGTGCCGAGGAATCTTCTCAGTTCTTCGATAGTATTAGGGCGAGGGAATGCACTGATTGCACTCACTTTCTCATCAGGTGGTTTAATGCCGTGCTGTGACACCATGTAGCCCAGAAACTTGACTTCTTCCTGGCCCAGTGTACATTTCGATGGATTGATAGTGATTCCGTATTCGTTCAGCTTACTCAACACGGTGCGCAGGTGGAGAATGTGGGCTTCTTCAGTTTCAGAACTGATCAAGACGTCATCAATGAATGGGAAAACGTAATCGAGCCCTTGTAGCACTTCATTTATGAACCGTTGAAAGGTTTGTCCGGCGTTCTTCAAACCTGGGCACATTCTCGGGAACTCAAACAGGCCGAAGGGAGTAATTATTGCTGTCTTCTCGATGTGTGCGCTGAATACTGGCAGTTGCTGGTAGGCTCTGTTGAGGTCTATGGTGGAGAATATCTTCTTTCCGTTGAGTTGATAGGTGAAGTCTTTAAGACGTGGCACAGGGTAGCGGTCAGGTTTAGTGGTAGCGTTGAGTCTTCTATAATCGCCGCATACCCTGATGTCACCGTTCTTCTTGGGCACTACGTGCAGTGCACTTGCCCACGGGCTTTTGCTCGGTCGGCATAGGCCCTGTTCCACCATGACCTCAAATTCTTTCTTCACAGCTGCGTAGCGATGAGGCGGAATGGGTCTTGCTTTGCAGTATAATGGTGGTCCGGTTGTTTCTATATAATGCTCGACGCAGTGTTTCGGTGTTTCTTTCATTGTTGATATCCGAGTTATTTCAGGAAATTCAGCGAATATATCGTGATATTTCTGACTGCTGTCGATGCTTCGAATTGTTGGTGTAGGGTAGTTTGAAATCTTTGTCTTCACTGATAAGTTTGTGACTTCATCTCTGAGGCTTCTACCCGCAATATCTACGAGTATCTTGTGATATTCTAAGAAATCAGCTCCAATTATCGGTTTGCTGACGGCGGCTATGATGAATTTCCATCTGAATGGACGACGTAGGCCAAGGTCCAACTCGAGCGTCTTCTCACCGTAGGTAGGTATTATAGTGTTGTTAGCTGCATACAAATTGAACGTTGTAGGCTTCATTTGCTGGCTACTTCTTTTAGGAATGACGGAGATGTTCGCACCGGTGTCGATCAAAAACATCAGTTTTGTTTTCTTGTCGGTAACGAAAAGACGGTGTGATTGAACTCTAGCGCTGGTGCCCGTCTCTGCCAACGCTAATGCTAGTTTTCCGGCACATTTTTCTTCATGAATGTACAATTGTCTGCACATTTTCTTGCGTTGTGGCCAAACTTGCGATGATAGTAGCAGTACGGCGAGTTGCTGGGCGTCTGGCTTCGGTTGCGGCTATTCGATCGAGATGCTTGCCGATTCTGTCTCCAGTTTCGATAGGGCGAACGTCCTCGTTGGTTATTGTGCGTCACTAGTTGCGTAATAGCTTCTGTAAGCTTGTCGATCTTGTCTTCTAACGCGTTGTATCTTGAAGATGATGAGTGTGGACGGTCGATGGCGAAAACTTCTTGTTGTTGCGCATCATGTAGATGTTGACGATGATTATGTGGCAGCCGTCCCTCAGGGTTTGTGTTCATTTTGATGTATGATGTGTTCGGTAGGGGTCACCACTGTTGAGAGGGGCTATGTGTGGTCAATTAAAGGCTGACTCCAAATTACAATGAACATTTATTTTGAAAACGGACGGTCTTATATAGGAAAATATTTACAATATTAGACAAGGACAAAACATATACCTATTTCACAGATAACATCTACAAACATTTTAGGGTGAGACAATAAAACGATTACCTACAAACATTATAATAAACGGTCAGAGCGAGACAGAAGGAGAAAAGTATATCTATTTCACACTACACAAATATAAATAAGATGGAGGGTACACAAATTATTGATACTGAATTTAGAATGAGATAGCCTGAACTTACAAATACATCTGTTTCATACGACATGGAAATAACACTTAAAAGACGGTACACGAATATTAATTAATAAGCAAGATAGATAAGGACAGCAAGAAGTTAGTATAGGTTTGTTTCACACAACATAAATATTACACAAAAACAAGGGTACTTCAATAAATAAATAAAAACAGATTACCGACATATTAAAATAAAAAGTCTAGTAGTAGTCTAGGGCAAAGCAGCTCTCATCGTCCAGTGCGGCGGTGCTGCCGGTATGATGCGGACGTATGTCATGTGGTGTCGCCACACTACTTATATTCCAAATTTGAAGCTTCTAGGTCTGCTAGAAGTGCCTTAGAATTTTGATGATCGGTGAGTCAGTGAGTCAGTCAGTGAGTGACAAAATGAAGTAACTTTGACCCGTTATAATTCTTAAACTACTGGTTCAAATTGAATGAAATTTTAAATATACCATGTCTTTACAATGCCTGCATAGCTAATGAAAATTCAGCCTTCTAGTTTTATCCACAACGAAGTTACAGGCGGTCGAAAATGGCCTGAATTGCTTCGAGAAAAGGATGGTACGGCCGTGCCACTTTTTTGCTCGACTTGGTGGGGGCACTGCCGTGCCCCCAGATTCGATTCAAACCCCGTTGTAGCTGGTCTGTTGTGGTGACGTGTGCCCCTTAACATAAGCATTCAGCTAGAGGAGTTAAAGGGACTTTTTTGAAAAAAAAAAAAGATACGGGAATTGCATGTAGTATCTACTTACCTCTGACTTTGTATTTATAAATAACGGTAAATTAATTTCAATGTACTACAGGCCACACTTCCAGCTACCCATTTCCGGTCATGTCGTCTCGTTATATCGCAAAGCATCGCCATTTGATGAGAGCGAGAGAAAAATCGGAAATGGGTAGCTGGAGTTGTGTCCTATTGTACATGTACATTCCCCAGCCCGTCCTTATTTTAATTTTAAAGGGTATAAAAAATAAAAAAGTCACAACAAGCAAGCTAACTTATGAAAAGAGAATATTAATAACATACATTTCATTCACTTTCATCAGCGAAAGAAGGATTTAGTGATATAGACAGTTACAATATTACTAGGGCCAAGGGTACACGAGACAGGCATTCCTGACATACCCTCTAGTCAATTTGCCCCTTTTTTGGGGCAAACTCGGGTCTTTTTGCGTCATCCCCGTTGTCCCCATGATGGAAACGTCTGTGCCACGCCTATGGAACAATTATTAACATAAACACACGCCGAAAAACATAACTGGACCCAAAATCTACTTAAAATTAATAACTTCATTGATACACCCTACTTTATGTTCAATTGGTAGGATACTCTTCTTACCAATACTGCTCGATTTGACGAAACTATGTAGGTAGGTAGGTACTTTTGTCTTTGTCACTCATACCAAAATTTCGGGTACAGTGAAAGAGACAGGTAGAGTGGGTTGAATACCTATCGAACTCTTTAGCAAAATTGTAGAGTGTATTAGTGTTTTTCAGTGCAGAATTTATGTACAGATAGTGGTAACCATAATAAACAATTAATATTAGAACATACAAAAAATATATTTACAAACATTATAAAATACAACATCCCGTCTACTTTCTGTAAATTAAAAAGAAAATTATGTTCGATAAAAAATAATATTTACAGTTATTGAAGCCGGCTTTCTACTTCATTTTATTATTATATATTTTTATTTCTACTAATTATAATACAATGCCAGTAATTACACAGTTCGATTTTATTTATTAACTAACGATTGTTATTTTAAATAAAAAAAATCATAAAACTGATTTTAATAACTTTTTTATATTGTCAATCAGTTAATGAAAATCCTTCACAACATAAATGAAGGTACTATGTTAAAATGAATAAGGTTTAGTATTGTACGGCAAACTAAATTTAGCAATACTATTTATAGCAATACCATATAATCAAATGTAATTGATGAAAGTGCCGCTTCTTCTTTGGAATAGTGAAAGTATTCGTTTATAGCAAACTTTATGGCATTCACAGTCATAGCAACTCACTTATATGCGTATGAAATGCCATTGACTTATAACGATTGATTGGATGTTGTCTAAAACATCATCATCATATTTATGTAATCAAATTAACCCACAACTATGTGTAGCATAGTGGTTAAAATTTTATCTACGAGTGTAACGGTTTTCCCTATGACTTTATTTTAATTACAGTTGGCGCCACTGTAGAATAAGATCCTGTCACTTGCTAGTGCAGGGGTTCCCTAACTTATTTGAGAAGCGCCCCCTTTCGACCTTACAAAAAAATCCGTGCAAGATTATTTATTGGTCGTATGGAGCAGTCTGGAATGCATTCTCTCAGCGGTCGCAGATTTTTTTATACTTAAGTACACAGATCGCCCGCGCCCCCCATTTAAATGTCTTTGCGCCCCCCACTTTGGGAACCAATGTCGTAGACCAAATCCTGAATGTCGACTTTGGTGGCGATGGAGTGCTATCTGCCCAAGGGCTATCGTTTTAGCGCTCACCAGTTGGCGCCACTGTAGTGTCACTTCTTAGTGGCTAAAGACAGAAGCGGTAGGAGGACTACCGCATTTGCACTTACTTGGATGGCGGACCTAGAGAAAGGACCTGTCATTCCAGTGGTGCCAACAGTTAAGTATAAACGCTAGCCATCATTAGGCGCACAATCTATGCGATTCGGCCAATATGTATAACGCCATCGCTGGTGGTGAAAGACCACACTCACATTTTTGTGTGCATCCTGAAGCCCTAACCCTGACTGACCCTGATAGTGACAAACTTTGTAACATATGAGAAAACAAGTCACCGGTAGGCGACTTTAAGGCACACCACTCTGACCTAGTGATATGCCATCCCTAAATCATGAACGACCTTATCGGTTGAAGAGCACCACACTGACCTGTTGGTATGAACGGCCATCCCGAATCCCTCCGGCGGCGCGGCGATGTACAGCGGCGGCGGCGGCTCCTGTGCGCCGGCGCACAGACCCGCGCCCGTCGACGCGTTCGAGGCGGACGAACATGACGAGTTCGAGTGGTTTAGAGCTGGAATTGAGGAAATGAAATAGGTAATATCTTTACTATGTGACTTAATAATGGATATGAATAGATATTGGGTAAGGCCTCCTTACGGGTTTTAACGAGCCTTTTGCAGAGCTACGAAATCGGAACAGATTCGTGAGCTCAATTTTTGCCTTTCGGGTCGCGAGAGATTCATATGTACGAGTATAAAAATAAGGCACATACTTGAACGATAAAGAATCACAATAAAATTTTCCAAACGACGATAACTGCATCGGTAGTCTGGTCCTCTGTTGACTGCATCCAGGTACATCCTGTGACTGTCGACAGATCGTCGGTCCACCTACGTCTTCCAGCCCGTGGTCGCCACTCGAAAACTTTTCTGCCAACTGCCATCAGCTTTAAGAGGCATGTGCCTTGCCTACTACCAATTACTACTTATGTAGGTTAAATTGAAGGTTTGTGGATTACCCGATAAAGACCGGTGAACCGCTATGACGTATCTGTTCCTCTCCATATACCCTGGCTAGTATAGATGTAATCATGGGACTCTTGTGTAAAGCATGCACGACGAACTACAGCTACTTAAGTAGGTTAAGATTTAAGGTAGTTGTTTGTGGCTTACCCGGTAAAGGCCGGTGGACCGCGGTGACGTATCTATTGCCCTCCATGTACCCGCGGTCCGGCTCGGCGGTGTGGCCATGGTGGCTGTGGATGGAGTGCTGGTGCGTGTAGAACCCGTCGGGAGGGTGGAGCGCCACGCCGCCGCCGGACTCCTCCTCATCCACTTTCTGGGAGAAGCTGTGGACAAGAGAGAAGATGTTTAGATGGTGATGCATAGGGTACACTTAGAGGAGGACAGTTAGCAAGTTTCCAAGGTGCCCAGATTTTCAAGAACAACTTTCTACTCGATCCCATGTTTATTCAAGGGAGTAACTTTCGAGAACGAACATAAATGCGTAAGAAAATTGATTAAAACGTAATATCCGTGGAGTTTCTGGTGATATGGTTAAGTAATATCAACAGCAAAAAACCGTTTATGAATACTATCATATTACCGTTATTAAAATTTCTTAGCGAATAGAGCCCGCCTTAGGCAGTTCGATTTTTTCAAGTTGTTTATTTAAAATTTACTATCATATTATTTTCATGACGTCATAAAATTCGGATTTTACTAAGCCCGTTCAAAGTGACATAGCCGAACCGCATGCAACCAAATCAGTTTTTAAGCAGGTTCTAGTGTGAAAATAAACTACTACCTACACAGGATCTTGCAAAAAACGTAATGCCGTGGGAACTGGCCTTTAGTATGCAAGAATTTTGACTTGATCACGATGAATTTTAAGAATTGTCGCCTCATCAGCAGGATAGCAAAATACCTTGTTTTTTTTTTTTTCAAGTAAAGAGATACCTACTTATTGACTGACATCACGAAACTTCAGAAACTACATGTGCTAGGAGTTTCAAATTTTGCATGGGGGTTCCTTTTAGAACGTAGGTGCTCACTAAGACGGGATTTTGCAAAATTCAACCCCTAAGGAGTAAAACGGGAACAACTAAATGTTGCAGACAAAGAAAGTCAGAACTATGTTGAATAAGATATTTTTAATGTAAATGCACATTTCAATGAAGGTTGCCTAATCGTTAATGGAATTGACGCATGATTAGCTTGTGATGCCCAAACGCAGCAATCTAATAAACATTAATGAATTAAAGATATCTTAGTTTTATCTAACACAGGAAAAGAGCAAATAGAATTCTTATAGCGCAATTACGTGGATACTTAAAATTTATTCGTAATTATGCATCAAATAAAACCAAACGAGGTACATGGATCGTGAGCATCATAAATTAACGTCCCACAGCTGTCTGCAGGGCTGCTAGGCTGAGTTTCAGTCGGATAGATTTGATAGAAAGAAATATTTTATTATGTGGGCCATCACGAACTTTTATGCTAACAGGTAGCCTCAATAACAGTTTAGTTTTCCTCTGGTGCTAATTTAGTCTTCACTGGGTGGGTTTTTATAGGCGGTCATACTGTAGATCCTGGCTATACAGGAGAGCAATTGTAATAGTTCCGTAGCAGGTAACTAAATTATTTAGAAAATCCGTAATTCTTCCGGATACTGTAGACATTGTAATCAGCGCCTAAATGCCAGAAATTCTAGATAGATCTAACGAGGCTACAAACCGTAAACGTATATCGAGACGGTTGAACTTATTACAGGAATACGAGACTATTCCCACTTCTCCTTCTCATTCCCACCACTACAACTCCTGTGTATGATCAGGATCTACAGCTTTAAAAACCCAACCATTGAAGGTCAAGTTTGTCTCGGGGGAAGTTAAACTGTCATTGGACCCGAAACGACATTAATCAGTATAACTTAGGAGGAGTTCGAAGTTAAGGATCGACTTCCCTCCAGTGCAAAGCGGATGACAGGAAGGATGATTATACCTACTTATCTCCCTAGATAGAATAATCCATCATCATCATAGCTATAGGACGTCCACTGCTGATGCGGAACATAGGCCTTCCCCAATGATTTCCATGTTGCCCGGTTGGTAGCGGCCTGCGTCCAGCGCCTTCCTACCTTTCTGTAATAATCCCTGTCAAATGTTCTTCCTTCTGGCAACCCTACTCGAGGCAGTATGCAAACAATATGCATGCCGAAGCAGCTGTAGTAACAAAGGCTTCGACGCGTCATATGGCGAAGTTTCAACCAGTTTGCATGGTCGATCCGCTTGTACCAGAAAATATACATTTTCATCGATAAAATTTCCCATAGATTACGCCCTTTTGATCACTACATGCCCGGACACACTGTACCTACTATATGTAATATAATTTAGATTACAAAACAACGCTTTATTGTCACTGTGATTGGGTCTAAATTTTGATATTCAACGAATCAAAAGCTTCAATCTTTACTTGTTCAAATGAGTTTAGTTTCGGTTTGTAATGTGCACCTACCTCTGTTACACAAAAAGAGTTAACCCTTACAAATGTTGATTAAGTACATTCATTAACAAACTTCATCTTGCCAATGTTTTGTTTACATTTATGAAAGGAGATGTCAGTTGCCTAAAATGTTTTCCCTTATCTGTACTCCCAGTCCCTACACAACCTTTTCTAGTGTTGCCATTTGTTACGGATATAAACTAAGTAGGCACTACATTTTCGGATACGTAATACGAAAATTACATTGCACCGGATAAGTGTTAGTTTTCAGATATTGTTCGTTTTTGTATGTAACGACACTAGGAATACTTGTAATATTGTATAATCCTAATATCTTCGTGCATTATTGTTTTTTAATATTTGCCATTAAGGGCAATCTAAGGTACATAAAGAATTAAACATTCTCTTTTTACATACATACATAACGCTTGAAATGCACGAAAATACCTATCTACAAGGCATCCTCTTCAAATCAAAACTGACTGAATATTTCTGACTTCCATTTTCAACCGACATCAAAAAAGGAGAAGGTTCTCAATTCGACCCGTATGTTTTTTTTTTCTATGTTTGTTACGCGATAACTCCGCCAATTATGAACCGATTTGAACAAATCTTTTTTTGGCGTATAGGTAATACCTCAAGGGTGGTCCCATTTAAATTTAATAATAGAAAATACAACCCTCAAGGGTGGAAAATTGGGGATGAACTTTTTTATACGCAATATCTCCGCCGATTATAAATCAATTTGAACGATTATTTTTTTGTTGAATAGGTATTATCAAAAGGATGGTTTCATGCGAATTTGAAGAAAATATTTCACCCCCAAGGGTGTAAAATTGGGGATGAACTTTTTTATATGCAATATTTTTAATTTTTAGTTTTTTTTTGTGTTCACGCATTTGAAGTCGGTTTTATTTTTTTTAAAAGTTAATTATCGGATAAGTAGTTCTATAAAATATACCGGGACTTCACTATCCGATACCAAACTCTTCTGCTATCTAAATCAAATATTTGTACAGTTTCAAATATGGGACAGTGTGCTCTCATGGTGCAATATGTAAGAAGCTTATGATTTAACCCTTTTCACGATTACTTAATACGTGTGCCAGTTCGAGAATAACTCGCAAACGGCTGAACGATTTCTAATGAGGTTATAATAACTGCGCTTGTAATCGAAACATAGCATTAGGTCAAATGTATGATTTATGATGTCTTGTGTCGCAATGAATAAAATGTATGTATGCCATACAAATAAATATTCAGATTTGAATTTGGCTTCTATGTACTACTCGTATATTAATTTGGCTCCAAAGACTTTTTTTACAAGGTAAAGAATGTAATTTTGAATAAGAAAAATGTATATCAATAAAAAATAATAAAGACGAAGATTACCAATAAACAGAATAAAGAGTAGATAAGCAATATTTGATGTATAACCTTTCGTTTATTACGAAAATAATAATAAAAACTTTCGATGCATTCCAAAACAAACGCTGTGTTACCTAAACGGTGCATTTTTATGAATGGAAACACAATCAAATTACGCTAATTTATTACAAAAATGTTTACTCAACTTTGGACCTTAATTTGACAGACTTAAAGATGATAATCATATTTATGTAAGTATATACAGTCGACAACAAAATGCCAACGACGGGCCATCACAGTAACAGTACCTGTTGCTAATATGATAATACTTGTTTAATTCAAGGAGCTCGGCAGAGCGTTGAAAAATTACTGTAATTTAGTACAGTGGGGTGCAAAAGTGGTTAATAACAATCGTATTTAACACTTTGATATACAGATTCGAGTTTTTTGTTTAAAAAAACTTCCGAAATATCTTCAACACCTTCTGATTGACGATAATTATGTAAAATAATTAGGAAAACAGAAAAAAAACTGAGGAAAATCTATGAAATAATAATAGGTTTTAGAAAAAAATACGGTTTTAGAAAAAAAATTGTAAACAGAATAATAAAATAAAAAAATTGTAAACAGAATAATAAAATAAAAAATTCAAGACCTACATTTCACTTGCCTTATTTGAAAAAAAAGCCCTTCTTTTTTATCAGCTTGTATTATCTACATAGTTCAATGGAAAAAATGTTCGCGAAAATTCTGAACATTCGAGGGAATGCTGTAATCTTGCGTGATACCCCAAATCTCTGTTGAAATATGGGTCAGCCAATATGGATGGTGCAGGAGATAAGATACTGCAATGTTTGCCTATCTACTTAGGAACTCCTGATATACATTATTTAGATCTTTAATTTTGGCTTATAATAATCCGGAGAGGCGTGGTCTGTATGTGTAGGCCATTGATCTTGTCTCGAAGCACTGGTGAAAAAGAATGATAAATGTATAGGCTCCTTAAGAGCATTGTAAGTACTAATTTAATTAGTCTACACAAATAAAGATAATTTTGATTTTGATCCCACAGCGTATTGAAAAAAGTTGTTTTTCGACTTAATGATAGTGGATTAAGTTCAAAATACAATGATGGTAATTAAGTCACCTGAGCCCTTTAATGGGTTAAGGGTAAGCTAGTTGGTAATTAGTATTGAAAGAAAAGATATTTTTTGTGCAGCATGTTATTGCAAGAGGTGTTAATTTGTAACAAAACTGATATCGACTGAACTTTACTACAGTAGTAGATATGTATTTTTACCCATTTGGTTCAAGTGCTCGTTATTACTGATTAACAAAAATAAATATTGTTTTAAATATCTTTATAAAGCAAATCAAACAGGTAAGATTGCCAATTCAAAGTGTACGCGCCAGCATTAAAACCTCATACATTTCGAACTCATGTCACACTATTCTATCACTCATTCTGACAGTCCTTTTTCCTATCCTCTCCCTCCCACCTTCAGTCTCGCTCTCGCATCGCAACGCGCCGCTTCGCCTACCTATCTGGGCGTTAATACTAAATAAGTATCCAAAATAAACCAATTCAAATAAACCCAAATCGCGCGCTAAACTCATCTCAATAAAAATTCAAGTGTTTGTGAAAGTGAAAGAAGAACCAAGCTTGGACCGTCCTGTGGAGTCTGCTCAATCGAAGGTATCCCATCCCGTTCCTATCCCAATCTCCTACAACTCCTTTCTGGTCCTACCGAGCCGCATGGTTCATTTCCTATCCTTTACACTTACATAAAATCACAACTACACATTTTCACGCATCCGTCATTTTGACAACTCTCTAGAAAATTCTAGAAAATTCGCTCGTTTGACACATCCTTTCTGGAAAGTTCGATTCGTTTGATATTTGACACATTCTAGAAATTACTATTCGCTCAAACGTCAACTCGTTGTTTGTAAACACGTATATTTTTTAAATTCAATCTTTAAAATTTTATTTCAATTCAATTTCAAATTCGCTTACATACGCTACGCATTTTATTTTCCTACTGGATTATAAATAAATACGCACAACTCAACTCATTTTTAACGCTAACTCTCGTGCGTGTGTTTGCTCACCTACCAATACAATGGAGGGAGTAAAACGCAAAATTAATTTGCTTGAAGCTAAAAAAGAAGCGCTTTTTCAGAGGGTTCAGGAACTATACGACCTCAGCCTAAAGGTCTCCGACCCTCAGATTGAACAAATTTTCATGTCTCGCATGCATTCGATTGAAAAAACGAGATCGGATTTTCTTGATACCATTGACGAACTTAATTTGTGTTATATGAAAAATGATGAGGAACTCAAACCTACATTTGCCGCACTCAACTCGTTTGACGATTTGTACTGTAACATCCTTTCGGTGCAAAGCTCCATCGCACAACTAAAGGCCAACACAGAGCGTCGCAAACAGGATTTCGTAAAAAAATTACCGCCTTTAGAACTAGTCTCTTTCGACGGAGCCCCTTCCAAGTGGCCCGTTTTCTACCAAAATTTTAAAACGCTTATTCATGAGAACACTGGTTTGTCTCCAGGTGAAAAGGCTCAATACCTTATAGGAAAACTTTCCGGAAAAGCACTTACAATTTGCTCGGGTATTCCACCGACTGGTGAGAACTATTACATAATTTGGAACAACCTATTAGAAAAATACCAAGACATAAGAGTACAAGCCTCTATGTATTTGGAACAATTAATAAACTTCAAATCGCAATCTTTAGATGAATTTTTGGAACAGTATTGCTCAGCTGAAGCTGCCTTACGACGTTTACAGATTGATGACCTTTCCGATTTCATTTTGACTCATATTGCTCTCAGTAAATTAGACAAAGACACTCTAAATTTATTTGAACAATCCATTAAGCACGTAAAAATGCCTACGTTTAATGATCTCAAGACTTTTATAAAAGAACAGAATAAGATCCATTCTTTACGCTCATCTTTTACGCAGAATAAGCTGTACGTTAATAATAAAACGAATTTCGCATCGCAGTCTAAAAACTCGAAACCGACACAGTCGTTTGTTTCTAATACAGCTTCTGGAGTAAAACCCAATCAACATTACTTCCAATCTCAACCGAATTCGCAAGGCTCATACACTCCATCCGCTGTACGCAAGAATTGTCAACTTTGTAAGACGGAACCTGAACATGCCCTGTTCAAATGCAGTTATTTTCTCTCGAAAAATGCGCCAACTCGCCACTCTTTAGTTACTAAATGTAACTTTTGTCTCAATTGTTTAGGCTTTCATAACATCAAAGATTGCAGATCTCAAAATCGTTGCTCAGTTTGCCAACGTAAACATCACACTCTTATTCATATAGATAATTTTAACGTGAATAGACCTATGACGTCACAACAGCTGACTGGCAGCGCGACGCTTTCGCCGACCGACGCGTCCATGTCCGCGCCCGGTCCGGTCACGCCGCCGTTGCAATCGATGCCAACCAACAATGTGTCTCTCTCTGCAGTCACGCTGTCGATCGCTGATGAATCTAGTACCACGGTCTTATTACCCACCGCGTCAGTGTATACTTATGACAATAATAAGACGTGTCAAAAATTACGCGTGTTTCTAGACACAGGTTCGATGAGCAACTTTATCACAAATAAATGTTGTGCGCGACTGAACTTAAAAGTCAATCCGCTACCTACCACTATTAAGGGCATAGGTCAGTCTGAAAGTGTGTCGCTAGGATATGTATCTTTCACAATTGCCTCACGCTTTGATCCCAGGTGTAAATACACTATTAACGCACGCGTCATTGATACAATAACCGATTATTTACCTAATGTAAAGGTTGACATAACCCAGTTATCGCATTTACAAGGTCTTCCTATGGCTGATGACAGCTTCGATATCCCTGCTGAAATCGATTGTTTGTTAGGCAATGAGATATTCCCGCTTCTTTTAGGTAGTAATAAAATAACTTCACCCCAATCCTCTGTCATCGCCATCGAAACCACGCTCGGATATCTCGCTATGGGACGCGCTCAGTGCTACTCAGCTCATTCACGCAATGATAATAAAGCATTCTTTTGCAATGTAGACTCGCACTCATTAGAATCACTCACGCAACGCTTTTGGGAGCTTGAAAGTGTACCTACTAAGAGACACATCAGCCCTGACGACGAAATATGTGAAAACATTTTCCAATCAACTCATTCTCGCGACGACTCTGGGACGTATACCGTTTCTTTGCCATTTAAACTCGACCCATCAGAACTCGGCGATTCTTACTTTACTGCTAGGCGTCGCTTTTATAACTTAGAGAAAAAGTTAGACTCAACTCCGGGCTTACGCACTAACTATAATGAAAATATTCAAGACTGTATCGATCGCGGTTTTCTGTCAAAAGTTGAAAACGCATCGAATTCAGAGGAAAATACTCCAAATTATTATATACCTCATCATGCAGTATACCGACCAGATAAACTCACTTCAAAAACTCGAGTCGTTTTAGATGCAAGTTGTAAAACAACCTCTGGAAAGTCGTTAAATGATGTTCTTTACACTGGCCCAAACTTACAAAGTAATATTTTTGATCTTTTAATTAACTTACGCACTTTCTCAGTCGCTTTATCTGCTGATATTGAAAAGATGTATTTCTGTGTGAAGCTTGATCAAAATCACCACCCGTTTCAACGCATATTATTTCGATTTGATCCTGAATCACCGATTGATACTTATCAATACAATAGGGTTTCTTTTGGCGTTTCTAGCTCGCCTTACCTCGCTATGCGTGTCGTTCGCCAACTCGCTGAGGACGAGCGCGCGAATTATCCTATCGCCGCGTCTGAAGCTCAATCCTGTATGTATATGGACGATTATGTCTCATCGATGGACGGGTTAGAAAAAGCTGAACAATCTTACCATCAAATGGTTAAGATGTTCATGGCCGGGGGGTTTAAAATGGTTAAGTGGATCTCGAACAACCCTGAGCTTATAAATAAGATTCCCGATTCGCATAAAAATCCACAGCTCGTCGATTTTGACACTGACTCAGAAATTACGACAAAAATCATAGGCATGCAGTGGCAACCTAATGATGACGTTTTTCTTTACAAAATTAACTCTACTAACTCTGACCAATGCACAAAACGCACGATTCTTTCCGCAACCGCTAGATTATTCGACCCTTTGGGTTTGCTAGGCCCTGTGACAGCGTTTCTCAAACTTTTAATTCAAGAATGCTGGCAGCGCGAACTTGAATGGGATCAGCCAGTTCCAGACTCAATAAAAAATAAATGGAATCGGTTTGATAGTGAGATTAACTATTTATCGCAATTAAAAATATCTCGTCATATAGGAATCACCGCGGGTTGTCACGTCACTATCATGGGCTTCGCGGACGCCAGCGAAGTATGCTACGGAGCTGTAGTTTATGTGCGCGTGAGCTCTGATGCAGATTCACCCGGTGAAGTCTTTCTTATCGCATCCAAATCGCGCGTCGCGCCTTTAAAGAAAATATCTCTTGCGCGGCTTGAACTGTGCGCAGCGCTGCTCTTAACAAATCTTTTGTTATCGGTTCGCGATAGTATAGAGAATCGTTATCCTGTTAACTCAATTTACGCATTTTCAGACTCGACTGTCACTCTCACGTGGATACATTCTCCCGCGTACAAATTTCACACATTTGTTGCGAATAGAATTACTGAAATTAATTCGAAACTCAACGCCAAAATTTGGTATCATGTTAATGGAAATGAAAATCCTGCAGATGTAATATCGCGACCGGTAACTCCTAAAGCATTATTAAATCAATTAAATTGGTTTCACTCTCCTCAATGGACAGCTCAGCCAATCTCGCAATGGCCTATCGAGCCATTTCAAGTTTCATCTAACAGTGTTCGACTGGAAGAGAAAACTATCGCTCTTGTTTCAGAGACAAGCTCTCAATCGAACTCTCACCCTTTCGATCGATTAATTGATCGCATTTCCACGTACCCAAAATTATTACGCGCTACTGTGTACGTGTTACGCTTCGCTAAAATACTACGTTCAAACAGAGTGGTAACATCCTCTGATTTAGAACTCGCTGAACTCTATTTAGTACGCCATATACAGGCACTATTTTTTACTCAAGATATGCACGCAATTAAAAATAATAAACCCTTTAACAAATCGCTTCTCAAACTTAACCCTTTCATTGACTCTGATAATATACTTCGTGTCGGAGGTCGACTCACTCACTCTCAACTCAACTATGGACAAAAGCATCCAATCATTCTATCGCCTAAACATCGCTTCACTCAACTTTTAGTTGATTACTTTCATGTATGTAATTTACATACTGGTCCTTCACTTCTACTCAGTCTGCTTAGACAGAAATTTTGGATACTTTCCGCACGTAACTTAGTACGTCAAAGAGTGCATCAATGCAATATTTGTTTTCGTTTAAACCCTAAATCTACAAACCCTCTTATGGGCGACTTGCCATCATTTCGCGTTTCAGAAGCTAAAGCCTTTGTTTATACATCGGTCGATTATGCAGGTCCCTTCTTTATTACTCACATTCGCCGCAGAGGTGTTAAAAGCCAGAAGGCTTATATTTGTTTATTTTGCTGTCTTACAACTAAGGCTCTACACATAGAGTTAGTTTCAGACTTAAGCTCTGATCTATTTCTCGCCGCTTTTCGTCGATTCATTTGTAGAAGAGGCCCCGTTTCCATGATATATAGCGACGGAGGTACTAACTTTATTGGCGCTAAACGCAAGCTTGACGAAATTTACGCTCTTTTAGAATCTGACTCTCACAAAAATTATTTAAGTTCACATTTGGCTGAACAACGCATTAAGTTTCTTCATAGTCCACCATATGGCCCGCACTTTAACGGCATCACAGAGATAAATGTTCGTTATGTAAAAACGCATCTTTATAAAGTTATTGGTCTTCAAGTGTTAACATACGAAGAGTTCAACACTGTACTTGTACAAATAGAAGGCTTATTGAATAGTAGACCATTGTGTGTTCTTAGCTCTGACCCATCTGATGTATCCGCTCTCACTCCCAATCACTTTCTCAATATAACTCCACTGAAATTCTTACCAGTAGAGGATGTCTCTGATATTTCTGACAATCGGTTAACGCGTTATCAGTTAGTCAATAAATTAGTGCAAAGCTTTTGGCGTCGCTGGAGTCAGGAGTATTTAACTTCTCTACAACGCCGTGAAAAGTGGAATACGGTGACCAAACCGATAGATGTGGGCTCTGTTGTTGTTATAAAAGATGACAATGCGCATCCTCTTTGTTGGCCATTGGGTGTGGTTGTGGAAGTATATCCCGGAAAGGACAAAATCATTCGCACCTTAAAGATTCGCACTGCAACCGGTACTTATGTTCGGCCTGTAGTTAGAGTTTGTCCTCTTCCTTTACAGTAACTCAAATAATGTTCTTAACTTTATTTTTTCTTAACTTTAATTTAACTCAACTTTAATTTGAATTTAACTCAACTTTAACGCTTATTTAACTCAAATTTAACTCGTTTAGTTCTCTCTAACGCATGCTTTTTTGCGTTTTTAACTTTATTTTTTTTACAAACGCTATTCAATCTAGAGGAAGACCTCTAGGCCGGGGGAGTTGTACGCGCCAGCATTAAAACCTCATACATTTCGAACTCATGTCACACTATTCTATCACTCATTCTGACAGTCCTTTTTCCTATCCTCTCCCTCCCACCTTCAGTCTCGCTCTCGCATCGCAACGCGCCGCTTCGCCTACCTATCTGGGCGTTAATACTAAATAAGTATCCAAAATAAACCAATTCAAATAAACCCAAATCGCGCGCTAAACTCATCTCAATAAAAATTCAAGTGTTTGTGAAAGTGAAAGAAGAACCAAGCTTGGACCGTCCTGTGGAGTCTGCTCAATCGAAGGTATCCCATCCCGTTCCTATCCCAATCTCCTACACAAAGTAAAAATGTGTCGCAGAGGTAACATTTCCGATAAGGTACAAGAAAAATATGTTTTCGCAAGGGATTGTTTATTAAATAATGATATACCTATCCTGTCTGTTTGCCTATCAATATTGATTCTGCTGTCTCTGTTAGCATTCTGTTTGTGTATCTTTCGATAAAAACCCATTTTTTCTTGCAATTACCTGTAACATCTACTCACACATTAGTACACTGTGAAGTACATGTGTGTTGTTTAGATTTTAGTGTGTTAGCCTACTCTGTGACTTCACTAAGGCTGAGTTGCACCACCTTTAACTGTAAGTATAACTGGTGTTTTTGTAAATAACTGTTGACGTTTGTTAGAGTTAAAGTAAAATGGTGCAACCCAGCCTAAATGAGTAATGGCTACAGCACGACAAGCTACACACTGGTATCTTCTGTACAGAGAATAAAAATGATTTCGCAACAAAAATGAATAGTCTGATGTGTTCAGTCCACCGTGGCGCCGTCTGCCGAAAAAATACGAACCTTCCCGAAACTTTCCCGCCAAAAGCAATAGTGTGACGCACGCACTATAATATAATACACTGCACACTAAATCGCCCCTTACTCGTTACAATGTAAAACGGCATTGGCCGCGTTGCGCCAAAGTTCCAAAGCTGGCACAACACCAAAACTGCAGTTGGAAAAATCGTTGCAGCTCCAAAGCTAATGGTGCGGGCCACTTTGGGCACAACCTCATTCTGAACTCTTTGTTGGGTAAGTACGGCAATTTGGAAGAGCAATTGAAAATAGGTCTTGTCGTGAATATAACATATTCATTCATTAATTGTCTCGGAGAAGTAACAAATTACTTGTCTAGTTAGCCCTTCGTTACGTCATGTGAAGGTTACATTATAAAACTAGTGTCAGTCTTAATTATAAGCTTTGATAAACGATGGCTTATGCGATGGTAGTAAATGTACGGAATCATACTTATTTTCGAAGAAACAGTTTTATTCAAGCCTCTGCATAAACCGTAACCAAAGTGGAAAAAACTAGACAGTGACTTTTCATACCAACACCAAGAAGCTCAGGAAGATCTCCGGATACAAAGAGTCCAACTATCTTGCTACTAGACCAGAACGGGACTATTCCCACCGCCTGCAACTCTTGTGTAGTCAGGATCTACAGCTTGACCGCCAATAAAAACCCAACCAGTGAAGGTCAAGTTTGTCCTGAGGAAAGTTAAATTGTCCAAAAAAGGAGTTGTTTCTCTTTACAAGTACCTCCTTGGTATTGTTAATAAGCAACTAAGTACTCTTAGAGTAGGCGCACACCGTTGATTTTTCGTCGGCCGATAGTTTAGTAGGGCAGTTGATCAGTATGGGCATGTATGGGAGTGCGCACACTACGCCGATTCGATTTTGCCGATTCTTCATACAATTTAAAATCGGGCACAACTATCGGCCAACTAAAAATCAACGGTGTGCGCCTACTCTTAGCAAACTCAAAATCTAGCGTCCATAAACAGGCAATAAAATCCGTAAGAAAGAGTAAAGCATTAATTTAATTACAATTAACACACTTGTACGCGACTGTACAAGTAAAGAACACGGCGCGTGCGCGTTCCTTGACAGTGATCACCGGCACTCATGCGCATCCCGCTGACCATTGCATGAACGAGTGGCTAACACGTTTATGAAATTGTATGAACTTGGTATCGATTTAAGTGTTAACTGATCCGGTTTACAAGTCAGGTTAGATTCGATTAGCGGATCATTTGTAATGTAGCAAAAGTATTTGGAACTGGCCGAAATAAGTAACTGCAGGGAAATTTATCTACGTTACTGGACCTTTCCTAACGCTATCAACTCCTGTTTTTACCAGTAAAACTTAATTCTTCGATGTGAAAACTATTCTAAATACTATAAAATGTTACAAAGTGTTTATTATTTTTGTGTAACCTAAACAACAGGAGACCAACCTTATGTTAAATTCTTGTAAAGTACTTGAAGTAAGTACTTCACAGTAAAGGTTCGGTAGGAATCAGTAGGGCCGCTATCTCCACTGCATCTCGCCATCGTGCACGCGGGCCGCACGCGTTGGTTTGGTCGAATCTTCACTTCTTTTATGAACCGTAGTATTAACTCTATAAACATTTTGATCCCATTTCTATTGAAAGAAAGAAAGAAAAATAGTTTATTTGTTTCAAACATTAATACGTTACATATCTAATCTACTAATCCTATGGTCCGAGCAAGCTTCCCACATAACTGGCCAAGATCGGTATTTTGATACACCGCACTATCTCAAACGGCTTTGTTTATGTGAAACTTTTGTCTTAAATAACTTTATTTTGACAAACACGACACTTGGACACGTTATCGGACGTTATGTCGAAACTTCGGCAACTTTTGTAGTAAGAGAGAAATTTTTCAGTTGTATTTTTACTCAAGAGAAAAGATACTGATGAAAAATATTTTTACTCTGCTACGTTGGATTCCAAAAATGAAAAAGTTTGATTGTCTATCATCAGTATTGTTAAAGCATTGAAGCCTGCAATCTGATTTGGTACTTGATATAACAACAAAAACTTATGACGTCACTTGTTTGATAACAGAATTGACTAACTTTTGTTGTTCATTCGGAGAAGATGGGTCTTGAAGTTATTGGTTGTACTTATGTCAAGCACATAATCTAAATATATGACTCAAAGGTGACTGACTGACTGACTGACTGACTGACATAGTGATCTATCAACGCACAGCCCAAACCACTGGACGGATCGGGCTGAAATTTGGCATGCAGTTAGGTGTTATGACGTAGGCATCCGCTAAGAAAGGATTTTACGAAACTTTACCCCTAAGGGGGTAAAACGGGATCCACGCGTACGAAGTCGCGGGCGGCCGCTAGTTGAAGATTTCTTTTTTCTGCTTCGAGGGCACGTTTATATCTGACACCTGTACTTAAACATACATGTCAACCACATAATTGAAGAAATATTTGTTTTCTGTGATTCGAGGCACGTATAATACATTTATTGCTCATGAAAGTCTGACAAAACTACCCTGAGTTGTTACCAGCCACATTATAGCTGAAATCTTTATTTGTATAATCATAGTAGATAAGAAGCTTCTTTCACTTCTGAAGAGAAATGTACTCATTAATATTTCTTAGCAGATCCTACAGAGAGGAATCGTGCCGTATGATTTAGCCTTACGCCATCTACCTTGCGGATAGGGTTGTCACATTAAAAACAACAAACTACTAAGAAGGATTTTTATAATGCTTACATATTTTAAATAAATTTTCTATAAAATAAATCACTGCCTTAGGTAGAATAGTTAGTATTTCCCCAGAAATAATGCTTTTAAATGGACTAGTTAGATAATAGTTCAAAGAAAGTAGTTGTATGTGGAGACTTTAATATTAATATAATAGAAGATTCCTCTCTTTCAATACTGTTTTTAAATTTATTCAAATCTTTTAACTTGTTAAATCTTTTCTCTGAACCAACTAGGGTGACTCCAACATCAGCTACTTGCTTAGATTATATTCTGTAACTGCTTAGTGCTAGAGAAATCAATAATAAATTTTGTTAATTCTGATCATTGCGGTCAAATAGCGTCATTTCAACACCATTTTGTGCCATCGAGCAAGGAAATAGAATATAGACCAGTCACTGCATCCCAGAAAGACAAATTTAAATCTCAAATATCTAATAAGGTCCCACTTTTGCATTATTTTAACTGTAGTATAAATATTTTATATGAGCAATTATTTGAATTAATTAAAAATGAGTTCAATAAAACTTTTCCTAAGAAAACAATTATTATTAAAAACAATAAAACTAAATTCAGTGACTGGGCTACAGTAGGTATTTATATTAGTAGGAAAAAAATATTTGAATTATATGGTAGAAAAGCCTATAGTAGCGACCCGGACTTTATAGAATATGTAAAAAAATACTCAAAAGTTTTTAAACAAGTTTGTACTATGGCAAAATCTATTTACATACGTGACAAAATTAAAAACTCTGGCAACAAAATTAAAGCTACTTGGAATTGTATTAATAAAGAAACTTGTAGAATTATATCTCGGGATGACACATTCGCATTAAAAATTGATAATAAGTATATTTTTTTTTTTTTTTTTTTTTTATCCACAACGAGGAAGCTCTTGACCTGTATCTCACCTGATGGTACATTAAATGCAATGATAAGGTAGCAAACGCATTCGAAGGTTACTTCTCAAATGTACCAATCATAACAACAAGCAATCTTAATTCATGTTCATATCAGGCAATGTCTCTTCTCGAAGGTTGTGTTGATGTTTGCAATAGCCCATTAAAATTTAGACAAATAGACCCCATAGTTATTATAAAAACTTTCAAAGAACTAAATATAAAAAAGACAGAGGATATATGGGGCATATCAACAGACATAATAAAACCCATCATTCCTCTTATAGCTCCCCATTTAGCTCATATCTTTAATGAATGTATTAACGAAGGTCAGTTCCCTACCCTGATGAAACATAGTAAAATCATACCATTATTTAAAGCAGGAGACAAAAGTGACCCATCCAACTTTAGACCTATATCGATACTACCTGCGCTCAGTAAAATATTTGAAAAAATTATTTTCAATCAACTACTTTCTCATTTTAACTTAAATAAACTGTTTCATGAAAAACAATATGGGTTCACAAAAGGGAAAAGTACGACCGATGCAGGGGTTGCTCTTATCAAACACATTTTCGATGCTTGGCAGGAGAAAAAAGATGCTATTGGTGTATTTTGTGACTTATCGAAGGCGTTTGACTGTGTTGATCATCAAACTCTGTTATTTAAGCTAGAACATTATGGCGTATCAGGCAAGGCCTTAAGCCTATTACACTCTTACCTCTCAGACAGATTACAAAAAGTAAATATTCACGGAACTAACTCTTCGGGCGCCCCCCTAAAAATGGGAGTGCCCCAAGGCTCAATACTGGGACCATTGCTCTTTCTGATTTATATAAATGATCTACCTTTTTATTCAAAGGACCTTTGTGAGATAGTATTATTTGCTGATGACACTTCTTTAATTTTTAAAACTGACAGGCGTCAGGAAATATTTGACGACGTGAATAATGCTCTTTCCAAAGTATTAGACTGGTTTACAACTAATAATTTGCTATTAAACGCAAAAAAAACTAAATGTTTAAAATTCACTATGCCTAATGTCAAACAAGTTAATGTTAATATTACAGTAAATAATGAACGCATTGAACTGATAAACTCTACTGTCTTTCTAGGTATTACCCTAGACTGTAAATTACAATGGGGCCCCCATATTGCTGCCTTGGCGGGAAGACTTAGTTCAGCTGCCTTTGCGGTGAGAAAGATCAGAAACTTGACTGATGTTGAAACAGCAAGGCTTGTATATTTTAGTTATTTTCATAGTATTATGTCTTATGGTCTTTTACTGTGGGGCTCAGCAGCAGACATAGAATCAATTTTCATTTTACAGAAAAGAGCTGTTCGGGCAATATACGGTCTTAAACCACGTGACTCGCTTAGAGAAGTTTTTAAAGAAATCAATATATTGACTGTGGCTTCGCAATACATATTTGATAACATTATGTACGAGGGTGGTCTGAAAAGTTTCCGACCTCAACGTGAAGATGGCAGCACACATCAATTAAAGTCAGGGAATGTAATTGTGCATCTTTTGACAGCAACACTTCAAAATTTCAGCCATTTTTGACGCGCGGTTTTTATTTGAAAGTCGTTTGAGTGAGTCGATGTGAGTATTTTTGTGAAAATGGAAAAAATCGAGTATCGAGCTGTCATAAAATATTTGTTTTTGAAAGGGAATACCCCTACGCAAATCAAAGATGAGTTAGATTCTGTGTACGGGGACTCTTCACCGTCATTTACCACAGTAAAATTTTGGGCTGCCGAATTTAAACGTGGCCGTAAGAGCTTGGGAGATGATGAACGTTCGGGACGTCCAAAAACTGTAACTACTGACGATAACATCGCTAAAGTTCACCAAATGGTGTTAGACGACCGCCGAATTAAAGTGAGAGAGATAGCAGAGGCAATGAAAATGTCCAAAGAACGTGTTTGTCACATATTAAATCAAGATTTAGGCATGAGAAAGCTGTCCGCGCGTTGGGTGCCGCGTTTGCTAACGTCAGACCAACGACGTGTTCGAATGAACATTTCCAATGCTCTGTTGGCGCAGTTTAGGCGCAATAAATCCGAGTTTTGGCGCCGACTAATTACTGTAGATGAGACTATGTAGAAAAATAAAAATAAATTTTAAGAAAAAAAATCTTGTATCTATGTTAGGTCGGAAACTTTTCAGACCACCCTCGTATGTCCGTAAACATATACATTTATTTACTAAGAAAAGTGACGTCCACTCATTTAACACGAGACATAAGAATAAACTTGCTGTTCCATCATTTAGGTTGCATAAGATAGGTAATTCATTCTTGGGGAAATGTATTACCATATTTAACAAAATACCACACAACCTTGTCGAATCGCCAATAAACAAATTTAAGATACATATAAAAATACCCTTATGTCCCAAAGGGTACTACAAGGTTCGAGACTATATTGATGACAAGGATGCGTGGTCAGTTCAGTCTGCACATATTTGATGTACTTAAATTTGACTATTCTTACCGTTAGATAATTCCTGGCAATAAGTGGTGACTGAGTTTGTTCCGGCGTTTCTTCTCAGCACTTGCCATATGTTTGTCTCGAAGCGCTGGTAGGGCCCAAAAGATAAGGAGACATGTAAAGTGCCCCATAAGGGCTACCTTTTCTTTTTTTATTATTTTCTATTGACGTTCATAAGTGCCACTTGTGGTCTAAACTGAATAAATATTTTTGATTTTGATTTTGATTTTGATTTTGACTATAGACAGCTGATAACGTTTAACTCCAGTATTGTATTTTGAAATGTTACAGTCATACTAGATTAGGTATAGCAAATCTATTCAGCCTGCTATAATAACACATCACGCACATTGATTGCCGGCGAGTGTCGTCGATGTTTTAAATTAATTTAAAACCTCCTGATAAACCGATAGATAACCCTAGCCGGAATCACGTCGGTCCACAGAGAAAGTTCGAGAAAGACATCAATTTGCGGAGTTAGCGATCCGCAAACTTATACTATTGCAAAATGATAGTTACGAAACGTAAGAAAGCAGACCCCTTGGCTTTAGTACGATGTCTAGATGATTTGCTTTGACCGGTTCCTTATTACAAGAGTCACGTATTGTAGCTTCAATAGCTTTAAAATTGAAAAAAAAAAAGAGAAATATCTTTCATTTGGCTCAGAAGTTTAGTAAACAACAACTGTTCAAATAAAGAAAACAATGCGTACCGGAAAACGCAGCGTGGGACGTCCACTCACAAGGTGGACCGACGACATCGCAACGGTGGCAGGAAGACGCTGGACGCTACGTACCAAACGGGTAACATGGAAAGCATTGGGGGAGGCCTATGTTCAGCAGTGGACGTCCTATGGCTGAGATGATGAAAGAAAACATTGAAAAATGTAAGTGTGGCCAAACAGGACTCTATTAGAAATGAGTCCCTAAAATAACAACAATAATGACTGAGTGCTGCTTCTTCTCAGCACTGGCCTATATTAATGTCTCGAAGCAGTGGTAGGGTTGGGACTTGAGACAAGTAAAAATGCTCAATATTCGTGGCTGACATCCGTATTCACAAACGATACTTGCTTAAGAGACAGCAGTAAGGGCAAATCGAACGCACAGCGTTGAATAGAGCTCTGTGATTGATTCGTGTGCGACCCTGTGCGTCCACGCGCACTGTGAGACCTCATAGTAATGTTTGTGAATACGGGCGTGAGTATGCCACAACGCTGCACGTGCTGCTTCAGAATTTACCTTAGTTAATAAATCATTTATTAGTAACTCGAAACAGCTGGAAAACCAGCAGAAACACAATTTGGAATTCGACTGCATTTGGCTGTGTGGGCGGAAATGGCGCTTCGTTATCGAAACTCCGGAGTTACATCCCAGCTTCGGGAATAACATGGAAAAAGGTACAGTATGACCACGTGAAAAAATTGTGAGGAGGAGGAAAAATGTGGGAAAGCGTGGGCCAAATTCTCCGTTTGTCTCTGGTGCTTAAGTGCTGCTACAGTAGGGACCAAATGACCTGATGAAGACGAGAACAGAAACATAATGATTCCTAGCAATATGATAATAATATGAATAAATAAAAGTCAAGTAGAAATAAAGGTGGTTAAAGAACAAATGATTGTTTCTGGTTAAAATTTCGTGGCCCTGGCATTGCACTATGTAAGTAACCAAAGTAGGAATATTCCAGAATGCATTTTTAGATGACTCTACTTATGGGATTTTTTTAAACCACAACGAGGAAGCTCTGGCCTGTATCTCACCTGATGGTATCACATGTACGGTGATATCACACGTTTGCCTTTTAAATGGGGGTAGATTTGCTTGCCATGAAAAAAATGTGAGTACCTATGCACATGCACAAGCACAAGACACTAGCATTCTTATGCATGTACTCGTCAAACTTATGTGGTGGGAAGTATTTGCCGCTTTGTGGTTCAGGAAGTTAGACTACTGACCAATTTTTATTTTGTAACGATGAGTTAGTTCTGCATATTGTAATGTTCGTGATCGTTAGTGTGCAGTTCCAAGAGCGGTTCTAATGCTCGCTGGGAAGTAAATAATGGATTTATTTAGGTTTGTATCCTTGATTTACTTGTTATATCATTTTGTTACTTCCATTTTGTACTGCTCTGTTGGTTGGAGCACGGAATCTGGGAATGGCTTGATTATTTCCAGATACGCTAACTATAAGTATAGCGCTTATCCAAAGGCTTCTTCTTTTCGTGTCGACAACAAACCTACATAGTGTCAGCCCAAAACTCCGCCACAAGAGTGGCGTTGTCAGCAGCACTCATCAAATCCTCCTGAGTGCAGTTGCTTGGGCACTCAGGGCACGACAGAGGCTTTTAACTGAGTCAGTGCCTGAGGTATGGAAGCGACACGGGAGGGTAACATTGACATAATTATTATGACGTGGCAAAACATACAAATCTGAATGAGATCTGAAGTCTCGCTGACGTTTGGCCGTCACAAAAATACCCTCCCCGTGCCGTTCCCATTCATCAGGCGCTGACTCAGTTAAACGCTAGGCAGCTGTAGTATTTTTACAGTTACGATCAATTTCGGCTTCATTACAAGTATCAAGACTTCTTATTCATAATTTACTAATATCAGAAGTCCATAGTGATGTTTTTATATTAAACCATCAGCATTCATGTTTACAGAACACGGATTTGTTATCTTTAATATTACGCATGCGCACACGTGTTACCGTTTCATCATGTGTTGTAATGTTAACAGAAGGTAAACAATAACTTACGTTTATGCTGACTGAGACGTGGATGGATGAGGAGTTCCGCAAGATTATGCGAAACATTTTCTTACAACATGTCTATTTATGTCAGCGTCATATGGTCTGTTCTCTACATCATCACAATCATTAAGTCATTAAATCTCCACTGCAGGAGCAAGACCCTTTCAAATGGAGGATTTGACCTAAACTCCACATACTGGCCAGCTGGTTTGGTCTGGCTGGCTATCTCGTTTTAAGGTCATAATACATGGATAGGACTTGGGCAGTTAGCAATCACAATAGCCCATTGTAATTAAGCTGCTATAAGTTTTTATGAGACTGCTCTTTTTGTAGGTAATCGGTACAATTGGTGAAAAATCGTTTGGACAGCAAATGTCATCCAAATACACCTATAGAATCGATGCTTGATCAAGTGACATTTTTTTCCATTCATCCAAATGACGTCCACTGTTGGATAAAGGCCTCCTCCAAGGATTTCCACAAAGATCGAAAAATATGTATTAATCAGAGCAGAATCACAAAGCAAAGAAACAAGTTAATAAGTCCCATTGAAGTTACTTTATAATATCTGCTACGAATCAAAAGCGAATTACCCGGGAAATGTTTCTTGGATTTCCAGAAACGATGTTCCAAAGTTTGAACTCAAACAACAAAACAAGCCAACAGCGTAGTTCAAACTGAACGTTTCTCATCTATGCCATTTATTACTGTTGGCGAAGAGGGATATACCTCGCTGAAAGCGTAGCATGAATAGAACAGCCAAGACACTTCGCAAAAGCAATATATTGGATCCATCTAACCATGTTCATCATCGTCATTATTTCAGACACAAGACGTCGACAACTGTACAATACGCCTTCCCTAGTGAAATGATTTCCAGGTTGACCGGTTGGTAGCGTTAAGCCTGAACCATGCTACAGCTTTAGTGGTCATTATCATGATTTTGCTGCTGGCCACACAATGATGGCATTCTACAATGAGTCTTGTTGTTCAAAATCAAAAAAGTGATATAGGTGTAAGTTTTCGAAAAAAAAAAACTCACTTTTATGTACACCTACTCAATAATTTGTAGTGTATGTAGTGAATTGGCTGTTTTTTCTGACTAAGGACAAACGCTCCGGAGACCGAACTACAATTTTAATTACATACCAAATGTTTTCCGCAGCGGTCGTACCTTTTGCGATGTGCAAATAACAATTATTACATAAATAACAAACCACTAATTAGCCTTTGTAAATTAAAACAATACGGGCGAAGTAATTTCGGAAAGTTTTATTATATTGGTAGCAGCAAGCGTGTGGCAGGGCAAGTATCCTTAGTATAGGAGTTAATTAGTTAATCATGCGATTATAATAATTATTTATTGAGTGAACTAAGAAATAATGAAAGTACAAGTTAGCTTACCCTCAAGAGTAAGACAGGACATGGACATTATTTTTTTACAATAACAAATAACGCGATACAATAACAACCAATATCGTCATGTTAACGTAACAGATTTGGCCCATAAACTCCGGTTCATTGAAAGGCTGACGTTCGACCAAATAGTAATTAACGACGGTATAAAATTTAACTGCTCGTTTAATTTCAGAGATAAAGCCCGCCAATTAGTACGTGAGCCCCGTGCACGTTGGAGCGCTGCCAAAAATACAGAATAATAAGGAAAGTAAACGCATTCCGTAAAACAATAATCTAATAGAAAAAGAGTCACTTAAAAATTAGGGATTGATGGTGAAAACGGGCAATAAGCAATTTGTTTGCACTGAATTGCTGTCTAAACTACGCCGAGATAAAACTTTTTCTACTAATAATATGTATGAGATAGCAAGCAGTTAAAATTGACAGACTAATTGTTAAAGGTGCTCTTCACTTAAACACTTACTTACAATAAAAAAAACTCAAGAGCATTTTTGCGTGAGTGCTGTAAGTGTCACGCTAGGTATTTTTTTAAAACAAAATTCAATAAACAGAACATTACTTGCTTTCGTACTTCATATTTCCATGTGTTTGCAGAATCATATATTTTATTGTTAATTTTATGCTTAATAGATGTTATGGATGTTTATCGCAGATTATATACTTTTTTTTTCGTAAATCTCGGAATGAGGTGGCTGTTCTATCTGAGCTGTGCCCATCTGATACCTCGTGTTACCTGTGGGATTAAGTAAGGTTTACACCTCGATGTTTAAGCTTCGTAACTGTAAACAGTCCGGAATAGTTAACACTGTCTTTATGTCTCTTGTGATTGTTTCCTAATGGTTAATTCCAGATTTTTTTTTCAAGATCTTAACCTTATAAAAATTTAATCGTTTACGAAGATACTCAATTTCAATATATCGGTTAAATTCACGCACTTTTACTATCATTTTAAGGTAAAACTAAAAAAATAATGCATATCTTACCAAATGTACTGAAAAGACAGAGCGAAGCGATATTGGAAATAAAACTGCCATGAATCTACGTTGTCTAGGAGGCAGGCAACCGTTTTAAACCCTTTATTAGTCTATGATATAAATGTATAATCAATTATTCAAATAATTTCTCATTAAAACGCTCAATTGTTCGGAAAAATCTTCCAAGAAAGAGCAAAATGATCTTACTCTGAAGGAGTTACGGATCACCGCTTTTCCAAACAGATTTTATTTGTCAAATAGAGTGGGGAGATGAGGCCAGTCCTCCATTGAGCTGCATAGAGTTGATTAATGTGGCTGAATGCACCCGCCCGCTGCAGACGACCCAGTTCAGAGTAGTGTGGCCAGGGTTTAAGATTATGCAGGACATGGTCAAGTCTTTTAGTTGCGTGTGCGACCAATTAGGTGTCCAGCCTGTCCGGGTTTTGTTAGGCGTTTTAAACGTGGACAGATTTTTTAAATTATCCACTAGTTATCCAAAGAACAACAGTATAAAGTATTACTAACAGTATAACGAAAAATTTGTATTTTTGTGTTTGTTACGAATAACTCTAAAACTACTATAGTCTTTTTCACGTAAGATGATCCGTATGACACTTCAAGGTTATCCATATTACGCATAATACATATATGCAGAATATTTTTGAAAAAATATTTGTATTTTATTAGCAATATAATAAAAAAAAATAACTACTTGTTTTGAAATATATAGTAAAATCTGAGTCTATTGATTATATTTTAATTAAATACGATGTAAAAATATTTTTTATTTAATGTACGCAATGTGTGAAACGGAATAGATTTAGTGCTGGGGTATTTCTTGTATAATAAAATCGATTATATCCGCGGTTCATTAATCGATTGCAGTGAATACTTAGTTATTAAAAACATAATTTAAAGAAACAGAACCAGTACTTTTTAGGAATCGTTTTTTTGAACACGAACCATGAAATTTGAATATTATTATTATCAATAAAAAATTGTTACAATAATATTTGTAATTAAAAAAAAACATGTTTTTTGTTAAATAACACCTATACAAAATATTTCTTTAAAAGTAGGTTTTACTAACTCTTCGAAAAAAATCGATAGATAAATCGCTATGGTTTAGTAATGTGACATCTCTAAATCTTTCAAACTCGAAACGTCATACGGATCATCTTAGGTGAAAAAGACTATAGATCGATTTCAAAAATTCTTTCACCGTTAGAATGTTACATTTATCCCTTAGTAACATAGGCTATAGCAGACCGATATTCCCACACGGGCAAAACCGCAGGAAAAAGCATTTTTTTTTCATATTATGATGATTTCAGCTTCACCTGCCTCACATTGTATCACTGGTACTGTTTTCCCTACTTCTCAGGTGCCCACTCTACATCCAAACCCTACTTTACATTTTTGGATTTTCTCTCCACATGTCCGGCTAAACTATCCGATCTGTCCGGAGTGTCCGGCTTTTCAGCAGGACTTGGTAACCCCACATTTGAGCCCAGTGAAAAATTATTAAACTGGGCTAACTTTGCTTGCAAAAACATGCCAACGTTGGATATTCGTTTTCGCTGCGTTTGCGGCTTATTATTAGAGTTGCTGCTACAGCAGAATGATTTGTTTGGGAAATGTACGCGACCCCAATACAATTGCGGTCGCATAGGATATAATGATACTAATAAGGTGGACATCAATTTGAATTAGTACGGTGCTTTTGTGTTAGCAGAGATAATGAAGCCATTGTGATTTGATTTGAAACCTATATCTCTAGAGTCCCCAGGCTCTTTTTAATAATGATCGCACACGTTAAATTGTATGACAAATGCGTTGGAATAAATATGTCAATTACCAATAATATTGTGCGGACTTGCACGGCTTAAGTTCTTCAAAACGTCTTATTTGGAATCTCGTACTGTGCTAGGCAATAAGGAAAACGGTGTTAGAGCTTTGTCACAGAAAACAGTGAAATAATAATTTGGATTTATGCGATTTATTAGAGAACTAGCAGCGGCCGCCCACGACTTCGTACGCATGGATCCCGTTTTACCCCCTTAGGAGTTGAATTTTACAAAATCCCGTCTTAGTGAGCACCTACGTCCTAAAAGGAAACCCCATGCAAAATTTGCGACTCCTAGCACTTGTAGTTTCTGAGATTTCGTGATGAGTGAGTCAGTCAGTCAGTCAGTGACCTTTCGCTTCTATAGATATAGATTTAGTGGATTTTTCATGTTTCAAAATACAGTAGGTAAGCTCTGTAGTACAGAGCCACATCGAAGTAGCCTTCAATATTCGAATACCGCTCCAATAAGTATTGCACGTAAATGTCATTTGCTGGAACAAATTAAACCGACTGTTTATCAGTAATATCAGTATGCTACTTATTCATGTTTTCACTTACTAAGAAGTCGACCTTGGCAGTTAAAACACTGTAGTTACCGATAACACAATTGAAAGGAGTTAAAACTGTTGTCTTTTACTTCGTTTTCAATATGAGTCTTATCATTCGTTCATTCGTTTCAGCCAAACAACTACCACTGCTGGACAAAGGCCTCCCTCATGGATTTCTATAACGACCGATCCTGCGCAGCCCGCATCCAGGTTCTTTTTGCGACCTTGAGTCTAAGATAGATATTATGAGGAACTATAAATCTTAAAGTTAACTTATGTAGGTTAAAGTAAAATATAAATAAATACCTACATGAGAATGGTTGGTAAACAGTTTTAAACATTATTCACACAGGTATTGGGAAATTTGCATTTACAAAAAACATTGCATTTACACTAAACATAATATTATTTTCATATTGTGACGGTATATGTGGGTAGGTAGCATAATAACGTTATGGTTCAAACACCAATATCAAAATGTTTGACTCAACATGTCTCTAAAGTATATGAATGAATATTATTAAGAAATAGAATCAATCCGAGACATCATCATATACCGTAAAGATAGCGTTTAAAAGTCCGTGATACGGACACCCAAAGTAGCCAAAAGTTCGCAATACGTCTTTGTTACAATTGGAATAAGTTGTGTTGTCACCTTTTTGGACATTGGACATGTTGTGCCCGTGGAGAGTACCTGTTATGTCCAAATTACTCAACACCTTCCATATTACTCAATTTTGGCCTTTATTTCGCAAACTTTGCAAGCAAAATGAGCACAGAAAACGAGAAAAATAACGTTAATAGCGGTCTGAATGCTCTGAAACTTTAAGCCTGTATTTGCATGGTGCTTTGGACTTGCAAAGCGTTTGCCGTAGCTGAGATTAACTGGAGGGTGCTAGAGAATCTGCAGAAGTGTCCAGCCTTTTGCGATCCTCAGTAAAAGGACCAAGAAGGCTGGAATTTTGTCCATTTCTGATTTACGACTTTGAAGGTAATGTCATAAAGAGTGACTTGTCTTAAAGTGATGTTGGTGACTTGTGAAATGATGGAGGAATATGACTCATAACAATGTTCACGTACATTGTAATTTTAATCTTATACAGATATTTTAATAATACAAAGTATAATATGACAAAATACATAATGTTCATTTAATTTTTGTAAGCAGTTTCCTATAGACCACTTTTTCTTTAACCCTAGCACTGCTTCAGGTCAATAATATGGTGCTGGGCCTAGAAAAAGAAGCGCAAAAAACTCAAGTCACTATTTTCAGACACTTTTGCAAATGATATCAGTCTAAATCTTATAACTAACATTTTCAATGTATTGCTGTTGGTTTCTATAAAATAAAATAAATAAATACAGACCAAAATGATCCGGGTAAGAGTAAAGATTGATCATAAAGAAGTAGAAAGCCCTTAAAAATACGTAACATTCGTGTGAAACGCCAATAAAACTTAAATGAGCCAAAAGGTTGATGAGCGATACATTGAAAACCACAAGAATTTACCAAGATTTTGTGTAACTTCAATATTTTCAGATACACAAAGGTTCTCGTTTAATGTTATCCTAATTTATTGCCAATACATAAAAGATGAATGCATAAATTACTGGCTGCATATAAATTAGTTGTTAATATACACAGAGAAGGGAACCGATGCTGCCGTGCTAGCGATTTCAGCAGTAACTCCATTTTTTGGCGAAACAATAATCTGCTGGTATCGAAAGCACGGCAGGATGGGGCAGCAAGGTTCTGGAGTGGAGGCCACGTACAAGAAAGCGCAGTAGGACGTCCACTCACAAGGTGGACCGACGACCTCTTAAAAGTTGCAGGAAGGCACTGGATGTAGGCCGCTACCAACCGGTCATTGTGGAAATCATTGAACCCTCCTGTTCAACAGTGGATATCCTATGGCTGAAATGATAATGACTGAACAGAGTAAGTAATATTGTTGATTTATTTAGGGTTTTTTCTTCTTTTATTAGCTGTGGGACTGTTTGCTAGATTTATTTGGATCGAAAAGGGATGGTATTAAAGATTCAGTAGAAAACCGGTCGTCTCGGTGGACCTAATCGGAATCCAGCAATTTGGACGGTGCCATCCTTGAATGTTTAGTTTATGCGGGTAGTTAAGTTTACCTCTACGCGTCGAATGTTAAATACATTAGCTTTTATCTTAGTTACAGGACATTATGAGCATTTATTATTGAGCTGTAAGAAAGCATGTTAGTATTTTGTTGATATTTAAGTATGTAATTATAAATTCTGCGTCATATTTCTATGCTTTTCGGTGGGTACCAACTGACAACAAATACACGGCCATTCAGAGACATACATGAACTTATGGGTTCCGTTTTTATGAATGTTTTACGGAACCCTAAATAAATTCAAATTTTCCGTCACGAAATACATGCACAATTAAAAACACCTGCAATTTTTTGTACGTCTGGTATTTACACATAGGTACCTAATGTAGTTTCAAACTCTTCAAAATACATTTTCTTTTGTATGTAAATTGATGTTCAAACTTCAAAGTATTTACCATACCATTGGATCATCTTCTAACAATAGCCAAGTAGAATAATATCAATTCTCAAATACTTTTGTCAATATTTTATGAAAACAACAAAACTAGGTTCTTAAGGAGACACAGTAGCCTGATAACAAAACTACAACGAAAGCAGTTTGATTGGCACTACTCCAAACTTTTCCCCTTTGAAGCCTAAACAGATCCCCCATCTCTCTCGCACTTAGTGCCTGGCCTAATGAGCAAGTGGGATGGGTATAGCCTAGTTTCCCTAGGTCAATCAAGATTTAGATCAAGCACAGACCTAATAGGAGAAATAGAACGTGTGAGCCTTGGGGAGTCCGCAGTAGCTACTTACCTAGGTCAGTTGTAAATAAGGTAAAATTGAGAAAAGTGACTAGGTAAGAGAAAATGTCTTTGTACAGTCGCGGAATGAAAAGGTTCGTCACCTTAGTGTCGGTTTTCGCTTGCACTAGGTACTGTAAGAGTCAAACCTGCCAACATAACCGTGCAAGAAACAGTGCTGATAACATTTAAATAAATATGACGTAATTGCTAACGAATAAGGTTTTGCTTGTTTATTTTTCTATCCCATCACTGCCATGCAATGATGTCATTGACCAATTGACAACAGTTTTTTTTATTTAATAGAAATAATAATGGCAGGTTGAACCAACAAGAAGGTTTTAGTTTATCAATCATAATAATCTTCTTGACAAGATAAATCGTCAAACAACTTTGATCTGAATAATTTTGAACTTTACTGACGAACAGTTAAAGATTATTTTCTCTAACTCGAGATTATTCTGTAACATAGTTTCAAAAGGTAATTTGTGCTCGCGATTCGTTGAAGGAATCAATTTGAAAACTGACGAACCTTTTCATTCCGTGACTGTACTTAGTAATCCTTACCACCCTAATCCCTATAATTCATACACATAATAATATGAAGCACATTGATATTATCATAAAATCTTGTCAACTTTAACTTTGGAGTTTACCTTTTATCCGTATTCCGAACCAACGCTGGAATATTTGTTAATTTCAACATTTTTTCATCTAAAAAATCTCATACAAAACGTAACGTACAAGGACCGTCGCAAAAGCAAAAAGTAGCACTAGTAGTTTGAAATTTTCCTCTTCTGTGTAATTTCAAAGCGTTTTAAAGCTAAAACAAACAATGTTGCGAAGTTAGGGGAGCCGGTAAACAAACAAATCAACCTAACACCAACTACGAGCCGGAACGTTGAATATTTCAACGAGTTTAAATTTTACTAAACTTGCTTTGCACTCCGAGGAATTGCTTTATTTTCTAATTTATAAGTATTGTTATTTACCTCAGAAACTTGAACACCGACAGGCTTGTTACACCCTGCCACTCTAAGGGAAACGCCTACGAAGTACCAACCTAGATTTTGGCTAAACAAGTAATTGCGTCAATCGGCGACACGAGGAGCTGCGTCGGCAGAACGTGATGCACCGAGCCGCCGCGTCCCATCGCGCCACCGCCACATCGATCACTTTGGTTCCAACATCGAACTTGGTCAATCGCTCTAGTAATAATTAATTTGTAATTGTAATTTCTATATCTTTAATTAAATTAGTTTAAAGTAAATTGGTTTTTTTTGAGACTATCGCTGCCGCCGTACGTATTTGGCGCAGTCGGTAGGATACTCACGGTCGGGCTCGCGCTTCATCGAGAAGACTCTAGAAGAAGACGACCGCGTGGCTATCAAGTCGCATCCTGAGTATCCTGAACCTACGACGTGCAGCAGCGCAGGCATCCAGACATCGATACCAATAGCCAGAGAAAACCAAGATTATGAAACTGTGAGTACATTTGAATCTTTCATGTGTTGCTCTCCTTTTACTGTGTAATCCTTTTTACCTTTCCTAGTGTAATTATCCCTTTCCAAAATTTTTCATCCTAGACGATCGGGGTCCGATTCCCCTAGGATAGATAGGATTAATAGGCTAGACGCACATAGGAGTATAGAGGAAGTAATAGAGGAAGAAGTCGAAATAATGTCTGATCCCGTAGACAACATCTTTAAATCCCTTAGATTACTCCCGGAATTCGACGGGAACCCCAACGTGTTAACTCGATTCATACATTTGTGCGATCAACTCGTTCTCAGGCACGTTAACACAGGGCCGGGACACGAATTGGAAAACCAGGCCTTATTAAACGGCATTTTAAATAAAGTCACAGGGCCCGCCGCCCGTCTTATAAATTCACATGGCATTCCTAGCGATTGGCAAGGCATAAGAAATGCGTTAATTAATAACTTTGCCGATCAACGCGATGAAACCGCGTTGTACAATGATTTAGCATTACAGTCTCAGGGCCATAGCACACCGCAAGAATTTTATGAGCGCTGTCAGACCCTTTTCAGCACTATAATGACATATGTAACTTTGCATGATAGTGTTCCCACTACAGTAGAGGCCAAACGTCAGTTATACAAAAAATTAACCTTGCAATCATATTTACGCGGCCTCAAGGAACCGCTGGGTTCGCGCATTCGATGCATGCGGCCCGCATCTATAGAGCAAGCGCTAGAATTTGTACAGGAGGAAATTAATACCTTATATTTACAGCAGAGAAATGAGCAATTGCCCGATAGAAAATCGCAATCTTTCATTTTACCTCCACCTACTAAACCTATTTATAGCCCTCCTAATTATTTTCCCATGCCACCAATGCCATCTTCAAAGCCTCTAGGTTTTAGCATGCCAGGGCCATCTCGTCCTCAACCTCAACCATTCCGTATTCCCCAGTCGTCCCAGCAATGGCGACCAAACCCAGTTCAACCACAACTGAACCGTGGACCGACACGTACCCAGCAGATGTTCAGTGCTCCACCTCCAAATTATAATCCACAAAGTCATGTGTTCAGAATGCCCAATAGGAATCCACCCGTTGCTAATTATCAGGCACCCAAACCCATGAGCGGCGTAAGCCACTTTGTTAGCAAACCTTTACCACCTAGTGGTCATGATTGGCGTAGGTTTGGTAATCCACCACCAAGTAATTACTTTAAAACGCGAGAAATGAATTTTAATGATTGCTTGGATTATGAATACGGACCTTATTTCGATGGCTACTCAGATTACTATCACGGCGATAACAGCATGCCCTATTGCGAATACATTGACTATTCTAATGATATTTTTTATGCACCCAATTATAATTATCCAGAACTATTTAATACCGAACCCGTTTGTGAAATTACGGAAGAAAGTCCTTCACCTAGCAAGGCCGAGGATTTTCAGGAGCCAGCCCGCTCAGACAAACCAAAATAGAATTAAACTTGCAAACCCAGAGACAACTCCCGTATGTTCAGATATTGAACCCACCTTTAAAATTACTTATAGACACCGGAGCTAATCAGTCGTTTATAAGTCCGGAGGCTGTCGAAAAATATTTCTCGAATTATGAATTAAATTACGATCCGTTTGAAGTCGTCAATGTACACGCAATAAGCCGGTGCGATTATTCTATTACGCTACCGTGTTTCTCGGAATTCAATGACACGACCGATGTAACACTTTTTGTGTATAAATTCCATAATTATTTCGACGGTTTAATTGGGTCAGATTTATTGAACAAATGGGAATTGTCAATTGATTTTAAAAATAAGTTACTTATTACACGGCACGCTTCTAACCCGATTCATGTCTATGATTCCCGGAACGTTAACCTGTATGAAGACATCATTCCAGGGCGTTCCTCTAAATTAATTAAATTACCTATCAATGTCAGAGACGGAGATGCGTTTATCCCAGAGCAGGTAATATCTAATTGCATTGTAGGAGAATGTTTAACCAGCGTTAAAGATAATCGCGGATATTTAGAGATATCAAACCCAAGTCATAATGACGTCATTTTTTCCGTCGACCGCCAGGTTAGCGCAGAGATCTATAATGTAGAGTCCACGCGTACCGAGCGCGAACTAAATGCTACGGAATTTACCTATGCTACGAGGGAATTACGTCAACCTCATAGTACGAGTAGTGAACCGCGTGACCCGCGTCATCAAAGCGTTACGAAGCTATCTAAACGTGCTACGGACGTTCTCTCGCGTCTACGGACTAGCCATTTGAACGCTGAAGAGCGCGCGAACTTACAAAATTTATGCGCTCAATATGCAGACGTATTTTATATCGAAGGCGAGGCTTTAACTTTTACAAATCAGATCAAACACTCGATCAAGACTACTGACGAGCTACCAGTTTATACCAAGAGTTACCGTTACCCGTACATACATAGGGAAGAGGTTAGGAGCCAGATTAGTAAAATGCTAGAACAAGGTATCATCAGGCCATCTAGTTCAGCATGGAGCTCACCTATCTGGGTAGTTCCCAAGAAAGCTGACGCCTCTGGCAAAACTAAGTGGCGTCTTGTCGTTGATTTTAGGAAACTAAATGATAAAACCATCGACGACAAGTATCCTATCCCTAACATCGCGGATATCTTGGACAAACTAGGCAACTGTCAATATTTTACCACCCTGGATCTTGCCAGTGGTTTCCATCAGGTGGAAATGGAACCCTCGGATATACCTAAAACAGCTTTTAACGTAGAACACGGCCATTTCGAATTTCTCAGAATGCCGATGGGTTTAAAGAACGCACCAAGCACCTTCCAACGCGTTATGGACAATGTCCTCCGTGGTCTACAGAACGTTATCTGTCTTGTGTATCTTGATGACGTCATCATTTTCAGTACGTCCTTACAGGAACACATAAATAATCTTGAAAAGGTGTTCCAAAGACTCCGTGAGTCTAATTTCAAGATACAGATGGACAAGTCCGAGTTCCTCAAACTTGAGACAGCATTCCTAGGTCACATCATCAGCAAAGATGGTGTAAAGCCTAACCCGGATAAGATCGAAGCCATCAAGAAATATCCCATACCAAAAACTCCCACTGAAATTAAGAGGTTCCTAGGACTCTTAGGGTACTACAGGAAGTTCATCCCAGATTTCGCACGGATTACTAAGCCGTTAACTCAGTGTTTGAAAAAAGGTTCCAAAATCACTTTAGATCCAAATTATGTCAACTGTTTCGAGAAATGTAAATTACTACTCACAAATGATCCCATATTACAGTATCCGGATTTCTCTAAAGATTTCATTTTAACTACTGACGCCTCCAATCTAGCAATAGGCGCTGTACTATCTCAAGGACCTATCGGTAGCGACAAGCCAATAGCGTATGCATCTAGAACTCTTAACACCAGCGAGATAAATTACAGTACTATTGAAAAAGAGTTGTTAGCGATTGTTTGGGCCACTAAGTACTTCCGTCCATATCTATTTGGACGTAAATTTAAGATCATTACAGATCATAAGCCCCTGCAATGGGTTATGAATCTCAAAGAACCCAACTCTCGTCTCACTCGTTGGAGATTAAAGCTGAGTGAATATGATTTCACCGTTATCTATAAGCAAGGCAAATGTAACACCAACGCCGATGCGCTATCTCGCATTGAAATCCACAATGAGGAGATCAGTTCTATAGTAGCTAACCCAACCGAGAAGGCCCCTTCTTTAGATAATTCAGACACATTGACAGTACATACAGATGCTGAGAATCCCATCTTAGAAGTCCCCATTTCAGATGAGCCTCTTAATAAATTCCATAGACAGATCTGTTTCACAGTAGTCGGTGATATCAAAGGCAAAACCACTGTATCTAAACCTTTCGAAAGCCACACACGCACCGCTATTCAATTATCTAAGTCTAATCTCGAACAAGATGTAGTTAACGCAATAAAAGAATACGTTAACCCGAAAGTGAAGACAGGCATCATCATCCACCCTCCTTTGGAGATGTTTAACATTGTTCCTATTATTCAAACCCACTTTAAAAGTTCCGCTATGAACATTGTACTAACTAAAGCTGAACTTGAAAACATTAAAGAGTATCTAAGACAGCAAGAGTTAATACAGAAATACCACGAAGGAAAAACTAACCATCGCGGTATTACTGAATGTTACTTAGCTTTGTCAAATAAATATTTTTGGCCTAAGATGAAAGATAGCATCTCGAAATATATCAATGAGTGTAATATTTGTGGTCAAGCTAAATACGACCGTAGTCCAATCAAGCAACAGTTTCACATAGTTCCTCCGCCCACCAAGCCTTTTGAAATCTTGCACATTGACTTATTCACAGTTGATACAGAAAAATACCTAACACTAGTTGATGCTTTTTCTAAGTACGCCCAGGCGTACCATCTTCGCGATGGCACTGCTATTAGTGTAGTACAGGCTGTATTAAAGTTTTGTACCCATCATGGAATCCCTTCAATTATAGTATCAGATCGTGGCACTGAATTTACAAACCAGCTTTTCTTAGAGTTCACTCGCGTTCATAAGATCCAGCATCACAAGATCTTAGCTCATGCTCCAAACGAAAACGGAATAGTAGAACGCTTTCACTCGACGTTGTTAGAGCACTTGCGATTATTAAAACTGCAGCATCGCAGCGAATCGGTAGTAAATCTTATATCTTATGCGATCTTAGCGTACAATAGCTCGATACACAGTTTAACTAAATGTAGACCCTTAGAGGTTATTACTGGTCACTTCGATCCCCGTGACCCAATAGATATCGAGTTAACAGAGCATTTATTGCAACAATATATCATAGATCATCGCGCTAAGATGAGCAAGGCTTATGAGATGATACAAGATTCATCTCTACGCCTCCGTACTGAGATCATGGAGAATCGTAATAAAACTAGAGAGGCCGAAGAAACGTATAATCCCGAGCAAAACGTTTTTGTTAAAAACCCTATGGCCAGTCGTCAGAAACTAGCACCGCGATACACTCACGATACTGTTTTAGCCGATCTCCCTATACATATTTACACTAAGAAAAAGCGTGGTCCCGTGGCTAAGTCTAGGTTAAAGAGAGTCCCTAATAGTGCACGCTTGTTGCAGGATAATAATGATGATCCTGCTCCGGGCAGCAGTCGCACAAGAGATCCTACTTGACAGCTTAGAAGACGGTCCAGGCATTCTCCCTTTCAAACTAGGTCCTACCAAAATAATATCCCACTATCATTCCTTTCTCCAATTTATTGATATCGATTACATACAGTCTAAGGTAAATTTAGTTAGATCACAGTTAAATGATGTTCGGCCTCAGTTAAATAATAAGACTTTAAACTTGTACGAACCACATATTGATTATCTGAGTAAGAAGCTAGAAAAGGTTGCTGACCAGTTGCAAACGTTTGAAATGAATCGCGTTAAACGAGGATTGATAGACGGATTAGGATCAGTCATAAAAAGCATCTCAGGAAACCTAGATTATACAGATGCTGTGCGTTACGATAATGCTCTTAAGTCTTTACAAAGTAACGAAGAAAAATTAGTTTCAGAATTTAACAGTCACATAAGTCTAAGTAAAGAATGGATGACTGAACACACTAACATACTAGAGACTATTTCTAAAAATCAAATAAAGATTGAGAACGTACTTAATCTAATTATTAATAGCGAAGCAAGTAGAGATACAGATTTAGTAAAATACGCCCATCTGGCTCAGTTACTTTTAATCTTAGGAGATAATATAGAAGATCTTGCAGAGGAGTTAGTTAAGTTAGAAAACCTCTTAGCATTTATCCGTGCATCGAGCACGCACCATTCTATGTTAAGTTTAGAAGTTTTAAGATCAATGTTAGATAAGTTAAAGACTTTATATAACAAAGACGAAGTTATTGAAGTCAATCTTAGAGAATATTACGATATTATAAAACTAGGTTCTTACTACACTAAAAATAAAATAGTTATAGTGTTCAAGATTCCGATCGCTATCCCACATTCCTATGATCTGTATAAATTAGCCATTGTTCCCAATAAACACCATAATGTTCTCATCCCATCCTCTCCTTATATAGCAATACATAGAAATGATTTCATCTACATAGAGACAGAATGTCCGAAGTCCAATACTTGGTATCTCTGCGAGATAAGAATAAACTACAAGCCACAAGATCAAGTTGACTGCATCCAGACTCTCATCGCTACCCAGAAACTGGACATCACATGCAAGCTCACCACGGTTCTACTCGATCGAGAAGCCCTTGAGCAACTGGACGACAAACACTATGTAGTCAGCTTCCCAAAACCAACGAAGATCCAGACATCCTGTGGAAAGAATACTTACTCTACTCTTCAAGGCAGTTATCTGGCTACCGTCCCTTCGGGATGTTATCTCCAAACGTCCGAGTTCACTATACTCAACAGCAACGACCGCACAAGAGGAACAGCTATCAAAATCATGAACCTGCCACCTCCAGAGCAGTGCCGTAACTAGCCTTTTATGCGCCCGGTGCGAGCTTTCAAAACTGCGCCCTTGAAAAATGCTCTTGTCAGAAATTACCAGAAATATAAAAAAAAGTAACGTTCTACTTGGGGGGGGGGTGCGTGCGGAGCGATTGTGTAAGGTTGTTCATGGATGGAAAATGAATACAATTGATCATCAATCATTTACCTAAATTCGAAATTTTGAAAGAAATAATAAATCAAATTCATGTTTAAATGCAGTTTATGACATAATTTTTAAATTGTCACTATTAATATTTTTAACTGAATAACCTGTAAAAGTTAATTCTACAATTTCTGAAAAATCACCTAAAAGTAACCTTTTCATTAGTGTAACCTATGCAGTTCAAAAGTAACCTAAAAGGTTACAAAAGTAACCTTCTGGCAACACTGCGGCTATCTGAATGCGTGATTCTCGATGTATCGGGGAATCCCCGAACATTGGGTGGGACGGCGCGGCAGAATGGAACGTTTGTGAATCGTTTAGTTTTGTAAGTCATCCTTTTCACTCTTGTCGAACGATAAATTTTCTATCTATCTCTCGCACGCTAGTGCGTCAGTAACGCCGCACGTAGTTAATGAATAAAATCAAAGATAAAGGGAGGACCAATGAATGTGGCTGTCAGCAATGACAGCGTAACGTGAACTATATTACTTACATCTCCTCAGCTAGATTGACAGATTTGCTTAGAACTTCTAAGTTAGAAGTGGCGCCCTCCAAATGAATATAGACAGAAATTGTCTCATAGTTACGGTATAGGTACTTTTGTTTGTGTATGTAATATTGCGAGCAAGACAAGGTGGATTTATATTTGTCTGATGTGTCGTGACGTGACGCGTCAGAACTGTATCGGTTCCATACATAAGCCATCACAACACAACACGTTACGCACTAGTGTGAACTGTGAACGTTACCATCCTACTAATATTATAAACGCGAAAGTTTGTATGGATGATGGATGGATGTTTGTTACTCTTTCACGCAAAAATTACTGAATGGATTTTAATGAAACTTTACAATAATATAGCTTATAAGTACATCAGAATAACACATAGGCTACAATTTATAAACATATTGTTCGAAATACTAATCCTGCGCAGACGAAGTCGCGGGCACCAGCTAGTACTAAATGTATGAAACCGATACCGTTCTGACGCGTCGTCACGACACATCAAACAAATATAAAACCACCTTTACAAGTGTTGTTCTTTCAAGATCGCTTGAAAAATGCCATATAGATATAGATAGTACAGAGGGTACCTACTAACTACCATGCATGAAACAAAACTAGATACTGGTCGGGTCATTTCTGCGCCCCTCCAGGGTCTGCGCCCTGTGCCTGGGCACCGCTGGCACCGCCCTAGTTACGGCACTGCTCCAGAGAACTTCCCATCAACTCCGAGATCACTCATTAAATTGAACTCAATCAACTTAGAAAATCTACACGCAAGTAACACGAAGATATCTCTGCAGCATCCAGTAGAGATAAGCAAATCTGTGGAAGCTAGCCTTTACCATACTACGATACCCTTATACGTAGTACTGTTAAGTGCAGGCGCACTCGTTATTGGCTTATTAATTCGACGTCACTACATCAAACGTCAAGTGAATACGTCAAGCCCTCAAGAAACTTATGCAGAAATCTCAGATAAGCAACGAGATGTATCCAGTCTCACTACAGCAACATTCTCGAAGAAAATTCTCCAATAGTTGCTGATCTTCGGGGGGAGGTGTTACACCCTGCCACTCTAAGGGAAACGCCTACGAAGTACCAACCTAGATTTTGGCTAAACAAGTAATTGCGTCAATCGGCGACACGAGGAGCTGCGTCGGCAGAACGTGATGCACCGAGCCGCCGCGTCCCATCGCGCCACCGCCACATCGATCACTTTGGTTCCAACATCGAACTTGGTCAATCGCTCTAGTAATAATTAATTTGTAATTGTAATTTCTATATCTTTAATTAAATTAGTTTAAAGTAAATTGGTTTTTTTTGAGACTATCGCTGCCGCCGTACGTATTTGGCTATTTATCATTGTTTTGTATTTTGCAAATAATAGTTGTATTACGTAACAAGATTTTTGCTTCGTTTAAGTGCTTCAATACTACGGATTCCGAGTATTTAGTAACTAAATTATGATAGAAGTTTTAAAAATGCATATTTGAACCCGAATAGCAAATTTTAATAATACAACGGACTATCAAACCGTAACACTCTAACAGTAAATGTCAGTTATTTATAACAACAATTGTTATGTATAAGGTAAATGCATGTTAAAATTAACGGCAATAAACATTGCAGGTTGCACAATTGGTTAGTTTCCCTTTTACCCGCATAATATGGTGAAGTTAAAAGGATCGTATAACTTTCTATACGGATGCAGGCGGTATGCTGTCATAATATCCTAAAGTATTAATAACTATAACGCTAAATACAAAGATTGTTTAAAAACTAAGAAATAAATATGACACAGACAATGTCATGTTTAAGCAAAGGAGTATGAGTGTCATAGCATGTGTGACTTGACATTTAACATTTGTCTCTATTATTAGAATGTCTGTGACGATAACGACCGTATTTCACACATGATGTTAAGTGAAATGCAGTCTAGGGTGGTACATAGGAGTATGACCCTCAGTAAATGCGCATATATTTACTCTCGCCTTGACTATTCAAGGCATATACCCAGATTATAGTGATCGAGAAAAATATCAGCAGGCAGCGAATTTTAGTCGTTCCTTAGATGTTTTTTTCGCATTGTAAAAGTGGCCGATTGAGGTGAGCTTACTCGAAAGTCAAGCATATTTAGCTCACCACTACTAGGGGTTCAAAAAAGTATTTAAAAATATGGTGATTTTAATAAGAATTTCCACCAACTCACCCGTAGCCAGGCCGCTGGCAGAACCAGGATCTAGTCAGCTTGGCAGCTTCCAACAGAACCCCGCCAAGGTCGATCCTCATGCCAGTGCAGGAGCAGCACCCATCACCCTCACCCTCGCCCACTAGCACAAGCTTCGACTCGGACTTCGCCACTTTGACACTCGTTTATCTTGACGACTTGATTGTATTCACTAGCTTGCTTCCATTGCATTAAGATTATGTACACTGGGTTTTCACTCACTGTTGTCTTTGTTATTGCACAGATTATGTAATATACACAGAGATTTGTTGGCCACTCACTGATTTCTTTGGAAAATTCCGTGTTAAACCTTTTTGGTTGTCAAACGTTACTTATTGCACTTGTATTTTTAAACACAGACAACTTGGATTTTGAAGTAGTAAATTTCCTAAAAGATAAACGTAAACACGTCAAGGCCTCAGCTTGGAATTGTAGACAATGATAATGGTGATCGTTACGCACGTCGATGCAAATTACAAATAGACAATCTAGTTTGCGCATTAGCGGTTGTGGGGCAATGAAACGACATTTTCTTAATCGAAAACGAATGAAGTTGCTTTGTTGAGAAAAATAATATAAATGGATGAGGAATTTTGTTAAGTGCATAACAAATTTATTGTGGTTCATTTCATATTGTTAAACAGATATTAGTAAATCACATAATTGATTAAAATTAGAGTTATTGCATAATAAAATCATTTATTATGCAATAACTCTAATTTTAATCAATTGTGTGATTATTATTATCATAATAATAATGATTAATTACATTCCTCACATAATTTACGCAGTTATCTCGAATATTTCAAAAACAATCAAACGAATGCATTAGGTCCTAATGCTTAGAGAATAGTAACTATTAAGTTAAAATACCTTACAAAAGCAATCATTACTAGAAAGAAGATGATTGGCACAAAACCACGACTGGCACAAATGAGACGTCACTCAGAGAATAATAAAATGGAGAAATTCAAATAACAAACTACCGAATGATGACGCAGCAGCGACAGCGAACATCAAGATGGCTACATAATGCGATAAAAACTAGAGAAATGGGCAGTCATGGTTATCTGTTTCCATGGAGTGATACACTGACCAACATACCGCTATGTTGTACATCGATGCACAAGTAGACACATTATGGATGAAATCTATGGCGTGATTTATTGCAAGACCTAGATTGTTGACCAGCCTTGCTTTCCCTCGTACCAGAACTACACATAAAACAAAATTTCATAGTGTATGAAATAAAAAGTATAGGTCTGTCTTAAAAAGGAAAAGTTATGGAACTATCTCTATTTTAGGAAAATGTATTTATTTATATTAGGAAGACCAGGGTTCACATAGTTTATTCGAACTTTTTACGACTCTATTAAAAAGGCGACGAAAGAAAAATTTCGTTGAGGTACAAAAACAAAACAAAAGTTCCGATGATAATAGAAACGTTCTCGATCTAAGAACAACTTCGGAATTCAAGGGTCGAACGAAACGAAGAACACCGGAAAGTTACCGGTTGCTATGTACCTTTATAAGATAAACTGGCTGTATTTTATTTAGCGAAAGGTTATCCGGATGACATAATACATAATTGTTTTAAATGGCCTCTAACTTAAACATGTCATCAGTAATGTAATACGGTACTAAGAATCTTATTAGGGCTATTTCTCACGGAGACACATACCGTTTTTGGCAGGATCCCGTTTAGTATCCTATATGTTTTAATATTAACATTCACACGAACATCCCATTTGCAGTGTCCCACAAAAACCGATCCCTTCGAATTTGGAAATTCGAATTTCAAACACATGTGTTCACACGACAGTCAATGCATTACTGGATCCCTCAAAACTGGATCGCCATGGGAATGGGTCCCAAGATTACCTAACCTATTATCTTGATGCAAGCAGGATTGATTAATTACTTCAAGGTACTGTTTACTTGAGTACCAGCAAACCTTAATCTGAAACTAAATCTCCCAAAATGTTCGTGAGAATCGAGTCACAATGTTTGCAGAAACACTTCTCACCTATTAACTCATTTTGTAACTGTAACACTGACGTAACGAGATACCGATCTTCTGTATTGAATCCGAAACATAATCCCGTGGAAGACAATAGAACGTTTGAAACAGATGTAATCCCACTATAAATAACAATTATGATACTGTCAAGAAGATCCGTGATGACGACAGAGATGTGTATTGACACAGATACATCAAAGTTTTATTATTATTAGATACACATTTGCTCAAGACTTATTTGATTCGCTACTTCAACTCTACAGCGGCAAGTTTATAATATTTTTGAGTCAATTATTTACTCCTTTTGTGTGACAAAACACTAATAGGTATTTAGTTTGAATTGATCGAATATACGGGACTATTCCCACCTCTTGTTCCCACCGCTGCAACTCCTGTATAGCCAGGATCTACAGCTTGAGCGCCAATAAAACTCAACCAGTGATCTAATATAGTCCAAACCAAATTTTAGTTCTAGCAAAAGAGACAGGCTATCAAAGGAAGATTAGCAAGTGCCATAAGCCATGACTTTGAGATCACAAGACTTCATCTTTATCTCCTCAATTTCATCGTAATAATAATCATAATCACCAATTTGCTGATTACTGACGCGTACTATACAAACATGTTAGTCAAGCAATCAAAAGCAGATGTACTAACGTGTATACATAATCGTTGAATATCAAATGCCAAATCAACGCATTGGCTCACAGCCAGCGGCATTAGATCAAATATCAATTTAATACAAGCATTGATTTCAAATGCAAGATCCGAGCTACCAGGTTTACAAGCGATTAGCGTCATGACAATCCTTATAAACCGACCTCCATATAAAGTTCACTGACTCACACAAGATTGTGTATGACCAAAAGTTATGGATGTGTGACGAATCATTCGTCTATTGTTTTAAATTGACAATAAAAGTCAGGATTTATATGTTGTGTCTCGATGCTTGAAATTAGTTACTAGAAAAATGTCGTAAGATCTTTGAAACATTGCACTTCTTACTAAAAATGTCGAAATATAACAATGAGTATTCTTTACAAAGAAAATGGCATTAAATTTCAAATAAACTTATAAAGTAGAAAGACAAACATCTCAGTAATTCCATCCGGAATTAAACAGTCAAATTTTATAACCCATTCACAGTAAAACCTCGATCTCAAATGTTCTTGAAGGGAAAGGAATAACAACAACCCTTAAACTTAAACACATAACGAGGAAGACACAGCTGGCGGGGTCGTTGAACCCGCCATATCCGGAATCCGGACAAAATAATCCGCGATATCTCAGCCAGAGATGAGATCTAATTTGGGGAAACCGGGATACCCTATCCGAGATCTTTGCTTTAATGTGGCTAATTTTAAAGGGGAATGAGGAAGAGTAGAGATGATATACGACGATATGGAAGCCAGTTTTAATAAAGACAAGCACGAACGAGGTTAATAAACAATGAAATTTTTCAGTGACGTTGATCGTAACTATAAAGATTTCGAAACCTTTTAAAACAGAATCAAACAGCATTACAATGATAGAATCTCCAAAGTTATAGAAACTAATGGAACACGTAACATAACCATTACTGCAGCATAAAAGGACGAAGAAAATCGTGAGAACTATCCCTTTTCACTTAAAAAGTCAGTGAAAAATCCTCGTGCATTTCGTACGTTTACCGCTGGCATCGAACCGTGAACCGCGACCACAATGGCTTGTACTCGCATCTCGCGACGAGATGGCCCAGATCCGTTGTTTACATTCATCGGTCTATTTACTTTTGTTTCGATGAAACTCAAACCAGTGCTATTTTCAAAGCAAACAAGCATATGCTGTGACAGCGAAAAGCGTGAGCGAACAAACATCGTCTTTAGGGGCTTGCTCCTCATCATATTAAATTTGCATAAGAACACGAAAGCACACTATTTGCTTAAGAAATTCACCCGAGGAAAGTTATTCGTTACGATGATTGCGTTTGAAGTCACTGCAATGTTTTTGTTTGTAAACAAAATTCTACTTCATCCAAAAATTGTGATTATAAGAGAAGCCTTTTAACCATAGCTTTCTCTTGAAGGTTAGATGAAAATGTCTTACCAAAGCAAATTCTATCAATAGCCGCATACCATGGATATTAGATTAAATCCTGGTACAGAGACCAACCAAGCAAAACAGGTTGTTGAAAGCGACAGTACAAAACTAGCATTTGCATGATCGAGCTTTCACATCCCACTTTTGATTATATTTTCATACACAAAGCCGGCCTATAAGCTAGTACTAGTTACTTAATACTTCCGAGATGCAGTTACTTAAAGAAATATGGGGAAGAGCTTATGGCAATGCAATTTATATTGATAGACATAAATACATGATACAATTTGCTGCTTGGGAAGGGACCTCGAAATTGTAGAGAGATAATTCAGATACCTTGAACTAAGAATCTTTAAGAGCGATGATAATAAAGTAAGTCAAGCAGAAAAACGAAAATATTATTTGAAAAGTAACAGCTAAAGATGCACCGTAATAAAATTCTGGCCCAAAGCTAATGTACCGAATTTAAACCTCTTCGTACAAACAAACTACTTGCGACCCATAAAAGGGATCGTAATTTTGAACGTTTGTCTTGTAACATATCCTTAAATTGTTCTATTAATTTGAACTTTTATGTCCTCGAAATAAAATACAAAATTTTATCGAAATTGGCCCCATGGGAACGGCTCGCCATAGAATCAAAGGATCGGACAGAAATGTGATTGGATTGGTTTAGCTTGAATTAAATTACTTTGCTGTTTCAACGTTGTTTTGGCCTTTTTGCTGGTAAAAACTAATATTACATCATAAATATAAACAAGAAATAGCCGGAACTTTGATCAATATACCAAAGCGTATAAATAAGTTAACAACAGGTAGTGGATAAAATAACCGAAAGTAAAATACTGACAATGCAATATTAAAGTATCAATACAGAAAAGCAATTACTTCCATAGCTCAAAATAAATAGAAATCAGCTTAACACATAATTAAATACAAAAGAAAATACGCAACAACAACCGTCCCGAAAAAATACTAATAGAAATATCGGAGAGTATATCACCGAAGGCAAATCGCGTGACGAACGTTCGATTGGGCAACTAAATAATTGTAATAAAGCCTTTCGTGAGCTTACAGCTGTTACAGCAATTGGGTTTGCGGCAAATACGGCAGTGAAAGAGGGAAGTCAAGACAAGGTCGACTGGATTATGTCAATTAATGTCAACCTGACACTGTTTTTTTTTGTTTTTAAGCAGTTGTTTGTAATTAAGGCGATAAACGATCACAACGATGTCATCGATGAAGTTGATGAATAGGCACCATCAATCATTTTGGTCAATTACCATGAAGATGTTATCAAAGAACTGTCACTACACTACTTTATTTTGATTTGGAATTCCAAAAAATAAATAGCATTTTTAACAGTGCAATTACTAACTAATCGGCTAAAAATATTAACCCAAACAAGTAATGAACAAATGATAGATTTGAAAAAGAAAGTTGAAAACACATCGGTGCAATTTCTAGACTTGTCTGACCTCTAGCACTTTCGAATAAATAAAGATATCTTTATAAAAGCTACTATTAAACATCCGAGAGAATATTATTGATTGCAAGTGAATTTCTACCATCCAGTTCAAATTACAACGTCTGTAAAGTAACGAACAGTTACAATTCTATCGTTGTATTCATTCAATACGTAATTAATTGCAGGAAAATAATTTCCAATTGATAACGATGAGGAAAATTCAAGCATTTATTAATCAACCACATAAAATATCCAAAAACTAATAATTTAGTCAAATGATTATGGTAAAAACTTACCATTATGTAAAATTTTGTTATGATCGGCCTTTCCAGTAACAATTTTGAAAATACCGAGTCAAAAACATTCCTTAAGGATAACATTTTGAATTGCGAAATTTCTAGAAAGTTAAACTTTGACGTCAATGAGATCGATAACGATATTGGCACGTAATATAACTGTAATAATGCCGTAATTGCCGGGCACAGTGATTTTCACCAAACACCAATTAACTACTAAGCAAAGGTTAAGGTACACTAAAGGTCCGCGGTTGGCCTTCGCGACCGATCGCTGCCTCATATTACGGTATGGTACAAGGCATAAGACACTGATGGATAGAACAGGTGTTTTCTTAAACACTTGCTGATAAATTTATATTAACAGTACTTATGATTAAGGCCCAGAACAAACGGTGAAACGCAACTGCAACGAAACTGCAACTGCTAGTTACTTTTGAGTTGCATCTAAGTTTCTGCCATAGCGTCCGTTGAGAGACCACACATGACGCGACCAGTTTGAAACTAGCAGTTTCAGTTTCATTCATCAGAATCATCACAAAGTTGCAGTTGCGTTTCACCGTCTGTTCTGGGCTTAGGCCCATTCATGTCACTTATTTAGGTGACATGAATACAAATAGACAAACAAATGGTTAAAATTTAAGTTTTTGCCTATTTAAAAAGAAAAGCCAGGCATAAGACTATTAACAAAGTTAAGTTTAGTTTAAAAGTACAAAAGAGGTTTCATGATCGAGAGACCAAAAATTGTAAAACAGATAAATTACAGACACTGATAATCAACAAACCAAATTAGAACTAAGCTAATACAGTTGCAAAGCATTACGTAGTGCCTAAATGAAGCAACAATGATCTTTATTAGTATTTAATCTAATTTGTGAGCAAATATGCAGTTAATAAATTTGGTCACGCTACATCTCGTAACATGGATCAAAACGAACATGTAATCAAGCAAACCGATACTGCCCGGAGCGGAGATGTCGCCGCCTTACACTAACAGCCCATAAACCAAAACAAACCTAATTGTCCACGCAATAAAACCTAGATTTGCTGAATAGCCGCCGGAGTTAGGTCCCAAATGAAAAGTCCAATAAAATAGATTCTACATTGTAACTGAAATTTATGGTGCGCTATAAATTTGAGTTTTATTGCTCACGCAGTACGTTTGAAGTTTGATTGGGAGCGTTTCCGTTTTCCGAATTTTCTGATTTCGACCATGATGCTTTGACATAAAGACGAATATTATTTTGAGGGGCTTATTCAATATCAGTCCGTAATAAAAATGCACTTCAACGTAGACACGTTTCCAAGGAAAATATTTTAATTAAACGTTATCGGGGGAGAAAATTAAAATTTGTTTGTGTAAGAAAACCTACTCCTCGTTATTATGTTTCGTTTGTTCTTGTGATTATAGAGACGTTTGTGGAGATATGTATGAGATTCAAATTCAATTCAAAGGTCTTGTTTTAAGTAGGTACTTATTTATTAGTTAAGTACACAAATAATAATACAAACATAAATCATTTCTGCGAGCAGTATTATGAAATGTCACTCAAGTTTATTGAGAAGGGATTAAAACATGTGATATTATCTGTCTAAAAAATCAGATCAGATTTATGTTCATTTTTAACCGACTTTAAAAAAGGAGGAGGTTCTCAATTCGTCTCTATATTTTTTTAAACAGAACACTACATAAATGACTAAGGGTATTTTTGCTCTTTCTAGCTCATGGACCCTATGAGACCGCGGTAACAATTGATTTCTATTGTGTCTCGATTCGCTAGTGCTTGGAGGGTTAAAAACCCTGTAAAAACAAATTATTATTAATATTCCTTCCAGTCAATATCCCACACGTGACATGGAATCGCATATCCACGGCAAATCGTCATCCAATATCCGCCATTGGTATCAAATGGCTAATGTCATTCTAGAACGTGTCGCGCAATTTGATACTCAAACTCAAACAGTTTAAGGTGTAATGTCCCGTAAGTGCTGTACATTGTTTGGACAGCATGGTGCCACTGCCAGCGCGGTTGCATATAGGGGGTACGACTTGTAATATACTGCTAAAAGACTGTAACTCAGCCTTTACTTGGTGGGGTACATTGGCAATTTCATTGTTTTCAATATTTGGTTTCATTTATTTGGTTCTTTTTTAGAGTTCCGTAGAAAATTTAAAAAATGAGGACTTAATAAAAATCACATGTCTATCACAGATATTTTTTTTTCAGAATCTACTAGATATAATTAGTATTTATTGGTTAGTATCTATTCGACTTGAAATTGGTGTAGTTTGATGACTCACAGATTTTCTTCTTCTTTCTTTTCAGCCAAATGACGTCCACTGCTGGACAAAGGCCTCCCCCAAGGTTTTCCACAATGTAATTGACTCAAATTCAAAATTCAAATTCAAAACGTTTATTTGCCAAAAACACAGTAATACAGGGTGACAATATTAAATAGGATCATGTGTTTAGTCTGCTCGCAGACGTGCAAAACACAGATTTAATATAATGTTATCCGATGTCTGTTTAGGCAGTTAAATTTTTAACTTGAAAAAGAATATTTAAAAACAAACTGCGTGTAACAAAAGCCTTCATTTGCTTTTCCTAAAAAAAACTGAAAAAACTTTTACAGGTTAATTGCGTCCCGTTAACATCGCGCGCCTATCCATCCTGTATGTTCACCGCACACTCCAAACTCATTCCAAAGTGGACTTTATTCTGTTGACAATAAACCTGAGAATGGCTAGTTGAACGTGTTGTTTAATTTTCAAGGCGAAGGCCAGTGTTTGCGTTTCATCGGTGGAAACAAAACGCCGGCGATGTTTGTCTTTATCAACTACTGCGTTAATGGCGGCGTTGGGAATTGGAAAATTTATAGTTACTAAGTACTTCCATTTGGCAATTGGAGAAATATTACCGCTCTAAGGGAACTTCCAGTCGCATCATCATCATCATCATCATTCATCATCAAGTCATTTATTTAGTATCAAAAAATGCAGGAGCAATTTAACAATGACGAATGGAGAATTTACCTACGCTGCCCACGCTCTGGCTGGTCAAGGAAAGAGAAACAATAGAATATCTATTGTTTAATTTAAGGGTCCAAAGGGACACCACGTAAGTGTAAAATTTCTAAACTCTCACAAAAGCTAGCTAGTTCACAATAAATGCGAAAAATACTGAGCAGATGGTTCCAAGTTTAAGTTAAGAACAAACTCATTTTATTCAATACACGAACACTGAAGGGGCATTAAAATGCCAATAAAATGTCAAACATGGCCGCCAATTCTATCGGAAAAGTTTAGATATCGATAAAGTTTCGATTTCCGTAAAGTAAGCCATCGGTGAAATTAAATTTTATGCTCAAAACTTGGTAGAAATACATGTTATGTAATAACTAACACATTTCTAAAAGCAGCTTATTAACTTATAATTCTTGGACCTTTAATTTAATTTGGAATGCTTGCAATAGAGCAGTAAACTTCATACAATTAATTAATTTTCAGTAATTTGGTAACAGTTCTTTTAAGCGAAATATATAATATGCGAAAACATGTAAATGGTGTATAGTTGCAGGTTGAAGGGCAGGCTGAAGGTCAATCTTCATAGTAATATGGAACTAGCTACATAAATAAATAAAATAAAATGCGACCCAGATTTATAGCTTGGAAAATACTTTCGAACAATTCTGAAAGAAACTTTCAACATTGAGATCTACGAAACCGAATTCTTCGTTCATTCTTTATGTTTGAATCGCACGGCTGATTCTTCGACAATCGATTACTTTCATTCGATAGTCCGAATATATCACCATCGACCTATTAAAATAATTTCGATGTAAGGCTGTAAACACATGAAAGTCGCAAGTAGAGCGAGGCGCGCCTTCACGCGATACACGCGTCTATTAAGCCGGGTTTACACGAGACGATTATTTAAAAGGTGTGTTTAAAAATAAATCTAGAAATATTAATTTTACCGCTTTGAATTCAACTGGAACTGTTAATTTTTTATTGACACTTCGCAAAAGTTAGCAATACCAATTCGGTAAAGTGAAAAAAAAAACATATACAGTAATTAATAATGGTGCTAACAGCAAGAAACTTAGGTAGGTATTTATTAGGATTGCGAGAATTTCAAAGAGAGCCTAGAAAGCATCTTGTGTTATGATCGCTTGATAAGCAGTTCAATAAGCCGATGATGGTGTTTGTCTATGAGACGCTGTGTATGGCAATTTCCCTGAACAAACCTTGGGTTACCCTAAAGGCCCTTTAGGAGCGTATCTATCACACAACCTGTCAACGAAATTTCAGAAGAATTTAATCAAATCTTCCTTAAGAACTGATTTAAATGTAAATATGTGTAGCCACAATCGTGTGACTTATTTAAAGCATTATGATAGGCTTATTATGCACACGATTGTGGCTATATTTACACTCAAGACCCGTAATTTCTACATCGCCCGATTGGTATCGATCGATGCATCCAGCGCCTTCCCGCCACCTATCAACCGGGCGATGTGATAATCATTGGAAGATTATCTTCAGCAGTGGACGTCATGTGTCTGAAATGTCGATGATTTCGCTCTATTCTCCCGCGTTTCCCTATCGATCTAAATACTAAACTACTTGCAGAACAAAACACGATCGCACCGTGTAAACCCCGCTCAAATGCGCACGCGCAGAGAAAACGTGCGCTGTAATTATTGAGCGGCCAACATGGCGGAATATTATAGCAGCGGCAATTACGATTAGCGTTATCACAACAACAGTGCAAGCGAACGTGTAGCTTGCATGGAGTTAGACGCCATAAATCATTGGTTCCCAAACTTATTTGAGATGCGCCCCCTTTCGACCATACAAAAAATTACGCGCCCCCCTCCTCCAGTCAAAATTATTTATTGGTCGTATCGAGCAGTCTAGAATGCATTCTCTCAGTGGTCGCAGGTTTTTTATACTCAAGTACAAAGATGGTCCGCACCCCCCTTGAAAGGTCTTTGCGACTCCCCTAGGCCTCCACTTTGGGAACCAATGCCATAAATGGTAATAAACATAAACTTTAGTGAGCAAAGTGATATGATTAATGTCGCGGTTTATTTTTAGACGAGTGTAGATAACTTTCTATTTATAAACTTTTAGATAATAAGGGTATGTAAAAATGTACTCTTTATCTTCAACAAGCTATTCTTTGGTAGACACTTGGGTAGCATGTGTCCTATAAAGAGCATATCAAGCCACAGGTTTGGATTCGCCAAATTCTAGTCATAGAAAATTGTAAAACTGGGAAGTTTTGTAAGCCGAGTTGATCCGTCAAAATTACGGGTCCAGACTTCCACGTACTTAAAGCCTTAATACGAGTATGTAAGTTGTCTCTACAACAGTCTGTCTTAGTGCATCGTAAAAATATTATCTCAAAATTAAAACAAGATAAAAGATAAACGTCATATTTAAAATGTTGTTAAATGAACAACTATTTAGGTTAGCTACCAATACCTTCTAACGTATATACAGGGTGATAGATAAAACTAAGAAGCGCTTACCTATTCAAACACGAGTCAACTAAGTTTTCAGATAAATGATCTTCCAAACTTCAGCTGATCGGGGCGAGAATTTTCCCTTAAAACGGTTCGAAGTGTAATAAATGTCTTTGGAATGTAAAGATCATTATCGAAAACTCTGAACATCGTGACATGGAAATGCGTTAAAAAAATAGAAGTAGTTGTTATTGCTTCAATATTCATAGACCATATGGATGAAAGTTGGTCTCCAAGCTCTAGGTCCCAAACTACTTATATCAGATACACAGCAAGATAATTGATATCTAAAAGAAAATACAATTTCATTCTTTGGAGAGCACGTTAAGCTATGACGGCAGCTTGAATCATGTACCTTAATTATACGTACAAATAAAGAGTTTCAGTAGCGTTTCATAAAGTCTAAAACAGGTCTGTAACAACAGTTATTTCAACCCGCATAATAGATAATTTTACTTCGATAGGAAGGAATACAGCACTTTGACCTACAAATTCAGGGTACCGGATCCAGATCTCAGAGGTATTTCCTCATAAATCTTTAATCAAAGACCTGATCCGGTCAATTCAAACATGTATCTGGAATCAGCCGTCTTCCCTAGGGCTCCAAACATGTGATTGACCACGAATACTAATCAACCAGGAACAATAGCCAAATGATTACCACCCTGTATGCGACGGATTCGATCAGAGTGGGTAAACAAACATCGGTCCGTTTACTTTGGGTAAGTGCGAATAATACGGAAAACAATTCTCATAACCCACAAGGTGGACCGACGACCTCATAAAGGCGTTGGATGCAGGCCGCTATCAACCGGGTGATGTGGAAATCATTGGGGGATGCCTATGTTCAGCAGTGGTCGTCCTGATGATGATGATGAATGATGAGTGTAAATGACCCTGACATAGAGTAATTTTATTTTTTACACATTTCACTGTAATTTCTTTATTTGCCAAATAAGCGAAATATTTTAGTAGACAGGTGAAATCGATGGCGAATAGTGATAGTGAAATAACTTTTTTAGAAGATAAATCGTACAATTCATCGATTCCATTTAAAATCGACTTTTTGCCAAACATTTACCAGTTTAAGTATTCGATATCTGAAAAAGTTGATTAGTGAAAGGTTCGTGATTATAGAGCGATGTTTTTGTTCGATTATAGAATCGATTTCCTACAGATTAGTGACGGAGACTGACTTATTTGATACCGGCTTAACAGTGTGCGATTTTCCTTAACCCTTTTTTACATAAACGTAGAAAGTTAGAACCAAAAGGTGCTCCATCGAAAGATGATGAAAAGTAAACTATTGACGTACTGACATACATTTACTTTCCACAGAATTCTTTGTCGCCAATTAAAAAAAAGTCAAAATATTTATTAGTATGTTATGACCCTTTTTACACGTTCCAAATAGAGCTTGCCCTACCACCTCTTCAGGACAACATATTGGATGGTACTGAGAAGAAGTGGCGTAAGAAACTCAGTCACCTTTGGTCACCATTATATTATTAAGGATTAACGTGAATTTGCATTGTAAAGAGACAACGAACATTCCATAATTACTTCTTTTACTAGTACAGTCAGTGTAAAATAGTTCTTGACACCCAAAGTAGCCAAAAAGTTCACAAAACGTGTTTGGAATTGGAATAAGGAACAATAGGGATGATGACTGGGTAATGAAATCGAAATTGTATTTAGTCCGTCAGACAGATAATTAGAAAATATTAGACTCATATTTTTTATTTTTTTCCATAATCGAATAATTACAGTGTTGTCATCTTTTTGTCCACTTATAGTGTCATGAACTATTTCACGTTGATTGTACAGTAGGTACGATGGCCGCTGGTTCAGAAAACATAAACATAACGCAGTTAAACCGAAACTGGATTAAAAGCTAAAAGAATACATAAATGACCCTTTCACACGCGTTAACTCCTCATCGTTCCATTGTTTTGCTATTTGTAATTCGACTAAATCTTGTAATAGTCGTGCGAAGACCGCACCAGTATAGTGCAGAAGAAGTAACTCTAGTTACGATTCGAAGTAATTTAAATCACTTCTTACAGTTAATTATTACTATTTTAGACACATCTAAAGTGCAGCTAGACAATCATATTGCGCAATATTTTGTTTGATATACTGGCAAGAGTTAAAACATAGAGCCTAAATAGTGAGGTTGCTAGATAGAGCCACTGAAAAAGAACCATGTATTTAACTCAATTGTAATAAATGTTATAGCAATTTACTTGGGCCTTCAATACGCAAGATTATTTGAACTACATCTAGAACTCGTCATCGCATCGTCACGTATATCTGTCACCATGTGTGTAGTGTGAATTCTACATCGTGATACATATAGTGTGCGTGTCACGAACAACTTGTCAGGTGCCTGATAAAAAAAACTACTGATACGAACCTACTGCCTTCACTTTAACTGTGACTCAACCAAGCGTTGTGCAACTAGGCAGGTGCACTTAAATTTGGCAAGTTTATATCTTAATAAATTGTCTATTGTTGTGTGACGTAAAGTATGGGCTATTGGGAAACAGAGGGAAGTAAATTGGAGTTAATTATAATTAAGTAACTGTTACGCGGAAGGAAAATAGGTGCGAATAAGAGTTTATGACTGTGCTGTTATTAATGCATTTTATATTCAATTGTCCGAGGCGAATTTGAAGCCTCTAGTCATGTAATCTGAGTGATGTTAGGAACTAATGATCCTTTACATCTAATGGAAAAAATAAGCCATTTGATTTTTAACTGCATCAACGCCGTTCGATTATTGTAATATAATATTGGGAGTGTTAGAATTTAGAACCCGTATACACCTATTAAGTAACTAGACTGGCGTTAACTAAATGTAGAACAAACGAACATTGAACCTAAAGCAACAGTAAGTTCAATTTTGACGTGAACACACTCACATAAGGATATTAAAGTATCTCAAACTAAATAAGGAAATAATTAAACGCATTAGCTAGACAGCCAGTTTGTCAACTTTCATAATTTTATGGCGCTCCAACATAAACAGTTACTACATTGATCATTATGAATTTAATAACACAAATAATAAGTTATAATTACATACAGTTAAGTAAATAGCCGGAAAAGCTCGGCGTTTAATGGACGTGGATTCGTAACAGCTGTTTCGTAAGCGTTTGCGATAAAAGTAAAAGAAATAAATTAACACGTCCGCACCTGACTGCTGCTGCGGCAAAAATAACAGTGTATTAACCCGAATCTTGCGCACACGCAGGATAGGGCCGCCAAAATCTAAAAATAATTAAAAAATATTATTCATATTTCTATAAAAATATCGAACGGAGAGAACAAACAGCTCGTTTACTCGCACCTGTATACGTATTTTTTATAGCATAGCATAGTTTGAAACAGGTGAAATTTAATTTTAACTGGTTTGATAGTTGAAGTACTTACTAAATTCATTATTATCATCATCGTAATTTATTATTTTATTTTTATTACAGAGATTACAAACAAATGTGTTACCTACCTAATAAAAAGCTGTATTCTTTTATCTATTAACCGTTTAATTGATATTTATGTTTATCGTTTGGATGAATCTGTAGACTGTTTGAAAAAAATATTATCTCGTTTTGTAATTTCTGTATTACAAGGGCTGGCAACCCTAAAGACAATTACGACCTCAGCACAAGCATTGAAAGGTGCGAGGATGCGGTGCGTGTTTTTTGTACTAATACACCTATTAGCTTTAAACTGGAGCATTAAAAACATGGATTAAAAACAAATAGACTGTACAATGATCCGTAAGAGTAAACGGAAAAGTATTTTCGTACGTGTTAATTTTTGAACTACAACAGAAACATACTTATTAGATGCATAATAATATTAATTAATACACATAAATAAATCTACTTAACTCACTCTTGGACCTGGGTACATATACTCACCATCATTATTACTCAAACATTTGCCTGAAGCGGAATTTGAACCCGCTATCGCAGCTGGCTTTGTGACAGTTTTATAAGTACGTAAAAATATTCTCGATTTAATATTATTTGATACACAATTCGAGAAAGTGATTGCATTCATACTTCCATCCACTTTTAAAGGGGAAAAAATTAGGTCGGTTTTTATTTAGACCGACTTAGAAAGATCTACTGAGGTGTATGACAGAATAAGGTTATTCGGAAGATTAAAATAAAACCGCTCTTGATGTAATGCTAATAAACATTTGAGTTCTGAGTAACTGGCCGAATTGTGGGAAAGAATAACAACGAGTACTGACGATAGAAATACAACGATTTTCAAACGAACTCTCAAAGCTACAGAACTTCAAAAATTCTAGTCAGATCTTTCTCATTAAATCTTGTTTCTAGTCTTGTAAAATTCGTTGTATTATGGGCAGTATATCTTTTTAGGGTTCCGTAGTTTATATCTGACTAGGCAGAAGTAATTCACAGTCGCACCTAATTTTGAGTATCCTCGGATAGGTGACGGAGTATTTTTCGCCACTTTTCTCATCACAAAATACGATTAGGTTCTGACGAATGACGAAACAGTGTGATGTCGTAAACCTCTTTAGTTGTTCTATGTATTGCCTCCATGGCACATTAATAAGTACGGTAATACATAGGTAATCATCAGGCTCATTTAATTACCTACTTAGCTCTTGATTTATTAAGTTCCAAGTGGTAAGCTATATTTGCGACGTGTATAAATGACCTGAAAAAGGAACTAATAAAGAATTTGAATTGAACTTCGTTCAGTATTCGACTTTTGAACCGTGTTTCATAAAATCGACTCAAACTTGAAGATAGAATCGAATTTGAACATAATACAACACCTACATTTAGGTTCCCTCTTGATATAGATATTTCAACACCAAAATAACTATATTTTATGTTTTCAGTTCACAGCATTGAAAGTTACTCAGCAAGATTAAAGTTTCAACACATCGCAATATCAAAGCACATATTCTGTACTTCGATCGCTAAATTGCGTGTGCGATATACAATTTCGAACTATAGTTGGAGTAACATAATTGAAGCTTGCCCAATGCTAGTTAAATTCATAACAATCAAATTTGTTAACTCGTATTTTGAAGTGCATTCTCCAGGATTAACCAATTCCGGATTACGTCATAGTTTAGTTCTGTCAACTTTTTATATCTGACACAATCAGCGATTTGTTAATTCTAAACCAGGTATTAGATTATGGAGTCAACCACCTTGATAACGGGATTATTCCCACTCTCGTTTCCACCGCTGCAACTCCTGTGTAGCCAGGATCTACAACTTGACCGCCAATAAAACCTAAACCGTGAAGGTCAAGTTTGTCCCGGGAAAAGTTAAACTGTCATTGGACTCGCAACGAAATTAATCATAATGAACATCGGAGTACTTCGAAGTTAACTTTAAGGTTCGACTTCCCTCCAGTGCAAAGCGGATGACAGAAGACAAAACAAAGGTTTAAGTTACCTTGTTAAAATAAACTAGCAATTAAATAAGATCCCTACATTATTTGTAATTAGTTGTCCTAATTAGTAAGTGAAAACAGTCTAAAAATGGCGATGCATTTCCATGCAAGTTTTCGCCTTATCTAAAGAAATCGTAATGGGTCCGAGCTTTCTAAAGTTATCAGTAGATGCTGTCGGATAGTTTCCGACGGATTTTCCCTTCCTGCGGTGTTTATATTAAGTTCGGATAATGATATTTGTAATGATCCGAGCATTTATATCGAGTCACATCCCTACTAATAATATAAATATGAAAGTAACTCTGTCTGTCAATTTGTCTGGCTTTCCCAAAAAAAACAATTTTGATGGAATTCGGTATAAAGATATTGAGTCCCGGGAAAGGACATAGGATAGTTTGCATCCCGGCTCTTGAAACAGGGACGCGCGCGATAAAGTTTTTCTTTGACAGACAAAATTTCACGCGGGAGAAGCCGCAGTCAAAAGCTAGTACGTAATAAACAATAAACAAATAAACATGATACAATTCCTCGTTAAGATTACATCGTGACGTATTACACCAGCAAGAGGTTACACCTTGTAAAAATGGATGACTAAATTATTGGAAACACAATCGATAAATCTTGGTTAATTATGATGTCATATCACTTTTATCGACATAATTAATATTTTATCTGTACTCTAGACTTATCAGTCATCTGGGTCAAATTCCAGAAGGTCTAGTAAACTCTTTTCATGATATATCACTTTTTTGTTCACTTTTTTATTTACTAATGGTTTTTGTCATAACACTCTTAGTTTGGTCTGATTTCAGATCTAGTAGCTTTAAAACTATGAGGTATCGTTGTTTTAATATTACTTAAAGTTAAAATAGTTGTGTAATGTGCCTTCTTTCTAAACCAAACCAAATATTTAATAAGCCACGAAACAAAATACCAAAAGTATTAAAGTATGCCCATAAACGTCTCAGATTCTGTTACATAAACAAAAATACTTAGTTGTTTCAAAGAAGGAATTCACTTTGATCTTAGTTTTACGATATATCATATAGTTTAAAACTTGAGCGCGGTATGTTTTCTCTTTGGACGTAAACTCTCATCAACCATTTTTAAATGCCAGCCAGTTTTGAGGCCGATGCGCAGACGCCGACGATCTTTTCTACTGTAGTTTTTATGAATAGAAAATGTCAATTTGTCCAACAAATAAAGCTGAATAACAGTAGACTAAAATGGTAATGTTGCTAACACTTTTATTATATAGGATAAAATTGACATCATAATGAATTTATTATTATTTTATTATTATTTATTATTACATATTATATTTAGCCGTTACATCTTTGATTTAATTAAATAGTACCGGGAGTAAATCATTGGTTGCAAAGTAAATTTTAATGTTAAAGATACTGGTAGTACGGTTCATAAAAGAGCTTGAGGCGATTTTTGTCAAAGCTAGGTATTTACAAAATTAATTTTAAATCACCGTATGTAACACATAAAAGTATCCAAAATATAGAATGAGTTTTAGCTCAACATCCATTTAGGCTGAAAAAATGTCTGCGTTATCTCGTAATCAGAAATGGACTCTCTTACCCAGATGTTAAAGTTAAAATCGCTAGGAATGTCCTGACGGGAAACAAAAGAGTTCACGTTTGCGAACTGCCTAACGAACCAGAGAATGTGAAGCGTTACATCACTAATGTCATTAAGGCTGGGACAATGTTAAATAACTTTTTAATACTTTTGATTGTTTGGGAAAGCCTCACAGAGGAGATATCATCTTTTTGGAGACTTTAATTAAAGATTTGAGAACTGATATTAAACGATTACTGAGAAAATATTCACAAATTAGATAATGAATATGTTTAATTAACCGCATTAAATCTTGGGGGAGGCCTATGTTCAGCAGTGGACGACCTATGGCTGAAATGATGAGGATGATCCGCATCTGTATTGGTTTGACAGTAATAAAATTACGAATGACTAATCAGATATCTCGGCACTATAATGCGAGTTCAGACCAAGAGCTTAAACTAAGCCAGTTTAGCTTAGCTCGCTTAACTGACGCATTTTTCCATAGTTGTGTTCAAACTGCAACTAGACATAATATTATGATAAGTGCCTTTTTCTTCTCCTAACCCGCAAAAGGTACTAACTGTGGGAAATTGCGTAAACTATCCGAGCTAAACTAAAGCTCTTTCGTCTGCAACCCATAGTATCATACTTTAATGAGCAGAATAAATAATCAACTGATAACAACAAAAAGATCCTATCAAATCGAATATGATCACAGCAACCTTGTGTCCAAGTCCGATGATATAAGGGCTTTCCATCTGAAACTGGTAACAATGTAACCGGTCGTGAAGGTCTCTGAGGTCACGACAACGACCTCCCTAGTCGTCGTACATCCGCATACACGGCGGAATGAAGAAGCCATCCCGAAATATGAGGTGCGGAACCAATTGGAAGCCTTTCCGTTCGGTAATGGTGCAACGAAATTGAAAGTGCGCGTGGGTACCGCTTCTCACAGAAATGATATCGGTGAAATATTTCTATAGAATTGGAACTTGTTATCTAACTTATGAAAGGTTTATTTCGAGAATGTGGGACTTGAAAGAAGTATTTTTCTCTGCATCATCTTCTCAATGTTAGTTGAAAGGTTGAAACAGCCTGCTATAATCATCTAATAATCGCGGTTAATAAGGCTATAGAACCATTCCCACGCCTCGTCAGTCAGAAACTACTGCTTGATAGTTTTAATTAGAGTTATCAATAGGTAATTAGGACACAAAACTTGCTCTAACAAGTGTAAACTGTCCAATTAGTCCGTGATAATGGACCAAAAATAATAACTAAAATTGACCCACTGACACGCAAGTCACCTACCTACTTTCAAATAATTTGACTTCATGTTCCACAATAAAAGGTAAATAAAATCAAGAGTCAATAAACACTAGAACCGGACTTTCGACCTTGGAAGCGGTAAGAGCCCGACTTTTACGTCTCCGTAAATCTTTTCGACAAGGCAAATGCACAAACTGGTTTCGAATTCACGACCCCGTAAGGCCATAACACGGCCTTACACTTTGGCAAAAACCACACATCCTTGTCGACGGATTTGATTTCCTTTTACGGGGCAATGAATAAGTTTACCTGGTTCAAGATTGAGGTTATAGGGCAACAAGAATAAGAGATAGCTTAAAAAAGGCATAATAAAAAAGGAAAAAACAACAGCAGAATTTGAATTTAGAACGAATTTAGACGAAAAGTTTCAAAAAGAGCGTTCCGATTTGAAAAAAATCTTTCGAACGCCTTGATCGCGCACCGTATTGACGGGTGAAAGTGAGAACGCCATCTGTGTCCGCGGTATGACGTAACGCGGCAAATCGGGCATTGTCCGTTCGGTTTAGTTTCAACACTATTGGCTAATGGGCGTCTGTGACATAGTCTATTTCGAACAGCCAGCTCCTTATTGAACTTAGACTTTTGGCGATCACGTCGATATTGCACAAAATTCGTGCCCGTCTTGTATAACCTAAAACGTAACTGGTCTATTCAGTATTTTCGAACTTGTAGATCAGTGTACTTTGAACTGCTTTAGCAACAACTAGTGCCAGCTGAAGTGTCTTAAGTACACTTGATCCTATTTTAACAACCTTTACTAATTTAATTATGAAAGTTCTCAGCTGGTTTGGCCTATATTTTTGGACTTTGCTATCCCTTTTGTTCAAAACCGGTTGACTTCAGAAACGACTTAAGACTCGAGAGGACCTGGACTTTACATTGTAAATGAGAAGTACATTTTGCATATTTATGAGTCGAGTTTAGAGTCTTATGGAGATGGACAGTTTGATAGCTGATCTATTAATGTTATCTTTTAGATATCATCTTTTAATCAAGCCTTATAGGCGAAAAGTGATTTATGGGAGATAGCGAGTTACTATGGAGAAAGCTGTACGTGGATGCAAATTGCAAATCATCTTTGTGTAACATCAAGGATTTCAACAGCTCGCATTTTATCTCTAAACGAGTTTTGTTACACAATTCTTCAAGCATGAAGGTTGTCCAGTCCCAAAATAGATCTAACACCTGATTCCTTCAAATCTAGACATCTGACACCGTTACCTAGAGCTGAGAACTCAAAAGCCAAGGTTCTATCGCCGACCAGTAAGTGGGTAAACGTCAAAAAGAAACAAAACACGGCGGCAGGTGGGGGCTGCGCACACGCAAATCATCTGGTCACGCAACAGACGAGCACAATACAGATGGTAAGCACCTGGCAGAAAGGCTAAAATTACTTGACAAAACTGGATCGATTAGCATTTTTTGTCGAAGTAATGTAAGATGAAGTGTTTGCTTTGTGTGATGCTATAAAGTATCTAGATATTGTACAGATGCTGAACGAGAGTTAAGTGAAGATTAAATAACATTTACTTATGCAGACTTTATACCTACTACGCTTATACTAGGGCACTATTTAAGTTGTGAGCCTCGACAACATAACGTGTTGTTAGACGACATCTGATACTTTTAATGAAAAGTTTGACATATTTGACTACAACCTTATTCAAAACTTTTTATCATTTGAGCACGTTTTGTATTATTAACATTGAATTGAAAATTATCTTGACTTCAAAAACATGGAATTGACTTGAGAAATTTTTGCGCGAAGATTTATTATGACTTTCGACGTGGTTAATCAATACAAAACTGAAGCGGTCAGCTAAATTTCACTTTTGGTGATAAAGATCTGTCCTTTACCATTGTAAAACGATAGTTTAAGAAGTATAATATTGCATGTCATTGGCTCACCAGTGAACTTTGCGAAAGTCGTTCAAAATGACTAATAGTGGCGGAAAACATTGATGTTGTCAGAAAAATGGAAGAGAAACCTCGTCATGTGATATATCGTAGGATTGAGATAATCCTAGGCATTAATTCCACTAGCAGTAATAAAATATTGTATGACTATATTATGGTTAATACGTTTTTTTCTCGCTGGATGTCACAAAATTTTTCAAACGCTCAATAGGACGCTTGTGTCGTTTAGTCCTTGGAAATGTTTGATAAATACGTTTAAAAAGCTTTAAAAGCCGTTTTTAAAATTGTGATAGTTGACGAATTAAGGATCTATGCATAATGATCCTGAAAATGAACAGCTATCGACTATAGAGGTGTTTTAAGATGAACCAATTCCAACATAAGTCCCATGCGCTCGGAACACTTTGAAACTTACGGTCGCCTATTTTTCCGAAATATCCGATTATATGACAGAAACGTCACTAGAGAAATTTAGAATGGTTAATTCTTAATAGTAAACAGCCACTTTTTTTCCAAAAGTCTTCAGTTTAATAAGGGAAACTGACCAGCATAGTCGTATCGCCATTCGTGACGAAAATGTGAGCTTTTACACGTCTCGTCAAACAACTGACTATTTGAACACTCAAAATATGAAATAAACAGGTCCAATGCTACAAAATTCTTGCTTGGAATCTAAACACTTCTTTTGGTACCCATATATTAAAATTAAATGCGTGAACAGCGATTTATGTAGCCAGAAGCAACTGTCGGTGCGGTCAAAAACCATGCTTTGGAGGTGCCTCAAGCTGAGTGGAAAAAAGGCTATGAAAAGTGTTTTGAATACATTAAAAAGTACATAAATCATGAAAGACAATACCAATAAACGCAATCAATACCATTTTAATAATAAACTACTTTGTTTTCATAGTTAGGCTCACAACTTAAATAGTGTCCCACGTACATCTGGGTTGGGATTTCCCTTGTGATTAATAACTGCTATCCCACAGTTAGATTAGAACTCATTAATAATATTTTATGGTTTGAAATTACACTTTTTCCGAACTTAATATCCAGTGAGCGTAAATTGTGTAATTTGTCAAATAAAGTACACCGTTTCACTCGCTGCATGGAGTCTTCCATCTTTTACGAAATCACGGTTAAGGTGGTAAGTTGAAGATCGGCAAGATAGCATTACCAACCCCACCGTTTCCAGAGTCATAAATCTGCTAGGTGTCGGAACAAAATTGTCACGTATCGAATTCGGAAGTCTTAAAATAAATGTTTGAGGCCAAAAAGTGTGCCCTAATTTCTTGGCACTGAGCATCTCAAATTTGTATTCCTGTGACGCTTCCCGTACCGCTTTTTATTGTCTTCGTCTGGCAAGGCCTTTGAACCGTCTGAAATCTACGTAGCATGAATAATTTAGATGGTGGATGTGTAACTTGTGAAACGTTGGTCGGCCAGGATCCGATTCAAAGTGCCTCGTCAAATATGGAAATTGTGGGTGTAATGAAACTGGGGGTAGATGAACAAGACGACGCTTTAAAGATACTTTTAGAAGCAGTTTAGATTAAGTGCGCTTTGTGGGAAGAATCTGGATTAGTTAGGATAGTAGGTATAATGCTAGAATATGAACAAAAAATATAATACATAGATTTTTAGATAGAGGATTTTTTACTGTTTCTATGATAATGTTATTAGGAAGGAAATTAAAATTCTTGCATTAATTAATGCTATTTATTAGATAAACAAATGACGCTACAAAATAGATCGCAAGTTTTACTTATCATCGATAAGTATTATAATCATAATATAAACTTTTAGAACATATCTAATCAGTAATGAAGTTGATAACAATGTAGATATAGTCTGTTAATTAATTAACATTGACAAACCAAGAGAAAATCAATCATGAGAATCTCCCATGGCCTTCACATTTGGCAAAGCCGAGTAGATTAAAAAAAAAATGGAAATAAACAAACGAATGTTGCGAAAAAGCTAGTTTCCAGTGAGAATTTTATAAACATTAATACAGACTTATTGATATTTTGAACTATACATTCTATAGAATATAGAAATAATAAACATTCTATAGAAAATACGCCAGAACGTGATAATTTGAAACACTCGCGTATAATGACGTGTGTGAATAGAGGCAAAGTGACTTAGCCGGATCTAGCGAGCCGAGGGGAACGTACTGTGTTAATATTTACTACAAATATTAGTATACCTGAGCTTACACCGGCAGGACTGTATGACATAAGTACTAAGACAATAAACCTTTAGTTAATAACGACATTTGACTGAAAAGTCCATAAAAATTGAATTTTATCTCATACTCACGTAACAACATCACAAGAGGTAGAAAAGCGGGCTTAGTAAACGTACCTTGGATAAGGCTGAAGTCACAATCACATTTGTTATAAGAATGAAGAAATTGTCGCTATGTAGGTAAATACATAAATAATAATGTCTTTGTACAAACCTACACGTGGATAACATTTTCACATTCATTTGCTAATTTTAATAGAAGTTTTACGACTAAACGAATACTTATTATGTTAGTTACTAGAATTATATTATATTTTGTTATCATTGACCCATAAAATGTTTACCAAACAAATACTACTAACTATCCGTAGCATTTTTTTAAATTCTTTATCATCATTAAAAACTTCAGGAAAGTCAAACAACCAAAATTGTCATATGCTTTTTTTTGTTCGGGATGACAAATTGCCCTCTCGAATATACATGAACATATCTTCAAGAACAACAGTTCTAACTAACTACTAGTGATTCACAGAGATATCCATAGTTTAGTCCTTCTTTGTTCTGGGAACTAATTAGCATAGGCCAAAAACACAGACGCGTATTATCTCTTAGTTTACTGGAGATAAGTAAATATTATATTACTTTGCAGACGGTGTACCTAATATCCGTTTCTTTGTGTCTACCTGGTCCATTAACATTATACGTTTCATTTTGTGGCACGACATATTTTTTTTTTGTTTTAGCCACCTTTTGATATGTATTTGCGACTGTTATTTGATTTCTATTAATACTAGACAGTGGTCATTGTCATTTCAATTTACATAATATGAAATATTAAGCATTTGAGTAGTTCTTGAGCGCACCCCTTCTATCATATTATTTACATACGACCCACAATCCTCTTTTAATATCTGTTGGACTTGCCAAAAAAGGTTGAGTGACAAAATACCTGATACACGTATCTGTTCCACTTTATGTACATAATCTAGGGTCTGCTACACCTTCCCTTGCAGATTTACTTGTAAAACCCAGGCTTTACGGGCCAATAAGTTGCCATCGGGGATTCGATCGGACTCGTACTACGTAGCGGTCATAAGCTACGTCCATAACTATTGGGTCAGAATTTTGCGAGATAAAAAGATCTCCGAAGTTTTGGAGCAGATAATTTCTGAGTTTGTTGAGAAAATTCTGTTTCGTCTACTTTTGTGTGCTAAATTGTTTGTTATGTAACGGCGTTGCGGATAGTTTAGTTTTGACTTAGTTTTGCTTTTTATGTTTCACTGAAGCGCTTCTAAGACTTATTCATATCACAGACTTACACACATACTTTATCTGCCATTATCTGTATGAACGATAACCACAAGTCACCGAACTACTGAACTAATTCCAGCGGCTGGTACAGCATTTGTTTTGCCCATTTTCTCTAAACATTTCCCTTTTTCCCTAAATAAAGGGAGTGCCGACAACAACCAATTATTCCCTCACAATACACACAAAACGATCAACAGGTCCCATCTCGTAGACAAAGGGTTCCGCAAATATGGCCGCTCTTGCTTGACCTTTTGGATTTTTACAAAGCTTGTCAACTGCAGCACGCCTAGTGTTTTGCTGTGCAAAGGACGGTTTAGACTGGACTATTTTTTACTTTTATGACTGATATATTCCACGGTTTCTTAACTACTGTAGAATTTAAGCCATTTCTGCGGGTAGCGACGATTAAACTTTGTTGATTATTTTTTCTAATATACTTATCCACAGCTGTGGAACTACTGGAAAATTGAAGCGCTTTCAGCGGATATCGATGATTAGGTAAGTACACCTTGTTGATATGTTGCTAAGACAATTAATTACAATGGGATGTCTGCTTAAATTAGCCAAGTTTAACTCTTTATAAGGGAAATATAGTCCCTACCATATTTTGATTCTAATTCGTTTGTCTTAAGGTCCAAAAACAATGAAAATATTATCATATGCCTGTTCAAGGGTGAAGAGAGTGAATTTGAGCGAAAGGGCACAACAGGTCTCATGATAAGTTAGAAGAATCTATTCCATAATACTGAAAGGCTCGTTTGTTACATTAACTAGTTGAAAGTCGACTAGTAAATGCAAAACTCTTTTAAAGCCAACATTGACTACTAAATCTTTCATTCGCTATCCAAACTCGGTCTGGAGCAAGTTGGAACGTGTAAACAAATCCCATACAATTCATCCCGTCCACGAGCGTGGGAGGAGCGATCCCTCAGGACTCGGCATTTCGATCTTGAGGGAAATTCAACTGACGTTGGAAATGTAAATGTTATTACTAATTGTAATTACATTGGGTCACGTGAAGTTCTCGCTCTGAGTTCTGCTTTTCTTGACGTAATTGATTTTATCTTTCAATAAATTGGGACCTGGAAATGGAGGTATTGTTTTAACGTAAAGGACTTTGGAATATCTTTGAAGTTTTTGAACTCTTACAAATGGAACTAAACATTAAAATTAGAAGTACGTTTGACGTCAAACTTAAAACACTGTTGGTAAATTTATTTGAATACGAATGAGAATCAGATAACTTATAAAAGTGATTCAAAATGTAAAAGCCATTTAAACCAAGGTAGGCCTCGTTACTCGTGAAAAAAATCAAAATAAAAATAAATTTCCTTCTATATCAGACGTTGTCACCTTCATAATGCTCCAGCGGACTTTTAATAATCCGCCTGCGTCACAACAGCTGACGCACGATGGATATAAAAATCTGCAGCAGCTTTAAAATATACTGGAGTTATAAGAAAATTAATACACGATTATTTGTAGCATTCAGAACGTTTTATAAAAAAGTGACAGTAATTCTAGCAAAGAAACAAATCTAATTTGACCAAAAGACGAAAGTAATTGCAAAGAATCAGAAATATGAAAAAATAAGATTCGAACATCAACGGTTTAAGAGAAATCGCTAAGTTTCCAACCAAAAGAAATATTTGAAAACCGACGGAAGAAACTAAATAAGTAACGAAACTATCATAACAACAAATCTAGATAAAGCAAGATAACATAAAACGATGTTTCCACCTGAAATGGTTCCCGCAGACCGAGACGAATCTCCTTTTATAATAGAAAACAACAAAAAATCTATCCGACTTGACATAGTTTTTTACCCGACTACGGCAAAGCAAAAGGAGGGTTATGAGTTTGACAGGCTATGTATGTATGTATGTATGTATGTATGTATGTATGTTCATGTGTTCCCTCGTAACTTTTAAACTACTTATCAGAATTCGACAAATGACATATCATTAGAAGCGTCTTAATTGTCCGCTGGTTATAGGCTATATGGGGTTTCACAAAATCGAATGTGGCGCCCTCTAGCGGACAAAACATACAGAGTAAAAAAATAAAGTTAAGATAAATATGCCGTGTTTGGTATCATTTGAAAGCGCTTTACTTGTACATTTCAAATATATATATATTACTAGCATTTGCTTGTGACTTTACCTGTATTCATGGGCTGATTGCATATAATTCAGATCTTTTCGTTCATAGCTTCTTTACTACTTATTAGTTCATCAATTTAACTTTTGTTAATACATATTATGCGCAACAAATACACTTTAACACCAAAATAGTACAAATAATAAAAAGTAAAAAAACTAAAACCCAACTACGACAAAAAACGACGCTGAAAAAGTATAAAACAAGATTTTCAGAATACTGAACTGAACGAAGTTCAGCGTCGTTTTTTGTCGTAGTTGGGTTTTAGTTTTTTTACTTTTTTTACTTCCGTCATATTATCTGTTTTGAATTCACTGTCGTTTGGTGGATATTTTAGTTCTGTTAAAATTGTTTCGGAAGTAAACAAATCGATTTCCTTCGTTCGTTCGTTTCAGCCGAAAGACGTCCACTGCTGGACGATTTCCTTATTATTTAATAATTTGACGACTTTTTTCAAGAATAATTATGTCTTATGTTTGGACTATACCGCTATTTAAAGTCAAATGTCTGTTCTTCAGATCAGTTTATCTGTGGATTAGTGTTCCTTATCGATCAATAGCTAGTAGATATTTTATATTTAAATACAATTTAATTATTACATAATAGATATCTAAGTTGTTGAGAATGTTAGAGTTGAAATTCAAAACATTAATTCATGTTTTGAATCATTATTATATCTCACACTATAACGACTTTATTATTAATACTATTATTTTCTTATGCTATCAAATAAACATTAGTTTTAAAATAGAACTATGATGGAGTAAATCATCTTCAAAGACTAATTGTCTTCCATCTTAATTGATTCACAGAAAATGATGAAACTAAGACAGACTAAATCCTAGTTAAAAATTCTCATGACTTTCGCAATTTTCGGAACCTAACAATTCATTTTAAGTGTATCAGGGAAACGTCAAACGATGTATAACAATGGCTGCTCGTACAAAGTTAGAAACAAGACGAGTTTTGCTTGGCTTTAGCCACACAGGTGTGTAAGGTAAAGACTAGTTCAAATAAATATTCATGACGAAATAAATTAATCTAAAGGTAAAACAGCTGTTGAACATGCTCAAGGTAATTAATAAGGTCACGATTCAGAAGCAGAAGATAGACATTGCGAAATCATTAATGATAAAGCAATAGGTAACTTTAATTAAGCGAGGACATTAAATGTATTGACAGTAATATGTGAAGGATCATGACGATAATTTTTACGACTCCAAGGTTTTTGTGCAAGAATTTATTTGATGACCCAATTTCTTCCAATATATGTCATAGTGTCTTGTGAGATATCGATGGCTCCTACGTATAAGGGCGAAACTGCCGCTTACGCCTTTTTCCAATTATTTAAGCAATGATTTCACTTTGCTCTAATCTATAACATCAGTAAGAAAAAAAAATTTTTTTTCCATTAGATACAAAATAAAATTTTAGGCAAATAGGCGTATGTGCAAAACTACGCCACGTATAAAGCCCAATCATACGATTCGTCAATCTATACGAGTAGTTGCATACATAAACATATCTTTTTTATAATCCAAATCTTAAATAAAGCCATGAAAATATTTAGCAAATTGTTTTATTTATAAATTATGACACATTATATAGTTATTTAATTTTTAGCGTTAAGAGTCGCATCTCAAACTAATTTGAAAATTATAAATAACTTGAAAAAATCGAACTGCCTAAGGCATCGTGGGTTCAATTCCCGCCTTAGGCAATTCGATTTTTTCAAGTTATTTATATTTTTTTTAAATATGACACATTATGTTAAAAGACCTAACTAAATCTCGAGCACAGTATATGGGCGTATTTGCGTTAAAACGTAAAACGGTACATTAAACGACTTTTTCTAACTGATTTATTATTGATATAGCACATGATAACAATTAAAATAATTACATGCATAAATAAAGAGAGTAATCGCTTAAAATATTATATTTACGTTGTCATTTAAGTCTCTTTACGTTGAACAATATACATGAAATTATAGAAATATGCCGACGTAAAAGGGCAATGCGTAAAATCTCAAAATATATAAGAAAAATATAAAAATTGATAACAGCAGTAGCAAAAGCATTACATGTTAAGGCTAAATGTGAAATTTCATTAAATTCGTTTTAGTAGGTCAGAAGATATGACCCAAAAATATGGTTCTGGCCACTAAAATGGCTCTCCTGTAAAATTTACTTTTTTCACTTACGCCAGTATACGTAGGAGCCATCGATATATGAAAATATTTACTCAAGAGATAAAATAATGCCAATGATAAAACCGTGAGAACAGATAATGAAAATCCGAACTCTACTATCACTTCGGCGCGAATTTACAATATAGTTTACGGGAGTCAGCGTGTTTACAATAACGCCATAATGTTATGGAATTTCAGCAATAATAAGTGTTATACTTGAAAAATTCAAAACATAACATCGCCGTTATTCATAGCAGACAGTTAATGAACCAACGACAATATTTAAAGTTAGGGCACGTACACAATTTCTTTTGTTTTCAAAACAACTGGGAGTTACGTTTCCTTGCTAGCTTCCGTCTGTTTCATCAACCCACAACATGACAACTTGGTATCTGACTTCAAGGTGATTTAGCAACGGGTAGGCACAGACGTCCTACTCGAATCTTGTTAAGTGACTCACAAAATTAAATTTCAATTTAACCAGATACCTATCAGTCTAACTTTAGTGCCGAGATAAACAATCGGTTTGCGGTCGGAGACAAAAGAACAAGGAAGTTGTTATCGATCAAAAGAACCAAACATTTCTAGAACGTCCCTCAACAGGTCGCTAATAAGCAGAATTACAATGCAAACCAATATAAAAACGAAGCGATGCGCGTGACGATCACCGAGATAAAAACACTCGAGGATCCTCCAGTTTTTGCACTAGCACTGTTTGACCTTGGAAAAGTCCAAGTAGGTTTTAATCACACAATATTTGTTTTTGCACAGCGACACTTTAACACTTGGGTTGTGACGTAAACGGTACGGATCGGCGAATTGTTTACCCGCGAAGAGAAGCAACGACACGTGCGGTCCGTCCGGACGGCCGTGAGCGACTGGCCAGCGGCGCATGCGTTCAGAATTCAGCGATGTGTCGCTTTAGAGAGAAAGCACCACTCCTGCGCAGACAACCTTAACAATTTGAACAAACAAAAACAAGCGCTGCATTCGCTGTAACAGCGAAGAAATGCTTTCTACGTGATGGTCAGTTTCTGTCTAACAACTTGAACGAATTTATTATGGGGGGAAACGTTGGTTTTGCTTTGCTAGTTAACTTGTGATAGATTGCAATTACCACAGTTAAAATCAATTTATACTAAGAAGATTTTTTTGGAAAATGAAGTCTGCTGACAATGTCGCTGAAACTTTTAATAATATTTAGAACGAGGCCTATCAAGTTCTGATCTACATCCTCTTTCGAAGACCATCTGTTGTTCCCGTTGTCAAATCTGAAGCCACATCGAAACGAGCCATATGTCGATGGGATATGGATATTTGGGCTTTGGGGTAACTTCACAATATCCTCTCTTCAAAGTAAATGTCAGAAGGATTTCCCTTATTATTTTTAAATAGCACAAGTTAACAACATGTCAGATGTACCATGTTAAAAAGTACTCATAAGTGACTCTTGCAGTGCAAATGTTACGTTTGATATGCCATCGCTAACTAACGAACGCAGAGCTCTGTGTTGAATCAAATTCTGCGAGACTATATTTGACTCTACTAATTTCGTTTCTATTCATAGACAATTTCAAAGTAAGTATAATATGAAAGAAAGAAAGAAGTAGATAATAGCAGAATTAGGAACATAAATAAAATTTGATATACGAAATTGCAAATAAATGCAAATCGGGGTGTAAAAGCGAGCAAAGATGGAAGTGTTATTGTTCCAGCAGCTAAAATGACAAATAATGTGCGTCATGTAGAACAAATAAGCAGGTACACCTGTGACATGGCAACAATAGACCTGATCCAAGGTGATTTACTCGCGAAGGTCAATGCCATGATGATTACTGGTTTTCTTGTAGGCATTGTTTTGGATGGTTGTGATGTAATAGCAGTATTTGATAGATATTTAGCATCAGATAGTTATGATTGGGATGTAGGAGTAAATTAATAAGGTACAGAAGATAATATAAACGTCTTTTGACAATGCAATGTAGTTATGTTGGGTGTAATCTAAGTAGTAAGTTTAAAAGCAGTAATTTAAAAGATAATATTGATGAAATTATGATGCGAAAGATAAAGAAAGATTACAATAATCCTATTGTTTAAAAGTATACGAGATAGAAAATGTTAGTGAGGTTTGATTTCTATAAATTAATGTATTCGTATTACACAACTAAAAATCTAAAAGCAGACAGTTCTTGACAGTAATTTAATATCTACATCTTGATAAAATCGCCAAACTAAAATTAATCCATGACCAAAATCTAAACTTTTAGATCTCATTAAAATAATATTATAGCCATTTCGTAACCGGTCTCAAGGACACTTTGCAAATGAAATATTCTAAAAGACTGAATTATCATTTCATTATAACCTATTGGTTTGTTGAAATAAGGCAGCAATGGCAGTTGATGAATATTGACTTAAATTTACACGCTCCGATTTTCATTATGAGCCACTAACGATGCTAATTTGGGAATAAGTAATCTAAACTCAAATTGATTGATTCTGCTAACGTTTCATCAATTTGACGGAACATTTTTTATAATTACATGACTGCGCAAATTGTGATGCAAAATCGTTTTGTAAATTTTTGCAATCAAACAATATTTTTTTCTTCATCTACAGCCCGTAAAAATTATGGTTGAAGAAATTCCGAGTGTTTCGAATCTTTTTCAAAATATGTTAATGAAAATTATAACATGGTTCCAGTATACAATTTAAAATTTAAGTATGCACACAGGTTGCTGGACTAATTTAAAATATTCATCATCGTACTAGACGTGGTAGTCTTAGACACAACAGGTTTAAGTACATCCATTCTGTATTTTCCGCACGATAACTACCAGTCAATTTATTTGTTGATAATTATAGTTTATACTAATTAAGATTGAGACATGTAAACCACACTTGCGCCTATAGACCGGTGAGTGAACGTGCAGTCGCTTGCGCCTGCGCAAGGTCGAATCGGAACCGGTTCGAATGACCGAATGCGATCAGCCTATATCGCCATTTAATGTCCATTTAGATTGTTTATTGAGCAACTGTAACGATCCATCGATAAAGCTTATCAATCGATGTAAAATAAAAAACCTTGAAGCAATTAGAGGTCACGCTTATTAAATTTAGATTAATTTAGCGGTCGATGATAAAAAGTGAGGTTTTTCTTGGTGGGGTGAGGCAGGTGGTTTTCCAATGAAGAATTTTTAGACACCTGCAACGTGTAGGGAGAATAGTTGCTCTGAAGCACTTCCTGAACTCGTTATAATTTGAAATACAAAAGAACTATCATTAGTGTTTTATGAGCAAAACCATTTGAATGATTAGGTCATCAACGGACGATTGTACACCTTACCTCTTGGTGTTGGTCAGCAAATTATTTCAATTTCATCGTTACTCGTTACTATTTGTAAGAGCTGTACGAAAAGCTACAATGGGAGCTAGAAAAAGGGCGTAAAGTAGCTTAAGCGGTATAGCATAAAAACAGCAGTTTTAATTATACAGTTAGGCTAAAGGATCCTTAATTTCTTAAGCTCCAACAGTAACAGTTACCCATCAGGTCATACATTAAACAAGAGTCCAGACCATTACATTCCATCTCATTATGTCTGCTCTATCAAAAAAACTTGTTCAAAGTTGTGCACGCATCATAAAACACTGCAACGAGATTTCGATAACATGCGCGCGCGCAAGGCCGACTGCCGGAGCGGCGCCAGAGTCGCGGGTGTATGTCCAGTCCAGTTAGGGCCAGATTCCACCAAAGCTGAGAAGAAACTAGATATAAACAATCAGATTTTCGAATCAAAGGTGAGCGGAGAGGCGATATGGAAATAACGAAATCTGATGAAACTAAGCTTTGTTGGAATCTGACCTTACTGCAGCTTGATCATCGGGTCAACTTCTTCTTCTTCTTCTTCTTATCGTGTCTACAACAAACCTACACAGTGTCAGCCCAAAACTCCGCTACAAGAGTGGCGCTGTCAGCAGCATTAATTAAATCGGGTCAACTGGGCTCTAATATTTAGACGACAGCTTATTAAGCTTAAGTTATTTTGCAACAATAATGTGTCTGATATGCTGACCACTATGCAAAGATAATGCCCCACACTTTTTTCCCGAAGTAAATATTTAACGCCATTTGCCACAGGTGGTTTCATGAAATATGAATTTCTTTCATCAATCAGGGAAATATACGCAACAATAATAATACGAGAGCTGTAGCACGATCAAATTTAGATAAAACAAGCCGATTTCTTGATGAGTGGGCTTTGTAATAACTAACTTCTGAAAACAATATTGCGTAAATACGTTAGGGCTGTATCAAGTTTCTCTCCCACATGAATTAGAACTCCCACACTTGTTGACCATTAGTGTTGCCAGTGGGAGTTACCCTTGAATGGTATTTACAACAACATGTCGTTTTTAGAAACTGATAATAAGTAAGTTGTGACCGCGAACTTTTGAACGAAAATGGTTGTGTTGAGATGTCATCATAATGGTCGACTTACTTTAGAAAGAACAAAAGGCGCGTACAAACATTAATTCGAAAACTGTTAGCCTTTTTACTTCCAGTGAAAAAAATTTAGGACAGGTAGATTTCAAGATTCCAGTAGATTTTAGACAGCTCACTTGGCTCTGAAAATCAAAACCCAGCTCTCGCAACTCCTGGAATACACCCGGAAAAAGGGTTAAGGTAAAGCGAGGATCATCATAAGATTTTAGTGGTTCTCATCATAATAAAACCATAATCGATAGAACTAGGAAAGCCTCATTATTCCAAGAACAACCACGTAACGTTGATTGTTCCACAAGAGTTAAGAAAGAAGCCATGAACAACACAACTCTATGTTCCAACGAAATCTATGAAGTTATGTCATTACCCTAACTTCGTAAAAGCAATGCATTCATTTCACCTGAAGTGCAATTCAGAACTGCAACCAACTTTTGCTCTCCCGACATTCATTTTGTTAGTGCAATATTCAGTAACACCAAGTCACCTGAAGTGTGGAAGCACTGTTGAGAATTTATTAAACTTCGAAAGTTGGGAAGCTTGGTGCTGAAGTGAACACACGGCGAGGCAATTTTCCCAACGGATCTTCTTAATAAACTATTCATTCGATTCCAAAAAGGAATGTTCGTGACAAATCAGACTCGTTTAAAGGTCTCTCACCAGGCGGGAGCATTCATCATCATCATCAGCCATAGGACGTCCACTGCTAAACATAGGCCTCCCCCAATGCTTTCCATGCTGCCCGGTTGGTAGCGGCCTGCGTCCAGCGCCTTCCTGCTACCTTTATGATGTCGTCGGTCCACCTTGTAGTGGACGTCTCACGCTGCGTTTTCCGGTACGCGGCCTCCACTCCAGAACCTTGCTGCCCCATCGGGAGCATTCGCGTGTGATGAAACGTTACAGATACGCGCATCACATCAGTGAGGGAAGAAAACCGACCATTACAGGGCGCACTTTGTAATGATACAATGTAATGCTCAATGTCGACTCTACAATGATACATTACACGTTAATGCTGGGAGGTAAGGGAGCGAGTAAACGAATTCTATGCAACAAGTTTTCTGAGTGACAAAGGGCTGTGAGTCAGCGACTTTTATCACTGTAAGTAAAGTACAGCAACGGCACATCAGACAATAGATTTTTGTTGCAAACTCGCTCTTAATACCACAGAATAAAATGCCACAGTGTTTAGCTTATGCTGTCATCTGTACTAGTGTTTACCCTAAGACCCCACAGAAATATCTTTGCAAATGATACATTCCGTTAAGATTCCACCCATAATTAAATACGCCCATCGCGACGGATATAGGTTACCCACAATTTGCGAGGATACCCAATGTAATATGTAAATATACAATAGTTACCGAACCGGGCGCTAATGGAGCCATAAATCACTTGTGGTAGGCGTAAGTCCGCCTGTCCCCCACAAGTTAGGCGGGTAGTCTAGCCGGAAAGCTTATCTGTAAATCAGTCAGCTCTGTAGTCAAGGCCGAATTTTAGATGTTTTAGTAATAAAAAGAAGATGTGGAAATGATTGGGGGAGGCCTATGTTCAGCAGTGGACGTCCTATGGCTGAAAATGATGATGATGATAAAGAGTAAACTAAAATCGAACTTCTTTGAATAATGAAGTAGGTACTTTCTGCATCTAATCATCCAAATCATAGGGAACCGGATGGTTTCAAAAGGACGAATCTCTTCTCTGGAGGACACCAATCGGCCATTGTGGAAATAATTGGGGGAGGCCTATGTTCAGCAGTGGACGTCCTATGGCTGAAAATGATGATGATGATAAAGAGTAAACTAAAATCGAACTTCTTTGAATAATGAAGTAGGTACTTTCTGCATCTAACCATCCAAATCATAGAGAACCGGATGGTTTCAAAAGGACGAATCCCTTCTCTGGAGGACAAGTTAAGTCATCGATGTATTTATATTTGTTTGGTGCACAAAACAGAGATACAACCATAACATAACAGTCATAGAATCTGACAAAGTATGACCAACACGATAGAAGAAAAAATCGGAAATCTTGATCTTATTGACAGAAATTGTAGTGATACGAATACAATACGGATAAAATAGGCAAAGGTCTTTTTTTTTAAACCCTGTTGCCGTATGATTCGAAATTCTAACAGCAGACAGGTGCAAAATGACTTCGTGTGCTCTCAGAGTTCACCATGCCGATAATAATAAACTCACGCTCACAGTTGTTGGTCAACAGGCCGCCAACACTCCCGCTAACTGGGTAAACGTGTCGCGGCTAGTCTTAGGCTCTGCGTAAACGGGCTAGTGACCACAGCCACCGGTGGCTAGACAAGCTGTTTACATGATTTTAACACGTTTTATCTGGAGTTGGTGGTGGTAGGGCAAGTCCAAGGGCAATATAGGATGTATAAATGCTCTGAAAAGAGCGTTCATAGGTACTAATAAAGAAATGGAATTTGAATCGCTGCATACGTGTAGCGAGTGGCGTCCACTTGTGACTCAGCGTTTGCGACATGGCAGTGGTGGTGGCCACTTGATACAAATCTATCGACTATTTACAATATTACAAATGGCTATCGACTACTAGTGGTCACCGACCACTTTTAGCAGCCGCCACCAAACACCTTCGTTTGTGCTGTACCAAAGAACGTCGCGCACCAGAGCCAGTAGCCACCATGGCTGCGGATAGAGCCTCGTTTGCGCGAAGCCTTACCCTGTGGCGTTCGATTTCTCCTTTGTCTTAAGTGATCATTTGCACACGACTTAATGACCAGTTCGCGATTGGCTTCAACTGCTTCAAGCTTGTACGTTTAATGGTCAGATATTCTTGAACAGTTATTGCTGTGGTGCTGTTAGCAAATGGGTTACAATGCGTAACTAGAACTACAAAATAATAATTTGAATAAGTTTCTTAAACTTTACTTTTGTAAAGTGTTGTAAGTTAATATTATATTAACTTAACCTGAATTTAATCAGTACTTGATTAACATGCAGTTTCACTCTTTTTAAATGTCGATTCGATTACTTAATTTATGTAACGCAATCTCTGAGTGAACACATGGCATATAAGGAATGGCATATTACAGGTATTCCGAAAATATCATCCTGTCAAGTTAGCTTTAGAGAATACGAGTAAGTGTAGTCGACATTTATTATCCTTCTTTGACATTAACACTATTTTGTGTAGCCCGACCCAAGCAATCCAGGTAAATCCCTGTACGTAACAGTGCAGACATATTAGATATTCATTGTGCAAAATTGCAACTGCACTTTACGCCAATCTCACTTGGTAAGTAAAACATGTAAACGGGTCTCAAGAGGCCGGCCCACTAAATAAGGAAACGCGTACAACGGTGATCAATGCACACAGGCCACAGCACGTGTTATCAATTCTGTACGCGTTGCGCCTTGCATTGATTCTTGCGACACGTTGCAGTAAGATTGCTTCAAATAAGAACACGGCGACCGTTTGTGCATTATAAAATTGGAAATGTTTGATTTTTAACGCAATCAACCAACGCACTCAACGCAGCTAGAAAGTAAACACAAAATTAATATTATTTATTTTATTAATCGACGAGCGTGTGAACTGGCACGATATTCTTATAATGTTGGATGAGCATACAATGATAAAAACATAACAAGGTCGTTAAGTAATGTCACAAACTACATAGGTAAATCAACATAATTACATTGTGTAAAAACAAACACATTCACACACTCAAACGCAAACTTAGTAAAAATAATGTTTCTCTTCCCACTGAAAAAAGTGTGTTTCAGTTTATTTACTCAGTCTTAACTGGCTGTCGTAATAGGTAATGCTTTTCTAATGTAAATTTTCTTATACGCAATAATTAATGGTAGGTTTTGATTTATAAATCTATACTTATTATCGAAGATTGGTATTAGAAACATAATTAATTTCATAAATGAACAATTTCCGTCGTTCCACTTACGCAAAGTCCTTTGGGTATCCTATTTCACATCACATCCGAGGCCCAGTTCTCGTGTTGATATTGCACTTGCGAGATTCAGAACTGGTTCACTTGATGCAACAGAGTCTCGAATCTCGATACCGTTACATAAGATATCAGACACTTACGTGATTTGTACAAGCGACAGCACATGAGACTATACATGTTTATTGCAAAATCGCCTCTATTACAACGACATAAGATGCCACAGTGTATATCTTGACATGATGTGGTTAGTACTTGGGTATCCGAGATGCCCAAGTTTGAAACTGACAAAATGATTATTGTAGATGCATTATCATCATCATCTAACACTCTGCAACAGAAGGACGGCCCTCTCTAATTCACCAGAGTCAAAAGGAAAGATTTGGCCTACACTCCCCCCCTAGCCAGACGGGTTTGGGAGACCTGATATTATTATACTTATCCCTTAGTCAGTCGTCAGGAAAAGTGAGGGTGTGAGAGAAAAATCATACAATTACAGTGTTTTCTTGCTAGAAAGGGGCCGTCTCCAAGTTTACCTTCGTTAATCTACTTCTGTTACTCGTTTAAACCAAAATAACCCACAGTCAAAACCTAAAGACTCATTTTAAATCCGACCTTAATGAAAGATTATGTAACTAAATTAATATCATTAGCAAACACATTGCATCACTTTAATTCTAATAAAACTCTCGAGTTTTATGTCAACAATAACAAAAACTAGAGCTCGTTTACGCGAAGGAACATCAGAACTAAACGAGTCGAAATAAAATGAGCACAAAAGTGCAAAATACCCACTTTAAAGTAGATCGCAGCTAGGGTTGCCAGGTGTCCGGCTTTAGCCGGACATGTTTGGCTTTTTACGGTCTTGTCCGGCCTGTCCGGCTTTTGTTAGGCTTGGCTTTTCTTCCCCTCTCGTCACATGTCCGGCTTTTAGGGAAAATGTACGGCCAAATGAAGCACAGAGTCCGGCTTTTGTGTTTTTGGGCCTGGCAACCCTAATCGCAGCGTTCCTCGAAGTTTTCAGAGGCAAATAATGGCGTTAACCTAACTAGATCTGAGTCGATGTCTAGATCTGTTTAGTGCTAAGGAAATTGTAGAGGCGAGGTGAATCTTGAGAGACGTTTTAAGGATACGATTTTAGTAGCAATCTTGGTAAAAGTTTTTGTACTAAGTAGTAGTGATAAGACATTGGTTAATAGGTATCTTAGACTGGTATTACAAAACGATAGTAACTACTCAAATAACTATTGAAAGTCAGAAAATTGGGAATTTGACAGGCCCACCTGCTGACAAAACTTTAATGACATTTACTTGCTTATGGCTATTGCGTTTTAACCCTTTAACGCACACCCTAACTTTTTTTTGAATTCGCTATATTTCTAAGTGGATATATATTCTATAGCGTTATTTATAACAACATGTATTAATAAAATTATCAGAAACTAGATATTTTACGAGAAAATACAAAAAAACTAGTGGTCAGTATACTGACTATTGACCGTTCTGCATCACTAAAATCACCAATATTCATGTGAAATCACTGGCCAGTAAACTGGACACTTATAAAAAAAACGGTTATTTTTATGTAAATTACATATTAAACTAAATAAAATAATTGCGTATTTAGTTATCAATCTTTAATTAGGCTAAAAACATAATATTCAACAAAGTATCAAATAAAATGATTGTATTTCTTCTTCTGAGCCAAAAATAACATGAAAAAAAACAAAATTAAAAGTTTTGTCAACTAAAGTAAACATTATATAATAATTTAGAGACAATATCATGTTATAAAATAAAAAAACGTGAATGAAAACTCAATAAACCCAGGATTATTATATACATTATCCACAAATATACATAATTTTGTATGAAAAAATACCTAAACAGTTATAATAATGGGGTATAACTACCGAACCCGTATATTTGGGCTTTTTATGTTATTGTATTATAAAAATTAATAATATATTCAGTATAAAACGATATAATTTGTGTGTAAAAATCAAAACATATAAATATGAGACCACCTCAAATTCACATGTGTAATTTCTACACAAGGCTTTTTCAACACACTAGTCTGTTTTCAATTGCAAAAATAACATGTTTATTTTACGGTTTTCGACTATATTTTCACGTGATGATAAAGTATATACTATAACATTATTATTTTACTCATCTTCTTTACGAAGATATGTTTTTACATTGAACTACACTCGGAAATATGTATCGTCTGCTTGCAATGGCAGCAAATACTAGTACGGGTGTGCACAGTGGCCAGTTGACAGGCCACCTTAAAAAAGAGCGCGAATTTTTGATTGCGTGCGACGTCCTTGAGCGCTGGCTCGTTTCTAGGCCAGCGTGCTTTATTGGCTATCGTTTATGATCATAAGGTTCGACATTGTTACAAAAATCATTGAATTATCGGCCGTAAAGTGACTGTCCAGTTTATTGGCCACTTTGTATGGGCCGTCCTATAAAGGGTTAATTATTATAATATTTTAAGTGTTCTTTATTAATAGAGCATTTATCACTTACAGTGGGTCATAATACATAGCATTTGCTGTTCGAAGCAAATCAATTTAAATTAAGGCCGGGTAGCAGAGAAAATGGCGAAAATGAGGTTTTCATTTTTCATTTTTGAGGTACTAAACAGTAAAATTAAAGGCTAAGATTTTTATTGGGCATAGTTGAGGATATTTTCTAGGGCTATTAACGGATGGAAACACGATTTGATGAAGTTGACTCGATAGAATATATTCCCAAAGTTACCTCTATTCGTTTTCTATTTATGGTTTTATTTTTAAAATAAGCGATTTGAGATTCTAAATCTTTTACTAAACTAAAGTTCAGAAATAACTTGAGGGCTTTTAACGGATGAAATTTTTATATTGCGTCTTATTTAGTTACTATGTTAAAAAATGTGGAAAAAATCGTCCATGACGGCTTGGACAATCTCAATCAGTCGCGCGGTGGCGCTTACGGAGGACGGACGCGTGTCAGTTTTTTGGCCGTGACAGTTCGCGATTTGTCAATATTTTTGACAATGATGACTTTGATGAGTCACAGTATAATAATATCAGTGTTACTGGAGAAAGCTTAAATTTTTGATAATTAAGAATTATCAATTTTGTCTACCTATTGAAATTTAAATCGGTCGCATCCTTTTAAACGAAGACTCTACTCATGATACATAGTACATTCCTCAAATATGAGACAAAACCAATGAGTTAAAATTACATTTTAATAGTACCTACATACAATCGTCTTACACTCTTTAGAAGAGCACACTGACACAAATAAGTAATAAAAAATACTGTCTAAGGTCTGTAGCTAAAGGTCTAAGCTGTAAGATAGAAGAATCTTCTAGCCAAAAAGATGGCAGATGCAGCAGATGTTAACGGATTTAAAACTGGAGTTCATATGACTCCTTGTAGACTTGAGTGTCTAGAGCGTCCCTTCCTCCACCATGCGTAAGAATTTTCAAAAAAATACTGTCTAAGGTCTGTAGCTAAAGGTCTACGCTGCAAGATGGAAGAATCTTCTACCCAAAAAGATGGCAGATGCAGCAGATGTCAACGGATTTAAAACTGGAGTTGATGTGACTCCTTGTAGACTTGAGTGTCCAGAGCGTTCCTTCCTCCACCATGCGTAAGAATTTTCACAAAAATACTGTCTAAGGTCTGTAGCTAAAGGTCTAAGCCGTAAGATAGAAGAATCGTATAGCCAAAAACATGGCAGATGCAGCAGATATCAACGGATTTAAAACTGGAGTTCATGTGTATCCTTGTAGTTTTGAGTCTCTAGAGCAGTGGTTCTTAACCTTTAAGTCATGAGGGACCATTTTACCAAATTTCTGTCTTGTCAGGGACCACCTCATAATCGGTCAAAACCAGTTTGACTGCAAAAATCAGTTAAAAGTGGTTTTGACCAAGGTGTGCAAGTGCACATCGTGGACCACTTGGAATGCCTCCAGGGACTACCAGTGGTACGCGGACCACCGGTTAAGAACCACTGCTCTAGAGCGTCCTTTCCTCCACCATGCGTAAGAATGTTTCAAAAATACTGTCTAATGTCTGTAGCTAAAGGTCTAAGCTGCAAGATAAAAGAATCTTCTAGCCAATAACTTTAAAACTATAATTTGAACGAATTTTGCTATTAGTGGACAAATTTCTGCACACGATGGACTAATTATCTGCTATACTCTCGACTCTCTAAAGCACAACATTTATAAAAATTTTGCTGCGGTAATGCACTCCAGGTAACAGTGTGTGATGCTCATTGCTCATAGTGATTTTCGATACAGAGCCCCGTACATACGTTATACATAAATTATGGAAAGAAAACACCCAGACCAATACAAACAAATATGTATGCAATTTTAGTATGATATTTTTATTTATTAATAAACAAAAAGACTGAACAAAATTGATGCGTGTACTGATTAATGTAATTAACCACATGCAAAGCTTTGTGAATTGCAACAACTATAATTTATTATCCAAGCTCTAAATAATCGCTACTACGAGTAACTGATCATAAAATGTTTTTGGGGCCGTTCAAGTATTACGTAAGCAGATTTCTTACCATTTTTTACCCCCCCGCCCCCGTTGTCATCAAAAATAAGCAAAGCACTTACCCCCTCCCCCTATGCATACGTAAACATTTTTAGTTATAAATGTTTTTTATACAGTGTGAGTCACGTTAAAGTGTACAGATGAAACTAGACCTATTTTTATCATCTTCTATCAAATACATAAAATACACAAAAAAGGCCAACAAATAATAAAAAATGATACTTTTTGATTAAAAAAACTGCTTTTAAATTTAAATTCGTGTTTTTTTGGTTATTTAATAAATTTCTCCAAAAAATGCCCCTATAACCGGTGGTTTTTATTATTTTGTATTATTCTCTATCGTATTACCTTCGTAAAACCAAAAATCGCATGTCTCTATCCCTATCAGTTATCACAACGTTTGCAATGATGAAATAACTAACGATGACGTAATCATCATCTAGACCCCCCTACCCCCCATGTCATCCAAAATAAGCAAAACAGAGACCCCCCCACCCCCCCTTGGTGCTTACGTAATACTTGAACGGCCCCTTTCCAATCGCTCAAGCTCCCGAGGATCTACCGATAGGTCGGGTGACGTAATCTTGAAATTCTTTTAGCCGGCGCGGAACTTCCGGAAGGTCGGGTGACGCCACTCCTCTTTGAACCGTGTTTACTTTGGCAGTTATATTCTATATTTATTCGATTCTAAAATATATTCCCAAAAATTTTGAAAGTTGTTTTAATTTGTATCACTTGGATATGATTTGTATTAGAAAGTGCTGTGAGTGTGACGCTTGAACGGAAGGAAGTCAACCTAACCTAACCAACTGCGTATTTCTAAACTGCGTATTTCTATACTGTGTAGCCGCGAGAGCTCTTTGGCGCGCTGTCTTCGGCGAAGTATTGCGCGCGCAGATTTTGACAGCGCGGAATACCTACTTTAGCAGAAATACCAAGCCTTAATACCATTGCGATTGATTCACAATAATCACAATTAACAAAACAAGTACAGTATTAATACACTTACCTTTTATAATAATAGCATTCATCGCCGATGATTTTCAGCTTCCCCCTGATTTTGTCTCTCAATTTATAACCTTTAAATGTACACTCACATCTTTCCACTTCACAATACACGATATTTGCTTGCATGGTAACATAAAAGTTTTATGAAGATCCTCTATAGAACTTCTAGAGTTATTTCGTATTAAACTGGAGCAAATCCACTTATAGTTCACATTGTTCAGCGACATTGACACTTCTGAATAGTGGGCGTATGTAATAGGTTATTAGTGATACGTGCGTTAATATGACTAATAATTTGTGGTGTATTTTCCTATCAATCGATGAAGGAAACAAACAGCGTAGCTAACTTTAAACGTGTATTATCTAGCTAATAAATTAATAGTTATAAATGCGAAAGTTTGTGAGGACGGATGATGTTTGTTGGTATTTCACGCAGAACAAATTTTAATTAATAGTACTTAAATAAATGCTGCAGGTGTTACGACTAATTTAAACGTATCCACGTGGACTAAGATGCGGGTACGAACAGGCTATTGAAAGGTTTTCTTCGATACTTCCACTCAAAAGCATCTCAGGATAAGTCATACAAAGAGAATAGTATAGTGGCCCGAAGATTTGGTGAAGGTCGCAGAAATCACCTGGATACGGGCAACGCAGGACCTGTCGTTATGAAATCCTTGGGGCCTTTTGTCTAGCAGGGGCCGTCTTATGGTTATAACGACCTAATAATTACCTAATGAAAATAATAAAGAAATTACTGAACAGGGTCACCAATAGTACTTGTACTTATTCTGTGGTAGTGGTGGTATTCAATGAATGAACTAATCTAAGTAATAATTTGTGGGCGTACAAATAAATTGCGGCAAACAGTGACAATAAAAAATGGAAAACTTTATCTCGTGGAATGGAAACGTCCGTGTAATGGGCACTACGTTATTACGAGCGTTCTGGTCTAGAAAAAGTCTAATAACTGGATCATAAAGAAAGATAATAATGCAGTTTTATTTGCAAATGCAAAATTCTTAAAATTATGATATGGGTACACAATTTTTAGTGTCACGCTTTTAATAAACATGTCATCGAAGTATTACGTAATTTACAAAGTGCTTGCATGTTAATAAAATAATGATGAGTGTTCAAAAGTTACGTCGTAGGTACATGATCACTTTGTGTAAAATATCAAACTACCTTTGTCCTCATTATTTATTAGGACCCTATATGGAAAATACTAGGACCAATTTCCTAGTTTCATTACAAATATCAAGTTACTATACCATACTGTGGGTACGTAATAACTAAATCTAAATGTCCTAAAAGGAATTTATATAAATCCGTCCACGTCATGCCCGTGAGAATACCTGAAATGCCTTATTAGGTCAAAAGTGATATAGGGCTTACCCAAAACCGCCGAGATTACAAACACGCCAACTATTTCATATATCCCACTTATTTGGGTATATACCCGGTATGAAGGTTACTAAAACCTCTGTTTTGTCACCTGTCATCCGCTTTGCACTGAAGAGTCGAACCTTAACGAACTCCTCCTATGTTTTTCTGGTTAATTTCGTTGCGGGTCCAATCACAGTTTAGCTTCCTCCGGGACAAACTTGACCTTCACTGGTTGGGTTTTTATTGGAGGTCAAGCTGTAACTGTAGACCACAGTAGAGGTGGGTATCGTCCCGTATCCTACTACTACGGTACTTCTACGGTGATACTTATAAAATGTTTAAGCTCCAAGTTATTATAAAAACCGGCCAAGTGCGAGTCGGACTCGCGCACCGAGGGTTCCGTACAAACCTGCAAGGTTTACAAAGTTCGTTCATTACGACAATCGAGTCATAACTATGGTATTTTTATTGCAAAATGAAATTCATAACATTACAATGGGGAAAGATGGAGGAGCATACATTTAAGACAAAGATCTCTTTATCGTTTAAGTAATCCTTTATTTTATAGTATTTGATATGAATTTCAACTTGATAGCTCTACGCGTTCATGAGGAAAAAAGTAATAAGTTTATATTTATTAAAAAATATATATTTTGTAATGTAACTAAAAATTTAAGGTTTTCGGAATTTTTCCTTTATGTGTGCTATAAAACGTTGCTTCATGCCAAATTTCAAGATTCTAGGTCGACTGGAAGTACCCTTTAGGTTTTGATTCCCTTGCGAGTACTTGCGAGTTTCAAAATATGCAGCTTAAATTGCTGTTTCTTTTGATTGCGTTGACATAGAAGTTTGATTTTGTTACAGCTTAAAGGTATTATAGACCTGAGTATTTGGTATGAATTTCAATTTAATACCTCTACGCGTTTATGAGGAAATGGGTAGTAAGTTTAAAATTATTAAAAAAAAATATATTATGTGACGTAACTAAAAATTTATGGTTTTCGTAATTTTTCCTATATCTATGCTATAAGACGTTGCTTCGTACTAAATTTCAAGATTCTGAGTTCACGGGAAGCACCCTGTAGGTTTTGATTCCCTTGCAAGTGTCGAAAATTTGCGGCATAAACGGCTGTATCTTTTGATTGCGTTGGCTTAGAAGTTTGATTTTTTCACAGCTTCAAGGGACAGTAGACCTGAGTAATTGATATAAATTTCAGCTTCATACCTCCACGCGTTCCTGAGAAAAAGGGTCTTGACAGACGGACGGACAGACGGACAACAAAGTGATCCTATAAGGGTTCCGTTTTTTCCTTTTGAGGTACGGAACCCTAAAAACGAACTACACGACTCTACCACTAGTGCATTTTAATTATGAATAAATTCAAGCCATTGCTATGATAATGAGGGGCGAGCGCTCATATCTTTCTCGAACACTACCTATTATGACCCAGGCCCTTTCAAGACAATGAGTAAATATCCTGTGGTACCCAGTGTATTCACTTGCTTAGACTAGAGTAGGGTAGGTGGTCGTAGTCTACATTTACACTAATCATTAGATGTTGTTGTTATTGTTGTTTCGTTAAGAAAGATAAGTCGAATTCATCATCATCATCTCAGCCATAGGACGTCCACTGCTGAACATTGGTTTCTCCCAATACTTTCCATGTTGCCCGGTTAGTAGTGGCCTGCGTCCAGCGCCTTCTTGCTACCTTTATGATGTCGTCGATCCATCTTGTGGGTGGACGTCACGCTGCGTTTTCCGGTACGCGGCCTCGACTCCATAACCTTGCTGCCCCATAAGTCGATTGACTGACTTCTATAATCAAATGTTAACAATTTTTGACTACTTTTTATAATATGGCCCATCTTTACGACAGCTAAAACTCAAAGAGACTACACGCACGTCACCTTATTGATCCCTTTAGTATGATTTCCTACGACTAAGCTACTATAAAAGACGATAGAGATAAAAGTGAAACCATAAAAGCGATTTCTACAAAAGATCCGAATCCCTGAAGCGTGACAAAAAGAATATCTACCTACAGCCAATGAAAGATAAAAGTAAACTCAAAACATCACCACAGAAGGCTCGTAGTAATATAATTTGATTGGCCATATAAATTAGACGAACATTATTCTTTGGATAAGGAACTAAACACAGCTATCTATCGCAATCAATCGTATACAGGGTGGAAACGATAAGTGATCTTTCTTGATTATTTCTAAACTAGGTAGGTATCGAAGAACTGGTTACTGATTCTGAAAGTGCTTCACAAGCTCTATCAAACGGTATCATTAATACGTTACAGAATAAACTGGATATATCCGAAAATTCAATGTTTTCAGCTTCCATTAATTTAGTAAAGCCACACAATATTCTGAATTTCTGATGGACTGGTATTGGGATTGGGAACAAGCGAAGTCTGACACCAGTTTTTTGGTTTGGAATTCTATAGATCAGGTTTTTTGTTTACTGTGACACCCTTAGGACTGCCATTTTTTAAGACGCACCTGTAACCCCAAAGTGCACCATGCAAGAATCTCTATGGCTTCAAAGAGCATCGCATTGCTTAGTGTGTGCCAGTCTAACCGACACCCAACCCATAGACTACAGACCCATTAGCGAAGATGTCGTAAACCGTTCTGTTGTCTTCCGGCATTTTTTCACGTTTACAGTTCGCTCGATGACAGACGATCTTTGAATGTTTGCTTTTACAGCGTCACGAACAGTTTGGTTTATAATTTGTAGAAGAAAATTAAGAATTAGGTCATTATAAAAAAGACATCTACAGATTTTTAATTATTTAAAAGTACCCGGTCGTTTTCTTTGCATCATCCAAACACCAATAAAGCAGATTTTTTTGTGTATGACAATGGTTTTTGTTATTATTTAATGAAACAGATTTGTATCCAATATTGCACTTTTCAGTCCTTTCTCACGCACATCCAAATATCTAATTAGAATATAACCACCATTAATATTTAGATTGCCTTAAAAATATGACAGACACGTACAAATTTCGTCCTACATACAGCTTGCGCATGTCACTAAGTTATGAAGGTTTGGAAATATCCTAAATACCGTTAAAGTTTAAATTATACATTCCGTTAGTGATTTTGATTTTCATAGAAACAGCACCTCTCTACATTTGAATTTGATTTTCAAAGAATTAAAGTACTTTAAAAGACTTCGATAACAGTATTTTTTTGATATCAACTGACAATCTGTCTCTAAGCGATTATCATTTGTATTTAAATTAATTAGTACTGTAAGGAACTACATAATTAGTCACAGCTGGAAATAACTTCTTCTTGATTAATCTTTATCAATGCATTACTATTTATACCTAAAAATGTTGTTCACAATTTAAATGCAATATTAAGTGACAACATCATTGGGGGAGGCCTATGTTCAGCAGTGGACGTCCTATGCCTGAAATGATGATGATGATTAAGTGACAATTTTTTTTCCAAGCACTGTAACTTCTGTCTAGCCAGGATCTAGCTTGGCCTCCAATGAAACCCAACCAGTGAAGGTTGAGTAGTCCCGGGGATAGCTAACTGTCTTGGAACCTGGAAATATTATGTGATAAGCCGCATTATAGCCAATTTGCATGATTTACAGGACCACCCGAAAACTATCAAAAATGGCGGAACATACATTGGGGTGATTTGGATAGCCCTAGTGATGCTCTACCTCTAGGCTTCGGATTGACACTACTTTTTGGGACACCCTGTATACGCAAAAATATCTATCGTCTAAAGCCCTGACGGTAGCTTGAGGTCATTGGACAAAATTCTACGTGCTCGGCAACCGGACTATACAAACATCAACAAAAATTTTGCCAAACTCAATCAATGACGCAAAACTGACCTAAACCATCGTTTATATCTTAGTCTTACATTAAAAGATTTCTTTAAACTTCTAATGAATACATCAGTTAGCCTTCATACAGACTCGTACAAATTACTTCGAAACCGAATAAGGAAGTTTACGGATCATTACCTGTGCACAGGCGTACTTGTATTGTTTTGTTTGTTTTTCCGTACCTTTTACAATATTTGAACAGAATCGAGCAACTATGATAACGTCTTATAATGTCATTATTTATGTTAAACATATTTACTTTCCATCACAAGTCTTACAAGGAGTACCTAATCAAATTTTAAAGTCTTCTCAATTGTAAAGGCAAGTTGTGTTCTAAGTGGCTTTAGATTAAGTAAGATAACTCTAGAATTGAGAATAGAATAAGTATAAAATTATCTAACATGTATTTGTATACGAGCTGTTGGTGGACCTTTTTTATATAGAAAAATACAGCTTTTGCCTGCGGCTTCACTCGCATGAATTTCTGTCAGTCATAGAAATATCTTTTCACCTTATTTTTCTTTTACCAAAGGTCCACGACTCTACTGGGTCCATGTAAATTTAAAGTATCCTAAAATCCTTTTTTTTTGCCTCCATACCAAATTTCTCAATAAAATGAAAATGTAACAAACAGTTACTTTCGCATAAATAATAAATACTACTATGGATTAATAAATCTTATAAAACAAAAAAGTTTTTCGCAACAAATTGGCAACATTGATTCCCCAAGAGGCGCACGATAAACCGTTCCTACACCAGTCCCGGTGTTGCCATTTAATTAACCGGTATCGCCCTCGTTAAAATAAACGTTAACGTTGTACAAACAAAGCCCAGGGTTGGGAGTTCATCAAAAACATTCCCGCGCAACCATTTATTTGACCTCGGACAAACATGCGCGAACACATGGCACAGGTAAAGTAAAACAAACAGTCAAAGAAAGACTAAATAAATATTACTTTACAATCTGTACATTACATTTTTAGCACATTTATTTTTAGTGTAATGTAAAAACTCTGATTATTTTCTATGTTTTAATAGTTACAGTTAAAAACTTAAAAATGCATTGTCACGTCGCTTCTATGATCAGTAGGCCTAGAATGTGTAGGCATATCGATTTTGTCCATTGAATTTGACGTCGATAAAGTATATAAAAATATATACTTTGATCAAAATGATTAAAACAGTAAAACACGGGTCTAGGGCTGAGTTGCACCACCTAACTTCAACGGTAACTATGACGATAACCTGTACTTTTTGTATGGAATTTAACAGATTTTTGACGTTTGTCAAAGTTAAAGTAAGATGGTGCAACCCAGCCCTACTATTTTAATTGAAATGGAACGCGAAAGTTAGATCAAAATGATGTCTCTGACATCCTTTTGACAGATCATAAAAAGTTAAGTGGATTAGTTAGTGGCGTCATCGTGCTGCAGTTGAAAATTGACTTGAAGTGTTTGACATTTTTATTACAGTTATGTCAACGGAAATATTAAATGTAAGTTAGTGACGTAAACCATAATGAATGAAAGTGCATGATCTAAGCACCAACGAAAGAATGTCATCATCCCGTACAAAGTCGTTCACAAGTTCATATTTAAACCTAACTAACTTAAATAAATAGGTAAGTGGTTAGTGCCAGAAATTAGACGTGGACGTGACACATACTAGGTCCACAATGAAAGTGCTCTTTTTAATTTTGATTATATCATCCAGATAGATGACAAAGATATAGCAAACCGTGAGTTGCAAATATTAACAACATCAAGATATTGTAACAGCTGTGTCACTCTCCAGTGAGTTATTAAACAAGTTAGTACTTACACCTTTGTTAATGGATGACTGCGCATTACACCTTAATCAGCGACTTCTCAGCATTAACAAGGGACCATCACCAGACCTGCCACGTCATCCGTCCCTTGACCTTCAAAGCCTGTACAGGCTGACGTATTTGAGCTATTGGACCCTCGAAAATGCCTCTTATTTGTAAGCACGTAGAATTCCAAAATCACAAATTCTCTGGAAGATTCGGGAACGTCGAGTCTGCAACTGACTTGCATTTTCTTCTTGATATGACAAAAGATTTTCAGGATTGCACTTTAGGAAGAAATGGGGCGAGGTATGCTCAGCGTGGAATTTTCTCATGGAGTTTGAGGCTTGGGAGGAATACAAATTGCATTTACTTGGAACGTATTTTATTTAATGCTGTTAAAGAAAACTGAGCTAATGGTCGTATATTCTCAAGGAAATTGCCAATTAGCAAATGCTATGTCATTTGTCATGTTTTCAGAATCGTAATTTTGTGGATAAAGAGATCAAGAGTATGTTATTCATAAAATTCACACAAATGATGTAACAGAATTCTGCAAACCCATATAAACTTAATATAAAGCGAAATCTAATTAAAATAATTGTGGGAAAGCAACTTCACGAACAAACTGCAGGTGAGCGAGTTTCGTAAGCTCTCAAGATCCTGGTTTCTTCTTAATTAATATTATGCAACTAACTTCCAATTAGGCCATTTGATATTAAGTGCAGTTTTGCTCGCCCAACAGCACGATGGACCGACGGCCATAAGAGGAAAGGTCCTGGATGCAGTGGATAAATTTTTAGAATACATTTATCATGACAGCTTTTATCATGTACGAGTACAGCCGAGAGCATATCGGACTCCACATTCGTTGCAAAATAGCCTGTATTTCAACGACGTAAGACGTCATTATGCTTAGCGTGATGTGCTGTCGTCCGTACAATGTTCTATCACTGGGTCATAGACACTCCTGACAATATTTTTGCTGCTTCAGCAATGATGAGCGATTGCAATAGATTTTGCCGTCCGATTGAGCACTGGTTGAGAATCCAGCCCATAGTACAAGCTTTGTATACTTAGTTTAGGACTAGATGGTGCCCTAAAATTTGGGACTGGATATAGGCGTAGTGTAAAATGTCCAAGGACACTTATTTACTGTCTGTGTGGACTAGACCGCTTTATAGGATATTATTGAGGAAGAAGAAATAGGAACATCAAAAATGATTATGATGAACTAACTGCAGCTAGTGACGTCATCAGTGATACGGAACCGCGGAATATGCAATAGAAATTCTAAAACGAGCACCACGGTTGGCTGGAGCGGTACTGATGAACAGTTAGTCGGATGCATTCAACCGAAACTGAGATTTTAATTGGCTGCCCTGTAGTTAGCTCACGTGATTGCCTTTAATAATGGTATTTATTATGGTGTGATCATCATATTAAGAATTTTACAAATTTGAAATTAAAAGAAAGATGTTGAGGACTTGTACCTACTTTTTATGACTTTGACGATTCATGTCGGCGGGTCGGCAGTGTTGTGTACTGCTTAAGACTTGGAGGTCGCTTGGACTAGTCCGCATACATGACGCCAGCTACGGTCGCGTATTCAAATCCTATCGGTGATCATGTACAGGCTCCTCAGACTATTACTTGTCATCAACGGGACTCAAACCTGCTGTTGCAGCTGAAGTTGTATATTTTGGTACCCGGTACCACTAGGCCTAGATTTGGACGACAGATCACGTGCTCAACACCAGACAAGATATTCGTTAATATCAAGTTTTAATTCCCAAGGGAAAAAACAAATTAATGATATCTTACATACATACTTTACATACCACAAGTAGGTATGAGTTTCAAAACATGCGAGTGTTAAGATGTTATCTAAATTATCGTGCACATCGGCACATTTGCAATGGCCCATTCATAGACTCAAACAAAGACAATTTGCCCTTATTGACCACCTTGCGACATCTATGAGAGACTTGCACATATTAACCTTGTAATAGTCACACAGGTCTCCTTTGACCACGAGTGAGTTCATCTTCATTTTCATGAGATGTCGAAATCTGATAATATATCTGATCAATCGAAAGATTAGTCTCACGATGAGAGACTTTTTAGATTCGGGCGTCTTACAATTAAAATATAAACATTGATGTTTTCATTAACATCTTAGTTCAATCATTCATCTCATTCAATAGTCAGATGACTTTCATAAATAAATCTGTATTTAAAGACTAAGTAGGTAATTGATTTTTTTAACTGTTTGCAACCAATTGTTATTGCTTTAGATTTTGAAATACATCCCACATAATACAATTTGCAGCCAATACGTTTTAATTAAAAATTTTGTCTACGTTTACTTGTTGAATGAGGTCTCACAGACCCCAAGCGTTCATTGACAGGTTGACTCAAAAAATCTCTAATTAACCGGCAAGGCCGTCGATTCTTCGAACCTGCACATAATATGGTCATGTCAACAGAGGTCGTGGTTGTGCAAGAAGGCCATATTCGAGCGTGGCAAGTGTGGCAACACTGGCAACCTGTGGCAACGCGGTGAAGATCTAATAATGTAGTTGTAATTATATTTTCATGTGGTAACTGGTTGGTTAAGTTGATTGAGAGCTTAAACATCTAGTTACAAGTTAAGTAATGCTTTCACTATTGGTAATAAGGCAATGGATTTAAACATAAATTATTTCTTACATACAGCCATGAAGGATTTATAAATCCATAGAAAACACACAGACTAATACAAATAGATAAAATTATGCCAATGGTCCAATCACTTTAGGTCTCTCTCTCTTCTCAGTCGGTACACTCTTGTCAGAGTGGTCGTGGTCATCATTTTGAATCACTATTCAGAGTGATGTTCCTCGTAATACGGCGCCATTCCTCGCGGACTGCAGCTTTCCGGGTACTTTCGCTAACCGAGCACTTAGTTGCGGCCTTGATCTGGTCCGTCCATCTCATTGGTGATCTACCACGTGGTCTGGTGCCCTCAACTTTTCCCTGTACTACGAGACGCTCTATGGAGTCATTACTGCGCACTTTAGGTCTACTATCGGAATAATCGTGTAGGTAATGCAATAGTGCTTACATCTGTAAGTAAAGTGTTAAATGAATTGTATTTATATTAGATCTGACTTTTCCCGAAAAGAAAGAGTCTTGATGACAGACGGACAAACGACTCTAAAAGGCAATTTACATGAACTAATTAACAAAAATTCTACCAATTTTCAATTATACAATAGCTGTCTATTTCGCTTCACAAAAACTAAAAACTGACCTCTAGTTTTTTGCCAGCTACAATTAATACTGTACAAGTTAGCCATAAAAAACTAAAATGAAAATGAGGCAAAAAGGGTAGGTATTGTATAAAAATATAAATCCCAGCCAGCCATAAATTCAGTTAAGTTATTTCTGGAAATCTGCCTACGGCAGAATAGGCTACGTTATGATACAATCTTCTATTACTTAGCCTTTTTATTTCTTAACGATTTAATCCATCTTCACATTACGACCAACAAATTATATTAACTCAAATCGTTATGTCTAAATTCTAAATAATAGTAGCTTCGTAACTATGAAAATAGGCAACTGAATAATAATAAATTAAAGAATACGGTAGGTATAAGAAGTAGAGATAAAACGGATAGTTGTTTGGCCGGATACCGGATACCGGATATCCGGCCAGCTGCTAGGCCGGATAGCCGGATATCCGGCGGCCGGATAGTTGGCCCGTTGTCTCGTTGCATGTCGTGACGAGTTTAGCGCCACACAGGTGCTTCGAACGCGATCAGTAGGTCTAAGTAGACTAGACTAGTCACACTTTTCGAAAATCGAATCAGTCCGAGTAGAATGTCAGATTTTGCCACTTGTCTAGGGGGTAATCAATTCGGGTGATTTCGGTTGCCATCGTGAGTGTGTGATTGAATGGCGAAAATTAAATTAGTTTACTTGCTGCGTAATCTGACTGAACTGCATTCATGTCATCAGATCATCAGTGAAAAAAAGATCGCCTATTTTATTTGGCAATATTTCGACATTAACAGATACCTATTTACTATTTATTATGTATTCGTCATTAGAGTGAATAGCCCAGAAAAAGAAATTAGTTTTTTTTTAAAGGCTTTAATATGGCTTTTAGTAACTTTTTGGACTTTAAATAAAAGCCGTCATTATTATAAGCCATTGTATTGACATTTACCTTAAAGATTAATGCATTTCATTTTATTAATAGGAAATTGTCGTATTTTTTTAATATCCGGTATCCGGCCGGATAGTGAGTTACTATCCGGTATCCGGCCGGATAGTAAATTTAGGCCGGATATCCGGCCTACCGGATAGTTACCGGATATCCGTTTCATCTCTAATAAGAAGACACTTTGACTATTTTGCCTATCTGTCTTTTTACTCCGGCTAATAATGTCTGAAGCGGCAGGACCAATTTTTGATGTGATTACCACTGCCAGACAGTGATGCTTTAAGAAGTCATCATCATCATCATCTCAGTCATAGGACGTCCACTGCTGAACATAGGCCTCCCCCAATGCTTTCCATGTTACCCGGTATCCGGTATCTTTAAGAAGTAACTGATTTTATTTCAGAAAAAGCATTAAGGTTTCGGCACCGCACAAAAAATTCAGTACCATAAAATTACGATCATTAAATTAATTATTTGTCAATTTAATTAAAATCTACGAGGGCAGAGTAGCGTTAGAAGCTAGTCCATCATAAAATAATATAGATTCCAAGAATTTCTCGTAATACCCTAAGCTTTACGAAAATCCAAATCTACCAAATTGCTTTACAAAGCCCAAGTATTAAGCTTTCGAATGATTAATATGATACGGTTATTTAGCGAAACCGTCTGTTGACCTCAGGCCTCAGGGCAAGGCCGTGACGTCACCGTGATTTATGACGTCAGCCCAAGGTCATTATTATGGAAGTAGGTACTTGACTTGTTGATGTTTTGATTGCTATATCAATTTAATGTTATGGTTTGATTTTGAATACATTCTGCTAGTAGTAAAGTGCTTAGTAAATCACGTTAAAAATATAACAATTACAAACGCGTATCCCAGGGATTGGAACCTGTTACTGAAGCTTTGTAGTCCGGTATGCAACTGTCTGTTAGTTTTATATTTATTTTGATCAAACAAAAAGGATTGATTCTACAGCTCAAATCCAACAAAAAAGTTCAAATATTTAAAAACAACCTTTCCATGCCCTTATTGACCACCTTGCGACATCTATGAGAGACGTGCACATATTAACCTTGTAATAGTCACGTGGTGGGTCTTATAGACCAAAAGTAAGTACATTTTCATCAAACGATAGATTAGTCTCACTATGAGAGACTTTTTAGATTCGGGCGTCTTACAATTAAAATATAAACATGGACGTTTAAATTAACATCTCAGTTCATTGAATAAGTTCATCTTTGTCAATAGTCAGATGACTTTCATACGTAAATCTGTCTAATTGATTTCATTAACTGTTTGCAACCAATCCTTATTGATTTCAATTTTGAAATACATCCTACATAATACAATTTGCAGCCATTTTAGTCTATTTTAGGTTTATTTCTTGAGTGGGGTCTCACAGACCCCAAGCGTTCATTGACAGGTTGACTTAAAAAATCTCTAATTAACCGACAAGGCCGCCGATTCTTCGAACCTGCACATAATATGGTCATGTCAACAACAGAGGTCGTGGTTGTGCAAGAAGGCCATATTCGAGCGTGGCAAGTGTGGCAACACTGGCAACCTGTGGCAACGCTGTGAAGATCTAATAATGTAGTTGTAATTATACAGTGTAAGTCACGTTAAAGTGTACATATCAAAATAGATGAAACTAGACCTATTTTTATCGACAAAAATGAGGTCAAAAAATTTTTGAGATTTTTTTTTAATTTTTTTTCTTCCTATTACGTATTGTAAAGAAAACGTAATAACTTTTAAACTAAGCGGTATATCCTGATAGAATAAAAACAGTGATAATGCTAAATAACAGGCAATACTAAAAAAATACATAAAATTCAAACGATCATATCAAATGTTGTGATAGGGATAGAGACATGCGATTTTTGGTTTTACAAAGGTAATACGATAGAGAATAATTCAAAGTAATAAAAACCACATTTTATACGAGCATTTTTTGGAGAAATTTATCAAATAACCAAAAAAACACGAATTTTTAAGCAGATTTTTTTTAAAAAGTATAATTTTTTATTATTTGTTGGCATTTTCTGAGTATTTTATGTATTTTTTTAGTATCGTCTGTTATTTAGCATTATTACTGTTTTTATTTTATCAGGATATACTTCTTAGTTTAAAAGTTATTACGTTTTCTTTACAATAAGTACTTGAAAGAAAAAAAAAATATATAAAAAAATAAAAAAAAATCTCAAAAAATTTTTGACCACTTTTTTGTCGATAAAAATAGGTCTAGTTTCATCTATTTTGATATGTACACTTTAACGTGACTCACACTGTATTTTCATGTGTTAACTGGTTGGTTAAGTTGATTGAGAGCAGTGCTTAAAAATCTATGTAGTTACAAATTAAGTAATGCTTTCACTATTGGTATAGGCAACGGATTTAAACATAAATTATTTCTTACATGCAACCATGAAGGATTTATAAATCCATAGATAACACACAGACTAATTCAAATATACTCAACATCAAATAAACCGCACCTTCCGCGACGCGAACTTTTTAACGATTTTCTTCTGACACAATCATGGTACCCCAACAATATTGGTGTTATTTGAAAGCCCAATAAATATCCTTAAAGAAAAACACATTTAATTTCTTAATAAATGATTAACATATACCATAAATGTGACTTGAAAAAATACCTCACTTTGGGCCCACCTATGGGATCAATTAGACCAATTTTTATGGTTATAAAACCAAATAATGATTTCACGTGTCCTCTTTAACAGATGGATAGCAATTAAACCCAACTTAACAGTTTTATAGCCATAAAAGTTGGCTCTAGCGTAACTACCTATTTTTTGAAGAAGTGACTCTGGATCCTTCTTAAGACACATTTTTGGGGTAAAAACCTTTCCTTTAATGAAATGAAGGTTAGAACTAGGCTTTTAAATGGTACCAATATTGGTGGGAAGTGGGGATGCATACGTTTGAAAATGCTTGTTGCGGGAGGTGCGATTTATTTGACGTCGAGTGTAGATATAATTAGGCCAATGGTCCAATAACTTTAGAGGTCTACTATCGGAATAATCGTGTAGGTAATGCAATTTATTGTGCTTACATCTGTCAGTAAATTGTTAAATGAATAATATTTATATTAGATCTGACTTTTCCCGAAAAGAAAGAGTCTCTTGATGACAGACGGACAAACGACTCTAAAAGGCAATTTACATGAATATTAACCAAAATTCCACCAATTTTCAATTATACAATAGCTGTCTATTTCGCTTCACAAAAACTAAAAACTGACCTCTAGTTTTTTGCCAGCTACAATTAATACTGTACAAGTTAGCCATAAAAAACTAAAATGAAAATGAGGCAAAAAGGGTAGGTATTGTATAAAAATATTAATCCCAGCCAGCCATAACTTCAGTCAAGTTATTTCTGGAAATCTGCCTACGGCAGAATAGGCTACGTTATGAAACAATCTTCTATTACTTAGCCTTTTTATTTCTTTCGTTACTTACTTAAATTACGATTTAATCCATCTTCACATTACGACCAACAAATTATTAACTCAAATCGTTATGTCTAAATAATAGTAGCTTCGTATTATTTATTATGAAAATAGGCAACTGAATAATAATGAAAGAATACGGTATAGTAAAAGACACTGACTTTTTTATTAATTAACCCGGCGAGCGTAAGGTTGACCTTGAAATATCGATTAATATTTTAATAACGAATTTTTGTTATGCTTCGTGCGCTTGAGTAGCTGCGCGGAGGGACATACGGAAGCGTCCTTTGCCACTGTTTTAGGCGACCGCCGCCCGGGGTATGCTGAGGACGAGGTTGAAGCTGTCCGCGGGTGCGTGACACCCGCCTTACGCTACTTGTAACGAATTTGATCAAACACATTTTATTTTATTTTTATTATTTTATGGATTTTTTTGGTTTTTCTTCAGGCTAAAGATCTAGAATGTCTTACGAAGATAATCAAATAGATTATCAGGTCTGTTCAAACCTGTTCAAACAAAATGAAGTCAGTTCTTCCGACAAGTCTGGTAGTGACCAAAATATTGATAATCAACGAGTTATTCGTCATCTCGCACCTCTAAAGATGCGAGTTGGCACCTTCTGTTTTTTATGTCATCAACTCGCACCTTTTTGAAATCTGACGTGTTTATGTATAGTCATCTACAAAAATGTTTTAATAAATTACTTAAAGGATTGTGTAAGCCACTTGCAATGAGTTGAGTTTAATAATAAAACAAAATGCACTTTTCAGATAGGTTTATATTCTAAATCAACATGCTAATAAATATAACAATGTCTTGAGGATACTTAATACCTAGTATGTAAACTGTCTACTATTATTTAAGTAGGTATATTTAAAAACAAAGCTAGATTTCTAGCTATTTAGTAATGGTGAATTATAATAAGCCAAACCGCAGATAATTTTTTTTGCCACGGCATCTAACCTCAGATTTTATAACTAAGCCACGGGATATTAAATGGCTTCTAATATACATCTTCACTTTCAAATGCCACCTAAATATCCCAAAAAAAGTGTCAATTGAAGAACAACAATTATTATGACTTATTTTACAACTAACAATTTATATTGTACAGCTTTAACAAACAATCCTAAAAAAATAGTTCAAGCTTGAACTAGAGAACATCAAATCTTTATAATGAGTTAGCTTCTGAAATAATACATTCGTATTCTTTTAACATGAAAAATGGCCAGGCAATGAAAATGTAGGTACAGAGGGAAATGCTTGGAACATAATTTTTGACATAGCAATACGTAAATTAATAAAGTTCAATTGTTAGAATAATGAGTTAATCTGTGACATAACTAAGCAATCATCATCATCATCATCTCAGCCATAGGACGTCCACTGCTGAACATAGGCCTCCCCCAATGCTTTCCATGTTACCCGGTTGGTAGCGGCCTGCGTCCACAGCGTCTTTGTTGATGCAAAATATAATTACATCTTGTTAGGCTCGTATAATAATCAATAAAAAATTGGGAGCAACAAAATATTTTTAGTGCACCTTAAAAAGTTAATTAAATCATTATAAACTTACCGCCACAGTACATCAAAATCATTAAAAACATTTTCATCCACATTTTTCAACTCCACAAACAGTAAAATAAATAAATACTTATTTATTATGTAGTTATCTTGTAAATTCGAGTGTTGAAGAGCGCGAATTTTTTTTTTAAAACAATCTCCGTCTATGAAAAAAAACGTGTGAGGTTTCTTGCCGACCAGTGCGCGCGGCTAAGGAGGCCGGACAGCACAATATTATTATTGTAAGTAAAAATGAATTTAATTATTTTTATAAGGATTTTTCAACTGCAGGTCCACCTGCTCCTGTGTCCACTCATGGTGCTCCAAAGAGTGCTCCATATTTCTTTTTGGTTAGTCTATATTGTTTGTTAGCAATTCGATAGTATACAGGACACGAAGTAGCCGCTGTATTAACTAATAACTCGTCCAATTTCTTGCGAGAAAAATTTACATGAAAGTTTATGCCATTACCACAGATTATAATATTGGGTCTTTATCTAGGAAATTAGCGTTTTTTTCTTCAATATTCATTAATACATAATTCCTTCCATATTATAGCTATGTTCATCATTTTTTTAGGGTTCCGTAGTCCTGACAAGGAACCCGTAACCCGTAAACATTATACATTTATTTACTAAGAAAAGCGACGTCCACTCATTTAACACGAGACATATTTCTTAATAAACTTGCTATTCCATCTTTTAGGTTGCATAAATATTTTTACAGATACCAATATCCAAAAATTTTTACTAATCGTTTCCTATAGCTTAATGTTGTTTTAATCAACCCACAAAATTTTATAAAATTTGAATTATTTTGTGGTTTCTTAAAAATTCGCAAAAAATGTTAGTATGGAAATACATTTTCATATTCTCCATAATAATAAATAATTTCATAAGTAAGGACCTAGTAGGTATAAATAATTCCTAATAAAAACACATTTATTGCAAATAAATAATTTGAATTTGAATATGTAAATAAAATTATCTATTGGTAGAAGAGAAAAGAGACACGAATTTCATACATTTTAAGGGAGTAAGAATGGATTTAGAAAAAACATGTCATTTTTACTTCTTTTTCGGTTATTTTACAACACAAGAAAAACCAGATATTCTACAAAACGAATGTAAATTTATTAGTCTACTGTCCGTTTTCACCATCAATCCCTAATTTTTAAGTGACCCCTATGGTGACACTTAACAGGAATTTTGATTACAAAGGGGTCACTTAAAATTTAGGGATTGATGGTGAAAACGGGCATACGTCTTTTAGTTTCGACGTTATTGTTGAACAAGGATACCCCTTCCCAGCGGTTCCATGCGCGGTTAACATGCGAAAATGCACTGCGTCAAAGAATCCCTTAAAGTTTGATCACTACATGCCCGACACACTGAAAGTTTTTAGATTCAATTAGTTTTTATTTGACTGTACTTTTGAAAAGGTGCGAGTTGACGAACAAAATAATAGGTAAAATCGGAATTTCCCAACTCGCACCTGCTAGCGAGTTTGACAGGTGCGAGATGACGAACAACCCGATAATAATGGCGAAGGCAATGGTAGCTATTTGTTGAGAAAACATGGAACAAAATGGTTCACAGTACCAAAAATTCGTCTGTAAAACTGCACAAAATCTCAAAACGAATTAAGTATTTTTTTATTAGTTTTATTATCCATTTTTAGTGTTATTTTGTTCTTATGTTGAGTCTATTTAAAGAAAAAATAGTCTTTATTGTTTTTGTTTTCATATTTTGGACAAAAAATCATAAACATGTGCCATTACTAATAATTGTAAGTTCTAATTGTTAATTTTCTTAATTTCTTAAATAAATAACATTGCTAAATTATTTACTGTAATTTGTTTCTTAAATAAGTTCAAAATATAACTAAATATCAGTTTAATATCAAAGAAAATAGATATTTAAAATAATAGTGTATAATAACCACACAATCACGATCTGGGTGTGCTACACCCACCTAGCGCTTTTTGTTACTTTTTCCAACCTTACGCTCGGCGGGTTAAGGAATGTTCTCGAGTGGCGACCACGGGCTGGAAGACGTAGCGTGGGCAGGCCTCCTACTAGGTGGACCGACGATCTGGTAAAGGTCGCGGGAAGAGCCTGGATGTGGACAGCGCAGGACCGTTCATTATGGAAAACCTTGGGGGAGGCCTTTGTCCAGCAGTGGACGTCATTTGGCTGAAACGACGACGACGACGACGACTGACTTTTTTGCCTATCTGTCTTTTGATTCCGGCTAATAGTGAAGCTGCAGAACCAATTTTGATGTGATTTTCACTGACAGACAGTAATGCTTTAAGAAGTCATCATCATCATCATCATCATCTCAGCCATAGGACGTCCACTGCTGAACATAGGCCTCCGCCAATGCTTTCCATGTTACCCGGTATCCAGTATCTTTAAGAAGTAACTGAAGGTAATTTTATTTCAGAAAAAGCATTAAGGTTTCAGCACCTCACAATACCATAAAATTACGATCATTGTCATTAATATCTGTCAATTTAATTAAAATCTACGAGGGCAGAGTCGCGTTAGAAGCTAGTCCATCATAAAATATAGATTCCAAGAATTTCTCGTAATACCCTAAGCTTTACGAAAATCCAAATCTACCAAATTGCTTTACAAAGCCCAAGTATTAAGCTTTCGAATGATTAATATGATACGGTTACTTAGCGAAACCGTCTGTTGACCTCAGACCTCAGGGCAAGGCCGTGACGTCACCGTGATTTATGACGTCAGCCCGAGGTCATTATTATGGAAGTACTTGACTTGTTGATGATTTGATTGCTATATCAATTTAATATGTAGTATGGTTTGATTAGTAGTAAACTGGTAGTAAAGTTCTTCGGAAGTCACGTTAAAAATATACCAATTACAAACGCAAATCCCAGCGGGATTAGAACCTGTTACTGAAGCTTTGTAGTCCGGTATGCAAGCCACCAAAATATACAGCTCAAATCCAACAAAAAAGTTCAAATATTTAAAAAAAAACCTTTCCATACTTAGAAATCAGTCATTTAGTATGGAGACGTCAATTTTTTTTTTGAGAATTGGATATCGTTCCTGTAGGAAAATTAGAATTAGTAGTTGTATTAGAATAGTGGACTCAACCCTTTTTTTGAGTTGATTAACAACTTTAAAATAATACCCTGTAATAATTATTCTAATGGTGTACCACATGACACCATCTTTTAAACGTAAATTCCTCAATCTGTGTCCAGCTTAAACCAGTTTTCACTAGTTACATCAAGACAGTATGACGAATATTACAAATCTTTTCAAATGAATGCAAACGACCATATCCATGCAGATTAGTGCCGTAATCGGGTAATTAACGGTTAATTATGACCTTAATTGATGCAATATATTAAGCTTATTGTATGCAGTTAATGTATCTAGGTGTTTCTAATGTGTGTAAGTTGTTTATTCCTAGATGGGCTGAGGTTGTGAAGTAGTCTTACTCATATGACCATAGCTGTTTATTTGATACCTTTTTACGCCTAAACGGCTGTACCAATTTTGATGAATTTTGGCATAGAGATAAATAATTGTACCTTAGAAACGGCCTGGATGCGGGCGGCGCAGGACCGGTCTTTGTGGAAATCCTTGGGGGAGGCCTTTGTCCAGCAGTGGACGTCTTTCGGCTTAAACGAACGAACCTTAGAAACGGTCACAGGACTCACAGGGTGTCTATTTTATAGCAAAAAAGTGTCAATAATATTGGACCCATCTCTGAATTTTTCTGTTTTTTTTTTTTGCTTTTGATTTGGAGTTTAAATTTGAGAATAATTAAGACTACGACTATGTGTGATCTCAAAACGTGGATTTTATACATCAGTATTTTAAAGTTTTACAACAGTCCTATTTTGTGTTAAAGGACGCAAAGCTTTTCCTAGTAAATAACTAAACATGCGCTAGACAAGAATCCATTTATCATGGCCCCCATCTGGCAAGGAAGGCCATTTTCCGTACTAGACAAGTAATATTGGCTCGTAAAATTGAACTGAACTAGACAGGTAACTTCATTAGCATTATTTCAGCGTATTATACAGCCATTTTCTGTCTACTACTGTCAAATTAAGTTTGGCTTTCTGACTGCCTTTATAAAATTCACTCATAAAAACTTAAAACTCATTTTATTTTTGCAAGTAGGCTTTTAAAAAAACACTTTCACACGTCCCAGTGATAACCCTACCACTGTGCACTGCTTCGGGACAATAAATGGGCCAGTGTAGAGAAGAAGTAGCGCTTTCTTAGTCACTACTTAGTCAATCATACTCAGAAATTAATGTGATTTGTGAATTAAAATCAATTCGTCTAGGCCAGCGGGTTCGATTCTCATTGGATACAAATCTTCGTATTATGAGCATGGGTGCCGCTTTAAACTAAGTAACTTAGTGTGGGAAATGATGATTGTGTGACAAACGAACAAACGTATCTTTGACCGTTTCTAAGGCTGAGTTGCACCACCATACTTTAACCTTAACTATAACCATTACCATTATTTTGGCTTTTTAGATGCGCAACCCAGCCTAAGATTCTTCCTGAACACATCATTTTGTTGAAACAAAACATACCTACTACTTAATTAATTCACTGATAATCTATAACATCTGTGCAATGTACAGTATCAGTAAATCCATAGAAAAATCCATTAGAGATTCACATGCTTTTCTCTCATACGGTAATAGCACTTTTACTATGCAAATGATAGTACGACAGCCTCGCGGACTGTAATAATATGAATGAACGTATGGGATCTTTAGAAAGTTATAAATGACAGTAATGTATGTAAAAATACTATGTTCCATACATTTGCGTATTTCTTGGAGATGTAAGACGTGACTATGAAAAGTGGCAACTATCAGGTTATATAATAAAAGAAGGCTCAATATTTCACTTGTTCTTTCAGCTAAATGACGTCCACTGCTGGACAAACCTCTTCCCCAAGGATTTCCACAACGACCAGTCGCATTCAAGTGCTTCCCGCGACCTTCACCAGATCGTCGATCCACCTAGTGGGAAGCCTGCCTACGCGTCTTCGAGCTTGTGGTCGCCAATCGAGAACTTTTCTGCCCCAACGGCCATAAATAATTTCTACGAGCTATGTGCCCCACTCCCACAGTGCACTTAATATTGTCAAAAAGATTCATGTCTGGATAGAATAAATACTGAAGTTCAATCAATTAGAAGCTTCAAATGCTTGAGAATGAGTCGAGTTCTAAGCCTCGTTTTGTATATTGTTTTAAACTTTCATGGTCACTAACATAACTGTTATTTACGGGAATCTCACCCGCAAGTTTCCTCAGTTACTCCTTGACCATGGCGCTTGCAACAGTGCCGAAATATCGGGAACTCAAAATTAAGGTACATGGTAGCAATCCCGTAAATAATAATTATTATAATTTTGTATATGTATAGGGACCTCGGACTTCTATTTGCTTATGGTAAATTAGAGAGGGTCGTGTTCCTGCGTTGATATGATGATGATGATGATGATGTCAACTACAAAACAAAGTAGCTTAACACGACACCACAGGATGCAAGTTATTATTTGTATAGAGCAATAAAAAACTGGTTTTCCTACTTAATGGAAATTGTTCTTGTGATTGTCTGTTTTATAGTCAGCTAATCGTAATTATTGTACACAAGTGATTTATAATAAGCTACTGTTAATGATTACGAAAGACACGTTTTTAAACACAAATCCTTATTACATTTTTGTATTTTTTTTTAATAATAGGTACGTTTAGCGAGTTTGACGTGGAAATGTAGTAGATAGATGGAATTACTGGAGTAGGTATTAAAAATAAATAATATTAGCAGAAATAACACAGTAAGTTAATGTTTCCTAACACTAAGTTCTATTCGGTTTTTTACCTGCATCTATTTGCGTGAATTGAACACACATTTCTGTTTATGTTATTTATAAAAAATATTCCCTTATTTTAATAAAATTCATACCAGATCAAATAAACTTTCGGGTCATTGTTAAATTTCAAAACGAAGAAAATTTCGCAATTGGCAATGTATTCATACAACTTCCTTAAATATAAAAGTCGGCCATTTTTCTCGACTAAATCGGGCTCAACTTGAGCTCCATTTTAACAATTACCATAACGAGCCGAATCAAAATCATTCGTTATTATCGTTATCATTTAACGATCGATCTTTTGTAACGAAACGTAATGAGTTCCTTTACTTTCATTTCTATGTATTTAGGTTCATTTTATGTATCGGATATACATACTATAAAAATATGTTACCTGTCTCTGCGACTTAACGAAAAAGTTTTTATGAGTCAAAACTCCATGATATAAAATCTCGTTTTTAAATTATAAAAACTAAACCTGAAGGCTAGGGTATTTAGATTTTCAATATAATATTAGAGAAAATATCAATCCCCGAAAGGAAAGAAGGATTTATGACACTTTGAATTTCAGATTTTTATAGCCTTGTTTTCTAGGTACAACAAAGAACTTACTAACTTTTAAGCCAAATCTAAAGGAAGATTTATTTATGATACTGGATGATTAAGGATTTTATGGCCTTGTTTTCTAACCGCAATAAAGAACTTACAAACTTACTTATAAGCCAAATCTCCTTTCCCAAATAAAATCAAGTTCCTTCAAAAACGGTCACCATCCTCCCCTCACGTTCGTGCGTGTTAGTAAAATAAACAAGTCCGCTCGGGTCCATTTGATATTTTCTAGGTGGCATGTAAAAGGGCCTATTCAGAGCGTGTAGGAAGGACCTTGTGAGCATTGTTTTCCCTACGAAACGTTACATTAAAGTAAAGATCTTACTTACTATTTCCTTCAAAAACGAACACCGTCCTTTAAAAGGGAGTGTATCTTAACCAACCTAAATTTGCAATAAACTCACGTTCGTGCGTGTTAGTAAAATAAACAAGTCCGCTCGGGTCCATTTGATATTTTCTAGGTGGCATGTAAAAGGGCCTATTCAGGGCGTAGGAAGGACCTTGTGACGTCGGCGCCGTCGGAAACCAACGGGGAACAATGCCATGGTGTGTATGGCATGATTTTATAGGATTTAGCGATTTTTAGCAAAAAATATAAGCTTTAGGTAAAAATAGATACTTATATCGTTTATTGAACGTGCCTCAATATCAGAGCAGTTGGATTTTCGAGAGATTTTTAACTATTGCTTAGTTAATTTTGCTTAGCTAAAAGTAATTTTGTAGTCAGTTAACCATCGTTTAATATTAGTGTACAAATTAAGATACTAAACATTTTCAGGCACACGGTGATGTAATGAACGCGTCTGATATTATAAGTTGTTTTTGAAGGGCAATTATTCAAAACAATAGAGACAAAATCTCTTGAACTCTGCGACTGATCTGTATATTTCAACCCGATCCATTTAATTAACACCATGGGAATACGTTGGATGTTCGTTTATGACTTGCACCGATTCTAGAGAGTGGTGTGAGAGGTCCCCGACGAACTGTCGAGCCTTTCAAAGGACCCACAAGACGGAGGCACCCTTTGTTTGCGGCGAAATGGTTGATATACACCCAACTTATATGACGACGTATCATGGGGAAATATCCCCACATAATTCTGTTCGTTAGACGCTAAACAACATTGTAATTGTACTCGTACTAACCTGTCATCTTGCAGATTCTTCAGCTCGCTCAACTCCAATTCTCTTCTCAAGTTGGACACCTCACAGAGGAGCATGTCCCTCTCCTGAGACACCTTCTCGAGCTCGGCCCGCAATCGGACCACCTCGTTCGTGAGATCCATCGTCGCCATTTCTATCGATAACCACTGTCGACACCGCACATCACTAATCACGAGCACACACCGCGCACGGGCCAATCGAGATCGCGCATTTCAAATTCCGAACACAAAAAACCGCCGCGAGTAGTGATTCCAAGCGAACTTCACTGAGCACGATATTAAAACTTCCTCAACGCTCCCGGCTCCTACATCGTTGGCATCTGGAACAATAAATCATTCTTTTACTGACGGGAAAAATGAAAGTGCGGTGGGTATGAGTAGGGTTGCTATTATAATATTCTGAAACTATAATCGCGCCCTTTTATGTATTAATAAAATATATTATGCATAATAGCTTCCTTCACCATATTGAAAATGGTTTTCCATTTATTTTACCTATACAGGGTGTTAGGTAAATGGGTATATGAGCCGACACTAGCCCATGTTAACATGGTCATATAAATGGTATGGTTAAGTCAGAAATTTGATATCATCATTTAATTTTTTTTAATTTTCATACAAAATAAATTTTATAAAATCCGATTTGTATGAAAATTAAAATAATTAAAATAAAGATATCAATTTTCTGACTTCACCATACCATTTATATGACCATGTTAACATGGGCTAGTGTCGGCTCATATACCCATTTACCCAACACCCTGTAGATTTATTTTCTTTATAACGTGTTATCACATATTAGCTCAACTAACATTTTATGTTTCGTAATTTTTCCGAAACCTCCGAATCTTTTGACAAACTTCATCTCAACATACGCATCTTACTTACGTTACGTCAAGGAATAGGTACCAACATGTATTCTAACCAACTAGCTCATTTTATAACATCAGTACAGATAGATACGAGTATTTGAATAAATTATTTAATTATCTTAGCAGAAATAACTCATGTACCAGCCCTGAACGTTAGTATCCAAAATATTCAGTTCATAAACTCTCACAATAGGCCGTATGAAGTTACAACTATGAGAATTGAGAGCTATAACAAAGGCAAAAACATCTGAAACAGCGTGTTATTGCTGGAGCAAGCTAAAATACTTTTCGTACAGTCAGCGACAAATAGTTCTTGACACCCAAAGAAGCCAAAAAGTTCGCAATACGTCTTTGTTGCATTGGAATAAGGTTGTGCTGCCAACTTTTTGGCCACTTTGGGTGTCACGAACTATTCGACGCTGACTGTACTTCGTATCGCACATAAATAAACAATAAGGGCATATTGTGAGAGATTACAAAGTTTTCTTTGTCCTTCGTTTGTCCTGTTTGCCATTGAGATATTTTATTCGAACATGGAATATTTTTCACCAAACAATTTCAGTATAAAATACGTAACATTTTTATTTACTTCCAACAAAGATTTGACTTCACATTGACGCCCCAAAGTAGAATAAAAATATCTCACAAAACTGTTTGTAATATTATAGTCACACATATTAATATGTATGTGTCTACATAAGTGAAAATATATTTACTATACGAGGTGATCCGTCATACGATGTTTAAGATATTGCCTCGGTTTATATGTGACATAATTATTAGCCTACCAGTGATATATTGGTAGAGCAAACCGAGAAATTACTTTTGGTAATACATTTTAATCTCGTTTTTCTTCATCATCATCATTATCATCATTTCAGCCACAGAACGTCCACTGCTGAACATAAGCCACCCCCAATTATTTCCACATCGCCCGGTTGGTAGCGGCCTGCTTCCAGCGCCTTCTTGCTATCTTTATGAGGTCGTTTTTAATACAGCTTCATTTTACAGGTGATCCATTTAAAAATAATACAGGTTAAGGTGAGTATTTATTTATTTATTTATTTAATTAAAATGCAAGTGAGCTTACAGTATATCCAAAGCGCTCACATTGCCAATTTGTAAGTACTTATATCTATTTATGGTTAGTAGACAAATACAATCTTAATTTTTTTACAAAACACTCTAAGGAGTTGGCAAAAATGTCGACGTCTAGGACGGTTTGCGTAAACATGTTTATAGTACACATGAGTATAGATTAAAGCATTTACCTGTAATAGAACAACGAGCCTCAATATGAAATGTTTTAGTGTTCACCCTTTCACGAATCAAACTTACATTTTACTGTATTTTATCATTTGTAAGAACGTTACATTACATAGAAATGCTCCAGTCTATACTCACCTTGAGGGAGTTCACAGACGAGCGCCACAGTCGGAGACTGTCGCCGACAGTCGCCTACCACTAAAGCAAACAGTCGCCGACATAATGTCGCTCGTCTGTGAGCTCTCTTAGATATCCCGTTATTTATAACGCCATAAAGTAGGTACCTACTACTTAATAAGTAGGGTAAGTGCGCTAGTTTTCGTCCAATTATCGGAGTTGCCAACTTTGTGATGCGAAATGAATATCTTAAAATACCCTTACTCATATGTATCATATGTCATTTTAGTCCTTATATAGTCTACTTTACGTTAATATTATATGACAATAAGTAAATACCACGGGTTTTTTTTATAAAAAATATTTTATGCAAAAGAGGCGATTTCACTAGTTTTCGTCCAAAAAAATCAGTTTTCGTCCTAGTGTACGCTAGTTTTCGACCACTGTGTAGAAAAAAGGGTGCAGTTGAATTATTAACTTAAAACCAATTCTACAATACAGTAACTATGGATTGTGGTATATCATTTGAAAGGTAATTTTGTTAGCTTTCAAATGATATCAAAAAGATTTAAATAAGTTTCTTACCTAAATTTAGGAAAATATTTCAATAGGTCGAAGGATAAATGGACGAAAACTAATCTACAGGAATAGCTAATTTTGGTTTTCGTCCACACCAGTGCTTACTGATGACGTCATGGACGAAAACACAACAACGTTTAAAGCTGTTTTTTGTTTTCGTCCACATCTTTTTAACGGTTTTTATGGGTTTATCACTGTTAAAAAGTGGACGTAAACTAAAATGTTTAATGTAATAGCAATAAAGATCATATTGGAAGAAAAAACATTGTATTTTGTAGGTCCATTGAAGTAAAATGATTATTAAAAATATTAACTAGGTGTCAGGGTTTCCGTCCACGTGGACGAAAACCAAAATCTTGCAAAATTGTTATGCTAGTATTAGTCCACTTAATTATCTAAGATTTATATACAAAAACTTTAATAAACCCTTAAAATAGTGTTTATTATGCTAATAATTAGACATACGTGCCAAAAACATTACGTAAAGTAGCTAAAACAGTAATTAAACATACCATGTAAGTTCCCTACCGGCACGTTTTTTTCTAACTTGACGACGTTTTCCATTCACCTGTGTGCAGCAGCAACTTCCGTAGATTTTTTTGGAGTTATTACTTGAGAAATTACATTTTCATGCAGGCAGAACTGTTACTTAGATATTATAGATTGTAACAAGTCCAAACTTGGACGGAAAGTTAGGTTTGTATTCTAATTTTCCGTATTTGTTTGTGGCAAGTCGGTCAAATGGACGAAAACAGGAGCTGGACGGAAAACCGGCGCAATTACCCTAAATAGTATAAGGTGGCAACTAAAAATAGTTCCGTATTCTTTAATACCTAGGCTGAAAGGCAATTTGCTGAAATAAGTCATTTATTAGATCCACTGTCGCCGAAATATTAATATTACAGTTTATTAATGATCTGGCCGCCATGTTATAAATCACCGTCTGTCGTCCTGGCGTTCATCACGTAATCTATAATGTGATATTGCGATTTGCAGTTTAATTTTGTTCATTGGAATTTTGGTTGACAGGTGGTATTATCCCAGGTTTGGATTTTAGGGAGAGGCCTTCGTTGATTTTTGAGTTAATGACCTTTTCAACTAGCCTGTTTTTTACGAAAATAGATATCTTTATTTTCGTAAAAAACAGGCTAGTTGAAAAGGTCATTAACCAGTTGGCATAAGAAAATCACAATAAACGACTAGATCCTAGAATAGTAACCTTGACATTTTCGTATGACATTAATGTCAATATCATGGCTATTTATAAGTGTAAAGTGACGTCATTTTAAAGTTGCAGGACCTCTGAAGGTCTAAAATTAGTCACTAGTCGTTTAGACGTTTAGTAACAAAGTAGTCTAATATAGTTCTCAAAGTAAAGAAACCAACATCACATAACATATTTAGTTAAAAGCATTTATAATACTTGCATGATTATGACATAATTTATACAGACTCGCGGAAGTCGGTCGACTGAATAATGGCGCTTATTTAAATAAAAACCAGATATAATTTGACAAATGAAAGCCTGCCCGAATCTGCATATATTCTGGCAGGATTTGCTTTAGTTGTTGCAGACTTACATTTTGAATGTAACTTATAAGGCTGGTTATTAAGATATTTGCATAATGTTATACAGGTGGAGGTAAAAAGGAGTTTGACTTTAAAACTGTACTGATAAAATCGTAAGAACGAGTTTTGACTATTTTAACTTATTAGCGCTGCCTGCAATTTTGTACGTGTGAAAAACCCTTATCAAATAGGGGTATGAAAATAGTTTATGTCCTATTCTCAGACCTAGTGAATATACACAAAGTTTATAAGAATCGGTCAAGCCGTTTCAAAGGAGTTTTGTTACAAACACTGTGATAGGAGAATTTCTATTTACTAGATTTTCTTGCTAGAAACAAAGCGTCCCGTGAAAACGTCTTATACCAACCCTAAAAATAATATTTAATAACCCTAAAAGGATAGTTTTTTTACATCTATCTTTCGTTCGTTTCAGCCGAGTGACGTCCACTGTTGGACAAAGGCTTTAGTAGCCTATATTGGCAATAATAACTGAGATGACAGACCGCGGAAGGCCAGCTTTCTGACATGCTGAGCCCCCGGGCCTGTTGACACTGTATTCCATTGTTTTTGTCCTGTACATTTTTGTATTTTTAGGGTTGTCGTATAAAGGTTGTATACGACAGTTGTCAGCTAGACCAGTTGTCAGTATACCAGTCAGTTTCCAACCTCCGTGTTTTACCTACGTGCAATTGGCGACGAGGATGGGACGTGGATGGAGGTCGAAATTAGTGTTTTTGCTTGAATGTTACTAGAAATGTGCGACAACAAGCGACGTCACTCAACTACGCCTGACAACGCCACCACGTATGAAAATGGTGACGTAATAAATGTCAAGCGAAATATGCCGTAGTGAATACGAGGCTTAAAACACTAAGTGGCCACATTAAAGTGTTGAGATGACTAAAATCACTTCACTGCAGACGCGTGATAAGTCGCAGACTTGGCGGAAGCGCCTGTGAAATATCGTGTGACAGGCGACTCAAGTTATAGAACTTAGCGTTAGGTAGCTCGATAAAGAGGACATTGACTGTGGTCTAGTGGTTTAAGACCACCTGCTTCAGACGCAGAGGTCCCGGGTTCGATTTCCAATGGGGGCAGATTTTTCTGTTCGGTTTGGTTGGTGGTAGGGTTTGTTCTAAGTCCGCCTGGCTAGGTAAGATAGCCAGTTCCTCCGTGGTTGAGGATTCCGGGTGAAGCTCGCTTCCACCTTCGGCCTGATCATCACTTACCATCAGGTGAGATACAGGCCAAGAGCTTCCTCGTTGTGGATAAAATAATAATAAAAAAAAAACAATTTAAGTTTAAATGGAAGATCATGATTTGCGGCGCACCTTGTGCGAAGCTAACAACTCCACCAAGTGACCTAGTCAATGTGTTTTTAAATAACAGGGACGTATTCCACTTAGAGCGCCTACAGATATTTTTTGATAGGTGCTCTAAGTGGAATAGGCCAGGTGCTATTCGTGCAGGTGATAATTGGGCGGGTGCTCTAAGTGGAATACGCCCTAATACGCCACACATTATAGCTTCTTTCTATCTGTCTGTAGACGTCTGGTTAAAACAGACAGATCAAATTATGTTTATTTAAAATAATATTTTTTATAACTTGCACCACAAGTCTAGCTCAGATTCCGGGTGTCGCTCGCCTTGGAAGTGCGATTTGTCGAATGACTAGACGTTACAACTGAAAAATTGCTTAATTCAGCAATTAACATGGTAGTTAACGTGACGAGCGAGGATAATTGGTGCATCTTAGTCAATGACTAGGTTGTGTTCCTCTTAGATTGTTTATCTTTTAACTGGCAATATCCATATACTCTCTGTTCAGTATTCTGTGTTATTACTAGTAGATAAAGGTCTGCAAGCAAGATTTGCACTGGAGGGAAGTCGAACCATAACTTCGAACTCCTATGTTCTTCTGATTTCGTTGCGGGTCCAAAGACTGTTTAACTTTCCCCCGGGACACACTTGACCTTCATTGGTTGGCTTTTATATTGGCGGTCAAGCTGTTGATCCTAGCTACACAGGAGTTGCAGCGGTGGGAACGAGAGGTGGGAATGGTCCCGAGTTGTAGACAAAGATAGGTAAAGTATCTCGGTAATATTTTTCGTAAGGAGCTCTTTACCGGTACAGTCAAATAATTAATAAGCTTAAACAATACCCCTTTTATGTCTTACCTACGCTTCGAAAGACTAGAACAAAAACCGGTTTAAGCATGTCAGAATCTCAGGACGACGATGAACCAAAAATAGTGTTCAATAAGAAAAGAAAAATAGAGAAAAGAAGATGCACAAATATCCCGAAGGTGTGGGCATTGTGCTTCAGAGTCGGGGGTTTGTAGTTCGGTTCCCGAAAGCTGGTCTTGAGCCCACTCTTAACACAAGCACCGATTTAGCTTATCTGGAGAAGTTAACGGATATTTGAATATGTGCACTAGAATTACTGAGGCTCTTTTAAAATAAACCTGGCTATTTTCTTTAAAAGCGTTTTCAGTAAAAAATTGGAACTGCAAAGCCAATTATAAGATCGGATCACATTCCTAAGTAGATTAGTTTTTCAGTTCAGTTTCACATGAGACGAAAAAAGTGTTCACAAATCCATTTCTATTGGAGCTGAAAGGAAGCTGTGAAAGCAAATCGAATCTTAAAACTGTAGCCATATGGTATAATTTCATAGAGCCGTCGTTCTCAAGCTAATGAGTTAATCTAATCATAAACTGCAGCAGTAATTCCATTTGGAAGTACGCTAATGAAGAAATTACTGCATTGCAGGTTCCGAGTGTGTTTCAAGGAAAATATTCTCTCTGTAGGCTTAAAAATATTATTTAGGTCACCGGTGATTCAGTACCTATCTTTTGATCAATTTAAAGTATCAGTAGCATGTATTTTAATCCGAGGCAGGCAGCATTAAATGGATTATGAATGTTATTTTATTTCGTGCATTTAAGTCTTAATAATTTTATTCTACTGCGCGGTAAAATCTTATCAACATTACAAAAACTGCTCACGCCATCTATGACAGATCAATAGCAAACTACGAGTGTTTACAAGCGCGCGCGCGTGCGCTGCTTTCAGTTGAGTCACTTTGATGCGGTATAACTGCGGTAGATGTCGCTAACGGGTTAGTAAACAAACTATTTTTTCTGAGGGCACGGCAGTACTCTAATATTTAAATTATTTTAAAGCATTAAGTTAGGTAGGTATAACATTTTTTGGCCTCTACATCACATCAAGTTAAGCAGTATCTTAAGTAGTTGTAATAAATGCTATACTTATTTGCAACAAAAATGTAGGTGTATTGTCCATTCTACATTTAAAGTTAAGACAATTTGGGATAAAGGTCACATTATACGTTATCACAAAAGCCTTTTTGCGTCATCCTACTTAAAAGATACCCTCTTAAGAAACCACAAAACCGCGCCCTGGGGACCATCAATTTCCAGGACCTCAAAAATGTATACTCTCGCTGAAAATAGCGAAAGTAAACAATAACCTTTAAACTTGCCGCAGTTCCGCGGACAAGAAGCTATCCCGAATACCTGCCTACTCCTTTATCAGGATTCTCAAACTTATGGCATCGTATCCCTGATATAATAAGTTTTCAAGACCCTGCCCAGTGCCCACAGCCTTTTGAAGATTTGAACTAATTTTGAAGAATAGAGAGGTGACCTGTCTCGTCAAGACAGTGTTTGCGTCTTTAAACGAGAGCAAACCCTAAATGAAATGGGAAAAGGCACAGTAGAACAGTAGAAGAAGTTCAACTTCAACTGATGATGGCATGATGTAAGAAACTATATTTATTAGTGGAAAAAGACGAGCTAGAACCAATGCAGAACCAACTTATAAAATTATATTTAACTAAAGGAGAGGCATTTAGCCTCTTCAGTCTAGTGGTAGAGACCACGAGACCATGAAGGTTCTAGGGTTTTAAACCTTTGTTTGTCACCTGTCATCCGCTTTGCAATGGAGGTTTCGAACCCCTATGTTCTTCTGATTAATTTCGTTGCGGGTCCAATGACAGTTTAACTTTCCCCCGGGACAAACTTGACCTTCATTGGTTGGGTTTTTATGGCGGTCAAGCTGTAGATCCTGGCTACACAGGAGTTGCAGTGGTGGGAACGAGAGGTGGGAATAGTCCCGTAGACCATGAAGGTGTTACTTGGTTTGCCTAAAAGTGGATCAAAATAATCAACAATAACTACAATAAATAAGAGAACTGCGAATTCGTGTACTAAAGTTTGAGCATCCCTGTCCCAAACTTTAAGATGAAGGAGTGACAGTTCATGGAATTTTGATAATTATGCGGGACTTTGACGTCGTCGTCATTTCTGCGGTTTCCGCGACATTTATACGTAGGTATAGAGACGTAGATTCTGACGGTAACATGTTGTAAGACAGGTCATGTTTACATTTCTACGTGAATGTAAGAGAAACAAGCGGATTAATGTCAATGTTCTCGTTTGGTTTATTTTCATGAAAAAATCAAATCAAAAATATTTATTTAGGTAGAGTCGTAGTTGCATGAAGGAATGTTATAGATACAGAACTCGACACTTTATAAAAATCATACAAAAGTCTCTCTCACTATTTTCTGATCAAATAGCGAACAGCACACCTGAAATCAAGAGCGGAAATCTAGATTTTTTTGACGTTCCACTTCGCTGCGGATAAAAAATCAGCAAATGAACTAAAAAATCAAAACGTATAGAATCCGATTTTCAATTAAAACTTTCGGCCGTTCGTTCGCCATCGCCTATTGGGTCAGTTTATACTAGCGGAAGGTACAGTAGTATCACTTCTGCAAGGCACAGCAGTTGATCTGATATTTCTTTGCTAAGGTAGCAGGAAGGCGCTGGATGCAGGCCGTCACCAACCGGTCATTGTGAAAATCATTGGGGGAGGCCTTTGTTCAGCAGTTGACGTCCTGAGGCTGAAATGATGATGATCAGTCTTACCAAGAGTAATGTGATCTTTGCCTGAACGAGAAGCATTTTCTAAGGAAAGCTTAGTCCAATAAATTACGCTTGGTGTTTCTTTGCGAAGTCTTATCTAAAATGAGAATAAGAGAAGAGATTGAGTGAGGGTCCTAAGCATAGTCTAGTAATCTAGTTTATTGACAAAGGTAAATAATGATCAGCGATGACCTGATGATGAGCGATGAAAAGAAAGAAAAAAATATTTTCTAGAAGAATGGAAGCCAAATAAATTGGCATTACAAGTGGCGCGAAAGACACTTCAATGCACAGAAGAAATGGCTTCGTGAATAAAGAAGAAGAGTAGATACTCAAATGGCAGATAGACGAATTCAAGCGATAGATGCTGCCCCTATGGCTGGCTACTTCGTTATTTACAACTAGCTTTTGCCCGCGGCTTCACCCGCGTGAATTTTAGTTTGTCACAAATCGTCATAAATTTTAGCCTATATTATGTTATATGTTATTCTGGGTTATAAACAATAATACTGTAAAGTTTCAACAAAATCCGTTCAATAGTTTTTGCGTGAAAGAGTAACAAACATCCAGACATCCAAACTATCGCATTTATAATATTAGTAGGATGGAGATCCAGGTTCGGCTTTCAAATGAAGATGATAAGAATGAAATCACATTTAGATACATTAGACCTCAAGAAGAGAGCCTACTGTGTATCACCAGATATTTTACAGGTACATCGGAACGGACAGAGGACTGTCCCGGTTTCCCGGGAAAGTAAACACAGTTAAACTATCCGGGATTCTGGAACGTTCGGTTTTTATGGTTCCGACGAAACGTGCATACTTTCAGATAATATGGGACGTATATGCGATAACTTTCTCCGAGTATTGTTCTGAAACCAACCGATAAATGTAATCCGATGCAAATCTATGAGATGCCGCAATAAGATAACATTTTACATTTGTATATTTCACAGTCCTTTATGGAAACTGGATATATCTACCTATAGCCAATCGAGAGTAGAGGTATACCTAGGTTCTTGAAACGATATTCGACTCTTACCTATTACACAAAAGCATATTATTAGCTGTGCGCCTGTGACACTTGTACATTAACTCAAAGGTGACTGACTGACTGACTGACTGACATAGTGATATATCAACGCACTGGATGGATCGGGCTGAAATTTAGCATGCAGCTACCTGCATGTTATGACGTAGGTATCCGCTAAGAAAGGATTTTACGAAACTCTACCCCTAAGGGGGTAAAACGGGATAAACGCGTACGAAGTCGCGGGCGGCCGCTAGTCCTATCATATTGCTGTTCCTAGCGTGTTGCGATGATACGTTATTTCTATTGCAGTGTCCAAGAAAGTCTAAATAATTGCCTCTAAAAATTTTCCAGCAATTTTATTAAACGCAGAATTAATGGTGGTTTGCTTAATCCTTATCACTGAAGTAAAACCCGCCCCAAAGGTTTGAGAGATCGACTATTGTGACTAATTAAAATAAAATACAAAATCCTAAATAATTTGAGGCACTCAACGGCTTGCCTATAATAATTAACGTCGCCATAAATCACGTGCGTGTTACATTGACCACTCTTGCGCAAGTGGGTGGACGTACCACACATTCCGGTTGCAATACCACCTTCAACATATTTCACGAAGGCGAATTGTTGATGAAAACAGACATATTTTCCGGTTGAACTCGCTTGAAACGTTATCCTGCTTGATACGTCACAGTCAAAAAGAGAAAGACAACATGTGAATGAAGATATAATAGACAACATGTGGCTGACAATAGTGACTGAGTTTCTTGCGCTGCTTCTTCTCAGCACTGGCCCATTTATTGTCCCGAAGCAGTGGTAGGGTTAATATTGGGACGTGTAAAAGTGCTTTTTAAAAGCCTATTTGCAAAAATTAATGAATTTTATGAATTTTTAATTTTATTTTAGATGATAGTCTTTTCCCTCGAGTCGCTGAAGATACTAAGGCTGAGTTGCACCACCTAACTTTCACGGTAACTATAACGATAACCGGTGTTTTTTGTATGGAGTTTGACAGATTATTGACGTTTGTCAAAGTTAAAGTAAGATGGTGCAACCCAGCCTAAGAATGCATTTTAAAATTGCAATGAAAACTGGCTGATCTGCCTTCTTAGACTAGGGTTTACTTTCCATGATCATTGATCATGGTTCCATTCAGCTGGAACTGGTTTTCGAAATTAGTAAAAAGAACTTTTTATAATTATTGTGTGTCGTATTAAAACACTTATCTCAATAAATCTAGGTATATACTAATAAATCTAATAATGCGGGCAAATGATGAGAAGATGCAGTAAAGTGTCGACAGTACTTTAATGTACATTAAGCTAAATATTGTGGCAGCTTATGTAATTTTGCAACATATAATTTGACTAGCTGTGCCCGCGACTTCGTACGCGTGATGTTATAACAATATAGCCTATAGCCTTCCTCAATAAATGGGCTATCTAACACTGAAAGAATTTTTCAAATCGGACCGGTAGTTCCTGAGATTAGCGCGTTCAAGTAAACAAACAAACAAACTCTTCAGCTTTATAATATTAGTATAATGTGATGTCGACCGTACAAGAAATTTAGTCACCGTTATCCATAAATTTTAACTATCTACCCACACAATCCCATCAGCCCCAAACCTCAATTAACTCCAACCAATGCATCACTTACACTCGTAGATTGCTACTGTGATATTAACGCCTGTAACTGGTAAACGATCCTGGGACTTGTAATTAAATCTCCCAACTTGTGATTTGTTGGTGACGAAGTTAGTTCGGGATAACTGACCAGTTTGCTTTGTAAGTTACAAAGTAATTGATTGAAATAGTTCTGACCGTCGACAGTGTGGAAGTTTTTCGGACATCTTTGGAAAAGGAGCTTCTATTGTTTGAACTACAAAGTGCCTTTTAGGGAAGATAATTAGTGAAGTTACAAGACAATTAGTAATTAAAACCTGGGCTAGTAAAAAAGACAAAGGAGCGGACAAAGACCTATCTATTTACTTGTACAGTTACTATAAGGCAGTTGGAGAGAAGACAGCCAGTTTCTTTGGAAAATTTCGAGTGACGGTAGCTTCCAGCTCTGACCTGACATCAACATCTGACAGTGACATCAAGTGAGATTTTGATTGTCCAGCTGAAAATATCCCTAAATACACTAACAGTTTGGTATCATCGGATTCATTTCTTACAAAAATCGCTAGTTTCTATCAGCGTAAAATAAAGACACTACTTTTTTGAACTGTTGGATAAATGTTTACCTTGTAATTCAAGTTTTAGATGTTTTTGTTTCGGTAATAACTGCACAGGGCAACTGTCTCAGTTTAATGTCATTTCCAACTGAAAGTAAAACTGCATAGTCCAGTCAATGAATGCCTTAACGACGGTGTAGAGAGAAATCCGTGGAACACAATTTCTGACCTCGGGACTTTATTTAGCCTAGTTAGGTGGTGAACATAGCAAAAGTCCCCGCCCTTAGCCCTTGAGCCGGTGGGGAGAGGGGCGTTTAAAGGTACCACTTTTCGGTTTTTCGCTTAATCCTCGGAAACTATGCGTCCTAGTGACATGACTACTATGAACCAAAAAAAGCTTATTCAATTTGCTACAGGTGAGACCGTCAAGTTTTTCTATATCTTGTATAGTTTTTGCGGCATCTGCTCTAGAAGGTCTGTAAAATTGGAAATTTTATTGTTGTCTTACATGTTCCTTTCAGGAGAAAATCGACTAAATCAACATTGAGCAAACACTATAGACATGCGGGAGCATGTTAAGCCTAGTTCCATGGAGGGGACTGCACCGTGCGTATATTTAGACGAACCAATTAGAGTCACTTTTGACTCCTCATCATTCAAAAACTACTGTGCATTAACACTTCAAATTTGGCTCATGTATTGAGACTTGCAAGATATACATCAGCTTCAAATTTCATAAATATACCTCAAACGGTTATTTAGGTATTGACGTTCAAAAATCGATATTTAGAGCACTAAAATCTATCTATCACATGTGAAATGTTAAAATTTACTGGTTTTTTATTTGTTCCTTTGTATTTACATAACTACCTTTCTGGATGCCAAATTTGAACCTTCGAGGTCATCTGGAAGTGGTTAGAATTTGGTCTATAGGTCAGACATGTAGATTTTTGGACGTCAATATCTAAAGAACCGTTTGAGGCATATTTATAAAATTTGAAACTGATGTATATCTTGCAAGTCTCAACACACGAGCCAAATTTGAAGTGTTAATGCACAGTAGTTTTTGAGTGATGAGAAGTCAAAAGTGGCTCAAAGTGATTCGTCTAAATATACGCACGGTGTAGTCCCCTCGCAGGAACTAGGCTTAACATGCTCCCGCATGTCTAGAATGGTTGCTCAATGTTGATTTAGTCGATTTTCTCCTGATGGGAACATGTAAGACAAAAATAAAATTTCCAATATTACAGACCTTCTAGAGCAGATGCCGCGAAAACTATACAATTTATAGAAAAACTTGTCTATCTCACCTGTAGCAAATTGAATATGCTTTTTTTGGTTCAAAGTAGTCATGTCACTAGGACGCATAGTTTCCGAGAATTAAGCGAAAAACCGAAAAGTGGCACCTTTAAACCCCCCTCTCCCCGCCGGCTCAAGGGCTAAGGGCGGGGACTTTTGCTATGTTCACCTCCTAACTAGTCTAAATAAAGTCCTGAAGTCAGAAATAGTGTTCTACAGTTTTCCATCTATAATGCTTTATTGACTGGACTAGCAGTAAACTCTCGCTTTCTAAGTAAGAACGACAAGTTAATATTCAAATGAAACATACTCATTAACGTCCAAATCTTATGTACTCGTATTTAACGCCCTTTCAGACGCAATAATGTGCTAATTTTAATGAAATATAGTGAAAAGAAAACGTATGTTAACATTAAAAAGTAGTATCGCTGTAAATAACTTTTCTTCTCAGCAGTAGCAATAACATTACTGACATTACTCGTAATAACAATGAAATCGAAATAATCAATGAAAAGAACTAACATTGAAAGCCGCAACGAGCGACAAAACATATCTTAAAAAGCTGTCAGGTCAAGAGAATAAGAAATCAGAAATGTTACGTGTTCGGTATAAATAAACAAAAACAAAATGTGTATTTTTGCCGTCTCTATAATAAAATAAAAATAAATAGTAAAATAGCATTTATCGCATCTTGACGTGCTGTTAATACTACAGACGTCAAATAGTTCGTGACACCCACCCAACCCAACAAAGTAGCCAAAAAGTTCGCAACACGTCTTTGTTGTTGGAATGAGGGCTATCGTTTTTATACTTAACAGTTAGCACCCCTGGCGATTGACAGGACCTTACTCTACAGTGGCGCCATCTTGATGAGTGCAAAATCGATAGTCCTCCTACCACTTTAGCACTCACCAGTTGGTGCCACTGTCTTCGCTACTAGCAAGTGACAGGACCTTACTCTACAGTGGCGCAAACTGGTGAGCGCTAAAACGATAGCCCTCATTAGGTTGTGTTGTCAACTTTTTGGCCACTTCGGGTGTCCCGAACTATTTGACGCTGACTTTACAACATCCAAATGAACAACAACACAAAGCACTTATCAACTAGATACACTTGATAGTATGATAGTAAGGCTAACCGTCAATTCTATTACGACTGCACCTTTGTTTGCAATGGTCAATTTCGCAAATTGAAAGCGAGAGCGAGGTGAAAACGAAAAGATAACAATAATCCTTCATGAATAATGGTAGGGTGACCGCGTTGCATGAATTCGTTGGGATATTGTCACATTTATACTAGCGATAATAACAGGCCCGCTTTCTATGAAAGTAGAGAACAGACGAGACGAAAAGATAATTTTATGTGTTTTGAGACCATTTTCGTTATTTCCACATCTTTTCTCCACTCTTCTGTTACGATTCGTTACGTTTTCGATTTAATTGGGATTAATTTTGATATAATCCTTTGTAATTTTAGTGTGATTATATTTATCTTTGTCTTTTTCCCGAATATTAATTAAAAACATTGGTAAATTGATTGAATCCTGGACAAACTACTAACAGAAGTAACTTTCCATCCGTAGCCCGGAAATAATACACATAGAGAATATTTATGTAGGTAAGAGTAATATTATACATTAGCAAAATAACACATAACTTCCAGTAAGAATCAGAATAAGCTGAGAAGTTTTCATCTCATCTGCCTTGATGTTAATCGTCCAATGACCTTTACCAAGTGTAAAATTTAACGCGAGTGATACACCGCCACTCGTAAACGCTGGTGGCTGAATTAATAATGAAATGTCGTGTAGCTTTGACAGGTGAAAATTAACGGGATCCGTAAAACTTCCAGAGATATGTAAAGTTTTAAATTTTAGTGTCATTTTATGGTTTGAATTTTCAACAGTTTTCATTTTCGGAAGGTCTTTGATACTAGGTTATGAGATCTTATTCATTGATATTTTAAGAGATAGTAAAATTAAGTCATTCGTGAAACTCGATATAAGAACATTAAACGATGAAGATGATCATCTGTATTAGATAGATCCATTAGATGTACTTATGTTTATTTCATTTAGAACACATGTTGCGAGAGGCATTAAGAAATTACTAATCACTCTCCATCTAATGATCACAAGGATTTATCACATTTCAATTTGTGATCTAATCGGCTTTTAATCTAGAATATGGAGAAACGGCCTCGCGTGTGCGATTTATGATTTGAATAACTTTGAACTAATTAACAGCAAGGTTCATAGACTTTTATTGGAATATCGCGCACGCAATCCTGTCTTATTTATCTCAATAAATGTATTCAAAACGAATATCTTCGTTAAGATCACTCTCTTTATCCTTATCATCATAATTATAGTCTAGATTATGTCCACTAAATTAGAAATAAACACAATATCATAGCACAAAAGGCGAAGTTAATGCCATAATGGCATTTCCTTCCAGATCTCAGCAAAATCTACGCTATTCTTTCTAAACCTTTGCCATATTTATAGACTAGACTAGATTAGACATAAATTTATCAAAATACGCCACCATCATCGATTTCCACGGTTCTTTCAAAACCAACGCCATATTTTATGCGTTGGTCTGTAGAGACTATACTAACATTATACAGGATAGTGTGACGCGCAACAGCAATTAAATGAGCCCCTATGACATTGGCCTTGTCATTAATGCTATTATAGTCATTGACGCAAATTGATGGTGTACGTAATCCTCACTAAAGTGAACTAAAATGACTTTTTTACTGGAACTCGTTATTTTACTATTTAAACAGGTTCAAAGATGAATAACTCATTCTAGAAGTAATCTAGGTATCTGATACGACCATGATTTTCATTTAGGTATTATTTTTCCGGGACGTTGATATTCATAGTAGGTTTTAGCTCGTTTAACTAACCCTCCATGATATAAATACGTAGAAAATATAATTTAGTATAATACTATGCCATATTCAAGGCATCAGTAACCTATTGGTGTCATTCCGACACTGCCTATTCAAGTTTCGGTAGTTTCATCCTTGTCCATTTCTGTATCACATAATTCGTCGCTTGCCTCTCTAACTGACATTTTGCAAAATTTTCAGGCGATTAGACAGATAGATTTATCTTGCGAAATTGATTAAGATGGTGTAGATATCTCAGTTTCGAAAAAAAATGACAGATACATCAGTTAGAAAGGCAAGCGACGAATTATTTAGCTTAGCTGGAGTTAACAGTACTATTAATAGCTTGTGCTGTGTAATCAGCTGGATTACACATTTTATGAACTCTTTAAAAACATCATACTGCGAAAACTTGATGCCATCTAATACATACATCGTAGGTAAAATCACTTGTTGAATATTGTGAACGTCCAACGGTAACACTCAACGGAAACGCTATGCCACATAAACAAACCGTGAAATACCTAGGCATGCACATACATAGAAGACTCACCTGGCGTGAACACATCAAGAACAAAAGGGAACAAATTAAAAGACAACTTCGTGATATGAAAAAAAAAACTGCTGATTTACAAATGCATCCTAAGACCCGTGTGGACATATGGCATCGAGCTCTGGGGGTCGGCCAGCCACTCAATGTGGAAATACTCCAACGTTTCCAAAATAAAGTGCTGAAAATCTTGAGTTGTGTACCTTGGTTTACAAAGTCCACTGAAGTGCATGAATACCTGGAGATACCAAACGTCAAAGAGGTTGTAGATAAGTCCTGTAGGGCTTACAAACAGAGACTTCAGCGTCATGAAAATGTACTTGCTGCATCCCTTCTGAATTCTGGGAACTCTACATTCAGGCTCAGGAGAAAGCGAATAGCATCGATCTGAAGAGTTATTGAAACGAGGTGACACATCATGGGATGTGCAGAACCTAAACTGTCATTAATACAAATTCATCCAATCTGATAAAGGCTGATGGCTGATCGCAGATAGAATTAAAAAAAAATGTGAATATTGTTATAGAACTATATCCCACTATCCTCCACACTCATGGCAACCCGAAAGATGCGCCGGGATACTTTTACTCGCATTCCAAATGCGCGTGCGTTTCACTCCGCGCGCTTGCGGCATACCAATCGTGATATACCGGTGGCGCTATGGCTACCGATTTGATGGGGAAGAAGGATTTACTGTGTTTGGGTTCGGAGATTGGGCTAATAAAAGATACGGCCAATGACCGGGCTAATTTTGAGTTTGTTTTGGTAATGTACGCGTAAGATTTGTTGACAATAACAAGACGAGTAAAGACTGATGTAACTAAAAACAGTTTGACGACCTTATTTGATCACATATTTCTGGCATAACTAAATGACGACAAAATGACCAATAACTGTTTAGGTGATTGGCTAAAAACCGCTTGTCATAGTAAGAACCCCACCTTATAAGTAAAGCAGTCAGATTGATAAAAGCAACATTGGTTCTCTTAACTACTTCAATTAATTTTTTTCTCAACAAGAACCTTTGAATTAAAGCTCATGGTAAATTAAATAGAACAATAACAAAAAACGAAAACATTTCTCACAATAATCGCCCCCACTAATATGCTATTTCGTAAATTAAAAACGTCCGTGTGGCTTCCAAAAGAAACATTAACGATAAGAACGAATTAGTTCATTTCCTAATCGAGAAAATGGTCTCATTTTCGAGCCACTCTAATCCCAGAGCCATTAGGGCTTAGTTTTGTTTATTTACAGTGATACATCAGGTTTTCTAGTCCTTTTATGTGTGAACATTTTTAACCGCCTCTGTGGTTTAGTGATTTCACCTGTCAGTTGTCCCGAGTTCGATACTCAGTTAGGGCAAAATTTTCTGCTCGGTTTGGTTCACTAGGTGTTTACTAGGGCTTGTTCTAAGTCCGCCTGGTTAGCTTAGCTACCACCTCTTTACTTAAGTCTAACAACTATGTTAAGAACAGTTGCAGCCTTGCAGGTATGATAGCCAGTTCCTCGGTGGTTGAGGATTCCGGGTGAAGCTCGCTTGCTTCTAGCTTCGGCCTTCGGACTAATTATCAGTTTCCATCAGGTGAAATGCAGGCAGCTTCTATGTATGTTGTAGGGTAAAAAAAAGTTTTCTTGTCCTTTTCCATTTAAATATGAGTTTTCTCTGTTACCTTGACGTTTTCCGGGTAGCTAATTATTAAACGTTATTCAGGGCATGGCTCATTGTGATGCGGCTCGTGTCTCACCGCAGGCAATGATTAACGAGTGTGAACATATCGATACCTCTGGGCTCAAAGGTCGTAAAGGACAAAGTACGACTTTTCAGGAGAAGCAAAAAACGATTTTTTATTTTTTTATTTGACAGTAACTTTTTTGTTTTTTGAGCTACTAAAATATGACCTAAGAAGAAAGTGCTTAGAATTCACAGCATTTTCCGAAGAGTTATTGAAAAACTGGACTAGGGCTGTATTTACTGAGATAGATTTCCTTTACGCCCTCAAAATTACTATAAAAAGTCCTTTACGCCCCTCAAATATACGTCCTAGGCAAGGTACTCAGGTCGTAAGTCTATTTTTATTTTACAAACCTACAAAACCAAGGTAATAAATGACAATTTACATAGTTTTATAGGTTTTCATAGGTCGTAACGGAACACCCAAGTAAGGTATTATGCAAGGGTAAATTGATAATTTAGCTTAAATATTTAATGTTTTATGGTATTTGATATGTAATATACTATTTCTTTACATATTTTTAATGAATTATGGTATTTTAAATGAAATAAAATGATTTTTCGAAGCTTCATAATTTAAAGCACACAATTTATGAAACTATTATTTAAGCAAGCAGAAGTTTTTATATCTTCGAACTAGAAGATACCATTTCCGATATAAGAGCGAATATAAAAAATAAATATTATGACGCTTTTAAATAAAACTTCATATTAATAATGTCTACTTTAAACGAAAAGCCGGAACCAATTTAATTTTATTTATTTATTTAATCATTATTATTGTTTCGAAAAACTACAAATGGCCGACTTAATTCCATAGGGCAGTCTGTCAACCAGTGACCTTATGAAAATGCAGATAGGATAGAATTATTAGGGACAAACGAAAACCAAACAATAATTATTCTAAATTCTAAATAGATTAAATATTGTTATTTATAATAGCTTGAAAATCTTGAAATTATGTTATTGTACTTGGTACAAAAGTAGAAATATTTGGTAAGTAAGATTACAAGTAGGAAATTTTTCATTCCAGTAAAGTACATCCACTTACTGTACTCCTACACAATATCGTTTTTAAAAGCCAATTACTTTTAATATAAAAATATAACTTCGAAAAAAAGTGCATTCACGCTTTTTAGTACATTAAGTCTCAACTGACACTATTTTTCCCATGTTAAGCGTAAATATTTTTCCTACTAGTTATACTTTATTAGCTGATCCAAAAACTTAAGAAACTATACTTATTTAGTATAATTGTTACAGTCAAAACTCAAAAGTGGTTTTGACCAAGGGCGTTAGTCAAAATTCCTAGGAAATCATTAAAAACAATTGTAAAGTGTAGCATTTGTGTGATTTATGCATACAAAACATATCGGTAGTCGGGTAATAATGGCACCTTATGGTACTACAGTAAGGTGACTTCTTTTTCTCATCTAGTTTTTTCATTTTTTAAATTTGTATGATGACTATCCTAACTTAATTAGGTAATATGTAATTTTATAGCATGTTTTCATCATGTTTTCATTTTCTTAAATCATCTTATAATTATCTTTTACCTGACAAATACCTAGTTTCTTCAAATATAAGAAATAATAAAAATCATTATTACTTTACCCGATGTGGATAGATGTCATCATTTTATATGTACAAATCACATAAACGTTAACTCTAAAATAGTTTTATTACATATTTTTGATGATTTTTTAGTTCTTTCGTTTGTTCTAAACGCACATACTTAAATACAATAAGAAAAGTCTATAAAATAGACCTACTCAGTTGTTATAATGTCCTTTCTTTGTAGATTTTTGAAATATTGGTTTAGATAATCTATGGGCGTAAAGGACAAATTGCTTGACTTTGGTATGAAAATTTTAGGTTGTAAAGGACAATAGATTATACTACATGTATATTATACGCCCAAAAATTTGTGTTTACTTGTTCTTTACTACCATGTTAACTGCACTAAAAAATCAAATGGTATTTACATCCCAATTTTCACGATGAATTCTGTTTAGCTTATCAAATATGATGGGTCGTAAAGGCACTTTTTTTGAGAATTTCGACAAACTAAATATACAGATCGATAGAGAATTAAATTCTGAGTACAACTGTATAAAAAACTCATTTTCGGTATTTTGTCCTTTACGACCTTTGAGCCCAGAGGTATCGATATACGGTCGAGGGATCGCATTTGGGAACCCTTCTTTATACTCCATTGTGGCAAGTTCTTTTAATGCGAAGACTTGAATAGATCGTTTCATAGTTGGCGTCCATTAGCTGATTATCTCTTACGTGATTTTCGTATAGCGCTGATTTGTCACCGAAGAATATTTCATATGTAGATCACTAGTTTATGGATAAATAGATAAAAGCCAAACCCTTATTCGTTATTTTATTGTTATGTCATAGACATTTAACTCGCTCAACAATGATATAACCAATTGTATAATAAACAACCAAGGTTACTTCAAAGCGTGCGTTTAAATTTGCATTTCCAGGGTCGCAGTAAAAACTAATTACACTACAGATCTAGAACTGTATTGCCTAACACCGTACTGTTTCCGGAACAATACTGTTCGCATCACGATATCGACCTCCATTCACGCCGTTACATCTACGCGACCGTATCAAATCGTAAACGTCACGACATCGGACAGGTGTCTTGGTATGTAGAACAAAGACTGTTGGCGACAAAAAAGACCCCTGCGGTACGCCAAACTTAATTAACTACAGTGTCTATTTCTAAGAATTGACAGGCAAAAACGCTAAGAAAAGAAGAAGCACATAAATTGCTAGCAATTTGAATAATTACCACAAACTCTTCGATATTAACTAGAAGTTTAAGATCCTAGGAAAACTTTATCAAAAGCCTTTGTAAAAACAATTAAGTTGAACTAACTAACATATCGATCGATCGTGTTACCCTCAACGTAACATTTACAAGACCGTGCTTAATGGTGTTCGTCACGAACTCTGACAGGTGTCACAAAAGTTAAATTTGAGTGTTATGTCATTTGGGTTAGAACAGATGGGAAATGATCATTTGAAGGTCGGTGAATGTTTGATCAGATGTCATGTTTCTTGCCTCATTGCAAGAATCTCAACAACATTGTGACACTTTGTGATGGTGTGATTTGTAATGACATTTTTGACCTACATTATTTTCGTGTTAAATAAAATGACAAAATATTTTAAGGATAAGTAAATTAACCTTTTTACTACAAATCTGTCAATGCGAAGTCACTTAGTATGCATTGTAGCCTTCGTGAAAAAAATATCACCAGATTTTCTTCCTCGATAAGACGAAATCTCGAACAACAAACAAGAGTTGGGGAAGATATCGAAAACTCATTGCGAATTTTGATCGAAGCCGGTTAAAAATACAATAGGCAGGGAAAGTCTGAAAGTAAAGACTTGTCGGTTGTTTATTTTTAATACCCACTCCGCAAGACTTTTCTTAAATGGAGACACGGAGAAAAGCGTCAAAAGGTGAGGATGGGGAAGGTTGTGTTTGAATTTGGGGGTCGCTTTTTGTTTTTATATGACAACATCTTTTTTCAGCAGTGTAATCTTTCAAAGGAATACCAATTAAATCAGAAAGCTTTGTAGAAGTGAAAACCTTCAAAAATGTTTAAAATTCCGGCGTGAACTGGATAGAATCAGTTCAACAATACAGATTACTTTTACAACACGGCTATTTTCAACCCAATTAAGAACAACTCATTGAAGAGGCAAAAAGTACTTAAGAAATCATGTCTGCGTATCGCACGCTACCGTATCGTTTAGCATCATCTCAAACGCTTCGGTCGTTTTTATTTACACGAAAGAAATTGAAATCTAAGCAGCGCATCGTTTAAGTATGTCAATCTGATTCAGAACTCTACAGGTGCATGACTAAACGTGTCTTTAAGCTCCTAAATATATTTTCAAGGAATCTTCGAAATAAAGTGAAGCCTTTTTCTAACAATGAAGGGAACAAGGATAGAATGAGCGTCGATTATTTCTTCATCTGCTGAGAATACTACAAAGAACAAAGGAATGAGGACGAATTTACGTCAAATAAAATCATTCTTGTGAAAAATATTCATCGGGTCTCGGCAACGAAACGCGCGATTAGCTCGCCTTTTTTGGGATCCACAAATTAAGTATTAAACGACTCGAGGAGCGGATCCTTTTCGAGTGTCGTCTAAAAGCATTTTTGGGTACCCGCAGAACTGCAAGGGATTCTTTTTTCGTGGAATTCTGGATATTTTTCAGTTCGTAAATAAACGTCACAGTTTCCACCTTACGGTTGAATGAAATTATCTCGAATGTGAGAGTGGAGGTGACATGTTTATCAGATTAGCGATAAGCGTAATCGTATTGAGTCGAGATGTTTCGTGGTTGCGTGTATGAATACAAGATGAGCAAACATGTTGAATAATAGATATCAAAGACCAATCGTGGGTATGATATTGAATTATGTTAACATGACATTGAATACCTTAATAACCTTAATAAGTATAGCTGATAGAAGTACGTTTGCTAGAAAAACAATCAGACCAGAAACATAAGGAAACGTATTCAACGTAATGAGATCGCGGATTCGTGGCATTATATTGGCATCTTTTAAGCCTTTGGCGTAATTGAGGCACGTTTCTGTCATTACGCTTAGGGAATTAAGTTACAAAATTAAAATGCTAGCTTTCACACTCGTAAAACATGCAGATGTCTTTTGTTGAAATGAGAGACTGGAGTACAGTATAAAGAAAAGTAGTATTTTCGTTCCCAAGAGCTGAATTAATAATCAGTTTTAACTGCAACCTCACAATGGTAATTTTTGTATGATGGACAAATGTCCATCCATCCGAGTTAAATATTTCCAAGTGATCAAATTGGGTAGTTTTATGTGTATATTTTTAATGAAGTTCAGAAGAAGGCAAGCAACAGCGAGCAGTTTGATGAGTAGTAAATTTTCATCATCATTATAGACGTTTAATCTCTGGGATTTATAATGAAAATAGCGATTTTGTAGACATAACTAAATTAATTTTGTAGTCATCTCACAAGTCTTCAGTAATAACAGTATATTTTCTTGGCTTTCCTATATTGTGACAGTCGGAACGCTGAAAATTTACAGCTTTCCAAGCGTTAGTTATACGATTCCAGTGGCAATGAGAGTATGAGTATTGCCATAAAATGTGACGTGAAACGTTTATGTGCCGTTTGCAGCAGGTTATATGAAATCTACTCATCATTTCGTTTTAATGTCATTTTCATCCTGAATATCGTATTCATAATAGATGGCAACTCGAAAATTCAAGCTGTTGAAAGATAAATTTGTGAATTTTTTGGAGATCGGACAGAAAAAAATACTTCCCATTATTTGCCCATTCTCATCCGTCTTGGAAAAATTTGGAAAATAATATTATAGTCAAATAAATGGTCAAAATCATACCTTCACTATTTTAATACGGAACATGATAGGTGTCTTGAAATGTACCTGAAACAGAAGAACATATAATCAATCACCAGCTAAGTAATATTACTTACGGTGTGCTAAGCTAAAGTGTCCCAACTTCCCAAGCACGTAAATATAACCCTAATGTTCTAAACAGCGCAGAAAATAAAACCATAGTAGAGCTTTTAGGTCTGGTTCAGAATCGCGCGATAACCGCGCGGTTTCTGGGTGGTTCTCATTGGCGAGGCACTGATGCTGTAACCGTGTGGTTACAGTTTGATGCAAATGTACGAGAACTGCCCATCAACCGTGCGATCATCGCCGTGTCTGAACTAAGCCTTAACCTTCGTTTAATAATGGTTTTCACTTTCATTACCTACAAGCGCACTATCCTGAGGGTAGCAATCAAACAGAACTATCGCAAACTAAATACATTTAATCCATTCACAATAGGTTACTCGGCGCGGAATATTCCGATATTACTTAACAAGTACCTATATCGCGTGTTCCCGTGAACTTGACTAGTAACAAAGGAAAGCTATTATGCTATATCAACCTGCCACAATAGGACAGATTTGTACAGTTGATTTCACAACTTACACTATCGAGATAAAGCTCAGAATTCTTTGGTATAATTTTGGTAGGTTGATCTGAAGTTCAGTTTCAGTTTGACGGCGATTGGCTTTTTACCCGACTGCGACAGAAGGAGGGTTATTGAAGAGGCTGTGAGGATGGTTTATTGACTATTTAAAGCTTGTCCGATTTATTTTATAAAATGTACTTGGTCCATAATTAGCAGTCTATGTGTTGAGAATGAGTCGAATCAACGCATCTTTATGATCAAAATTGACATCTGTCATTCTTAAATTGACAACCATGAGCACCTGTTTAAAATAACATGGGATGCCATTGTTTAACCGTACATTAGTTAGTCAACCCTATGAATATGTAACAACAGTGCTTGATACCTGTTTTAGTCAGCAACCCAATGCTAAGCCAAGTGTAAGCTAAAACAAATCTAATATTTATTAAAATGGCAACTCCATTCCTTCCCTGTCTAAAGGCAGCTGTGGGTGTCAGGGTTGTCACTAAGCCTGAATAAAAACAAGTGACATTAATAGCAAAATTACCATATTTTAATTATCAGACAACATCTGAGGCCGTATCTGAAGGCATCCTGAATTTTGTACGAAAGCCTATTATTATGAATGTGACCTTGACGTTTGAGATTTGCTTGAGACCAGAGAATCTTTGCGATGAATTGTTTGAATTAGTAATAAAAATATGAGAAATATTCCCTTAAAACGACGTTGATAAAAGACACTAATTACTTAACCAAACAAAACTTATTTCACTAATAAGATAAATGAGGATCAGTACTGTTGTAGAAAATTCAATAAAACTAGTATCTTCGTTAATCTTTAAGACATAAGAAAGATATATCTTTTTGAATTATCCAAATCGGACCATTACTTACGAAGATATTAAGTAATAAACATAGACCGTTTTTGCCGCTAAAAGTCAACGTACGCAGGGCCGCGTGACGTCACTATATCCGAATCGAGCGCAGCCGGCGTACTATTGGGATGGAAAATATTTTTTTCCAGCTAAACTATCAGTTTTAGAAAAAAACTTTTAATAACATTTATTCATCAAAATAAAGTAACCTATCGACCAGTAATTTAAAAAAATAAAAATTGTGAAAAATAAGTATCGCTATGTCCAAAAACCACATTTTCATAGGATTCGATGCAATGCGGAGACGCGGTTGGGGTGAGTGTAACTTAATGATTGTTTGTATTGAACATAATAATACATAATAATATGATGCTAATAATACCCAGTTTCTGGCCTGGGGGGGGGGGGGGGATAAGTCATACCCAGCTTATAGCCTGGGGGGAGGGGCAAGCCTTACCCAGCTTCTGGGCTTGGTGGGAGGGGGGGAGAAGCAAGTCATACCCAGTTTCTGGCCTGGGGGGGGGGGGGTAAGTCATATCCAGCTTCTGGCCGAGGGGGAGTCATACCTAGCTTATGCTTATGGACTGGGGGAAGGGGCTAGCCTTACCCAGCTTCTGGCCTGGGGGGGGGGGGGTCAAGTCATAACCAGTTTCTATGGGCTGGGGGGAGGGTCAAGCCTTACCCAGCTTCTGGCCTGGGGGGAGGGGGAAGTCAAGTCATACCCAGTTTCTGGCCTGGGGGGGGGGGGGGTATGTAATACTCAGCTTCTGGCCGAGGGGGAGTCATACCCAGCTTCTAGGCTAAGATTAAATAGATTTCCAGGAGGGAGCAGCTGTCCGTTCCTGCAGCAGCTGGCCCGCCCATGGGAACGGCGAATAGATAGGTAGGTACGTAGGTTTAACTCAGAAAAACTAAATAACAGGTAGGTATTGCGTGTACATCGATATGATCTTCATAGCAATGTCTTAGAGCCTAGGCAGAGTGTATCTGCCTCAGCTATACCTTATTGTTAGAAGTAAATAAATTAATACTTATACATTTTTATATTTTACTTGGAAGAAGATATGACTCTAACAACACTTATGAACACTTTATTTGAATAAATCGCCAAATATACCACCGCGGAGACCCCAATCGCGTCTCTGCGTTCCATTGAACCGTATGAGCGTATGGATTTTTTGCGTTATTTTTCACAATTTCTATTTTTAAAAATTACCTGTCGATAGCTTACTTTATTCTGATGAATAAATGTCATTACAAGTTTTTCTCTAAAACTGATAGTTTGGCTAGAAAAAAATATTTTCTATCCACGCAGTACGCCGGCAGCGTTCGGATCGGATATAATGACGTCATCGTCCCCGCGCCGGGCGGTCAGTGAACTTTTTTAGTAATTTGGCCATAACTTCGTCAATTTTTGTCGTAGAACAAAAATTTTTGGACTGTGTATTAAGGATTTCTTAACCCTATAAATCTGCATTCACAGCTAAAAATCGAAATGATCCTCATTATGTGGGTTTTTTACAGGAGGTATAGAACATGTATTAGCCTTTAATCAAGTTACATAAACAGTTTTACGATCATTTCTCATTTAGATACATTGAAAATAAGCCAAAACACCTTACTTTCAATTTCGTCCAAACCAGAAGTCCGCTATGGTTGATGTGTTTGATAAAATATTGAACAATTTTACTTTAAAAATTTTGATGATTTGTTTCTCCATAACCTTAGGTGTTAAAGTGGCAACCCTAGGCCTAAGGTCACTCAACCTGCAAGTTCAAAGGACGGTATCGCGAAGTTTAGTCGGACAATAAACGTAGCTCCATTCCGATCTGACTTGCCCTTTCTGATTCTGATTTGATATGACCGTTTTGTTTGAGCTTGAAAGGGAGGGAGATAAACAATTTTGCGGAAGAATTTTGGGTTCATGGAATTGTTTGGTTTATTTTGTAGAGCCTTTTTGTAAGTGATATTAGATACAATCCGTCATCTAAACAATTTATGCATCTTCCTAAATTGCTTTTGTCTTTGTTTGTACATACATGAAAGCAATTGTTTTAGTGTTTTTCGTGAAGCTGCTTTTAAAAACACCAAATTAATGCGAGCGAAACCATTTTCTCCAATTTTTTACCGTGTAAAAATGGTTGAATGATTTTTAATGGCTGAAAACGCATGTCGCGTGCCATCTCCATGTATAAAAAGGTAAAACAAGAAGACTTTATGGTAGAAATAACATATTTACACCTGCTGCAATGCCGTCGGAAGATAGGAATTTCAGATTACCAGGTGCATGCTGATATTTAAAATGGACATGGTTCTGCATCAGAAGGTTATAAGAGGTTATGGTTGGTTAAAAGCAGCGGAGCACTTTCGGGCAGAATTGTATTGTGCTATATGGGACTTGAATACCTGCACCAGAAGTTGGGAAAAAACCTTTACCTACTGTTTTTGATTAAGGTCTTCAGCCACGCAGCGTGAATCTGATGTGTCTCTGCAAGATGAAGTCAGGTCGCAGATTCTCTAAGGTATATTATCATCAAAGATCACTACCATCGACGACCCGGTGAAGGTCGCGGGAAGTACCTGGATGCGGGCAGCGCAATATCAGTCGTTATGGAAAACCATAGACATCATTTGGCTGAAACGAAACGAAAATACTGACAATAATGGCAATGAAACCAGTCAATAAATAAATGGATAGACCTTCGGGCTTGGTGTACGATCTTTAGATAAAGATAAAATCCTCGTAACTCGTAGCAACATTTTGTCAATTATTATCGGCGTCCACCAGGTTGATATTTGATGTCTCCTAAGCTGCACTATAAACTGAACATCAATTTAGGGGACAAAAAAATCGCATAATCCATTAAACACACGGGTTCACCGACCCGCGTGCCCTTTATTATGGTGCTGACTCACTAGACCGGAAAATGGACAGTGAGCAGATCCTATCGATTTTTAATTTAAGCACCCATGAGACTGATAGAAGCTTTTAGGGTTCCACCTGGAAGTTGGTTAAATAACACCAAAAAGTTTGTAAGCCTGCCGTAGCAGGGTAAAATGAAGGCAGTTTTAATAACTAATAAAGTCAGTTAGGTAACTTAATTAACTCAGGCACTGTTTAGAAAAGTAGTGGGAAGGAAGAAAGAACTTAAAGCTTAAGCTACTGGATATTCGATTTAAATCGAATCCAGTCTACAGGACTATTCCCACCACTGTAACTAGCCCCGGTATCATTAAAAGACAAAAGTCTCTCATTGAAACTGAGCGTGCGCTCTTTCGACACAAATTGTCTAAATTATGTAAGTACCTATTTAGTTGTTAGCTAAATATTTTACTTAGACTTATGGACTTGCTATAATGTGTCAATAATGCTTTCATCTATTTCTCTAAAAGCCTCTAATGGCTCATGAAGTCTCACACTATCAGTTGGGAGTTCGTTTCAAGAAGAAAGACAAAAGATTCACACAGTTCACTTAATGCCCTTTGTTTTCAACCAGTACTCGTATCCAGTTAAAATTAAATATTTCAATCTGCATTTGCCACGATCTCCAGCGGCGCATAAAATCGTCGCATAATATGCGCTTACGCAGGTGCTGAGCGCATCTGCCGCTGTTTACTACAGGCCGCACGTGCGCCTATTGTGGTATTAATATTACGTATGGGATGATTTCTGCTTGTGTAGACAGTTTTTTTGCTGAAGAAGACAATCTTAAAATGAGTTTGTGAGCGAAAGATTTGCAAGAACGTTGTATGGTTGGGATAGTGAAAATAAAGAACGATTGTCATTTTTTGGACATAAACCCGTAACCACAGCTGTAGTTAAATTACACGAACCAGCACACCAGTTGGGACTGTCAGTTCAATAAATATCCCTGAATGCTTTCATAATAGACTAAGAGCTAGTGAACGCCAGATCTTCGTCATTTTACAAAAGCTGAGTTTGTCAGCGCACGCTCCCAATATAGGTTAGTATGTTGGTGAATCATGAAGTTTGGGTCATCGTGGCTTTAGCACCCTAAAAAATTGTCTGGCAAGGAGTTAAAACTGTCAAAACTATAATGTTGTATTACAAAGTCAAAAGTTCTTTGTTTAATCTGTCTGTAGTCACCACTCACCACCTCGATTCGTTGTCTTTGGAAACAGACGTAGTCACGGGGAAAGCTAACAACGTAGTAGTTGTAACATATTCATAATGATATCATAATACGTGTACACGTATGTGACAATGTTACTCAATGAGATACTCGAGTAAATTTGGATGTAACTTTTACAATGCTTTGGGGTACCAAACGTGACATTGGCCTTCATAATCATGGTTATGACTTACTAGCATTGTAAACCTTTACGGATAATACACAATCAAATATTCAGGTCCATAGCGAAGCAATTAATAAGGTAGGGAACAGCCGGCCAAATGAAACACTCGTAGTCATAAACAATAACTTTAATTTGTAGAACAAACAACGCCGAATGACTCAGGGTTGCAGATTTTAGCGTCCATTCAAAAAACGTTTGTGATTTAGATCTCATTTCGCATGTTACAATGAAAATTGAATCTTTTAATCCACAAATACATACGAGTACATATTAATAGAAATTAGCGGGTTTTCTATCTTAAATTCTATAGGAGAACAAATAATTTATCCAATTGTTTTACCCAAATTTTTAAAAAACCGGATTCAATTATCATTTTCGTAACTCAGATTACTAACGTAACTGCTTTCTTTTCAGTGTTTTCAATTTAGCTCAATGACTACTATAGACACAGGAATAAGGTGACAATACTACTTTGGAACACGTCGAGTCGTTTAAGCATATGTTAAGTTTTTGGCTAAATGCTGGAGACTGGTCTAACCTATAGGCAGAGACCTCAGTCCAGCAGTATGACAATTTTCGATACGGATGCTACTAATAAAAATACTGCATATTCGGACAACAGCTAGGCTAACTTTGAATGTGTTTACATAAAAAAACTTTCGTCAGATTACCCAAACTTGTTAGTAAGTATCCAACAGCTAACTACTTCGCGAGATTATTATACAAAGTGCCAACTTAATAATTCTATCAAAACAGGAAAATGTTTCAGATAAAAATTGCTGTAAGAAGGATAAAAGCAAAATTACCAGCCTTTAAATGAAATAAAAGAACATAAAGATAAGATCAAAAATCAAAAGCAAGTCTTAATGATCCTGAAGTACTTATTTATTTAAGTAGTTAAACTTATTCAGATGTAGGCGATATAGCATCATAAAAAGGAATTCAGGCATCTTAATACGGTGCCGATTGTCAAGAATTTCTACGAGTAATCGGTTAAAACAATAAAACACATATGGTTATTTTAATAATTACTGCAATTACTCCTTAACATTTTACTTTTATGGAACAGTAGGTAAACGAGCAGACGGATCACCTGATGGTAAGTGATTACCGCCCATAGACACCCGCAGCCCCGGGCACAGAATAAGTAATAGTACAGGTACAGAAGGATTACTCCGCAAGACGATTTAAATAAATGCGAGTCTTGCTACGACGCGATACAGTGGAATTCAGCTCGCACAGCACTACGTACCTACAATTTTATTCACCTACAAGTTTTGTCTCTTTCTATCGCGTGCCTCTGAACTCTTCTTACGCTGTTAGGGTTGCTGTCTAATGAAAAAATAATTAATCTACTTATTTGTAATGAGGTACGTATGTAGGTAAGTATGCATTCATTATGGAAAACCTTGGGAGAGGCCTTTGTCCAGCAGTGGACGTCATTTGGCTGAAACGAACGAACGCATTCTGAGCAGTAGTCATAGTAGGTTAGGTTCCTATACTATCCTAAGAATTATTGATTACCTACATGGCCAACATACCTTTCAGCATCTTTGGGAAGCGGAAAAAAAAAGATAAATCCGGTAGATTACTTTTCCAATTTAAACACCCGAACGCCGCACAATATTTCTTTCTCTTTATGTCCATATTTAAATAATACTTCGATCATAGAATTATAATCATACTACAACGCACGCCAGCGTCCTGACGAGCGCGCGCGTGACACTCGACTGATATAATACCCGCCGGCGGGGCGCTTCGCTGTAGGTAATTATCGGATGTACCGCGCGGAGTGAGCCAGGCCTGCCCCGGGTGAGTTACAGGTGCGTTGCTGGTATTCAAGGTATAAGTACGCTCTCTTCTTGAAAGAATGTAGGTCGTATCAGTCCGGAAATACCGCAGACAGATAGTCCATTCCACAGTTTGGTTACGCGGGGTAGGTTCTGGAGAAACGCACAGTTGTGGACTAAATAAGGTATGTACGCTCTTTTCTTGAAAAATTTAAGGGCGTATAGGACCGAAAATACCGCAGACGACATTCCACAGTTTGGTTACGCGGGGCAGGAAATTTCTGGAGAAACGTAGTTGTGGACTGCTAACCAATGATGACATCTAAGTGATGGGGATGAAAGTGCAATTTTCATGAACCTTGGAAGTTGGAACTTTGGAAGTTCCGAGTATCCTACCAATTAGTGTAATTAGTTCCAAATACCCCGTCATTAAGGGATAATACTGCACACGACCACCGGAACCAACACACGGCGCGTGGCCTAAAATATTTTGATTGAAAAACTGGTCAAGCGCGAGCCGGGTTTCTGCTGAAGGGGTTTAAAGAAATTATTTTAAAAAGTCAATATTTAGTCATGCAGCAATAGGGCAACATAGGAAGGAAAGGTCACTTTTCTGCAGTAAAATTCCATCTATGGATCGGTACTTATTGTCATTCCATAATATGTTGCCTCTGTGATATAAGAGAAGGTCATGCCCTGCATTACAAGACTTGATGATGATAATGACTATCATACCAGCAATGCTACCTATGAAAGACTTTTAAAAGACCAATAACATGATCGGTAAATGCCTACGTATGACCGGTATGGTATACAACCATTTCTGCTTTTTTGTGTTTGTGATCAGATTTTCGCTTCAGCTGGACCCAGGGTTATAACTGTCCGCTAACACATGATACTTCCCAGGTAATTCATACATTAAAAATTCAACACCTCACAAGCTCATTTGCCAAACCCTGCGGGGCCCTAAACGCACCGAATGCAGCACGGCAATTAAAATCAGACACCGCGGGGACACGTGCGCGTGACTCACCGGGAAACTCAAACAGCGTGTCGTGCTTCGCCGATGACTGTGTGTTATGGAAATATAGAACATACTTATCAAAGTTTTCACGGGGATTTTCGCGAAAAATTTGCGGCAAAATACGTGTTGAAGTGGTGAAATACGTGTTAGCAGTTGAAATCACGATTTGAAATCACCGACATTTTAAACACATTTTTTTTCAGCTCTGAACTCTATCGATCGGTTTACTTCACCAATAGCTTTTTTGCACTGTAGAATGATTGCTATTATATTATTAGCTATTCTAAAAAGCTAAAATATTATCACATAATAATTATGTGGAATGTTTATCTTTTGTTTGTTTTGTTTGTCGGAGGATCTTTACCCAGAAAAATCAGTTTGCTCTATGTAAGTTTTCTAATTCTTCAACTCTCCTTTTATATTTATTTCACTGAACTTCTATTATTCTCTTCTTTTCAATGGTGTTCAGAAAATTTGCTAATCTATTTCAAAATCTGTAAATAAAACATACAATGATTTGCAGTTTCAAATTTCAACTCGCTTTACAGTTAAGTTACAGACAGACATAACTCATTGTCCTAATTGGTACCGCCCATGGTGGAACAAAACAAAAACAATGGAAAGCACACGCGGGTTAATTGACACCATTTACCCTTTCCAAATCAAGGCAACATCCTTTTTAAAAAAAGCTTTTAACGAGTACACCATTTACGGAGTCTGACGTTTGATTTGGTTTCTGTGCGTGCGAGTTCTGAAATATCATATATTTCATAAAATAACGCATTGCAGATCTAAGTCAACGCTCGCATGACATCGCTGTTAGTACTGAAATTACGTTTTTTTAATATGAACTTTAAAAGTTGAAATAGTGCCGCTATGGCCAAATAAGGTGTAAGGTACAGGTCAGGCAAAAATTAAGCCCGTATCATGACATGATACCAAGTATATATGAATCATGGTAGGTAGGTGTGATTGCGGTAAAGTACCTGCCTTGTTCTGCATAACAAAACCATTACTCAAAAAATTTGTTAATTCTATTAAAAATACCCACCACGGACATTCAAATTCAACCACTATGCTAGCATTTGTAACACTTAAACTGCGCTTACTACTACTACTTCTGCGACAAAAACCTCGATGCCAAACCATATCTTGTCGCAGCCCCTTAGTTGATCAAAATTGACACCGTTCAACACTAATCGAGCTAAAAAAGCACAAAAACATAGCTGCTTCTGTGACAAAAGCTCGACAAACTGCGACAAAAACCTCGACGCCAAAACATAACTTGTCGCAGCCCCTTAGTTGATCAAAATTGACACCGTTTAACACTAATCGAGCCAAAAAAGCACCAAAGCAGGGTTGTAATTAACCGTTGATGTCACGGCCTAACGCGCAGGGCCCGTACACCCTTTGATCTCTTGTTTCGGCTTATCAAAAGCTTGTTGCGTCATCATTATTTTTGGGATCGGCAAAAATAGAGACGTGACGTCATAATTCGGGTATACAGGTATCCTGCCTATACTGGTGGGGTCAAATTTTTTAGATTATATTTCTGAATTTTCTTGCGGAAATAAAGTAGCTTTTGTTGATAATTAGTTTAAAATTACAATACAGCAAGAGAAGGAATCGCGAGAGATTAGAAGAATATGGGAAAATTCAAAATATGGTACTTTACTACCTCTACAAACCCTTGAGAAAAGCTAGAAAATCGATATCAGAGTCAAGAGTTAAATATATCCAATTAATCCCTAAAGTTGGTTAATAGAGTCAAGTTGTTTGTAACGTAAAACTTTACTTACAGAAAGCTACAGCAAGCTCCTGTTTACAATTAAGCTTCCTGAATTCCTGATCTAATTTAAACTAACAAGATCTCTAATGAACCCACATATCCATGTTCTAATTGTCGAATAGGAAGGCTGAAATGCGATGCCTAATCCAACTGCCGATGCCTTAATTGTTAGTGAGAATTCTAGATCTAAATACAGGCGTATAATAGCACATTAAGCTTAACATTGACCTACATATCGAGCTTAAGCCACAAGGATTGACAAGGAATAACAAACAACTTTGCAAAGCAACTAACAGTGTCGTAGGAAATGGAACTAAAGAAAATGGAACCGTTAATGAAACTAGGTAGTCAGATAAACTTCAATTACATTACTGTAATTGTGTGTTTGTAACGTTAGTCTCATCTGCAAATAGTAGTACTTAAGTAGTAGAAACGTACGCGTCACTATCATCACATTGCGTCGGATGTCATGTGCAATCTGCCAAACATCTGTACCCCGTCTAACTTCCAACCTCCAACGGTACAAATCGCTGAAGCTCGTAAAAATACCTTAACCGTTCCACTTGGGCTGTCGACGGTACACAGGCAATTCCAGGATCCAACCAGTAAGATTGATGATGCGTACACGCGTTCAGCTTTGGAGGGAAATGAACCGCAACCAATTTGTGTGAATCCTTGTTAAGTACTTTACCCCGATTTTTGGGAAACACCAACGCCTTTTTAGGAATTCTTATCTTGTGCGAGAACTCCCTTTTTTGGGGAAATTGGATGTTCCATTTAGATTTTTAACTCGGAATTGCTCGAGCTCATAACCGGGGTTCAATAGATAAGTGCAACTCTCCCTTTCATAATAAAAATGAAAATATTTACACACGATTTCAAGGAAATTCGCTCTTATTCCAAGAACTTTAGACTCTTCAGTATGAAGGAAAAATACTATTTTGTATTTCAGACCAAGTTCTGGCAAAATATCCCAGCTTATCTAACATTAGAACAATACATACAGAGTAGTGTTCTATGCTAAAGCTTATGCATGTGCTATAAGCCGGTAGTCCGCTAAAAACTTCCTAGGATTGCGTTAACAATTTCATTTTGAAGTAAGATAAAGAAGGAACATTTTATTTCACAAACCAAGAATAAGGAAAATCTATGGTCGCAGTAAACGGACATTTCTTTCTTTTTGTTTCCTTATATTAAAGTCACACGTGCTGTTATTTCTGTTTCAGAACGCGTTTGTTTTGCTTTAGGAAGTGCTCGTAATTCTTGTGGGTAGTGGGATAAACAGACCGATAAAACTACTAAGGCAAGTAAAACACTAATGTGTATTTTACGTGACAACTGAATGTAATAAGGGGATTCTTTGAGGGCAAGGAAGACAAAGTGGACGACCGAAGATCGCACCTGTTCAAATCTATTTAGTGACAAGTCGCAAATGTTACCGCAATCGGGAATCATTTTGATAAAAAGATACAAAAACCAAACCAGTAGCTTCGCTGCGGTCATCCCTTGAGCTAACAGTATACCGTGGCAAAGGCTTCTTCTCTTTAGGGTGGTTTTAGTGTCACGCGGACTGTCAGTGCGGATCGCTCCGCACAGTGTAGCCGATCTGTATGAACTGCTAGAGAGCGGAGCAGTTCCTCCGGACCGCATTACTCTAAAATGCTCCCTAGAAGTTCATACAGATTGGCCGTGCGGAGCGGGTCCGCACAGGGACGGTCCGCGTGACGTTAAAACCAGCCCTACACCCTTCACTCCTAGTCCTGGTGGAAACACCTCGCCGCATGGTCATTGGTCAGATTACGGATGTCACTAGGTCATTTCAGCAAATAGGTCACCGTCACCTACCGCTCGATTTGGTTCCTCCCACATTGTTAAGAAGATTAAGAAGACCAGTTGCTCGTTTATGAGATTCTAACAGCAGTAGACTGCTTTATTATAAAATCAACATCATCAGGCCATTTAGTCTCCACAAGGCAAAAGCAAGATTTGGCCTACATTACCCACCCTGGCCAGACGAGTCGGGGCCGCATTTTAAGACAAGATATTAAATAAACAATAAACTAGCTGAACGGATTGACTTGTTTCATTGTACTCTGGGTGAATTCACAAAGATGACGCTTTTTAATTTATGTTATTCTTAGGTTTATTTGTATATTTTCATTTAATTTACTTAAAAAAAAATTACTATTGTTACGTTCCTGTCATATTTCGCTTGTCTATTGTATTGGATTTATGTAAAAATAGGCTTAAGCTTGGAAATAAATAAATAAATAAATAAAATAATTATTATAGCATTTGACTATGAAAGAACGTAGATGTGTGATACGTATAAGTTCATTTCAATGAGAATAAGGTCAAATCGACCTCAAAATCCGATAAAACCATTTCGCGATACTACATGCGACCGACAGGTAATCTGTGCCAGCTTCATTGCAATATTCCATCTATATTATCTAGTCGGCAAACAAACCGTGAATAGTCGGTTTTTGCCGGTGAAGTTCCATTTAGAACGGAATAGGTTCGTCCAAAAGGCTTTTTGAATCAAATATGACAGGTTATTTTAGTTTCGTTTGTTTGGATTTTAATAAACCAGTCAGTTTGTTTGTAGTTTTCAAATGGTTAGTATGACAGTAAGAATTTTGTGTTATCTATTTGGTATAACCAGAAATTATGTGTCTTAGAATTTTTTTTTGATGCAAGACAAGGCAGTTATTTGAGATGCAGTCTAGGATGGTACATATTATCTGCCCTGTAAGTGCCCATTCACTCTCGCCTTGAAAAGGCCCGGATTATAGTGTTCAGGAAAGACAGCAGCAGGCAGCGGATTCCAGTCCCTGCTGTTCAATAAACAGTCAAAGATACGTTTAGGCACATAGATAATAGCCTGACATGAATGTGTAATATCATATTGTAAGATTTCCAAAAAAGGTAATTTGGTAAAGAAATGGTATTCCGACAGATTTGTTCAATCCGCCATTAAAACAATGGGAACAATTTCCAAAAAACAAAATTAAAAAGTACTTTGTATTTAATACGCGAAGGCGCAATAAATTATTATTATAAATGGGAGCTTAAACTGGAACGAAACAAAACGAATTTTCCAAAGCTCCGTCAGTATTGGAAAATATCCTTTGCGAAATTTTGAAGCAGAAACGCGATTTTGTTGGGAAGCTATTATGAATATTTGGAGTGTTATGTACACAGTTTATAGTTAATATGTAGACAACAATGTAATAACTTAATCTGTGGCTCAACAAGAGTTAAGGCATCGCCTGTGTAGGTTGCGGACTTAAGGTAGACTTGCTGTTGGTAGTGAGCTTTAGTATTTTACCTAAATTCAGTACCTGACATTGTTGGTTTGGTATTGTGAGCAATGTCTGAACTGAAAACATTCGTGGCCAACCGCGGTCACGGGAAGGCTTCAATATCTAGGCTGAGAAAAATGCTTTCGAATACGAAGCATTCCTCAAACCAGCTCCAAGTAACACATGCACATCACCAGGCGTGCTAAAGTTTTCGTCAGCAAGTTTACAATTGGACAGCACATATACGACAATTTTCCAGCACATTCACTGATGACTTCAGAAGTTGATGAAGGTGATGAAAAATGGCATGAGGAATTAATTGTTAAGTAAGGGATCAACTTGTGTAAGAAGTTAGTGTCTCGAAGTAGTGGTAGGGTTGAGACGTGTAATAGTGCTCTTTGGGAGCCTAGTTGCATAAATAAATGATTCGATTTGCTATGAAAATCGTATCCATGCGATATCCAGGCAAACAAACTAAGGGTAGAAGAAAATTAAAATTCATACTAATGTGGGTACTTTAACAAAATTTCAGCAAACATTTTCAACTTCGCTATTTATAAAAACGCGCGCTGATGAGTGTCGTATTTTCTTCCTGTTCCAAATTGCTTTCTGGGAATATCCGATGTCGGCCATTTTTATTCCAAGTGGCTGTCGAAATTAAATAATGCATCTTTCGGGACAGACGTTGATATAAATTACAAAATTGGCCACGTGAGAGTTATCCGTTTGCAGAGGATCCCGTACGTTAGATTCTGGTATTTTTTTCCTGTAATACACCATAATAATTTATTAACGTCTATTGATATGGAGTTTATCAAGGAATCAAGCCTAGGATCGAAAGACGTCAAGCGTTCAATTCTCTAACAATTAGTAACAATGAAGGTAGACGTCTAGCATCCAACTGTCAATGAGATTATGATTCATCAAAATCATCATCATTTCAGCCATAGGACGTCCACTGCTGAACATAGGCCTCCCTCAATGATTTCCACAATGGCCGGTTGGTGGCGGCCTGCATCCAGCGCCCCTTCTCGCTACCTTTATGAGATTATTTTTAAGCTAGACGAATCCAAATTAAAAATTAGTATGTGGCATCCATACAACGATACCAGCAATATTTTATTCATGAAACAAATAAAGCAGTTTCATACAATTTATCAGTAACAAAATCCACTTTCAGAACTAAACGATAAATTAAAGTCAGCCGGAGTCTCAAGGGAGTAATTAAACAGGGTGACAACAATTCCGAATCGTACTCGGATCTCAATTAACAACTTTTCTTCTGAGACTATTATCAACAATATTAACTCGCTGACCTTTCGCGGCACTAATCTAGAAACTTGAGTGAGAAAGCGCTAGATGGAACTTACTTCTTCAAGCACTTTAATCGGGTCAGGAATCAGGATCATAAGTTAAATTATATTTTTTTCATCTCAAGTTAAGTCTTCTATTTTTCTATCGCAATTTCTTGACTTATCTAAGCCCAACTCGTATCGTACATGCCTTAAAGTTTTACGAATTGGGGAATCACACACACAGCAAATTATGATTAAATAAATGCTTTATCACCTAAAAGTCTACATGTCCTAAGGCTTTCAAAGCACCAGCAAACTTTTTAAAGCAACTTATTGAAAATCCAATCGCATTTATCATTGACTAGCGGCCGCCCGCGACTTCGTACGCGTGGATCCCGTTTTACCCCCTTCATCTATCTTACGCGGTTTAGATTTTTTCATACAAATGTTTTTTCCCGCTAACTCCCGTTCCCGTGAGAATTTTGCAATATTCTGTTGTAACTAAGCTTTAAATTTACTAAGGTACTATCGGGGACTCGGACGCCTTGACACCTTAAGGGCCTAAATTGTTTGCACACGCACGCTCGATTATGCTACGCCCCGTTCATTCATGTTTCGGGTCTAAGCAGCGTCGGCGCACCACTGTAGATGTTTGCCCTAGCAAACCAAGCTCTATGTAAAGCGTTTAGGATTGAGTATTGCTTATTACCCGCATCCGTAGCGCTCGTTTGGCAACGTCGCATTTTAGTCAATTTGAAACCCAGTAAAGAATCGCTACAAAATATTATATGGGGCTTCGTGTAAAATTTGAACTAGCGATTGCTCGCTCGGGTCACAAAATTGGTATCGCACATTGTAACTGCAATTTCCCGAGAAAAAAGTAGCCCTTTCTATAAATTATTGTTGATATTAAGAGTGTAAATCTCATGATATTAGTTTAGCTAGTTAAGGCGAGAAATACAAAATCATACAGTTACTTTCGAATTTTACTTATTTAATAGGTATTTAATTTATTCGGAACTTATAATTTATAAACAATATGTTATTGAATTAATTAGTAAAGAGTTAAGGAATATTTGTGGCTTAAAAACAATTATTGTAAGATCTGGCTACATAATAACTTTCTTAAATCCTTGAATGTAAATAAAAACCTATAATAGGTTTCTATTTATTTTTAATACATTAGCAACTTTTGTTTTCCGTTTTAAAGAAACACTTATCTACGTTATTACAATTTAATACAAATATTGCACTAGGTAGCAATGATCCAGGTAATTGGTTATCGTAAATATTATAATATTAAGTTAGTTTTATTTCAAATTCAATTTTTTATTGCACATTAAGTGTCTTTACACAAGGTCTTAAATCAATAACAATTAAACTTAAAACGAAATAATACTTAAACAGTTAACAATGTATAGATAAGTATGTAAGTAAATATTATGTATAAGAATTAAGATTTATTTTGAGAGGCATGGTTCAGTAATCGCGCGGAGGTCAATAAAAAGGCAATCAAACAGTCCAATTACTAGCACGGGTCAACACAAAACAAAATCAATCGGTTAATGATCACAAAACTTCACAAAAAAACAAAGGAGAGAATATGTCGACAGTTCGCCAAAGTAAAAAGCAGACAGACCTCGTATAAAAACACAATATTAAATAATAATTAACTTTAAAAAAAAAAACCGACTTCAAATGCGTGAACACAAAAAAAACTAAAAATTGAAAATATTGCGTATAAAAAAGTTCATCCCCAATTTTCCACCCTTGGGGGTGAAATATTTTCTTCAAATTCGCATGAAACCACCCTTTTGATAATACCTATTCAACAAAAAAATAATCGTTCAAATTGATTTATAATCGGCGGAGATATTGCGTATAAAAAAGTTCATCCCCAATTTTCCACCCTTGGGGGTTGTTTTTTCTATTATTAAACTTAAATGGGACCACCTTTGAGGTATTACCTATACGCAGAAAAAAGATTTGTTCAAATCGGTTCATAATTGGCGGAGTTATCGCGTAACAAACATAGAAAAAAAAAACATACGGGTCGAATTGAGAACCTCCTTTTTTGAAGTCGGTTGAAAAATACATATCTATTTGTTTGTAACCAAATTCTATTATAAAAATTCTAAGGCTGAGTTGCACCATCTTACTTTAACTTTGACAAACGTCAAAAGTCTGTCAAATTCCATACAAAAAGCACCGGTTACCGTTATAGCTACGGTCAAAGTTAGGTGGTGCAACTCAGCCTAAAACTGAGAAAGATTGAAAAAAAAGAAACATTTCGTTTTAAACCTTAACCGTATGACAATAAAGTGCACAATGGTATTTCGTATTGCAACCTAAGCCCTGATTGTCTCTTATTGGTCGTAGTAAAAATATAGTAAAATGCGTAACCAATTAGAGACGGGGTGAGCACGTGACCGGAGCGATGCGCTTACGCTAAAATTTCTACAAAGTGGTCAGGCGGAAGAGTCCCCGATAGTACCTGCATGCCAAATTTCAAGCGTCTATCTTACGTGGCTTAGATTTTTTCATACAAATGTTTTTTCCCGCTAACTCCCGTTCCCGTAAGAATTTTGCAATATCCTGTTATAACTAAGCTTTAAGTTTACTAAGGTACCTGCATGCCAAATTTCAAGCGTCTAACTTAAGCGGTTTAGATTTTTCATACAAAAGGATTTTCCCTCTTGTTCCCGTTTCCGTGGGAATTTCGGGAATTCCTTGTTGTAACTAAGCTCTAAGTTTACTAAGGTACCTACATGCCAAAATTCAAGCGTCTAACTTAAGCGGTTTAGATTTTACATACAAAAGGATTTTCCCGCTAATTCCCGTTCCCGTGGGAATTCCTAAGTATTCTATAACCTGCCCAGGAGTATGAAGAATAATTGTACCAAGTTTCGTTAAAATCCGTCGAGTAGTTTTTGTTTCTATAAGGAACATACAGACAGACAGACAGACAGACAGACAAAAATTTTACTGATTGCATTTTTGGCATCAGTATCGATCACTCATCACCCCCTGATAGTTATTTTGAAAATATATTTCATGTAAAGAATTGACCTCTCTACAGATTTATTATAAGTATAGATTTTGTATCTTTTGCTTTAATTTACGTACTTTAATTAAGCTTCAAGCATTAAAGCTGAATCCAACATTTCGTACTAGCATTTTCCAAACAGGATTATCCCTCGTACTTCAATATTAATGGCCACCCTAGCGATGAGGGTGATTGCCTAATCTGAGCATTAGTGTCTCAGGTGCATACAGACAGAGACGTGACGCACGTAATGGTATACTTTGTTGTAATCACTTTAAGTGGTTCTTTTTAATGTGTTTAATGATTAATTTCATAGTATCTATTTGTAAAACAATGTTCAAAGTAACAGTATAAAAAGTGCTCAATATTAATGAACTCAAAATCCATACAAATGTAGCCGGTAGCCGAAAGTTAGTACATAAATGGTGGGCGAAAATTTCACTCTGGAAGCATTTCCATGTTCATCAATTTTGCCTTTAAACGGATATCGGATAATTGGATATATAGGCATCTATTCTAGTGTTGTGGCAATTATCTGACGATTCTCTAGTACCGATAATGACTTAATTAACCATAACTTTGCATCTATATCAACTGTTTGGGTTCGTCTTCGAACATAGGCCTCCTCTTCAACCTTCCCTTCTTTTCAACTACTTTTTACTACTTTTAAGCTTTTGTCCCCGGACACTTACATCCAGTTTATTCCAGCCTGTTGCCAGATATCATCTGTTCATCTTTTAAGCGGTCTTCCTCTGCCGTGGTAATGATTGTAGAGTCTCCACTCCAAGATCTTTCTGGTTCACAATTTATGAGTCTAGAATTTTTCTAGGTTTGTAACCAAAAATATTAAAGAATTAATTGCAATAAGTATTGATAGTATCCAAAATACTTAAAGAATTAATTGCAATAGCTTTCAATACCACAGAATTAAGAAATCTTTAATCATGTGACTGAACACCATGATCAAGGTATAGTTGTTTTGTAAATCTTATCATCGATAATCGACATCATCCAACAAAATTACCTCCTTAACTTTACAGAATATTGAAATTTAATCGGTTTCGGTCAAATTAATAATCGGTTTATCCCTTAAAATATTAACGACACTACTCTGTGATTAATTTCAGCGGGCTTCGGACTTCGGATTAAAGGGATTGATTAAAGATAAGAGAGGTCCAATAATATAAGGTTGACCTTGTTGGTTTCCTTAAACCAGAGAGTACCTACTATTTATTATATTATTTATGAAAACAAAACAACGCAGGCTTTTGATTGGTTGATTAGATCGGTGTTTGAGCTTAATTTTGTACAGTCAGCGTTAAATACTGATAACCAGTTTGACCTCTTTGACATTTATTTTCTCTTTTCTCTTCATTTTTTTGATGTGTATTAAGTTGTCAAATATTTTTTTTCTTTCTTCCTATCTTTATTTAGTTTAGTTCGTGACACCCAACAAAAAGTTGACAACAGGGTCATTCCATCGTTTCGGGTGTTACGTTCGTACACACATATTCAACAATTTCATGTATTTTGAAATAGTATTTTAATAATGTTAGTGCCTTAATCTGTCCGTTTTTAGTTGTTTTATCTAAATAATAAAGTTTGTACAGCTTAGAATGTAGGTTAACGAAAATATGAGTCGAAAAGTGTGCGTTTCGGGCGTTACGAGATTTTGCCTCTATGTTCTGACTGTTTCTGCATTTACTCGAAATTTAGCGAATTTTCTTAAGGAATCATACCTAAAACTTATAGGACTTCTAAAGTATGAAATTTACAAACCATGTAATATACAATCACTATTACTTAAAATGTTTTACTATTTTTTTATAATTTCTTTCTTTGTTTCGGGTGTTACAATGGTTCTGTTTCGGGTGTTACGAGTACAAAAATTCAACGCTTTTTATCGATAAAATCGGTGTTTTATTAGTCTCTAGGTACTACAAAATAAGGAGTACAACAAATAAACACAAATAGAGCCAATTCTGGTTTGAAATTACGAAGCAGCTTTTTTAGAAAAATATACAAAGTTCAAGTTTAATTTTTCCTCAAAATATAGCTTTTTCTATTGTTTTTGGCTTGAAATAGCATTATTTTTATTTATAATTACGATATTTATTGGAAATGTCGAACATCGAGACTTTTTAGCAATACCTTAATTTTAGTGTTAAGTCAACATTTCAAAAAAGTCTTAAATAGAGAAATATGACTCGTTTTCCGATGCCAGCGCTAGAGGGAGGTGGAAGGACCCTCACAGTAATACTTTTTGACTTCTCCAAGCAATATACACACATTATCGACATTAAATAAAAATGTGATACCCGAAACGTTTCGGGTGTTACAGTTTTTAATCAAGAAAAAAACACACTTAATTAGTATCATGCTCAGATATTAGTTAGTATTTGAAATCATTACTACCATGACCTTACTTTTACCAAATATTGTTATCCTAATCCATGTGTAAGGTACAATAATAAAGCAAATACCTGTTTTTTTGTTTCGGGTGTTACATCGCCGAAGTAACAAGAAAACACACTTAAAACTTGATGATTATCAATTTTTTTGGGACTATGACGCTATCTACTAATACTATGATAAATACCCTCAAATCATGTAGTGGCAAAACGGTTCACAGATTGATAGTTTTTTTTAAATCGAATTACTAATAATTAGAGAGAAAATGATCATTCAGACAGTTGACTTAAGTATAGACTTTGAAGACTAATAACTTAAAAATTACTTGTTTCTTTCAGATTTTTATTGTTGCAAATTATAATTTGGAAAGTTTACTTTCAAAATTCATCAGATTTAATGCGAAAAGTACATATTTAGTTTTTCAGCCTCGGTAACATTTGTCATGGAATGACCCAACACAACAACTTGATTTTGATTGTAACAAAAACGTGTAGCGAACTTTGTGAATACTTTGGGTATCACGAACTATTTGACGCTGAATGCTGATGCTGGTATGAGAAACACGGATACATGTATACGGTATACCTAGATAATGAGCTTTAATAAATGCCTTGGGTTATTATAGATTATTACGTAAGTTTACACATACCGTCGCTAAAGTTTGTTCGGAACTACACCTAGCTGTCGGCACCTCCCCTGCAAGCTAGCACACTAATAAAGATCGCAAGTCCCACACAATAGGGAGGATATACACAGGAAACTTGTGAGACAACAAGAAAGAAGATACGAGTATGCAAGAAATATCTTTAACAGAGTAAGTAAATATTTTTAATGCAGTGGTGGAGCAGATCGTTTTCAAGAATTAACTTATGAAAATGACCTTATGGAGGTGGCAGGAAGGCGCTGAATGCAGGCCGCTACGAACCAGGCGATGTGGATATTAGTGGGGGGGGGGGGACCTATGTTCAGCAGTGGACGTCCTGTGGCTGAAATGATGATGATGATGATGACGAAGACCACATCGTTTTCCAAGAATTAAATTATTAAAAAATCTTAATTTAAATTGAGCTCCTTATGCTTTCATGACTGGAGGTTGAAAGAAAACTGTCGACATTTGCAAGTATATTTTACCGGTAACCCAGTGTGGTGAAATAATCCTGTTGAATATTTTCAAACTATTTTACCTTATGATAAAATAAAACTCTCCAGTTTCCCAACTTTCCTCGTAAAACGCAACACTGCTAAATTTACTGCAAACCAAATTTCGTAAATAAGGAACACGAGCGGAAACTTAAGAGACACGACACAACTGACAGGAGATGACGATTATGTACAGCAGGGGTTCCCAACCAGCAGTCTACGGACCACCGTGGTCCGCAGGAGTTGAAAGGTCATAGCAGACTTATCAGCTCGGAAAGGTATCGCCTTTCGCGCGCTGTCAACCGCGAGGCGAGGCGTTTACGTTACGGTGCGGATAAGTGTGCGTTGTAGACGTTGCGTTTTATACAAAGAATACTGACCGCATCGAGTTAATAAGTGTGCTACGTACGTTCTGAAGGGTTAGTAGTAGTTTCGCACGAATGTGCGAAACGTCCCCTTTCAATAATAATATTTTTTTAGTAGGCGTTCCGCCCGGATGTGCGCCTACACTAAAGAAATCAAAGTGGTCCTTAGTCCAGAAAAGGTTGGGAGCCACTGATGTGCAGGGAGCGCGGGCGAAATCGATGTCTGAACCGCAGTACAATCCAATTGTGCCAGTAAAGCTGGATTCATAAGCGTAGCACGTGTCGTGATGTTTCAGTGTGCTTATCATGAGTTAACGTTAGGTTTGCTCGCTAGTGACTGCGTAAGAAATGACATTTAATGTATGACAGATTGAACAGCGCCCCTAGCGGCTACTTTCAAGAACGAAAATCTTCATAAATTATTTTTTTGTCGCACTCGCCAGTGAGTGAGCTCACGATGCTCACGAAGCTCATGATAAAGCACACGGGAGGCAGTTTTAAGAGGATCAGTTTGAAGAATCAGATTTTGAGAGCTATTGACAGGAAGCAACAAAAGGCTGAATTATTTTTTACCAAAAAATATTTAAAAACATTAAAATTATTTTAACAGCACAGTGCACAAATTATATCTCAGAATCCTCCAACTAATAAAAAGTTAGTTGGAAAATATTTCTACATGTTTAACATTAATTCAAACTGCAAAAAGTACTCCAAGCCTTTTGCGGTGGAATTTTTAATTTTATGCAACGCGGCGTGCCAACTTTATCTGCGACGTTTAATACCGAACAGCGACATCTGTCGGCGTCTGTTAAAACTTTGTCTTGTCTGCGACGTTTGATTTATTGAAACTTAGTTCTTTCTCACATGCTTTAATTTTAGTTAACGTCTTAAGAGTTGGTAATTTTTTTTAAGTCGATGTGCGAGTTTTAGTGATTTCAATTAATAAAATTGTCATAATTATAATCAATAAAGTACCCTTATTTGAGGCGAATGATTGATCTCCCTCTAGTGTAGTAAAATGATGAGCTTTCTAAAAATTAAAATTAGATTTTAAGTTATACGCGGTCGCGAATACTGAACATATTTTGCATTCTCACCTTTGGTGTTGTCGTCGTGATAAGTTACAAATGGACAGAACTATAAATCTTTCTCCTTTTCCATTTGTAAAGTCAAACAAGCCAAACGGTTTCGAATTTCAACCTCCATTTTGCATCAGTTCTGTCTGCAAACGGATCGACAGCCTCATTTATAATGCTTTTTGTAGCTTTCAGCGATCATAGATATGAAAGACTTGTGGAAATCTAAGCTACAAAGGCTTCAAAAGCTTTTAACTAATAAAAGTCACTTAAAGGACGTAGCACACTTATCAACCCTAAAAGGGATCGTAACCGTATCAACTCGAGGCGGTCAGTATTCTTTGTATGAAACACCATACTGCACCGCACTTATCCGCACCGTAACGTAAACGCCTCGCATTCCGGTTGACAGCGCGCGGAAGGCGATGACAGCTCGCGAATGGCGATACAGCGTGGATCCCTTTCCGAGTTGATAAGTCTGCTATTATCTTATAATTTGGCTAACATTTATAATATTTGCTACCATCATTGTAGTGGTATTTTATTAGATGAAATGAAAATTGTATGTGCAGACGACGACACGTCAAGCTGTAAAATGTAGCATTTTATGCCGTTATAATAGGTGCGTTTTTGCTACAGAAATGTATAGTCTGATATGCTAGCGCCTGTACTGTACTTGTTCGTCAGTCTTACGCCCGTATTTACAAACATTACTATGAAGTCTCGAAGTGCGCGTGTACGCACAGGGTGACAACGAACCAATCACAAAGCTCTATTTAACGCTGTGCGTTAGATTTGCTGATTCACTTAAGCAAGCATCGTTTGTGAATACTACGGGCGTTAGCTACGATAGATTTAATAGTAGTCTTAATGAGTTTATTGAAGAATTTCATTACCCCAAGGCTACTATCGATTTCATAACCACGTGGGCGCAAATAGGTATAATACTGACCTAAAGCCACTAGTAATTTGGCGCTATCGTAGGCGTCGCTTGCAAAAACCATGTCAAAGTGTTGCCCATTGACCTGATGACTGATCATTTGTGAGTTAGTATGTCGATGAGGTTTTTTATTTGGTAACGCCCACCCGTATTACGTGTGGAACAATATTGAGAAGTCATCGTGTACTTGATTCAACTTTTGAATGGGTAGCTGTAACAAACCTTTGTTGTACGACTAAACTCAAGCTAATTTGTACCTTATATAGGTACCTATTATAGGTATACAGTGTCAGGTCAGCCCAAAACCCGCTACAAGAGTAGCATTCATTAAATCTTCCTGCGTGCAGTTGTTTGGGCACGCAGGGCACGACATCATGTGCTTCATCCACTGGGGACAAAACCGCACTTGCACTGTGAGTTTGAGTCATCCAATTAATGTTATTGTAAATCAATTAGGAACACTGTTCAGCACGTGTTGTGTACTATGCAACAACCCATCCACTATCCACAACTGGCATATTCATTCATTATTAATATTGAAATAGAACAACTATTTTAATTAAAAAAGTATGCTGCGAGTTTGTTAAACATGACTTCACGTCATAGACTTACAATTTATCAAGTGATACAAACTAATGCTGATAAAATTAATTAATTAAAAATAATGAACTAAATCAAAACTAAAGAAAGCGAATTAACAACCCAATACCAAAGTCCAATATCCAATTTAAATACCTATTTAACAAACAAGTTCATTCAACATTTAGACACGTGTGCACCGGACGGGACACCAGCGCTTAATGAGCTTTACCGCTACGCGTACGCGCGTGACGTCACACATCCTACGGTGCGCCGGCGCAGCGAGCGACCAAATTGTTGAATGGACTTGCGGTGTAAAAAATATAAACATTGACACGGTTTTGTGGTTTGTTTTTATGACAATGTAACTAGATACGTCGTTTTACGGGACTAGGAATGCAGGATTCTTTATCGGATATTGTGTATTTTGTTTTTAGGGTTCCGTACCTCATTTTTTATGTAGAGCCTTCTTCTAATCTTCTCTGCTAGGCATCAGCCCATAATTTATGTTATCCCGAAGCAGTAGTAGGGCAAGCTATATTTGGCACGTGTATTTGACTGCAATAACACGTCATGTAGGCCTGCCTAGGATGCGCGATAAGCGTTTATCACGCATTTTATCGATTTTACGTGATAAGCCCATACATTTGTCGTCTAAATCCATAGATAAGATTTTATCACGGTGCGCAGCCTAGCCCGGCTGATGTTAAATGAGATACAGTCTAGGTCTTAAAGGTATTAGTATTTATTTTAAGCGAAGTGTCTAATCGTTTCGCCATTATTTTTAACCGACTTCAAAAAAGGAGGAGGTTATATGTTCGACTGTATGTATTTTTTTTTTTTCTATGTATGTTCACCGATTACTCCGTCAATTGTGGACCGATTTTCAAAATTCTTTTTTTGTTCGATAGGGTACACTTCTGAGGTGGTCCCATTGTCACCAAGTTAGGATCTGATGATGGGATCCTAGGGAAATCGAGGGCAACCCTCAAATTTTATAGGCACGTATATCGTTTTTCAAACTTTTTCTTAAGTTATTCAAGTATTTGCTCCTGGAAATCATCATCTCATATTGATGAGCTGATGATAGAAGGTAAAACTCCTTAATGCTTAGGAGTTGGAAGATAATTCTTTTAATTTTATAGATAAGTATAGTTTCTAAAGTTATTCAAGTGTTTACATCAGATATTCATCATCTCATCATGATGAACTGGTCATGCTAGGTACAACTCCTTAATGCTTAGGAGTTGGAGGATAATTCTTTAAATATTATAAGTACAAATAGACCAACAGTTGTATTCTTTCATGTTTTTAAGGTGGGCTGACGGTTTAAGGTCTTTTTAGGTTTCCTATATGGTAACCTGTATTTTGTAGGGAATATTATTTTACGTGCCGTGTGGGGACGGCCGTAAAAGAATACTTTTCCCCACCGCCCACAGGAGGCGTGTCGTAAGAGGCGACAAACCCCTGTAGCACCGGACGGGCAGCAGCGTCTGCGTGCGAAACCAAGTAAAAAACTGCGATCGCCAACCCGCCTGCCAAGCGTGGCGATTAGGGCAAAACCCTCCAAATGGTGGCACAAACAAAAAAACGGCCCCTAGTCCCCGGCGGCCCCACTATCCCGGACCACGGTAGCGGTCACGGTAACGGTGGGGCAAGGGGTGCGAAGAATCCCCGGGGGATGCCAAGCTACCAACACCGACGACCTCTGGCCCTGGCAACCTATAACGCTCGCACACTGCGTACAGATGTGAAGCTAATGGAACTCGAGGAAGAATTGAGCAGGTTACGGTGGGATATCGTAGGATTATGTGAAGTCCGAAGAGAGGGAGAGGACACCATAATTCTCAAATCCGGAAACCTGCTCTATAACCGGGAGGGCGACCAGCAGTCCCAGGGTGGTGTCGGGTTTATCGTCCACAAGTCCCTTGTCAACAACGTGGTCCAGATCGAGAGTGTTTCGGCGAGGGTAGCGTACCTGATACTCAGAATCACCAAACGGTATTCGCTGAAGGTCATACAGGTATACGCACCGACCACGGAACACCCCGACGACGAAGTGGAGACTATGTATGAGGATATTTCCAGAGCCATACATAGCTCCCGGTCCCATTTTACCGTTGTGATGGGGGACTTCAACGCGAGGCTAGGTAAACGAAGCGATAATGAGCCGAAAGTGGGGCAATTTGGGTATGGAGAGAGGAACGCACGTGGCCAACTGCTGGCTGGCTTTATGGAGAAGGAGGGCCTCTTTATGATGAACTCCTTCTTCAGAAAGCCAAAACAGCGAAAGTGGACATGGCTGCATCCCAATGGCGCTACAAAAAATGAGATAGACTTCATCTTGTCGACGAAGAAGCATATATTCAATGATGTCTCTGTGATCAATTCGGTCAAAACAGGAAGCGATCACCGAATGGTAAGAGGCACATTGAATATCAGACCCAAGCTCGAGAGATGTCGACTGATGAAGTCTACGCTCCGCCCAGCGCCCATCCAACTCCAAAACCCCGAAAGCTTTCAGCTCGAGTTGCAAAATCGTTTCGAATGCCTAGGAGACTGCGAAAATGTGGACGAATACAATGACAGGTTCGTGGAAATTGTCCAAACGACTGGGTCTAAGTTCTTTAAAACCCGTCGTTCAAAAGGAACCAAAAAGATCTCTGACCTCACTAATCAACTCATGGAAGAGAGACGGAACTTGGTTTTGCAGTCCTCTGAAGATGCTGCTCAGTATCGGCGCCTTAACAGACAGATCTCCAAGTCTTTGACTCGCGACCTACGCCAATTTAATACAGACCGTATTAAAGAGGCGATTGAGCGAAACAAAGGCTCTAAAGTGTTCGCAAGAGATCTGTCTGTTGGCCAAAGTCAACTGACCAAGCTGAAGACAGAGGATGGCAGAGCCATTTCGTCGGGGCCGGAGATATTGGAAGAGGTTGAGAAGTTCTACGGACAATTATACACGACTGTACGCGCACCTGTCACAAATCTAGCCGAAGACCCAAGAGCTAGACTGACCCGACACTATACCGAAGATATCCCGGACGTCAGTCTGTACGAGATTAGAATGGCTCTCAAACAGCTGAAGAACAACAAGGCACCGGGTGATGATGGAATCACGGCTGAGCTTTTGAAGGCAGGCGGAACGCCGGTACTAAGGGCTCTTCAGAAGCTGTTCAATTCCGTCATCCTCGAAGGAAAAACGCCTACGACATGGCACAGAAGTGTGGTGGTACTCTTCTTCAAAAAAGGTGACAAAACCTTGTTGAAGAATTATAGACCCATCTCACTTCTGAGCCATGTCTACAAGCTGTTTTCGAGAGTCATTACGAATCGTCTCGCTCGCAGGCTCGACGACTTCCAGCCTCCCGAACAAGCCGGTTTCCGAAAAGGCTTTAGTACCATAGACCACATACATACGCTAAGGCAGATTATACAGAAGACCGAGGAGTATAATCAACCACTTTGCCTGGCGTTTGTGGATTATGAAAAAGCCTTCGATTCGGTCGAGACCTGGGCAGTGCTACAGTCTCTCCAAAGGTGCCAAATTGACTATCGATATATCGAAGTGTTAAGGGGTTTGTACAAAAACGCCACAATGTCGGTCCGCCTCCAGGATCGGGACTCGAAACCTATACAGTTGCAGCGAGGGGTAAGACAGGGAGACGTCATATCTCCAAAACTGTTTACCACCGCCCTGGAAGATGTCTTCAAGCTTCTGGACTGGAACGGATTTGGCATAAATATCAACGGCGAGTACATCACCCACCTTCGATTCGCGGACGATATCGTAGTCATGGCTGAGACCTTGGAGGATCTAGGCACAATGCTCGATGGCCTCAGTAGAGCCTCTCAACAAGTGGGCCTCAGAATGAACATGGACAAGACAAAAATCATGTCTAATGTCCGTGTTGCACCCACTCCTCTGAAGGTTGGAGACTCTACACTCGAAGTTGTTGACAATTATGTATACCTGGGACAAACAGTCCAGTTAGGTAGGTCCAACTTCGAGAAAGAGGTCAATCGTCGAATCCAACTCGGATGGGCAGCGTTCGGGAAGCTTCGCCATATACTCACGTCCGAAATACCGCAGTGTCTTAAGTCGAAAGTATTTGACCAATGCGTGTTGCCAGTGATGGTATACGGATCTGAGACGTGGTCGCTTACTATGGGCCTCATAAGAAGGCTCAAGGTCACCCAAAGGGCGATGGAGCGGGCTATGCTCGGAGTTTCCCTGCGTGATCGAATCAGAAATGAGGAGATCCGCAGGAGAACCAAAGTAACCGACATAGCTCGCAGAATTGCTAAAATCAAGTGGCAGTGGGCGGGGCACATAGCTCGTAGAGACGATGGCCGTTGGGGCAGGAAAGTTCTCGAGTGGCGACCACGGGCTGGAAGACGTAGCGTGGGCAGGCCTCCTACTAGGTGGACCGACGATCTGGTAAAGGTCGCGGGAAGAGCCTGGATGCGGGCAGCGCAGGACCGTTCATTGTGGAAAACCTTGGGGGAGGCCTTTGTCCAGCAGTGGACGTCATTTGGCTGAAAAGAAGAAAGAAGATTATTTTACACTAGACATGAAGAATATGGTCTCAATGTACTGCCTACCTTCAGTGGTAACATCAAGGTAATAATTAGTTATAGTTAACTAAAAAGCAAGAAATAAGTAAAATTTTATAAAAAAAAAAAAAACCGACTCCAAAAAACCTACACTAAAAAGTAGAAAAATAATTACTAATTACCTAGTTATTTATTAGGACGAATTAATATTTATGTAGGTATACCATGATTGATACTTTTGGAGTCGGTGCAGGCAAACTTTACATGTTTCATAATCTTGGCACCGACTCCAGAAGTATCAATCATGGTATACCTACATAAATATTAATTCGTCCTAATAAATAACTAGGTAATTAGTAATTATTTTTCTACTTTTTAGTGTAGGTTTTTTGGAGTCGGTTTTATTTTTTTTTATAATTTAATCTCATCGAGTAAAATCAAATGTAAATAAGCTAGCTTATGACGATTGCAAAGAGGAAAAAATACAATAAATTCTATAAATAAATAGATAAGTAATCGTCGATTTAATATGATTTATTTATAAACCGATTACCAAAGAATGTCAACAGCGTCCGCTACGTAATAATCCGTATTATTTAATCATTTAAATTAATCCCTTGCCCAATTTTGTGACAGTAATAAATTGGGTTTGAATTACCAGCCAATATAATATTCATAAACGTTGACGGTCTGGATTGGCGGTGTGAGTGCCTCGTTGTGGTCGCAGTTGCTGGTTTGAATACTACTACTACTTACTCTAATTACTTTTAAATATTTTTATTTATTTATTTATATTAGGAAGACCAGGGTTTACATAATTGATTATTTTACAATTAATAACACTTGATAACCACTTATAGGTCCCCACAGATAGAATTGTGGTGGATATTTAAAGAAATTATAAAAAACAGATATAATTAATATGGTACACGATACACCTAATGTTGTATTGAAGAGATAGCACCATATTTGAACTTCCCGTTACCTCATATTTATAATAAAAAACATGATATAAAAAAAAAACTACTTGATAGGCTTGAAAAAACGCTCGCTCAGCAGCCGCCTAAGCGCTGGTATGCTAGTATAGAATAAATCAATATCTAGTTCCTTACTCAGTCTGTTAAAGGACATTGTCAGAAACCGCCTAAAAACCGCCCAAAAACATTAACCCATCATAATTATTTTCTATTTTTTTTAATACATTAAGCACCCTTTCATTCTAATGGACACTTAAGCATTGAAAAATTAAATAAATAAGTCTTTTAACGTTTATTCTATAATACTATTACAACTTCCGGACGTTTTGGTGCGTGGCATGGTCTAAAACCTATCAAGTTCCATAATTTTTGCCGATAAAATCTGTACGAGGCATTACCGTACTTTATTGCTGGGAGTCCATGTATAGTGATGTTCCTGCGGCCATCATAGACAATAAAATATCGATTTTGAAAATAAAATAAATCGATTAAACTGCTTTGCCTCTCAACAAGTGGGTCTTAAAATGAACATGGACAAGACAAAAATTATGTCAAATGCCCGTGTTGTACCCACTCCTCTGAAGGTTGGAGACACTATACTCGAAGTTGTTGACAATTATGTATACCTGGGACAAACAGTCCAATTAGGTAGGTCCAACTTCGAGAAAGAGGTTAATCGTCGAATCCAACTCGGCTGGGCAGCGTTCGGGAAGCTTCGCGAAATTCTCACGTCCGAAATACCGCAGTGTCTCAAGTCAAAAGTATTTGACCAGTGTGTGTTGCCAGTGATGGTGTATGGCTCTGAGACGTGGTCGCTTACTATGGGCCTCATAAGAAGGCTCAAGGTCACCCAAAGAGCGATGGAGCGTGCTATGCTCGGAGTTTCCCTGCGTGATCGAATCAGAAATGAGGAGATCCGTAGGAGAACCAGAGTGACTGACATAGCCCGCAGAATCGCTAAAATCAAGTGGCAGTGGGCGGGGCACATAGCTCGAAGAGCTGATGGCCGCTGGGGCAGGAAAGTTCTTGAGTGGCGACCACGAGCTGGAAGACGTAGCGTGGGCAGGCCTCCCACTAGGTGGACCGACGATCTGGTGAAGGTCGCGGGAAGTACCTGGATGCAAGCAGCGCAGGACCGGTCTTTGTGGAAATCCTTGGGGGAGGCCTTTGTCCAGCAGTGGACGTCTTTCGGCTGAAACGAACGAACGAAACTGCTTTGAAGACTAGATTTGCGTTAAAAGCTAAAAAGATATTGACACTATTACAAGAAGCTATCTAAAGTGTCCAACTGGTCGAAGGTCGTAAATAAAATAAAAATAATTAGGACCATAAACTGATATTCATGGTAGGTATCATAACTGTAAAAGTGTCAGAATCCGATGTTGAATCCAATGCCAGTTGAAGTGTGAGAAACATAATATATCAACCTAGTATAGTTGCCAGTCTCTCATAATCTGTGCCAATTAGGGTTTTCGCGATTGAAAAATCCGCCAGATGGCAATACCACGCAATACGTAGACGTGAGGTCCAAATGCTGCATGATTGGTTATTTTTGACATGACATTGACAGATATCCACCAATCATGCAGCATTTGGACCTCGCGTCTACGTATTGCCATCTCGCGGATTTTTCAATCGCGAAAACCCTCATTCATAGCACATGTATAATAATAGATTAAATGAACTTTTATAGATTGTGAAAGAGAAGATAAACATTTTATTATTTTATTAAAATCTTGCCACGAGGTAGTTTTTCAGTAGAAACCAGGATTGGATAATCGCTACAGGCAAGTATCAGAACATTTTATAAATATTTTTAATCGATTATATCCTTGTGAATCGTTTTAATAAATTGTCATTTTACTTTTTCAATTAAAACTTTTTCAATCCCTAGTCTTGTCAAACTGTCATAATGTCAACAAATTATAAATGTCACGTCAGTTGACTCAATTTCAGTCTTCTGTGCGTTTATTGTATTTTTATTTCAATGAAATAGTGCTAAAGGGTTAGTACTAAAAGTGAAAGCCTTTTTTCAGAAAGAAAACCAATGTGGTGCCCTTATTATTCATACTGTTTGAAAGTTAAAAGTCAGTGATACAGAGTTGCCGACATTATAACTCCGTAGTGATACCATACCAAAGAAGAAGTTTTCCTAAACATTTGTGTTATTTTTATATGTGATCAAATAAAAAGGATTAATTCTACTGCTCAAATGGAATAACTTATCCCAAGAGACCGAATATAAAAAAAAAACCTCTCCATAGAAATTATCACCATCACGAGGATGTGAATTTTTTTGAGAATTTGATATTGGTCCTGTAAGAAAAGTAGTTGTATTTCAGTAGTAGAATCAACCCTTCTTGTTTCATCAGCAAGAGTAACTATAAAAACGCCCTGTAGGTAGGTATTATTAAGCTGAAGAGTTTGTTTAGTGTCAAAGACTGTCACACAGTGTAACTTAAATTGGCATATTATGATAATGAACATAAAATCTTAAATAAATATTTATGTTAATATTTTTTCTATTTATTTATTTATTTTCCCAAAGCTTCACAGTGACAGCTGAAACAGCAATACTGTTGTAAAACTAAACTTAGAACAAACTGTTACAAATATTTTACAAATTAAAATAAAACAGCATGTTGCTTTACTTTCTCGTATAGGTAATAAATGTAATTAATGGCTAGATTAATTATTAATGTTACTTTGTTACCCTCAATAGTGAGGAGATCTTATAAAATGGTAACCCTGATTTTCATTGTCATTCAAGTGCTCTTTCTTCGCATAGGCTTCTGTGATTTGGCCAAGGGCCACACACATTGCGATAACATTATGCGACATTGATTTGACAGCAGCGGAGTGAAGTCTTGCGACTATGCAAAATGATACCCTGTAATCGTAGCGCATATAGACATAGACGGGGCGGGGCACATAGCTCGTAGAGCTGATGGCCGCTGGGGCAGGAAAGTTCTTGAGTGGCGACCACGAGCCGAAAGACGTAGCGTGGGCAGGCCTCCCACTAGGTGGACCGACGATCTGGTGAAGGTCGCGGGAGGGGCCTGTATGCGAGCGGTGCAGGATCGGTCTTCGTGGAAATCCTTGGGGGAGGCCTTTGTCTAGCAGTGGACGTCTTTTCAGCTGAAACGAACGAACGAACGATACGTATTACCACTATTTACCAGACATTACTATTTATTGCATACTCGCCGGATTACACGTAGGAGCACGCGCGTTACAGCTTCGGCCTTGCATTATTATAAGATCTTGTACCGCCCTTTTACGAACTTCCTCCGTGAGGATATCCCCGCCGAATTCTATGATGAACCTATCAAAAGTCATATTCTGCAATGTCAACCCACCACAAGGTGGACCGACGACCTGATAAAGGTAGCGGGAAGGCGCTGGATGCAGGCCGCTACCAACCGTGCGATGTGGAAGTCATTGGGGGAGGCCTATGTTCAGTAGTGGACGTCCTGTGGCTGAAATGATGATGATGATGATGAAATGAATGAAAATGACAAATCTTCGAACGTGTATAATACCGTGCCAAAGTAATCATATAATTTTGGCACCTTAATAACTATTGCCGTTTTTGTTGTAAAGATCATGCAGCGCTACTTGCGGATATTATTGGAAAGAAAACTATGTGGGCTCTAGATCTGAAGCCGCTTTAACGAACACGAAGTGCTCATACAATGCGGCGTATTTTCTTCCAGTCTTTAGTCAGGACTTTAGTCGAATTAAAACCCCGGTTGAACGTGATATAGCCGCACTAGAATACGATGCTTTTTTGCATAATCGCAAGACTTCGTTCCGGTGTCGACCGAATGTTATCATGATGTATGTGGCCCAGGGGTTACCGTAGCCGCTAAGGTTTGAAACTTCTTGCTTAAAATATTGTAGTCTTTGGCATAGACTACGACGGTAGTCATGGAGATAGGAGTTTGTTATCTCGTGTCAGATGTAAATGGTGAAAAGAAAACTCATGATTCGTGTTATTTTTATGCAATATGTAGGTATTTTATAAAAGTGGAACCCCGAGTGATCTCCAAAACCCATTCTATTATTATATACGATTCGGCTTCGATATCTATAATACAATAGGAGTTTATTTCATGTGTCAGATGACAAGGGTGGAAACAACCTACGATTCATGTTGTTTACAGTTGTTTATTTACGTGCAATATGTGGGCATATTATAAAAGTGGAATGCCGAGTTGTATTTCTAAAACTTGTTCTATTATTTTTATACTATTTGGCTGCGACATTTGCGCATTTTTCGCGAATCGGTGTTCATACATTCACACAATACATTAGACGCCATGTTGTCATAAACGACATATTATAAAATCGCTGTGATTTAATATTCTTAATCATTAATTTTATGGCAAGTGTCCATCAGGAATCATTGTTCTTACACACAGAATCTTATTATTTCGCTTTCGGGTAGTAATATGTCAAAATTGTTGGTTTTTAGGCGAACAATGTATGGAGAACGAACATTGTCCTTTGTCGCCAGCACGCCATATAAAGCTATTCTGTCTATAGTTAGTGGTTTAGTTTATCCGTTATTTGGTCAAATAGTTTATTCAGTACAAAGGCCGTACCACCACTTCGGGACTACATACGGGCTGGTGCTGAGAAGAAGTGGCGGAAGAAACTCAGTCACGTTTGACAGCCTCTTCTTCGATTAACAAGAGCAATTTATAACTTTCTTGACACGTAATAAGTGAATGTGTTATTTTACTACTGACACTGATTTATTAAGTTACTATAGGATTTTTCATTAGAGTTATTTACTCAAACTTTCAATAATTGGTGTATTTAGGACTTTCTATTATTTATAGTCATTAAATATCATTTTAAAAGTTTCACAGGTTTTTGTCCTAATTGTCATCTAGTAAGTCGGTCAAGTGTGTATCTAACTTAGTAATACATAGAAAGTTAAATAGAGTAGCGAGTTCTAATTCATCCGTATTTTATGTATTTACCCTGATTAGTATCCCGGAGTTTCTCTACATCATGAGCGTTGCGAATGTTATTCGTAACTACAGGACCGAGAAAGTTTCCCACAAACTCTTCTACATTTTAAGGGTCATTTGAAAAGGTGGTTTTAGGTGGATAATTCTGAAAAGACGGTTACAGGATTTGATAAAATGGGATTGCAATTTATAGAGTATCATTACGACTTTTATAGCTACCATATACAGTATAGTTTACCTAATCCGCTTTTGCATCCGTTCACTACTAGCAAGTTTTTTTTTGGGGAAGGCCTTTGTAAAGCTGTGGACATCATTTGGCTGAAATGTTCGAAAGAACGAACTAGCTATATTTCTTAATGTCGTAAGTTCATTAACCAGACACTACGTTTGCTGACAATTACGAGGTCTTCCTCTACCGCCCACCTGCCAAGTGTTAGCTAACTTTTTGAGCAAGGTCTATCGACAAGCCAGGGGATCTAGACAAATCCCAAAATTTAAGTACCATTCGTGACAGTTTTAATTTCGAAATCGCTTTGTATCTAACATTCAAAAACAAAGCAAAAGCGATTGTCACGTATGCAACTTTGTCTAGCCCAGCTAGACCTGCAAAGTAAATTCAAATGGGCAAACTGTTGGTTCCTGTGTTAATTAACATCCATGTAACAACAATGTATGCATAGTTTTGACAAATAAATGACTATATAAAATATTGCCATTCAAAGTTACTTTACAAATACAAAACCAGAGGATTGGTCAGCGAAACGTCGCTCAAACATCACATATCACCTAGAACGGCACCAAAGCGAGCATAACTGTAACAGTTCCGTACGCCACAACTGAACATGTTAACCCATGAATTGCAAAGCGTTTTTATAAATATTCCTGTTGTTGATACGAATGTGGCAGACGGCGCGTGACGGTGTATGTGTAGACTTAAGAGGCCATTAAAGACATCCGTATAAAAGTGGGACTAGCATAAAGATGTTCGTTTCTGGTAGGAAAAGTCCCACATAATCTAGCTGACCCCGTGCCATTTCATTAGATCAAAGAAGGATTTCTACTGGTCCTGCTGCCTGCCTGCATTCAGGTGCTTCCCATGACCTTCACTAGATCAAGATGTTACAAAATTCTATAAAGAAAAGCCATTATTTCCATGACCTTGCAAATGTCGACTCTAATGGGATTCTGATGAGCAAAGTATGAAAATATGTTTATACCAACTAACGGTTAGTATCTAAGGGACGTAAATATTCGCAGTAATAAAATTTTGATAAAGGTCCAACCAGTCCAACTTTATTAGCAGTTACTACTGATGTACCTTTTAATTAGCATATTACCGCAACTTTTAACTAAAACTCTAATTAGGTTTGTCGATGTAACTCTGCTTGCCGTTAAAACGATAAACAGATTACAGACCGACTTGAAATTTTTATTAAAACTAAGTCATCATTCATCATCATTTCAGCCACAGGACGTCCACTGCTGAACATAGGCCTCCCCCAATGCTTTCCATGTTGATCGATTGGTAGCGGCCTGCGTCCAGCGCTTCCCTGCTACCTTTACGATGTCGTGTTACCAGGGCCAGTCGTCGTTGGTGTGGGTAGCCAGTCCGCCTCCGGAGATTCTTAGCACCCCCCGCCCCGCTGCTACCCTGACCGCTACCGTAGCCAGGAACTGCGGGGCTACCGGAGACTGGGGGCCTGGTCGCTGTTGTGTTCCTCATTGGGGGGATCATTGCCGATACTCGCCACGCTTGGCAGGCGGGTTGGCGAGCGCAGTTTTTTATATGTTTCGCACGCAGACGCTGCTGCCCATCTCGTGCTACAGGATTTTGTCGCCTCTTACGACACGCCTCCTGTTGGCGGTGGGGAATTGTATTCTTTACGGCCGTCCCCACACGGCATTAAAACTAAGTATAGGTACCTATTTGTTACATTACATGCGGGCACTTTTGGGTCTCCCCATCAGAGTCTATATCTATAAAGCATTTGTCACACTGGAATTCACTGGATACGTTCTGCCACAAACTTTTGTTCTGCGGCCTAGCTACGTCCCTACGCACCGGTCAGTTTGCGTTCTTTGCTCGTTCCCGCACTATCAGATCGCATCAATGTAAAACATTATAGAGCTGTCAATTTTGTTTACACGATGCGGGCTGCGATCTCTGACCTGACCGCAGACCGCATCCAGTGTGGCAAATCCTTAATTAAAGGTAATGATCGGGATTGTTTAACTATCTATTGATACAACACTATCAATCAGGCAACGATAACATAATTGATTGAATAAACAAACATTTGCGATCTTTCAAGCACCATTACGCAAACAACATAAAGCAACCATCAAGCATTAATGACGTTGATACGGAAACCAAATGAAATAGTGCGTTCTTAGTCTTACAACGTAGGGCTGTTAAGGTTTATTTATTGAAACAGATACATTATCTTTTTTCTGAGAGAATGAAGCGGTTTATCTATCGAATTCAGACATTAAACTTTGATTGGTACTTGTTTGAATAGTGTATTTGGTAGATACTACCGTTCTATTCATAAATTAATAAAACTTTAAGTTTTTTTTACCTGATTAGCATGATAGCTTTAAATTAAGACGGAATATGTTTCAGGAGAACAAAGATATTAGAGAAAATTACGTTAAAATGGTACTAAAATGACCGCTACCAATGTCGATTGTAATATTAATGTACTTAACCCATTTATAACTTTGCAATGCTAATATTAAGTACTTCTGTAATTAAATAGTTGGTGTATCGTAAATGATGAAGCAATTCTGTTTGTTCTCATCAAACAATCACAATCTTGAGTACATGTCATGTATGATGTTCAATGAACAAACTTACGAGTGAACGTGTTACCGTCGGTGAATCGGTTGGAAAACGGGCCATACCTGAAAAGAAGAAACACAACTCCGTTAATTTTCATATACTTATTTTAAAACATAAATGAGCTTACAGTTATGACTACGAGTAACATGGTGTCTGTCTATAGTTGGACAACACTGAAGTATTTCACATAATGACATTTACAGGAGGGGCGCTAGTGGCGCTAGCTACTATCAATACTGGGATATTATAGTTCAAAATTTTGACATCAAAAATTTATGTAGTTCAAAAATTCAAAATTATAATAAGAAAATCGTTCTACTTTATTCTGATATCTCTGTGCTTTGATTGACACCTGACAATCATAGTTTATAATAGCTAGTCCTTTGGCCGCAAAACACAAACATGCTATAGGTCTAGTCTCGCTTAACTCAGCCAGTGCTTGAGGTGTAGGAGCGGCACGGCAAGGGCGACATTGACATATTATGACGTGATCACGTGACTAGGGTTTCTGCTCGAGCTTTCTCGAACTCGAGAAAACTCGAGAAATTTAGCTTCATTCGAGACGAGAAAAAAATTACCGGAGCTCGAGAATTCTCGAGTTTCGATTTTGAAGCTTTAATGTTCTTAAAAGCCTATTTTCTTAGACAAAAGTAAGTTTTTAATTATTTAATAGTCAACGTTGCTTTTAGACTGGCCTAGTCTTTCCTTTTTTAACTGATTTGATTTGCAAAAGTAATGATCTCAATCGAAACTAAGTACCTAATAATGTTCACCAACGAGTATGCTATTTATTATGTATGTGTTACAGGAAATGTATGAAATCTAGGAATTGTATACTTTTCCTAGGAAATGTATACAATTCCGAAGCTTAAAATTTGTGTGCCATAGACAACTAGGCGTACAAAAAATTTGGCGATTCGATAGAGACCCCGCGTAATCGGATGATGCAATATCCTCCCCTCGCACCGCATGTCCACGCGTATTTATTGAAATCTTAACATTTCCGATTGCTGTTTAGGAAATGTATAATTTTCCTAGGAAATGTGTCTAATATAATTTACATCACACATTTCCGGGTGATTTTAGGACTTATACACAATTCCTAGGAATTGTATACAATGACGGATTTCATACATTTCCTGTAACATATCGACGGCAGAAAGCGGAAATGTCGTATCTCAAAAATTGGCTAAAATGACTTTTAATTGTATTGTATTAAGAAAAAAAAGCCGCGTCGAATGGTGTATGTATCGTCTTTCTACGATGAAAAAAAATATAGATACGTCATAGAATTTTTTCCAGTTTTTTTACAATTTACTTGACCAATTGCTGTAACTGGTCAAAAAAACGCAACTTTCGAAAATAAAATAGATACGACCACACTACTAGTATGTTAAACAGTTACAGCACTCTTTTTCTGAGTCGAACATTGATTTTTAAGGAGATACAGCATTTCAGCCGCCCTAAAATCTTACGATGTCGAACATACAGCAAATGAGCCGAACTGACGTGAGTACTTATAAAATAGTTACTGCATTTCAAACGTATCATCTAATAGCGAAAATCTTACTAACATCATTAGAATAGAGTCTTGTTTTGTGTACAGCAAGTAATACGTCACTCTAGCAAAACAAACCCCCTCCACCCGCTGCGTCATACGCCATTCTGATCACGCGGCAGTTGTGCGTTAGCGCCGATAGTGAGAACGCAGAATTGTAAATTCTTAAAATAAATATTATTTTACATTTTTATTTGTTGTTTCGTTTCAGCCGAAAGACGTCCACTGCTGGACAAAGGCCTCCCCCAAGGATTTCCACAAAGACCGGTCCTGCGCCGCTCGCATCCAGGCCACGCATTTTGTCTTGTCCATGTTCATTTTAAGACCCACTTATTGAGAGGCTCTACTGAGGCCATCGAGCATTGTGTTTAGGTCCTCCACGGTCTCAGCTATGACTACGATATCGTCCGCGAAACGAAGGTGGGTGATATACTCGCCGTTGATATTTATGCCGAATCCGCTCCAGTCCAGAAGCTTGAAAACATCTTCCAGGGCGGTGGTGAACAGTTTCGGAGATATGACATCTCCCTGTCTCACTCCTCGCTGCAACTGGATAAGTTTCGAGTTCTGATCCTGGAGGCGGACCAACATTGTAGCGTTTTCGTACAAGCCCTTCAGCACTTCGATGTATCTATAGTCAATTTGGCACCGTTGGAGAGACTGTAGCACTGCCCAGGTCAGTCGAAGGCTTTTTCATAGTCCACAAACGCCTAAGTGGCTGATTATAATCTGCCGTAGCGTATGTATGTGGTATATGGTACTAAAGCCTTTTCGGAAACCGGCTTGTTCGGGAGGCTGGAAGTCGTCGAGCCTGCGTGCGAGACGATTCGTGATGACTCTCGAAAACAGCTTGTAGACATGGCTCAGAAGTGAGATAGGTCTATAAATTTTTCAACAAGGTTTTGTCGCCTTTTTTGAAGAAAAGTTTCACCACACTTCTGTGCCATGCCGTAGGCGTTTTTCCCTCAAGTATGACGGAATCGAACAGCCTCTGAAGAGCCTTTAGTACCGGCGTTCCACCTGCTTTCAGAAGCTCAGCCGTGATTACATCATCACCCGGTGCCTTGTTGTTTTTCAGCAGTTTAAGAGCCATTCTAATCTCGTACAGACTGACGTCCGGGATATCTTCGGTGTAGTGTCGGATGAATCTAGCTTTTGGGTCTTCAGCTAGATTTGGGAAGTACACTCGTGTATAATTGTCCGTAGAACTTCTCAACTTCTTCCAATAACTCAGGCCCCGACGAGATGTCTCTGCCATCCTCGGTCTTCAGCTTGGTCAGTTGACTTTGGCCAACAGACAGATCCCTTGCGAACACTTTAGAGCCTTTGTTACGCTCAATCGCCTCTTTAATACGATCTGTATTAAATTGGCGTAGGTCGCGAGTCAAAGACTTGGAGATCTGTCTGTTAAGACGCCGATACTGAGCAGCATCTTTAGAGGACTGCAGAACCAAGTTTCGTCTCTCTTCTATAAGTTTATTGGTGAGGTCAGAGATCTTTTTGGTTTCTTTTGAACGACGGGTTTTAAAGAACTTAGACCCAGTCGTTTGGACAATTTCCACGAACCTGTCATTGTATTCGTCCACAATTTCGCAGTCTCCCAAGAATCCCAGGCATTCGAAACGATTTTGCAACTCGAGCTGAAAGCTTTCGGGGTTTTGGAGTTGGATGGGCGCTGGGCGGAGCGTAGACTTCATCAGTCGACGCCTCTCGAGCTTCACAACGGTAAAATGGGACCGGGAGCTATGTATGTATGGCTCTGGAAATATCCTCATATACATATAGTCTCCACTTCGTCGTCGGGGTGTTCCGTGGTCGGTGCGTATACCTGTATGACCTTCAGCGAATACCGTTTGGTGATTCTGAGTATAAGGTACGCTACCCTCGCCGAAATACTCTCGATCTGGACCACGTTGTTGACAAGGGACTTGTGGACGATAAACCCGACACCACCCTGGGACTGTTGGTTGCCCTCCCGGAAATAGAGCAGGTTTCCGGATTTCAGGATTATGGTGTCCTCCCCCTCTCTTCGGACTTCGCATAATCCTACGATATCCCACCGCAACCTGCTCAGTTCTTCCTCGAATTCGGCGAGCCTCACGTCAGGCCGCAGCGTGCGAGTGTTAAATGTTGCCAGGGCCAGAGGTCGTCGGGGTTGGTAGCCTGTCGGTACCCGGTGATTCTTAGCACCTCTCGCCCCAACGTTACCGTGACCGCTACCGTGGCCCGGGATAGTAGGGCCGCCGGGGACTAGGGGCCGTGTTTTTTTGTGTCTCTTCATGAGGGGATTTTGCCTTAATCGCCACGCTTGGCAGGCGGGTTAGCGATCGCAGTTTTTTTTTGTGAGGTTTCGCACGCAGACGCTGCTGCCCGTCCGGTGCTGCAGGGATTTTGTCGCCTATTACGACACGCCTCCTGTTGGCGGTGGGGAAGAGTATTCTTTATGGCCCCCCCCCCCACACGGCACTTGTTGTTTACGTGTTTAAAAATAATAAATGGCAAACCTCAGGACAAAGTATAAGTAAGTGATTGTTGCAAGCAATAAAGAGAAAGTATAGCAGACTGATTTATGTAACTAATGAACAAAGAAGGAAAAGTAACATGATGATTATTTTTATTTAGTTTAAAAACTAATACTGAATTTAGCAGATTGATTGTTGAAACTAATGAAGAAGAAAAACTATGGCAGGCTGATTGTTAAACTTTTAAAGAGAAAGTGTATGCTTCTTAAAATTAATGAAGAAGAGAGATAAACTAATAAAGAAGAATATTTTAGTCGGACTGATTATTATAATTAAAAAACAGACTGATTTTTTTGTGCCATTACATTCTTAAAATTTAAATAAAACAGTTAAGAAAAAGATACAGTATTTTATTGTTTTCACATCTCTGACTCTTATTGTAGATAAAACATTTCAAATGTAGAAAGTTATTTCATTATAAGGTCCATACAGCTAAATAGCCCTGTACAGTTTATCGTTTCTTTGAGATACAGCAGATCCGCTGCCTGGGAATTGAAGTCAACTTAAATAAGCCATACATTTTACCTTCCTGATACAACATTTCTGCAGCTCGACATTAAAAAATCAATTGCTGTAACTAGTCAAAAGTCAATGAAGTAGTAACTCTAGATTATTCCAATCACCTTTATTAAATAAAGTTTAATTAGTAGACAAAACATGTAAAATTTCAGCTTTCTAACTTTCTTAATTTAAGATTTATGAATTTTTGAAATAGTTTTTTTGCTCTGGTGTAAAATCGGACTTTTTGAGATACGACAAAATCGCTTTCTGCCGTCGATATGTTTAATCTGACTTATTTAAACACTGAAAAATTTGTTAACTAGACAGTCACCTTACCTAACAGACGTTAGGTTAGGTATTCGTGCCTCCTCGTAAAGTTTATTCAAGTAGTTATCTGTAAGAAATTAAAAAAAAAAATATTAAAAAGTTTTTTTTTGTTCATAAAAAAAACTATTTATCGTAATTTTGCTATTTGGACTTGTGTTCTTTAGAAAACAAGTGATTCAATTGTAGCTCCAGATTTTTATTGTTATTTATCCTTAAAGTACACGCGACTTTATGACTTTTGTTATTAATTAGTAGGTAAATATTAATTATGAAAGAAGATTTTATTTTTTGTTTATTTCCTTACCAAAATAAGTGTTACTAAATTCTAATATTGATTGTTGTGCATAAAAGTAGGTATAATAGATTAAAAAAACCTGTGTTTTTATTAAATTTCAACCGATTTCAGCAGTTTTCATTAAAAGACTCGAGACCCGAGAAAACTCGAGACTATGGCCTCGAGAATTCTCGAAACTCGAGAAAAAAAATAGGTCGAGAAATCAGAAATCCTACACGTGACAGAGCATACAAATCCGAAGGATATCTGAAGTCTCGCTGACGTTACAAAAACACCCCCCCTCGTGCCGCTCCCATACCTCAGGCACTGACTGAGTTAAGCGCTAGACCACTAAACTTTAAATATTACTGCACTTAATAACACAATACCAATAAGTACAATATTATCAAAACACTTAAAGTTATCTGTTTAATCTGGCTACCGATCTCGACACTTGTAACGGTAGGTGTGGTTATCAGCTGACACAACATGGAAATGAGGTCAAGCACCTACCAAGTCAAAGCGTTACGTCAGCGCTAAGTCAATTAAATACCATAAGATTATGGAATTCTGGAGGAAGGTTACTCTACGGACCTAATAGAAGAAGAAGAACTAAGTCCAGTATTTGAGAACTGGATTCGGTTATGGAAATTGGGTCAAGCACCTACCAAAGTACCAAGTCAAGACGGTTACGTCAGCGTTAAGTCAATTAATGGTATACCATACGATTATGGTGGAATTATGTGGGGAGGTTACTCTATGGGTAGACGGCTACCGTAGACTTGAAAATGAACAATATTAGAACAATTATGAATCGACACTAAAACATGAATAATTCAGATAAAGATTCAAGCCAATCACTGGTCTGAATCAATTTTCAATCTAGATTTGTTTGAGCTTCGTTTTGTCTGAAGGTGAATTTAATTTTACAGTCAGTCTACGACGATACTAAACAGCATTTTAGCATCAACAGAATAGGCCAATACTTACCGGTCATTATGGAAATCATAAGGGAGGCCTCTGTTCAGCAGTGGACGTCCTATGGCTGAAATGATGATGATTAAAAAGTAAAAACAGATACAAATAAATAAGAATAACATCCGTAAAAGTCCAATCTTGTTATTTCATCAAATAAAGGCAATTTCTCTTCTTCTTCGTCGCTACACTCTTGCCAGAGTGGTCGTGGTCGTCACGCCTGGTTTGGTGGCAAGCTTCACAATCCGTCGCCATTCCACCCGCACTGCAGACTTTTTTGTACACGTGGAGTGGACCATTGAGTGCGGTTTTGAAATGATCAGTCCAGCTCAAGCTCAAAGGCGACCTGCCGCGCGCTCTGCAAGACAAGTCGTTCAACAGATGCGCAGAAGGCAATTTCGTTCGTTCGTTTCAGCCGAAAGACGTCCACTGCTGGACAAAGGCCTCCCCCAAGGATTTCCACAAACACCGGTCCTGCGCCGCTCACATAGGCCTCCCACTAAGTGGACCGACGATCTGGTGAATGTCGCGGGAGAGGCCTGGATGCGAGAGAAGGCAATTTAAGAGACCACAATTCTATCACTGCAAAATCTTAACGTCTCAATCATCAAACTCCAAAATTGAGCTACACTGTTGTGCGTGCCGCAATTGCGTGCGCGCATCCATCTCAATTGGATGATGGCCGGGGTCACGATAATTGGGATGTTATGCAGTTAACTGGTAACGCGATAATTTTTCTAGCGATGTGGGAATTGACATCATCGAGGGATGCGTGTGAGCACAGCTACTGTCAAACTTGTGTTGTCATCATCATCATTAGCATCTTTTCGTCTCCACTGCAGGAATATGACCCAGCAAGTACTTAGAGGATTGTAAATAATCTCAAAGTTGCACAGCGTGCTATGGAGAGGGCTATGCTCGGTGGTTCTTTAAGAGATCGAATCAGAAATGAGGAGATCCGTAAACGAACTAAAGTCGTTGAAATGATCATGATGCTGAAGTAGAGAATTTGACTGATCAGAAACGAGTTTGCAAACGATAATGTCGCATATCAGAAGTTATGTGGCTGTACGTACATGAAGGTACTATTTTACAGTCAACCTTTTAAATCAATTTAAAGGCTTCTGAGTTCCTGAATCTTAAAATAAATTCAAAACTACCGTGTGGCAATGGCGTGTTAGAATACATGACGTAGGTGGTCCAGTACTACTACTACTATGTTACATCATTAATTCTAAGGTACAAAATGGCCACCGTAAAACAGTGAAAACATGAGGCAAAGGGAATATCACACATTATAAAATCCACGGAGCGACAGTGGCTGTTAGGGCGCTGCTGCCTGTAGGGCTGCCACCTAGCTTACACTTACATCAACCATGTGAAAAAACAAGGTAAAGTTATATCCGAATATTCCCAATTTTCATTGATTCCCGTGTAGCTAGGATCGTCAGCTTGTGTCCGCCAACAAACAAATATTGAATGCCGAGTTTATCCCAGGGGAAAATTAAACTAGTCTAGATGGATGGATATCATCCCAAACGAAAGTAAAACCTTGAAAAAATAATGCATTGTCAATCCGTCTAAACATTTGCATCTTTTTCCTTCCATCATTTGTTAGCACTGATTCCAGTGTTAATACAGTTGAAGATAATATCATTTGTAATGTGAATAGTGTAATAACTAACCCTTTTTTTTCATGCATTTTCCAATCGAAGAAAAAAAACTAATAACTAACCCTACGTTGGACCTAAGTAAATAGATAAATCTTACCCCGTCGGATGGTAACCCTATCCATGCATGGTTAGCAGTCAAAAGGCTCGTATAAATAAAATATGACTTAGTGTACGTCATTTCTACCAACTGCAGAGAAGAGGCTAGCTTTTTACAGTTTTACAGTCTGAAAAAATAACTTAACAATTTTCTACACGTGTAACGTAAGGGACTAACATCAGATTTGTCTCTGTACTCTGTATTCACTCAATCGCTTCATAATAACATTTCCTTCTTCCATTTTCGTTAATATTTTTGTCACAGACTATTTAAGTTCAGAAGAGTCATGTTTCTCAAACCGGCGAGAACCGCTGAGTAATTATTCACTGTATCACCGCCTCTAGACGTAGTAATTTGCGGCAACTGACAGTGTTATAAATTAGTTCAACTTACTATGAACCCGCTCATTATGAGGTATAAGACGCACGACGGGTGTTGTAGTGATGCTACATATGAACATGGTAGAATATTTTGAAACATTATTACCTACATGACATTCAGTTTAAATCTTTATTCACTGAATTTTCCCTAAGTAGCTGATTAACTAAGACATAATTGTAGCATTAGTGTATTTGTAACTTGTCTACTATATGGATTCTGTAAGACTACAGAGCCTCTGGAAGGCATCGGTCTACGTTCGAACTTTCCACATTTAATACGTTAATCTGAGATCTGCTTTAGTACCTACTCATTGACAAAGATGACAGTGACAAGTTTCAAATGCGTATCTATCACTTGCTAGTAACCGAAAACCGCCTACTCACTCGATGCATTGCCTTCAACACCGATATACCTACCCACCAGTCGTCCATTTAACCACAACACTATTGTGTAGGCAAAATCAATATGCGTCGCTTCTGTCTCCATTTTATATGGGTCATCGGGCATCCGTCAGCCATGCCTGACTGAAATAGATGAGGGTGTTTTATGACGGCTCTTTTATCGCCTCCGTGGAAATCTGGTTACACTGGAAAGGTTACAAGATAATGCTATTTTGATTGGGAAAAATGGTTTCATGTTTATTCGTAAAAAGCAAAGGCGAGTGTTGTGAAGAAAGACTGACATTTCTCATATTGTGACAAGTAATATTTGAATACAGAATACACATATCAGTCAGAATACGCAAAACGTTAGCGCGACAAGCGTACAAATCATTACTTGTGTTGTACACCTCAACTCTTGCTGCGCGACCTATTACTATAAATGGACGATAGATGGCGTTGTACCAATTCTACATTGCGGTGTGAAAGTATTTATCTGCTTCATCACTACCGTGGGAAGAGAGAACATCTGTTGAGAAAACAGTTGTGAATAACACGCATCAGTAAATTTTTGATACCGGATTTATTTATTTACTAGAATAAATAACTTTTATCTATTAGAATACATGAGAAGCTTATCGGTGGATACAGTAATTGTTGGTATACATTAATTGTATTTATTTTATTTTTTCCGATAAAGATAAAAGTAGTTAGTGTTATTAGCTGATTAAATATACGAAACCACAGAAATACATTCACCAAAATAACGGGCCAATGTTTTTACGAGCAATATTTTAGCGCCGATAAGTTATGTTGTCCTGTAGCCATAGAATAGACATAAACAGAGAGCTCACTTGACTTGATTGTCATTATATTTTTTTCTATCATATTCACGTTTTGTGACAGGGAAAGATCAACGAATTAAAGAACTATAGTGTTATTTTTTACCTATACAATAAAAATACATTACACAGCACCATCTGGTTTTGTCAAGAAAGAAAAGTTTCATTAAAATCAAGTTACAGAGCGCAAGTGTTGCTGGCCATACTAATAGATAGACAGACCTAGACCAGACCCTAGACCTATCATTAACGAATCAGCGATTAGCATCAGAATTAGTTTTTTACCCAATAAATATTTCCGGTACCCATATGGCTTACGATAGCTGCATACGTTTCATAAACGACACTATGATTTGTGCCTATCCTTTAAAGCTGGCGGTACTTCTGTATTTATTTCCACTATGCCCTAACCGAGGAAGTATCTGATACTGTTCGTGATAGTTCCACGTTTGATGTCAGCGTTTTATAAATGGTATTTCCTATCTGGAGGATTGGGATATCGGGAACTGTGGCATGAAGATTACATTCGATTTACTCGATACCATTAGGGCTTGTTCCCACGGAGGCATCCGTTTTTTCCAGGAACTGTTTTTGCAGGATTTCATTTAGTATGAACGTGTTTTAATATTAACGTTCTCACGAATATTCCGTTTGCAATGTCCCGCAAAAAATCGATCCGTTCGAATTTGTATGTTAATTCGAATTTACACACATTTATGTGTGTTCACATGACAATCCAGTTTTGCGGGATCCAGTAATATAGTCCTGCAAAACTGGACTGTCATTTCAGTCAGGCTCAGATTGCTATGGGAACGAGTCCTTATGGATAAAAGAAATTGTATCGTTTATAACTAAAATACATACGTATTGCTATTGAATCCTCGAAGATTTCCTGGATTATTTCTAAATGGAACTCATTTGTGATGAGCAGACTGGAAATTAAGTATGATTTAGATACTTTCTACACTCTTCAATAAATTAAAATGATCAGTGTACCTACCATGAGTTTACGTTAGGTGTGCTCGCTAGCGAAAACGTCAAAAATCTCTATGGAGATTTTGTTTCTTGAAAGTAGCCGCTAGGGGCGCTGCACAATATGTCATACAATTAATGTCATTTTTTTACGCAGTCGCTAGCGAGCACACGTAACGTAAACTCATGGTAAGGGGGCGTCCATAAATTACGTGAGACTTTTAGGGGGGGGAGGGGGTCAACAAAAACCTCACTAAATCTCACGTGGGGGAGAGGGGGGGTCTCAGGAAATATCACGTAATTTTTTCCACAAGAAATAGAGAAATAGAGTTTGCCAGAAAACTGGGTTTAAAACTTAAGTAAAAAAATTGGCCAAGTGCGTGTCCTGCCACGCGCAGTGTAGGGTTCCGTAGTTGTCCGTCGTTAACAAAATATATTTCAGAAGCAACCAATTACTTCATCTAAAGTAGCTTTTAATATTTTCTTCTAAGGATTTTTTATTAGATATGAAATTTTATAATACATGAGTTAAATGACTATTACTCTTAAACCAACTGACCCTAACCGTTATAGTTTTCTTGAAAGTTCATAAAAAGCAGTATTGTTATGAATTTTTCCAGATTTTTCAAGCCAACAGTCTAGTTTTTAGAGGGGGGGACGCCCTACTCGAACAAAAATTGGCACTTTAAACTTTAATAGTTTGCAAACGGATCCCTAAATCGAAAAATAGTCTTTGAAACCCCCAAGTCATCCAACGATAGCCTACACGATGGTGTAGAAGATGAAAAAAAATCATCCCCACTTTACATGTAGGGGAGCTACCCTAAAAAAATATTTTTTCAAAATTTTATTCTACCGTTTTGTCTAGTGCCAATAGTTTCCAAGCAAAACCTCGGACAGACAGACATATCGAAACTATAAGGGTTCCTTGTCAGGACTACGGGACCCTCAAAAATTATATTTTCCATGATGATAATGACATTTTATTCTATACCGTCTAAACAAATAAAATTAACAATGCTTCCGTCTTCATGTGTGAATACTAAAATGCAGAATAAATGACGAAATTAAGAAAATTATAAAACAAGTTTTTTTTTTATCAAAATCGATCTTGCTAGGTTATGTAGAAAGGAACAATAATAGACTAGGTACCTACTTCTGTAAAAAAAAAATCAATGAGACCCTAGTACTACTAACCGCTGTCACTACACGTGTTTTTCTGGATCTATTCGTATTGCTGTTGGTGTACCTTTATCAATAAATAAAATAAAATAAATAAAATAAAATCAGTAGGCTTAGTGCGACTTTATATCGATCGTGACAATGACATGCATTAAATGTATGATGATTGTACAGCGTCCCTAGCAGATACTTTCAAGAAATAAAATCTTAAACTTTATAGATCTTTTTGATGCACTCGTTAGCGGCAACGGTAAATGCAAACTCGCACTAAGCACACAACAAAAAAACTTTCTCAGTTAAATTACTCCAAAACTATTAAATTTCGGATTTTTTTAAAATATCACGTGAGATTGGGGTGGGGGAGGGGGTCAGGCAAAATCTCACCAAATCTCACCAAGGGGGGCGGGGGGGTTGAAAAATAGCCAAAATTGTCTCACGTAATTTATGGACGCCCCCTAAGCACACAGTTTTAAATGCAAGACGCGGTTGGTAGTCTAAATTCCAAGACACATGCAATTATCGCGACTTAATGTACTGGTGACGCCATCTTTTGGTGGCATGTATTAACTTCAGTGGCAGCAGAGGACATGCCACAATGAGTCAACTGTCTGAGTAGTTTTACAAAAGAAAGTAATTATCTAGAATACTTCAAGCCTTTCACGTGAAGTCCTATAAATAGAGAATAAAAAGATAAACTAAACTTAACCAGTTAACCCTTACACGCTTATAACTATTCCAAACCATAAAATTATTTTTTCTTTAGTTATATCTATTTGTTTTAGTCTAATTTAACATAAAAGTAGTACAGAAAATATAAGTGCTATGTATTTCAGTGTTTTTCAGTCGGGGACACATATGTCCCTATATGCGTTAAGGTAAACATTGCCTCATATATTGAAAATAGAATACTTCGACGCTTTTATTGCAAAATAAATACAAATCACACTAAAACTACACATCAAATTTAATCAATAAGCTTATTTTTAATATTTATAATAAGAAATTTAAAATAGAATCTTACGTATTTTTGTGTCTGATCAAGAAAGAGGTCTATGATGAGATGAGGCCTCATCTCATCATAGACCTCTTTCTTGAAGTTAGACCTACCTAACTAGACTGTTTGTTTCAAGAACAACTTTGAGTGTAGAGTCTTCCCCGTTCAGAAGAGTGCGTGTAACACGGATATTTGACATAATTTTTTCGTCTTGTCCATGTTTATTTTGAATCCCATTTATTGAGAGCCTCTACTGAGGCCATAGAGCATTGATTCTAGGTCTACCAAGGTCTCAGCCGTGCCGTGACTACAATCGTTGAATCTTACTTGGGGGGACAGCATCCGAGAGGCTTCGCGACTTCTTCTTATCCAAAATACCGCAGTGTCTCAAAACCTTTGACTGAAAGTCTTTGACCAATGTGTGTTGGCTTGGCGGCTATGACGCACGGAACGGAGCCGTGTTCCTTCACTATGGGCCTTATGAGAAGGCTCAAAGCCACCCAAAGGATGATGAGGAAGTCCGAAGGAGACTCAAAGTAACAGACATAGCCCGCATAATTACCACACTTTCGCGGCAATGGGCAGGGCACATAGCTAGCAGAAGTGATGGCCGTTTGGGCAGAAAAATTCTTGAGTGGCGCCCATGGATAGGAAGACGCAGTGTGTCAGGCCTCATGTTCCTGTGCTGCTCATATACATTCATGTATACGAGCAGTACAGGAACGATTGTTGTGGAAATCATCAGGGAAGCCTCTGTCCAGAAGTAGATACCCTTTCATCAAGGAGAAAACCATCTTCGTTGTCACTATTGTCAGTCATCATGACTTCTAAATTTCGTCTTCCCTGAGTGAAATTTTTTCAAATCGCTTTGATGGCAAATGATTTACAAAAAAATGTATAAAACATCAATGTAAACATACAAATTATAACGAGGCAAACAATATCCTTAGTAAGAACCAAGTTGCCTTTGACGCACATAGGGACACCCGTGTCCCAATACATATTTTTCCATAATATTCATTATGCTTACGAAGAAAATAGAAAATAAGTAATAAAACTATAATTATACTTATTAGTGAATGTAAATCGGAAGAAACATAATGGCCAAAAAGCTGCTAAGTAATATTAAAATATTTTTTAATTTTGACGTCTAACGAATTTTTTTTTCACGTTTTGTGCCAGTATTTTTTTACACAAAGAATTGCGTTTTTTATTATTTATAGCGCATAAACATAAAAGATAATAATAAAATTTAAGAATATTAAATTCCAAAGGGTTTAACTTAACTAGTATTACTGTAAATCGTAAAAACTATGCGGGGACAAATGTGTCCCATATGCGTGAAAGGGTTAAAAAGCCACCATAGAGCCGAGGCAGGACGCGGTTGAAAGGAAAATTCTCGATTCAGTGGGTACGTACGTCTAATGAACCTGAAAGGGCAAAAAGACGTTTAAGAACTTTAAAGAAAGTCGCGATTTGCTGACCTGAAGTTCTGTAGAGTCTGCTTTTACGACCTCTATTGAGCTTCAGGCTATACAGAGTGACAAGAGTGGGTAGTTTTAATATGACGCTAGTTGGTGCTATAACTATGCTGGGGATAATGAGATAGCTAGTCAGTTCCTCTGTGGTTGATGATTCATGATGCCAGTTAGTGCTATAACTTTGTTGGAGATGTCAACGTGAAATTGTGAACTCTGTCAGTTTATAATATAACGCGTTAGATTGTAAACTAACAGTGGGTTAGGTTAGGTTATATTGTAATTTAACTACGTCAGATTATAATCTGACGGTATTCACAATTTCACGGTGACAGAGATACTAGATAGCCAGTTCCCCTGTGATTATGATTCCGGGTGAAGCTGGCTTTCCACTTTCGGCCTGCCGGGCTAGGATACACGCCGTGATATACTCCTATCAATGATTTTAGACGTCACAATCGATAAAATGACGCGATAACTGCTTATCGCGGCGAGCATCTTGGGCCTAGGCCACTTGCCATCAGGTGAGATGCAGGCCAAGAGCTTCTCCATTGTCGGAAAAAATTAGAGGATACGAAAACGTAGACACTTTGTAACCCAAACACATCACTGGAAGGAAACCGAGTCATTATATTTATTTTTTTGACAACGATCAAAGTTATATGGTGACAAGTTGAAGCAACTGGACACAAGAAGTTACTCGTAGCAAAGATAAAATTATTGCAGCATAAATTAAACTAACAACACTAATATAAATACTGAGTAAGATACGAGAGACAGCTTGTAATAAGCATTGTCAATCGATCACTCTTGCGACATTAAAATGATATAGCTAACCATTTATTATTAGTCTGTGTTTAAATTAGCTTTGTTTTTGTAAATAAAGATCTTTAAACATTCGCAATCATTATACAACTTTCTACTTTCGTTTGTAAATGATATAACTGTCATTACTCATTATCATAATGAACGGACTGGAAGACAAATCTCTAACTAAGCGATGCAAAACTTCTTGGAATTTTACTGCTGTAATAAAAACTAAACTGCAATAATAACTAATTAGATGTAAGATTAACTGATGGTTTTACTTGTGTCTATGATTAATGTGATAATATCTCAATGATTTCTTATGGTAATAGCAAATAACTCTACTACCCATTATAGAGTCTGCCGTAAAATTACAATTGAACGTCTACTTCATACAAATAAAAGGTTAAAATTCTTAAACGATGTATTTGTTACGGCACTGTAACAAGTGGGATAACTTTTAAACTTACGCCAATATCGGCCTTTATAAACGTGTCACAAGAAACTCGCACACCGCGATGTAACTCAGCACAGCGACACCTATTGACAGATTTACAAACTAAAGTGACTAAGAATACACTGTGCTGTTTTAGAATGTTTTCTTTTTTGTGTTTTATTCTCCTTCTATTTTTATTCCATTTTTTTTTATGTTTTAACTTAACATTTCGGAGCCTGAAGATTAATGACAATTGATATTGTTTGTTTGTGAAAATTGTGAATAATATAATACATTATCATTATGGTCATCTTCATCAGAATCAAGGTCAGGCATTGACTAATCTAATACCAAGCACGTTAAAACAACTGACAAACAAATGAGCTGTTCTTTCGTCAGCGAATACGAATCGCTCGAAATTTTCCACGGGAGTAGGGTTGCCAGGTGTCCGGCTTTTTACGGTCTTGTCCGGCCTGTCCGGCTTTTTATTTGACTGCCGCGCAAGGCGAAAGACGAGCCACAGAATAATATGAAGCGCACGCATCAGGATGCTGGGCAACCGATGATGATAGTGCTCACTCGTGAGCTAGCACACACACCCTACACAGGAGTAGGGTTGCCAGGTCCAAAAACCCAAAAGCCGAACTCGGTGCTTAGTTTGGCCGGATTATTTATTCAATTCGCGGAAAATAATGTTTGTACTAAAATTTTTTTGTGGCCCCCAACACATTTTTTTTTATATTAGTGCTACTGAAATGCGCTTGCAATTGGAGGTAGCGGTTTACTCCAATTGCAATGTGGTGTTTTAGATGGGGATTCTGTGGGTGTTCATTTAAGGCCCTGGCCCGAACACCTAGCAACCCTACACGGGAGGCTGAAATTTTTCAAACGCACCATCATTTGTTAGCCGGACGTGTCCAATAACAACGATAATATTAATTTTCGTGCCGTTCGCGGTTTAATGGTCTTGTTAATTGCGTGCGAAGTACATAATTAACCACCGGTGGAACATCCAGCGCAGAACGAATGTGATGGTATAGTTTTGTGCCAGGTACATAAACATATATACAATAAATCTGTTTTTGTGCCATGTCAAATTAATTTTAGAGGAGTTTTTGGTTCAAGATTTGGTTTTGGGGGAAAACTTTAGCCGAGCATTTTGCTGTAAACATCGGGAGTTGTGCGGTAACATTACATACAAAAATAAAACACCCGAACTGAGAACCTCCTCCTTTTTTTGAAGTCGGTTAAAAATACGCTGTTTATTTTCTTTTATCGAATTTACCTTTTTCAGGTTTAGGATATTGCTTTTGGCAAGAAGTAATGTATGTAAAAGAGCTTTTTAAAATCCTACTTGCAAAATAAATGAATTTGAATATGAAAACTGCAGGTAAATAATTTGTTAAATACGTAATACATAGAAAGACCTTTACTTATTTACATAAAATCATTTCCTTTGCCATAAATTCTTTCATATTCGCCCAATGTAAACATGTAATTTTTTAACGTCTTCGAATTTCTGATAACCTGTGGTTATTTACAAACAATGTTTCCACCCGATTTAACTGACTGTACGGGCGTGATAACTGTGACATATTTTGAACTCTACCACAAGGAAATAAGGTTGATCATTACCTCAAAGCTTGGAAACATCTCGCGCCGAAGGGACGCGGTAACACGCCTCGTTTTCTTGGTAAATGTTTATTTAATGCCAGAAATTAAGGTTAAATTAATCAGCTCTTTATGGCTTTGAAGAATTTAACGATATACAAACACGGTGTTCTGAGAAAACAATACTTGTTACGATAAGTAGTAAGTAGTTTTTCTAATGGCTATATCAACAACGTCTATAACCCAGCAAAACTTTTTGAAGAAATTTCGCTTATTCTTATTAATACGATAAAATACAGAACCGCAGAAGTAAGTAATCGAAGAAGAAATAATACTCACTCCAACCAAGGAAGTGTTAACAAACATTCAACGTCATAAATCGTCCCTCGACACCTCATAACTGGCGCCCACCGTGGGGCCGAAGGGCGCACCTAAAACAATTTCCCATTACACCCCACAGAACTGAAGAACCAGAACAAACACTCTAAATGCCATTACGTTAAAGACCAACCTCCTTTGTTACGCTACATGGTCTGCAATTATTTGGCGTCAATACGAAATCAACCCTATAATTGTTCCATTAGAGCTGATTTTACTTAGTTGGAAGCGTATCTAGGGGAAGCTAAGGCAAAATTGAAGGTTGAAGTCGCGAGACAGTCTGGAGTTGTGAAGACCATTGTTTTGCAGCAGCATCGTAAACAATATTACATCAGGATTGATAAGTACGTTCAAAACAAAAGGCTTTGCTCCATTGACAACGAACAATACGGAAACTTCGATCTTCATAATCGAATCCGACCTTATTTTACCTTTAGGTAACATTTTTATTGTTTCATTTGGCACAGTCAGCAGACGGCATAAAACCGGGATCGGCCGACCCAGATACGGGATTAACGACGTAAGTGCCCATATAAAGGCTGAAGAATAACACACGGTTACCAAAACACGAAAGTTTATTGATAATATTGTAAACTTACAAACGTGCACGTGAGACTATAAAAGGTTAAAATCTAAAACGGGCAGAGAAGATTCGGGATTTTATGATTGTTGTGATGTTGTGTAAGATATCTGAAGTGCTATTAGATCGGTAAATACTGAGTTACCTCATAGTTTACAGTTTTGAGCCAAAATTACCATAATAGCGGTTCTAGGAAACTTTCTGAGTCGAGATAACGAAAGTCTTGAGGAACTTCTCGAACTATTGAGTTCTGTTAAATTCCATCCTTAGTGTTTAATACCTCCATGCTCAGCATACTGGCTGATTCGATATTTTTTTATAAAAAAAGAAAAAAAGGAAAAAAAGCTGTCAATTGTTTTTACATACTTCGCAGCTCGCTTTTTGTCTGTAACACAATACAATTTTTCTGCGTCGTATCAAATCAAATATTATCATCGTCGTTTTCTTAGACCTACTGGTCAAACGTACTCCATATTTTGTGTGGTCATTTCGAGCACGAATAGCTCTTTGGATTCTACAGTCAATAAAAAACGCTCATCGAAAACTCTAAAATTTCCAGGTAGCACTTTTTAGCACGCCATTGTTAATTTCGTAAGCCGAAAATTCAAACTTTATTGTATTACTTTTACGTTATTTAAACGTTGACTCAAGCAAACACAGTTTTACTTGTCAATTATTTCGTAAAATCGTAATAAATAACTCGTCTTTTCAAACTCATTTTCATCGTTGAAAACTTGAACATTAGGTCGTATTGTCAATATTCATGATCAATTCAATCGTTATTGTATTACTTTTACGTTATTTAAACGTTGACTCAAGCAAACACAGTTTTACTTGTCAATTATATCGTAAAATCGTAATAATAACTCGTCATGTCACACTAATTTTCATCGTTGAAAACTTGAACATTATGTCGTATTGGCAATATTCATGATCAATTCAATCTTTATTGTTTTACTTTTACGTTATTTAAACGTTGACTCAAGCAAACACAGTTTTACTTGTCAATTATATCGTAAAATCGTAATAATAACTCGTCATTTCACACTAATTTTCATCGTTGAAAACTTGAACATTATGTCGTATTGGCAATATTCATGATCAATTCAATCTTTATTGTTTTACTTTTACGTTATTTAAACGTTGACTCAAGCAAACACAGTTTTACTTGTCAATTATATCGTAAAATCGTAATAATAACTCGTCATTTCACACTCATTTCCATCGTTGATAACTTAACATTTTGTCGTATTAGCAATATCCAAAATGGATGATGATTCAAAGTTAACTTTACTGAATACTCGTCGGGAGTATGTATTTCGTGAGATTCAAATATTGTACGATTTATCTCAACATATTACCACAGACAGGAGCAAACTTGCGATATTTAAAAGTCGTTTCAAGCGCATAGATGCTATTCGAACTGAATTTGTCGAAATTACAGACGAAATAAACCGGTTAATTTTAACAATTAATCCAGACACACAAATTGATTACAAGAAGGTAGAATCATTTGATTTATTGTATTATTCCGTTGTTTCGGTTGCTGACGAGGTGTTGCCGTCGTTAGTGTCAAATTCTGCCGCGGTTGCGAGTAAGGTCAGTGACCCCGCGTCATCAAAACAATGTCCTCAGGTTCGTTTGCCAAAAATCGACCTACCAAAATTCGATGGCAATCTTGAGTTATGGCGAACATTTTATGACACATATCTTTCTTTAATTCATGAAAACGCAAACCTCAGTACTATTGAGAAATATCATTATTTGCTTTCTTGTCTCACTGGATCTGCATTGTCAATAGTTAAAAGCATACCAGTAATTGCTGATAATTATGAAATTGTCTTCAACGCATTGATTGAAAGATATGATAACAAAAGAATTTTAGCTGTCAATTACTTGGAAAAAATATTTAATTTCACACCATTGAAAACAAATAGTTTCAGTGAATTGCAAAAGTTAACTAACTTGCTAGTAGAATCTGTTAATGCTTTAAAAGCAATGAAAATTTCAAATTTGGGTGAATTTATTTTATTCTATCTTGCATCCAAGAAATTAGATTCTCAAACCCGTGAGCGTTTTGAGAGTGAGAACTTTAAGGTTGGAAATATAGTACCTGAGTTTGAAGACTTAAAAACATTTTTGTTAAATTACATCAAAATTTTAGAAGCCTGCGGTCGTTCTACTAAAACAAACAATTTTCAAAACTCAAATTCTAAGCAAGGTGCAGAACTTAAAACAAATTATAATCACAAATCTTCTTCTTTTCCTATTGAATCGGGATTGTGTTCAGAGACAGGGTCGAACTCATGCACAGGGCCGTATTTGACTTCTGATGATCACGGGGAGGATTGTAATTCCGAACCAGACTTGAACACAGGGGTGTATTCAGCATCAAATAAATTCCCTGACTGTTCATGTTGTGGTTATTCTCATCATTCTATTTACAAATGTCCAGTTTTTCATGGAATGTCAACCATTGATAAATTAAGTTTTCTTAAAAGAAAAAACCTTTGCAGCAATTGTTTACGCCTGAACCATCAGGTAGATAATTGTTTTTCTAAATCAAATTGTTCAAAATGCAAGCAACGTCATCACACACTACTTCATGAGGATGTGACTGCTTGCCCCAGTACCTCTTTGACTGTCAAGCAGTTACCTAACACTGATACTTCAGTGAATGCAGTGAATGCTAGTGCCCATGTAACTCATGGCCAATCGCAAGTGATTTTAGGCACATGTGTTGTTCAAGCTCGTGGTCCCAGCGGTGTGATTAAGGTTCGAGCCCTTATCGATAGTGGAGCCCAAGATTATTTCATGACTTCTTCGTGCGCTCAGCGGCTTGGCTTGCCATTGCGGCGCTGTATGATTACAGTTGCTGGACTAGGACAAAATACTGTACACCAGGTGAAAGGTGTGACGTCATGCGTTATCCACCCCTGTTTATCTGAAGAACCTCGGTTTGAAATCTCACCAATCATAATGGATACCATTACAAATAAAATGCCAACAGCGCAAGTACCTTCACACGTTCGAGATTCTTTTAGACACTTGGTGTTAGCTGATAAGCAGTTTGATAGACCTGCAGAAATTGATCTGTTGCTTGGAGCAGAGTTATTTCATAACATCTATGATGGCCAACGTTTGTTTTTTGGCTCTGACTTGCCAGTAGCTCTTCACAGCGTGTTCGGATGGGTGATCAGTGGAAAATTAGATCTTTCTTGTCGACCACCAACTTCAACCACCTCTCTCTTCGCTTCTACACTTGCCCTAGACAATGTAGTCAAGCGTTTCTGGAAAGTTAAAGAACCTCCTATAGTAAAGATTGTTAACCCAGAAGACGTGAAGTGTGAAAACATGTTTTCTGATCTTGTAAGGCGAAACTCAGATGGTCGTTATGTGGTGCCTATAATGCTTAAGGATCCACTTGAAGAATTGGGTGATTCGCATCAAATGTCTATGTCTCGCTTGCATAATTTGGAAAAGCGACTTATTCGTCACCAACAGTTGAAAGCTGACTATATTCAGTTCATGCAAGAGTGTTCTGATTTGGGACACATGACTTTAGTGGATTCACCTTCAGGTGCGAATGGAAACATCATACCACATCATTGTGTGATTCGCCCGGAGAGCAGTAGCACAAAACTCCGTGTAGTCTTTGATGCTAGCGCGAAGACTGGAAATGGAAAATCATTAAATGACATTGTTTATACTGGACCGAAACTACAGAATGACATTGTTGATATTATCACAGCACTTCGGCTGGATGGTATAGTTTTTACAGCTGACATAGCTATGATGTACAGAAATATTGATCTGCGTCCCGAGGACAGACAATATCAACATATATTCTGGAGAGACTCACCGGAAGAGACTGTGAGTGAATTTGAATTAAACACTGTGACTTACGGTGTGAGTAGCTCACCTTATCTGGCTATTCGTACACTTCATCAGTTGGCTCAGGATCATGGTGAGCAATGGCCTCGTGCAGCAACTGCATTGCTCAAAGACACCTTTATGGATGATATCGTGGTGACAGCTCCGTCGGTGGACGTTGCCTTAGAAATAAAAGACGAGCTAATAAACTTACTCGATTGTGGAAAATTTGAGCTGCGTAAATGGAGCAGTAATTCTCTTGATTTTCTTTCACATCTTCCAGCTGATCATTGTCAAACACCTAAAGCGTTTTGTGATAAAGAAAATCAATGTAAACTCAAAATTCTGGGCATTCAGTGGGACCCACTCAATGACAAGTTTACTTACACTCATTCAGAAATGAACCCGGCTTGTACCAAGCGGATTGTTCTCTCGAGTGTGGCAAGAATTTATGATCCACTCGGATGGCTAACGCCAGTGGTATTATTGGCCAAGATGTTTATACAAGAACTGTGGCGTCTACAACTAGACTGGGACGAACCAGTTTCTGCTGAAATGTTACAGAAATGGCAAGATTTCGTACGAGAACTGACAAATTTATCTAGTATCAGTATACCTCGGCAAGTAGTTCACTCAACTACTGCTAGATGTGAACTAGTGGGATTCTGTGATGGATCTTCCAAGGCGTATGGATGCTGCGTATATTTACTTACGTTAGATGAGCCCAAAACCTCTCATCTGCTGATAGCCAAGTCTCGCGTTCTCAAGCACATGTACCAACTACTGGAAAACAGAATTATTATCGTTCAGGTTACGGCGTTTACAGATAGTAACGTTGTGTTGGTATGGTTGAATACAGCACCACACAAATTGAAAATGTTCGTTGCTCACAGAGTCGTAAAAATTACGGATGATCTCAGTGTTGATAACTGGAAGCACGTAGCAACGCATGATAACCCTGCGGATTTATGCAGCCGTGGATTTCGCTGTTCCCAGCTTGTTTCTCACAAAGTTTGGTGGCATGGTCCTGCTTGGCTTGTGACTGAGAAATCGTTGTGGCCCGTGCAAACGGATATCAGTCCTCCTGATATTGTACCCGAATTGAAACCGGCGGCTTCTCATACCTTAACTGCGTCAAAGGAAACTAATATTGATGCGATTAGCGAGCTCGTGGAAAGATCTTCATCTTTTTTACGTTCTCAGCGTGTTCTCGCATGGTGCCTTCGGTTCATCGGCAACTTGAAAAAGAAAAGGGACGACCATGAACATAACACGGATTTGACTACCACGGAACTTGAGAACTCACTGGTTGTTCTTATTCATAATGAACAGAGACGCCATTTTTCTGAAGTTCTGGACTCTTTCGCTACCAACTCCAGTTTCAGATGTAACAAATCGCTGCTCAAGCTCAGTCCATTCATTGATGAAGCTGGATTACTGCGTGTGGGGGGGCGTTTGCGTAATGCGCAGCTTCCATTAACAGCGATTCACCCATTTCTGCTTCCGAAGCACTGTCATTTGTCAAAGCTAATTATTGATCACTACCACCGGGTATACTTACACTGTGGGCCGCGTGTCCTTCAGAATTGGAACAAAGAAAATACTGGATTCTTGGTATTCGCAACATGATAAGATCCAGACTTGCGAAATGTGTCACAATGCTTCAAGGTCAAGCAATTACCAGCACACCCCTTAATGGGAGACCTTCTAGGCCCGAGAGTACAACCAGCTCGTTGTTTTCAAAATATTGGAATAGATTTCGCCGGACCTTTCACTGTCAAAGAAAGCACTAGACGTAACGCTCGCACTTATAAGGCTTACGTTTGCATTATGGTCTGCTTGGCAGTTAAGGCTGTTCATTTGGAGGTTGTTACTGACTTGTCGACTCCAGCTTTTATAGCAGCCCTTGATAGGTTGTTTCACGCCGTGGACTGTGCAGGCTCATAATCAGTGACTGCGGTAGAAATTTCATAGGAGCGAAACGGTATCTTAACGAAACTCAAAGGTTTTTTTCCCGCTTTGAGGTGTATTATGTATATAGTTCTAGGGAAGTTTTATTTTTGTTTCTTAACTAATTAATTCGTTCATTTTGTTTTAATGCAGGTGCTTATCCTTGCAACTTTTAAGTTGTTGCTAGAGTGCAATATAATTTAATTTTCACTGTCCCTGTAAGAATGCGTGCAGTGTTTTATTATTTCTTCTTTTCCTCTTGAAGAGGTTTAATTTACTTTTTTTTTGAAATCCCTAAGTGATTTCAAGTGGGGGGGTATGTTTAATACCTCCATGCTCAGCATACTGGCTGATTCGATATTTTTTTATAAAAAAAGAAAAAAAGGAAAAAAAGCTGTCAATTGTTTTTACATACTTCGCAGCTCGCTTTTTGTCTGTAACACAATACAATTTTTCTGCGTCGTATCAAATCAAATATTATCATCGTCGTTTTCTTAGACCTACTGGTCAAACGTACTCCACTTAGGAAGGTATATTTTTAATTTCTCAACAATTACTTCAAGCATTCTCCTTCTTGGCCATAAAACCTTTTTTTTTATCATTTACTTGTGATAAATTCTTATGAGACGAGTCTCAATATAATTTGCAGTCTGGTTATATTGTTGTCGATCAAACAAGTTGCAAAATGACACGCCCGTATTCACAAACATTACTATGAGGTCTCACAGTACGCGTGGACGCACAGGGTCACACACAAACCAATCACAGAGCTCTATTCAACGCTGTGCGTTCGATTTGCTGCTTCACTTAAGCAAGCATCGTTTGTGAATACGGGTATTATAGTTTTAAGTCTGCACATGATCCAGCACTCATCAGTAAAATCAATAATCTGTGTACACGAAACACAAATTAACTAAGTAGGCACGCACTTGTTAGATTAATTATATTATGTACATACCTGATTGATATTAATATTTCATGTGACCTATAATTAATATTAGTAACTACACTATTAATTAACTTTCTGTAACATCACACACACCAAGTATCAAACAGCCGCCATATTAACTGTCAGATAAAATTAAGACTTCCGTTTGCAAATAAGAATTTATTGTAAGATTTCCAGCTTTTGGATAATAATTATTAATATTTCTTAAATATTATTAAATGTATAATTAATAAGCCAACTTACTATCCTTTGATCAAAAACAAATATTGTAAAATGAGAAATTCCAACTTCCGGGTCCGTTTAAATATTATTTAACTTCCTGTTTTCTGATTGGTCGTCTTAAGTGACCAATCAGAGTTTAGTAGAGGAAAGGTAGGAGTATGGGTATAAATATATGGAATTCCTCGTTGAAAGGCAGTCTCGATGGATCTTTGAGGTGATGCTGACCAAAGTTAAGTGTACATTGTTTATTGATACCTACTATTATTATGCTTGTTGTGTTATTGTATTGTATTGTATTGTATTATTGTGATATTGTATTAACACCTGGCTATGTGGCTGCGCCAGGCCTATTATATTGACACCTGGCCAATTGATGGTGACATGCCACGGGGTCGGGTCGGTAGTTTGATGACCAGTATAAAGAAGGGCAATGCTTATAGTTGCCGGTTGTGTTATGGTACAAAACCTAAGTCGTAACCTAACCTAAACCTAAGACTTAACGTAACCTAACTTAGAACTTGTGTTCTGTGTGTTTGATTATAAATACTGGTTATACAGAATACCGTCAAAATGTTAATAATAAATAAGACTTAATTACTGCTAGACTACTCATTTTTATATAAGTTATAAATTGTTGTAACTGGTTGGAAAAGAGGCTGACAAAGGTGACTGAGTTTCTTCCGCCACTTCTTCTCAGCACCAGCCCATGTTGTCCCGAAGTGGTGGTAGGGTAAACTATATTTGGGACGTGTATAAGTGCCCTGGAAAAGGGCTTTATACTGAATAAACCATTTGAATTTATAATTGGATTTTTAATTTGGAACTTGCTTATTTATTAAACTACAGTATTATAGTCCTATATATTTCCACGGTATAATACGATATGATAGGAATATAACGTAAAGTATTTTATGCTAGATTTTGCTTATTATTATTCTTCTTTTTGTGGTAACTTTATTAATTAAAGAATCTGCTTTAATACATTAATATTTCCTAATTTACAAATGACTAATTCCTAAAATCTAACATCAGAAGTGGGATTCGAGCACTTTTGCTAATACGTCCTTATCTAAGTTTCAGAATGGAACCTGCTCTCTGGCTCAGACCTGAAAACCGTATGGGATGCTGCTTTCTCGAATCGAAGACCTGATGAAGACGTGGTGCTGCCAGCCTTCGAGCCAGCGGCCGGCGGCAGCGGTGCAGAAGGGTGGTGCAAATACTTCGAAGAAAGATCGAAGGAGTTTGGATGGAGCAGCTTGGTGACGTCGCAAAGGCCGGTAAGGCCCTTAGGGGCTTTGCTTTAGTATTTATTAAGTTGTGAAATTGTAACACCCATCTGAACTGATATCGCTGTGCTCTAGTATAATATCAAATCTAAGAAACGTCCCTCAGAGCAGAATTGTACTAGTAGTAAATAGTCCTAGTATGGCAGTGTTGTTTAACTTATGGTCGAAAATAGGGGGACTTTGTCAGATTAAAAAAATAAAACAAAGCATGAAATTTATTTCAATAATCAAAATACATTGTGTAGGAAAACATCAAAAATAGTTTTCATATTAAGAAATCGCATAGCTAGATACCAAATACAACTAAAATTTATCAGATTTAAACTACAATATTACATTTGAAAATATGTCGGGTCAAATTGACTAGTAAAATAAATGAATTTCAAAAACAATTAAAAAAAAAACGTATTTATTCACTACGTTTTTTTTTTCTCTTCTTTATCTCACCGCCCGGATGATTTAACACCGTGTCTAGTTATTTTCTTCTTTTGGATGTATTATATTCGATAAGTCTTTCTTCTAGTCTCGTGGCATTTTATCGTTTTTTCTGTAGTCTGCTGTTTTACCTCTTCATGCCATTCAGACTCGTATAATCCATTGTAGGCTATGGATATATCCTAATCTTGATTGATGGTTTTTTTTAAATTTAGTTTACTTACACTATTAAAAACACTTGGTTCATAACATGATTACTACCGGTACATCCATCCAGTGAAATTTAATATTTATGCTGTCTCTGATATGCTCAACGCATAATAAATTGTAATTGAATGTCAGATTGGCCGAACGTATTATGAGAAATTTAACAATAAAGTTACACTACTGTTCCAAGGTTAACGGGTATTTTTAAAAATCTCGTTTGCTAAAAATCAGTGGAGCAAATAAATCATGTAATAGTATACAATCAATGTTGAATGATGTAGCTACTTGATAATTATATACCTTGATTAATTAGAAACCGATAGCAATATAAACAAATAGATACTGTTACATACAATTACACCATAAACACTTATGTTCTCCTAATATTACACATTATTTCACAAGTCCTCGACTCTAGCTTTAATTAAACAATTTTCTTTACACGAGAATAAATATTTATAATGTGCAAACGGTCAATACAATTTCTGAAAAAAAAAAAGTGATAGATTTCTTATTTATTTTTCAAGGCGTTGGTTTAACAATGAAAGAAAGGTATGTTATTAATAATTATCTAGTTAAATTACCTCGGCGATCTATAGGTGCCTAGATACTACATTAATTTCATTTTACGAGATGATTCGTCACTATTACATTTCTTTCCGGTGTTTACATGTTTTTAAATGGACAACTGACTAAAACAGAATCGATTACTTAATCATAAATAGTAAATTATTTTACACCATAATAATAGCAGAACCCTTGTTACACTGTCAATAAATTACTGTAGATTATCGACTAAATACAAAACAATTGTGTAAAAAAAAAAAATATTTATTCGTCGGCGTTTCGTATTAAGTTAAAGTATGTTCTTCTTCATTCATCTGTCTTATGTTAGTAGTTAGAATAGAAATGAACAAACATTATTGTAAAAAAAAAAAAACCAGGAAATAAAATATTCACATTAAAATCAGGCTACTTGGTATAACATTGTTTATAACTAAACCTCACTTTTTCTAAACTTTGCTAAACTCCGTATAATTTTCAGTAAGGATATAGTTATTTTAAGACATTATTCGATACTATTTTTGTCTCTTTAGAAAGGGGCCCAATATATTATATGAAATGGTTTAAGTTTCTTTTACACGGCTTTCGAGACCTAATAATATTCTAACATTACAAGTAGGTGATGTAGTATATCTACGTGTCCCAAGACCATTGGTTAAAAAAGTTTTAGGTATCTTCAATTCAAAGGACCTTATTTCATTTGTAATTTGAGAAATAATATTGCATAATGTGGTCTCTGTTTACGGATAATTGTTTTGCTCTGAGAGGAATGAAAATTAGCGTTGATTATAATAATAATAATAATAATAAATCATTCTTTATTCAAGTTACTAGGACTCAGTTTGTTAATAACAATTGCACTTAAAAACTATGTTAGTTGAGTTGAAACAGATGTAAAATTGAATTTAGATTTAGATTTAGAATTGAAATAAGTATTATAATAAATTATACTCATTTCAATTCCAAACCCACAAGTGTGAGGTTATGCATACATGAGTCATCCCCGCTTCACTCCATAGGCTGTGTCACAGCAATGCCTCACGTACACACAATCCAACCTGCTCGCAATCATGGTCAGGATGCTGTTGCCACTACTCCGGACCCTGCGCACCAGGGATGCACATTTTTTGCGCATTGTGGTAAAAAAGCAGTTGACCCGTGCCTCTGCAAACATCCCTGACGCACTGCAGAAGCGGGGCAGTCCCAACAGCACCCTGAATGCATTATTGTACTGCACCCTTAGGGCATTGAAGGTTTTTTGAGTGTATCTAACCCACAGGCTACACGTGTAGAAGGAGGTACAATATGCTCTAAAAAGAGCAATCTTGACATCCGCTGTACAGCGCGCAAACCTGCGAGCCAGCATGTTCGCTCTCACCGACAATGCCCGCCGTTCTCTTTCTATATCCTCATCATCCTTGAGGCCAGGGGTCAATACGTGACCAAGATATTTAAATTTATGCACTCTCTTCAGTTCAGAGTTATTAAGGAAGACCGGTGGTAATACATCATGACGTCTACCCCTGGCCTCAAAGACCATGAGTTGGCTCTTTAAAACATTATAAAGTAGACCATGGGTCCCCGCATACTCCTCACATTTGGCCACCAATTTTCTCAGACCACACACAGACGCGCTCAGCAGCACCATATCATCCGCGTAGCTTAAGTTATTGACGCAAACTCCATCTATATGACAGCCGATTCTGGTGCTGCTGAGCTCGCCTATGAGGTCATCAACGTACAAGTTGAAAAGCGTTGGCGAGCACAACCCCCCCTGCCTCACCCCGCACTCCAACCCATACGCATCCGACATGGTTCCCTCCCATTTAACATTGTTGACCTGGTCTTTATACCAATATTTAAGGATATTTACGAGTTCAACCGGCAGGTGTGCTTTTTCAAGTTTTTTCCATAATTTGTCGTATGAGACCAGGTCAAATGCCTTAGAAAGATCTAAAAAGCATGCGTATACGGGAGTTTTGCGCTCCGTGTAGTATGTGACTGTATGCTTAAGACACAACACCGCGCTTTCCGTTGACAACCCTGGCCGAAATCCAAACTGACTATCACGCGGTTCAAAGTGACCATTTAGCCGTGTATTAAGCAAGCCGTCAAAGACCTTGGAGATAACAGTTGCTAGCGAGATAGGCCTATAGTTATTTTTGTCCGCGAGATCGCCCGTCTTATTCTTCACTATGGGCACTACCACCGTTTTTGTCATGTCACTAGGGATGTAGCCATGTCCTATGGAAAAATTGTATAACATGTACAATAATCGTGGCAAATGTGGCCCAGCAAATTTTAGGTGCTCAATGCTGAGACCGTCATGACCAGGGGATTTCCCTCTAGACATCGCTTGTATTTTTAATTTAATTTCTTTTATGGAAAACGTTATCACCCTGTCCACTCCGGCGACAGCATCCAGCTCCGACTGTGAGGGACCCAATGGTGACTGTACAGCAAAATGACTTCTAAACAAGTTAGCTATCTCTTTAGGCTCACTTATACCTGATATTATAGTTGCTTAAGAAAATTATCGGTATTGGCCCAAGGAAATGATTGATAGAGATAAGATTTCAGAGCTGACCGAGAGATTGAGGTATTTTATGATTAACTACTTTGTAACTATTTTATGTGTATCAAAAAGAATATAGGATAAGAAACTTAACCAATCGTTAGTTTGGTCCTAAAATGTTTGTCATTTAGTAGTTTGTCGTTTCTTTTTCTTCAAAATGAATGTCTGCTGGTTTCTTGTGTATTGGTGCCAATAAGTGATCATGGACAGCAGATGATTGCGAAGGTTGGTACTGATTCTCGATGGGGTAAGAGTTTTTGTTAAGGACCTTGACTTGAGGAGACTTCAACTGTGACTTTTGTGACAAAGACTTTTGTGTATTAAAATTTATAAACTTTATAAATGTGAAAAGAGATATTATAAATTAAACTAAATTAAACGAGCACTGTCACATGGTCGGTGTATTACAAGTGTGTAGTGTATGGTGGAGTGTCATAGTGTGTGTGTTTTGCACATATTTTTTCCCAATTAAATAATCGTAATAAACAGTCCAAACTTTATGGTGATTAATAACTAATGATATAATTTTGTCTGTTCACTAACGCTGTTAATGACGGCTCGTGTTATTGCGTTTCGTATTATTATGTTTATTTATTTAAGTTCTTGTACCATGTTTTTTTCTCTTTCTTCTATTTTTATCTTCTTATTTTCTTCTTGTAAGTAGCTAGAATAGGAATGAAGGTATTTCATCAAAACTTCTCAATTCTGCCTAATTTCATTGGTACTTTTTTTTAAATAATTTAGTGTCCTATTGGATTAGGCAGCAAAGACTAAGCTATGTACAAAGTTATATGGTCATTAATCTTTGGTATCCAAGGAATTTTTTTTTTTTTTCTCTCAAATTTTTCTTCTCTGGTTTCCCTTATCTTTGTTCGACCCTTTTTATATCCGTTTTTATTTTTCGTTATATTTTGTTTATATCCTAGTATCCATAGTACAAACTTTGCTTAGTTTGCGACTAGAAACTTAGTGTAAATGTCCACGGAAAAGGTCCAAGGATATTTTTATGTACCTACACAAGCAAACATTCCAATGAATATTATATCATTATACCGTTTAAACATAAATGCGGTAAATTGTGTTAACAGTTAAAACCAAGTAGTATAAGAAATTTAAGCATTGGTTTGCCTAAGCCTAAAATGTTTATCCAGTAGTTTGTCGTTTCTTTTTCTTTTGTTTCTTTAAAATTATACAAGACTTTAATTTGAACTGTGACTAAGACTTTCCTGAACAAAGGTTTGTAGCGATCCTACCTACTGGACTTCAGATAAACTAACCATGTCAGGTCAGACTTAAGACTACATTGTAATAAAATTAAATGTTATAAGACTGGTTGCAGCCAGGGGAACTCACTATATTTCTATTTAGGATTTTGGCAAATGAAATATATTTCTTGTTTATCTTGAAATTCAGAAACGACAAGCTGCTGGAATTATGTGAGAAATTGGACCGATATTGTTGACGGTCATTACTGTAGTTGAAGATGGGACCGATGATGGTCATTACTAGAGATGAAACGGATAGTTGTTTGGCCGGATACCGGATACCGGATATCCGGCCAGCTGCTAGGCCGGATAGCCGGATATCCGGCGGCCGGATAGTTGACCCATTGTCTCGTTGCATGTCGTGACGAGTTTAGCGCCGCACAGGTGCTTCAAACGCGATCAGTGGGTCTATTAGTAGACTAGACTAGTCACACTTTTCGAAAATCGAATCAGTCCGAATTGAATGTCAGATTTTGCCTCTTGTCTAGGGGGCAGATCAATTCGGTCGGTTGCCATCGTGGAGTGTGTGATTGAATAGCGAAAATTAAATTAGTTTACTTGCTGCATAATCTGACTGAACTGCATCATGACATCAGACCATCATTGAAAAAAGATTGCCTATTTTATTTGGCAATATTTAGACTTAACAGATATTTACTATTTATGTATTCGTCATTAGAGTGAATAGCCCAGAAAAAGAAATTAGTTTTTTTAAAGACCTTAATATGGCTTTTTGTAACTTTTTGGACTTTAAGTAAAAGTCGTCATTATTATAAGCCATTTTATTGATGTTTACCTCATTTTATTAATAGGAAATTGTCGTAGTTTTTTAATATCCGGTATCCGGCCGGATAGTGAGTTACTATCCGGTATCCGGCCGGATAGTAAATTAAGGCCGGATATCCGGCCTACCGGATAGTTACCGGATATCCGTTTCATCTCTAGTCATTACTGTAGTTGATGGGACCGATGATGGTCATTACTGTAGTTGATGGGACCGATGATGGTCATTACTGTAGTTGATGGGACCGATGATGGTCATTACTGTAGTTGATGGGACCGATGATGGTCATTACTGTAGTTGATGGGACCGATGATGGTCATTACTGTAGTTGATGGGACCGATGATGGTCATTACTGTAGTTGATGGGACCGATGATGGTCATTACTGTAGTTGATGGGACCGATGATGGTCATTACTGTAGTTGATGGGACCGATGATGGTCATTACTGTAGTTGATGGGACCGATGATGGTCATTATACTGTTGTTGATGATGGGACCGATACTGTTGATGGTCAAATTGTAATGATTTTAAAATAATATAATAATCAAGTTAAGAATTACTAAGAACTGTTTATTGAGACTGTAATTATTTTATGTGAGACTGTAATTATTTAATATTAACTATTAAATGGGTGAATGGCAACATTAGAAAAAAAAAATAATTTAATTGATAAATAGGTACTTCGAGAGCGAAGTACATGTCAGTATGGCCGTGTTAGATTAATTATATTATGTACATACCTGATTGATATTAATATTTCATGTGACCTATAATTAATATTAGTAACTACACTATTAATTAACTTTCTGTAACATCACACACACCAAGTATCAAACAGCCGCCATATTAACTGTCAGATAAAATTAAGACTTCCGTTTGCAAATAAGAATTTATTGTAAGACTAGCGGCCGCCCGCGACTTCGTACGCGTGGATCCCGTTTTACCCCCTTCATCTATCATACGCGGTTTAGATTTTTTCATACAATTTTTTTTCCCGCTAACTCCCGTTCCGGTGGGAATTTTGCAATATCCTGTTGTAACTAAGCTTTATGTTTACTAAGGTACCTGCATGCCAAATTTCAAGCGTCTATATTACGCGGTTTAGATTTTTTCATACAAATGTTTTTTCCCGGTAACTCCCGTTCCCGTGGGAATTTTGCAATATCCTGTTGTAACTAAGCTTTAAGTTTACTAAGGTACCTGCATGCCAAATTTCAAGCGTCCAACTTAAGCGGTTTAGATTTTTCATACAAAAGGATTTTTCCGCTAATTCCCGTTCCCGTGGGAATTCTTAAGTATCCTATAACCTGCCCAGGAGTATGAAGAATAATTGTACCAAGTTTCGTTAAAATCCGTTGAGTAGTTTTTGTTTCTATAAGGAACATACAGACAGACAGACAGACAGACAGACAGACAGACAGACAGACAAAAATTTTACTGATTGCATTTTTGGCATCAGTATCGATCACTAATCACCCCCTGATAGTTATTTTGAAAATATATTTCATGTACAGAATTGACCTCTCTACAGATTTATTATAAGTATAGATTTCCAGCTTTTGGATAATAATTATTTATTTCCAACTTCCGGGTCCGTTTAAATATTATCTAACTTCCTGTTTTCTGATTGGTCGTCTTAAGTGACCAATCAGAGTTTAGTAGAGGAAAGGTAGGAGTATGGGTATAAATATATGGAATTCCTCGTTGAAAGGCAGTCTCGATGGATCTTTGAGGTGATGCTGACCAAAGTTAAGTGTACATTGTTTATTGATACCTACTATTATTATGCTTGTTGTGTTATTGTATTGTATTGTATTGTATTATTGTGATATTGTATTAACACCTGGCTATGTGGCTGCGCCAGGCCTATTATATTGACACCTGGCCAATTGATGGTGACATGCCACGGGGTCGGGTCGGTAGTTTGATGACCAGTATAAAGAAGGGCAATGCTTATACACTCGACATCAAATAAATCGCACCTCCCGCGACAAGCATTTTCAAACGTATGCATCCCCACTTCCCACCAATATTGGCACCATTTAAAAGCCTAGTTCTAACCTTCATTTCATTAAAGGAAAGGTTTTTACCCCAAAAATGTGTCTTTAGAAGGATCCAGAGTCACTTCTTCAAAAAATAGGTAGTTACGCTAGAGCCATCTTTTATGGCTATAAAACTGTTAAGTTGGGATTAATCGCTATCCATCTGTTAAAGAGGACACGTGAGATCATTATTTGGTTTTATAACCATAAAAATTGGTCTAATTGATCCCATAGGTGGGTCCAAAGTGAGGTATTTTTTCAAGTCACATTTATGGTATATGTTAATCATTTATTAAGAAATCAAATGTGTTTTTCTTTAAGGATATTTATTGGGCTTTCAAATAACACCAATATTGTTGGGGCACCATGATTGTGTCAGAAGAAAATCGTTAAAGTTCGCGTCGCGGAAGGTGCGGTTTATTTGATGTTGAGTATAGTTGCCGGTTGTGTTATGGTACAAAACCTAAGTCGTAACCTAACCTAAACCTAAGACTTAACGTAACCTAACTTAGAACTTGTGTTCTGTGTGTTTGATTATAAATACTGGTTATACAGAATACCGTCAAAATGTTAATAATAAATAAGACTTAATTACTGCTAGACTACTCATTTTTATATAAGTTATAAATTGTTGTAACTGGTTGGAAAAGAGGCTGACAAAGGTGACTGAGTTTCTTCCGCCACTTCTTCTCAGCACCAGCCCATGTTGTCCCGAAGTGGTGGTAGGGTAAACTATATTTGGGACGTGTATAAGTGCCCTGGAAAAGGGCTTTATACTGAATAAACCATTTGAATTTATAATTGGATTTTTAATTTGGAACTTGCTTATTTATTAAACTACAGTATTATAGTCCTATATATTTCCACGGTATAATACGATATGATAGGAATATAACGTAAAGTATTTTATGCTAGATTTTGCTTATTATTATTCTTCTTTTTGTGGTAACTTTATTAATTAAAGAATCTGCTTTAATACATTAATATTTCCTAATTTACAAATGACTAATTCCTAAAATCTAACACACTTAAGCATTGAGTACAGTTCTCAAGTAGTGACTACGCCCCTCATAGTACGCGACCCCCAAACTGGAAGCCCCTGTCTGGCCTTCGGGCAATTTGTCACTGGTCCAAGCCCCGACCTACCCTCACAACCCCTCAAATAAAAAGCATTTGAATAATCGAAATGATGACGCAGACCGAACTCGTCTCGCGTAGGACGAACTACGAATGCAATGAAAGAATACGTTGGTTTGGTATTGAAAGAAACATTATTGAACTCTGCAGTACAGTAGTCACATTCTCCTCAGCCATAGACTAAAGAATTTCAGAGAATCAGTATGGGGAATCTGCCAATACCAAAACGGTGTAATGTGCGTAATTTCATACATATTCATACTGATTAACAGCCCGATTAGACTATGGAACGCCAAAAAGTCTATAGTAGAGTTAATTGGTCCATAGTACAGTCTGACTGCTCTACAGATTATAAAATTTTGTTGCAAAATTGCAGCTATCACAGATGTTGTAATCACACTAGTATAGTACGGTATGATCTTCAATGCTCCTGGTTAAGAACATGTCTACGAAGAACTGAACAGGATCAATCAATGGTCTGCAAGTGGAGTTTGGGTTGTAAAAAAATGGCAAAATAACTCAGTTTCACGCTTAGAGAGCCGCAAACCAGGGAAAAACATTTGGATAGTCTTCCTGTGACAGACTGCTGTGAAACTGAGGACAACAGCTAGTTTAAAATATTTGCTTTAAGTTAATGTCACTTTTATTAGGATTCAAAATCGATTTTCAATTTCTGACAATTCTCATAGAACAAGATGGACAGGTTCGTTGACTCTTACCCAATAAAAGTGCTAATAGTTTCTGAGGCACTCACTGAAATTACTATTGCCCCATTTTTACGACTGTTTCGTGGAAGCTGAAATATTCGTATTTAGCTAATATCCAATATTGGATTGGCTATAGGATTAAAGTGGGCACGTCCAATGGGACTTGGGTCTAGTCTAGTCTGCTTTACGATCTAGATAGAAGAAAGTGTAATATGGACTAAGACCAAAAGGTAAGGAGCAAATGTAAAATAGGTTTATTCAAAATCGCAGGAAAACGCAGCGTGGGACGTCCACCCACAAGGTGGACCGACGACATCATAAAGGTAGCAGGAAAGCGCTGGACGCAGGCCGCTACCAACCGGGCACATGGAAAGCATTGGGGGAGGCCTATGTTCAGCAGTGGACGTCCTATGGCTGTGATGATGATGATGATTTTCACAATCATCTTTGACATGCTAAGATGCACAATAAATACAGGACGAAGTCAAAAAATCGATTCAATTTCAAGCAATTAGGCTTATTACTGGTTGAATTATTATACATGGAATTTATGACTGAGATTGGAGCAAGTTTAGAGGGTTTTTACCCAAGTCCCACTTCTCGAGATCTCAGTAAAGCCTAACAGGATCGAAACATAGCTGTATCTCTTTATGATTAATCGGAATAAAGAATTATAATCTATTGAAACAGAAGGGAATGGAAACACTTGCTTACAAGTCAACTTTTTATATTTCGCACAGTAATCGGACAGAGTTTCAGCTTAACTTAGTATTCGGTATCGAATGCCCCGGAAAATGAGCTCCTCAGCTATATAATACAAAACCCCCACCCAAATGGTGTGGCCATCGATAACCAACCGGTAGTGACGTCACAGTCTTATAGCGGATGTAGTCAAATGGCGTACTCTGCATTACGGATGTGGCGGCGTTGGCTTGGCGCTGGCTTGGCGCTGGCTTGGCGCTGGCTTAGCGCTGGCTTAGCGCTGGCTTAGCGCTGGCTTAGCGCTGGCTTGGCGCTGGCTTAGCGCTGGCTTGGCGCTGGCTTAGCGCTGGCTTGGCGCTGGCTTAGCGCTGGCTTGGCGCTGGCTTGGCGAGGCAGGCATAGGCTGGCATACGGTGTTGCGTTACAATCGGCCATCCTGAAACAATTGCTCCCGCAATGGGAACAGAGAGGTTTGTGATTAGCTTTCCATAGCAGATCTATTAAATCTTCAGTCTCCAACTGCTCGTCCGAGCTGCTGGCACTGTCAGACACAGGAGCTATACTTTGGTAAGGCCACAAAGAGTCTGCAGAAACTAATGCCGTAAAACTTTTGTATCTTAAACCCTTGATGCTTCTGAGTTTGTACCTATCATTGCCAACAACTTTGGTTATAATATAGGGACTAGAATAGAGCTATGTAGCTTAGTGTTGACCTTAGCAGTACTACTAGTAGGAGCCTGTCTCCAAAGCACCAGATCACCTTCCTTACAAACATGAGCGTTTTTTTTTCGACGTTTATCAAAATTACGTTTCATCCTGGCACTAGCTTTTGTTATACGATCACTTGCTTTCGCAGGTTTGCTCTTGTGTGGTTTCAACAACACGCCCCGGTATAGAAACATCGCATACTGACCTACCACTACGAGAAAACATCAACTCATATGGTTTAAACCCAGTAGTTTCATTAATGGTATTGTTTATACCACAGACTACATCAGGCAACGAATTGGACCCGTTACCCGCAGCCTCGCCCGGGTCCGTAGCACGCAAAGCATTGCGGATAGTTCTGTTTGTAGCCATTAGCACGCGGGCATGAAATAGCTGTCAACGTATGTTTAAACTGTCTATCTGTTCCAAATTTCCTAAAATATCTAGTACTAGTAAAAATATCCAAACAAACTAAAATCCTTTTTAGTACTCTGATAGTTTCTATTGAGTTTACTGTTCGAGTTGGTCCCGCAATAACAAATTTACAAAATGCGTCGGTTATCACTAACATTTATACGCTTGCCCTTTTTATTTTTTTCTGCAGAATGGACCAAGATAGTCTACGTGGACCATTCGAAAAGGCTCGGTTGGTTTGGGAACAGGGTGCAACATACCTTCCTTATTGCCATGTTCGCCTTTCTTTTAGGCACAATGTAAAAAAACTGTTACATATTTACGAATAAATCGTGACATTTTAGGAAACCAAAAATCAGTTTTGATCAATTCTAGGTATGCAACGTTTTAATCCTACCGTGCCCTTTTTCGTCATGATGCATTTGAACTAGGTATTTACCACCTAACTGTTCTGGAGCATCTTATTGAATCTTACCAATTAATGGGAATTACTACAAGACGATTCCCGTATAGTGTTTTTCGGTAAAACAATTATCATTTATCAACACAAAATCTTTTGTTATATCGAGGCCTGCCGTACTACTTTTTAACTGATCAAGTATAATTTTTAATTTATCCCCTTGTGACTGAAATTTACTGAGGTTTACTGAGACTTGAAACATTAAATAAATTTAGACACACTTTAAACAAATGGCTGTTAGCTAAGTGCTTCTACTCCATAAGAACTCCAAAGGAATAAAGGTTGACATTGTAATGTGTATTTTATGAATCATATTGTGTAGTATTATTTTAAATTTAAGTATATAACCTAGACATAATAATGGAATCGGAATTAATCACTTCATTGTATTTTTAATTATTTACTAAAATGTGCTTTATTAAGTAACTATTTTATGATCAAACCACTGTACCATATTCTTGGAAATAAATGTTATCTTATCTTGAACTGTATGAAACCAATCTGAAACTTGTAACTGTATGACGACTCAGGGCATCGACGTGACGCATCCTCTCGCCTGGTTTGTTTTCAACACTTACTTATATCATAATATTGAGTAAAAAAAATAACCACAACCTTGCGATTCGTAGGATAATATCACGCTTCGTTAAAGTAGCTCGCACTGCAGTACAGTCAGTTACAATTTTGACATGTTTACCTACTACATACACACGAAATTTTCGTAACGACTCGACTACCGCCAATGTTTCGAGTTCGTAGCTAAGTATGATACATGCTCTTTTCCTTACAAGTAAGTAACGCCGCTAAAGTAAATGACAGGTCGTAAAGTTTCATCAGATTTTCGTTGTAATAATATAAGTACCCGCTATTCTTGCTTTGCATGCATCTGTACGTATTTCTGTCGGCAAGGCGGAATCTTATAATGCTAAAACCGGCTTAGCGCAAATACACTTTTTCAGTTCCTCAAAACTGGCGATTTGTTTACTTACTATTTCAAAAGTATTCCAAACACAAGTATTTTTTTATTTTGTTTAGATCAGTTAACGGACGGGCTAGTTGTGCGAACTTGTAAATAACTTTTCGAAAATAACTACAAAAACCGGACGGGTGCTGGAAATTGTGAAACTGCAGTCAACTTTGATTCTGCAGGATGTAATCCGTGTTGTGAAATTTCATGACCTAAATAGGTGTACTTTATTTCGTTAAAAGGAGCATTTTTTTTTATTTAGAACTTTTGCAACACTATTTGTAATATTTGAATTCCTGAATCGACATCTACCGAGGGCAATAAGAGATCATCTAAAAACGCCAGGATTTCGTTTTGAGGACCGTCAGTATTAGATGCCGTTCCGTTTTGGTTAGCGTTCACGAGTTTATTAATAAAAGGCATAAAAACAGCCGGTGAACTGGCTAGACTGAAGGGAACGCGGGCATATTCGAATTGTCCTTGCTTACATATTCGAATTGTCCTTGCTGACATAATAATGAAAGCACTTTTGTGAGAGTCTTCAGGAGACAGTAAAACCTGATGGATACCCTTGTACCATATCGAGACAAGTAAAATTTACCTTACCGGCTAATTTTGAAATGTGATCTTCCTATATTTTATCGTTACAGTGTTCAGGGCACGATAATCTACGCAAAGCCTGCTGTCGCCGTTCTTTTTCTTTACTAATATTACGGGCGATGCTTAATTACAATCAGATTCTTTTAAAATAGTACCGGCATCTAATAATTCCGAAACTACTACTAAAGTCTAAGTATCTCTTGCTCACAATGATAATCTATAAGGTTGTCGATATATGGGCTGATCAGTGGCGAGTTTAATTTTAATTTGAACTAAATCTGTACATCCTATTCCGTTTGTACTACTTGCAAAACTATCTTCATACTGCATTATTAAAGGAATCAAACTACTACGCTCGTTTTCATTTAATTTTCCTATCCTTATATCGGTCAGCGAAACACCACCTATCATAGGGTCGGACTTTTAGTCTACCGATGAGACATAATGTGAATCTAACATATGCGAGGCACTTTTGAGTTGAGACTGGCTTGGCACTTTAAATAAACAGAATTAATCATAAGATGACATGGCTTGGCTACTGACCTGGCTTACTGTTGGCTCCTCGCAGCTCAAGGCGCGCGTCAGGACTTGACCAGCTTTCCACACGACGTCCTTTCCACCAGTGTTCACCACCTTGATGTTATCGTTCGAATCGTGTATATTTCCAAGCTGATCGATTTTCTTCAATCACGTAGATACTTTTTTTTCTTCTCCGTCTGGGTCAAATTCTGGTATGAGCGATGCAGCACGATGAGCACAGTTTCTCGTTCTAGGTCACGTATCGCCCTGTCCACTTCATTTTCCAAAAGATGCTTCAATAATTTTCTTGCCGGGGGTAGTGATAAATCACGGTCATCTTCGTTTTCGTTTTGGTTTGGTTCTCGGTTTGAAGAATTCCATCCAGGTGGCCGGACCCCGTAGCCTCCATCTCCAGGACGATTACGTTTCATATCCCACTTCTGAGTGAAACAGAAGGGAATGGAAACACTTGCTTACAAGTCAACTTTTTATATTTCGCACAGTAATCGGACAGAGTTTCAGCTTAACTTAGTATTCGGTATCGAATGCCCCGGAAAATGAGCTCCTCAGCTATATAATACAAAACCCCCACCCAAATGGTGTGGCCATCGATAACCAACCGGTAGTGACGTCACAGTCTTATAGCGGATGTAGTCAAATGGCGTACTCTGCATTACGGATGTGGCGGCGTTGGCTTGGCGCTGGCTTGGCGCTGGCTTGGCGCTGGCTTAGCGCTGGCTTAGCGCTGGCTTAGCGCTGGCTTAGCGCTGGCTTGGCGCTGGCTTAGCGCTGGCTTGGCGCTGGCTTAGCGCTGGCTTGGCGCTGGCTTAGCGCTGGCTTGGCGCTGGCTTGGCGAGGCAGGCATAGGCTGGCATACGGTGTTGCGTTACACTATACTAATATTATAAAGAGGTAAAGTTTGTGTGTTTGTATATTTGTTAAATTGTAAGGGGTAATCTCGGGATCTACTGAACCGATTTTAAAAATTCTTTCACCAATAGAAAGCCACAAATTATTGCTTAGTGTCATAGGTTATATTAAAAACCGATAAAGACAGTAACCCAAGTTTTAAAGAGTACGCATATCTTTAACGAAAATTTGGCGAGCCCTCGTTCGCAGTGCAGTAATTGGAAGAGGGATAGGCTTACGGCGTTCGGTCACGAACATCTGTGCGACAAACCGCCAATCGCGGCCAAATTAATTTTGATGATATTCGTTATATTGACGTCAATTTATCACAATAGCTTAGTAAATCGGGAAAGGTGAATTTGAAAAGTACTGTTAGTGTTAATCAAGCACTCCACGTTTTCATGGTTTGACCATCCCTGAATGTAGAAAAAGAAACGAAAGTCATCGATGTTTAAGGGTTTGATCATTCTTTATGCAGAACATGGCAGGTATTTGACCGCAATCGCAGCTAATGTCAAGTGAGATGCAGTCTAGGATGATACATACTTATAAACTCTTGCCTTCAAAAGGCCCGGATTGATCCCAAAAGTATTTTCATGGCATGGCTGAGTTTGGCATCTAGGGATGTACGAGTAGGTACATGTAATCGGAAAAGTCATCCGACGTTGATTCAGGTTGATTCAAACTCAGTCTATGTGCCCTTGTTGAATACAGACTAAGGCATCAAATCGGAAACTTCTGAGTCGAGAGATTAAACTAACCACTTCATAATTGAACCATTATTTTATCTTTACCAAGTTTCTCTTTAATACCCGTTTTTAAATCGTTCCATAAATGTATCCTGAGCGCTTAACTTATTACAGCACTTGTTTATATGCAAACCTTTTGTTTAGAAACAATGGCCTTTTAGCCACGCCATTTAAAATCTCTAAGTACAGGAATTATGTAGCTTTGTTTTATGAACGTTTTGGATTAAAATTACAGTCGTTTCGCCTGCTTTTATGGGGGAAACGTTTGGTTTTCTTGATTTACATAATAATAAAGATGGAGCACTTTATCTTATTTAGACCCCATGCGATGACTTCATTAAACATGGTACGGTATAGTAAAGTCTATCGTTTAGGTAGTATTCAGAACTGACGACCGATGGGGCAGCAAGGTTCTGAAGTGGAGGCTACGTAGGTAGGGTACTGGACCAACGGCCATATAAATTAGCAGTATGCTACTCGTACCAACCGGTCAATATAGAAAAAACTCCCATAGGGAGTGGAAATCCTGTGGCTGAAATGATGATGATGATGTGGAGATAACTGAACAAAAGCAACCCTATTGCTTTAAGATACAGCCCTCAATATAATCAGACCGCGAAATCTAAAGACGCTACATTCTGGGAAACGAGTTTTCGCTAACTTTAATACTTTCATTCAAGGTTTGATCGAAGAAAGATACGGAACGCTTACGTTACGGAAGTGTGTTGAAAGTTTTAACCCGGCGCCAATGACGTGAAAATAATTTCAAAGACGATGACCCCGGGTCATATTGACCCTAATTTCATCGATCACTTTTTAGGAAATTGAACAAGTAATCTTAATTTTAATTACTGTCCATGTATATAGGGTTCATTATTGAGTTAATAAAACAAAAATAAAACGAATACAATTCATAAATATTTTTTTTGAAATTTTTTAATTAAAACATGAAAAAATCGTGTATAGAAACACAATGAGTCTATATTTTTGGTTTTTGATAAAGATTTTTTGTATTAATAGGAATAAACAATGTTAAGTAGTGTAAAAGAGATAAAAATCAACTTTTTTTATGCAGATACAATGAGATAAGTCTTCTACTTCATCATTCAGAGCCATGGAACTGCTGCAACTGGTGCAGTATGTAATCAAATGGTCTGGGCATGTAAATGCGGCATGACGCACTTGCCGGCGTCGTACTGATGCAAGGTCGAGATTATCCAAAGACTGAGTCCACATCACTTGCGTCTTTTCACTTTTGTTGTCATTTTTACGTTCTGGCTATTACAGTCTGAAATTCTTCACTTTCGGAATCCGACTCTTCTAGCAACGTTTAATTCTTGCTGGGTCATGTAACAAAGACATTTTGACTAAAAACTTAAAAAAGAACAACATAAACTAGCACTAAACACAAAATAAGCGAATAAAAGTAAGCCACAAAATAACCGCGCCACCGATGACGCCGGGTCATAATGACCCGTTTTAATTTGAAGCCTGTGTATCTCGCTACGTAAGTGGAGTCACACTGAGCTAACTAACGGAATGGACTTAGGGAGGTTGTATCTCCAGCTATACGAACGATCGAACCACAAAATGGACGCAAACAAAAATTATGAACGTTTGAAAATGCCTCGGGTCAATATGACCCAGCGTCATTGACGCCGGGTTAAGAGGTTATAAAGTCTGTATATGGATCATTAATGAATCTGGGCCAGATGAATTCGGGAGGAAAGGCAGTTTGTGAGTTTATTTATTCCTACGCCTCCATGGTCCAGTGGTAATACACTCGACTTGAAGTTTCTAGGTTCGATTGGCAATTCGATTTATTACGCATGAATCTTTCTTTCTATCCTATGTGTTATAAGTTACAACAACAACCAGGGGTTGTTGAGATTTCAGACTAAATGAAACGTCATACGTTATTGACATGGCTCATAATGTCGGCTTAACTTGCCTTCTGTCAGAAGTTCCGATCACAGTTTTGTTTTTAGTACAATAAAATTCACGCATATGATGTCCTTCTAACCAAAACAAATTACTATCGAACACAAATAATTTTATTGCGTACTACCTGAAAATCCGAACCCAGAACTTCTTCGAGTCGAATGGATCTAACTCTCTTACCACCGGTAGTAACTATTAGACAATTATAATCTGTGCCACTGGATCACGGAAGCATTATCATTAAATCTAGATACCCACACATATCATTTCTATAAACCGTTCCACTTAGACATGTATAATAGATACGATTTCCTTTGATTCGCAAATACGTCTCATAACACAATGTAATATTCATAAGGCAACGCATAAGAGCCAAAGCACACGATACATTGCGGCGCCGCAGAATCGCCATATCTGAGTGCCACAGATATTTGAAATAAAATAGTTTATTCAGTACATTCATATTCCTGCGGGTGGTAAGAGGCGACTTAGGGACTACACATTAAACAGAGAACGGGCAGCAGCGCTCTCTGACAAATCAATCTTTTAAACTGCGATCTCCAGCCCGCCTGCCAAGCGAGGATTATGGCATAACCTTCCACTATAGTGGAGGAGGCTCATAGTCCAGCAGTGGACTGCAAAGGGCTGTTAGTGATTCTTTCCAGGGCACTTAATACACGTCCCAAATATAGCTAGCTCTACCACCACTTCGGGACAACATATGGGCTGGTGCTGAAAAGAAGTGTCATGGCAAGAATTTCTATGTAAGGGCTCGTTCCAATGGAAATCCAGTTTTGCGGGATCCTGCATTACTGGAAACTTGATCGTGTGAACACAACTTCCAAAGAAAGTGTGTGTTTGAAATTCGAATTCCAAATTCGAACGGATCGGTTTTTTTCGGGACACTGCAAACGGGATGTTTGTGTAAATGAAGTCTACTATTAAACGGGATCCTGCAAAAAACGTCATATCTCCGTGGGAACAAGCCCAAGCCCTAAGACGACGCAGCGAAACCGCTCGGGCGTCGCACCGCAACCGCAACGCATCATGTGCTTTGGCCCTTAAACTAATTAATTGCTTCCCCTTACATTAATATGTGCGGCGTAAAGTACACCGGGGTGGTAATCAAATTTCCTTTGCAATTTGTAAAATGTACACAAGTTTGAGGGTACACGGAATTTAAGACGTAATCCTTAATGAAAGGAGCACGGGATTAATATGAGTGAGATGTATGAGATTATAATTAGGTAGTTAATACTATCAACTGAAGTACTTACCTACTTTTTAGAGCTGTCAAAAGTTGATTTTAAATATGTATAGATATTATTGGGAGCTACGACGCGGTAACATGTTCGCAGCCTCAATTAAAAAACTACTAGTCTTTTTTCTACTCTGGCACTTCATTATGGCAGGACACATAGAACGCAGAACTGACGGGCGATGGGGCAGTAAGGTTCTGGAGTGTAGGCCACGTACCAAGCAAAGTCTAGCGTGGGATCTACAAGGTGGACAGACGACCTCATAAAGGTGTCAGGAAGGCGCTGGATGCTGGGCGCTACCAACCGGTCATTATGGAAATCATTGGAGGTGGCCTATGTTCAGCAGTGGACGTCCTATGGCTGAAATGATGATGATGACTCCATTATCGATTTCTAAATATATCATGGGGAAAAAAGTAACTATTTCATTACGAACTTACGATAAAAAATCAGCAGCATCCAGTGAAAATACAAATTCGCTACAACTGTTACAAGTTACGGGACAATCCAACGGTAGACACAAAAAAAGTGTACTTTTTCTAAAATATTCCCACTCATACATAATATTGTAGGTTAGCAGATACAACATACAGCTTTTATAATACAATTAAGATGGGAACTGCTCCGTTTTGATGCACAGTCTCACCGAAATTAAGAATAGAGTCATTAATCCGCACGTTTGTAAAATTGTGTACGCAATTATCTCGCAGAAGTCATCGAGAAATATTTTTGTTATGATGGCCTTCTGACCGGAAGCCGTAGTCTGGGCAGGCCTGCCATTAGGTGGACCGACGATCTGGTGAAGGTCCCGGGAAGTACCTGGATGCGGGCAGCGCAGGGCCGCAGGACCGGTCGTTGTGGAATTCCATGGGGGAGGCAATTGTCCAGCAGTGGACGTCATTTGGCTGCGACGACATGGCCTTCTCATAATTTAGCAGTTTTTTTTAGTTACATTGCATTCAGTTGAATATGTAAAAATTATGTCCACTAAAAATGCGATTAGACCATTCGTCTTGGAGGGAAAATGAGGAAATTGCTCCTGACCTTGTTTTTATCAGTGAATTCTAAAATATCAGTCAAGTATTGCAACTTAGGCGAAGTTGCAATACTTGAAGGTCCAAGCGCCCGTGACGTCCAAAGGGTCTGGAGACCACTGTTTATAGAGGAATATCCAACTTTAAAGATAATTCATCATCATTTAACACAAACAAACAAGACATGAAGTCCTATCAATGTGCAGTAACTCAATACAACGAACATACCGACCGAATACGCTTGTTAGTAGCCAATTATGTAACAATTTATCTTCGTAAAATCTGGGATATTTTCTGGATACGTGGCGTGTGCCCGGATGAGATCCCCTTACCAATTAACTTCGTTGTAACACTTGGAGGTCTTGCGAGTTAAGTTAATTTGTAACGAGTTTAAAATTTCACGTTCAGAATTCACTTCTAGATTTTCCCAGAAGTTTCTGCATAAAATTTTTAGATGTCGAGTGCCATTTGTGGTTGAGGAGCGTCAGAGGTTTATGTACAGTTTAAAAGTCGTGCACTTATATGGAAAGTGGACGATTCTAAAATGGGGTTGTAAGACTAGATCAAATGGTCCTGCCTCTACACTTACATTAATAAAGTCATGAATGTCATCTTACATAATATGTTTTCACTAGTAATTTGACTTTTTCAACTGTCAGAATGGGCAAACTCAGCCAGTGGTGTAGTTTAATTCCACTGTCCACCGTGTCTCTTTAAACACTCAACATTGGAAACACCAGTGTGCTTCAAATACGCACCACTGAAGCCATTAGACAGAATAATAATAAAGTGCCTCGCTTTTCTTGCGCTTATTATCCATCTAGGCTTTATTGATCTAAGCCTCTACATATTAACAGAGTTTAAATTCTAATGCTGAGTAAAAAAAAACATAAGACTAAAGGCAAACAGAAATCTATTATTATTTGAAATTGAATTCTACACGGCATTAAAGTCAAGCTAGATGCTCGCTGTTCACGCGAAATAGCCCCCGGCGTATCGTCGAACATTGATATGATACATACGAATGTTTATTCGGCGAAATGGAATAATGGAATATGTTTACATAAATTTAATAAAACGCTCAAAGTCAAAGTCAAAGTCAAAATTTCTTTATTTGTTTGGACTAATAAATAGTTCTTACAAATCGTCATTTTGCTCTTAAGGAGCCTCTACATGTCTCATAATCTTTTTACCCTACCAGCGCTTCGAGACCAACATTTGGCAAGTGCTGAGAAGAAGCGCCGCAACAAACTCAGTCACCACTGTCTGCCGGTTAATATAAATAAATAGAAATATTAGTAGTAGGTACATTCGATTCAGGAGCAGTTCACTGAATTTACCATGCATTCTTGTATGGTGTATCTTATAAGAATGGGTATACAAGATTGCGTGGTATATTAAACAAGGTAGTGACGTGCTAATATCTAGACTTACATATTAAGATACAAGTAGAAATTACTCGCATACATAAATTTGAATAACTTGGATTGACCAGTCCCCGAAAGCAGCGCCTGTTCACAGACATGACGAGTGAACCAGCCATCGCTTCACTCGACCATATTAGAGGGAATGTAACGACCCGCCTCACTACGCCACCACCCCAGAGACATTTTAGTGAGAATGACAATTCCAAGTTATCTCTTTAAAATAAAAAACTAATAATAAAGCTAAGTAACAGTCCAGATTGAGAAGCATGACACTATAACATTTGAGAAATTATTATGAGTTTATACATTACTTTTCATTTTAATTCTTTTTAGTGCGAGCATGAGAGGACCATAATCCTACTCCCAGGATGACTTATCATTAAGAAAATCTCGAGTTGTATAATAGGCTTTTTTAAGCATGTGATCTTTAACTATATCTCAAGGCACCAACTGAACGGAATGGTACACAAATTATCACAATAGCAGATTATTATGGTAATACGAAACAAACTAGAGTTTGCAAGGGTAATATTTCAAATTGGACTGTTAACTAACATAGAACAATCAACTTTAACTATAAAGAACTTCTTGAGGATGAAACATTTAAAAACGTCATAGGTATGGACTCATTGTCAAGAAAATATTGAACAAATGGTTTAAAATGCTAATGACCGAATACACACAATAGGTTACGCAAAACTATTCACGAAAGTATCTCAAAAAGAATTGCTAGCACATTTAAAATACACTTAAAAGACTTGAAACATACAGAACAGAAGTAATTTTAAATAGCTAAACGCTATGAAGCCAAGAAGCACGAAAGTACATTCGATGATAACGTTTCGCATATAAATTAGGTAGAACCCACAAAAGTTGATGAAAATAATAAAGCTGGATGAAATAACGATGGAAAATTCCCTACAAAACGGGAATCTGTTTATGTTGAAATCTTATTATAACTGTGTAAATTTTCAAAGAGAACTCACTGAGAAATTTTTGAAACGAGATGGCAGATTATAGGGCAGTGTCGGGACTTTTCTCAACGTTAATTAAAGTAATTTCCTATACCTGTTAAGATTTTAATTGAGGTCCTAGTAATCAGACACCAGACTACAAGGATCTAAGTTTTATATTACTTTAGAAGTCTAGTCTATTTTAGGTCTAGCGTTAGATTTTTTGCAACAAGAAGACTTACCTTTTTAGATTCAACGCCATTTCCTGTAACAAACAAGAAATTATTTAAAAACATAATGGCATGAAAACAAGGGAGACCAATCACAATTGATTTGATCAACAAATTGAAAGCACTTTGTCTAAACGGTGATTTTAGTTCCGCAACATTGGTTTTCTATACAATTTAGAATACCGTTTATTTCAATGTAATAGACCGTCACACAGTTCATGATGATGACACAAAAGATGCATCGGATTCAATACAAGTGCATAATGGGATGATTGTGTGGGCTAACGGAACGATTTATAGTGTGTGAATGATGTTCGGTATGTAGTAGGATGTCATCCCACGGATGCGCAGAGGTCCTAGATTCATGACCATTTAGAAGTCTCAAAGCTTTATTCACAAACTCGAAATTTTCCTGTGCAGTTTTGATGACACTGACATATTTTGCTGCATTATTAATTTTTTAACAGCCGAGAAACTAGATCTCAGAATTTTTTAGTATGGGACTCACCGCCGGTGAATCACCCTCAGGCCAATCGATATTTTAAGGACTGAGTCTGCAACCAATAAGCCATGCAAAATGCGTTTATGTATGTTGATAGTAGCGAATTTGGAATATAATTAGTTCTTTTCATTTCACCTTCACACTTATTTTATCATTAAAGCTTTTAAATATTTTATCAATGTTAATCTCATAATGTGTTTAAAACCAATACGATAGTTCAGTGGATATAGCGCAACAAATTCACCTTATACAAAAACCTAACCATATAACAAGTTGAAAATACACACAAAAACTCAGATCACGCAATAATGCATGTAACACGTGGGGCAAACCCCTTACTTACGACCCCCTAGCTAACAAACTGGTTTATTTTGAACCCTACCACTTGAGTAATAAAGGCGTGGATTTGTATGGTGCGGTGCTTAACACCCCTGCCATATAAATGACTGCAAGCAGTGCAATCCAGGGTGCAGTGGATCGATACAGCGAAATATTCGGAACCCGATTTTAGTAATTGAGACCGTCTGCCGTGAATGCGTGGTGCAATTTATATCTAGGTGTGTCTTTTGAATGAGAAATGACTCAGCTAACGTTATCTTCAAATCGAAATCCGCTTCTTATTGCAGTTACTACAAAAGGTGCAAAAAAATCTTGATGTAATTAATAACTTAGCGGTTTCTTTTCTCGCAATAAGTACTAATGCTACTACCTCGATGATAGAATCTTTGAATACAGTTCTCTTTCTTTTCAAAAATAAAGGAATGTTTTCTTTGAGTAAAATTTTATATCTACAGTATTCACAGTACTTTCCCTGCAGGTGGCGTTACAAAATTCCACCCCGTATAAAGCAAAAAGCTAAAGATGAACGGATTTTTCAGACAGAATAGCCTACAATCTTTTGTATCACTCACACCAAACATGACTCACATCTGCTTTTAGTTTGTTCCGATTTGCACGCACAAGGGAAACAAAGAATCCATTAAAAACAACATTTGAAAACAAAATCAACAGATTGTTCTAGTGCACTAGAGCAGCTTAAACGGAAACAGATCTAGACAAGGTTAGTTCACGGTCAGATCCATCTATTGATAAAAACATTGCAAACAAATTCACAGCGGATCAAAAAAAAGATAACGTGAAATGTTTTCTAACAACGATTAGTGGATCAAAAAAGATAACAACGGTTCACAGTAAATGTAATAGAAAAGAGCTACAAGAAAGAAAACAGGGCGTTTCTTTTACCGAATATTGTAAATATTTGCACTTTATAGACAGTGCAGTATTAAACAATGAGGAAAAAATTTTAAACGTAGTTTTATTTTTGGTCGTATCTGTTTTCGCGGAAGTATACATTACGTAAGCTGTAACTTCATAAGCAGATACGGCGAAAGATAATATCCCGAAACTCCCAAAGGAACAGACCGCAAGATGTTGATAAAGTATTATAAATGTATGAAAATAGGACGAAACTGTGGACGTATTCTGAATTCTCATACAATGGAAAATGACGTTCCTATTCGTGATAAGCGCTCAACTAATCGTCAACTATTCAGTGGAACTATTAGCACAGCAGACGTATTAACTCTAATTGGGAACTCACTGGTGCATACGTGCGAGTTCGACAGAAATACAAGCGAAATCAATTATACGGCTTATGATGCTCAAAACAGTAAACGCAATTAGACAGTTGACAATATTAATACTGCCCATGATCATACGAATTGTAAAAAAACGGCAAAAAAGATTAATGCCCATCAGACGATCAAATGAAACAAAACCAAACGGCGAAAAAGATTAAAGTATTCGTTTTATGATTTATTGATTATACAATTTTAATTTAGAAATTTCAGATCGTTTAGAAATCTCGGTCGCTAGATACCAGAATTCAGAACTAACTTCACACACGAATTTGTTCTTTACAATCTACAGTATACGTTCTAGAATGGTGAGTCAATTGGAATTGGAGCAAAACAAATAGAGTGATCCAGAAACAAAGTCCCAAAGTGAAAACTGTTAACAGAACTGGAATATCGATTTCTACAAACAAGTCAACGGCCTGTGGTGATATATCGGCTACTAGACGGAAAACTCGTGTCTGGGCTGCCATTCACGGAGCTATAAGGCTCTGGCCATACACACTGCAATAATTAAGTTAAACTGGTCCATGTACTACAAACTGTACAGTCTCTTAATATTTTACTATTGTGCCTCGAATGTTTGTATGGTTGGTATTGTGAATGGATTAAGTAACTGCTCAACAATTGCATTTCTAATCTATACTAACATTATAAAGCTGAAGAGTTTGTTTGTTTGTTTACTTGAACGCGCTAATCTCCGGAACTACTGGTCCAATTTGAAAAATTCTTTCAGTGTTAGATAGCCCATTTATTGAGGAAGGCTATACAACATCACGCTACAATCAATAGGAGCAGAGCAACAATGAAAAATATTGCGAAAACGGGTTTTCACGCGTACGAAGTCGCGGGCACAGCTAGTTATGTATAAATGGAGTGAATGATTTCAATTTGCAGCATTCAATAACTGGCCTTGACCTTAAAAATTTTCAAGAAAGAAACTATTGTTCTGGAATAACTGGCCTATTTTAATCTTGTCTAAAATTTTTGAAGGTAAATTATCTTATACTTTGCCATTGACTTTCTTTAAATCGTAATTCATTCTTCTACGTGACAGTAAAGGAAATAAAACGACGATCCTTACTATCTACACTTCCCTTTTGCACTGTGTATTTTGATATGTTTCGTCTGAACAGAGCTTAATCGTATGTCAAGCCGAAGCCATAAAACGGGCGTCGATAAACATGCTGTCACGATACATCGTAAATGAAATCGTAAAGAACATGACTTTCCACGAGATAAGCTTGTGTCGCCGTTTAAGTGCAACACTGCTTGCCGATTTGGTTACAGCTCGGAAAATACTGACGATACAGCCAAAGAACAAGGTGGACCGATGACCTCATAAAGGTAGCAAGAAAATGCTGGATGCAGGCCGCTACAAACCGGGCGATGTGAAAATCATTGGGGGAGGCCGATATTCAGAAAAGGACGTCCGATGACTGAGGCAAAAAACTTCTGCCGACTGAAAGAAATTAAAAAGAACATGAAACTAAACTTAAAACAATAAGTCATAATAAAACACTAGACGTAAACTGAAACAAATTTATTCTTCTCAATTTAATCTGCGAAATACTGAGCTAAGAAATTATATCATTACAAACTGACTAATTTAACTCGGACAAAACAGCGGTTCTTATTAATCAAGTCTGCACAATTTCTTTGGCCAAACAAGAGCAAAAGCCAAACGGAGAAGGGAAAGTGGAAACAAAAGTTGCACGGCTAATTTAAACAGAAAATGGAGTGAGGGTCTTTTTGGCTAATAGCATTTAAATCATGGCTATTCGTTTCAGTGCTCGTAATCAGTTCCTGTCACAATTTGGGAAATGGATCGTATGATATGAGGGATAAGGATAATCTTGGGGGAGGAATCATCGACTTTTGCAAAGATACTTGTGCAAACTGATGACCAATATCGAGTTATAATTAATCATTACAACTTTTAAGATTTTAATGTAAATATTTATATCACAAAATCATGTCTACCCATGAAAAAAAATCAGCTTGCCGCTCTCAGCAGGGCATTTAATTTTACGGCTAAAATACGACATTCAAAAATACAAATTGCTTAATATGAATGGTGTAAAAGTGTGAATTTAGCTGCACTTACTAAAACGACTTTAAAACTGTTGAATTGTTTAATTTGAACTCGTTTTAAGGAAGGAATTATCGAGTCTCACGACACGAATCGAGACTTTAGTGCTCATTTACATGACAAAATACAGAACTAACCACGGCATCTGAGTTCACAGGATCGCCCCAGCTGTGGCCCAAAGAGAGGAACAAAATACATGCAAATACGATGTACTATTGTACGCATTGCAGTACGTGAATTTGTGATATCATTTCACACATTCAGGAATATCTGTTACCAGTATGCGCGACATGCGTACACAATGAAATGTATTGTATAAATAACTTGCAGTAATAATTCGGTTTAATCTAGTTCATATCAAATGTTGATTAGATAATGGTATTTTGAAGGCAGTTAGTTCTGTTCTGCTGTTACAAGTTTTATGATTCAGTTATTACGCTACTTTTCAATTCTGATATTATCAGAGACTAGAAATATTTAGAAGCAGAGTAATAGTATGGACTATCATTGTAGAATGCGCTCCATATATCATAGTTATTGACGACGCGTTCAACCTTTTGAATAATAGACATTGCACGTGTTACAACAACTAAGCCATCTGGATGTCTGTGACATATTGAAATATTACAAAGCTGGAGATTGTACCTTGTTATTTCTTTATTCTGTCAAGGCAAATGCATTGAAAAGTAACAAATGGCAGAAATAATGAAGCGAAGTCAAACTTTCAGGAGGGACGAAAACCCAAGAAATGATGAATGGGACGTGTTACTGTGGTATGTAAGAAGAGGGATGGAGCAGCATATCATCGACGTAGAAAGATGAGGATCTTAATTCGACGAAATTGCTGAATACGGTCTGATATACGACATTTTGAGTACTTCCCCAAATTGAGGAGTACTGCAGTTTTATTTGCGCATCTTTTCTTAAGAATGATAAAATATTAAAGTAAAATGCGTCGTTTCAAGCCCCATCTATTTTGGTAGCATCGTAAAAGAACCGCATTTATCTTGTGGCGTATTTTTAGACAATCTTTGTTACCTCCACTTCAAAGAATATCCAAACATATCTCATTTTTCGGTTTTAATTCAACTAATTCAATCTTCTTGGTTCCCGCCCGTGACCCTTGGTGTTCTATAGAGTGGGCAGACATTTCCGTTGTAACAAGCATTGATTTATTGTAAACCTCTTAGCATTTATCAACCGAGACCAATCCAAATCAGTCGAATTCACGAGCACTGTTGTAGTTGGGAGGCGTGAAATTGAATTCTTTTGATCCACGGGTCAAGTGTACAGGTCGAGTTGGAATAGATCTAATTAAAGAGAGTGAGAAAGCTTCAAACAAGAATATTAGAGATATTTTGTTAATGTAAATTAACAATTACTTTCTTGAGCGTAACTAGCAATTATAAAATAGCTTGAGGAAAGGAAGGAACAAATTTAAAAGGAAATGTTGGAGAAAATGTATCTATTTGATATCAGGTTTTGCCAAATTAAAAGTCAGACCTTAAGGCGATTATAATTAAAAGTGAACGGCCAAAAATAAATATGAAACACACAAGATTAACCAAGATATCTTTAAAAAATTACGACTTTATCAGATGCCAGTTTATCAAACTGGATGGAAAAACTATTAAAAAAAACTAACACTGATTGACCTAAACCAGGAAGTGCGCACATCGTAATCTACTAACATTTTAATCCATCGCATCACTGCAAAGCCGATGCGACTAGCAGGAACGCTGTATGTAACCAAAACAAGTGTAAAGGGCAATACACATAGCTACAGCTACGACCACGCGCAAGCGCAATCACAACAAGCCCTCCGAGTGCACTGGCCGTGTGCCCGTGACTCATCTGTCAAGTGTATGCGTGGATGCGTGCGCGCAGGCTACCGAATTAAACCCAGATAACGTGCGCGCTATATTTAGAAGACGTTAACTTAAGACTTAAGAGCACTTGGAAAGATGGTTTTCAAATTTTTGGGGCAAGGACGAAATTCCGAAGCATTAAGGTTTCAAGCCATAAATTGTGGATTCAGTGAAAGGCGGTCCTGAGAAAGATTTATTTTCTCTGAGGCACGCTTAACACCTTTAAAGTAAGATTTAATCTTTTCAAGAAATAATTTGTGGTCGCCACAACACAATAGATTTTAAACGGAAATTGTAAACAATTCATAATATTAAAGATAGGTCTCAATGTCACTCCTTGGGAGACACCTATTCACACTTTCGACAGCGATTACTCAATGGCCACTGCGTCATTCTACAATACAACAAAGTCGTGGACAAAATTAAGGTATTATTTTAAGATTTAGTTAGAAAGAGTCGACTCATCCGCGGGAGCGAGAGATCTAAATATGGCGATACCAACGCAGAGTTCAAATCCGAGCGTTTTGCACGACGCTCAAAATTATAGTGGTGAAACACATGTTTATGAATCGTGGAAAGGTAAATTGAAATTATCTTGGTCATAATAATACGATAAAATAATCCGTATGATAGGGAGGAGTGACACAGACAAATTATTAAATAAAAGTGAGTATTACAGTTATCCATTAATTAAGTAGCAATACGGAGCTACAGGCCTGAAATAAGTAGTTTGCAATAAATAGCCAATTTAATAGTGATTTATAATTTGATTGCACTCCTTACTTAAGCATGAGTGACATGATGATTTTCCAATGAGTGATGTGTTATCAACATATGTCGTGATAAAATGATTAACTTTTAAAAAAAATAAAACCGACTTCAAATGCGTGAACAGAAAAAAAAACTAAAAATTGAAAATATTGCTTATAAAAAAGTTCATCCCCAATTTTCCACCCTTGGGGGTGAAATATTTTCTTCAAATTCGCATGAAACCACCCTTTTGATAATACCTATTCAACAAAAAAATAATCGTTCAAATTGATTTATAATCGGCGGAGATATTGCGTATAAAAAAGTTCATCCCCAATTTTCCACCCTTGGGGGTTGTTTTTTCTATTATTAAATTTAAATGGGACCACCCTTGAGGTATTACCTATACGTAGAAAAAAGATTTGTTCAAATCGGTTCATAATTGGCGGAGTTATCGCGTAACAAACATAGAAAAAAAAAAAAAAAAAAAACATACGGGTCGAATTGAGAACCTCCTCCTTTTTTTTGAAGTCGGTTGAAAATAAACTGATGACAATAAGTGACGTCTTATCATTGTTCGTAAACTCAATGGAGGCTTTTCTTATTTGTTTTGAGAATATAATATATTTGAGTTATATCTAATAGAAGCTTGACTATTGGTTTTAGAACTTCTCGACGAATTCAGCTTCTAGTTCAATAATATTAAATCCATGAACAAGGCGCTTGCAACAGTGCCGAAATATCGGAAACTCGAAATTATGGTACATGGTAGCAAACCCGTCAGTAATAATAATTATGTTAGTAACCATGAAAGTTTAAAACAATATATTAACTATACTGTAATCTTGTAAATCTTTCATGGAAATTGACAGGGTTATACTGACTGAAAAAAGGTGATGATTTAAGCTTATGCAATCAAGAGTCAATCAATGTTCTACTTGACAGCCTAAATATGAATTCCATCGTTGAAGCCTTAAAAGTCCACAAATCTAATAAGAACGACGATAAAACGTTACATAACGCTAATAGTGCACTAGCTCTCGAAAAATACTTTCTTAGGAGCAAAGTAAATTCTACTTTAGTGGGAACTTGCTACTTTATTTCCTCTATAGAGCTCAAGTTTTCTCGTACGTCGCTCGGACGCTGTATTTTACTTAGTGCTAGTGAAAGCGTTTTTAATGGAACGACATTTTATAAGGACGTGGGTGATGTTTATCGATTTGGAAACACTACTCAGTCTTAAGATTCTTGTCACAATTTTCTGTGATAGTTAAAATTTGCAAAAACTGTTTTATCTGAAAGTTAAAAGGAGTATTGGTCATCATACCACCATACAGGTGTTATTAAGCATAGATCGATCCATCCAGGAAGACGCACCCCACCATTTTTCCGCTAATGTTTGAGTGTTATCGGTACGCGCTAAATTACCCATGAGTGCACACGCACACTACAATAATGACGCTCGGATTGCTCAGAATCAGATCAAACTCCCCGCACATCCTGAGATCGTTTTGGATGTGAAGAAGAATAAGTAATTTATTCTGGTTCTTATGAAGTTTTAACAATAAACACGATAATTTATGACAGATACAGAATTACCAGGCAAAAGGAGAAAATTAAGATTAGAACTAATTTCCCTTTTGCGAAATTAATACAATGTGATTATTCCAATTCATTATTGAGTTATTCCAATTCAATCAACAGGAACTAAAAAACTGATCGTCGCTTCAACAATTTCTCTGAGATTGTTTACTGAGACAATTATAATGATAGAAAGAGTGGTCGCGAAGAATTCTGTAATTACGTCGAATTCTTTATTGCTGTGAGAAATCTAATCAGTCTTGCCAATAACTAGTAACGAGGACACAGATGGATAAATCTCAGTGATGAACACACAAAAATTATTTCATCAGTTTTAGAACTGAAGTAACGCTCAATTTTTTTCAATATCTTCATGTATGATCAACGAAATAAGTAGAAACTTTTGTTCCGCTTTACGTATCTGTTGTTTTTGATATTGCATTTGATAATTAATCAAAATGATTGTGCCATTTACTTCCTTTCTATTGAAACAAATTAGCTTAGATCGCACTTTACTTTAAATCACAATAAAATGTCTAACCTAATTATTTGAACAAACAAAGATTTTGTAACGCAAAACATTTAATTAAACAATATTTCATTGATGACAGGTGTAAATAGCACTTAACTTGATTAATATTGTAATTTAATATTTATTAAGACAAGACTTAAAAATGTAACAGCTAGAAATCGTTATCAATTATCGTCAAAATATTACTTGTAGCGGTCGTAAAAAAGTGACGTTTATTGAATTTTAATTTAATTTCATTATTAATTTCCTTTTTTCTGTAATGCGGATTTCGGCACGTTTGCGGATTGACCATCACCTAGGTTCTAATGTGACGTGCGTATACTCGTACCTTATAATCACGCTATTGATTGCGTTACTGAGGGTAGGCCTCCTACTAGATGGACCGACGATCTGGTGAAGGCCGCGGGAAGAACCTGGTTGCGGGCAGCGCAGGACCGTTCATTATGGAAAACCTTGGGGGAGGCCTTTGTCCAGCAGTGGACGTCATTTGGGTGAAACGAACGAACGAACGAACTGATTGCGTGTGTGTAGTCCGAGTAATAGTAAAAACATGTATGAAGAATTTAAATGCGGGCAGCCCGCATGCGTTCCAGATCTGCACTGAAAATCAGCATCACAGGAATAAGAAACTAACATTTCTAAGGAGTATGTCATCAACTTGCAATACTTTGCTTCTATCCGTAGATCAGCCAAGAAAAGTGTACCGCACATCCTGCGGTTATACACTTTCTCTAAGATACCAAGAGCATGAATGGATATTAATATCGCTAGCATGAGTAATAAGTCGTCTATTACCAGTAGTTAATCTCTTTTTTTCGTATTATACCAAACTAAAGAAAGAAGCAAGGTTTCTTTTACATTTTATATTTCTCGTTCTTACTGCTACATCTCTTGTATTTGATCTACAGCTTGACCATCAACAAAAGCTCAAGCAACGTGACCTTTATTTAATACACTTATAGTGACAACGACTACGACACAATAACCCCAGAAAGTATTTTTTTGAGAAAGTGGCCATATTTTTTGCACTGACATTTTGTGAATATGACGTTCTGCGTCAAATCCGTCCGTAGGAGACAACATTTCACAAGTCACTCAGTATTCAGTTGCAGTACATGCATTGTCACAATTAATGCAGTACGAAACCAGCAAACCGCAGGCGAGTCACCAAATTGCGTAAAGGCATCACGGAGGTCTAGAATCTAGGATAAGCGGTCCTCTCGGCTTACGGCCCGCGATGATAACCCAGGACAGAGGTTCTCAAACTTGAGAACTAAGACGTTAATACTTTCGATCAGTTATAGGAATCTTTAAAAATAAAAAGGAAACGCTGAATAACTTTTTTTTTCTTTTTTTTATGTGACAGGAGGCAAACGAGTAGACGGATCACTTGATGGTAAGTGATTACCGTCGCCCATAGACTTCCTAATTCCAAACAACTGCACCAAATTGGATGATTCTTTTTTTTAGTTGATTATTGTCTGCCAGCAGGACAAAGTTAGCATGAGATATTTTGAATTTGAAAAAAAAAAAGAGATAATCTTATATTTATTTATTTTCCATATCAATACACACAGTAAACATTAATATTTTCTGCCAAACTGTGACACAGTTTGTCGGCAGCAGTTCTCATAGCGGTACGAAGTTCGCTGGGACAGCTAGAAGCAAATATTTCTTGACTGAAAATAAAGTAAGTACTAAACGATTTTGGCTGAATATTACGGAATACAAATGCTAAAGAGGATTACATTACAGTATCCCGATTTTAATTAACGTTAAAGGGTCGGTAGATACTAATACAATGGGCGACTAATCGCTTTATTAATCCGCATCAAAATTAAATGTAGAACGGAGTCAGCAAATTCAGGTTATCTGTGATTACCTGATAGGTATGAAATATGAATCAACACTAATCTCCATTTATTGTCCCGAAAGCAGTGATAGAGTTAAAATAATACTGGGACGTGTAAGAGCGCTTTTAAAAAGCCTAATGCAGAAAGTATATGACTTTTATGATATTTTGATCGTCAACTGTATCAGCTTAAGTTTCCTTAGCACCCATATGGGGCAATCTACAATAGATTGGCAGTCGATCTACCTGGTCATTGACCTGGAATATATAGTTTCGTTGGCGAGCATGTACGGCACCAATTTTCTACACACGACTGAGAAATACCAGCACGGATTTTCGAACTTGGTTATGGCGACTTTCATTTATACGGCGGTATTTAGTTTTCCAAATATAGCCATCAATTTTGCTTTATAAAGGCATCCATCAAATCTGTTAAATTGCGGTCTTCAGTCCGAAAATAGTTTTATTAAGATAATTATCATTCATAAGCAATTTCGTAAAACGATGTCAAATCATAATCAAATAATCTTCACGTCAGAAGGCTGTACGAGGTGCTATACTAACATAACAGCCGGCAAACAATTGAATGACCCGATGATGCAACAGTCATTACCACGGCTGCAGTATTGTTATTGTTCAACTCCACCAGTTCTGGTAGACCCTCGTTAAATACCTCATTAAACCACTGATGAGGTTCCAGGCAAACTGGCCGCATTTTACCACCTGCGCCAGTTTTTCCTGGCCCGCGATACCTCCCGCAGAATTATGGAATTGCCAGCGAAATTAACCATTTTCAGAGTTCACATTTCATTGGACGGCAAACGCCGTACGTTGTCGCACTTGGCCTCCTTCACAGAAATGGCGAACAGGGGTTTTGATCAAGATCAAACCGAGTCTATTCTATTGTGAAGATGAACTCACCCACGGTGTAGTTGTTTATGATTGTGATTAAGCCGAAAAAACATAGTTTTTTTGTACATAAAAGTATCACATTATTCACATTGTTACGGCTACAAAGTTGCGCCCGCATTTTTAAAGGTTCAATCGCAAATGCTCGTAAAAGGTGTTGGTTAACTAAAAAGACCAACACCGGACCTGGAACTTGAACAAAATAAAACTCGTTCCCCACGCAGCCCCTTTAAGGTACGCCCGAGGAAACTAAAGCAGCTAATAGTTTCAGAACCATTTTAGGTTCCACTCAGCGGTCGCACGGTGTTGTGGCGACAGTAAGAGCGGTTCTCCGACCCAATCGGAATGACAATGACCGACTTTGCGGTCCTTTTCTCCTTTGAGATCATCGTCTGTAAATAAACATCGCGTTAAAGGTTACCGTAATAGTAACGTTTTCGAGGAAAGTCGGCTGGGATTTCTTTTGACACTCATTTCGTAACTAAGATGTGTAAAGAGTAAGAAAAATTCGCGCTTCAGAATATTTTATATGGTTTCGCTCAGTCAGTAAGTTAACAGGGAAACTTTTCCCAGAAATTACTCTTGATTGGTGGGCCTTTTTACTATCTCATCTGAACTATAAAAACACCAAAAAAGATACTGAAGTTTTAGTAGCAATCCTTCTATTACGTCATATTCAATACTTTCTAAATTCAGCATACGCTTTATCTGTTTTTCTATCCAGATGGTAAAAAGGGAAAAAGTTTAATTGAAACTGAAAGGATGTCGACTTGTTCTCGGTATTCCGCTTTAGAGATTTGACGTAAACCGCTAAGATAAGCCGTTTAGGCAAACGGACAGTGTCTCAGGAACAAAGGAAGAACAATTTGTGGACGCAATTCGCTAAGTAAGCCCAAGTAATTTACGGCGTTTGGAAGAAAAAATGGCCGGCCGCAAGACGTTTCTTGCCTTAAGTTAGTTGGCTAAACCAAGAGATTATTTTTCTAAACATCTGGGAGATGACATCATAGTCATTAACAGAACTGTATTCTAAGAATTGGGCAAAGAATGGTAACTTTATAAGGAGTAATTAGCTCATGATTTTAGAAAGGATAAAGGAACCCTGAGATTTTAATAACAATGTAAAGGTTAATCAAGGCAAAAAGCTATAGAAATTCAAGCCTTTTCAAAATTAACTTCATTTCTCTTACCCGACTTTCCATAACGGTATCCGCAGTTCCCTCGGAACATTCTCAAAACAGGGTTTGTAATTTCAGCATTATTATGCACATAATCATGGAACAAGACATCTATCGGAGTCCTTCATAATTTAATGGAAGTAGGTACAGAGAAAACTTTCCTTGGCCATAAGATCGAGACCATAAACGCCATGACGTCAGAGTCAGACTCGGAGCCAGATGTGAAGATAGCATTGTTTGGAGTCAAATTTAACTGCGTCGGCCGCATGTGTGTGGCTTATAGACCAGACCGTGGTAAAAAGGAAAAAACGAACCAGGGCAACGCCCTGGACGTGGTAGGAATAGTAAGTGCACGATCGCGACCTTTGCGTCACTGGGGAACACTAGAATCTACTGCGGAACGTGTCAGAAACGGAATGGTCTTGTGGATTTTTTATTACATCCAGTAATGGAATGATTATTCTGCGGGTGATGGTTTGTCGAAGTTTTGTTCGACTTTTTACATGGGTTCCATGTTTGAGTTCAATCTCTTCTGTTAAGATATGAAGAACTATATTACGTAGATTTGCTCTAATTTTGATTCCTAGCCTATTCTTAGTCTACTTCAAAATTTGTGTACCTTGAGCCAAACAAAATAGGAAGTTAACTGACTGAGGGCACTTCGTAGCTTTCATGAACCTTTGATTCAGACGACAAAGAGGAGTAAATATTTACGATGAATCTAAGCAATTCTTCTGTGATGTCATATCTTTTGAAAGACGATTGTATGAATCAAGCGAACTATGGTATGAATATGTTTGTTTCTAATGCATCTGTTAAGACTTCAGTTAAACTTGAAGGTGGTCTAGATTTCCAAGTGTCAGAAATGTCTGCTTACTTAACTGTAATTTACGTAACTTATGAAACATTTTCTGTTAAAAAAATCAAGCCAACTGCATGTAGTGCAGAGACGAGTGTACAAATTAACAACGCATCTTGATTAAGTAATTAAGTCCAGTAAGATAATTAGCACTGTTTTGAAATCATCAGAATGTTATTCTTTCTTTGATTGTGTAATTGTTGATGTAATAAAAGTAACATTTGGCGCGGTCATCTGAAGTTGCGATTTTATAATTTCTGTGTAAGAATTTAATGTCTAAGATTGTTCTGATTAATTTCGTTGCGGGTCAAATGACAGTTTAACTTTCCCCCGGGACAAACTTGACCTACACTGGTTGGGTTATAATGGCGGTCAAGCTGTAGATCCGGGCTACACAGGAGTTGCAGCGGCGGGAACGACAGGCGGGAATAGACCCGTCTAAGGTAGTTTTTGGTGAAGGAATACATAAGATTCCTGTTAGAACTGTATAAGATGTTTAGCTAGATTTGCCATAGTCTGCGGCGCACAGAATCATCAGTATTATTGCCAACGACAGATTTTATAGGAAATTGATGGTGAGTTGCAAATGGTTTAGCAAATCGTGACCATATTGTTGCATTTATGTAAGAAGCCATCAGAAGTAATGATACCATTCTTTGCGGTAACGACGTTGTTACCTAAGATATGGTTTGTGCCTTTTTATCTTTGCATTATATTTGATGAGAGAAACATTTACGTTGAGTCAAATGTTGAGTGAGAGTAATTTAAAGGTTAATAATAGATACCTAATGATTTGTTTAACGATAAATAACAGTGACTTTTTAACAACTCTACCACTCTCTACGCCGCTCTGTCTCTCTCTACGAATAACTTTTAGCTTAAAGATAACTATTTTAAAGACAATAAAACTGTGTATGGGGAAGTCATAATTTGAAACGCTATCGATATAATAAATCATTATCGCTAGCGGATCAAAACTTTATTAACAGCCTAAAATTCACGCTAGCACATGATAAATATTCCCAGAATCCCATTAATCTAATGCCAATTAAAATTATCCCCAAAATTCCGGGCGACATTGATTGATAAGGCAAAACAACCAATAATGATGGAAACGCCGCGCTCTGACCGATAACAGGGAAATTAGGAGGCTGGTTCAAAATGATAACAGTGGGTAATTTCTCTCAGCACTTGGAGGATACCTTCAAGGTGAACCGCCGACCTCATAAAGGCGCTGGACCGATCGGTTATTATGAAAATCTTTGCGGGAGGCCCATGTTCAGATATGGACAACTTATGGCTGAAATGATGATGATGATGATGATGACTTGCGAGGATCCAGGCGGTTAGCGCAGGACCGGTCACAGGAAATTCTTGGGGGAGGCCTTTGTCCAGCAGTGGACGTCGTTTGGATGAAACGAACGAACGATCACTCCGGGAACACGGATAGAAGTAGAGGAGTCGAAATATCTCACGTGACATTATGCTTGCACTTGCACTAAAGAGGGTAAGTAGGCCGAACTTACACCAAAGACTGCGACTTCATCCAGACTTGGAGCTACCAAGTCAGTGAACAAATGAGTGCGGAATTCCACCAATTTATAAGCTTCAGCCTAATGACGTCCACTGCTGGACAAAGGCCTTCCTTGAGGATTTCCACAACGACCGGTCTTGCGCTGGTAGCATCCAGATTCTTCCCGCACCTTCACCAGATCGTCGTTCCACCTAGTGGGAGGGAAGCCTGCACAATTTATTTTTTGGGATACCATTAGTCTAGTTTTTTCTGGATGATGTTCTATTGAATTTAGAGATCTGCAGCGAGCATCCACCTTACCAGCTAACTGGTAGCTAGTAGCTACCTCATGCCAACCAGTTAGCTGCTAGCTAGGTATGATGATTGTTGAACTTTTAGATTAGGTAGGTAACTTAAGCAACCACAATGTGAAACTTGTACGTGATGATGCGACAATTATAATTATCGAAGTTTTGTCTAATTTTAATGTTTAATTACTTCTAGGGACTAATAATTGCCTCTGATACGGCGAAATTACGTAACGCCTACCTCAGTGTTAAGTTACAAGGTTAATTGACAATTTTCATTATCACATGTGGTTTAATGCTACTGTTTTGCACTGGTAACATTTAGTGCCATGGCCAAAACAATAAAAATAGAATACTTAGTGTGAAAACAGTTTTAACACTTTACTTTTTCTTTTTATGGTGAGGTTTTGAAAAAAAATCGATTTTATATTTAGTTGTAAAATAATGGACAGAGTAGGAAAGAACATAGCATGATTTCTTTCCATATCTTGAAGTTATTATGCTGACAATACCAAATTGTGTTTAATGTGTATGAAAGAAAAAATATAAAATTATGAATCTTCTAATAAAACTCATCCAAGCTCCAACATTACAAAATAATATTATAGATATTAATTTAATTAAATTGCCTGCTTAGATTCAATTCAATTCTAGTGTTTTTACTAACAATGGGAATTATTTTAAGTAGGTTTCTATTTAAACTCATAAATAAAAGTAAAGGGTAAATGAAGACCAAAAACATGGCCACATGGAAACAAAATCACACCCTGAGAAAAGGGTGTAACATAAAAACAAACATTACAAGTACCTAACAGCACATTCATGTGTAAACATAATAATTTATGGTGTAGCCTCTACTTTTTACTCATTGTTTTAAAAAATTGAAAAGAACTGAATATCTCCGTGACAAAAACTAGTATTTAATCGAAGATAATCTTGGCTAGAAATTCAATGTCTTGGAAAATATGAAACATTCAAGGAATTGGAATTTATTTTATTCTAATCTTCTAGGCTTCCTTAGAAGCCTTCCTTAGAATTTAATATCTTAATATTAAATTTTCTTTATCCTACATAAAACAGGTGTTGAATGTGTTCAACAAGAGTCTTAAAAAATAATAAAAATTGGATGTTCTGGACCTAATTTTATAATTAGTTCACCGCTCATGGTAATAAACATAAATGGAATATGTACGTACCTACATCCTATCAAAGTAGGTACCAAAATCAATTTTATCATGAGTAGATAAAAGGTACAGAAGTAATATAGATTTGTATATTATCTTACTCTGATATTATTGATCCAATAGTAAAAATTACAGTTAACAACAATCAGTGAGCTTTGCACATGAATTAAGTTAAGCCAAGAAGTGAATCTAGAACTTGGTCAAATTCTTCTCATACATACATGCAAGACATACCTATAAGTATAACACTTGCATTTCATTATAACAAATTAATTCAAGAACCTACATGTGTAGCGTAGTAACAGTAAATCTATGTGCAAAGATGATCTAATTAGACACAACACTTATGTAAACAAAGGCTTGTATTTTTACTAGGCACACCAATTGATTATTCCATGCCAGTAAGTAGGTACTTAATTGGCCGGAAATAATAATAAGGTAGTGGGAAAAACAAGTCGATGCGTTCCCTTTGAAGAAACAGAAGTAGGAATATCAAACATTCACGATTTCATACACAATGCATCATTCCGAAGCATTTCCATGACTAGCACATACATATTATCGAACGGCTATTGTGTTAACAATAAAAAAGCATTCAATGAAGTCTATAAAAGGGGGTAAATATCGATCATACACTCACCACAACATGATAAGCATTAAGCCGGCGAACCTTAGCAATCGTACCGATCTACGACTTCGAGTCACGATTTTACACAGTAACGTTCACTTAAAATCACAAACGAACACAACACTACAATCGCCGGGTCAAAAACATACGATCAGAACCAAATTTCAGTCACAATTTTATAGAAAAACACAATTCACAGCAATATTCACGATAGAACTGTTTAGTGGAGCTGTCACATCAACCCACTTCGGCACAATCGGCAACAGACTGCCACCGGATTCGCCCATAGACATCAGCTTTGCTCTGTATCGACTACAAAATACTGTTCCAATAATCCAGCAAAATGCGATACGACATTACAATGCAAAGTAACCGTAATCTTATAAGGACATTTTCTTTGGTCGGGTAGGATCACTGCCATCTAGCGATAAAAATAAAAGTTTTAAAAGCAGACTACTGCCATCTAGTGAAAATGTGAGAAGACATGTGCTTTTAATAGCAACTAACTGTACCCTGACATCTATTTTATGTTTAGCGAACTAACTCAAAGCACTCACAAAGTTATAACGTAGCTATTCTCAAATCATGTAACAGATGGCGCTAATTAGATATTTAGCTTTTGTCGCGAGTTACCAGCGAGTAAGCACAACAATAACTGGGTTTACAGTTCGAATCCTTGGCAAGACAAAAGGTGTATTTTTATTTCATTCATAATAATTATCTATTAGAAGAATAGAAAATTATTATAATTAGTGAATTAAAATTTAAAGTGCTATGGTTTGGTCGATATAGAACCGTTCGGGATAGAACCGACGGAAAGTTGCAAGCCATTTTTCCAAAAATTTAAAATACTAACGTTACCATCATTATATATACTAGAGATAGCGATGTTTGTTAGATCTAATCCTGCAATGTTTCAAAATATGTCAGATATTAATAACCGGACACGCCGGGACAATAGATTGGTTGTTCGTAGTTGCAATACTGCGCTTATGCGTAAAAGTGTGTTTTGTATGATACCCGCAATATTCAATAAAATTCCGAAGACATTAAGGGAACTCAATATAAACTTATTTAAGCTAAAACTGAAAAGTCTTCTTGCAGAGAAAAGCTATTATAGTGTTAATGAATTTATGACAGATAAACTTTAAATTTGAAATTAAATGTTTCTAAAACAAACACACACGACACAAACTAAAATAATAATAAGTAATTTTTTATGACATTTTAATTACTATTTTTGAATTTTTAATATTGAATTGACATTGTAATATTACGACGACTAGTGACTTATAGTTTTGACTACTTAATAAGCAATCAAGTGTTTTGTGCCATTAATGCATGTGAATTATTAATTTATTCATTGATTTATTAATCACTTATATTATTGTATGCCAACCAGGCGAAACATAGTGAGACTATCACAATGTAATATTTTTATCTGTAAACACCTATGTTTCACAATAAATAATTTTGAATTTGAATTTGAATTTGATATTTTACATTACTATTTATTGTGAAAAAATACTGATTAACGTAAATGCGCCTATTACCGCCAGTTTAAGCTGACTTCGGATAAACGTTAGAAAATTAGATATAAGACGTGGTGATAGAAAAGACATTTTAATTTATTTATAACAATGATGAAGTAATCTTTGAATTCAAGTAGTAACAATGAGTATTCAATCACACAATAATTAATAAATAGCAATTTAATCTGAAAAAGCAGTTGTTTCTATTACCGACCTATAGACGAGGTGTGTTTCTATTAACGTTTTTTCTGTTTCTATTACCGACCGCTAAGAATATTGCTCTTCAATTGGGTATATTCCAAGAGGCACGGGTTCGATTCCTACTATACCACTTGATTTTTTCAAGTTAAATTTGTTTTGCTTTTAGTTTTAGTTATTTGTTTTTTTTTAAGTCATTTTTTTATTATTAAAAGAGAAAAGGCCCGCTTCTCGAAAATAAATAAATAATCAAGCAAAAATAGTAGAATAATACATTCCTCTATTATACTTGATTACGCGGAACCCGGTATTCTAGTGAGTAGTGGGGGTCATTATTTAAACTATATTTGAGTTTTAATAAAAAATAATTTTAATTTAATATTTTATTGTTATTTTTAATTTGACTATAATTTTAAATTAGTTTTTGACCTATGTTTTTTGATTTTAATTGTGTGTAATTGTGTATTTTAATTTAAACTATGGACAATTGGAAACTGTCTGTTTAATTATTTTAAATATTTTTTTTTATTATTCAAAAGATCTGAAAAAGTTACATAGTAGTTGTGATAATGCACGATTGGTTTGGTGTCATGTCATAAATGTTAGTTATATACAAAATACAGGCTTATAAGTCTTCGTAGGTGGCGTTATAGTTATGAGGCGGTAATAGAATTAAGTATGAATAATTACTTTATTCTATTAGCGACCGTAAAAAAAAACAGTAACCAGCTAAAATATCTACTTTAAAGAAGACGTAATCAGTGAAGTATCATTTTTATTAGGTTCATTTTATATCAAATAGGTACTAATTAGAATTTAACAGGTTTTTATAAAATCTATTGTCATACATTATTAGAGATATTCCTTAATGTTCATTGCAGTTTTATGCCAAAACTATGACAATTAACGTATGGCGTTAATTGATTTCATTATGTGAAATATTCTTATGAATCGATCAAGACAACAAAATGGAGGTTAAATGCGTAATTAAAGATATAAATACTAAAACAAAAAACTTTATCAAAATTCTAACAACGCCATGGGTCGTTATTAGGAACAAAATTATGAAAAGTGTTTCTATTACCGCCCTTATTTAAAATTGTATTTAAGCCACAAAAATACAGCGAGAGGGCTATATTGAGGGTTTATTAAGGAAACTAAAGTACGAATTAATATTGTTATGCAAAAACATGTTGGTATACTAATTTTGAATGTGTTAAAATCGCTAATTAATAACAAGGTGCACCTTAAGTAGCTGGGAGCGCGTCAGTATGAAAAGTGCGTCCGTTGCGGGCGCGTCCCATTTAATGTCAAATAACTCCGTTTACTGGTTATTTACGAATACAAACTTTAATCGTTTTGATAGTCAATAAACATATCTAGATATTTTTTAGGTAACGTGTTTTCTGGAACCTGTTATTATGTCTTTTATGAAAGAAAGAAAAATAGGGCGGTAATAGGATACAAATTTTGGGGGGTCGTTAATAGGCGCACTTACGTTACTTACTTAAAATGTTATTTAGAACAGAAATTAAAATCCTAAAGGTCAAACCACTCAAATAAGAAGCTGAAGGTCACTAACTCTTAAATTTCTCCCTATTTAGTAAAAGAAACATTCCCATACACAGTCAATTTTTGTTTTTGTGACCTGTTTTCGGCCGTAAATTTCCGAGAAGCCGAAAAAACCGGGATTCGGCGTGAAGCGAGCTAGGGACCCGGCACTTCCGCCCGCTGACCGCGGCAGGCGGATTAGGGTGTTAGGACTAGTGCTGCCATGGAGTAGATAATGTACTATGTACATTATAACTTTTTTTTATACAAGAACAAGCAAGTCAAGATATACTTAATTAAATTGAGGCGCATGAATGGCAAAGTCGAGGCAGAAAAAGAAGAAGAGCTAAGTAACATAACATAAGTAAGGAGAAGGGTACAGAGTACGCAGAACTGATGGCCAATGCAAATGGGTCAGTAAGGTTCTGAAGTGGAGACGGAAACCGCAGCGTGAGACGTCCTCAACACAAGGTGGACAGACGCGACCTCATACTCGTAAAGGTAGCAGGAGGGCGCTGGGTGCAGGCCGTCATCAACCAGTCAATCTGGATATCATTGGGGGAGATCTTGTTCTGCAGTGGACGTCCTGTGGCTTAAATTATGATGATGATGGTGAAGTAGGAGCTTTAAGACAGATTTCTTGGCTTTTTTAGGCAGAGAAGATTGATAGAAGGCTTTTGAGGATGCTTTAGCCTAGCAGTAAGGTCAAAAAGTGATATTGAAACGAATATCAGCAGGCAAGGTATGAATTCAAGGAAGGACATATTAATGGTGTTATATGCAAAATGTCTCCATTCAACTTTGCAGCGGCACGGAGGTTACATGAAGTTCTATATCTTTACCACTAATAGTATAAAACAAAGTCTTTTTCCGCTGTCTGTCCCTATGTTATGCTTCTTAGATCTAAACTACGCAACGGATTTTGATACGGTTTTTTTAGATAGAGTGATTCAAGAGGAAGGTTTATCCTACTTAGTGTAGTAAGTAGTAAGTACTTACTATATTTTGGTGATATTTTTATAATTATTTTTCCAACCGACTCCACACCACCCCTGTGCTCAGCGTGAAGAATGCTATTAAGTGGATGGGCAGAAAAAACAAAAATATCTCTATCGGCGGCAGACGTGATAATTAGTAGAGCGGCCAACGCTGATTGTGGACCCTATCATGTTTGCTAACTACCGTCCTATACAACAAGTATGATTACTATTTTGACTCTTGATGTCTCTTTGTGATTTCGAGAATTTCGTTGCGGGTCCCATGACAGAACTTTCCCCTGGGACAAACTTGACCTTCACTGGTTGGGTTTATATTGGCGGTCAAGCTGTAGATCCTGGCTACACAGGAGTTGCAGCGGTGCGCGGTGGGAAAGAAAGGTGGGAATAGTCCCGTAAAAGAAAAAAATACACAGTGGAACATAAAACCCCCTCCTATTTTGAAGTCAGTTAATAAATCAGCAAAATATGCGAGCGTACGCTTTATTAGACGTGATAATTAGTGGAGCTCGGTTAACGCCTAACTGACCTGACTCTATCATGTTTGCTAACTACCGTCCTCCTATACAACGAGACTAAGTATTGGTAGGATGATTACTATTTTGAGTCTTTGATGTCTCTTTGTACATACCTCGAGATTTGAGAGAAAAGGAAAAGAAAAAACACCACCAACATCAAGTTTTCACCAATATCTGAAAAAAAAAAGCTGGCAAACGTAATGTAACGTATTTAGATAATATTACGGCTACCCTGCTGCTGGCAGCAAGTGGATGAAAGGCTGAAATAATGATGAAAAGGTCAGGCAAGAAACACCAATAAGTAAGTACGATCTCTCACTTTTTTCCAGCCGCTGCAAGCTATTCATGAGGTCGTCAGTCCATTATGTAGGTAAACCATTATTGGTATTAGCCTATTTCTCACTAATAGTTTCTACAAAAACGTTAACGAAATTCAGTTTGCCATAATAAAATAAAACCCATCGTGGTCTTGCCAATATCGCTCGCGCTAATACCAATAAAACCCATGAAAAATAGCTTAACCCATCACTATAACGTTGAGAATAATCGATAGGGCCCGTGTGAATTAATAAAACACACTATATTGGTATTGCCCAGTAAAAATGGTACGGCTGTGGTGTCAGATGCCACCGTAGGATACCAATAAAGCCTATTTCGATTTATTGGCTTGTTCCTTCGGTACTGGCGAGTATAGAAGTGTCTTAAAGTAATAAAAAAATGGCGATTTTTTTTTAGTGAAACAACTGGGCCCAAAATTGATTCCCTAATTTGGGCTTTTAATTCATGCTGTAGCCTTAATACATACAATATAATTTTGCGATAATATAACTGAAGTGTCCCACATTTCTGACATTTACAGAAGGGTGCTGATATTAATACTGGGTTATTAGTTCCGATTTTTGCCACTTGACGATTCAGCAAAGTTGCATTTAAAATAAAAATATTGGTAAAAAATAATGTCAAGACCATTTGACAGATTTATTTCGGACTTTGTCTCGATACTAAAGTACTTGATCATTGTCTCTACTGTGTTTAAAGTGACAGGGACTACAATTCTGCGCAGTCGGTGACATTAGTCAACATCTTAACTAACAGGTAATACTTAACTTTCTTTTAATGGGTCTATTCAAACTAACAATGAGTTAAGCACCCATTTTATTCCCTTTATTGCAAAATCTCCTACTGTAAGGGCGTATTATTGTCCAACGACAAACAATACTGAATATTGTCTTTGTTTTTTGAAAAAATGTTTTCTTCGAAGCCTTCTGTGTGTGACTGTAGATCGTAAATGTATGTATGGTTCGTTTTGGGTGAAAAAAGTATACTTTTTACACATGCTGGGTACAAAGGGTCCTGGGAGATATTTATGACTTTATATCTTGTCGTCTCGCTCGTATTCACTGTATGAGTATAAGACTCTTGGTTTTGTTTATTAAGAGTTTTCTGTTCAAAATGAGTGCAGATTAATTTTAATTACTTTCTCTGACATTTTAAAGGGGTGCGGAAAAAACAATTTAAATTAATAAAAAAAGTACGAGTAACTAAATTAGTAGTATTTTACAGAAATTATACAGGGTGTTAGGTAAATGGGTATATGAGCCGACACTAGCCCATGTTAACATGGGCATATAAATGGTATGGTGAAGTCAGAAAATTGATATATTCATTTTAATTATTTAAATTTTCATACAAATCGGATTTTATAAAATTTATTTTGTATGAAAAATTAAAAAAATAAAATCATGATATCAAATTTCTGACTTCACCATACCATTTATATGCCCATGTTAACATGGGCTAGTGTCGGCTCATATACCTACCCATTTACCTAACACCCTGTATATAACATTTATAATTTATTTGTTGAAATTAGCATCTGGGTATACCTACTAAAGTTTACAGTATTAATAATACATTATCCAGTAGTCCAGCAGTGAACGTCATTCGGCTGAAACGAATGAATGAACAAAGTCAAAGTATTTATTTGAACCAACCTGGGTAATGGATACCGCATATCCGAAATATTTAATCACATGAGTAAAGTAACCACAGTTAACAGCATGACAATATTTGCCAATATAGCGTAATTCCTCAAGGAATTTTGAACTTCACACTTTCTTATTAAAGTTCAAAATCATTTTGGCACATTTTGGGGTAGCATGATGTGCTGTCTTCTAAAATACAAACATTGGTAACGTAGCGCCCTCTATACTTGGAAGTAAAAATTTAAATCTCTGAAAGACCGCGCGTCATTTTTCCCGCCAATTCGCGGCGGCCATATTGTGACCACTAATGAAGGCTAGATGAGTCTGTGTTTCCATTCGCCGCTCATGTTGACCCGCCCCCGCTGGCGGGTAGGCGGATTATTTAAAACTAGTAGAGTTAGGTATTTTTAGATAGACACCAAAGAATTATGAGGTTGTTATTTATTTATAACTTCACTGGATTAAATTCTAGGACCCTTTTCAGAGCACGTCCGCGACGACCACTGGCCGGAAGACGTAGTATGTGTAGGCCTACGGAATCTCTAAAAGCGAAGTACCACTCACTGATTAATCACGAATTAATCAGAAGAACATAGGAGGGACCTAAGGTTCGACTCACCCCGTCCCGTCATTCGACAAATCCTGTGCATTGAGAGATTTTACACCATGGTAAGTAGTGTAGGTTAGTGTTCGAATCAGAAATGAGAAGATCTGTAGGAGAACCAAAGTGACTGACATAGCCCGCAGAATCGCTAAAATCAAGTGGCAGTGGGCGGGGCACATAGCTCATAGAGCTGATGGCCGCTGGGGCAGGAAAGTTCTTGAGTGGCAACCACGAGCCGAAAGACGTAGCGTGGACAGGCCTCCCACTAAGTGGACCGGCGATCTGGTGAAGGTCGCGGGAGGTGCCTGGATGCGGGCGGCGCAGGACCGGACTTTGTGGAAATCCTTGAGGGAGGCCTTTGTCCAGCAGTGGACGTCTTTCGGCTGAAACGAACGAATGAATGAAGTAGTTCCATGAGATTCGTAGCTCTATTCCAAGTGGAGGGTATTAGTAAATCGAGCAAGCACAGGTGTCCGGCCCGACACAGTAGCAATCTATTTGTACAACGGACCCGCTACGGAAGACTTTTGCGGGTAATCATGACTTTAGCTAGTCGTTGCATGGTTGCATTGTTATGTGTGATACATGGTGATACACGTTAAATAGTTACTTTAAAAACTTATGTATTCGCCCACATTAGTTAAAACTACTAGAATTAGCAAGTAGGAATTATGAATAGTCACATTACCAATCTTTGCATTGCAAAGGTAGTCAAATAAGGAAGCGACTCCCTTCATGTGAAGCCTGAACTCTAGATTTTTGGCTTTTGACATTGATTACCTTAAAATTTTTAAAACATTTTAACTCTGTAAGCCAACCTAGCTAAATTAAGCAATCGGTTAAGATGATTCAGCTTATCCAATGAAAGGAATGATGAGCTAAATCATTTTTTATTTTATTCCCATGTAGGTAAGTTAAATAGGTATTGTTGGTGGAAATTTTCTGCATACCGTCAACATGATTCACTAAGAATCGATCCAATAATTAAGACCTCATTTAGGACACCCAGAAGTTTTGTAACGACATACCTTTTCACTGTATCATCAAGACTCTATTACCATAGAAATAACTAATATTGTTTAATTTATCACGATATCTTTAACGAAAACGCCATAACCAGCTATGCATACAGTCGACTGCGGAACAAACTATCCATTTTCGTTGCAAAATCGTCTCTACTCCAACCACATAAGATACTAAGGGGTTTAGCTGAAAGTATCGTGGGTTGTATTTCCCGAACATGGCACTTTAATCAATAAAATAATTAAGCAATAACTACCATCGATTAAATTCAATATGGCGTCGCGCCCAATCGACAAGGTGGAGTGTATGGGCCCCATAAAATGGTTAATAGATAGATATTGCCCGGAGACCCGTGAAAACGACATCGGCTTTCTGTTTTACCGATTCGGCCCAGTGGATTGTACCATAACTGAGCCATAAAAAAGTCCCACCTTTCGTTCCCACCAGAACAACTGTTCTCAGGATCAGAAGCTCGACCTACAATAAAATAAATAAGCAAGCATGGAAGCCTACTATCCTGGAGAAAAGAAAATTGTTGAATGAATCTGCAATAATATTAATTCAGAAGAAAATAGGAAGAATACCTTCTTACCTACGCTACGTGTACTATGACACCATCAAGAATCGAAGCTGAGACCAACTGACTTATTCACTCACTCATCACGAAATCTCAGAAACTACAAGTGCTAGGAGTCTCAAATTTTGCATGGGGGTTTCTTTTAGGAAGTAGATGCTAGACGGGGTTTTGCAAAATTCAACTCCTAAGGGGGTAAAACGGGGTCTACGCGTACGAAGTCGCGGGCGGCCGCTTGTTTATTATAAAGCTTTAAGCTTTGCTTGCAAAAGTCCATCTAAAATTAAAAATTAGATGCAATTTAAACATCAGCAAAATTAGTACTACCTATTAATTAACTAACATTAAGGCGAACATTTTACCTTCTTAGCAACTTTTAATAAGTTGCCCCAAAACATAATTTTCGTTGTAGAGTAGGTATCTTAATTCAAAAACCGTCATACAATCTCAACTCAATCCAATAAAGTTTCAAATTCAACGGCACAAATGCAACAAATCATAAATATGACAGTAATAAATTCAGCCCAATGCAATTCCAAGCCCGTTTCTGCCGCGAAATATTGCCAGATGAAAGCTGGACAAAGACCGAGGGGCGAATCAAAGGGCCAAGAGGAACCAATTCACTGGACACCATAGGATTTTTTATAATCCCATCGATTAACATAAATTCCATCGAGGCGGCCTGTGACACTGGCACAGTCGGGGTATAACAGCCAGGTCATTTATTTATTAGTCAACTGGGGTCTACCCGCGGCTTCGCCTGCGTGGATTTCGGGAGGCACTAAAAATCTTTACCGCGTGCGTCTACCGATCTAAAGATTTTATTGCCAAAAGCAGATACATTTTATTAAAACTATGACGGTCTTCTTCTTCTTTTAAAATTTAAATTGCACCTTTATTTGCTTCGAAAACAATTACACGACCCTCCGATAGTATCAAGGGAAAATAAGTTAAGATAGAGATTATTCCCATGTAAAAGCTCCTACTGAGATGTCTTTTGCCCTCGCCTTTTCCCGTTTAGGATCAACTTCGCTGGTAAGAATCGTCAGTGGACACTGGAAAGATCCAACTCCCTCGTGTCTCTTTGGACATTTGTCATCCAAATCGTTTGTAATGTGCTGGCTGTATTCTCCTGGCATACGGGCTCTTATCAAAATGTTTGCTTTTTATAAAGTTCTAAGTTAACCCTGTTAATAAGCTGATCGCTTACTTCTCAGTCCGCGACCGGTTCGGGTGAGAAATTCACTGTTAAGTGTACGTTTTTTTGGGCATAAAACTACATCACGGTATCTTTGAGATAGGAAGAAGTTGTGGTGTGATTGCTTGGTGTGGTATTAAAAGAAGTTTTATCAAAAAGCATTTTGATTCACTTGACGCTACACCCACATGAATGTGTAGCAGCTAATATACAATAGACTCACTAGCTTTTGCCCGCGGCTTCACCCGCGTTTGTCACAGGTCGTCATAAATTATAGCCTTTAATGTTATTCTGGGTTATAAACAATAATACTGTAAAGTTTCATCAAAATCTGTGCTGTAGTTTTTGCGTGAAAGAGTAACAAAGATGTTCACATCCAGACATCCACACAAACTTTCGCATTTATATTAGTAGGAAGTAGGATAGTAGGATTATTTTTCTTTTCCATTTGAAATAGCATTTAATAAATTGGATAATTTTATTTTTTTTAAACTGGAAGCGATCTTTTATCACATTGGAATTAGCTGTCTTAACACTTTTTTTATGAATAACAAGGCAGGTATTTGACCGCAATCGCACCTGGTGTTAAGTGAGATGCAGTCTAGGATGGTACATATCTGCCCTGTAAGTGCCTATTCACTCTCGCCTTGAAAAGGCTCGTTCCCGAACTGCTGAAACACAACAATGCTGATAACATTGTTTTTGTAGCGGCAGACTTAACAAAGATGGTATAGATTATAGTTAAGCGGACTTAAAAAAACTAGCTGAACCTGACAATACTCTTTATACTTACTATCTATCTTCTTATCTTCTTCTATTATTATAAAGCTGAAGACTTTGTTTGCTTAAACGCGCTAATCTCAGGAACTACTGGTCCGATTTTGAAATTTTTTGTATTGGGTAGCCCATTTATAGAGGAAGGCTTTTAGGCTATAATAACATCACCCTAAAGTAAATAGAGGCGCAGTATAGAAAATTTTGCAAAAACGGGAAATATTTTCACACGTACGAAGTCGCGGGCATAGTTAGTGTACACAATAATAATACTGCCGTTTTACTTTTTGAAGTATACTAATTTATACGAGTAGGTTGAAGTTTTATATTGTCCAGAGCAATAAATGTAGAGTGTACATTATAAATCCGACTCCATCATTATCTGTAATGTAAACAATCCCACAGATCTCAGTGTACATTACATTACTTACTTCGACAAAATCTCTGTTGTATGAATCAGCGCGCGCGCAGGTGTAAATCCACTTATTTAGCAAATAAGGGAAGTTTTAACTGTAAGGTATTTACGATGGGAACATGACACATAGGTAGAACCTTCTGTCATTGATTTGGTTTATATTTTCATGGGCTTGATTTTTTTATCGTGGCTCTAAAATTTAAATAACTGTTCTTTCTATCATCTAGAGAAAATCTCTTCAAAATTGTTTCGTTTTTGTCGAAATTATAGACATCTAAAACCATAACCCTCCTTCTGGCGCAGTCGGGTAAAAAGCAATAGTTTTGACATACCAACAGATACTAAATTGAAGGTTTCCAGGAGTGTTGCTCTGCTACCGTTCATCACTCTTCTTGACCTTTTATGGGACTCGAACTCACGACCGTCTTTGTAACTGCCATGGCAGCGCCAAGTCACTAGATGGCGCTGTGCGCTGTTAGCTTAAGTATCTTTTATTGTTTTATTATTGAAAATAAGGTTAACTTATGAATAGGTGAGTATGGCAATTTAAAATTAAGAAATGTGAATCTTAGAAGCTTTTCCTACCTTAGTCATACGCAGGCAATCTTAATAGGAAATGTAGAGCTTGAGCACACAATACCTAAAAGTAGCAATGTAGCCTAAATTGGATCAACTTGGCTTATACAGGGTGTCCCAGAATGGGTGAATCAAACTGCTAGGGGAGGTAGCTCTACTAATGTACTATCCCTAAAAAATATGAAAAAAAAAATAAAGCGCATAAGGACACAAAACATTTTTTTTAAAGTGAAAATAAATCAGCTTTGCCTAAGTATCTGGCTGTGTTTGGAGTTTATTTGTACTTTTGTATTACTAATATAAATTATACATGATCGCTTCGTTTATCTGTAAACAAACTTTTGAAAATAATGACTAGATTTAGAGTTTAGAGCACTTTATTTAAAAAAAAATCCGAACTCAATTTTTTTTTTTCATATTTTTTAGGGATAGTACATTAGTAGAGCTACCTACCCTAGCAGTTTGATTCACCCAATCTGGGACACCCTGTATACGAGTATTATTATGTAAAATAGATAAACAAAAGAAAGCTTAGTGGTCCATGTGCAAGACAAAAGACCAACGGCCTGAAAGACAGTTCAGGGTTCAAAAAAACCTTTTTAGTGCGATCCACACATTATCGGTACATGTTTATGTTTGTTTAAGCCCATTAAGCACAGCTTGATACTCCTATAGAGGTAGAAAGTCCCAAGTTCCGACCATCCTGCACCGTAAGTCGACCCCGCATATTTCTGCAAAATGTCAAAACGAAAAAGGACGTGTTTATTGCTGTACACATGCATAATTTTTATTATGGCCGCAGAAAAAGTGACAAACAATAACAATACATCAGTCCCGCACCGCAAAAACCTTCGTTTTACTGAAATATTGTGCAAGAATGAATATTTAAAATTCAATGCCGACTCATTTCATAAATCTGAATTCTTAGTTGAAACGCTTCACGGGCAACGCTTCAGAGGTGTTGGTTAAGTTGACGCACATTGTTATTCATTATAAATACACAAAATAACTTAATTAAAGACCGAAAACCGGCATTATAAGTCAGAAAAAATACACAGCCTCCGCGCCGGTCGAGAGCTCAGCTGTCCCTGTCGCACCCGTTCAATTTCATCCTCCATCCCTTTTCGTGCCAGACGAACTTGTAAATTGTTCTTTTTACAATGCGTCCAGAGCGAAATGACGTAACTCAACCTCTTAAAAGCACTTACGACTTTATTGCTCAGTAAGAAAGTTGAATTTGAAATGTTTTGAGTTCATAGTGATGTTTAGTGTATTGAGCCGCTGATCAAGTTATCTCTCTCAGACAAAACAAAATACAGCACAAGTCTTTTGAGCTTTCGAGTTTAGTTGCTTTACCGCGATTGCTTTTTGTAGCCCCGTCCCTTTTCTTGGTGCATTTCATTCGTAACACAAACGGGTTCGATCTGAAATCCTTTGGCTCAGCACCCCAAGGTATAACCAACTTTATTGGGTAACTTATAAAGGTTTAAATAGTTTGGTAGTTGTTAATAGTAAGGTTGTTTGAACAGTTTTCGTGAAGTTGTAACTGTCACGTTCTATCGAACAGAGATGTGGTCTTTTTGGTCGTGCATCGAGACATGCATTGCTCTAAGTTAGTTTTCGTACGATGCAACTAATGCATGATTCATTTCGCCTTTAGCGGGTGACGAGAGTCCGCGCACATGCCTGACATCGACATTCCATTGTAAACGATAGTGTTGTTTGTTTCTTTTTTATCGGATTGAGTTACTAAGATAGTCTAGTAACAACTTTATCATCGCAATGTTTTGTTGATTACTTACCTTAAGCGGCAATTTCTCTCTTCTGATATATTTCTCGCTAATAATACGTTCTTGAAACCATAAAGGCTGTAAGTTACTATAGAAATATCAAAATCACTCTTTCTATCTCCACTATCTTTATAAACATCAGTTCTATGTACACAGATTTTTTAAATATAAGTTTTGTAAGCTTATTCAAGCCAGTAATAGCGTAATATCTAGTACCTACCTTTCATGAGGTAACGATAGGCTAAAGTTATGACAATGAATTAAATTCCTAATATTGTGAAACGTATTAATTACAGTTTAGCACCGTTTTACAGCAAGTACAGGTAGGTAGGTACTAGGCGCTTTTTAAGCTCGAGCACAATCTGAAACTTTTTTGTATTAAATCAAACGAGAACTGGGCTATTTGCTATTGTCACGTTCTTAATAGCCTGTCCCTTCAGAAAGCATCAAGTCAGTCACCACCAACGTATTACCTATTTAAATCGTTTACTCTAAAAACTTCAGTTCTGTTCACAAATATAGGTACCTAAACCAAATTATCGAAGTCCATGATGCACCTCATCCTTTTACCTATCGTATGTTTTTTTTAGTAATGAAATTAAAACAAAAGTCTAATTTAACTTTGAATAGAAGTTAAAAACTTTCCAGTTAAAAGTATTTACAGCAGCAAGCTTTCCTCAAACCAATACGTCTTCTAATCATCCAAAGAAACGCAGTATTTGCCTGTGAACTAGCGCAGCTTCTGTATATCTACTACATTTTTGTGGACTTTCCCAGAATTTGTCCTGCTTGAGCCATCAGTGCCCCTGTCATCGGCTCCAACCAATATTTGCTCAGTAGTCGGTACCACAAACAGTCATGATGAGTGTTGACTGTTGACCAACCACTTCACAAATAGATAATTATTTAGACCGTATAGACAATGGGTTTGCTTATGCTTGAAGGTCAGACTGGCTTAAGATGTCTTGGAATTTAAAATCAACTGTTTAAAAGTCCAGTAAAAGGTGAAGATTTAAAATTGATACCTATTTTCTTTCTACATAGTGTAGACTCAAACTCTCGTTCACACAAAGCTTTCAAGCTTGTGACTCGGCTTTGACACAAGCTTTTTGTTATAGGTAATCTCACAGTAAAATTTAATATCTCACAGTAAAATCAGAAACGAATAAATTTCAACTCAAAAAAGCGACCCAAGGCATTATATTCAAAATTCGTGAATATTGCTGCTAATATAGTTTCATAACGGTATTTAAAATATTTGAAAACCAATAAACGAAACATCTCAATCAATATTCAAACACTGAAACCTTTTTTTTAAATCATCAAGTGATTTATTTATTCATCCAAGGGTTGTGGGTAATTACAGGCCTGTTCATCTCCGCGAGTTTACATCTAAAACAAAACACGCACGATGGCCCACCTACAGGATACTATTCGACAAGGCCTCACTTACGAGCGAACATTAACTCACGCACGCGTATTCTTGTGTATGATGGAAGAAAATAAAGAAAATGGTGTACTAAATACTGTGCAGTATTTAACTGCCTAAATAATAATAAAAACACAGAATGTACTTTTTTAAGTTGCCCCAAGGCACTGAGAGGTAAATAAGTAGTTAATTATTCATGATATTTCATGCTAAATCATGTATTTCCTCCGCCATTTTCCGCAGTTTGGCACCTCGCGTCACATCATTTTACCGAAGTCAGCCCTATAGCTTCGGCGTAGTGCCGATCACTGACGTTTGTCAAAAAATGGTGCTTGACTCTTGAGACAGGCTAAATTACACCGTATTGTTAATGACATTGAGCATACATTTTTTTAAATACCTTCGCGAAGTAAAACTTCTGTACGTAGTACTTATTATTATTCTGTGGTAATTATGTCTAGATTCGGACATATTAATTTTTCTGAATATGTTAGTAAGTAAACTGATTTAGCTATATTATCAACTTGTTAACTTAACTGTTATTAAATAAGACAAACAAATTAAGAATATTCAAAAATGCAAGTCCACACACGGAATTTGGACTTAGAAATAATGTTTTTTCTATTGGGACTAGCATCCCGTTTCTCGTTTGTTTGTATACCAACTGCACTGTTTATTATGCTTGCTCCAGATAAGTTTTATTTGGTTACCTGAGATAGAGATTTGAAATTTAAATATTTGCCTTCATTACTGGAGTTTCAACGTTTGCTTTAACTTTGGATTGAGCTTCTTCACAATTTCCGAAAGTTTAAGTAGTTTTTTTAATGACTTTTTGTAATTGGTATTTTTTTCTTCTTAACAAAAAGAATATCCAAGTACCTAATCTATAATTTACTTCTGTCAATAATATCCATTCTAAAGCAGTCAATTTCCAATCTACCAACAAACCCTTCATTCATAGTCCGTCCTGGACGACCGATCCCATTTTGCCTTTGGTTATCGTAATGTCATTGACCTATCTCACTGTGCTTAAGTGCTGTACCAGAGCTTTCAACTTATAAGCTCCGAACTTCAAAGTTTCAAAGTGATTCATACCGGTAAAAACACCTGTGGGCGTCAACTTTTTACTATTTTGTCAGCATAATTAGTTTACAAAACAAATAAAACATTATTTACTCACACCTCATTATCAATTTATTTATCCAATCGTCGATTCCACACGAACATAAATCAATAAATTTGTAAATGCAAATTCATGAATTATCATTGTTTATGTTAGTGCATCAGTCAACATAGCGCTAAGAAAATGAGATTAAGACATTATCTGGTTAGTACTATCCACGCTGGAGTGAGATGGAATACAAATACAACTGCATATAATTTGTACGGAAATAACTTTCGGTGCGAGCGGGATGGCGCGATTGAAATGTCAGGTTCGACGCGCGCATAATGAGAAAAGCGCCGTCTCTTTCGCTCCTGACGTCTTACAATCGTTTATTGTCATGTTACTGTCTCATTCTGACGTTCAAGATTGAGATGAAATTGCTGGCGGCGCGGTGCAAGTCCACTCGGGCTACTATATCGGATCGCACTGCGCCGGTGTCGGACGTAGCCACTATCGTTCTTTTTTTCTTTCGTAAATCATCAATAAACAATCGGCATTTATTTTTTTGAACAAAACAAGTGACTGTTGACAATCTAAGTGCGAGTGCCAGTGACATTGCATCGGTTGACGAATAAAAAAATGTGTTAAAAAGTTTTAAATTGACAAGTGAGCATGTGTGGTGCTGTATTTATTAAAATGCGAATGGATTGCTACCGCTGCGATATAGTTTGACACATGATGACCTGACAAATCAAGATAATTATCAGTAAGTTGCTTCTTTTTATTATTTATTTTTTTCAGCCGCTTTTCTAAAGCACATTCTAAAAATTCAAAAAAATTGAGAATGCGGCGTTTTGTGTTTACCGCTAGCGGGATTTTGCGTTCTTCTTTTCGGGTGAAGTGACAAGTCTTCTTTTTAAACCCAAACATGTGGTCCAGGGCGTTTTGTACCTGCGGCCAAGACGTGAAGGGCTCCTTTTTGTGGTAAAAACAAAGACATCCCAACGGACGACGGGGTGTCGCGCCGTAGTACAGTCACGTTTTTAGCCATTCCTGAGAATTCACGGAATTTATTTTATCACTGCTACGTTCGCGTTTTAATAAACATGTAAAGTACCTAAAGCGAATGCGCTTTGACGGAAATCGTGTGAATGAATGAACTCCTCAGCGGAAGACATTTAATCTTATTCATGAATAATCGAGGTTGAAAATGAAGGAATGATTGTAAAAAATACCATGTTATACATTGACTAAATCTAAAAAAATAGGAACTACCGAAAATAGGCGTATTTACCTGAATATACTTAATTTTACATAAAAAACACTTTTATTCAAATATTGTATACTTAAATAAATCCCAGTCAAGAAATATTGTATAATCACCATAATAAAGCATCTGAAAATGTTGCAAGCAAAATAACAAACACACAATGTTTTCTAAATTCACGATTATTTTCACTGAAGTTGTTTCATCCATAAAATGACGTTAGGTACCTTATTAGGTACAGTTATGTCATATTTTATTAATAAAATCATCAGTTATTATCAAGATATTATCCATACCAGTAGGTATCTGTATTCTGATTTTAAGTAAAGCAAACTTGTTGTTCCCAAGCTTTTTAACTGACTTTAAGTCAACGGAAAATACATACTAAAGCTTTGCGTTAACGAATATCAATAATTTATTAAGTTTTTAAATTGTAAGATAATGCCAATTTAATATAATTACATATGCAACTCCTTTTACATCTGATAGCTTTTAAAATTGTTACTGAAAAAATAAAGGCTTATTTCAGAAATGACTCCCAAAATTCCCTTCAAATTAGATTCAAGTGGAGTAGTCAAAACATTATTAGTATTTTCAATAGACAATAGAATCTTTAAATAATAACTATGAGCCTAACAAAACAAGTATTAATTTAGCTATAATGTCAGAAGCGGTTTAATTGTACTAATCATTTTGCAGAATTTAATATTGTGGGTATCCTGAAAGAGTTCACAGTTTTCGTGAAATGCAATACAGTGTGAGTCACGTTAAAGTGTACATATGAAAATAGATGAAACTAGACCTATTTTTATCGACAAAAAAGAGGTCAAAAATTTTTTGAGATTTTTTTTAAATTTTTTATAGATTTTTTTTTCTTCCAATTACTTATTGTAAAGAAAACGTAATAAATTTTAAACCAAGCGGTATATCCTGATAAAATAAAAACAGTAAAAATGCTGAATAACAGGCGATATTAAAAAAATACACAAAATACACAAAAAAGGCCAACAAATAATAAAAAATGATACTTTTTGAAAAAAATCTGCTTAAAAATTCGTGTTTTTTTGGTTATTTGATAAATTTCTCCAAAAAATGCCCCTATAACTGGTGGTTTTTATTACTTTTTATTATTCTCTATCGTATTACCTTTGTAAAACCAAAAATCGCATGTCTCTATCCCTATCACAACATTTGCTATGACCTCTTTTTTGTCGATAAAAATAGGTCTAGTTTCACATATTTTCATATGTACACTTTAACGTGACTCACACTGTATAGTGATATTAGGAGTAATCTACACAAAAATGCGACAATTTTATTGGAACTTACCTGTACTTACATATTATTATCTTTTACTCCTTCCATAAGGGGTTAATTTTTAAAACTTTGAAGTGAAACTTACAACCTGGAAATGAAAAATTCAAATGGGCATTATGTTTTCAATGTATCGCTATTGGTTTCTATAAATAAATTAAACCTCAAAACAATAATAAAATACTTATTATTATTTAATAATCACTAGTTAACCGACGGAATATTAAATACAGTTAATTATTGCTTTGAAACTAATTAAAACGTCAGTAATCATTTTATCATAATTACCCGGTCATAGATAACGCTTTCAACGCACAGGAAAAACAGTTTTAATCAGCGTAATTATTATATTAATTTAATTTAACATAGATATGAAAGAACAGGACTTTTGAGCTTTTAACATCACTAGTTGGGTTTTATATCGGCAATATTGTTAAAAGTTACATTTTCTTTACAATATAGTGTAAGTGAATATGAATACCAGTTACACACAATATTCAATATTGTCAGCAATATTGTGAACTTGAAATAACCTATTTTAGTTAGTTTTTATACCGGAGCTGTGTTATTAAAGCAATTGATATAAAGTTACAAATTTTAAAGTAACCAAGCAAATAGTAGTTTACGGAGTAAAAGTTACAATGTTAAAAAATACTTAATTGATGACTGTAGATCCCATAGATGATGTAAAGCTTGCGTTACAATCTCTATAAATCTTTTTGCTAAATACTACTTAAATAAAGATATTTAATCAGTAATCAGCAGTGTACTTATACCTTTAAATACAACATAATGACAGCACTAAAAAGTTGTTAAATAAAGAAAAATAAGGCCAAATTCACATGCTTGTTCCGCGCATATGTTAATAAGTTTAAGCATAACTAATTTCTCCTGAAGCTAAGTTTAATAAAGGTGCGAATCCCCTTTAGAATTCGCACATTACTTAAACACATCGAAAGCGCCGAAAAAAGTTGTTTTGAAACATAACGAATATAATTAAAATTCATAAAAGTTTTGGTGAAAATATCTTCGGCAATTCAAACCGCACAGCCTTTGTTCAGATCAAATCGATAATTATATTGTCCGGATATTAAAATGAGCTATAAATTACATTAACATCTTCACATTTCACGATGCATGCGCGATGCCCCCCCCCCCCCCCCCCCCTATAGATCCCGATCGATTTGACCCCACCTCAGGGCTGCCAAAACTATAATAAACCTTTAAAAATCTGAAACTTTTTACTCCTCCTCAAAGAATAAACTAAATTAAGTCATATAGCTTTTGTGACTAGGGAAAAATTAAATATCGCTATGTATTTTCTATTATTTAGCTTTCTACTTGTGAAAGAAAGAGAGACTACTTTTTAAATAAACTCACAAAACAAACTTTAACTCTTTGTTATAATAGTGTGACTAGGGATTTCTTTAGATCTTTAGCCCACATTATTTCGAGCTGAGCTTTAACCGGCATCTGAAATCTCATCGAAAATCCCAATGTAACTTGCAAGAAATTTGGTTATACACGAGGTAATGTAAGCTTTAATTTGACTTGTATTCAAAGCTACACAACCTTCTTTTGCCCGAATATCTTGTCGCAACACAATGTACCAACCCTATCACCGATCACGACCGAGCATCGATGAAGTAATGATTTGTTTGTATCACACAACCCATTGTAGACTAAGGTCTTCCAAGAGACTCCTGTGGGTTCCAATATTTAGTTTCTAGCACTAACACTGCAATAAAACTACCAACAATATGTACGTTCATCGATAATACTCATTCTTTAACATAAGGTAGTATGCTCTGTCTGTCTTGCTTTCACGCCTAAACCACTGAACCGAATTTAATGAAATTTGTCATAGAGATAGTTTGAGTCCCGGGAAAGGACATACGATAGTTTTTATCCCGGTTTTTGAAAGAGGGACGCGCGCGATAAAGTTTTTCCGTGACAGAAAATATTCCAAGCCGCGGGCGGAAAGCTAGTGTACAATAAAAGCTTTTAAGTTTGTTAAGAATCATGTGATAAAGCTGTTTCAGTATACGCAAATCATTTGAGAGGCGTTTATTAATTTGCAAGATTGATAGTTTTTATTGGCGCAGACTGTGAACGTTTTCAGTGAGTTTATCTGCAGTGATAACTTTGTTTTAAAACCCCTAATAATAAATTACAACAAGTGTAATTTTTGGGCCAAGAACAAGCAAACCAAGCACAAATTAACAGTGCGTTTAGGATCAGAATTCCGAACAAGCGCCATAGCTCATCTCTACTCCACTCCAGCGCAGGTCGACGACTCAAGCCGACTAGGGCTGCGAGATGGGTCTCAACCTTTTCTTAGAAGATGCCATTGTTATTGTTACGTTGTGAAATATTGTTTTCGGGGAAATAGTCAGGAGTATGGTTCGTAGGTATCGTTTAACTTTTAAAACCCTTGCGGGGTTGAAATAATTGCCACAAACTATATTCAAATTCCACTAATTGATTACATTAGTAATGCATATTATGTATAAATCAAATTACATTTAATTTTAAAAACATCGTCTAGAATAGTACTACCGGACAAGAAAGACCCTTATCTTTTGGTGCTATCTTATAAAATAGAATACAGGTTCATCAAAATACTTATTATTGAATTTAGATTTTAGACGCATTGTCTACAGCTGAAATTGGTCTTTAATTTTAGTGCTATCTGGGGTAGTTAAAATAGGTTATTTGGAACTTAACAAATGCACACAAAATCTTGTGTGATACTCGTATACTGGCGTATCAGAATAAACAGAGCATCTTAATATGTAGTTGTAATAAGCGATATTGCAATTAAAATCCAATTGCTGTCGAGTGTAACACACTATATTGCCACACACAATACTCAATATTGTTTCTAGAAGAAAAATAAATAAATACATCCAGTGGCAGCCCTGCATCTATCGATCTTCAATCGAGTTGATTAAGCAATTACCGAAACTACACGTCCGAGCTATCGCGCAGGCGCGGCAACGTCTGCGGTTTGTGTCTATTAACTTTTAAACCCACACAAAATAAGCCATTATTCTCTTATGCCTTTCATAATAAGGGTCATCGGTAACAAACTTACAATGATGGATCAAGATTGGTTTGGAATCATCACGTATGATTCGGCGAGCGACATTAGAGAGCAATTTTGGAGATCACGTCTCGCAAAATTGGGCGCTGTGCTAGAGTTGTGTTTAGTGTCTTATTATGTCAAATATAGACTTGTGTGAATGGACTTGGAAGATATTATGTCGAAAGTCAAAAGCAATATTTCTCTATAGAGTAAAGTAGGTAAGTAAAGTATAATGTTTAATCTAAACTTTTGACTAAGTTTTTAAACAAAAATTATAGAGTCTTGTCACCGTTCCATTAATTTACTGGGAATCTCTAGATTGCAATAATATAAGTATGCAATGCAATAAAAATATTTCCACGGGTTACTACTGCTCAAGTAAAAAAGACTGCTACAAAGATATATAAAGCTTTTAATATAGTTATTAATTAAAAGTATTATTGAGAATATTAAGATGAGTAAATGTCACTGGAACACGCAATATTCGTTTCTGTCACTCACAGGAAATTCTCATAAAATACCGTAGTCCTACATTTATACCTATTAAGTATATTTATTCCTTATATTTGTCGTTAAATTCCAAAACTATTTTATCTCATTTCTCTTAGATGTTTATGCGACTTCAAAATATGATATTTCTTAAACCTCTGCGTATTCCAGAACAATTTAAAGGCAAATAAACAGATGTATGAAAAACAGTAAAAAAGGTACTCAGTTCAGAAGAAGGCAGGTCCTATAAAATGCTCAAGTAAAACCACACGAGCCCTACACTTGGTTTTATATTGGCTATTAAACTAGTATATTATTGCGCACAATCGCACGAACAATAACGTTATAATAAACGTATTTATTGGACTCATTATGGTTTAAGACAAATAAATTATATTGGGAATTAAAAATATTAATTAAGAGTAAGCAATATTCGATACTTATTCATAATTACAAGTTTTCAACTGCCTTTAATTTTATTATTGTTATTAAATAACAGACTTAATATCACGGACTCACGGGGCACCGTACAGTACAGAACAATGAAAAAAAAAACACACTTAACAATCAGGGCGATTGACGCGCTATTTTGAAACTTAGGCAATAATTTTATTACATCTTTATAGTTCAAAATTCAAATTTATTCTATAACTCTAATTAAATGATGTCAAGATTAGGGCCCATGAGTTTTCAAACTAAGTATTCAGTAAGAAATCAAAGGGAAATAACCGAAGTGAAATGTACATAATATAGTGAAGAAATTATGTAACGAGCCTAGATTAAAATAAGACATATAACCGCTAATAATTACGTGGTCCACCCACGGTTTACCGGTCAATTTCGTGCTCAGGTACGTACAGTCAAGCACATCAAACATTTATTGCAAAGCCGCTCTTATTCCAAGAACATAAAGACCTCGGGCGTTGCTGGATGTGCTGTCGAACAAAAAAAGTGCTGCAATATTGCTGATATCGTTAACGTATTCGGGCTGGGTCTGGAACTGGTTGCGCGGTCACGGCCTTAGATGAAGACATTCGACTGGACAGGGGAGGAGTGGAGTCGCTCACTATATTGAGATTTTGAAAATATAGCGTGCAATATTGCTCGTATCTTAACGTATTCGGGCTTTTCGGGTTTTTACTTGAAGACAGTCAACTGGATAGGAGTGGAGTCACTGACAATATTGAGATTGATAAAAAAATAGGCAATATTGCAAATGTTTGGCGAAAGTTGGACGAAAAAAATTTTTTTTTCATAAAAAAAATACAAAACAGGTATGTTTCGCCAATAAAGTGAACGCGTTCGCCTGAACAAGTAAGAACTGGAGTGATAAGATGTTTAAAGATTTTAAAGGGTGGAATAAAAACTATTGTGACGTGCGGACGTGCGCTACTGAGTACAGTCGCGGAATGAAAAGGTTCGTCACCTTAGTGTCGGTTTTCGCTTGCACTAGGTACTGTAAGAGTCAAACCTGCCAACATACCAGTGCAAGAAACAGTGCTGCTAACATTTAAATAAATGTGACGTTTGCTAACGAAGAAGGTTTTGCTTATTTTTCTGTCCCATCAGTGCAATGTTACAAAATGTATTTTTTTTATTTAATAGAAATAATAATGGCAGGTTGAACCAACAAGAAGGTTTTAGTTTATCAATCATAAAAATTTTCTTGACAAGATAAATGTCAAACAACTTTAATCTGAATAATTTTGAACTTTACTGACTAACAGTTAAAGATTATTTTGTCTATCTCGAGATTATTCTGTAACATAGTTTCAAAAGGTAATATGTGCTCGCGATTCGTTGAAGGAATCAATTTGAAAACTGACGAACCTTTTCATTCCGCGACTGTACAAGATGCTGTTTTAAATATGTTTCAATTTGTTATAAATTGTGAAGTGAGATCGATCAATTTATTTTCAAAGTCTGATGTCTTTACAACGATACTATATCTCGCTCTTGCAAGCTTAGATCTTGAAAATATTACAGGTAATGCCAAGGGTAGCCTTAATGGAGAAACTTAGATGAGGACCGATGAACTTAAAGCGGAGATTAATTAAGATAAGTCTGCCAGGGGAGTAATTGTATCTTTATTAATTAATATTTCAATTCCAAGGGTGTTATTACACCGGCGGTCACATTCGATGTGCAATCAACATCTAGACCTTAATTGTGCGACATTATTAACCTTTTATTGGAAATTACAGGTTTAAATTCGACCGTATGATAAGATCGTAAGATTCTTAATATGGTGGACACTTTTCCTGTGCCCTTAAAGCTTAGTGTCGTGAATGATGGCCTTTAACTTGACAATCAACAGATAGGTCATTAATACATTGATCAAGATCTTAACAAAAACCTACTTAATCAGAGTAGCTACATCTTACCTGAGTCTGTCAACATAACAACGATGCTGCATTTTGGCCTGGTCAAATAAAACATCCTTTATTTAACATAGGTAGTTGAAAATTTCAGGTACAGCTCGCTCACTTTCTATCAGGTGAGATGCAGGTTAAGTTTCCCTGTGATAAGAAAAAAAAAATGGAAATGACATATTCATTTAATTTCCCCAAACCGAAATCTTAGTACTTCGGCAGTTTTAAAAATACGCTATTCGTTGAAAGCTATTCTAGCCAAGAGAACACCCACTTTTAATCCCAGTATACTCTGTAATTATTTTCAAGCTTAAGTTTATATCTAGTTTTCTTAACCCGTTAAGTACAGTTATTCTTTGAAAGGGCGCTCTCTACAGATCTACATTGTTAAACACAAACAGGATGACCCCAGCAAGACTAATGATGTTGCTCCCACGACTTCATCAATTACGACCTCAGCGGATATTGTTCTTCCATCAATAATATTACTATGACCACAACATAAGCGTGAGCAGTAGTATCCTTTATGATCTAAAGGAGATAGTTTATTGCACTCAAGAAAGTAAAGTGTAAATCCACCACTGAATGCTTAAGAAAACGAATCATTAGTGCTAATTTCCCCTCTGAATCCTAGGTCCAAGTTTTGCATTTGATTACAAGCTTTGAAATTCAAAAACTCATGTAACAGCATATGTCAGATTTGATCCCACTTTTCCGGAAGATATTCAATTTTATGCTTTTAACCTTAGCGGTGGCTTTGATTGTGTCTGATAGACCCAAAGTTATGGATCCATCTTTAGGAACAAGTCCTACTGATGCAAGCAGGCATTCAAAGGTTGCAAATATTAATCAGCTAGGGATCGACGAAATTACAGTTAAGATTCATACTATAAGAGCCTTTTGGTTGAAAGGAAAATTCTTTACCCTCGTATAACAAGCTTTTGATTAAAATTTATGAAAGAGTGGGCTTTCTGTACCTTTCTAATTTCTTTTTGGTTTTGGTTACAACACGGAAGGGGTTTTATAACTTTCTTATTAAATTATCGTTCCAGTGAGAAATGTTGTTTCCCAAACAGATATGACTTGATAATAATTAGGATGCGTTCGATAGGGTGTATCGGAATTATCACGCTTGCTCTAATTTTATATGCGTCATAAACGTTGAAAGTTACTATAATTGTTAAATAAACATTTTAGGCTTATGTTGGTGACTCAATTTTTTAAAGCAAATGAATAAACAATTTAAAGAAACGATCTACAAAAATAAACATGAAACAGATCTGCCTAAAGATAAACAGAATAAAAACGTCAAAGATTTCTGCCTACAATTAGCACAGTGTGAAAATATAAAGCAAACATGAGATAGCGATACAAATAATGATTATCTGCTCTTTGTACAGTGAATGTAGATCAAAATTGTTCAGCAACCGTGACACGACCAGAAAATACGGGCACAAAATATTTGAACAGTCACTGCTGTAATAAACGGACAGGAGCGAGACGAATCCCGGTCTCTACAAATAAATAAAAAAAGCAAGCGTCGAAAGAGCCATCTTTCTAGGGTAGAACTAATTGGTGTTCGTTGGTTATACTTAAAAAAGTTATTTGTTATACTCTACACTATTTTGATTGATCCTTCGCGCCGAGACGTGAGGTAGCCGACGGCAAAAAACAAAATTGACCGACATAAAGATCCAGCCATGTTTCTTTCTGTACTTACTTTAGTTAACGGGCACATTTTCACATATTTAAAACGAACGGTTTATCTGCACTTAGCGTACAGATAATGATCCTGGCGAATCGATGATTACACTCGATAGTTAGATAATAAGAACGAAATTAAAACTACGTTATTATGTTAATATTATGTAATTATGTCCTAAGGGACATAATAGGACTGGAATTTTTATAATAAATATCAAGCTGCTAGCATTATTAGCGAAAATTTAATTTTAAATAAGCGCTATTACTGTAAAGAGCGTATTATCATATTCAACAAAATATTATCAGTGGATTGTTTAATCGGTACAATTATGGACTATCATACTGGATCAGGACAAGTTGTTAATGCACCTGTCAAAATCTGTTTTATTATTAAGAGAGGATGATCTTGTGTTGATATGTACATGGATGATATAGCCATAGCTCTATAAACGAGAGCACCTGTGTGCCCACTTATGAATATGTAGCCCCTTTGTCCCCAAAGATTCTATGCGGAGTTGCTAACAAGGGATCAGGAAAAAAAGGCCAAATACACCAGATTTGTTGGCGAACAATGGCCAGACGGTCAGGTAGAATGGATTCCCTATTGTTGGCTGCCATTAGGATGTAATACCTCAGGATTCCGACGCAATGGATGCCATTGGCAAGCTTTTGAGATCTAAAGCTGTCGGTATTACTTGGAAGCTTGTAAATGTTTTTGACGAAATACTCGTAACTTCTGCGACTCGAACTACTACAAAAATTATTGGGTCCGTTATATCTCCAAATGAATAAAGTATCACTACAAGATCCTGTCAGTGATACAGCCATAACGAATATTGAATTCCAAAAGCCAGTAAACTTAACAATTTATAAGTTTTCCAAAAAGCCCCAAACCTGTAATTCCCGTAACAAAAAAGGCATCTCAAAAAACACCGATACAAAATTGAGGATGATTTATACAAGAACTCTATTAATATTTCCACATCTTGATCAAATTCCGTATAATCAGATATCGGTAACATTAAAAAATAAATTTCTCTATGGCTACATTACAAATCATGGCCGGACGCCGCCCGTTAAAATTAATGACATTTCTTTCACGTGGCGTTGGTTGTAAGTAACCGTCTACCTGCGTCTGACGTGTGTATTTAGACATCAAAATAGACCTCTCTTTCACTCCGATATCTGTGAAACAAGTTTCGGGAACAAAACAATTCCTTTTGTTGTCCGCTTCTAATGATTTTCGACACTTTTGGAGTATTCTGCGAATCGGTTCGTCTGGTAGTTCGAAAAAAAGGTCGCAAGGTGTTTCGGAGTCAAATGGGGTGTAATTTACGAGGTTGACGCAAAACGTGATAAATCCGACACCGATATTACATTTAGATCGGAGATTAGCTTCACTTTATTTTGGAGCACGTACGCTCAAGTAGCCGTGGGCTGTCGCCATATTTTTTTGCTATTGGTCCATTAGAAGCTGAGATATTCATTTTTCTTACGCATTTTTAAATTAATAACTTCTTTCCAAATGTTAGCCGTTAAACATACCTACCCAATATTTGTATTCTAGAAATCTAGACTATTTAGGTTTGCAAAACTAAAAAAATAATGATACAAAAGTGTCTGAAAGAATTAGTTAAAATTAGGGGAGTAGATAGAAGCTTAGAATGTACCAGAAGAGACTTGTGTGCTCAAGCAAAGCTCCAATTATGAAGGCCTGTTTATCCAGCCACTTAGTGGAGGCAAATGAATTACCAGATTTTAAGCACCGGAAATCAAACACAAGTATTAAACAATCAAGCAATGGAGTGTGCTTAAGTTTTATCTTATCTGAGACAGACAGACAGACAGGATGCCCGTGTTAACTCCCATCCAAGTGACAGACAGAGCTCGGTAAACTGCTTGTTAGTGGATAACTGAAGATGATTGCTTAATGTTAATAAAGAGCGAGTTTGGTGCGGTTGTATTAGAGAGTAATGACCGGAAGTGGAGCTTCTGTTAAACTGTTTGAGTACCATTTGAAATTAATTATGGGAAGCAGAACTATGGCTTGGGACATAAACTGGACCTAGAATATGCATTGACACAGCATGACGTATGACGAGTGAATGAACCAAGTTTATGTGATACGGTGGGGTACACTTGCTACACTGATGCTATCGGAGATGATACAGGAATTTTTCAAGCCGTGTAATTTTTTAAAGTTCCCAAATTACGTATGAGTGTACCAGGCACAGTCCAAACATCACCCTCGTAAGCGTCAGGTGATAATCACAGTTTGCCCTGTCACTTAACGTTGCTTCGCTAGCTACTGCGAGTTTCCACGACGCCCGAACCTGGTCACTATCCCTTAAAACCTTAGAAATACGGTTCAATTCAAGGCACAAACGCATGGACCTAAATGGAATTGTAATGTTTAAATATTGTTTCAATATCACAATGTTGCTGTACTCTTGCATCTAAGAAATAGGGTTCATTTTTGAATGGTGAAACTAGTGCACCAATGTTTGGACGTTATTATTATCTTGACGTTGATTTAGGCTGCGTGCGCGCAGGATTATATTATGCGTCGGGTGTATTGTTAGCTTTTTTATTACCACAGATAAAAAAGGAGTGTGGCAGGAATACAGGTCTAGCAATTGAAGTAAACGTACCCTTTGCGTAGAATTTATTGTGATATCGTTTTTTGGGTTTTTGTTTTTGGATTCATGGGCCTTGAGAGGATAAGTGCGGGTTTATTTTATTGTTTGAGGTTTTAAACACTTAGTTTACCTGCGGATTACTTATGATACTTTCTTTGATCGGGGTCTGAAAAATTCATCAAATTGAAATCTTTGAATAATCTATTTTTTTTAATAGATACTAGAAAGTTAATTATGATGATTCCTGGAATCCTAGTTTGACTCCGTTTAAACTGTGTAATTTAGAAAATTTACAATCATCTGTCATATGTATAAGTGTAGCATTGAGATTGTCTGGTCTACCATCTTGACAGGCCATTGCCATTGCCTCAGAACCCATAGGTATTTTCTTCAGTAGGTGCTTTAAATAAGTAAATGCAATAAGATGCCATCATTAAGATGTTAGTTAGTGAAATATCGAGTAGATACCTTTCTCGATTTCTCGATCGAGTTTATTTATGCTCCAATAAAACATAGATTTCCTAGTATCCTGTTCGGATCTAATTTATATCTTATTTACAATCCAATACTACTATAAGTTATCTAGATTTATTGGAGACATCGGTGACACGGCATGAGAAGAAACGCTGGTAGTTTTAACGTGGTTATCTGAAGTAGACTTAAATATTACTGAAGAAAAACATTATATTCTGAAAAAAATTGACCACTTTTTTATTTACTGAAACATCAAAATGATAATGAGATCAATGATCATTTTATTTTACTAAATTACGCTGTAAATAAAAAATAATTTAACGCCCGTATTCACAAACATTACTATGAGATTTCACAGTACGCTGTGCGTTCGATTTACTGTTTCACTTAAGCAAGCATTGTTTGTGAATGGGCGTACGTGCAAAATTGGCTTTCGTTTTGACAATTTGATTGATAAAAAATTAAAAATCTTATCATAAAAAATAATAATTATAATTTATTTAAGCTTAACTGTAACTATAACAATAACCGGTGTTTTTGTATAGAGTTTAACAGACTTTTGACATTTGTAAAAGTCAAAATAAGATGGTGCAACCCAGCCAGAAACTTCTAAATAAACTAGCTCTGCCCCGATTTGAGTGACCAAAGGTGTCACACCATCAAAAAGCACAATTCATTGTCCTGTATCACCATAGTATATCACCGTTGCATCATTGGCAGTAGAATTTCTTGTCCAAACACCGGGAATCGAACCGAAGTATCGCCCACTCGCATTCCTAACCAAACCAGTTTGGGAGGAATTAACTTATTAGTGCATGGGAAATTTACGGCGAAACCTAGTTTAGAACAATACTTGAAGGTTTAGAGAAATGAATTAGGTTTAGGTATCAAGTTTGGTCACAGAATAAAATGTTTGGTGCCAATTTACTTACATCATTTATTTATTTAAGAGGACAACCAAAAAGATATACTCTTTATAACGTTTTTATCATCATTATAATCATTTAAAAGCGATAGGACGTCCACTGCTGAACATAGGCCTCCCCATTGATTTCCATGGTGATCGAACTGATCGATTGGTAGCTGCTGCCTGCGTCCAGCGCCTTCTTCCTACCTTTATATATCCATATTTCATATCCATCCTATTTCCCATTCTTTTTAATATTTTTTCTATAGGTAATTTTCATTATTTTTTCATGCAAGCCAGTAAAAGGAACAGTAGAGTTCTTTATGTAAAATCAAATTGAATTTGTTGCCTGCTTAGGTACTTTGGGCAGCTTAAAGCTAAGACTAAACTTTATATAAAGTTTTAAACTTTATTTCATCGACGATTAGTCTGAACTCTTAACTCGATTTATATGACATTATGTTTGATAACGTGATAAACATCAATAAGATGGTCGTGATATTATTTTTCTAAAACTATAATTTTCATCTCCAACTTCAGAAACAGCTACGGTTTTCAGGTATAAATAATATATTATCATTTTTATCGTCTCGTTTGATTGTACATCACAGATTGCTCGTTACAATGCCCCGGGGCAGGGTTTAATTATTATATTTTCTGTTTATGAGTTCGTATGAACAAAATATAGCAATGGAGTACGTCCCATCGTAAAACATGATCGTGCGCCGCTCGTCGAATAAAAACCATCGTAATTTGACTGTCCGGAGTCGTAGTAGGTTTTATTGTAGGTAGGTAGATCATTTATTGAATTAAACTCTATAATAAAAGCATACTCTCTCTTAATCTCTATGGTGTAGTTACCTTACGCCCGTATTCACAAACGATGCCTGCTTAAGTGAAACAGCAAATCTAACGCACAGCGTTGAATAGAGCTCTGTGATTGGTTCGTGTGTCACCCTGTGCATCCTCGCCCACTGTGAGACCATAGTAATGTTTGTTATACACCATAGAGACAGAGATTATGTTCATTAAGGTTTGCTAATGTTATTTACGAATTATATGTATTACAATATTATTTAATTTTGTCATGTACCATCCTTGCCATCCGCTTTTCACTTAACTTCGAACTCCTTTCCTTATTTTCCTTTTGCCTGTTGGCCTGTCCAAACAATAATCCCAAACCTACTAAAAAGTATAAAATTACTAATTTTTATTTGACGAATTTGCGATATAATAATATGATTACATTGTAGTAATCATATTTTAACCAAGCCTATGCTTACTTTTAATTTACTTGACGTTGTTGATTCACCAAAACTTTCTCTCTACAATCATTTAGACGAAATCATTAAACTTATCATTAATAAAATATCTCCATCCTAACGGTCAGCGATTGTATCATTATCGAGCAATCAAAATACTCATGTAATAGATCAATCTCAAATTACCTTAAACAGTTGAACTACGAACAAACTGAAGAGCTAGTTAAATCATATATAATGTGACACACACACATACACACACACACACATAAACACACACTCACACGCACGCGCGCGCGCGCGCGCGCACACACACACACACACACACACACACACACACACACACACACACACACACACACACACACACACACACACACACACACACACACACACACACACACACACACTTACGTGTACGCACCCACAATTCACACAATCTGACAATGAAGAAGTTTCAAATATTTTTTATTAATTTTTTTTTCTTATTGATAAACTTAAAAATATAAGCATCATGGCTGAAACTTAAATGGGCGGCCGGCGTAACGTCGCGGCACCGCCTATGTTTGAGTTCCATGCGAAAATATATACGTAATTTCAATAATTATTTTCTCAAACATTTCTTGATGGATTTAAAAATAAAAATAAAACCTTCATCGTCTTTTTAGCTTTGGACCATATTTTTAATCCCATTCGGTGAAATATGGTTTTTCAACATCACGAAACTTCTCCATTAACATACTTTTTATCTATGTATAATATGTATGTATTTACAAAAAAAAAGGGATTTAAGTAAGTTTAAAATATATAGTTCTCGTAATTGTAATATTTAGTTTCTAAAAAATAAAAAAATAAAAAAAAAATGTAACTACTTCTCACATGATAATTTTATCTGCGAGCTGCGCGTGTACTACGCTCCCAACAAGTACCGAATGCGCTGGCCGGTACATTTGTCTATCCATACCTGGCATTGCAAAATTAACCTTACTACAACGCCTTAGAAACCGCAACGTTGGAAGATGTGTACCGGCCAAACGTTGCCCGGTTGGACGATGACGAACACTACCAGTCGCAACACAGTTTTTACTTAGCGGCGGGTAGGGGACGGAATCTGATACATTTTGCCACCCTCATTATTGCTTATTCAGTAGTACTTTTTACTATTAATATAATTTATGTAAAACTATATTGTGTAAACAAACAATGTACCTACACTTACTGATAAGTTATGTTTTTGTTGATTAGTTAGTAAGAATAATGGATGGCTCAATAAAAATATTTTTGATTTTTGATTTTTTTTTTTGATCATTATTTTTATCTCTCAAAGTGCTTTTAAAATATTTCTTTATAGGATTATAACACTTGTTTATTATCATTCTTGGAAACGTGCTACTATAAATGTATGGAAGGATATCCTGATTGATAGTAATGATTTTATCGACGCACTAGCTGTGCCCGCGACTTCGTACGCGTGAAAATAGTTTGAATAATATTTCCTGTTTTTGCAACGCTTTTCCTTACTGCTCCGCCCCTATTGTAGGGTGATGTTTTATAGCTTAAAGTTTTCAAGACGGACTAGTAGTTCCTGGGATTAGCGCATTCAAGTCTACAAACAAACCTTTCAGCTTTAGTACTTATAGATAGCTTATGTGCGCATCTTATCAATATCCTTTACTTATGTCTTATTGAACTATAAATCAATAGATTTGAATGTTTTATGATTTCTGATCTCTACACACATTACTGATTAACTTGCATACGATTATAGAATATAATAAGTAAGCTTTAAAAATAGCTTTTTATGTCACACAGCTTTGTATGCTTATTCAAGCTTTTCAAGCTTCAAAATGTATGTTTATGATTATTATTTTTTTTTCAAATTTCACATTTTATGCATATCGTTCACCTTATTATACCTAATATATTCACTTTGACAACATTTTTTTTCTAGATAGATACATGACACAAAAAAAAAATCTAACGAGAAATTAGAAATATAAAAGCCACTTTTTAATATGACCATTTAACAAACAGAATGCAATATGCAAACAATTTCAGCACTTCAAAATCTCATACAAACACAAACTCATTATTTGTACAAGTGGTTCCACTGTGGATCCACCATGGATCCATTGTGCCTATTGTCAACTAAAATCCATATGACAGATTAAACAGACTGTTAACAAAAGAATATGGGGATTTGTGAAAATTATAAAGCTTTTGAGTACTTAGGGACTCAGATGATGTACCTGTTTAAGTACCTGTCAATGCGACTGTCATTTTTTTTGACAGAATTTGCTCGGTGTTGAGGACGTTTGCATTTAAGGGTTAAGTTTTTTTAAAGGGATATTGGGTTCGGACCATTGTCGGTGGTTTATTAAGAATAATGTAGGAAAGATGAAAGCACGTAACTGTTTAGAAGTGGTTAGTGGTTATTCGTACATTTTATTTACAATTTACCGCTTATTTCTAGAGGTTGCTAGGACAAAACGTAATTCGAATCGTGTGTGTATCACGTGTTAAAAAATCGAACTTTCCCCAGTTCGATTTCACTGGGGATTAAACAGAAAACTTAGAATTCTAGAGCTTATATTTAGCTTTTATTCACCAAGGCGGTTAAAATAAATATTTTAATGTTTTTATGTTCACTTCAATATTATCTTCGTGCTGTGCTAATATTATTATAGCGTGTTTTAATATGTTATTATTTGCATACTATACAAATACAAAATGGCTGACACACCAAATCCAAACATAAATCAACTCCCTCACTCCACGACAATTACTCACAATCCTTCCAAAAATAGATCTTGACCGGAAACCCTGGATCGGAACATTTCAGGGCTGCGCCAACTTCAATTAACACCTCCCACTTGAATTTCAACCCTCCAATGCCGAGTTACGGTCTAAAATACCTTGACAGAACCAAAATACAGTTTAGTTGTGTAGTTTGCCCACAATATCTCAGTGTAACTCTAAAACTGTTTCCTAGAAGTCTTAAGCATTCTCAATATTGACCAAGCAGACCCGGGAAACGGTAGCATATTGATACTTTGGATTCCATACTGTCAATATTGGTTGAGAATGCAGTCGGATTGGGTAACTTTTTTGGATTGTGGACGCTTAGACCCTTTCTTGGGTTTGGTACAGTCAACCATAAACTGCTGAGGAACTTTGCTTTCGTTTCTAATTTTTAGAAAAAAAAAATGCTTTTGACTTTTTAAGCTCTTTGAAAAATGATCCAAATCCCTCACTCTTATCCATTTTTGAAAAATAAACAACTTTTTAAACATGTAAAATCTCTTACAACACGCAAGTTAACCATATAACTGTATCAATTAATTTTACATACCTATTTTAAAGTGTTTGTTGCTAAAAGACTTAATTAAAAAAATAACTGTCTTTTCTTAACCACGTGTATTAAAAGCAGCTGTAAAGAGTGTCGCATCATAATTATGTCAACGATTATCTTTAACATATATTTTTTAATAGTAGCAGTATTTTATAAAATATCACGACACTTTAACTAAGTTAAGTTTCACCAGAAAGTCCATGCAAGTTTGATTAGTAACAGGGTTAGCACTTCTAAAAAGTATTTAAAACTATTTTCATTTATTTTCTCAAAAAATGTTCATGTATTTGTATGACATTTGAAGGTTAAATTACATATTTAAAATGAAAGAAAACAAAAACAACAAATCATGTACAGAAAGTAGTTACGAAGTTACATTATTAAACATATACTCGTACAGCAAAACCTTTGCTTGTACCTTCATTATAATTAAAACCGGTCTCGAAATAATAATTAGAATTATTAACATGTTATTTTATAATTTTGGGCACAGCGTTATCTGTTGATTATTATTTTTTGAGTAATAATTACATAAATTACCTTGATGCTTCGGGCGATGCGCTAAAAAGGCTCGTGAAAGGTTGGGTTTTAAACGTACAAAATTATAAATTCCTCGCTTGTTCCATGAAAGATGTATTAATTTATCTGCCGTCCAATGTAACGTGGGTTATGAATGCAATATCATAAGTGCCACTTGTGGTCTAAACTGAATAAATATTTTTGATTTTGATTTTTTGATTTTTAATATCAGTATATGCCTTCTAGATTTCTAATGTATTAAACATTAGTATGTTTTGTAAAAAGGATCGAAATAAGGTTAAATTATATTTAATTGCTCACTTTGGTACAACGAAGGCTTTCTGCATGCGTAATTAAACTTTGGAATACTTGGTATAATCAGAATATGGTTACGTAAATTTCTGCAGCATTGTCTTTTCGAGCTTACAATTTTTAAGGTTTGAGTCTTCTTACTTATTTTAAACTAACAATTTGTTGAACTAATTCAGTTAGGTATACTTTATTGAACTGTCTCAGTTTACATTGAGGTGTGCTTTTTGAGTTCTTAAGCATTATTTTTATTTCTTGAGATATTATGTGGTCCCGGTAGAGTAAAACAGAACCACTCCCACTCTTTCCTTGTATGTGTCGAGTGGCGACCTAAAAATATTATTTAAAAAATGTATAAATTATAAATTAAAATTTGGAATTTGGATAACATTTTATTTACAGAAATTTTACACGCTTATAAAACTAAAACACGAAAACGTTGCATAATTTAAAATTATTTCAAAAATTATCTATTTTTTTCTCTGTGCTGGCAACCCTGCGCTCCACTGTCAATATTGACCGGCGCTCAGCCGCGACGCGCGCGCACAACCAATATTTGCTTGTTTGCTATGTGCGATCACCGTAATAATGTACAATCCCATCATACTACCCATTGTTGTTGCAATACCGACCTTATTGTAACTGCATAAGGTCCTACAGTGTTTACCTTGACGTGCCATGAAGATTTTTTTAGTTACGTTAAAGGAAACATGTTATCGATATAGGTTTTTGTAGCAGACTGTTATCAGCGTTTGCCTTACATTGTAACAATAGGTTTAAACACAAATACTGATAACTGATAACAAAGCTTTGTAAGTAATATTATGATAAAAAAGTTATAGAGTCATAGAATATACTTTATACTGCAGCATTTCACTGACGATACGTAGATTTGTGTCAAAAAATTACCATTAGTGTGCGATGCGAAGTTTTACTGTTGACTATTTCGGTGTTTTAAGTTAACCTATCTCATAAAGAAAGCTCGCACTGCAATGTGGTAGAAATTTTCCACACCAGACTTAACTTATTATTAAGCTAATCTACGGTCAGGAACATATAAGTAGATTGGTTACTCGTAAACTAATAAAGACATAAAATATCAACACCATCATCATCATTTCAGCCATAGGATGTCCAAAGCTGAACATAGGCCTCCCCTAACGATTTCCAGATTAGCCGGGTGGCAGTCGCTCAAATCCAGCGCCTTCCCAAAAAACTTGTAATGACATTTCATCATCATCATTTCAGCCATAGGACGTTCACAGCTGAACATAGGCCTCCTATAACGATTTCCAGATTGTCCGGTTTTTTTATGCACAACGAGGAAGCTCTTGGCCTGTATCTCATCTGATGGTAAGTGATGATCAGGCCAAAGGTGGAAGCGAGCTTCACCCGGAATCCTCAACATCGGAGGAACTGGCTATCTTACCTCTAACTGCCGGAACACAACAAGCTGTTAACATTGTTGTTATGGCGACAGACTTAGGTAAGATGCGGTAGCTAGCCAGGTGGCAGCGGTCTGTATCTAGCGCCTTCCCAAAAAAACTTGAAATGAGATTTCAACATCACACTATCATCGTCCATTGTTGACTTAACACAGTCCTCCCCAAACCTCAGACAAACAGAAATTATTCAATAACAGAATACTTATAAACGCCTACACACAATAACAATCAGCAAAACAATGAAGAAAGCAGAGTTAATCGGTAAACCTGGCTCACAATCACAATGAGGGGGGCGGGGCGCGAGCGCATGTGTGTGTGACTAGGGTTACCAGAAAAAAATCAGAAGTCCGGAGAAAAGATCCGATTTTCATTGAAAAATCCTGAGATTTTGTTGCAATTTGAGAATTTTCTCTAAAACTTTCTGAAACATTTTAAAAAATCGCATTAGTATTGTAGGTAGTATTGTTTTTATACTGCGGATTTTAGGGGACCATACTTACGCATAGCCACTTGGATAAATTGTGTTAATTTTAATTGTGCAATTTAAGAACACTTTTTTATTGGTTTAATTTTATTTAAAGAAATCTTTTAAATATACTGTAACCTATTTTATTAAAAAGTCTAAAAATCCTGAGATTTTTGAAAATCCGGCCGGAGAAGAGTTCAAAAATCCTGAAATCTTAGGACAAATCCTCAGACATGGTAACCCTATGTGTGACTGGTGTGTGGTCAATACACGAGATTAGAGTGCGCTTTCAGCGAATATTCATTGTTATTAAGGTACGTAACTCAAAGGGTGTCAGAGACTAAGTTCGTTTAAGTTAAAGGACGTCCACTGCTGGACAAAGGCCTCCCCCAAGGATTACCACAATGACCGTTCCTGGGCTGCCTCCATTTAGATGCGACCTATTACCAGCTTTTTTCCCAAAGTGGCAGAGGTATACTTGGTGGGACGCGTTGAAGAGAATTCCAACTGACAGAGGTCTTTTTCCGAACACGTTATGTTACCCGTTAAATTGCAAGTTGCTTTAAATTTCCGCAGGCTTTTAAAAATATTTAATTACATGAACCATAAGTATTTTACTTAAAACAGTTTAACGACCAGTGAAAAATAGGTACCTACATAGAGTTAATTTAACGAGCTAGACAGTTAATAAATCGAGTGTTACAACGAAGCTGCGTTTTATCGAGGACATACTTCAAGAGGCGCCAGCTACGCCATATTTGATTAGGCTTGAACTTGGTAGCTTACATAATATCACAGACGTTTTAGAAGAGCAGCTAATGTAAAGGAACTAATATTTATTAATTACTTTATCCGTCGTGTCATATGCTAGTTGACATGGGCAACTCAGCGGATAGGAGAAGTCTTAAATAAACAATTTGCAAAATCGAACTGCTTAAGGCGGGAATTAAACCCACGATCTTTCGCTTGCCGGGCGACTTCCAACCGTTTGAGAGGCGACTCTAATCGCTAAGAAATTATAATAGGAGAAGTCGATCCTTAACTTCGAACTCCTATGTTCTTCTGATTAATTTCGTTGCGGGCCCAATGACAGGTTAATTTTCCCCCCGGATAAAATTGGCTTTCACTGGTTGGGTTTTTATTGGAGGTCAAGCTGTAGATCCAGGCTGCACAGGAGTTGAAGTGGTGGAAATGAGTGATGGAAATAGTCCCGTTAGCACTGAAAACACAGTACAAAACCCTCCTAGTTATTTTACTATGGAAGTTAGACAGGCTCTTTGAAAATGTTCGTGTGCTAAGAAAAAAGTAGCTCGTAGAGACGATGGCCGTTGGGGCAAAAAAGTACTCGTGTGGCGCCCACAGGCTGGAAGACGTAGCGTGGGCAGTCCTCCTACTAGGTGGACCGACGATCTGGTAAAGGTCGCGGGAAGAACCTGGATGCGGGCAGCGCAGGACCATTCATTGTGGAAAACCTTGGGGGAGGTCTTTGTCCAGCAGTGCAACGAACGAAGAAAAAAGTGATCGTGTTTCAATGAATACGAACTACTACGTATTATTCTTTAGTGCAGTAAGAGGTACGTGTATATGAAATAACAATAAACTGTATTGACTTGATTGGCACTCAAACCCTCCGAGTGTAATCCCTGAAATCATTGAAACATAACATTTTATCTCAACAATCAACTTTACGAACTCAAATATAACTGTTGAGCCACAGTGTAGATAGGAACAGTAGTTGTGGTGCCAACACCTAATAAAGTACAAAATAGCATACAAAAGGCTAATAATAATTTCAAGTCACAAACATTCTGAAAGCAAACACTTCATTTTAGTATTAATATTAATTAATTTTCAATCAAATGTATCGATTTTTAATAGATTTTAAATTAATTAAAATAGTCAATGAATTGCTTGTGGCTTGTGTCGAAATCTGTAACACTTTGTTTTGAGTTTTGACAGTTAAGAAAAGAATTGTCAGTTGATTGATTGATGGTGTTAATTCCCAGTATTATAATAACCTAGAATGTGACAGAAGTTAATTGATTGCGATAATTTTGACATCGGTGTCAATGTCAGTGTATGGATATTCTGTGTCTCTTTATTTTGTGGTCAACGGGTGATTACTTCCCAAAACTTTATGGTCCAAAATGCGCACCGTTTCTCCTCGAACGTGCTGTAATGATAGTGATGTGCTCGCCTCTATATAATTTAAGAAGGATTGAGTTATTAGTGCTGCTACGGCTTGAGTTAAACGAGTACTGGTTTAATGTTTAAGAGCCGTATGTATGATTTGGAGTTACAATCAATAAGATTTAATGACATATTTGCAGGTCAGATTGATTGTAAAATTTTATGATGGAATTGGAATCGAGAAATTGTATGAAATGTTTCGCCTGAATACTGGGTTGGATTCTCAGATGGGGATCACACATTTTGAGCACTCTCGTATCAACCTAAGTGTATTCGAAATTGATATTGTGCTGTGTACTTTCCATAAATAAATAAAAAATACAAAATAAAAGTGACAAAATAATATAAGATACAAAATTAGTTGTGTCTTCTTCAGATTTATTTCTTGCTTAACCTAAGATAAGTCTATTAATTTTCACGCCTCGAATGTAGAGTCAACAGCATAATATACAATGTTTTTAAAGTAAAATAGCACTTACTCAAATACACAGCGTTAAGCTTGCTGTGTCCATACGTGGGGTGCTTAACGTCTTTTTGGTTGTCCTAATGTGATTTTGATATGACCATCGTCGAGTGTCGGTAACGCTTTGAGTTTCACATTAGTAGTAGCGTGATCAATTTTCTTAGGAATGTTGTGGCGACGAAATTAAGATAAAGTATACGTCTCGCTTAGTTGTTAAAAGGTGACAATAATTCTATAGTTGGATTTAGGGCGTTAGAAGAAAGCTATTATCACTGTATTTTACAAGCTTTGCGTCAAACCAACACTACAACAATGTCGTATTGTAACCTCTTTCTAAAGGGTTTCATAACTTTATTTGTGATTGGTTTTGTACTGGAGAAAAATTAAACTTCAGTATCGAACTCAGAACATTTTCGTTGTGAGTGCAATGATGGCTTAAAACTAAGTAACTCTGATGTCTTGACAAATTTTAATTTTAATAATGTCAATTCGATGTAGGTAGTAACTCAAGAAATTTCTTAAAAAATCAATCAAAATTACTTTATCATTTCATTGAGACCTGTTAAAGAATTTTAAGGCTTAATCCAAGCGTGAAATAATTAATTCTATCATACACACTTTCTTTTTTGTCACCATACATGTAAAATATTGCTGATATGAAATCAGATTGATGTTATGATTACAAGATAACATAAACCCACCTTCTGATCGATCTCCTGATATCTGATGGTATCTTTCGTGTTATTTTGAAGATCTTAATTTATTCTTCGCGTATCGATGCAAAAATGAGATTGGCAATACAAGTAAGTATGGTGCTGGGCTTCAAGCTCATTCATAAACTTTGTTTGGTAGTGAAAAACTAACATCTTATTTTCTTTGAAAATTTTGAATGTTTTGTTAGTAAATTATTTTTTGTTCTTCTGCTGTGCCTTTTCCATTTCATTTGGAATCTTATCTCCTCATTCTAACTAGATATTGCTTTTTTGCTTGGTAAAACTAAGCTTTAAAACTATTACCGAATATTTTTTGACATCAATTTAAACACAGCCAGTGTAGGTTAGTTTAAAACGATCCAACCAATCTAATTTATATTTAAAGTCATTAACACTATTGTGCTACATGGTCAATATGTAATTATAAAATGATCTAGAAGCAGCTCTTTAGAGTCTAAAGATTGTAATATAATTTCCAACTGTTTTTGTTACTAAACAAGTCACTATAGTTGAACTTCAGCTGAGCGTTGCATCATGCAAATTTCGAACTTTTTATTGTAAATACACGAGTTACTATAACATTAAAGAGAAATAACACAAGCTTTCCAAGCCACTATAACACTAAAGAAAAATAACCCAAGCCTTCAAAGGAAGCAGTCTATTACAATGACAACACCGTCACACGTGTTCAAGACAAAAACTGCTATTAAGATTGTATTCGGGAACACAATCGAAAATTCGGGCTCGTCATCATCCCATCTCGGCATCATCAGGACATGTTAATCTGAGATCATTAGGCACGATAAAGACATGCAGTGATTACCCTACAATACTACACAAAAAAGGTTGACATAGTATAGTTAGATGGAGAAGCTCCATTATGCATTTTCAACCCGATCGAGCTGCGAGTCAAATGCGACTCTCCCTCCCACTTACACATCAAGATAAATATTGTGGCATCTTGTGTTGCTTGAAATAGATGCCATTTTGAAACAAAAACATAAATGCTGTCAAGACGTGTAAATTTTCAAATGATTTTAGTTTTCTTTTAGATAAATCCAAACACAAAAACGTTTCATCATAATAAGATCTAGCTTTTATGTTTTATTATGAGAATAACTTCTACTTCTATCTACACTGTGGCACTGTAATCAATTCAAGGGCCCCGAGAAAGCGACAAAAGTACGCCCACATACCTTTAGAATAATAAGGTAATTTCTAAACCAAAAAACCTGAGGTATGACACTCAATTAAAGCAATTGTCTCCATTTGACGTCAGAGGCTTTAAATAACTTAAAGCTTATCTTGGGATTGATCTTATAACTCTTTGATGGGTTCAAGGTTACTGGACATCAATTATTCTGTTTTGGACAAACATAATATGAGTAAGTAATATAACCATTGAAAATCTTTACTGGCATAATTTTTACATTATTCGATTAAATCTGACATACGGATGTAAGCGATTATTGAGAAATCATATACCTACCTACACATATTTATAGGTGTTTTGGGCAAGCTCGTTTCACTATCATCATATCTTTCAAGTTATAGATTGATATCACGAGCTGGACCGTCATATTAAAACTTGAAAGCGTTTTTTCTTATTGGCCAATAAAGTGATATGAGATCTCTAACTCGGTGAGGTGAAGGCTACGGCCATTATGACGCCAATTTTTGGAGAACGACTTTTACACGACACGATTTTTCGATCACAAAGTTTTTTCGATCTGAGTGTGACATTTTATGCACCTATCTTACTGAGCTTATTTATACTGTGGCTCCACAAGATCATAACGGTTCTGACTGATCAAGAAATTATTGTATGGATATGATAGCAAAACGCTCTGTCATCTATTTTGTATGAAGGGTTCGTTATAACTCGAAAATGAGTTGCTCTTTTGGTTGAAGCAATTAATTAATATTTTGAGGGCTTTCTTCGTATACAGTTTGGGCTGGGCTTCCAATTATTTATCGTTCGGCTTGAGATCTCACTCGAAGTTGTTTACTGGGAGAATGTTGGAATAGCTCGGGAATTTTGTTGACGTTTTGGAATTTTGGAACGTTGATGAGAAGAATTTGAGTAGGTTGTATTGCTTAGGTAGCAGGTATTCTTGAGTCTTTGTAAACCCAGATTAATTTGACACTTAAGTTTAAAGTACTTCAGTTGGCGAAGGAAGGCAATTGTTTCTTGTTTTAAGCAAATCAGATTTATTACAAGCAGTAGTTAGCTTTCTTTTGAATTCTTTTAAACCTATTCTTAGCTAGAAGCTAAGTTGCTTCTTAAATCTTTGAATATTATTCAGAGCACATTCTCAGGCATACTGGCAGTATTACTTTCACGCATTATAACTTAGAAACTTTATCCCCATTGAAACTGGACCAAAAATCACCACACACCATATTCTTTTTTGATCGGGCAACACAGCCCGTGAAGCGGTCCGCAAAACAAGTCCTAACGAACATATTTTTTCCCTTTTCTACTCTGGCAAGACAGTATGTCTGCCCGCTTCTCCCGCGGGCGGTACAGGATTTTTTTGGGACCACAAAGCTTGTTCTTATACGTAATGGCTTCATTAAAGATCCCCACGGTCTTGGGAAGAAAGTTTAGGCTGCTCGAGCACGATTAAGGTGTTTGAACGCTAGTTTTGTGGTTGGAGTCGGTCATGGGAAATTTAGAAGAATTATTGTGGTCTTAGAACAGTGATTACTTACTTAAACTAAGAGGTAATTATAGGTATTTACTTTACTGGATAATCGGAGTGTCAAAACCGTCTTATTGATGTTTAAATACATAACCTGGAAAAGAAAAACAATGAAGATTACAATAACTGTGCTTAAGTAAAAGTACTGAGAGCAGTCGTTATTATTGTAAAGACACTGAGAATCTGTACAGACACTGAAAGTCTGATAGATACTAAAGAAAAAGAACATGGTGGTAAAGTTAGTTTAAAAATCAAAGTGTTAGAATATTAAGTTATTGTTTTATTTGTGACACCAGTATCGCCTGGCCACCCTGCTACCCTGGTAGCAGAAATTAGTTACCCTGTGTCCGATCAGCCTTAGATTCCGCAAAAACTGGCCTCTCCTCACAAAATTTCACGTGTTTGAGGAATAATGTGTTCAATCGAAATCGTTACAGTAATCGCTGCTGAGTTATTACGCAATTATGGCCAGGTTTTTGAGTATCCTGAAGATTTTGTGGTCGGTGAACAGTTTAGTGGTTCCATTTTGGAGTAATTTGGATTCCGGTGGCTGCTGCTGACAGCATTTGCTAATTGCAAATGATGTTTTAAACGGTATTATGATATTTTATGGCTTACTGGTATTGGAAGAGATCGATCCTCGAATTTTTTGGTAGCATTATTGCAGTATTGTTACGGAGGAGTGTTAAGAAGATAATTTGTTGACTCTAGGTACTGATATACTGTTCAGGTATTTCTCGCGACCTTCATCGGTCCACCTAGTGGGAGTCCTGCTCAGACTACGTCTTTCGTCATTTCAGATATTGCCCCATTTTTGTTAAAACATAATTTCTTATCACAAAAATATTACATTCTTTCAATAGTTTTGCACATTTTATCGACCACTAAATTATTCATGAACTTTTGTAGAAGTAACTTAAGTAAAAAAGCAAAACGGTCACAATCAAGCTTGATTACTTATTCCGCGAGCAAGCGAGAAAGCATACGATGGCAGGTCTTATAAATTCCCAGAGCAATCACCATCGAATTTCTTACTTTAGTGCCTCGACCGAGGGCAAGGCAAAACGGAACGGCCAGGACAGTTCAAATATAAGCTCAAAGTTGCACAGCGTGCTATGGAGAGGGGCTATGCTGGGTGATCCGTAAACGAACTAAAGTCGCTGTCATAGCCGTACGTATTAGCAAGGTGAAGTGGCAATGGGCAGGACACATAGTACGCAGAACTGACAGCCGATAGGGCAGCAAGCTTCTGGAGTGGAGGCCATGTACCGGAAAGCGCAGCGTAGGACGTCTACCCACAAGGTGGAACGACAACCTCATAAAGGTAGCAGGATGATAATTATTAAATTTGCTGACTGACAATCATCATCACTTCAGCTACAGGACATCTACTGATGAACGTAGGCCTTCATCAATAGTATTTATTTATGTCTCTCTATCTCCTCTCGGTTTTTACACAGAAATCTTACTGTTTCGCTCACAGAGGGAAAATCTTGGCCAATCAGCCATTCAAAGTTGTCCCAAGAGACTTGGCTTTCCTCCCCAAATCTTGGCTAAGCCAGGTTGTATTGTATTGGCTGTTCTCCCCACCTTATGCCTTAGTATCTTGACCGAAGCGTTATTCGTTTTATTTTCGCCTTGTAATTAGGTATGCCGTTTTGTGCGCGTGAGTTCTTCGGGGAACCGATAATTTGTTGCCGCGGAAACGTACCGGTATACCGGTAAATAAGTTTATTATACAGGGTGTTGATTTCAATCCTCGCCATATTTATTTATGTGATCTATTATGACTGACATAAACGCACTATCCTCCAAAAAAAAAAATTAGAAACGAAAGTGGAATATTTTGGGAATATTTTCCGTGCGACATCAACTGTACTGTGGCTCGCAATACTGCAATAGGTTTCCACTGCGGCACCATCAAGCTACGCGTATTGCTCGCTTATCATGTCGGATAGCTTACTGAAGGAAGCCACTTAAAGTAGGTAGTGTAAATAGGTATTTTTCTTTGACTAACTAAAGTTAGTTCTTTTTATTTTTTTTATTGAAGTAATTTTTTTTTCAGAATAAGCTACTTAATCAACTCCCTAAATATGGCGAGGATTGAAATCAACACCCTGTATAAACGGTATTTCGTTTAATTAAAATGTTTATTCAATAAGATACCGTCATTAGTTGCCGGCAATTTGTTGTAATTTTTGTGTGTGACGGTGGAGTTGATGACATTTTGACAAGTGATCAAAATTTGAGTTGATCGCAGCTGCATCAAGCAGATGTGCGTCATCATGATCAATAAAACTGATGACGTTTATGATAGCTTTAAAACCTCATTAATTTTGAAAGATAATCGTCTCCTTAAATTAAATGGATTTTACATAAGAATTTAAATTTTAATGTGTTTGTTATTATGTCACAAGCCATTGTGTTTCTTTACAATTTTCAAAGTAACATTATTTTTCAAAGGACTGCTTCAGCCAACGCTGTTTCACAGCACAAAAGCAGCAATCTAATTTTTTAATCGATACATGTTTAATATCAATACTAACTGAAGTATTTCTGAATCATATCGTAAGCTCAGAGCTTTATAAGTGGTGACTCATTAAGACAAGCATTTATTAAGAATGTGTCTTCATCATCATCATCATCATTTCAGCCATAGGACGTCCACTGCTGAACAATAGCCTCCCCCAATGCTTTCCATGTTGATCGATTGGTAGCGGCCTGCGTCCAGCGCTTCCCTGCTACCTTTACGATGTCGTCGGTCCACCTTGTGTCTTGTCCCATTTCAATGTTCCAGTGTCTAAAAATAAAGCAGAGAAATCCAACAATTTAGATCTTACCAAACAAAGTGCAAACAAACTTTATAAATCGATCGCTTTAATAGATAATAACAACAATATGGCCAACATTGGCCGCACAAAACCAACATTAATCTGGACGCAACATGTGTTTATCTCTATTCACCCATTGAAAAGGTGCAATAAATATGGTGCGCGCGCGCACACGTTTGCAATTGAAACGTATACTACTTAATAAACGCTGGCGCAAGTATGCCGGTACACGATCTCGACTCGTGTGGCCGGCCGCACAACCCGACCGATGATATTTATCGACGTCGATAAAGTCGATATAAATTTTTGTGCACGCCCCCATCACTAGAAGTGTCAAAAGGTTAATTAGATGCGATTGTGAGGTAAAAACGATGCTCAATTTTTTATTGGGTTTTGGGTTAGATTTTTCAATGGGCGCAGATTGAGGTGGCAAAAAATTACAGTTTGTAACAAAATTAACAATATGAATTAAATTGACGGACCAGACGTCCACGTGGTAACAAAACGGTCGCGGATTTGGATCCCGGAAAGGCAAAAATAGTTGTAGTAATGAACACGAGTAAATTATTCGTTCATGACTTACGGTAAATATGTGTTTAATAATTATAATGTGTCTTAGTAACGTCTAGACACTATTCTCTTACTTTGTTAGGCTGAAAACAAGTACAGATTAACCTTTAAAATGACTAGAAAGTAAACAAGAACTTTGAGAACTAATCCCCATCACATTCCCACCGTAATAAACATATTCCTATTATCAGATACGAGACAATCGTCACCATCGATCTCTCGATTAGATCTCGCGGCGACATCGCATTGAAACAAAAACGCAGCACCGATTCGGAGTTCAGATATCGATATCTCAGTTCGAATCGATTTATTCACAGTCGAGAACAAGATATCAGTCTCGGGCTTAGATAAGATAGAGTTGTTCTTTGTATGTGTATGTAAAAGTTGCATTAAGACGACTTTATGTAAAGTATAAAGGTAAAACAAGCTCATATAGCTTTCTCGAAAAGTTCATTCTAAAATTGCGTCAGAAGTTTTTGAGATTTTCGGGAAGAATGACGACAACACATCAAAATAAATACTATGGCATTTTATCTAATTGTAAGGGCGTTCCCACAGCACGCATCTATTTTTGTGGTATCCAGTAGTGCCGGAACCCGCAAAACTGGATTTCAATAGTGTGAACATTCATTTCGTCGTTTCAGTCAAATGACGTCCACTGCTGGACAAAGGCCTCCTTTGTTTTCCAGCATCTAGTATGCGCTGCCCGCATCCAGGTTCTTCTTGTGACCTTTACCAGATCGTCGGTCCACCTAGTAGGACGCCGACCCACGCCACGTCTTCCAGCCCGTGGTCGCCACTCGAGAACTTTTCTGCCCCAGCGGCCATCGTCTCTATGAGCTATGTGCCCCGCTTACTGCCACTTGATTTTAGCAATTCTGCGAGTTATGTCGGTCACTTTGGTACTCCTGCGGATCACTCATTTATGTGTTATTTGCTGGACACAACAAACGGGATGTTCGTGTGAACGTTAATATCAAAACACGAACACTACTAAACGGGATCCTACAAAAAACGGGATGTCTCCATGAAAACAAGACGTAATAGACGCCATTTTGAAACAAAAACTTTAAAATTCTGTCGACAAAATAACTTCTACAAGATAATACGTGTAGATCTCAACCAATCCAGCATCATACATGTAATCAATTTGCGATCGATCACGTGTGGTCTTTATCCTGATCGGTGTGGATTTACTTGTTCTTTCTCACCATATTTGCCTTGTGAATAACGGTAGTGATGTGCAGTGTGCATGTCGATATTTTATTTTAAAACTAAATCAAATAATATGTCGACAAACTTAATTTTATTTCTTGGTTGCTTTTGAAGTAACTTTATGAGGCATAAAAGGAAAACGTCAATTTATTGTAACATTATAGGATTACAAAAATAAATAAATAAATAAATACTTATTCTACTAAACATTAAAGTAGCTGAGGCAGTGGTAGTATTTATATTATGTAGGTAATTAATTGATCAAGAGATTTAGAAACTTATTAAGCTTCAACATTATTAGGTTCACTTTTGCTTTTATTAAAGCAAAATGGCTATCAATATTATCTTGAATTAACAACGTAGAATATTCCAGACAGAATCAGCTCCACGAGGTGGTTATACTCATACTCTAATTTATTTGCTCTATAATGTGTGGTCTGTATCGATTGCCGATGCGATGCATCGATATCTCGGGCAATGTTATTATCGCGACGTATTTGCCTGCGCGTGCGCGAGTTTATTTTACCGACAGCTAGAGATGTGATTACATCGATATTCTGAATTAACTCTGCAAACGAGTTCGAAGTTTATATTTAACGTTGAGTTATTACAGTCTTATTAGAATAGCGGATTAAAACGTGATGTTTTTCCAATCGAAAGCAAGATTTAAAGAAAGACAAGTTCTTTTATTAACAACTTTATGAAGACTCTATAAATATAATAAATATTACTGTGTTGGCATCTAAGATCTTTTATAGACTCTACAAAGAACAAATTTGAATACTTATACACGTTCCAAATACAGGACAATGTAACAATTACTTTCGATTCAACATTGGATTTATGAGTTTAGGTACAGGCGACTATTTTGTTACAAAATCGAACTTATTTTATCACTACATAAGATGCTACAGTGATAAGCTTGATAAATGTAAATGGCATTAAATAGCAAAATTATATGTACTACTAATACGTTCTCTACAAAGAAAACTGTCTATAACCACAGGTTAGTAGTTAGAACGATCGCTTCACAAATGAAGTCGTGGCTTCATTCAAATCGCACAATATCCTGAATATTCTAAAGACATTTCCTTGAAAACTTAATGGGAAGTAGGGAATAGGTTAGCAGAATCTATCCCACTAATGCTTCGTCATACTAACTACGTATTACTATCCAATTTTGTTATTGACTCCAACACTACAAGTGTCCCGAGGCGGCTTCTAAGTTACTTATAAATAAGTTCTAAGTGCTAAGGTGCTTAGGGAGTTATAAGAAGTCTGCTGCATGCTTTTGCCTGTATAATCGACGAATAGGAGTGCTGTAAGTACTAAGTACCGGTTGGATTGTAACAACTGAGGTTTATAAGCTGGTTTCAGATGTTATGAGACGCCATAGGCATCTAACATGGGTCAGTCAGAATGATGGTCAAACTTTAACGTAACGTGCAAGAAACAGTATCACACTCGTATTACTAATATCAACATCAATAATGATAACTCAAGTATGGTTATCATTGAGACTCATCTGGGAATCAAACCTAGAACATCTGAGTCGAGAGAATAATCTGTCTAATTAATAGACTGTCAAAGTTTTTATAAGATAAACATTAGTAACTTTTTGTCTTGAATGAGCTTTAAATTTTTCAAGTTTGCGCACAGGTTTATGCATGGTACATAATTTATTTTATTGTCCTTTTTAAGTCATTTTTTACTCACAACATATAAATCTCCTCGCGTTGTATATTAATTACGAATTCAAAATAAAACCTTAATCATTCTTTAGATCAATTGACCCCAATATGAAATCGATTTCGAGGAACGGGTTCGATCGATTCGGGCTCAATAGGGTTGCCAGCTTCGCATTAAATGTTGACATGTGAAATTATAGTATGCAATGTAGTCAGAAAAACTGTTTTAACTGCTACAGACGTATTAAAAAACGTCTTTTATGAACTGACACTCAGAAAAAAAATACAAAATAGCAGCACGGCAGATAATAAAGTATGGCCGTTTCAGAGAGAAGAGCTTAAATGGCTTCGTTGCAGAACATGGATAAAAAATATTTGAAGTATATTAATTGATACATGTAACACTTGAAAAAGAACAAAATTTAAGATGTTCTAGCAGAAATATGAATTTTGAACTTCTATCAGCACATTGTACTTTAATATCTTTTTAGTGACTGACCGAGTGGCAGCCCTAGCCCCACTATATCACTGGTGACACTCGAGAGACTGCGATAAATCTTGCAAGGGTTAATTAAATGCCACACAATGCTTTATAAGTGCTTAAGGACTGGCTGGTGAAGGGCCGGAGATGGAGGCAGCTACAGTGGTGCCTGTAGGTACTGTGTTAAGTACCAGATAGGATGCCAGGAGACTCGAGTGTAAAAGAGCTTTTTAGAAGCTTCTGAGAACAAATGAATTGTGATAAATAAGCTAAGACTAACTAAGACTTCTGTTAAAGCCCAATATATATATGAGTAAAATAATTCACTCCATTTTCATCATTTTCCAGCCCTCAGAGCCCGAGCGGATAATACAGAGAAGATCATCATAGTAATAAATAGCGAATTGACATCATAGTATAAAATAAGACCATCAAGGAGGAATATTTCGAATTAATCTTATTGTATCTATCCTCCCTGTCTTTTATAAACATGATAACCCTCTTATGCGGTCGGATAAAACAAAGCCATTTTTTCTCTGAGTCAGAAACTGAACTTATCCTTGATAATATACCAAACATCAAATGTTTACTTGTGCCTTTACCAGCTGGATCTGATTTCCATCAATTCAGACGATCCCAATTGACACTGACAAAAGTCGAACCAGCTTCACGCCATCATTACAAAACTAACAGTTTTAACGCGTTAATTGAACGGACTCGCGCGTTGCTTTTCCGACAGTTGGCTGCGCGCGCGCACGCTCGCTGATAGTATCCTTAGATCTTAATCGACTGATGTTAGCGACTCTGACGGTGCTGCGAATGATTGAAGATTTAGTTCTTATTTTCTGACCGTTGTTTCATGGGAATAAACTTCATTCATTCGTAATTTAGAGCTTTGTCTTTTCGATTGAGTTTTCATTCACTCATTGCCAGACAGCCGCGAGAGAGTGAAGTGTATGTTGACTATAAGTACTAACAATTCATGTTCATTCAATCAATGTTCCTAAGTACTTTGTCTACCTCTTCCTTTGATATTATAGAAACATTGACTTAACTTGTAATCTTAAGATACGTCAATTAAACTGTATCTAAAAAAACCCGTCTGATTGTGCTCAAATTCAATATATTCAGTATGTGATGGGACATCGATCTCCAAAGTAAAAACTTCCCCATTTATTATCACATCTGATTTTTAATAGAGGCTTTTTTTGACCAGAAAACAGAAGCGACTTAACCCTCTACTGTCTTTACGACAATCAGGCTCAATCCTTGACTTAAGCCATAATCTCAGATATGAGATATGAAAATATTAAACTCTAAGCGAAACCAGTAGCCCGACCAATCAATCAACTCGTCCGTTAAGCTGTGATTAGACCGTTTTATATGTTAATAGCCATTGCAATTAGCCAGGCATCCATCATGAAGTTATTTTCGATTAGTTTCGTTATACCTAACTGCTACCGCTTTTATTGGCGTGGATGAACATTCGGCGGTCAAGTTTAAGGCCATTTTGAATGATCTCCTATTATTATTAAGTTATTTATTACGTCATTACGGTTATTATTTTTTATATTAGTCATTGAGACTTGGAAAAAGTATTTTGATTTTAGTTAGGGACCAAAAATACTCGTTATAATTATGTAGGATGTAACGCATTTGCTGTGAATCTGTACTTCTGTTATAAACATAATGTAGAATTCTTTCTACATTTTACTTTCTAGTAATCTCTAGAACTACTCAACTGATTTTGACAATTCTTTCATCAGTAGAAAGCTACATTATTCCTTAGTAACTTAGGCTAAGTAAAGAGTTTTTCAGAAATTCAACGATTTTCTTTAATTTGATGAAAAACTGTGCAAGTTATGTTTGTTTGCAACAACACAAACAAACATACATAAGAACACAGTCATCTCTCCTCAACATTGAACAAGAAATATGACGCCTTGAGACTTGATTGCGATATTAATTATTGTCGTATACGACAGCGTTTTAATTATTGTCGTAAGCGACAGCGTTAAAAATACACTTCGGAATTAAAGCGACGACTTTATACACTCCTGCGCAGGATATTGATGGGTGCCACAGACTTGCAACAAAATTAATAGTCTTGACTAAAAGTCGGTATGTAAACATTACAATGGAGAGAAAAGAGCTGTGCATCAATTTACTGTCAAACCAAAAAAGCGTCACATCGGTGATGCCAGACCATTTTAAAAAAATTTGTTACCTATGTAGTATGATGTTAAGAAATGGCTACTGTAAATTGCACTTGCTGGCATTTTAGAACTAAGTATTTTTTTAGCCCTATCACATACCTCAGCGATAATAATATCATAAAATAAATCATCTCGCGTCCTTTAATCACCTGCTAAACAAATCTTGTGATTACCCCACAAGTGTGAACTCGCCGTAAGAGCGTTTTACACTCTACGACTTCACCATGACATGTTGGGATAATATTCATAAACCTACATTAAATTGTTTAGCGCAGTTTCTGTATCTTCAGTTTGAAAATTCAAAAGTGCAGAAATATCTATGCTAGTTGTCATACTAAGGGAGATATTTTTTTTGGTAAGCTTGAGACACAATCGAATTTTCCGACAATTTTTCACAAAAGATAGAATATCATACGACATTATGATGCATCATAAACGTATTTACAATATTTCTGGCACACTAATGCCCGTTTTCACCATCAATCCCTAATTTTTAAGTGACCCCTATGACAACAAAAAGCCTGTTATCATGTGTCATCATAGGGTCACTTAAAAATTAGGGATTGATGGTGAAAACGGGCATCAGTCACTTGTTCCTTGACGAAAAAGCGACTAAGGCCTGGTTTTTGAACTGAGATTGGTAGTTTGAGCGTGCTCATCTTCTACTTCTTCGCCTGTGCAACTTCGTTCACCAAATCGTGCCATGTAAATCCCCTCAGGCGGTGCACACACCGGCCGATAATTAAAGAGGCCAGTGGATGATAAATAACGAACTGTCGGTGTTTTTGCCGCAGATGTCATTACCTCGACGGACTCTATCAGTCCGCGCGAGATTAAGGGATGTGTGTAGAGATGGTAACACCGATTGAGACATTAATAAGTTGTAGGAGACGAGGAAAAAAAAATAGCACGACGCGCCAAAATTTGATTTCCACTATTATTTATTTTACTTATTTTATTTTACTATGCTCAATATTAAACGTAGTCACGTTTGTCTATAAGAAGTAGACTGAGATTGAATCGAGTTTTTAGTGTTTTTTCATAATACAGAGTAAACCATTTGACAAACAGTATATTATCATGTGTAATGTGACTGCAGTTCTGAATATACAGGGTTAATTAGGGATAGTTTTATAAAATTGCAATCATGGATTTCTATCAATGCCTTTGAGTTATGACTTTATTCCCAAGTCATTTTTTAATAATGCCTATAAATACATCTTTACAATGTATGCCAAAAATTGAATGAAAAATATTTTAAACATTGTTAAACTTACAAAAGAAAATAAGAATAATAAGAATAATAATAAGAATAAATTTATTACTTAATAAAACTTAGCCTAATAGAAGCATAATACATAAAATGCTGTTTCTTTTTTTTTACTTTCATTCTTATTGTGCATCACTTGTGTGGCTCTAACAACTCTATACAGATCCCGTTCACGACAGCGTAGCGCATGTATAATCGAGAGGGTCGACTTGATGAGAGTGCGTGAGAGCTTTTTTGCTGTGCGCGCGCACCCGCCCGAAAAACAAATAATTGGCTGGAAAAAATGTCGCCCAATTGCTTGTTAATTTTTAGACGTTACTTTTTAGATTGCTCGGCTTTCTCTGGTGGTGATGAGTCAAATACAGGTTGTAGGTTCGAATCCTGATAGAGGCATATGTTAGTGTTATGAGCATCATAAGCACGTTATGCTTAACACTATGGCATTTTATGTAGTTATAATAGGGCGATTTTTCAATAAAAAATCATGGTTTGTTTAACTGTTGACTATACATAATTGACGTTATTGCTGGTAAAATGTAATAATTTATTTATTATATCGAGAAAACTAAAATGTCTTTTTTAACTTACAAAGAAATAAAAAATATTAATCAGAGCTTAAAAAAAAAATAAGTATAATATTGGATAGATCTTTTACACAATTTTACTTTTGAGCTGCATGAAACCACAAAGCTATGTTTTGGCTACTGTCTTTCATCATAAGCTTTACATATTTAAGTCCATACGCTAATTTGACAAAACCTTCAAATCCAGATGCAATCCAATGACGCAATCCGAAGATAAATATCATAGCAATCAACGCGTGGCGTAAAAACTGTAAATTACATCGCAGGAGCGCAATAAACAACACCTCGACAATCGGACACGGCTCAAATATATTAAAAAACACTATTTATGGTGCGAGGCCTCCATACTCTCACTACACGAAGTGGGACGCCACAGAGTTGCGACGCGCGACTGTTACGTCATTGTCACTTACAGGCTTTTGCCCGCGTGAAATTGTATGTCACAAAAAAATGTAGCGCGAGTCCCTGTTTCAAAAACCGGGATAAATAAATATCCTCTTTCCTTTTCCGGGACTCCGACTATATCTATACCAAATTTCATCAAAATCGGTTCAGTGGTTTAGGCGTGAATGTGTAACAGACGGACAGATACAGTTACTTTCGCATTTATTATTATTAGTAGGGATTCTGTTTTACACATGAGAATGAACAACTATATTTTCTTAACGCCACCACTTTAGTAATTAGTCTCTTGATGACTATCGACATGTGAAATGCAGCTAGTTTATTCATATCTTAACAACCAGCTACAATCTAGTTAATTAATTATAATAATAAGCCACGAAGCTGTATCGCAGATTTAAAAAGGAAGTCTTAACTAAAGTAATTAGTTACTTACTAAACTTCATTTATTATTTATTTATTTTATTTGTTATTTTCACTTAACGGAAAAGACAAGTCAAATTGGTAAAAAAGGATGGTAAAAAGTAGGGTTACCAAATTATGTAACTTCATTTTAATTGGTAATTTTGTCACCAGATTTTTTTGAATATACTTAGGCTAGAATACAGATTTAAGTAACATACTAAATTGAGTGTGCTTGTAATACCTACTTTCATTTGTTTTCTATAATATTCCAGAATAATTCTATGCTGAACAGGTGTTCTACTAAACTAAATTTGTCTTCAGTCGCATTTCCGTGGCGACACATTCAAGTCCCATTGCTTTATTACACCAGCTGAAAACCCATTTTGTATATTTCGAAATTGTGACCAGAGACATTTTTTGCGCTAATTTTTAGTTTGCAAACTGAAATTATAAATACATTATTTTTATTTGCAGATGATGGAGTTGTCACAGGCTCATTAGGACGGAAGAAGGGTGAGTAAGTTTGTTTGTCTACACTTATACACTAATATTATAAATAGGAAATATCCTTGGACATTTTACACTGCAAAATTAAGCAAAGCTTGTACTATGGGTACTAGATATCGGATACAAACTTACTTAAATACTTTTTTTTATAAATACACGCACAGATAGAAATCACACAGATTTAATTTTACTATTCACACACCAACAATTAACATTTCACCCCACAAATACTATGTCAGCGTTTGCATGTAAGCAATCAATATTTAAACCTACTACTCCTCACCTATATGTATCAGATAATCTACAAACCATACAAATTAACCATAATTAAAATAAGTGAATTTAGCGTGAAACATAAATTCACCATGTGCCTCAGGGGCTACAGAAAACTACCTACTATTAACCTTTACTGCAATAAATGTCTCCAGCGGTTCAGATGTAGTCGTAAATAGAAACATTTTTCTCACCGTTTAACACAAAACATAATGATTGGGTGGATTAAGCTTGTCACTAGGGCTGCCACTTAGAAAACACGTGAGGATACGTAAAAACGGTTGAAGCATACTCAACTTTTAGTTTCTGGATATTAATGATAACTTGTTTTAACCGACTTCAACAAAAGGAGCAGGTTCCCAATTCAGTTGGTATTTTTCTTTAGACTAATAAGTATTGAGAAACAAATAGTTTTCCTTCATTATGCAAGTTTTGAAAATTTGAAAATAAAAAAAGAAGCTTTAACCTGATATCACCTGATAGTAAGAGTTTGGCGTGACGCGTGACTTCATCAAAGGCCTGATAAAGCTTCTAGAGTAGCTTTACACCATTATTTTGATTCCTTTCTGGCCAATTTATTAAAGGCTAGAATAACTTTAAATCGCTTAGAAGAGATTACAGATTGAAGTGAAAAAACACTAGCATACAGACCATTTTACTTGTACTGAAATATTCAGTTTAATTTTCTTTGCTTTTTATAAAGATTTTTTGGGCTTTTTTTGTTAATTTTAATATAAAATTTGATAACCCTATGCCCTATACCCACCAGTAACGCATTAAGGCGCTTCGTCACCGGCAATTTATTAAGGGCAACCGCAATTAACAAAACATAGCACCTGCCCGGACTATTATTTATATAAACGTAAACCAAATACTTTGCTGATGGGATTTTGTTAATATCAAAATATATCATCTGAGATTAAGGATCTTGAGTGAAGCTAGCCTCCACCTTCGGCCTGATCACTTTCCATCAGGTGAGATGCAGGCCAAGAGCTTCTCCGTTGTATAACAACGACTTCTTCCTCTATCAACTTCTGGAACTTAGTACGCTTCGAGGTCGAATAGCATGTCAGCCACAATTATGAATTTCATATGTATTCTTACTGTGATTGCCACAACGCGTACAAAAACTCATAAAAAATATCATTTTATTTTTGCAAGTAGGATTTTAAAAAGCTGGTTTGGGACAATAAATAGGCCAGTGCTGAGAAAAGCGTCGTGAGCGTTTTCATTAGAGCCATAACACGAATTTTGCTAGGTGGATGTAGGATTGTAGGTACTCGTATTACTGTGACCACAAGGCGTTGTGAGCTATTTTTTTGCTCAATGAGCGTTATCGGTCTTTGCGCGTAACATGTTTATCACCCCTTCCAGTGTATATTTTGTGCTAAAAAATTACCTGTCATTCTTCAAAGTTATTTTTTTTTTCATTCATTACACTGGCCTACAGCCATTTTGGTGCCGGGGATTTAAGACCTGATTTTAAGTATGTCTTGCATGGCAATATCAAAAATGTAATCAGTTTTTCTCTATCAGCTCTAGTTCCCGAGATAACTAAAAAACAATTTTCACAATAAATATGTATTTTTATTAGCATTAAACATCAAGAAATTGTCTTTTGAGTGATTTTTTCGAATGAAACTTACTTGGGCAATCTCGCATGATTCTCAACAGTAGTCGGTCATCATATGAGCGTCCCATCTTCCTTGGTAACTATTTTCCATTGTTTTTATGTCTTGGTGAAAACGTTTTCCTTGTTCTTCGCTTAGTTCTCCTAAATTTTGTTGGAATTGATCTAGTTTACTGTTAAAATAGTGTAATTTTATACCTATATAACAGCCTAAATCTTTGAATTGAACCAGCACATCCTATACTAATTCTACATAGTTGTCAGCCTTATGCTTTCCCAGGAAATTTTGTACAACTGCTACAAAAGATTTCCACGCAAACCATTCCGCAGCGTTCATAGAAATCTTAAATTTAGTGGAGTCTTTTATTAATACAGTTATTTGAAATCCATCAAATATACCTGCTTTTAGTTTTTCAGTACTTAAACTTGGAAATTTCTGTTAAATTAACTGGAAATATTTGCCATTTTCTCCATATCATAGGCACTCCAAGCTTCAAAAACTTACGTTTGCCTTTCTAGTATCTTCGCAGATGTTCAACGCACATTATACATACAATTTGAGGCACCTAAACCTTACCTTTGTATTTAATTTCTATACCGAAGTAAGCAAAATACAAAAAATTCGCCATGTTTTTGATAGTTTCACGCTGATATTTCAGTAGTATTCACCACAAACTTATCAAAATTAATCAGGATCGTTAACACAACATCTAGACGTACTATCCATAGCTAAATAGTAACATAAAGTTTATCGATGTTATTGTAATAATGACTATTTGCGAACAAGACGGGAAAAAAAACTAAAATGAGGGTAGTCGACAAACTAGAGCTGATGAGTTGAAATGAAGTATGTCAATATATTGTAGATTACCCATATTATCGATCGTATATACAAAAAGAGCTGCACCAAAAAAACATTTTTTTTTTGCAGGCCTGTGTTATCATTTTACAAAGGAAGTTCTTAAACATATTACAATTAAATGCATTGGCATAAACCACTGAGGTTTGTTTGCAATGCTTGATGCGGTCAGTCTATTTAATTGAAATTGGTTAATTTCGCTTTTCGTATTATATTGTAGGTAGTATAACGCCGTTAACGGCTACTGAGCTTTGGCAGCACAAATTACTTATCTGCAAGTGTTTTACAAGTAGATATTATATCCTAATTATAAAAGTTAATAATATTAAAATGTTTATAAAAGTAATTATTGGCATAAGTAGCTTGTAACGTACACATTACATGGCAATTTGCACTTTTAACGCAAATAATCTGTCTTATTTATAGAGAAATAGATGGTAACATTTTATTTATAACTAGCTTTCCGCCCGCGGCTTCGCCCGCGTGGAATTTTGTCTGTCACAGAAAAACTTTATCGCGCGCGTCTCTGTTTCAAAAACCGGGATAAAAACTATCCTATGTTCTTTCCCGGGACTCAAACTATCTCTATGCCAAATTTCATCAAAATCGGTTGCGAGGTTTAAGCGGGAAAGCGTAACAGACAGACAGACAGACAGACAGACAGAGTTACTTTCGCATTTATAATATTAGTTGGGATGAGCTTTATGCAATAAAGGTCTTTACCAGCCCATATCTTGTCGGCCGTTTGGTGTAGTGGTTCAGAACGGACTACTATGCCGAGAGGTCCCGGGTTCGATTCCCGGCCGGGCAGAAATTGAAATGATGAATTTTAATTTCTGTGACGGGTCTGGGTGTGACTATGTATAATATTTATGTATTTAAAAAAAAAAGTATATAAGTAGTATATCCGTTAAGCTAGCACCCATAACACAAGCATTAAGTTGCTTACTTTGGGGCTAGCTGGCGCTGTGTGAAATTGTCCAAAGATTTATTTATTTATTTATTATTTATTTATCTTTTTGGCCAATGAACCTTTGGCCCCACAGCTGGGCACGGGACAATTCCCACCTCTCGTTCACACCACTGCAACTCCTGTGTAGCCAGGATCTGCAGCTTGACCGCCATAAAAACCCAACCAATGAAGGTCAAGTTTGTCCCGGGTGAAAGTGAAACTGTCATTGGACCCGCAACAAAATGAATCAGAAGAACATAGGAGGAGTTCGAAATTAAGATTCGACTCCCCTCCATTGCAAAGCACAGCTGGGCAGTGGGCATATGACAATTTATTCAAAACCATAGCAATTTTGAACGTGCGTGGGCTTTAAATTGCACCTGGCTACCACCATCTTACCTAAATCTGTCGCCATAACAACAATGATAACAGCAATGTTGTGTTCCGGCAGTTAGAGGTAAGATAGTCAGATCCTCCGTGGTTGAGGATTCCGGGTGAAGCTCTCTTCCACCTTCGGCCTGATCATCACTTACCATCAGGCGAGGTACAGGCCAAGAGTTTCCTCGTTATGGTGAAAAAAATCGAAATAGGGTTTATCACAGTAGATACAGTAAATATCAATATTCCCTCAGTATTTTTTCAATCTGCAGTGAAAAAACAGATATAGGTACGAGTACATTTAGTCCGACAAAAAATATACATTTATGTTTTTACCAGCTATGATTGGTCCATTTTTTCTTTCATAAACAGCTCTATAAAACTAGTAATAAATAAAAAATCTAGTTTCGATCTTAATCGAGACTTCGCACTTACCTAAATATTGTTTTATAGCGGTAATTACTTTCTTAAGTGTAAGCTTATTATTTGCACACGAACCTTTTTTGAGACCATAAACAAAACTGCCTTTTTATAATTGCGTAGCTCAATTAATTCTCGTAAATAACTCATCACTTATCCCACTTATAATTAACTAGTCGAACAACAGACGTAGTAACTAACAACTCCTAACTACACTTTTATGTCCCAATTAAAAGCTCCTTAGCGCACTGCAATTGCCAATTATTTGTAAGTACTGTCAAGTTATAAAAAGACCGTACTGTCAAGCTTTTACCTGGAGGGAAGAAGGTAGAAAAACGAACAGTTTTTTTAATTTAGTTAGGGTGCCACTGCATTAGTGAAATCGTAACGCACGCGAACTCTACATAAGAACCCCCTGTTTGCGACTTTTTTGGCCTTATCAAAAGACGCGTCACAAGTTGGCACCAGTTAACACTATTTTTCATACTCATTGTTAGAGCTTTATAGCGAATTATTCCTTAAAAAACTCATAAAACTCATTTATTTCTGTAAATAGGCTTAAAAAAAGTCACTTTTACACGTCCCAGTATTAACCCTAGATAGCATTGTTGTTTCGTTGTTTTTGTTAACTTTCTTTTTAAGACTTTTCATGACTGTAACTGTGACCTTTACTATCGACTGATTGTCTGATTTGTCTGACTTCTTTTATATGTTATTTTGATGTAATTAATGGTCCTAACTAAATAGAAGTTATAAGAATGCCTCATTATTTTGTATTTGTTATTTATGTAAAAATATTATATTATATTCATCGTCATCATCATTTTCAGCCATGTAAAATTATTGTGGATATAAAGTAGGTAACTAAATTCTCCATTTTACACTATTAAGTCTCATACTCCTTTTCATAGACAGATGGTATATGTATGTATAAACCATATAAAGACAATAGTTATAGTTATTATATTTCCCTAATTTCTGATATTTATGTAGGTTTACAATATTACAACATTTTCACCACCTTATTCTCTACCATACACGTGCGTCTTCCTTCTTTCTTTTCCTTCTTTTTTTTTCAAGCAAGAGCTGAAAATCAGTGTTCTGCTCATTTCAGAGCAGTGTCTACACTGAGCTCTCTGCTTTTTTGCATCGCTGCGGCACACTTATACCTTAGCGCGCAGGATTTTCTTTCTTTCTCTTTGTAATGTACTATATCTTTCCTGCTACTCCTGTGTTTATTAATCTTACGTTTTGCTTCTTGTGTGTCAATGTGTTTTGCAAATAAACCATTTATCTATCTATCTATCTATCTAAGTTGAATAGCCTAAATATTTAAGCCTACACTTCGCACAGTTCTGTGAACACTCACTCTGCCCATTCGGGAGCAGTGCTCCAATGTAATTGCACCCTAACGATGCATCTCTAAGTGCCTGACACACACCTGTGTGTTAACGTACTTAAATTGATAATGCGTTTCTTTTCGAGGTTGACTGTACTATCATCAAGTTTGACATGTCAAGTGATAAAGAACAACTAATTGCAGTTTACTTTTACAACCCTAATTGATAAATGTCAACTACCAATGGATAAGTTTGACATTATCTCGGGTAGTAAAGTGAAATTAATATATTTTGTAATTAATTTTTGCGTATTCATACTTAATTATTTATTATTGCAGTAATTGTGAAGGCACCGTGGTCATTGGTTTGATTATCAGGAGGATACTAATTGAAAAATTAATATCATGTATGAATTTTCCCTTTTTAATTAATGTACCAACCGTTCATAGTTAAAACAGTTTAATTTCAGTCTAATTTTGTTTTACATGTTATTCATCATCATCATCAACAGCCCTTTACAGTCCACTGCTGGACTATGAGCCTCCTACATTTTAGTGGAGGCTTTTGCCATATTATTTTATCCATTTATTTATGTTATTTTAATTCTTAGGGTGGATTCGACCAAACAAGAGTACCTACCTAAATATTAATCTCAGAATAAATCGTCAGTTTTCATATATTTCCCATACTGAAACTGTCAATGTGCCAATTATACCAGGAGTTATTCTCGGATAAAAGTTTGGTTGAATTGGGCCTTAACTAATTATTTCATTAGATTTCCCTTTGAATGGTTAACATAAGTACACTAACGTTGATAAAACAAAATGAAAGTGAAATTATTTATAAGTTCTTTTGTTTTTTGCCCTCGTTAGCCCATTAACACACGATCAACAAATAATCATTGTAACATTCAAATTGCAACATATATTTCTGCAATCAACTGAAAAATCCAGAGCTAAGATAACATATCTTTTTTAATGCTACATGTATATTTATATGCACACTGATTACATACACTTCAACATACTAAATGTCGGTGTGTTTTATATTTATTTTAGTATCGATAAATCTTTAGAGATCTTAAATTATGCGTCTGATTGAAATAAATAACCACAATGATATTAAAATACGATTCGGTGTAATAATTTTAGTGAAATTATAAATGGTTTTAAGCAAAGCATTAATATTTTATTTGGGATATTAATGAAGGAATGAGATAGTAAATAACAATAATATATTGGTCTGCATTTGAAAATCAGCACATTAAAACTGCACAACACTAATGTCCCAGATACGAGTATGACATTGACAGGCGGGCGCTACTATACTGGGTTATCAGTTCCAATTTTTGCCACGTTCGACAACACTAAAGTGTCCCATATAACTGCGACATTTACAGGAGAGCGTTACTATTAATGCTGGATTATTAGTTCCGATTTTAGCCACTTGAGTTTCATTACCACAACCTACAAGTTAAATAAACACAATGATAACATGTGTTTTTGTTTATATGGCTACATTCACTTGTCAAGTCTATCGAGGTTAGAATCTAGAGATAGATATTATTTTCTGACACATAATATCTTTAGGCGCATTTAAAAAGAAATGCTGCCAATGGTTAAAATATGTTGGAAATTGAACGAATTTTAGGCGTAAAAGCCTTAAAGCGAGCGTTGCAGTCTTTCTGTTAAACGGGGAAGCCGCAGGCAGGAGCTAGTCTATGCATATGAGTTCGAAGTAAAGCAAAACCCCATTTATTAAGTAAACATACTATAAAAGTGCACTGCACGTGACTTACCGGTCGTCGCGTATAAATACATTGTATGCAACAAAAACATGGCTTCGTAAATACAGAAATTCAGGCGAAACGATTTGTTATTTTTGAAGTGTAATTTACTGAAACTGAAAACGTGAATGATGATGAACGATTAATGTTTTTACTTAATACCTACTACTTTAGTGTTATTTGGAAGAAATTAAAATAAATAAGTGATTCAATGCGCAGCGCACCAGAACAGGTATAATGTTTTCTATGCTGTAGCCGGTACGAGGTAGAGTATAGCACTTTTTAAAGCATAGTAGGTATAAAATCTAGGTATAGGCTAGATGAAAATAAAATCGAATACGAACTTCAGTCGAGCATTCGGCATATTACTGCTTCGAATTTCATGATTATCAAAAACACTCTCTTTTACCGCACAAACGACCACATTCTGTTCCACAATTTTTCATGCAAAAAGCTTTGACTCCATTATTGTAAAATTTTTAAAGCTCCAAAACAACGTTTAACTATGATAAAAAAAAACAAACAAGCATCAATATCATCATAGTTAAAATAAAAATATGCGCACACAATTAAAACCGCGCGAAAACCAAATGAAATCATGCCTCTCATTTGTATTCCGCACGAGTCCCATGCCCAAACTTTGTGATAATCAACGATTAGTGCGCCCGCGCACGGGCTCATTCCTGCCACATTACCGATAAGTCAAGACACAATAGCACACACATCATTAACTATGGCCTCTGAGGCACCGCGGCCTGAACGCGAATTGGCTGATTAGAGATCTTATGTCGCAAGTACCTTTGAAATTGCTCGAGACGTATAGTGTGAACGCGCACTTCAGTTAGTTTCGCCGTAAGACGCCCATACTTCGGTGTGCTCGTGCTTCGTCTCGGTTGATTTCGCGCATAGTGTACTTGCGCTATTATAGTTTGCCATCGATTTTGTTGGTCAATCGGTGATGCTAAGTGGGCTGCAAGTTGCAACTCCATTGGACATAAACAATGATTTTCTGTACCTGTCTCACAAAAGGTTACTTACATTTTTGAGCATTTTGCGAATTGAAAAGACTGTGCTTGAGTAGGATCGAATTTTAAATTTTGTTCTACAAGCAATAGGACTGTATTTCAAAACATCGCTAAAATCGAATTCAGTCTTAAATTCTGCCCTGTGATTAGTCTAGATATTGAAATTGAAATGATTAAAAGCCTCAATCTATGGTCAAAGATTTGAGAATCGTTTAGATTACTTTTACTAAAAAGCTTAACGAATATTCGTGAGACAACAATATCATGAAAGAATATTATAAAGAGCATAGAAAATTTTCAAGGAACCCACTAAATAGAATCAAATAAACGTTTGTAAAATGATTTAACCATGATTATCACTCATAATAGCCTAATAGCACATAAATCATCGCATCAACGCGTCATTTTGCGGCGATGATCCTTTAGAGGATTTAGCATTCATAAAGACGTTTAGACGCTGTATGAGAAATATTTAGCAAAGGAAACTACTGAGAATTCGTCTAAATATGACATAAATTATGGTAATTTTTATGTGAGGAAGCGTCCACATTATATATAATACGTGGGTTTAAACGAGTAGGTATGTAGGTATCCGCTCTTTAAAAAAACTTTATTCCATTTATATGCAAAGATTTCATAGATAAGGAACTATCGCGCGTATTCACAAACGATGCTTGCTTAAGTGAAGCATCAAATCGAACGCACAGCGTTGAATAGAGCTCTGTGAATGGTTCGTGTGTCACCCTGTGCGTCTACGTGTACTGAGACCGTATAGTAATGCTTGTGAATACGGGCGTATGTTTTGGCATTTTTCTAAAATAAAAAGTCGAAGTTTCTTGGATCTAATTAACAAAACCATCTGACCGTTTAATATGCTATAAATGCCTCGAAATGACTAGCAATCAGGTTTCCAATATAAAACAGTCCAAATAAGTTTCACCTACTATTTTATTGTTCTTTTTTATATGCGCGGCTGCTAGTTTTAGATATTTTACTTCCTTCATTCGTGTGGAGAATATCCCAACTCGATGTGAAAACAAATATGACGAAAACGAGTTTTAAATTAAGGTGGTAGAGTTTAGATTGGGCTGTGTTTTTTGGAAGGTGAGTTTGGTTTGGAGCTAGGCGTCAAGCCATTAAGTAGTCGACGCCAAACGGTAATAAAAAGTAGAAAACATAAATAAGTTTTACCGTGAATGAACGCAGTGGGGACGCGTCTGCAATATGCGAGTGATGTATAGCGTACAGTTCACCTGATACAATTTGAATACCTTATCATTACGGGAATAAGATTTATATTGGCAATATTTTTCTGTACACGCTGTATTGAAGGAATTCGCAACGCAAATAGTTTGAATTTTAATACAATTTATTCTACGGTCGACACATTAATTTGATAGTCCATAAACAACTGTTTAAGTGATGCAGCAAAGTCATTGCTAGTATCAATTGTGATTGGTTTGCTAACAGCCTAATTATAAGTGTCTAGGTTTAAGTACTCAAAAATGATAGGCCTTGAATGTTGGAATAGTCTAGACATTTAATAACCTTGGTTGTCTTAATAATTTTTAGTAGTTGTAGGTATTAAAATTAGTTGAATTTTATTCAACCTCTGTCATCTTGAAGTTCATATTAATTCGTTCGTATTTACCTGAAAGAAATATTGTAATACTCCGACAGACGTAGTGTCGTCATTATCATTCAACGAATATAAAAAAACTAGCGGCCGCCCGCGATTTCGTACGCGTGGATCCCGTTTTACCCCCGTAGGAGTGGAGTGTGGAGAGTGGAGTTTCGTAAAATCCTTTCTTAGCGGATGCCTACGTCATAACATCTACCTGTATGCCAAATTTCAGCCCGGTCCGTCCAGTGGTCATCTCGAAAAATTCAGTTTTTGTCAGCATATTCCCATCTCATTTTTGGAAGTCATCGTTTTACTAAAGGGTCTACTTTCTCATGCACAAAATAGAGTTACACTTAGGCTGCACCACCTAACTTTAACAGTAACTGTAACGATAACCGGTATGTTTTGTATAGGGTCTGACAGATTTCTGACGTTTGTTAAAGTTAAAGTAAGATGGTGCAACCCAGCCTTACATAAGCAATTTTCAAGATGACTCAAACATACACTGAACTGTCCAAGTGATGTCAACATCTTATCAATCAGACACAAGTGTAGGCATTCAAATAGTAGGACTATGAAAGTTTAGTGTAATCGTAAGTCGGCCTCATTGTGGCAATGTTGCCAGTCCATGGCGTGAATTATACATCTCTACTAATATTAAAAAGCTGAAGAGTTTGTTTGTTTGAACGCGCTAATCTAAGCAACTACAAATCCGATTTTAAAATTTTTTTTCGTGTTGGATAGCCCATTTATCGAGGAAGGCTTTAGGCTATATAACATCAGCCTACGGGTTATACGGGCGGAGCAGTAAAGAAAAATGTTGCGAAAACGGGAAATATTATCCAAACTGTTTTCACGCGTACGAAGTCGCGGGCCCAGCTAGTGTAAGTCCTCGTCTATTCTAAACCAGTGGTACCCCGGACGCACGTCGTAGCCCGGGCCAGCGGTCTCATTGTAATTTATGGATGTCCGTGTGCGCTTGCGCAGCATACAAACTCTGCGATGAAAGGATCAACCGCCTTGTACAGGTGACATCTAGATAAGCACTATGGTGTCTTGTGTAGTGGTAATTGGGGATAATTTACAATAACTAAATGTGCGGTCGACTGTATGAGGGTGACAGTTTATTACGTAGGTATGGAATTTCAGACGGATTCTCAGTATTTGTAGTATGAAATGCTTTTTGAATGGTATGGATACCGTCATATTAATAATTGCAAGATATAATGTAACATAGTGACAGAAAGAAAGAAAGACAAACAAACATCGCGCAAGATTCTTCAAAACCAACATGTGATCTGTATAAAAACTATTTTATCGATACTTTAACGTATTTGAATATCGATGGACAGCACTACCACTACCGTGAATACCACCGGAACAATGTTTAAATACTTCCTGTCAAAAGCAAATAGCTCTTGGGTTTGCCCGGAATGCTAATTTTATAATAGCAAGTGAAACAGATGGTGTGAGATATAATATATCATACACTTTTGTTACGAAATTATTTTTGTGTTTCCAGAAGATTACTGCTCAATGACTGCTTAATTTGAATTTGATCTATCATCTCATCATCATCATCATAGTCATTTCAGTCACAGAACTTCCACTGTCGAACATAGGCCTCTGATTTCCATTGACCGGTTGGTAGCGGCCTGCATCCAGCGCCTTCCTGCTACATTTATGGGCACTTGATAACTTGATCTATAAAGTGACTTTAATGTTAGAAATGACCTCTATGTATAAATGTGGCTACAAATTTTCTTATTCTAAGAAATGCTGCAGTAAAATTGTACAACTGTAAACTGTAAACAAAGGAATCGATCAAATCATCATCGTCATCATCATTTCACATTCAAAAGTTAATGGTTTCAGGCAAAATAAACATAACTGTCATAAATAAATACGTCATTCGAGATGGAGTCGATAAAAATCAAGAACTTGGCTGCGATCCATCTGAATTTCTGGCCGAGTTCGATTCAATAACGAATATTTAAATTTTTATCACGAATCGATATAAAACGGGAATGAAATCTCCCGATATAAACGCGTAGTAAAAGTGTTAAAAATACCAAAGTGAAAACTATAATATACTTAAGGATTTCAACCTTGTAAAGGTAGCAGTATAGTAAGGTGCTAGATGCAGGCTGCTGCTAACCGTTCGTTCGTTTCAGCCAAATGACGTCCACTGCTGGACAAAGGCCTCCCCCAAGGTTTTCCACAATGAACGGTCCTGCGCCGCGGCGCCGCCCGCATCCAGGCACCTCCCGCGACCTATACCAGCTACTAACCGACCATTCTGGAAATCTTATGTACTGCAGTGGACATCCTATGGCTGAAATGATTCTAATTCAAGTGACATCATTACGTAGTAGAGTTCTTGAAAGACATCACACAAGAAAGCGTAACCTTACAGTGAATTCCATGCCCTTATTTTATGTAATGTCTTCAGGGCAAAGAATTTCCCACTTCAAAAATTTAACTTGGTCAAATGGTAATTTCAAATATTTGTCTAGTGCTGTACAGTCGAGCGGAGAAAATCGTGCGTTACAAAACAACAATAGTTACTACTCATGACTAATATTTGGAATATTTTAAATTAACGGGTTTAAATGACATCCATCTTAACACTAGAGACGAGAAAAGACTTAAGTGAGTTTCAGTCCAGAAATTCTTTCCAATACTGATGTATTTCTTCTTCTTCAAAAATATACTTACTTTTGAAAATGAAATGCCAATATAATTAAAATATTCTCATCGTTTTTATAACAACAAATCATTGCGGTCAACGTTTTCATGCTCAGTTTAGAACAGACTAAAAAAAGATTGCTCTATGGTTTCTAACCACAGAGTAAATGCGCACGCGTCGAGCACAGCGTAAATTGTCGATCCGTGGTTGGACTGTGGAATGGAATATTATGGATAGAAAACTATTTATCATTGGATGTTTATCGATAATATGCAATATAATATGCGATACGTTTCTTTAGTTTTGACGTCGAGACACATGTATCATGTATTTTGGCGTGTCTTAGTGTCACATTGAATTCTTTAATCATAATTATTATTACTATCTGATAGGGCGAACTTTGTACCGCCTATGTTCATCAAAATCAATGTAGATTTCAACACGTGATGGCAAAATAATAAAAAAAAAACTTTATGTGAAATAGCTTTTGCGTCACATTTCCAAAATAGAGACCCAGAAGAAAACACAGTTTTCTTCTGGGTCTCTATTACTATCCCTCTATACTAGTTTCATTTAAATCTGTTCAGTAGTTTAAGCATGGAAGAGTAACAAACATCCATCTGTCCATTCTTCCATCGATCTACAAACTTTCACAATAGGATTCACAGTAGTGAGCTCAAACTCCCGCGCAGTTGAGTTCTGAGTGATTTGACATTGTCAATTTGACATGTTGATTGTCTGTTCCCGTTCGGTAGATGGCGCTAACACTAATTACTGATAATATTTCTTCAACAAAGATTGTACTCAACGACTGTGCTAATATTATGTAGTTGTATACCGCATGATTCACAGTGCACTCATACAAGATGCATTCATAGTGCAGCCGAAGCGTGTTTGTTTAAGGTCAAGCTTTCCGGCTGCTTTAACGAGCTTAATGCAAAAGCTTGTGAAAATTTTAGTGCAAAGATAATTTTATTTGCCTAAAATAGTAAAAACACGAATAATTATACCTAACTATGTAAGTAAAATAAATGGCTCTAGCCTTCGTTAAATTGATTAAATTACTTATCTATCTTCTATCTTTATCTTCATTTTATAAATAAAAATGAATTGATGTTCGTTAGTCTGATTAAAACTCGAGAACGGCTGGGCCGATTGAGCTGATTTTGGTTTTAAAATATTTGTCGTAGTCCAGGGTAGGTCTAAACGGTGAGCAAATACGCGCGCGATATTGTTTTTCTGTGACAGACAATATTCCACGCGGGCGAAGCCGCGGGCGGAAAGCTAGTTTAAAATAAATGGCTCTGGCTTTCGTTAAATTGATCAAATTATTTAAAGCCCCTGATATAGTCACATTACCATCTTTCTTTCAGGTAAATTCTCCAAATAATGATTCTAGTTCTAAGATTTACTACCTACTTTTCTTGATAAGTAGGTCATCATCATCATCTCAGCAATAGTACGTCCACTGCTGAACATAGGCCTTCCCCAATGCTTTCCATGTTGCCCGGTTGGTAGATACGTACCTACTACCCGTTCGCGCTAAGTTTGCCGGTCCGTGGAATGCGCGTCCCTTCCTCCAACCGCGGTTAAACGCAATTAGTTAGTGATTAAAACGCAAATCAGTGTTTTATTTGACGTAAATGCACAATTTTTATCAATATTAATGAATAAAAAAATATTTTCAATATAGTTTGCTATAGTTATAGACGCTTTCCTTCGAGTGACGTCATATCGCCAGCGGCAAACTTATCGCGAATGGATAGTAGGTAATTGAAGCAATATCCTATTTTGTTATCACTGTGTACACAATGTGTAGATTTTAGCGGTAGTTAGCTAAATTTGAAGATCACTCCACCTTAATCAGGTAGCGCGGCACAGCACGGTATGCGCTAGCGCAGCCCCAAGTCAACTTCTCGGAATAAAGATAAAAACGCTGGCGACACTCAATTTATTGTGCGTTTCGAATACTCCATGCCTTTTTACTATTCTCCCATACCAACATTCAATCGACAACCTATTTCACACCCTAGACCTTTGCAATAAAGTTCAAATTCCAATAAAAGATCGCTACAGGTAATTTGTCCAGCGGGAAGTATGTAGTCATATTTTACAGGATTATTAGTTTAAGCCCGACGTTTCTATTTTTTAAACCCGTTTATAGAGGGATTGATATATCTAAATATTTTACATATGTTGAGTAAATGTTCAGAATGCAGCTGGGTCATAACGCTAATCGAATTTACATGGAAAGTATTATTTTCAATAAAAATATGGTAACTGGCCTTTGCCGATGTCGTAATTTTCATTCTGTTGTTAATTCTATGCTAGTTTCGTTGGTTAACTTTATAAAGAGATAAAAGTACTATTTTGGAAATGGCTAACAATACTAATGGCTACATGGCTACTTCCACACTTGTTAATAAATGTTAACGGGAAAAATGAAAATAAAAAGTTGCTGAACTTGTTAACATTTGAAAAGTACAACTCTATAAAATCTATACTAATATTATAAATGCGAAAGTAACTCTGTCTGTCTGTCTCGCTTCCACGCCTAAACCACAGAACCGATTTTGATGAAATTTGGCATAGAGATAATTTGAGTCCCGGGAAAGGACATAGGATAGTTTTTGTCCCGGTTTTTGAAAAATTTCACGCGGGCGAAGCCGCGGGCGGAAAGCTAGTATTTATATAAATCTCAAGCCACCGCAACGCAATCATCTAATAAGTTATCTGTGAACAAATCTAACCGACCAATAAAAAGGCAGTAATGAACCAGTTCATTCAGTTCGGAGAAGAGGAACAATCCGACGGGTAAAAACAATTAAATCGTAATTAAAGGCCGTATTAAGAGAGCGGCATGCGCGCACGCATCGCACCCATATTTTAGGGATAGTGATGTGCGCGCAAGTTATCGATATTTTGGTGTCGACATGGTCAAAACCTAAATTAATATCTTTATCTTTCGTGAAATCAATCGGATACACTGGCACAATTAATTGGTACCTATCCTGAGATTCTTTTTTTCAAACCGGGCCAGTAATTTCGGTTTCTATCCAATACAAACAAACTATGCAATCTTTATCTTTATAATATTAGTGTAAGATAATTTTCATGGCAAGTACACAGAGTTGTTTAGATCAGTGATTAACTGTTTTTTTTTATTATACCTTCATCAAAGAATATAAAAGTCTAGCATATAAAAGTGGCTTGTATTAGGAAGCCAACAAGCAAAGTACGTTGCCATTAAAGCCAACACACGCTTTGTAAAAACTTAATAGTGTTTATTGTACTTGCGATTAAACTTTGCTTTACGACGTCTTGAATTTCCAGTGTTATGATTACGCAGTACCACCGTAGAACAATAAACCGCGTATAAAACAATTAAACTACACTTTAATTACCATGCCGTTTCAGAAAACGCTCAAAATCACGACTCGCACAAAAGCTGTGAGGTAATAAAAAAGGAAAACACACCATTTATCGTGTCCATTCAAAATTCTCAGTACAATTTTTGAATGGTCGATAAAACTTGACACTCGAAACGCCCGCCAATTTTGCATACATAAACATCGTAAATCTCATTGAATGAAAATGAGTATCGATATGTCGATATCGAGTTTTACGATCGATTCATTACGCGACTATAACTCGGGCCCTATTAAGGGGACAATGCTTCGAGCTGAGTCCGAAACAATCACATCTTCATTAATTACGGAAGGAATTTTTCTGATGGTTGGTCCTTTGGTGTTTATGGTGTAAGGCAGAAGTTGAACGCGTGAATTGTTTTAAAGATCATTTAATTTATAACTGACATTATGTTAATAATGTGATAAAATATACACCTATGTAGAAATAGGTAGATATTACATAATAATGAGTCTGACTGAGCCTTTTCAAAGAGATTAGGTACTCATCTTCATCACTTGGTGATGTGACCAGTGATCCCAAGACATCTATACTGCCTGCCACAAAATTAACCATTAAAGACTCAAAGCTATCTTAATAAATTAATCAGATTTCGCTTCTTTCTTTTGACCTATTTCCCGCTACCCGCAACATTTCGTCCCCCGTACCACGCGACACCTGTATGTGCGACGCAGCCTCTCAGGCAACAAATTGTCGCTCCACTTTTTGTCACATGCCCGCGACTTGTCATGATTTTTATGTAATTAAGACCGTTTCCCATGTCTATGTAATTTTTATGGTAATTGGCCCCATTGTGAGAAACGAACGATTTTGACAAAAACTGGAAGTACGCTTTCAAAGTAAATTAATTCAATTATGCTGATTAAAACGAATCCTTTTTTGGGCATGTCGAATTACAGAAGTGCCAACGATTTTGTGAACGTACTTGAATCCACGCTTAATGAAGTAAATTCTTTGCAATTGTTTATTCAGAGTTATTAAAAACAAATGTCGATAAATTGCCGATAAGTGTAATGTCAAGTCAACACTATTTTCTTAATCCTGCGAAAGCTGTTACGTTATCTGAAATCGTGGGACATAGTACTAATTATTTTTTGCGTATTAGGAATATCGAATGCCATCGAGAACCACCTGCTTATATCGTATTGGACTCAAATGTCCCCGATAATACTATAATACTAATACTATAATAATGTAAGACCAACTGCTATAAATAGTAACACTGAGTGCAGAAATAAAATTAAGAAAGCGAGAAAAGCAACCCTTTAGATAAGATTACAGCTGTCGATACTACAAAGCAAATTGAATTTAAAATGCTAATAATTCAAATACTAGACGATGAAAAAGATATCACTGGTAGTGTTTATTAACATTTGCAAGTTATCATTGTTGACTATCTACTAATAATGCTAATCAGTAGCAATTTGTTTTATAAGTTCCTGTTTAAATATTCATACGAATAGATATAAAAATAGGTGTATTTGTATCATAAGATAGTTGGATTTGGATTTCCTTATATCCTTATAAATTGTTTTTTAATTATTCTCATTAGCTATTTAATAGGTTATCCGTAATATATATTCCACTTTTTGTTTATGATTTGCATCTTTAAATTTCATTCAAAAGCAGCACGTCATGTCGTATTATTTTAGTTAAAAACGATTTTAAACAAGGCACAAAACATTCCCACTTGTTGAGTTCCGACGAAGTGCGATTACACTTTAAACTTGTATTAGAAACAATAAAATAATTTACGTCGTTGTCGGAACGCGTGCTCCACTCAATGCCAACAAAATGAATAACCAACCGGGCCCTAACATTAGTTCAGCAGAAACCCGACGCGAAGAAGGGAGGTAATCGCTTCACTCACTCTTAAAATAAAGACATAATAGTGGCAATTGAAGTAACAACTGACCGACACGCAAACGAACACAGACACGTTAACTCTTTCGCTTTACACGCAGAAAAACACGTTTAATTTAACAATCAGAATGCAGCCACCGAATTTGAGGGGAGAATAACGAACTATAATTTACTCTTTGTTACAGGTGCAAAAAACAGAAGAATGATAGAAGTGGATCCGCAAAGTACACAATACATCATAAGCAACGATGCAAAAAGTGATAAATTATAGCAAGTCAACGATAGTGTTGATGAAAATGGATGAGATACGCTTAGAGTTGACTTGACTGGTGCTAAATCTACAACAGTTGATGAACATTGTGAAAGTGATAGTGTTTTTATATTGACTGCAGTGGAAGAAGGACTAGATGATGTTGAAGTGTTAGGACTTAAAATAATGCCAGATCGGGAGTCGGTAGGAGGTCCAGGGACAGCGGGCAGCGGTGGTTTTTTGCCTCTACAGTTCCCGTCTGCTTTTGCAGCCTTCCATGCGACGACGCCCCCTGGTGGTGCACCCACGGCAGCCATGCATCACGCTACGCATTATCATCATCATGCCCAGTAAGTTTTTTTTTAATTTATTATATTTGTATTATGAATAACTCTTCCTGCTGTAGAAGCGATTCTAATTGGTGGTGGAATATGTGGATGTGTAATGATTTTACTGAGCAATTTCAATAGGTGTAAAACAGGGAGGATTTGCTTCTACGACAATGCTAATTATTTGATAGTTACTATTGCACCTAGAGTTGCTAAACTTGAATTCAGTAAACCCATGTTACTTAGGTAACTTTCTGATTTGATGTTACAACTGTATTTATAATGTTTATCAATCTTAGCTTTAATTAGTAAACGAAATTGAGTCTATCCATTAAAGCGCAGTAAAGTTGCGTTAGTACTTCAAGCCTTTATAATTTACTCGCTACTTCAACATAATGGCTCACTCCTAATTCATGTTTATTACGGCCTCCGCTAATAGCATTATACCAGTTTTCATAAAACACTTTTAGTTTTATAACCTCGTTAGAAGCTTGCCCATCGAAGTGGGAATGGTCGAAGCCTTTCCAATATCTGAGGAATCCATCTACATATGTAATTTTATTATGATTCCTTGCAACGCCAGTGTCCTTTTAGTATCTCGGTCGTTTCGTTCCGAAACACCGCCTGGGCTCATCGGACCAGTCTATAACCTAGAGTGCATCATTAAGCATTACAAGACCGCGAGACCTTTTATTGCATAATTGCACCAGTATTATTCCATACAATCCACCAACACACCTACAATGTTGTGTACAATTCCAATTTAAAAAAATTGCACTTCTTTTATCGCCAATAAAATTCATATTTGCTTCTTGTGCACCTTTACGAACATCCCGTTCCATTACGTTTATTACGAATTCAGTATCTTTTTTACTGGATGCTATTTCAGAATTTATATCGGGAGCAGGTAAAAATTTTTAGATTAGATTAGAGCCGGCGTATTAACCGTGGTTTACGGGGGCTATAAATAAGCCCCGCCAGGTGAGACAAGGTGTTACTTAATGATAATTTATTGCATACAGCGGACGCGTAAGTCGGCCGATTTGACGACAGCATTAATCTTTTGTAACTGGACACAATAAAACACTATCGTAAATTCGGAAAGGGACCGTCCGATTCCGAGACTCATTGTCTCTGACAAATGACTGAGGAAATCGTCAACGGGATTGAGACGTTTACGTTGGCGTTAATAAAAATGAGACGCGAGCGCTTTAACAAATGAGCTGGGCCTCGGAGGGTGCGAGACGCATGGTTATCGGCGCGGGCGCAGCCGAAACAATGATTAATAACCGAGCACCGCGCCTTGGGGTAGCCCCGAGTTCGAGCTCCAAAATTAAAATTTCAAATCGTTAATTTACCAAACGTTCCGAATTTAACACACTGACGAATGCGACGCTAATAGCTCTCCTCCAGCTTGCAATATTTTATGCTTTATTATTGAAACCCCCGAGTATCAATAAATGCTTTTGTTCGCAAGCGAGACCTCTCGCATGTGTAATTTTGTGTTTCTTAAATCTCTCACGCTGGAAGATGGATGCGTCGTTCCCGAGCTCAATTTATTTAAGCGCCCCTTACCTGTGCAATAAACTTGTTGTTTTCTACGTCTTATTTATAGTGATTGCGTAACTCGTTATGTTGAATATAAAATCGAATATAAATTTGTGGTATGAAGACGTTTCTCGGAAGTGTCGCAATCCTTTATCTGCCTTAGTTTCGTCACCGGATGCCAGGCCAGCCCTTTAACGACAGTTTCTTGGTGCCTCATTTAACTTTCTGCTGCGATAATTGCCCACACGTGTTTATTTCCAAGCTGTCTAATTATAGGGCGCACAATGCGTTGGACGCGATCGGTTATTTTGGCTCCGTTTGCTTCGTCAAAGTCGATTTTGTCCAGCCACAAAAGAGGTGTTGCCAGTCGACTGTCGTTTGATTCATTAAGTCCTTTTGAACTGATTGATCGTATCGCATGCCTCTTCACCCATTTATTCTGCGCCCGCTTTTTGTCGTTTCTATTTGTATTAACGTTTCGCTTCATTAGCGCTCCCGTTTCAGGAATAGAGTTGTTTCAGCTTGTCTTTTATTTTAGCAATCTTTGTCGTCATTCATGCTTCTAGTTTGAAGATGCTCTTTTGTTTTATAGCTCGCTTCCTAGTAGTTTAAAAGCAGAGTTGCCATGTGCGTCACCACAATGGTTCCTAACCATAAAGTGCCATTCTCCGGCCCGCATGTTTGCCTCATTGTGCCTGCCTACGTCCTGCCTTCACAAATCATCGAGAAAAAAAAAGCATGATTGGTGTATAGACAATACATTCGAGCAAGATTGGTCGTCGTGTGTGGTGTATTGTTACTCGAAGTGTCTACAACAATTAGGGAGCATCTTTATAATCTAAATCAAAGTTATTACACGGTGTTGTTTTATCTTGATATCAAATACGTGGGATCTCTTGTAGGACGTTAATATTATGGTCCGGATGAAACGGTTCTTTTAAAAGCCCAAAGGCTATCAGAGTGAAATCAAATATCAGTCGTATTGAAACATCAACACAACAAAATATATCATGTTCATTTATTTTTTACGTTGAAGCTTTTATGGTGTCACTTTTTGGAAAGGCATTTCGATTATGTAAATGCCGTGTTAAATATTCGTTTCGGAATGTTGTTGGTCCGTTGGTTTTTTGCAAAAAACTCATTTGCAGAGTACATTGTGGGGAAATTTCGGAGACATTGTCATTAATGAACCTGTACGATGACGTCGTATTTGTTTAAATTGGTATTTTAAAGAACGTGAAAGTCCTTATTTCAGTGGTAGTGTGTACAGTCAGTTATTTATTATTCTTGGAAAAGGGAACAAGTTAGCGCGTTCTGTACGTGTGATTTATTAGTTTGCACGGGAAGTTTTCTGCAAAAGTGGAATGAATAAAACGTCCAAAACTAATTATTGGTTCTTTGAGCGAACCTCGAAAATGGAAAAGAGATTTATTGAGACGTTTACTATTAAAAACGAATGGCGACCTTTTTGTGTGTGAAGTGAAGAAACAACCGTTGCATTGTTCGTACCTTCAGTTTTAATTTAATTGTTAAATGCATTTCTCATTCATTTTCGTTAACCTGCCACTTTTGAGAGGTGAATGTTTATGTAGGTATTTCACAATGAATTAACTTTTGTGAAGTCACTGATATCAAAGGATACATGGCGTTTTTAGATGTCATAAAAGTGTCTCAATTCTAAAGCAATAATGTAGTTTAGAAATAGCAGAGCTTAATATGGGAGCCAAAAGCTATTGACTGCCACTGCTTACAATCAAAGGTACAAACAAAAAATGCTCTAATATGTCATAATTTCTGTCCTTTAACATAATATTCTGCTATTTAGCTTTGCCGAAATCCGATATAAAAAGCTTTGAGCGTTTAGTAGCGCAATTTGTTCACTGGTTAGTTTTTTATTATTTGAAATTTAGTTATCAAAAATGTATATAGACCCGTCAATAAAGCCATTAACTCTATTTTGCGGTGCCCCTTCCTGTTCAATTTTACTATTAACTATTTTTTCCAAACGGTTTCTACGCAAAACCTCATAAGTCCATTCAGCTGTTTTTTCGTCCAATCGGTCAGTCATAAAACGGATCCGGTCGTAAATTGACCGGCAGGCATCCTGTCACTGAGGGACCATTGTCATAACCACGCCCACAGTATAAATACACCAGGAAGCACTCGGGAATAGTCGGGAACGAGGAAGGAATAGGTGTGCAGTTGAGATTGGGACTGTGTCACTTGGTGTTTTGCATTGCACCTTGTGTGTGGATGTTTTGTTTTTTTTTAAAATATATTAAAGACTAGATCATGTTTACACGCAACAAACGCGTACAACATGGTTAATAGTCCCTTCAATAGTTTTTTATTCAACTCTACATTTTCGTTAAATATTAAGCAAAAAAAACTAGGTTGGACGTAGAACTTAGGTAAATTATGTTAATTCTGTTTAAGTAATCGCTTTCTGCTCATTAAATTAGGAATATTGATATAAACGCAACGTTCATAACTTAAATTATAACAACTATACGTTCATTGTCAGCTTAAAAAACATCACAACTAATATTGGCGCATTCTGTCACTTTACATAACAGCCGATGATTGGTATCTCGAAACAAATGTGAATTTGGGTTAATCGCTTCTGCGCCCCGGCCGTCGTGACCTCCCACTTGGCGGACTAAAAATATCATACTAATATCAATAATTAATGCTTATTGTAAGCAAATTCGTGTCTCATAATGTTACGTTATAATGACATGGAAAATAATTCAGTGTGATAATGAATGTGAAATAATGGTTAAAGACTTGTTCTTTGTAAAGGACGGTATAATTTGTATGACTTAATTCTGGCTGACTGTACTTTGTTAAATGCTACAAACACCTATGTTGTAAATTGAAGAAGTAATTAGTGAAAAAATGATAGGTTTGATAAAAAAAATTCTACGATTTGTTAGGTCATAGACGACAGCATAATATCAAGAAGCTGTATGTAATAACTAGCGGCCGCCCGCGACTTCGTACCCGTGGATCCCGTTTTACCCCCTTAGGTGGAGTTTCGTAAAATCATTTCTTAGCGGATGTCCTACGTCATAACATCTACCTGCATGCCAAATTTCAGCCCGATCCGTCCAGTGGTTTGGGCTGTGCGTTGATAGATCAATATGTAAGTCAGTCAGTCAGTCACCTTTGAGTATTTAGATATGTAGCAACAAAAATCTTGTCTTTTATATGCAATAAGATATACCCTAATTTTAATAGGGTCTAAAGTAATCAGACAAAACGCTAAGAGACCAGAATTTAGGATATTAAAATAACAACCCCAGAAGCTCGAGCAAAGCTCCAATCTTACAAAAGCTGCGTAAACAAAAAAGCTTTCGCGCATGCAATGTCGCGTGCGCGCGCCGCACAGTAGCGCGGTACAGTCGGCAGGGTATTAAGATCAGGTAGAATATAATGTACTTTATTAGGTATGTCGACATGGTCATAGATTCTCAAGTCACTTCTTTTTATCACAGAAAAGTTTGTAATTAAAACTTACACGACATTTAAAAGTCACATTAATCAATGAAAAAGTATAAAAATTATCTTCCTTTTATGAGCAAACCTACAAAACTCATTTGTAAAAAATAGATTTTACTTTTTGCAGCCGAATTAAATTTATAGCGGTTGTTCAAATACTGTCATTTTATTTGCAGCTTTAAATATGTACCTATATTATTTTTAGTCGGTTTCACTTTGATTTGTAAAATTTTATTATCTACTAGCTTTTGTCAGCGGCTTCACCCGCGTGAAATTTAGACATTAATTATAGCTTATATGTTAATCTGGATTATAAACAATAATACTGTAAAGTTTTATCAAAATCCGTTCAGTAGTTTTTGCGTGAAAGAGTAACAAACATCCAGACATCCAAACTTTCGCATTTATAATATTAATAGGATAGGCAATCTAAAATCAGGATTTTTTATATTTATCTAAATTTATCAGGATTTTATATTATCTATCTAAAAGCAAGATTTTTTCTGTCAACTGTACCAACCATCTCCAGAGTCTGCGTAGCCTGTCCGGGGCTCATTATCCGGGTATCGGGTTCGATTTATTGGGATCAAATTAATTGGACGGCATTTTGGGGTTATGTTGTTTCACGTCGCGGCTGCAGGGATTTGGCAATTTAAGAACTTAATGTAAATTAAGTTAGAAGAAATGAACACTGAAAAAAGTTCGATCAATAAAAGAAAGAAAGAAAAACGTTTATTTGGTTTGTAATATAAAATTACACAGTAAATATAATATTTGAAAAAACACTGAAATTTATTTAACCCTTACGGCGCCTTTTTTATAACAACTAACTGTTACTTAGATTGTTATTAATTTTATTTTGAAACATCATTTTACTTAAGCCAGATAAGACCTGATCAGCTATTACGGTATGGTTGCAGACTAATGAACTAAAGTACTTTATCATTGTGTTACCAACACAGTTTACATAACTAATTAAAAAAACAGTTCCTCTGTGGTGCAAGCGGGTGAATCTCGCTTCTACCTTCGGCCTGATCATCACTTAACCATCAGGTGATACAGGCCAAGAGTTTCCTGGTTGAGGATTAAAAAAAAATCTGACACAGCATTATTCGATCTTACTGACTGTTCTTTAATAAATAAATTGATAACAACCGTTCGACACGTACACTGCACTGAACTTACGACCTCCGATCAAAATGGAGGTTTAACACGTAAGCGGATAAATATCACGTTTTCGACATATCTTAAGCTTTCACGACATATTTATTAACCGTTTTAATAACTGTATTGTTTTACAAATAAATAAAATAAAAAAGAATTCACCAGATGCGTGCCTAACATAATCTAGCTAGGTAATTAGGCATTGTCCTGGTAAATTGTGTTTTATCGACGAACACTTAAGAACTTCTTTTCAGAAAAGCAAAAATCTGTCAAATTCTTTAGGACAATACACTATTTGCTTGCACTTGGTAATTTTTAATTGCTATTAGCACTGCACGCTCCTGCCTCAAACAATGAAAAATAATTCAACTTACACCAGCTCCTTAAATAAATGTTTCTCCGAATGTTTTTCTACACAATGTTTTCTTTCGTACACAAAATATTTTAACGCGAACAAAGTTAACCCTGTAACACAATACGCTATCAAAGCGCGTTCGTTCGGAAACCCCGCACCTGTTGACATGTTTACAAAGACAACAGCTTCGGTGCACGACGGGTTAAGGAATGGTTGACAAGCGGGACGAGCGAATGAAATAAATTGCATTTATTGTACAGATAGCTCATCAAGATGTACATAATAAGCTGTACATCTTATGCAGTTGTGATAAGAGCTATAATGCAATAAAAACCTGATGTGCAGTCGACTGTACACAGTAATCTGATTCCCTCAATTGAGTTCAATATCTCATGAATTTAGTCAATAAGTAAGTTTAAGCAAAAAAATATGTTTAATCACCGAAAACTTTGTTGCATTCATTCGCATATAAACTGTTTTTACATTTAAAAACATAAATTACTACTGATGATTATTTTAAATACATGTGAATCAGAAGTGTCATAGCTTGCACCATACGTCATTGTAAATGTAGACGCGTGAAGGGTTAAATTTGTACAGGATTTCGTTAATGACTTGAATTCAGTATTGTTATTTCAGTGGCGTGTTTACTTTTTCTGGGTAAATGTTAAAGTAAGATTCATAAGGAAGCCATTGAGTTATTATGAGTATGTACTACGTACCTAGAGTAATATTACTTCAATGAGGAACCTAAGTTTATATAAGTAACTAGCCGTTTTACCCCCTTAGGGGTGGAGTTTCGTAAAATCCTTTCTTAGCGGATGCCTACGTAATAACATCTACCTGCATGCCAAATTTCAGCCCGATCCGTCCAGTGGTTTAGGCTGTTCGTTGATAGATCACTATGTCAGTCACCTTTGAGTATTTAGATAGGCGGTTGTAATTTGCTATTCAAGAAGGATTGTTTCAATATTGAGATTGATTCTAGCTTTTTGATTTATGAAACCCAAAGTAACTTAATAAATAAGCATTTTTATGTCAAAAATATTATGATCATTACACAAGTTCATCTCCGAGTTCAAAAAACAACGTCTCAAAAAGGCAAAAACATCGTAAAGGAACGAGAAAAATTGCGAAAAAATTTAAATTGGGAGCCGAAGATGTCACGGATCGAATAAAAATAAAATGCAATCATTATTGTGGCACTTACCTGAGAGACAGTCATGACTATATTTTTATCGGGCGATATAAAGTGCAGTTATGTTCGTGAGACATTTAATAAAAATGTTACACCTCCCATAATCACAATTGAGTTACAAGCTGCAGCGTTTTTCTGAATTATTTATTAGATTTTTTCTAATTTCTAGCAACTTGTTACCTACTTTTTGCCCAGTTGCTGGAAGAAAAATATTGGATCTGGCCCGTGGACCAAGTTAATAGTGGGCCAAGTCACTGGAAGACTCGAATTAAGTCGGTCTGTTGAGAAACAAGTAACAAAACACTAAAGTTTTCTTTTAAACTACTGGAACTTCAGATTCTGAGCTGAAAATCCTGATTCAGTGACGTTTCACTGCGTTTCACTGCCATTGCATTGCGGGATATTAACGGGTCATTTTTCGTGCTGGAAAACCATTTGTAAAGAAAAAAAAAAAGGAATTCTGTTCCTTTCAATTACTACGTGTTGAATGGAAGCTAAGCATGCAAACAACTCAGATACCTACTATCTGTTTAGCTGTACTTACGAGTTACCTACGATGGTTATAATAATATTCCCTTTACGAGTATGTCATTGCTCGTCTATCTACGAGTGTTATTAAGAGAAATATTATCAGTTTTAAGACCAAGTCTCAATCGCTTCTTCTCACTTCTTGGCCCACCCAAAACATCCTGCCACGTAGGTATCCGGTTCTTCGTAAACTGCCCGCGAATTTCGATAACGAATAATCGTAAAATGCAGCTTTACAATTTAATTATGTGACCGCTACATGCGCACTGACAGCTTCGTAAAATCATATGACGACGTAGAGACGACAGCATGTCAAAGTACACATTTTTGCTGCAAAAATGCACCCTATTTCAACTTCTTAAGGTGGCACAGATGTTTTTGTGTCCTTCGTGCGTGGGCTAAATGATGTTATGCTACCTTTTCCCTAAAACCCCTTGTTAGGGCATCAACACACTCAAATTTATTGGCGGTCGTGTGATTTTATATTTGTTACAGTTTTGCAACATTGTGCAGTGATATTTTTTTAATAATCGAATAACTGTTCGATATTTTAAAAAGTTTGCAATCGAAACGTATTTTCGAAAGGTGTTATTTTTTCAGTGTCTCCGAATGAATTGCTTTTATGATATTCGATGATGTAACACCCACAAGTAAAACGGCAAAGTTACTATAAAACTGCCTTCTTGATTTTGAGTATCTACCATGAATAATTTATTTTACAAAATTCGCTCTAAGCTCCAAGTTTGGTCAAAAGTTTTTTCCAATTCAGGTGCTCTCCCATTTTTCTCAAGCAACGGAATCTAAATGATGATAAAGACCTATAATTTTAATTATCTATTTACTATTATTATGAGTATTGTCTTTTCCTCTGAAGTCTATTTAGAGTTTTTAGAGGATACATTCCCTTCCCAAATAAAAACCCAGATGACAAGAGTGAGTACTTAAACTTCCCTACACTTGGTTTGTTATTTTCAAAGGTCAAAACCCTAGGGCTAAAGTCGTAAACGTTGTATCTCAATAAAAATTACCCTACCCTACCAGCAACTGACTGCGTTTACGAGTGTGGAGACTTTTATGCTCTTGCGCATGGGGCGTTTTAAAACTCGCTTGCAGGATGAAGATGTATGGGAAGTTAGAATTGTGACTGATTAAGGAAAATGCTCTTTGTGTACTTAAAGAAAAGCTATTTTATTTTATATATAAGCTGTACCCGCGATTTCGTATGCGTGAAAATAGTTCGAATAACAATACATGCCTCTTTTTTGCAACATTTTTCATTACTGCTCCGCTCCTATAGGCTGTAGGGCAGCGATACGTGATCTCACTCGATTATTTCTAAACTATACAAGATATCGAAAAACTGGTTACTGATTCTGAAAGTGCTTCATAAGTTTTATCAAACGGTATCAATAATAGGTTACAGATTAAACTAGATCTATCCGAAAATCTGTATGTTTTATTTTACTGTTTAATAACCTAAATACTTTATGAACATGGTGTCTTCCCTATTCCATATTGTTACCTTCTACTGACGGGTTTCGAAAACCGATCTTCATAAAAGTAGAAGCAGAAAGTGAACAAAACCCATTTTAAAAGTAAATACACATAAAAGTTGTTTTACATTGTCACTTGTTTCTCTTGCAATGTTATTTATCATCCAGGGCTTGTTATAGCTTCTCATAACAAGTGCTCACTGTTCCATACTCATTGCTAGTACAGTCAGCAACATAAATGGGCACTATTATCACCCCTAGGACCTTAGACACAAGGTGCCATAAAGTTTGTCGTCAGCTGTACTAACCAATAATCATTACTTTGAGCATGACGTCATTTCGAGAAAGTGCGAATGTTGCTCTCATCTAAAAATATTTCGCGATAGTGACGAGCCTTGATGTTACTTGATACTTGTAATTGTTCCTTTCAGCTGTGATATTATAACTTAACAATTTTATAGCTTTTAAAAACATTTTCATTTGTGTAGTCTAATAAGTATTAAAGTCTTCTTGATCTTCAAACTCTTAAAGATTTAAAATTTACACAGTAAAAAATCCAGTATAAAAAATGCATTACCAGACAAATACACGAACCACGCATGTTTAACTCTGCGTTTACTTCAAATGAATTAAAATTTTAATTATAAATTCGCTTGCAGAAATAAGTACATCATAATATAAATTGTTTAATCTAAAAATGCAATAATGTAAGTCATAAAATAGTTCATCGTATTGAATAGAATCGTTAATTCTCAAATTTTTATTACACTGCTAAATGGTTCGTAAAATAAACTACGTTTTATTAGTTACAAGCTTTTTTTCGTATTCGTCCTGCTTATTAAGTTTATAGCCGCTATAATTAGTAATCATATTGATATTTACTAGGTTACGATTCAAAGAGAGCCGAAGACGTGTTTTTTCTTAGCTCTAAAAATACATTTAATTGTCTTCTTTAAGCTTTATTAGTCTTTTGCGATGACCACATTGTTTACTATGTATCAAGTGATTTTGTCACAGTTATCGATATCGCGTTCCAGAAACACTCGCTCCCATCATTAGTACTGGACAGTACGTTCGTTGTGACAAAGGTCAGTTCGCGTACGTTGACAGGACAAGGGCGGACTGATATAGATCTTATTTCTATAGGCATAGGACAGATATAGATTCTAGATTTGTATACAGCATTTCAGACTTAATATTTTTATTGCAAATTCGCCCCTGTCTATACTTATAAAATAATATAAAGCTGAAGAGTTTCTTTGTTTGCTTGAACGCGCTAATCTCAGAAAATACTGGTCCGATTTGAAAAAATATTTTTGTGTTAGGTACCTACCTAGCCCATTTATCGAGGAAGGCTTTAGGCTGTATAACATCACCCTACAGTCGATAAGGAGCGGAGCAGTAAAGAAAAGTGTTGCAAAAACGGGAAATATTATTCAAACTATTTTCACGCGTACGAAGTCGCTTTTCATTAATAAAAGAGACCCCAGTGCATATCTTGATTTGCTGTCTGTTTTATTATAGTTCTAGATGAATCGATGCCTCAATTGACGACGTTTGATCTTTGCTTTGTTTTTGTTACGTTATTACTTCAATGCGCTGGTCTGTTTATATTTTTTTTGTGATTGAAATATTTTTGTTTGACGGGGTGCGGCGGTGTTTTGTATTAATTCCTTTCATCATCAATTGGCATTCTGTTCATATACTCGTACTTCCGGTGGTTGTGACTCTATTAAGATAATTATGTAACCAAATGAATACAAAAATTATTGAGCGAAGCGATTATTTCGCTCGATTATTGTACTTCTTACTGCCTATCCGAAATAATGAATGAACTTTCACTTCCTAATATCCTGCTCTTTCGTATGAATTAAGTAGAATGAATCAAACATACATTTTCATTTACAAAAGTCCAATATTTTCAAACATCCTTAATTATTATAGAATGCAACTGACCACGAAAGATATCAGCTTGTGTAATCCAATAAAGATGAGTCACCCATTTTGCTTTTAGCAACGTTAACAAAGAGGGTACAGTGATAGTGTACCTATGCAGTAATCAATATATGGCGGGCTATCTCACTCGACCCCTAGCTGATAACGTAATGCTCATTCTTGCATGCTTAAGGTCAATATTTAAGTTAAAGATGACATCTGTCTTGGAACGAAGATTGCTGCAATGCTTGGAATCATCGCAGAATTAAAAACTTCTACTCATCCAGCTTCCTCCCTAATATCATTATCATCATTTATAATGCGAACAGCTAGGGACTGGAATTCGCTGCCAGCTGCTCTCTTTCCCGAACACTTTAATCCGGGTCTTTTAAAGGCGAGAGTGAATAGGGACTTACAGGGCAGATATGTACCATCCTAGACTGCATCTCACTTAACACCAAGTGCGATTGCGGTGCCTGCCTTGTTATGCATAAAAAAATCAGCCACAGGACCTCTACTGCTGAAAACTCTATAGTCTGTTGCGCTGTCCTCTGCCAATAAGTTCGAAACACAGCTTTATTACAATTGGAGTAAGGATTGTGTTGTCAACTTTTTGGCCACTTTGGATGTCACGAACTATTTGACGCTGACTGTTCAAACAACACAAAGGAGAAGAAAGAAGAAACCCTTTGTCTTTCGTTGCGGGTCCAATGACAGCTTAACTTTCCCGCGGCACAAACTTGACCTTCACTGGTTGGGTTTTTATTGGCGGTCAAGCTGTAGATCCTGGCTACACAGGAGTTGCAGCGGTGGGAAAGAGAGGTGAAAAAAAAACCCTTTGTCTTTGTAAAATGTTTATTCCTCTGTAATGAAACTAGATATTATGACCATACTTTAGTTAAAGCGATGTTATTGGACTGCTCAACGTTTTATTCATAACGGATACTTTATGATTAAATTATAACTCGAGCCGAGATATTGATCTGATCTCCATCATTATCTAGAATTAGATGGAAAGTGGAGATACGTACCTACTTTATAAGTGGCGAACTTGCTTAAGTACGAAGATTAGAATCTAACTAATTAAACTTTCAAATTAAACACAAATTAGCAAGTTTATAAAACTTTAGAACTTGTCGATATTAAAATGTTGAAGAAACCTTGTTCTTAGGGCTCGTTCCTACAGAAATCCAGTTTAAAATCCATTAAAATTTATTATTTATTTTATTTACCTTCTAGAGCAGATGAAAAAATTTATACAAGATGTAGAAAAACTTGACTATCTCACCTGTCGCAAATTTAGTAAGCTTTTTTTGGTTCATAATAGTCATGTCACTAGGACGTATAGTTTCCGAGGATTAAGCAAAAAAAAAAACGAAAAATGGTACCTTCAAACCCCCCTCTCCCCTCCGGCTCAAGGACTAAGGGCGGGGACTTTTGCTATGTTCACCTCCTAACTAGTTTAAATAAAGTCCCGAAGTCAGACATAGTGTTCCACGCATTTTCCTCTACACTGTCGTTAAAGCATTCATTGACTGGACTAAATCACTTCTAATGACACAACTACAACTCATACAAAATTGAAAGTTTTCCTAAAGCTTTTTTCATAAAGTTCAATTTTATGGCTTTTAATATTTTCAATTACACGTGTTGTATTGTAAACACGAATCCTCCAAAGCACCTTTATGTCTCTAAAAATAGAGTTCACAGTAATCAGTCACCCAGATCTTTAGGAAGACTTCCGTCCAGCCCAGTCATATCCGTACCTAAAATAATCCTTCATAACTAGAGAGCGTCGACCTCTGTAGTAAACAGGGTGTTCAAATTTGGTTTTTATTGTTACGTAAGGGCTCGTACACATAAACACGATATGACGTCAAATCGTGGTACGATGCGGTATCGTGTCACCATGCGACGTCGTATCGTGGGTCTATTTTACTCTTATCACCCAGGTGATCAAAGTGGACTCCATTTGACACTTTAGTATCCTTTGATCACCCTTCATCCATGGATAAGATCACCTGGGTGATCAAATCCAGATGATCAAAATGGAATAGATTATATCGTGGGAATATGTTGGGACATATCCCCGATTATATCGTGGACGATACAATCTATTTCAGACCCACGTCGTGGTCAATGGTAATCTCGAAAAATGGACCGCACTAGACGTGTTCTTCTCTTGCTGATATTTTTAAAAATACGAATAAAAAAGAAACAGAGATGCTGGATACAAGGTTATAGTGAATAGGCACTTACATAGCAGATATGTACCATCCTAGACTGCATCTCACTTAATATCAGGTGCGATTACAGTCAAATATCTACCCTTGTTCTGCATAAAAAACTATCCATTCCTTTCAAAAAAGAATAACAAGAGTCATTTTAAGAAGTCGATGCTATGTCGCTTGCTCGTCGTAGATTCCAATGACGACGTCGCATCATGACACGATGGCGCGACGTCGTATCATGTTTGTGTGTACAAGCCCTAATTAAGGTAGAACCGTGCAGGAAGTACACCCACAGGCGAGGCTGGCGCGGCAATAAAATAATACCAGATGATTTATTTGTAAACAGTCTGGATCGCAGTCAACGCTTGCGCACAATAAGCCGTACACCGGCAGGAAATTGTGGACGGAGATTGTGCGTTTATGGCGTTATGACAGTGTGTGATAAAAGCTCTTTGAATAAGCTATTCCATTTATAAGTGAAAATGGGCTTATGTTTGGAAGGAACTGAGCAAATGGAAAATGTGTAGCGGAATGTCTTTGAGCGGAAAATAGTGATACTAACTATTGTAACATGTCACCATTTCACCTATGAGTCACCACCACCACAATAAAGATTTATTTTTGTATTTGTAGCTTTTCGCACATGTGAATTCGCGCAAGTGTACCAGAACCCTTTTCGCGCAAGTGTCCATTCGCGCTAATGTCTTTAAAATCGCGCAAGTGTCGCGCTAATGTCTTTACGCACAAATGTCTTTTCGCGCATGTGACTTCGCGCTAGTGTTTTTCCCCCAAAATAAGTGACTGTATTTTCATTGAAAACTATTTATTTCACACGACGTTGCCAGCGTGTGTACCGCAGCATGCAGTGTTTGTTTACAATGTCCGATCTTGTTTATTTTCCCTGCATATGGATTAAAAAGCTTCCAACCTCCATTTTGGGAGTTTATTGCCAGTTCTATTTGGATATTGCCGCGAGTTAGTGAAAACAGACGTTTGGAACATAAACTAGGAACACATGACCTAAAAATCCATAAGCTTATATAAAGCTTTTTTATTTTGCTTGGTTATAAGCAATTAGAACAAAATTTTTCCCAATTTATTAATATGAAAAATAAGCGAATGATACTTTTAAGTTTTTTTGAAACAGACCACAAATGATCCTACTGTTAAAGAAAGATCTAAATTACTTCTTTAACAGTAACTAATAACCATAACCGGTGTTTTTGTACAGAGTTTGACAGACTTTTGACGACTCCTAAGGTTAAGATGGTGCAATCCAGCCTTAAATAATATGAGAATAATCTAGAACGTTAATAACATTAATTATTAAATTAAATCAGTAATCATTTGTTAACATTTTAGACACGTATAGACAGACCGACAAAACATCCGTGACGTAACGTCATGAAAGGTAATTTATTAGGCTATAATTCTTATTTGACATTCACGCCCAATTTTAAGTCACGTTACTTTACGCTTTTCAGGCGTTTCTACATCAAAATTGACGAGAGAAACAACGTCTACGCAGATTACCCTAATAGCTGAACCCACTTAAAGCTACAACTATAAAACTACTAGTTTGGACAGCTATGATCGTTTTACGACTAGTGTCGAAATTCTAACTAGTTGATGATTTACAGATGCTATAGTGGGATTTTATTGCTTTTTTGTTTTTATTTTTTACTGCTTTATGGCAACACTGGGCGAATGATTTTGATATGTTCCAGTTTTTTAGGTTTGGTACTGAATGAGGTGATGACGATAAAACTTAGAAATATGTCTTTGTTTTGACAGACTCCAAAAACATGTTTTTTTTACTTTTATTTCTTTTTGGGATCTTGAAAATCTGGAGACTATTTAAGTCAGGAAGAGATGTGGAACTCTCTAACGGTTTATTCCACTTAGTTCACCTGGATGGGTTCGAGGTGAAATGAGCACACTAAAAACTCCACTTTTTTCACCCAGGTAAACATAGTGTAATAATCCCTTTCTAGCATTTGAATTATCAGGATCTTAGCTTGCCAATGAATCCAAGCCAGTGAGGGTAAAATTGTCCCTAGGGATAGCTTACTGCAAATAATTGAAATAATTTATCAGTAGAATTCACCAGGAGTTCGCTGTTGGTCAAAATTCCAGCACAGCTAATAAGGTACTTACGCCCGTATTCATAAACCATGCTTACTTAAGTGAAGCTGTAAATCGAATGCACAGTGTTGAATAGAGCTCTGTGATTGGTTCGTGTGTCAACCTGAGCATCTACGCGCACTGTGAGACCTCATAGTAATGTTTGTGAATACGGGTCTTAGACTCCAACTGGGAAGGTCTAGCCTGCACCTTACTTCCTGCAGCCGAAACAACAAAGTTAACATTAATATTGTGTACTATTCTATATGAATATAGTTTTTACTATATTCGATCTGGAAACCTATCTTGCATTGCAATTAAACTGAGTTGCATTGCAACAGCAGATGCTCCATTAAGGAGGCTTCGTCAATTTTGTTAACCTCCTATAGAGGAGACCGAGGAGAGTTTTGATACTGTGACATTGTCGATCTTTTGGAACTTATTAACTACTTGCGAGCTCGTAATAGTGCGCGTTTTTAGTTCAAGTCTCGAGTTTACAAATGCGCGCTGTTGCGCTGATAGTTAATATTTTGCCTAAAATCGACCATGTCACTCTCCTCTGTCACAACTCTCCCCAGTCTCCCCTACATTTAAATTCGAATTACAATACAGTAGACACTTCCGCGAAGCAATCAAAGTTATTAGTATACAGCTCAGCAGCACTCAACACCAAATTTTAACGGATTTACGATAGTCATAAACCCATTGTGACATAGTAGTACATCAGCGCTTCAACTTACCACAACATGTCTATGTCTAATTTCCTCATTAAATGAACCTTAACACAACTGTATAAAGTTCAAAATATATTTTTTGTGGGTAAACAAAACAGATTGAGACATCAAGCTAAAGATTATGTTTTATGAGGTTCAGCGTCAAATAGTTAATTAATGTTGATAGTTTATTCTTTTATATGAGTATTTTTATGACAGAACGTGATGTGTGGTCATGAATCACTAAAATCTCAATATAGCTAAAATTATATTGTCAAGTACCTAATTTAGAGACCGAGATCATTAAGGTACCTAAAGTCAATCGAAAATCATTTCAATTCGTCGAATATAGCGTAATATAGTCCAGACAAAATAAATAAGTAAGTACCTATGTCCTAGAATTAAAATACAATTATAATTAAAATTATTTATAGTACCTATGTAGGGTTCTTTTTAGGGTACTTCCAATATAGCTTGCTTTACCACCATTTTGTCCCGAGAAGATTAGATTGTTATTAAAAGCTATGTTATAAAAAAATGTTAAAAAAATAACTTTAAAGTTTCTAAAGTGTCTTTCTAGACTTCTACTACAAGTTACGTGTTCTCTCACAGAAATTTTATTATTATTATGGAAAATCACTTATCAGTTATCGTGTGCTCTAAAAGGTTTCGAACCTGCGACTCTTGGCCCACGATAGTTATCTTAATTGCATGTATACAAATAGGTCAAATTATATCGGACTGTTATGAGGAAATAATTCATAAGCAATGACAGAAACCAATAAATTGTCTTGTAGAGACGGCATATCAAGCTTGACACAGCGGTATCTTATTTAGTCGTAATAGGGACTATATTGCAACAAAACTGTATAGGTTGATGTGCAATCAACAATAGGTATTAGAAGAAATACATTCACATAGACCACCCATCATGAGGCAATGTTAAGAAATGTTCTAGATAGTATTGTTCAAGAACATTATTATTAGTGCAGCTAAACAAATACAGTTGTAGTCTGACATTTGGTTGAATCGATTAACAACAAAGTTGAGTCGCATTATGAAATGAGCATCAAAACTTATTCAAACCAGAGGGCCTTGTGTGAGTTTACATTAAAATTAAACGTCGTCACTAGTGAGCGCGTAAAAAAATGACATTAAATGTATGACGGATTGTACAGCGCCCCTAGCGGAAACTTTCAAGAACTAAAATGTTCATATTTTCTTAACGATCTCACTAGTGAGGACTTTTGATGTACCTACTCACACACAGCCCTCAGAGCATAGTATTTAAGTATAAGTATGTGATTGGTTAAAAATGGAATAATTGACTTGAATATAGTGTTCTTAGTTCTTACTTAAGTGTTACTTAGCGACATTTCATGAGGGCTATCTATATAGTTCTAGTAGACTACAGCTCTTATTACAAACTAGTTGCTGCGATAGACGTAGTCTAATGTCAAACTATATTTAATATAGCGTCCGTAGTTGTTCGTTTTTCATTGTTTTTGGACCATAAGACAAGGGAATAAAGTTCAAAATATGGTGGGAACTATATTCCCACTGCAGTAATGGAAGGGCGCAATCTTCAAACATTGCGCCGGCGCAGGACGCTCAATTAACGGCGTCCTTGCAGATAATCTTGCAACTGGAACGTGTCAAATCTCACCAATTGCCTGCATTGTCTAGATTGATAAATGTATGAGATCTGAGATATTTTAGGAACGTGAGTATAAATTGTTTCATCCACGAAGACGCGCCCCATCCTTCTTACGCTAATGCTTGAGTGTTACACTACAATAATGACGCTCGTATTGCTTGGATCAAACTACCGCATCCCGCGCTTTTCTCGACAAAAATTGGTGGGGCGCGTCCTCGTAGATGAAACGATCTATAGTTATGTGAATATGTCAAAAAGGACATAAAAGTATTGGAACTCTACGAACAAGACGTTAAAGATAGAATCAAAATGGCGGCGCGTGATTGGGAAAGCCGACCTCGCGTAACGGGATAAGAAGAAGAAGGGAGTAGATATGTGGCTGGATATCGTCTATATCTATAAAAGCGAAAGGTTACTGATTGACTGACTCACTCATCACGAAATCTCAGAAACTACAATAGGAGTCTCGAATTTTGCATGGGGGTTCATTTTAAAACGTAGGCGCCCACTAAGACGGGATTTTGAAAAATGCAACCCCTAAGGGGGTATAACGGGATCCACGCGTACGAAGTCGCGGGCGGCTGCTAGTTTATGATAAAGGATAGTCGCTTAATACTAATGCGATACATTTTGAAACAGATGTAGTACATCATATATTTATTCGATAAAAATAGCTTTCTGAAAAAATTTAAACCTGAAAAATCCTCGTAAAATGTTTATTCTTGTCGGTCATTCTCACGATTAGGCGTTCTCAGCCTAATTACCATATCATTTTTTAAATTTGGCTTAATTGACTTAAACGCATTTAAATATGAAACACATGAAAAGTACGAATTTAACAATCGTTAAGGCGTCAAATTATTCCAAGCGGTTTTCGCGTAAATTAGACCCAAAAATTTTATGGTCACGGTAATTAGATAAGGCTAATACTTAATCTAACGGTAATTAGAAAAAATATGTAAAATAGCAAGAAAACAATATCTTGCATTGATAAATTTGTATATAAATATATAGCGTCATAAAAAAACGCTGTAGGTACACTTAATAACCCTTTGAAAAAAGGAAAACACTCATTTCTATTATTTATTGTATCAAGATATTTTCAGTATACTGCAATAATTGAGGCTTTAACAGGAACACTTAGTTTCGGCCAGAAGGGGCTACGTGTCACATTTCATCAGAATCTTAATCATCATTTATTTGATTTCAATGTGGTACAAACGATTTAACGTACAGATAATGGATCAGGAGATCTCACAAATTTGATTTTTCGGATATGCATATATCGAAAAATTAATTAATGATTTAAGTGATTTTTCCTCTTTTTAATCTATCTGCGATCAGCCATCACCCATTATCAGATTAAATTGAATTTGTAATAATGACAGTTCCAGCTCAGCATATCCCATGATTTGTCACCTCGATTCTTTTACAATAAGTTTTCAGATTGATGCTATTCGCTTTCTCCTGAGCCTAAATGCAGAATTCTTAGAAATAGATTGCATGAAGGTCTAGTCTTTGGTTGTAAGCTTTACAGGATTTTCCACACCCTCTTTGACGTTTGGTACCACTTCACTGGACTTTGTAAACCAAGGTGCACAGCTCAAGATTTTTAAAACTTTATTTTGAAAACGTTAAAGTATTTCTACATTTGCGAGGCTAAGTCGATGCCATGTCTACATGGGTTTTAGGATCCATTTGTATATAGTTTGTTCTCCAAGCTTCTTCTGTCCAGTACCCATTGCATATCACGAAGTTTTTTCTATGCATAACAAAGCAGGTAGGATGCAGTTTAGGATGGTACAAAGTGCCTATACACTCTTGCCTTGAAAAGTCCCATTGTCTGTTGATTTGTTCTCTTTTGTTTTTAATGTGATCACGCCAGGTAAGTGTTACTGTTGGAAAATCTCATCTTCTTAGGGTAAAGGTATTATGGATAGATGTTAATGGTATTATATTAGAATTAATTAATGATTTAAGATGTTAATATCAATTATACTAATAGTAAAAATAAGTATCTGGTACGAGACATGTTTCATGCAGGGGTGACATCTCCTGGCCATCAGAAAGCCCCGATTTCACTCCAGGTAACTTCTTTTTGTGGGGTCACCTTAGGGGTTAAAATATACTTTTAAATCCAACAACCATGCAGCAACTGAAGCTGAACATTCGTCATGAAATCGAATCTATTTCGAGGTTACTCTAACGAAAGTTTTTAAAAATTTTGATTGTCAGATTGGAAGAAAAGTCCGTACAGTTGTTATGCGAAAGTCTAGATATATTTCATATTTTATCATCATACTTATTCAATCGTGAGTGCAATTTGTAGGTAATAATTTCATACAACGGTGATTATAAATATACGGTAATTAGTACATGGAAATTATAAAACGATAGTTTTTCTTCAAAATTTCCAAAATCTTCAGTGTATGCAAATACTGTCTTACTACAACGTATGAAGGCCAAAGTACTGAATCTATTTAAATTAACAACGTGGATCTACCTTCAAAAATCGAGTATAAAAATAAGGACATGGTAAATAGAAAAATTGAAAACCAAAGATATGGTAATTATACTCTTACGCAATTCATCGACGGTACGCCAACGCAATAGACGTCTACTTGCTAACAGGTCTTAGAACTAACTAAGGGCTCGCGCCGCGCGCGTAAATGATGTGTCAAATATTATTATTTAGGCTTGTGTGCCCAAAAATAGAAAACGTCACGGGAATTAGGACTTTCGCTCGGACAAGCAGTTTTTTAATTCTAATTATTTACAGAATGGTTCTATTGAATAGATATTTTGCTATGCGTAAGACAATCTTTTGTACTCTTTAAAATGTTGAATGGAGTAAACCAAATCTATACGACATAAAAATTACAGCCAAGTTTTAACATTAAGTCGGTGTGCGGACGCGTAACGGTAATTAGAGAACAGAGGTTCATGAAATTAATTAAGTCACAAATACTTAAAATAAAGGCCTATGATTTAATGCACAACTGGATGGGGTTGTTAAGTAACATATAAAAATACTTGCATGTCTCTAATTTGTCATTTTTAACGATTTAACAGCCCGGACACGCAAAAACTAGCTCATCTGAGAATGGCCGTTGTGAACTTTTGGTAATCAAGCAATTTAACGAATGAAACTGCGTCAGGGGGGACTTCAACCTTAAATTGAATACATTTTATCTAAAATAAATACGTATTTTACTGAATTCTGTTGAAAAATACGTTGACAGATTCATCTAATAATTCTTTTCATTTTAATTGACGCGCAAAACGTATTCTTGGAATAACAAAGCCCACGCAACAGTAGCAGCGGGCAAAAGCTTGTTTTAACGACTCCTTTATTTAAATCAACAACAGCACACTAAACTATACAGTTTTGTTGCAAACTGACTCCTAATACAACTACATTAAAGGCCACAGTGTTAAACTTGACGTGCCTCTATGCCTCGGTTCACAATAGACGCACACCGCTTAGATCTGCGCAAGATCTGCGCGCACGCATAGTGACATGTCAATCTATGCCTGATGCATTATGCAGCAACAGCCTGTTTACACGCTGGACAAGCTCAAGCCCGTTAGAGCTTGACCACAGGTCGGGGAGGTCGGCCAGTTCATCCAAAATTTTAATATTTCTATTCTCAGCTTAGTTGTTTATCATCTGTCAATCGCATTGCAATTGAGAGAAGTTGACCTTAAGCTTAGAATTTGTCCTGTCTTCTTCTGATGAATTACGGGTTCAATAACAGTTTAACTTTCCCTTGAGACTTAACAATTACAGGTCAGGTTTAATTGTAGTACAACCTATACTTGATCCTGGTTACACAGCAGTGCGTTGTTGAGAATGAGTCCATTAATAAGCCTCAAAGCAAAAAAATGGCTCACAAATAAAATTATTTGTGAGCCATTTTTTTGTTACATTTTATTTATAATTTAATAATCACAAAATTCGCTTTGACGAGAGATTGATTGATATAACGTTTGTTTAAATTAAAACCGAATCAAAAATTTTATTGCTTGTTTATTTGAGCTGTGTCTTTCATTTTACCTGGTTTCACCGTAGACTCTTTTATGACTCTACCGAACTGACTGAGGCATTTTATAGACTGTCCAGACCAGTTAGGCATTGTGGCCAGGCTAATTGGAGACCAGCCACGACGGCTTGTTTGAAGTGTGGCATACTGTTCTGGTTATTGCTATAACTTATTTGGTTTTTGGTCATTGGTTGTGTTTAGTTTTTTGCACTTTTGTCAACTAGTTCGTGAACTATTTACTTATTTAGAGATTAACAAAACTTTTGACTAAGTTAAGAAATCAGATACTGCAGTAAGCTTATTTACCCTATTATTTATAAAAAGGAAAGATTTCATTGTTTGTTTGTATTAAATAAGTAGACTCCGAAATCGCTGGACCTAATTTGGAAAATACTTTCGCCATTAGAATTAAATCCTATATTATTTGTGATGAACAAAGGCAGTACGAAATTTGCCGGGTCAGTTAGTTTTTATAAAAGGTTTCTTCCAGTCCACTGTGGTATGCACATCTTGCTTATGGTGCCTGAGGATATAGGAGTTAAAACATGTAGAGCCAATCTGATTGAAATAATTTTGTCCAAGATATTTGTATGTCAAGTAACTTTACCGATTCATACACTTACTTAATTATCGTAAAACTAGTAAATAGGCAAGTTGACCTTAGTTAAACCACTCCGCAGTAATTGGAAGGCGAAGGCGCATCTAGGGTTGCCAGGTGTCCGGCTTTAGCCGGACATGTATGGCTTTTTAAGGACTTGTCCGGCCAAATGTTGTCTTGTCCGGCCAAATGTTGTCTTGTCCGGCCTGTCCGGCCTGTTCATTCAACCACTCAAGAGATATGAGGCTAATTGTGACATGGTCTATTAAAAACATATTATGTCCGGCTTTTGTGTTTTTGGACCTGGCAACCCTAGGTACACCCACATAATGGCAGATAATTTTGCAAATACAAGTAAATGTTTAAAATATTTTAGTACTTCTTAACTTTTGCAGTTAAATAAGTTATTATGGCCGTTTTTATGGTTCAAAACTTGACCAATTACTTCTGTGATTGCAGACAGAATGTTTTGAAGTATTTTTTAGTTGTTAAAAGTTAGCTTGCTGTGTATATTTTTTCTGACGAAAGCACATCGAAATTTTACAGTATTCAGAACAATATTTCTTGAATTTTTGAACTTATACCGAAGACATAAAGTTAAAGATCGTACTGATTGCATCTTACTATTTTAACATCCACTGAATTGGCAATTAAACCAGTTGCAATTAAAACAAAACATATTTAGTATATTGCGTTCCATGTTCAAATTTTTATAACTTCAAAGGATCAGAAGCATATTTAAGTTCACATTTTAGCTTCATTCTCAAAATAACATAAAACCCTTAATTTTATATCCCAAACTTTAAAACCTGATAACTGCTTTCGGCCTTTGTTGTGAAATTCGCCAGTTTGTCAGAATTTAGGACAAATAATGAAAAGCATAATCCCCAGTTTAAATTCGAGCTCAGATTTATAGGGTACCCGACGAAAAGTCCGGTGGGTAGTCAAAAAAAGGTGGAATATAAAAAGTGACCACTTCAGCCGGTGAGAATTATGGCGTCGAAATTTTGAACGAGTGACTTTGGTATACAGGGTGAAGGCGTCGTTGAACAAAAATATATTGTTTTTTGTGTAATATGTTAATTTTTGACACATCCTAAATCCAGGCAGGACTAATTTAAGTCGGAAACCTTTTTATTGTTATATTAATATAACATTAAATAGCGTTTTACTTTCATGAGCAAAAAATGCTATTCTGATGATGAATCAAAGATAGATCGCTAAAAACAATTTTTTTAATTAAACTTTTTTTTTAGTTTAACTAAACACAATTTTCAATTGTCCGCATTGATACAAAAACATGAATTAATGAATTTTCTTATGGAAGCTCACAAACACAATGTTATTAACGTATTAAACAAAAGCCCAATAGATAGGTGGCAAAAACCATCGAAACAAACAACTCTGACACTCATGAGTGACACTTCAATTAAGCTACAAAAACATATCCTGACATGACTCACCCTGTATGTTATCCTTCTTAGAAGGTCGGGCATGGTCACCGCGGGAGCCGTCCTTATTTTACGCCCATATATTACGGTCACACTAGTGACCACTCGCCGTTTTGGTATGGGTCATTTTTTTGCAGTTTTTTAGGGATCCGTACATAAAGGTGTCAACGGGACTCCATCAGATATTTCGTTGTCTGTCTGTCAGCGAGATTTGTGTTATGAACCTGAAATAAATATAAGGTTGAAATTTTCACAGAATGCTTCTGTTGCCGCTTTAATAAGAAAGTTAAAAATAAAAGTTCATACAAGAAACATTTTTTTAAATTTTATAATGGAAGTACAAGAAACCTTTTTTCTGTTTCTGTTCGATTTACGAAAGTATATTACTTACACACTAGCTTTTAGTCGCAGCTTCGCCTGAATTTCGGTCTATCACAGAAATATGGAAAAAAACCATGGGAGAAACTATGCTATATTATTTTTCCCTAGTTCTCAAATTGTTTCTGTACAATTTCACCTTAATCAGTTCAGTGATTTAAGCGTGAAAGAGTAACAAGTTCGCAAATTATAATTTTAGTAGGAATAATAGGATAATTTAAGTAGGTTTCTTGCGCTGCTTCTTCTCAACACTGGCCCATTTGTTGTCCTAGCAGTGGTAGGGTTAAATAATTTTGGGACGTGTAAAAGAGTTTTTTATAAGCCTATTTGCAAAATAAATAAATTTTAATTTGGATAGAATAAAAGTACATGGTGGTCAGATCAGTTTTGTAAGATACGGAACCCGTTGTCCGTAAACTCAACTCGCACTTGCCCAGTTTCTTTTTATTTAGCGTCATTTCGTTCGAGAATTCATTGATTGAGACATAATTATTTATGCTAAAAGGTGGCGGTGCGTGAATCATGCCGTTCAGAAGTATCTATAAGGTTTTAAAGAACACCTAAGTAGTTAACGATTTAGGTAGATTTTTCTTATCTTTTTTTTAACCGCACACGGACTTTTAACGTGTCTGTTAATTTGTATTAACTTGATTCAGAATAGGTGTCTTTTTTATCGCACTCATTTGCTAGAGTGGAATTTATTTGTTTCAAAAGTGTTAACAAAGGACATAAAAAATTAATAACAATACAATAACAAAATCGCACTTTTAGTTCTACCTCTAGGTAAGTTATTTGACTAAAGATACGTCTTATAAATAGTTTGGAAATGAAAACTTTATTGATTTATGTCAATAGTGAATTACTTACTTAGCTATAAATTGAAAATTAAATGAGCATAATACCTTACGTTTGTTATCTCAAATTTTAGACCAATTAAGACAAGATATATTTTTACTGATTTATTTAAATTTAAAACGCTTTCTTTTCCTTAAGTAAATCAATCTTTGCATAAAGTTGTAATAGGAGCTTAAAGAGCTTAAAGCTTCAACATTTCCATGAACAGCATTCTAGAGACATTAGTCTAGAATCTAGATTCAGACATACTCCGTTCGAAATAGACTCGTCCGGGCATGTCGCAGTCCGTACCGACTAATTGGGTTTTCGCAAAAAAGCTAAACCGCCACCGACACAGTTTAAGTCACAGCAAATAAGCCCTTATGTCCTTAACTTTAAGCAGGCCTGGCTCACTCCGCGCGGTACATCCGATAATTACCTACAGCGAAGCGCCCCGCCGGCGGGTATTATATCAGTCGAGTGTCACGCGCGCGCCCGTCGGGACTTGATGTTTTGCCTTTAATAAATAATTTCTTTTGAATACAATTTATGATGTTTTAAGAATTTTATCGTTAAGATATTAACTATTACCTTTCCGTGTAGGTAAATGAAACGGAAGAGTAACATCGATACACCAAATTACGACAAGCTAGTTCTTTTACCATAATGCATAGGTACCCCAACAATATTCAGTAAAAAATAAATTGTTGCCAAAGTACAGCGAGTAACATTAGATTAAGTTTGTGCAAAGCCAAATACAAATATGATTTTCGGGTGATGCCTCTCGTTCTAGGATGTAGCCGTTTCGGGTCCGTGGCCGAGTCCCCCTGTGTTTGACGCACCCGTGGTCGACGCCCCCGGTCAGATAGAAGCAATTTTTAATCAAATGTCAGTCACAAAAATATTTATAAACGAATAAATATTTATACTGATCGTACAAAAAAATGTTTAATATTATTTTACCATAGTGATACCTAAAAATATAATAGGTTTTATTTTAACCTATCATATTTTATCATAGCTTTTATTTACCTATAAATCGTTTTACCTAATCAAAATAATTGTAACAATCAGTCTTTAAAATAACTCTACTCTCTCTACATTTAACTAACTACAAATAAAAGTTTTAATAATAATAATAATAAAATCTTTATTTAAGCAAGACAGATTTACAGAAAACGGAATGACAGTCTTAAGCTAATTACATGCTATGGTGGATTGTGAAGAAGTGTTGGTAGCGGTTCTCGCACTAGGTATGCACCTGTATCGCGAGAAACCAAGTAACATTTTGCCAAGAAATTTTTATGCGGGTGGACTGAATTGGCGACTGCCTTTGGGTAATTTACTTACACAATACAAATTTACAACAACAAGCAAATTATACAAGAGTGGAGATAGATTGTATGAGTGTGTGTGAGCGTATGTGAGTACCTGCAGTGCATGTTGTCTTTATTGTGGTATTTTGAGTAGGTTTTCCGTTTCCATGTACGAGAGGGAAAGTAGCCATTTAGTGACGTCTCTGGCAGCCTGCCGAACTGAGGAGAGTCTGGTGTCACAAAAGCGTGTTATTTTGTTGTATATAAAAGGGAGCCTGAAGTTAAGGTGGTTCCTAGCAAATGTGGTCTTAACCGGGTACGATGGGATATGGAATAATCTCTTTTTGAGAATTTCAGGATAGTTTGGAGAATTTAAAGTGTTGCGATGAGCAATACAGAAGACCTTCAGAAGGTATAGTTGTCTCACATTCAGTACGCTTGCGTCATTGTAAAGGTCCCTTGTGGGGTAACGATACGGTTTTTTCAGCATAACCTTTAGGACTGATCTTTGAGCCCGCTCAAGTCTTATCATGGTTGTTACGCCAGCGCCTCCCCACGCCGTGATGCAGTAGCTAACGAGGCTCTGACAAAGGGCTATGTAAACTGTCTTGAGTAGGAGCTTATCAGCTGAGTTCCGCAGAAGGCGCATGACATGGATTTGCTTTCTAGTTTTGGATGTAAGTGAAGCGATGTGATGTTTGAAGGACAGGTTTTCATCCACTTCTACCCCCAGATACCTTATGTGATCTGACCGAGCAATAGGAATACAAGAGCACGAGGAATAATTACAAGAATGTACTTTAAGTACAGTGGTATCTGTTGGACTTGATGGTCGTGTCTTATGGAAACATAAGTATTTGGTTTTACTGAGGTTTAGAGTGAGGAGATTTCTATTTAATTATAAAAGTTTTAGTATTTTTAACAAAAAATTAAATACATCATTTTAAATAGCGTCAAACATGCATGGTTTTCGTTGACTGTACTTAGTGCAAAAGCCGAAAAAAATATGATATTAAATTTATTTAAATCGGGGGCTTCAACCACGGGTGCGTCGAATACTGGGGGACTCGGCCACGGACCCGCCGTTTCGTGTTTGCGTAGTAAGTAGGTAGGTATGATGTCATTCTTTCTTCTGTGATAGTAGGTATGTTTAATTTATTTGTCTTATGTTAAAATAGATATGAATGAAGACATTGTATTAAAATAAGTACTTTTTTATCCTAAGTAGGTATATTTAAAATGTTATTTTTACAAAGGTAAAATAACACTAATACTTACCTACATACGTACCTCATTACAAATACCTAAGTAGATTAATTCTATTTTTTCACTAGACAGCATAGCAACCCTAGCAGCGTAAGAAGAGTTCAGAGGCACGCGATAGAAAGAGACAAAACTTGTAGGTGAATAAAATTGTAGGTACGTAGTGCTGTGCGAGCTGAATTCCACTGTATCGCGTCGTAGCAAGACTCGCATTTATTTAAATAGTCTTGCGGAGTAATCCTTCTGTACCTGTACTATTACTTATTCTGTGCTTTAAGACCTAACCTACATTATAGCTTTCCATGTAATTGCAAACCCGTTTCATGAAAAATTCATGCCGGAATGATTGAGTCGTTCACATCGCCTCGTAAATTAGAATTTTAAAATGGCCGACCCATGTTACAGTTCGATTGCTATTGCAAATGAAGTTATGTACCTTTTTTAGCCAATTAAGAAGTTATATTTTAATTAGAGCCGCACGAGAAAATTAATTTGTTAGGTTTGCTACATCTTCATAGATGAACTAATGATTTATTGAAGGTAAAAATTGGCGATCGAAAAGCTTAAAAAAAGTAGTTACAACAATTATTGTTAATGTTTTTCTTTTATAATAAAATATAGCTATATCTAAGAAAAGCTTCCAGCTGTGAAAACTAGTAATTCTACTAGAAAATATACCCTTTAAGTGCAATAATTGCGGTTTAATGATATTATTTAAACTGCATTAAATGCCTCAAGTGACATTTATCTGCTATCACCAAGTAATTATAATTAGCAATCGAATGATCTTAGACGATTACAATCGTAATACCGTATTTTATTATATTTAATTGCAGTCGTAAAGGTTATGGTGAATCTAAAGTTTCTTATAAAAATAATTGCACTGCATATAAATACAATTGTTGAAGGCTTAGAGTAATTATGGGGCTGTGCAGCAATTATTATTTATTATTTGGAAAACAATAAAATAAAGATAAAACAATACGACGTGTGGACGCGCTTTGCCGCGGGCGGTGCGCGCGCGCACACAGCAAACACGCTCAATTGAGTGCTTCAAAGCACACTCCTTTACGCCATTTTTTAAATATCAAACTTTAAACCCTTTTAAATATTAAATCATTAACATCTTGTTAGTGTTCTATGTTAATCATGACATCATCGACGCATAATTTATCGCTGGACATGATAATTGGAAAATATAAGGTAAACGGCTACTAGTTCGTGATAGTACGTAAGTTCGTAAGTTTTTTTTCTAGCTCAAATAATAAGCAAATGGAATATTATTTATAAAAATTCTTCATTACTTCAAAAACTCTATTATTTAAGCTATCTAAAAAACCAAGTACCAACATTGTGGTGCCAAAAATGAGAGCAATACGAAGCTTCAAACTCTCAGAGAGCCAAAAACAGCCGTGCGGCTTGCAAAGGTTGCTCTCACCGTAAGGTTAGCGCTCCAACTTCTTAAGCTTATAAAAAGGCGAAGGAACGTCCATTTAAATAAAACTTGTAATAGTGGTTTCATGTGTTTCTTGACAATTGATTTAGCTTAGAAAAAAGTTATATGAAAACGTAGAATTCCTTTAAAATTGTGATTAATTGACTCACGAAATAGCGTACATATTATTTTTCGGGTGTCCCCTATTTCGTGACACTACCGATTCAAGGATATTATGGATAACATTTTGATGCTTGGTTTTTAAATAATTATTTATGATAATTTAAATGTAAGTTATGAAACAAATAATGCATTTATTTAAGTTTCTCATGACCTAAATTCGGTATATGTTTCGTTCACTAGAATTTATATGACACGAGTTTGAAGTTCACATAAATGACCAATTTTAAGATAAATTAGCATAAGTAGTACCAGCATTATTTTGGTTTTATTTCGATTTGTTTTATTTATCTTTGTTTATTTGTAATGTATATGGGATAGATAATAGTTAATTGACACATTTTGACAATAATCCATGAATTTTACTTGGAGAATTTGGAATAATCAGTATCACGAAACAAGGAACCGTATTATTGTTACTTTTTTCCAAGTTCGTGATATATAAATGTATGGTGTTAGGTACTTTTATGACACATACCATCAAAGAAATCGACATATTTTTTAGTTTTTAATAGTTACCTACCTAAGAAAGAAATTAATTAATTACTTACTTTTTATTATGAGTCATTGGCGTATCTGGGGTTATTTTCAGGGGGGGGTCTACCCTCACTTGAAACAGTTCCAGGGGTGGGATTATGGGGAGAAGGGGGGGGGGGGGTACAAATAACAAATCTAAATTTTATGGGTACGAAGGGGGGGGGGGATAAGTAACCCCCACATTTATATAAATATTTTCACATCATCATCATTATCATGATTTCAGCCATAGGACGTCCACTGCTGAACATAGGCCTCCCCCAATGCTTTCCATGTTGATCAATTGGTAGCGGCCTGCGTCCAGCGCTTCTCTGCTACCTTTACGATGTCGTCGGTCCACCTTGTAGGTGGACGTCCCACGCTGCGTTTTCCGGTATATTATAATAATATTTTCACATATCGCTAGAAATAACAAAAAATTTTTATGGGTACGAAGGGGGAGGGGGTAAGTTCCCCCCCCCCCTACATTTCTAATGGTTATATAAATATTTTCACATATTGTTAGAATTAACAAATCAAAATGTTATACTAGACTCACATTATTTCTTATGAATATTTCAGGTAAGCAATATCGTCAATTTCACATAATATTAATATAATTATTTTATTCTAAATTTTTATTATCGTTTTTAAATTAATTAAACCCTTAATCATTATTAAAATATCCTAACTGGATGCATAAAACCTTATCCCGAAATAGGGGACATGAGTTCACGAACTTAGAAACAGAGCAAAATTTTGTCACGAAACAGGATCCAAACAAGAGGTCCGCAGAACAATTAATATAAAAAAAAGTTCAAACTATATAACAATAAATTATGTATTAACTTACTGTCAAAAGACCAAAGTTTAGCATACAACAGCTTTCATACTGATATCATGCTTGGTTATTTTTAAATAAAATGTTAAAGTCGTAAGAGCCTTAATATACCGAAGTAGGGGGCACTTACCTTAGTCAATTTCATAACAAAACAATGCTCAGACGCTCATAATTTCTAATTTGAAAACAATGCGAGCGATTTAGTCCACACAAAAAGTTCGCCCGCGCAAAATCTGTAAAACTTGTTCCGTAAGAGATTCAAAACTTTCTTCCTATTAGGAGTGAAATCTGTTTGTATCGCGCTCCTTGTCGCACCCGTGTCCCGGCAACACCTGATCCCGTGCGCGAAAAAGACAGAGTACATGAAGACGTCACGCGGAGCGAAGGCGCGGGATGTCTTGCGCTTATTTTAAGTTATTTTATTTGTGTGCGCCATCTCTTTTGTTTTCTTTTCTCAAAGCTACGTCTTTGTTCGGTACGGGGGCGCAATCGTCCGAGGCTGGTAAGTTGGATAATTTCTTTATCCCGGTCGGCCCACCCGACAATTTTCTGGCCGTATTATTATGAACTTGATTTGTTTAATAATTTTATTACTGAGCGCATTGCGAACGTTCCATTGTGTTTTGTTTGCTCTTTCAGTGCTTTCATTTTGTTTCCTATCTCACGTGGGAAATTTTACTATTGTTCGTCTTTACCATTAACAATAGCCTTATTACTAATTTCATTTCTATCTGCTACATGACCATTTAATTCGATATTAGTCTTAAAGTATCCAGCTGTTATGATCGTTTTTGCTCACAAACGTCCAGACACATTACGTCACAGAATGCGGTCTGAGTCGGGTTTTTGACTTTTTATTGTGCGGAACCCCACTGCTAGGCCTTGAGATTTGCACCGTGATGTCCTCTGTGATACCCGAATGCCAGCAACTTGGACCTTTTGTCGTCGGTTGACTTGTTATTGTCAGGAGATTGCTTACTCCGCCTGACGCATTTGTTGTAACTCGATACCATCGCGAGAGGTGACTACTCAATCGAAAGTGAAGTTTGTTGGTAGTTGATTTACACCGTTTAGTACCTTTGATAAAGAGCAAAAAAAGGGAAGGAAAAAAGAAGTGTAGAAAAAAAAACTTTTAGAGCCTTAGGTACATTATACTTAACTATAACTTCAAACTCCTATGTTCTTCTGATTATTTTCGTGGCGGGTCCAATCGCAGTATAACTGGCAGTCAGGCTGTAGATCCTGGTTACATGAGAATGAGAGGTGGGAATATTATCGTGATAAGCCTTTTAGACTAACAACATTCCAAGAAACAGTAGACACTTTCAAAACTATGTTCATCATCATCAAAAATCCAGCCACAGGACTTCCCCTGTTGAACATAGGCCTCCCTCAATGATTTCCATATTGACCGATTGTTTGCCTGCATACAGCGCCTACTTGCTACTTTAGGTCGTCGGTCCACCTTGTAACCTTTCTTATTCCGTAGAATTTATTGTCTTCTTGAATCTTCTAACTTTATCTTTGTTTTCAGGTTAGCCGCAGCAGCAGCAGCGGCTGCTGGAGCTACCAGCGAGCTGAGCTACCTCCTGCATCCAGCTTACCGTCCCGTGCCATACGACCACCCCCTCTACGGGGCTAATGCTTTAAGAGGTAAGTCCATTTGATTACTAATAAAGGGGTTAAGATGCTGGTGTTACGGACAGGTAACCCAAAACAGCATCATTTCATTACATAGGAATTTAATAAATAAATGCTTCTGTGTCTGAACAGTTGGCGTGTACCATTTCTATCAAAGTTCTCGATAAACATCAGAAACAAGTTTAGGAAAGTCACCCGTCTCTACGGATATTTTAACATTGAATTTTGAAAAGTCAACAACGTATTATAGTCTTATATGATAATAATAGTCATGGTTAGGATCATATTACATAGCTTTTCAATGTATCAGCAAAAGGTTTTCAAAAGCCTTCCAATAGAAAAGCCAAGTCCAACTAAGATGATTTCCTAGAATCTACAATAATAGTCTTTGACTGTCACCAACCACAATTTTAAATCCACTTTGTATTAAGAATATGATGTGTTCATAACGTGATAAATACGAGTAAATCTATGTAGAATTCACCACTTTGCAACCTAAGATCATCATTCATAAGTTACAACAGTTAATTTCATTGGTCAAAGTCGTTCACCACTTAAATAAGTGGTCGAGTCGCCACGCCTTGTCCGCGGTCAATCGGTTGGCTTCACTCGGCTTAGATTTCTGGTGCTAATTATCATTATTATAATTAATGCGATCATTAACATCATTACCATTAACACACGTGATAAACATGCTCACGTTGTTTTTACATAAATTATGAAAAAAGATTAACACATCAAGTTCATCAGAAAGCTTATATCAACTTCATTGTTATTTATGAATTTAAGTAAAAAATTGTCTACAGTTTTTCAGGTTGTACGTAAAAAAATATGCATTTTTTTTAGTTTTTCAAGAGGTAAAATATGCATGCAATCGTAATTGATATGGATTCTTCTATAAGTTAATAAGAAAGCAAATGAAAAGTAAAATATTAGCAATTCATAAACATCATAAATCTTAAATATTTTTTTTACAAATATGAATGTTTTTTTTAAAGTGTATTAAGTAGGTAGGCACTTTTTTTTTTGAGAAAACTTTAGACATTAGTATTTAACTTCAGACATTGTTCAAAATGTCCTATGTCTGTGTTTTACTGCCACTTAAACTAAAATCAAGTGTTTTTTACTTTAATGCTTGCTGAAGAACTTTAATAAAAGAGCTTACTGAAGATTTTTCTTTCTACTAAACTAACTAAATTAGTTTCCTCAACACTTCAACTGTAAAATTTTAGTAGTTTATTTTTCTATCTTTTATTCTTCAAGAGTTTATTACATTTTATCTTTTTCCCTTTCTTTCTTTCCTGAATAGCAACAGTCCACACTGACTTGCATCAGTTTCCAAGACCATAAGTTTCGTTTTACGTTATCAGCTGCATTCGACCGAATGTAACCGCAGCCGGGTGATAAGCTGCAATATTACACCGATGGCGAATCGCAGCATTCCCAGACATGGTGATTATATTATGTTTTACAATAAAATTGAATTCTGAGACTGAAGAATCTTCAGTGAAGATGTAGCATTTTACATGAAGACTAACGCCCGTATTCACGAACATTACTATGAGGTCTCACAGTGCGCAAGTACGCACAGGGTCACACACGAACCAATCACAGAGCTCTTTTCAATGCTGTGCGTTCGATTTGCTACTTCACTTAAGCAAGTAGGTATCATTTGTGAATAGGTACGGGTGTTAATTTTATACTAACTTACATAGTTTTGCTTAATTTCCAATCTGCATACAACTATCGGAAAATGCATCTGCTATAGGAGTTAACCTAAACAACTAAACTTAGCTCTTGGTCTGCAAGTCTGAAACCAGCAGTAATTAGGTATGGATTAATACATATTTTCAGCTATTCGTAGCAGTGAGATATTAAATAAATAAATACCTATCTTTGGTACTTTTACACATCGTCATCTTTTTTGCCAATTTAATGTCTCTTAGTTTCTGCTTTTAAAGCCTCTTCGTATAATCTTTCAGTCATATTTTCAACATTTCTAATAATAAAATAATATTAACTTTCAAATAACCCGACCATTTCTTGGTCCTGAAATTGCAATAACAAAACAATAGCGTTCACCGAAGCTCTTCCATTTTGAACTTTACCCCAACGACTTAACAATCAACGTAGTCCAATATAAGGTCCACTGTCCATCTCACAAGCGTCGCGAAAGTCCTCGCTATCGCTTCAATTTATCTATACAGAAAAGTGTTAATTAGACGGCGAGCTCACGACTGCTACCATTTCGTTTCTAACTGCCATTTGAATGTCAACTCTACAGTTTTAAGCTTAGGGCTGAAAGTAAGTTTGGGGTGCATTCAGATGACAGATACGTAAAGCTGGCTATTAAAGGAAAGACCGTGTTTGACTGGACCTGGAATTGGCGTGCTTTGAATAACGAAGGCATTTCGGCCTTCAATTAAGACGTTTCGCCTTTTAAAGCTAGTTATTGTTAGAAAGCCAGTTTAATTTGCGTGCAGTTTTTTCGAGATAAGTGCCTACCTATTCGAAATTTCTTTTAGCCTTGCTATTTGAGACCAAGGAATATTTTCATTGATAACTTCATACAGAAATCAGTTTGTAATAAATACTTCCTCATTAATGATTACTTTATCAAGATGAAGCAGAATTCTAAAATTTTATTTTAGTTTCATCGTACTACTTAATTTACTGCAGCGACTAATTTTGAACGTTTCAGAATTATGCTTATATTTTTGAACGTTTCAGAATTGTGCATTTTGCTTTAAGCGCGCTCATCTTTATACGAACTTTTCATATTAATTCATCTTCGAGTAAAAGGAGCACGCTTAAGGACTTTGCATCATCCCGCAAAAAGCCGATCCGTTAGAATTTGTAATTCGAATTCTATTATGCTCACACGACAGTCCAGTTTCGCGCGATACTGCATTAGGTACTGGATCCCTCAAAACAAGCCCTAAGCTGGTCTCAATCCAGAAACCGGACCATAGAGTGAAATTTGATCTAACAAACAAAAGCATCGCTATAATAGACAAAGATCCTCCATTTACCAGCGCTTTGAAAGGGGTAGACGGTACTGGGATAGTTTTCCTAAAGACGCCTCCTCTGATATTACTGGGACCGTAACAGATGCACGTGCATTAATGCGCTTGGGTGAGCTTTAAGCGAGGAGAACTAGCGGTTATGACTTGTAAAAATCTTTCAAAAAAGCTAATCGAGTCGTAAAATCACCTAGCCTGAACCAAGAGTCTCATCTAATGGTAGGTGATGATCAGACCCAAGGTGGAAACGAGCTTTACCCGGAATCCTTAACCACAGAGGAACTGGCTATCTTATCTCTAGCTGCCGGAACGCAACAATGCTGTTTAACATTGTTATTATGGCGACAGACTTAGGTAAGATGGTGGTAGCTAGCCAGGCGGACTTAGAACAAGCCCTACCACCAACCAAACTGAACAGAAAAATCTGCCCCCACCGGGACCTCTGCGTCTGAAGCAGGTGGTCTTACTACTAGACCACAGAGGCGGTTTTTAAAAACATCTCGATACCATGGTATTACTTGTTCTAAGTCCTCCTGCCTGGCTAGATACCACCATCTTACTTAAATCTGTCGTTATAACAACAACGTTAGCAGCATTGTTTTCGGTAGTTTGAGCTAATATAGCCAGTTCGTCTATGGTTAAGGACTTCGGGTACCTATAGCTCACCTCCACCTGCCATCAAATGAGATGAAGGCCAATACTTTCGCCAATTTTGTGTGCACTCCGTGTCCATATTTTTACTTATCTAGAAATGATTAGTTTTTTGTGGAGGTAAGATAGCCAGTTCGTCTATGGTTAAGGATTCCGGGTATAGCTCGCTTCCACCTTCGGTCAGATCTTCATTTCCATCATGTGAGATGGAGGCCAATGCCAGATATTTGCTTTTGCCAATTTTGTATGCACTTCGTGTCCAAATTTATGTATGTTTATCTAGACAATTTTATGCAGCTATTTTATTTTTTATTTTACCAATGGTCCGTGACCCTCACTCGGCATGGAGCACACTGAAAACCAGCGCCGTGGCCTTCGTCACCGTGGGCCACGGCATATGCTGAGTGGGGTCCCGTTGCAGTGGGCATCTTGTTGGTGAATGGGTGGCACTGCTCAGTTTACTCTTGTTTTTATTTTTTCTTCTTTTATTATTATGTGCCACTGTCATGCCTGTATTTGTGTGATGTCCATTGTAATAAATGTATCTTTCTTTCTTTCTTTCTTTCTTTCAAATTTTCCCTTAACTTATGAAATACTTATCTAGAAATGATTCAGTAGTTTCTTGTGGAGGTAAGATAGCCAGTTCATTTGTGGTTTAGGGTTCCTGGTGTATCTCGCTTCTACCTTCGACTTTCTCTTGTGACTTAGACTCCACCAGAGCCAAGGTACCTGAAACTCGCCTGCACCGCGCATTACCGATTCGCCGTGGCCAACCTTCGTTCCCATCCTGCAGATGGAGAGCTATTAATCAGATAAGCAAATAGATGTTTGACATGAACGCTTCAATCAGCGTAGGAGTGATGTGGAACAGGATATATGCGGCGTTTTTGTAGGTACTTAAGGAGACTTATCCAACCACACTTTCCTACTGTCACTGCAACTCCTGTATGCCAGGATCTACAGCTTGACCTTCAATAAAAACCCAACCAGTGAAGGTCAAGTTTGTCCCGGGGGATAGCTAACTGTTTTGGAACTCGCAAGAAAAGCAAAAACTGCTCACTGAAAACTAAAGCAAAGCCAGTGTCTTATGTGTTTCTAACAGATTACATTAATAATCTGATGTGCTGATACTTTGCAGTTAATTTCATATCTAATAATTTTATTATTCTAGTTTTACACTGATTCTTTAGTCCAAAGAGTAGAAATTTTATCTTTTTACTCAATTAAAATATTTTACATACTTCAGTAGTAGGGTAAACCAGAGAGTGATTGCCCACTGGTAGTGATTACCCGCTTTAAGAATAATATTGTCAGGTGCTGACTTTGAATCACTCTAGTTAGATTTGAATTTGCCAATTAGATGGCTCCGAGATCAATGTACAGTAGATTTAAAATTTACAATAGGAAACACTAAAAAAAACAGTTATGGCGGATTTTGTCAAGACGGGTGAAAATGTTACTCAAATAGTTAAAGACTTTAACAATTTTACTAAGGAATTACTTGCTTAGAGGTTAAATTTTTTTTTGCAAGTTATTTAATATTCAACTAATGGTGTAAAGTAATGATGAAATTATAAGTGTTTTCTCCATTATCAATGAAAATAACTGATACAATTTGATTTCTAACGGTCATTTTAACGGTGGGTAATCACTGCACGTAAATCTGTATATTTTTATTTATTGCCCACCGTCATTTCAGTTATTGCCATATGTTAATGTATAGTTATTGCCCAGGGCAATTATTATTAGAGTGTTGCCACCATGCAGAAGCAGTGTTTAAGTTGCTCATTGCTAGACTTGTTTTGCAATTTACATGTATAAATATTAAAATGGCTTTTAATGTTTCATTTTCAGTATGCCAAAGACTCCAAAAGTTCAATATAGCATAGAAAATTTGCAAAAAGCTGTACAAGATGTATCCAACAATTTATCTACAAGATAAATTGCTAAAAAAATGGTTTGGCTTGAAAAAATTGATAAAAATTCAAACGAAAATACAAAAAATGAAAATCCTACGTTAAATCTACTAGTGAAAATGTTAATTGTAAGGAAATAATTACAACTTTAGGGAAGAATAACCAACAGCTAATTGAACATTCTGAGCAACCACTTAAACTGATATCAAAGAAGATAAAAAAATAAATACTTATAAAATTCAAATTTTTGCGTCATCTATGTTTTGAAGTAAATGATTCTGTCTCTACCGATTCTGACTCATCAACATCAGTTCAAGAAATATTTGATAATATGTTAATAAGGCCAAACGCAATTTATTTTGAAATTTTGAAGACTGTACTACTAGAATTTAAGTTTAATGTTTTGTTTTATTTATTTACAGCCTATTTTGTCATTTTAAAATTGATTATTTTGTTTTAAGATACTGGGCAATTACTGTGCTTTGATGTGGGCAATTAGTGTAAGTAATGGGCAATGACTGTACTTTTTGGAGGATTTTAAATTTATTGCAATATTTTCTAAGTTACGTAAGTTTTAACTAAAAACTGTTAATATTCTGTTTAACAGTTTATTGAGTTATAAGAAAAAAGTCATAAATGGTCGATAATTAAAATACTTTCTTTAATTTTTCATCTCAATGAGTTTGAAATCTTTAAGTGGGCAATAGCTATACGGTTTACCCTATGGTAATAAAAACCAAACAGTACCGAAAGTAATAAAAAGAAATCACAGCATACTTAAAGTACCTACGTATTAATTTAACATTATAATTAACTCAGCTGCAATATGATTAAGAAAACATTAAGTTAATTAAAAAATCTCAAATTAAACCCCAGTAACTGGTTCGGATTAAATTACCCACCCTTTTATAGGTCGCACTGACCAATAAACGTGAAACCTAACCCTGCGCGCACGCACCGAAACTGTTTACGGCAAAATAACAAAAAAAACTGTATACAGGGTGGCCGAATATGCTGTTAAAAATATACTATGCATTAGAAAGAAAGAAAGAAAAGCATGTATTTATTCGATGTAAGTGAAGTTAAAGATTAAAGATTCAATTGTTGTTTTTAGCTAGATGGCAAGACAATTTTGGTAACTAAATTACAGAAATCGCAAATGACAGTTTTTGAAACAACCAAAGAAATTATATTGAATGAATTTCGTTAATTTGTTTATCTATAAATCATTCATACACGTATCGCACATTATGCATTTACAGGATACAGGATTGTGGTAGTTTTTAAACAACATAATTAACATTATAATATTACTAAGTTACCTACTTTTTAAATATATTTTTACGTTAGCCAAATAAAAGGAAAGGTAGAGCACCTGATGGTCCACGGTGGCCAAGGACTTAGAGCCGAAACAAATATTTAAACAACCCAGGAAAGACTTTCCTGGATCCTAGAGCCGACCCCAATAAATACTTAATGGGAAAGTGCAAAGAAGAAGAAGAAGTTAGCGAACAATGTTTTTGGCAACTAAGAATAAATACACCCTGTATAAAAAATGGCAACGGTGTTCGTTTACCAAGCAGTCGGGCTTTGGTTACAGTCCCGTGAAATGCTTTAGATAACGCTCAATTAAGTCCGACTTTAGTCGGCGACTTTTAACGCCTTTATGCAAGAATGAACAAGCCTATAAATGATCGAATGTTATTGTTACATTAATAATTTAACATTAGAATATTAATGTTATTAGATGAAAATGTTAAAGTTTATGAAACTTAAATATCGGATTTCAACAGACATGCGTTGTATTTACCACAAAGTATTACACGAAGGAAAACCAACTGCTTTTTACTTGTATACTCCATTTACATGAATAAAGCTCCATAAATAGACGAAAAGTCAATTTAAAATGATTACAATAATTACAACAGGTAGGTCACAATCAGAAGGTTCATTATAAATTAATATGGTCTTTCCAAAGAATCCAATCACTTTGTTTCATTGTAATTAATTCGAAAGTCCGCTCCAGATAATTAAATTATTTAAAGAATCGAAACATTAATGACTTCATTGTAAAACAACAATGTTTTATTCAGTTCGCAGACATTTCGATCGGTAATTTACTTTTCTTATGACAGTTGACGAGTATTTAGTTTCTTATAATAATTAGCTGGTTAAAAGTCACGATAAAAACATAACATGGCAGCAAGATAATGTTCAAAAACATGTTTTTCTGGTACATGTAAAGTTTTTGCTACCAAAGTTCGAGTCTCGGGTAAACTTTTTGCGTTCCGTTACATGTAACGAATATATTAATATTTGAATGAAGTTAGTATGTTGAAACAACGGAACGTTTATTTTAATTAAATTATTTTTTGCATTTATTTATCACATTAACGCATTATAAAAACAATCCTTTTTTGTTGGAAGTTACAGTAAACATTTACAAAATTTGGAAATGCATTACCAATTTTATTTTCTTTCCAAGACACCCCACTTCATAATATTTACTTTATTATAACGAACACTATAATCCGGGACTTTTCAAGGCGAGAGTGAATAGGCACTTGCAGGGCAGATATTATTACTGCATCTCACATACCAGGTGCGATTGCGGTCAAATACCTGCCTTGTTATGAATAAAAAATCAATCATTTTTTATTTATAAATAATATTTTTGGCTGGCTCCTGTCGCATAATGCCATCGCGAGTGTTTCAATGGAACTTTTCTCCATGATCGAATTTCGTCCACTGCAGAGGTCACCGGATGCGTCGTACCAACTCCTTCGCCGACCTATATTACTCATTATCTAGCAATAATTTATCATCATTATCGTCATTGGGTCATTTAGTCTCCACTGCAGGAGCACCTCTTTGTAATTAATTAAAGGCAAATGAAGGATTTGGTTTACACTTCCCATGATGACCAGACGATTTGGGTATGCCTTATTATAATCCTTACTATCCCTTTTACGACATCCACGGGAAAAATGGGAGTCCTATGGGGGTTTGCATAAAAATAGATAATAAATCTTGTCAGACATAACGAATTGGACATGACTCGTTTGGTCATAAAATACACACACCGACTTATTTAGCTTACAAGGTGAAATTGCATAACCAATTAATCTGGAACCTACGAGTAAAAAACTACATAAATAATAATTTATTCACCACGAACAAGCAGTCTTTTTGTGGAACAGTATTTTTGTCGGATGAGCGGATACTATTCAATTAAAATTATATTAATTCAATAACTCCGATCTGCATTCTTAATTGCTACGCATTCAAGACATAACAAGCCCGATAAGCTGTTCTTAATAATGTAAAATAAAACACTCATTTTCTAAGATGATTGGGACCTAACCGAAATGGCGACCATTGATCGCAAACCTGCTTCATTCACCAAGATAATATCACCACTTATCTCCATAAATAAAACATTTAACAACTAGTCTTTAAACATTTACCCAACTCCAATCAATTAGTTGAAATATCAATATTGATGAAGTTTTATTATGCAAATAGCTATAGCTACCGAATATAAAGTCTCAGATTATTAAAATATCATATTCGAAATGAGCAATTTCCGCGAAGTCATTAAATTAAAAAAAGAACTAGATGCGCCTGAGTGCGCCCGAGGACCCGCCAGCTGCGCCATCGCTGCAAAATTTCGCAAGCGAAGTGACAAGCCGAAATTTAATAACTTACTCAGAAATGTGCTAGCAAATTGGGAGCTGACTGGTCCAACCGGCTCTGTAACCCTACACTGCCTAACCGAGCACTCCGACACATATAAATTGTATTTTTATTCAAATCGAGCCTACGTGCGGCGATAAAGCCTCTTTAAAACAAATAACTACTCATTCAAGTACCAACGGCGCACAAAAACCAACCTTAACTGACACTAATAGAGTCAACGATTCAAAAACAACAAAAAACGCATAAGATCCAGGCGACAATAACCTTTACAGATGCAGTAACAGAGTTGTAGTTGCAGAAGTAAGAGATTTCGATACACCACTTATAGCGGAACCGGCAAAGGCTAAAAAGAAACTTAGTGCTCGATGTAAACAATGTAAATATCACTTTCTCGGTGAACGCACAAGACTTAAAGTTGAACGATCTCGTGCATCAGATAACACTGTAAATGATGATGTAAATGTTGAGCTTATTCCCGAGACATATACAGAGGACAAATTTAAAGGTTCATTGGGACACTTTTTCACTCAATTTGCTGCCTTCGTTATCGGTCCATAGAAAATGTAAGCCAACAGGATGCGAATGACATTTACAGCATTTTTATTTTTTTTTTATTTTTATGTGATAGGAGGCAAACGAGTAAACGGATCACCTGATGGTAAGTGATTACCGTCGCCCATAGACACCCGGTTCATTATCATTGCACAAAATACACATATTGTGCAATGATAATGAACCGAGATCACTCAAGGATAGCGGGAATTAAAATCATGTGTGCAAATGATATGCATTGCGTATTCCTTTTAAATAAAGTTGTTTGCACGGAGCCTTCATTACGTGGTTTTTCTCTCTCCGAAAATGTTAATCACCATATTTACCTGTCCCAGGTTTTTACACGACGGAATCTTATGAAACATTTTAATAAACCCGCTAATGATACAGGTGCCAATCACGATCATGTTAAATGAAATATTTATGTCAAAGTTAATGAGAATATTAATAATGAATTTCAATCTGGGCTTAGGGTGCTGTAATTTAAAGGTTGTTATAATTTCGCGGGTGAGAATATAAAAGTTTTGAGAAGTCGAATCCTAAAAGTCGATATACCGAAAAATTATTATGAAGGTAGATATAGTTATACGAATGTATATGTCTTCATCGTTCGATAACCGTAAATTAAGAACCAACTCGTTTAACTGAGCGTAAAAACTGTGCGCGAGAGATTGAGAGTTCATGTTACTGCCGAAGGAAAAACGAAAAAGGCGCGGGCGCTTCGATTGTGAAACGGAGAACGATAAACGTCAAAGAATTGGAGAGGCTGGAATAGATTCCGATGGAATAAACTTACTTTTAGATGCTACATACAATCAAGTATATTATTAAGTTACTAAAGCACCTGACAGTGCTTTGAGTAAGCTTGAAACATTTTGTTTCAAAATTTCCAAATGTTGTAATTCCTACTATTTTTTGCGTATGAAAAGAAAATCAATATCATATTTACGTCATGATCCACTTCGATAGCATCCGGGCCCTAATTGAAAAAAATGGATGATCGTAAAATACGTTGCAGAACGCATCGTTTATTTTCGAGCATTCGATTTTCTCATCGATAGTCCGTAATGATGATTTATCCCGCACATAACCCCATCACTTCTCGTTGTAATCCGAGTATTTTTTGCACAGGCCCAATTTACAAAACGTCACAAACGGAGCTGACATTCCCATTTATTTTTTCAACCACCTTTGTCACGCTGTCCCGGAGTTTAATCTTTGTCAACGAGGAGCCGGGTATGGAACGGGTTTTAGAAAGAGACGCCCGATGCGCAAGAGCGTGACAAGTGACCGGATTAATGCATTTTAAACGAAGAAGGCTTAATTTTGATCTCGGACCTTAATTGAACGACTTTATGTTTGAGATTTTTTGGATTTGAAACGCTATTAGGAACCTGACACTTATTGGCTTCAATCGTTCGTGTGATGATTATCATGCAGTGATTTTATGGTTTTACATCTTCTAAACAGTTTTGATCACCAATTTTAATCAGTCATTACATTGATCGTGCTTATTGACTAACTGATCTACCGAAATTCGTACCGCCTGATAGTAAAAGATTTTTTCAAATCGGTCCCGTAGTTTAGAAGCCTATTCAATACAAACAAAGAATCAAATCTGTCGTCTCTATAATATTAATCATATAATTTAATTTTCAACAATATAATTCCCATTCATATTTTCCATCTATAGCTTTATTTGTATGCAAATCAAAGCAATCTCAAAACCCATCTCCATAATTTAATAAATTGCACTACTTTGAAGCGTTTCTAAACTGTTAACCATGATGAAGTTATTGACTTCGGCAGTAGATCTCATAAGTATAAATTATAATTTGTAATCTATTTATCAAGTTTCTTTCAAGAGCCGCTGAGCGACTCCACGGGATTGTAACTTGTTTTATCCAATGATTGATAATCACCATACTCTCGGCCTTAGATAGTATTACCCCGCTGAGCTTGATACATTCGATACATTTTAATAAATATCTCCAACATCCTCGCTTATAGCGATAATTTCTTCATATAACTTTAATGTTTATGTGAATGAGGTCATTTGTATTTGTTCGGACGAGCTTTGACGTCTTTAGTAATAAAAGTTAATGTCTGTTTTGAAAACTAGATGGCGCTGTCTTTAGTTAGCCCGCGGTGTCGAAGTACTTAGTCAACAGGCTATTATTTATGGAATAAATTGTGACGAAGATGGAAGTACAAGTTATAAAAGTTTCAAGTTTCTTACGAGTATAAGTTATAAAAGATAGATGTCTTTAGTTAGTGATTATCATTAATCAATCACTGTTACATTATGACGTATCTAATCAATTTAGTTATCTCTTTATTACGTAATTATTTAATTGCTATTGTGCAATATATTAGGTCTGTTATCTTTCTAACATTCGATTCAAAATCACTAACATTAAAAGCTCCTGCTATAAAAATGTATTCTAAGTAATACAACATCTAAAATACGGCTTTCTTCGTCCACAAATCATAACCATCATAGACAGCATAATTAAAACTTTGGAGCACAACTACAAAATGCCCGTTGGCGAATCTAAAGGGGTATCGATCGGTAATCTCAATCGATTTGTTGTATCGTAAACCTGTTCTGGTCGATCGATAAAAACCCGCCTTCGCTGATTGATCCGGTCCGTGGATTGAGACATCTTTGGAATGGTTCCGTTGGTAGGCTGGATGTGTGGCCCAAGTGATAGGATGTTCCAGGGGTTTTGATATATTTAGATAATTATTTCTAGCTTTTGCCCGCGGCTTCGCCGTCGTGAAGTTCAGTTTGATATATAATTTAAAACTGACTTTCTTGCTTGACACTTTATCGTTGTAATTTGACCAATTTAATAAAAATACTGTTAAAGTCTCATCAAAACCCGTTTCGTACTTTTTGCTTGAAACACTTAGTACTAACCAAGCATTCATCCATCTATTCTTACATTTAATAATTTTAAGTACTGACTTTTACCCACTTTGCTTTCTTTAAAAAGACTATCGCGCTCGTTAGTTTTTCCAAAAGTAGGATAAAACTCCTATGTTTTCCCTGGATCTCAAGTATGTCTTTTAATATAAATATGTATAAAAATAACAGCGAGAGATCTCAACTTATACCAATCGCCACACCCACGCCGCACATTCATAATTGTTCCCAGAAATATCTATCTTTGATCGAACTCAAGTGCACGCTTAGCTTTAACTTTCATAATGTAATTATTTCTAGGGTTGGTAGAGATGACAACACGTCAAGCTATACCTACATTTGGTTGCACAATCGAACCAATATTGGTGTATGAGGTGTTATAGTGCTTAATTTGAGTGCTATCCAACTTATACAACATTTATGATAGAAAAAGATTTTTCGTCCACTAAACCACAGTATCGTTTTGTTTGGTATTGTATCACTTGTTCATTATGATATTCTTAGGGAGAGACCTCTACTAAACTGCTGCAAGACTATTAGGTAGTTTGTAATTATTACTGTCAAAAAACTTGCTATTGTAAGTTCTCTAGGTAGTCGATTTTTTGTGCGATTAAAGTTACTTTAACTAGACTTTTGCTGCCTCTACATTCTTCGACAATATTTTCATGAAAAAATTGTCTTTTTTTAGCAACAAGAATCAACATTACTATTTTTTCAAAGACTATCCAACTATACAGAAATATCACCCAAATTATGCCTATTATTATTTTGCCTAAACGTGTTTTTTTTAACCACTGTTGTGTGTGATAATCAATTACGTCCGCGCGATTAAATCGTTAGGCATATTAATGTCCGATTCGACACAAGCTCGTAGAATTATTTATACATCTTTATCCAATTTGTTTCTTTGTAAAAACTATAAATTTTACAAAATAATTTACGTCAAACCTGTCTATTGCTAGGCTTTTTAACAGAGATTATTATTCTATTGATGGCTTGGCATTATTATGATTAAAAAAACTCGATGAAGCCATTTATTATGTCACAAAATCTAGATTTCTAATAAATCTGAATCAGTTGTAGTCTACTATGAAAATGCAACGTTTTACTCGATATGATTAATTTGTGATTTTATAAAGATTTAAAAGTGCATGAGACTCTACTTATAGTTTTTTTTTTATGAAAATATACCCTCACCTAACGAACAAACCATTTAGGTACATAAATATGTGTAATAAGAAATAAGTACAGGAGGCGGTACGTGAAGGTTAATACCGTGGGGTCTTATGCATTTGTAATAGAAGCGAATTTGCAACAAAATGGTTAGTCGGATGTCTGTACATCCCATACAAAAATGACGAACCTTTGTTCTATCAATTAATTATCATCCGGTAGTGTTAGGCGCCAAGTTGCGAACTCGCGAGATAATTACCGCAAAGAAAACACGGCGCACGCATCATTTTGTTCCTCTAATTAAAACTGGCGATGTCAACGGAACACGGCACGGAAAGCATAAATCATGCGACAATTCGAACCCTGTCCTTCCAGGAAAACTAATTAACAACTTAACACGTGTTTTTGTCGCGAATTCTTACCCAAAATTGCCTTACGAAATGTGTTTTTGAAATAAAAATCAACATACACATTCTGTTTCGTGAACATCTGGTGCTGCTACCTTTCACGTAACGAGTGCAGATTTGAACTATAAATACAATGTTAAATTCTAAACAGACAAGGTTCTTTGTTAATTTCACACATTAGAATAATTAAAATAAGTAAATAAAAATATTCGTTCATACCCAGGACTCTCAGGAGTCCACAGGAAGAATTTTTATACTTAAATGACAACACTTCAAAGTTTATTTGAAATGTTTTTCTAATAATTCATTCTGTATTCTTAGAGTTTGGTAAATAAAAACCTCAAAGTCTTTTACCAAACTCTACATTCTGTTCCTATTTCATTTCAATTTATTATTGTAACAAAAACCATAATTTCAAATCACTACAATTCTAACACCATAATCAAAGAAACTAGCGGTTTCTATATTTCGTCTGCTGAACGCAATAAATCCGGACCGGGTGATATATTAATTACGAAACCCATAAACGGGTAAACATATAAATAAACATAGGCTATTATTAGGGCTATTAAAGCTGTAGCCGTAACAAGCGGAAACTGTTGGTTTAGTTTATCGTTAATTACTATTTTTATTTTTATTCCGAACTTGGCCCCAGTTTGCCCCTTTACACGTTTTTTAAATGCCGTTTCTGTTGAGTATTTAATTAGAACGATTTTACTTGTCTGCATCCTGTATTTAAAACTATACAGGTTTAGCGTTATCTCAGTCAGTGCCTGAGGTATGAGAGCGGCACGGGAGGGGTGTCATTGACATTATTATGACGTGACGTGACAGAGCATACAAATCTGCCCCCCTAGACAAAACGCACTTTTTGATCGAATCGAAAATCGAATCCGTCAAAACTCCATAGAAAAAAGGGGCTTTTCGACCACTTTTCGACTGGTTTGCGATTATAATTTGCACTTTGTCTAGACCCACTGAAGAACACTGAAGTTTCAATGACGTTTGCCTTCTCAAAAACACCCTCCCTTGCCGCTTCCATACCTCAGGCATCGACTGAGAGCTATAGTTTGATTTCCATAAACTTACCCTGAGGTGGAATTGTATAAAGCAATCGTAATCATTTGACAGTTCATAACGTACGATAAAGTCAGTTAAACAAAGCGTTTGACAGAATAATCGTACGTTATGAACTGTCAAATGATAACGATTGCTTTACACAATTCCACCTCTGGAAAAGGAGGCTGACAATAGTGACAGAGTTTCTTGCGCTGCTTCTTCTCAGCATGGTCATTTGTTGTCCCAAAATAGTGGTTGGATTAAAGAAATACTGGGGCGTGTAGAAGAGGTTTTTAAAAGGCTACTTGCTAAAAAAAAGAGAAGTCAGTTACACTGAATTTTCTTTTGCCGTTACTATTTTAAAATCTTAACTGTCGGTTCTGACTTAATATTCTTTGCCCAGATTAAAAATGGTATTAAAATTTTATAAATGCCTGTAGGTACCAGTGAATAGAGTTGTAGTTAATTAAATAAAGAGGTGAACACTCTCGTAAAACTACACCAAAAACTAACGCATGGCGTAAAATTATTACTCACCTAATTAAGTGATAACTGAACAATTATTAAGATAACGATTAACGATGCCCCTAATTACGGGATAGCTACCGGGCTGAACCGTTTTGCATGCGTTGTCACTGTAATTAATGCATAATTTGTGTTATTACAGAGGTTCGTTCGTTCGTTTCAGCCAAATGACGTCCACTGCTGGACAAAGGCCTCCTCCAAGGTTTTCCACAATGCACGGTCCTGCCACAGTCCTGCGCTGCTCGCAGCCAGGCTCTTCCGCGACCTTTAACAGATCGTCGGTCCACCTAGTAAGAGGCCTGCCCACGCTACGTTTTCCAGCCCGTGGTCGCCACTCGAGAACTTATTACAGAGGTTATTGGTTGATGATTCTGGTAACTAGGTGGAACGATATTGAAAAGAACCGCCTCTGTGGTCTAGTGGTAAGACCACCTGCTTCAGACGCAGAGGTCCCGGGTTCGATTCCCAGTGGGGGCAGATTTTTCTGTTCGGTTTGGTTGGTGGTAGGGCTTGTTCTAAGTCCGCCTGGCTAGCTACCACCATCTTACCTAAGTCTGTCGCCATAACAACAATGTTAACAGCATTATTGTGTTCCGGCAGTTAGAGGTAAGATAGCCAGTTCCTCCGTAGTTGAGGATTCCGGGTGAAGCTCGCTTCCACCTTCGGCCTGATCGTCACTTATCATCAGGTGAGGTACGGGCCAAGAGCTTCCTCGTTGTGGATAAAAAAAAAAAAAAAAAAAAAAAAAAAAAAAAAGAAAGAAACATTAATCATTAGAAACTAAATGATCCGGCGAACTTTGTACCGCCTATGTTCACCAGAAATAATGTAGATTTCTAATAGAGAAAGATTTTTTCAAATTGCTCCAGCAGTTTTCTGAGCCTATACTTGTATTCTTATATTGTATTCTTGTATTTACAAGATAACAAACAAAATCTTTCCTCTTTATAATATTAGTGAAGATAACTCTGCTAACTTTAGATAAAAAAGCTCAAGCTATTTGTGGGTTATTACTTGTTTTTGATCATTCCTGAAATAAGTAACTACTACAGACCTACAGTCCCAAAAAAAGCCCATAAAAGTCTGATAATAACTTTTTTTCTACCAGCGCTTCAAAACAATGATTGTATAATATCATTCCATTATTGCGTTGCGTAGTTTTATAATGACCCCAATTATTTTGCAATTTTAGAGACAGTCTTTGAAACCTCTTTAATATTTGTAATGAGGTAGTAAAACGTCTGAAGTATTTCTTAATCGATACCTACGTCGTACAGCAAAGACCCTGGTATTAAAGATAAATTGATTCGCCACCTCCTTGAGTTTTTCATTTATCTGTCAATTAAGTGCCCAGTAGTGCCTCAAATCACAGTTCAGGGCAGTTTCTGAGAACACCAACAGCCGAAAATAAACAAACACCCAACGTTTATGAATAAATCATCAAAATATTCGCGAAACAAAAAGCGAAGACAGAGACGCGAACATATCCTCCAACGAGAGCGAAGGAGAGAACATTAACTAGATCCTCCGAGGTATAATTATGCTGTTAAGGTTATAATTTCACGTTGTTAAAAACGATGCGTGCGTCACATTATAACTTTTTGAGAATTTATATCAAAGATTAACACATTTTAATAGTTTATGTTTCCTGAATCATTTTTAATGACGTTTTTAAGAGTATTTACGATCAAGCTCAGAAGCTTGAGTCAATTACCTTATGAGTTTCGAATTGGAATGCGAAATCTATCATAGAATTTATGATAGTAAAAAAAAATTTCGACTAAGGTGACCATGGTTTGCATATTTTTTGAGGACACAGTGGACTAAAAAAGCTTTCAAAAATCACTAAAGCACTAAGTGCGTAATTAATATTATTCCTCCTACATTGTAAACGTACCCTAAGGCCACAGATGAACCACTCAAGCGTGATTTTATCTCACTCTATAACTAAAGGGTGAGTGTTTTATACTTTATTTATAATTTCTTAGAAGCTGTCTCAATCTATGGAGATATACATAGCACCAACTACCTGCCCGATACAACCTTTGATTATAGTATAAAAACCTCGTTAGAAAATGCCGACGGTTTTTTGCAGTATCCCAACCCATGTTCTACTAATCGCTTTATGACATTTGATGGTTTAATGAACTAGTTTTTTTTCTTTTAACGCCGTCTCACTTCGGGTGTTCATCGGAGCAGCTCATTATTGCAGACAGATAAATTTGATAGTGTTTTTGTTTGCACGTTTTATAATGACATTTAACAGTCCAGGCACAAAGGCGGATAACAATTTTATTAAATATTTTATAACGCCTCCGGTGAATTTTAGTCGTAAAATATCTACGCGATTACAAATTCACGTCGTAATGCCTTCATCTCGCCGCACATTCGAATAACAACCAAACACATAATTTACTCGCATCTCATTAGTACACGCCGCTACAAAGTCCCGGCAAAGACGCCGCCCCAACAAAGCCATTGACATTCATATTTTAACTCCAAACGTGACCACGAAACCACTAGACTCCTCGATACTAATTTAACGCCCAATCGGTTCTGATAAAAATTAATACATCAATCCCAAATCGCCCGATATAAGCGTAACGAGCAAAAAGCGACCCAATCGAACGCGCCGACCGCCCGATTATTCAAGTATTCGAAAAAAGAACATAAAGACAGTTTTCGGGTGAGGTTCTTGCGGACGGTTACAGAAATGTCGTTAGGGTGACCATCGCGGTCCGGTGGAATTCGAAGCGGGCCGACTTATTGGGCATAAGTCCGATCGATGATAGGTATTTTTTCGTTTTTTTTTCGTTGCAACATTGGCGACGGTTCTCACAATGGATGAAGACATAAAAATTTCGTTTGGACTGCAGCGCGGCGCGTCAAAACGGACCACATACGATATTTTCCGTAGGAAGCGGTTGGATTTTTCTTGTTTGGGTTGGTTATTCGGCAAATTGGAGATCGCTCACGCCTTTAATATTAGCCTATTATTTCTGGCGGAATGACCGCCTCGGTCGGCGAGGAGCGTGATCAACAAATCAAACCGTTTTGCCTTTTTTCGGTTCGGACCTATAGTGTTTGTTTTCAAGCGTATTATATGTGATTATTTAGGAAATTCGGCCGAAATGACGCCCAGCCGTGGGGAGGCTTGATTAAGATGATTAATAGCCCAAAACTATAAGGTTGGGTGAGGTTTCTGATGGAATTCAATTAGGTTTTATGATTTCATCCCGCGACGGGCGATGCTATTGTATGGAAATAATCTTGTATTTTTTAGTTCTCTTTCAACACCGTTTCATATTGTACGACGTGATTTAAGCAAAATCACATAATCTGTTGCTTGGTTGTTTTGATGACAGCTTGTATTAGACCAAATTTACGACTTCATCAAAATGTTACAGCTTAAAAACGACACATAAATTACGTTAACAAAATGCGGGTGGCAACTAGGCACTCATTTAATCTATCATGCCATCAAGCTAAATCATCGTGGAACTTCGTGAATTCCAGCACCGCAAAAAGGTAAAAATGTAAAATGGCAGACTCAATCCGCACTGCAACATTGTCGCTAGTGGGGTGTCCAACTTTGAAATCTAAGTTTAGTTTCAACAATCCGTTCTCGAGAATAAGCTCGTAAAAGACATCTGTGGCTATTATTAATCTGTGTTGGCGTTAAGTGGACACTTTATTTTCCAGTTGTCCAACTTGGTGACGTCTCAATCTGCAGTTATTGCGCTAGGGTGACCACACGTTAAGATTTATGACGTTATAACGACATTAATACATGCCACGCCTATTATGTTGTGATTGGTGTATAACATGTTTGTTTTTAGGCGTTTGCAAGCCTTTTCTGATTACATGCATTTTTATTAATATAACTTGCAAATATTTTTAATGGTGTTAAAAATATATTTTAAACGTGTAATAACGTAAAGTGTGTGCCTACTTAAAATGCATAGCTTTTTAGTTTATTAAAATTATTCCTCACTTTTAAGTAAACAATTTAAACATTCCTTCATATAGTCTTTTTTGACAAAGATCTGTTTTGGAATGCGTAATGTTATTGTGATGTTATTTTCTGACGTTTCGGTATGTTACAAAAGAATGGCTTACGGAATCGCATTTGCATGATAATGTTGTATGTTTTAAAGTATTTAAAGTGTCTAATGGTTGTCTTTTGTTCTAGGACTAGAGTACTTAAGTGCTGCGAGGAGTTTACACCCGGAGCTTCATGCTGGTAGCACGCTCGCCAGCCAAGACTACCAGCTTAGTTTAGAAGGTAATTATGCATACAGTTTTAACATACAAAGAGGGTTTATTAATAACCATCCCTTTTGTCGCACATTCGAATAAACAAACAAAAACCTGGCTAGATTGAAATTGGGACCCATAATCTAATGAGTATAGAATAGTGACACATTTTTCTTAATTGTGTGCGGTCGTTTAATAACGTAGCTATAATTGTTTAATTTTTCACTTAACAAAGTTATACCAAACGTGGGTTTTGCAGTTGTTTAATGTTACTTATTACTGCAAGCATTATTAGTAATTATTATGTTATAAAAGTAATTACCTACCTAAGATTTTACTAGTAAAACTTACTTTATGCTCCGTAAATTTTGTAATACCTTTTTTGCTGTCTCAATACGTAAGTAATGCTTTAATTTAACACTAGCTTTCCGCCCGCGGCTTCGCCCGCGTGGAATTTTGTCTGTCACAGAAAAACTTTATCGCGCGCGTCCCTGTTTCAAAAACCGGGATAAAAACTATCCTATGTTCTTTCCCGGGACTCAAACTATCTCTATGCCAAATTTCATCAAAATCGGTTGCGAGGTTTAAGCGGGAAAGCGTAACAGACAGACAGACAGACAGACAGACAGACAGACAGACAGAGTTACTTTCGCATTTATAATATTATACTAGCTTTCCGCCCGCGGCTTCGCCCGCGTGGAATTTTGTCTGTCACAGAAAAACTTTATCGCGCGCGTCCCTGTTTCAAAAACCGGGATAAAAACTATCCTATGTTCTTTCCCGGGACTCAAACTATCTCTATGCCAAATTTCATCAAAATCGGTTGCGAGGTTTAAGCGGGAAAGCGTAACAGACAGACAGACAGACAGACAGACAGAGTTACTTTCGCATTTATAATATTAATATAGTTGGGATAGTTGGGATTGAAGTTACTAACTGGATACTTATAGTACCTCCTTCATGCAATAATAAATCTTTATCTCCAGCGAAATTGGACGATAAAAAATCTATTCTATGAAGCTCACCCATGATTTTTTGAGGACTGTCCACAAAAAAATAGAAATTATGTACAATCTAAGCTTAAACTTTAGTGAAGTGTTTGTTAAATAGACTCAGCAAATTAAGTGTTTATTTTATGCTCAATGGCCTGGCCATAGCTGACTAACAGTTTTTAACTGCGTGTGAGTGTGGGACAACATGTGAAGATAAATAAATATAACAATAGGTTTGACAAACTGTATTGTCGACACAAATGAATAAGTTAATTCGTAGACGCTTCGTTTTAGACCTCAGTTATTTACAAAGTACAAATTGTTGTCTACAGTAACATAAGATGACACAGGCGTTTAGTTTGATGTGCTGTCGCCTTTACTACGCGTGTATAATCAGCATCAAAGTTCGTGACACCCAAAGCAGAGAATAAGTTCGCCACGTGTCTTTGTTACAATTGAAATAAGGATGATGTCAACTTTTTGCTCACTTTGGGTGTTACAAACTATTGAACTGAATGTACCTAAAACCTATTTCTATCTTTTTTTGGAACCTTTTTTTCTGCACCGCTATGTCCTTGATAGTCTTGGTTATCAAAACCTAACTACTCGTAATATAGATTTCTTAAGCTGCATATCTATACTAATCTATACTATATTATAAAGAGGAAAAATTTGTACCTATTTTTGTATGTTTGTATGTTTGTAATGAATAGCCTCAAAAACCACTGAACGGATTTTGATGAAACTTTACAGTATTATTGTTCATAATCCAGAATAACATATAGGCTATAATTTATGACGATCTGTGACAAACGAATTTTCACGCATGCGAAGCCGCGGGCGGAAAGCTAGTTGGTAATATTTTAGTCCGCTAATAAACCTTTTTGTATCATTTCCAGGATCTAGAATAGCCTCCCCAACCCGTCTTAGGCTGTCTGGGGGTGCTATTGGTGCGTCAGCCAACCGCAAGAGGGCGGTGTCTTGGAGCCCATATTCTGCTGAGTCGTTAGACCTGGCTGCTGTCATCAGGGCCTCTCCCGCCAGTCTGGCGGTGAGAGCGCCATCTGCTGCATCCACTGGCAGCTATGGACATCTTAGTGCAGGTAACTTGAATGGAACTCTACATCATTGTAAGGGCTGCATGCATACCTAAACTATTGTTGCTATTAGGGCATCAGCCAACCGCAATAGAGCGGTGTCTTGTAGTCCACTGGCAGCTATGGACATCTTAGAGTAGGTAACTTGGTTGTAAATCTACTTCTGGTAGACCATTGTGAGCGCTGCATGCATTGAACTATTGGTGATATTGGTGCATCAGCCAACCGCAAGAGGGCGGTGTCTTGGAGTCCATATTCTGCTGAGTCGTTATACCTGGCTGCTGTTATCAGGGCCTCTCCCGCCAGTCTGGCGGTGAGAGCACCATCTGCCGCGTCCACTGGGAGTTATGGACATCTTAGTGCAGGTGATTAAGAACTCCTTATGGCAATAAGAACTTCTTTGGTACCTCTGGTAGATATATACCATCCTAGCTCATCTTCTGCTACTGGTGATACTTTATGAAATTGTAGCCGAAACCGATAGTGAAAAAATTTTGAAAATACAAGATCTAAAAGATGACGAATAATGACAAGTAGAAAACTGTCCACTCAGGATTTAAAGGTCTCAATTCCACCTTTAAATCTACTGTTTATCGAAGATTTAGGGAAAGATTCACACCGTGGTGAGCGTCATCATAGGCTGCTGCTGGACTTATAACGCTCTCCCTTTGATAACCAGGCTTATCATCTATCAGCTTATCTCTTCTTTTCTTCTTCTCCATCAAACTTTGCAAGACGACGTGGTGGACGGTACATACCCTACTTTTCTAGTGCCTAAGGTGGGAATCAAAACAACGACCTTTCGCTTGCCGGGCGACTGTAAAAAAAAGTATTTAGTAGCAATTTTTGTGTTATAAAACTGAACTACAGGACGCTTAGTACTTGAAAACCTCATCTATAAAACAACCTTCTCCCTTCCAGGTGCGATATCGCCCGCGCTATCTCTCTCCCACGCGTCGCTCGCGCAGCAACTCCTCGCGCGAGGGGGTGTGGTGGGGGGCAGCGGGGTGCTAGCGGGAGGGGTGTTGATGGACCCCGCGCATCAGCAAGCGGCAGCGGCGGCGGCGCACCATGCGGCGCACGCGCATCTGGTCGCTGGAATTCATAGGTGCGTATGAAGTGGTGGAACTTTGGTGGAGTCAAGAATTGAAAGCGTATGAAGATTTTAAATAATATAATTGCACGAAAGATAGGCAAAAATCAGTAGAACCTATGTATAAGTTAAGATTTTTTGGCACCTAACTCAAAGCTTGAAGATAAGTCGCCTCCTATCAAATCAACCATTTGTTAAACATGGGTGGCAGATACAGGTGACACATACTGGTTATAATGAGTTAAAAAAAAATAGTACCTAGATATCTGTTTGGCCTGTGAATGGCGAACAAATTCAATTTATTCCATTATACATCACTTTACATTATTATATTCATCACTTCATCTACTTCTCACCAGATCTCACATCTCATCGCCGACGCAGCTGCTCATAGGCGCGCCGGTTGACGTCAGACCCGGCCTGGGGTTAGACGGCACCCCTCCACAACATATGCAGCAACCACCCCAGCAGCCTGAGGTCACCAGCATCATGGAAGCTGACAGGTACAACAATAGGACTAATCTCACATCCATTTCTCCACCCCCAACACTGTAAAGTACCTCCTGTATAGCCAGGATCTTCTTCTTCTTCCTCGGTCTCTCACCGATGAGGATCGCGACCACATTATAGTGTTGATTGTTCCATCGTCATCATAACCACATCTGAACATCTTGTCAGCCAGGATCTATCTACCTTCAATGTACCAGGAGGATAGCTTACATACTTGGAACTCTGAAACCTTGGGAGCTGGTAGGTCTAGTGCAAAAGATCCATTACAGTAACCTGCTAGATACCAGCAAAGGTTGAGTAGGAGGAGAGGAGGAGAATAATTTACTGACTTGGAACCCTGAAACCTTAGGAGCTGGTAAGTAGAGTGCAGATGATCCATATTATAGTAAGGTGTAATGTTCACACTGTTCAGGCCTCCAACTCGGTGGTCAGATGGCCTGGTGAATTTATTTATTTAGGAAAACCAGGGTTTTACAGGATGTCTTTAGGAAGGCTAGCCTATGATATCTAATCGGGTATTTAAATGTTATAACTTGCTAGGTAACATAGCTGTAGATAATAGTGCAGAATTATTACAGAAATATCAGAATTTGTACCTTCTCGTATACACAACTAAAAAAAATGTACTAAAATATTGCGAAACTACGAGTTAAATATTACGCTGATGTAGGTACTGACACAGACATCAATTGAGTCATGAATGACCGCAATCAATCATAGTTGACGTCGCACGCTGATGCGATGCGCCTGCTAATGACATTCTGTAGACAAGATTGCGGGTCAGGGTACCCCAAACAAAGAGTCGAACTACTGGGGTGACAAATTGCATTGACCGTTGCAGAGCAGGACAAAAAAAGTACTTTTGCACAAATAATCTGTTGAACATTATCAAGAAATTGTCGTAAATATAGGTCTAGCTTAACGGAGTCAGTGCCTGAGGGATGGAAGCGGCACGGGAGTGTTTTGTGATGTTTTAAACGTCAGTGAGACTTCAGACGTGATTCATATTTATACATACGAGTATATGCTCTGTCACGTCATAATTATGTGAATGTCACTCCTCCCGTGCACACTCCTATATCTCAGGCACTAATTCAATTATACACTAGACTTATTATTAATTATATTTCCTTTTCTATAAGCGTACGGGATATTAGAATGAACCTAATTATAAGATAAACCTTTGTAGAACTGTAGCTAATAAATCAAGTAGGTATATGTATTACACTGACTCTACAAACAAGATGTAAGATACAATTGGCCTTCATTACATTGTATTGCACTAGACTGGACAATTAAATTGAATTGTACCCTACTAAGTAGTGTGTTTGATTTGTCACTTCAACATCAGTCAATGTCCAAACACTGTTCTAACAAGGTCTGTTATAATCCCCGGTTATTCTCCTGCCAGACAGAAGCCAGTATAATCAGACATACTTTTTAAGCTTAAGGTGTTTTTGTCAGTATCTACCTTGCTGCTTCATACCATAGAATGCACCACACTGCGCTTGCCGAAAGGAGGCCTTCACTTACAAAGCTAATAACCACCTTTATTTTACAGTGCATCAACGATAACACAACGAAAGTCACCCCAGAGCCTGATGTCTCATCGAGACAACATGCACAGCAACAAGCCGTTGTCAGCGGCTGCCGAGAGCACTGTCCACGACGGTCTGGACTCCAAGGATGAGCCTGGAGACTTTATTGAGACCAACTGTCATTGGGTAAGTCCTACTACAAACTTATTTACAACAGATTTTGAATGTTTTACGTTAAAAGTTTCATAATCTTGTTAATTCTGTAATAAATTCTTCTGGATGGTCATAATATTATTTACTTCCAATTTTGGATCTATAGTTAATTTCCATCCTCCTCAATCAATAGGATGGAAACTGGTAGTTTTAATATCCTATACCCATTTCTTTCTTGTAATCCTTTTCTGGTTTAAGTACCATAGTGTTATTGATCTCTCATAATGACTGTATTCCTTTCAGGTGGACTGCAAACTTGAGTTCCCGACTCAAGATGATTTAGTAAAACACATTAACACGGACCACATCCACGCCAGCAAGAAGGCCTTTGTATGCCGATGGGTAGGCTGTTCCAGAGATGAGAAACCCTTCAAGGCTCAATACATGCTGGTGGTGCATATGAGGCGGCACACGGGGGAGAAACCTCATAAGTGTACTGTGAGTATAATATCAGTAACTTTAATGTTAAGAAATTCTATTTTACTTTCAACACCTTCTACTTACTGTTCATGAATAGTCATCATTACTCATCATCGTAATTAAAAACCACTTGGATATTTTATGTAGTTCCATTGCTGATCATTTTGAAATATTTTTTTTATCTTTTTCAGTTCGAGGGTTGTTGCAAAGCCTACTCTCGACTGGAGAACCTAAAGACCCATCTCCGAAGTCACACGGGCGAGAAACCTTACACCTGCGAATACCCTGGATGCGCCAAAGCCTTCTCCAACGCAAGTGATCGAGCTAAGCACCAGAATCGGACGCATAGTAATGAGGTAAGCCAATGAATACCTACTATCAAATACCTGTATTTCCTTAATACGTCTTGTATTATGTGACTTTAGAACTTTTTGTAATGTCAACTTTGCCCTGGTGTTTTTTGGATAATAAAATACGTTTTTTCTAGTAGAAATAGCATGCAAGAGCTAGAGAACTATCATTGATGGCATTTATATTTTTAGGGGTAGTATTTAAACGAGCGACTGTAAATTTATGTTGTAAGTGTCAAAAATAATTAATGTGGGCTAAAGAATTACTAAGTGAGCGACTGAGTGCGAGTGACGAAAAATCAAAAGAACAGCAACTTACAAAAAAAAAATTGAGTTCCTTAAAATACAAAATGAGAAGCTTCATAATATTTGAGCGACCTAATATTTGATTGAGTGTCAACGTTAGGTCCTGCATTTTTTTCAATATTTGGCAAATGCTTTTTTTATACTGAGCGGTATTTTTAACTTTAATGAAGTGTTTCGAATGCAAAAACTACTTTGAAAAATACTATTATGAGCAGCGTATTATGAGCCCACATTTAAATAAAAAATGATCTTATGAAATAAATATTTGACGGAACACTATTCTGGTAGCGAAAAAATAAATCATTAAAATTTAAGGGTAGGTAATCAAATGAAACAATGTATTACGAAAAATTAAATAAATTTGTATTTTCTTAAATCGAAAAAACAAAACAAAATAAAATAAGTCGCTTCTGTCAACCCAAAAAAAAGTAATCTTATTAATAAGGTTCATTGATTGGTACCTATGAGGATTGAGGAGCTCTACCTACTCATCGTCACTGTATGATAAGTGCTGGCTTGGACTTAGCGGGCCGGCCTCGTTTTCTTTTTTGTCCAATAGGTATCAGTTTTGCTTCCAGTGGCGGTGTTGTTAGTTTGAGCCGAATTGCTAGACCCAAAACGTGTTTGCATACATATTTTGTTAAAAATTCGGGACAGTCGCCCCGCCCCCATTCGAATTCGCGCGCTGTAACAATCTGTAGTTTTCATTAATAAAGCGTATCAAAATAAAAAACATGAGACCTCAAATATAATATCAGTAACCAATAATCATTAATAAAGCAGCTCACAAAACTTTGCTTAGAATTAACTTTTTTGTAGTTCGTTCAGTAAAACCTCAATTAGAAAAATCTAATGTATCTTCATATTAAAGTTGCCCTCTCTGTATTTCTAGTCGCTCACTTAGTAATTTAGTCGCCCGGATAGTATTTTTATGTCTGAAATGTAATAATCAAAACCCACATTTTGTAAGTTCGTTCTGGATTTTATTATTGATCAATATTCGTCGTTAGTTTGGTTAATTTTTCGCTTACTCAAATTCATACCGCTCAAGGTATTAAAACAGTATGCCATCATCAGTCGCAAAGTTTTTTTTTAGTCGCTCGTTTTATAATTCCCCTATTTTTAGCTTACATAGATGATGCCATCTCTTTTACAGAAACCATACGTGTGCAAAGCGCCCGGTTGTACCAAGAGGTACACTGACCCTTCATCTCTTCGGAAACACGTGAAAACCGTCCATGGTGCTGAGTTCTATGCCAGTAAGAAGCACAAAGGTGAGGTTTTCTTCAGTTTTGTGTTTGTCATAGATTTTGTATAGAAATACCAGCGTCAAGTAAAGGACGAAGCACACTTATCAACTCGGAAACGGATCGTAACCGTATCAACTCGAAGCGGTCAGTATTCTTTGTATGAAACTTCGTACTGCAACGCTCACTTATCCGCACCGTAACTTAAACGCCTCGCCTCGGTTGAAAACGCGATACGGTTTTGATATCTTTCCATCTTTCAGGGTCGATAAGTGTGCTATGAACTTTATACTGGGACGTTAAAAATGCTATAATATAAAAGCCTATTTTCATAAAATGCCCTTTACGAAATTTCTGAATAGAGACCGATGTTCTATCAAAGAAGACAGCTAACCAACTCCTATCCTCAGGCTGCAGCCGCGGAGACGACTCCGCAGAATCAGGGGGCGGCGGGGCTGGCTCCTCCCCGCGGTCGGAAGAGGGGGGCATGCCCCCCGGCGCGAGGGGGCACACGTCCTCCGCGTCGGTCAAGAGCGAGAGCCCTGCTTCACCGCTGCCTCTGGCGTTGCACACTCCTGCGCATCAGGTATGCTGGAACAACATGAGGCTTTATGTAAGACCAATATGTTTTGAATTACAATGTTTTTTGCTGCTTTTTTTCTTCGGATTTAATGATATTTTTAACCGTTCTTTTTTAATGAATTTCTGAGATAATAACTTTCAATATTAGTATTTTAGAGCCACATAACTTCAAACGAATCTTCACTGGGATCTGAGTAATTTCCAAAGATGTTTTGTATTGTTGATGAAGATGGTAGTTTTGCTGTTCTACTCCATATTTATTAATAGAAGACCTTTAATAATGTTGCTTTAAATGATAAGTGTAGAGTTTATTTAATAATTATGGTTTTGTCGTTTCAGCTTTCAGCTCAATGTGGTGGAGAATTGGACTTTGGCGGTTCTGGTCTTGGTGGATTTAGTGATGAAAATGGCGCCCCTTACTTCAGATTAGATGGAGAGGTTTGTACCTTTGAGCTTTAACCTAATAATACTCAAGTAATTCTTGATCTTTTTTTCATCAGATAAGGTCTTGTGATGTTGATAGGTTTCCTGATGGTACCCATACGCGATCGTTATAGTCCATGCACATAAATAAGTCTTACTTATTTAGATTTTTTCTGGATTTTCTAATATGTGACCTAACAAAGATCCACCAGTCTTATTTTAATGTTATGTAGGTACATACTTACGTCGTTTTATTATCCTTTCATTTGAGACATTTAGGACCTTATTACAAAAAATATTAAACACGCGTTGAACATTGATTTAAATGAAATATCATATTTCCGTACTAAATAACAATTAAACAAGTGTTTAACTTTTTGTAATGAGCACCTTAATGGCTAACTAATTTAGTTCCAAATGTTTCTTTTTGCTTATTTTCTAACTTTATCCCATAAACATTTTCTCCAGGTGGAACAAGAAGTAGTGGGTGAAGTGGGCCAGCTACCTCTGATGTTGCGAGCGATGGTGGCGATAGGGGAGCCGCGGGCGCACCACCACACCCCCCGGTTTGGGACCAACAAGATGGGGGTGGGGAGGCTGATGCCGCTTGCGCATGTCGGCGATATTGGTGGGGGTAAGTTACACACACTTGTACAAAACTTTATCATAAAGCGAGGGGGATGTGCCCGGTGTTTTTTCACGAGATCGAACCAAAAGAAGAGATCCGAAATAAAGTCGCCGTATGTTGTACACAATCAATGTTGAGAGAAATGTTTAGAGTATTTCTTAAGACAATACCCATACAATATTTTATGTCATAATAATATGCCGGCACTCGTGTTGAGTTTCAGATCTTAAATACATAGATACCGAATAATATACATTTGTACCTACACTCTATCAATTTTGCTATCACTAAACTGACAATTTGTTTCTCAGGTGGAGTGCCAGGCCGGACGGAATTAGGCAACACTAACGTAGCGGTGGAACTTAAAACTGGGCTCCCGAATACAAGGAGAGACTCGGGAATTTCTTCGGGGAGCAGCCTTTATAGTGCCAGGTTAGAATATTGACTAATATAAGTGAAGTAGCAAATCGAACGCACAGCATTGAATAGAGCTCTGTGATTGGTTCGTTTGTCACCCCCTGCGTCCACGCACAGTGCACACTGTGAGGCCTTATAGTAATGTTTGTGAATACGGGCGTTAGTCTATTGCAGCTGGAAATGGTACACTCAACTAATAAATAAAAAAATGCTGATGACAGAGCTAGCTAGTGCTTAGTAATAAAGAGTCTTCAGGCTCATAAAGCTTTAAACTCGTACATCTACAAGACTGGACTACCGAAACTAGACACCTTTGCATCCTTTTTTCAAGTGCCCTTACGACTCTGAGACACCATGACGATAGTATACAGTTACCTCTTAGCATCATCAGGTCCATTGGTCTCCACTGGAGCGTGACCCTCTCTAATTTACCAGAAGCAAATTTTAGTATTATGAACAGTATATTATGCTAAAACCTAATTAAAAGAGGATCCATCCTACTTTAATATTATAAATGCGAAAGTTTGTGTGGATGTCTGGATGTCAGGATGTCTGGATGTCAGGATGTCAGGATGTCAGGATGTCAGGATGTCAGGATGTCAGGATGTCTGGATGTCTGTTACTCTTTCACGCAAAAACTACTGAACAGATTTTGTTGAAACTTTACAGTATTATTGTTTACAACCCAGATTAACATATAGGCTATAATTTATGACGATTTGTGACAAACTTAATTCAACCCGGGTCAAGCCGCGGGCAAAAGCTAGTAATATCATAATCCATCTAACTATTTATAAATTCAACTTGTGACACTGCAGGTCGTCTGACATCTCCCGCAAGAGCAGCCAAGCGTCAGTAGTGTCGGGTGCGGTGGCAGCGCCGCAGCGCGTCGTGGCGCAACACAACGCGGTCTACGACCAGCTCTCGCCTGACAGCAGTCGAAGGTGAGATAATAATAATAAATACTCTTTATTGCACACCAGATAAAAAAAAACAGAAAGAAAAGGAACACATAAGGTACAATTAGGCGGTCTTATCGCTATGAAGCGATCTCTTCCAGACAACCTATGGAGAGGACAGTTACTTGAAACAAATATGTCGAAGGTGAGATCTTCTTTTCTTCAGTAGAAGAGAAGAGAAGTAGTAACTTATGAATATTCGTTAGTTCACCCAAATGCTGTCCACTACCGGACAAAGACCACCTCGATGGATTTCTAGAACGACTTCTGAACATATGTATTTTAACGGATTCGGATAGAATGCAGTGTAGAAACACCATAAGCACTGAATCCTAACAAAATCTGAGAATATCGGACCGTCTATCTGAAGGTCTCAAGTCACCAATCCCCCAAGAAGGAAGTGATTCATTCCAATACCTTTCTTCCCTGGGTTTTCTTGAAGAGACCGCTTCGCAAGCGAACCGTAGGACTCATAAGATAGTGGACGTCCTATGGGTGCAATTACAGAAATTCTGGTCAAAATTCTAATTGGCGAATGCATTCAAGATCTACTTGGGGCTGCATAAAGAAAACTTTTAAGAAATTTCCATGTCTGATGTTGCGAATACTTCGTAAACTAAATCCTCCAATGTGTGGTTTATTTCAGATCTAGTCAAGTGTCGTGCGTGGGGTATGCGCCGGCGCCGTCGTCCGCGCTCGCTGCCGTCCAGGCCGTCAGGACCTCTCAAGGGAACCAGGTAATTTGACATTTAATACTTTATTCGAAATCAAAGTATGATTTCCCGCGTAATGATAGCTCTGAAGAAACAGTTTTTCCTACACTTGCTCACATAAGATGCAGCCTACGGAATTCTAGCCTATGAGCTATTTTGATATGATGTTTTTCATCCTCTGCATCTCCATCTGCTTGTAATCTTTTGAGGGTACGTCATTGTGGATGACTTGCAATATCATCGCTCTCCAGGCTGTTATAGACTGTGATGGTAGGTGTCTCCACCATTATTTCAGTGAACATTTTTTACATAGAGTGCTTTATATTATGTATTCCTTATAACGTAAAAAGTCTACTATGAAAGAGTACATCGTTTCTTTTCTTGTCCTGTTGCTAGTAGTAGCTTATCATCGTCGTTAATCAAAGTTCGTTTTTGCCACAGGCTGTCTTGCTCCGCGGCGTGACCTGCTCCGAAGTGAGGGCCGAGGAGTTGGCTCTAGAATTGGATCCCAACGTGCAGGTGAAGGAAGAAGCCCGGAGGCTCTCGGAGCAGTCCAACCTTAGCGACCCGGCGCAGGCCTACCAGCCCTACCCGTGTGGAGCTGATGATGTGGTGAGTTACGGTCACATTATTTTTAAAGGTCTTTATCACAGTTGAAACTCTGTTTCACTGTTTTTTGGGACACCCTGTATATCTTAATACCATAGTCCATACGGAATAGCTTGGCTAAATGTGAGTGAGTACTTTGATTTGGATCACTCCAAGGAAACTTGGACTCGGATCACTGAAACGTTGGATCCAGTGACTAATGCCCGTTTTCATAATCAATCCCTAATTTTTAGTGACCCATATGAAAACATAATTCCTGTTATGTGTTACCATAGGGATCACTTAAAAATTAGGGATTGATGGTGAAAACGGGTATTAATCATCTTTCGGTAGCTGGGTGTTTTTGGCAGTCAAGCCTTAGATTTTGGCTATTTAGCAGCATTTGCAACAAGAATGGGAATTGTCTTCTTCCTGAATCGATACAATAAGTTTGGAGGTCCAGTAGTTTCGGAGCCTAATCAATCTTTCCTCCCTAAAATATTAGTGTAGATAACACTTATGTAGGTACATATGCACATGTATTAACTATTGTAATCATTTTCCAGGGCGACGCCGCGTTCCCGTTCAAAACTGAAGACGACCACGACACCGTCACGTACAAGGAGTCCCGGTCCAACTCCACCGCCACCGTGGTCATCACCACCGCCCAGGTCCACCATCCCAACCAAGAAGTTAACTTGGAACAGGTAAGGATCATCACCAATGCTGGTCTAGGATTGGTGGATTGGTGGTCACTTCTCTAGCCAGGACTTAAAGATTGTTCGTAGATGTCAGTAGATTTTGGTAGTCAGTGTTCTGTGAATAATTACATAATCTCAAAAATCGGAGAGTTTAATTCCTTGTGACTAACAGTTGACAGCTCGGAAGATTAGAAATTATAGTTTACCTATTCTTATCTCTTAATTACTACACTAGGTAGATTTATAGCACGTACTTCCAAAATTCTATCCATTTATTTGGTTTATGCTGAGTTCGTGTCATAGACTTATTGCATAATTTTACCATAACAAATTCTTTACAGGTTGCAGAAGGTGAAATGGTGGAGAACAAGCTGGTGATCCCAGACGAAATGATGCAATATCTTAACCAATCAATATTGGCAACCGAATCGGCGGCACCAGCTCAGACCGACTCCACCAAAGCGCCTGAAGAAACCAGTCAGGATAGCGATGCCACCAAAGACAATGACGCCCAAAACGCGAACAACACCAGTGACAAAATCAGTGACGTAGCGACCAGTGACGATTCTCTACTCAAAAACCTAGGTGCCATAGGAAGTGATCTCAATATCAGTGATATCCCAGTTGATTTAAGGTCTTTAGACGTTAGCATGTCGGGCAACAGCGGCTCTCTTCTAGCTACTAAGTCTCCGGACGACAAGAACCCCCTTCAAGAGCAAATCATACCTGAAGTACCAAACGAGAAGTGTGAACAGGAATACACCAAACCGGTGACCAGTAACATCAACACGAATAATCCGTTGCAGTCACTGCAGACGATGGCGGCGAATCAGACGGAGCAGTCGAACCGTATGAGGATGAACGCTCTACCTCAAAAACAGACTTCAATAAGTCCAAAGACTATGGTGACCACCCCTCAAAATGTGCTGAGTCCACAGAACATAGCTCATAGCATGTTGAGTCCGCAAAGCCTGCCGCATAGTGCTATGAGTCCTCAAAGTGTTATGAGTCCTCATCATATTCCTCATAACGTCATGAGCCCACCGAGCGTGTATAACGTCATGAGTCCTCAAAGCGTCATGAGTGTCATGTCTCCTCAACACAATGCTATGAGCCCCCAAAGTATGCAGAGCATGATGAGCCCTCAAATGTCTAACCAAATGATGATGAGTCCACGCCACAATAACATGGGCAGCCCCATGTCCCAGAATATGGGAGGACAAATGGTCAACATGGCAAGTCCGATGGCGCAAAACATAGCGAGTCCCATGAGTCATGGCATGCCGAGTCCGATGCATCCAGGACTGCAGAGCCCCATGTCACAAGGAGTACCCAGTCCCATGGTACAAAACATGTCGAATATGACGATGAATTCGCCGGGGCAAAACCAGAATCAAAACGTAATGATGAACATGAACCAACAGCAGCAAATGCAGCAGATACCAGGAAACTACATGAATAATCGTCAAAATTGCAACCCCAAGATGCCCAATAGAACTAATGTCCCCAATCAGTATCAGAACCACAACTACAATCAAGCCCCGCCATACCCGATGCAGAATCAACAGAATATGAACAGGAGTCAGAATATGCAACAGTATCCGATGATGCAGCAGTACAATCAAAACCAAATGATGCATCAGATGCCACCGAATCAGCCAAATATGGTTTACAATAACCAAATGATGAACTATCAGCAACCTATGAACTATCCAAACCAAAGCAACCAGATGCATCCCATGCAAATGTCGAGGTCCTCGATGATGAGTGTGGACAACAGCGGGAACATGAGTCGAGGGGCGATGAACAGTTACTGTGAACCGCAGAATCCTCAGTACAACCAAAACATGCACTACCCACAACCGCCTCCTTACAATTCTGTTGTAAACGCTGCAAATGTCATGGGTCCTCCGCCTCCTAAAAATAATCACCAATACAACCAAGCGATGATGAACAACAACCAATATTATAATCACCAGCGGCCGTATAACCAGTGGGACTATCCTGGTAATCAGTTCAACAAGCATAACGTGCAAAAATCGGTTCAGAACTCTGTGAACATGTCAACTGGAAGTCAAAAGCCTAACGGGGTCAGAGCATCGATGAATTGCAACCAGATGATCAAGAATATGGGGGAGCAGCAGCAGACTGATTGTAGTATGAACAGTTTGAGGAGCCAAAACAATCAGCCCAGCGATGTCCAGGTCTGGGACATCTCCCAATCGCAGATTGAAGCTAATAACGGTAGGAAAAAGAACCAAAATGGCATGAGACAAGAAACCTACCAACGGACTTTGGAGTACGTGGAAAGTTGTGAGAACTGGAAGAGCTCAGAAATGGTTTCCAGCAGCACCCACCCTTTACAAGGTGGCGACAACATGGTTGTGAACGATCTCCAGACATCGTTGTCTTCGTTTTATGAAGAAAACCAATACCTCCAAATGATTCAATAGATTGTAGTTTTGGTAACTTTTCGGCAACTGATGGTGCAAATAGAAATAATGGTTGTATAAATCTCTCGTGGAGACTGACTAATTTTAAAATTATTCTAAATTTATATCGAATTAAAAGTACATTAGCTCTAAAAGTTATTTTTAAAAGACATACACGCAACCTTTTTTGAATATTGTAAATATTGTTCAAACGTCTTCCACTGTTGGTTTAAGTACAATATTTTATCATTTACTTACGCATTTATATTACTATAGGTAAGATTTAGTATGTGCCTTCAATGTACATTTGTACATAATATTTTAAGATTTAAACTATTGTCAACGAATGAATTTCTCAATGTGCCTGTAACCAGATTTTTAATATTGACTTGAAAACTTGTTAGTACTACACTGTAGAAATATTTTTATCTACGACATTATTATGCTAAGTGCGCCTTCGAGATTATTAGGTAGATAAACAAAATTGTACAAATAGACATTTTCTAGAATTTTTACAGTGTTGTTAAAGTTTTTAGTTATAATGATTGACTTATGAATATTATTATATCGAATAGTGTGTATACTTAAAGCAATATCATAGTTTCAAAACTTCTGAAGACAGAATCTCCTAGCTTAAATTTTATATTGAGATTACTAGTTTATAAGTAATTGTTAATTATTTTTTATTTAATTACGATAAATGTCGACGCACAAATAATTGTAATAGAACAAGGAATTTGTATTTTGTAATAAATTATTGTTTTTACTGTTTGTAAAAGAATGATTGTAGACATCTGTGACAATATTTTAATGAAATTATCAAATAAAACTCACCTATCATGAATTAAAGGTATTTTATATTATTTCCCCTTTTCAAATAACAAATAAATATTGTGCAAAATGTAGCAATGAAAGGACCGGACGGAAGTCACGTGGTCAGACCGTGCGCCATGACCAGTGGGTCTAGACAAAGTGCAAATTATAATCGCAAACCAGTCGAAAAGTGGTCGAAAAGCCCCTTTTTTGTATGGAGTTTTGACGGATTCGATTTTCGATTCGATCAAAAAGTGCGTTTTGTCTAGGGGGGCAGTACTCAAACCGGAAATGGACATTACCCTCATAATTTTTTTGAGTTTTCAGTCGATCGATCGTGGGTTCGATGATTTTTTATGGAAGGTTATTAAATTGTATGTAGAATATTTTCTACATAAAAAGTAGGGTTTTCGTTACAAATACACACACAAGAGGATAAATACTGGTCTGATTTTGTTGATTAGTTCTACCTTAACTTTATGTGAATGAAATAATTCAATTTTTTGAAATCAAGTGGTTATAAAAGCTGCTAAAAATAATTTAGGTAGATTTAAGAGCGTTGTCACATTTTTCATGCAGAAATCGAGAATTTGGCAGATTTCGAAATGATTTTAGTCATATAATTTATTGTTATAGCTTCTTTTGACTTAAATCATCGTAATTATCATACGTTTTTACGGAATGTCTATTGACAAAATCTCGTTCAAATTGGATTTTTGCCTACGAAAACAGCGAATTTCGAAAGCCCGATTTCCAGGTAACTCGCGAAGGCACAACTTTGAACTAATATTACAACAAATTTATTTCTAAGTAAGAAGATAGAATGTATTCATTAGTATAAGCATACCCTGAAGAAAAAAGTGTATTGAGAAAATTTTGATGTTTAATTCATTAAAATGCATTTTTATCATGTCTAAGATAGTCAAAATTCGAGAAAATTACTGCAAGAAAACAGGTCACATCTCATAATCTAAAAGTCATTTGGCAACATAAACTACTTTATACTTAAGAAGAAACATAGTACTATTATTGTGTGAAAAAGAAAAAATATCTATCTTCAATCTTCAAACGAAAAATTAATTTGAAAATACTATAAAATCGGGTGCATCAAATGGCATAAATCAGTCGTGCTTTGGCACTCGTAGACGCCGGGTCTATGTCAGTTGACTGCCCACTGACGTATATGCGTCACGCGTGATTTTTTCGTAAATTGTAGTATGATTGAGTACTTTTGATCCGCAAGTATTTTTAATTTATTTGTTTAGGTAAATCGGACTTGTAATTTCTTTCTTTTCAAACTTTTTATTATTTTACTTACAGAATATGGGTAGAATAGACAAAAGATATTATTATGGTATCTGTTTGGTCAGGAAAAAATAAATGACTAATAAAAATTTTAACAGGGTGTCAAAACATTAGTCTATGCTATTGTGTTTCTACCAACATAAAATATACTCTTCCTTACTAATAAAAGTTGAATAGCGTCTGTATGGTCACACAACGCTTCGTCATGTTTTTCCGAAAGTTCAATTACTGACGACTGAATGAAAGAAATTGGTGCGTAACTATTCATCTGATATTAAACGTTTAGTAATAAAGGGGTAGGTCAGGTAAATGGCAAATCCAACAGCGGTCACTCGATGACACTTAGACAAATAGTTTTATAAAACGTCAACTAAGTTGGTTGTAGATACTTATACAAATGAACGTATAAAATGAGTTTATTTTTAAAAGTATAGGTACAGGGTGGAAACGATAAGTGATTTCACTTGATTTTTAATTATACAAGATATCGAGAAACTGTTTACTTTTCCTGTAAGTGCTTCATGAGCTCTTTAAAACAATAACAATAAATAGGTCAAAGAATAAACTGGATCTATGCGAAAATTCAATGTTTCCGAAGAGATACTAATTAATAAATACTTACTAAATAAACAGATAAACGGGACGGCATTAAGGCACTCAGAATTCTCAGAAACCATTGATTTCGTGTTTGTTTGTAACTGTATTAAATGTATGAAAGCTGGAAATAAAGGTTTTTTGAATAGATTCAGTTCGTTCTTAAACATATTATTGATGCCATTTGCTAGGTCTCATGAAGCACTTTTTCAGTAAGTAACCATTTGTTCGACATTTTGTATACCTACTATAAGAAATATTCGAGTGAGATCACTTATCGATTATTTTCGTCATCCTTATTTGTATTAAATTTAATTAAAATACACTAAGGCTGAGATGCACCACCTAACTTTGACCCTAACTGACAATAACCGGTGTTTTATGTTAAACAGATTTTTGACATCCAAAATTTTGATGTCAATGTTAAAGTAAGACGGTGCAACACGGCCTAACAAATGTATCGTAGACAGTACTTTTTATTTTCTTTATAAATCTTTCTTTTCTTTGTAAAGCTATCTACAAGCTTTTATTTACTTTGACATCTGGAGTTGTAAAATCTTGCAACTTAAAATTTACTTACTTCCCGTTTTCCCATTGAGCTGAAATTTTGCATGTCTACACAGGCATGCAAAATTTCGTTTCATTTTGCACTAAATAATTTAATTTACACGTGTTTTCATGCGATGGCCAAGTCAATATATTTATGTAAAACGTTAATGATTTCCTGGACTGGACTTGGTATTACCTACATGGATCTCACAACTTTTTACCGTAGAACAACTGAGTAGTGAGACTTGGATTTTTGACAAGTATTGTTTTTGATGGGTTTGTATTACAGAACGCATGTGTACCTAATGGGATAACTGTTTAAAAACACGATTAGATAAATTTTGCTCTATAGATAAAAATCTTAAAGTTACCTCTGATTTTTTAGCATTATACGAGCGTGGTTTATAATAATAAATTCTATAAAATCACAATGATATCAGTATTTACCTCTTTGATTTCCTGACTTGTTTAGATTTACAAAAACTAAATATTTATTATTAACTTTTAGATAATAATGTGAATGGCGCTTACGATGTTTAGTTACGAGCTCTTTGATGGACACAGATATTATAGATAACGTTTAAAAAATGGCACGCTCGTTTTCATACATTTCATTCTATTTATACACCACTAAATTTTTATCACCGAAAAAATTTTAACAGGTTATGTAGAAACGTGTGGAATATAGAAAGCAAAAGAAAAAGAAATGGTTTTCATGAAGTTAATTTTTTTATTAAATTTTCGTTAGTCCGTATTTTACGCGTCACAGCTGGGTCACTCCGCTGCTCGCTAGAGTAGTCGTACGCGCTCGCACGTTGCATCGATCTGTCTGTCTCGCTCACGCCTCGACCACGCTTCCAGTGTTGTTATTACATACTTAGCTAACTTAGACCGTTTTTAATTCTAATAAGTGTTACATTATCGTACTTAAATAGTGCTAGCGACGCGTGTGTCAATAAATTACCGATTTTAGGAGGATATTTTGAGTCACTTTATTTTACTCTTTTTTTTGCACAAATGGGATCAGTATCAATAACTCATTACCCAGAATTTTTTTTTTCGGTGATTAAAATTTAGTGGTGTATAACCTATCCATATTTATGTGCGGAAACGTCACAAAATCAGAATAAATTTTAATTTTTCCATCCCGCATCATAAAAACTAAAAAGTCAAAAGTAAAATTTAAATAGTAAATATTTTTCATAAACAAGCTTTTGATGCTGTAAAAATAATAAAATAAAAAATAAATTCTTTCAAACCCATCAACTTATTACTTTAATCAATTAAAAGATTAAAAACTTGTCGCGGGATTTACTAGTGTAAAAAATACATTAATTACAAAACTTGATTTTGCTAAAAGTCTGATCTGAGAAAAAATCAAATAGGTAAATTATACATTATTTCTTTATTATTATGTATGTATGATGTACTGTCTTAGGTACGATACAACTACGGATTAAGATCGTTTAGTCGACGCAGCGTTGAAATTGTACAGATAAATGCAGTTTGCGCACTCACTACGCGACGTCAAGCAATAAAAACCTAAAATTCGAACGCCAACTTTTTGCTACAGCGCTCTTAAATAGAGAGAAAGAACTAAAGAAGGCAGAATTATTATGGCCATCTCTTAAGAGCGTTGTAGCAAAAAGTTGGCGTTCGAATTTTAGGTTTTTATTGCTTGACGTCGCGTAGTGAGTGCGCAAACTGCATTTATCTGTACAATTTCAACGCTTCGTCGACTAAACGATCTTAATCCGTAGTTGTATCGTACCTAAGACAGTACATCATACATAATAATAAAGAAATAATGTATAATTTACCTATTTGATTTTTTCTCAGATCAGACTTTTAGCAAAATCAAGTTACGTAATTAATGTATTTTTTACACTAGTAAATCCCGCGACAAGTTTTTAATCTTTAAATTGAGTAAAGTAATAAGTTGATGGGTTTGAAAGAATTTATGTTTTATTTGACAATATTTAATTTTTTAACAATAAGCGAAATTATTTGTGTGAGTACCTAAAACAAAACAAAAAAGACATCACAGATTTTTTACAGCATCAAAAGCTTGTTTATGAAAAATATTTACTATTTAAATTTTACTTTTTAGTTTTTATGATGCGGGATGGAAAAATTAAAATTTATTCTGATTTTGTGACGTTTCCGCACATACATATGGATAGGTTAAATAATAAATAAATAATAATAAATCTTTGACAATTTCACACAGCGCCAGCTAGCCCCAAAGTAAGCAACTTAATGCTTGTCTTATGGGTGCTAGCTTAACGGATATACTACTTATATACTTTTTTTTTAAATACATAAATATTATACATAGTCACACCCAGACCCGTCACAGAAATTAAAATTCATCATTTCAATTTCTGCCCGGCCGGGAATCGAACCGGGGACCTCTCGGCATAGTAGTCCGTTCTGAACCACTACACCAAACAGCCGACGAATAAATAGAATGAAATGTATGAAAACGAGCGTGCCATTTTTTAAACGTTATCTATAATATCTGTGTCCATCAAAGAGCTCGCAATTAAAAATCGTAAGCGCCATTCACATTATTATCTAAAAGTTAATATTAAATATTTAGTTTTTGTAAATCTAAACAAGTCAGGAACAAGTTTAAACACTCATTATGTTTAAATAATTTAAATTGAAATGTTTCTCAGGAAGTGAATTATTGTTAATTCTTATGAGAAATAAAGTTCTTAAACCGTAAACCGTCAGGAAATCAAAGAGGTAAATACTGATATCATTGTGATTTTATAGAATTTATTATTATAAACCACGGTCGTATAATGCTAAAAAATCAGAGGTAACTTTAAGATTTTTATCCATAGAGCAAAATTTATCTAATCGTGTTTTTAAACAGTTATCCCATTAGGTACACATGCGTTCTGTAATACAAACCCATCAAAAACAATACTTGTCAAAAAACCAAGTCTCACTACTCAGTTGTTCTACGGTAAAAAGTTGTGAGATCCATGTAATACCAAGTCCAGTCCAGGAAATCATTAACGTTTTACATAAATATATTGACTTGGCCATCGCATGAAAACACGTGTAAATTAAATTATTTAGTGCCAAATGAAACGAAATTTTGCATGCCTGTGTAGACATGCAAAATTTCAGCTCAATGGGAAAACGGGAAGTAAGTAAATTTTAAGCTGCAAGATTTTACAACTCCAGATGTCAAAGAAAATAAAAGCTTGTAGATAGCTTTACAAAGAAAATAAAGATTTATGAAGAAAATAAAAAGTACTGTCTACGATACATTTGTTAGGCCGTGTTGCACCGTCTTACTTTAACATTGACATCAAAATTTTGGATGTCAAAAAACACCGGTTATTGTCAGTTAGGGTCAAAGTTAGGTGGTGCATCTCAGCCTTAGTGTATTTTAATTAAATTTAATACAAATAAGGATGACGAAAATAATCGATAAGTGATCTCACTCGAATATTTCTTATAGTAGGTATACAAGATGTCGAACAAATGGTTACTTACTGAAAAAGTGCTTCATGAGACCAAAAGAACCTATATTTCCAGTTTTCATACATTTAATACAGTTACAAACAAACATGAAATCAATGGTTTCTGAGAATTTTGAGTGCCTTAATGCCGTCCCCTTTATCTGTTTATTTAGTATTTATTAATTAGTATCTCTTGATGATATTGTAGCAAGTTAAACCTAAAATCATGTTTTCCGTAAATAATTTAAATAAGAATGCAATTTACGAGTTTGTTGTTTGATTATTATATTATATATTACTCAATTAAAAATTTAAATTTAAAAAATTAACACTTCTAAAATGGTAGGTATGGCTGGCGGCATACATTTAGTATGAAATTCGGAAACATTGAATTTTCGCATAGATCCAGTTTATTCTTTGACCTATTTATTGTTATTGTTTTAAAGAGCTCATGAAGCACTTACAGAAACAGTAAACAGTTTCTCGATATCTTGTATAATTAAAAATCAAGTGAAATCACTTATCGTTTCCACCCTGTACCTATACTTTTAAAAATAAACTCATTTTATACGTTCATTTGTATAAGTATCTACAATACAAATACCTAACCAACTTAGTTGACGTTTTATAAAACTATTTGTCTAAGTGTCATCGAGCGACCGCTGGTGGATTTGCCATTTACCTGACCTACCCCTTTATTACTAAACGTTTAATGTCAGATGAATAGTTACGCACCAATTTCTTTCATTCAGTCGTCAGTAATTGAACTTTCGGAAAAACATATTGTGTGACCATACAGACGCTATTCAACTTTTATTAGTAAGGAAGAGTATATTTTATGTTGGTAAAAACACAATAGCATAGACTAATGTTTTGACACCCTGTTAAAATTTTTATTAGTCATTTATTTTTTCCTGACCAAACAGATACCATAATAATATCTTTTGTCTATTCTACCCATATTCTGTAAGTAAAATAATAAAAAGTTTGAAAAGAAAGAAATACAAGTCCGATTTACCTAAACAAATAAATTAAAAATACTTGCGGATCAAAAGTACTCAATCATACTACAATTTACGAAAAAATCACGCGTGACGCATATACGTCAGTGGGCAGTCAACTGACATAGACCCGGCGTCTACGAGTGCCAAAGCACGACTGATTTATGCCATTTGATGCACCCGATTTTATAGTATTTTCAAATTAATTTTTCATTTGAAGATTGAAGATAGATATTTTTTCTTTTTCACACAATAATAGTACTATGTTTCTTCTTAAGTATAAAGTAGTTTATGTTGCCAAATGACTTTTAGATTATGAGATGTGACCTGTTTTCTTGCAGTAATTTTCTCGAATTTTGACTATCTTAGACATGATAAAAATGCATTTTAATGAATTAAACATCAAAATTTTCTCAATACACTTTCTTCTTCAGGGTATGCTTATTCTAATGAATACATTCTATCTTCTTACTTAGAAATAAATTTGTTGTAATATTAGTTCAAAGTTGTGCCTTCGCGAGTTACCTGGAAATCGGGCTTTCGAAATTCGCTGTTTTCGTAGGCAAAAATCCAATTTGAACGAGATTTTTTCAATAGACATTCCGTAAAAACGTATGATAATTACGATGATATAAGTCAAAAGAAGCTATAACAATAAATTATATGACTAAAATCATTTCGAAATCTGCCAAATTCTCGATTTCTGCATGAAAAATGTGACAACGCTCTTAAGGTTGATAAAAGCATAATCCCTTTAGAGAATTGGCCGCGTGCTGAAAAATAGAATAACTGAGTGTACAGAGACAGTGTACTTGAACACCTGGCTGGGACCACGAAGAATGTAATGTGATTCGACGATGTCAACACAGTGCTGGTGACTCAAAGAGGAAAAAGAAGTACCTGCGTACCTAAGGTAAGTAATAATTTTTATCTTTACTATGCGCTATGTTTCATTTTTAAGTTCTACCTACTAATCGAAAAGAGTGCAAAATTCCAATAAATTGATAGATCTGTTAATGCAGCTGTGCATGCGTCCCTAATAGTGCATAAATTATTATATAGGGTATTCGTATTTGATTCGACATACTCGTAGGTACCTATGACACACAGAAGACAGGAAGACAGAAGACATCACTCTGTGTGTTGTTATCATGATTTCTCAAGATCATCATTATGGGCCATTTCAGACGTAGTAGGGTCCGTGTCGCACCCACTCTCTTGAAGGTTGGAGACTCTACACTCGAAGTTGTTGACAATTATGTATACCTGGGACAAACAGTCCAGTTAGGTAGGGCCAACTTCGAGAAAGAGGTCAATCGTCGAATCCAACTCGGCTGGGCAGCGTTCAGGAAGCTACGCTATATACTCACGTCCGAAATACCGCAGTGTCTCAAGACAAAAATCTTCGAGCAGTGTGTGTTGCCAGTGTTGATATATGGATCTGAAACGTTGTCGCTTACTATGGGCCTCATAAGAAGGCTCAAGGTCACCCAAAGGCCGAGTTTCCCTGCGTGATCGAATCAGAAATGAGGAGATCCGCAGGAGAACCAAAGTGACTGACATAGCTCGCAGAATTGCTAAAACCAAGTGGCAGTGGGCGGGGCACATAGCTCGTAGAGACGATGGCTGTCGGGGCAGAAAAGTTCTCGAGTGGCGACCACGGGCTGGAAGACGTAGCGTGGGCAGGCCTCCTACTAGGTGGACCGACGATCTCGTAAAGGTCGCGGGAAGAGCCTGGATGCGGGCAGCGCAGGACCGTGCATTGTGGAAAACCTTGGAGGAGGCCTTTGTCCAGCAGTGGACGTCATTTGGCTGAAACGAACGAACGAAGGGTACCTAAGCCTCTTAGGAGCGCCATAGAACTCCATGTCTTTCTGTATCTCTCTTAATTTGTACACAAATCTCTACATGCAGTACCAAACGAACAAATCTCCAACTTTTTTAAATAGACCCATTTTATTGATACCGATTCGCTGGCAACGGGTTCAGAAATAATAACGTCTATTTTAGAGTCTGTTGTGACGTAACGCAGTGGAATTCACACCACAGTCGCAGTTATTTTGGGTTGACGATATGGATTTTAAGACCTAGTACGTACCTATAACGATTTGTTTTCGTGGTTCAGAGTTAATTTTTCATCATTTCAGCTACAGGGCGGCCACTGCTGAACATAGGCCTCCCCCAATGGTTTCTCTTGACCGGTTAGTAGCGGTGACTTAGGCATTCCGTGGTCCCGATCTGGTGGTTTCCTTGATAGACTGCTCAACTGCTGCAGTTTTAAGTTTTATTTTTCTGGTGGAACTAAATCCGTGTGAAAGTGGTTCTGTCTGTTACCTACTCGAGTTTAAATCACTGAACCGATTTAGATGGGTATAGAGATAGTTTGTAATTTTGGGACAAAATCTGGTCAAAGTTATGATTTGTGTTCACTCTATTCTTGCTAGACTAATGCGGAAAAAGTAAACAATTTACGTGCTATCTTAAACTTAAGTTTATGCCAGTTAGTTTAAATACGAATAAAAAACCTCAAGAGTTATGCTAAGTAGTCCATCGGTAACTTTAACAAAATACCTAACTAAAATAGGTTCAGCAAACGATTGTATTTTTGTACGATTTTCGTATTTTATGAACAAGTTTTTCAGTCAATTTCAGTAATCCATCTTGAATAGTCGTAATATAATGATGGGCTTTGGGTTAATTGCTTGAAAAGTTTCTTAAAAACCCTTGTTTAACCTCAGCTATTATCACACGATAGAAGCAATAGAAGTAGGTATCACTGGGATATTAAAATAAAATGTTTCCTACATTAATAAGAGCGATCGAAATAAATTTGTTGTGACGCTGTCTCGTGACTATTATGTGAAAACGAGATTAGTATTGCGCAATGTTTTGTAAACTTGTATTTGATACAATCAAGTCTTAGATAAAGGAGTTGCCAGTTCGATTCCCACTTAGAACAACATCTTGTGTCATTAGTCCAAACATAGTATGTACTTGTTTTAGATTTTTGAGCCAATAAAAGTCAGCCTTCTATTTCAATTTCAGATTCTACTACACATCCCTAAACTTCTTACAAAACTAGAAACACAATATTTTTTGCGTTGTTCTTTTTTAATCAGGGTTCCGTAGCCAAATGGAAAAAAACGGAACCCTTATAGATTCGCCATATCTGTCTGTCTGTCTGTCCGTCCGTCCGTCTGTCCGTCCGTATGTCACAGCCATTTTTTTAAGAGCTATACTGTTGAAACTTGGTAGGTAGATGTATTCGGTGAACCGCATTAGGATTTTGATGCAAAAATAAAAAAACTAATAATAAATATTGGGGGCTCCCCATACTTAGAACTGAAACTCAAAAAATTTTTTTTCATCAAACACATACGTGTTCGGTATCTATGGATAGGTCTTCAAAAATGATATCGAGGTTTCTAAAACATTTTTTTTCTAAACCGAATAGTTTGCGTGACAGACGCTTCCAAAGTGGAAAAAAGTTGGTCCCCTCCCCCTCTAACTTCTAAAATAAGAAAATGAAAAAATCTAAAAAAAAACATATTATGTACATTACTATAAAAACTACCAACGAAAATTGTTTTGAACGAGATCTAGTAAGTAGTTTTTTTTAATACCTCGTAAATCGTAAACCGCTTATTACCGCGTAATCTTTCATACAAATAACTTAAATAAAAAATAATAATTTTAATTTCATAAATCAATGGTATGGAACCCTCGGTGCGCGAGTACTGTACTTATTGCGCAAGACAAGACAGGTGCACGTGCACCCAGGAATAAAAATACTTTATTGCAGTTTTGTAATAGCATTTTAATTTTATTACAATACTAGCTGTTCCTACCGCTTCGTTTGCCTTTCAGTCAAACTTTGAACTGCGTGGAAATTTCAGTATGTTAGATATTGTCTCAAATTGTAACTTGATTATTTACCATCCAGCAGCAATTAGATAAAATTGCCGGGAGAACAGATGATCTGAAGAAGTTACTATAAGACATTGGATAAAAAACGTGACATAATGCTTAGTGTAGCATTCAAAATTCAATTATTTTTTTCAAATCCAGTAGATGACTGAAATGATGATGATTTATCAGCCAGTGCTATACTGTTTAAATGCACAGCACTGATATAATACAACTTAGATCTTAGATCAAGATTATTTTATTTTGTTAATTAATTTGGCATTGACAATGTATCGACCTACTTCTGAAAAAGCTCTGAAAATACCGCCCCGACCTTCAGGTGAGCTGAAGGTGTGAATGTGTTTGTTCATACAGACGGACGAATTATTTTTATACATTTCCACATTCTTCACGGGTCGGCTGACTTCAGGAGATGTTTCATTTGAATTTGTAGATAGCGAACATACTTTAGACTTAGCTTTATCGAATTTAAAGAGTTTTGTGCGAATGTTCATCATCATCATCATCATCATTTCAGCCATAGGATGTCCACTGCTGAACATAGGCCTCCCCCAATGCTTTCCATGTTGATCGATTGGCAGCGGTCTGCGTCCAGCAGTGCGAATGTTATTTAATTTTATTTTGGGTTTAGATTTATTATCTACCTACTGATTCGCTAAACTATTGTGTACGTCTTAAACCTGTAGGAGTATAGTTGAAAGAGATTTGAAAATAACAAAGCACTGCGTCAAACGATGTGGTATCGTCGGACGAGACTTTAGTTGAAATGTTTGGTTGAATATAAATATTTTCATCGTCATCAGTGATTAGTTTTCGATGCGTAGTAAGCAAGACCTCTCTAAAAGTTTCAGCGAGTGGCCAATAGAGGATTTGGCGTACATTCCACACCCCTTAAAGGATGGAAAGGCATGACTTTTGCATTTTTGTCACATAAGTGCCTTTTATGCATTCACGAGAAGATTCAAGCAAGCCAAGGTGTTGAACATTGTTTAAAATGTCGATAAATACTACAATTTAGCAAGTGGAATTACACAATATCAATAAACGGTCTTAGTAACAAAACTAAAATACGTTTTTCTCATGACCCATTGAAACAGAACCGACAAAAATCTACGTAAAATTTAGTCTAGATCGGATCTGAGATATCCAAGAAAACAAGTGTTGGCATCACTGTTGTACGGAATTAGCGTCTGAGTAACGGCGCCCGCGCATAGCAAATTGGGATTATCTGCCCATCTGTCATAGGAACGAAACGCGCGGTTAAAATGTTGAATTTAAGTTTGGTGGTAACCCAGCGTGGGAAGGCCACCTGTCTGATGGACGGACGATCTGTTTTGTGAGGAACTATAATATTAAAAGGCGATTTTACATTGTGTGTCCCATCTGACAACCGAATCTAGGACCACCTTCGAACTCCTCCTATGTTCTTCTGATTAATATCGTTGTGGGTCCAATGACAGTTTAACTTTCCCCGGGGACAAAGTTGACCTTCACTGGTTGGGTTTTTATTGGCGGTCAAGCTGTAGATCCTGGCTACACAAGAGTTGTAGCGGCGGGAAAGAGAGGTGGGAATAGTACCGTTTTAACCGAATCTAGGACTTTTGAGTCAAGAGTACTAAGTCTCAGTCATCTCTACAACTAATGATCCCAAGTGCAGAATTTATATATTTGGATTTAAAGTATACACTGAGCTATTTATTCACAAACGTAGGTTAAGTATCAATTACGGGTACAAGACATTGGATTTATAATAATACATCATCATAATCATTTTGTTGGCCAATAGGACGTCTTATGTACATTGTATGTACATATGACTCCCCAATGATGTCCAGATTGACCGTTTGGTAGCAGTCTGCATCCTATATTTTTTTAAATAATTTAGATTCTATTTACACCATAACTACAACTTCAAAGTCTTGTTACATCTTCAATTTTCAAAAAGCAAAGCTATTAACTAAACACCTCGCGAGCTATCAGCGCTGTAGTCGGGAATCGAACACCTGCCCGCTTAACCTCTGTTTAAATATAGACAGACGAAAATACCCAGCCAATTAATACCTAACAACATAGAAATGCTGGTTGTCCGGGAATTATCCGGCCTCAAATGTTGCGGTTGGGAAAGTGATGAGATAATTTAATTAGGTAGTTTGTAAGTAGGCACCATTTTTATTTAGAGACTGATGAAGTTATTTAAAAATCAAATTAAAAAAATCCTTTTAAAGTCTTTTTCTTTTATATAAAAAAATTGTTAAAATTGTATCTGCAATGGTCAAATAAATAACTAAACTCATTCTTTGACATAATAAAATTTTAAAATTGTAGATAATTCAAATGTTTAACAATGTTTTTGGGGGTATGTAGTAATCAAACACTTAAGATGGTAGATTTAGAAGTCTGATGCCTGTTTTCACCTTCAATCCCTAGTTTTTAAGTGACCCCTATAAAAACAAAATACCTGTTATTTGTTACCATAGGGGTCACTTAAAATTTGGGGATTGATGGTGAAAACGGGCATAAGTTTACCTATTGGAATTACTGGAAAAGTACCGACGTGCTAAAATTGTAATCAGGTAAAATACTATTTTTTTTTCTGAATTTAACACTTTAGAGACATATCGAAACTAAGGTCAAAATCCACTAAACTGGAGACTAAGGCTGAGTTGCACCACCTAACTTTGACCGTAACTATAACGTTAACCGGTGGATTTTGTATGGAGTTTGACAGATTTTTGACGTTTGTCAAAGTTAAAATAAGATGGTGCAACTCAGCCTAAGTGCGTATCTTTAGACAAAAATCATGAGCTTATAACATAGCTAGCTACAATTAAAAACATAGCCTCCTTGGGTGGTCGAGTGAAGATTTATCCAGGTCGGATATTTATCGGACATTATTCGCATTGTACACTTGGCACTGCGATTCCGAACATTGTTTTTGAAGTTTATATTTTTAAATTGTAAACACGTTGTTATGTCTTTTAAATAAACGTTTTTAAGATTTTAGATAACAGTAAGTCTGAGTTGCACCACTTAACTTTAACGGTAACTATAACGATAACCGGTGCTTTTTGTACGGAGTTTGGCAGATTTTTGACGTTTGTTAAATTAAGATGGTGCAATCCAGCCTAAGGCTGAGTTGCACCACCTAACTTTGACCGTGACTATGACGATAACCGGTGTTTTTTGTATGGAGTTTAACATATTTTTGACGTTTGTCAATGTTAAAGTAAGATGGTGCAACCCAACCTAAGAGTACCTATAGCTAATACGTAGATTTGTAAAAAGGTATCTGTATAATTATGCGGTCACTGAACAATTTGTGATCCTATAATGAAATCATTCACACGATAACACCTAGAAGCGGGCAGCGCAGGACCGGTCGTTATGGAAATTCTTGGGGGAGGCCTTTGTCCAGCAGTGGACGTCATTTGGCTGAAACGGACGAAAGAGCGTACGATATTAATATCGTTGAACGATACCTCAACCACCTCTTTTCTGAATCCCCATTAAACGTTTGCATCACGGTATAACACGATCGTGTCAATTAATCATGCACTCCCGCGCATGCCAAATTGCCAAGTGACGTCGCCATTTTGTGATTAACGTTGTATGAAGAACATTTTCTCGATGTTGTTTTTCTCGATATATTTTTATCGATATAAAAGCAAATTGTTAACAGCACGAGTGATTTATTTTTGAATTTTATTTTTTAATGGTTCAAAGATTGTGGTAACTGTGGCGCTTTAATTTTTATTTGTCTCTATTTTGAAGCAGTATTGCCACTGACCAAGAGCGTAATCGGGTAGTCAACAGTGTAATTTTTATAAATAACTAGCGGCCGCCCGCGACTTAGTACGCGTGGATCCCGTTTTACCCCCTTTTCCCGAATGTTCTTTGCTATAAACCTCACGGAGCCCGAGACCTTTCCAACGAATGCAAAACCGTGGAAATCGGTTCGTGCGTTCTGGAGTTATAGCGTCAGGGAGGAAAACCCGACTTATTTTTATATAGTAGATAAAATAATAACTAGACAAAAGTAAAGTTTGAGTTTGCGATCAAGTAACATCAAAAGTTCAGGAAAGTTCTCGAGTGGCGACCACGGGCTGGAAGACGTAGCGTGGGTAGGCCTCCTACTAGGTGGACCGACGATCTGGTAAAGGTCGCGGGAAGAGCCTGGATGCGGGCAGCGCAGGACCGTTCATTGTGGAAAACCTTGGGGGAGGCCTTTGTCCAGCAGTGGACGTCATTTGGCTGAAACGAACGAACATCAAAAGTAAACATTTTTGAACTGGTTTAATCAATGACAGTCATTATAATGCTTAATTTTACGATAGTCACTACCGGGGGCGTAGCTCAGATGGTAGAGCGCTCGCTTAGCATGCGAGAGGTACCGGGATCGATACCCGGCGCCTCCAATCTTTTTGTACAATTTTGGAATTTTTCAAACACAAATACCGCAAATTATGAACGTTTCCTAAAATAATTGCGTGCTATTACAACAACATTTATTTCAATTACAGTTTGTATGCAGCATATTATTTTATTACACCCGGGCCGCGCCGTCGTTTATTAAATGAATCTAGCCTTGTGTCTATTTCATCAAATAATAATAATGGGTAAATGGAAATTATTGTGTAATCTCTACTTTAGGTAATATTATCAAAATCATTTTTTTTATTTTGAATCATCACTTTTATCCAATTATTTCCAAGTATTTTACCGCTTGAAGAAGATCTGAAAAGAAAAACTGAAATGAAACAACAAAAAATTTTACAGACTTTTACTCTTTTTTTAACTTTTCGTTAGTGTGACACAATAATGCACTTGATCTGTTTATCTTGACGTAAATTTAACCAACCAGGACAACTATTGGGACTAGGACCCCAACCAAAACGGCTGCTAAGGATGCAATCTTGTATTTGTGTTTCCTCGCATTGACGTTCATGTACGCTTCGAATCTTTGGAAGCCTTTGACGTCATAGTTCAATCGCTGGTACTCCTTCAACTGACTGACGAAGCCAGGGTTCGGGTTTATGAAGCGTCTCCGTTGTCTGACGTAGAAGTATGCTTGCTCGAACGTCAGGCTGTATTTTTCCATGAGATACGCGATAACAATCGTGGCGGACCGGGAGACCCCGAAGTGACAATGCACGAGGACGTTCCCTTTCTGGAGTCCTTCATCGATGAAGGCGTTGGCCATTGGGAAGTAGGACATGAGATTGGTCGAAGGAGTGTCGTCGGCCCGAATGAAGAGCGTACTGATGTTTGTATTAGCGAAAGTTGACTTCGGAAGCCGATGCGCCTCAACGGTGAGCACATGGGTGATGTTAAGGTGTCGTAGGACGCTCTGGTCGGCTGCTGCCCTTGCATTGCTGAGGTAGAGACCTGGGACGATCTGGCTGTAGCAGGACTGAGTGCAGAGGTCGACTTTATGGTACAAAGCCTTCCTAGACCAGTTCTTGAGGCCTGTGAATGCGATTACTGGGTTCGGAATGCTCAGGAAGGCGACAATGAACGCGCTTTTCACCATCACCATAAATAAACCTCTGACACTTATCATTATAATACTTTGCCGGTGCCTCACATTTTTATTTGTATTTTCTTTGCACTTGCTTGTAAATTTTGATGTGACGTTTATGATGGCTCTTTGACAGTTGTTTTGTTCTTCGCTCGTCTTTGATGAAGGTTGGGATGAATGAGGTCGGTTACGCTTTTTTTTTAGTTTATTTTAAGAGATTGTTTACTATTTAATTTAGGAGTGAGTTTCGATTGTTTTCTGTGTTTATTAATCAAGAGTTTTTCGTAGCTTTAAAGTTCCAATAATGCTGAATTATCTTTGAATTAAAATATTGTTCGTTCATTTCAGTCAAAAGCTAATATCCACTCACTGCTGGTAAAAGGCCTCCCCCAAGAATTTTCACTAGAATTAAAATGTGCAGTGCTAATTTATTCTCGTAACTTTTTTCTCCTAAAAATCATCCCTTTTCGCCATAATCTTAAACTTTGATTCGATAACTGTTTCCAGGAGATTGATTATGGCAGCTACGAGTAAATTCTTTGATTTTATAGACACTCAGGTAATCATGATATTTTGTTTAAAATAGCACTATGATTCATTACACAAAAATAGTGTCGCAAACGAGATTCGAACCTGTACTGGCACTGTAGTAGCCTCCTCGAAAATATTTAATGATTGAATGCTTAACGAATTTCTGTCTTATTTTCTCTTTTCCGAATTGCAATGGAAAATGTCCAGACTTACGCCCGTATTCACAAACGATGCTTGTTTAATTGAAGCACAAAATCGAACGCACAGCACACTCTGTGATTGGTTCGGTGTCGCCCTGTGCGTCCACGCGCACTGTGAGACCTCATAGTAATGTTTGTGAATAGTGTAACAGCCAACACCTGCAAGATCTCTAGACCCAAGCCGGCGGGTTGGTGAATGCGACCTACTTAGTATTTAGGTCGACGGCTGGAGGCGACATTGAATCTGCGTACGCGCATAGGTATATCTGGCTGTAGGGCTGGCGAGGTGAGGAATGCCTTGGGTGAGAGTAGAAAAATATTATGTGTATCATAGAAACAAAATAACTAGTCGCTATGTAAAGATACAGCAAAAACAACATAATTATCTTCTATAGGTTTTTTATTTTATTTTTCTTCAATACAGTCCAAGGATGTAGAGAATTATCTACTTACCTTCAGAACAGAATTCCTCCTCTCTTCAAAACAGAATTACTTCACTGTATTAAACGCGATTTAATTGATTATAAACCACATTTTATGGAGTAGATATGCCAAGAGCCAAGAACGAAAGTGTAATACTTAAATAAATAGTTTAAAATTAGGGTAAAGTCCAAAGTATCTTACTAAAGTTAACCGCTACAATAATTTCACCTGTTTCAGTATTATTACAGTAATTTCAGCCCTGCATTCGGGTAATAAGCATATGAATTTTATGTCACAATGTGAATTGCTATACTTAAATCATATGGAGTTATGTTCGTCATAAAATAGTCACATCGCACAGACAGACAATTATGATACTGAGAGATGTATGTGTATCAATATTATGACAGTGAGTTATGGTGTTAAACAAAATATACCTACTACAGTACGGCTAGCACGAAAAACTTTCGAGTTCAAATCGTTTGCGTACTCGAATCGCCATCAAAAGATTTAGTAAGAAAACTACAACAGCGCCCTTGTGAACGTGTCGTAAAGTGAACTTAGTATGAGATGTGGTTGCACGAAACTTAATTTGAGAATCAAAATTGTCACGTTATCGTTTAATTCGAAGATTGAGTATCGAATTTTATCGAATACGCAAACGATTCGAAGACGAAAGTTGTTCATGCTAGAGGTAGGTACAGAACATCCACTGTTGGACATAAATTAGGTTTCCCCCAATGACTTCCACTTTGGCCGATTTACTTACTTCATCATCGACATCATTTCAGCCATAGGACGTCCACTGCTGAACATAGGCCTCCCCCAATGATTTCCACGATGGCCGGTTGGTGGTGGCCTGCATCCACCGCCTTCCCGGTACCTTTATGAGGTCGCCGTTCCACCTTGTATGTGGACGTCCTACGCTGCGCTTTCTGGGACATGGCCTCCGCTCCAGAACCTTGCTGCCCCATCGGCCGTCAGTTCTGCGTACTATTTGCACTGCCCATTGCCACTTCAGCTTGCTAATCCGGTTTTTACTTATTTATAACATGTAAAACGATTTTTGTAACTTATTGCAACTTTTTACGTTATTATTACCACATTGATTACGAATTTCTAACACACTGAAACTAATTATTCATCATATTGACATATATCTGCCTAGCATTCTCCTAGATGTCTAATAACGGCCATCGAATATAAAGAACTTTTTGAACATTTCATTCATCTAGGTAACTACGTACTTAATCTAGAACCACAGCTCATCAGTAAGTGCTAAAACTTCTGTAAAGTATAAAGACCGCGTTTCTTGCCAAGCCACTCCATCAAGCTCACGTACACAATGCTAACCACACAATAAAATTGTCCGTCCACCGGGCAAATTATCATTTGTAACAGGTTAACTTGGCCAAAGTATCAATCATAATAATTTTCGTGTCGCCTTAACGTTATGAGTAGTTAGCAAGTGTCGTCGTCGTCGTCGTTTCAGCCAAATGACGTCCACTGCTGGACAAGTCTCCCCCAAGGTTTTCCACAATGAACGGTCCTGCGCTGCCCGCCTCCAGGCTCTTCCCGCGACCTTTACCAGATCGTCGGTCCACCTAGTAGGAGACCTACCCACGCTACGTCTTCCCAGCACGTGGTCGCCACTCGAGAACTTTCCTGCCCCAACGGCCATCGTCTCTACGAGCTTTGTGCCCCGCCCACTGCCACTTGATTTTAGCAATTCTGCGAGCTATGTCGGTTACTTTGGTTCACCTGCGGATCTCCTCATTTTTGATTCGATCACGCCCATAGCCCGCTCCATCGCCCATCGCAGTTAGCAAGTGTACACACACACACACACACACACTCACAACACTTTACACACAACACTCAACACATATCACCCAACACACAACTAAATTTACATATTTTGTTAGCTATTAATAAGAATAATAAATAGATTTTAATTATATACATACAGGGTGGAAACGTTAAGTGATCTCACTCGATTATTTCTAAACTATACAAGATATCGAAAAACTGATTACTGATTCTGAAAGTGCTTCACAAGCTCTTTCAAACGGTACCAATAATAGGTTACAGAATAAACTGGATCTATCCGAAAATTCGATGTTTCCAGCTTCCATACATTTAGTTAAACCACATAATATTAAAAACTTTACAAGATATTCAAAAACTGGTTACTGATCCTGAAAGTGCTTCACGAGCTCCATCCAACGATACCAATAATACGTCACAAAATAAACTGGATCCATCCGAAAATTCAATGTTTCCAGCTTCCATACATTTAGTACCGCCACAGTCATGGCACTCAAGTCTTGATAATATTAAAACAAATAAAGCCTAAAACAAATGTTTTCCGAGAATCATTTTAAATAAGAATGCTATTTACGAGATAATTCTAAGTGTTTATTATTTAATAAAAAAAATTATACTTCCGATATTGTTTGGCTGGCATACATTTAGTATGGAGGCTGAAAACATTTAATTTTCGGATAGATCCAGTTAATTCTGTAACCTATTATTGGTACCATTGGATAGACCTCATAAAGCACTTTCAGGATCAGTAACTAGATTTTCGATATCTTGTATAGTTTAGAAATAATCGAATGAGATCACTTATCGTTTCCACCCTGTATACCTACCTACATAATTACTTAAGATGTAATTTTACTTGTCATCCTTTAATAGAGACTAATATCATTATCATTAATGTAAGCTTTGTTACTATTATTATTATGTTTTAATCTTAATTTCTTATCGCAATAAATTGCCTGACTTGTGTGTTCTCAGACCCCAAAGTAAAGATCTTCTTGTAAAAACTAAAAGGCTCCTGCGACACAAGCTATGCTTAGTGCAGAAGCCGCTAGTCATAAGAATACTCTGTACATTGATTTAATGGCAATAAACATTTTATTTATTATTTATTTATTATTTATTTATCATGAACAATTGGGTTGTTGATAACAGCGATAACTAATATGAGAATCTGGACTAACGGGACTATTCCCACCTCTCTTTCTCACCGCTGCAACTCCTGTGTAGCCAGGATCTACAGCTTGACCGCCAATAAAAACCCAACCAGTGAAGGTCAAGTTTGTCCCGGGGGAAAGCTAAACTGTCATTGGACCCGCAACGAAATTAATCAGAAGAACATTGAAAGTGTTAAGTACTTATGGTTCGACTTCCCACCAGTGCAAAGCGTATGACAGGAGACAAAACAAAGGTTTGTAACCTAGGAAAGTTCTAAAGCCTAGGAAGTCCGATTAGTTTTATAATTTAACTGTAAATTACAATTTCAGTGGCAAGAAACATACTTATATTCAAATTAATTTGGCGATACATTGAAGTGAATTTATAGCTGCTCTATCTTACAAAATTTGTGAGAGAGTCACATTCTGTCAGCATAAAAGCTACGTAAATAATTTAGTTATCACAAAAATGAGAGTTCTCAATCTTCAAAATCTACAAGAAACCACATGTAGATTTTTTTTATGCATAACAAGGCAGGTATTTGACCACAATCGCGCCTGATGTTAAGTGGGATGCAGTCTAGGATGGTACATATCTGCCCTGTAAATGCCTATTCACTCTCGCCTTGAAGAGGCCCGGATTATAGTTTTCGGGAAATACAGCAGCAGGCAACGAATTCCAGTCCCTAGCTGTTCGCATTATAAAAGAGTCATCGAAACGCTTAGTGCGAGCTGGTGGAATGATAAAAAGATATTTAGGCTACAGGTAAAAGTAGAGCTGGTATCCCTTGGCTGGGTACACTGTATATACTACCCACACTGAGAAATGCAGTAATTTACCACAATGTCCGATTCAAGGGTAGCTGTACAATTTATCGAATCTTTATAGTGATAGTTGGCAATCTTATCTTTCGTATCGTAGGGCAGTGAACCAAGAGTATGTTGGCTTTGAAAACTGTTAATACCAATACTGAAAGTAATACTGGTAATACCAATAAACTGGTATTTAACTTTCATTACTTATGTATTCCTAGTAAAGTTTTATTTAACTTAAAAAATGTCAACAATCGGACATAAGCTCTTTCAAAAGATTTTAGGAAAAAAGAGGATTTTGGAAAAGAAAAGCTTATTTATAAGCTAAGACAAAGTAGAATAAAATGATTTCTTTTCGATAGATTTCCTGACATGGGAGCCTGTGCCCCTGGTCAATATGTCCTAGGGTTTCTTGAGCAACATCTAAAGGTGATAAAGCCAATCTAGTAGAGTCATCTAGAGCTTTCCATAGATTTCCAAATAAATAATGGCCTAGCTGCATGGATGTCTCAATTTTATGAGGAACCTCCCTCTCTTTATCATGGGAGAGGAATTAGTATACTTTTCATGATGGTTGTTATGAGAGTCTATAAGATTGGTTATTATTCCTTTACTGATTTTCCAAAAAGTTTTGTCTCTAAATTTTTCAAAGCAGAAAACTTGGCAAGCGATTATAAACCGTATTCTCATATATCCGCTTCGGCCGTCTTAATCGCTGGTCAAACTCAAGTTTAACCGGTCGGCCATCACTGCAAACTAGACCGCAGTTTAAAATAGTCCGAAACGGGCCCATGTCTGCTGCGACTGCAGTTTGTGAACACCGCTCCTCCGCTTGGCCGCGTCTTTACTTAACTTCCAGATTTATATTTTAATTTTATACCGAGTATAAGTGTTGTACACAATGAGTATTTTCGGCTCCGTTCGCGAGTAGGGTCCGTTCTGTTCAGTAGGCGCTGGGATCGCGTCGCGCGAGTCGGCCAGTGCGCTAGTGTGCTTAAGTGACCAAAAGTGTAAGTGATTAGTGCTTATTAATCGATTAATGCTTGTGCGGTGACGTGAAGTGGGGCTTCGGGCTAACATACTAACGCATGCGTGGGTGGAAATTTGATAAGGCGTCGAGTTCGGGCGAGTTACCGATTTTGTATGTGTGGAGGCGGGCGGGCAGACTATTTTAGTACTGGGCGGGTATTTTGGCGGTGTGGCTGCGCGGGCGCCGCGCACGTTACTTCGAAGGAATCGTGGATGGATGACGTCTCGTGCGTGGAAAAGTTCACGAGATTTGCATGAGCTTAATCCCAGTATTATATTATGTTACAGTATAAAATTTTATTTTTTATGACCATTTTTGTAATGTAAAAAGTAAAATTACAAACATGACTGACATGTCTGTAAAAATAGATTTAATTAGGCCTTGATTGCTAACATAAAAATTGAAAAAATCGACCGACTGTTCCTAAAAATTAAAATGTAATTTAACAGATTTTTGATGTAATTTATTGTCTGTAATGATATCTCATTAAAACGACTTTCATAGGCCATAAAATGCCTACAAAAATTCAACTATAACGTAGATCTAACTATAAATCTTTTATAACTAACGCACGTATTGTTACAAATTATTATAAATCTTTCATTTGCAATCGAAAAACAAAGATATAAAATGTCAGAAACATTGTCGCCGCTGGCAAGGCTGGGACATTATTGTTATGATCTTGACACAATAACAATAAGAAAGTAAATAATAATAACGTCTAGTGGTACTGAATCATTGCAACATGTAATGTATTAGAAGATTATCATTACACACTATGTAACACTCCCAGTTGTTACAATGATACTGTTACATTAGATTTATTAATGACATTTTAATTCTGATTTATTAATGTGATTTAATACCTAATTATTTATGCGTTATGGTTATTATCAGACAATGTTTTTTTTTATTCTATCTGAATACCAACAGCATATTTTTTTTGTTGTTTTTATATTAGCTAAAACATTGTTTCAATCATGGACATTTTATTTAAAAAAAATAGTATTTAAATATTTTTTACAGAATATAAAGTACAAGGTACTTACAGTTGTTGCTGTTGCTGCAATAGCAACTCACAAAATATAAGAATGATATACTGTTTGAATAACATTCATTGGCCGATATAATAATTTTATGAGCATTAAAATTAAACAGATTCACTTAAATTGTATGCTTAATTAGTTAATAAAAAAAGTTAAAAAAAATCTCAAAGAAGGAACTCCTGTAAAACTTACTACTTAAAACAAATTGTTATAGAAGTTCCGCCAGACATGTATAATTAAAATAAGATAAGATTAATTAAATTGATAGTGTTACAATGACATGAATTGAGCAAGAATTTAAGAAAATAGAACTGAAATTTTTGATATACTTATTTAAGGCTGGGTTGCACCATCTTACTTTACCTTTAACAAACGTCAAAAATCTTTCAAAACCAAAACAAAAGCACTGGTTATTGTATAGTTACGGTTAAAGTAAGGTCGTAAGATGGTGCAACTCAGCCTAAGTGTGAACGCCGTCATTTGGCTGAAAACGAAAGGAATCCAATAGCATTATTATCTTTCTCATACACAGGTATTTGTTATTTCTGAGGTTGTAATTCATCTGATATGTATGGATTAACAGTAACACACAACATTTCTCTAGATTCTAGAAGAACTTTGTCTGGGACAAAACCCCTGGTGTTAGATACCAAAAAGTATACAAAACTAATCCTAATTTTTGAAATTGACTGAGAATCATCTAAGGCTGACTCATTTTGCTTTAACGACAAACGTCAAAATTCTGTCAAACTCCATACAAAAAGCACCGGGTAACATTATAGTTTCGGTTAAAGTTAGGTGGTGCAACTCTGCCTAAATCAATATAGGCAATCTTTAATCTAAAGGCCAAAAGTATTGATTGAAAGGGTGGGTCTGTTTCACCTCGACGTTGATCGATGACCGGGCCGAGCATCGAACCCTGGGCCGTGCCAAAATGCCGGTCAGTCACGTGGTGTGAATACTTTGATCGCAATCAAATTAATTAAGGAAAAGAATAGGACGGATCAAATTGTTAATACATGATGATGATGATGATGATGACTGATATTTTCTTAAAATGTTCAAAATCATCAGACGGTACGTTGTCGTGTAGGTTAGGTTAATAAAAAGACAAATAAATCAACCAAGATGTTGATTTTTTCAGTTTCATAAAGAAAAGACTTAGAAATGATAAAATGACCTATGGAAAACAAGAAAAATCTTTATTTATTATTTATTATGGAGGAACGCAAACATACAGTAATGCAGTGAAATAGGATAATATTGTGTCATTAGGTATTAATTAAAATTATGTGGCATTATCTATAATTCTGGAAATTTATGATAGCCTTCGTTCGTTACCTACCAAATTCCAGTAAAATTCATTCATACATATAACTGTCAATAAATATGTCGTCTTTATTATGTGTGTTTATCCATGAATGACTTTCATTGCTAATGAAATTACCACAAATCTAAGAATATTTTAGGGTTAACTAATTTTGCTAGATTTCACAGATGTTATGTGTCCTACTTATTTTCATTTTGATAATGAAAATAAGATTTTGTTTGAATAATGAAAATGCAAAAAAATTTGGTATTAGGTATACCATATTAAATAACACGAAACTAGACTTACCTCCACACTAGGCATTGCCTGTCCTATGGAAGTAGATACTATAAGGGCTTTTTCCTACGGTGACATCCCATATTTTGCAGGAACTTGTTTTTTTTACTCGATCCCGTTTAAAAGTATGCGTGTTTTGTTATAAACTGGATTGCCATGGGAACGAGCCATTACACGAAGATCCCGTTTGTAATGTCTCGCAAAAAACCGATCCGTTTGAGTTAGGAATTTGAATCGCAAACATAATAATATGTGAGTTCACACAATAGTCCAGTTTAGCGGGATCCATTTGATTGTCGTGGGCAATGGCCTAATACCTACCTACTCAAGACAAGAAAAGTCTGGGACTTGTTAGTTAATCCTCACCTTGAAATGAAAAAAAATGCGAGACAGAACAATTTGTTCTTGATACAGCCCGCAACAAATTAAGAACAATTATCAAAGACTGGTAGATTGCCAGCTAAGACAACTATTATGAAATTCAGCAATTAAATACTAAGAAGTGATTTTGACACGTCGCTGCAACTGTGCAACAGATGCTCATTAAAAAATAAAGAAAGTTTGATGTCACATACTGATAAAGTTAGAATGTCATCCAAATAAACGACTTTCATATAACTATACTTGAAATGGATTTGTTGATGGCTTTAAGAAATAATCGTGTGTAGTAGTAGCACAATAACAACGTGTGTACATGAATTAGTACGTAATAATAATATTTAATATTTTTGTTTCAATACTAAATCGGAAAATAAAATAATAGGTATTTGAAGGTAGACTTCACGCGTATCTATTATTTAAAAAAAATTATAATGATTCAACTTTTTTCTTGATATAAAACATTAAAAAATATATCTGTTTTCCTGCGCAGGCGTTAATTTTTAGCGATATTGAAGTCATGCAATTTTCAATTGTAACTAACGAAACAAAATAAAGTTGATCATCATTAATACACAACACTTAACATAATTGGCAAACAAATAAGTATTATAAATAAAATAATAAATGGATTAATTAATGTTAATAAGGGAAATTAAATATAATTTTCTTGTTAGGTTTCTTAGGTATGTATTACTTTTGTTTACAACATCAGATAACGTCCAATATAAAACTTAGATTTTTTATAATGGTAAATAATGTTACCTATATTCGAGTAAATAAACATAAAATTAATGGGTCAAGGTGGTGAAGAGTAATCTTATTTATTTACTATAAGTTAGTGCTTTAAAGTAAACCTAATTCTAAAAGTAATTCTAGTACCTATAATACAAGCTTTGCTTAGTTTGGGGCTAGCGGCGCAGTGTAAAAAATGTCCAAGGATATTTACCTATTTATTTATTTAATTAGTTAATAAAAAATAATTTAAGACTTAAATTACTTTCTTTTGGGTTAACCATGCAATTTTCTGCGCCGAAAACCAAACTGACAAACTAATGGCAAGTAACCTTCAAACTGTGAAACAAAAATAACCTGTGGCTGAACCTACCGACTATTCATAGATGAAATCATAGCAACAGAAGGCCTTAGCATAAATATTTTTCACACAAGATTATCACCTGTCCCTCTCGCACTCAAGCGAAACCACAACACTGTCTCTTTCCACATGGCCAAAAGCCAACAGTCGACACTTCAGTTACGAAATATGAAATCTAATAATGACGAACGTTATTAATAAAAATTGCAGCGATACTTTCCGATGTGAGTGCAATGACGTCTAGTGATAAGGACCGAAAGGTTGAAGATAGAGATAAAAATGAGATAGAAAAGATATTTAGGCTCTTAGGAAAGGTAGGTGCGTTATATTACTAACATACAGAAAAACATATAAAATAAAAACAAAAAAATAAGGGTAAAACTTCAAAAAGTCGGCCGGTAATAACATGACTTTCTTTTTATGCTCATTTTATTCAACTTGGATATTTTTTACCAAGCAATTTTGAAATTTTTAGATATGCTTGGCCATTATTGAGTTCTTAGGGGGTAATTTCACGGATTTCACACTTGAAAGAAAGCAGATTTTCAAACATTTCTTCTTCAACTATATCTGATTCTGTGAACTTTTCAACCTGTGTGGCTATTGTGGGTATTGTAGACCTAATCCTCGATTTGTCTCTGGTAAATTAAAAGGGGTTCCTGCTCCTGAAGTGGAGAATAAATGGCTAGATGATACTGATGCTGATGATATCTGTGAAATGGAAGATTATTATCTAAAAATCTTCACCTATGTACTTGCGATCAAAGCAGTACAGCATGCCACTGTGTATTTAATCAGATAATGCAAGAGAATAAAAAATTATGAGTTGCATATCATTTGTAATGATTAATTAACCAACCAAAATTGATTAATTAACTATAAGGCAATTGACCTTTTTATAATACAACAGCTGTTTATCAACCATGTCCAAGCTCCAATAATCATAATTGTCTTCAACACCTCTAATTCTCAAGCATTAATTTTCTATTGTCTATTGCTGTCCTCATTTAAATCTCACCGAGAACATTAAAGTTTGCAAGTTTTTAGGGGTTGGATGCAAGAGAGATCATTAATTTGTGAAATAAAGTATTGCCTTCTTTTGACATTTTAATGCAATGATGAATCTTAGCATCGAACACTTTAATTTTATTCATACACGTTTTTCTTCATGGTGTGGTGTTTCCTTTTTATAACAAGTCGTCATCATCATCATCATCGATACAGGAACTCTCTAATTCACAGACAAAAATGGTAGCCTACGTTTGAAATAAAACCAGCACTAGGTACTCGTAATTTCAATAGGAAATATTTTCCAATTACTTACCTACTACTTTACCATGTGAATGCACTCTTATTAGAGATCATTCGGATCGCAGAAAACAGTTTTTAAGTTGTATTTTCTACATCTGGCAAGATGTTATGTCAGGAGCATTTCTGAACTTCCCACCTGTTGGACATTTAATAATTCTTATCTCTATTTTGAGGGAACACAAAAGGCTGTCACGACTTGTTTCTCAATTACTCGGTATGTCAGTGTTAATTTAGAAAAACGTTTTGGCACTAACGTCCAGGATTGTCATAATAATAGAGATGTTTGCGAGCAAAGGTTTTGCATTGTGAAAAGCAAGATGCGTATGAGTAAGCAGGGTTTGTTTTTTGTTTCACGTTCAAAAACGTTTGCCTCTGTTAATTTAGCCACAATGTATTTCAACAGCTTGTCTTCTAAGAATGTTAAACGAGTGCACCAACTCTTGACAGAAAGGTCTTCTCTGGCTTTCACGTGCCAGATGTTGTTTATACGGGACTAATCCCACCTCTTCCCCATCACTACCACTCCTGTTGATCAAGGATGTACAGCTGCTTCAGCAGGAATGAGATTGTCTTCTTCTAACGCAAGGGTAATAATAACTGATATCACAACTAGTGTCAAACTCGACAAAACAAAAGGTGAAGCTCGCTTCCACCTTCGGCCTGATCATCACTTACCATCAGGTGAGATACAGGCCAAGAGCTTCCTCATTGTGGTTTAAAAAAAAACTTTGGGTCTGACATTTCTCAGTTTGGATCGAAACTTGCCCTCCGATCGACTGACTGAATCTTGCTTTTTTGGATGTTTAATTTTGGAGTGCGTGTTGATTTTGGTAATTAAATTCAGAACCTTCTAGTCTAGTCTAGTCCTAAGGTTTGACTCTCTTAGCACTGGATTGAATCACGGAGGCGATGACGGGGTCGTCAAAACATCTAGGTCAAGTTGAAGTAGAGCTTTTTTTAACTTTTATTTTGTACTCGCTGTGTCCGCGAATTCTTTATGCGTCTTGTCTTGCGCAAAATCTTTTGAATTTTTTTTTTTTTCGTTTTCGCAACACTTTTCATTGATGCTCTTCTGCTATTAGTTGTAGCGTGATGGTTATTACCTTCCTCTATAAATGGATTATCTTACACAATTTTTCAATTCAGGCCAAGTAGTAGGTACATAACTTTGTTTTCGATTTTCACTGTCCAAATTGTAAAAGATCAACTACAAGAGTTTATTCATCAGTCTGCAAACTTTTAATTACTTTTGGATATGTGCCTGCATCAAAATAAATTGGTCGGGCAATAAACGGTTTTACTAGCAAATTAACGCCAATTTTAATGTAGCAGTCGCATAGTTATTCTCAAGGCTTTGAACCTCGTTAATGGACGCCAAACGGATGTTTCTGTTTCTGATGAATAAACATAAATTGATTTTTTGCAATGTTGGTTAGTAAGAAGTTTGATATTTTAATAATTCTTGGAGCTGGATTACAAGGTTGCCAGGGTCGGAAAATTTCCAGTTGTATTCTTGGTATTATGTTCCCATTGGCTGGAAAAATTGGAAAATATTCCCATTGAAGTTTATAGCCTACGAAACTCTAAATTGTAGGAAATCCAGGCAAAAGTCGAGTTCGTGTTTCAAAATTGAAGCTTCTTAGGATATTAAGAGTAGGTTTTAAGAACAGTGAGACAAAACCTAATCCACTTAGTACCAAAAATAAACACGACGAATAATATTTAACTAACCATCAAGATTTAAATGCGAATGTTAAACTGTCTTTTGTAAGAATAAACTTAGCAAATTAATTGCTACGTTGAATTATTTTAGTGTTGCGTTTATTAATAGCCGTCGATAGTTCAGTGTATTGCACTTTATAAATATAATGTTATGAGTTTAGCTAGAAACGATAGACGTAGATACTTGTAGCTACTCGTAATTTATATTGAAACTGAGCACCAAAATACACTAAACGTTACCTACAATATATGTAGATAACTTCCTGAATACCTATCTATGAAGGAATGCAGTGTTTCGAGATAATAATTGTGAATACAACTGAATACTGAAATCCAATACAGATCGCAGTCTTACAGTAGCAATAAGTAGATTGACATATTCATATTCAAATTAGCAAACAATAGGGGTTTTTAGACAAAAGACAGTGCTATGAAAAACAGGGTCAAAAATTAGATTTTTTCCTGTTTTACAATTGAATTGAAGATATTGGAGGGAGCTAGTTTTTTTCAATCATGAAATTCTTTACGATTATTTGATAACATTTAAATTCGTAAGATACCAGTAACTTTTAGTTCATGCAGATAGTAGTGTGGTCAGTAAATCTCAAAGTTTCTTATTTATAACCATTCGTCCTTATGTTCAGCAAACGTGGGTAGGCACATACGTGACATCCGTCGCGTTGACGATAATATTACTCTGTTTTGTACTCTTGAAAGCATTCTGAGAATACGCGTTAAATCAGACCGTACTGTTTCAGAATCCGTTGGGGAAAATGTTTTGCTTAGTATACGAATGTTGATTATACCATACCATATTATAGTAACTAGTAGATCTTCAGTTTTGTCGTTAATTTATTAACTTATGAGCATCCAATTCTATCAATGTTCTTTGACTCCATAATGTTGCTAAGCCACAAGTGTTAAATTGAATTGTATTTTTTACGATTTTTTTGGAATTGTAATTGCGTTTCTCCACCAGATGTTTTGCGGCGTAACGTTTATAATCGTTTTGATTTATTACGTGTTTAGTCTGTCGAGATACTAAAGTTTATTTGACCAACGGGACTTCTAGCTGAAGGATAAGAATCATTATTTGTTTTATTATAATTTTCTTGGTCTACAAGTCACAGTTGATTTTAGTGTGTAGTGCTATTTTTAATTTTACCTTAATTACCATGTTTGGAGCCACATATTGCTTCTTAATTTCGAAATTCACTCTTCAGGTGTTGAAGATGTCCTATAATATTAACATCCTTACAAGTAGCTCCCTCATCTTGTACATTCTATCTTTCAATTCGTCTGTTAATAAATTCCTTCCTAACATCTCCTTATACATCCCAAGTGTATGTCCAACTAGATCCAAATATTTACAGAACAAATCAGCGCGTTGCACCGTGTGGGTGTGACGTATTGTTGATACCTGCCGCTATTTCGGTGCGATTCACGGTTGCAGTCACGCGCTATAAATATCTACAGATTTACGATATCAGTTTTTAAATTAAATACATTTCTTCATTCTTAGGACTGATGATTTTTAATCGTGTGTTTTGAGATATCGATGGTGGAAGTATCAATTACTGTAAGGGACAAAACGCGATTTTTCAGGAGAGCCAAAAAACGTTTTTTTAATTCTTTATACCTCAATATCTTTTCATGGGATGTTACGATTTAAATAGTTTCTATGGCAAAGTTTCTTAGATTTTTCTCTTCTTTCATAATATAAACGCCAAATTTGGGAAAAATTGGTAGTTTAAAAGATAGCATGTCCCTTACATTAAAAAAACGAGCTTGACTGTACCTTACAATGTTGAAATTTCACAGTATATAACGTCCTGTATGTTGTAAGGTACACTTAAGAATAAACACTACAGTAATATTATTGTAACTTGGCAATTTTAACAGTGAAACATGATGTAAGTAGAGGTTGCAATCGAGAATTCATTAAAAAAATGAACAGAAGAGATAGAAACAAGACAACTAAGTGTTCACAAATTAGTCATTTATGATGCCTACGTCTGCATTTGTGAACAAGTTGTCTTGTTTATATATTTTCTGTTCATTTTTAAGCAGTTGGGGTTTTTGTTTTTATTTTGTTCAATCATCGTTCGTTCGTTTCAGCCAAATGACGTCCACTGCTGGACAAAGGCCTTCCCCCAAGGGTTTCCACAACGACCGGTCCTGCGCTGCCCGCATCCAGGAACCTCCCGCAACCTTTACCAGACCGTCGGTCGATCTAGTGGGAAGCCTGCCCACACTACGTCTTCCTGCTCGTGGTCGCCACTCAAGATTTTTTTGCCCCAGCGGCCATCAGCTTTGCAAGCTACGTGCCCCGCCCACTACCACTTGATATTAGCGATTCTGCGGGCTATGTCAGTTACTTTGGTTCTCCTGCGAATCTTCTCATTTCTGGTTCAATCACAAAGGAAAACTACGAGCATAGCAAGCCTCAACCTTTGGCCTTGAGCCTTCTTATGAGGCCCACAGTAGGCGACCACATCTCAGATCCATAAGTTATCAAAGACTTTTGTCTTCAGACACTGCGATAATAATATTTCAGACGTGAGAATATCACGAAGCTTCCCGAACGCTTCCAGCCGAGTTGGATTCGATGATTGACCTCTTCCTCGAAGTTAGATCTACCTAACTGGACTGTTTGTACTTGGTTTAAATATTTGTCAACAACTGCCGAGTGTAGAGTATCCAACCTTTAGAGGAGTGTGTGCAACATGGACATTTGGCATGATTTTGTCTTGTCCATGTTCATTTTACGAACCCCTTGTTGACAGGCTCGACTGAGGCCATTAAGAATAGTGCATAGATCTTCCACGGTCTCAGCCATGATTATGATATCGTCCGCGAATCAAAGGTGGGTAATTTACTCGCTGTTGATATTTATGCCGAATCCGCTCCAGTCCAGAAGCAGTTCTCCAGGTGGTGAATAATTTCGGAGTTTTCAGTTCCCCCTGTCTCATCCTTCGCTGCAACTGGATAGGTTGTGTTGTTGAGTATTGAGGTTTCAAATCTTAATCCTGGAGACGTTTAACTGGCGGTTCGTACAATCCTTTCAACACTTCGATGTATCGATTTAGTCAATTTGACACCGTTGGAGATAATGTAGTAGGTACTGCCCAGGTCTCGATCGAAGAAAAGGCTTTCTCATAGTTCACAAACGCCACGCAAAGTGACTGATTATACTCCTTGGTCTTCTGTATAATCTGCCGTAGCGTATGTGTGGGGTCTATGGTACTAAAGCTTTTGGAAACCAGCTTGTTCGAGAGGCTGGAAGTCGTCGAGCCTACGAGCGAGACGGTTCATAATGATTCTCGAAAACAGCTTGTAGACATGGCTCAGAAGTGAGATGGGTCTATAATTCTTCAATAAGATTTTGTCGCCTTTTTTGAAGAATACTCTTCTTCTGTGCCATGCCGTAGGCGTTTTTCCTTCGAGGATGACGGAATTGAACAGCTTCTGAAGAACCTTCAGCCCCTCCGTCAAAAACCCAACTGCGTAAAAATGAACAGAAAAAAGATAGAAACAAGACAACTTAGTGTTCATAAGTGTAGTGGGAGTTAGATGCATTAAATACATCACCACCAAAAGAAGTCATTGATAAATTCCTGTAAGCATATTAACGTAAGGGCCTAATTATGATAAATCAAAAAGTTTCAAATGAAGTAAGGTTCAATGAGTTCAAAAGTTAAAACCAACAGTTTAGGGTAAGGGCTGAATTGTATTATTAAAACAAATTTACGTCCTTTAAATCAATTGTTTCCCCAAAAGTCGTATTCAGACGACTAAAAATGTGTAAGGTAAGGGTCATTTTTTTAAAGATATCAACATTTCAAGTATACCAATCGATAGAGCCGAAAATTCTGAATGCGTTGGTGTTAGGGTCCTAACGAATATTAGTAAGAAATAAAATAGTGGACTGTATTAAAATAGGTTGCTGTAATTCTCGCCAGCCTAATTACAATCAATTATGAGAGTACGCGGTATTTGTGCGACGACGGTGGTGTCCCAAAGGCGAGTGTCTGACCCGAGCGCAGCCGATGATGACGCTGTCGGCCCGAGGTGACGTTAGTCATTGTACGCCGCCCGCACGTCTCCTCCCGCGCGTTGTTGGGTTCTCAACATGCTCCCCGGCTTGAAGTCTGAAGACGAGAAGACTTCAACAATCTGGAAGAGGGCACAAATTAATGAGGGCTCTTCTAATGGTGCCACCCTTCGTCTTGAGCTCAGCGACTCTAGACACATTATCGGTGCCAGGATAGAGCTTGATGACTCGGCCCATAGACCAGAGCAGTGGTGGAAGAGCTCTATCTTTGATGAGCACAAGAGCGCCAATCTTTGGTTCTGCCTTCGATGACTGCCACTTCACCTTCTGCTGTAACAGAGCCACATACTCCAAGGAGAAGCGTCTCCAAAAGTGCTGCTTTATGAGCTCTATTCTCTTGAAGCGCTGCAGCCGGTTGATGTTGGTCTCCTCCGGGATCTGTGGATGAGGCACAAAAGACAGTGATCGTCCAATAAGAAAATGGGCAGGAGTAAGGACAGAAAGGTCATTGGGGTCTGAAGAGAGAGGAGTGAGTGGACGGGAGTTTAAAACGGCCTCAATTTGAGCGAGGCATGTAGCCATCTCTTCGAATGTGAAGTTGGTTGTCTGTAGCAAGCGTCTAACGTGGTATTTGGTTGATTTGACCGCTGCTTCTGCCAGACCGTTAAAATGAGGACTATGTGGGGGAACGAGTTTAAATTCGATGCCCTCCTGAGCTACACGGCTTTCAAGGTCAGACTGAACCAAGAATCTCGACAGTTCATTGTAAGTGCCTACAAAATTTGTTCCGTTATCGGAAGTAATGCTCTGGGGCTTTCCCCTGCGAGATATAAAGCGGTTCAAAGCAGCTAAGTAAGCGTCAGAAGACAGAGCCGTAACGAGTTCAATATGACAGGCTTTAATCGAACTACAAATGAAAATTGCCAAATATGACTTAATGAGTCGACATCCACGACCGCTACGGTCTGCTATCAACACTGGACCTGCGTAATCAACGCAACAATGCAAAAAAGGGTACTCTAACTCAGTTCGAGATGCTGGCAGCTGTCCCATGATTGGTTGGATAGTATCTGCCTTGAATCTGCAACACCGAACACATTTATGTACTGTGGCCTTGGCTAGGTTTCTGCCACCTAATGGCCAATAAGTTTGCCTAATGTTGGCTAAAAGAAGCTGTGGACCAGCATGTATAAATTTTAAATGAAAATAATTAAAAAGAACTTTTGTAAAATGATGTTTAGAACATAATAAAATGGGATGTTTAGTATCGAAGCTGTATGGGGAATTTTGTATTCTCCCACCAACTCTAATAATGTCATTTTTGTCTAAAAATGGGGATAATGAGATAAGACGGTTTTTGATAGGAAGTGCTTTTCCTGACTTTAGAATGGCAAATTCAGAAGGAAACATTTCCATCTGTGCCTTGTGTATGATAACATTTAATGAATTATTAAGCTCTTGTACAGATAAGTGACCATTTAATTTATTATTTTTATTTTTGCAATTATAAATGAACCTTTGTAAATATGCCATTGATCTTTGTAAATATGTAAAATTTGATTTGTTTTTTATTAATTCAGAGATGGGGTCAGAATTTGAATCAGAATTGAGATTGAGATCAATTGAACAAGCGACTAATTCGGGTAGATCATGTTTTTCATCATATCTGTTATTAGGATTTTTTGGCCAGTCTGTCTCGTCTTTTAATAAAAAGCTAGGACCTGTCCACCAAAGAGAAGAAAAGCAGATGGAATCGGCCTTCAGCCCCCGAGAAACATGATCCGCCGGATTGTCCTTAGAAGGTACGTAGCGCCACGTGTAACTACTTGTATTTTCCTGAATTTCATTGACACGATTGCGGACGAAATTTTTAAGTTGAAGAGGTGGAGTTTTTAACCACCCTAACACAATAGTGGAGTCACACCAAAACATGCAACTTTCAATAGGGACGCTTAAGGCAGCCAACACTTTACTGCACAATCTTGTGGCTAATAAGGCTCCACAAAGCTCAAGACGCGGCATCGTAGTTGGCTTGATAGGCGCTACCTTACTCTTTGACGTCAAAAGGTGAGCTGTGACGGACCCTGAATGACTCACAGAACGAACATACAAACAAGCGCCGTAAGCTCGTTCCGATGCGTCTGAAAATACGTGGATTTCATAATGATCAGAGCCGTCGCTAAGAATCCAACGAGGGATTTTTAAATTGTTGAGATAAGGTAGAGTAGACGAAAATGAACTCCACAACTCTTTTATTTCCGACGAGACATCATCATCCCAGTCATATTTATCCACCCATAACCTCTGCATAATGATCTTGGCCTCAATAATGCATGGACTGACAAGACCCAGAGGGTCGAAGATCTGACTGATGACAGATAGTATGTGTCGTTTTGTAAGTTTTTTGCATGTTTCTATATTTATTGAATAAGAAAGAGTATCTTTATAGCAATTCCAATGTAAACCAAGAGTTTTAGATGAAATGTTTTTATTTATATCTGCAAATTCTAATTTATTATTATCATTGTTTTGTGTTTTTAATTCTGAAATCTCTTTTAAAATTGTGTCATCATTTGATTTGAATTTTCTTAAATTAAATTGAGCTGATTTTAAAGTTGATATTACCCCTTTACAAGTTTTAATTGTTTTTTCTTTTGTTGCTCCTCCCCCCAAGTAATCGTCAACATAAAAATCTCGTTCAATCGATTTTTTGACGTCACTATCCTGAGCTGTATGTGCTAAACTTACTAAGCACTTGGTGGCCAAATATGGAGCTGATGATGTCCCATAGGTCAATGTATTGAGTGTGTATGTTTGAATGGGTTTTGAAGGGTCTGATCTAAAAAGAATCTGTTGAAGAGAGCGTTGACTAGGATGTAGTTCAATCGCTCTATACATTTTTTCGACATCGCCAGTTACAACATATTTATGTTGGCGAAAGCGAAACAATATGGAGGTCAAATCTTCCTGTACTGTGGGGCCTATCATCTGGATGTCGTTAAGTGACACACCAGTACTGGTTGCGGCTGAAGCGTCAAATACAGTACGGAGCTTCGTTGTAAGGCTCTCTTCACGAATGACACCGTGATGAGGCAAAAAATAATTGATATTTTGAAGAGGGTTGGGCGAAGGCTCCCTATTAAGTGTCATGTGACCCAAAGACTCGTATTCATTTAAGAAATCCACGTATTTTGCTTTGAATTCGGGCTCACGAGTAAATTTTTTCTCTAAAGATAAGAAACGGACTTTAGCCTTTTGAAAAGAGTCGCCTAAGACTGAAGGATTTTGCTTCAGCGGCATTTTGACCACAAAGCGCCCGTCATCTTTACGAGAGGTATTTTCTAAAAAATGCTGCTCACAACTACGTTCCTCAGAAGACAGGGCATGCTCGACAGATACACTATCAAGCTCCCAGAATCGAGTTAAGTCGGGGTCAGATTGTTGGTTGATAAAATGACATACAGGAGAAGATTGTTGTGCCTTAAGGCGGGTAACATACCCTGACACCAGCCAACCCAGTTTGGTTTCGTAAAGTTTAGGTTGGTTTTTCCCTAAATCAATGAAATTATTACATAAGACTGACCAGAAAACATCGGCGCCGACCAATATGTCGATCGCTGAAGGTATGTTAAAAGACGGGTCAGCTAAATGAATTCCCAATGGAAGGTTAATATGATCAATATTAATGAATGAAGAAGGTAAAGATTTAGTTATTTGGGGTAAAATATGACAGTCAAGAGTAACTTTGAAACTATCATCGTGAATCGACATAATAGTTAGGCTGCAAGATTGTGTGCTAAATGAAGTGTTGTTATTTATTCCCGTTACCGTGGCGCTAGCACTCCGTTGAGACAAACCCAGCTTACCGCATAATGACTGCGTGACGAAGTTCGCCGTGCTACCATTGTCGAGCAGCACTCGAGCCTGGTGCACGGCGCCCTTGCTGTCCAGCACCTTCACCATCGCTGTGGAAAGCAAAATATGTGGCGGAGTAGTAATCTGCTTATTAATGTCGGTGGAATTTGCAAAAGTATTAATTGGGACAGAAGGTCCAGGCGTGGGGTTTGATTCATGTAAATGCAAAAGAGTGTTATGCATTTTTTTGCAATATTTACAAGGCACAAGACTGCATTTATTTTCTACATGACCTGGTCTAAGACAATTTAAACAAACTTTGGCGTCTGACGCCTTTTGGATACGGGTTTCAATAGGAAGAGCACGAAATGATTCACAATTGAATAAGAAATGATTCTGTTTACAAATAGTGCACAGATATGGTTTTTTGAAATTATTATTATTTGTTTTTGTCTCTTTTTTGTTATTATTATTATTAGTATTGTAGTTATTTTGTTTATAATTTGTAGTTTGTAAGTAAGAATTAGTTTTAGAACTTTCTATTTTATTTGTATTATTATTTTTGTTTTCTTGCAATGTTTCCAATAAATCTGCTCTGTTACTTAAAAACTGTATAAATATATCTAATGAAGGAAAATTCGTTAATGTATTTCTATGCTCCTCCCATTGCCTATGCGTTATTGAATCTAGTTTTTCTGCCATCATATGGATGATGAGTGTGTCCCAATGTTGGGTAGGCTGACCCAAAGTGGACAACGCTCTAAGATTTTTATTTGTTAAATCTATAAGATGACGAATTCCTGTACAAGACTCAGTCTGTAAGTGCTTGACGTTAAATAAGGCCTGGACGTGGTTATTTACGAGCAGTCTTTTGTTATCAAACCTATCGCAAACTAACTTCCAGGCAGACTCGTAATTGTCTGCACGTACATCTAAGTTATCAATGACAAGAGAAGCACTACCTTTCAAAGATGCACGAAGATAATGTAGTTTATTGATGTTATCTATGTCGGTTCTGGAATGAATTAATGATATGAAAGTATCCCTAAATTCGAGCCAGTGTTGATAGTTCCCGTGAAAAACTGGCAATTCAATCTTTGGCAATCTCACGCAATTAGATTTAAAGCTACTGGCCTGTTCATCATTGTCGCTCGCCACGGCTCCTCCCTGGAGTCCGCGATGCTGGCGCGGGCGAGCGCCCAGCAGGACGCGCGCCTCTGCCACCAGCTTGTAGTACGTGTCTTCGAACTGCTCACGCTCCCTGCACTCGTCATCTTGGTCTTCCGATAACTCCTCGATGTTGCACTGTAACGCATCATATTTGGCGTATAAGTTTTCAAATTTTTGCAAACGACTTTCTAAATCCACTAACTGCAAGTTTCCTGGTTCATCAGAACTTTTAAGCAACCTTAAATAATTACTAAAGATCGTCAGCTTAGCCTTCATACAACTACGTTTCTTAAGTAATTTTTCGTCAGCCATTATGAATGAAAAGAAAGATGAATGGAAGACGGAAGTTGTAAAATTATCAATAAAATGCAATGAATGGAAAGGTAATAAAACAGGTGCAGCGAGCTAATGACCCGGCAGCGAGGTGCAGCGAGCGTCAACAAAAGAACAGCTGTGCGATCGTAGATAAGGACGGCCGAGCGGCCCGCTCCGTTATCTTAATAGCCTACAAGCAAAGGAAAAAAATGCGTATGAAGACGAAATGTAAATACACTGCGTTAATAAGTGCAATGATTGAGTTTATTTAATATAACTAATTATGATTGTGATTTTAATGATTAAATGTGGTAATTAATATTAATATGAACTAGCGTGAAGCGCGAAAGATTGCTATAAAGAGAAGAAAAGGCAAAATTTAAATAATTTGGGAAGCACTCGCTCAATTTTAGCAATTTAAACACTGTGAAAAAGAGGGATAATTAAGGAAAAAATTGGAACGACTCACGTATCTTCTATAAACCTTCCAACAAATCCTTGGCACAGGTCACAATGATAATGACTGTGCGATATTGATGACACGACGACTCGAATATGTGGCGGGTCCAAAGTCCGTCGCGCGCTGTCCTCCAAATGACCTGCGTATGGCGCGTGCGGTGCTTGCGTAGTATCATGTATCCTTGCGGGAATAATGAAGGCTCCCGCAGGTATCTAGCGTAGCTGAAGTCCACACTGAAGAGCTCCAAATTGAAGGGTCTTGAATTTTGAAGGAATTCTTGAAGTGGTATTCCCGATAATATTCTCGCAAATAAGACGGCGATATCCTAAAGGACCATTGTTAGGGTCCTAACGAATATTAGTAAGAAATAAAATAGTGGACTGTATTAAAATAGGTTGCTGTAATTCTCGCCAGCCTAATTACAATCAATTATGAGAGTACGCGGTATTTGTGCGACGACGGTGGTGTCCCAAAGGCGAGTGTCTGACCCGAGCGCAGCCGATGATGACGCTGTCGGCCCGAGGTGACGTTAGTCATTGTACGCCGCCCGCACGTCTCCTCCCGCGCGTTGTTGGGTTCTCAACAGTTGGTATATATAACTCATTTTGGCCAAAATGTCCCTTACATTAATTGATACTTCCACCATCGATATTGCCAATGAAATTTTTCTTCATTCCAATTTTCCTTACCCTCCTTTTCATTTTTAGGTTAGTTGGAATGAGAAATTATTAAATTAGCTTGAACTTGGGTACTTCTCATTTACACTCAAATTTGATGGTCACACAATAATAGTTCATAAACGGTATAAGTTAGAACAATACCTTTGAAATCAGATGATAAAATATCTATTTAGCTACATACAAAATAAATTTTATCGTAATAGAAGCAAAAATAATACGAAAAAATCACATGAAACAATAAAAAACGGGGTCATTTTTCGCGTTCTCATCGTGTCACACCTTCGGTTGCAATGAAACATTTGGTTACTGCATTCACAATTTTCATTCAATTTGTGTGTAGCATATACTAAAATCATCGTAATTAAATATACTTTCCACACAATAGTCAAAAAAATGTCTTCTTATAATTATTTTGAATTGAGAAAGCGAAATACGTTGGTCACACGATTTTAGGTACCTAAAATTTTGAGTAATAATACAAGATTGCCGTTAAACCGAACACCAGGAACCAATCACAGTGTTCTATTCGGTTAACGTCAGTCACGCTTCGACCATTGGGGAGGTGAGATAGGTCGATCGTCGCTCTGCGAAAAAAATACGTAGCTTTTTGTGATTGTCCATAGACATACCGTCGCTTGCTTGAACAATATTTTCTACCTCTAAAATTTAAACAATTTAATTGAAACTTTGCCATTGAAAACTTAACATGTTAGACTTATTTGTGTAGTATTCGACTTGAACCGTTAAATTCAAATTTAAGGATAATTCATAAAAAACTAAAATTTTCGTCACCTTCGTGGTGTTTTATACACGAAGGTGATTTTAGGCCACGAAAGTGATTTCTTGCTTTGGTTTATTTTAAAATATACGTGACTGGTGTTTATGTTTTTACAATATTTTAATAACTAATAAATTATACGTGGTAAAGTAGAGATCAGTACATCAATAAATAAATAAGGGCCTCGTATTTTTGTTGTCTGTCTGTATGACTGTATGTATGTCTGTATATGTGACTGTGTATCTGTTTGTAAGATAAATTTAATCTGAAGTTTGAGTTAAAAGTTGTACAACAAAAATACGAGGCCATCTGGCCTAAATAAAAAATATATTTTTGTTGAGGGACTGATAAATCAGTTAGAGTTCTTTTTATTTAGGTACTGATAATCCGTTTTTTGCTTCTTTAGCATTTCAGAATGCCACCAGTGTCACCCTTAAAACCAATTGCGTAGAATCTTGTAACTTAGTAGGTGACCTAATCGGTAAAATTTTATCTTGTATTTAAGTAGGTACCTATTTATATTATGTTATTGCTATTTATCTATGAAAATAAGACAAAATATATGTTTTATAAGAGTCATTTACAGTAGTAAAGTTTGAAAAAATTATTGCTGTGAAGTACAGAATCACTTTCGTGGCATCAAAAAATTCAAAACGTTAAATCTTCCAAACGAGACTCACTATTTTACTGATTTACTGAGAATACAATCTTCACATCAAGCGCTACAATTTTTGTTTACAAAAAGTTGAAATAAGTTAGAAATAAAATTCGCCACGAAGGTGACGATGAGAACCGTGAAGATGAGAAATACCCACTTATTTGGTTATGATTCCGTCAGGAGAAGGTACGTTAAGCCGTCATCAAGCGATTGCTCAATGTAGGTATGCTATGACGTTACAAGATTTTTACCAGTTCATGGTTCATGCTTCATAACTTATATGAGTATCAAGTTAGGGCATTGAGGATCGTTTTCTTAAACTTCTAAAAAGAAAATCAAACCCAAAAGGAAACCCCTTGAGAAGAAGGACTCGTAGGAAAATTGTTGGCAGTCTTTGAGAATTTATCGTAAGGAGCTTAATCTAAGACAGAATAAATTAAGCTCGTAATAAAAAGCTTCGTAGATTACTATGCCATAATATTTAATAGCCTTCAAATAGAGTCACACGACTGCCGTAGGTTGATGACCGCTAAGATGGAGATTATAAAGAATAGACTACTGTTTCGTTTTGTCCAACCAGTCGGCCTATTTTCGTGATCGGGAACGATCATGTCTCGACACCAGACTCCGGATATCGGTTCTAGTCCCGAAATATCCCAGTCTTACTCCCAATAGAGAGGGTATAAATACAATACTGTATTTTTGGTGTTGATCAACCAGGAGTAAGGAAGGTAGGATGTACGGATGACAGCACATACAAATTATCATAGGCTTGATCGAGCTTTGATGTCTATTTGAAAACATGGGAAATGTTACGAGTTTCTGTTCAAGACCGAAATCCTCGTACGAAAATTTCGTATTTTAAATTAATGATCGTCAATTTCTGACCATCTAAGTAAGTGTATTTGATTTCCGTAAGTCAGGTCAGGGTGTAATCTTACGCTACGTCATTGGTCATATTCTCTGGAGAAACTCCACCTTCCATCGGTTTTTCTTTGTCTATGAAATAATGCACAGTTAAATTGTAACTTTCGTCATTAGCTTCATAAGCTCTCTTATCTCACTCTTATTTGAATTGTCAATTTTTAGGCACCCTTTTGAAAAATTCTAATAGCTTTTCTTATAACTGCCAATAATTCTATTACTGAGATTGCGTGGGTGTAACGTCTGCGATTCTGTCTGTGGGCGGGTTATCCAATCAATTAAAATCAAACAAAGGCATGTGAGATACATAACAATATGAGCATTTCGTTATGCGTCTCAAATGAACGTCTGTTTTGTACTACCTACACACTTGCAGCTGATTGCATACCGATAGATTGTGCAATACAACTAGAAATTGTAATATCATATGGTTTAAGATTTCAAAACATGTTCAATCTTGAATAGATAAAAGCATGCTAGTTTTCTGATTGTAAGCTATAATCAGATAGTTTGAGAAGAGTCGTCGTACCTGAACAATATTAAAGTAGTTGCTCAAATGCATCCCAAATGCCTCCTTCGTGTAGGTTCCATTATGTATAAGCTGATGATGGCTGATTTGGGCTTGGTTGATGATGATGATGTATCATCACCGCCTTTAGTCTAGATTACTAATTACTTAATTTTTCACTGTGTTACCTACTATCTCTTAGTTTTTATTTTTGCAACTGTCCACATTGCATGCCGTGGCAGCCTTTAATTAAGACAGCACTTAGTTTTTAGCACTTTTAGTTATAGTAATTTCATGTATGCGTGTTTGTCTTGTTGGTTGTCCTAATAAATAAAATAAAATAAAATAAAATAAAATAAATTACAGGAGAACGACCTTCTGTAATTTTCGAAAGGTAAATAAATTTGGGTTACAAGTTACAACACTCTTTACATTGGCCAGACAAATTGTAGCGGCTCGATGTTCGCATTTGTCTCTTCCCTTTTTCTTCTTCCCATAATCGCCTTTGACTACCAATCAATTCAAATCATTCAAAGATCGGAGTTCTCCCTCTACTCTGATAATATTGTAGATTAGTAGGTATACGAATTAGAATATACATATAAGAGTCAAAAATACGCCCCCGAGCATACCTCAACAATAATCTGGCTGACAATTGGATCGAAAAAAGGTCACATACCAACAATCTAGAACAGATCACGCACTATTTTCCGAGCAATGATATTTATTTCCTCTCGCTCCCACTCATTAGTCACCAATTAGAAAGAATATGTGACAAGGAAGCCACGAGTACAGCCCACTAGAAAATTCCTGATATGATTAATGATTGTTTTTTATAAACACGAGTTTGCATTTTTAAGATGCTAATGACACCGTTCATGTAAATCTGTCTCCAATATTTTTAATTTTTACTTTTACTTTCGTATCAGTTAAATGACGTCCATAGTGGGACAAAAGGCCTCCCTCAAGGATTTCCATAACGACCGGTCCTGCGTTCCCCGCATCCAGGTACTTCCCGCGACCTTCATCAGATCGTTGGTTCACCTAGTGGGAGACCTACCCACACTATGTCTTCCGGCCCGTGGTCGCCACTCGAGAACTTTTGTATCTGCTAAAATGTGCGATGAGTGATTTCACCAACATCAACTTATCTTTCATTATCATCATCATCATCTCAGCTATCCGTCCATAGCGTATAGCGTCCACTGCCGAACATAGGCCTCCCCCAATGCTTTCCATGCTGCCCGGTTGGTAGCGGCCTGCGTCCAGCGTCTTTCTGCTACCTTTATAATATCGTCGGTCCACCTTGTGAGTGGACGTCTCACGCTGCGTTTTCCGGTACGCAGCCTCCACACCAGAACCCCACCGGCTGCAGTTACTGCGTACTATGTGCCCTGCCCATTGCCACTTCAGCTTGCTGGCTATGTCAGCGACTTTAGTTCGTTTACGGATCTCCTCTTTCCTGATTCGATCTCAACTTATCTTTGGGGAGCCTTTATGACGTTAGCTACTTCCTTTCTGTCTGCCTCTACCTTCACTGGATTGTCTATGATTTGCAACGGTGTTCAATGTTTATTCACATAAAAATTATAGGTTTACAAATTATTATTTCTCGCTATTCCTGTTTTATATAGCAGCTCCAAAGATCACAGGAAACCAATAAGTCGGCAACCGTAGAACAAACATTATGTCTCACTCCCACTCCAGAATAATTCCAAAACCACGGATACGGATAATTTCAAATATCCGGTCAGATACACAATGACTTCAACAATGAAATTGGAATATTGTTAGCAGAGATAAACAACATTGATTATAAAATTGTGAATAAGAAACCCACACAGTTATACCAGTTACACTTGAACATCTTTGTGCACGAACATTACAAGCTTATTATGACCTATGCATTTAATTTTACACAACCTTTTCATTTAAGACTTACTATGTGTCATCTATTTAGTGTAATAATAATTAGGCACTTCATAATCTTTTTGTTTTCATGTGTAAGCATGGAAGTAACCACCTGAAAGTTTGTATTTTCACCAAATATTTTAATAACCAATTATTATTACATACTAATTGCGCCGAATATGTAATTACATCACATCAAATTCACAATTCACGTGCGTATGAGTAATGAAAGCTCTGTTTACACCTGTCTGACAAATTCATCATTTTTGTTCTCGTTAGCCAAAGCACCAACCATGTTAAGTGAACTCTACATCATCAAAACCACGATACATCAACGTCCGAGTCAAATGTTTACTATCACTAAACGCCAACACCTGATGTGATCACCTGACTCCAAAATCCAGTTGCCAAGAGGCGTTTCGACTGAAAAATATACGGCTCATTTTGATTTATGAATAATAAAACTGAATATACTCGTCAAAATTAGTCCACGTAATAATAGAACGGCTTTTTCATCCTTGACGCTTTTTGTCTCCGCAAAATAGTACTTCGAACCGAATGAGTAATTCTTGTGGATGAGAAAACAAAACGACACCTTAGTTTTGTTGAAAATTAACTGACAAGGCTAAAGACTTTACGCAGACAATAAAGTTGCTCAATTCAAATAAACATGCCTAATTGGAGCGCTTAATTACGATACAGTTAACACACCTTCTGTATGTTAAGGTGTAAATATCGTGGAAAGTATCCAACATCTAGACGGTTCGTTACTGACGTGGTTACATTACATTTATCTTCACTTTTGAGTGAGGTTTATCTCGGCACTTGCAACAATCCACTCACTGTTAGATCAGCTCCTATCTTCGGCGGAAAACACCTATGCAAGCGACGTCACCCCATGACGAGTAGTTATCCAACCGCCTGCAGCGTCCCACGCAAATTCCGTCCCGCCCGCCTCGGCCGTCGGCCAAAATTTTCATAGTTTAGTTACGATTTCGAAAACGACCCGACGCGTCCCGCCGCCGGCGACAATCCGCCCGATTTCTCTAACGAATCCAGTTTCGCATAACCTTCGTCAAGTTCTCGATTTTCAGCGAGCAGTTCTTGTGATTGTGATTGACTCAGTGCACCGTGTTACCATTGGATTTTATTTGTGTTTTCATTTAATTGGGTATGTTAATTTTTATTTCTATTCCACGCTGGAAGATCATTGGAATTTACATTTAATAACCAAGGACCTAGTATTGACCCTTGAGGCACGCCAATAATATTTTATTGACTATAAAATTCCATATGAAGAATTTTTATTGAGCTTTCGATATGAAAGTTGGATAAGAAAGTTAGGTAATCATAGGAAGTAACAGACGGTGCAAGTTATAAAAGCTTTGCTCCGCGCAGAAACGCGAGAGCAAGGGGCCTTCAGAGTCTACAGAAATAGCACAAGACGTTTCGTTCACACTTGAGAAAATTTTAACACAGGACACCCACTCGCTTAAACTTCACCTTGCCAGTGTAGATGGCGCTGACCGCTGCGTGAGTCACATTGGAGTTGCGATCGGCCAAAGAGGTTTCGGCCAGATGATGTGCAATGATGTATTGTATGACTTATAGGACAGCGTATATGATTATTTCAGTTCTGTTTATGATTTAGAGTCGTCTTGCCTTGGATGCGTTGTATTTATATCAGGTTATGAAATGTTGAAGTGGTTTATTTCAATCATAAATTGAAGACGTGCGCTTGGAACAAGTATATCGGTATTTAAATCATCACTTTATTAGTTTCAGCAAGATTTATGCATGAACTTGAGTTCTCTGTTAAAAACAACGTAAAATCAAATTCTGGATTCATCTAGAATTATAGTGTTGGATTTAGGATAAAAGTGTCAATGTTGCAGTTATTTATTTTATGAACTGGCTGACCCAGCAGACGTCCTGTCATTCAAAATTTCCATAGAACTTTACTTCAGTTTTCCCAAATGAAAAATCTGTGTAATCGGATTATCAGTTTTTTTTTATTGGAAAAAAAATGTGCAAATAAAAAAATCCCAAAACAGACCAGCTAAATCTCAAGTGGTGTACTCACATATACATACAGTACTCGTATACTAATGTAAGAGCACTTTATCCTAATTAATAGATGATTGTCGTCACCTTCCGAAAATTCATATTCTTTGGAAGACTTTTCCATTCTATTCCAACATTCTAGTCAATTCCATGAAAGATATTCTTCACTACCTATCACTTCTATCTCTATGATTAGGTTAATAAGAGTGCTTCCTTTATTTTCAAGTGGTTTAATAAACCTGGTATGTCAGATTATGTAAGCCATCATAGGCATGTGATATTTCCTTGGGATATTTCTCAATCACTGGCGGATTAATGTATTTGTAGCACTGAATCATTTCTTTTAATTTTCTAACAGATTGGTTAAAATGTACACTTATGAAGCAATAATGATTATGATAAAAACAGTAAACTTATCATTTTCGATGAGTAGAGCTGAATATGACCTATTTTCACTCTTTCCGTGGATGTCGTAAAATCCAAATATGGGAAATACGAACGTCAGACCTCCCTAACCCATGACCAACGTGGGGAGTGAAAGAACAACTCTGGAAATGCTCCTTCAACGGAGACTAAAATGACCTGATGACAATTATTTTCCAGTATTGCGGTAAATGTCCCACCTGAGAATCTTACCCAGAATGTTCAGATCAAAAGTATAATACCTACTTAGGCTTAGACAGGTAGCCGAAAATATTTGACAACCTTTTACAAGAAACGAACATGGGACTATGCGATGAACTATTGCACAGTGCACTATTTAACACATTTATGCAATTAAATGTGATTTTAATTTGAAATCTCAAAAAATAACTAATCGATATTGTTTAAGCTAGTATGAAATAGTAATGTTTTTGTATGGTTAGAGACTTGGAGCGAACATACTTCTGAATACAGGTCTGACCATGTTACATCAAGTCACCAAATTGATCCGAAAATACTGCGAAATATTGTATAACGCCAATTGGTATTCGCAACATTCTAAAATAAGCTTTCTCACGATAATAATAAAATCGATGCGCCAGATGCATTAACCCATTTGGCAGCGCATTCACCCTTTCGATTTCTCAAACAATTTGTTTTGTATTTTCGTTTGCATTGTTTGTTTATTTTATTCTATGTGTAACGCCAGAGTTTAACATTTAAGGGAAAATATGTAATAGGTACATATATGAGTACATAATACTAGTCCATAGGATGACGAATACGGTGTGATGGAAGTTTCTGGAGAGGTATTTTTTTTTAAACATATGAAATTATAAAAAGGATCTTTGTATTTGATTCAAAATTAATATTCTTTACCTATTCGACAAATCGTTACAGTACAACGTTTGTTGCATGTTGTTTATAAATCTAAATGTTTCATATCAATGACAGTTTAAAAAACTTTCCCTGGGGACCAACTTGACCTTCATTGATTGGGTTGTTATTGGCGGTCAAGCTGTAGATTCTGGCTACACAGGAGTTGCAGTGTGGTGGGAAAGAGGGGTGGGAATAGTCCCGTATCCAAATATCTGTAATTTTTCTAGGGATGTTTCTTGTCGTGCTTCTTTCTCTTTATGGTCTTACCATAATCGTTAGTTTCGTCCAATTACGTCCACTTCTGTACAGAATTTCCATAACGACCCGTCTTACTCTGTTCAATTAATTATTATCATCCTTGAAATTGTTCTATAAAGTAACTTAGTAGTAGTTAGCTTAGGTTGACTTGACAGTGCCCCTACTAAAGTACCTACTTCGTGTTTCTTATAATATTACCTTTGTTTGTCCTGTGTCATTCGCATTGCACTGGCCTAAACCACGCCTAGTCAGTCTCATGGTAGACTTGAACCCACGAGCTTTCACTTGCCAGGTTACTGCTGTTACTAAAGAGTTTTTATGCCCTTAGACCCGTTTAATTAAAGTTTTTTTACATTTTAACAATATGTATTCCACTTGGTTACTTGATGACTTTTACTCTTTCTGACACGACTGAATTAGACTAACACCGTTTAACATGTTCGACGAATCACAGAATCATTTTCGTTACATTTGATAACAGACAACAGTGTACTTAACTTACGTGCCTAATGAGCGAATATCTCTAAATCAATTTTGTCACTATTGAACCACGGAGGTGTAAACACTGTACATAAAACGATGGAAATATGGTAATTTTAAATATACCTGTGTAATTACCCATCTACGAGTACTTATGTATACCGAAGAATACAGGTAGTCCCTCATATAATATCGGCAAACATCTTCGGCTCATTAATTGTTTAAATTGTTTTATAACTATGGAAACCTATAATTGTATGTCAAAGTCAGTCAAAGTCAAAATTTCTTTATTTGTTTAGACTAATAAATAGTTCTTACAAATCGTCATTTTGCTCTTAAGGAGCCTCTACATGTCTCATAATCTTTTTACCCTACCAGCGCTTCGAGACCAACATTTGGCAAGTGCTGAGAAGAAGCGCCGCAACAAACTCAGTCACCACTGTCTGCCGGTTAATATAGATAAAGAAATAGTAGTAGTAAGTACATTCAATTCAGGAGCAGTTCACTGAATTTACCATGCATTCTTGTATGGTGTATCTTATAAGAATGGGTATACAAGATTGCGTGGTATAAGAATGGGTATACAATATTCCACTTGGTTGCTTGATGACTTTTACTCTTTCTGACACGACTGAATTAGACTAACACCGTTTAACATGTTCGACGAATCACAGAATCATTTTCGTTACATTTGATAACAGACAACAGTGTACTTAACTTACGTGCCTAATGAGCGAATATCTCTAAATCAATTTTGTCACTATTGAACCACGGAGGTGTACCTAAACCCTGTACATAAAACGATGGAAATATGGTAATTTTAAATATACCTGCGTAATTACCCATCTACGAGTACTTATGTATACCGAAGAATACAGGTAGTCCTTCATATATCGGCAAACATCTTCGGCTCATTAATTGTTTAAATTGATTTTTACCTGTGGAAACCTATAAGTGGTTTGCTTGTTGACTATCTTATGTCATTATTACACCCTGTTAAACCCTGGTTTTCCTAAATAAATAATAAATTAGAGAAGGCCCTAGCTGTCCACAGTGGAAACTATATTACCTGATGATGGATAATGATAATATCTACTTTATGTGACCTCAAGTCTCACAGCAAATTCTTTGTCTCCAGGCTACCCACCACTTCGTCCCCCACAGCATGATACAAAGCTAGCACCATGGGGGTGACCGACGACTTGGCCCCAAGCTTCACCCAGAAGCCGCAACTGCGCCAGGAGGATGACGGGAACAAACTCATCTTCGAGTGCCAGCTGCTGGCCTCTCCGAAACCGGAGATATGCTGGTACAGAAGCGACGAACTCCTCAAAGAGGATACTAGGACTAAGTTTAAGTGAGTATTGTTGGTTTTGTTTGGCATATGTGCAGAGATGAGTGTCAAGATGTGGTCAGAGATGCACGAAACGTGCGTTTAACAAAATGACAATTTAAACTGGTGTTCAGCGCGCGTTTAACTTTGTGAAAGTTGTTTAAAAGTTCGATTACGATAAATTGCATTAATTAATCAGTGGCAAGGTGTTTAAAAAACATTTGTATGTAGGTACAAATCGTACAAACATGGTGATGCATATCTTGACACATGTTTGTGAACGGCAATAGAGTGATTTGTAAGTATGTGTCTGTCTGTCACAGGCAGTTTTCTGAGAAATTATTATAAACTACCAACTAGTATATTATAGGTTACACAAAATTCTTGTACTTGAAGACTTAACTTAAAATTATTTAATATTTAATTTATTATTTAATTATTGTTTGGTGATTGTTTGTCAATGAAACTAAGTATTGCTAATGAAGAACTTGACCCATATAATTATTTTCGTGTCGCTGGACAGATTCTAAACAATAATGAGCATTATTGTTAGCAGCTCGTATAGTTGAGATTTTCTTGCATTTAATTACGGTAAGTAGTTATTCTGCACACAAATGTGATATTTTGACTGCAATGACTGCAATTTGAGAAAAAATAAATGAAATACAAAAATGTTACTCAAAAGTGTTGATATTTGTAATGTACAATTTATTATGTACTATCGGCCACAGTTCCGGCCATGTCGTCTCGTTCTATCGCAATCAATGAGAGCGAGAGAAAAAAACGGAATACATAATATTTATAACGTTTTTGTCCTTTGAAATATTTTATCATTCATAAAGCATTTTTTATTTATTTATGTGTTTACAAAAGTATCGTGGTGATACTTTTGGGTCAATAGTCAGACGTCACCTTGGTTTTGGACAATTTGTTTGATCAACCGCTTCCTTTGATGCAACGATTGAAGCCAAACAAGCGGTCGGTTGACACACTTGGCAGCCAGGCCAATGGTAGGTGATAGAAAAAGTTAGAGGCACACATAGAGACGATGCGATGATGGTAAACATGTGCAGTCGACAACAGACTGAGGGCTTAGTGTGACTTTACATCAAACGTTGTACTAGTGAGCGCGTAAAAAATGACATGAAATGTATGACGGATTGTACAGCGCCCCTAGCGGAAACTTTCAAGAACTAAAGTTATCATACATTTCTTTAACGCACTCACTATTGACGACGTTAGATGTAAACTCACACTAAGCCGTCAATACATTTTTGTGATAAAAATCGCACATTATTACTACATTATAAGATGCCTCAATCTAGAGCTTAATATGCCGTTATCTGTACTTACAAGAGTTAATTAATTGCACGTGACTGCGAGGATAAATAAAACATCGATGTATTTTCACCGGATGCTTTGTAATTCGTTTGTACGTTGATGGATTTTATCTGCAACAAACAAACAATGTACATTTATTAAAAAGCATAATCACTCGGAAATGCCAGATTTTTGAATATTTTACTATTAAATTGTTCAATTACAGTAAAAAACAGTTTTTGAAATATAATTCAGCATTCATTTCGAACTTCGTAGTATGAATTGCTACGGCCACTACGCCGTAGTAGCGCGTAGGTCCCGGCACAGCTACGAAATTACTACGATGCTACGAATCCATTCGCTTGTAGCAACTTCAACATAAAAATGTTTATTGCTCTCATTAAACCTAAATATTGTATCATTGTATAGTACATTTGTTTTATGTCATCTACTAAATTCTGAGTAAGTTAATGTTGATTTATTCAATTCATATTATGATTTAGTATTGTTGTGAAAAAATAAAACGATTTTTACTACAGATTTAAAATGATATTTTCGTATGTCAAACTTTTGCTATCTTGATGATTGTTTCTGAATATTTGGCTATCAACGCTATTTAGTTAGAGAAATCGACATAACTAACTACCATTTTAACCATAATAATATCTTGAAATGGCTGCCACTCAAAACATTTGCATAATGACTATAATAAAATCAAATTAGGTTTGCTAACCATGAAATCTTAAAACTAGCACATAATCCATTGAGAACATTAAACCAAAACCGTAAAATATACTCGTGTTAGACGAACCGTTAAATTTTAACCGTGAAGTTTTGAACCGGTTCCAAGATCTGTCGCCGACAGATGTTATCGTGTTAACATTCTGTTGCAGTTGTTGAATTGTCATAACGATACATCATTCGTTTAATATTTTGTGTTGTTATATTACTATTTTTCTCGCGGGCAGATGGCAACATTGTTGCAAATGCAAACATCCTATTACCAAACATCCATTCTAAAAAATCGAATACCTTAGTGTGATATATAGCAAGTTTGAACCCCTTTTTAACAAGCAGATTTAGAATCATGATATTTATTTAGAAAATAATATTTTATTTACTAACGATATCCCAAACATTAAATCATTACTAAATAATGTTGCTACTTTTTTTCTTTCTATATTTTCTGTCCAACATAGTACATCGTCAAATGATACGTATCTAACCATTTAGTTTTATTGAAAAAAAAAACACACCGATTAAATGCTGTTGAATGATTGTTAAACAAATAAATAAATAAATGATACTTTAAGATTAACGCAGTTTGGCATCTCCATAATATTACTCAACGTTAAAATTATCACTTCACGGGATTTATTGCAACAATATCTATTTTAACGGTAAATAATATTTACCCTCCCGACGTTTCGGCTCGGTTGCACGAGTCATGGTCGCGGGCAGACTGAAGAGATGCGGCGTCGTCTGCTCCGGCGCGATGAGTTTTCTGAGATGAGATGACTCGTGCAACCGAGCCGAAACGTCGGGAGGGTAAATATTATTTACCGTTAAAATAGATATTGTTGCAATAAATCCCGTGAAGTGATAATTTTATAGTAAAAAATGCAACATAACAGTTTAAAATATTACTCAACGTTGTTTTCAAGTACTAGTTTTTAACATGCGTTTAGGTATTCTTTTAGAGGTTCACATTTGAATTGATTTTGGATCTTAACCTAAGATACTAAAGTTGTAAGTTTTTAAAAAAGTGGAGGAGTATTCTTTTATTTACTCCCTTAACTGGCAAGCAATGTCCTAGTTTTAGAATCTTAACCTAACATAATAAAGTTTAAAATCAAGTGGCAACTGAAATCTTGAGGGTTTAATCGTTCTCCTCGCCATCTTCAGGATCCAGAGCATCGCCAACAACAAGTTCCTGGTGGTGCTCGAGCTGGACGACGTGATCGAGAGCGACGCGGGGCTCTACAAAGTTAAGGCCAAGAACAAGATGGGCGAGGTGGCCGCCTCCATCAACCTTAACTTCAGCCGTGAGTACCAAGCCTTAATTTTTTTTCGGGGAAAAAATACATTGAGTGGCATACCTACCCTGCGGGACCAGGGTAGGTTATGTGGGGCTCACCAAGTCAGTAGGACAAAGGCATACCCACTGAAAAGACCCCGGTGCTCCGTCATTCGCTTAAGTGGGAAGAAACTGTGGGATTCCGAACAAAGCCTTCACTACCACAGTCCGGCCACATAAGGTCGGCATAAACAGTAATAAGTACCTACGCGTCCATTTGTCATTGAAAAAACATGTGCTTTTTCTTATGTCAAATCGACTCTGTTGCAAATCAACAATGATACCTTGATACCAAACCCTTAGATTGCAAGTATTGCAACCAAACTCTTTCAAGAATCAATTACTTTTCTGTAAAGTTCACCAAGTTATACTTACAAATACAACTTGTAAACATTCACTGTCGAGAACTGATGGTCTCAGTTTAGTTTCTTAAATTAGGGAATACTTTAACTTCTACAAAGTAATTAATATTGGAACCTGAGTATAAATATTCAGGACTTCAAACCGTAGAGCATGTCACGTAGGTACTTAACTTTATTGGAACGTAATATCAGCTTAAATGTAAAGCCTTCGCATTAAAAACATGACAGATTACGTTACCTACAATGAATGTACTGAACAAAACATTGTCACTTACATTCACCGTAATCCTACACTGTGCCAATAAAAATACCTTCACAAATAACGGCGTTAGTCATAGTCCGAAATAAATGTCTGCAAAAAATCGTCGCTGGTGATCCCACGCCCGTCGTGAGCCAAGATGCGCCGGCGCACGTCGCCACCGCACAACAAACGTGGAGGCAGTAGGACTTATCCTGTTAATTATAGAAAAAAAAATACAAAACGTAAAAACTAAACTACAAACTGAAAGTAAACAGTCACTTTAACAAAAACTGCCGATTTATGCGAGTGTGATATTTTATGTTTTAACACACATTTTATATTTTATAAAGCATATTTATATTTTATAAAGCATATTTATATTTTATAAAGCATAAATAATATTATTTTGCAATTAGGCCTTTAAAAAGCGCTTTAACCCGACCCAATAACTTTCACTCTTCTTTTCAAAAGAACGGAGATGACCTATACGATATGATTTTGGTGTCCATACTTGCATGATAAGCTTTTAATAGAGTCGGAAATATGCGAAGGTAAACATCTTATTGTGCTTGGTCGATGTCGAAATTAAGCTTCCTGAATCAGTTTAAGTATACCTAGTAGGTACCACTTAAAGCACAAAAAAATCATGCAAGGATAAAAAAGTCCATTTTTTAAGCCAGAAAGTTTTAGAGTAAACCCTCTGAAACGACACGCATTGTAGCCCACCCGTCAGAATTGTATCACTTTTCACTTACGACAATCGTCAGACATGTTAGACGTTGTAAACATGAAAACTATGACGAAAATTGATGATTACTCATTACAGTGGTATGAATACACTTTAGACTTGACGCGAGTGTATATTTATAGTCATTTGTCATATGAAGTCTGGGAAAATAGGGCGAAGAAATCTTGTTACAGCTTTGTAAATAAGGTCTTATGAATGAAGACGTATTTAGACTTGGAATGCTTTAGTGGTGATACAAGCCACTATCAAACTCTAAATAAACGAAAAGTGATTTTTATTTATTTTTTATTTTACAAGCTAAACAATACAGTGTAAAAACTATGAAGACTAACATTTTAGAAAACTTATAACCATTAAATGCTTGTTTATCAATAAACAAAAATAGAAAAGAAGTTACCAAGCCAAAGTTACCTGCTAGCATTTAAATTAAAGTTTGCTACAAAAAAGCACCTTTCAAGAATATAATAATACCTACTTTGTTAATGATATTTTAAAACAACAAAATTCAGCAATGTTTCTAAGATCACAACAAACATAGTTAGCTTAAGATAAACTAGCAAAAAGGTCAGCTAATGTAGATCATCTCCACATTAGTTTGAAGCTAAACACATGGTCATTCTCATCTTCAGACCTTTATCAGCTTTTTGGGGTTCACTCTCTAAATTAATTCTCTCCAGAAAGAGCATTGCCCTGAATAGACATGTTGACACCACCACTCAATTGACGTACTTTTTAAAACTGTCAAAACGAAAATCTCCCATAGATTTTGTATGGCACTACAAGCAAGTGACGTCACTATTTTGTCAACTCAAATAAACTACTTTTTTCAATTACAATGCGACCAAAAATCGTAATTTACAGGTAAATTAAAATTAATGAAGTTTTTAAGACCAGAATGAAGTGTCTTTTTAGAAAAGTTGTGATTTCGAATTATTGGAGAATGGTGTCAAACTGTCCATTTTACAGAATTTTGTTCCTAAAACTTCTCACCTAATCTTGGATACTCAATTCCATAGCTAAAATCCAAGGAATTCTTGCAATCCGGTTATCAATGATCCGAATGTTTACGTCTGGTTTCCGAGAGTGATAAACATTGGGTATCTGCTCTAGATCTGGTTCTATTTGTGTTGTGAAGGATTCCACAACTATTCCTTAGCTGAACAAACTTTAAGATATACAAAACTAATTGCTTTGTTTTTATTTTCAGCCGCTGACGAGGAAAAACAGAAGTGAGTATCAACCGAATTCTTTGATACAATATTTCTAGAGTTGTGTGTAAAAGTGTCATTTTTCCTAAAGTACCTACTTATAAGTTGCAAAAACTATATACACAACAAAGATAGACGCAACTCATGTTGTGCCACTCGATGTAAGCCTGATCTATCAGTTTTTTAAACAAAACTTCTATTTAGAGCGATTCAAAGCTCTTTATTTTAGATTTCACATTTGATTATCCCTTTCAAACTTAATTCTGGTACAGTCAGCATCAAATAAAGATACACAAAGTGCCCAAAAAGTTATCAATGTACACAATCTTATTCCAGTTGTAACAAAGATGTATTGCGAACGTATTGGTTACTTTGGGTGGCACGAACTAAATGACGCTGTTTGTACCTAGAAGTGTCACGGCTAGATTATTATTCAAGTTAATGGTTTTTCTTCGATCATTTTCAGACAAGTGGACGGGAAAGCGCCTACGTTCGCGAAAAAGCCGGCCATCAGGCAGGAAGACGATGGCAAGCGGCTCATATTCGAGTGCCGCATCGAGGCCGAGCCGGTGCCCAGTGTGGCGTGGTTCCACAACACTAGCGAGGTCAAACCCGGAGCCAGGCATAAGGTAAACACCGTTATACCCTACACAAAAGGTTCAAATTCATATGCTTGAACAAGGTTGCTACACCAAAGGCAAGTGTCAATGCCAGACGCAACATCAGGGATAATAGTAAGGTGACCAAAGCACATTGTTCCTTCCTTGCCTTCTTAAAGTCCTCGGTCCACAGAGCAAATTATACTAAGTTTTTAGATTAGGTTACATTCGAGGACCGAATCCAAAACCTCTTAGTAAAGAGAATATATAAACTCTCCAACTACAAGCCTAATATTAGAGTTAAACGTCAGGATAAAAACAATCATGAAAAATGTGCTACACTCCACATACTGTCACCTTACAAATCTGGAGAGCATGGTATAAATAGGCAAACTTATGTAACAGTTAATGACACTCAAACAAGTCACCGATCAGAAATAGACACTAATTAAGAACAAGACTAGCGTAATGAGAGAAAAGCTTTTAAAAACGTAAAAATAAAAACGAGAATGGCTGCCATAGTCGAACCTATTTAAAGAGTTCAGAGATGGCCTTGACCCCGATCTACTTGGCTAGAGGCGGCACCAGGTGTTCATAGTACAGGGTGACCTTATGACCCAATTTTGTCTATTAATTTATTGGCCAATCAATGATTCTGTCATCAATTTACTTTCAGAAGCTTTTTTTTCTATTTTGACGACTTTTAATTTGGAACTTGAACTTATTTCTTTTAAAAGACAAATGCATTGTGTAGTTACGTTGTTAGGTTTATAGTGTCTATTATATTCATGATGAGCTGTATCGACCTTCAAGTTGCAATTCAGTTTAACCAATTCTTTTAAAAAAAATTATCAATTCAAATGAATGCAGCTTTATTATTAGTATAGTTCAGCACCTCTTCATCTACATCTGCTACTTCCGAGACTTTACATGCTCACTTTGGTTAGACTACGATTTTGATATCTATCTATCAAGAAGAATGAGGTATTTCCATTTCTAAATCCAGAAATACAGCGTTTTTTTTATTTTTCTACAGTTGACAGTAAGCAAAGAGGGGAAGTCATATTATGCCTCGCTCGAAATCAGCAACGTGACAGTGGAGGACGCTGGCAAGTACCGCGTGACGGCCAAGAACGAACTTGGCGAGAGCAACGCCACGATCAGCTTAAACTTCGACAGTGAGTAACTGACACTATACCTACATATATTGATGATACCTCACGTGATGATGATTCAGGAAATGCTTTTGATCACTTTGAAGATATAGGAGTCATTAATAATGACGAATTTGTAGTAACAGACATTATACTTATTGAATCTGATGATGCTTCATGTGTTGATGATGATTCAGATGATGTTAATGGTTATTTTGAAGATGTAACCAGTGATGTAGGTGTCAAAACGTTAATGATCACTTTGATGATATAAACAGTGATTTACATGTTGGACTTGTTGTAACACATAAACGTTACTTGAAAACTAATTGATATGGTAGTTCTTATTACAATGAAAAATACACTTATGTTGATCGTATTAATTTGTTGTTAGAGTTACAAGCTTAAGTTTTTAACATTTGCGTTATTGTTTTGTGTGATCCTAATCCTTAATTTTTTATAGATTTATTTTTGTCAGTAATCGTAGAATTTGCAGCAAAGCTTTTGTAATCATCGACTAATTCTATCGAATTATCAATTACTCTACAATAATACACTAGAATTCTACGTAAATTACGAAACGCTGTTTTGTGATTATCTTAATTTAAGATGTTTTCTTAATGTCTAATAAATACTTCGTTTCTAGACTTACACATATTTACACTCTGCACTTACACTACTACACAATCTATAGATTTATTTTTATTTACGTTTTATTAAACACATTTTACACCAACACTATTCTCACGTATGCTGATTTATGTCGTATCCTAATTATATTTATTAGCATGTATTTATTTAATTATTAATGGTTACGTACAAACTTTGACTATCATCGTTTTCACGTTGTTTATTTGCTACCATGCTTTTATTAACAAATAACTTTCCCGCATTAGTTTTGGTAGTTAGAAATAATATGCAATTTGTGCTTCAGCAATTGCACATAACGAAAACTTTAACAGGCGACTGTAATGCGTACTGATATTAGATTGGACGTAGATTCAAGAAATTACACGTTAATATGAATTTATATTATATTTATCTATTGGACTACTATCTATTTCTTATAATACTCCTCAATTAACTTTATTAAATGCCAAAATTAATATTGGTTTATGATTAATCTCACACGAAACTAAAAGAAAACATCTTAAATTTAACGTCATTGGAAAAGCTGCTGCAAGTGATCGGATTTATGACAAATGTTTTAAAACTGACACTAATACCTGAGTTCACAATGTAGGCGACGAAGCGCCCGTGCCTGAGGACTTTATCAAACCGACATTCACGGAGAGACCCGTCATCAGGCAATCGGAAGATGGTACCAAAATCACTTTCGAATGCAGATGCGTTGGCAAACCGAAACCAACCATTGCATGGTAAGATCCCACAACACATGTTAGCAAACACAACAAAACAGAATACACCATTAATGTCTTATCGTCAATGATTCAGGTACCATGGAAAAAAATTAATAAAAGAAAGTAGTCGATACAAAATCACACTAGAAGAGGACCAAACGTTATACCACATGGCGCGGCTAGAAATCTTAGGCGTAGAGAATTCGGACAGAGGAGAATACAGGGCATTGGCGAAAAACAAACACGGTGAAGGCGTAGCAAAAATTAACTTAAATTTCGAGGGTGGAGACAAACCTAAGTATGCACCTTCTCATTTTAAAATTGTATTCTTATGATAGGGCTGCTATTAAAATTTTATGTTTTGAACAGAATCCCCGATGGTAAAGCACCGAGGTTTCCTAAAAAGCCAACAATTAGACAAGAGGGTGATGTGTTAATAATGGAATGTGTATTAGAAGCATATCCCCTACCAGATATCACGTGGTTTCACGGAGATAAAGAAATCAAAGATGGGGCCAAAATGAAGATGTCTAGAAAGGCAATTGGAAAAGATACGTTTAATCTGACCTTAGAAATTTTAAGCCCCACCAGGGAAGATGGTGGGAACTATAGATGTAATGCCTTCAACTTGTTTGGCGAGAGTAATGCGAATATTGCTCTCAACTTCCAAGGTAAAACAGGATTTTAATGTCTTTACAAATGTAACACGTACGCATACAGTAGCAATAGCATGTAAGGCTTTAAGCTTATGGGCTGCATGAAGCTTCATAAATAAACAAATACATTTAATTCATGTAAGTAGTAAAATAAAAACGTGTTTTTTCTTAGGTGGGGATGACGAAAATGGTTTCGCACCGTCGTTTGTGGAGAAACCCCGAATCATTCCCAACGAAGACGGAACACTTATCACAATGCGTTGTGTATGTAAGGCCAAGCCGGCGGCTGAAGTCACGTGGTACCGAGGGACGACGGTCATTAAGGCTAGCAGCAAAATTGAAATCAAATCGAGTTTAATGGAAGAAGACATATACGAATTGGTGTTGCTTTTGGCAAACCCGACATCAGCGGATGGTGGCGCATACCGCTGTCATGTCAAGAACGAATATGGCGAAAGCAACGCTAATCTGAACTTGAACATTGAGGCTGAACCAGAACCAGAAGGTGAAGGCCCAACGTTTGTCGAAAAGCCTACTATTCAATCAAAGGACAACGGCAAACTAGTTATAATGGGATGCAAGGTCAAGGCTAGCCCGAAACCGACGATCGTGTGGTACCACGAAGGCAAAGAAATCAGGGACTCGTCGAAAATTAAGACCAGGGTCGAGGTCAAAGAAGACATTTACACAATAATATTGGAACTTATTGATCCTGGTATTGAAGACTCCGGATTGTATAAATGCAATATCAAAAATGAACTTGGGGAGCTCAATGCAAATCTTACGCTCAATATTGAAAGTAAGCTTATTACAATATATTTATACCGCAATCTGATATCAATAAAGTAGTTAATTAATTACTAATAAATATAATTTTCTTTACAGTCATTCCAGTTATCAAAGAGAAACCAAAGATCATTAAGATAATTAAAAAGAAGACTGTTATTGTTGAATGTAAAGTATTAAGTAAATTTGCACCTGCTTGCACTTGGTTCAAGGAATCAAGCGCTGTCAAAGAGGACTCAAGGCACACTGTGCTTATTGAACCTCTGAGAGAAGTAAGTCCATACCTACCTTTATTTGGTATCTCATAAAATGTAACTGTCTTCTGTCTTCAATGGTTTATTTATTTTATTAATTGTTAATTTCAGGGCGAATTCACAGTCAAATTGGAAATTTCGAATGTTTCACAACATGACAAAGGATCTTACAAACTCGTCGCTAAGAACGAGAAGGGTGAAGCGACGTCACAACAAGTCGAAATCACGGACATACCTGAAGAAAAGGGAGACAAACCCCAGATCATCAAGCACTTCAGGAGTTTGGTAAGTATCTAGGTACAATCTACATACTTCTCTTTCAAAACCTTGTGAAAGATTTCTGCAGAAATGTGAATTAATGTTACTTTTTTCTTCAGGCCAAGAAAGAAAACGAGGAAGCTGAGTTCGTGGCCGTGCTCAAGACATCAGACCAGTCTTGCAGATGCACATGGTACAAGAACTCTACTGTAATCAGGGATTCCTCCGAAATCAACACGTCCTTCGATGGAACGAACGCCAGATTAATCATCAGGAAGGTTACGTCGAAGTACGTTGCGAACTACAGAGTCGTTATCAAGAACGAGTTTGGTGAAGATGAGTCGAGTGCTGACTTGACCATCGTTGAGGAAAAGGTATGTATTTAAAAGTAATCTTTAAAGACAGATTATGTACCCTAATTTTTCATTCTTACATATCATTAATTCAAATGCATTATTTAGAAAAAGAAGAAGGAGGAAGAGGAAGAAGAAACAACTGTAATTGAGGAATCAGAAGAAGAAATGTCGATAGTAGAAGAAAAGTCTGTTATCGAAGAAAACCACGTTGAGGAGAAAAAGAAGGTAAGTAATTTTAAATTATCATTATACTTAACTGTTGCATTGGTACTCCTAACTAATTTAATAATCTATAAGAAAAGGGTCCTCAATGGCACAAAATAGGTTGACTATAATAGGATTTCTGATAAGAAACTTGAGTCTTTTTATTGCGACTTGTGATTACAAATGAATGAATTTTAATGTAGGAAGAAGAAAAGAAAATGTCGGCCAAGAAGGTTGTCAAGAAAGAAGAAGTAAAGGTTGAGCAATCTCAACAAGAAATTGAAATAGATGCTAAGAAATCTGAAACAAAGATGGAAGCAAAGAAAGTTTCCAAGAAAGAAGAAGTCGTTTCAAAACAATCTGAAATGGAAGTTGAAGAAGCCAAGAAAGTTCTTGAGAAGAAAACTGCTAAGACAGAAGAAGAGAAGAAAGCTCTTCTCGAGAAGATTGAAAAGAAGAAAACAGAATCCGAACCTGAGGCTAAAATTGAAGGCATTCCAAAACTCAAACCGGTCAAACCCAAGGAAGAACCAGTTGAGGAAAAGAAAGAGGCCGCTAAAAAGACTGAAAAAACTGAAAAGAAGGTCGTCAAAAAGAAGGTTGTTGCAAAGAAAGAGGAGGTAAGTGACATTTTTCAGCTGCACATAGAGCAATGTAAAAAAAGCTTTAAAACATTGTTATAGAGAAATATAACTATACCACAGAACTTTAGTAATTGTTAATTATGTAGTTGTAAAACATTTTTTTACTTTTTTATAAATATTTAGATTTAGATATGCATAGTATTGGTGTAACTGCTTTGTTGTATACATGCACAGATCAACTTTTCTCAAATACTATTGATCTGTAAGTTATTATTTACTGACATTTTTAATGTGATAACATAATTCTCTAGTGTGTATGTGTTAACATTCCATGTGCTAAATTGTGTTTAAACTTAGGACGAAATCGAGTTTGTCGACGATTACGAGCGACCCGTATTGGAGAAGTATGAAAAGATTACACCGACACCACTCGATAAAAAACCTAAAGAGGATGACACTCCTAAGGTAATCACATCACACTACTTTTCACTCACACACACAAATATTAATTTTTAAAATCCTTTAAAATGAAATAATTAAGACGGTTTTCATTGAGCTAAAACAAAGTGATATTATTTAGGCTAAACGCGCATCTGTATCAGAAAGCGTTAAAAGTGAACAGGAGAGTGAAGATGAACCTTCTGTGGCTGGACCAGCCCCAGAGAAAAAACCGAAAACTGCTGAAAAAGCAAAGGTAATAAATAATTATCTAACAAATTCAAAACATTCAATGCATTTGTTGAAGTCCCTAATATATTCAATTAAATTAAAAAGATAATTCATTCGCTAAAAATTGTATTTCAACTTAGGTCGAAGAAGAAAAGGCCGAGCCAAAGAGGCCAAGCATCAAAAAAGGTGTACGTAAACCAGAAGAACCGGTTGACGAGATTTCTCAAGTTAAATTGTCCAAAACACCAACTAAACCAACAGAGGACAAACTTGAGGAACCACAGGTTGCTAAGACTAAAAAACCGGTTAAGAAGGTAAACTTTCCTCCATAACTTAAATAGTTTTATGAAATATAATAAAATCAAGTAAAGAAACTTAGGATTCTTAAACTTTTATGTTTCTGTAGCCGGGTGAACAACCCGAATTCGTGGATGATTATGAAAGACCCGAACTTGAAAAGTACGATAAAATGACGCCTACTGCAACAGATAGGAATAAAAAGCAAAATGGTGTTCAAGAGGTAATTTTTATGTCATATTTTGCAACTTGTTTGTTCCTTACTTACTAAAGTTTCATATCTCAAATTAAATTTACTTAAAATTATACTTAGGCCGAGCCTGAATTTGTCGATGACTACGAAAAACCTGAACTCGAAAAATACGAAAAAGTTACACCTACACCTAAGGACAAACGTCGTCCTAGTGATACTCAGGTAAAAAGTTTAATAAAATAGAGTTCACTATAACCCACTTTGTTTGATGAAAACATTATTTGACTTATTCATTATGTTCTATAGGATGATAGTGAAATGATGAGAGGTAAAATAAAGCCTAAACCTAAAGAAGAAGAGCCTGAAATGCCATCTCTTCGAAAGCGTCCTGTTACAAAGGATAAGGTACAACATAATTTAAATAAAATCATTTACAAGATACGATCTCCCAATTTCAATTGAAACTAATATTAAAAATATTTATTAGGAAGAGGAAAAACAGCCCGAGGAAAAGCCTAAGGCTAAACCCAAAAAGTCAGATGAACCTCAAACTAAGAAACGTCCGTCACTTAAAGAAAAAGAGGTATTAGAACTTATTTTATACACACACATAAACAACGAGTGGTTTGCAGAGGCACTATTTACAAAAGGACATTTTTCTCTATACTCTTCACTTACTTTCTACTTACTCATTTCACATACAAAGCTTCACTGCACACAATTCTAAGCAATAATCCTCTATCGCGGCCAAAACAATTATTATTATTCGGTAATCTTTTCAACTTTTGAAAAAAACTTTGCATGCATGCCAAAAATGCTGTAAAAGGCTTCGCTTTATATGTAAATTTTCAGTGTGAGGTTTTTAAAACTAATAGCAGTAGCATAAGGTTTGGATTCAATGAATTCATAGGTACCTACACAGAAAGTTTCAGAAACACCAGGTAGGTAATTAAAGTTAATTTTCTTCTAACGAGAATTGAAACGTTTTGTTACTATTGAAGGTTGCAGAGGAAGAATTTATTGATGATTATGAAAGACCGGTTCTCGAGAAATACGAAAAACTCATACCGACACCTACAGAGAAAAAGAAGGTACACACATGCACACAGTTTGTTCGCACTATCTTCAGTTACATTTACTTTTTAATTATCATAGATAGTTACATTTCAATAACCAATTGATATCTTTATAAGGTCGAAGACAAAAAGGTTGCTGAAAAATCTAAGGCAACACTTGACAAAACGGACGAAACACCAGCCAAGAAACGTCCTTCTCTTAAATCAAACGAGGTAGGAACTACGAACTTAGGATTCTTTCATCTCTCTTTAAAGAGATTTGATTTTATTTGAAGTAACTAAACACAAACTATCTATGATAATAAGCTCGATATTATTTATTAGGAGGAAGAACAGAAACCACAAGATAAACCTAAGGCTAAAGTATCGAAGCCTGATGAACCTCAGTCGGTTTCAAACGATACTAAACTGTCGCCATTTGATAAACCTGAACCTACGACAGTTGATAAAAAACGACCTTCTGTCGACGAAGAAATGGTATGAACAATTTGAAGGAAAATTTCGCTATACAAAAGACTTTTTGGCTGAAATAACTGGTTTTTAAAACATCTAGTAAACACTCTACTTAATACACATTTCCGGTTTCACAACACACAATTCTATGCTATAAAACTCTATTGCGACCACCTACAAACTTTGCAATTTAGCGGCAATTTTCTTTTTTTATCTAGGAAGTGTAAGTATGTAAATAAATGCTTCACAAACTAGCATGGCAAGCTGTACAATGCTTAGCTTCGAATAATTTTCAAAGGAAAAAAGTTTGTCTTTACTGACGAAAATATTAAAAGGAAGAGTGATTAGCGATCCACCCTCTTATTTATAAAGTAAAATAGTGAAATATAGTTTTTTTCTTGCTGTGATGAAAGATAAAACTAGTTAACTTAAATTTTTATAAATAAAGGGGTAAGTATAATAGGTACACAAAGATTTCAACATTGATGAAATCAACGTTTGTGTAATATGTAGTTTACTTAAACTTGCAACAATTTTAAAGGATGTGGACGAAGAGTTTGTCGATGATTATGAGCGGCCAGTACTCGAGAAATACGAGAAAATAACACCAACGCCTACTGAGAAGAAAAAGGTACACTATGCAGTAATATTTGTAGTATTTCACACATTTAAAAATACATAAAGGTTCTTTAACTAAAGCCAAATTCGTATTGTTAGGATGATAAGAGTAAGCCAGAAGAGAAAGCAGAGGCAAAACCTGCCAAGACAGAGGAGCCCCAAGTCAAAAAGCGTCCCTCACTTAAAGGAAAAGAGGTATCAATTCCATCTTCTTTAAATATTCTTTGAATTTTCCTTTCCTTTCTCTTGATGATGTTTATTTGAAAAAAAAATGAGCTGTATCATCTTCTTATCATATTTTCTCACTGTCTCTGACTCTATCTGTCTCTATAATATTCTCGTCAACGCCTATTCTTTAAATTAATCATGGTAAATACGTGTTATTAGGAGGACTCTACAAAACCAAAGGATGAACCTAAGCCAAAAGCTCCTAAAAAGGACGAGCCTCAACCTAAAAAAAGTGTTTCAGTTAAAGAAGAGGTATAAAATTATATCAGTTATTTTGTAGATTTAATAAATATTATTAATAAACTAAGCCGTGATATCAAAGTTTTGGCATCTTCTAAGTTCTTATTTTTACAAATGTACTTTCTCATAACTTATCGATTAAATAGGTTGACGACGAGAAACTTGAAGAAATACCAAAGGCAACACCAGTTAAAACAGAGGAACCTTTGACTAAAAAACGTCCATCACTGAAAGAGGTATACAAACACTCCAGTTCATTTCTATCTTCACCCTCTCTTGACTTTCTAATAAAAATCATTTGGGAATGACACTTGTAATATACCTACAAAACTATTTTATTAGGATGACGAGGAAGAGACAGTGGAAACCACGAAAACCACCACAGAAAGGGTAGAAACAAAAACCAAGAAACGACCTTCTCTTAAAGATAAAGAGGTACACACATTTAGTCAAATTGTCAATTCAACTTTATCTTTAGCAATTCTTTGCAAGACTCCTTTTGGGTCTGAAGCTTCAAACAATTGTGTTTATTTCGATGTCAGTTATTGAATAAAGTTATGTTATTAGGAGGAAGACAAAAAACCAGAAGAAAAACCAAAGGCTAAAACGCCTAAGACGGATGATGCAAAGCCTAAAAAGCGTCCTTCGGTTAAAGAACCTGAGGTACACATTTGAATAGCAGTAGTTATGACATAACATGCACATAACTAAATACGAATAACTGTAGTAGATGATAATTTACACAAGAGTAGAGTGAATTAGAATAATACACGGCAAGAACTTAGATTAATATCACACTTTAAGTTTTCATAGCACACGCCACGCCACGAGCTAGCTCATAATCCTATTGCGATCCTCTTCCTGCACCGACAAAGTTATTGAAATATAATAATAATAATAAATTAAAGCCACTCTGTAAATATAATTTACGCTTATGCTGTAAAATGCTTTGCTTTGTAAAAATAATGTAAATATTAATATTTATTCAAGTACATATTGTAGTTCGTTCGCACAACATTTTGTTGCTAGCACAGTAACAATATCACTCAATAAAAAAGCATAAACAAGGTCAAAGGCATTATGTGCATTTTTAATATAAAAGCAAAAAAAAATCATCAAATAACTGCAGAAATACAATAACGCTTGCTACCTACATACTCACATAGAACGTAACGTTAAAGGTTGCAGAAGCCGAATTCGTCGACGATTACGAGCGACCCGTTCTCGAGAAATACGAGAAAATCACACCAACACCCACTGAGAAAAAGAAGAAGGTACACAGCACTCGCACAATGCTTACAATATACAAATTGCTCCGTAAAACATTAGTAGTTTAGTTACAATGATATTTAGACTTATTTCTTTTCAATATACCTATTTGTTAGGACGACAAAAAACCAGAGGAAGAGGTTCCTTCAGCCACAGCTACTGCCAAACGTCGTTCTGTTAAAGACAAAGATAAGCCTGAGGTATGATAAAATCTAAATACAGTAAAATCAGTAGGGAATTTTTTGACGTCATATCCAATAATAATAATTCCAAATCAATTCCTTAGCCTATGGACGTGGACGAGGAGTTTAGTTTGTCCAAACCCAAAACTCCAGCCAAGCCAGGAAAGGAACCTGAAGACGTTTCGCTTACACACAAAACACCAGCTGAAATCAAACCTACGGTTCGTACACTTACATTTTTGGTTTACGCTGCAAACCCTAAAAGCTTGCCAAAACAATCTTGCTGAATCCAAAAGAATATAGAATTAAAATATCAAATAACTTTCAATATAGGAAGACGAGGCTGAAGCGAAACTCAACATTAAGAAACCCGAAATCGTCGAAGAGAAAACACTTAAGAGACCTACACCTAAATCTAAAGAACAAAAGGTACGACAATTTTTGGATGTTTACGCCTTTAAAAATGCAATAGCCAATAAAAAAGGGAGATAAGAATATATCCATAAGTTAAGAATCTTATCAAAATTATTCGCAGACAGACACGGTGCCTATGAAAAATAACATACCACCGTTATCGGCACCAGACGTACTAAAACGACTATTAATACTTGTTAAGGTACCAGCTGGTAAAACGTAGTTACGATCTACTTCTATCGTGTGGTTAGAGAATTTAGTTTTAGGATAGATTTCAGCACCAATTTAATTGCAAATACACTTATTGGAGATTTTTGGAGAAAAAATATCACAACGCACACACGATTGTCAAAATAATAGTACACTTTTTCTTTTTATTATATTTTCACTGTAGATATTTTTACTGCTTTCTCTTGTTCTATCTCCCCTTTTGACTACAAAAGCAAATACAGCATCACTGTTACCATCATTTTCTTCCTGTGAATATTATTTCATTATTTTCACTATGGGGCCAGGGTGAGGACACAGAGGAGGCTGTCAGTATCACCAAGCCCCGAACTAAGACCAGCACGACTGCTCCTGAAGAAGCATCTCTTACACAAAAGACTCCTGCTAAGAAAAAGCCTACGGTACTGATCCTCTTTCATTAGATTATCTCAGCTTTAAATTGAAAATTAAATATTATGCTTTGTTATGAAATAATATTTTTCAAACGAAGTGTATGATTCCAAAATTACAACGTTTATTAATTCTGTATCAGGAGGGATCAGAAGCAGCTCAACTTAAGGTGAAAAAACCGGCTGTTGTCAAAAAAGGAGATGACGATGAGGTAGAAAATTGCTCTAAATTTGATGTGACAAGCACAAATTGGCGTATTGAACATTGGCAATTGCAACCCAGCTGAGATAATTGACCTACAACTAATATTTTCCGTTTTCTAGATAGTCTAATCCAGTTTGGATTACCCTAAACACACCGTTTTTTTAATTGCCAGCGCACAAAAACTAACATCCTTGTACGCAGTAAACGAACGCTTATAGAACTCCATTAAAAGCTTTTTATACTTCTCTAGGCACCTCTGGTAGTACAAGATGGTAAATTCGAAAAACCACAACTCAAGAAAACTGTTAAGAAGACCACAGTATCACCTACAAAGGAGGTTGGGACTAAACAGACCGACAAGGACGGGGTAATCATTGACAATGTTGAACTTCTTCGTGACTTCTATTCTTTCTGTTTCGGTCTTTTTTACTTCATCGAATGCAGATATAGCTACGGTCTAGGTTAGTCCAACGTATGTGCACATAAAAGTGACTCTATACGTTTGACAGCTAAGACCAAGTCTGCTACTCTTGCGATCGGTGTAGTTTCTCACCCTACACTCTATATTTTATCAATATCACTGTGTTTGCACTCCAATGCACATCCACACTCCCACAAATTCCACTGTATAGTTATACACCAAAATATATTTACTCAATGTTAAATGGTCGAATCAAAGGTTCTGAAGATGTCCTTCGTTGTTCTAGCACAAGATGGCGTGGGTTGTAAGTCGCATCGCATGTGCTTGATATTTGTTTTTGTTTAATGTTTCTGTGTTTATTTCCAGCTTTCGGTAAGTAAGTACATCTTACGTACTAAACTTCAGACTTGAAATGTAAAACCCCTAGTAAAAAACTAAGTCTTCTTGACTTGACTTCTAAGTAATTGGTTGATTTTTAAATAAAAAAAAAATCAGGTGCAGCTCAGAACTATGGATGTCCATTTAGCCACTTATCTAAGTTAGTTTTAAAATTTTCAGCTCGAACTGGACTTTGTTGATGACTACGAGAGACCAGTTCTTGAAAAATATGAGAAGATCACGCCTACTCCCACGACTAGGGAGAAGAAAGAAAAGGAAACTAAGGTAAGGAAACAAAATAATAAATAAATAAAAGACAATAAACCTGTAATTTTTAAGCAAGGTAATAAAGTTGTGGCATGAACTGAGTCTGAAACTATAATAAGCTCAAATAAAGCCATAATGAAAATATTTTCTGCTTAAGTAATGATGGACTTAGCCCAAAATGTGAAAATACATCTGTCACATTTTATAATTTAGTTCATTTAAACCAGCTTCATTTATTTATTGGTTGTTATTAATTCTAACAGCAGGTTACGATGATATCACAACAACAGCAACGTCTAGAAGTGAAGGTAGAATGGATATGTCATAGCGTGACCCCATCTCATTATCTTTTCCTGGCCACTTTAGATTGAATTTGGAAAATCTAGTTTATTTGATGACATGAAATCGATATTTTTTTATTGATCATCAAATACCCAAAAACAAACAGTTCATCCATAATGTGTTTCCCTTTCTTGAAGATTTTGATTTCTTTTGTATAATATTTCCAAATGTTCCGTCCCGTTTGACCCCAGTTAATGTTTATTTGCCACGTGTACATTTTCCTATTGTTTTGTTTTATGTTAGAGTTATGTCCAAGAATTCTTGTGCTAATATAAAATTTGCATTTTCTTCCATCTAGACTGAAAGCCGAAGGACTTCAATCCAGTCTGAGGTATCAATTTCGAACTCAATGCCTTCTATTGCTTGGCTATAAAAAATAATTATTGCGGGTACTGCCAAAACTTTTTATCACATGTGCTAGTTTAACATAATCGGAAGTATTTTCTTCGATTTAGTGTTTGGTATTTTCGATTTTCGTTATAAGCTTATCGCTCAGTCACACTTTTAAAAAAGTATGAAATTACAAATTGGTAAAATTTTTTAGGTCAAGGAAGAATCTAAGATTGAGAGCAGAAAGAGCTCCGTTGCTGAAGACAAATCAATGAAAGTAAGTGTCAGTTTAATTCCTCATACTAACTTAAAAGTTTTTGAAAAATAAATGAACGATCTAAAAGTTATCCCGAAGAATACTTACTCCTATCTTAGGTTTAGAAAATATTTTGAGAAAAAAGTCGTAAAGTTAGTTTACTGCTATTTATTATTTCTTAAAAAACATCGCTAAGGGGTACGTAAGGGTCAGGGCCCCAAACAATAGATTTTCTATTAATTGTTTGGTTTTTCGTCAGTTATAGATATAGCACCCGAACAAGTACTACTCGTACTGCTATATCAATTTAAATCATCTTAATAATTAACATCTTTCAAAACAGTTCACAAAAGAGACTGCAGAAAGCAGAAAATCATCGCTTTCTGTGGCCGAGAAGCAAGAAGTGGGAACACTGAAGAAATCTTCGGCCCAGAAGGTAAGTCTTGAAACAACTATCTTGCATTATTATTTTGGAAAATATCATTTAAATTGTAAATGTGAACTTTCTTCGATTAGAACAAAGTCCACAACCTTCTTTAAATTTTTAAATTCTATTTAGAGGTAGGTAGATATATAATTAGTTTGTTTAGCAATATTTAGATATTTTAGCATTGAAGCAAGCCCTGGGCAAGAGCCGCACCCTAGTAGAGTCCTACACCTGTAGTCATGTAGACAGTACAAGTTTTATTACTACCCCCGCTTTGTAAGATTTGCAGTATATTTCCAGCGCATTTAGACCCACACCGTTTTAGAATTTGTTGAGATTTTCGTATCCACTAGTTAGTATTTTTCTTATTTTGCATTCCTTTTCTAGATTAAGGTTTTACTCATAAATCATCATTGTAGGTACTATACCTATCAACGATTAACAAAATAATGTGTTGGTTAGAACTTTGACGAGTCGTATTTCATCAAAGTAGCATAATCCATCAATATTACGATGCTATAATATTGATGAATTATGCTACTTTGATGAAATACAAAAATAAATACAATGTTAGGAAATGTTTTGTTATGTTGATTTACGGGTACCTTCAACAGAAGTAGAGTAGTTAGCAAAAATATTTGATACCTCTTCCCTTAAAGTATTACTGTAGAATTCAAGAGCTATGAACCATTTTATTTATATCACTTTGAATACTGCAGTAACGCTTGTATTTAATTTATGCAACGTGTAATTAAATTAACTTAAAAGTTCTAGCAACAGATTTTATATTTTCACTTTAAATTTTTGAAAAACAAAAGCAATTAATTCTTCACACAAACAAGTTCTACGTTAATTTAATTACACGTTACACACATGCAGTACCCAATGATGCTTATTCACATTCCAAATAACTTGTGATTTTAGCCTACCATTAAGGAACCAGAATCAAGTGAAATGAACCAAATTAAATTAAAGGTAAGTCAGGTCTGAGTCTCTCAGCATGTCATTCTATCTCTATGTTACAAAAGAATATAAAGTTTCTATTTTCTTATCTCAATTTCTATGTAAAACATAAAAAACCAAAGATACTTCATTTATGTTTTCTTTTGTATATAAAATTTATTCAACTTTTCAATTTCTAATTATTTTTATATCGTGTGTTAAGTAAATAACTATTTTGTGATTAATTATACACGTGAATATACAAGAAGACAACAAGAAATAGGTACATCAAATTGTGTACTACGATGGGTAACGTTGTATTTTTGTAAATAGGACGACACTATAGAGATAGAAGAAAAGGTACCAACAGAATCTGTCGATAAGCCATCAGAAAAGACGTATCCATGGCGACCTACGAAAACAGACACTCAGGTATATACACATCACTCACAGAAACACACACTTACATATTATTAAACTTAAATCAAATAAAAATTATTTAAAATAATATGTCGTATAGGAAACCAAAGAAAAAGTGGAACCTAAACGTAAGCCTAGCTTAGAAAAACCGACGGAACCAACACCAGTAAGACGAAGATCTAGTAAAACAAAGGTAAACCTTCATAAAATTCTAATATCTCATATTATTTTAATTAACGAAAAGATATTTTATAAATAATATTAAATTATAACAACCTAAACAGGATACGGTAGAAGTTGAAGAAACTAAGATTGTAGAGGAGACAGAAACCAAGCGAAAGGTTTCTGTAGACAAACCAAAAGAATTGGCTCAACCTCGGCGAAGGCCAAGTAAAACTACTGAGGTAGAGTCTTTATTACTATAGAATTATGTTTAGAAAATTAGTCTAAAGTTAATTTTATTTTGCACTAGCGGCCGCCCGCGACTTCTTACGCGTGGATCCCGTTTTATCCCCTTCATCTATCTTACGCAGTTTAGAAATTATCATTTTATTTTGCATAATACTTACAATGAGTTCTATGAACAGGAATCCAAGGAGAACATTGAACCTGTAACAATACAAAAAGTAGAAGCTCAGGACAAACCAGTAGTTGAAAAACCAGAGGAGCCTAGCTATCCTTGGCGTAGACCAAGCAAAGTTGAGGTACTTCAATAATACTTAATTTTTCATTACTAAGTTCATAACTAAACAGATGTTATCGATATTAAACTGATATTTTAAATAATTCTTCAAAATGATCAAATATAGACAGATAAATAGCTAAAGCATTGAATTCAGTAACGTAAAATACTTTAAGTATATTTTGCTAATGTTATTATTATAATCAGGACAAAACTGAAGCAATGGAAGTGACAGAGAAAGTATCTGTTGAGAAAGAACCAGAGCCTTCTTATCCTTGGAGACGTCCCTCTAAAACTACAGAGGTATTACAATCTCATTACATAAACTTCAGCTCATCTATACCTTTTTCAAAATAATATTATATTGAATTTCATTATCATTTAAATTTTAGGCTCCAGTAGAGAAAAAACTTGAGATACCTTCACCGGTTGTAGCAGATGAAAAGCCAAAGGTATTACTAGTAGTTCATTACTTAATAAACAAATTGATAATGATATAAATAAAATAATTAATTGCGATCCTAAATACATTGATTAAAGTGGTGATATTAATTTAAACATTGATATTGCTAGGAACCAGAAGCACCTAAAACACCAGTACAATCTCCATTCTGTGCTTGGCGTAGGAAATCTTATAATAGTATGGAGGTGGGTAAAATTCGATACTAAAATTGCAAATTAAATACCACATAAATACTTTTTAAAAACATTGTTAATTGTAATTGTTCTTTAGGATGATTTTGAGGAGGTTAAACCATGGGAAACAACTAAAGAAACTGACAAACCAAAGGTACAATAAAAACAATTTAATTTCTTAAAATTGAACACTAAACGCAAATACTTAATAAAACTTATTTTAATAGGAACCTGTTGATGATATAAAATCGGAGAAACCCGTTGAAACGCCTAAACAATCCCCATTCTATGCATGGATGAAAAAACCAAGCATTGAGATTGAGGTTGGTATAAACATTACAGTAAAAAAGTCACTCAAACTCATACTGAAATAAATAGAACAATAAACACTCAACATTATTACTCATTTACTCATGGATCTCATGTAAACATTTTTATTACAATAGGAACCGGAAGAAGTTCCAAAAATAGAAATACAACCGATAGAAAAACCAAAACAAACTTTATATCCGTGGAGAAAGTCAAACACGGAGGTAAAATCCTACAAAACATTCCACATTCATAATTTGAATATTTAAATTCAAATCATGCCTTTATAATACACACAGCAACACCATACAACATGCACTCTCATACACAAGCACTGGCACGTTTGAATTCTAAAATCATAAAAACAAAAACTAAATTTTAAAATTTATCAGGAACCGGAAGTTAAATCGGCTCCTGACACTAAACCGAACGAAGTTCCGTTCTCATGGGATGTCATACCTGAGATACCACAGGTAGATTATCATTATTAAAAAGTTTATTATTAAAATATAACACGTACAGTCAACTAAATATCGACGTTTTCAAATTCAGGCTGAACAAACTCCAGAGTTGGAAGACAAATACAAACCCACACTACTAGATACATCTGACACATTACCTTGGAGAAGACCACGGTCTCCTCAGGTACACAATCTCCTTACACTTTCATATTACACTATCACAAACATACATCACAACAGAGATCTCCTTGTGAAAACGATAAGTGAAATAGGGAACACGTTTTTTGTCACTTTAGGCTTTGAACTCAGTGCAGCTTGATGAAAATAATCCTTTTTAAGCCGAATTTGAAGTCATATTTTTAGCATCAGTAATTATTTGGCATTGATCACTCTTAAAAATTGCTATTAACGTTGAGATATGATTGCCAATGTTTCAGTCATAATAATAGCCAAACATTAAAATTAATTGTGAAAGCGCTTACTTATCGCTAAAATTAATTATCTCATCAATCAGACCGAGTGTACAATCAGCATTATAAATGTCATTTACTTTTACATTCTGTGCATTTTTTAGCACATAAACTGTTACTGTAAAGAATTCACTGATGCTGATAGTACAGTAAACATCATTCTAGAGTTTCAATGCTTCACTAAAAATAAAAATCACTTACGTTTTCTCAAGGAGAGATATCTGATATACACTTCGTATGGTCGCCATTAATTGAAATTATCTGTAGGCTGAAATGACAGAGGACAAAGACCGTAGACAGAGCACATTAGAAATCCCACAGCCCGCTTTTACCAGCAACCCTGACGAGGTACATCCGCACAAATGGGATATTTGAGCACTGCACTAAATTTTTTCACAGGATTTTGATTTAGCACCAGCACTATCAATTGGCACCAAAATTTTAAATTTGTTGTTACGCACATTATCTTCAATGGCTCGAGATTTAATAGTAAAAACGAATATGTTTTAGACTGATCTTTGAAGATTCTATTATTATTAAATTTCTAGCCATTGATAAAGTAACTGTCGCACTTGAAGTAGAAGAATGTAATGTATTGGGCATGTACATACCGTTGTATATTATGTAAATGAACCTCCAGCAATGCACTATTGATAGTTATAATGTAAGCACACAGTACACGAATGAAATGCAATGTTAGCGGAATAACCAATAGTTCTATCTTCACTGTATTTTTGTGTTACTAACACAATTTCCTGCTTTGCTTTGCTTATTAATTTATGGTTAAGTTGCACATTATACTACACCTAATTTAAAATATCATGTGAATTTGATAATTATTTGGTTGAAGGTAAGTTAACCATTGTTTATTTGGTAATACAATTTTCCCTTTTTTCTAAAGGAAAAAAAACACATGACAATAGAATATCTTCCTATGTAATGTAATTTTCGTACAGAGAACAAAATTAAACAAAAATGTAGGCAAATTGCAAACAAGATGTTCAATTTACAGAAAGTGGCAGTCAAAGAAGAGAAAATCGAAGAAGAAGCCAAGAAGGCTAAGGTTACTTCAGTTAAGAAGAAGGCAGAAGAACTGCCTGAAATACCAGATTATGAAAGGCCAGACCTTGAGAAATACGAGAAAATGGACTTTACACCTTCAACTAGGGACAAGCCCGAAAAAGACAAGGTTTGTGTTGATATTAAAAACTTGACAGTATTTTTTTTTTCAATTTCTTTAAGACTATTAAAAAATTGAGCATGATGTACTTACTCGTTGGATGTTAGAGTGTAATGTGATGAAGAAATAAAACTTAAAAAGTCGAAATTAATCATTATAAAATTTTGTCGTTTTGTCATGCAGCCCATTCCAAAGGTGCCTGAAATCAAGGCACCGGAAGAGAAGCCTGCAGCGCCAAAGATCGAGGTCATCCGAGAGAAATCTCCAAAACCCGACATGCCCAGGAAACCATCCTTGGTGCCTGGCGCGCCCGTGGGCAGACGTGGGTCCCTCATACCTCCTCCAGAGGAAATGGGTAGACGTCCATCGCTCATCATCAGCGACGAGGTATGTAATCACTTTTCCAATCACGATAGAAAAAATAATATGATTTTTAACTTCAAATTCATTATTTTAATCGATTCAACAATTTCAGTCAAGGTATGAACACAAGTAGATTTTCTGGTTATTGTGTCGTCCGACATGTAGTTATAGTATATTTTGTATAATTTTTATTACTATTGTACCAATATCAAAGTTGTTATCTTTCGTTTCGAGTAAGAACTACCTAATTTATTTTCAAATATTTTTTGATATTAGTACAAAATCACAAAGTTTAGCCCTCCTTTGTAGCTTAGATTCCTATTATCTCGAGCCGAACCCTTAACATTAGATTGACCCCAGAATGCCCCAGATATCCCCAACGGATTGCCCCTAATCATCTAAAGAACCGATGAGCTTCACACATTTTACAGCCTCCAATGCTTTGTAGAACCAAAATATGTAATTTTCACACTTTGAGTTTATTTTAGAGTCCCCTTTTCCCTGCTTCTAGATCAATAGTTTATTAGCCTATAGATACACATTAGACTCTAAAACACTGTTTATTAGATCGTGTATTTAGTCATTTTAAATACCGTACAAAACATAATCCACAGGAGAATAGAAAACTAAGACCTGGTGAGGTGGTCGAAGAAAAGAAGGTAAAAGCAAAAACCGCTAAGAATATTACGTGAATGCTGTCCGTTATATTGCCGTGATAAAAGTCTTAACTGTATCTTTAAAACGAAATATTAACGCGTTTGCATCTGACGCGGTTTACGAAACCAAATCTGGACGATTGCTGATCACATCGTCATTAAATTTGGAAAAAAACAAGTGATGGTCCAGTCTTGGTGTTTTAAAAAAACTTGTCGTCGCATAAAATCTGCACACACTTGTGGTCATCGCGCACAAAATTGCACAGCTTGTACGCACGCCACGCACACAAATAACGGTCACAGAGTATGTTCGTGTCGATATTCGAGAAATTTTACAAGATTAACCTGGACACATGGTGCGTTTAAGAACGCTTCTCTTACACATCATGGTCTTGGAGCGGACACTAACAAAATTTAACATGAAAATGATGCAATATAACGTAATAACTCGCACAGCTGAGTATCTGCACCAAATAATAAAACCAGTTAGGCTAGGTAGGGCGTTAGGTTCGGCCAAGGAGATATTAGGCAGGCAAATGGTTTTCACGGGGTTATTATCAATGTTTTTTAACAACAGGTCAACAAATTACGCCCTGGCGAAGTTTTAGACGAGAAAAAGGTGAGATCGACTGGATCTGGTCTGTTTTAGGTGGACGCTGCTCGCTTTTGCAAAGCATTTTGTTTTTAGATGTTTTTTCTTCTTTTATTACACTCCCGACATTAAGGACAGTTAATTCGTGAATTTCACACAATATAACACGATATCTTTTGTCCAAATAATTTTGAATATTATGAATCAGAACATTCTTGACACCTAACTCTTGTTCACTATTAAATTCAACATTTAAAAAGAGTAAATACCAGAACAGTTTCCTTTTTCACACAAATGATTTACCTTGAATTATTTAGTTAAAAACCCCCTTATTAGTTTTTAAATGCACAACGTCCCCATACAATACATCATTCCTTTTAGTTTTCTTTTAGATGTTAATTCCAATTCTAAAGTTTAGTTCACTGCTTTGCTGTCCAGCTAAACTTAGTACAGAAGCTGGAGCAAATGTTTGACTTTTTTGATTGGTAAAAGAATCAGCAAAATATTAAAAAAGTACTTCTACAAGTACTTAATTTTTAAAAATGCTAAGAAATCTGATTCTATTACCAACATGCTTATTAGTTGACTTTTAGAATGGCTTTAGTTTTCCGATTCCCTGATAACTGGTTTTAGTTTTAATTTTCCGCTAATCCTGATAGTGTTATAGTTTTGCAAAACACACTTTATACATACAAACAATTTAACTATTAATGAATTATAATGTGCAAATGACACACTAAAATTAACGCGACTGACATATTCATTCGACAGTGCTATACTTAAATTACATTCCAAAACACTACATTTCACACCTACACAAACATCTCACACCCACACGTAATATTTAAAATTGTTAATTGCACAATACATTTATTTAAATTATATTAATGTATAGTTATAATTCCATGCACATTAACAGAGAATGTATTACTAAAAGTATATTTTTTTCCGAAAAAGAAACGCAGCAGGCCGGGTGAACTCGCGGACGAGGTATACCATGTGTGGAGAATATATGTTTAGATATATGTCATAGAGAAAATATTAGATACGTGGCTAACATAGATTTTTCCCAACGTGATTAATTCGAAGCCAAACGAACTGTTGTAGAAAGAAATGAAGAAAACAGTCATAAATGTAACAAAAAATTTATGACTGGATTTCTTGAAGGCATACATTAAGCAAATTATGTACGATTCAATGTTATTGTAAATATAAAACAAATAGTTATAGTGCTCCTAACCCCTTGTCATCCTAACACATAACTATAAATAAATAAACCTAAACATAATAGTAAATGCATGGTCCCAACGGATATAATAAAACTGATAAAACCGATCCTTAATATTGGTGATATAAATTTACAGACTATAAACATTTACATTTACGTTAGAATGGGTGTATCTGTAAATTTATTGACTGATAAACAAGAAAGTGCATGTTCCAATGCCACTAATGTGCGGAAACCAGATAACATTTATACATAGAAGGATAACGTTAATGATCAACTTTCTAGTCATCTTACCCAGATTTATAATATAGAAAACTGCTGTATGAAAACGAACTTAATAGCGATGCCTAGAAGGTTGAAATTAAAGTTCTAAACGTTGCCCTTTGCCTAGATGTCACAAAACATGCCCTCACGTAGGCAGACATGCCTGAAGACTTGAACGGAGTCTAATTGTGTCGCAAACAATAATTATAAATCACTCAGATTGAATTAGAAGCGGAAGCTAAACAAAGATGCTATATTTAGACAGAGATAGACGCCAAAGTACTGTAACCATGACGCGGATAATGTAAATCATGATGAGAAAAAGGCACATTAGAACGAGACAGACGGTTAATATCCATTTGCTATAAATGATTATGATCAACAGAATCGTGTAGGTCCAGACATAGTTTATATGCAACTGTTGACAGCTGTTGGTACACAAACGCATAAAACGCTTGATAAAATTAGGGTTGCGAGACCCAATGCAATAATTATTAAAAATATGATGGTATGGCAAATAATATAATACAAATATTGACAAGATAAATAAATGGCCACAATTTATCTAATACAACAATTTACATTATTTATGTAAACTAAACAAAAAAAACACAAAAAGTCACAATCCTAATTAAACCTTTTAACTTGTTATTAATTTTAATTACATGCACTATAATGATAATATTTATTATTTGCGATCTAATTTGGCAAAATAGATCGCGCCACCTCGGGCCTATTAGAAATGAAAAATCGCATTCGCAGCTGTTAGAAGAGAGGCGTGTACACTCGGAGTGAAAGATGGCAACATTATACAGTGACGTTATGCTCGAGGACAATACGGAAGATTATTTAAATATATATATTATGTAGTTCCTTTCAACCAAAAAACTGGAAAAAGCCCCCCATTAGTTTCCAAAACGAACGCTCTATGCTTTCCGAGACCTTCACCAAATTGATTTAAACAACTGAGTCCTTTCTAAAATACTTATTTATCGCCAAAATCTTAAATTTTCTTTAAACGCCATTTTAAACGCCAAATTAACTGTACTTTGTAGTGTCAATTTTTTTAACAAAGTTTAAGTTTACATCAGGGTAGATGGTAGAGTTTGAAATACGTTCCTGAAATCCAGCTCTTATACTTTCCTAACCTTTTTAATCAAGCGGGGTAAACGTTGTTATTTCTGACCGATAATAAATTGACTGCCTTGAGTTACCTAGAGCATAGAGTCCACACTCCACACAGTTAGTTCTAACTGCAAACGTCATCACCTTCAGTTATGATTTAACGCCGTCGACTGTTGATGACGTAAAGGCGTTATAAACGCGCGTGCGCCTGGACCGAAGACGCGATATGATGGATGGATATTCTTCTAAATATGACTGCGCGATATAGGCCAAGATCGGCCACTTGAACTCTGTCATTGTCAGCTGATGCCAACCCAGTGAATTATTGCGGTTACTCTGTAGTCTGTATTGTTAAAAAGATATATCTCGCCTCATCTGACATCTGTAATTGGTGGACACAGTTCGCAAGAAAAAATATATAAATTGGCTAATAGACTAGACATCCAAATCTTAGATTGATGACACCGTTTTATCTGGCCTTCGCATCGTCTACAATGTAACGATTGATAAACAGAAGACAAGCCTATTAATAATGCAATCTAAAAAGGGCATCTATAAACTAATAATAAACCCAATGCCAGCACCAAATTGTGATTGAAAAATCTTTCAAATAAATTAAAGGAGATGCATAGTCTTGTTACTAAGCAGTACTATGCACGACTACTCGTATACGGATTTGTTTAGGTAAATCTTTCTTGACAGCTACAAGCAATATTGAAAAGAAATTCTGTCATTCAGAAAAATACGATTAATCTAAGCTATATTCTCAAAAATAAAAAATAGAAATAATTTAAATGAAAATAAAAAAATCATAAATAGTACGTGTAATTAGCAGCGCAATTAAAGATTACAAATACGAGTAAAATGGCTGAATGAATAGTTCAGAATAATTTAAAGCAATTATTGTGTCAAATGTAAGAAAAATAATTGATCAGCTAAGAATACAGAGAGTCTTTCGCTAGAGTGCAACAAAATTGCCAATAATTTCGACTATAAGCTAAAAATTCTAATATTTTAAACGTTACTTGACAAACTTTAACACCGATATTAGAAAATAAAATAGCGGAACGAGAAATTCAGACAACTTTGGCGCAGCATCATGCATTTCTATGATCTAAACAACAGATGTATTGTACTGGATGACGTATCGAATAGCGCGAAGGTATTTGATTGACACATTGATGTGGAAGTAAAAATACCTGTTGTGCGCGTGGGCAGATCCGCGGCCACACCGGCAGTGGCCAGGAGAGCCGCGGACAACGCTGTTCTCACCACACTTGGCAATAGCGCCAAGTTCACGCCGATGACTGGCTATTGGCTGCGACCCCTTATCATTAATCAATACATCGGCAGGTGTTACCCTTTAAACCGCAAATTTTGATTCTTCAAAAGCAGCATCAACCTAATCCACGCCCTAAAACAATGCAACAACGGTTGGATTTGCTTTAGATTCAAATATTTTAACTCCTCAAGGATCTTCAGTCAAAAATACAGATGTGACAGCACGACACAACGAATTTGTCGGCTTGTTAGTAATTTGCTCACCTATTCGTAACTTGGAACCCCTTGGCAGCGATGACAATCGTTTGAATAATTACCATTGTATTAGTTGCCAATCAATCTTTCGTGCGTTTGCGCAAGCCTTCAATCTCATATAATTTATGAATCGAGACAACTGCGGACGGTCCACGGTTGGGTTGTTGGGATGTTTGGCCAGGAATGCGGCGCGGGCATCTAATGTCATCGCCGTCACGATAACACGAACCGATTCAAAAATGCTGACATGGTTTTACTTGATTCGCGGAAAGCAAAAAGCACGTAAAGTACATGCCTGAATTAGGCTCTATGTAAAGTTATGAGAGACGGATACGATAACGTCATTGCCTAAGGTCCAGTCCAGTGTCGCCAACGTGGCACTTTTCGACAACTACGCGTATATATTTACGCTGTCCAAGAACACGCTACACGGATTGCTCACCTTAATCTGATAATTAATTGAAATGCTCTGCTGATTTGTGCTGTGCAGAAATAGAAGTGCGCCCCTCCCCGCCGCTGCCGAGCGGCCATCCTGCCCGACCCTTCAGTCTTTTGACATTCGCGCCCATTTTTAGATGGAACGACACTTACGAACTGTCCAAATCGAAAATTTACCGACCAAACAAAAAAATAGTAAAAATAAGGTGTAACACTTAAAACAATAAGCATTTAGGGGTTTTAAAAATGAATCCTCCAGGCGTAGGACGACGGAAAAGGCTTTCGATGAACTTTCGTGAAATGAAATAATTGTGTGGAATAGCAAAGCATCTGTGATAATTTTTATTGTTAGCGACTTTTTTAGTTTTAAGTTACTGTTTCGGCAGTTTTGTGGCATCTTAGTTCTATGTGATTAACACGATGGCAGCGGTGGCTAAGAAACCTCTAGCTCCGCCTAAGCCAAAAGTCGATCCGGTAAGTACGAGAACTTTTTTGAAAGCTCCTAAGTTGGTTCCAAGTTTACTTTGAATTTACAAAGGTCATTCAAATATTGTTCAAGTTATTCAACTGTGGGATTATTTTTATTTTACTTATTATGTACTTTCTTCAATTTAAAAGTTTTCTATTAACATTTTCTTTGTACTTTTTATTGTAAAAATTCTAGTTTGGATTTTAAAGTGGTTCTAAGTATATTTTCTTCGGCGTATTTTAATCTTATTTTATTTAACTTAACTGTTTCTTAATTTTAATTACAAATAGGTAAACTATTTTTAAACATTTGTCACTTTAGCATTTTTCATGTCATATTAAACTACAAGGTTACCTAAGTTACACCTTTAACTCAACAATTTACTCACACTTTTTAATTTCACGTAGACTTTTATTGCTCTTGACAATTTTCCATTAGATATTAGGTAAGTCTGTGAAAGACGAATTAATTTTAAAAATTACCTCGATAGAGTAGGTACCTACTTTCTTTCCACGAGTGATATGAGCTATTTCATAAAGCTGTCATGGTATTCCATGTAAACCTCTGGAATTTGCCCTAATTAACACTATCAGCTAGTTACAGACCTGGTAATATATTAAGCCATATGTGTCTTTGAGCTGTAACCATAATTTTCCGCCTACGCGCCCATTCCCGCGTCATCAACACATACGCACTCGTTTGATTCATCTTCGGATCGCCATCAATTTTGTTTATACTCTCCTCTGCCACTAATTAATTCTGAATCAGAACAATAATATGCTTGATTGAAAATTTACTGGCATCTAATTAGGAACGGGGCTCGACCTGAATCTTACTGTGATCATTAGTGCCTTCTAAGAGCGTTTCAGAACTATCGTCTTCATTTTGGGTATCATTAGTTTCGTTAATTAGATGTTCTTTATATCAGGTGATAGCTACACGATCATAATATATGCCATTAACATAATTTCATAAGCGAGACGCGCCACTTGCGCCACATTTGTCAGGAAGTCCAGCTCTTCATTGTCAAGCCACTTGGCGACCTCTCATAACGTGTCGCATCTGTCATAACCGCGCTAATGCATCATGTATAAAATTTTGCTACAGCGATATCATTTTTCAACGTACATTTATATTTGAACCACTACAACGATATTTCAATGGCCTTTGATTAATTTCTGCTATTTGTTTGACTATCATCGGACAGATGAATATAATGTTTGTCATTAAACAGGAGATTGAGTATTTGCGTATTACTTTATGAAAATGCAATATGCTTTGTGCGGTGAACGGAGCATCTTGTTGAAAAACGCTTTGATTATTATCTATTACTATTCCGTTCACCGTAACTTCTCTGTTGATTTCTTCGTGATTAACATATGTTACTGAACTTGCGATCCTGGAAGTGTTACTAACTTTATCTCGATGATATAGCGACGAAAGTCCGGTGACGCCAGAAGACCGTCCATCCAAGATTTGGAGGACCTCATCAACAAACCATCGGTGCCGTTGAAGCCTCTCGGCAATGAGGGACCGCCGGTCATTGTCGACGTGCAAGAAAGCTACTCGGCTGTTGAAGGTTATTATTTCACTTACTTTCTACTTGATATAATGAATTTAAGAACTTCAAGTAAGATTTTTAAGTTATTGAAGCGACAATAACTAGACGACCCTAGAGTTGGCCATCGAACTCCTGACTCTAGGGTCACTAACTAGTTTGATCGGCTAGTCGCTAGTTCGCAGGGAATCATATTATTATTCTATTTAGCTTAACTTTAAGGAGTTAAGTGATATTGGTAATTTGTTAACGAAAAATTGTTACTCGTAACCCATTAAATTAAGTATAAGTAAGATTTATCTCAAATGATGTCATCTCGACGGTCCCTACGTATAATAACGTATCTGAAAACGGCCAATTTTACAGGAGAGCGGTTTGAAGGTTTAAACATGTGTAGCTCACGTTCTATTTATCATACATTGATGAAATTTGGTATAATAGTTTTATATGAGGTATATTTTATAAAACATGAAGAATTTTCAAAAAATAATCACAATAAGTGTGTTATTTGTCATTTACTCACTTATACAACGGAAAGTTTCTAATTACAAATGACGTAAGTGGTACTTACTAACTTTTACGTTGGAGTAATATATTTGTTTAAATTATTAACTGCCACATAAGTGATTGTACATGGGAACAAAGTTCAGCTACTACTGACCGTTACTCTGAATCTACGCCCATAGTCCTGCTCGACGAGGCATAACAACGTCCCGCCTCGTTTCCCAGATAGTTGCATATTAGAGGCACTTCAATACCTTAATATTCTTCCTTATGTATGGCGTCTTTTGACTGACGAATACCTGTAGAACCGGTAAATTTTCTTTGTCAATAGTGCCGGCCAGGTTTAACAGCATGGCATCGAGTCCAAAGATCCACATAGGTCTATTTTGAGTTCGATCTTGTGGAACATTGAATACAACTGGGTAATAAATGGAACCCTTTTCAAGGGCATGGACATTTCAAGGTATTATCTGTCATGCAGACAGTTTCATCATTACAAGAATATCCTCATACCTTTCAGAGCCTCTCCTCTAACAGCAAGGCGACTTGCCTGGGCGCCACAGATGGCATGATGATCGCCCCAGGCCAGGGACCACATATATTTAAAGGCATCCCTGACACCTTCACCTGACGCCCACATAACTGTCAAAGCTAAGGCCCAGATCAAATATCTAAGAGTAAGGTCCTGTTAATCACCAGTGGCGTCAAGTAGTGAGCGCGGTGACCTTAATTGTATATAACCAGTGGCAGCTCGCACTTTACCAATCCGTCACCGTGCGTATGGAAGACAGCTTGCTTTTTCGTGGCTGCTTCCCTAATTTGGAGGTTCGAAAACTCTATGTCGGAAAGCTATGGAGAAAGGCCGGGAGCTCTATACTGGCACCCTCAAAAGCATGATTCTGTCTCATCTAAGGCATCACCCTTGCAGGGAAGAGTAAACAGGCCCAGAAAGTCTACAGGACTACATCGTCTGCTTTAACGCAGCGTGAATAACGAGGTGAAAGCTCCGCCTTAGGAGGACAGAGAGGCCGTTAACCGTGAGACTCGCTAGACTGTCCTGTAGTCTAGTAGTTGATAAACCAACTCGCCGTGGCTAAGTTGGGTGACCGAACCTTATTCGCTCTCGTGCTTAAGTTTAAGGTTACTCGAGTTACTCGCACCATGACTGAGCACGGATCCTTCGAGCCCTACCTGTATCGCGATGGCTAGGAGCATACGACACACCATATTCTTGCGGGATAACATAGTCAAAGCTATGTGGACGGTAACAAAACCTAGGTGGTAATGAATCACCTCTATCTGAGAAGACAAAGTGCCGCAAGAAGCTGCCGGTACGATAGCGTGACTACGAACCAAGTGCATTTGGATTCACTCCAGAGAAGGTAACATTATGATTGCCTCCTATCTTCCTTCCTCGGTAATGGCCAGCGTAACGGGGGCGTGAGGCCGCACGGGAGGCATTGCATAGGCCACCACCACCGTCTGCTGACGGTGAGTGTGTGTACGGGAAAGCTGTGTACTTCCAGTGGCTGTCGTTTCAACTATCGCCGTGTAGGGGGTAGGTCTTTGTCCGGAATCTCAAAGTTAGCACTTATAGCGAGTGACGGGGCACCAGGGTATTTTTAGTGGGTATAATACCTCATGTATGCAATATCGTGTAAGCATTATCATGTAATAGTAGCTTCTAAATGCAGTTAATTGAAACTACTTTTGATTGTGTTACCTGCTTATATTTATTTCTGAATGCCCTAATATGCTTGATAAATAAATAAAATAAATTTAAAAAAAATTTTACTTGTATTTTGTATTATAAAGTAGCATAGGAGAAGAAATTGGTAACGTTGAGTCTAATAAATGACCCTAAATACTTCAGTCGTGTTGTATATCATATTTTATATTGTTTTGTCTTCATTTTAATCTCCACCAGATATTGCTAAAATACAATATCTCAGCGTAAAACACCGTTACTGGCACTAACTTATAGACATAAAACAAACTTTTCCAAAGTAAAAAATTTGTAGTGGCAGTTACGGCTATAAGATAATTAGATTTTCCGACGTAAAAATAGGTAAGTGCCACCTACTTATAATAGTAACGTTAATTTTCCCTAGTAAAACAACGCAACTACCTTATGCCTACAGTTAATTGATTAATTTGCACTTGGTATAAGGTTGAGTGAAATAAATTAAGTCAGAAACCATAATAATACCTATTTCCTTCATAAATTACGTATCAATTCACTCGATTTGCGCGAATGAAAGTGACAGTTGCGGGGCTGGGCGCGCGGAGTAAGGCGAGCGGTCCAACGTAAAATTTCTTAACTGCCATTAATGCAATTTTACTGCGGAAATCGTACCAATTTTGTAGTTGCGGGATTTGTTTTTTGATGTTTTAAGGCTCAATTTGAATAAAAACTGTATGTTTTTTTAACTGAGCCGTAACTGTTGGGTGCTCTGAAGGTTTTGCAAACAAAAACGGCAAATCACGGAACTGGTAGATACTGAACTGTACGTAGGGACCGTCGATCTAACAAAACTATTTCCTTCAGACCAAACTGGATACCTCACGGTACAAGTGGAGGGTAATCCTCCACCAACATTCAAGTTCTACAAAGGCGTCACTGAGATCATTGAAGGTGGACGCTTCAAATACGTCACGGATGGTGAAACCGGCCTCATTACTTTGTGCATGAGGAAGGTGAAGCCCAACGATGAAGGCAAATACAAGGTGGTGGTCAGCAACATCCACGGGGAGGACTCCGCTGAGATGCAGCTCTACGTGTCTGGTGAGGATCTTTATTACTTCAAAAGTTCCATTAAAATTTGCTTCACATAGAGGCTTTACATTGCCTGTGTATATGGTATCCTGTAGATATTGTTTATCGTAGCAATGCCAACGTTATACATACTTACTCACCTCAATACTATTGCATATTTCTGCATTCCCTTAAATCTTCCTACATACAACAGTATTATTGTCTAGAGTAATCTAGCATTGTTTGCATTTCGTTCTTTTAAATGTTCTATCTAAGTACATTTTTATTTTTCTTTCCGTCATCACATCTTGCCTATGAAAACACGCGGCTACGGGTAGACAGAACGTACATAATCCTTTTAGTATCTCAATATCGCAATTCAAAATGCGCAAAGAAAAAACAGACCAGCTCTAAATTCTAGAAGAAAATAGTCCAACATGGTTACGTTTATTACAGACTCCAGTGGCATGGACTTCCGTGCTATGCTTAAGAAGAGAAAGTACGCAAAATGGGGCGAAAAGAAAGAGGACCCCGACTGGGGAGACCTCAAGGAAACTGAGAAGCCTATACCACCACTCAAGAAGGTCGAAAAGGTAATTATCTTTTCCTGATACTTTATTTACCCTGATTAAAGCTGTCAATAGATAGGTGGTGATATAAACATCTTAAAAACCAAATAAATAAAGTAAAACAAAACAATGCAGAAAAATATTACATTACTTCATTGAAGTAATATTAGTACGTAGTACATTATAACTCAATGCATTACTTTTAATAATCTGTCATTTTTCTGCACTGTTTTATTATATTAAAAGTTAAATTTATAAATAAAACAAGAAGACAGGCAGCTCCATCAGGCAAATGGCTAAAATTGCGTTTCAACTCACCTTGAAAATCTGGTTTATTGATGTTGACCATTTGACTGTCAATAACATTTTAGGTAACCTTTACTTTTATGACATCGAATGCATCATATATTTGATCTTTAGGGCTTAGAGACTGGATATTTCGAAGAAGATGGCTTCATAGTAGTCGTCTCCGAGGGTGTGGAGATGTTTAGATTCCCCGCTGACAGACGCAGGAGCTCTTCCAATTGGTCCTGGTTTAAGGTCCTCAGTATTCTAGAATGTATTATCATCGTTCATTCCATCTTGCATTTCAATATTTTTGTCTTCAGTGATGGTATTGTTAACAATGTTGCATCTTGCCTGATCTCTTCTGAATTGAACTTGTCTATCCATTATGTTGTCTTGTCCATTAATATCGTCATTTTATCATCATAGATCACAGCATTATAAAACTTGCATTTTTCTCAAAACTCTTGAACATTCTCGGCTATGCTCGAGAACTTTATAGTTCGTAAACGAGGTTCATTGGTTTGGAATTTTTTTTTTTTTAATTAAAATCACTATTGAAAAAAGCAAACGTCATTTCATGTTTTGTCAACAAAGTCTAAAATGACATTGTTGTTACAAAATAAATACGCAATATTGGCTTAGTTTTGTGAATTAATAAACGGAAGTACTTCAAGTAAAATAAAAATGTCTTCTTCAAATGGTGGATTCATAAGGAGAATTTGTAATTCATTCAAAATTTTCGGCTTTACTGTAAGTTCCAAATTTTTTGGGTACGTTTGATAAATTTAAAGTACCTACTTATTCACTTGAATCAGTTGATTTGCGGTACATTTTCATTTATTTCATCAGCGAATGATTCTTCTCATCTACTTTAATCAATCGATTCATTGATCATTGTGTCGTCCTGCTCCAATCAGTAACGCTTTGGTTATTTAGCTAAAGTCATCTAGCTTCTCCTCAGTTGGCTATCATTAACTGTAATAGTAACGTCTCTTGTCGATTCTAGGGTATCTTTGAGATTAAGAGACGTATGTCTCTATCAGAAATAATACCTGATTGGCCCGCTTTGATGGAGGCTGCTAAAATAAAGGTTCGATAAAAAGGAAAGATAAACCGTAAACCGTATAAAACCAAGAGCTTTGTATCTTTTAGAAACCTTAACACGTCATCTTCTTTGGTATTTATAATTTCAGTAAATAGCACAAGAATATTATCATAATTTGTTTCTAAAGGACGCAAGTGTTCTTTTAAATGAATGAACACTGAATGATAAACTAAAACAAAACTAAACTTATCCTCTGGAATTGTTACCTTCAAAAATACTGGAATGTTTGTTAATAGTCCATTCTTTAGTATTTATGTTTTATGTTCTTTGCAATAGTAAAAATATTAATGACTATACAACAGTTTGAAGATCATAATTCCGGAGCGATTTAAATAAAATAATACATTAAAACTGAATTAAAAAATAACTCGCACAATGTTTTTGTATCACCACTTCACTTTTCTTTAACTTGAACATGATTTCAGGGAATGTAAGTGGAATGAATTTGATGATTATATCACTTTTGGTATTTTGTCCGTTCTTTGTATTTCCAGGTTTTTATTTGACGTCGGATTGAGGAGCTTCTGTCACGTCATTAATATCAAAACTATGTCCTTTGTCCACTTAATTCATTATTAATTTCAGCTGATGCATCCGGTGTTTGCAGATGTTGGAATTTGTTTTTCAATAATCTATGTGTCATAAAAATTGTGAATTTTTAATTGTATTAAAAGCGTTAATTGATAACAGCTTATCTACACAACACGTAATTCGCTGTGAATATTTTAATCAAAATTGTTGTGTCTGAGATCTAAATATGAACCCATGCCAAAAAAGATAAGAAGATAAATGTGTAAAGATTTGACTAAGGATGAATGGATATTTTATAGAGATCCCATAATAGAAGACCGTCACTGGCTGAACTGATCCCCGACTGGCCGGTTCTGCACTCGTTCAAAAAAGACGAGGTTTGACATCGAAATAATGTCCACCATAGGACGGCACAGTGCACTCTATATTGTGGTCACCAACTGTAAAATATTTGTCGCACAAAATGTTATGTTCCAGTAGTAACATGAGATGTATCATTATTAAGGATATTATTTAATCCTTTTAAACTTGGAGATGAAAATTCAACCTTGCCCTTGACTGCTGAAGGCCTAGCTGACCTTACGACAAGATTAATAATCTTAAAACTAGTCGCATTTTGTATTATCGATTTTGTACACATTAGCTTAAATGGGACTATTATTGGTGTCTCTCAATACTTCAGATACTTGATAATGATACATCTCATCTTAATTACTGGCATCTTGCGACGCTATCGATATTACATAGATGGCACCTCTACAACACTCTATCCTCTATTCTATGAAAAGCAACTTTTCTGTGCACTCTTTCGTCAATATCTATAGTAGCACAACGCACCACGATGTCAAATAGTTGCACAAGAACATCAACGTTACAGGGTATTTCACTTCCAAAAAACTGTGATCGGCACTGGAAATATGACGGTTCACTTTGCACAATTCTTCGAAACACGAAAATTCCAATTTCTGTACAAAAGCATGGAGTTTGGTTGTGGTTGCGAGTGACGATGATGAAAGAATGGCTGATGAACCTAACGCCTCGGCTGACGAATGTAACGGTTACACAGATGGTTTTCAACTTGCATCTCTTAACATGCCGAATGACGTTGACAGCGAGGGATGAATCCGAGGGTGTCTTCTGATCAGCACCTGAACAGCTTTTTGTACCGAGCACTTTTTTGTGACTGCACCGTTGTACTTTTACCTCAATAGGTATATTAATTGGCACTGAAATTGCTTTCAGAAACAAGAGTCGTTCTTGAAGCCCCTCGTAGATCAATTTGCAAAGGAAGGCAAGGATAAGAAGGTGGTATTCGAGGCCATCTTCACGAAGCCCAATTCGAAACCGAAATGGTTTTTGCGAAAGGACGTATGTATTCTTATCCAAAAGATATATTCATATAAGTAGGTATTGATATGACTTGCATAACTGAAATTACATTTGCACCATTTCAGGAGCTATTCCCAGGCTCAAAATACAAGATGACAAACGAACAAGACTCGTACAAGCTGATCATTATGAACCCGAAGGTAGAAGACACGGGTAAAATCACGATTGAAATCGGTGGTATCACTTGCACCGCCTTCTTACAAGTAGACGAGCCTGACCCGACGTACAGCTTCACGAAGAACCTGAAAAAGACCACAAGTGGATACTTCGAGCATGAAGTCGTGCTCGAGTGCGCTATTTCAAACAGTTTGGCTATCGTCTCTTGGTGGAAGGGAGAAACCAAGATCGAAGACGGAGAAGAATTCCAAATCTCGAAAGATCTGTCTGGTGTATGCAGGCTGGTGATCAAGAACGCTAAGTTTGAAGATGCCGGCAAATACACGTGTAAAATTGAGAAGCAAACTGACAAGACTGAAACTGATGTCAAGATTGTTGGTAAGTATTAAAATCAATTACTTGCAGTCATTTATTTTTTAGGAATATTAATATGTCCTGATACTCAAATCATAAACTTTTTTCAGAATACCCGTACAAATTCACCAAGGTTCTCAAATCGCAACAAGCAATTGAGAAAGACACCATCACGTTACTTTGTGAATTGGACGATGCTGGTGGCACTGTGAAGTGGTAAGTAGAATAAAAATTCAAACTTCAAATCATAAATGTGAACGACCTAGGACTTGAACATAATGAACAATTCTTAACAGGTTCAAGAACAATGAGCCATTAAAGACAGACAAACGAGTCACGATTGTGAAGGAGGGTCGTAAACGCAAGGTCGTCATTAAGGATGCCAAGGTCACTGACGCTGGCAACTACAAATGTACGACCAACGCCGATGAGACAACGTGCGAGTTGATCGTCAATTGTAAGTAGAAACACATGAAATATATTAAAAGTGAGAGGTTTAGATTTTGAAGTGAGTAGAAGATTAATTTGCATCTTTTTCTAGACTCGAATCGCTTCAACAAGAAGTTGAAGGACACCGAAGCAATTGAGAGGGACAAGGTTGTCCTGGAAGTAGAACTTCAGGATCAGACAGCTGAGGCTGTTTGGTCTTTCAATGGAACACCTATTGTTCCTAACGAAAGGTACAGAAATAATTTTATTTTTATCTATTTTTAATGATTGTTAAAAATGATCAAGATTACTTTTAATAACTCTTTATTTTTTTGAATAGGGTTGAAATCAAAAACCTGGGCGGTGGTAAACACCAGCTTATCTTCAACAAACTGGAGATGGAAGATGATGGTGAGATTCTCTGCGAGTCCGGCAAGTTGAGCTCGTCTTGTAAGCTCACGGTGAAGAAGGGAGAGTCGAAACCATCTATTGAGTGTCCCGACGATTTCTACGGACCAGCTGGACAGCCGTTCGTCATTGAGGTGCCTTATAAAAGTAAGTATAATGCACCCATATTAGTCAACTCAAACCAAGTTGACTTTGTTTCAAGATGTAAGTAAACGCTCTAGTGGCCCTCGTTATTTAAAATAACTTTCTTTGTACAGTTGATGGCACCCGACAAACGCCTATCGAAGCTAAATTATGGAAAGATGGCAAAGCCTTGCCTATCAAGGAAGTCGAGGCAGTGGTTGAGCAAGAGAAAGTACTGTTCAAGATCAAGAAGCCGACAAGAGAGGCTTCGGGCAAGTACACGATTAAGCTGTCCAACGCCCAGGGTGAAGACTCCAAAGATGTTACCATCACAATGCAAGGAGTACCAACACCTCCCCAGAATGTGGAGGTATCGGAAGTTTTCCAGACATCATGCGTTGTCTCGTGGAAGACGCCTCAAGACGATGGTGGTTCCCCTATTGTGAAATACATCATCGAAAGACAGGTAAATAATGTTACAAACGAAAAAATCGTACTTGAAAATTTTGCCAGGGTTACCAATCCCACCAGGCTGTTGTTATAAAATTTTGCTAAGTTCAATTATGTAATTATTAACATGGTGTTTTAGGACCTGTCCCTCAAAGCCGGTTGGGACAACGTGGCTGAGGTGCCACTTGGCCAACCAATGAAATACAAGGTTGAAGATCTCATCGCAAAGAAGACGTACAAGTTCAGAATTCGTGCCGTCAACAAGATCGGTTCCAGCGAACCTGGAATTTTCGGCAAGCCTGTGCTTGCTAAAGATCCATGGGGTAAGAATTGAATCAACCATCACAAACTAAAGTCAAAGCTTTTATTTAGTACTTAGGCCCTTCCCAGGGCGCTTATACACATCACAATAGCTTGCCGTTGCCCTACCACCATCTCGGGACAATAGTATGGGCTGGTGCTGAGAAGAAGTGGCGGCTTCAGTCACCTTTATCAGCCTAAGCTTCTTGGGTCAGTAAAATAATGTAACCAATCAATTTCTTTTCAGACGAGCCATCTAAACCGAAGAATGTGGAGCTCGTCGACTGGGACAAGGATCACGCTGATCTCAAATGGCAGAAGCCAGACAATGATGGTGGTGCCGAAATCACCGGATACGTTATTGAGTACAAGGTAAATAATAAGTTCCTAACACAGAACTAAACACTGGAGCTATACCGGGCCTGAAGAATTTTTCTGCCTCAACTCAGAACTCTATTCTCAAACTACCTAGACTCAGTCCTGTGATTGGTATTATGCTTCTAATAACCTCAATCTATGTTTGAAAATGATTTTAGTTTTGGGCTTAGTTCTGTAATACGCACCAATGAAAGAAACGTGTAAGACAGCCAGCAGCTGTTGTAGTCAAATCATTGAAGTACACTCATCTTGAATATTTATCTTTTCAACTAACTACTACTAATGATGATTATTGCGTCTCCAGGAAAAGTTCGGCAAAGACTGGGTAAAGGGTAAGGAGGTGCCCGGCGACTGCCTGGCTGCAACCCAGGATGGACTCAAGGAAGGATGCACTTACGAGTTCAGGGTCCGCGCCATCAACAAGGCTGGACCTGGTGAACCCAGTGACAGCACGAAGCCAATTGTGGCTAAGTGCAGATTTGGTGAGTAGAAATGGATAGGAACTCCATCTAAAAACTGAAAAATCTTTTTTACTCCTTAAAGAATAAAAAGGAAAAATTGGAATCTCAGCACAATAGGGTAGTCGACACTCATCGTCCCTAGTCAATAGAAATACTTTTTAAGAGCTGACAAAAGGCGACTCCTCTTAGATTTTTTATGGCAAAGGGGTCTAAGACGTCATCAGGTCTCTAACTCGATATTTATTTAGTCAACTGAAAAATGGTTATTGGTACTATAGTCTGGTCTGTGAGCACGTAGAATTTTGTCTGTTAAGGATGGGTAGCTTGGGGTCATTGGACAAAATTCTACGTGCTCACAGATCGGGCTTTAGCTGTTCTAAGATTAAATAAAGTTTCTAGCTTCTGAAAAATATTTATTGTTAAATCAATGGGTTTTTATTGTAGCGTTGTTGAAGAGCAAGGCAGGAAATCAAACAACTGAAATTAACTGTAATATTATTTACAGTCAAACCATACATCATCGGAGACGGTCTCCAAGGAATGATCATCAAGAAGGGACAAGTGATCACCTACGACATCAAGTACGGTGGTGAACCTGAACCGGAAGTCAAATGGTTCAAGGGTGAAGAGGTAAATACTTTTTTCTTTAGACTCCTTTTTCTAATTTTTTTTTCCAGCAGATTGATCTTGAAATTACTTGCACGAAGTTTCTTTTCGTGGAATCATCTTTGATATTTGTAGCAAATCTACCGTCGAGTTTTAATTGGATTATTATAATAACGTATATTTTACTTTTTTCCAAAAAAGAAACGCGGAAAGGCGTACACGGAGAAGGTCAGGGTGAAACTGAATGTTGTCGTTTATAAATGTTCTAAAATCTACTGAAACTGTCTTATCTATATCTACATAAATGTGGCTAACAAAACTACACTTTATACAGAAATACGCACACTATGAAATGAATTTTAAGTTAGGATTCTATTGACGAAAATTTCTGAAAAAAATAAAATAAAAACTGTACGCAATGCTGATATTTTTATTTTTAAAGTTAACTTAAAGTTCATTTCATCATACTCAAAAGTACCTACATACTACTATGTATTTAAGAAAATCGCAATGTGTGCGATTCACCTTTGTCAAAGGACTCGATATATCGCTTTCAATGTTTTAACAACTTTACATATTAAGGAAGTTACTTTTAAATTAATATAGAATGCACCAACATGCACATTAAAAGTAGATTTCAATTCTTGATTCTTCACGGTAACCATCGAATGGTCATGTCCCATACCTTGACCATTATTAAGTATTCTTTATTGATTGATATTGATTCATTAAAACAATGTGATAACACTTTCATATCGGCATTTTAATGCCAACTAAAACAACACATAACACTAACATAATACTGTCACACTTAACAATAACTATCTAATAAAACTTTATGTTTACGTATTTTGGATTGAATCTGATCGCAACATTGAATTTGAACTCCATTACACATTCGTACATAATTGCACTTTGATTCACTTGATATACATAATAGCACAATCGATCATTGTAACGATCACACCCTTGGATGTACCGAGGGAAAATGGGATATGTTCGTAACATCTTCCTTTCCCTATTGTGACTCTAAGGGAAGATAGGAAGAACAAGTTACATTTTGTCTCGAAAAATTATTTTTAATCATGATCAACCAATACCATGATAACACCAGTAAATATCATCTAATAAAACGACGATCAAGTAATCAATAAAACGTACATGCTACGGCATCATTTTCTTCTTCGATTGCATCAAAAATAAAAGTAAAATATCACACAGTTGAATCTTAACTAAAATAAAACGCATATTACAGTCAGTCATTCGTCACTTATTACATCAGTAATTCTAACTTACATTAAAACATCAAAAGATCAGATTCGATCCCCCAAAGCTCCTCGTAACACAACCATCCGTGTGCAGGAGATCAAGGATGACGGCGACCGCATCACCATTGACAAGTATGAGAAGAACACAGTCCTGACTGTGAGGAAGACCACCAGGCCAGACAGCGGGAAGTACAAGCTGGTGCTCACCAACTCGTCGGGAACCTGCGAGAGCATAGCCGACGTTGTTGTGTTGGGTAAGTGTGTTTTATAAATGCTTTAGCAGACGCGTATTAAAGGTGTCCTTAGCGCATAACTGAGTCCGGGCCAGCACAAGAGGGGTGATAAGATGTGACAGGGCATACAAGTCTGAAGGACATCTGAATCAGCGTCTCGCTGGCGTTTGACGCCACAAAAACACCCTCCAGTGCTGCTCCTATACCTCTGGCATTGACTTACTTTGTAGCTATAGGTACCTAATATTAGATCGACTATTGACACACATAGTGTGTGGCTTATAGGAAAAGACACCCGAGTTACCCTTGAGAAAGTTACATTAGTAAGATTCACTCATAAAATATTTAGCCCGTGACTGGTTCAAATAAACGGATTAAAAATTTGACAAGTTTACCTTGAGTTTGCAAAACACTTCATTAGTTCCATTAGGCAACAGAGATCTAATGTTTAGGTTACCTACTTTCATTCAATTGACTTTTTTTACGTTTGGAGACGATATTTTCCCAACATCATTAATGTTACCCTACGTCTTACTCTCTTGAAATCTAACATTCGCTGCGATTTTTGCAGACAAACCCAACCGCCCCAACGGCCCCATAGAGGTTGTGGACATCCGCGCCGAGAAGGCGACTGTCAAATGGCAGAAGCCCGACGACTGGCAGGGATCCGACATCACTGGATACACACTCGAGAAGATGGACATGGTGAGTCATCCTCTAGATTCAGCATAGAAATTATCAATTATCCAGCATATAATTTAATACTTAAAGGAGAAACTCTTGGCCTGCATCTCAAAGAAAGTGATGATCAGGCCGGAGGTGGAAGCAAGCTTCAACCGTAGAAACTGGCTATCCTTACCTTCAACAGCCGAAATACGACTATACTGTTAACCCTGTAGTTTGTGACAGATTTAGTAAGATACTTAGTGGTAGCGAGCTAGCCTAGACGGACTAGGACAAGTCCTATTGAGCAGAAAGTTTTGCCCCCACTGGGAATAATGAACCCGGGACCTTTTATTCTGAGATTGTTTTCCCAGTTTCCCCAATACTTACCTACTACTTTTTTATAGGACACCGGCAACTGGGTGCCATGTGGTGAGACTGGAGCTGAGCCAACAGAGTTCACGGTCAAGGGTCTCACTCCGAACCACAAGTACAAGTTCAGAGTACGGGCCGTCAACAAGGAGGGCGAGTCTGAGCCTCTGGAGACAGACGGATTCATTGTTGCCAAGAATCCTTACGGTAAGTAGAAATATCTATACAGTGTGAGTCACGTTAAAGTGTACATATGAAAATAGATGAAACTAGACCTATTTTTATCGACAAAAAAGAGGTCAAAATTTTTTTGAGATTTTTTTTTAATTTTTTATAGAATTTTTTTTCTTCCAATTACTTATTGTAAAGAAAACGTAATAACTTTTAAACTAAGCGGTATATCCTGATAAAATAATAACAGCAATAATTCTAAATAACAGGCAATACTAAAAAAATACATAAAATACACAAAAAAGGCCAACAAATAATAAATAATGATACTTTTTGAAAAAAATCTGCTTTAAAATTCGTGTTTTTTTGTTTATTTGATAAATTTCTCCAAAAAATGCCCCTATAACAGGTGGTTTTTATTACTTTGTATTATTCTCTATCGTATTATCTTTGTAAAACCAAAAATCGCATGTCTCTATCCCTATCACAACATTTGCTATGATCGTTTGAACAAAGGCCTGCCACAACATTATTCTCCGCTGCAGTTAGAGACAATTTTAATTTTAACTAAAATGATTATTTTACTTCGAAATCTTTTGTTTTTATTTAAAATCTAACTTGTCTTTATCAAAATAACAAATCTAGAGCCATTTTCAGTTTCGTTGTTAACGAAGCGTTGAATGGCGTGCCCGGAGAGGCTTAGTTCAAACGATCATTGCACACGTTGTGATAGGGATAGATACATGCGATTTTTGGTTTTACGAAGGTAATACGATAGAGAATAATACAAAGTAATAAAAACCACCGGTTATAGGGGCATTTTTTGGAGAAATTTGTCAAATAACCAAAAAAACACAAATTTAAAAGCAGATTTTTTTCAAAAAGTATCTTTTTTTATTATTTATTGGCCTTTTTTATGTATTTTATGTATTTTTTTTAGTATTGCCTGTTATTTAGCATTATTACTGTTTTTATTTTATCAGGATATACCTCTTAGTTTTAAAGTTATTACGTTTTCTTTACAATAAGTAATTGGAAGAAAAAAAATTCTATAAAAAATTAAAAAAAAAACTCATAAAATTTTTGACCTCTTTTTTGTCGATAAAAATAGGTCTAGTTTCATCTATTTTCATATGTACACTTTAACATGACTCACACTGTATTTATGTTATTTTTTAACTGCTGCTGAGTACAACTAAACTTCACAAAACCATTAGCAAGTATTGGATGGAACTAAACGCTATATGACAAGACAGTTGACAACTGTTGACAGTGACAGCAAAATTGGCGGGCGGTCGTTGAGCTGTCAAACTTTTTCACTAAACTTTTGAATTTTGTTTACAAACAAAAAAAGTTTCTTCAGTATCAGAAAAACACATTTTCACCATGGTAATCCCTGTATTTTCCTTCCAGACCCACCGAAGGCGCCAAGCAAGCCCAATATTGTGGACTACGACAACATGTCGGTCACACTGCAATGGGAACCGCCAGTAGACGATGGTGGAAGACCAATTTTGGGCTACGTTGTTGAAATGAAAGACAAATTCTCACCAGACTGGATCGAGGTACGTCTAAACAACAATCTAGTACACTTTGGCTTAGCTTGAAAACAGTTTTGGTAGGTTTTTCATTCATGAAATTCAGATTATCAGTGATCAAACTTATTCAATGAATAACTTTTACTTAGTAATGATAAAAACTATAAAGCTACTCCTAGATGCACAATTTAACTAGTAAGTACTTAATACTTTCTTTCATCTCAGTTTCAAATAGGTTTTTTAACTACTTGTATTTGATAGTAATGTAAGAAATGATCAAAAACTAATGAAATAAATATTTATTTATATTTATTTACCTACTAAAAGACATACATAATTAATATTTGATGATTCATTTAAAGTAAACTACTGCATCAGAAATTAAACTATTTTCGTTATTCTAGGGGACCAATACACTACTTAGATCAATTTTTTACCAATCTTTTTTTAAAATCTTATAGCTATTATCAGCTCCCTCATTTATTAATTGAATTTTAATCGCTTATATAGGTGACCAAGACCAACGACACAAAGACTGAGTACAAGGTAGAAGGCCTCAAAGAGAAGATGGTATACCAGTTCCGAGTGAAGGCGCATAACAAGGCCGGAGTCGGTGAGGCTTCGCAGCCTACTGACAACCACCTGTGCAAGCACAAGAACTGTGAGTATTGTTATTGACTAATAATTTCTGCTAAGGTAGCAAGAAGGCGCTGGACGCAGGCCGCTACCAACCGGGCAACACGGAAACCATTGGGGGAGGCCTGTATTCAACAGTGGACAACCCATGGCTGAAATGAGATGATGATGAACAATTTCTGCTTGGCTTCAATTGCTTCAATTCTTTTATTTGTATAAAATTAACTAAATCCAATCAGTAAAATTCTCATTGCTAAACCATACTAGGATGGAGAATCTTATTTGAAAAAAGGGAAAGAGGTTGAATGTATTTTTTGCACTACTAATTTATTCTTAGCACTCCACTATAATTGTCCTGAATAATAGTAGGGTTCATGTAGAAAAAGTTGATATGTAAGAGCTTTTAGAACTGACATTTGAAGAACTTAAAATACTAGCACATCAAGTAGCAGTAAAATAAGACAATAGAAATCTATTGTTAGATTGTTCTCATTGGAGTACTAGGAGTCTTCAGCGACTTATCCCACTTTTATCTTGGTCCATGGGCCAAGCTACTGAATTGAATTTTTAAATAATATGCAAAAGAAAAAAATATTTAAAAATTCAATCCAGTGAGGTCATGAATTCAAGCTAAAAGTGGGCCAAGTCACTGAAGAGTCCTAGGCCTAGGATATAGGCTGAACTATACTATGAAAGGTTCATTACTAAGAAACTGATTTAATAATGTCTTCTCTAATGCAGTGAAGCCACGCATCGAGCGCAGCACATTCAAGTCGGTGATCATCAAGGCAGGCCGCACTCACAAGTGGTCGGTGGATGTCATCGGTGAACCCCCACCAGAGATGTCATGGTAAGTGCTGCATTTTTACTTAAATACCACCTCTCAGGTCTGGACAGTGACTTTAGGGTTAATACTGCTTAGGGGCCGACCTACTATATTCCTTCTCATTATTGCCGATTTTTGACGTTGACTTGACTTGCCTGGTGGGAGGCCCTTGAATCCACGGGGTCCTGAGCTGAAGCCCAAAAAGCCATAATAATATGGTAGTAGTGTAGGTATAAGACCTAAATGACTACTGAGTAGTGAGGTTAAGGTAAAAGCTGACAATATGTTTCTTATTTAAAAATTTCTGCATACTTATGACACTATGTTTACACAAATTCTTTAAGCAATATTCTTGCTAGAATCAAATTAAATTACATGCTTATTTCTGGGACATTAATATAATTGTATTGTTCTTGGTTTGAATAGGAAAGTAAATTACTTTGGGTTTTTTTATATCCCAAGCTTAGATAATAAAGCATCCCAAGGTAAAGCATACTAAACGTTATTATTAGATTGCTTTATAATATGCCAAACCAATCAAATTAAAGTCTCATAATAACAATATGCAATAAATGTGTCACTTATTAAAAGAATTCTGTATGAGTAATTTAATTTTAACTCACTTAACTTGAAAAATCGCAAAAAACATTAAATCACACTGTAGGAATTTTACTAAATACCTACCTACCACTTAAAAACTTTCAGAAGGGTCATACTTGCACAATGATATTAGTAAAGCACATTTTTTTTAAATATAAATTAAATCAATGTACAAAATTTTTGTATCTATTTGTGTAAATTCAGTACATTGAAGATCATCATGGTTGTCTCAAGCTAAAAGCACACTGAAGTTTGTATCAAAAAGCCTGTCAAATATCGCCACAAAGCTCAACTAGATGTCGCTCCGCGCTGAGCGCCGTTTTCTTAGCCCGCGGTGTCCAGATTTTTTTTCCCGTAAAGACCCTCGGCGCCCGACGCTGTGAAAGCATACTTACCTGGCGTAGGGGACACCGTGATCACGAAGGCGGTTCCCCCAGGGCGAGGCCGGTCCATTGCACTGCGGACGGGTTGACCCCTGCGATTATCCCTAATGCGGATAACTCGGACGCGTAATTTTTGGTAGTGGGGACTGCGTACGCGCCGTCCCCCCCTTAAACCCTTAAATCGATTATCCAAACTAAGTCATTCTGTAACACAAGTGCTGGGTCATCCTCTAGCACAGATAGATAATAAAAAGATAAAAATACTTAGCTTATGAAAGCTTAGTCTTACAAGAATTAATAGTCTCTATTTTCACTCTCTAGTTCGAACTAGTTTTTGCCCGCGGCTTCACCCGCGTGAAATTTAGTTTGTCACAGATGGTCATAATAATTATAGCCATAATGTTATACTGGGTTATAAACAATAATACTGTAAATTTTCATCAAAATTTGTTCAGCAGTTTTTGCGTGAAAAAGAAACAAACATTCCATCCATAATAACTTTCGAATGTATAATATTAGTAGGATTCTCCTATAATAACGCTGCGAATTTGCTGCTACTATCACGTGGTATTTTTACAATGATCTATTACAGAATTTCCTTATAAAAATATTGTTTTTTATTCATAATCGGGCGCTGTCCCCTTTTCTCAATATCCCAATAATGAATAACCCATAATAATAATATCCCAAATTAATCGGTCATCATAAGTAACGCATTAGTCACACATGCATTATTTTTTATTGATTCATAACATGTTGCAGTTTCTCTAAATACTTTCATTAAATGCCAATTAGTAAACTATGGATGTTTCTACAAACTTCCCTTGCGTGTTTGTAATACCACTGAATCTTAACAACTGTTCTCAACAGAAAAGGGTCTGCGGCCTGCGCCCCTCGTTAGATGTCGTTTCATTTTCCCAAAGCACGCAACCCCTGCAAAACTAACTGTACCAAACATTTGCAACTCTAAAAGCAACTAGATGTCGCTCCGCGCTGAGCGCCGTTTTCTTAGCCCGCGGTGTCCAGATTTTTTTTCCTGTAATGACCCTCGGCGCCCGACGCTGTAAAAGCATACTTACCTGGCGTAGGGGACACCGTGATCACGAAGGCGGTTCCCCCAGGGCGAGGCCGGTCCATTGCACTGCGGACAGGTTGACCCCTGCGATTATCCCTAATGCGGATAACTCGGACGCGTAATTTTTGGTAGTGGGGACTGCGTACGCGCTGTCCCCCCCTTAAACCCTAGACATGATTTGAATCGATTATCCAAACTTAAGGCATTCTGTAACAGAAGTGCTGCTGGGTAAACCTCAGCGCACCTTATGGAAGCTTAATGCGATATTAAAATTTATGCTATAATAGCACTGCAAAAGTTGCTGCTGTATTTATTATTATTCTGTGCTACTATCAAGTGTTTTTTTTTTTAATATTTAATTGTTTTGAAAAAATGTGGTATTTTTTAAACGGTTTTATTAGCTCGCCCTGTTTATTTCCTTTGAAAATGTGTAACTTATTTTGAAGTATTTGAAGTAATCGCTTCTTGGTTGGATTTCTCCTTTAACTATAAATATTTTGCTAACAACACATGTGACTTAAGTATTTTTGTTCATAATCAGGCGCTGATATCCCCCATAAACATAAACAATATCCCTATTAATAATCATCACATAATAACTCAATCACATAAATGCATTATTTTTATAATAATATTGTAGTATGCGCGTCACTACGCACACACTCACCTCCCATAGGTAGTATATAAGGTTATACACTCATAATAAACGGGCTCTTAATACGCAGTCAGTCTACTTATTTAATCGTCCCAACGCCCAACGTTGCATGGCGACCCTGCCAGTGCTGCTCACGCAGCATTGCGCAGATGGTTTAGTAGAAAATTAAAGTTAATTAAAATAATATTAAATAAATTTTAAAATGTAGTGAAAAGTGGATTAATAACAATGGACTAAAATTGGACTAAATGAATCTTCAATAAAATTATCGAACTAAAAATAAATGCGTACGTGAAATAGAAATAACAGTGCCAAATATCAAGAATTTCCTGATCCTGATCAAGAAGCAAGACAACGGACCGAGGTGATGAAGAACTGTATGAGCTGGGCGCCGGGCGATGATGGAGTCAGATGAGGTAACAACAGTGTGCTGGGTGCCGGGCGATGATGGAGCCAGATGATGAGGTTGACAGCAGTTAGCAGGGTGCCGGGAGTGTTCGAGTCGGAAGTGGTCGCAGCCGGGAGAACCCTACATCATGATAAGTCCCCGTGCAGAAGTGCCCATATGCCCCATGAAGAAAAGTCCTCTTGTCCTCTTAAAAATTAGGTCGTCGTTCTACGGTAAAATATTTTTTTTCATTAATTATGATTATCATTTAAATTTTGGAGATTAATTTAATTTTTGAAATGTTAATTTATTGGTTTAATTTGATGATTTTTTTTTTAATAATTTCGTAATTTTGTAAAGTAAATTATTTTGTGAGAATATTTTTATGGATATATTGAATGTACTAATTTAATTTAAACTTAATTCACAAATTTTTCAAGTTATTTGTAATTTTCAAATTAATTCACAAAATTGCAATTTTATATCCTTAAAGGAATAAATATAGAATTCGATATTTTTATTGAAGATGTAAAATGTTTATTACTAGGTAATTTGAATATTTTTATTGTGTAATTGTTTTACATTTTATAATAACGTTTGTTGATGACTTAGTAAATTTACTGATAACATAATAATATTGAACAATATAGTAATACTGGATAATAAGAAAGAATAATAATTTGCATAATAATTTTATTTCATGATATTTTTTTTAAGATTTTATTTATATTTTGGCAATTAAGTTATGTAGTTTTACACCAGTGATATTTTACAGTCTCATTTTTTTACATTTTATTTGATTAGGAATTATTTACAGTAATTTTTAAAATAATTTGATTGTCTAAAAGTAGGTCAATAATTTTGTTACTCAGTCATGTCATTGCACTCAACGCATACGACTTATTACAAATCAGCAAAACGTGATTTAGCATCAGACACGTTATGATGACATGTAGGTATTTTCTAGCGTATCGACACAATACTTCGCTGTAATTAAGATCTTTACTTTTAAACAATAATTGTGTTTGATATGCAAGTAAATATTTTAAATTAGTATCATATTTGTAGACTTTTAAGATCACCAAGATCACATCTCTAATATGGATCTTTAACAGAACATTAATAGGATTATTGATTGATTTGATTGATTGGATTTAACTTTGAAGTAAAACAATATTTTGTCATATTTTTTCATGATGCAGTAATATAACTAATTAAAATATTTATGTAATGACGAAATAATAAAGTAATTTATATCATTTAAAACGTAATACTTATAGATTTTGATGATTGATATGATGAAAAATATTTTGCAGTGTAGGTAAAATATCACTTGGCTGACAACTCGATTGCTGATTTATTTGGGTCAACACACAATAGAATATTGCACAATGATTAACTGTAATTGAAAGTTTTTGACTATGAACGTAAATTATTTTACACAAATTCTATTTGTTTTGTTTTAACTATGATTCTATTACAGTTACCTATATTCAGTACTTTTGTAACTTTAGAAATTATTTAGAAAAATGACTTTGAAATTATGTATATGAAAAATAATATTTTGATATCATATTATGATTACACGGATAAGACGATAATAAGAATAATTTTGATTCTATGACATGAATATAATTTATACAATGTATAAAGTTAATAAAAAAAAACTTATTGTGAGTTTAGAAAACTGTAGGCATAGGAATGTACGTTAATGTTATTAAATGATGAAGGCTAAGAGATAAAGGTTTGTTGTTATAATGCAGGTTTTGGTTTGAAATTAAGATAGGCAAAGTTATAAAATAGTTTGATATTGTTTGTAAAGATGAGCTTAAAGTTAGGCATGCATTCATTACACAGGATACTTTTGATTATTTTGGACTGATCACCCAAATATTTAAAGATATTCTAATGCATTGATTGCGTAGGTTTGTGAGATTGTAAAGTATTTTGTTAGATATTTAATGAATATTGAAATATTAAACATATGAATATTATGTAAACATGGTACTAAAATAAATAATATTAAGGGGAATTATCCTTCGTTCGATCATGGTGCATACTAGATATCTCTGTGAGAATAGTTGGAGACATAAATAAGTCTTAAAATTATCCCTTAATTTAAATGATTATTATAAATAAATAAATATTATTATAAAGTGCGCGCACATTTTATAAAAGTACCATGATGAAATGATAAAATGAATAATAAGTCGACTATAAATAAATAAATAATGACTTGTAAGTGTAGTAGATCTACTAACTATTAAAACATGAGGGTGGCCACCTCATAAGAATTAATGACGTATTATCGGATAGGTATGGAAACTTTAATGGATATGACTTAGGTACTACATAGTACGAATTAGTACGAAATACTTGGATATGACTTTAATATGAATGAATAGGTATTACATAAAAATATTATTGTTGAAACATTTTAAATAGTCGTCAACAACACGTTTAGATTAAGTATTAATTCTTTTTTAATATTTTTTAACACTATTCATTTGTTATGGTTATTTGACACCACTAATTAAAATATCTTTGTCTTATTTTACTCAATCTTGAAATTATTGGAGAATGGTGTCAAGTACCCAATTTTGTAAAACCTTTTTTTTTCTTCCATTGGCTTTCTTTTATGTAAAAAAAAAAAACAAAAAAAACGGGGGAGGTGTAGTATGCGCGTCACTACGCACACACTCACCTCCCATAGGTAGTATATAAGGTTATACACTCATAATAAACGGGCTCTTAATACGCAGTCAGTCTACTTATTTAATCGTCCCAACGCCCAACGTTGCAATATTTTAATTGTTTATTGAGTCAATAACATGTTGTGGTTACTCTAAATACTTTAATTAAATGCCATCTAGTAAACTATGGATGTATCTACAAACTTCCCTTACGTGTTTGTTAAACCACTGAATCTAAACAACTGTTCCCAACAGAAAAGGGTCTGCGGCCTGCTCCCCTCGTTAGATGTCGCTTCATTTTTCCAAAGCACGCAACCCCTGCAAAACTGTAACCGTACCAAACATTTGCAACTCTAAACGCAACTAGATGTCGCTCCGCGCTGAGCGCCGTTTTCTTAGCCCGCGGTGTCCAGATTTTTTTTCCTGTAAAGACCCTCGGCGCCCGACGCTGTAAAAGCATACTTACCTGGCGTAGGGGACACCGTGATCACGAAGGCGGTTCCCCCAGGGCGAGGCCGGTCCATTGCACTGCGGACAGGTTGACCCCTGCGATTATCCCTAATGCGGATAACTCGGACGCGTAATTTTTGGTAGTGGGGACTGCGTACGCGCTGTCCCCCCCTTAAAACCTAGACATGATACAAATCGACTATCGAAGCCAAGACATTCTGTAATACGAGTGCTGACTGTGTCAACCTCTGACACAGCATATATTATTAAGAAAGCTTTAACTTGCCTGCACAATATTTAGTCTACCTATTCGCGCATCCAGTTTATGCTATAATAACACTGCGAAATTGCTGCTACTGTCAAGTGGTTTTTTTAATTAATTATCTGAATATTATTATTCAGAAAAACGTGGGATTTTTTTCGTTTGAAAATGTATTTAAACTTATTTTGAAGTATTCGAAGTAACATCGCTACTTGGTTGGGTTTTCGTTATTTCTCCTTCTATAAATACATATTTTGATAAAAACACATCTGACTAAGTATTTTGGTTCATAATCTCCCCATAAACTTAAAACAATATCCCAACCCAATCAATAGTCATTACATGTAACTCAGTCACACATCCATTATATTATTTTTATAACAATCTCATTGTTTATTGATTCCTAACATGTTGTGATTTCCCTAAATATTTTAATTAAATGCCATCTAGTAAACTATGGATGTATCTAAAAACACCCTTCCATGTATGTTGTATCACAGAATCTAAACAAGTTTTCTTTAATATAATGGTATCTGCGTTCTGCACCCCTCGTTAGATGTCGATAGTAGAATGTAACTACAAACTTCCCTTACGTTTTTGGTAAACCACTGAGTCTAAACAAATTTTCTCAACAAAAAAGTGTCTGAGGCCTGCGCCCCTCGGTAGATGTCGCTTCTTTTCCCCAAAGCAACCCCTGCAAAACTGTAACCGTACCAAATATTTGCAACTCCAAACGCAACTAGATGTCGCTTCGCACTGAGCGCCGTTTTCTTAGCCCGCGGTGTCCAGATTTTTTTTCCTGAAAAGACCCTCGGCGCCCGACGCTGTGAAAGCATACTTACCTGGCGTAGGGGACACCGTGATCACGAAGGCGGTTCCCCCAGGGCGAGGCCGGTCCATTGCACTGCGGACGGGTTGACCCCTGCGATTATCCCTAATGTGGATAACTCGGACGCGTAATTTTTGGTAGTGGGGACTGCGTACGCGCCGCCCCCCCCTTAAACTCTTGACACTGTTTAAATCTAAGTCTTTCTGTAATACATGAGTGCTAGGTCAATCTCTCTAGCACAATGTATAAAAGCTTAAATAAATGTGCTTATCTACACAAAATTTAATAATCTCTATTTTTACCAAATACGCAAAGGCGTAGCGACAGCGCTCATTAGGTGATAAAACGCGGCCACAAAATGCATATGCTCGTCATTTCATTTATTATTATCATTTATCATGTGTCGTCACGACATGTCGCGGAATCGCAACGACAGCTAATAATTATAATGATATGACGCCACAATGACGCGCGCATGCGTTTTGAAGCCGCGTCTGTTGCCGCGTTTTGTCGTCGAATGTGCGCTGTTGCGTATAGTTCGATATTTGACATTATCCTATCCATCCTTTATTACTGCGAAATAGCTGCTAATTTCATGTGGTTTTTTTTTTTACAAACGATCTATTCCATATTTAAAAGTGTGTTATCTACTGGTAAGAAAATATCTACTTACTAAATAACATCACTACTTGGTTGATTTATCCATGTAATTAATATTTTGCGCAAAGGACATCTAACTAAATTCATTTTTTTCCTTCATAAACTTACACAATATCCTAATAATTGATAATTTATTACGTTATATCCCAATCACAATTAATCGGTCATCACCAATAACTCATTAGTCACATATGCATTTTTTTTGATAAATTCATAAATTCATACTAATAATTTATGATGTGGTTTCACTAAATATTTTCGTTAAATGCCATCTAGTAAACTATGGATGTAACTATAAACTTCCCTTACGTGTTTGGTAAACCACTGAGTTTAAACAAATTTTCTCAACAAAAAAGGGACTGCGGCCTGCTCCCCTCGTTAGATGTCGCTGCATTTTCCCAAAGCACGCAACCCCTGTACAATGACAACCGTTCCAAACATTTACACCCCTGAAGGCAACTAGATGTCGCGCCGCGCTGAGCGCCGTTTTCTTAGCCCGCGGTGTCCAGATTTTTTTTCCCGTAAAGACCCTCGGCGCCCGACGCTGTGAAAGCATACTTACCTGGCGTAGGGGACACCGTGATCACGAAGGCGGTTCCCCCAGGGCGAGGCCGGTCCATTGCACTGCGGACGGGTTGACCCCTGCGATTATCCCTAATGTGGATAACTCGGACGCGTAATTTTTGGTAGTGGGGACTGCGTACGCGCCGTCCCCCCCTTAAACCCTTAAATCGATTATCCAAGCTAAGTCATTCTGTAACACAAGTGCTGGGTCATCCTCTAGCACAGATAGATAATAAAAAGATAAAAATACTTAGCTTATGAAATTAAGCTTAGTCTTACAAGAAATAGTCTCTATTTTCACTCTCTCGTTCGAACTAGTTTTTGCCCGCGGCTTCACCCGCGTGAAATTTAGTTTGTCACAGATGGTCATAATAATTATAGCCATAATGTTATACTGGGTTATAAACAATAATACTGTAAATTTTCATCAAAATTTGTTCAGCAGTTTTTGCGTGAAAAAGAAACAAACATTCCATCCATAATAACTTTCGAATGTATAATATTAGTAGGATTCTCCTATAATAACGCTGCGAATTTGATGCTACTATCACGTGGTATTTTTACAATGATCTATTACATAATTTCCTTATAAAAATATTGTTTTTTATTCATAATCGGGCGCTGTCCCCTTTTCTCAATATCCCAATAATGAATAACCCATAATAATAATATCCCAAATTAATCGGTCATCATAAGTAACGCATTAGTCACACATGCATTATTTTTATCATTTAATGCATAACATGTTGCAGTTTCTCTAAATACTTTCATTAAATGCCAATTAGTAAACTATGGATGTTTCTACAAACTTCCCTTGCGTGTTTGTAATACCACTGAATCTTAACAACTGTTCTCAACAGAAAAGGGTCTGCGGCCTGCGCCCCTCGTTAGATATCGCTTCATTTTCCCAAAGCACGCAACCCCTGCAAAACGAGAACCGTACCAAACATTTGCAACTCTAAAAGCAACTAGATGTCGCTCCGCGCTGAGCGCCGTTTTTTTAGCCCGCGGTGTCCAGATTTTTTTTCCCGTAAAGACCCTCGGCGCCCGACGCTGTGAAAGCATACTTACCTGGCGTAGGGGACACCGTGATCACGAAGGCGGTTCCCCCAGGGCGAGGCCGGTCCATTGCACTGCGGACGGGTTGACCCCTGCGATTATCCCTAATGCGGATAACTCGGACGCGTAATTTTTGGTAGTGGGGACTGCGTACGCGCCGTCCCCCCCTTAAACCCTTAAATCGATTATCCAAGCTAAGTCATTCTGTAACACAAGTGCTGAGTGCTGGGTCATCCTCTAGCACAGATAGATAATAAAAAGATAAAAATACTTAGCTTATGAAAGCTTAGTCTTACAAGAAATAGTCTCTATTTTCACTCTCTAGTTCGAACTAGTTTTTGCCCGCGGCTTCACCCGCGTGAAATTTAGTTTGTCACTAATGGTCATAATAATTATATCCATAATGTTATACTGGGTTATAAACAATGATACTGTAGTTTTTCTTCAAAATTCGTTCAGCAGTTTTTGCGTGAAAAAGAAACAAACATTCAGACATCCATAATAACTTTCGAATGTATAATATTAGTAGGATTCTCCTTTAATAACGCTGCGAATTAGCTGCTACTATCACGTGGTATTTTTTAAAATATTGCATTAAAAAGAAATACCTGTTTAAATTTAGTTGAAATGGAACGCGAAAGTTTAATATCTTAAATATGGTATTGATTAGAAAAACGTGGTATTTTTGAAATGGTTTTATTTAGCTTACTCTGTTTATTTCGTTTGGAAATGTATAACTTATTTTGAAGTAACAGCATCGCTACTTGGTTGGATTTCCGTGATTTCTCCTACTATACATACATAATAATTTATGTATATGTGGCCAAAAACACATCTGACATAAGTATTTTTGTTCATAATTAGGAGCCGCCATCCCTCATAAACATAAATGATATCCTCACAAATCTCACAATATGTACCTCAGTCACACATGCATGTTTCTTATAACAATTTCATTGTTTATCGATTCCTAACATGTTGTGGTTTCCCTAAATATACTTAAATTAAATGCCATCTAATAACTATGGATGTTTCTACAATCTCCCTTACATTATGTCTGCTGTTTTACGGAATGTAAACAACTGTTCTTAATAGAATAGTGTCTGAGTCCTGCACCCTCGTTAGATGTTGCTGCATTTTTCCAGAGCACACAACCCCTACAAAACGAGAACCGTACCAAACATTTGCAGCACTGAAGGCAACTAGATGTCGCTCCGCGCTGAGCGCCGTTTTCTTAGCCCGCGGTGTCCAGATTTTTTTTCCTGTAAAGACCCTCGGCGCCCGACGCTGTGAAAGCATACTTACCTGGCGTAGGGGACACCGTGATCACGAAGGCGGTTCCCCCAGGGCGAGGCCGGTCCATTGCACTGCGGACGGGTTGACCCCTGCGATTATCCCTAATGCGGATAACTCGGACGCGTAATTTTTGGTAGTGGGGACTGCGTACGCGCTGTCCCCCCCTTAAACCCTAGACATGATTTGAATCGATTATCCAAACTTAAGGCATTCTGTAACAGAAGTGCTGCTGGGTAAACCTCAGCGCACCTTATGGAAGCTTAATGCGATATTAAAATTTATGCTATAATAACACTGCAAAATTTGCTGCTGTATTTATTATTATTCTGTGCTACTATCAAGTGTTTTTTTTTAATATTTAATTGTTTTGAAAAACGTGGTATTTTTAAACGGTTTTATTAGCTCGCCCTGTTTATTTTCTTTGAAAATGTGTAACTTATTTTGAAGTATTTGAAGTAATCGCTTCTTGGTTGGATTTCTCCTTTAACTATAAATATTTTGCTAACAACACATCTGACTTAAGTATTTTTGTTCATAATCAGGCGCTGATATCCCCCATAAACATAAACAATATCCCTATTAATAATCATCACATAATAACTCAATCACACAAATGCATTATTTTTATAATAATATTTTCATTGTTAATTGAGTCAATAACATGTTGTGGTTACTCTAAATACTTTAATTAAATGCCATCTAGTAAACTATGGATGTATCTACAAACTTCCCTTACGTGTTTGTTAAACCACTGAATCTAAACAACTGTTCCCAACAGAAAAGGGTCTGCGGCGTTTCAGCTCGGAATGACAACTTCTCAAAATGACAACCGGGGCGCAAAATGTCCACTTCTCAAAATGACAACTTCTTAAAATGTCAACTTCGCTAAAAGACAACTTCTCATAATGTCTATTTCTCACAATGACAAATTCGCATTTGGTCAACTTTACATAATGACAACTCTAGAAGAACTAGAACTCTAGAAATAATGAAAATAAAATATCAACAAGTAGTTGACATTATGCGAAGTAGACCAAATGCGAATTTGTCATTGTGAGAAATAGAAATTATGAGAAGTTGTCTTTTAGCGAAGTTGACATTTTAAGAAGTTGTCATTTCGAGAAGTGGACATTTTGCGCCCCGGTTGTCATTTTGAGAAGTTGTCATTCCGAGCTGAAACGGTCTGCGGCCTGCTCCCCTCGTTAGATGTCGCTTCATTTACCCAAAGCACGAACCCCTGCAAAACTGTAACCGTACCAAACATTTGCAACTCTATAAGCAACTAGAAGTCGCTCCGCGCGGAGCGCCGCTTTCCTAGCCCGCGGTGTCCAGATTTTTTTTCCTGTAAAGACCCTCGGCGCCCGACGCTGTGAAAGCATACTTACCTGGCGTAGGGGACACCGTGATCACGAAGGCGGTTCCCCCAGGGCGAGGCCGGTCCATTGCACTGCGGACGGGTTGACCCCTGCGATTATCCCTAATGCGGATAACTCGGACGCGTAATTTTTGGTAGTGGGGACTGCGTACGCGCCGTCCCCCCCTTAAAACCTAGACATGATAATTAACGATTATCGAAGCCAAGACATTCTGTAATACGAGTGCTGACTGAGTCTGAGTCAACCTCTGATACAGCATGTTTTATTAAGAAAGCTTTAACTTGCCTGCACAATATTTAGTCTATTCGCGCATCCAGTTTATGCTATAATAACACTGCGAAATAGCTGCTTCTGTCAAGTGGTTTTTTTAATTAATTATCTGAATATTATTATTCGGAAAAACGTGGGATTTTTTTCGTTTAAAAATGTATTAACTTATTTTGAAGTATTCGAAGTCACATCGCTACTTGGTTGGGTTTTCGTTATTTCTCCTTCTATAAATACATATTTTGATAAAAACACATCTGACTAAGTATTTTGGTTCATAATCTCCCCATAAACTTAAAACAATATCCCAACCCAATCAATAGTCATTACATGTAACTCAGTCACACATCCATTATATTATTTTTATAACAATCTCATTGTTTATTGATTCCTAACATGTTGTGATTTCCCTAAATATTTTAATTAAATGCCATCTAGTAAACTATGGATGTATCTAAAAACACCCTTCCATGTATGTTGTATCACAGAATCTAAACAAGTTTTCTTTAATATAATGGTATCTGCGTTCTGCACCCCTCGTTAGATGTCGATAGTAGAATGTAACCACAAACTTCCCTTACGTGTTTGGTAAACCACTGAGTCTAAACAAATTTTCTCAACAAAAAAGTGTCTGAGGCCTGCGCCCCTCGGTAGATGTCGCTTCTTTTCCCCAAAGCACACAACCCCTGCAAAACTGTAACCGTACCAAACATTTGCAACTCTAAACGCAACTAGATGTCGCTCTGCGCTGAGCGCCGTTTTCTTAGCCCGCGGTGTCCAGATTTTTTTTCCCGTAAAGACCCTCGGCGCCCGACACTGTGAAAGCATACTTACCTGGCGTAGGGGACACCGTGATCACGAAGGCGGTTCCCCCAGGGCGAGGCCGGTCCATTGCACTGCGGACGGGTTGACCCCTGCGATTATCCCTAATGCGGATAACTCGGACGCGTAATTTTTGGTAGTGGGGACTGCGTACGCGCTGTCCCCCCCTTAAACCCTAGACATGATTTGAATCGATTATCCAAACTTAAGGCATTCTGTAACAGAAGTGCTGCTGGGTAAACCTCAGCGCACCTTATGGAAGCTTAATGCGATATTAAAATTTATGCTATAATAACACTGCAAAACTTGCTGCTGTATTTATTATTATTCTGTGCTACTATCAAGTGTTTTTTTTTAAATATTTAATTGTTTAGAAAAACGTGGTATTTTTAAACGGTTTTATTAGCTCGCCCTGTTTATTTCCTTTGAAAATGTGTAACTTATTTTGAAGTATTTGAAGTAATCGCTTCTTGGTTGGATTTCTCCTTTAACTATAAATATTTTGCTAACAACACATCTGACTTAAGTATTTTTGTTCATAATCAGGCGCTGATATCCCCCATAAACATAAACAATATCCCTATTAATAATCATCACATAATAACTCAATCACACAAATGCATTATTTTTATAATAATATTTTCATTGTTAATTGAGTCAATAACATGTTGTGGTTAGTCTAAATACTTTAATTAAATGCCATCTAGTAAACTATGGATGTATCTACAAACTTCCCTTACGTGTTTGTTAAACCACTGAATCTAAACAACTGTTCCCAACAGAAAAGGGTCTGCGGCCTGCTCCCCTCGTTAGATGTCGCTTCATTTTCCCAAAGCACGCAACCCCTGCAAAACTGTAACCGTACCAAACATTTGCAACTCTAAACGCAACTAGATGTCGCTCTGCGCTGAGCGCCGTTTTCTTAGCCCGCGGTGTCCAGATTTTTTTTCCTGTAAAGACCCTCGGCGCCCGACGCTGTGAAAGCATACTTACCTGGCGTAGGGGACACCGTGATCACGAAGGCGGTTCCCCCAGGGCGAGGCCGGTCCATTGCACTGCGGACGGGTTGACCCCTGCGATTATCCCTAATGCGGATAACTCGGACGCGTAATTTTTGGTAGTGGGGACTGCGTACGCGCCGTCCCCCCCTTAAACCCTAGACATGATTTGAATCGATTATCCAAACTTAAGGCATTCTGTAACAGAAGTGCTGCTGGGTAAACCTCAGCACACCTTATGGAAGCTTAATGCGATATTAAAATTTATGCTATAATAACACAGCAAAATTTGCTGCTGTATTTATTATTATTCTGTGCTACTATCAAGTGTTTTTTTTTTTAATATTTAATTGTTTTGAAAAACGTGGTATTTTTTAAACGGTTTTGTTAGCTCGCCCTGTTTATTTCCTTTGAAAATGTGTAACTTATTTTGAAGTATTTGAAGTAATCGCTTCTTGGTTGGATTTCTCCTTTAACTATAAATATTTTGCTAACAACACATCTGACTTAAGTATTTTTGTTCATAATCAGGCGCTGATATCCCCCATAAACATAAACAATATCCCTATTAATAATCATCACATAATAACTCAATCACATAAATGCATTATTTTTATAATAATATTTTCATTGTTTATTGAGTCAATAACATGTTGTGGTTACTCTAAATACTTTAATTAAATGCCATCTAGTAAACTATGGACACAGTATAGATTTATCTACTGTGCTATGGATGTATCTACAAACTTCCCTTACGTGTTTGTTAAACCACTGAATCTAAACAACTGTTCCCAACAGAAAAGGGTCTGCGGCCTGCTCCCCTCGTTAGATGTCTCTTCATTTTCCCAAAGCACGCAACCCCTGCAAAACTGTAACCGTACCAAACATTTGCAACTCTAAACGCAACTAGATGTCGCTCCGCGCTGAGCGCCGTTTTCCTAGCCCGCGGTGTCCAGATTTTTTTTCCCGTAAAGACCCTCGGCGCCCGACGCTGTGAAAGCATACTTACCTGGCGTAGGGGACACCGTGATCACGAAGGCGGTTCCCCCAGGGCGAGGCCGGTCCATTGCACTGCGGACGGGTTGACCCCTGCGATTATCCCTAATGCGGATAACTCGGACGCGTAATTTTTGGTAGTGGGGACTGCGTACGCGCCGTCCCCCCCCTTGAACTCTTGATACAATTTAATTGTAATCCAAGTCCTTCTGTGATGCAAGAGTGCTAGGTCAATTTCTGGCACAATGTATGATAGCATAATGTTCTTATCCACACGAAATAATATCTGTTTTTACCAAATACGCAAAGGCGTACCGACAGCGCACATTAGGTGATAAAACGCGGACACTAAATGCATGCGCGTCATTTCATATTATTTTATCGTGTCGTCGCGACATGTCTAATCTAATCTAAATAATTACAACTTAAAGGTGACTGACTGAAATAGTGATCTATCAACGCACAGGACGGATCGGGCTGAAATTTGGCATGCAGGTAGATGTTATGACGTAGGCATCCGCTAAGAAAGGATTTTACGAAACTCCACCCCTAAAGGGGTAAAACGGGATCCACGCGTACGAAGTCGCGGGCATCCGCTAGTATAATATGAGAATATGACGCCTCACGCCACAATGACGCGCGCATGCGTATTGTAGCCGCGTCTGTCGCCGTGTTTTGTCGTCGAATGTGCGCTGTTGCGTATACAGGGTGTTAGGTAAATGGGTATATGAGCCGACACTAGCCCATGTTAACATGGTCATATAAATGGTATGGTGAAGTCAGAAAATTGATATCTTCATTTTAATTATTTTATTTTTCATACAAATCGGATTTTATAAAATTTATTTTGTATGTAAATTAAAAAAATTAAAATGTTGATATCAAATTTCTGACTTCACCATACCATTTATATGCCCATGTTAACATGGGCTAGTGTCGGCTCATATACCCATTTACCTAACACCCTGTAGATAGTTATCTTATCCATCCTTTATTACTGCGAAATAGCTGCTACTATCACGTGGTATTTTTTTTCACCAACGATCTATTCCATATTTAGAAAAATGTGTTATCTATTGGTAAGAAAATATCTACTTATTAAATGACATCACTACTTGGTTGATTTATCCGTGTAATTAATATTTTGCGCAAAGCAGATCTAACTAAATTCATTTTTTCCCTCATAAACTTACACAATATCCTAATAATTGATAACTTATTACGTTATATCCCAATCACAATTAATCGGTTATCACCAATTACTCATTAGTCACACATGCATTATTTTTATAGATTCATAATTCATATTAATAATTTATGATGTGGTTTCACTAAATATTTTCATTAAATGCCATCTAGTAAACTATGGATGTAACTATAAACTTCCCTTACGTGTTTGGTAAACCACTGAGTCTAAACAAATTTTCTCAACAAAAAAAGGGCCTGCGGCCTGCTCCCCTCGTTAGATGTCGCTTCATTTTCCCAAAGCACGCAACCCCTGCAAAACTGTAACCGTACCAAACATTTGCAACTCTAAACGCAACTAGATGTCGCTCCGCGCTGAGCGCCGTTTTCCTAGCCCGCGGTGTCCAGATTTTTTTTCCCGTAAAGACCCTCGGCGCCCGACGCTGTTAAAGCATACTTACCTGGCGTAGGGGACACCGTGATCACGAAGGCGGTTCCCCCAGGGCGAGGCCGGTCCATTGCACTGCGGACGGGTTGACCCCTGCGATTATCCCTAATGCGGATAACTCGGACGCGTAATTTTTGGTAGTGGGGACTGCGTACGCGCCGTCCCCCCCTTAAAACCTAGACATGATACAAATCGATTATCGAAGCCAAGACATTCTGTAATACGAGTGCTGACTGAGTCAACCTCTGACACAGCATATTTTATTAAGAAAGCTTTAACTTGCCTGCACAATATTTAGTCTACCTATTCGCGCATCCAGTTTATGCTATAATAACACTGCGAAATTGCTGCTTCTGTCAAGTGTTTTTTTTTAATTAATTATCTGAATATTATTATTCAGAAAAACGTGGGATTTTTTTCGTTTGAAAATGTATTTAAACTTATTTTGAAGTATTCGAAGTTACATCGCTACTTGGTTGGGTTTTCGTTATTTCTCCTTCTATAAATACATATTTTGATAAAAACACATCTGACTAAGTATTTTGGTTCATAATCTCCCCATAAACTTAAAAAAATATCCCAACCCAATCAATATAGTCATTACATGTAACTCAGTCACACATCCATTATATTATTTTTATAACAATCTCATTGTTTATTGATTCCTAACATGTTGTGATTTCCCTAAATATTTTAATTAAATGCCATCTAGTAAACTATGGATGTATCTAAAAACACCCTTCCATGTATGTTGTATCACAGAATCTAAACAAGTTTTCTTTAATATAATGGTATCTGCGTTCTGCACCCCTCGTTAGATGTCGATAGCAGAATGTAACTACAAACTTCCCTTACGTGTTTGGTAAACCACTGAGTCTAAACAAATTTTCTCAACAAAAAAGTGTCTGAGGCCTGCGCCCCTCGGTAGATGTCGCTTCTTTTCCCCAAAGCACACAACCCCTGCAAAACTGTAACCGTACCAAACATTTGCAACTCTAAACGCAACTAGATGTCGCTCCGCGCTGAGCGCCGTTTTCCTAGCCCGCGGTGTCCAGATTTTTTTTCCTGTAAAGACCCTCGGCGCCCGACGCTGTGAAAGCATACTTACCTGGCGTAGGGGACACCGTGATCACGAAGGCGGTTCCCCCAGGGCGAGGCCGGTCCATTGCACTGCGGACGGGTTGACCCCTGCGATTATCCCTAATGCGGATAACTCGGACGCGTAATTTTTGGTAGTGGGGACTGCGTACGCGCCGTCCCCCCTTAAACTCTTGACACAATTTAATTGTAATCCAAGTCCTTCTGTGATGCAAGAGTGCTAGGTCAATCTCTGGCACAATGTATGATAGCATAATGTTCTTATCCACACGAAATAATATCTGTTTTTACCAAATACGCAAAGGCGTACCGACAGCGCACATTAGGTGATAAAACGCGGGCACGAAATGCATGCGCGTCATTTCATATTATTTTATCGTGTCGTCACGACATGTCTAATCTAATCTAAATAATTACAACTTAAAGGTGACTGACTGAAATAGTGATCTATCAACGCACAGGACGGATCGGGCTGAAATTTGGCATACAGGTAGATGTTATGACGTAGGCATCCGCTAAGAAAGGATTTTACGAAACTCCACCCCTAAAGGGGTAAAACGGGATCCACGCGTACGAAGTCGCGGGCATCCGCTAGTATAATATGATAATATGACGCCTCACGCCACAATGACGCGCGCATGCGTATTGTAGCCGCGTCTGTCGCCGTGTTTTGTCGTCGAATGTGCGCTGTTGCGTATAGATAGGTATCTTATCCATCCTTTATTACAGCGAAATAGCTGCTACTATCAATCAAGTGGTATTTTTTTTCACCAACGATCTATTCCATATTTAGAAAAGTGTGTTATCTATTGGTAAGAAAATATCTACTTATTAAATGACATCACTACTTGGTTGATTTATCCGTGTAATTAATATTTTGCGCAAAGCAGATCTAACTAAATTCATTTTTTCCCTCATAAACTTACACAATATCCTAATAATTGATAACTTATTACGTTATATCCCAATCACAATTAATCGGTTATCACCAATTACTCATTAGTCACACATGCATTATTTTTATAGATTCATAATTCATATTAATAATTTATGATGTGGTTTCACTAAATATTTTCATTAAATGCCATCTAGTAAACTATGGATGTAACTATAAACTTCCCTTACGTGTTTGGGGGCCGTCCATAAATTACGTCATCGATTTTTTCAGATTTTAGACCCCCCCCCCCTACAATCATCCTATCGTCATTTCTTAATGACCCCCCCCCCCCCCTTCTCCCAAAATTGACGTCATTACAAAATTAAAACACTTGGTTAAGAATCACCTTTTTTTTTAATAGATAGAGTGATTCTTAAGGAAGGTTTATACAGTGTGAGTCACGTTAAAGTGTACATATGAAATTAGGTGAAACTAGACCTATTTTTATCGACAAAAAAGAGGTCAAAATTTTTTTTCTTCCAATTACTTATTGTAAAGAAAACGTAATAATTTTTAAACTAAGAGGTATATCCTGATAAAATAAAAACAGTAATAATGCTAAATAACAAACGATACTAAAAAAATACATAAAATACCCTGAAAATGCCAACAAATAATAAAAAATGAAACTTTTTGAAAAAAATCTGCTTTTAAATTTGTGTTTTTTTGGTTATTTGATAAATTTCTCCAAAAAATGCCCCTATAACAGGTAGTTTTTATTACTTTGTATTATTTTCTATCGTATTACCTTTGTAAAGCCAAAAATCGCATCCCTATCACAACATTTGCTATTATCGTTTGAACAAAGGCCTGCAACAACATTATTCTCCGCTACAGGTAGGGACAATTTTAATTTTAACTAAAATGCTTATTTTACTTCGAAATCTTTTGTTTTTATTTGAAATCTAACTCGTATTTATCAAAATTACAAATCTAGACCCATTTTCAGTTTCGTTGTTAACGAAGCGTTGACTGGCGCGCCCGGAGAGGCTTAGTTCAAACGATCATTGCAAACGTTATGATATCGATAGAGACATGCGATTTTTGGTTTTACAAAGATAATACGATAGAGAATAATACAAAGTAACAAAAACCACCTGTTATAGGGGCATTTTTTGGAGAAATTAATCAAATAACCAAAAAAAACACGTATTAAAGAGCAGATTTTTTTCAAAAAGTATAATTTTTTATTATTTGTTGGCATTTTCTGAGTATTTTATGTATTTTTTTAGTATCGCCTATTATTTAGCATTATTACTGTTTTTATTTGATCAGGATATACCTCTTAGTTTAAAAGTTATTACGATTTCTTTACAATAAATAACTGGAAGAAAAAAAATTCTATAAAAAATTTAAAAAAAATCTCAAAAAAAATTTGACCTCTTTTTTGTCAATAAAAATAGGTCTAGTTTCACCCACTTTAACGTGACTCACACTGTATGTATAATACATGTAAGTACCACGGGCGAAGCCGGGGCGGGCAGCTAGTATTATTATATGTAATATTATTGTTAGAGTATTTTATCTGTAGTTATTACTGTATTTGTGTACATCTATGTTGCATTATGTATGTTTATTATGAGTTATTTTAGTATTGTACGCGCCTTAGCCGCCTCTCACATTTGCATTCTCACTTACTAGGTGTGCTGGAAGAAATTTATTTTTAGAAATAATCGTTCTGTACGTGAACAATAAACTATAAATAAATAAATAAATAAATAAGAATGACGTCAATTTCGAAACACCCCCCCCCCCTATCTATCATTTACCGTCATCCGCAGACCAACCCCCCCCCCCCTAATTTAGAATGACGTAATATATGGACGGCCCCTTGGTAAACCACTGAGACTAAACAAATTTTCTCAACAAAAAAGGGCCTGCGGCCTGCTCCCCTCGTTAGATGTCGCTACATTTTCCCAAAGCACGCAACCCCTGCAAAACTGTAACCGTACCAAACATTTGCAACTCTAAACGCAACTAGATGTCGCTCCGCGCTGAGCGCCGTTTTCTTAGCCCGCGGTGTCCAGATTTTTTTTCCTGTAAAGACCCTCGGCGCCCGACGCTGTGAAAGCATACTTACCTGGCGTAGGGGACACCGTGATCACGAAGGCGGTTCCCCCAGGGCGAGGCCGGTCCATTGCACTGCGGACGGGTTGACCCCTGCGATTATCCCTAATGCGGATAACTCGGACGCGTAATTTTTGGTAGTGGGGACTGCGTACGCGCTGTCCCCCCGGAAACTCTTGACTAAGGTCTTCGAATCCTGCAACCTCACCATGTTGAGTATGACACCAGTGCAGTATGACAAACTACAAACCTGTCCTAGAAAATCATCCTCTTTTACTTTGATCTGCTAGTGAACTTCTCATTTAACGCAGATGGGTTTTCTTTTCAAACACATAACTTTACGAATACACTGAATTAGAACGTCTACAATAGTCTACATGCAATATTTTTGCAACGCATTTTATGACACATTTTGTACAACCCATTGGTATATTGGCATGTGGGTGCAGTGTGAGTTTACATCAAACGTATTCGATGAAGATTTTAGTTCTTGTATGTATCCGCACAGGAACGCTGTACAATCCGTCATACCTACATGTATGTAATTTTTTTACGCACTCGATATCGAATACATTTTCTGTAAACTCGCACTACGCCCCCTGAACATAAGTTTTAATTACTAATTCATTCTTCATCAGGTCATGGCGCGAAAACATCAAGCTGGTCAACACAGAGCGCATCAAGATCGAGAACAAAGACTACCACACCGACTTCACGATAGTGAACGCTGTGCGCAGAGACACCGGCAAATACAAGCTGCGCGCTGAGAATTGCAACGGGTTTGATGAGGAGACTGTGGAGCTTACTGTGTTGAGCAAGCCTGGATCGCCTAAAGGTGAGTTTGGATTGACAGTATTTGACAGTCCTATTGGTCATCATCATCATCTCAGTCTCAGCCAAAGGACGTCCACTGCTGAATGTAGGCCTCCCCCAATGCTTTCCATGATGCCCGGTTGGTAGCGGCCTGCGTCCAGCGCCTTCCTGCTACTTTTACGATGTCGTCGGCCCACCTTGTGGGTCTACCTATTGGTCACCATTTGCATTTTTCCACTAGAAAAAAAGAAAAAGAAAGACCTCTTGTAATGTCAGTTAATGTATGGTATTTATTAAAAGCTATTCGACCTGAAACTAACGAGTATATTTCCGATCATACCCGTGACAATGTAGTACCAATTATGCGCTATTAACATACCAGAAAAATACTGATAATACAAAATACAAAATGCCTACAGGAAACAAATTTTTGGGAAATCAGCCTTCGATCAGCAGAGTAATAAAACTGCCACAAATAGTGTTTTACAATAAGTAATTTATTTAAGCAGTATGGTTGATTATTACGACCAGTAAAGAGTTAATACGTCAGCAATGCATAGGCATTACGACTTTTCCCTTTAACCTTAAGTATTTCAGAGTTAAAGTTGTTTATATCGGCTTACCACTAAGATTATACCTAAAATATGAATACCATTTCCTCGCCAGGCCCGTTGGAAGTATCGGACGTGCACGCTGAAGGCTGCAAGGTCAGATGGGAGAAGCCAGAGGACGACGGCGGCTCCCCCGTCAAGGAGTACGAGGTCGAGAAGATGGATCTCGCCACCGGCAAATGGGTGCGCGTGGGCAGGTCAGTAAATGATACTGATGTAATATTTTGCTATAGATTTTATAAAAAAATCTTTGAAGGACTCTGAATTCACAGGAATTCTGCAGTCTAGTGGTTAGAGACTTGGGCAATCAACAGATCCTGGGTACGGTTTCCAGGTTGGACAAATCACTCTGAATTATGGTTCAGATTGGATCAAATTTACAGGCTTGATATAACTTAATATTTAATTTTTACCAAGATTTGATATTTTTTATGAAAAGTGAAAAAAATTGAAAACATAAAATATCCATGTTTTGAAAGCCTTGACAAGTTATCAGTTCAATTGACTTATTGGATCTAATACCAAAATAATTACAACAGTCGTCATGTCGGTCCACATCCTGAGATATAGGATTGAGCTCTAAATAAAATTACACATTCTAGTAGCACAATACCTCGCATTACAACTACATAAATGCCTCATTTCTTACCCTGCCTTCGCCTGTACAAATAAATCTGTAGGTACTTAATTTCTGCGTGTAGCCTAAGTAATACCTTATAAATCTTAGTTCACACTACCTTCCATTACAGAGTGGCCGGCGACAAGAAGCCTCTAGAGATGGACATCACCGGCCTAGAGCCTGGTCACCAGTACAAGTTCAGGGTCACCGCTGTCAACGACGAGGGAGACTCCGAACCACTGGAGACCGAGAGAGCTACGCTGGCGAAGAATCCCTTCGGTGAGTACAGTGACAACCCTAGATCAGAGACTTGAGTCAAGCAAAATATTTAGATAATATTTTTTTATTTTTTCAAGAATTGATCAGGATCTGTGTAAAACCAGTATTGTAATTGAACTGGAAATAAAAATAAACTATGTGGAATCAGCTTAGCGTGACGTCACTTTACACACTGCGCTGCCTGTGTGTTGTTTATCCGTTTTGGTGACGTCACATTCAATTTCTGTCTACGGCATTTTTAGACACTTTCTAAAAAAGAAAAGCAATGGATGGTTTGAAAACGCCAAAGTTCAAGAAATGTGAAAAATTAAAGAGATGCAGATGGAATTGGCGCTGGCTTGGTTATCTAAAAGTTCTTCTGTTCTGTCTTGTCATCATGATCAGGTTACTTAGTATGTAGTCTGCAGTGGACTACAGGAGCATGACTCTCTAATTCACGAGAGCCAAATGGATTTAGCTTACATTTCCCATGCTGACCAGTCAACAAACTGACTTCCAATACTGCCCTAAGGAATTCGACAACGACCGGTCCTGCGCTGCCTTCATCTAGGTGCTTTCTGGGACCTTTACTAGGTCCACCTAGTGGGAAGCCAGCCCACACTACGTTTTCTTACTTATTCTAACTTATACTTATTGACATTTATCGAGGCAGCTTGAGCTGGACCTCATGGCCCTTTGTTTCCTGTATTGACTTTAATTTTTGTTTGTGGGAAACAATAAATGATTGTAATTAATTTATTTGTCACCAGACGTGTCAGACAAGCCCGGCAACGTCGAAGTGGCTGACCACGACAACCAGAGCGCTGAGATCAAGTGGGACCCGCCCAAATCGGACGGCGGCGCGCCTATTCAGAAGTACATCATACAGAAGAAGCCCAAGGGCGGCGATTGGGAGAACGCTGCCGAGGTACGTTAAAACATACCAAGTTATTCCTCTGCAGGACACATATCCATCACCTCTCCCCCTCCCTCATCATCCATTTATACCCCTAACATTCTCTAAAAGCTGCCATCAGTCACTAGCTATGTCGACTCTCAATCTCTCGTATTAAACTCATCATCATCATCGTCAGCTGGTTAAAACTGAAACTGAAACTTATGTCATCTGAAGATAACGTCATTTTGATTTTGTCCTTCGGATAAAGACAAGCATAACTTCGCCTTGGTCTAGTCAAATCATTAAGATCAAAGATACGACTTTTTTAAATAAAATATTCATAGATTAATCCAATGTTTTTATAAAATTACGACATCATAGTTCATCAAAATTCGTTCGTGACGAAACCATGAGACCACGCATATCTGATTTTAATTCGGAGAGTGACTAAAAATTGCAGTGGTTAAAGTAATACATAATGGGAGTGTAAAACCGCTTTTTAAAAGTCTATTTGCAGAAAATAAATAACTATTGTTTCTCTCATTCCAGGTGCCCGGCACACAAAACTCAGGCAAGGTTGAGGGTCTGCCGGAAGGTAGCGAGTACCAGTTCCGCGTGATCGCCGTCAACAAGGCCGGACCTTCCGAGGCCTCGGAGCCGACCAAGATGACCACCATCAGGCATAAGGCTTGTGAGCATTATTTGTTTATTTATTTATAGAAACCAACAACGATTTAAAAATTAGGTATGGCATTTTTTACCTTAAAGCCTGGGTATTTTAAAGACATTTTATGGATTCTTTGGCGAAGATCAAATTGCTTAAATACATAGTATCGAGATCAAAGAAAAGTGTATTTAAAAGTCTATTGCATTTGTATTCACTAAGTGGTGCCGTTTACGAGTTTGTCACTAACTACCTGGTGAAATCCACTCCAACTGGTGAACGAAAATCTCAAACCCTCTTTCGGTTGTGTTGTTTGTATGTCTAGTATCTCGACATACATGATAAAATGTAGAAAACTTCCAGACTCATTTAAAATGAATTTTATCCAGGTCTTATCTCAAACTGTCCTCTCAATGGGTTTGTTTAGATAGGCAGCCTAAATTTTGCCGTTTAAAGCTCGATTCACACATATCAGTGAAGTCACAGTTCAGGCTCAGTACCGGCACAGTGCGAAATATTCTTTCATACAGTTTCTATGAACGCTTCCCCACTTGTCAGTGTCAGTGACGACACAGTGCTCTCGGTGTCAGTGCCGACACCGGCAATCACGGACGTATTCGTTGACGACGATATTTTTTGTCGGATCACGGACGCCGCCGCGGCCATCAAAAGCAAAATAACTTACTTCATAGTTTCTGAAAAAGAATATTGAAACAGCTCTCTGACATAATAATAATAATAAATACACTTTATTGCACACCAAACAAATAACATAACAGAAGAAAAGGAACACACAAGGTACAATTAGGCGGTCTTATCGACATTTTAAAATATTCAAAATATTTCACTGACGCAACACTGTAGCATTGATACTGAACTGAGCGGACACTGACGGAACTGTGGCTTCACTGATATGTGTGAATCGAGCTTAAATTTTCCATTTCCTTGTTTTTATTATTTTAGTGTGCATTAAAAAGTATCTAACTATCTATGTATCTATTCCAGTGAAACCTCGCATCGACCGCACAAACCTCAAGGCGTTGGCAGTGCGCGCAGGCAAGCCGATCTTCTTCGACGTCAACGTGAAGGGAGAGCCCGCGCCTAAGGTGCAATGGTTCCAGAAATGGAAGGGCGAGGAGAAGGAGGTAAGTTGTGATCATATATGTAGATACTAGCGGCCGCCCGCGACTTCGTACGCGTGGATCCCGTTTTACCCCCTTCATCTATCTTACGCGGTTTAGATTTTTTCATACAAATGTTTTTTCCCGCTAACTCCCGTTCCCGTGGGAATTTTGCAATATCCTGTTGTAACTAAGCTTTAAGTTTACTAAGGTACCTGCATGCCAAATTTCAAGCGTCTAACTTAAGCGGTTTAGATTTTTCATACAAAAGGATTTTCCCTCTAATTCCCGTTCCCGTGGGAATTTCGGGAATTCCTTTCTTAGTGCACCTTTACGGTACCTAAGCTACGTCCCTTCCAAATTTCAAATGCCTACGTTTAGCCGTTTAGGCTGGGCGTTGATATGTCAGTCAGTCAGTCAGTTTCTCCTTTTATATATTTAGATTTAGATAGAGAGATGCCAACTAATGCGCTGAGTTCGGAACTCAGTGTCGCATTAGAAATTCACACACACAAAAAAATTAAAATATGTGCTCATTATCCACTGCGGTATCATTACTCAAAATGCGAATAATCTTTAGTGTAGTACTGTTTAGTGTAGTAGCAAGCAATGTAAACTGTTTACATTATGACGTCGCTGATGTCATCATTGTGATCTGTGGTTGTGATAATTAATGAATTATCAGTCTACTCAAAACTGAAGCATACGAAAGAGGAAGGTTTACATTTTATACCGTGTAATGGCTATGCTTTTTTACGTCCGGAAATAATAAATACGGCCAATGTGAGGCCTTTAGTGAGCAGGCGGGGCCTACCCACTAAGGCCTCAGCCTCGAACTTAGCGGGCAGCGGGGCGGGAGCGGCGGCGGCGCTGGAGCGGGGCGGGCAACGCAGACCCGTTCTCGAAACAAGCGGGCAGCTCGCGCGGCGCTTTAGCGGCGAAGTGTTGTGTTCGGGGTTGTGTTGTCGAGATATTTGTTTTTATTCGCAAACGAAATGTCTGAACAACGGCGACAATTTTATTTCGATTCAAATTTATTCCTAACGCTCGATTTATTGTGGGCAAAAGAAGGAGTGCGCTGCCCGCTCGTTGCCCGCTCCCTCGCCGCTGCCCGCTCGTTGCCCGCTCCGGCGCCGCTCCCGCGCCGCTGTTTTCGAGAACCGGTCTATTTGATTTTACGCATAAGATCCTGCCGCTCCCGCGCCGCCGCCGCCGCCGCCCCGCTGCCCGCTAAGTTCGAGGCTGAGGCCTAAGACCCGACGGTGTCCACCACAGCACAATAAAACGGAGCCGCGAGTTATTGTACTAGCTTCATCATCATCATTTCAGCCATAGGACGTCCACTGTTGAACATAGGCCTCCCCAATGATTTCCACAAGGGCCGGTTGGTGGCAGTCTGTATCCAGCGCCTTCCCGCTACCTTTATGAGGTCGTCGGTCCACCTTGTACTAGCTTGGACAATGGACATTCGTCCGCAGTTCCGTTTCAGGCTAGAGTCAAGCTCTCCAGCGAGCCTCTCCGAATTCGATGGGTCCTCCATTCCCCTACACCAATTATTAGAGAGAAACGGCCTGCAAACTTATCAAATTAAACACTGAGTGACTTCTTAGTTCAATTTCAAATCTAACCCCCCAACTTCCACTCCCCAGGTCACAGAAAACGTCATCAACGTAGACTACAACACGAAACTAGACGTCAAGGAGTCCGTCCGTGCCATGACCGGCACCTACCGTATCCTGGCCACCAACCAGCACGGTTCTGACGAGGCCGAGGTGGAGATCACAGTGTTATCCGCGCCAGGCAAGCCCGGCGGCCCGCTCAAGGTGGCTGACGTCACCAAGGGCGGCTGCAAGCTGTCGTGGAAGAAGCCCGAGGATGACGGAGGTGAGTCATGTACCAACCAGCACGGTTCTGACGAGGCCGAGGTGGAGATCACAGTCTTATCCGCACTTTCTGACGTCACCAAGGGCGGCTGCAAGCTGGCGTGGAAGAAGCCCGAGGATGACGGAGGTGAGTCCCATGTACCAACCAGCACGGTTCTGACGAGGCCGAGGTGGAGATCACAGTCTTATCCGCACTTTCTGACGTCACCAAGGGCGGCTGCAAGCTGGCGTGGAAGAAGCCCGAGGATGATGGAGGTGAGTCTCATGTACCAACCAGCACGGTTCTGACGAGGCGAGGTGGAGATCACAGTCTTATCCGCACTTTCTGACGTCACCAAGGGCGGCTGCAAGCTGGCGTGGAAGAAGCCCGAGGATGACGGAGGTGAGTTTCATGTACCAACCAGCACGGTTCTGACGAGGCTGAGGTGGAGATCACAGTCTTATCCGCACTTTCTGACGTCACCAAGGGCGGCTGCAAGCTGGCGTGGAAGAAGCCCGAGGATGACGGAGGTGAGTCTCATGTATCAACCAGCACGGTTCTGATGAGGCTGAGGTGGAGATCACAATCTTATCCGCGCCAGGCAAGCCCGGCGGCCTGAAGGTGGTGACGTCACCAAGGGCGGCTGCAAGCTGGCGTGGAGGAAGCCCGAGGATGACGGAGGTGAGTCTCATGTACCAACCAGCACGGTTCTGACGAGGCCGAGGTGGAGATCACAGTGTTATCTGCGCCAGGCAAGCCCGGCGGCCCGCTGAAGGTGGCAGACGTCACCAAGGGCGGCTGCAAGCTGGCGTGGAAGAAGCCCGAGGACGACGGAGGTGAGTCTCATGTACCAACCAGCACGGTTCTGACGAGGCTGAAGTGGAGATCACAGTCTTATCCGCGCCAGGCAAGTCCGGCGGCCCGCTGAAAGTGGCTGACGTCACCAAGGGCGGCTGCAAGCTGGCGTGGAAGAAGGCCGAGGATGACGGAGGTGAGTCTCATGTACCAACCAGCACGGTTCTGACGAGGTGAGGTGGAGATCACTGTGCGCGCCAGGCAAGCCCGGCGGCCTGAAGGTGGTGACGTCACCAAGGGCGGCTGCAAGCTGGCGTGGAAGAAGCCCGAGGACGACGGAGGTGAGTCTCATGTACCAACCAGCACGGTTCTGACGAGGCTGAAGTGGAGATCACAGTCTTATCCGCGCCAGGCAAGTCCGGCGGCCCGCTGAAAGTGGCTGACGTCACCAAGGGCGGCTGCAAGCTGGCGTGGAAGAAGGCCGAGGATGACGGAGGTGAGTCTCATGTACCAACCAGCACGGTTCTGACGAGGTGAGGTGGAGATCACTGTGCGCGCCAGGCAAGCCCGGCGGCCTGAAGGTGGTGACGTCACCAAGGGCGGCTGCAAGCTGGCGTGGAAGAAGCCCGAGGATGACGGAGGTGAGTCTCATGTACCAACCAGCACGGTTCTGACGAGTCGAAGTGGAGATCACAGTCTTATCCGCGCCAGGCAAGCCCGGCGGCCCGCTGAAGGTGGCAGACGTCACCAAGGGCGGCTGCAAGCTGGCGTGGAAGAAGCCCGAGGATGACGGAGGTGAGTCTCATGTACCAACCAGCACGGTTCTGACGAGTCGAAGTGGAGATCACAGTCTTATCCGCGCCAGGCAAGCCCGGCGGCCCGCTGAAGGTGGCAGACGTCACCAAGGGCGGCTGCAAGCTGGCGTGGAAGAAGCCCGAGGATGACGGAGGTGAGTCCCATGTACCAACCAGCACGGTTCTGACGAGGCTGAGGTGGAGACGTCACCAAGGGCGGCTGCAAGCTGGCGTGGAAGAAGCCCGAGGATGACGGAGGTGAATCTAAATAAGATCATCAAAGTACAATCAGCGTCAAACACCCAAAGTGGCTAAAAAGTTCGCAACACGTCTTTGTTCCAACTGGAATAAGGTTGTGTTGTCGAATTTTTGATCACCTTGGGTGTCACGAAGTATTTGACGCTGACTTGTACCAGGCCTGGCTCACTCCGCGCGGTACATCCGATAATTACCTACAGCGAAGCGCCCCGCCGGCGGGTATTATATCAGTCGAGTGTCACGCGCGCGCCCGTCAGGACGCTGGCGTGCGTTGTAGTACCTAATTCTATAATCGAAGTATTATTTAAAAATGGACATAAAGAGAAAGAAATATTGTACGGCGTTCGGGTGTTTAAATTCGAAAATAAATCTACCGGATTTATCTTTTTTTTCGCTTCTCAAAGATGCTGAAACTTTCAGCCTGAAAGGTATGTTGGCCATGTAGGTAATCAATAATTCTTAGGATAGTATAGGAACCTAACCTACCATGACTACTGCTCAGAATGCGTTCGTTCGTTTCAGCCAAATGACGTCCACTACTGGACAAAGGCCTCTCCCAAGGTTTTCCATAATGAATGCGTACGTACCTCATTACAAATAAGTAGATTAATTATTTTTTCACTAGACAGCAACCCTAACAGCGTAAGGAGAGTTCAGAGGCACGCGATAGAAAGAGACAAAACTTGTAGGTGAATAAAATTGTAGGTACGTAGTGCTGTGCGAGCTGAATTCCACTGTATCGCGTCGTAGCAAGACTCGCATTTATTTAAATCGTCTTGCGGAGTAATCCTTCTGTACCTGTACTATTACTTATTCTGTGCTTGTACTATTTACTCAAGTCTGAGTGACTAGCCGGTGAGTCTATTCGGTACTTTCGCTCATACCGGCGAGATGCTAGGACTGAAAGGAATAGATGAACTTGAAAATCTGATATCACCTCTCCTATCACACGACTTAGACTCCTGTATAGCCAGGATCTACACTTTAGTTTCCAATGAAATCCAACCAGTGAAGGGTTAGTAGCCCCGGAGGATTCTTCGAGCTTCCTATGAAAACGGCGTGAAGGTAGAATAACTTGAATATGTTGACTACACCACAACGCAGCTAATGATCGCAACGAGCATTTCACTGCTCAGTTCACTATTTTTTGTGCTAAGATGTTTTAATATTGTAACAAATCTTTCTTTCTTTCCCCAGGCAAGCCCGTCTCCGGCTACGTAGTAGAGAAACTAAACAAGGCTACCGGCCGATGGGTGCCGGTTGGCAAGACCGATGACACTGAGATGGAGGTCAAGGGCCTCCAAGAGGGAGAAGAGTACGAGTTCAGGGTCAAAGCAGTCAACGAGGAGGGCGAGTCTGAACCGCTGAAGACCGACCACTCGATCATCGCTAAGAACCCGTATGGTAAGTGGATAGAGTCCATTATTGAAATCTTGAAGGTTCATCAGAGCCAAAGTCGATCCAATATCGATATATCCAAAATCTGGTAGCAATTTTACATAATGTCGGCGCATCTTGCTGCTGACCTATTTAGCAGCAGCTCTACGTAATTAAAGATTTTCTATAACAAAAACATGACTCAAGATTTTTCAATCAAAAATGACATTAGTATGTTATAAATTACAATACAGGCAGGCTAGGATGTTCGGCATGATAAAATCCTATCAATGATTTTAAATGACATTCATCATCATCATCATTTTAGCCACAGGACGTCCACTGTTGAACATAGGCCTCCCCCAATTACTACCACATCGCACGGTTGGTAGCGGCCAGCATCCAGCGCCTTCCTGCTACTTTTATCAGGTCGTCGGTCCACATTGTGGGTGGAAGTCCCACGCTAACATTACTTAGATGACATTATATCGCGTAAATTCGATAAAATGGCGAAATAAAAGCTTATCGCGGCCTGCTTCTTAGGCTTACTGACCTTTGATATGGGTCATAGTATTTGAGATTACTTGTTAAAATTATACTGATACGTGTTCTATAAACCCAAATTACTATATTTCTCCAGATATCCCTGGCAAGCCGTCCGTACCAACCATCGAGGATTGGGACGTGGACCGCGTGGACCTCAAATGGGAGGCGCCCAAGAACAACGGAGGCGCCCCCATCACCGGCTACGTCATTGAAAAGAAGGAGAAGTTCGGACAGTGGCAGGAGGCGCTTGTCACTTCGGTGAGTGTTCATTTGATACTTTTACAAAGATATTGTTTTCCATCAAACTTTTTATTAGTTACGTCGTAAGAACTGCGTTCAACAACGACCAGAATAACCCTCGCTTAGTATTATTCGTAGACGTCAGTATGTCAGTCAGTCGTAGATTATCACTGGCTCGCCGTCTTATATTTATTTACTTATTTTATTTGTTTATTTATTTGGTTCTCCAATAAATTGCTTATGACAAGAGTTCAAAATAACTTCTAAACGCTCGAGCTATAGAATCTATTCCTGGCTATACAAGAGCAACAGCTAGTGGAAACGAAAGGTGGAAATAGTCACATCTCCGAAGTGAAACTTCTAGTAGACTATTTCAGATTTTCTTGTCGGGAAATGCTGTGCGCATATCCACTGGCCGAGGGGTCACCGCTAAAACCCGACGATGTCCTCCCGGGCCATTGACAAGGAGCCGCGAGTTATTTTATCCTAGAATTGGACATTCGTCCGCGGCTCCGTCTCAGGCTATAGCTCGCTCTTGAACGAGCTCCTCCAGCTTCGAGGGAAATGGTGGATCCCCCTCGGATTATTCACTCGCGGCGCACAGTAGACTATCTCAGCTATGCTTAGTTGTAGCAAGGTTAATGATACTGAGTTTTAAAACAAAATGTTCCCTTCCAGACGCCGGAATGCAAGGCCCGCGTGCCGGATCTGAAGGAAGGCAACACGTATCAGTTCCGCGTGCGCGCCGTCAACAAGGCCGGCCCGGGAGAACCGGGCGAGCCCACGCAACCGCACGTGGCTAAGGCCAGGTTCTGTAAGTATCTTAAGTATAACAAACTAATTTAGATGATAGATGATCAACAATTGACCGCATAAGACCTATAGAGAAATGGGAGTGGCTGAAAATCAATGCAGCTTGAGTATTTTCAGGCAGCATTAGCTGAGCCACCTCCAATTGCTTCCATAAACTATGTCAATCTATGTCAATCAATTGTAAGGCATAAATTCTCTAAAACACGATTCTAGCCCTAAGGGTTTAGTTTGTAAAGTTTGCTCGAGTAATAATAATATGGCAATTTAGTGAGAAGGCAGCATCTTATACATAATATCAGTAATTTCAAGACACAGCTTCTGTAGAAGATACAAACTTAGCTTTGAAACCTGGTACAATGTGCCAAATTAGGTAGTTGACAGCATAAACAGACAATTCTAGGGCACACTTCTCTAATAACACTAGTCAAGTATTTTTCAATCAACTGTGAATTCAGATTTTTAGAACATCAAATTTTAGTAACTTTGATATTAATCAGTAGGTAGTTAGCCAATGAAGGCTACCGTATGAACGCTAAAGCAGTAGAAACTCACGCATTTGCTCTAAGGTGGCACAACTGTAAAGTCTTGTTACTCGCCAGTGATGCCAACTACTGAGCGCAAAGACAGTACCTACTCTAAATGTTCATCACATTCTGAACTATGCAGCCCCTTCCATTGAGTATCTTATCCAGTAGATTATTCCTCAACTACTGTAAACTTTTAATTAAATTCTGATCCGTCCAGCCTTTCAATTGAGTACATTTTCCAGTGAAACCGCACATCAACCGCGACAAGATGACGGCGATCCGCGTACGCGCGGGCACCACCATCAAGCTGGACGTCGACATCAAGGGTGAACCGCCACCAACCAAGACCTGGACCTTCGCTAAGAAGGTGTGTATTAAGGCTTTGTGTAGTCGAAATAACATCAGTATTCTTTTTGTAGCAAAGCACACACTACACAAGATTCCATAGTTAAGCACTATGGAATCTTTATGGAATATAAATTTGTGAAAATTGATGTGCTGACGTCAATAATGCTAGCAAACTACGCCACTACTGCACCTAGACTGCAACTAGAAGCCACGATAGCCGAACGGTGAAGGGGTCGGACTGGCCGACTCGTCATCCGAGGAACGCGAGTTCGAACCCCGCCGCCGCTCGACTATTGCCCACTTGTAACACAAGCATATTTAGCTTAGCACGAGGGGCTAACGGGACTATGGAATAAGATTTTCACATTTCTACAATACTTACGAAATTATAATTCTAGTAATCTCATAGCTATTCCCATTATTTGATTTTAAATCATGTTTATTTAAGTATCCTACAGAATAATGTTGTCTCGAGAATCACTAACCTCCTTACTACGAGTATAATACGTACACGCTTGTTGAACAGTGTTTTAAAGTGACATTTAGTGTGGAAATGGTGATCATTTTCAAATGTTAAAATAGTGTTCAACAAGTGTGTAACTTTTTATTAGTAAGGAGGTTAGAGTCTAGTTAATTACAACTTATTTAATGTGTAAAAAAACAATGTTATCTTGACTCTAGACAAATCCCAAGCTTCGTCTAGTGTTGTATTTTTGCACTTCAATCCTAATATTTATGTCATCCAGGTCCTGGAGACCGGCCCAGGCTTGAAACTGGAGAATGAGGACTACAACACCCGTCTCCAGATCTTCGACTCGTCCTGGGCCAACTCAGGCGTCTACACGCTCAAGGCTGAGAACGAGTCTGGAGTGGATGAGGCTACAGTGGAAATCACTGTGCTTGGTAAGTTGCCACCTAATATTGAACCTTATTGCCTTGTTTTCTAAGATCTACAATATGCAATAAAACATTTAGACTTGTTATGCTCGTCAGGACAGTTCTTTGCTGGAGATTGCGTTGCACATTTATTAGACCATAGTTTGCTATAGTACTTCTTTGGTTTAAGAGGTAGTGATAAAGAATTTAAGGGTCAGCCCCTTAAATTCTTTTAAAGGTGACTATGCCCGATTTCACCATCAATCTAATTAATTTATAAGTGACCCCTATGTAAACAAAATTCCTGTTATGTGTTACCATAGGGGTCACTTAAAAATTTGGGGTTGATGTTGAAAACGGACATGAGTTTCTTTCGTCACTTCTTCCCGGCACCAGCTGTAATTGTCTTGAAATGATAGAGCTATACATACATAGCATGTTATAAAGTGCCCTAAAAAGGACCTCTAAATTAAAGAAATTCAATTATTATTTTTGCGTCTTTTGCTGTTCAATATTCGTCTCAGCTAAAAGACGTCCATTGCTGTACAAAGCTTTCCCCCAAAGATTTACACCTTCTATATCAACTCACATTTACAATCTTTTCTCTCCCAGACAAGCCAGGCAAGCCTGAAGGCCCGCTAGAGGTATCAGACGTTCACGCCGACCACGTGAAACTGAGCTGGAACAAGCCTAAGCACACTGGTGGACTACCACTGAGTGCTTACGTACTTGAGAAGATGGACACGCTTACCGGGAAGTGGGTGCCAGCAGGCACCATCGACCCAGACAAGACCGAGGCTACAGTTACTGGTAAGTCACTGTCACTGATGAATGGCTGTCACTGATGAGTCGCTTTACTGTATAGATGACCCACGCTGAACTGTCCCACCAAACTCAATGACGGGGGCGCTACCATCGTTCAACTATATGGTTTCCATCATGGCAAAAATCGGAACAAGCGATCCGGTATTGACGGTGGCGCCCCGCTGTCAATGTCATGGATCGTGGATAGAGACAGTTCAGTATTGGATTGGAACCATACTGATAAGTGTCGCTGTCACTGGGAGTAGTCGCTGTCAGTGCTGATTAGTCGTCACTGGTAAGTAGTCGCTGTTACTGATGATTAGCTGCTGTCACTGTCAGCACAGTCACTGTCTAAGATGGAATAAGCCTAAGCACACTGGTGGACTACCACTGAGTGCTTACGTACTGGAAAAAATGGATACGCTTACTGGGAAGTGGGTGCCAGCGGGCACAATCGACCCAGACAAGACCGAGGCTACCGTCACTGGTAAGTCGCTGTCACTGATGAGTCGCTTTCACTGATGAGTAGTACTGTATAGATGACCCACGCTGAACTGTCCCACCAAACTCAATGACGGGGGCGCTACCATCGTTCAACTATATGATTTCCATCATGGCAAAATAGGAACCAGCGATCCGGTATTGACGGTGGCGCCCCGCTGTCAATGTCATGGATCGGACAGTTCAGTATATTGGAACTATACTGATAAGTGTCGCTGTCACTGGGAGTAGTCGCTGTCAGTGCTGATTAGTCGTCACTGGTAAGTAGTCGCTGTTACTGATGATTAGTTGCTGTCACTGTCTGTACAGTCACTGTCTAAAATGGAATAAGTCTAAGCACACTGGTGGACTGCCGCTCAGTGCTTACGTACTGGAAAAAATCGTTTATTCCCGATGTCCCCCACTATTTGTCCACCACTGGTGGACATCGAGAAAAAAAGTTGCAATGTCCACCAGTGGGGGACAGCGCTACTGAAATCTTCCCGTTGGGCCCTACTGGTGGACACTGAGAAGAAATGAGTTGCTCTGTCCCTCAGTGGTGGACATCGAAACCAAAAAAGTTCCGTTGTCCCCCACTATTTGTTTTGTTTTCGTGATTGTTAAAAAGTATTTTTTTTAATTCGTATCAAATATAATTCTCAGTTTTTTAACATCCCACCTTTCCTATTTATGTAAACTTTTTCAATTTGTCGTGAACTAGATCCTGCAATTTCCGTCATTATTACACATAATAAGTGCAAAATAGTAACATTACCGACACAATAATTTCTGATAACATGAACATTGTAAGTAGGTACTTGGAAAATTAAAAATGACAAAACCGTTCCGATTAACGCACACTTCCTAGGGGCGTCAGTATAAATTAAGGATTGTTTTAAACTATAATAAAAATGCTTTTATAATGTATGTATTATAATTATTAGTATAAGATTTAATTAAAATGTTTGTATTCATGAACACAAATATAATAGTGGAGGACAACGGAACTTTTTTGGTTGCGATGTCCACCACTGAGGGTCAGAGCAACTCATTTCTTCTCAGTGTCCACCAGTAGGGCCCAACGGGAAGATTTCAGTAGCGCTGTCCCCCACTGGTGGACATTGCAACTTTTTTTCTCGATGTCCACCAGTGGTGGACAAATAGTGGGGGACATCGGGAATAAACGGAAAAAATGGATACGCTTACTGGGAAGTGGGTGCCAGCAGGCACCATCGACCCAGACAAGACCGAGGCTACCGTCACTGGTAAGTCGCTGTCACTGATGAGTCGCTTTACTGTATAGATGACTGTACTCAGTCACTGTCTAAGCTGGAACATTACTGGTGAGTCGCAGTCGCAGTGTCAGAAGACTGGTGAGTCGCTGTCACTGAAGAGTAGTCGTTGTCACTGAAGAGTAGTCGTTGTCACTGAAGAGTAGTCGTTGTCACTGATGCGTATTTAGTGTCACTGTTCACTAAATGTGATAAAACAAGAAAAACTTATACTGTGGAAAGTGATAATCTGCTCAAAACCGATGTACAGTTTAAACTGTCCAATTTCACCACTGGAGGAACACCGTTGAACGTATTCCTCTCCAATGAATGACTTCTAAATATGGCCGGTTGAAAGCGGCCCGCATCAATCACGTTCAGCAAACTTTTTTCTGTCTACTTAAAACAATGTAACTTACGCCCCACCCTTTTCTCACAGGCCTAGAGCCAGGCCACACCTACCAGTTCCGCGTCAAGGCCCTCAACGAGGAAGGCGAATCGGAACCCTTGGAGACCGACCACGGAACCCTAGCCAAGAACCCGTACGACGTGCCAGCGCCGCCTGGCCTGCCAGACATCGTGGACTGGGATGAGAAGTCCGCCAAACTCAAGTGGGAGCCTCCCATTAGGGATAATGGTGCTCCGATTACTGGATACATCATTGAAGTTATGGATAGAGACCGTGGAGAGTTTGTCAAGGTAAGCGTTTAGCATTGGTTTTCAAATAATAACATATTAGTTTTACTCAGGTACAAATCACGTACTTGATACATAAGGTATATTAAAACTTATCCTTTCACCATAGTCTGTCCATGGACGCAATAAGATTGGCATATTTGTTATAAACTCCACTTAAAAGTGATTGGAATCAAACTGGCTCTGCTATCTTTCACATGTTAGTCAAGCTGGAAATTTATGGATTCCAAACTCTCTAAAGTTGTCATTTGGAGCGGGAGTTGAAGCTAGTGACAAGCCTCCAAGACCTTTTAAAATGCGTAGATAACTATTTTGAGATCGAAAGACTACCACCATGTCAATGGCTCGAACTCCTCCTATAGTCTTCTGATTAATTTCGTCGCGGGCCAATGACAGTTTAACTTTCCCCCGGGATCAAAATTGACTTTCACTGGTTGGGTTTGTATTGGCGGTCAAGCTGTAGATCCTGGCTACACAGGCGTTGCAGCGGTGGGAATACGGTACCATTTTCTCATGACATTTTCTATTCTTCTTCTTTCATCCTCAGGCTGCCGAGATCCAAGGCAACATCTGCCAAGGCACAGTGCCCAAGCTGGAGGAAGGCAACCAGTACCAGTTCCGTATCCGCGCGCTGAACAAGGCCGGCCAGTCGGAGCCTTCGGAGAATACCAACTGGCACACCGCTAAGGCGCGATTCTGTAAGTATAATTGAGCTTATAGCCTGACCAGGAACATAAAAACCCTCGCCATGTTGCGGAAAACTAATGGTACTAATTTCTTTTAATGGCAACAGTAACTGAAAACTTCATTGACATGTCACCTTGCATGTCAGTCTATTGCTGTCAAAGTGTAAACAAACTTTATTTTAAATGGGCGCAATTATTCTGTGAATTAAATTGCTAAAATCTTTTTATAGTCGTGAAAGAAAAGTGGTTACAAAGGATATTCGCCTTTGTCTAAGTAGTGTAGTGTCGAAGTAAAGTCATGTCGATATTCAGTAGTGTCGGAGTAACGTAATGTCGAAGTAACGTTTGTCGGAGTTCAGTTTTTGAGCCAATTAGCCCGTAATCCTGAATCCTGATACATAAAGTTAGCCTATTAATTTAACACAGGTACGACTGTACTCAGTGTTGCACTATCAAATGCAATTGACGCGCCTCTATGCCAGGGTTTTTATGTTCCTGGTCAGGCTATATAAGTAATATTTTAAAACATCACTTCGAAAAATCCTGGCGTAGACTTACCGCTAACCAAAACCTAGTCAAAATGTGATAAAGTATAATTGGAATTGTGATTCAGTGATCATTTTAGAGTCAATAAGCATTGTTTTATCATTTGACAAGTAATTTCGTAATTTAACGCGTAAACACTAACCCTCTTATTAATAAAACTTACACGCTCGTTGAATAGTGTTTTAAAGTGACGTTTAGTATGGAAATGTCATTTTAAAACAGTGATCAACAACTGTGTAACTTTTTATTAGTAAGGGGGTTAGTGTTTTTTAACTTTATTTTTAAAGATTCGAAATCTATTATAATTTTTTTTAATTTAGCATTGGCAACACTTTGTCTTACCCGTTCATAAAGTTTGAATTCAAAATCGGCCTGAATAATCCAAAAAAATATATTTTCTTCCAGTGAAACCAAGAATCGACCGCACCAACCTGAACCCAATCACCGTCAAGGCTGGTCTACCAGTGTCTCTCGACGTCAAGGTCTTCGGAGAACCACCAGCGACCGTAACCTGGTTCTTCAAGGGAACGGAACTAAAGAATGGCGAGAACTTAGAGATTATTAACGTGGATTACAACACCAAGTTCCTGATGACTAAGAGCAAGAGAGCTAATACTGGAAAGTACGTCATCAAGGCTAAGAATGAAGTGGGAGAGGATGAGGCTGAGGTGGAAATTACCATTCTTGGTGAGTGCTATTTGTGTTTTGAACTTTTTGTAGGTTTGAAATCGAGTGACAAATGATTTTGGTAGTGTACATTTTGATTTGGAAGCTAGATTCGTATGAACTGTTGTAATAAAGCTTGAAGAACCATTAAAATAACTGAAATGTGATAAGAAATTATAGAATACCTTTGTTGTCTTATGCTAGTGAGTCAGACTCATTCGACCATTAAGTCATGGGTTTGATGCTCAGGTTTTATCTTTAAATACAAAGAAAAATGTGAAGTTTCCTGGGTTTAATTCCATAGGTCTAGACATAGATCTATATCCGCTGTCAAAACTGTTGATTAGGCTACCTTCTCTAGTTTAAATCACAATGAGAGTTCTTTCATTACAAAAAAATAAAGTTGCCGTTTACGAGGCGTTATTGTTACCAGACAAATAAAAACTTTTTGTTTACTTCTTTAACTTACAATCAATTTCCACCACAGGCAAGCCATCCAAGCCCAACGGTCCACTGGAAGTCGCTGACGTCACCAAGAACGGATGCACTCTTTCATGGAAGAAGCCCGACGATGACGGTGGCTCTCCCGTGGAATACTACGAGATCGAGAAACTTGACCCGCTCACAGGTTTGTTAACAAATATGTTTCTAAAGTAATGTATAGGAAGCAGAAAGATAAAATCCAGCTTGACGGTATTTTCTGGTACCGATTTCCGTGGTGTATCATCATCACCTGATAGAATCCATAGGCTGACATAGGCCTGAGTAGAATGTCAATGTGCAAAGAGATGGGTTTTCTATTCAACAAATAGAGAGTTTTCCCTTCCAATCATAATTGCCTATCGTTTTATCTTAGTAGATGATCTTGGGATATACTCATACATTATTGAAATATTACTTTGTGTAATCGTTTCCAGTTTTTTTTTTATAAGACCCGGTTTCCATCAACGTGGATCGGAGCCTTTTCAGCCTTTTCTAGTTTCCTGAGTAATGAAATCCGATTGGTTATAAAATACTTCTCCGCTCCGCTCCACCTTGATGGAAACCGGGCCTTTAACTAATAATATGACTCCGTGCTTCATGGAGCACATCAGAACCTTTTTGGCACAATATATTTATAAGGACCTAATGTTTCTTGTTTCAATTGTCAGCACTTATTACGTGTCATGTAAGCTATAAACTACTGTATTGGATTGAAAAAGAGGCTGACAAAGGTGTCTGAGTTTCTTCCGCCACTGCTTCTCAGCACCAGCCCATATGTTGTCCCGAAGTGGTGGTAGGGCTAGCTATATTTGGGACGTGTATAAGTACCCTGGAAAGGGCCTATGTACTGAATAAATTGAATTAAATCATTTCTTATCTATCCCTCAGGACAATGGATCCCGTGCGGCACTGCCAAGGACTGCAAGGCAAACATTACTGGCCTGCAGGAAGGCAAGCCCTACAAGTTCCGTGTCAAAGCCGTCAACAAGGAGGGCGAGTCTGAGGAGCTGGAAACAGAGAAACCGATCATCGCTAAGAATCCTTTCGGTGAGTGCCTATTGTTCTTCCCTCTCTCTCGTAACGAGCTGCTAGCATGAGCGACAGAGACAGGTAGGCCAAGGACTGCAAGGCGAACATCACGGGCCTGCAGGAAGGCAAGCCCTACAAGTTCCGCGTCAAAGCCGTCAACAAGGAAGGCGAGTCGGAGGAACTGGAGACTGAGAAACCAATCATCGCTAAGAATCCTTTCGGTGAGTTTGTATAAATCTGGAGCAAAAGGGATGTATGACCCAACCCTTTCGCTCATAGCGAGATGTTAGTGTAAACGACAAAGACAGATAAACCTAAAAATATTGTAGCGACCTTATGAAATAGCCAATATACTTGGCCATATGGCCAACGCGTCCAGAAGACAACAAATAATACAAATCAAATATTAGCTTCAAACTCGTGGATATCGGTCGGTCTTTTCTTACAAAAAAAAAACACCCCTATTTTGCATCTCTATTTTGAGTAATGATGATTCTTTACTCACTCTTATCACCTATTTTTTTCCTTTAAGTTTTCTGCTGTCCAATTTGGTGCATTCATATTCTTTATTACAAACAAGAGACATAAGTTTTCCAGTTCATTTTAATTATCATGTATTTCTCCCTTTCGAAGGATGATTACTAATTAGTTATTACTTTCCCAGACGAGCCCGGCAAGCCCGGTCGTCCGGAGCCCCGGAACTGGGACAAGGACTTCGTGGAGCTGGAATGGAGCCCGCCCAAGGACGACGGAGGGGCCCCCATCACCGGCTACATCGTGCAGAAGAGAGAGAAGGGTGGAAGGTGAGATTATGGTTCCTATTATTATTATCATCATTATCTTTTTAGCCACAGGACGTCCACTACTGCAGCGGTTCCCGAATGGTGGTCCGCGGAACCCTGAGGTTCCGTGGAAAGGCCGCAAGGGTTCCGTAAAAATATTATCCCACGTTTCGTGACCGACGTTGTTCGCTCGCACCGACTTGTTTACGCACAAGGGAGGGGCAGGGCGTGCGGGCGGAGTAGTACGGGGGTTCCGCTAGGAAAAGTATAATCAACTAGCTTTCCGCCCGCGGCTTCGCCCGCGTGGAATTTTGTCTGTCACAGAAAAACTTTATCGCGCGCGTCCCTGTTTCAAAAACCGGGATAAAAACTATCCTATGTTCTTTCCCGGGACTCAAACTATCTCTATGCCAAAATGCCGTTTGGTAGCGGCCTGCAGCCAGCGCCTTTCTGCTACCTTATGAGGACGTCGATCCAACTTGTAGGTGGACGTTCCACGCTGCGCTTTGGTTTCTATGCCGTATGGTATTTAATTATGTGCCAAGGTATGTTGCTTGAAGATTTATTACTCGGTAAATGTTTATTGGCTAGCTAGAGTTAGGACTTACACCGGTAATTTGTTGTCAGTCAAGCATTCTGTTTATATCGATATCAGTTAGATGTCACAAAAAAAAATAGCGATGCCACAGCTCTCAGCAAAAAAAAAATCTAGTCAGGAGAGAAAAGTGAACTGAAGACAGAACCTATAGGTAACATTTTTTCATTTGCAAAAACAGTGTTATCTTCCTTTGATTTGAAACCCTGGCTCAGTTCTTCGAAGTGAATTCAGCGGAATTCGAAAAACGGATCTTTATTCGATGTCGGTTTTTAATATGCTGTTTTACAGCTCTGAGTCAGCACTTTTGAGCGAACCACTCGTTGATTCATGTACTAAACTTAACCTAACCCCACAGATCATGGCAAGACTGCCTCAAGACGACCGGCGATCGCCCGACAGGCCGCGTGACAGACGTGGAAGAAGGCCACGAGTACGAGTTCCGAGTGATGGCCGTCAACAAGGCCGGCCCGGGAGAACCGTCCGACCCTAGCAAGTCCGTCATCGCCAAGCCACGATTCCGTAAGTAATCACCTATATACTGATAGGAGACTGCTCCTTTCTTATTGGAAATAATATGAGCTTTGGAAGCCATGATGTGGAAGAAGGCCACAAGTATGAGGTCCGAGTGACGGCCGTCAACAAGGCCGGCCCGGGAGAACCGTCCGACCCTAGCAAGTCTGTCATCGCCAAACCTAGATTCCGTAAGTGGTCATATACAAGTCTTTTTATTCTTTCGATGTCAATGACATAACATTTGGAAGCCATCATGTGGAGAAGGGCCACGAGTATGAGGTCAGAGTGACGGCCGTCAACAAGGCCGGCCCGGGAGAACCGTCCGACCCTAGCAAGTCCGTCATCGCCAAGCCTAGATTCCGTAAGTAATCAACTATAGAAATAATCTAATTTTGAATGGCAATGCCATAAGCTTTGGAAGCCCATGATCTGGAGAAGGGCCACGATTTGGAGTTCCGAGTGATGGCCGTCAACAAGGCCGGCCCGGGAGAACCGTCCGACCCTAGCAAGTCCGTCATCGCCAAGCCTAGTTTCCGTAAACAACCACCTATGTCAGTCTCCTTTTTTATGGCAATGACATAAGATTTGGAAGCCATGACGTAACGGACGTGGAAGAAGGCCACTAGTAATAGTTCCTAGTGCTGGCTGTCAACGAAACTGGCCCTGGCGAGCCCTCTGACCCTAGCAAGTCAATCGCTAACCCTATTGGACATACAACAATATTATAGCGTATAAAAACCGCAAACAATTTTCAGCAAAAAGTATCTTCGATCGTTTCAACCTAAGAACGTACTGCTATACAAAGATCCCCCATAGATTCCACTGCGACCGGTCCTGCCTGCATTTTGGTGATCCCTTCCCGTGATCTACTTCAGTTCGTCAGTCCGTCACGCAGGAGGCCTTTCTACCGTTTTCTGATTGTCGCCACTCGAAAACTTCTCTGCCTTAACCATCAGCTCTACGAAATATATGCCCGGCCATTGCGATTACTACTTTATTACTTTTTGCGTCTAGCTTTTGTCCGCAACTTCAGCGTAGATTTTGATACAAAAAAGCCTACGATCGATCCATATCCGATCCGTATTCGTGAAAATACGGTCCGAAGTAATCGTAAAACTATTCGTATGGTACTTAGTTTCCGTAGATCCGATTTCTATCATCGTATATTAAAATATTGTTTCCTCAACAGTGGCCCCGAAGATCGACCGCAAGAACTTGCAGAATCGCAAGGTCAAGGTCGGCCAGCCTCTGAAGATGGAAGCGGATGTCAAGGGCGAACCAGAACCCACCATCACCTGGACCTTCAACGGACAGCCGCTCAAGCCTGAGGAGCGACTCAAGATTGAGAACAAGGTGAGTGACGTCATACTGTGCTAGTCCGAATCGCAAGGCCAAGGTCGGCCAGCCTCTCAAGATGGAAGCGGATGTCAAGGGCGAACCAGAACCCACCATCACCTGGACCTTCAACGGACAGCCGCTCAAGCCTGAGGAGCGACTCAAGATTGAGAACAAGGTGAGTGACGTCATACTGTGCTAGTCCGAATCGCAAGGCCAAGGTCGGCCAGCCTCTAAAGATGGAAGCGGATGTCAAGGGCGAACCAGAACCCACCATCACCTGGACCTTCAACGGACAGCCGCTCAAGCCTGAGGAGCGACTCAAGATTGAGAACAAGGTGAGTGACGTCATACTGTGAGTCAGGAACCCAGGATCAAGGTCAAAGGGAGAGCCAAAGCCCGCCATTACGAGGGCCTTCAGTAACTTGCGCCCGTATTCACAAACGATGCTTGATTAAGTGAATCAGCAAATCTAACGTACAGCAATGTAATTACGTGCGAGCGATATGGATGGGTAGTTTGGGGTTATGGTACAAAATTCTATCTGCTCGGCGACCGGACTTAACCATGTTATTTTTTGCAATATTCTTATGTATCTAAGACCTCAAAAGCTCGTTATTTCCCATCTACTAATAGTCTTTTATATCCTCAGGACTACCACACATCGTTCGCGCTGCAAAAGCTGACGCGCGCCGACAGCGGCAAATACGTCGTCACTGCTAAGAACGACAGCGGAACTGACACGGTCGAGATCGAGGTACAAGTTGTCAGCAAGCCCGCTAAACCGAAGGGACCACTCAAGGTGTGTATCAAGCTTATTTGTTTTTAAACACTATAGTAATAAGGTAGATTTCTCAATGGCAGGGGAATAGATATTCTGCCCCTTTTCACTGACTTCAAAAAAGGATGTTCTCATTATAATATAAATTAATACGTAATAGCAGGCCTATTCATCTCCGCGAGTTTACATCGAAAACAAAACACGCACGATGGCCCACCTACAGGATACTATTCGACAAGGCCTCACATACGAGCGAACATTGACTCACGCACGCGTATTCTTGTGTATGATGGAAGAAAATAAAGAAAATGGTGTACTAAATACTGTGCAGTATTTAACTGCCTAAATAATAATAAAAACGCAGAATGTACTTTTTTAAGTTGCCTCAAGACACTGAGAGGTAAATAAGTAGTTAATATTATTCATGATAATTCATGCTATAGTTCCAAAATACTGAACTGTCCTATCGATGACATTGACAGCGGGGCGCCACTGTCAATACCGAATCGCTGGTTCCGATTTTTGCCATGTTGGAAACCATAAAGTTGAACGATGGTAGCGCCCCCCTGTCATTGAGTTTGGCAGGACAGTTCAGCGTGGGTCATCTATAAATCATGTATTTCCTCCGCCATTTTCCGCAGTTTGGCACCTCACGTCACATCATTTTACCGAAGTCAGCCCTATAGCTTCGGCACAGTGCCGCACTGACGTTTGTCAACAAAATGGTGCTTGACTCTTGAGACAGGCTAAATTACACCATATTGTTAATGACATTTAGCATACATTTTTTTAAATACCTTCGCGAAGTAAAACTTCTGTACGTAGTACTTATTATTATTCTGTGGTGATAGTGTGTACATAGAGTCTAGGATGGCATATTTCCTTATACCTTCAAAATATCCTATTTGGGAATGATATGGAAAGTTATTCAATGTCAAAAGTTCGTTCTTGCTACAAAAGTTTTTAGTTTTTCCAACATGAAATATCATACATTTGTGCTCAATTTCTCAAACCTGTTAGATGGTAGATTTGTTTTTTAATAGAAGTTATTTTAGGTAATCAGTAGGTACATGCCCGCGCTTTGAAAATGTTTATTTAGTAGTATACTCTTTGTATTGCCAGTGGCGTGTACTATAAAGATCTTCGTCAAAAGTGTTCGACAACATCGCTAATTTATCCCTACCCCCAGGTATCCGACGTCAAAGCAGACGGCTGCAAGCTCAAATGGGAACCACCGGAAGACGACGGAGGCGAACCGGTCGAAAGCTACGTGGTCGAACGAATGGACACCGAGTCCGGTCGCTGGGTGCCTGTGTGCACCACCAAGACTCCCGAGGCTGACGTCACGGGCTTGAACGAGGGCAAGGATTATATGTTCCGAGTGAAGGCAGTCAACCCGGAGGGCGAGAGTGAACCGCTTGTGACAGATACTGCTACGACTGCTAAGAATCCTTATGGTGAGTGGATAATGTATTGGCAAACTTACTATAAGACGCCTGGTGTACCGATGAAGATAGCTATAGTTCTTGCAGAAACCGAGTGAGCTTTATATTATGATTAATTACATATCTGTACACGCGTCAACGTATGCGTGACACATGAATGTGTACGGTTAGCATAAAATATAATATAGTAACAGCAGAATAAAAAGTAAGAGATCAAAAGCATTTTTCTTCAGCTTTTGAATAGGTAATATTGTCATGATTTTTATCCGCGTGATTCCGGTAGAGTAAAATAGAACCTCACTGTTCCAGTGGATGTCGTTACAGACGAGTAAAGGCTCTCCCTTGCTGGCTAAGGATTAGACGACTAAGGGTTTATGAGCCTACATCAGGTGTTTTCAACCTGTCTGGCCAGCATGGGAAGTGTCAGCCAAATCTTTCCTTTTGCCTCTGGAAAATTCGAGAGGGTTTCCTTACTGTAGTGGAAACTAAATAACCTGATGATTCTGGTTCTTAAAACACCTTCATCCAAACCTCTTCAAATCATGAGGCCAGAGCGTGTGGAGTGTAAATGCAAGCATCCATTTTGCCGCTGGTAAATTAAACACACACAGTGGAAACTAAATGACCTGATGATTCTGGTTTTTAAAACACTCAAACAAAAACAGTCCTTATTCCTTTCGCCTTAAACATTATTCTCTATCACAGGCGAGCCCGACCCGCCCGGCAAGCCCGAGTTCAAGGACTGGTCTAAGGAGCACGTGGACCTCAAATGGGAGAAGCCAGCCAACGATGGCGGCGCTCCTATTACCGGCTACATCGTCGAGAAGAAAGACCGCGACACCGGCAAGTGGGTGAAGGCTGCTGAGGTAAGTAGAAATTTAACACAGGTTTAATTATTTCACTGAAGAATAAACTTGACATTTTGACACACTTCCAATAGTGAAACTGTCAATGTGCCAAATTTATTCTTCGGTAAAAAAAACCGACGATTGAAAAATCAGCCCTAAATGGTATAGAATTAGCAGTATAATTCACAGAATAAGACCACCCCCAGTCTTTCCGTGAATGTCGTAAAGGGGTGATTAAGAGACAAATATGTGAACATCAGGCCTAAACCCGTATAGCCAGCTCTGCAGCGTGAGGAGTGTCGGTCAAATCCTCTATTTGCCTCTGGTAAATTAAAGAGGGCCGTATTCCTGTAGTGGAAATTAACTGATGATGAGGAACTGGTATAAAAAATTTTTTTGAACTATAAAATTTCTTACCAGTCACCTCCAGCTAAAAAATAACAGACTAGTGGATACTTGGTCCCTGTAGCTTAGTATAAGCACTTGCTTCTTACTTAGCAGCAAACTCAGTTTTATTTCACCTTATTGTCAAGTTTACTAAAAATAAAGATACAACAGGCCAAACCTCTCTCTCTTATGGTCCTCTTCAGTCCACACTCTTCTCATTTAAACGTCGTGAATATTCACCTCCCTTTCCCTCTCAGGTGCCCGGCAACAAGACAGAGGCCCGCGTGCCCGATCTGATCGAAGGCAAGACCTACCAATTCCGCGTGAAGGCCATCAACAAAGCAGGACCTGGCAAGCCGTCCGCAGCTTCAGAGAATCTGCTGGCTAAGGACAGGTTTGGTAAGTAACTCAGCTATAATACCTCCATGGATTTGAACCTGTGTCTTTAGTGTAAGGCACCCATTTCCAAACCCATTTGCGCGTGATATCCCGTCGTGCGCTCTCTGCCGATATAGCTCTAGTTAAGATACCTCACAGATTACAGACTTTTAGTTGGCCGATAGTTTGACCGACAGTTTGACCGACTTATGTGTATGAGGATTCGACGATACCAAATCGTTGTAATGTGCGGACTACCACACATTTCATGTTCATATTGATTAGCCCGACCCAACAGTAACTATCGGCCGACAAAATGTCTGCAGTATGAGGGCTGTCTTAAGAGAGAAAAGCGTTTCTCTGAGCATCAGTCTAAATGAGTAGAGATGTCAAGAATAATATAATTCTACTCATGCAGCTTCATATAACAGAATAACATTATCCATTTCTAGCTGATCCATTTTGCTCAAAGTCCAATAAAACACATTTTTATTGTATGCTTTTGTTTCTTGTAGCGCCACCTAAGATCGACCGCACCAACATGCGAGACATCACCATCAAGGCTGGCCAGAACATTCGGTTGGACATCAAGGTTTCTGGTGAACCTCCACCAACTAAGACTTGGTGAGTTTTATATTTCAATCAGTGTTTTTATGATAAAGTAGCAATTAATATTGCATTTAAAATTATAGAGGACGATAATCTGCTGTATTGATTTTTGTATATTTTTTTCTACATGCTGCAGGATTTCAAGTAAGATTGATTATATCCTAAAGTTACGGTAAAAACTATACGGCATCATTAAGTTACGATAAAACGGGAACCTAATATTATAATTATCTTGGAAACTAGACTTTAAACATTTCTATGTAAGTAAGTCCAAGGGAACGTAAGCCTTTCCATAGAAGAAGGCACAAAGCTAGTTTTGTGGCTTACCTCCACACGTGAACTGCCATTGGTTTAAATGTGGACATAAAAATATATTTTATAAGCTTGTACACAGTATACCACCTTAGCTACCACTATAAGCATAGATATCAGTAGCAATTATTTTTACCTTATCATCCCAATTTCTCAGGTTCCACAACAAAGAGCGTCTCTCAAGTCGCGATGACCTGACCATCGACACCGAAGACTACAAGATCAAACTATCGGTCGTGGTCTGCAGCCGCAAGCATAGCGGTACTTACGTCCTCAAGGCTGAGAACAGCAGTGGACGCGATGAGGCCACCATACAGGTCAACGTACTCGATGTACCAGCCAAGCCTGAGGGACCACTCAAGGTAATACTTAGTTATAGCTTCTCCCTTTAGCAGCAAGCGCAGCGTAGACTTGGAGCGAGATCAAGCGCGAAGCTCAAGACCGAACGCGATGGAGGACTGTTGTGGACGCTCTCTGCCCCATCTAGGGGACATAGGACCTTAAGTCAAGTAAGTCAAGCAAGCGCAGCGTAAGACTTCCAGCCACATGGTGGACAGATCACATGGCTGGAAGATGTAGCGTGGGTAGGCCTCCTACTAGGTGGACCGACGATCTGGTAAAGGTCGCGGGAGGAGCCTGGATGCGGGCAGCGCAAGACCGTTTATTGTGGAGAGAAAGGTTACAGGAAGGAATTGGATGCGGGCTGCTTCTTCCACAGCCAAACTGGAAATCATTGGGTGAGGACTATGTTCAGCAGTGGACGTCCTGTAGCTGGAATGATGATGATGATGACTATAATGATGATGATTTGGTCGTGACTTATCTTGTAAGACTACAAGATCAAGCTATCGGTCGTGGTCTGCAGCCGCAAGCACAGCGGCACTTACGTCCTGAAGGCTGAGAACAGCAGTGGACGTGATGAGGCCACCATACAGGTCAACGTGCTCGACGTACCTGCCAAACCTGAGGGACCACTGAAGGTAATACTTAGTTATAGCTTTTACCTTTAGCAGCAAGCGCAGCGTAGACTTGGAGCGAGATTAAGCGCGAAGCTCAAGACCGAACGCGATGGAGGACTGTTGTGTTTATGCCCTCTGCCCCATCTAGGGGACATAGGACCTTAAGTCAAGTAAGTCAAGCAAGCGCAGCGTAAGACTTCCAGCCACATGGTGGACAGATCACATGGCTGGAAGACGTAGCGTGGGTAGGCCTTCTTCTAGGTGGACCGACGATCTGGTAAAGTTCGCGGGAGGAGCCTGAATGCGGGCAGTGCAAGACCGTTTATTGTGGAGAGAAAGGTTACAGGAAGGCATTGGATGCGGGCTGCTTCTTCCACAGCCAAACTGGAAATCATTGGGTGAGGACTATGTTCAGCAATGGACGTCCTGTGGCTGAAATGAAGACTAGCATTTGGCTGCGGCTTATCTTGTAAGACTACAAGATCAAGCTATCGGTGGTGGTCTGCAGCCGCAAGCACAGTGGCACTTACGTGCTCAAGGCTGAGAACAGCAGTGGACGTGATGAGGCCACCATACAGGTCAACGTGCTCGATGTACCAGCCAAACCTGAGGGACCACTGAAGGTAATATTTCCGACAGCTAACAGCGTCTTTACAAATGCGAAAAGCAGAGAACTAGTCTTCCCAGTTCTCTGTGAGTCTTTGCAGAAGTAAAATTGGTATTTCCGAGGAATACAATTCTCCGTTGTCCAGGTTGTACTACTTCTGTGGCGTAAAAGTTTATTGAGAATCCAAAATATTACTGCCTCAATATCTCAAGCTTTGTGTAATATCTCAAATCGTCATATTGTCAGCTCTTTAGCGAGAGCACAAGTAATAATGACTAATAGATCCTTTGGATCTACTACGGAATCGGTGTTAGGGATCCAATATAAATTAAATATGAAAGATTGTACTGTCTTCTTTAACGAGCAGTACAAGCTGTATAATTTTCGATCCTGAACACAACGTAATAAGACTCAAAAAGCACTAGCACTTACCCTTCAATCCTTCCCCAGATCTCAGACGTCCACAAAGAAGGCTGCACGCTCAAATGGAACCCGCCCCTAGACGATGGTGGTGCGCCCATCGACCACTACCTGGTCGAGAAACTTGATACGGAGACCGGCCGCTGGATGCCGTGCATGAAGACCAAGGACCCGAAGGCCGAGGTGGAAAACCTGGTTCCAGGACACGAATACAAGTTCAGAGTGTCTGCGGTCAATAACGAGGGCGTTTCGGAACCCTTGGACGCGGACCACTCGATCATTGCCAAGAATCCGTTCGGTGAGTGCTGATATTGAATTTTGTAAAACATTCGACATTACCACCTTTTGTAACATTATGGATTAATGAATTATTGAGTATTGAATCTCTGGAAAATGGAACAAAACAGTTGCGGGTTTGAGTATAGTATATTTCACGTAGGATTAGTACGTGAATAGCCTACCTATAGCGTATGGCTTGAGCGTTTTATGCTTATAGAAGTGAAAAGCATTTTTTTTTTTCAAAAACCTAAAGAAAATGGTTTAGTATGCACTCGTCTGTAGTTGCTGCTTTGTCACCTGTTTTATTTTTAAAATACAAATATACTCTCATTTTCCATCTATGTGGCATTGATGGGATGTCAATCCTAAACTTCGAAACCCTCCAATACTCTTCTGATTAAATTCATTGTCAAGTCAAAACTTTCCTCTCGTTCCTAAGACTCCTCAACCTTCACTGGTCCAAATTCCAAACTATAGCTCTTTCTTGACGATAACGTGCAAGTTCCAATTTTAAAATCACCGTCTCCTCTCGCAGACGAACCGGGCAAACCCGGAACACCGGAAGTGGTTGACTGGGACCGCGACCATGTTGACCTTAAATGGGACAAGCCCATCAACGACGGCGGCGCTCCCATTACCGGCTACATTATTGAGAAGAGGGAGGTCGGCTCGCCGAAATGGGTGAAGGCCTGCGAGGTGAGTGGAGTCCTCTTAGTTCCTATATCTAGACTGTCCAGAGTCAAGAGCTGGAGCAAGGAACACCTGGATTTGAAATAGGAGAACTCAAATCGTCGAGAAGAAAGACCGCGACACCGGCAATTGGGTGAAGCCCGCTGAGGTGAGTGGAGTCTCTTCCATGTTCCTCTATCCAGGCTATCCGCTATCGCGCGTAATTATGTTGCTGTCGCGCTCGCACACTCACTGCGGGCGCCCGTCGCACAGTCGCGACAGCAATAGAATTACGCGCGAGCGATAAGGATGGGTAGCTTGGGGTCATTAGACAAAATTGTACGTGCTCACGGACCAGGGTTTAGTAACATGTAGACCTGAAGTGGGACAAGCCCATCAACGACGGAGGCGCTCCCATTACCGGCTACATCATTGAGAAGAGAGAAGTTGGCTCGCCGAAATGGGTGAAGGCCTGTGAGGTGAGTAATACTACTAATACTTTTTACTTATAGTATTTTAAGTCGATTATCTTTAGCACTGGATTAATTAGTTTGTTGGGTACTTTTAAGGTACTGTAGATAGTAGTCATTCAGTAACATCACTCCAAAAAAGTCACTAGAATGATTCGGGATGACGAAGAGTAAAAGCGAATTCGTTATGGCCCCATAAGGGCACTACGAGTCTAGAGGGCTTTGATGGATGGAAGCCTCTTGCGAAGACTGCCAAAGATCGCAATATTGCAACTAATAATCATTTCAACTAATTTGCTACTCCTGAGACTGGAACCCAGCTAAAGCTACAGATAGTATAGTACTGCAAGAGCTTATCAATTAAATTCTACTTGTTGAATAAAGGTATTTCGCAACGCAATTTCGTAATTTCAACTTGGGAGTGATTTCATGAGTATCCCCAAAGGTAAAGACGTATATCACCACTAAATTGGCCGTTAAAATGTGTGTTTCTCGTCAGGTCGGCCCCCACGACAACGAGAAGGCTACAGTGCCGAACTTGGACGAGGGAACGGAATACGAGTTCCGAGTGAAGGCCATCAACGAGGCCGGCCCTGGCGAGCCGTCAGACGCCAGCAAGTCTGTCGTCTGCAAGCCCAGGAAACGTGAGTATAATATTTTATTTATATCGTAATGTAAACGGGTAAAGTTGTCTTTTGTTTCGCAAATAGATTTGCTACAGTTTTTAAAACTACCGCTGTAAGCGCGTGATATAAACGCAATGTCGAAGGAATCAAGAACATTAGTTACTAAAGTTGTGTATCATGAGACGGATCATTGATATTGGAATAAATCTCGTAAACGTTTCAAAGTCGGGAAAAACTTCAAGGACATGGATCAGAGAATCAACAAAGTTCTCGTGTCGACAGCAAACCTACACAGTGTCAGCCCAAAACTCCGCTACAAGAGTGGCGTTGTCAGCAGCATAAATCCTCCTGTGTGCAGTTGCTCGGGCACTCAGGGCACGACAGTGCTTCATCGAATGGGGCACAAAGTTCTTGCTTGCTCAGTATCGAGACTGTGTTCATGCCTCTTTATTTTACTTATTGTCCCTTTATTTACCTTTATATTTCCTTCCCCAGTGGCCCCGAAGATCGACCGTCGCAACCTACGCACCATCAAAGTTCGCGAGGGTGAACCAATCGCGCTTGACGTTAAAGTGTCGGGTGAACCCGCGCCAGATGTCGCTTGGAGCCTCAACGGCAAGAGCGTCAGCAGCGGCAACGGCCTGAAGCGTAAGTCTCATCACCATCATCATCATCATCACTTGTACGCGAGGCGAACCCATCGCGCTTGACGTCAAGGTGTCGAGTGAACCCACGCCAGATGTCGCTTGGAGCCTCAACGGCAAGAGCGTCAGCAGCGGCAATGGGCTGAAGTGTAAGTCTCATCACCATCATCATCATCATCACTTGTACGCGAGGGTGAACCTATCGCGCTTGATGTTAAAGTTTCGGGTGAACCCGCGCCAGATGTCGCTTGGAGTCTCAACGGCAAGAGCGTCAGCAGCGGCAACGGCCTGAAGCGTAAGTCTCATCATTATCAGCGATTGAAATACAATGAAATAGTTTATTTAGTACACAGGCACTTTCCAGGGCACTTATACACGTCCCAAATATAGCTTGCCCTACCACCACTTCGAGACAACGTGGGCTGGTGCTGAGAAGGATTGACGTCAAAGTGTCATGAAATAAACCTAGTTTTCACTGGTCAGGAAATGACAGATTTTTTTTTTAAACTTGACCACCTAGGATCGGTAGAAAAAAGAGGTGGGAATAGCTTCATGGATAAAGGGCTTTCTCGCAATGCACATTGCTGAGATCTTTGACTAATGACTCTACATTATTGGGGGTACCCTACGCAGCACTTGTCAATACCGTGATCTGCCCCTTCATCATCATCATCATCATCATTTAAGCCACAAGACGTCCACTGCTGAACATAGGCCTCCCCTAATGTTGACCGGTTGCTAGCGGCCTGCGTACAGCGTCTTCCTGCTACCTTTATTTATGATGTCATCGGTCCACCTTGAGGGTGGATCTGCCCCTTAGTCAAGATTATTAGTCATCGATGCTCCTCCAAATGCAACGGTCCCCTGTCTCTTGACATGGCTAATTCTTTCAACTATTACCATCAATATTCATCAACAGATCATACTTTATTATACCAACCTAACATATTCTTAATTAAATAATTAATATACCATACTTGAACCATATAATTTTGTTCCAGTGGTGAACGTGCCATACTTGAGCAAGTACCAGCACTCGAGCCCGCGTCGCAAGGACTCTGGTACCTACAAGATCCACGCCACCAACAGATATGGCGAGGACAAGGCCGAGTTGGAGATCATTGTTACATGTGAGTATATATCTCTGAAAACATTGTTAGACTCTTGAAAGATGGAAAAAGTTTTAATTAACAGTTTACTGTTCTTGTAAGATCGCATAAGTTTTTTTATTATGCTTTATGAAAATCGATATAATTGCGAGATTAACCTAGCAAATTAGATTAATAATAAAAGAGCAGGGCAGGAAGTTTATTAAGTAATTTGGTTATGTACAGAAGATAGCACATGAAGCTAAAAACTGTGGCTTCTTATGTAGTTTTAGTTGAACATGCATCGTCTGATGTGCTTTCGGCTGTTTTATGCTCCACCGTAAATAGTATTTGCATTCTTCTACATAGATAGTTTATTAATGTTACCTTCGCAAATACCTATAGCTTGGGAGGGTATCTCAAAGAGTTGTGTATGAAGGATTTTTAATCATAATTATGTATATCAAACACAATGTACCTGACAACAGTGTCCTAAATATGTATCAAATAAATAATTTTTCATTCTTTTTTCCCAACAGCCAAGCCCGAGAAGCCGGAAGGCCCTCTCGAGGTATCAGACATCCACAAAGACGGCTGCAAGCTCAACTGGAAGCGGCCTAAGGACGACGGCGGCGAGCCCATCGAGGCCTACCTCGTCGAGAAGTACGATACCGAGACCGGCAACTGGGTGCCTGTCGGGAAGACGTTGGGCAACGTTCCCGAGATGGAGGTGAGAGTTTGGAACAGCTTTGTATCTAAGACTTTACGTAGCATCGGCTCTGGTGTCATTAGTAAGGAGTCCCAAAATGCCGCACGGTATCTATAATCGTAGGTGACGACCACGTTACTGAGATGGAGGTGAGTTTGAAGAATCTTATAGGTCTATGCTAGATAGGAGTCGCTCTACTCGCGGTCAAGTGTGGACGAACAACGAGTCTACAGCAATCACTCCCCTTTGCGTGATGCAAAACCGTTTGTGTTCGTCAAAATACCGACAATAGGTGAATCACAGCCAAGCCCGAGAAGCCGGAAGGCCCTCTGGAGGTGTCAGACATCCACAAAGACGGCCGCAAGCTCAATTGGAAGCGGCCTAAGGACGACGGCGGCGAACCCATCGAGGCCTACCTCGTCGAGAAGTACGATACCGAGACCGGCAACTGGGTGCCTGTCGGGAAGACGTTGGGCAACGTTCCCGAGATGGAGGTGAGTTTGGAATAGCTTTGTATCTTTGTCTTAGAACCTAAGACTTTACGTAGCGTCGGATTTGGTGTCACTAATAAGGAGCCCCAAAATGCCGCACGGTATCTATAACCGTAGGTGACGACCACGTTACTGAGATGGAGGTGAATTTGTAGAATCTTAAGGTAGGTTTATGCTAGACGAGCAGGTTAAGTGCGGACGTACTACGAGCCTACAACAATCACTCCCCTTTGCGCGATGCAAATCCCTTTGTGTTCGTCAAAAAATCGACAATAGGCAGAGTACAGCCAAGGCCGAGAAGCCGGAAGGCCCTCTCGAGGTGTCAGACATCCACAAGGACGGCTGCAAGCTCAACTGGAAGCGGCCTAAGGACGACGGCGGCGAGCCCATCGAGGCCTACCTCGTCGAGAAGTACGATACAGAGACCGGCAACTGGGTGCCTGTCGGGAAGACGTTGGGCAACGTTCCTGAGATGGAGGTGAGTTTGAAGAATCGAATAAAAGCGTCGATCCGCCGATAGCGGAACGCTGAAGGTGTCAGACTGGCCGATTTATTATTAGTGATCCGAAGAACGCGGGTTTGATTCACCGCCGCTCGACTATAGTGGTGAACCCTCTCGTAACACAAGTATATTTAGCTTATCACAACAAAATTATTAGGAATTTGCATTTACAAATTCTTAAAATTATGTTTCAGAGCTCAAAAGAAGTCCTGAAAAAAGAAAGTTAAAGGTCTACTTCAAAATACTAAACGAGTCGTTTCTTGAGGTTGTTGAAGTGCCGAATATTGTAAACTACCTTGTTTCTTTTTCATCTGAATAACTCGTATAATAAAAGTGTACATAAGATAAAATGGTAACATCATCATAAGGCAGGATGCAGGATGACCTTCATCGATTTACCAAAGGCAAAAGCTGCTAAAGGAAGGACTTTCCATGCTGGTCAGACGGATTGCGAAACCCTTGTTTTCAAATTGTCCTCCCTTAGTCCCCTATTACGACATCCACCGGAAGCGTGGGGTCCTATTCTATTCTGCCAGAACCACATGACTGATCGTGTATATTTATTTTTAGGTGGACGGGCTGATCCCAGGCCACGAATACAAGTTCCGAGTGAAGGCACTGAACAAGGAAGGCGAGTCCGAACCGCTGGAGACCTTCGGCGCCATCGTCGCGAAGGATCCGTTCAGTAAGTGATGACAATAATAATATCATTATTACGATAGATAATTTCGTAACTTTATTTTATTGAGAAAGGTATACTTACCAATAGTAAAACACATAAGACAGTTGCTTATAACTTGCACTTATATTTCCCATAACAAGCACATGCAGGGGCTACGCGTGCGTCGTTTATTTGACGTTTACATCCAATTTGTCTTTTTCATTTCTAACTGGACAGCGGCCCATTTGGCTAATTGGCAATAGAATAAGATAAGATATTACTTTATTGCCTCGATTACATACATATTCCGACATTAAAATTTTTGACGTTACAAATATGTATAATATTTCAAAGAATATGGTTAGAATAATTCTTATAATGAAAAAGTTCTACATATTCTGCCATAATTTGTTGGCGCAGAATGTATAAATATAGGTGATTGAGAAACTTCTTGTGAGTTCTTCGCTTTCTTTTTTTTTTGATAGTCAGCTAATTATAGGGTTAAATCTAATTTCACATTAACTTTACAGCGGTGCCAGACGCCCCAACCGCGCCAGTGCCAGAAGACTGGTCTGCCAACCATGTGGACCTCAAGTGGGAGGCGCCTATCTCAGACGGAGGCTCGCCCATCATCGGCTACATTGTTGAAAAGAAGGACAAATACAGCCCGCTGTGGGAGAAGGCGGTGGAGACACACACGCCTACACCATTCGCCACTGTCAACGGGTGAGTTAATATCAAAGCTCCAGGACGCTAATACAAGTCCCAAATACAGCTTGCCCTACCACTTCGGGACAACATATAGGCTGGTGCTGAAAAGTGGCGGAAGGAACTCAGTCATCTTTGTGAGTCAACTGGTAAAGCGAGTGATCGAACAACCACTTAGATCTTTAATGAGAGGTTCCTATCTTTGATGGAGACTTGCCCATCATCGGCTACATTGTTGAAAAGAAGGACAAATACAGCCCTCTGTGGGAGAAGGCGGTGGAGACACACACGCCTACACCCTTCGCTACTGTCAACGGGTGAGTTAACTGATCGGGCGACCGGTCAGCGTAGATGAGGTTCTGAGTGTTGTGGAATAGAATAACACCCGATTTCTGAACCGGGCCAGGGAGGGACAATTAGAGGCAGCGGCTTTAAAATAAATTGTTTACTTTGTTTAGGATCAGGTTCACCGGCACCAGATACTTATATAACCCTAATGATAAAGGTTCCTGATTACCGGGGACTATATTTCTTATTTGCTATCTGACAAGCTGTCAAACCAATCGTTGCAGTTTATCTGACAGGCGAGTTCCTAATAGGCTATAGGAAACTTTATTAACTATTGAAAATGCCCTTTATTTTTTCTGCTAGAGGGCCAAACTTTCAAATCTGATTCATTCTAAACCATTCCAAAACCTTTATGCGCAAATTGTTAAATTCGCAAATTGTCAAGCGGTCGCAATCTGCCAAATTCGCAAATTGCCAAATTCGCAAAATGTCAAATGCGCAAATTGTCAAATTCGCAAAATGTCAAGTTTTAAAAATACCTTACCTTCAGAGTGGTCGAGCAAAAAAAAGAGAAAACTATGTTCAAATAAATTAAAGTCCACTAAAACCAAGAACGAAGATATCAATCTTAATCGATCCACTAACGTATCCTCTCATCCCCAGGCTGATCGAAGGAAACGAATACCAGTTCCGCGTGATCGCCATCAACAAGGCCGGCCAGAGCAAGCCTTCGGATGCGAGCAAGAACTTCGTCGCGAAGCCCCGCTTCCTGGCGCCCAAGATCGACAGGAGACACCTCAGAGATGTCACCATCTCTGCCGGGTCTACGCTCAAGCTGGAAGCTTCTATCACTGGAGAGCCGGCCCCGGCTGTGGAATGGAGGTACGTGGTAGATAAAGCAAGCGTTTCGTTCATTCGAAGGACGTCCAGTGCTGGACAATGGCCTCCCCCAAGGATTTCCATAACGACTGTTCCTGGGTTGCCCGCATCCAGGCTCTTCCTGCGACCTTCACCAGATCATCAGTCCACTTAGTGGCGGGGCCTGCCCACACTACGTCTTCCGGCTCGTGGTCGCCACTCGAGAACTTTACTGCGCCATCGGCCATCAGCTGTGCGAGCTACCTACGTGCCCCGCCCACTGCCACTTGATTTAAGTAATTCTGCAGGTTATGTCGGTCACTTTATTTCTCCTGCGGATATCCTCATTTCTGATCAAACACGTACCCAACATTGTCACTAGACATCTATCCTTGGACTATCTCTTGGACGACCTATTGTTTGATTAGTCTTTTTAGTGAGTCAGTGAGTGACACTCTGAACATTATTTATTCACCCAGACATAATATCTCCAGTGCAGCTTATCTTACTAGCACAGCTACTGTGTGATTTGGTCTCAAAATAAAAACTTAACCTTATTTTTCCATAGATACCAAAACATGCCTCTCCGCGCATCCAAGGCCGTATCCATCGACAATCCAGACTACTTCACGAAGCTGGTGATCCGGCCGGTACGCCGCGACGATTCCGGCGAGTACACCGTGACAGCTGTCAACTCCAGCGGCAAAGACGTCGTCAACATCAACGTGGTTGTCACTGACAAGCCTATGAAGCCTGAGGGACCGTTACAGGTGAGTGAGGAGCAGCGATCTTCTTTCTCAGCACTGGTCATGTGTTGTCATGAAGCAGTGTAATTTAATTAAACAAGTGTAATTTACAATTAAACATCTCAAATAAATGCAGTGGTAGGGTCTAAGTTATACTGGGGCATGTAAGTGTTTTGTATCTATTTTCAGAAATTAAATAACTTTTATAACATTTTTTATGACTGACAAGGCAGGCATTTGACCGCAATCGCACCTGGTGTTAAGTGAGATGCAGTCTAGGGTGGTGCATAATATCGTATCATACTTACCTATGTACCTGAACTGGAAGTAAAATATTGCTATCACAAACTTATTTAGTCGAATGTCAGCGAGCGAGTCATCCATTTCACCATCATCATCATTTTAGTCATAGGACGCCCACTGCTGAACATAGGCTTCTTCCAATGATCTCCATAATGATGTTGTGTGGTTGGTAGCGGCCTGCATCCAGCGCCTTCCTTAGTAGCACCTTTACTTATTAGAAATAATCTCATGTTGCAATACCCTAGCAGGGTCCATGTTATGGGTCTACTTCTATTTATGAAAGAACCTTTGTATACCAACAAACCAACATGGAGCAATAAATTATTTGAATTTATCCATTTGCCATTAGTAAATTAAAGAGGGTTGTGCTCCTGCAATGGAGACTGTATGACCTGATGGTAATGTCATGGATTAATATTACACTATATTGACTATTGCTATTTTCTCAGATCTCGGACGTCCACAAAGAGGGTGCCACCCTCAAGTGGAAGCGGCCGAAGGACGACGGCGGCACCCCCATCGAGTACTACCAGGTCGACAAGCTGGATACCGAGTCTGGCTGCTGGGTGCCTTGTGCGCGCTCTGACGAGCCTAGTAAGTAGACTTTGAACAAACAAAATCTAGTTTTTATTCAATTAGTCCCGCTGTGCAATGGAGGAAAGTCGATATTTCGAACTCCTCGCATATTCTTTTAAAGAAGTTTGTATACTAAACTACTAAGCCTTCACTGGTTGGGTTTTAATGAGGGTTTTCGCGTATGAAAAATCCGCCAGATGGCAATACGTAGACCCTAGGTCCAAATGCTGCATGACATGTCAAAATCCACCAATCACGCAGCAGTCAGACCCCACATCCACGTCCCGTCATCTAGCGGATCTTTTATACGCGAAAACCCTCATTGAAAGCCAAACTGTAAATCCTGAGTATACAGGATTTCCAGTTCAGAAAAATAGAGTTGGGATTAGGATTAGACACAATTGTCATTGTTTCTCATGCTAATTACTCGCTATAAGTGAAAGAGAGACCTGAAAATACGTCGTGCAGCAACCCTCCTAGTTTCTTGCTATTTATATCATATTAGAGCTCTGAAATAAAGCAAAGTGCTTTTAATTACCTCTTTATTAAATAAAACACTAACGTGATTGTATTATTGCAGAGTGTGATGTGACCGGCTTAACTCCGGGCAAGGAGTATAAGTTCCGCGTGTCCGCTGTGAACTCGGAGGGAGAATCGGAGCCTCTGACTGGGGAGGAGAGCATCATCGCCAAGAATCCGTTCGACGAGCCTGGTATGTAACCGGTTACAAGTTTATGATGTATAAACTTAAGTGTGTGTTCTTTGTGAAAGAAGTTGTTTAGTCAATACTTGTAGATGTCACTTTGAATTATTTAAAAACAAGAATAACACTACAAGCGTATCATTTGAACACTAAGCAGATGTGGAACTAATTACAAGGACACTTGAGAAGCACCTCTAGAGAATAACGTTCGTGGTAGTTTCAATATTAAAAATGTTTTGCTCTGTTTTTTTCCGTCGACAGCACATCAGATTACATTTTTATTGGAAGATAACTCTTATACCGTTGACTCTTTCATTTTGATGTGTCGTCGATTTTACGTAGCAATAAGCGATTGCCGTGTCGATTCTTTTAGTAATGCTATTATTGGAATATGAACATAAACCTGCGTGTAAAGAAACAAAACGTCGAAGCGTTTTGTTATTGGACGACTCGCTCGCCTCTAGCGCATCCTTTTATGACTAATCTCGCCTTGTATTTTGCTATGTTTCCTTTCTCATCTCTTTTGGTCTTAAAGACCCATTTACAGGATATAGCTTTTTTGCCAGTAGGTAAGTCACATAAAACATAATAATGGAATGATATTTATATATGCTATTTTGTTTGGGGGTGCTGGATTGTTAATACAAGTCTTGCAACCTTGACACATAACTCCTAGTATATTTTTTTTTATTTAAAAAATAGATTATCCCGTTAGCTCGTGACCCCTCGTGGTAAGCTAAAAATGCTCGTGTTATGTGGGCTCACCACAATAGTCTAATCTCGAGTCGGCCAGTCCGACCCCTTCACCGTTCGGCTATCGTGGCTTCCATATTGACACAAGCATTCTCTCACAGGTGCGCCAGGCACGCCAAGCGTGACAGACTGGGACAAAGACCACGTGGATCTCAAGTGGAGCCCGCCGCGTACTGACGGTGGCGCACCCATCACTGGCTACATCGTCGAAAAGAAGGACAAGTTCGGCAACTGGGAGAAGGCTGTGGAGGTGCCCGCCGGTCAGACAACTGCTACAGTGCCCGACCTCATCGAGGGACAGACTTACGAGTTCAGGTAGGTGACAGACTAAGACAGAAAACCACGTTGATCACAGGATCTCAAGTGGAGCCAGTCACTAGCTTCATCGTCGAGAAGAAGTCCTTCTTGTCCAAGTTCGGCAATTGGGAGAAGGCTGTAGAGGTGCCTGCCAACCAGACAACTGCTACAGTACCCGATCTGATAGAGGGACAGACTTACGAGTTCAGGTAGGTGACTCAAAAAGGCAGAGACCACGTGGTTAAAAGCTAAGCTGCTTGCATGCTATGTGGTGTAGAAAAAGGACAAGGTCGGCAACTGGGAGAAGGCTGTAGAAGTGCCCGCCGGTCAGACAACTGCTACAGTGCCCGACCTCATCGAGGGACAGACTTACGAGTTCAGGTAGGTGACCCAAAAGGGCAGGGACCACGTGGTTACAAGTGGAACTGCTTACTAGCTACATCGTGGAGAAGAAGGACAAGTTTAGCAACTGGGAGAAGGCTGTGGAGGTGCCTGCCAACCAGACAACTGCTACAGTGCCCGATCTGATCTAGGGACAGACTTACGAGTTCACCTGAACTACCTACCTAGGTTCAAACCAAAAGAGCAAAGCCCTCTGAGGGCTTCCGCAACAACCGGTTCTGCGCTGCCCGCATCTAGGTGCTTCCCATGACTTCCAGAGCAATCTACCAAGTGGGAGTCCAGCAAACACAGCGTCTTCTGGCCAGTAGTCGTCGGTCTTCTGGATATAAGCCCCCATTTTCTTATCAGCTCTGCAAGCTGTCTTTAAAGGTTTTTGGTCAACCAAACAGGAGAGCGTTCTTCACTAATTGCCAAGATATGGTTTCCATTACAAAGCCAAGCTGGAAGCTACCTTTTTTGTCTTACAACTTTGCTCTTTTCCGAATCAACCCAATACATAATTTATTATCACGGCATTTTACAACCTATTACCATCCGCACAGGGTTCGCGCCGTGAACAAGGCAGGCCCGGGCGAGCCGAGCGACAGCACTCACCCTATCGTAGCCAAGCCCAGGAACTTGGCGCCGAAGATCGACAGGACCAACCTCATCGACATCAAGCTCAAGGTCGGACAGAAGTTCGGCTTCGATGTCAAGGTAAGCGAACTGGGACATACCATATTTGGACCAGAAGCTGTAAGTAAGAAGGGAATAATATTGAAATTTTACCTTAAAATAAAATTTGTATTATGTTTCCTCAGACGTCCGAAGTCCATTATGTGAGAGAGTACATCGTATTTCCTTGCGTTGTCGCTAGATGTCGCTACTTTACCGTCACGTGACCACGCCGCTAGCGCCCCCAATAGCCAAATCTGGAACTAACTCAGAAACCAGAGAGCGAGCCACCAGTTTGTGTCATTGTTCGGCTCATAAAACAATAATGAGGATATGGTCTAGCACCAGGAAGGCATTATTTGGACTTCGGACGTCTGAGGAAACATAATACAAATTTTATTTTAAGGTAAAATTTCAATATTATGTGTTCCGTTTGACGTCCGAAGTCCATTATGTGAGATCTGTTTGTTATCTTCTGGTGGCTTGCGAAATAAAAGGCAACAATGTGATATTAGTAATCGTATATGTAGGAAAATGTAATGAAAGTAAACATAACAACCAATTAGCTGGCAAAAATTAACTGACCATCATTTCAGCAACATAAAGGTAAAATAAAAGTAAAGGTAGTTAATTGCGATTGATAAATAAAAATAAATACAATTTAAATTTTCTATTATTTAGAGGGTGTAAAGAATTGAGAAAGCGACTTTTCTGAAGTCACATCATTACTTCGGCCACTTTTTTCTACATCTCTGTTATAAAACTTTCTAAAAGTGTTTTCATGCCGCCAATTAGCTTTTTCTAAAATTTCATTAATAGGATATTTTTCTAAAAAATTTAGTGATGACCCCGCTGACCTACAGCTACCAGGGGAAGCCTCTATTCCTGCCTCAGAAAGAGTTCGTTTTACCCAGCCACCTATGATTACCGCGGAGGCTGGCTTAACAGGTTCTCTAGTTGTGATAAATAAATTTGTTAATGAACCCCTTCTATTTTTTGAGATATCTATCAACGACCTTATCCAAAATAAAGCATTTGTATTTCTATCTGGCGAAGCATACAAAGTCCAACTTGATTGTTGATAGGATGCCGAATCTGTCTTTGAACCAAATACGGGATGCATGGTAATGGAATCTCCATTGTCTATTAAGTGATTTGTATCACAATGTAAAAGTGTCAAATCATGTACTCTACGACCCGAAGCTAACAAAAGAATTGTGGCAGTACGTCTAGAAACATCAAAAATACTAAGTAAATTTGGATTGTTATTTTTTAAAAACTGAATGATTAATCTTGCATCCCATATTGGCAATTTAGGAGGAATTGGTCGGGCCAAAGAAATTGCTTTAAGAATGTGTTTAACTAAGTTGTTAGAAGATATTTTAATGTCAGAGAGTGTTTCACAAATAGATGCTATTACCGATTTGTGCACAAGAATGGAACGATATGCTAAACGATCTGTTAGAAACAGTCGCTAGGTACCTTGCTACGTTATCAGGGGAAGGGTTTTTAAAATCTAAGCTATTTTGAAGACACCACTGCGACCATCTATTCCATATTGGGGTGTATGTTTTTAGCGTCGAAAGAAGCTGCTTCTCCTCCGCTGTCCAACTTCCTGTTAAGGCGTCCCAGCCGAAATGAGCCAAGCTTCCAGCTGTAGGTTGTGAACTTGAGCTGGTGGCCGTCCCGTCTGAGTGTCTATCAGTGTCGACGACAGGTTCTGAATCTTCACAGGGCGTGCTAGGGCCCGGTTTTTCAAATCTGGGCGCCAAAAGGGCTTCGTCCACTTGGGTGCAATTATGATGAACTTGCCTGTTGCCGAGTTGAGGTGATGGAGTACTCGAGGCAGCAGGGATGGTGGAGGGAACACCCACGCTAGGTGGTAATTCCAGCACCTGCTGAACGCGTCGTGAAAGCAAGCGTTCGAGTCTGACAAGTCTAGCGTAGCATAGTTCGATACGACATGAGCTTCGCTGGAAGCGAAGAGGTCTATTTCGGGGGTTCCCCAGCGGTTGAAGACCTTTACTGTCGCTTGGTGTAGTAGGTACCATTCTGAGCCGGCGCGATTGCGCGAGAGGTGATCGGCTTCTGTATTGTACCGGCCTGGCAGATGGTGAGGGACCAGTACTATGCTGAGGCTGTCCGTCAACGCTAACAGCTGTCTGGTCATTTCGAGTAGCTTCGCTGATCTCGTCCCGCCCTCGTTCTTTTTGTACGACACCACGGTGCGATTGTCGCTCTGCAAGATTACTGTAGAGTGTTGAAGAACCTCTGCCTTTGACGAGATAGCGGCTATCACTGCGTACATTTCCTTTAGATTGCAATGCCATCTTTGTTGACGACGATCCCACGTGCCTTGAAGTGTATCGTTGTTTACCGTGGCGCCCCATAGAATGTCTGATGCGTCCGTGACTAGGTAATTTGTTGGAAAAACCGGTTGGTGAATCGGGGTCTTCTGACTTATGTTGTCGAGCCACCATTCCAACTCTGACTTTACTTCGTTCGTGATGGGACTGGGTCGCCGCGGGCTTTTTCGAAGTACATGGCTGTGTCGCTGCAGCGTTCGGCAATGCAACCTTCCTCGGAGAGTGGTGAAGGTTGCGAAATTGAGGTACCCTAAAAGGCGTTGCGCCTGTTTGAGGGACCAACTGCCGGCTGCCAAGCGGGTCAATATACATTGGCGAATCTTCCTCACCTTGTCCAGGGGTAGACACTTGGTGTTGAGTTGTGTGTCCCAAAGTATCCCCAGAAACTCTAACGACTTTGTTGGCGCAAGAATCGACTTTTCCCAATTGATATTCCAACCCAGGCTGGAGAGGTATGTCAACGCTACCTGAACATGAGCTTCTAACATTTCTCTGTTCTGATGCACAATGATGAAATCGTCCAAATATACTATCAGGCGGAGACCTTGGCTGCGCAGTAGTTCGGCCACCCAATTTGTGACAGAGGCGAACATTCTTGGTGCTGCAGCTAGTCCGAAGGGAAGGCAAGTCATCTGGAGTAACTGACCCTCGTAACTGATGCGTAGGAAGCATCGATGCTGCTCCGCAATTGGCAAGTGGTAGTAAGCTTGGCTGATGTCCAGTTTTATCATCCAATCGTTGGTTTGTAAGAACTTGGGCATTAGGTAGTGATGAAATAAATGAAAAGTTTTGGGATTCATGAACTGATTCAATGCTTTTAAATTGAAAATGACCCGATTTTTGCCGTTGTTCTTTGTTATGATAAAAAGTGGGGAAATGAAAGACGGAGTTAAGGGAGCGGGCTCTAGAACCCCGTTCTGAATCAATTCTTGGATCTCTGATGACATCATCACTGATGTTGGGGTTTGATATTTTTGCATTATTTCCGGTGTTGGGAATACTAATGGTGGCATTTGATCGAAAGGAATGCGCGCTGACGAAATCAAATTGAGAATGGTTTTTGGAGGATCTAATTTGGCCCAGGCTGCTCGATATAGCCTGAGACAACCGCCCGAAAACCGTCTCGAGTCATTTGTTTCTATACCTGCTACCTTGATCTTTGCGCCCCCCCCCCCCTTTTTCTTTTTGTCTCGTTGATCATAGTGACGCTTTTCCGATTTACCCTGTTGTTTATTTTTTGACTGCTGTGTATTTCGAAAGGAGTTCTCACGAGACGTTGAGGCAACGGGGGACTTCGAGCGCAATAGAGATTTAAAACGAGAAGCTGGCTTTGCCCTAGGCATGCTTTCCTTGACCAACTTTTCAGTACCGCCTATTTTTTGTAAATAACCGGCCAAATCTAGAGGGTTAAACATGTATTCCGCAGAAGGTGGAATCTTTTCGATATCTTCACGCGTAAATTTTTCTTTCAAACACTTAAGAAGTGCCTTACGACGAAATTCTAAAACTTCTGCGCGTTTCCCGCATACCATTTGCAGAATATCATGTGAAACCGCTTTATAATCAGAATCGTTACCAAAAAGTTCTCTTAACTTATCGTGAATTGCAGATAATTTAGCACTCGGTTGCGAAGACCACTCAATAAGTTTCCGTAACGCCGTATTCAGCGATTCGTTTTGTGTCAATAGGGCATTCGATAAAGCCGCAAAACTACGTTCCATTTGAAACCATCTAATCGGAGCGAAAGGATCTTCCAAACGTCTCAACTCCTCATTTATTTTTAATTCGCAAAAACCCGGAAACGCTACGTATTTTTTCTGCACATCCGTATAACGCACCGCATTCCACTCCGTAGAATTGAATCTCTGCATACTAATAAGCTTAGAAACTCGATCGGGATCAGCTTTAGGAATCGAGGGCTCTTTAACGGAAACGTCAAGCTCCGCGATGTCGCCCACCGGAGCGGGGGCGCAACGGTATTTTGCAAAAAAATATTAAACTTTCTACTTTTATCTCGAAAGTTAGAAAAATTATGAAAATAAAAAATTTTTGTAGGTAGAAATGAACGTTATGATTGAAAAATCTAACGACAACCGGTCGGTTCGAAAAACGACGCAACAATGACACAAACTGGTGGCTCGCTCTCTGGTTTCTGAGTTAGTTCCAGATTTGGCTATTGGGGGCGCTAGCGGCGTGGTCACGTGACGGTAAAGTAGCGACATCTAGCGACAACGCAAGGAAATACGATGTACTTTCTCACATAATGGACTTCGGACGTCAAACGGAACACATAATAATTATTATTGAAGATATAAGCTATAAGGGCGTATAAGCAATACCCGTAGTATTGCTTATACGCTCTTATTGACGCCCGCGATATGTTTTTTAGAACCAGGACTCGAAAATTTGTTTCATTAGCACTACTGTTTAGTAAATATATTAATCGAAAATGGCAACTGGCTACCAGAAGAAATTCCTTTTGAATAGAATTTCAGAGGTGGAATTGTGTAAAGGAATCGTAATCATTTGTCAGTTCATAACGTACGATTATTCTGTCAAACGCTTTGTTTAACTGACTATCGAACGTTATGAACTGTCAAATGATTACGATTGCTTCACAATTCTCCTGGTTAGATTTGCAATAAAAATGATGATGAACTGTAACAAAATGCAATACGTACTACATAGGTTCAGTTTTAATGCTATTCAGCTCATTGATTTTAAATATTAACACTTTTTACCTATTGCAAACATTGTCACACTGTAGTAGCCTTTAATCAATAACCTCAAACTTTCCTACGACTTAATTTACGAACAACTTTTTCAAACATCCCAGGTGACCGGTGAGCCCATGCCAGAAACAAAATGGTTCCTGGCCAAACGCGAGGTCAAGTCCGGCGGCGAGATGAAGGTCCAACACTCGGACTACAACACCAAACTGAACTGCAAAGCAGCAACGCGAGCAGACAGCGGCCGCTATACTATCACTGCTGAGAACAGCAATGGGAAGGACGTGGCTGAAGTGGAAGTTATTGTGCTGAGCGTACCTAGCCCGCCTGGAGGACCGCTCAAGGTACGTTTTTTTTCTTTTTATGGCTTGTATTTGGATGTTTGTTGCCAGTTTCCTCAAGGTACATTTCCTCTTTTAACTTGTGTAAACGTTGTAAGTCTTAAAGGTTCGTTTTCTTTTTTATTTATGGCGTGTGTGAGAATAGCCAATGTTTTATCTGTGTCAGTCCCACAGTCAATGTAAATCAATGAGGGCTATCGTTTTTATACTTAACAGTTGGCACCCCTGGCGATTGACAGGACCTTACTCTACAGTGGCGCCATCTTGATGAGTGCAAATGCGATACCACTTTAGCACTCACCAGTTGGTGCCACTGTCTTCGCTACTAGCAAGTGACAGGATCTTACTCTACAGTGGCGCAAACTGGTGAACGCTAAAACGATAGCCCTCATTGAAAACCAATTTCAAAAGTAATTATTTACCAGTTTCCATCTAGATTCAAAATATTTTTACACTTTTGGGATAGTGACTGACACCAACATGAAACAATTTTGTTGGAACTAAATGTTGGTTTCCCACTCTGCAACTTTAGTGTAGTATACGGTCTACAATTTGGCCTCCAATGAAATCTTGTTGCTAATCGTATAAAAGAACTTATTGTTTAGTTTTCGATAAGATTTAAGCTCATAAAATGTTGGGATATCCGTGCTGACAGCTCACACACATTTAACTCAGCTGTTAACTTCAAATGTAAAAATAAAGATCTTAAAGTATATTATCTCTTAAAAGTGGAACACAGTACTTATTGTAGATATAAAAATAATCGATCACAAATTCCTAGAACTAACAACCAAGAACTGCAAGAAAATTATTCCTATCCTCATCTTTAGGAGTCAAGCATTTTAACAATCATTGTCTTCCATCTCAGGTGTCTGACGTCCACGCCCACGGAGCCAAGCTCTCCTGGAACCCGCCGGCTGATGACGGCGGCCAGCCCATCGACAAATATATCGTGGAGCGTATGGATGAGGCCACGGGACGATGGGTGACCGCGGGAGAGACTGACGGCCCGCAGACCAGTCTCGCGGTGGATGGACTCACGCCCGGACACAAGTACAAGTTCAGGGTCCGAGCTGTTAACAGGTCAGTTATTAGTTACTTATCTATAGATAAGTTTTGTAGTTAAAGGTGAGCGCATAACTGAGTCATTGCCTGTGGTATGGGAGCGAATATTTGACGTGGCAGAGCATATAAGCAGAGTAAATACAAATGAGTAGGTCATCTTCATAGAAACGCACCGAGCGCGGTTTGTATGTGAGCGCGCGCCAATACGTATGCGGCGCGCACGCACACACTGACAAAATTCGGTGCAACTCCCCGCTAATCAAGGCTCAATTTTGTCAGTGTGTGCGTGCGCGCCGCTTACGTATTGGCGACCTACTCATATGTATTTACTCTGATATAAGTGAGCACAACACAATGAGGGCTATCGTTTTAGCGCTCACCAGTTAGCGCCACTGTAGAGTAAGGTCCTGTCACTTGCTAGTAGCGAAGACAGTGGCACCGACTGGTGAGCGCGAAAGTGGTAGGAGGACTATCGCATTTGCACTCATCAAGATGTCGCCACTGTAGAGTAAGGTCCTGTCAATCGCCAGGGGTGCCAACTGTTAAGTATAAAAACGATAGCCCTCATTACACAAGCACATTGAAGTCTCACTGACGTTTGACGTAACAAAAACACTCCCCTGTGCCGCTCCCATACCACACTGATACAGATGATAGTTTCTTCCGCCACTTCTTCTCAGCACCAGCGTATATGTTGTCCCGAAGTGGTAGAAGGGCAAGCTATATTTGCGACGTGTTTATGTGCCCTCGAAAGTACCTATGTACTGGAATAAACTACACTCGGCATCAAATAAATCGCACCTCCCGCGACAAGCACTTATCAAACGTATGCATCCCCACTTCCCACCAACGTTGGTACCATTTGAAAGCCTAGTTCTAAACTTAATTTCATTAAAGGAAAGGTTTTTACCCCAAAAATGTGTCTTTACAAGGATCCAGAGTCACTTCTTCAAAAAATAGGTAGTTACGCTATAGCCATTTTTTATGACTATAAAACTGTTAAGTTGGGATTAATCGCTATCCATCTGTTAAAGAGGACACGTGAGATCTTTATTTGGTTTTATAACCATAAAAATTGGTCTAATTGATCCCACAGGTGAGCCCAAAGTGAGGTCTATTTTCAAGTCACATTTATAGTATATGTTAATCATTTATTTAGAAATGAAATGTATTTTTCTTTAAGGATATTTATTGGGCTTTCAAATAACACCAATATTGTTGGGGTACCATGATTATGTCAGAAGAAAATCTTTAAAGTTCGCGTCGCGGAAGGTGCGGTTTATTTGATGTTGAGTGTATATTGTTTTATATTTTACAGGCACTGACTCAGTAAAGCGCTTGACCAATAAGACAGTGTGTAACATAATTATACAACAAAAAGCACATACAAATATTTATTTACTTTTATTTACCTACCCCCAGACAAGGCAAATCCGAGCCTCTCACTACGCCCCATTCCACCGAAGCGAAGAATCCGTTCGACGTCGCCGGCAAGCCCGGAACGCCCAAGATCAAGGACTTCGACCGCGACTTCGTCGAGCTGGAATGGACCAGGCCAGAGAAAGATGGCGGCGCACCAATCACGGGATACGTCATCGAGAAGAAGGACAGATTCGCGCCAGACTGGGAGGAATGCGCTAAGGTTCGTATGGCTATTTATTTAGAGTCTATTTTGGAATAATTAGGTGTTAAAACAAGCCCGGAACGCCCAAGATCAAAGACTTCGACTGCGACTTCGTGGAGCTGGAATGGACCAGGCCAGAGAAAGATGGCGGCGCTCCCATCACGGGATACGTCATCGAGAAGAAGGACAGATTCGCGCCAGACTGGGAGGAATGCGCTCAGGACTGATGACCTGAGGTTGATGTTAGCCACTGGCTGTGGCGTGTTTTAGGAGAGACGTGATTATGTCTACCTTTTAGACAGGCTGATGATGGTGGTAAACATTAATTAAATTAAATTTGCTGGAAGTTACTGCATGTAAACAGCTCAGAGCTACCTGCAAAACAACGGGAATTATAGGGATGAGCTGAATCAAACCTTGGTCTTCTAGAAAATTATACATATTACCATTGTGTAGTTGAGTGGGAAGAATATTTATATCTTTTTGTCCCTGGTCTAGCTTATACTTATCTCAGCTTTACCAGCTAAACCAATCCCAACCATAAGTGGAAGGACACATCACCACCGTACAGGGTTTCCCAACCTGATAGAAGCCGCTCGCAGTACACTTCTGTAGGTTTAGCATGTGATGGTTACTACATTAATGAAGGGAATCAGCAGACTTCGAGCCTGATGATGTGATATTACTGTAGTAATATTTTTGCTAAATTATTTACTTCTACCCGCAGGTGGAAGGCGACGTAACAACCGGCAAGGTCCCCGACTTAATCGAAGGCAATACTTACGAGTTCCGCGTACGCGCCGTCAACAAAGCCGGCCCAGGAGAGCCGAGCGACGGCACCTCGCCGCACGTGGCGCGCGCTAAGAACCTGCCGCCCAAGATCGACAGGAACTTCATGTTCGACATCAAGGTGGGTTCATAAGGTTTATATTGGACTCTAGTGTCTAGAGTCCCGTAATAATGTACGAATGTTAGGCATCAACCGCCTTTATTCCTTAATAAAAAGTATCAAGTTGAAATGAAAGAAGTATTACTCACGTCGCTATTATACACCTTATATGGCTATTTCACATTATTGTACACAATTTCAGTAAACAGAAAATCCGCAGATCTTAGTCTTTCATCCAAGAAAAGGGAAGCATGATAATGATAGCAATATCATCAGCTAACTTGTTAACAAATTGATTGTTAAAGTAGTGAAGCAGGTAATTTGCTCACATAACTGCCAGTAAAATTACCAACCGTGCAATATTTTGTAACTTTGAAATATGTCTATGTATGGGTATGTACGAGTATGTTAAAAATTTAGGGCTGTACAATACTGTCTCGTTTAATGCTCACACTTTTATGTAAGCATGTGTGAGTATTTTTTCAATTCTTGTCATTCTTGTCTTCCAGGTCAAGGCCGGCCAGAACTTCGAGCTGGACGTGCCAGTTGCAGGCGAGCCCACACCTACCAAGGAGTGGCAGCACGCAGACAACGTCGTCATGAACACCGACCGCGTCAAGGTCTCAGGAGACGCGCACTCTACGCGCCTACGCGTTGTGGATGCCAAGCGCGCTGACAGCGGAACATACACCCTTAAAGCCAAGAACATCAATGGTTTGGACACAGCCACCGTCAAGATCTTAGTCCTAGACGTACCGTTACCACCAGAAGGACCACTCCGTGCAGACGATATCACCAAGTCCGGATGCACACTCCGCTGGAAACCGCCCAAAGACGACGGCGGCTCCGAAATCTCACACTACGTCGTCGAGAAAATGGACCAAGAGAACATGCGCTGGATCCCCGCTGGAGAGGTCCAGGCCTGCAGCATCCGCATCGACCATCTTATCGAGGGACACGATTACAACTTCAGAGTCCGCGCTGTTAATAAACAGGGAGAGTCCCAGCCGCTCATCGGCCACGAGCCCGTCACGGCGAAGGACCCCTACGGAACCCCAGACAAACCAGGAACGCCCGTCGTCAAGGACTGGGACAAAGACCACATGGATCTTGAATGGGTGCCGCCGAAGAAGGACGGAGGATCTCCTATCACTGGATACATTATTGAGGCCAAGAAGAGGTACGGACCTTGGGAGGTGGCGGCCACGGTGCCCGGAAACCAGACCAAGGGCACTGTCTCAGGCCTTACAGAAGGCGAGGAGTACGAATTCAGGGTCATCGCGGTCAACAAGGCCGGAAACGGTGAACCTAGCGATGCCTCCACTCCTCAAATCGCCAAGGCCAGATTCTGCGCACCGCACTTCGACAAAACTCTGCTCGCCGACAAAACTGTCAAGGCCGGCCAGAGAATACAATACGAGATACCCATCGAAGCTTCGCCGAAGCCGACCGTCGAATGGCAGATCAACGGAAAGGTCGTACATCCATCAGACCGCATCGATATCCAGGTTCTCCACAACAGGGTTATTTTAGACATTCCATTCTCGGTCCGATCGGACGGAGGCGTTTACAAGTTGACCCTCAAGAACGACCTCGGAGTTTGCTCCGCCACCGCCCAAGTGACGGTGCTGGACAAACCTTCGAGGCCCGAGAAGCCTTTGGTGGTGTCCGACGTCACCAAGGAATCGTGCTCGCTATCGTGGAAGGTGCCTTTGGACGATGGTGGATCACCGATCTTGCACTACGTCATCGAGAAGATGGATCTGTCCCGCGGAACGTGGTCCGACGCTGGCATGAGTACGTTCTTATCGCACCAAGTGACGAGACTTATTCACATGAAGGAATACCTGTTCCGAGTGAGCGCTGTCAACGCGATCGGCCAATCAGAGCCGCTAGAGTTAGACAGAGCTATTGTCGCTAAGAACGAATTCGACGAGCCGTCCGCTCCCGGCAAACCGGAAGCGACTGACTGGAGCAAGGATCACGTGGACTTGCAATGGACTTCGCCCAAATCGGACGGTGGAGCTCCGATTACGGGATACATCATCCAGAAGAAGGAGAAGGGAAGCCCGTACTGGGTGAACGCTGTTCACGTGCCGCCTAAACAGACCAAGGCTACGGTTCCGGATCTGACTGAGGGCCAAGATTACGAATTCAGGGTAATCGCCGTCAACCAGGCTGGCCAATCCGAGCCCAGTGAACCCTCAGATATCATCACAGCTAAGGACAGATTCGTGGCGCCTAAGATTCTTACGCCACTCAAGGAGATCAGAATCAAGGCAGGACTTATTTTCCACTTGGACGTCGACTTCCTTGGAGAGCCTATTCCTGAGGTCACATGGACTTGCGATGGAAGACCAGTGGTCGCAAACGAAAGGACGACAGTGACATCTGTTGGACACCATACGATTATCCACACGGTGAACTGCAAGCGGTCAGACGCTGGCAAATACAACTTGAAATTGAAGAACGATTCAGGCACTGACGAAGGCAGCTTTGAACTGATCGTTCTTGACGTACCCGGAGCACCTCAACCGCCATTCGAATACGAGGAGATTACAGCTCAATCCGTCACGTTGTCATGGAAACCACCCAAAGACAATGGTGGCAGCGAACTGACAGCGTACGTCATCGAAAAGCGTGACTTGACGCACGGAGGCGGCTGGGTACCAGCTGTCACATACATCAATCCTAAATTCAACCACGCGACTGTTCCGCGACTTACCGAGGGAACCAAATACGAATTCAGAGTGTTCGCTGAGAACTTGCAAGGACGATCCGAGCCTTTGGTCACTGACAAGCCGATCATCGCCAAGAACCAGTACACGGTACCTGGAAAACCAGGCAAGCCCGAGCTGGTATCCGCTGATAAGGACCACATCAAGATCAGATGGTCCTCACCCATCTCGAACGGTGGGTCGAACATTATCGGTTACGATGTCGAGAGGCGCGACAAGGCCACCGGCCGCTGGATAAAACTGAACAAGGATCCCGTCAGGAACAACGAATACGAGGATGACAGGGTCCAGGAAGGCCACCAGTATGAATACAGGGTGTCCGCGGTCAATGCCGCCGGCCCTGGTCAACCTTCTGACGCTTCCAACGTCTTCGTGGCTAAACCGATGAAGGAGAAGCCGAAATTGTGGCTGGATCACCTGATCGGCCGCAAGATCAAGGTCCGCGCGGGCGAACCCATCAACATTAACATTCCAATCACCGGCGCTCCCACACCAAAGATTTCGTGGACCAAGGGATCTATTCCTTTGGTACCATCACACAGACTGTCCGCTGAGACCAAGAACGACGAAACCAAGCTCAGCATCGAGAAATCGACCAGAGATGACGCTGGAAAATACACGATCACGGCACAGAACGAACACGGCAAAGACTCGGCCGATATCGAGGTCATCGTCGTCGACAAACCTGGAGTGCCTAAAGGACCTCTTATTTGCACTCCCGTCACCCACGACGCGATCAGTCTGACCTGGCATCCGCCTACGGACGACGGCGGCAGCGAAATCACCGGCTACGTCGTCGAAGTCGCCGAATTCGGCGTCAACGACTGGCGAACCGTCGCCGGATTCTGTCCCAAGTGCTCGTTCACTGTGAAGAACTTGACCGAAGGAAAGAAATACGTGTTCAGGGTACGCGCTGAGAATCTGTACGGAGTATCAGATCCTTTGGAGAGCAAGCCGACGGTGGCTAAATCTCCATTCGACCCACCAGATGCGCCCGATGCGCCCAAGATTGCCGGATACAGCTCGAACAGCTGCTCATTGGAATGGGAGCCCCCAGCGAACTGCGGTGGCAAACCCATCACTGGATACTACGTCGAGAAACGCGAGCGTGGTGGCGAATGGGTCAAGGTTAACAACTACCCCACGCCCAATACCTGCTACACAGTATCTGACTTACGCGAGGGCAACAAATACGAGTTCCGCGTCATCGCTGTCAACGAGGCCGGACCTGGAAAACCGAGTAAACCGACTGAACCTATCACGGCTCAAACTCAAAGACTTAAACCCAGCCCGCCAGAGGCGCCGAAACCGGACAGAGTCACCAAGGATTCTGTTACGTTATCATGGAGGCCTCCCAAGAGCGACGGTGGAGCCAAGATCAAGGGCTACATCATTCAACAGAAGGGCAAGGGCGATAAAGACTGGAAGGACGTCAACGACGTGCCTGTCCCGAGCCTCGTTCACACCATTCCCAAGCTCAAGGAAGGCGCCGAATACCAGTTCAGGGTCATCGCCGTCAACGACGTCGGAAGATCCGACCCGAGCAAGCCTACCGCCGATATTGTCATTGCTGAACAACCTAACAAGCCTTGCATGGACCTCGGTGGAGTCAGGGACATCACCGTGCGCGCTGGAGAAGACTTCTCCATCCACGTTCCTTACACTGGCTTCCCTCAACCCACTGCGTCTTGGTTCGCTGATGACAACCTGCTAGACGTCGATGGAGATTCGAGAATATTCCAGAAGATTACACCCGAATCCGCGTCGCTTGTCGTCAAGAACGCCAAGCGAACAGACGCTGGTCAATACCGTTTGCAACTGCGCAACCCGTCCGGATTCGATACGGCCACGATCAACGTCCGCGTATTGGACAGGCCGGCGAAACCAGAGAACCTTCGCGCCGACGAGTTCGAGGGTGAAGCGCTCACGCTGTACTGGAACCCGCCCAAAGACAACGGAGGCGGTGAGATCACCAACTACGTCGTCGAGAAACGCGAAGCGAGAACGCCCAACTGGACCAAGGTGTCTGGATATGTCACGACACCGTTCTTACGCGTGAAGAACTTGAACGTAGGCAGGGATTATGAGTTTAGGGTTATGGCTGAGAATCAATACGGTCAGTCCGACCCGGCTCAGACGACTGAGCCTATTAAAGCCAGGCATCCATTCGACCCGCCAGGAGCGCCTAGTGCACCTAGGGCTGTTGAAACGACAGAATCCTCCATCACGATTACCTGGACGAAGCCCCGTCACGACGGCGGCTCGCCTATCACTGGCTATGTAGTCGAAAAGAGGTTGATAACCGAAGACAAGTGGACGAAGGCGTCCCACGCTCACATTCCAGACACGACGTACAAGGTGACGGGACTGATCGAGAACCACGAGTATGAGTTCCGAGTGGCGGCCATTAATGCTGCGGGCCAGGGTCCTTACTCGCAGAGTTCGGACGCTATCCGCGCGTGTAGGGCTCCCAACTCGCCGAAGATCACCAGCGACCTCAGTCTCCGAGACATCACGGTTATTGCTGGAGAGGAAATCAAGATCACCGTGCCGTTTACTGGCAACCCCAGGCCGAAGGTGAGACTCTTTATTTTTTTAATTTGTTTATAGAGATCAGTGTTTATTTGATATACTGTGTAAATATCGAATATCCAAATTAAGTAACTTATTTAACGCTAAATTTTGGAGGTGTAATGGCTAAGTAGGATAAGAGGGTCCTTTAACTAAGATGTTGCTTCACCATTAGTACCCTATTTGAAGCAAATAATGATAATATTTGTACAGTATTTGTCTCAGTATCACTTCTATGACTCAATCGGATGAACATAAAATCTAATAGGAAGAATCATAAATGAAATATTATTTAGTAGCGACATTATCATACCTCATCGTTCATTACGGCGCTTCTTCTAAACGCTTGCCAAATGTTGGTCTCTAAGCGCTGGTAGGGCAAATAGATCATGAGACATGTGAAGGTTTCATAAGAGCAAAACTTAGTTTTTTTTTCATTAATCTTATTATTTTATTTGAATATTTCACAATTTGTAAGCACTATTTTTAATAGTCCAATAAAAGAATTTTGACTTTGACTGACCCATCGAATTGTCAACTAATCATTTTTGCTATCCAGGTGTCCTGGATGGTGAACAACGACGAGGTATTCCCGGACAACCGCATCCGGTTCGTGACGTCCGACCTGGATACGGTATTCGTCAACACGTCCGCCAAGCGCTCCGACACCGGCTCCTACACCATACAGCTGACCAACAGCGAGGGTTCGGATAGTGCTACTTGCAGAGTGAGTATTACATTATAGTAACTTCGAACTCCTCCTATGTTCTTCTGATTATTTCGTTGCGGGTCCAATGACAGTTTAACTTTCCCCTGGGACAGACTTGACCTTCACTGGTTGGGTTTTTATTGGCGGTCAAGCTGTAGATTCTCTCAGGTGGGAAAGAGAGGTGGGAATAGTCCCGTTACATGATAACTTTAGCTGAGTTAAATGAGAAAGGACTGAATTGAAACGACGTTCTGAACTATATTCAATCCAATTTGGTTCACTTTCGGGCTTGAATCTATTCTTCGCTAATAAACTATGCAATCAGCGCCATTACAGAATATTATAAGCGTATAATGATTGATGAAGTTGTTTTCATTTTTATTTGCTACAAGGCAACTGCCTCGTACTGAACTTGGCTGTGAATAAGACTTCTCCCAACTTGTGGGTCTCGTAAAAGGCCACTGATTAATTTTTTATGTATGACAAGGCAGGTATTTGACCGCAAACGCACCTAAATATGCATTAGAATATTAACGAGTTAGGGAGGCCTGATAATAAAAAATAAGGCCTCTCTACCCGTTTGGAGTGTAGGTTAAATCCTGCATTTGCCTCTAGTAATAGATGGTGCTTCTCCAGTTGAGACTAAACCACCTGATATTGTCTAGTTGGAAACCACAAAGGTGGTTTTGTATTTAAATAACCTTAATGATGAGGACTTTGAATATGTGTCAATGAGTGGACTTTACAAAACGCGTTATCTTATCCCCACAGGTGCTGGTAGTAGACAGGCCGTCCCCACCGGTGGGACCGCTCGAAGCCTACGACATCACTCCAGACACGTGCACATTGAGCTGGAAGCCGCCCATGGATGATGGTGGCTCCCCCATCACCAATTACGTGGTGGAGAAGATGGAAAGCAGTGGTGTAAGTAGTCGTATTATCTACTATATAAAAATAAGTCGGGTTTTCCTCCCTGACGCTATAACTCCAGAACGCACGAACCGATTTCCACGGTTTTGCATTCGTTGGAAAGGTCTCGGGCTCCGTGAGGTTTATAGCAAAGAAAATTCGGGAAAAGGGGGTAAAACAGGATCCACGCGTACGAAGTCGCGGGCGGCCGCTAGTGATACTATGAATATTAACTATTCTAATATTACTGCCCATTTATGTTGATGACGACATACTCGAAAGTATAAACATGTAAAGAGATATGAAGAGAGATACCCAGTGGAAGTAAATAAATTAACTTGAATTTTAAGATTTTCTTGCAAAAACAAAGTAAATCTTCTTTCTCATTGCAGTTTTGTATGTTGATTTAAAAAATTGAAACCCATAATTTTGCATCTTAGCGACATGCAAATCTGGTTCTGAATGTTATGGTTGATAAAATATACTTTATCTGGAAACAAATCGAGGCAGAAGCTCAGTGGTAATCTAATTAAGTACCACAAAATGGTTGCTACTAAAATGGTTGCGCTTTCGGTTGTGCTGCGTTTCCGCATATTACTAAAACTTATTTTACACAAGACGGGAATATAATTAGTTGCCTTGCATTATCCCTCGATGGATTTATAGTTGGACAACACTGAAGTTTCCCAGCTATGACATTGACATTATTAGTTCAGATTTTTTACCACTGGACGTTTCAAAATCGTTTGACAATATCATCAATGTTTTATGAATCCACAGATCTGGGTGAAGATCTCATCATTCGTCCGCAACTGCCACTACAACGTGATGGGCTTGGAACCGAACCGCAAGTACACGTTCCGCGTTCGCGCCGAGAACCAGTACGGAGTGTCCGACCCGCTGACCATGGACGACTATATCACTGCCAAGGTGCGTATGATTGATTTGGTTTAGGATTATGAACCTTATACTGAAAAATTAGAGTTCAATATCGTGGATGATTAACAACCTCTATGCCAGAGGGCTGAGTGTGAGTTTACATCAAATGCGCTCATGAGTGCGTAAAAAAATTACATTTAAAATGTATGACAGATTGTACACCGCCCCTAGCGGAAACTTTCAAGAGTTAAAATTTTCATATATTTTTTGAACGCGCTCACTAAAACTTACACTCAGCCCTCAGAACTATAATTGTTGGTCTCAAGAATTTCTGGGCCAGCTGTTGGCCAAAGCCCTAATAAAATTAATATTAGTCAACATTGTTTGTTCCAATACGAACAATAGTCTTGTCGTGGGGTTCCGTCCAAGTAGAACCCCAAATCTTTTAGTGGATGTCGTAAGAGGCGACTCTTCATTAAACTCAAAATTCTCCGTTTGCCCCGAGTAAAATTAGAAATGGTCTTGTTCCTGCAAAGGAGATTAGAAATGACCTGATGATGATGATAAATAAGCATTTTACACCTAAATATAATGTCGGCATTTCAAGTCTATTTTAATATTGATCTACTTGACTGTTATCAACTTTATACAGGGTGTTAGGTAAATGGGTATATGAGCCGACACTAGCCCATGTTAACATGGTCATATAAATGGTATGGTGAAGTCAGAAATTTGATTTCATCATTTTAATTATTTTAATTTTCATACAAATCGGATTTTATAAAAAAAAATTGTATGAGAATTAAAAAAATTAAAATGATGAAATCAAATTTCTGACTTCACCATACCATTTATATGACCATGTTAACATGGGCTAGTGTCGGCTCATATACCCATTTACCTAACACCCTGTATTTGTCTCTAGACTGATGAATAACTCTATTCCATCTTGCAGTTCCCATTCACGATTCCCGATCCGCCGGGCGCGCCACGCGTGACCGAATGGGACGGTTCCACCGCCACGGTTGTATGGGATAGACCGCGCTCCGACGGCGGCGCGCGTATCCAAGGATACAAGATCGAGTTCCGGGACGTGCAAGACGGTGTCTGGAACAGTGCCGATTACCTTGTCAAGGACTGCAATTACCAGGTAAGAAAAAAGAAAAACATTTCATTATTATCACTAAGGCATCCCTCACACTAGCATCGCTTAGAGCACACCTCTTAGTGGGCGCTGGCTCTACGACGTCGTTCGAAAGACGCTAGTTCGGGGGTTCCTAAAATGTTAATAGAGAAAGTTGTACGGCTCCTGTGTTTCACATAACAGTAAAACAAGAAAACATGAAAAAAGAAAGAGGGAACTAAGAAGTGCCATTCCGTCGTGATTGCAATGTCCATGGCAAAAGGACTCACACAGCATCACAGCACTACTACCAGGTTACGAGTTCGATGTCCGCACATAAACATTTGTTTTGTTTGAATTAATGTAGTTTCTCATAATATTTTAAACTATTATGTTGCATTGTTTTACTATAAAATTATCACTTCACGGGATTTATTGCAAGAATATCTATTTTAACGGTAAATAATATTTACCCTCCCGACGTTTCGGCTCGGTTGCACGAGTCATGGTCGCGGGCAGACTGAAGAGATGCGGCGTCGTCTGCTCCGGCGCGATGAGTTTTCTTCACCCACCTTAAAATAGATATTGTTGCAATAAATCCCGTGAAGTGATAATTTTATAGTTTCTCATAGTTTAGTGTTTTCTCATAAATGTTGGTATTTGCTAAAAAAGCAAGCAAGCAAACAGTAAATTCTAGTGTCATTTCATACAGGCTGTTGTATGATATACTTGAGGGTACGATTTTTAATCATGTTCCATCCCACCAGGCATACAACCTCGAAGCGGGTCACGAGTACGAGTTCCGCGTGCGCGCTCAGAACGCGGCCGGACTCAGTAAATATTCTGCCAGCTCGCAGAAGTTCAAGGTCAAGCCGCGCTGCGGGCCCCCCGGGGCCCCCCGTGCCCCCCGCGTGCTCCGCGTGGGCCGCAACTACATCGACTTGTCGTGGGACCCGCCGCACACTGATGGAGGTACGTAACTTAATCTAACGAGACTATCCCACCTCTCGTTTCCAACTGCAACTCCTGTGTAGCCAGGATCTACGGCTTTAGCAAATACTCGGCCAGCTCTCGCTCCCACCGCTACAACTCCTGTGTAGCCAGGATCTACAGCTTGACCGCCAATAAAAACCCAACCAGTGAAGGTCAAGTTTGTCCGGAGGAAAGTTGACTGTCATTGGACTCGCAACGAAATTATACTTCTAACGTAAGACATACTCAGCTTGTTATTACCAATTACTTTTGTATGACCTTATGAAGGTTGCATGAAGACGCTGGAATCACTCGGCCAATCTGAAAATCATTGATTGGAGGCTTATATTCGGAAGTGGATGTCCTGCACCTTATTAATGATGATGCTCAACTCAAGCCCCGCTGCCAAAAATATGTCACATACTTCCTCAAATAGATCCCGTAATTTTAAAGTTAAAAATTTACCGTGGAAGATTGTAATTAAGTCGTGGCGGGTGTTCTCAATGTTAACCTCTTACCTCTAATAATGTAAGCTTGAGGACATGTTACGATCTAAACCAGGTTGAAACTGCACAGCGTAATAAGATTGCGTTAAAAATATCCATTCCACATCCCCAGGCTCCCGCGTGACCGGCTACATCATCGAGAAGCGCGATGTAGGCAGCTCGGTATGGGTGAAGTGCAACGACTACAACGTGCAAGACACGACATTCACCGCGCTCAACCTCGGCGAGAAACAGGACTATGAGTTCCGCATCATCGCCGTCAATGCTGCAGGTAAATACAAATATTCTTAGGGCTGATTTTTCAATCGTTGGATATATTTTACCCGAAGAATAAGCTTGGCACACAGTTTCAGTAGGGGAAAATGTCAAAATATCAATTTTTTCTTCGGTTAAAAGATGCCTGACGCTTGTGAAATCATCCCTTACACAAATCTATCCAGTAATATCTTTTCTAACTACTAATACTTTCAATTCTCAAACAAATGTTGCTGTTTGTTACTACTTATTCTACTTTGGTGGTCAGTCATTATTTTTAACATGATGTAGATGGGATCAAAAATATTGACAATCCGAATCCGTATTATTCAAATCTAAGTAGGCTAGAATAATTTTAACGGACTCGCTAACGTAAACTTTTGTAGGGTATCATTAGGTTTAAAGCAAAATCTTCTTCATTCTTTACAAGTGGGCTACTATATAAATAAATAAATAAATAAACCTTTATTGTCACCATAACAAAAAAAAATACAACTTTAACACAGCTTAACAATTAAAAATAAGGTGACAAGGGCATCCGGCTCAGCGTAAGCTGTACGGCACTAGGTCCATGCAGCGCTGGTTTTCAGCCGGTGCCAGTCTCCTGCACAGTAATACAGCGTACATAGGTGCAGTGATATAAAAAAGAGAAACAAGATAAAAATAAAAAACCACACACTTTTCATCACCAGTCACTAAGCCTCTCCCACACCGTCACACCGTCAGCTCGTTAAAACAAAATCAAAAACAAAGGAAGAATAATTACCTATATGCGACTTCGTTCAAAATTAATTGTTTTTGAATAAGCGATTCCTTCATGGAAGCTTTAAAACTTAGCAAACAATCTTTGCTTCGCATGGGTGGAGGAAGATTGTTCCAGATCTTTGATGCCGCATATTTAAAAGAACCTTTAAAGCCTTGTGTCCTGTGTATGGGTATACACAATTTATCTCCCACTCTGCCACAAGTGTTCAGACCATGTGCGTTCTTTGTCCACTCAAGTTTCTCGTAGAGGTAATGAGGTGTATGACTTTTGACAATTTTATGCATAAGAGTCATAAAATGTAATTCTCGTCGTGCTGACATCTTAAGAACCCGTTCCTTATTACTGAGGTCACAACCATTATCATAGCCATCTTACTAATATCAATCTATTCCACAGGCAAATCCGAGCCCTCAACTTGCACAAGCCCAGTCCGAACGGGCGAGGAGATCGGCGGAACCAAACCGGAATGGGTGAAGCAAGTGCCGCCACACATGGCCGCGCCGCTCGGCAGGCCGTACACCATCGAGTGTGTGGCCACTGGCAACCCATCGCCTACCGGGCGCTGGATGAAGAACGGCAGGGAGTTGGTGCTGGGAACCAGGTATGATCAATCGACAGTACATGAGACCATACATTTCTGTTATAAAACAGTACAGTCAACGTCAAATAGTTCGTGGCACCCAAAGTAGCTAAAAAGTTCGCAACACGTCTTTTTACAATTGGAATAAGGTTGTGTTTCACCACTTTGTATATCACAAACTATTTGACGCTCACTATACAGTCCGATCACTCACACAAATGCAATTCTCAGCTTAAGTTGAGAGGACTATACCTACTACCACTGCGTAAGTCTGTAATCATTGTCATTGTGCTAGGCTGCTGCAGTGGACTGCTAGACATGAGCCGCTAAGTGCCTGAAAACTTGGCTGAGCTATTCCGATCCTTTCTAAATTATACCCTTGTTTAACATCTTGGTAATTAATGTTTACTCTTCCCGTCGCTGAACTCTTTAGCAGGGTAGAATTGGAATATCAGAGTGGTTTTAGCAAAATAGAATCCCCATTCTTCCCGTTGATGTCGAAAGACGCGACTAAGGGAGAAATATGAATATGCAGAACTATTCCCACCTCTCGTTCCCACCGCCGCAACTCCTGTGTAGCCAGGATCTACAGCTTGACCGCCAATAAAAACCCAACCAATGAAGGTCAAGTTTTTCCCGAACGAAAATCATAAGAACATCAGTTTGAGTTCGAAGTTAAGAAATATGAGTATGGGAACATATTATTATTGGCCATCTTCAACACAAAGGCCAACTTGGGTATTGTAGGCAAAATCCCCCATTTACCTCTGGTACCTACTGATAATGACTAAAAGACCAGAAGATGATGATGAAAACTGTCTGTTCCACCAGGTTCATCGCGGAATCCCGCGAGGGTACGCTGAAGCTGAACATCCTCGAAGCCAAGGATGATGACGAGGGCGACTACACGTGTGAGGCGTCCAACAACATTGGCTTCATTTACAGCACTGGACACCTCAAGATCGGAAGTGAGTATCAAATATAATAAGAAAAAAAAAGTCTAAAGACTTAGTAGTTTGACCAATGACATGCTGTAGCTTTTTAATACATAAATCTTCAAATCTCGCCTTAGGCAGTTCGATTTTTTCAAATAATTTATAAAACTTCAAATTCGAACTATTATCAGGCCTGTTCATCTCCGCGAGTTCACATCGAAAACAAAACACGCACGATAGCCCACCTACAGGAGGCGATTCGACAAGGCGTCACATACGAGATACGAGCGAGCATTGACACACGCACGCGTATTCTTGTATTATGGAAAAAAATAAAAAAATACTGTGCAGTATTTAACTGCCTAAATAATAATAAAAACACACAATGTACTTTTTTTAAGTTGCCTGAAGACACTGAGAGGTAAATAAGTGGTTATTGTTATTCATGATAATTCATGCAAATTCATGTATTTCTTCCGACATTTTCCGCGATTTGGCACTTCACGTCACACATTAGTTTGCCGAAGTTCGCCGAGCCAGCTATTGTCAATTATTATAGGTGTCAAACAGGATAGGGTCTTTGCGCTGGTTTTCGTCCAACTATCGGAGTTGCCAACTTTGTGATCTTAAAATACCCTTACATAAATGTATCATATTATTTTATGTCGTTCGAGTGCTCATAAAGGCAGTCAACTAAAGTCCATACTGCAACGCACACACAATCCGCACCGTAACGTAAACGCCTTGCCTCGCCGATGACAGCGCGCGAAGGGCAATGACAGCTCGCAAAACACTGACGTATATCAATGTCTCATGGACTTGGCGTAACTTTAAAATAAACGTACTCGGTACATTACGCACACATTTACACGCATTATAAATACATACACGATTTAAGAAAACAACATGGCCGCAATATAGGCAATCAGCTGACAGGTATTTGTGTGTGTGTGTGTGCGTGTAGTTGTCAGCTAGTTGCCTATAAATATGTTGTTTTCTTAAATCTTGTATGTAGGTACCTACTCGGCACAAGTCAGGTAGTTAGTGACGTCACATGAAAATGTTGCCAAAATGAGTACTGACCAAACATTATCTATTTCTTTTTTTTATACATCACCAGGGGTAAGTTAGAAAGAGATAAACAGCTGTTTGTCATTAATTTGTCGAATTTTTGTATAGATCTATATTTCCTCTCCACTATTACCTCCATGCCACAAAAGGCGATACGTTGTTGATCCCTTTCCGAGTTGATTTGCCTGCTATAATAATATGACCTGAGCTATGCTTTAAAAAAATGACCCTTAGTCATCTAAGATTTAATTTTGTATGAAGAAGTTTAATAAACACTTAAAATTGTATTTATAATGCTATCAATTAGACATACGTGCCAAAAACTTTTCCTGTCAGCACGTTTTTTTTCTAGCGCGATGATTTCTGCAATGTACCGGTGACCGGTGTATGGCCGCGCATTTACGTAATTTTTTGGAACTCACTACTTTTTAAATTACATTTTCATTTAGATAGAACTGTTGCTTAGGCATTATAGATTGCAACAAAACTAGCGCGGGATGGCTACTGCCTTCTGTGAATACAATACTTTGTATTCAAATTTTACGCATGTGTTTATGGCAGCTCAGTGAAATGGACGAAAACCGAAGTTAGATAGAAAACCAGCACAATGACCCTACTTTCAAAAATTAATATTGCGATTTTATAAATCACTTAAACAACTTTATATTAATTTGCGGTACGAAGTACGCCGGGACAGCTCGTAAAACAAATTCATTATTTACATATTACTAATTTATCAACGATGTTCATTGTTAGTTCATTAGTTGTTCGTGTTTCGTTTGGGTTAGACCAAGAGCCGAATGCAAAAAATAAATGTTACTTAATTATATTAATCCTACAAAAAACGGACGGACGTGTGCAAGTCTAATAGCCATATACTTGGTTAACTCATTTTAAAAAGTGCACAAAAACGTTCTATGTTCAGACAGACTATATGACGAATCTATAAGGGTTCCGTTTTTGCCATTTGGCTACGGAACCCTTAATACCGTATCAAAATCTGTTGCATAGTTTTAAAGATCTAAGCATACATAGGGACAGACAGACAGGAAAGCGACTTTTTTTTATAATTATTACGTAGTGATGATGGGCATATAGACCAAATAAAGACATTTTGATTTAAGGGGGGGACATCGTAAGAGCCATTCACATTTTTATGAGAAAGTTAATAAATTAATATATTTAGGTTTTTGAAATCTAAAACAGCCAGGAAATCAAAGAGGCAAACATGATACCTTTGTGATTTTATAGGAATTTTATTGTAAAACACGGTCATATTAAACTTTTATAAAAAAATCCAGAGGTAAATTTTTTTTTCGAGAAAATTTTTTCTAATCGTGTTTTCGAAAATATCATCCCATCACACATACGTTCTGTAATACATAATATTGAAAACAGTGCGAAATATCGTCAATTGCAGTTTTCACATACTAAGGGCCCATAATGAAATTAGTATAATGTTTGTTTATGTAATAAAATTTGGTTTGAAATACCTACTGAATTGAATTTTTATTTCTTACTAGCTTTTTGGCTTCGCCCACGTGAAATAAATTGTCACAGTTATGTGTGTTATAAAATATTTAGGTGCTAGCTCTTACACTATATAACTGGCGGCCGCATGTAGCTGCGCGTTGCCGCGAAGAGCAGTGAATGCAAGTGTGGTGCGCTAGATGGCGACACAGTAGCTTCTTGTAGCAGTCAGCCCTATGGCATCAAGACAGTACCGATCACTGACGTATGTCAACAAAACGGTGCTCGACTCTTAAGACAAGCTAAATTACACCATATTGTTGATGACATTGAGCATACATTTTTTTGAATACCTTCGCGAAGAAAAACTTCTGTACGTAGTACTTATTATTATTCTGTGCTATTATCATTAGTTCGAACCATTTTTAGGGTTCCGTAGCCAAATGGCAAAAAACGGAACCCTTATAGATTCGTCATGTCTGTCTGTCTGTCCGTCCGTCTGTCCGTCCATATGTCACAGCCATTTTTTTTATTCGTCCACAAATTGAAGTTCTTTTCGATATCCGTTAATTTTGTGGGTGCTGTTATATCTGAAGTCTTCTGTCCTGGTGTAAGAATTTATGCAATGACGTCTGACAACGTCAGCCATTGTGCCTGATTTTCTGCAAGCCTGGATTAATATTTCTATAGGTGTCCAATCCGAACTCAAAACAAACTAAATTAACTTCTTACTATGAATCGTATGCTGAGTACACTTATTTCCACGACAACACTCAAAACCATAAAATCCAATTATCATTTTTCTAAACACAACTCTTTCCCCAGGCCCGCCTCGCATCACCAGAATGCCAGGCGACATGCATCTACCAGAACACGAAAACACCAAGATCAAGATCCTCTACACCGGAGACCAGCCTGTTGACGTCACGCTTACCAAGGACGGCCACAAAGTGTCCGAGTCGCCAAGGCTGAAATACACTGTCTTTGACGACTACATGCTTATATTCATCAAGGATATCAGCAAGGATGACATGGGTAAGCTAATTTAGAGTTTATTATAAAGAATCTAAGATCCTAAATGCAGCGCGACACCAGTCCGTGACGTAACACTTAGCAAGGATGGCCACAAAGTGTCTGAGTCGCCAAGGCTGAAATACACTGTCTTTGATGACTACATGCTCATCTTCATCAAGGATATCAGCAAGGATGACATGGGTAAGCCAATCTAGACTCTATACTGAAGCCATTAAGGTTCTAAATAAAGCATGACATAAGCCTGTGACGTCACGCTTACCAAGGACGGCCACAAGGTGTCCGAGTCGCCAAGGCTGAAGTACACAGTCTTTGATGACTACATGCTTATATTCATCAAGGATATCAGCAAGTATGACATGGGTAAGCCAATCTAGACTCTATACTGAAGCCATTAAGGTTCTAAATAAAGCATGACATAAGCCTGTGACGTAACACTTACTAAAGACGGCCACAAGGTGTCCGAATCGCCAAGGCTGAAATACACTGTATTTGATGACTACATGCTCATCTTCATCAAGGATATCAGCAAGGATGACATGGGTAAGTCATTCTAGACTCTATAGTAAAGACGCTAAGGTCCTAAATGCAACACGGCAGCAGTCCGTGACGTCACACTTACCAAGGATGGCCACAAAGTGTCCGAGTCGCCAAGGCTGAAATACACTGTCTTTGACGACTACATGCTTATCTTCATCAAGGATATCAGCAAGGATGACATGGGTAAGCCAATCTAGACTCTATACTGAAGCCATTAAGGTTCTAAATAAAGCATGACATAAGCCTGTGACGTAACACTTAGCAAGGATGGCCACAAAGTGTCTGAGTCGCCAAGGCTGAAATACACTGTATTTGATGACTACATGCTCATCTTCATCAAGGATATCAGCAAGGATGACATGGGTAAGCCAATCTAGACTCTATACTGAAGCCATTAAGGTTCTAAATAAAGCATGACATAAGCCTGTGACGTAACACTTAGCAAGGACCGCCACAAGGTTTCCGAGTCGCCAAGGCTGAAATACACCGTCTTTGATGACTACATGCTCATCTTCATCAAGGATATCAGCAAGGATGACATGGGTAAGTCAATCTACATTGGAAACGCTAAAATTATAAATGTAGCATGGAGAATTATTTCGAAAAATAATGATATGCAAGCAAGTTTTGCATCTGCACCCCTTGGGTGAAATTGTTAACAAGAGCAAGGCTATATTACGTTTATAAAAAAGCTTTTAGCAACTGACTTACTCCCTGAATAAAAAGGATCTTCTGTGTTACACAAAAAAGAAAATAGAATTGTGTAAAATTGAAGTAAAATATTGGAGAACAGTTGGAGAAGTACTCCAATTGTTCTCAAAATAAGTTTTATTTTTTAAGAATTCAAATATTTGTTGAGCATAGCAGTGTGTAATAATTTCATTCGAGAGATTTAGGACCTCATCGATGAAAGTTTAAACATCACTAACTCATCCTCAATTCCAGGCACATACAAGCTCACAATCAAGAACAACTCCGGCGAGACATCCGACTCGTTCACCGTGACGGTGACAGGCCTGCCCGGCCCGCCGCAAGGCCCGCTGGAGGCCACTGACGTCAGCCGCCACTCCTGCACGCTGGCGTGGAAGCCTCCCGCGTACGACGGCGGCTCGCCCGTCACTCACTACGTCATCGAGAGGAATGACACCTCAGGTACTTACTGCTTTATATCGTTCTCAGTGACGGTGACAGGCCTGCCCGGCCCCCCGCAAGATTGTCGCCATAGTTTGAACCTTAAATACGTATTTTAAGGTCGAAGCCAGTAAAAACATTCAACATGTTGTTTTAGCTCTTATGTTAATTCTATTTAGTAAAGTCATTAGGCAACCACTTCCAACAATGATTGGACACAGCCACAGGGCTATTGTGCATTGGAAAAGAGTTGACTCTTTGTGTGCAAACGGATGTTACAGTGTAGAGATGAGGCACTAACTTTTGTCTACCACAAAAAAGGTAATAGGGTGGTGGTTAGCACCCCTTAGTGTACCTATAGAGAAATCACTTTACTATAGAAGAGATTAATCATCTAAACATGATAAATGTCAGGGTCTTTATGGACTACCTACAGGAATAAAAAAATATTTGTACATTGAGATTAAAATGTTGAAGTATGTGTCAATCTCTAATATTAATATTTATTTACTTGTTTTCTCCTAGGAACGGCCTGGATCACCATTGCGTCCTCTGTACGGGACACCAAGTTCACAGTACAAGGGCTGGTGGAAGGACAGGAGTACAACTTCAGGGTTCACGCCGCTAATGACAATGGCGTTGGACCCGCGCTGGATGGAGTCAATCCTATCAGGGTTAGTATATAATATTTTAAACTATTATGTTGCATTTTTACTATCTCATCTCTTCAGTCTGCCCGCGACCATGACTCGTGCAACCGAGCCGAAACGTCGGGAGGGTAAATGTCTTATTTACCGTTAAAAAAGATATTGTTGCAATAAATCCCGTGAAGTGATAATTTTAGGGTTAGTATAGTCTGAAAGAGTGTTTTTTACTCCTTTGGTAAACTTGTAGAATGATACTTATATGAGATCTTCTCTTAACCTTTCTGATTTCATTTTTTCTAATGCAAAGGTTTAGCAAATATACAGCAATTATAGTCTTTTTCACGTAAGATGATCCGTATGACACTTCAAGGTTATCCATATTACGCATACTACATATGCAGAATATTTTTGAAAAAATATTTGTATTTTATTAGCAATATAAAAAAAAAAAATTAACTACTTGTCTTGAAATTTATAGTAAAATCTGAGTCTATTGATTATATTTTAATTAAATACGATGTAAAAATATTTTTTATTTAATGTACGCAATGTGTGAAACGGAATAGATTTAGTGCTGGGGTATTTCTTGTATAATAAAATCGATTATTTCCGCGGTTCATTAATCGATTGCAGTGAATACTTAGTAATTAAAAACATCACAAAAATCAACTATATTTTTCGATTATTGACTATAATAAACGCATTGAAAATAAATTAATAGTTTTTAATTTAAAGAAACAGAACCAATACTTTTTAGGAATCGTTTTTTTTAACACGAACCATGAAATTTGAATATTATCAATAAAAAATTGTTACAATAATATTTGTAATTAAAAAAAAACATGTTTTTTGTTAAATATCACCTATACAAAGTATTTCTCTAAAAGTAGGTTTTACTAACTCTTCGAAAAAAATCGATTGATAAATCGCTATGGTTTAGTTATGTGACATCTCTAAATCTTTCAAACTCGAAACGTCATACGGATCATCTTAGGTGAAAAAGACTATAATGAGTACTTAAAACTTGATTGAAATCGTCATCACTTTAATTCAGTCTTTCGAAAATAATAGGGCTGAATTTACCATCGTCGGATAACTTTTAATTGAAGAATAAGTTTGGCACATTGACAGTTTTAGTATGGGAAATAATGTCAAATTGACAAGTTTATTCTTCTGTTAAAAGTTTACCGACGATGGTAAAATCAGCCCCAAAAAAGCTAGACTACTTACACCCAAAATTTTATCAAGGTTATAAACCGATGTTTACAAGCATATGATGCTTTAATATAAGGTCAGTAGTCATCTTTAAAGTCCAATTTAATAAAGTTTGTAAGCTCAATCCTTAAATAAAATGTCTACCACTGAATCTCTTATGCCCATTTTCAACTTCAATCCCTAATTTTTAAGTGACCCCTATGGTAACACATAACAGGAATTTTGGTCTCATAGGGGTCACTTAAAAATTAGGGATTGATGGTGAAAATCGGCATAAATCAATCAAATGTCCCAGAGTCCTTAGACTAAACATCTTTCCATATTGCAGGCGAAGGCACCTTACGACCCGCCATCAGCGCCCGGCATTCCCAAGATCCTGGAGGTCGGAGGAGACTTCGTCCACCTGGAATGGGCCAAGCCCGAGAGCGACGGAGGGGCTAGGATACAAGGTACATTATATCCTCAAAATGTTTAAACAAAATGCAACTGATATTTTTATTATGTTCATATAAGTATGTCAATGCAATGCCAATTTGAGATCTCTAGGTCTAGACAAGTGGCAGTGGCACTTTTTGATCGAATCGAAAATCGTTCCCGGAGCGTTGTAACTCCAGACAGGAAAGACAATACAATTGTCACGTTTTGCCACTTGCAGCCCCCAAACAGTCCCCCTGTTTAAATAAATATGTATTTTCAAAAATTTTTAATTGAATTCGGTAATTACTGAATTCAGTGTTCTCGCTCTTGCTTGGCAGCATAAAATGGCGATGCTAGCAGTTGTCTACGTCAGAAAATATATAAAATTCATATAACTCTGTTTTTGGCAATAAACACCTTCTTCACCTTTATTCCATTCGGGACATTGGGGACAATGATTTTAAATTCCCGTCCAGGCCGCGTTGGACCTATGTTCAAACCTCTGTATTGAGCCGACGAACAGCATTTCTTCAATAATTCTCTTATAAGTTGACCCGCGTCTCTCTTAGGCCCAGAACAGACGGTGAAACGCAACTGCAACGAAACTGCAACTGCTAGTTACTTTTGAGTTGCATCTAAGTTTCTGCCATAGCGTCCGTTGAGAGACCACACATGACGCGACCAGTTTGAAACTTTCAGTTTCAGTTTCATTCATCAGAATCATCAAAAAGTTGCAGTTTCGTTGCAGTTGCGTTTCACCGTCTGTTCTGGGCCTAAGGAGACCACACATGACGCGACCAGTTTGAAACTTTCTAACTTAGATGCAACTCAAAAGTAACTAGAAGTTGCTGTTTGGTTGAAATTGCGTTTCACCGTGTGTTCTGGGACTTACTCTTGCAATAACTTATACTACCTTCTCCAGGCTACTGGGTGGACAAACGCGAGGTCGGCGCAAGCACGTGGCAGCGCGTGAACGCTGTGCTCTGCCTGCCCAATATGCTGAACTGTGCCAACCTGATCGAGGGCCGCCAGTACGAGTTCCGCGTCACCGCACAGAACGAGGCCGGCCTGTCCCCGCCTAGTACCGCCAGCCAGCAGGTCAAGGTCGTCGACCCCAAGGGTGAGTGTCTGATGCTGTAGATGTACCAACCAACCATCAAGGACCATTGTACGAGACGCTATATGACCCAGAACGAAGCCGGCCTGTCCAGTGTCCACCCCTAGCACTCAAAAGTCGTCAACCCTAGGGATGTGTCATCAGCATCATTATTTCAGCCCAGCACCGCCAGCCAGCAGGTCAAGGTCGTCGACCCCAAGGGTGAGTGTCTTGTCATCTATTCATGTCGAGTGTCGTTGTACTATACACGACACCGCCCAGAAAGAAGCCGGATTGTCCTCCCTTGGCACTCAAAAGTCGTCGACTCGAAGGGTGAGTCATCAGCTGCATCGTCATTTCAGCCACAGGACATCCACTGCTGAACATGGTGACAGTGGAAAGATGTATGATCACTACAGATGTAGATCCACCATCGAGGGTAGTCGTATGAGACTCGTCACCGCCCAGAAAGAAGCCGGCAGATGTATGATCACTGTAGATGTAGACCAACCATCACGGGCCGTGGTACTAGACACTCCAGAACGAGGCCGGTCTAACCTCGTCTAGCACTCCAAGTCGGAGACTCAAAGGGTGAGTAAGTAATCAGCATCATCATTTCAGCCAAAGGACGTCCACAAAGATCAGTCCTACGCTGCATCCAGGTGCTTCCCGTGACCTTCACCAGTTCGTTGGTCTACCTAGTAGGAAGTCTGTCCACACTACGTCTTCTGGCCCATAGTCTCGAGTTTTTTCTGCCCCAATGGCCATCAGTTCTGGGCTAGATATAGCACGTGGCAGCGCGTGAACGCTGTGCTCTGCCTGCCCAACATGCTGAACTGTTCCAACCTTATCGAGGGCCGCCAGTACGAGTTCCGCGTCACCGCACAGAACGAGGCCGGCCTGTCCCCGCCTAGTACTGCCAGCCAGCAGGTCAAGGTCGTCGACCCCAAGGGTGAGTGTCTGATGCTGTAGATGTACCAACCAACCAACCATTAAGGACCATTGTACGAGACGCGATATGACCCAGAACGAAGCTGGCCTGTCCAGTGTCCACCACTAGCACTCAAAAGTCGTCAACCCTAGGGATGTGTCATCAGCATCATTATTTCAGCCCAGCACCGCCAGCCAGCAGGTCAAGGTCGTCGACCCCAAGGGTGAGTGTCTTGTCATCTATAGATGTCGAGTGTTGTTGTACTAGACACGTCACCGCCCAGAAAGAAGCCGGATTGTCCTCCCTTGGCACTCAAAAGTCGTCGACTCGAAGGGTGAGTCATCAGCTGCATCGTCATTTCAGCCACAGGACATCCACTGCTGAACATGGTGACAGTGGAAAGATGTATGATCACTACAGATGTAGATCCACCATCGAGGGTAGTCGTATGAGACTCGTCACCGCCCAGAAAGAAGCCGGCAGATGTATGATCACTGTAGATGTAGACCAACCATCAAGTGCCGTGGTACTAGACACTCCAGAAGGAGGCCGGTCTAACCCCGTCTAGCACTCCAAGTCGTCGACTCAAAGGGTGAGTAAGTAATCAGCATCATCATTTCAGCCAAAGGACGTCCACAAAGATCAGTCCTACGCTGCATCCAGGTGCTTCCCGTGACCTTCACCAGTTCGTTGGTCTACCTAGTAGGAAGTCTGTCCACACTACGTCTTCTGGCTCATGGTCGCTCGAGTCTCTTAAGAATTTTCTGCCCCAACGACCATCAGTTCTGGGCTAGACATAGCACGTGGCAGCGCGTGAACGCTGTCCTCTGCCTGCCCAACATGCTGAACTGTTCCAACCTTATCGAGGGCCGCCAGTAAGAGTTCCGCGTCACCGCACAGAACGAGGCCGGCCTGTCCCCGCCTAGTACTGCCAGCCAGCAGGTCAAGGTCGTCGACCCCAAGGGTGAGTGTCTGATCCTATAGATGTAGATCCACCATCGAGGGTACGGGACTATTCCCACCTCTCGTTCCCAGCACTGCAACTCCTGTGTAGCCAGGATCTACAGCTTGACCGCCACAAAAACCCAACCAATGAAGGTCAAGTTTATCCCGGGGGAAAGTTAAACTGTCATTGGACCCGCAACGAAATTAATCAGAAGAACATAGGAGGAGTTCGAAATTAAGGTACCATCGAGGGTAGTCGTATGAGACTCGTCACCGCCCAGAAAGAAGCCGGCAGATATATGATCACTGTAGATGTAGACCAACCATCAAGTGCCGTGGTACTAGACACTCCAGAACGAGGCCGGTCTAACCTCGTCTAGCACTCAATGTCGTCGACTCAAAGAGTAAGTTATCGGCATCATCATATCAGCCACAGGACGTCCACTGCTGGACAAAGACCTCCCCAAGGATTTCCACAAAGACCATTCCTTCGCTGCATCCAGAAGCTTCCGGTGACCTTCACCAGATCGTTGGTCTACCTAGTAGGAAGCCTGCCTACACTACGTCTACTGGCCCATGGTCGTCTTTCGAGAACTTCGAGGCCATCGGTTCTGAGTTACACTATTTTGTTGTGTAGAAAATCAAACTTGCGTTTGGTTAATTTAAAGTAAAAACTTTGCTATGATGACAGCATAATCATTTTCATAATATCCAACGGGCTCTAGTATTTACTATAAATGTTTATTTGTTTACAGCTGCAACGCCGCCAGAGATCGTGAAGCCACTGAAGAACGCCAACTGCATCCAGTACCACAACGCCAAATTCCAGTGTACCATCACTGGTCAGCCGAAGCCTACCATCACGTGGTACAAGGGTGAGTATCTTTATCTCCTTTTATTTATTCATTTTATTATTAGTGAAACAATGATTGTTAGGAAAACAAACAGCATTTTAAAACAAAATTTTATATTGTATGGCAACATAAAAATATGATTTTCTCTTTCAAAGAGCGTAAAATCTTGATAGATCTTGACTTAAAACTGTTAAACTTACTTAAATTCTGTCAAGTTTGTTGCGTTAACTTAAGAGTAAAACATAAGTTTGCAAGTAAAAACGCCATATAACAGCCTTGACAAGTCAAAATAAGAAATATTGACTGCTCCTGATTATTTTTCGAATAAATAAGTCAAACGTATATTGTTTGACTTATTTATCAGAAACATAAGCGGAGGCTGTTAATATTTCTTAATTTGACTTGTTGCTGAAAGTTCATCAAGATCATTAAAAAAATAAATAAATACTATTTTACATGTTGAGCATTAGGTATCTTGCCGATTCAATCTTGTACCCAGTCTAGGGGCCAGCACTATTTTCAATGTAGATCTATAAAAGGCCGCTTTCTTATTGTTGTATTCACTGCAGGAGCCAGTACTACCACAGAATAATAATAAGTACTACGTACAGAAGTTTTACTTCGCGAAGGTATTTAAAAAAATGTATGCTCAATGTCATTAACAATATGGTGTAATTTAGCTTGTCTCAAGAGTCAAGCAAGTTTGTCAGAAGTTTTGTTGACAAACGTCAGTGATCGGTACTGCGCCGAAGCTATAGGGCTGACTTCGGTAAAATGATGTGACGTGAGGTGCCAATCTGCAGAAAATGGCGGAGGAAATACATGATTTAGCATGAATTATCATGAATAATATGAACTACTTATTTACCTCTCAGTGTCTTCAGGCAACTTAAAAAAGTACATTCTGTGTTTTTATTATTATTTAGGCAGTTAAATACTGCACAGTATTTAGTACACCATTTTCTTTATTTTTTTCCATCATACACAAGAATACGCGTGCGTGAGTCAATGTTCGCTCGTATGTGAGGCCTTGTCGAATATTACTCTTGTAGGGGGCAATCGTGCGTGTTTTGTTTTCGATGTAAACTCGCGGAGATGAACAGGCCTGGTACTACCTTAAATATAGATCTACAAATCTTTCTAACCCACAGGTGCAAGGGAGATAACCAACGGCCCGCGCCACCGCATCTGGAGCGAGGGAGACAACCACTTCCTGACAGTTGTGGATGTATTCGGTGAAGACGCCGATGAGTACGTCTGCCGCGCCGTCAACCGCGCCGGAGTCAAGAGCACACGTGCTGAGCTGCTTATTATGAGTGAGTATACCTTTAACTCTAGTCTAAAAGTCCAGCCAAATTTACAAATCCATTTCCTGTCAATTTTAGAGGTCCAGCTTCAAAAAGTTCCAAGTCTACCTTCTGTCAACTTCAAACAATATGGTCTACCTGTGGAATACATAAATAATAATGACATTTTAAAAATCTATAAAACCACATTGAAAGCTAAAGGCTCAGCATCAGCGAGGTTGGACACAGCTTACCCCGCGCTGGCTTAGAGCCTCCTTCTACCTAAGAAGTCTCAAGTTTACCTCTTGTTACACCTAAGTCGGTTTCAGCTCATTCAGTTCAGTCAGCTCTAAAAATAGAAGAAAATAGCTCTAAGAAGCAATTGTTACATTTCATAAATTTTACATGATGTACTTATTAATTTGCATCATTTAGGTATATCTAATTATCTTATTAGGCCTAAATTTTATTATATTTAAATTAATAAATCAACTAAAAACCCGTGTCTTCCACAGCCGCGCCGAAACTGAACGTGCCACCACGCTTCCGCGACACGGCATACTTCGACAAGGGCGAGAATGTGGTCGTCAAGATCCCCTTCACAGGACACCCGGTGCCCAAGATCACGTGGGTGCGCGAGGGAGAGACCATAGAGTCTGGACTACACTACCATGTGGAGAGGAAAGGTGAGTCGACCATAGACTAGCATGTGATGTGTTGGCAACGACAAGGGAGAATGTGGTCGTCAAGATCCCCTTCACGGGACACCCGGTGCCCAAGATCACGTGGGTGCGCGAGGGAGAGACCATAGAGTCTGGACTACACTACCATGTGGAGAGGAAAGGTGAGTCGCCCATAGACTAGTGGTGATACAATACTAGACCGGTGTATCATCGTCGTTAGGTCTTTGGTCCCCATTGCAGTCATCTCTCTAGTTTGGCTAGACGCAAATGGAGGATTTGGTCTACACTCCCCAGACTGGTTGGGGAGACCTAATGTTCTCATATTTACCCCTTGTCGCCTCATACGACATCCACGGAAAGAGTGCTGTTGTTAGTAGACTTTGCGAAAACATGGGGTTATACGGGTAGTATTGTAAAAGTGACTGGCAAACCAAAAACTTATAAGTGATCAATTGTAACAGAGGCTGTGATTAGCTGAAATAGTAGTCACTAAGCTGTTGATTTAGTTGTTAGTTTAGTCGAATACGAGAGAGACCAGTAAATATGCCGTAAGTTCGCCTTAAGTACCAACTATATGGCATTAAAGAATAAATCTACTATATAAAAATAAGTCGGGTTTTCCTCCCTGACGCTATAACTCCAGAACGCTCGAACCGATTTCCACGGTTTTGCATTCGTTGGAAAGGTCTCGGGCTCCGTGAGGTTTATAGCAAAGAAAATTCGGGAAAAGGGGGTAAAACGGGATCCACGCGTACGAAGTCGCGGGCGGCCGCTAGTAAATAAATAAAAGTATGCGAAGACCCGCGAAGGTTGCAGGCTACAAACTAGTATACATTATCGCTTAAGTTTCCCCAATAAATTATACTTATTTTTCAATATTTTTTTCCAGAACGCCACGCGATCCTGACCATCAGAGACGCCAGCAAACTGGACTCAGGGCCGTACAGGATCACGGCTGAGAACGAGCTGGGACAAGACTCGGCCATCATCAACATTGAGATCAGTGGTTAGTATTGAATATTTTTTTACATTTATCGACATATTTTCAGATCTACATCTTGGTGAATGAATATGAATCGGGCGCATTAGCGCCAAGATCTTTGTCAAAATTACTAAGGCATAGACTTCTTAGTCGGGCACTCTTGTCAGAGTGACGGGAGATGTCATCTCCAAGAGTAGCTCTCCTGGCGATGTGCTTCTATTTCTGACGGTTAGAGGCGTCGCGAGTACACTGGACATAGACACAGTATTACAGACTCAATCTTGATTCATTGTTGACGCTCTTCAACTGAGGCTTCCACAAAATATTAGCGTTATGTTCTATGTTCTTCCCTAGACCATGACACATGGTTGCCATTTTGGTTCAAACACCAAATTTAAATAATTTTACTAAACAATGAACCAAATTGATTATTTTTCTTTCCTTCTTATTCCTGTGTTTCAACCTACTATATTCTTCCATCTACCCGCAGATCGCCCAGACCCACCACGATTCCCAGCGGTGGACAACATCGGCGTGGACTCTCTGGCTCTCAGCTGGAAGGCGCCAGTCTGGGACGGTGGCTCCGACATCACAAACTACCTGGTGGAGAAGCGAGAGCACCCGATGACCAGCTGGATCCGGGTCGGCAACACCAGGTTAGACATTTTATTATTTTTTTTCCACAACGAGGAAGCTCTTGGCCTGCATCTCTCCTGATGGAAAGAGGCTGAAGGTGGAAGCAAGTTTCACCCGAAATCCTCAACCACAGAGGAACTGGCTATCTTATCACTAACTGACTGCCAGAACACAAAAATATTGTTATGGCTACAGAATTATGTAAGGTGGTGGTAGCTAGCACCACCAACTAAACCGTCGAAATCTACCCTGACTGGGAATCGAACGGTCCCGTCTCTGGGTCTAAAGCAGGTGGTCTTACCACTATACCACAGAGGCGGTTAAAACTACTATGACGTGACTGTCGCAGAAAGTTAGTATTCCTTTAGAATAGAGCAACAACCACAAGTTGTCAAACGAAACCAATTTTGGATGAACTTGTGTGTCAATATCAAGATTATTTCACTGTTTTGTACAATAAATCAATCACTGAACCAGTCACTACGTTTCTGAAGACTATTTCTCATAAATATCCACGACTTCACTCACGTAAAATCTTCACTCACGTAAGATCAAATTTTAAGCGTGCCACTGAACTGTCAAATGGTTGCTAAAAACGGTTCTGTTTGGCGTGACGGCGACGGCATCACGCATCTCTTTTTATCGCACAGTGTTGCTGCTAGTAGTATCTCGCTCGCTCAGTTATTTGTTGCTCTATTCCTCTAGGTATATTAACTTTATGGACTGACGCGGATGTGTGAAGAAGTCTTTAGAACAACCTAAAAAACTTGCTTTTCAAAACTGAACCTTATCCCCAGGTTTACCACCATGGCCATCACGGGTCTGGTGCCCGGCAAACAGTACGAGTTCCGCGTCTACGCAGAGAACATCTACGGACGGTCGGAACCTAGTGATACTACCTCGCTGGTGCAGACCAAGGCCGTCGTCAAGAAGGAGTTCAAGAAGAAGGAATATCCTGGTGAGTTGAGAAGACTATGTACAAGTTTCTTTTTAAATAAACCAACTTGTAAATATCGAACTGCCTATGGCGGGAATCGAACCCACGACCTTCCGCTTACCGGGAGACTGCTCTTTCAACTGAGCTACTTAGACACTGAATGAACCTGTCGAAATTTTCAAGTGTAATACGCTGTTACGGCCGCGTTTCTTCTTCTCAGTCGTTTCGCTTAGCTTGAGAGCCAACTGCGCTCATCTATTGCCCGGTGAAGCTGGAAAAGCTGCTTACGGCTATCTGCAAAGTCAAAATAAATAAATAAAAAATCTTGGCAGAGCGGTCGTGGTCACGTTGAGGCTTTGAGGCGGATACATTTTTGTAAAATGGAATGAGAAAGAAGCTCTAGAACTAGCTAGAAGTCAAATTGAACTGAAAAATGTAAAAGCTCGTCCGTTCCTTTCAACAAAAGGACATTGATGGGCAAAGACTTTCCTCAAGAAATTCGACAACGATCGGTCCTGCGCTGCCTGCATTCAGGTATTTTCCGCGACCTTCATTGATATCCGTTAGACTCCGAAATTGGTCAGCAGTATTCTACTACCATGGCCTCATTGCTAAGCCATTTGCCAAACGTGGCCTTTACGTCATAAACCTCACATGGCATAGTAACCCATACCTTCTATCCATACTTGACCCTAACCTTTCCTCCGCAGTGGACGAAACCGGCAAGCGTATCCGCACGAACGCGGACCACGGACCAGTGAAGGACTACGACAGTTACGTGTGCGATATCTACAGCAAGTACGTGCCGCAGCCCGTCGACATCAACACCTGCTCTGTGTACGACAGATACGACATACTGGAGGAGATTGGTGAGTTGCTATTTTGTTATGTTCTGTAGTTTTGTAGAATAGAACTTGCGTAGATAAGCGTTGCCGGAATAACTCCTGTATTCACAAACGATACTTGCATAAGCAGTGCCGTATTATCCATAAGGCACTTTAGGCCAGTGCCTAGGGGCCCACTATGGCCAGGGGCCCACTATGACCAGGGGCCCAGCACTCCCGATAAAAAAATGAAAAAAAATAATGTTAAAGATTATTTTTATGCAACAAAACTCAAACCACCTCAAAACTTCGCCTTATTTTGGTTTACACATCCAATCGTCATAATATTTCGATATTGTGTAACCTAATTAATTTTCGTGACGTTGGCATTACTGCTTTGGTTTACATGACAGGTCGACGGTCGACGCCCTTCAGAGGCTAAAAAGCCTCACTGCGGAGGCTAGGGAGAGGGCTGAGGGTGTGTTGGCTGTATCATTCAATATAGCCAACGCTTTCAATACTATCCCTCATTCCACTATACTCTAGGCACTTCAACATCACAGGGTGCCTCAGTACCTTTGAGCGCTGCTGGCCGATTACTTACGGGACCGCGAAGTCCTGTATGTTAACAGAGACGGCCAGCTCTAACGGCGCGGTATAGCCAGCGGGGTTCCGCAGGGTTCGGTGCTCGGTCTACTCTTGTGGAACCTAGGCTTCAACTAGCTCCTCCGGGGCGTCCTTCTCGCGGGCATGAGTGTCACATGCTATACGGATGACACTCTGGTCACTGCCCGGGGAAGACATTTGGGGCCTCGGCACGGCTGGCGTCGGCGGGCGGCACATTAGCCGCTCGCAGAATACAACGCCTCGGTCTGAAAGTCGCGCTGGAGAAGACTGAGGCCCTCTTCTTTCCGGGGCCTCGCCAGCGCGCCCCTCCCGACGCGTTGAGGACGTTAGGATTGACGTCAAAGGCCAAATGAAATATCTGGGCCTCACGCTTGACGGGAGGTGGCATTTTAGCCCGCACTTCAACGGGCTAGCGCCACGCCTCCTCAAGGCAGCCAGCGCACTGAGTTGGCTCCTCCTGAATTTGGGAGGGCCACAAACGAGGTGTCGTCGACTTTATGCCGGCGTTCTGAGGAACATGGCGCTGTATGGCGCCCCAGTCTGGGAGAACGCACTCAACAAGAGGGAGAATGCTGCCCTTCTGCGCAGACCCCAGCGGGCCATAGCGCAGAGGGTCGCAAGGACGTGCGTCCTCGCTGGTACTCCTCCTTGGGAGCTAGAAGCTGGGGTCTTGTCTGTCATCTATCACTGGATGGCAGACAAGACCAAGGCGCGTGGAAAGCGCCCGGCCCCGGAGCAGTGCGGCGCCGTCACGAAGACATGACTCGCGCGCAGTTTGACCGCCATTGGTCCTGTTCTGGACCAATGGTTGGAACGACCGCACGGGTTCCTCACGTTCCGTCTGGCGCAGGTGCTGACTGGGCATGGCTGCTTCGGTTCGTACCTGCAAAGAATCGGGCGAGAGGAATCCCCGTGTGCCACAAATGTGGCGCGGCGGATGACACGGTGCAGCACACCCTCGCGGTCTGCACAGGCTGGGAGGAGCAGCGTCGTGTCCTCACTGCGGTCGTGGGCCGGGATCTTTCGCTTCCAAGCCTGGTCATCGCCATGCTGGGAAGTGAAGGATGCTGGAAGGTGGTCGCCTCCTTTTGCGAAGAGGTGATCCTTCAGAAGGAGGCAGCGGAGCGCGAGCGAGAGAACGATCCTCTCGCCCCATCGCTCCGCAGGCGGAGAAGGGGCCGGAGAAGGCAGTTGTACGACCGTTCTACTCTGCCCCCAGGTGGCGGCCAGCAGGCCGGGGGTGCGGGGGCACCCTTGTCACCTTCGTCTGACGGGAACGGCTTGGCGTTTCGGGCATTCCCGTCGGACAAGGGGGGCGTGTAGGGTCCGCCGTGTAGGCGAGCTGTCGCTGTAGCGTGGTGTCGCGGAAGTCTAAGGCTACGGCCGGATACTCGCGACACCCCCACTCGGGCTACGACGAAACGCCGCGGAGGTTTTAGTGGGTATACCCCGTCCTTTTCCCTTTTTAGGGCGCCGGGAGTCCCACACACCACCCTGTCCCCCTGCAATGGTGACAGTGCGCAAAGCATTTCCTCCGCGACAAAAAAAAGGGGGGCCCAAAACGAGCTGTGCCTAGAGGCCCCGAGATGGTTAATCCGGCCCTGTGCATAAGTGACGCTAAGCGAAGTCGAACGTACAGAGTTGATTAGAGCTCTGTGATTGGTTCACACTCACTCAAGTATTGACTATGAACATGTTTTTGGGACCCTGTGTGTCCACGAGTACTGTGAGACCTAGTAATGTTTGTGAATACGGGCGTAAGACTACTTGATGCCATAAGCAAATACACACTTTTTTAATCGACTTGTGTCAGGTAATACATTTTAATGTGATTTTAAGACTTAATAATACATTTAAAAAGATCTCAGATTATTTATTATACACAAAATATTTACTCAGTGCTTATTCATAGATTGTATTGCATGATAAGTATTACTCACCCTAATAAATGTATGAAATATAAGGTTGAAAAAGTAAACGTGCACACTTCATAATTATAAAGTACAGAATATAACTACAATAATAATTTAAATAAGCATGTAAATATTAAATAAACTAAAACTCACGAAGTTGCTTGCGAATTTTCTCTAGGCGGTCGGAATTTTTAGGTCCATTTTTACAATATTAGAATGCATGTTTAATAAAGTATTATTATGTAGTTTTAAAACTCCTTACTTTATGCCTTATTGATGGCTTACCTCAACATCATATTGAGATATCAATATTTTATTCATTGTCCGTCCGAGATTGATTCTTTTTTAATCCGATATTTTCAGCAATGTCAGCATGTCAGCAATACTAACCATTAAAATAGTCCCAATTTAAAATCTAAATAAATGGACCATCACTTAGTATCCAAAGAGTTTTCATTAACATAGCGACACTAACGAGTAGATTTGAACCTTAATCCTGGTACATATAAAGATGAATTTCGCAGGTGACTTCATGAGGGCTTCGTCTAAAAGGAAACGCAAACGCACTGGAGGTCTGTGTGTGAATAGATCGATGTAGTGCATCTCTTTCTCTGCATCCTTCTGTCTCACACGCATACTATTTATACAATATTTATACAAATAAAAGCTTAGATATACAAAGCATGATATAAAAACAAACTATACAATTTCAAAGACTTTTCTATGTAGATCTACGGCAATGAATTTTAGCGTTTTTTGGTATTTAGTACAATAGAAAAACATAAAGATGTCTAAATTAATATTTGAGATAAAATTCGTCTATCGATCCAATACTTGGATTTGTTTCAAAATGTTTTTCTATTGGTTTTATTGTAGATTAAATAAAACTTAATCATATTATTTTTCAACACTATACATAATAACGGTATATATTATTATATAAAACATATTATTATATTGTGGTAGTTTAAGTGCACGGTTTTAGCTTTATACAATATTTAAAATTAATATTTATTCATCAACAAATATTTATAATTAACAGGAATGTGCGTCTTCCTAGTTATAAAATACATATATAATTTAGACGATTGGCAACAAATAACCGAGCACAAAATTTTAGATATCTTATAATATGTAATACGAATAAGTGAAAATATGTTCCTCAATAGAAATCATAAGCATTCGATTCCTAAAGCCGCGCGTAAGGGTTGCTACACACATAAGCGGGCTGACATTAATCGCGACAACTGGGCGCTAATAATCAAATATACAAAATGGCGATAACTAAACAAAATGGACGATGGTGATCACTTGCCATCAGGTGGTTCACTGTCAAGTCTGCTGCAACCAAAAATAACTTTTTTCAAAATGAATTCATATTTTCACTTCAAAAATATGTATGCTTACCGTGAGTTTACGTTAGGTGTGCTCGCATCAAAGAAATCTATGAAGATCTTAGTTCTTGAAATTCACCGCTTCGGGCGCTGTACAATCTGTCATGTCGGCCGATAGTTTAGTCGGGCAGTTGATCAGTATGGGCATGTATGGGAGTGCGCACACTACGCCGATTCGATTTGGCCGATTCTTCATACAAATTAAAATCGGGCACAACTATCGGCCAACTAAAAATCAACGGTGTGCGCCTACTCTTAATGTCATTTTTCTTCGCAGCACACCTAACGTAAACTCATGGTAAACACATTAACCTATCTAACTAAAATCACTCAAAACCAATCACCCATTAAAAAAGTCCCAAAACTCAGATGCATGAGGTGCGTTGCACTGTTGTAGGCACAGGCGCGTTCGGCGTTGTCCACCGTTGCCGTGAGAGAGCCACCGGCAACTATTTCGCCGCTAAATTCATCCCGGTCACCGGTGCGATGGAGAAGGAACTCATCAAGAAAGAGATAGACATAATGAACCAGCTGCACCATAGGAAACTGATTAATCTTCATGATGCGTTTGAGGATGACGATGAGATGGTGCTGATATTCGAGTTGTGAGTATATTTTGTACTCTTTTTTGTTGTTCTGTTAAAGAAGTATTGAAGAACCCTTCCCTGTCTTCGCTGTAAACAAGTCATACTCTGGTTTTGTGTAAGATTTTGGGTTACTAAAAATTTACGTTAAAATGTAGTCTCAGTCTATTTACCTACATGAAATACTTTTAGAGACTACTAGCTTTCCGCCCGCGGCTTCGCCCGCGTGGAATTTTGTCTGTCACAGAAAAACTTTATCACGCTCGTCCCTGTTTCAAAAACCGGGATAAAAACTATCCTAAGTCCTTTCCCGGGACTCAAACTATCTCTGTACCAAATTTCATCAAAATCGATTCAGTGGTTTAAGCGTGAAAGCGAGACAGACAGAGTTACTTTCGCATTTATAATATTAGTATAGATTCAGAAATTTCGCTGATATGACCCAAATGGTAATGTACTTTTTTATTTTTGGAGAATGTTAAATCCCAAATGATTGTTTAATTGGGGAAGGCAGCCAGCAGTGGACGTCATTTGGCTGAAACGAATATCCCAAATGTAACTTCCTTAGATCTCTAGCGTCTTAGACTGCCCTAAATACAAAATAAACACTAGTTCTATCGTAGTAAAAAAAAAAACATTTTATTATCAGACAAAAGCAGTCCATAGTTTGGTTAGCAACAATTTGATCTTAGAGACTATGTTAGTAGAGTAATAAAGTAGTAAATCTAAATAAATCCTTCCTTCCACAGCTTGTCCGGAGGCGAGCTATTCGAGCGCATTACAGAACCTGGTTACAACATGAGCGAGGCCGAAGCGGCTCACTACATGCGGCAGATTTGCGAAGGTGTCAGGCATATGCACGAACAGAACATTATTCACTTGGACCTGAAGCCCGAGAACGTCATGTGCCAGACACGCAGCGGCACTGATGTCAAGGTGAGTCTGACTTCAGGTGATGGACACTACATGCGGCAGATATGCGAGGGTGTCAGGCATATGCACGAAAAGAACATCATTCACTTGGATCTCAAGCCCGAGAACGTCATGTGCCAGACACGCAGCGGCACTGATGTCAAGGTGAGTCTGACTTCAGGTGATGGACACTACATGCGGCAGATATGCGAGGGTGTCAGGCATATGCACAAACAGAACAACATCCACTTGGATCTCAAGCCCGAGAACGTCATGTGCCAGACACGCAGCGGCACTGATGTCAAGGTGAGTCTAACGTCAAGATCTTCCAAGCTTCGGTCGTGGAATAGAGCCAACATCAATGTGGACTTTAGGCAGTGAGGATACGGTTGAAAACTAATAAAAATACACTTTTCTTCAGCCTCATTATGACTGTAACATGTGCGGTTAGGGCCTGCATTAAAAACGCACGCGTTTCTATATCGAAAAATAGTAAGAACAGCGCAGCGTGGCGCATACTCGTGAGATGAGTTTCCACACGCGTGATGGGTGGGAATATTTTTACGTAAATGTCATTTGCATGGAAGTGTCCAACCCTGCCATGTACTGCGTGTGCGCAAATAAATAACCTACCAACTTTTATTCGTCTCCTTGAGTTTTCTTCCCTATAAATTTTGGTACGAGGCTGGTACTTGTAGTGCAACTAATAGGCGTGCGCACGCACCGGATATCCGCATAAGTTTTAACGTACAGTCTTAAATAAACTCGCTCGTTTGCCTCTTATCACATAAAAAAAACTCTAATGATAGATTACTCAGAATTTTAAACTTTCGCGTTCCATTTCAACTAAAATTGTAAGACATGGGTCTTAACGCGACGTTTATTAATGAGTTACATTATGTACTCACGGCTTGACGTTCGGCTGCGATGCTGCAGCCGTGGTCACAAGCAGACTTCTTGTTTTAGATTACTCAGAAGTTGCGACTAATATTAAAGATTCTCTATTTTGCAACAACATTTAAATTGTAATGTGACATGCAATAAACGATTTGAATTTGAAAAAAGATGGTGCGAACGAGATCTCTGTGATTTAGTAAAAAGTAACGTAAATAGACCACGATCAAATTCTAACACACTATGTCGTTCACAGATCATCGACTTCGGTCTGGCCACGAAACTGGATCCCAACGAAGTTGTCAAGATCTCCACCGGTACGGCCGAGTTCGCCGCGCCCGAGATCGTGGAGCGCGAGCCGGTTGGATTCTACACAGACATGTGGGCCGTGGGAGTTCTATCATACGTGCTGTAAGTGTTTCTCCGATATGTCACCTAATAGGCGTCTCGAAGGGGGAGGAGAGGGCAATAGACAGTTTGACACCATACCCCAATAATTGGAAACCACAACTGTTTTAAAAAGACCCTTCATTCTGGTCTTAAAAACTTAATTTATTTTAAATTACCTGTAAATTACGATTTTTGTTCGCATTGTAATTGAAAAAAGTTGTTTAATTGAGTTGACAAAATAGTGACGTCACTTGCTTGTAGTCCCATACAAAATCTATGGGAGAGTTTCGTTTTGACAGTTTTAAAAAGTACGTCAATTGACTGTGGTGTCAACATGTCTATTGTCCCCCCTTTGGATATTGTAAACCCCTGCTACATCTCTACCCCACCCTTTTGCCTCGTTCTTAAGTGTCTAATACCATATTATGGTAACACATATCAGGAATTTTTTTTTCAAAGGGGTCACTTAAAAATTAGGGATTGATGGTGAAAACGGGCATAAAACCCAGACAAATGTCTAAAACTGAATGTGGCCCCTCCCCTTTTCTGGTTCAAACTGTCCTTTCTACCCTCGATGGGTTATAAATGTGTGGTTTCTAAAATTGACCACGATTTTTATTTCTGTATCTATTCAGATTTAAAATGACTATAAAATGATTAATGGTCTATGGCTGGGTTGCACCATCTTACTTTAGCTTTAACGTCGTCAAAAATCTGTCGAACTCTATACAAAAAGTACCCGACGTTATCTTTATAGTTATCGTTAAAGTTAGGTGGTGCGACTCAGCCTTAGTTTATTTACAACAGTGTTTTTCGATAAATTGACTGATAAACTAAATAGAACTGCACTTATGATTAGAATATCAACACTAGATTTACCCTATTCATAAGCAAATAGTATTTAAATTAAACAACAAATACTTACCTCTATTTATCCCACAGCCTCTCCGGCCTATCACCGTTCGCGGGTAACAACGACATCGAAACCCTTAAGAACGTGAAGGCCTGTGACTGGGAGTTCGACGAGGAAGCCTTCCAGCATGTATCTGATGACGCCAAGGACTTCATCAGGCGGCTGCTGGTTAAGAACAAGGAGTGAGTACTGTTTTGATAACACTTGAGTCATTAAGACATTTGTAGGACAATCTATACTAATATTATAAAGCTGAAGAGTTTGTTTGTTTGTTTGTTTACTTGAACGCGCTAATCTCAGGAACTACCAGCACAGAATAATAATAAGTACTTCGTACAGAAGATTTTCTTCGCGAAGGTATTTAAAAAAATGTATGCTCAATGTCGTTAACAATATGGTGTAATTTAGCTTGTCTCAAGAGTCGAGCACCATTTTGTTGACAAACGTCAGTGATCGGTACTGCGCCGAAGACATAGGGCCGACTTCGGTAAAATGATGTGTGACGTGAGGTGCCAAACTGCGAAAAATGGCGGAGGAAATACATGAATAAGCATGAATTATATTTTGTGTTTCTAATATTATTCAGGCAGTTAAAAAATACTGCAGAGTATTAATTGCACCACCGTTTTTACATATGGTTTATTGTCTTTACAATGCAAATGGGTGAAGAATACGTGCGTGCGTCAATACTCGCTCGTGATTGTCCTGTCGATTTGGTATCTCAGGAGGGGTAGTCGCGCGTGTTTTGTTTTCGATGCAAACTCGCGGAGATGAACAGGCCTGCTACCAGTCCGATTTGAAAAATTCTTTCAGTGTCAGATAGCCCATTTATCGAGGAAGGCTACCATCACGCTACGAGTAATAGGAGCAAAAATGATTTTCACGCGTACGAAGTCGCGGGCACTGCTAGTCACGAAATACAGGGATAATGTACAAAGTTGCTTGTAGTGGATAGAAAATCGTCAAAGATGAAATAGAAGTAACAAACATACTTTTGTCAAGTAAAGTCTGCCTTTTGCATTTATGACGTTGTGTATTATTATGCATGTAGATTCATCTATGTATTTGTTTATTAGATATAGTCGACCTGCCTACGTGATCAGAAATGAAAAGAGCCGTCAGAACTAATTTAATTAAAAATTAAGCCCTCAAAATTACTAAAACAAGTAGAAGTGGGCAAGTCACATAGCTCGTGGAACTTATGCCTTTGGAGCAGAAAACTTCTCGACTGGCTACCATACTCCTGAAGACTTATTATTGCAGGCAGGCTGAACACTCGGTAGACTGAAGATCAGATGATGGTCTAGAAAAGTGCCTGGGTGTTGGCAGGCCCATTATTTTTGGAAAGTTTTAAGTCTTTGTGCGTTAGAGGAGGCCTTTGTCCAGCAGTTAATGACTTTTGGTTTGAAACAACGATTAGTCGTAGGCCCTGACATACCTCCATATTCTACTTATTCCCACTTGTCACCCCCAGGAAACGTATGACAGCCCACGAATGCCTGATGCACAAGTGGTTAGCCGGAGACGCGGCTGCCGCCAGAACCGCCACCATCGAAGCCAGGAGGTACGAGGCGCTGCGCAACAGGCTACGGGACAGATACGAGGTGAGTTATGAGAATAAACTTTTTAGAATGATACGTATTGCATGCAAAAGACAGCGTGCCAAAAAGGTCCTCAACTCGGCATTAGTCGTGTCATTAATCGCGTAGACACGGCGCTGATTTTCAGCCCTTTCCAACGAAATAGCAGGCCTTAAGCGCGCATCGACCTGTTCTAGCGTTTCACTTTCGATTCACCATTTTTTTTTATCCACAACAAGGAAGCTCTTGGCCTGTATCTCACCTGATGGTAAGTGACGATCAGGCCGAAGGTGGAAGCGAGCTTCAATCGGAATCCTTTTTGAACCTACACTGGACAGGGAATTGGCCATAGATCAATAATAATATTTCAACATTGCTCCAAATAATCTTAAGTCCAATCGAAAACCTAATCTTAAGTCCAATCGAAAACCTGTTCCGTTTTTTAAATCAGGTACCTAATTTACTAATTTGCTACTACTAAGAGATACTAAAATTACCATTTTTGTTTAGAACTGGTCATCGTTCGCGCTGCCGATCGGCAGGCTGAGCGAGTACAGTTCGCTGCGCAAACTGCTCATCGAGAAGTGGAAGATATACGACGGACAGTTCGGTGAGTTCATTACACTCAAGTTTATTCTGGCACTCTCACTGTAAATAAGGCTCAAAGTAAAAATCATAATTTCCAAAAAAAAAAACCTTTAGACAGTCAATTACTTTTATCAAAAAAATCGAGTATTTCTTGATAAGTTAACCGACGGAATAATTCAAACTCTTGCTTTTTTACCAAGGAAACATCCCTATTGCCTCGGCTATGGCACTTGGATATGTGATTGCAATTATGTACTTTGTTTATTGCCATATTAATATGTATGCCTGTATGCCATATTACGAGTATTGCTAAAAGGGAAGCAATTTCCAGTCTTAACTTTTATTTTTCCCCATCATAACATCGTTCATATCAACAGACCGGCGGCAAGCGGCGCCGCGGTTCGTGATCAAGCCGCAATCGGCCTTCTGCTACGAGGGCCAGTCCGTGAAGCTGTACTGCCGCATCATCGCTTGTGCCACGCCCACCGTCACGTGGTCTCGCAACAACCACGAGCTCAGGCAGTCCGTCAAGTTCATGAAGAGGTACCTTATCTTATACGAAACCCCGCCTTAACTTAGTGCCCTATTAGGATCCTGTGCTTCGCCTCTCATTCTTCTTAGCCTGGATAAGAGGAACTTCAGTCTTCTAGTGGGCCCTGTCATTTGTGGGTCGCGCATCAACTACGAGTTGCGCCAGTCCGTCAAGTTCATGAAGAGGTAACGTCTTTGTTGTAGTCTCTGTCCCTCTCTGGCGTCTCGTAGGGACAACGTGCGTTTTGCTACGAGAGCCAGTCAAGCTGTAGCCACGCCCTCTGTCACGTGATCGCTACGAGGCCTTCTGCTACGAGGGCCAGTCGAGCAAGTTGTAGTCACGCGCTTTGTCGAAAGAGAATGTCTCCAACTTCCTCATTGGCCCTAGAGCAATTCCAAGTATACCATCAATAAAAGCCTAATTAGAGTCATCAAACCTCTCAGTCATTCAATTAGAGCCATTAGAACTTCATAACTATGAGTTGTTTTCTATGTGTAAGCTGAGGACACGTGTCTCCAGCTGACACATCTGTATCTTCGTAAATATTTATGCTACGATAATGTATTATACCTCAAAAATTACAGTCGAATCCAAATAGTAGGCTTTCCACTTTTCAAGACTTTAGCTCAAATACTGTTAAAACCACGATCAAAAAACTATGTGCGAGCTGGAGTACCGTGTCTCCAGCTTACACATCTGTATCTTCGTAAATATTTAAGCTACATCAATGTTTTATATCTCATAAATTAAAGTCGAATAAAAAAACCCGACTTCAATTCTTTCAAAGCTTTATTTCGAACCGTTTTCGAACTACGAACCGATACGTATGTGTAAGCTGGTGACACGTAACACACGGTGGATTATTAAAACCGTATAAGTTAGAGTTGCGTTTTAAAGATCAAATAATTCGTTATAATTGAAGTACACACGAGACATAATTTCAAATCTCTAGGCCTCTTAGTTTCAGAATTAAAAGCCAAAAACTATTTTCCCGCCAAATAATTCAAATAATATGGGTCGACTGCGACGTTGCCGTTCCGTGCGTCCACTAGAGCAATCGAATTTGAACTTAAAAACTAGTACTGTTCAATGAATTCAATGACTGAATCATTTTTATTTGTAGTTTAAATCATTTAATTTCGATTATAAGAATTTTAGACTAGGAGCCGGCTGATTTCTGTATTGAGTACTTAATAACCTATATTTTATTAATAAGAAAAAGCTAGGTAAAACAAAATTATATTTTAATATACAAGTATAATAACGAACTTGTTTCCAAAGACTCAAATATTTGTGGCGTTTCTAAACGCAACCACTTTAATTTTTATTTAAATACCGTGAAGTCCCACGATTCTGCCACGTCAAGTGGCAAAAATGGGCAACAACTATACAGGGTGGAAACGTTAAGTGATCTCACTCGATTATTTCTTAACTATACAAGATATTAAAAAACTGGTTACTGATCCTGAAAGTGCTTAATGAGCTCTTTCAAACGGTACCAATAATAAGTTACAGAATAAACTGGATCTATCTGAAAATTCAATGTTTCCAGCTCCACTTAAATACTTAAAATAAACTCGTAAATTGTATTCTTATTTTAAATTATTAATGAAAAACATTGGTTTTAGGCTTTACTTGCTATAATATTGTCAAGAGATGAGTGTCATGACTGTGGTAGTACTAAATGTATGGAAGAAGGAAACATTGAATTTTTGGTTAGATCCAGTTTATTCTGTAACCTATTATTGATACCATACCATTGGATAGAGCTTGTGAAGCACTTTTAGAATCAGTAATCAGTTTTACGATATCATATGTAGTTTTTAAAATAATGTGACTTTACCAAATGTATGGAAGCTGGAAACATTGAAGTTTCGGATAGATCCAGTTTATTCTGTAACCTATTATTAATACCGTTTGAACCGTTTGATAGAGCTCATGAAGCACTTTCAGGATTTTCCAATCGCGAAAGCCCTCTTGAATTCTTCTTCTTTTGTTGAAAAAAAAAATTAACAATATTAACATCACAAATCACAATCACTACTAAGACATCACAAAATAGACGAAACACAGCATTTTGCACAGAATTGGCCGTAAGGATCTATATCCATAGCCGTAAAACTTGTATTAAAAAAAAAGATGACAGTTGACTGCAATATTGAGAAACAGTCAGTGTTGCCAGAAGGTTACTTTTGTAACCTTTTAGCTGATTTTTGAACTGCTTTGGTTACTTTTAGGTTACACTAATGAAAAGGTTACTTTTAGGTGATTTTTCGGAATTTGTAGAATTAACTTTTACAGGTTATTCAGTAAAAAAATATTAATAGTGTCAATTTACAAATTATTTAAATTGAAACGTGACACTCAAAATGTTGATGATTTCCAATTAATTTTAACACTTTGTATGAATTTTGGCTGATTGGTAAGATAAGAGTCGAAGATGAAAGTTGTTAGTACGAATCAGCTTTATGAATCAATATGATAATAATATCAATCGCACGTGTGAGGGTTACTTTTTTTTCTATTTCTGGTAATTTCTGACAAGACCCTACTGGCAACACTGGAAACAGTTTAAGTTTAGTTAGTAAAATATGATTTATCTGTGGTAATTAAATAGATTAATTAGATTTACGAATCTCTGATGGATGAGTGATACCCGACCCGAGGTTTCCGCCAACTGGGACCGCAATCAACTAGGACCGCGGTCCCAATCGCCAGATCAGTAAAAATTAAATACTTTTCTGGGACCATTCATAAAGGACAATGATCAAAAATGTATGGAGTGTGGTCCAAATGTCAACCACCACCTATGTAGTAAAATAGTCTACTAAATACTGATTCATTATAACCAAACCGCAATCAAAAATATGCTGTCAGTAAAAAGTTTAAGACTGAATGAAAAGTCATGTTTTTACCTTTTCATCTGAAAATTAATGTTCTTGATATCATTCTATCCATCGCACATTTCGGATTAATCTATGCATATTATGTCATGTCGCTTAGTGTGCCGTGTTAGATTCTCGCTAAAAGAAAAAAAAAACTCAGAAGAAAGACAACAATATTGGAATTATGGTCGGGTGGTCGCTGCTCCGCCCCTATTGGTTGTAGGGTGATGTTATATAACCTAAAACCATCCTTGATAAATGGGCTATCCATAACAAAAAGAATTTTTCAAATCGGACCAGTAGTTCCTGAGATTAGCGCGTAAACTACTACAATTTTTCATACAGTCATAACTTTTTACTGACAGTTTATTTATTTTTCGTCCCATACTGAAAGTTAATCTCTATTTAATGGACCATAAGCCAATATAGGTCTCATTAGTGGTGGACATTTGGACCACTTTTGGTCATTGTCCTTTTAGTACGATACCGATTTTGGAATGAATAATATATTTTTTTAAGTTATCTATGAGTGAACCTAGTCGCTGGAAGAAAAATATTTAATTTTTATCGATCCAGCGACTGGGACCACTGTCCCAGTTAATTGCGGTCCCAGTAGCCGGAATCTACGGCCCGATCGCGAACGTCTTCGCTTTCGCTTCGCGAAGCCCACACTCGGCCTCGTCGGCACGCGCACCGACGATCGCCAAACGGCTAGAGTACCTTCTGTACTCGCCACTCTGCCCGGTGAAGCTGGAAAAGCTCCTCCAGCTACCAGCGCGCGTCCCTTCAAAAAAAAAAAAAAAGCCGGAAACCTCCCCGACCCGACCGTGGATCACCAGTATTCTACTACACAGTAAAGTATAGGGTAAGGTGGGGCACAATGTTACAATGCATATTTCTCCGTCCCTTTCTATTAGTTGTATGATGTTCAGCGGCTCAGTTCAGCAGCTCTTATGAGCTTGACAAACGTGTATACCAACATCATACAACTAATAGAAAGGGACGGAGAAATATGCATTGTAACATTGTACCCCGTGTAACATTGTGCCCCACCTTACCCTACCTAGGTTATTAAAAGTTGATCGATCTGTGATAAATAATTTACCTGATTAATTAGTTTTATGATGAAGTAGGAATTTTATTTCATTAGTGATACCCGACAAGAACGTAGATCATCGGATTTCTAGTAAAGTGTATCTACCTTAATTATTAAAAATGTTAATTGATCTGTGATAATAATCGAGCTGAATAAAAACGTTTTTGATTGTTATTTTAGTATTTCATTCTAGCTATTATATTTCCAAGAATAACCTGGTTTTGCCATGTCTGAATACAGTTTTTTTTTCGGTTTCGGTAAAACCGGTTTTGTGACCCCCTAAATCCCACCCTTACGTTCATATAAAAAGAATGTGCGTAATCTATACGTACTTAATAAGGCACCTAAAATAATAGAGAGGAAAGAATTGATTGTATTGAACAATGAACCGTCTCAGCTATAAAAGACCCACTAAACTGAACTGTCCCACCAAACACATTGATAGGGGGCGCCACCATTGTTCACCTGTACAAGGTTTCCCAAAAAGTACTGTCAAGCCGAAGCCCAGAGGTAGAGTATCACTAGGGCTACCCGAATACTCGATTTTTTCAAGTTATTTATAATTTTCAGATGATATGATAATGATGAAAATCTTTATCATATTTCAAAAACTGGGATAAAATCTATCCTACGTCCTTTCCCGGGACTCAACCATTTCTATGCCAAATTTCATCAAAATCGGTTCAGTGGTTTAGGCGTGAAAGCAAGACAAAGTTACTTTCACATTTATAATATTAGTATGGATGCAATGTTTTTGCCTCGATTAAATAAAACATTGTGATCAAAATAAAAACTTATTATCAAAATATTTTATAGGTTATTAGGTACTCAATACACAAATCAGCCGGCTCCTAGTCTAAAATTCTTATAATCGAAATTAAATGATTTAAACTACAAATAAAAATGATTCAAACAGTACTAGTTTTTAGGTTCAAATTCGACTGCTCTAGTGGACGCACGGAACGGCAACGTCGCAGTCGACCCATATTATTTGAATTATTTGGCGGGAAAATAGTTTTTGGCTTTTAATTCTGAAACTAAGAGGCCTAGAGATTTGAAATTATGTCTCGTGTGTACTTCAATTATAACGAATTATTTGATCTTTGAAACGCAACTCTAACTTATACGGTTTTAATAATCCACCGTGTGTTACGTGTCACCAGCTTACACATACGTATCGGTTCGTAGTTCGAAAACGGTTCGAAATAAAGCTTTGAAAGAATTGAAGTCGGGTTTTTTTATTCGACTTTAATTTATGAGATATAAAACATTGATGTAGCTTAAATATTTACGAAGATACAGATGTGTAAGCTGGAGACACGGTACTCCAGCTCGCACATAGTTTTTTGATCGTGGTTTTAACAGTATTTGAGCTAAAGTCTTGAAAAGTGGAAAGCCTACTATTTGGATTCGACTGTAATTTTTAAGGTATAATACATTATCGTAGCATAAATATTTACGAAGATACAGATGTGTCAGCTGGAGACACGTGTCCTCAGCTTACACATAGAAAACAACTCATAGTTATGAAGTTCTAATGGCTCTAATTGAATGACTGAGAGGTTTGATGACTCTAATTAGGCTTTTATTGATGGTATACTTGGAATTGCTCTAGGGCCAATGAGGAAGTTGGAGACATTCTCTTCTTTGTCGAATGATCGCTACGAGGCCCAGTCGGTCAGCTGTAGCCGCGCCCTCTGTCACGTGAGCGCTACGAGGCCTTCTGCTACGAGGGCCAATCGATCAAGTTGTAGTCACGCGCTTTGTCGAATGATCGCTACAAGGCCCAGTCGGTCAGCTGTAGCCGCGCCCTCTGTCGCGTGGTTGCTACGATACGTTCTGCTGCGAGAGTCAGTCCGTCATGAATAGGTAACACTTGCGAGACACGCACGATTGATACTGTAGTATCTGTCGCCTCGTAGCGACGACGTGCGTTCTGCTACGAGACTAGTCCGTCAAACTGTAGCCACGCCCTCTGTCACTGATCCCTCGAAATGTTCTGCTACGAGGCCCAGTCGGTTAACCTCAGGCAGTCCGTCAAGTTCATGAAGAGGTAAGGTTAAATAGGCATAACGACATTTGACGTCACAAAGAAGGACTTTTCAAAAGTTACCTCTTTCCTATCACTGCAAATCCTGTATCTATCACCAGAATCTACAACTTGATCTCAAAAATCTCAACTAATAACTTGTTTTAGAATATGTCTTAGGCTGGGTTGCACCATCTTACTTTTACTTTGACAAACGTCAAAAGTCTGTCAAACTCCAAACAAAAAACTCCAGTTATCGTTACATTTACTGTTTAATTTAGGTGGTGCAACTCAGCCTTACTGTTCTGATATTTCAATAATACGTGGAAACATTAGTGAAAGAGTTACTTCGTTAGCGTAAAAGCTCCCCAAGATATGGCTATTAAAAAAAATTTGTTTGCCTTATACTCGCACAAATACGACTACTCATTTATGACTGTGAAATGAACCAAAGGTTAAAATTTTTCGGGCATATAAGTTCCTAAAAAGCTATCAATTACTTTCACAGAAAGTAATAAAACAATTCATAAATCTACATAGCTAAAAGATTACTGACACTATATTCGTTCACACAGATACGCGGGCGATGATTACTACTTCATCATCAACCGCGCGAAGCTGGAAGACCGCGGCGAGTACATCATCCGTGCGGAGAACCACTACGGATTCCGGGAGGAGGTCGTGTTCCTCAACGTACAACGTAAGTCATCATCATCATCATCATCATTAACTCACTCACTGTAGAACGTAAGACTTGCCTTTTCTGGGGTTTGATTCAGATATGAAACACCTGTGTGTGAAAGCTTTATTCCTTTTTGGACTCTCGAGTAACACAACAAAGAACAAACTTCCATGTTTTAACTAGTCACAACACGCTCATATCATCATCATTTCAGCCAATAAAAGTCCACTGCTGGATGTAAGGCTCCCTTATGGAACGCCACAAAGTATGATCCCAGGTTTTATCCATCTAACTAGACGCTCATAATATGATCACTATTGTAGCTAATGACAATCTACTGCTGGAAGAAGCCTCCCACATAATTATAATATCCCGTTTTTTCCATCTAACTACTGCTATCTTATCGTAAGGTTGGCGATACTAGTTATTTTTTGCGGTCGTCGGTCTATCGAATAACGGGCGTCCTTACAATACGTTTGCCAACAAGTATGCCCATTCGAGAACCCGCTTGCTCGAACTTTCGTCTGCTTCCGACATATACGCTCGTATATTGACTCGATAGCTGCATCTCTTTAACCCCCTTGTCTGGAAGAATTCATGGGCATAGCAAGTTTCAATTTTATATTACTCGAACGTACTTAAATATCTCGCAGCCACCAGAGCATATAACGCTTAAAATATAATAGCCATATATTTATAACCAGCAATAAAACGCCAAATAAAATCATTATGACTAATATAATGGCACAATTAATAAACCTAGCTAAACAATAAACCTGTCAGATGAGATAAAAGCCAACCGATCGGTTCAACGACTTAATAGTTTAAATGTGAACAATCAGGTCGCGGACGCCAGATCTATTCTCGCGCTGGGCCTAGGCCGTATTGTACTTTAATTAGTCTAGATATTTGAACGGTGAAACGAGTTTGTGTTGTGTTCGGTGAAAAGGTTAAAATCGTGTTGTTGATGTGCGATACCGTGGAAAGTCGTTTCCGGTAATTTGTGTTTTTTATTTTTCAAATGTTAAAAATATCTTAACTTTTCTGCTCTTTTCAAGGTTCGATACAAATCAGTTGAAGCGTTTTACTTTTTGAAGTTATGCATCTGAAACTTATTTGCATTTAAAAGATTCGTTTTTTTTTACTCTCGTGCCAATATATTTTTTTTTAATTCTTTTTCTCGAGCAGATTTAACCCCACAACTGATCATTTAACCCTCTTGTCTCAAGCCTAGTGTCAAGGCTTAAAAACAATGACAAAATTAAACTTTATAGTGCGAAGATCTACCTACAGGCTTTCCAGCACAACTCTTTATGTAACTCTTCTCCAGCGGTTCTCAAAATTCAGCGCCAACCTTTGCCCGGCCTTATTATTTTAAGTCTTACAGCTTTCTCTCATAGTCCAAATACACCTCAAACTTGAACAGCTTGAGATTTTCCATCACAATTAACAGTGTAATCCTCTTTCAGCAGTTCCCAGCACTTGCCGGGGAACGAACTTTAAACAGTCTATACAGTATACCTAAACTCTCTGTGACTCGCTTTAGTTATCTATCACAACTGACCGTGTGACGTGTGTATTCCAGCGGTTCCCAAGGTCCAACGCCAACACTTGCCAGAAGCGCCACGCCGCCGCGAGGCGTTGCCCTACACCTTCTGGCAGGAGTCGAGCGAGACGGCGCCCGCCTTCACCTTCCAGCTGCGGCCGCGCGTCATGCAGGCGCGCGACACCTGCAAGCTGCTCTGCTGCCTCAGCGGCAAGCCCACGCCCACCGTCAAGTGGTAAGCCCACGCGTGGACACTGCTGCCCACACCTTCTGGCAGGAGTCGAGCGAGACGGCGCCCGCCTTCACCTTCCAGCTGCGGCCGCGCGTCATGCAGGCGCGCGACACCTGCAAGCTGCTCTGCTGCCTCAGCGGCAAGCCCACGCCCACCGTCAAGTGGTAAGCCCACGCGTGGACACTGCTGCCCACACCTTCTGGCAGGAGTCGAGCGAGACGGCGCCCGCCTTCACCTTCCAGCTGCGGCCGCGCGTCATGCAGGCGCGCGACACCTGCAAGCTGCTCTGCTGCCTCAGCGGCAAGCCCACGCCCACCGTCAAGTGGTAAGCCCACGCGTGGACACTGCTGCCCACACCTTCTGGCAGGAGTCGAGCGAGACGGCGCCCGCCTTCACCTTCCAGCTGCGGCCGCGCGTCATGCAGGCGCGCGACACCTGCAAGCTGCTCTGCTGCCTCAGCGGCAAGCCCACGCCCACCGTCAAGTGGTAAGCCCACGCGTGGACACTGCTGCCCACACCTTCTGGCAGGAGTCGAGCGAGACGGCGCCCGCCTTCACCTTCCAGCTGCGGCCGCGCGTCATGCAGGCGCGCGACACCTGCAAGCTGCTCTGCTGCCTCAGCGGCAAGCCCACGCCCACCGTCAAGTGGTAAGCCCACGCGTGGACACTGCTGCCCACACCTTCTGGCAGGAGTCGAGCGAGACGGCGCCCGCCTTCACCTTCCAGCTGCGGCCGCGCGTCATGCAGGCGCGCGACACCTGCAAGCTGCTCTGCTGCCTCAGTGGCAAGCCCACGCCCACCGTCAAGTGGTAAGCCCACGCGTGGACACTGCTGCCCACACCTTCTGGCAGGAGTCGAGCGAGACGGCGCCCGCCTTCACCTTCCAGCTGCGGCCGCGCGTCATGCAGGCGCGCGACACCTGCAAGCTGCTCTGCTGCCTCAGCGGCAAGCCCACGCCCACCGTCAAGTGGTAAGCCCACGCGTGGACACTGCTGCCCACACCTTCTGGCAGGAGTCGAGCGAGACGGCGCCCGCCTTCACCTTCCAGCTGCGGCCGCGCGTCATGCAGGCGCGCGACACCTGCAAGCTGCTCTGCTGCCTCAGCGGCAAGCCCACGCCCACCGTCAAGTGGTAAGCCCACGCGTGGACACTGCTGCCCACACCTTCTGGCAGGAGTCGAGCGAGACGGCGCCCGCCTTCACCTTCCAGCTGCGGCCGCGCGTCATGCAGGCGCGCGACACCTGCAAGCTGCTCTGCTGCCTCAGTGGCAAGCCCACGCCCACCGTCAAGTGGTAAGCCCACGCGTGGACACTGCTGCCCACACCTTCTGGCAGGAGTCGAGCGAGACGGCGCGCGCCTTCACCTTCCAGCTGTGATGACACCTGCAAGCCTACGCCTCAGCGGAAAGCCACGCCCACCGTCTAGTGGTAAGCCCAAGCCCACCGTCAAGTGGTAAATCCACGCCCACGCACAGTAGGACCCAGTCTAAGAGTACCTTCCAGCTTGAAGGTAAGTTCAAAAAAGTGCTGTTTGCCACGCCACCAAGCCTCGAAAAAGTGGGATTTTGGGCTGCCACTTGGACACATCATCCTATTGTAAAATATCACTCAAAACTTGATTTGTTTTAGTCATAGACTCTGTCCTGTGATTGGTCAAATTGTGGAAATTCAACCAATCAAATTAAAATTCTAATTTATGCTTGAAAATGAAACGAGTTATAAGCCATGTTCTGTAATATGCACATTGAACACGCTTCAAGACATTTTCATATTGATACAGGTATAATAATCCCAAAATGGAAATGATTATGAAAATGTGGGTCCCCATAAGCCCCATAATAGTTCTTGTCTTTTCAGCCAAATGACGTCCACGGAAAAAGGCCTTCCCCAAGGTTTTCCATAATAACGGTCCTGCGCTGCCCGCATCCAGGCTCTTCCCGTTCGACTAAATAGTTCTTGATACACAAAAATTCAAAAACACTGCAAAAATTGAAAAACACCCGCTATAAATCTAAATTTTACATTACCAAACTTAATTAACACCTCCATTTCACTCCATCCAGGTACAAGGATAGAAAGGAGCTATCCAAGTTCGACTATTCCATGACGCACGCCGATGGCGTCGTCACCATGGAGATCGTCGACTGCCGGCCCGAGGATAGCGGCAAATACAGCTGCATCGCCACCAACATCCATGGAACCGATGAGACCTCGTGCGTCGTTATTGTTGAGGGTAAGTTGTAATATTGTACTCCTAATTAAAAATGTTATCTGGGACGTTGGTAGTTGACAATATAACCAAAAACTTCTAGGCACATTTCCCAAAAATTACTTCATTCTAGTCTCGAAAATTTTGTCGCGAAATATGATTTTTAGTAGCAATCGATAGATTGTCAGCCCCCATTGCTTTACAAAAGCTATGGGAGAGATGCGTTTTGTGAGCTTTCTGATTAATCTTTCTATTCTGATCGGTGTGTAGTGTTTGCCTATACCAAACTTTGCACAACCTGTTTATAAGAACTGCAAATCACTAAAATTAAAAACATGTCAGTGCTAGTTGAAGCTAGTTTTTTGGAAGAAATAAGCAAGCTAATAAATAACTTTTTATACGCTCGGTGCAAGCTTTATAACTGCGTCCTTGCCTTCAGTTATATCAGTGGTGAAATTGTGTAAAGCAATCGTAATCATTTGACAGTTCATAACGTACGATAAAGTCAGCTAAACAAAGCGTTTGACAGAATAATCGTATTGTTATGAACTGTCAAATTATAATGATTGCTTTACACAATTCCACCTCAGGTCTTTTCTACTACTTCTTTCTATCTTTCGCTCTCACCACCAAGAAGAAAATAAAAGTTATTGGAAATACATTGTAAACTTGATTGTGTTTGCAGGCGAGGTAGTCTCACCCGAGCAAGCGGCGCTCGCGCACAACTTCCTGCACTCAGGAGACCGTCGCTACATCGAGAAGCCCATCAAGCCTGCACCACCACCTATCATCACCAAGACTAAGGTACGCTAACATTATGAACCCCTTCTAGTTCGAGCCGTGTAGTTGCAGTTAATAGGAGCAATTTTCCACAATGGCACTGCATTTACACATTCTTGCGAGTTTCCATGTGAATGGGGAGGCGAATAGTGAGCATGCATAATATGTAAACAGTGCGCTTGTGTCTCTCGCCTCGCCTTGCATATGAACAGTGTGGTATACGAATGTTTCGTCGAGTCATAAGGAGAATGGCGAACACGATTGTATAATTGCGGCATTAGGCATCCCTAACCCGTCTCGCCAGTATGGGGAGTTAATTTAGATCAAGGTAAAATTAAGTTGATTGCACTCCTGCGCCGATGCTGCTATGATAAAAATAATCTAGTAATAAAGAATTGTGATTTGAAAACTACAAGGCTGAGTTACACCACCTTACTTCAACGCTAACTATAACGATAACCGGTGTCTTTTGTATGGAGTTTAACAGACTGGACGTTTGTTAAAGTTTAAGTAATTTGGTGCAACCCAGCCTTAGTGTTTACAATGAAGCCTACCTACTATCTACTTTAAATATAAATCTTACTATAACAAATTCCATGTACCCCCAGGTCACAATCGACCCGCCACAGAAGTCGCACGCCGCGCCCAGGCCCAAATACTCGCCGCAGAGCTCGGTAGAAGCGAGCAAGAAGAAGTACGGCGCCAAACTGGACTCGGACGCGTCTTCGCGGTCGAGGAGCGCCACTAAAGAGCTAGTTTGTGAGTATTTACTTATTTAATTACTGCTAAATGACGTCCACTGCTGGATAAAAGCCTTTTCCAAGGATTTCCATAATGAAAGGTTCTGCGCTGCCCGCATCCAGGTACTTCCTGGGACCTACAATAAATTCTCCTGAAAATCAGAGTCGATCAACGTTTATTTAGTTAAATATAAGATTTTAAACTTTCGCTTTCCATTGATAATTGAAAATGAGAACAACGGGTCTCAAATGTGACATTTAATATGTATTAAATGCCATTTAATGCAAGCAGAAATCTGCTAGTAGCAATAACTTCTTAGGCCCAGTTTTTTGATTCATAGTTAAAATAACAAATTGTTAAATTTTGCTACTAATGGTTAAATATTAACAAAATGTTAACTAATAGTTAAAAAATGTACTAAAAGTCAAGCTAACCATTGTTCGAAAAACATTTTTTTCTGAAATTTAACCACTTGTCACTTGACATCTGTCAAATTTGACTATTGGTTATTTTAACTACGAATCAAAAAACTGGGCCTTAGTCTTTAAACACAGCCAAACTGTCAAGCTGTTAGTAATCATTATACTGAAGACTATCGTATTTGCGCTTGGCTGTTGGCTCTATGAATAAATAAGTCCTTTCTCTCCTTCAAATGGCTGTAACAGTTGCATCAACTGTTGACCACTAATAAGATAGGATAGGAGGCTTATAGTTCCAAGTTCATGCCGAATAATCTAAAAAGGCAACGAAGTACCCTCAAATTAAGGCAGTCCGACACCGACTATTGTCGCATATATGAAAAATTAGCTTTTGCCCGCGGCTTCACCCGCGTGAAATTTAGTTTGTCACATATCCTCATAAATTATAGCCTATAATGTTATTCTGGGTTATAAACAATAATACTGTAAAGTTTCTACAAAATCCGTTCAGTAGTTTTTGCGTGAAAGAGTAACAAACTTCTAGACATCCAAACTTTCGCATTTATAATATTAGTAGGATTACCATTAATACAATAAATATCTTTACAGTACCAGCGTCAGACTCAACTATGTGCGCGCCGTCATTCGCGCGCGCGCTGCCCGACGTGCTAAACGCGCGCGACGGAGCGCCTTTACTACTGTCGTGCGCCGTGCGAGGCGACCCCGACCCGCGCGTGCAGTGGTACAAGAACGGAAAGCCGCTGCACTCGTCTGAGGTAAGTATCTACATACATCCGGCTCGAAGGACCATCCGGCTCGAAGGACCATCCGGCTCGAAGGACCATCCGGCTCGAAGGACCATCCGGCTTGAAGGACCATTCCTGCTTGAAGTGCCATTACTAGCCTGTTCTGTGTCTGCACATTATTTCATATAGGTTATTTAATTGCTATCTAAATTAACGTAAGCCTCAAAGAGAACGCAACAAAGCTTTTTTATTCTACTAATTGCTCGCGCGTAATTATATTGCTGTCGCGACTATGCGACGGGCGCCCGCAGTGAGTGTGCGAGCGCGACAGCAACATAATTACGCGCGAGCGATAAGGATGGGTAGCTTGGGGTCATTGGACAAAATTCTACGTGCTCACGGACCAGGCTTTAGTAGCAGTCTTCTTCTAGACGTTAGTCCCTCAAGGAAGCTCAATTTGTAATTTGTCATCCATCTACGCGCCAGAAATCATATTATCAATCAATAGCCTTATTCACGTAACAAAACTTCAACGACAACCAATCGCTGAGTTGCGATCCTATCGAGTAATCGTTCTACCGAACTGACCCTTGTAAATACGGATTTAGAACTGTTTTTCAATGGGACGACTTCTGAACGTCAGCGAGATCTTGACTGAAAATACGTGAATGAGGGCTATTGTTTTAGCGCTCACCAGTTAGCGCCACTGTAGAGTAAGGTCCTGTCACTTGCTAGTAGCGAAGACAGTGGCACCAACTGGTGAGCGCTTAAGTGGTAGGAGGACTATCGCATTTGCACTCATCAAGATGGCGCCACTGTAGAGTAAGGTCCTGTCAATCGCCAGGGGTGCCAACTGTTAAGTATAAAAACGATAGCCCTCATTAGGCCACATGTTAACTCAACGTAAAATATCTATGTCAGCCCAAGATATTGTTTATACGACTTTTATAAATGTATACTTATAGACATAAAACTAACCGACAATATTTGCTCTACAGGTGGTAGACCTCAAGTACAAGAACGGCGTAGCCTCGCTGGCAATCAGCGAGGTGTTCCCCGAAGACGAAGGAGAATACTCGCTCAAGGCCATCAACAGCCAGGGCGAGGTCGAGACCAAGTGCAAGGTCTCCGTCAAACGTGAGTATCGTCAACTAGCTGTGCCCCGCGGTGTTACCCGCGTTAAAACGTAGCCTATGTGTTAATCCATGGTGTCAGCTAACTCAAAACTAAATTTTATTAAAATCGCTCCAGCCGTTTAGACGTGAAGAAGTAACAAAGAACATACACACTGACAAAATTTTGCCTTTATAATATTAGTGTGATACGTGGAGGGAGCAAATCAGTTTTATTTATACGTGACTATTCACACCTCTCTTTCTCACCACTGCAACTGACTAATAAATTGACTGCCAATAAAAACTTAGTGAAGGTCAAGTTTGGGCAGGGCTTTTCGCGCTTCAAAATTAAGAACGAAACTTAATATTTAACATACTATTTTCAGGGGAAAGGAGCCCTTCCCCTGGAGTCACATAGTTATTACATTATTGCTGAACTATTATAGACTGACTAACTAGCAGGTGCTTCTTAAAATATTACGAGCCATGTAGTTTGTATTTTTATAGCAAGAACAGAGTTTCTTATTTTTATATCAAGCATGGTTATACCAAATGTAAAATTACAAAAATGCATCTATGACTATATGCCTCCGTAGATGGTAAACGTTTGTTTTGCATAGAAAATTTATAATAGAAAATTATTTACACATACTTATTACAGTGAAAAGTACAGTATCATACAATGTGGAACTCCTTGATGATTGTCCAAACAGTCCTATGCACCAAGTTTACACACTAAAACTTTCGCATGATCTCTCAGGCTGCTACTAAAGACCTAAATATGTACTAATGATTTAATTACCACCTCCAGCCATGGACGGCGCGGCGGCGGCTCCCGGAGCAAAGACCGGCGACAAGCCGCCGAGGATCGTGGACCATGCGCAGTCGCAGGTCGTCACCGACGGCGATGCGGTTACGCTGGCCTGCAGGTAACTAGATCGATAGATAACACGCTATTGTACACCTTACGAAACAACAACAGAAAAAATACACAAACCCTCTTAGAGCGCTTTACCTTTATTATATGACAGCGGATGCCTGCCTTCATTATAAAAACGCCGCTGCCGCCCTGCTGTCGCGCTTCTTACGCCCTAATGTGAAAGCGCTCTAATGAATAAAAAGTTACACCCAATTGAAAATTTTTTTAAAGTGACATTTAATTAGAAAGAAAAAGACGACACCTTTTTTTGGTGCACAACCATAACATAACAATCGGGCGGTCTTATAGATATTAGATAATTTTGATGTAGAACAAATCAGTATTGTCATTATTTTTATATTAGATTAGAATCAGCTGAAAACAACATCTTACAACAGCTAAAATACATAAATACCCAAACAACGCCATCTATTAACAAACTAAATAACCTCTTTCTCATCCCATAATTACTACAAAAATTAAACCACACTTTTCCCTACAGAATCGTAGGCGCCGAGCGTTTCGACGTGGTCTGGCTACACAACAACAAAGAGATCAAGCCTTCCAAAGACTTCCAGTACTCGAGCGAGGCCAACATTCACAAGTTACACATCGCAGAAATATTCCCTGAGGATGCTGGTGAGTAGTTCAGATGGTGACGCATAGATGGCGTTAAATTAGTAATTTGTTAATACGGGAAAGTTATAGTGAGTAGTTAAGTTAGTGATGCATAGATGGCGTTAAATGCAAGATTTGTTATTATGGAAAAGTATGTTGAGTAGTTGAACTAGTGAGACATAGATGGCGTTAAATATGTAAATTTAGACAAAAGTAAATCGATGTTATGATGCCAGTTTTAATTGTTGATTTATTTTCATAAACTGATTGATTTATTGTTAGCCGGTTACGAATTATCATGATTTATTAAAAAGAACTAGCGCTGTGATTTCTCACTAGACACTTCTAAATAAAATCTTCGATGTTCGACAAAACGTCTGTAGATGGCGCTAATGTTTAAATTATATTGAATGCAGTGAATCCGGGGTTCAATTACCCGTTGGGACAGTTAAAATCTGAATCCTTGCATTTATTTTTAATTAATCAAAAAAGGTTGATGTATAATAATAAAATAATAAACACACTTTATTGTACACCATACACAAAACAAGAAAGCAAGAGATACAGACAGTACAATTTAGGCAGTCTTAAGCGATCTCTTCCATACAACCTATGGAGGGGAATATTTCTGATATTATGGTTTACTAGCTTTCCGCCCGCGGCTTCGCCTGCGTGGAATTTTGTCTGTCACAGAAAACCTTATCGCGCGCGTCCCTGTTTCAAAAACCGGGATAAAAGCTATCCTATGTGCTTTCCCGGGACTCAAACTATCTCTATGCCAAATGACATTGGGAACTTTTTGCCCCACTTTTCGAAAAGTAGCGGACACAAACGAAACCTATCACAGATGATACATACTAATATCCAATGAATTTCCGTGCATTTTTTTTTTCTCTCTTATATGGGAATATTGAGAAAATGAAGTTTTAATATTTTATTTTATTTTACATTTAGGTAATATTTTTGACGACCTCCGTGGCGGAGAGGCGCACACACCGGTTTTCAAGGTGTGCCGGGCCAATCCTGAGGTCCCGGGTTCGATTCCCGGCCGGGACAATATAGAAAACGATCTTTTCACATTGTCTCTGGTTTGGGTGTGTTGTGGTTCGTCGTTCCCGATTTCCATAACACAAATGCCTTAGCTACTTATTTTGGGTTGGAGTAATATATGAGATGTTGTCTAATATTAATTTAAGTATTTATAATATTTTATTTATTTATATTATTTTATTTATATTTTTTATTTATTTATATTATTTTATTTACTTTTATTGGTTACTCTGCAATGCCAAACAACATAACATGTAAAAATATCAAATCATTTTAGGCAAATATATTTTCAACTTAGACTCGTCATATCTCAGAATTCCCATATAATATCACAACATAGCGCTTTAAGTGAATATACCTACAAGTATAAAGCTTTGAAATAAAATACGTTTCATCTTTGTCCGCCGTGGGGCATTTTCTCATATTAAAGTTCCCAATGTCCTTTCATCAAAATCGCTTCAGTGGTTTGGGCGTGAAAGCATGACAGACAGACAGAGTTACTTTCGCATTTATAATATTAGTATAGAGTAATGTTAAAATGGCCGCTGGGGCAGGAAAGTTCTTGAGTGGCGACCACGAGCCGGAAGACGTAGCGTGGGCAGGCCTCCCACTAGATGGACCAACGATCTGGTGAGGGTCGCGGGAGGTGCCTGGATGCGAGCGGCGCAGGACCGGTCTTTGTGGAAATTCTTGGGGGAGGCCTTTGTCCAGCAGTGGACGTCTTTCGGCTGAAACGAACGAACGAACGATTGTTAAAATAACATTTTGTTTCTAGGCGTATACACATGCGAGGCATTCAACGACGCGGGCGAGTCGTTCTCGTCGTGCTCCCTAGTAGTCATGGTGCCCGGAGAAACCCCGGCGGCGCCGCAGTACAAGCTGTTCCCAGGATCCGCCACCGTGTCATCCGCGGAGCCGGCCGTGTTCACCGCGGAGCTGGACAAGGTAGAGTAGACCCTATGGTCAGGCATCAGAGTCTCTTTCAGCTTGTGGCGCCGCAGTAGAAGCAGTTCAGTCAGTTAAGTTCACTACAGTCGCCTTCAATTTGTGGTAGAATAGACCCTATTCCCGCGCACTAAAGGCGCCTATAGCTTGCGGCGCCGCAGTACAAGCTGTTCCCAGGATCCGCCACCGTGTCATCCGCGGAGCCGGCCGTGTTCACCGCGGAGCTGGACAAGGTAGAGTAGACCCTATTGCCAGGCTCTAGAGGCGCCTATAGCTTGCGGCGTTGCAGTACAAGCTGTTCCCAGGATCCGCCACCGTGTCATCCGCGGAGCCGGCCGTGTTCACCGCGGAGCTGGACAAGGTAAACGGGACTATTCCCACCTCTCGTTCCCACTGCTGCAACTCCTGTGTAGCCAGGATCTACAGCTTGACCGCCATAAAAACCCAACCAATGAAGGTCAAGTTTGTCCTGGAGGAAAGTTAAAATGTCATTGGACCCGCAACGAAATTAATAAGCGGACAAGGTAAAGTGGACCCTATCTCAACGCATTAAAGCCCGCAGCAGTCCCAGCATCTGAAAAGACTTCCACTGCACAGGGTTTACTTATTGCTCGTTTTTTAGTTAAATGGGGAAATTGTTTCCATTTTTACTCTTCAGAATCTATAACTAATATCCTTTTGACCTCTGAGCTAAAACATCATACTAATTATCCAAAATCTTTACAGCCACCACTCCAGCTCCAGTGGTTGAAGGACGGCAAGCCAGTGGACGAGACATCAGCCCGCTACAGGTTCACAATGGAAGGCACGTCGCGATATCGCTTCGAGATCGCCAAGGCCTCGCCCGACGACGCCGGCCAGTACCAGGCCCGCGCTGTCGGTTCCAAAGGCGATGCGCACGCAGCCTTCTACCTAAACGTCAGCGACATCTAAACAAACCAATGACCAATAAACAGGGACCCAGAACACTACCCTGCGGTACCCCCAAAAAATGGAGAATGATTCAATTGAGCAATTTTTTTTATACAACTCGGAGTCTAAGTGTGTAAAGAAGTTTTTTTATATTAAATTATTTATTAATTTATTAAGTATTCATAAGTGTTACACCCTATCGAATGCCTACGAGAAGTCGCTTGGACGGAATCCTCGCTCTCTAGTCACTGTTAACGTTTAAATGTTAATTTATTTATTCGAATTTATCCGTTGTTATTATTTCTTTTTGTTTTCTTTATCGTATCTATTGTCCTGGCCTAACAGAATGCAGCTTTTAAATTTAAGCTTGAGTTTATACTTTATGTTGCGGTTGTGGGGATGACGAACCTTCGCCGAACGTTCGGAGCGCCACCGAAGAATGCTCGACGGACGGGCGTCGCCTCTAGCTACGATCTGTAATAATTATTTTTATATAACTGTATTATTTAATTGTACATAATTTAATTTATATCATGTGACCGCGTAATTTATAAATAAATATGTATACCTGAAAAATAAATATGGGTGTTTCATTTTGAGGTCATCTCAATCAACTTTGTTCAAAACATTGTGTAATTTAAAAAATCCTAAAAATAGTAGAGAATAGAATCATCATCAAATTCAAATGAAGACCTCCGTTTCAGTCTAACTCCACTGCTGGACTGCTCCTCTGTATTTATTATTGAATCAGTCACATCATCTGAGACTTCTTACTTTCCTTTCATTGGTTTTGCGAGACTTAAAATAATGTCCAATAAATTATTCATTTTTAGAATAAGATGCAGTAACCGGGTGGGTCTCATGGAGACCAAACACCAGCTACTAAAATATTACTTGTTTATGTATGTCTTCTTATAGAAATCGAAGCGAAAGTCAGAAAAATACTACAAAGTACGTGATAACTTTGTATCGTTTTGAGCCCTTTGAGAGGCGATGATAGCATCACCGCAGCTACAATTTATAACAATAATAGCTTGCATTAAAACCTCAAAGTTGATTTCCACAATCCACACTTTTGTTACCTCACAAGCTACAAATAGGCGTCTCGATCCGACACATAATCGAGGCATTACAGACTAGTGTTGTGTTGACAATCTATCGACATCGAGTCAAGTTAGATGACGTTTTATATCAAGCAAGGTCTAGTCAGCACTTAGTACAGTACCCGGCATTAAATATTGCACATCGACCTTTGGAAAGAGACTCGGTTAATTTCGGCTCGTAGAGCGTTATCTCTGTCGTACACTACCTACTTAGATACGATTGACAAAACGTCATTGACAAAACATTATTCAATGAAAATATTGTCCGAACTCTTAGTATTTCTCTTCGACAAATACTTTAACACATTGTGAACCACTTTTCTTTCACGACTATAAAAAGTTTTTAGCAATTTAATTCACAAAATCAATTGCGCACATTTAAAATAAAGTTTGTTTACACTTTGACAAAACGTCATTGTCAGTCATTGTTCAAGTGCGACAGTGATAACGCTCTACGAAACCGAAATTAGCCGATTGTCTCTTTCTAAAGGTCGATGTGCAATATTTATCGCCGGGTATTGTAATAGTGTGTGAGTTTTGAGACAAATTATTGTGATCTTTTTACCATTGTTGCTACATAAAACTCATTTATTTTTGCAAATAGGCTTTTAAAAAGCACTTTTACACGTCCCAATATTAACCCTACCACTGCTTCGGGACAATAAAGTCGGTCCTGAGAAGAAGCAGCGCAAGAAACTCAGTCACTATTACAACATACAAGGACGTTACTAAGATGCTGTGCCAAGTACCACCATCAGAAGGATCAGAATCTATGCTATTACAAAAAAGATATTACTGAACTACTGTACATGACTCCAGTTAGATTAGAAGACGTGATTTTGCTGATCACTTTGGTCACGAGTCACGAGTGAGATTCAACTACGCAACGCCAGCCGCCAGCGTTGTAATCCGGTACAACGAACCACCATTCCAAGCTACGTCAAAATATTTCAAAGATCAACAATTCACCAAATTCTATCGATACTAAAACAATCGATTCACACAACACTATTACGAACCTCGAACGTGACGCGGCAAAACCTCTTATTCAAAATACGCTTATTTTAAAATATGAAATCCCAGGAACCAGTTATGATTGTTTTTTATTCTTCACTCTACGAGGTGACGGGATCTATTCATGTCTTTTGCTCTTTTAAAGATCCGAATGAGTTGTTTAATTAAAACGGAGTGATGTGTTAGTTCTGTAATAATGCGGGTAGGTGTCGTTTTACTAGCAACATGGAACGTCGTAATTCAATTATGGAAATAAAATTTTAATTATGACCAGGCCAATTTGATCGATTCATTGCAATTTTAATATTACCTTTCTAAATAACTTTTATTAATTCGAAGGTAGTTTTTGCGTACGATCGTTAATTAAGTACGCCATTTACTTATTTTTATCAAACTAGTCACAGAATAAGTAATGGTCTTTAGTCCTGAAAGTGGATGTAAATTTTGGATTTAGTAATTTAATTATAAAATTAGGTGTTCATCTTACTAGAACAAATTATTTAGTTTTTTTTAACGTTGGCAACCCAAAATCTAATATTAGGCAGTTAATTGGCTAAGCTTACGGAGTCCTTATCGTGAAGGTAGAAAGACACGATGGAAAAGCATCAGAGACTTTTGAAGATAGCCTAACAGCATGAAAGTGTAAAACTGGCATCGTGGCATCAGCGACTTCTGAAGCGAACTATAAAGCATGAAGTGTGAACATTCAACATGCGCTTTGACTGCGGCCTGAATCTTCGAAAACATGAGGTAAGACCCTTGATCTTAAAAGTGAATTAATTCGTACACACAACTAATTTGTGCCACTTTTGTAATGGCTGCTGACATTAAAATTACGGCTCACAATGCATAATCCAACGCGTAGGCGTAGCATTGAATTCGTGTGCAGGCGGAACATAGGAAGTGACATTAAAGATATTACAGAGTTTCGGTGAAGAGTGAGTACGATGATAATATTATAAAGTACCCGCCCGCGACTATGTAGGTACGCGTGGATCCCGTTTTACCCCCTTCATCTATCTTACGCGGTTTAGATTTTTTCATACATATGTTTTTTCCCGCTAACTCCCGTTCCCGTGGAAATTTTGCAATATCCTGTTGTAAGTAAGCTTTAAGTTTACTAAGGTACCTGCATGCCAAATTTCAAGAGTCTAACTTAAGCGGTTTAGATTTTTCATACAAAAGGATTTTCCCGCTAATTCCCGTGCCCGTGGGAATTCCTAAGTATACTATAACCTGCCCAGGAGTATGAAGAATAATTGTACCTACCAAGTTTCGTTAAAATCCGTTGAGTAGTTTTTGTTTCTATAAGGAACATACAGACAGACAAAAAATTTACTGATTGCATTTTTGGCATCAGTATCGATCACTAATCACCCCCTGATAGTTATTTTGAAAATATATTTAATATACAGATTTGACCTCTCTACAGATTTATTATAAGTATAGATAGATTAAGGATAGATGCTTTATACAAAAGAAAAATAAGGTCACAAAATATAATTATTATTAGGTTTTTAACGGAGAAGCTCTTAGCCTGCATCTCCCCTGATGGAAAGTGATGACCAGACCGAGGGTAGAACCGAGCTACATCTGGAATCCTCAACCACAGACGACAAATTCATCCCACACCTATTTTATTTGGTACTTAATCTCAAATTTTTCATTATCCTCTCACCATCGAGGACTAGAAAATAACTTTCTATAGAAATGCTTACCAGTAGCTGTGCCAGTAGGCACTTTTACATTGTTGTGTAAATCTCTGCACCTAATAAATAAACGAGTGATTCGATGTAATCGGGGAAACTAAACTACTAGAAACTCCATAAACGATTCGTCTCAACTACTCGAAATTAAGCGTCTACCGTTAAACCTGGATAGACGCCATTAAAGTTATACGCATCACGGTTCACACGTGGTTAATAGTCGATAAAACGGTAGCTACGGGACCCTGCAGTTAACCTGTGCTCGGAAACCCCATTAGGATACGAAAAAGGATGAAAAAACTAACCTAATCACGGGGAGGCGGACGCAGAGATGCGACTGGCGATAAGTCGGTACGCACGAAATTGGGTTTGTTGTACTTTGTAGGGATGCTGATAAACAACATTCAAACACAAGCTTAAGCTTAATTGGAGTACATTCAATCTTGAGTGTCTTTTCATAATACCTACTTACCTAACTTACAATTTTACAGTTTTTCAGTCAGTAAATAATCTAATTGTTGATGGTGGTGGCTACCAAATCTTAGTTACTATGATTAATGTCTGTGCCAATTCCTCAGTCCATCGAGATCTAAAAATGGTCAATTTCTAGTCTGAATCGTCATTCATGGTATAGTTAGTTAGGTTAAGTTTGTTTTGTTTTGTGAATAAAATTGTTTTTTATACAGGGCATACAAGGCAGGTATTTGACCGCACCTGATGTTATGGAGATATCTAGTGTTACGTTTAACTGTCATTTAAGTGCTTATTCACTCTCGCTTTGAAAAGGTCCAGATTATAGAGTTGGTAGCGTAGTTACTGTCGCATCTCTGTGGCGCCCAAACCGCCGGTACCGCAGCAGCGATCAGAACAAAAAGTATCATATCTCCATTCCATATTTCAATATTTATCACAGGATCGTTCGTTTTCGGTCAAAATTCGTAAAAGGCTCGAAGTAGAGTGTGCTCTTTTTTCAATATGGAAGTTGTATTTCCTTTATTTTTGGCCGCTCTGTTATTATAAATGAGCTCGCCAGACGCGGGTTTTATTAACTTCTTATTTGTGGAGTGGATTTATAGAAAAGTTTAATGCAGGACGAACGAGATCAGTTCTTCGCGAACTGCTGATTTATCTAGCAATCAGCTGCAATTTTTATGGTAATTACATGGACTTCCAATAATAAATTACTGATAACTTTTGCTATTATTCATTTTAAATATCAACTTTTCAATGTGGGAATTTAGGGTAAACTTTATTAAGGGCTCTTGAGCTTATTCCTTTTGGCTATGCGGTCCTGTTCAGGAGTCTTAGAATTACTAGAACTGATAACCTAATTATTAGTTTAGATAGGTACCTACTAGCTTTTGCCCGCGGCTTCACCCGCGTGAAATTTAGTTTGTTACAGATCGTCATAAATTATAGCCTATATGTTATTCTGGATTATAAACAATAATGTATGTAATTATAAATAATAGTGCGCAGAACTGACGGCCGATGGGGCAGCAAGGTTCTGGAATGGAGGCCGCGTACCGGAAGGCGCAGCGTGGGACGTCCACCTACAAGGTGGACCGACGACATCGTAAGGGTAGCAGGGAAGCGCTGGATGCAGGCCGCTTCCAATCGATCAATGTGGAAAGCATTAGGGGAGGCCTATGTTCAGCAGTGGACGTCCTATGGCTGACATGATGATGATGATGATGAAACAATAATACTGTAAAGTTTCATCAAAATCCGTTCAGTAGTTTTTGCGTGAATGAGTAACAAACATCCAGACATCCATACAAACTTTTGCATTTATAATACTAGGACTAGGACTAGGGCTAGGATAGTAGGATCTTTATAACATCGACTTTTACATTTTAATTCATCCTATAATATTCAATCAGTTAGACAGCGTACGAAGACTTACAAATGGAAAAAAAGTTAGAATGTTGTTTTTGTTAAAAATGAGTGTCAATAAAGTTCAAAATTCCGTGAGTTCATTGAAAATAATTAGAAATGCCCGTATACGGAACACGATGCAGTTTTGAATCAGTGCACGCCTTATAGTTAATTTTTCCATATCTTATTTGATTCTTGGAGTCAAGACACCGACTGCGTGGAGTCGCTTTGCTCAAAATATTTAATTTAATTTATAGAAGACATAACCACGCGAAGCTACTTTGAATATGATTTTTTAATCAAGGTACAAAATAGTTTTTATAGTTATTGCTTATTCAGCACACCAGCAATGGAGTTATATCTTTTGTAACCAAAAACCGGCAGCAAACTAAGAACTAAGTAAACTCAGGTCGGCCGTTTGGTGTAGTGGTTCGAAACGGATTACTATAATTATTCCGGAGGTTGCGGGTTCGATTCCCGCACAGTACAAACATTTGTGTGCATGAACATAATATTATTTGTTTGTTTTGGACTAAGTGTTTTCTATGTATAATACTCGTATGTATATTAAAAGTATGTTTATATCCGTTGTCTAGTACCCATAGTAGGTACAAGCTTTGCTTAGTTTGGGACTAAGTAGAAGCGCAGTGTAAATCAATGTCCAAGGATTTTTATAAGGTAATTTTTCATACCTGTGTGCATAAAAATGTTTAGTATGAAAAACCTCGTTACGATCGCTATGTTAACTTGGCCTTGCTAACTGAAACTAATGGAAATACACTGAAAAAGTTTAAAAGTTACTTTCTGATAAGTTTTATTTGCGAAAAGGTGACTGAGTTTCTTCCGCCACTTTCTTCTCAGCACCAGCCCATTTATGTTGTCCCGAAGTGGTGGTAGGGCAAGCTATATTTGGGAGGTGTATAAGCGCCCTAGAACGGGCTTAAGTACTGAATAAAAGATTTTATTTGAGTTCAACGAACAAAGAACTATAGGAGAACGGTTCCGAAGTTTTCAGTATGTTTAAAAATTAATTATTTCATGAGCACAGTCGACTCCACCGCCGCCTCTGTTCCAGCACTTACAATACTTTATTACGTCGTCCATCGAAGTCGTTTATTTGCGCGATCGGCCCGTACTGATTTAAAACTCATGTGTCTTCAGTTCGATTCTGGCCGGGTGCTCGCCGATCTCATACACGCCTAGATATCTCTTCTTTGTACCAACTTACGAACGCACTTTACATATACTTTAAGTCTGTTAAATAAGGTTGATTTTTGATTGGGTTGGTTCAGCAGATGTTGGTATTTATTACAACAATTTAAGTTCTATAATAAAGGCAGATAGATTTTAATGTAAATTGTTATTCATGTGTTTATGTCTTCCTCCAGATAGGATCGCACTAAAAATAGCTTGTGTGAGATAGATTGGGGTATGTGGAGTGAATTTTAATAGTTTTGTTGTTAAGTGCTTGTTATAGAAATGTGTTAACATAATGATAGGTTTATGGGAGCAAAGATTTGACAGTAGGTTTGGTGAGTATGTACTGTAGTTTTTTTTTGTTAAAATCAAAATCAAAAATATTTATTCAATTTAGACCACAAGTGGCACTTATGAACGTCAAAATATTAAATTAACGAGTTTAAAATTGAAGCGCGATCGTAATGTAAATGGATGGGATGGGGCTTCATGAGCCACCATAGGGCACCATAGGTGTCTGATATTGAATTTTCAGATTGATGAGGTAACATGACCTCTTTTTTTATTCACAAAAAAGTACTCATAATTATCCTCAATATTTGTCTCACCAGGGAATCGAACCCAGGAGTAAATGATTAAAAAGTCACGTGTGGTGTGACTGACGGACTGACTGACATAGTGATCTATCAACGCATAGCCCAAACCACTGGACGGATCGGGCTGAAATTTGGCATGCAGGTAGATGTTATGACGTAGGCATCCGCTAAGAAAGGATTTTACGAAACTCCACCCCTAAGGGGGTAAAACGGGATCCACGCGTACGAAGTCGCGGGCGGCCGCTAGTTATTTACAAAGGTAGAGCAACTAGTAAAAGCTAGTTAAAAAACGAAGCCCTAGTTTCATTTATTCCCACTCATTATTTCCAATCCGACTTATTTACAGCTCATAATATCTCGGTCGCTATTCTAAATCAAGGCGCCTATTTAAAATCTGCGCGTACGCATCTCACACGAAAGAAATCGAATAACGATTAGTGCGAGCCATTTCGAATTGGGTATTCGCGAGTATCACCATGGAAATAAGCATAAATCCTGCTCATAGATTAGAGAACATACAGAAGGTTACATACGTTGTAAATAAGCTGACTTTTCTACCTAATTAATTTAATTTGACGTAAATTAACGAGTTTGAAATTCAAGCTCGATGGTTAAGACCTTTTTTAGAGAAACTAAACAGATAAATACTTTAAATATTAAAACAATGGTTTTTGTAGCATTAAAGTAGAACTCTAGGTTTGTAGACAGAATAAATAAATGATAAATGCTACATAATACCCATAGATTTGATGCAGTTTGTTATTAATAATATTATATTTAAAAGCTTGCAGAAAGAAGTATTTATTTAAACGTCATTACTCCATTGACCATATACTATTGCGTTGTGATTTTAAGTTTTTTGAATTCGGTTGTTTCTACAAAGCATTTAAGGCATTGGATCTTCTGTACCTGTCCTATCTTTGCCCCAGTAACTTATTGATACCCGGGGGAACCCTCAAACCTTAAACGAGCGATGACCCCACGCTATTGTTTCAAGCCACAAAACAAAAACTTTAGGAAAGATTAAGATTAACTTGAGCCCTTCGATTGAGTTCCGTCCGAACGTTTTAGAGAGAAAAATGTGCCTATTTACAGTACTTTTGTGTACTGTACTATTTGTATATGTCAACGTGAAATTGTGTACTCTGTCAGTTTATAATATAACGCATTAGATTGTAAACTAACAGTGGGTTAGGTTAGGTTAGATTGTAATTTAACAACGTTAGATTATAATTGGACGGAATTCACAATTTTACGGTGACATATACATACAGCGTGGGCACAGATGGCAATACGTCAGACTTTGGACTTTTGTTATAAAATAGTATATTTGATGCTTGGCGTTTCCCTACAAGATCACAAAAGGAACGAGTGGATCAGAGAAAAGACGGGGTCAGCGACGTGGTGGAAGAGATTGAGAGCCGTAAATGGAGATGGGCAGGGCACATTGCATGAACCAGGATCGCTGGGCCAGAAAGACCCTGGAGTGGAGACCCTGCAACAACACCCGCGGCAGGGGAAGACCGCCTAAACGGTGGACAGACGACATCCGGCAGCAGGCTGGGGTGAACTGGATGCGTGTGGCCTGGGACAGAAGTCGGTGGACGGTTGAAGAGGAGGCCTATGTTCGAAGGCGAACCCAAAGGCTGATATAGATAGATAGTATATTTGCAATAACTTAAACTTATTAACCGACTTCAACAAAAGAAGGAGGTTCTCGTCTATCCAATTAAATTTGATATTATGTTTAACACCTTTGAGGACATATTGTCAAAATTTTAAAAGATTGAGTTATTGACTAGCCCTACTTGTTTTCTTTATTTTAGGAAACGAAATAAATTCAACAAGTAACGCACAGGTAATTATAAACCAATCCAAAACAAAGATATTCCGTTTCACTCCTTAAAAAAGCTCATGTTCCATCATTGTAAGGCTGTCATTGATCATTTTCGAAAAAACCCACCAAATTCCCGATCGGGTCGAAAGGGCTGGGGTTACTACTTTTTTGTGCCCTTCTAAGGAAACGTCAGATTAGGATGATGTTCAAGAGTAGGACTGGTTTTGAGTACAGTCGATAGCACATGAACTATACAGGGTGACTTTGAAATCGTTGGCATCCTTTTAATAAGACTCTACTCATGATACATAGTGCGTTCCCCAAATATGAAACTAATCCAATGAGATTTTTTGTCATTATTTTTACTATGTATTTGTATTAGTGTGCTCATAAAGAGTTTAAAACTATTGTACAGTCAACATCTGCCTATAACAAGTTTTTAAATATTGAAATTTTAATTCATTGCATTTGTCTCTTATTTAGGGAATGTAATGATAAATGATAATGAATCTTATTTTAAAACGATGTCAACGATTTCAAAGTCACCCTGTATATTTTTGTTGCAAAAGAGCACTTATTAAAACTACATTAATTAATTAGTGTTTACTTTGATGTGAAAGTTCGTAAGGTGTCAAATAGTTAGTGACACTCAAGTAGCCAAAAAGTTCGCAACACGTCTTTGTTTCAATAGGGATGTTTCCTGGGTAAAAAAGCAAGAGTTTGAATTAGCCCGTCAGTTAATTTATTGAAAATACTCTACGTATTTTTCGCTTTTTCAAACTAATGGAAATTGAAAAACATAAGGCACTTCAAAGTTCAAAAGAAGAGGCCCATAATGTCAAAGAGTGCTTAAAAGTGTAGCACTTTGTGACGTCACGCGGAACTTCAACGCATCATAACTTCGTAATTATTTGTTTGTTTGACAAATAAAAATATACGTGTCCACTATTTTTTTATATTATAATTGACGGACTAAAAGATTTTTTTTAGAAAACTATTAGATATATTTATACATTAGCTAAAAAAGGTTATGTTGTCAGCTTTTTGGCCACTTTAGGTGTCAGGAACTATGATGCTGACTGTACATGCCCTTTATTGGTCTCGTTAAAATTCCCTGAGAAGGTAGTGAATCAAAATTTTTGTGAACCCCTCACGAGTCTGCACGTGTACGAAATGCAAAGACCTTGTGGGTTCCTTTTGATATTATAGCGAATTATAATAGGTAAGGTTACAAAGAACTAAATAAGAAGATACTTAAAAAGGTAGTGAAAAAGGATTAGCTAGGAATTTGATGTACGCGGCTTTGACATAGAATTAGAATTTCATCCTTTATTCACAAGTCTCTGAAAACGACACTAGTGATTGGTTCAAACATTAAAATTTAATCAATCTTTATTCAACAAACATAGTAACTAATTCTAAGTTATCCATTTTATGAGAGCAGAGCAAAGTTTTGGAAATGTTAAAATACATTTGCATACCTTCTGTTCTTGTGATATTATTGTTTGATAATATCAATGTCTTGTAAACTTTCACTAAGAACTGATTTCAATTGTAGGACAACTTTTAACTTTTCTCTGCTGTAGATAAAAATTACTTTCTGGCATTTGAACTCGAGTTAAACTCAAGTTGATCTCTAGTTTCAATTGATTTATTTTTGTGTGGATGAAAATTTCTTTTTAAACCAGTGTTCATCTCGGGTTTAACTTTTTAGTAATAAGATCTTCCTTGTTTTCGGCAATTAAAAAAATCGTAACATACAACTGCATACAATCGGTAAATCCCAATGCCATCTTCCCTGTAGGTACAACGTTCCCTTTTGAGTACATTCCGAAAATTGTTCAATTAACACTTTTTGCTCGCGAGTGACTCCTGTTCCCGGTACTTTGACGGGGGTCCACGTGATCGACGATAGGGTCACGCGCAGCACCCAGGTATGTTTGTGAGTACTGAATTTAAAGTAAATTTTTAGCAAATAGTGTGTTTTACAAAAGATCTTTATTTATACATTAGCTAAAAAATTCATACTTAACATACTACGTAAGATACCATACCTATAGATACGTCATCATTTCAGCCACAGGACGTTCTTTGCAAAGATAGTGACACCACAAAATTTTTAGGCATTTGGTTAGATTATAACTTAACCTGGAAGACTCACATTAGTGTTATTTGTAAAAAACTAAACCAGTACTCTTACGCCCTATACAAACTATCTAAAGTAGTGAGCCAGTCTACAGTGTTAATCGCCTATCATGCATACGTCTCATCGACTATCCGCATTATATTTTAGGGAAACTCTACTGAGAGAGACGTCGCTTTCAGAGCACAAAAGAAATGCGTAAGAGCAGTTTGTCAACTTAAACTTAGAGACAGCTGTAAGCCCTATTTTAAATCATTAAATTTGTTAACCCTTCCATCAATATATATGTATAGAGGAAATCAATAAAAAAAACCCAAGTATGTTTCCTACTCATAACAGCAAACGTCACAAAAACAGGATATGCGCACAAATCCACAAAACGACTCTTTTTACGAAAATTATTTCAGGAATGGCACCCCGTATTTATAATAAACTGCCACAGGGTATAAGAAATAAGGAGGACATATTCTCGTTCAGGGAATGTCTTCATAAGTTGTTGGTAGATAAGGCTATATTATTCGATTAGCGAATTCCTCCTGGACAGTTTCATGTGTTTGTAATGTATGTAGTCCAAATCTAATACTTTTGACATACCAAGTAGATTGTAGTTGACATTATGTAATTTTAATATTTTTATTTTATTATTTTTGAATTGACATTAATGTAATTATTGAGCCTGAGTTGTCTGACAGTACTTATTATAAATGTGAATTCTATTTTGTTTGAATGTAAATGACAATTACAGTAATAATTTTGCTTGACTAAAGGTGGAAGACGGAGATACCTACTTGAAAAATTGTAACACCTACTGATGTAAACCCATTTTCGCAAAATATGTATATGATTTGATTTGAGAAGATAGGATTGGCCGGCTGCCCTAGCAGCTGCAGTACTAGGCCTGGGTACATAATAAATGTTTATTCAGTTCTTTGATAAGTATTTTCTCTTGACTTCATTGGTAAGTCCCTGGCTTATCGTAGTTTCCACTGACTTCTATCATCATCAGCTCGCGAGTGACTTTGTTCCCGGTACTTTGACGGGGGTCCACGTGATCGACGATAGGTGATAGGGTCACGTTTGTGGTCACGCTTGTGGTGACGCGCAGAACCCAGGTATGTTTGTGAGCACTGAATTTAAAGTAAACGAGAAAGCATTTTCAATAGCTTTTTTGAACTCTAAAACACAATAAAAATCTAGGAAAATAGTAATTTAACAATGCTGCCGGAAAACGCAGCGTGGGACGTCCACCCACAAGGAGGACCGACGACATCATAAAAGTAGCAGGAAGGTGCTGGATGCAGGCCGCCACCAACCGGCCATTGTGGAAATCATTGGGGGAGGCCTATGTTCAGCAGTGGACGTCCTATGGCTGAAATGATGATGATGATGAAGATGGTGCAACCCAGCCTTAGTAAAAAGGAATACCTACTATCTAGTCTGAAAAATTAAATTAGTTAGGTCATAGAGGTCGTAGACCTAATGAAAGTAATTCTTATACTCGTAGCATTAGTCATAGTTTTATTAATAAAAATATATTGTAACTGCGAATAATACATACACGACACAATAATCTCGTCCGAAATAATTCAAATCAAAATGCCAGCGCATCAAACGACGTGTACTTTGTAGCATTTCTTTGTCTCATTTATAATTAGTGCACGCGATTATTAATAGGGTGATCTAAAATGTTTGTACCTTTCATTAATTTGAATTTATTGATTAACTAGTTAAATCAGACTGATGGACATTAACAATAACTTTTAGGACGTCTTGGCGTGGTGGTTGCGTACCGATCTACGACCCGTGCGGTTGCTGGTTAGAATCCCACTAGAAGCAAATACAAATTTCACGAAAACAAGTACTTTTATTACTGGAAGACTTGGCTGTATAGTAATGTAAGTATAGCATGTTAAATGTTCAATTATGTAGCTATTTCTAATTAGCTCTACCTAATTTGGCTCTATGTGTGTTGAAAAAACATCAAGGCATACAAAAAATCCAATAGTAATAAAAAAATACTTGATATACCTACTTAAATTTTATGCGAAACAAGGACAGTTAATAACTAAAAAACCAAAAACCACAATATCTAATAGAATCGTGGGTTTTCAGATGCCATGAAAAGTGGATTATCTATCTAAGTCTGTTTAGATAAAGAGAAAGTTACTATCCAAAATACGTATTATGTATACTACAATATAATATTATCTAATAACCCCCGTATTCACAAACATTACTGTATTAGGTCTCACAGTGCGCGTGGAGACATAGGGTGATACACAGTGAACCAGGTGAACCAAACACAGAGCTCTATTCAACGCTGTGCGTTCGATTTGAAAGAAAAAAAAGAAAAAACATTTGTTTGGTACTAAAAAATAAAACAATTTGCTGTTTCACATAAGCAAGCACGTTTGTGAATACGGGCGTAAGTCAATTGTTTAGAAGAGGTTACTATCCAAGATACATACGACATACATACTATCTAATAAGACAGTTCAACCTAAAACACTGTCTTACTCATCAGTCCCAAAACAGTCCGTTCTCATAGACTTGCATAGTTTATTTTTACTTATAAATTAGTTCATCTGAGTCCGCTAAGACTATAAATAAGCGGCAGTGACAAAGGCTGCAAGACTACAATGTTCGCGTGTAAGTGAAATACACTACATCCGTGCGATCGCTGCCTTCACCAGTACATATGAATTTTATGAATCCGGATTACGGGTGGCGTGGAGCTGTCACTGAACAAAGACGCATCCTTAAAAACTTTTTTTACATAATTTTTTAAGTAAATTAAAGTTTATTTTATTTATTTATCTTTATTAAAGAAACATACAGCCTTGTTTGACACATGCAAGTTTGTTTCAAAGGAAAAAAATAATGCAGTCTTAAAAAAAGGTAGGCAAGTGTGGAGAGATTTTCTTATAAGAATTTAGACACATTCGAGACAGCTCAATGTGATCAAATATCACACTTATTTAGCTTTTCTATTTTGCTGTTTTCAGCAAAATGAAGTCCACTGCTGGACAAAGGTCTCCCCCTAAGGATTTCTACAACGACCGGTCCTGCGCTACCCGCATCCAGGCAGCTTTTGGCAGGCATGGAGAACTTTAAATTAGTTTAGAAAACCATAGATTTGAAAATGAGAATAACGGAGTTGAATGGTATTTAAAAAAATAATGTCAATCTTACTTCTAAACTCAAAACAAAGGAAGCAATTTTGCTGGCCAGTTCCTATTCCACAAACCCAGAAAATTACATTTTTTTCTATAATTTCCATAAAAATTGCAACGCGCATGCGTCTCCTTAGCCGCGCGCGCCGGCCCGCGGCGACGTGCATCGATTTATACCGATACTCGATAATTAAAAACAATCCGCCATATTGCTTTTTGTCTCTTTTATCCCCGTTTTTGTGCGTCCCTCATGTGATTGTGTGCGTTTTGCCCCTTTTTCATTTACCCAGCGTTGCATTAACTTGCCTAACTACAGATTCTTGCATTCAAAACGTTTTAATTTAAATTATCGTTCCGCTTGTTCGATTTTAAATTTCGTTATTTGGGTGGCGCTGTATTTAATCGAATTGAGATTTAAGAATCTTCTCACAGAAATTGACTGAAGATAAAATTAAATGTACGGACAACGACATCCAAAGCTCACCTAATACTGTGGCATTTGGTCTAGTTGTTTTGTGCTATTTTATAACAACAACTAGCGGCCGCCCGCGACTTCGTACGCGTGGATCCCGTTTTACCCCCTTAGGGGTGGAGTTTCGTAAAATCGTTTCTTAGCGGATGCCTACGTCTTAACCTACCTGCATGCCAAATTTCAGCCCGATCCGTCCAGTGGTTTGGGCTGTGCGTTGATAGATCCCTATGTCAGTCAGTCAGTCAGTCACCTTTGAGTTATATATACGTACAGGGTGTCCCAAAAACAGTGTTAAGTCGAAGTCCAGAGGTAGAGCATCACATATGGGACACCCTGTATAGTCTGACGTGCTGACGATGTTTAGTCTATCCCACAATGTCGAATGCGCAGTGGCACAGTAAACCGCGTTGTCGATACGTTACTGGTTTGATTCCCCGTTAGCTTGTGAACTATTGGTTGTCTATAAAAAAATGAAATTTTTAATAGAGTTCAGGAAATTAGTAGACCCATTCTTTTCTAGGGAATTTGATTCATCATCATCATTTCAGCCACAGGATGTCCACTGCTGAACATAGGCTTCCCCCAATGACCGACGACCTGATAAAGGTAGCAGGAAGGCACTGGATGCAGGCCGCTACCAACCGTGCAATGTGTGGAATTTGATTCCTAGATGAAAATTAGTTAATATGCTATTTTTCATAGAAAAACTTAAAAGATAGTGTAACACTCGTGCTTATTTGTGAGCATTGTATTTTCTTTGGAATGATTTCTATTTCAGTACACTTTTATTTCATTTAGAGCAATATTAAAAAACATAACAATGACAGATACCGAATTGACAACTGTCACATTTTATGTTCAAAGGTCAAAGAGTAATGGCCTCATTTGAACGAAGTCATAACGAACTTGCATTGTGTTGCGGCGTTTATTCCCGACCAAAAATCAATATTGACCCCCAACAAAACTAAATTTTGCACTTTTTCAAATTTCAACACCGAAAAAAGTCGAGCGCAAAAAATAGTCCAGGTGCAGTGAAAGGGTTGAGTGGTATGTGTGTCCCTTTCTAACTCTATAAGAAATCGTGCCTTCTCGCTCGCTAACCCTTTGATGAAGGGTGGATTTTTTTGGGTCAAATCTCGTATTTTCTCATTGATTTTTTAACATAATGAGATATTGTGTTTCGGCGCTTTTGTTAGAGTTTAAAGTTTAGAATTCACTCTGGATTAAACGATGTCGTTTGATGGATGGCCGCAGTTATGCACATGGCGGTACAAATGTGATGTGGGCCGGGTGTGTCGTTTTTAAAGGATTTTACTTTATTTTTATCGTGATACCTATGAGATATTTTTATCTATTTTGAGTAAGTAACTATACTACGTTCACAGATAGATGTAATACACAGTTAAACGGTGTATAGACCCAGGTAAAGACATTGGCAAGTTTTTATTTTGGTTTTTGGAAGAAGAGCTCGATGAAGACTCATACATACATTACTGATATCATTGTCATCAGGTCATTAAGTCTCTACTTCAGAAGTACGACACGACTCTATCTAATTACTTACCTGGGGATGAGTTGGCCAAAATCCCCACGCTGACAATGGTGAAGATTCCCCACTTTGGCATCCATCTGGTGGCCTGATATTTGCATTTGTCCCTTAGTTGCCTTTTCAAAGCTTTACGAGTCGAATCATAAATGAGGAGATCCGTAAACGAACTAAAGTCGCTGACATAGCCCGACGGATTAGCAAACTAAAGTGGCAATGGGCGGAGCACATAGTACGCAGAACTGACGGCCGATGAGGCAGCAATGTTCTGGAGTGGAGGCCGCGTACCGGAAAACGCAGCTTGGGATGTCCACCAAACAAGGTGGACCGACGACATCATAAAGGTAGCAGGAAAGCGCTGGACGCACGCCGCTACCAACCGGGCAACATGGAAAGCATTGGGGGAGGCCTATGTTCAGCAGTGAACGTCAGTGAATGGCTGAGATGATGATAATGATGATGAGGCTTTTCGACGTCCACGGAAAGAGTGTAAGTCCTTCTCTACTCTACTCTACTGGAACCATACGGTCATCTTTCTGACATTGTGAAGCGGTAAAAGTCTTTTTCACAAGCGCTATGACTAACATCTTACTCAAAATATTCTTACCGCCTACGCCGTCCTATTTTTACTAGTCCATACAAAGATATAATCGCTATTTCTAAAGAAATATATCGACGGCAGAAAGCGATTTTGTCGTATCTCAAAAAGTCTGATTTTACACCAGAGCAAAAAAACTATTTCAAAAATTCATAAATCTTAAATTAAGAAAGTTAGAAAGCTGAAATTTTACATGTTTTGTCTACTAATTAAACTTTATTTAATAAAGGTGATTGGAATATTCTAGAGTTACTACTTCATTGACTTTTGACTAGTTACAGCAATTGATTTTTTAATATCGAGCTGCAGAAATGTTGTATCAGGAAGGTAAAATGTATGGCTTATTTAAGTTGACTTCAATTCCCAGGCAGCGGATCTGCTGTATCTCAAAGAAACGATAAACTCTACAGGGCTATTTAGCTGTATGGACCTTATAATGAAATAACTTTCTACATTTGAAATGTTTTATCTACAATCAGAGTCAGAGATGTGAAAACAATAAAATACTGTATCTTTTTCTTAACTGTTTTATTTAAATTTTAAGAATGTAATGGCACAAAAAAATCAGTCTGTTTTTTAATTATAATAATCAGTCCGACAAAAATATTCTTCTTTATTAGTTTATCTCTCTTCTTCATTAATTTTAAGAAGCATACACTTTCTCTTTAAAAGTTTAACAATCAGCCTGCCATAGTTTTTCTTCTTCATTAGTTTCAACAATCAATCTGCTAACTTCAGTATTAGTTTTTAAACTAAATAAAAATAATCATCATGTTACTTTTCCTTCTTTGTTCATTAGTTACATAAATCAGTCTGCTATACTTTTTCTTTATTGCTTGCAACAATCACTTACTTATACTTTGTCCTGAGGTTTGCCATTTATTATTTTTAAACACGTAAACAACAAGTGCCGTGTGGGGGGGACGGCCATAAAGAATACTCTTCCCCACCGCCAACAGGAGGCGTGTCGTAATAGGCGACAAAATCCCTGCAGCACCGGACGGGCAGCAGCGTCTGCGTGCGAAACCTCACAAAAAAAAACTGCGATCGCTAACCCGCCTGCCAAGCGTGGCGATTAAGGCAAAATCCCCTCATGAAGAGACACAAAAAAACACGGCCCCTAGTCCCCGGCGGCCCCACTATCCCGGGCCACGGTAGCGGTCACGGTAACGGTGGGGCGAGAGGTGCTAAGAATCACCGGGTACCGACAGGCTACCAACCCCGACGACCTCTGGCCCTGGCAACATTTAACACTCGCACGCTGCGGACTGACGTGAGGCTCGCCGAATTCGAGGAAGAACTGAGCAGGTTGCGGTGGGATATCGTAGGATTATGCGAAGTCCGAAGAGTGGGGGAGGACACCATAATCCTGAAATCCGGAAACCTGCTCTATTTCCGGGAGGGCGACCAACAGTCCCAGGGTGGTGTCGGGTTTATCGTCCACAAGTCCCTTGTCAACAACGTGGTCCAGCTCGAGAGTATTTCGGCGAGGGTAGCGTACCTTATACTCAGAATCACCAAACGGTATTCGCTGAAGGTCATACAGGTATACGCACCGACCACGGAACACCTCGACGACGAAGTGGAGACTATATGTATATGAGGATATTTCCAGAGCCATACATAGCTCCCGGTCCCATTTTACCGTTGTGAAGCTCGAGAGGCGTCGACTGATGAAGTCTACGCTCCGCCCAGCGCCCATCGAACTCCAAAACCCCGAAAGCTTTCAGCTCGAGTTGCAAAATCGTTTCGAATGCCTGGGACTCTTGGGAGACTGCGAAATTGTGGACGAATACAATGACAGGTTCGTGGAAATTGTCCAAACGACTGGGTCTAAGTTCTTTAAAACCCGTCGTTCAAAAGAAACCAAAAAGATCTCTGACCTCACCAATAAACTTATAGAAGAGAGACGAAACTTGGTTCTGCAGTCCTCTGAAGATGCTGCTCAGTATCGGCGTCTTAACAGACAGATCTCCAAGTCTTTGACTCGCGACCTACGCCAATTTAATACAGATCGTATTAAAGAGGCGATTGAGCGTAACAAAGGCTCTAAAGTGTTCGCAAGGGATCTGTCTGTTGGCCAAAGTCAACGGACCAAGCTGAAGACCGAGGATGGCAGAGACATCTCGTCGGGGCCTGAGTTATTGGAAGAAGTTGAGAAGTTCTACCGACAATTATACACGAGTGTACTTCCCAAATCTAGCTGAAGACCCAAAAGCTAGATTCACCCGACACTACACCGAAGATATCCCGGACGTCAGTCTGTACGAGATGAGAATGGCTCTCAAACTGCTGAAAAACAACAAGGCACCGGGTGATGATGTAATCACGGCTGAGCTTCTGAAAGCAGGCGGAACGCCGGTACTAAAGGCTCTTCAGAGGCTGTTCGATTCCGTCATACTTGAGGGAAAAACGCCTACGGCATGGCAGAGAAGTGTGGTGAAACTTTTCTTCAAAAAAGGCGACAAAACCTTGTTGAAAATAGACCTATCTCACTTCTGAGCCATGTCTACAAGCTGTTTTCGAGAGTCATCACGAATCGTCTCGCACGCAGGCTCGACGACTTCCAGCCTCCCGAACAAGCCGGTTTCCGAAAAGGCTTTAGTACCATATACCACATACATACGCTACGGCAGATTATAATCAGCCACTTAGGCATTTGTGGACTATGAAAAAGCCTTCGACTGACCTGGGCAGTGCTACAGTCTCTCCAACGGTGCCAAATTGACTATAGATACATCGAAGTGCTGAAGGGCTTGTACGAAAACGCTACAATGTCGGTCCGCCTCCAGGATCAGAACTCGAAACTTATCCAGTTGCAGCGAGGAGTGAGACAGGGAGATGTCATATCTCCGAAACTGTTCACCACCGCCCTGGAAGATGTTTTCAAGCTTCTGGACTGGAGCGGATTCGGCATAAATATTAACGGCGAGTATATCACCCACCTTCGTTTCGCGGACGATATCGTAGTCATAGCTGAGACCGTGGAGGACCTAAACACAATGCTCGATGGCCTCAGTAGAGCCTCTCAACAAGTGGGTCTTAAAATGAACATGGACAAGACAAAATGCGTGGCCTGGATGCGAGCGGCGCAGGACCGGTCTTTGTGGAAATCCTTGGGGGAGGCCTTTGTCCAGCAGTGGACGTCTTTCGGCTGAAACGGAACAACAAATAAAAATGTAAAATAATATTTATTTTAAGAATTTACAATTCTGCGTTCTCACTATCGGCGCTAACGCACAACTGCCGCGCGATCAGAATGGCGTATGACGCAGCGGGTGGAGGGGGTTTGTTTTGCTAGAGTGACGTATTACTTGCTGTACACAAAACAAGACTCTATTCTAATGATGTTAGTAAGATTTTCGCTATTAGATGATACGTTTGAAATGCAGTAACTATTTTATAAGTACTCACGTCAGTTCGGCGCATTTGCTGTATGTTCGACATCGTAAGATTTTAGGGCGGCTGAAATGCTGTATCTCCTTAAAAATCAATGTTGGACTCAGAAAAAGAGTGCTGTAACTGTTTAATATACTAGTAGTGTGGTCGTATCTATTTTATTTTCGAAAGTTGCGTTTTTTTGACCAGTTACAGCAATTGGTCAAGTAAATTGTAAAAAAACTGGAAAAAATTCTATGACGTATCTATATTTTTTTTCATCGTAGAAAGACGATACATACACCATTCGACGCGGCTTTTTTTTCTTAATACAATACAATTAAAAGTCATTTTAGCCAATTTTTGAGATACGACATTTCCGCTTTCTGCCGTCGATATTAACAATTCAAATCCACCGGAATTAGGGAACTAACGGAGTCAACATGACGAAGAACACACGATTGTTTAAAAGCTGACTACACACACCCACGCCAAATCACAAACGGGCCCAAAAAAATAATTAAATAGAATTGTAATTGTGTAATATGCGTTTGCGCCGCCATCTTCCAAACATCTGTTATTGTCAACACACCTGAGAATAAGACGCTGTTGCTATCTCTATCGCACGTCCCGAAATTACGAACGTGTGAAAAGGACGGACCAATGAAAACAGTTTCGACGAGACGTGGAAGTGACAAAAAACTCATGCTTCCTGTGTCTTTGGTATCATTTGAAAAAGGAATAATGCTGATGTAGTATATTCTAGCTTGGGAGATAAATTAATTTTTTTTTCATAACGTTTCATGTTGTAAAGGTATAATCCATAATTTATTTATTTAATAGGACAATCAACGAGATATACATTAAAACCATCTTCACAACATTTTTTTACATAAATCTAAGTGCTATAGGTACATAATTATATGATTCCGTAGGTACCTACTTTTTGAAATTGAACATTTAAAAACGTTATTACTACATCTAGAACTTTTCATCAATTGACACTGAAAACTTTTAAAAGCATTTCACTATGAAAATGGTCATGAAAATCATTCAACCCGCTTCATTGCCATTGCTGAAAAATCCAATAAGAAAACTTTAATGACTTCACATAAGACTGACATACACTCAGCGGCACGGAATTTGGCCCAAGCCTAAACACCCAGATATGAGGCCAAATAGGTGTTGTATACCTAAGTTTCGTGTGACATGTTGACAGAACATTTGTTTTTGTTAATTTAAGAGGCTATATTCATAAAAAAATGCATCTGTTTAACTTTTCTGACTCTAGAAACGCATTTCGTTGTTGTAGCGTAAAGAGTACGGGTAAGTTTAAATTCGATATTAAATGTTGTAAGAGTTTGGCGTTTTGTTTTTTGTTTTTAAATTAATCTTAGGGTTATTCTCGTTTCCATAATTTGAGAATAATGCCCATTACTCCAGCTCATGTTGCCCAAATAGTGTTACTTAGAACTCAAGGGCGTACGCAGCGAGAGATGGCTGAAACTTTCAATTTATCGCGTACAAACTTAAAATACACGTTAAAAAGGCATGACCAGACCGCCCTATACACAAGAAGACCAAGAAGTGGGGGAATTAAGGTGTATGTCAACGCGCGATGACCCGATTATCGTGCTTGCAATATCATGAAAGCGGGTTATCACTACGTTTGTCATACGCCAGCGTTTACAAACAGCAAGCCCAATGAATGTCAGTGAGCACACAATAAGAAGAAGGATGGAGGATCATAACCTGCATACTTAAAGACCAGTTCGAGGACCAGAACTTCTCCGATACCTTCGCGAAGTGCGACTTACGTTTTCTAGAGAACATGCAAATTGGACGTTAGACTAATGGAGTAAAGTTCTATGGATCGATGATTGCAGAGTCACCTTAAGAGCTCCAGACGGCCGTGGAAGTGTATAGAGAAGGTGCGGAGAAGAGTTACTATGCAAACATACAGTTTTCGTAAAGAGTTTGCTCCATTAGCCTTGCGTCCAATTTGCTTGTTCTCTGCGAAACCCAAGTCGCACTTCGCGAAAGTATCGGAGAAGTTCTGGTCCTCGAGCTGGTCTTCGAGTATGTAGGTTATGTTCCTCCATTCTTCTTATTATTGTGTGCTCACTGACATTCACTGGGCTTGCTGTTTGTAAACGCTGGCGTATCTCAAACGTAGTGAGAACCCGATTTCTTGATATTGCAAGTACGATAATCGAGTCATCGCGCGCTGACATACACCTTAATTCCCCACTTCTCGGTCTTCTTGTGTATAGGGCGGTCTGGTCATGCCTTTTTAACGTGTATTTTAAGTTAGTACGCGATAAATTAAAAGTTTCAGCCATCTCCCGCTGCATACGCCCTTGACTTCTAAGCATCACTATTTGAGCAACTTGAGTTAGAGTAATGGGCATTATTCTCAAATTATGGAAACGAGAATAACCCTAAGATTAATTTAAAAACAAAAAACAAAACGCCAAACCCCAACAACATTTAATATCGAATTTAAACTTACCTGTACTCTTTTCGCTCCAACAACGAAATGCGTTTCTAGTGTCAAAAAAGTTAAACAGACGCATTTTTTTTAACATAGTATCTTAAATTAACAAAAACAAATGTTCTGTTAACATATCACACGAAACTTAGGTATACAACACCTATTTGGCCTCATATCTGGTTGTTAGGGCTTGGGCCAAATTCCGTGCCGCTGAGTGTAGTTTAAAATTCAATATTAGAACAGATATATTATCAGGAGTTAAGCCGCAGTTACTGTTTTAAATCGAGTTTTGAGAATATTTTCAGGAATTTCAGAACTCCTATAATACTTCTCTTGTTAAATATTTAATATGTTTATGTCCAAACTGTGCATATACTACGCGCGCTATGAAGTTTTGACGTATTCCATACAATGTGGACTTTTTAACAATTCGAAAATAGAATGTTTTTAACTTAACCCTTCCTTATTTGACAAAAAAGAGTTTTAAAGGACAATGTTCGTTCTCCATACATTGTTCGCCTAAGAACCAACAATTTTGACATATTACTACCCGAAAGCGAAATAATACGATTCTGTGTGTAAGAACAATGATTCCTGATGGACACTTGCCATAAAATTAATGATTAAGAATATTAAATCACAGCGATTTTATAATATGTCGTTTATGACAACATGGCGTCTAATGTATTGTGTGAATGTATGAACACCGATTCGCGAAAAATGTTTTGTATTGTCGTCACGCCGAGTCGCAGCCAAATAATATAAAATAATAGAACAAGTTTTAGAAATACAACTCGGCATTCCACTTTTATAATATGCCCACATATTGCACGTAAATAAACAACATGAATCGTAGGTTGTTTCCACCCTTGTCATCTGACACATGAAATAAACTCCTATTGTATTATAGATATCGAAGCCGAATCGTATATAATAATAGAATGAGTTTTGGAGATCACTCGGGGTTCCACTTTTATAAAATACCTACATATTGCATAAAAATAACACGAATCATGAGTTTTCTTTTCACCATTTACATCTGACACGAGATAACAAACTCCTATCTCCATGACTACCGTCGTAGTCTATGCCAAAGACTATAATATTTTAAGCAAGAAGTTTCAAACCTTAGCGGCTACAGTAACCCCTGGGCCACATACATCGTGATAACATTCGGTCGACACCGGAACGAAGTCTTGCGATTATGCAAAAAAGCACCGTATTCTAGTGCGGCTATATCACGTTCAACCGAGGTTTTAATTCGACTAAAGTCCTGACTAAAGACTGGAAGAAAATACGCCGCATTGTATGAGCACTTCGTGTTCGTTAAAGCGGCTTCAGATCTAGAGCCTACATATTTTTCTTTCCAATAATATCCGCAAGTAGCGCTGCATGATCTTTACAACAAAAACGGCAATAGTTATTAAGGTGCCAAAATTATATGATTACTTTGGCACGGTATTATACACGTTCGAAGATTTGTCATTTTCATTCATTTCATCATCATCGTCATCATTTCAGCCACAGGACGTCCACTACTGAACATAGGCTTCCACATCGCACGGTTGGTAGCGGCCTGCATCCAGCGCCTTCCCGCTACCTTTATCAGGTCGTCGGTCCACCTTGTGGGTGGACGTCCCACGCTGCGTTTTCATTCATTTATTATTTTCTTAAAGTGCCGGAAAAAAAATAGTTTCTAGCTGTCCCAGCAACTTCGTCAATAAAAAGTTGTCTTGTCTTATCTTTAAAATCGTAATATTAATTTCTGAACGTATCCTGTTTGACACCTAATAATATTATTTGACATAGCTGGCTCGGCGAATTTCGGAAAATTAATTTTGACATTGCAGAATATGACTTTTGATAGGTTTATCATAGAATTTGGCGGGGATATCCTCACGGAGGAAGTTCGAAAAATGGCGGAACAAGATCTTATAATAATGCAAGGCCGAAGCTGTAACGCGCGTGCTCCTACGTGTAATCCGGCGAGTATACAATAAATAGTAATGTCTGGTAAATACTGGTAATACGTATCGTTCGTTCGTTCGTTTCAGCCGAAAAGAAGTCCACTGCTGGACAAAGGCCTCCCCCAAGGATTTCCACGAAGACCGATCCTGCACCGCTCGCATACAGGCACCTCCCGCGACCTTCACCAGATCGTCGGTCCACCTAGTGGGAGGCCTGCCCACGCTACGTCTTTCGGCTCGTGGTCGCCACTCAAGAACTTTCCTGCCCCAGCGGCCATCAGCTCTACGAGCTATGTGCCCCGCCCCGTCTATGTCTATATGCGCTACGATTACAGGGTATCATTTTGCATAGTCGCAAGACTTCACTCCGCTGCTGTCAAATCAATGTCACATAATGTTATCGCAATGTGTGTGGCCCTTGGCCAAATCACAGAAGCCTATGCGAAGAAAGAGCACTTGAATGACAATGAAAATCAGGGTTACCATTTTATAAGATCTCCTCACTAATGAGGGTAACAAAGTAACATTAATAATCTAGCCATTAATTACATTTATTACCTATACGAGAAAGTAAAGCAACATGCGGTTTTATTTTAATTTGTAAAATATTTGTAACAGTTTGTTCTAAGTTTAGTTTTACAACAGTATTGCTGTTTCAACTGTCACTGTGAAGCTTTGGGAAAATAAATAAATAGAAAAAATATTAACATAAATATTTATTTAAGTTTTTATGTTCATTATCATAATATGCCAATTTAAGTTACACTGTGTGACAGTCTTTGACACTAAACAAACTCTTCAGCTTAATAATACCTACCTACAGGGCGTTTTTATAGTTACTCTTGCTGATGAAACAAGAAGGGTTGATTCTACTACTGAAATACAACTACTTTTCTTACAGGACCAATATCAAATTCTCAAAAAAATTCACATCCTCGTGATGGTGATAATTTCTATGGAGAGGTTTTTTTTTATATTCGGTCTCTTGGGATAAGTTATTCCATTTGAGCAGTAGAATTAATCCTTTTTATTTGATCACATATAAAAATAACACAAGTTTTTAGGAAAACTTCTTCTTTGGTATGGTATCACCACGGAGTTATAATGGCGGCAACTCTGTATCACTGACTTGTAACTTTCAAACAGTATGAATAATAAGGGCACCACATTGGTTTTCTTTCTGAAAAAAGGCTTTCACATTTAGTACTAACCCTTTAGCACTATTTCATTGAAATAAAAATACAATAAACGCACAGAAGACTGAAATTGAGTCAACTGACGTGACATTTATAATTTGTTGACATTATGACAGTTTGACAAGACTAGGGATTGAAAAAGTTCTAATTGAAAAAGTAAAATGACAATTTATTAAAACGATTCACAAGGATATAATCGATTAAAAATATTTATAAAAATGTTCTGATACTTGCCTGTAGCGATTATACAATCCTGGTTTCTACTGAAAAACTACCTCGTGGCAAGATTTTAATAAAATAATAAAATCTTTATCTTCTCTTTCACAATCTATAAAAGTTCATTTGGTCTATTATTATACATGTGCTACGAGTATGAATGAGGGTTTTCGCGATTGAAAAATCCGCGAGATGGCAATACGTAGACGCGAGGTCCAAATGCTGCATGATTGGTGGATTTTGACATATCTGTCAATGTCATGTCAAAAATAACCAATCATGCAGCATTTGGACCTTACGTCTACGTATTGCCATCTGGCGGATTTTTCAATCGCGAAAACCCTCATTGGCATAGATTATGAGAGACTGGCAACTATACTAGGTTGATATATTATGTTTCTCTCACTTCAACTGGCATTGGATTCAACATCGGATTCTGACACTTTTACAGTTATGATACCATGAATATCAGTTTATGGTCCTAATTATTTTTATTTTATTTACGACCTTCGACCAGTTGGACACTGCTTTTAACGCAAATCTAGTCTTCAAAGCAGTTTAATCGATTTATTTTATTTTCAAAATCGATATTTTATTGTCTATGATGGCCGCAGGAACATCACTATACATGGACTCCCAGCAATAAAGTACGGTAATGCCTCGTACAGATTTTATCGGCAAAAATTATGGAACTTGATAGGTTTTAGACCATGCCACGCACCAAAACGTCCGGAAGTTGTAATAGTATTATAGAATAAACGTTAAAAGACTTATTTATTTAATTTTTCAATGCTTAAGTGTCCATTAGAATGAAAGGGTGCTTAATGTATTAAAAAAATTAGAAAATAATTATGATGGGTTAATGTTTTTGGGCGGTTTTTAGGCGATTTCTGACAATGTCCTTTAGAACGCGCTGCGGCCAGCATGAGAATATACTTCTTTTGAGTTTAAAAACGTTCTGAGATTAGACGTTATTTTGGTTTTCCTTTTTAGTTTTGACTTTGGTTCGATATTTTTTAGTTATGAATAAAAGAAAGGCAGTTCGCGGATAGCGGTATTGGAATACATCCTTTTGTGATATTAGTTGAACAGGTTTCTGAAGTTATGGTAACTAATGACGTTTAAGGTTTAAATAAAAATGTTTCTTAATTTCTAGGGTACCGTATGAGCTAGATAGATAGTTTAGTAAATATATCATCATCACTATTAACTTGAAAATATTAAAGAAAATAATTATAAAAATTTACGAAAAACATCGGATAGGTGAAACTAAATTTTTAAATTTTTCTAAGTAAAGGTTGTAAAAAAGATGAAATGTCAAATGTTGGAACAAAAATAAAAACTGAAATGTCCGTTAGAAAAGTTCAAAAGACACGAAATATGGTTTAAAATCCGAATGGAAACCAGTTCCTTTAAAAAAAGTTGCCAAATAAAGAATCCTAACATTTGGCAAAGAAATCGCGTTTTTTCAACCAACACCCGGCGGTAACGTGACTCCGCGGTTTTGTCAAAATATTTTATACTGTTGCATAATTTTTTTACCCCTTTTTACCCCAAAACCCCTTTCCGGAAGAACCCTTTGTTAACGGGGTGAATGTAAGACATCTGATATCGTAGATCCGAGATAACTGTAATGACAAGTTTGATACAAACTTTCGTAATATCAAAAGAATTTTTTTGGTATAAAGGCGCATTTGAAGATTTTTTTAAAAGTTTAATTTATAATTGTTAAATACTCTGGGAATAGGTCCTTTCAAAATTTTGGTAAATATGCCTGGCCTAATAATATGAAAGGAAAAGATAGAGTAGGTAGGTACCTAGTAAAAAAAAAAGTAGAAGCAAAACTTAAACGGATCATGAACTAAAGCTAGCATATTAAAACATATAAACTGTGTTGTTTTCAGTTTTCAATTTTAACAGTAAGAATTTACTTTAAATTCCAACATTGAAATTAAAACATGTTTTGCAAGTAAACGCACCAGAAAATCTAAACTAAATATTTTCCAAAATACGCCACCAAAAAGCGCAGACATGGCAATTAAAATATTATATCAAGCGAAATGCGGCCATTTTGGAATATTCCGCGCGAAAAAACGTCTAAATCCCCAAATATTTCTAATTAAAGTCGCTGGCACAAAAACCCTGGTCGCCGTTATTAATTTTGAAAAATTTAAACAAATCCGCCATTTCTGAGATCGACAACTATGCGGGATATTTATCGCGCGCATTTTTGCTAAGCAATTTTGGCGGGCGTGCGATAGAGATGGCTGACGCGTTTTCTTTCAAATGAGAGGGATGGATTTTGGTGATATGTTGCAACGTAGAGACATGTAAGTGAGGATTTTGAAAAAATGATGTCTTTTCATCGAAAAATAACGGGGTTAAGTAATTTTGGATGGCAGTAACTTTTTTAACAGATAATAAATTTAATATTTTTAAATATTGTCTTGTAAGCTCAAAAGATATCATAAACATAATTACCTAATCCAATTAATTCCCCTTGTAGAGTTGCCCTTTTGCGTCAGTCCATTTCATCCCGTCCTTGAAATCTTTCGCCCTTATCTCTTCTGTAACCCTGAGAAAGCGTCATGGTCACACTCAATTAAAAAAATCACAACGATCGTTAAAAAAGCTACAGTTTTTGCATTTGAAATAAATCTCTAACATGATATTTTAACTGTTCATAAAGATTCGACTTTCAAATCTCTCTGTACTTATTTGGTTACAATTTACAAGTACATTTTATAACAACTAAGTACGAAAAGTCGTAGCGTTTGTTAAATCCCAAATGAAGCTTTTACTTCGTGTAACATTTGTCTAGTGAAATATCAGCAAGTTCAATATTTTTGTCTTTAAAATTGGGCATTTTATGACTTATTTTCACTCGCCACTCGGCCGTATCGAGCGACGTGAATTTCCGAAAATGTCCAGTTTTTGCGAACGCTCGTAATTTTAGGAAAATTCGGATGCGCGCGCGCCGCCGCTTAGCTGTAATTATACCTATTTCGATCTTCGGCCTTTTTGCCCGCGTATTACATTGTAATTCGACAGCATCGAAAGCCAATTACAACCACCCTTATTACTATCACATTAAAGGCCAAAATTGAACTGGACATAATTATAGTAATTATTATGCTGAAAGAGGTGAGAACAGACCAGTGTTTTTGTTGTATTCTCGAGGATTTAAAAACAATTAATGTTTGTAGGTGCATGCTTTTGTTTAATTAGTAAAAAGTATTTAATTTTATTCCTTTTGCGATTGATGAAAGATATAAAACTTACAAGATTATTATCTTATCTAAATTATTCAGTTCCCGCGAGTCCCGCGACGGTATTTTTTCATAAAACTTTAACCCTTTCAGTGTTTATGAGAATGCTTTAGCGAATGTCAACCATACCCTTTCCAAACTAGTTTAATTACAATTATTTTATTAGGTAAATAATTTTAGTAAAACTAATAACAATAGATAAAATTGATAAGTTTAAGTAAATTTACTCGGTAAACGATTACGAGAAAATATTATTAAGAGTTGTGTAAAGTTTTGCAAAGAGTTGAGAAGAATCATAACTGAAAAAAAAAACCGGTTACGCAAAGACGAAATCTAATTTAAAAATCTCGTCTTATAACCCAAAAATACAGCAGGGGTACATCTGACCCACCTGCTAAATCTCGACCCGAGCACAAAGCGGGGCGCATAATAGACGAACGCGAACCCCGCACATCGCAAAAAAGTCCGTGACAATCGAAAAAAACCGAAAAGATGCCAAAGGTGTCTCAATTTTTAACAAAAAAGTTCGCCAAGGTTAAGACCCATGGGAAAGAGTTAGATACGCTTTAAAACACTCCCTTTTCCCCATCTTCCGCGTTTTTTTCACGTAACTGTTAGAGAGGGTACCGTTTACTATTATGTTCGGTTCAAAAATTGCCAAATTCACCCCTTTTAGGAAGCAACAGATGATGCGAGACGCGTGAGATAGTTTTTTTTTTCTTTAATTTTTCGCCGTTTGATTTATAACTGTTTGCAGTAATTTGAGATTTTTATAGAAATTCCGACTGTTGTAGGAGATTTAAGATGGATTTAATAACGGTTTCTGGCGAATGGCGATATCATTTTTTGTATGGGAAATATTTTATGATATTTGATACTGTGATAAATGATGAAATTAATTATAAGGAAATTATTTAACGTGGCGATAAAAGATACACTTTACAGACTTGATATTCGTTATTTGTCGGTGCTTGAGTACCAAAATGAATGTCAATCAAATTGTCACAAGCTATCAATACAGAAAGCAAATAATCTTATTATGATGCGCGATTAGTTTTTAATAGCAAAAAGGTTCCGCTATTGATTTTTTCTTGGCCATTTCGTCATTGTCCGTTTTTTATTGTGCCCCGCGCAATCAGAAGCCATTGTCCGATTTTGTGGGCAAGATGCCCCTTTTTGACCATCTTGGGCAAAAAACGGAAAGGTCGCCGGGGTCATAAGTCAAGCTATTCAGCGTTATGGGGTCATTTCTTCGGTCTATTTCAACAAAAAGGTGGTATTGTGTGCGGTTGCGAATTCCAGAAATGTGTGTATCGTAGTAACGCGATACCGGTGTGACCCCGGGTCAATCGAGCCGCGGCATTGTAAGGGTTAAAGGTGGCAAATTAAAGTTTTAAAGAAATAGTCAAGATTGTATTGAAATGTATTGATAATAGGCAAGGTGATGGTACTGAATGGCGATTCTGATTGAAAAGTGCATTCAGCAGTTTAAAAAAAGTCGTAAGTGCTTACATACGACGCAACCTCAACACTAAAGCATCGTATGTAATATTCATAAGTGTGATTTTACAACATAATGGTTCCGATTGATATTAATTTAGGAAAGGTTTTGGTAACTTCCCAGGGTTTAAGGTTTTAGAACTAGGTGCTTCGTTTTATAATAAATTATGATAAAGCTACGATAAATTAACGTTTGCTACATTTATTTTTAGCTGGGGTATCTCGTAGCATCTTCACCGAGTGCTAATTAGCATGTTTTAAATTAATTAAAAGTAAATTAACGTCAATTTATGCCGTCATCGTAATTTATAAAACGCGAACGATTTCACGGCTTGTAACAATTTTAAGTACAGGTTCTTACATTGAAATAAATCCGTATAAATTAAATTATAAATTCTTAAGAACACTATAAATCTCAGGACAAAAGTTCAAAAGATATTAATGTAGATTAACCTTGAGGATTATTTTAAAATATTCGCTTCACCCCAAGAAAGATTCTCACGATTCCCCCTGTTTTGTGAATTTCTGAGTTATCTGTTTACGCGCGGTTGGCGCAAAAAGTAGATCATTTGAAAGTGGTTCCATTGTCAATTTTTTGGGCGAAAAAACTCAAAAAACGTGACCCCATTCTACTGATGAGGTCCTGACATTGTGAACTAGGTTTAACCCTGTGCGATTTTGAAATTCGATCTGGTATTTTTTTGTGGATTTTATTGATGATATTGGAATGGTTTTTTTAAGGAAACTTTCTTGTGAGAAGATGATTGTGAGCTTTTACCTATTCAGTTTTTTTTTTCAATCAACTGATTATTTATTCAATAATTATTACTTAGGGTATAATTTTACTCGATGTAGGATTGTAGGTAATGGCTATAGATTTAATATACTGAAAGGAAAGGAACAGTATCTTCACAAAATTTACTTATTTTCAGAAGTAGAAAAACATTTTGATTTAATTTAATTTGATCTTAGGACATGTCCACACGATGCGTGTGCGTTATTGCGCGCATGGCAACTCAACACGCATGTTTGTAAAAGTACTCACATACAAACTCCCAATGACATTTATAATTTCACTCTGGCCAACATTAATATGGTTATTAAAAAACCAAAAAGGCATTACGATTCCTGAAACGGCCCTGGGAAACGTGATCAAACAAAAGTGATGAGAAAAAAAACTATCGACAAACAAAATCGAGCGCATCGACCAGAAAACTTATTGTATTAATATCACATCGATACCAGTCGAAACCGCGACCGTTTCTTGGTAAAAAGCGCACAGCGCCTCATATGTGCAAGGCTAAAAATAATTTCCAACGTTTAATACAAAAATCTCAATAATTAACTTCGTTACAGCCCAATAAATTACAATACGAGAAAGAAATGCAGCTCGATGCACACGACGATCCCGCGTCTGTATATGGACACACGATTGTAGCTAGTGATGTGCCTGATGCGGGATTTTGTATCGATAGCTTTTAGCTACAATGTTGTCGTTTGAAATGCTGATTTAAATGACATTAGCGTGGTTGGAAGCTGGTTTATACCTAGTTACTGAGCTCCATTTTTAGATGGAATTTACAATGCTTAATTGCGACATTGACTCATAATGTGCTACTTTAGCTGATGGACATAAATAAAAGCTCATAAAGTAACTTAATATCACTAGAGTTGGTAGAAGAATACTAGATAAATTTTGAATGATTGTTTAGAATTTACTTAATAATGAAACATGTTAAACTAAAACTTTCATGGATTCATTGATAATGCTTAGAAAATTTAATTAATATCGCTGTCGTCGAAAGAAAATGTCATGCGATCGGGTGATTATCTAAACCACAATAAACGAAAAAATAATTTAAGTCATAAATTACACATAACTAGACTTCGTATTCTAGGTATTTGTACTGTAATTACAATCAATCTGATGTCAACAAAATATTTACTTTGATGATTGTATCGCCGACTAAAGTACGGCCAACTAGGAGCGATAAAAAAGGTCGATACGACTGTCGAGTTGACAATATATTCTGAATCTTCCCGTCTTGTGTATTTGTCGTAATGTCTCGTTCTCCCGCCAAAATATGTCAAAGTCAGACGGGTTCATTTGGTATCGCTTCTCGTTGGCCGTACTTTACATCAAAGTATCGACACCAACCTATCGACACCTCAATCCGCGCACCGGCGCATCCCTACACAGCCCGATCACAAATACATTGGTATGATTTATCGCGAACACGGACAACAAGTCATGTGTGGATAGTATCAGCACACATACGCATGCGTACGTGAGGACTCGGCCGCGACGTCTTTGCGTATGAACTCTTTGTGCGAATTTTGGAATTGCGAATTTGAATTTGAATTTCGAACGGGCAAAGAAAGATAATTTTGGTGCGTTCGCTTTTTAAATGTATTTTGCGGATGTTTTAGGTACTTTTTTTTCTTGAGTTGATTTTTTTAATAGCAAAACGAACCTGCCTGATACAATACTATTGGTAAAAACATGTGTTACAATAACCTATTGTACAATTAGTCTTATTTATAAGCGCTTTGGAACATATTCTGTTAGCTTGTAAGATGATTGAAAAATAATAAATAAATAAATAAATTGTCATTAGGTCCTATTTTTGCAAAGTTTAATTCATTAAATTAACTAACTGTAACTTAATTACTTTTATTACTAACAATATTATTTGAAAAAAAAAAACCAAATGCTTAGTAGGGACTAACGCAGAAACAGCACATCCTATTACAGAACTTTACAGTCTTGATTAAGACAATGTGACAAGTGACGGTAAGCCAATAGAAATGAGATTAAAATTAGCATTTCAAGCTGCAAGTAAAGTAAGTAATTCCATCATTTTATAATCTACAGACTGCCACAAACAAACAATATAAATATGAAACTCCTCATAAAATTAGGTTAAGTAGATAATGAAGTACTAAAATTATGTGTTCAAAACTGCCACAACAAAATGACTCTACACGCGTTACAAATAGGTATGTTTATACTTTACTCGCCACAAATTATCAAATAGTTTTCACAAACGAATTTCAAGCGTGAAATGTTTTGCGTCCAGCCAACCAAAACGCGCAAAATGTAGAATTGTGCGTAAATTGTAAATTATTAAGACTCGCGCCGCCCACTGTGGTAGGCGATGTTGGCTGAGTGCCTGGTTGGGTTTACAGGGCCAATGTTTGAGCCAATGTTGGTGATGCATTTTTAACACTTGCCTCAGATTTAATTAAGTAATAAAAAATGTAATCAAGGTCATTCTCGTTCTAGTAAATACAATGCTTATTTCAGGATACTAAAAATGTATACTGTAAATTAATTTTTAATGGTAATTAATTATTTTGAAAGTTGTTAAGCAATGAAAATGGTAAAGATAGAAACATATAAAAGAAAACATTTTCTTACATTTCATGAAACTTGACCGATGTACAATATTCAGGATAGTCATCATACTCATCATCATCATTTCAGCCATAGGACGTCCACTGCTGAACATAGGCCTCCCCTAATGATTTCCATGTTGATCGATCGTTCAGAATAGTACCTAATTATTAAAAGGGAAAAATATTTGAAATAATTTGTTTTGATATAAGACTCTAGTTTTAGAGTAAATCCCCGAAATAAAACTTCCAAAAAATCTTTGGTTAACACCCAGTAACTTATAATAAGACAATAAATAATTTCCAAATCTGTAGAAATGTCCCAAAGGCCAACCATTTGCCTCTACCTCCAATGCCAACAACCATATTGGCCCCAAGCGTAACAAATGCGGGAACATGTCCACTAACTATCGTCAAAGTTCATCTGATGGGCAACCAGATCGTCATTTGTCTTTCAGAGTTTACTTCTTAATTAGTCTAATTATATTTAGTTTGACTTTGAGTCAGGAAATGCATAATTTACGGGAATGTAGAGATGTGTTTTTTATTAATGAAAATTATTTTGTCTATTATAAATGAATGAAATTCAAGTTGTTAAAATATTGAACAGTTTTCTCAAGATCGTCATCTGGACTCCTCCAAGGATCACTTAAAATAAAAAATATGTAAAAGAAAACGTAACTTATCTTTACTTATCGGGGTGACTCTACATTTAGAAAAATAATTAGGGCTCTATAAAAAAAACTGTCAAATTGTGACCATAATCCGCGGTCGTTATGTTTACGGATATCAGTTGTATACCGAGAGATTTTTTGCCTTTTTGTTCTTGAAAAAGTGGTATTTACCTACTTAAATCTACCTAACTGTTTTATGTTCGTTTCAGCCAAATGACGTCCACTGCTGGACATAGGCTTCCCCCCAGGATTTAAATTTTTAAATTAATACATTCGAAGATTAAAATTACGTCCAACCATTTGCTTCCCCAACCAACGTTGGCTCCAACACAACAAACGCAGGCCCGCGTTGACAGACGAACTAGCTAGACTATAATGCAGTTCTAAAATAACCGGTGACATTTTAGCGTCAGGAATCGAACTTCAGACACAGAAATCACGCGGAGTTATCGCCGCATTGCTTGGCACAATGGTGGGGGAATTTTAATGTTAATTTAGTTTTAGCTAATGAGTCATGAGGATAAAATAATACATACATATTTTAGGGTCTGTCTACGCAGACAGAAGAGATTTCATTACGAATTCATGCATAGAACGGTTTGTATCGGGCGGGAATCGAACCACCACCACCAGGTCAGCCATCATTAAAAAAGGTAATGATATTTTATAACCGCAACTTAGCTACAAGGCTGCTATACAGAAAATGTGATAAATCAACCAGATAGAGTCTACCTTAATATAAAAGTTTTCATCATGGTCGTGAACGGGTTAACGACGTGCTTCCAGTTTCTAGGTTCGATTTCAGATGAGACCATAGTGCGACATTTTGAGTATTTATATCCTGGTATTTGCGGGACACAGCAAACGGGATGTTCGTGTGAACTTTAATATTAAAACACGTATACTAAACGGGGTCCTGCAAAAAACAGTTCCCGTAAAAGAAGGGATGTCTCCGTGGGAACCCTAATTCCATTCTATTCCGGTTACCGACGATTCACAATAAACCAGTCATCCACCGTCTAGATTTTAGAGGCAGATTTATCGCCCGGCATAGCTTGGCAACGCTGCGAGTTGGTGGAAACGGGCCCAACGTCTGAGGAATGACACATCTGTCAAACAATATGTAGTAATTAATTTGACTTCTGTAATCCTGGTTATTAACAAAAATAAAAAAATAATTTTTTTTCCCTTGCAAACTTACGCCCGTATTCACAAACGATGCTTGCTTAAAAACACCAAATCGAACCCACAACGTTGAATAGAGCTCTGTGATTGTCACCCTGTGCGTTCCACGCACACTGTGAGATCTCATAGTAATGTTTGTGAATACGGGCATTAGATTATTACTAGGTCTTACAGTAGGTATGTTACATGCTTTCTTTTGTAACACTAAATTTGTGTGAGACTGGTGCCTGAAATAGGTTTTGTTTAAAACCTGTTTTGGATGGATTATTATTATTATTTTAATCACAACGAGGAAGCTCTTGGCCTGCATCTCTCCTGATGGTAAGTGATGATCAGGCCGAAGGTGGAAGCGAACTTCATCCGGAATCCTCAACCATAGAGGAACTGGCTATCTTACCGCTAATTATTATTATTACCAATCTCAACAAACAAAACAATTATAAGGTTTAACAAATAATAATAATTAAATAAAAAATTAAAACAATTTCCGTCAAATAAGATAAGAATTTGTTTAAAAATTTGTGTTAGGTATTGTATATTTAAATGCACTGTACAGTGTACACTGTACAATACAATGTAAACCTAACAAATTAACCTTTCGTCTGCTCGCTTTGATGGACGAACGCTGTTATGGCAACAAATAAAATTCAAAGAACTAAACACGGTGATTGTTTCTTTTTGATTATTATAAACATCTTGATTTTAGGCCTGTCAGTGGAAGACATTAGTTTAGTTTCAGGTAGGTAGTAGGTGAACCGACGACCTGATAAAGGTAGCAGGAAGGCGCTGGATGCAGGCTGCTACGAACCGTGCGATGTGGAAGTCATTGGGGGAGGCCTATGTTCAGCAGTGGACATCCTGTGGCTGAAATGATGAGGTAGTAGGTAGGACAGTGAACATCACACCAGACTAAAGCCCTTATTTACAAAATGCTTGCTTAGGTGAAGCAGCAAATCGAACGCACAGCGTTGAATAGAGCTCTGTGATTGGTTCACGTGTCACTGTCACCCTGTGTGTCCACGCGCACTGTGAGAACTCATAGTAATGTTTGTGAATATGAGCGTATATTGTCGTTGCAAAATAATACCTATTTCAAATACATAAGGTGCCCCAGTATTTACCTTGACGTGCTGTTTTTACAAACCGACCCAGTTTGACTGGTAGACACTACTTAATTGCCCGTTTGCACCTGGTTTACATAAAAAACTCAGTCTCTAACATTAAGGAAAATATCGAATACTTTGTAATTGATAAATTAGAACAAAAAGTATGAGGAGTTAATTTCAGACTAAATAAATCATTGTACTTAGAAAATAAGATTAAAACAATACATCGCAAAAAGATGCAAATCTAAAGAAACGTCGTTCTGGGAAAATTATGAGTCATACATTAATTAAGCAGTTATCAGAATAATGGCGCAATGTATTGTTTGAGATAATGTTTAAGACTTAAGAAAATAAAATACAAAACGATCTTTAAAAATGTTGACTATTTTAAAAAAGTTTCCACCTTAATTTAAAATTTATCTTGGATTTTTTTAATGTTAAAAAAATACAAAAGTTGATATCAAATAACAAACGTTGATTAAAAATAACTGATTGAGAACAAATAATATTTTTTATTATTTTAAACAATTTTCTATATTCTAAAACAATTCAACTTAAAAACTTCAAAGCAATTCAAACATCGAGCGTCATAAACTTCGTAAGCAAACCCCAGTTCAATCAAACCATAAAAAATACACATCTGATCTTACAGTTAACCCTAAAAAGGTCCCTTTCTCGAGTTTTTTGGCGGAAAAAAAGCGAGCAAACGCGTCTCTCGCTCGCGAGACTTATTCGTAGCCGGGTGGCTGCGGCGAGCGGTACACTCCACGACCGTACGCATTCCACAAAATTACAGGAGCGCGGGAAACTCGATGCCGAAAAACCTTGACCGCTCAAAAAAAAATCAAACCACCCGAACCGATCATCGATTCATCCTCGATAACACAACCGGCCAGTGTTTATTATTATCATTCGTACAAATTAAACCGCGTATTGTTTTTAATATTTCGACATTGTCGGAATTCTATTGTGTGACTCTTTAATTGTTTAATGTTTTGCTTAATCTAGGGCTTTGTCGAGATGAACGCGTTTTGGTTTACATTTTTGTCGTGATATAAACAATTGATAATTTCGCGAGGAGCCGAGCGTTTTTATGAATGTTTTTGCGTATCGGCCCGTGGTGGGGGAAGGGTGGGGCCTACGCTGACTCGTCCCTCTCCTAGCGAGTATTTTGATTTAGTTTCCGAGTCTTACGCAGATGTAGCAATTTTTTCAGTCGCGTGTGGAAGGCGCGCGCGGCTGCATTTTTCGTGTTTCGGCACATTTTTATTTTTTGAGCGCGTCGAGGTTTTCCGCGTCCCCAAAAACTTTTGCGAACTCAAAACAACTTTTGCAGGTCGACTGTAAATACAAGTTTTAGTACAAAAGACATTTTTTTTCTTCGAGAACTGTGTTTTCAAGCGGTGTTGTTGATTTGTGTTGAGTGACTTGGATTTATGGTGAAAAACACAAGTGACACTGTGAGTGACCGCCGTGAAGTTTACTCAAATTTTCTTTCAAGTTTGGATGTTTAGAATTAAGGTAAGCTTACTTTTTTTAATGTGCACCAGTAGTTATTTTAAGCATGCATGTAAATTTATAGTCCCACTAAAAAGCCTTAATTTAATAAGAAAGCCTAACGTGAAGTATTTTTTTTAATTAAATATTTTTACAATTAACATGAAAGGGTTAAAATATATAAAAAAAATGATACTCTGAGTTATTATTAGTTAAAAATAAATAACAATTAAAGTAAACAAATAAGTACTGTGATACCGAAAGCTTCACGTTAGAGCTTTTTCAGTAACAAGTTTGTTTTCCAAAGCTTCGCCAACTTCAGGCTCCACAATTTATTACTAGCTACTGTCAAAACTTATATTGATTTAGTGGCCAAATAGTTATTTATTAATTTAAATAAGTGACCATAATAATAATAACATCAGCGACAATTACACCCAAAGTAACATAATTAACTTCATTTTAATGAAATTATTATTTTTAAAATTTCTTATTTATTTTTTACTTTTTAATGGCTATAAATAATAATAATTATATCACTTGTAACGTCTAAAATAAACATTTTTTATACAAAAATATTTATCTGTAACAAACAATCTAACAAATTCATGTCCACGCGCATATTGCATGTTTTTTCTATCTAAAATTACATCCATATTGTATTTTACTGCATTTTAGTCGGCATATTGAAAATACTAGTCCATAAATATGGCTTACTGTTTAAAATGGACATAACCGTCGAATTAACATAACCTATGCTAAACAAAACAAAACATTAGTCCGCCATTTGTTCAAATAGTTGTATTTTTGTCATTTTACACCGAAACAGAATAAGATGTTGACTCGTCAATATTTTAACATAAATTATCATGCTTATCTTACACAGACTTACACTTCAAACAACGTCAAGAAATGTGAGCTTATCCTAGGAAAGAAGTTTCTTTCAGCCAACCTTGGAGTCAATTGAAATGGGAAAGAATAGGAAAATTGACACAAATCTGTACTAATACTATTTAAATAATTTCTGTTTATTGTAAATAAAGATACAACGTATATTAATGAGTTTAATTGGTTAAAAATAACGTCACTGTAAAGTTAAGTCTAGCTCGACCTTTTTGTAAGAATAAGAAAAACTGACATAAAATAGAAATTGAATGATTAGAATTAGTAGGTTTAGTTGTTATGGATTTTTTCTAGATAGTTTATTACTTTTATTGTTACAAACAAAACTGATCACAGAAAACACAAAATAAACTCATTAGTAGCTGCTAATAGTGCACTAGAAAACTATGTTTCAGAGGCAGTGTATTTAAAATTATATACCTTACATTCACTGGACAGTGATTAATTATATCTAGACCTATCTAGACCAATTTACCAGCCTAAATCTACACTAAGGGTTGTTCAATGAAGTATAAGAATCGAATAATCTAATACCTACTAAAAGTAACTAAATATAGCCTACTATTTTACTATGAAAGTTAAAGCGGATTTCACCAATTTATTGTATATCCACGTAACAAACCTTAAAATTATATTAAATCAACGTAAAGGTGAAACACAACGACCCAGGTCAGGGGTCGAGTGGCTGAAAGGTACGGGGTTCGATTCGTGGCCCGCGCAATATGTCAGTTATTTATACACCTATTGAATATTAGTTTTGTGTGTCTGTCATAGTGAAATGTTACTTGAAAGATTGATTTGATGAATTTTATTTTATTGGTTGGCTAGGAGAACATTTTGGTTAACTTTAGATAGTTAAATTTAATTTATGTGTAAAAGAGAATACCATGTAATTATGACAATGGTTTTAAGACATAATTTATGTATGTTATATTTACTCTGTTGTATTTTTTCTAAACTAATTATGTAGTTATTATTGCTTAGTTAATTGTTTAATTTTAACAACTTTCATGTTTTATTTTATTTTATTTAACCAATAACGCAACTTTTTTTAGGCAGGATCTACAGCTTGGGCTGCCAATAAAACTCAACTATTTAAGGCCAAAGGCAGAATCTACAGTTAGACTGGGTTATACCATCTTACTTTAATTTTGACAAAAGTCAAAAATCTGAAACTCCATACAAAAAACACCGGTTATCGTTATAGTTACGGTCAAAGTTAGGTGGTGCAACTCAGCCTTAGACTTGACCGATACTACTACAACTTAACCAGTAAATACTAAAATACTACATTAATCCCAAAGAAAAGTTGAACAAACTTTTATAAGGGACCTACAACATTAGAATATTTAATAAAACGCAAAAAATAAAACTAAAAACACAATGACAGAATAAAGAGTATAATGATAATTGAATTGAGTCTATTTCAACTGAAAAGTCCAACAACTTTAAATAATTTCTAATAAGATTATTACAGTCACAATCGATACAAGTTTAAAGTTAGTTCTTGATAATCATTGTTACTATATTTATAAAACTCCGCGTCTTATCTTGATTTTCACTTAAATAATCACTTCCCAAGCATAAATATGGGTTTTATAAAATTTTCCAGTAATACTTAAATAATACTTTAGTATGACAAATGTGCGTCTGAACCCATAAATACTAAGGGCTCGTTCCCATGGCAACTCCTAAGATCCATGGCAAGATCCTGCAATACGGGATCCCTCAAAACTGGACGGTCTTGTGAACATACATAAATATTATTCTTCTCAGCACTGGCCCATTTATTGTCCCGAAGCAGTGGTAGGGTTAATACTGGGACGTGTAAAAGAGCTTTTTACCCGACTGGGCCAGAAGGAGGGTTATGTTTTTCGAGTGTATGTATGTTTATTTAAGTGTATGTATGTCGGCCGTTTGGTGTAGTGGTTCGAATCGGACTTTTGGAGGTTTGTGTATAAGGCCGTTACTACTAAACGGCATCCTGCAAAAAACAAATCCTGCAAAAAACTGGATGTCTTCGTGGGAACAAGCCCTTAGTATGACAAATTTATGCAAGTCTGAAGCAAAAAGTCTTTATTAACGACAAATGTGAGCATTCAAAGAAGTAATGTTTCTGAGATAAGTAAACGTATGGTTGGCGTCAGTAATTTATAACCTTTTTGGTTTATTAAAACATATGTTTAAAGGTGAAGATGTTCACTAAAGACACGGCAATGTTTGAGATAAAAATTAAATAGAATATTTTAATATGAATATCCAGGGGAGCGCCAAAATAGAGTTTTTTTTTTAACTTTAATAAAGGATCCGACATAAAGCACAGTGCTATCGAATTAAGGACTTATCGTCTAATAAGAAAATATGACATTAATTTCAAGTTTTAGTTTCCTATAAGATCCTTAATTGGGTATTGGATAAACATAATTATGTAATAAGATGCGTGAATTTAAAGAAAAGAAGAAAAATAATAGCCGGTTTAGCTTTATTCCAGGTTAAGCCTTCCACCTTCGTCCTGATCACCAGATGAGATAGGTACAGGCCAAGAGTTTCCCCGTCGTTTGTTGTTTAAATATAAAAATATTGTCTTTCTAAAAAGATAAATTTCCAACAACATACATACTAAATCAACATCCTAAATACAAACCCATACATATAACATAATCTCATTCAAATCTGACATTATCATCAAGATAATCAGGCGATATTTCACAAATTTTAAATAATGATATTAAAATTATACACGCGTATAATTTTATTAACAACCTGCGTATAGGTGTGAACCTAAATATGAATAAAGCTGTAGTTATGCGAAGTTATACTAAAAAAACGTTTTGATTATGCCATAAATATTAATAAATTAGTCGTCGGGCGTTTTTATCATAATCCTAATAAGATTGCTATGAATTCGCATGTGTAACATCTTTATTTATGTTAATAAGGTGTAGTGATGTGAAAATAAAATATGTAGAGTAACTATAGAGCTGAATTTGTAAGGGTTTTCTTAATTTTTGAACGATAAATTAAAGTAATTACATACTAAAGTTATTACCTGAAATCTCTAGTCTTATCTGAACGAAGATCTGTCAAGTTATACTCAGATTATAAAGATTTATTTAAGACAATAAGGCATAGATAAAATTGTTTCTTGCAAAGTTATATGAAAATCGGTTACATTGTTAATTAATTTCAGAGCTTTGGTCTATTCAAATTTTCAATAGTATCTAAATTCATGGTTTTAGAAGCAGAGATGTAAAAGTTAATTTTGTAAATTAAAATAATATTTTATTAGTAAATAAACATTTTCTTTACCATTATTTAAAAAATGTAAATAAAAGACATTTTCTTTCAGTAGAAACAAAGCATAAACAAAAAAGCCACGACACGCCATTCTTATCAGCCCCATACAGTAGGAGATGGGTATCGGGAAAATTCGTCCTCACGGTAAGGTCGTCCTCCGTTCATTCGGTCACCATTCACTCCCGGGTCCTCACTAGGGTTGCTAAAAATATTAATGCCTAAAAATAACAGACAAGGATTGATTCTATTGCTCGATTGCACCAACTTTCCTCAGGAACAATGTCCAGATAAATAAATAAATTACGTTCTCATACTAATTGGCTGATTACGGATGATAATTTGTACGAGAGCGTCAAAAAATTGACTCTGTATAATTTTATGAAATCTCATTTCTCAAGAAGTTCTCTCAAGAAATCTAGATATTCTTATTGCGACTAGTCGGCCCATCTCTACTTCTCTTCTCGACGCTGTAAAGTTGACCTGTAGACAATTTAGCATTCGTTATAATTTGAGTTCCCGATCATTTTATAATAATATTTGAGATACAACTCATCTTACCTTGGCTTTAATTTTAAATTAATTTAACTGAGTTACTCACCCTTTACATTAAATCATTTACATTACCATCATTCATTCAAATAATCCATAAGTGTGTTGGTAGCACTGATACCTTTGTCCTGAAGTTGGCAGCCCTGGCGCTGCCGGACACGGCCCTTATCAGGCGACGGACGTGACGTCACAATGCGCGGGCGACGTGACCGCCGTGTTAAACAATATCATATTTATATTTTTAAGAAAACAGGGAAACGGCGAGATGTTTAAACAGTTTGTATGCGTGGAATCGGCCATTGTTGATGATTTTAATAATTGTTTTATCGAGACATTGTATTGGGATGTGAATATTTGGCGGTATTACAATCATATGGATGACAATACCTTGATAGTTGTTTAAAATTATAAGAACTAGCTAAATGGATAGAAGACTTGGAAAATTCAGTGGGTCAATTTTACCCTTCTGAAAAACATTTCAGCCCTTGGGAATTTAGATTTAATATATGAATTAAAAAAAGAGCTCAAGTTTCGCAATTCAGCAGTAAAAAGGGGCAAGAAATGACAGCTTTATAGTTTCAAAAACCTAATTATTAACAATACACAAACATTAAAAGCGAAGGACCACAAGATGTCGGTTACACATAAAATTGAACAATAAAACGTAAACGCAAGCTCTACGTGATCGTAATGAACATCACTTAAAATTCGTGGAACACCTTTTTAACTTCCATAAAATGTTTTTAATTAAAATTATGAATACAGATTGTTTATCGATATTCAAACCGTCCCACAATAACTGGAACCGAATACGTGTGTCAGTACACCCCACCCAATTGTGATTCTACATGCCTTACCAATAAAAAACACATTTCCTAATTTAACCACTACTCATACGCAATCTCGAGTATTGTGGCGAACAATAGTTTGACTCACATAACGTGATTCATTCAGACGCTTAAACCATATCGATAAAACTGTAATCGATTTACAGAATCACCAATCGAATTATGAGTGGCTCGATTTTTACAATAATCGCAACCCTATAAACCGACAGCAATTTCGGCGGTATTCCCAAACATCGAAATTAAAATTCGAACTTTTCAATTTTCAAATCCGCGTTCCATTTTTGAAGCGGTCATTTTCTAAATTGTTCATTGTTTTGCGTCGGATTTAAAAACGGCATTCCATTTTCGAAGGCCTCTTTGAATGGCATGGAATGTTCCATTTTCATTTTTATCACAAATTGTTTCCGTAATTGAGCTGTGTTTACAATGTGTTTTCTAACAACTAAAGCTTGTTTACGATTCGTGGATGTGAATAACCTACTCGTGTAAATACTTCAGTTTACATCGTTGTTTTAATATTAACTCAATGGCTGCTTTATTACGACGTTAGATTGGAGTAATCCATTGAAAGCTTTTTAGAATGTGTAACAAATCTCCGGGCATATTCTTGTAAATCCTTCTAGTATAAAGTGTAAAATCAGAGATTATACAGTCTTATAAGATTTGTCTTCTCATTGAAGCGAACGACAATTTCAAAGTGTCGTCTCTATTGGATGTATTTATATTTAAATAGTTATTTATTAATAGTTATCTTGACTACTACTTTATTAATAAGACATGTATAGAGAAAGAAACTAACAATAAAGACATTGAACTCAAAATAGTGACGTTAATTAATTGAAATAAAGTTTCATCTCGAAAACAGTTCATAGTTTTCCGGTTCGGTCTCCATCATCTGACGTCTGTCTGTCACATAGTCCGATAGCTAGCCATGTAAGGGGTATATTAAGTCTTATTTAAAATTGTAAATAGGCAATTTATTTACAGCAAAATTGTTTGAGATCACCGATGGATATAATTATTTTTGACATTTCGATTCTTGCCTAATGAGCCCGACAAACATACTGGTACTAGTTTTTTAACTATTGTTTATTATGTCTATGTTATTTTAATCTTACGACGTCATTCATTATGCTCATAATAAATGTAGAGTAAAGTACACAAAACTTTAAAAGTATGTTATAAAAGTAACACTTTCAATAAATGAGAACTGTATAACTTTGCAAACTTTTTTGTACCAACATAATTGGATACATCCTTTGTGATGACCACTAAAGAAATTAATATAAAATAATTGTAAATACCAATATCAATATGTTTCAATTTTGTCATCGCATAATTATCATAATAACATTGCAGAATCGTGCATTACTTCTGTCCCTGTTCATTATTCGGCTCTCTCGCTCACACTTGCATTAAATCCCCATAAACCAATTAGTAAGCAATTCCCACTCTTTACCCGTAGAGATAAGATCCTTTTTAGGTTAAGCAAATAAAAATTAAAGAATACAGCTGCGCTTGAGTCTGTTAATCCCTTATGAGCTTTAATTCGAAAGACATAGGCTTCAATCTCGTGTACGCGTGTGAATCAATGAGCCTCTCTCGATGAAATGCGAAGTGGATTATTTTTTCAAAAATGGAATTAAGAAGAGACAATAACGTTCATTGTTTTTAAAGATGGCGGCGGGACGGGCTCAAATATGAGATTATTACTTGTGTGTCTGTTTTATGATAATTTTATAGCCTCGAAGCACAAAAGAGGGTCATATTGATGCAAAATTGTTGTCAAACGGAAATCCATCTTGAAATTCTGGTTGTAGATGAAAAGGTTAAGATCAAAAAACCTTGATGTCTTTTATAAGTTCAATGGTTGAGAATTTCATGAAAGTTTAAAGAAAGCTTATAATAGTACACTTTTTTGAGCTTTTAAGCAGAACCATTTTGTGTCCTCCTGACAGGATGTGTTCAATAAAGGAATAACTTACAAGAATTACAAAAAACCTTCAAACACAATGGAACATCTTACAAATTACTGTTCGCGGTACTTAAGTGGTAATTTAATTACTGGAATAAATACTGATAGATTAATTACTAATTGGGGACAAAAAATGTCGTATTAGTAGATACATTTTTCTTGCTAATGTAAAAGGAAAAAATATCAAACATTGTCCTTACGACAATGTAGAGGGATCTGTTTGCTCGCCACTTATTACACCAATAACCGTATCGTTTTAGGGTTCCACAGTCACGAACTTGAGAAATGCAGGCTTACTTTCAAGCTTTTTTTCTGAGCTTCCAAGTTAAGATTTTTTTTAAAGGCTACATTATATTATCATGTCTGAAAATAAATCTGCTCAAACTAGACGAAGATACATACATTTTAGGATGAAGCTTTGTAAATAATATTTGTAGATGTAACTTCATTCAACCCAGAACCGAGTCTCCTGGAGACCCATGATACGGAGGGCCGACCCCAAATAAAATGGGAATGGGCAATGTGAAAATGCAAAGGAAGAAGAAGTAAATTCATTGATTCTAACTGATAATGTTTTTTTACGGTTCGAATTTCGTTTATTAGTTCTTAAAATAATTTATTTGTTTCCTACAGAATGTAGTTCAAATTTTTGACAGTTACTATTCTTTCTTGGCCTTATCGAGAAATTTCGCCAATTTCCAACAGCTTTCAAAATTAGCGACTATTGAACACCAGATGTTAAACCGACTCACGCTTGTCCGTTCCAGCTGTTCAGCTGTGGAATAGATTAAAGTGACGTGTCACACGCTTCCAGAAAGCTGAATAGTTGGACAATTTAAATAGTCCTCCGTCAATTGAGGTTAATTCTTCAGTTTGAGGAATATGAGGCTTAATTATGAGACGCTCGCTGTATCGATATCAATGACGTTTTCCGATGTTAAATTGTTTGTTCGCTTATATCGATGATGTTGTCATTTTTTTCTTTGAACATCAAAGACATTTTGACGTTAAACGGGATTCGATCACGATTTTGTAAACCAAACGATACATTGTTACTGATTGCTGCTGCATAACATATTATTACGTCAAGAAAGTTAAGACCGAAAGCTTTACAACTCACCGAGTTTATTAAGTTTCGAAAACATGTTTTATGAAGATTTATTGCATCAAAAAATTAGATGATTAATAAAAATTTATAGATCTAGTTTTGACCTCACGATTCGCCACGGTTCAACAAATTAACTGTTACGTGATGGCCGTAATTATTATAGTGCGATCTCATTGTGGCCCGTAATAAGCCCCAAATCAATTTACTATCGCCTTTGCATCTACGAAAACTTTCAAATCAATCCGGAAACTTCAAATTCTAATAACATAAAGAGCACGTTTGCTATCCACTTACATCAGACTCGTTTCGACTTTTTACAGAATCGTGATCCAACTTTTTGTGAGGAGCACATATTCAGATGTGTAATGACCAATCTCCCGGTCGAACAAAAAAAAGATCATTCGAGGCATTAATGCATCAGTTACTAAACCGTCAGACGCATGCTCTCGCGCATCCTTATTCATAATAAGAACAAGACGTTCCATTTTCAAACGAACAAACACTGGGGGCATTCCATCCCGGGCGGTTACATTCGGTTATTCAAATTTCCCATTGAAAATAGAACGCAGAATATTCGAAATTAGAACCTTTATTGAGTCTGTGAGTAAGACTGACGCGTTGCGTCATGAATATGACACTGGCAGGAAATTAGACGAATGCCACGAAAAATCACCACATCTCGTCAGAACTCGGCGCGGATTCCCGACAATTAGTTTCAATTGGTCACAATTAAAAATGTTTGTGAAACACGGTGGGCGTTTCTTGACACGCAATAAATACTTTATACATTTTTAATTAAGTTCAAAACATGGCTCTAGTCGACCGGGGTCAACACACTTAGAATATAAAGACCAATAGTTACGGATCTGTTAGTGTATTTGTGTTTATTGAGATGGGGGGTCTGGATAAAGTGGTCTGGTCGGATCCACACGCCGCGTGGTCACCCATCGATCAATGGGATCATATCGCCGCCGAACGAAACTAGCTCCGGCCGAGATTATGATTTTATAAGTTTGAGTAATATTTTATTCAAATTTTCGGTTGATTGAATGTTTCGGGTCGGAAGTTTTAAAAAATACACGAGTCGAGCTATAAATATTTGACTGTCAAGACTATTGAGTTACATATTTTTAATCATCTGTCGAGTTTTAAATGGGATTTAAAGTATTAATACATCATACTTTTTTCTGTTAACGGGATATTTCATGATGCACTAAGGTTACCACCAATTAATTAGCTGAAATTTAAAGTAAAGTAATGTGATTAGTAATCATATTTTCGTCAGACCTATTTAAATAAAATTGGTCTTATTAGTTTTGGTATAACCGTGTGAATACAGTAAAACAACTTCCACTAAGAAAGCTCTATGTAGAGATACTGACATGCAATTTGAATATCGAATAATGGAGTAGCTGGCATTAAAGTTACGTCTATTGGAGAGGAAAAAAGAAAAAATATGATTTGTGGCATATCAAGATGTGTTCCAGTGCCCGCCCGAACGCCCGTCATAATCCATCTCGCTTCGATATTTGAATACTCGAATTTGGAACGCGCCGGTAATACGAACTTGGTCCGTTTCGTTTTTCAATTGCTTCACTCATATTTTGAATTTAGAATGACGAGATAAGAATCCAGTGACGTTCGAAATTTAAAATTGGGCGCGCATTTTTTGTCTAGACGCGTTTTAGTGGGCAATAAATTGTGGGCATTGTGCTGCCAGTGTTGTGTATGAAAGGTGATAGAGAAATCGCGATTCGGATATTCTGATCGCGTGTGGGGTTATGTAAGATGTGTGTGTAGGTATGTCGGGGCTGGGTAGGGCTACCACAGGCAATTATCGTCATTCACCATCCATATCAAGTCTGAGTCACATACGAGTCTTATTGGATCTGTAATAGAATATAGCACGATTTATTTTCAGAAACTGTTCAAATCAGAGTCTTATAAGACGATCGAGAGAAAAAACATGCGGGAACGACTTCTTCACGGTTTTTGTTAAAAATACAATTAAAATTGTTTCTTTGGGAAAATGGTTACAATTGCTGCTTTAAGTTCTGTAATCTAAATTTTATTGTCCTTACCACTCCAATTGACCATCCGGAAATTGCTGCATTTTGTTTTTCTTTATTACAGAATCTTCCTATCCATGCATCCATCTTTTTTCTATCCATTCTTTTTCCAAAGCTCTATAAAGTTGTTTTACGTTGGCAGCCCTGTGTCCGCTCGGCACGCGCTGACCAGTATTCGCAACCGCCAGGGTGGCCGGTGGCAGGTCATCACATTCTTCAGCAATAAACACATAGACACAACTATTTGTTAGTGTATAATAAGTAGAAACCATAGATTAACTTAACACACTTCGCGATAGCTCGACTTTCTACCTTAATTCGTTGAGCGATGAGTGGTGCATATTAATTTGCTAGTGAGCTGTTAGTAAGAAAGAAGTATCAATTTAACTTTTTGACTCTTTCAATGAAGACAAATTCTTACAAAACTGATATTTCCTTCATCTGTAAAAACTAAAGAAAGAATGATGACTCAAAACAGCTACGAGCTTTTCTGCCATAATTAAACGCTTCAGTTCAAACGGCGCACTGTCAAACTATTTCCTGACATCTCTACCCCCACTTAGGCGCACTATCCGGCACTAATATTAAAATACAATAGAGAAAGCCAGAGGAAGACTACATAAATTAGTTGAACATCATTTGAGTACGTTACCGCGTCAAGGGTCACATCTCGAAGACAATGCTCAATGAAGGCACGCGCTAAAAGGAGGGGGCTTCGGAGGGGGGAGGATAATTATTCGACGCTAGCCCGAGAACCACGCCCGCCATTGTACTAAATATGGGCTTTTATTACTAGTTATACGTTGACATGCACGGATTTCGGAATTTGAATTTCGAACATATCAAGCCGTTCTCAGAATGGAACACATTTTACACAAAATCGGCTTTAAATTTAATTCAAATTTGGAATTCGTACCCAAAGCATTCCAAATACGAAAGGATGATGGGCACTTTTCTATGGAATCTGGGCGTAAAACCAACAGAAATGTAAATACTATTACTATTATTTGTTAGGACTTAATATCAGAAATATATTTTCATATAAATAACTACCAAAAACTCCCGGGTTTGCTTGGAAATTGACATAATGTGTAATAGTGATAGGTGCTTTATTGCGCAAACAAAAAATATTATTAATTAATATACTTATCTAGTTACATTTTAAATACATTAAGTTATTTATCCATTATTATGTCCAACAGTTCAGGAGTGGGGCCAAAAAATTGTATATTTAAACCATATTCTACCATTATAAACGTAGGACCATACCCAGGTACCATTTAGAGAAATGATATGAACACAGTCATGTTTCAATGGGATTTCTACCAGTTAAGTTGTAGTGTTGTCGCATAATCGATCACGGATCGATTATTAATCGATATTGCCAAATAACGATTTACCGATTAACAATTCGATTAATCGATTTTATTGATTACCATCATTACTATCATTTGATTGTTAATTCAACTCCTTATTTTCAGCAATATAATCGATTATTGCAATCGAATAATCGATTATGATTTATTCGGTATACATACTTACTAAATCGATAGAATCGATAGTAAGATATATGATACAATACTCTCAATATGATCGATAAAAGCAATCTAATTGACCTAATACTATTTTTATTACCCTAATGTAATATGAAATACTATGGAAACTTTGCATATTCAACGACCTCTATCTCCGTATCTCCGCGTATTTCAGGATTGTTGTCATACTATGAAATGAAGTACTAGTATTAAGCTTTAATTTAGTATACTTTTTGTTCCTGTTGGTTTAACGCCCAATATGCCCATCATCCTTTGGAAACCGTTTATCGACATATTGTACCGTTGTTCGTAATGTTCATAATTATTTAGTTGTAATATTTCTAATAAGAATTACACGTTCTTTGAATTACTTCTGCTGCCTGCGGCCAATAACGGATAGATCTCGGATCAAGTTAGATACGATGTTTATTATGTGAAGTGAACGTTTAATTTTTAGATAGTTCCATATTTTTAACTATACAATACGATCTGAAATTATTGAAATTAATCATTGAACAAACGTTCTAAGTTTTAAGTCAAAACTGTTAGCGTAAAAAACTGAAGCAAAAAGTTAGAAAACATAATTACTGGTCCGAGATTTCTCCGTATCAATTAATCATGAACTTACTAGATACTCCTTACTAATGGAATGTGAACGAATAAAGTTTTATAGCTACACACAACGCTCAGTCAATGTCAAATTCAATTTAGATCGAAACGAAAATGGTGATGTTTCGAATTTTCGATTAAAAAACTTCATAGAATATACACAGCTATGGGCAACCGATTATGGTTTTCAAAATGAAATTAGCATCAAAAAATAATTTATCATTAAGAAGACTCAAATCAAAGATGTATTATTTCGAGTACGCGATTTTCCAATTCGATCAATAATCAAGTTAGTTTAGACCTTAGATAATGTAAAGGTAATCCCCGAAAGAACTATTTCAATTCTTAGAATTTTTACACTGTTAAACATACTTAATCTTACTACGAACTACCTAACTAGGATAATGAAATGTAAAAAAAGATATGAGATTGCTTATTTCATCCAATTTGAAGTAGTTCTATGAAAATCATCATCAATCTGTTTAAAAAACGCCTGCACTTAGATTAAGCTCCGAACATCAAAACGTATCGTTTACAAAAAGAATAGCGTTTTGTTTACACAAATCCGCCATCAACGAAGCAATAACAACTGTCATGGCGAATGTTTACGTTTCGGCCAATTTGACGAATTCAATTACGCCGATATTATTCGCACTTCATTCGTTAATAATCTTTTCATTAATAAATAAACAAGCGAGTCTATTAAACCTTTAGTCTATTTAATTTTAGATACAAAAAATGAATTCATAACTCAAACTCTCAGGATGCATCGCCCGTCAAACACGAGTGTTCTCAAGTTAACTAAAAATACACCGGATTAGACTGTAATTAAGAAATATAAAGTACCTACTGCACCCCAAAAAGCGTATTTGTCTGTTCTGAACGCATCCATCTAACTTATCTTGGTACGAGCACTCAAAACATCTATTTTTAAGCCAAAACTGAAACGGTTAAACCGTCGGACGCGGGGCAAATGTAAAAATTTCATATCTACCGAAGTCGTTACGTACAAAATGATTGATTTTATTGCTTCGCGTTCCCGGATTGATGTTTTAAAATACTTGCGCTCTGCGTTCTGTGTCAGTCGTATTCCCACAAAAACGGTTTGGACGTTCGATTTTTAAAGCTTTGCGGCTTTTCCAAAATTTGATTTTGGAACCTTTTGTGATGTCACGCGGTGTTGTTGTGACTTCTTCAAGCTTCAAAGGCGTTCCAAATTTAAAACATCTTACCTTACCTTTGCTCTTATCCAATCTTTCATTAGAATACAGAATCATTTTTAGCAAAAGTTTATAAAGCCAAAGTTTTTAATTAAAATGTTCCAGAATGGATTTTAATTAACTAACAACTAATTAACAGTTTAACTGAAACTAGAAGCTGCGATTTCTCTCACTTCTAAACTATTATGGCTCTGGTAGTCTCTCATCCCACAATTCAATTATGGTATCAATTAAGAGCCCCATTCATTGCCTTCGTTTACTCATAAACGGTTGAGAAAATAAACTATATTCCTCTCGGTAAACAAACACGTACTGATCAATGTGAACATATTTTGTGTGTCTGGTTTACGTCCGTTTGGGGCGGCTGCGTTGTTTCGGATAAGTTATATTAGTGTATCAAACCTCTTCAGAATGTAACCTTTTAATATTCCTTTTAACTTAGAAGATTGATGCACCAGGAAGATCTTGAGTAGGAATTAAAGTTGTTAATAATTTAGAATTTGAATTTAGAATATCATGTGTGGCATTTACTCATTCAATTGATTTTCAAATTTCGAACTCCAAAAATGTTTTTGAAAAAAGAACAGTTTAGGCAACTTTCAGCGAGGAACTACGTGAGCACAAGAACGAAAGCGACTGCCAACCATATGAAGGGTTGACCGCCATAATCGTCCGTAAGCCGTAACATAATAATTCACGCACCGACTTATTTAGAACCTGTAAGCACCGATAAAAATTCACAGCCGAATCCTCACCAGAATCGATTTTCAATAAAAATGAATATTCGTTTTTCGCTGAACAGCGCCGCTCAATCACCTCGCTCTTATGAATCTGGAATTTGCCCGTTTTTAGCTCCGTTCCGCGGCACCAAATTAAAAATGTAAGAATTCTCGCTTGCAAAAGGAATTTATATTTTATTTCATTTCATTAAATCCACAATCTTTTGTTTCCGTGGGCCGTCCTGATCGGAATTCATATTTTTCTGTGTTTTGTTTCGGTTTGCGGACGGCGTATTGTTTTATTGTTATGTCCGTTCTAAATGTTTCGTTCGTTCCGAAGCGGGTATTAATTATTTTCTTATTTTTGATGAATGCGCCGGCGAATTTCGAGTGTTTCGCAATGCGATCCCAAACCCAATCACGATTTTCATTTAGTATTCTTATGAAAAAAGTTGATCCACGATCTCCAAGTGAAATCGTTGCCAGTCAAGATTAGAACACACGGCTTCAACTATTAGACGCTACGTCGGTTTCGAATAGACAGAGATACGTATCGTTTACCGAAAATAATACCTGACCGTAATCTGACATTCTCATACGAGTCTTTCGGTTACGCAAGTGACTTTCCGCCTTCCGACAACAACGGAGGATTACTTTGTTACTCATCAATCTTAAATAGACACGGCACTCCATTGTTCCCGTGACATTTAGCCGAACGTATAAATACGCCGCCGAACAAATTCTATCACCTAAATATAAATTTAATTAAAATCACCGCGCACACGCGATTGGTTCGATTTTGAAACGCTAAAACCTGATTCGATTGTTACGCAGAATCATAAGTTATTCTAAATTCAAATTGCTCGTCGTATTTGAATTTGGAATAGAACGCATTCCTAATTGTTTGTGTCGCCCGTTGGCATTTTGGCATACGCTCTAGCGCGATTGGCCGTTACCTTTTCGTATTTCGAAGTCTCTTTGTATTCGAATTTAGAAAAGGTGATTATTTTGCTTTCTTTTCTGTGGTTATATTGTGTGCAAATGTAATTGTTGGGTTCTGGTTATTGTTGTAAATATGAGCGGCTAGTTTCTCGTCGCGTCGGGATCGGGACTCCATAAAGATACGACGTTGAATGCGAGTTCGTGATGACGTACGTCGTTTGTATACACTTTATTAGCGTTCATGGTTGACATTTTTACACTTTATGCGCTTGGATCTTTGGCAGTTTGTAAGTTTTCGTTTTTCAATATTTACTCGAACTTCAAGTTATTTAATATTTAAAACTTTAGGGAGGAATTATCTTTTGCAAAAGTTTGTATATTTTTGTACAGTTACTCGAGCAATAAAAGATCGGTTCTCACTTAAAATAATTCTAGCTACTTCCAAAACCCATTTCTTATTTGTGTTTATTGCATACGTAATATCCCTAATAACATTGAGAGACATATTGGGACATAGGAATGCAAGTAAACAGAAATTGCATTCCGTATAACGTATTGTAGCAGTGCCAAGTAATGTTCTGCCAAATTTTGCCTTGTAGATTTACGGTCAATCTCTGTTTGATGTAAATGTGACGATTATTTTACTCCTTTACTGCGTTTTGATGGAGCCTCCGTTATGAGCTTATGATGCTTGTTGCCAGATTTAGTGCTCGCAGTATGTTGTCAGAATCTTGTAAAGCAAGTCTCATTGCATTAATAATAGCAGCAGAAAAAAGTGATTAATTAAAAATGCACATACTCATTCCAAATGAATTTAATTACAAAATACTTGTACGCTAAAACGAGTCAATCACGCCAACGCAAATCACCGGTTGATTTACGACGAAGTGCGAAGTAGACGTTCAATAAAATCATCTGTGTTTAAATAAACATTAAGTTCCTAGTAATATTGTAATGAGCGATAGCCTTTCCTGGCATAGCGGGTCAGCAGACGGCCCCATAGAAGGCTTCTTACTTAGTAAATACATTGTCAATAATACTGGCTGGTAGTAACAATTGAAATCCGATTTTGAAATTGGAACACTTTTTTAAAAATCGAATTCGAATTTCGAATTTGTTCTGTTTATGGATGATGCTGCAGTTTTGAAATCGGAACATGCGTTTCCAATTTCCCCCTTTACCGCCAATAGCCGAGAATAACAGTCGGTTGAATAATAATGTTCTAGAATTAAATCTATCTAAACTGTAGTGCTCGGCTCGAAATAGGGCGCGTTTGCAGCAATTATTTTAGCTCTGTCTTTCTGAAAATTGGCAGCCGTGTGAGATCTTTTGCGAACGGTATTCGGTTGAGAAACCGTTGTACCGCCGACCAGTCTAGCCAGACCCGCGATGCGCCCTCGGCGGGTACAATAAGGGCTAATAAAGATGGACCAATTAGAACTGGACGCGTTTTATAAATAAAGTGCCCTGATATGCGAATAATAGGTAAGTCTGCCCGTCAGTGCGTTCGATGCGTATTGCACTCTTCGCTATTTTATTTTTGTCTAACTTGCATTGGCTCCGGTTCTTTGTTTGCCGGATTAATTGTGAATATTTATCGTTAATAATTTCAGCGCATTTCTATCGAACGAACAGCGAAATAAATCTGCAGTTTTATAGCTAGTTTTGTCACGCCGTCCGCGGAGTCTTTTGTAATTAAAACATCAATTTATAATGAAACCGTGCTGGACCAAGCAGCCAAAGTTGTAAAACTAGTCAACAATAAAGTGAAACAATAGAGGTTAATAAAAAAAACGAGTCGCGATAAAGGTTTGCTACGATTCTGCAACAATTTAATACCATAGAGAGAAATCGAACAGAAAAAAGTCGACCAACGCCGTCGCGCGCTGAAAATTTACATTTGTAATAAGAACCATTAACGTCTACAATAAACCGCATTGACATGTGGTGGAGCGGGACGGCGCTCTACAAAGCGAGCGAGACGGGCGACGATCGCGGAGCCTCGCCAGACACAATAGCGGCGCGTGCGCCGGCCGAGGGAGACACGCGTATCGGAGCAAAGTGAGACAGTACTATTTCCCTCCGTTGTTTTTCGATTCAATAAGTGCGTTCGGATTTTATGCGTTTGGGAAAAATGTCCCGATTTATAGTCTAACTTTCCGCGTAATCTATTACCGTGGGCCGCGACAACTGAAACTGTTCCATTATTTTAATTTAACGGTCTTAATTAACATAGAGCTTTTAATTATCTTATGTTTAAACTCTTAAAGAGCTTAAAATAAGTTATCTTTTGCATTTAAATTATTCTATTGGATTGACTCTATTTAATTGGAAAGAAAAGTCAATGAAAATAATTAAATCGAATTAAAATGCAATTCATTTTATATTATAATCAAATTATTTATAGTATTTTATTACAGTTAGATACTGCCTATTTTGGTTAGAAAACCTACAATTACCATACCAATGCATTCTCAATACAAAAGGATGCATTATTTAACTGTCCAGTTAAGCTCACAGCTAAACCAGGAAAAGCTCAGTCGTGTCACAATAAAAAAGCTCATGACAATAACCTAACGCATGCGGCTCGCGTAACAGAGTGCGGGACAGGTGCGTACGCGCATACGCGAGCGCGCGAATCAAAATGACAGTCGCGCAGGTTAATTATTAATACACTATCCAGCCAACGAAATATTGTGGTTATTTATGCGTCTACACACAGTTTTGCACAAAACTATGCCGCTTTGTGTATCTGCTACACTGATTTACGCTAAATTTGATTTATGATCAGCTTTTAATGTTTGTCACAGTGTAGATAGGCATAGATTCAATTTGACGACGTGCTCAGCTAAATTATTGTTGAAATTTATCGCTTAAAATTTGTCTTAACCCTTTTTTGATCAGCTATGTTGCCGGAAGATGTATGAAAAAGAAATTCCACGAACATAATGCATGCATTTATTAACAGCGATGATAGAAATTTAGTAGCGACGTCACCGTTGTCTACGATCGCAATTAATATTAGACAATTTGTAGACAAAATAAATCTAAGGGGTGCTATTCTGGCATAACTCACTGGCACTCCAATTTAAATCTTGCATAACTCATAATAAAGTTCATTATAACGAATGTTAATCTTGCGTCGCGTCATTAACGCTGACCGGCTACGTAATACGCGAATTGTGATAAGTTTGGAACAACAAAACGCAGAACACAAATAGCCAGACGTCTGTGCACTTGCAAAAACCAAACGCGTACGCATCGGCTATTAGACACGCTTCCGTTTAAAACTGCGATTTGAATTTAGAATGTGTTCCTCGTTGCTGAGGTTCCTATAGGAATGCTTTTGTACCTTTTATTAGGAACGCGTTTCAATCGTATTCTAGATTTGAAAATGATTTCTTATCGTCTCTATGGTTAACTGTATTCCGAAATTTAAATAAATGCAGTTCGACGTTTAAAAATGTAGAGTCGTTAATTATTAAATTCTTTATGAATTTTTTTGTTAAACGTAAAGTTTCTGTTATTGTTATTTTTAGTCTGTTATTATTTCACTGTATGTTTTCCGAACAAAATAAAATTAAATAAAATTAATTTTATTCGTGTAATACCTGCTGCTTGCTTTTTAACAGAAAAATAAAATGATAAATTCGTACAATTTAAGTTTTTTCTCTAACAAGAGATATTAAATGAAATCAATTTTAATACTAGGTACTTAGATTTAATCATCACAAAGCAGATATTTACAACCCAATAACAGATTTTCCTCGCTTTTCATCCGCAATGACGTTTTCACACCCGATGGGCATCTAACACAATATCTTAGTCGTTCAGACAGTGATATTGTGTAAATCGGTCTGTTTATTGCTGTGGTAAGCAATAAAACGCGTTAACAACTACTCGGTGTATCCAGTAAACTGCTCGACTAACTTTAGTTAGTTGGCGACGAGTTTATTGACAGTTAATAATAACGGAATTAGTGTTTGACTGAGTGTAACTGAATATTGTGGGATAAACATAAGACTAATATTTGCAAAACAAATAACGTCCGTTTTTATCTTTACATTGTTAAAATTAAGTGGTTTCCTGTCTGTTTGTTTAGATCTTTTAAACTACCTACTCAACGGATTTTAATGCAGTTTTCAGCAATGATAGGTTCATAGAGTGGTTCAAAAGGAAGGCTAATAAATATGCTTAATTATCATGTACCTACCATTGCTATGTTATAGTCGCTAGTTATTACATTAAATTTAATACATTTTACAAAATAATCTTCACAAATTAGATAAGACTTTTAACACACCCATTGTAAACTTAATTTATTTAGTTCAATGATAAACTGAATCGTACTGTTTACATAAAGCTAAACGTGAATATTTAAAAATCAGTTCCCGATTCCTAGATAACGTCATACAAATAAACATTCCGTCGTTCATAATTGTGTAAATAAGTTGACGTGTGTCTTCACCCTTTACGAAACTTCCTTTATATTCCACATCCATTGCCGTTTTTGTTCGAGATGACAAGAGTTTTTTTGTACACGGCCAGCATTGTACGCTGTCTAATCCGTTTTTATCAGAGGTAGTTCGAATTTCGAACACATGTTCTCTTTCCCTACAAGGACGTTCACCCCACTTTTTTCGACATTTTTTTCTTCGAAGATCAAATCGCTTCCTTTTTTCGGTTTTTTGAGGCCTAATTGTGAGGGTTGCTTCCATATTTGACGAGTCATTTCGATTAATTGTTTTAATTTCGACGGCTTTTGATATCCATTCTGATCTGAATCCTTTGATGGAAGGTTTTTTTTTTACTAAAAAGCAATCCTTTGTTTTGAGATTATGAAACTTTTGATATTACGGATACTTATTCTTACAAATAAAGTATTATCTAGGTATTTATATTTAGAGAGAGTAGTTAATATTTGAATATTTAGGCTATATTAGGAAGAAGGTTGTTTAACGGATATAATAATATTAAAAATATAGGTACATTAATGTTTGTTCCATAATAACAAACTACTTACATTTCCAACGATTGTAATGTCACCATAAAACTTTAACTCGAACAAAAATGGAACCGATAAAAATCGATTAACGCCCAGCTTTAAATAGCGCTTCAAATACCATAACTAAAGGACGGACCTTTTTTTAGAATTCAATTCAATCAATTCAAAAATTTAATACAGACGCCCGCATCTGAGTAACGACAAAAATATAACCCTTTGTGTAGAACATCCACACCCTCGCCCCAAGCTAAAAATTGTTCCAGAAATATTAAAATAGTCAAAAGAGTTAAATTTAAAATGGAGGGTAGTCACAAAAAAGCGTAATCCCAAAACTAACACAGCTGAACCTCACAATAAACTAGTTGGAGGGATTCGAGCGATGCGAGCTTACAAAGCTTTGGGAAACTACTTTTTTCATATTTAGTTTTCGTATAAAAATACGAATAACAAGTAACAACAGTTTTCGTAACGTTTAAAAAGCAAGAAGTTTAACAAAAAACAAACACTAAACAAATGAAGATGAATTAAATAAATGGTTATCAGGAATCATGTTCCATGTTCCAAATTCAAAATTTGAATCCTTCACAGATTATAAATGGACAAGACACAAAACGCGTTTTGTTGTCACTGGCTCGTAGTGGCAAGGGAGCGCCATGACGAAAGCAATTTAAAAATGGAAGGGTTTCGCTTTTCAGACCAATTTTAAAAAATGGACCCGAGACGAGTGATTTGACGATTCGGACGGATTGTAAAACGGATGTTATGGCGCGAGAGGGAACTAGTAATGTTTTAAATTGATTACTTACTTTTATCGGAAATATTTATAACAATCGACATTTTTATGTGCAGCTATTTATAACATTCTTACATTTTACGATAAGCCATAAATTTTCGTAGCAACTGAAAACTTATTTTACAGTGTTTTTCTGAAACGTGTCTGAGTTTCCCGAAAATTGTAGAGTTCATTTACAATTCATTCAACAGAAACAATAAAAACTTAAAATAGGCAAGTATTACTTTCATGAATAATTTAACTGTCGTACCTACCTCAATAACCAAAACAATTTCGAAACACGCCAACCATAAATTCCTCTTCAATACCGAGTACTCTCTATAAATATAAACTTGAAAAAGTAAAACACAGAAAACAGTCGGGAACTGTTCCCATCCACTTGAAGCGTTATAACTTTTTAAGTAATTTCACTTGTGTACATAAACCCCTCTCGCTCACATCGAATAACACACACACTACCATAACCACACATTCACTTGGAATAATACACACTCACACACCGAAAACAAACGCAGATGTTGATTCCATAAAATAATATTTCATGTAAAGCACTAACCGCCCGACCGAGGGCGGAAGGATTGCGTTCTATTTTTAAATTTTTATATTTCGAAGCAATTTAACCGTGGAACAACCAGTCTCTTTGTATTTCACGTTCCTTTTTTAAAATCCAATTTTGAATAATGTGTGCCAGTCCCCGTATGTAATTTTGCAAAAGATTTTCTTTACAAAGGTGCGACTATGTATTGAGACTGTTGAACGTTATCGTTTTGTTAAGCTTGAAATGTCAATTTGAAATTGACCTCTAAAATTATTTGAACATTCGTGACCATTCATCAATTAAAACGGACGGAGGGCTCATTATTAAAGCGAATAAAAAAGAAATAAATCTCGAGGCGAGTTTAAAAAGCTTCGTTTCGGAGTAAAGAATGTTGTGTACAATCTCGCTTCGGACAAAAAAGTGACAACAAATAAAAAAGAAAACACAACACGGCCAAGGAACAGATTATCAGCGCTAAAAGGGTTGCACCCGTCCTCCTTTTGTTCCTTCCAAATTCAAACTCCAGATCCGTACAAGGAGGAGCGAATGCGAATTCTATTTTTGAATATTCTACCGAGAATTTTTAATTAATGCCGCTCGGCCGTGCTCGTATTTTTAAAATTCGTATTCTGTTTTAAATCGACTTCGATATTCAATTTTTGCGTTCGATTCTTACTTTTTTATTTATGTTGTGCGATAATGACGTTTCGCTTTAAGTGCTTTATTTCGATTGCCGATTTTATTCCGATGTTCTCCTTGAAGGTCGGTAGTTTTAGTGATTAATGGTGGAGATATGTGGAATGCTTTTTAAACGAAATATTGAATTTAATGATGTTTTGTGGAACTCGCGATCTGTTTTTGTGCGCGTGGGCGCGTATAGACTGATTCAATGACATTGTATTTCCACATCTAAGATTAAGTGTATGGATTATTTATCGGTTAGTTGGGTCGATCAGTCTTTCTATGCGATAGTATGTTAAGTTAAGCGCATTGACCTTAATAAGAGACAATGATGGTAAGTATAAGTGTCTAACTGTGGTTTTTATCGGCTGGCAATCTGTGTTGTTGGAATGACAGTGAGCCCTTTGGTATCCAATAACGCATAGCGCAATCGTCCTACAAATGGGCTGGATGCGCAGTGTCAATAATGCGTTTATTGCGTAGTTTGTAGCGTTATGGCAGGGCTACCTAGATGTCTAAGATTACACAGCAAATAAGACGTTTAGTTTGATTGAGCTGTAGAAAATGTAGAGTCGATGAAGTTCTCGTAATTTTATGACTGCGACTGAAAACGCAATTATGGAGCTTTTCATCTAATAGTGATATATTGAGGTTTCTCATAGAATTTTTTTAAAATTGTAGGATACTTGAGTATAACTTCTTCTTTACACGTTCCTTTTACTTGCTTCAGAGAAAATTAAAACAATACTAACTTTTTTGGTTAAAACCATGTTAAAACAGTCAGAACAATAAGTGAGTAGAACCAAAGCCTAGTCAAAACCATAGTCATGTCTTTATTATGAGATAAATGCCTATAGGGCAGCATTTAGGAAAAAGAATTATGGCGGATTTCATACGAAAGCTCCATCATACACCACACAGGATTCGATTTTCTCTCTGATCTCGTGTCTGACCGAATCTAATAGTTATACCGATTCTGACCTACCGCCAATAACTAGTGTTGTAGAAGCAATTGAGCCAGTTACGACGACTCTGTCAGCCCTGGTGTCATCGTGTGCACTTTAAATGAGTAACCAATAAGTCGCATTAAGGGGTCACTCGCGCGCAGCATACGAAGTCGACGACCCCGATACGCAAACGATGTATAATCGATACTTATAATCGATACGCATCGATATTAACAATAGATCCGATTCACGATTTTATAAACTTTAACTTAATATCCATACACAAAACACCGGTTAACGTCATAGTTACGGTCAAAGTTAAGTGGTGCAACTCAGCCTGAGTGTCGAAAATTATGGCTGCTTATTCGGTGAAATTGCAATAACCTTAGCTTTATTAAGTTCTAAATGTGTAAAATCAATCTACTTTTTTTTGTTCACTGAATGAGCTTACGAATCATCGATATCCCAATATCGAACAATACCTCAAAAGCCTCGATCGAGCGAGTAATTATGTATTAAGTCCGACACTAACTTTAGTTTTAATAACACGTTTCGAATAGTAATCGCCGGCGTATAATGGCTTCACTTAATATTCCATTTTCGAAAATATTTGAACCGTCATGCTCTATTCCTTTGTAGGTACCTACCAATACGGTTGCTATCAGATTTTAAATTTGGAAGTGATCGATTCGATTCTTATTGGGCTCGAAATTTAAATTTAAAACTTAATTGCAGTTACACGCATGTATTAATTTAAAGTAGATGTTTTACATTGTTTATTTTTCTTTCCAGGTACTGATGAGAGCTGAGCTAGAATTTTCACCATGAGAATTCAAACATCATTCTAGCAAGTAAGAATCCAATAGGACAAACTATTGCTTCAAAAAAGGATGTATAAAAAGTTCAAAAAGCGCGTTTCTTGTTGGAGATCCCCTCGTCCCCATGTGTAATTTTATTAGAATCCCCTTCCTATAAAGCATAAGTTTATTTTAAAAATGGAAAGCCGAGCGCGTTCACAGAAATAATTGATGGAACTGGACTCACCCTTTCGTAATCTCGTTGAGGGTTCAGCGCACATTGTTTAAAAAGTAAATCCGTAAGCGTAAAATGCATATCATACTGGCAACTGAGAGCGTTCGAAGTGACATTAAAGTTTTAAAAGATAATTTATTATAGCAAAAAGTTTGCACGACAGATTTCACGGACATTAGATTTTAAAAGAAAAAATCCGTCAAGCCAATGACATTCGATTTAAAAATCGAACGATAAAAAGTAATTAGAACAATTTACATGAAAGTGGCCAGTTACCGGCCAAACAGGATACCCATCTAACGCTTAATAAATGAACGTTTTAATTGAACTCGTACAGACAGTCGGCATAATTAGAACTGTGAACACAATCACAACCCAGTGTGTAATTACGAATCGGTATTGATATTAAAAATGCGTTTTTGTTCGATAGCTGAAACAAAGCCGCGGTAATTCGTATGAAGTGACTTGCGTTTAGCGGCCGCTTTGTCTGTCCGTACACACAAAACGATGTATTTAAATTTTTTTTCTACACGATTTCCTAAGATAATTGTCGTAATAATTGTACTCGGAGATCGGATCGATTGTAACATTGTATTAACGAAAAAGTATTTCTCTTGTGAGACTAATGATTGCCTTATACGGTGTCTGTTGAAAAATTAAAAAGTGGCAACACAGTTTCCAAAAGTTTATTTTATCATGACTAAGTCCCAAAAGTGTACTGGTATGAATAATTTATGAACAACTTTATACTTCCCGGGCCGGGTTGGCCGCAAAAGCGGTCCGTTTTTGGGTATAAATTCATCGAAAAACGCCTTTTATTCGGCATTAACATTATTTATGTCGTGCCCGGGTGCTGGACATACGCAGAAAATGGAATAGAATAATACTTATTGTCCAACTGTTACTTTGCTGTTTTTGTTTCGCAATTTTGATGGCTTGACTCAAAGTTTACAAAAACGCTCCTTAAAAAAGAAATGAGTTATAGAAACTTCATTCTTTTTGAAATAAAAAAAGAAATAAGGAAAACGAAATTGCTTTCCCTGTTTTGAGAAGGGTAGAGTTTTGAGTTTACTTATTAACCTTTCTTACAAAAAACTTACTGGCCATATAAGTCATCACCCCAAACAAAAAAGTAAATCAAAACTATAATTCATTTCGATTCGAATTTCGAAAACAAATCAACAGCTTTGCGTTTGCGCACGATGTTTTACGATCGCAACCGATGTTTTACGAAAAACCCGTGATTTTTATGAATACCATATTTAGTGGACGGAACGAAATAAGAAGTTTCGTACGAATTCGAAGTTGATTGGACTTGAAATATTTCGTACATTGTATGCAACTACATTTATTAACTTATGTAGAGTCTTTGTACAGATAAAAAATAAAAATGACCTATATTTGAGTATTATGTAATGACAAAAAAAAACTCACGTAGACTATAGGTATCATTTAGATCTGAGCTACCTATTGTACTTGCAAAACGTATTTTCCTTATTTTTTTTAACAAATAAACAGTGACCACTGGCCAGTAGCGATGGCGATGATCAATAAAAAAAGAAACCACAACAATATGACAGCGATTCTAGTCGCCATATTGCCACTTGATTCCATTGTGAAACTCCAATAACGCGCATGCGTAACCCGCATATTAAAAACCATCCGACTAAACTAACTACGGGCGAAAAGGGGAAACAATCGGCGCGCCATATTTGAAAAGCGACGTTTGAATATGGAACTATTTAAAATTTCGAATCCGTTGCGTTATCGCTAAGACGTGTTGGCGTTTCCCGATTGTTCTTTTCAAATTTCGAACGGGGACTATTATGATATCCGTTTATTCGTGAATCGGGTCCAAGGAGGTTTCGTAACGGTCGCACCTCGTATGGAAACAAAGGATCCGACATTCCATAATTTTAATACTTCCGTCCAGTTTTACGTTATTTAGGTAACGTGAATAGGTAGGTGTCTTGATAGTACGTGGATAGGTGATTTGATTCTTGTCACTATGTCCAACAAATAATACAACTTGCTTGTTGCGTGAAACAGTGAAATATTTTTCAGAATTTTTCAGGGAAATTTCCATAAGGATTCCGAGATGGAAACAAAATTTTCCCATTCTCACAACACTTAAGATATAAGCGCCACGAAGAGAGCCAAGAAATTCCAGCATAACACTAATACAAATCAATAGAGCTTGCTTCATCCAGCATTCTGCCGTCCTTATTGCAGACAGCTTATGCTGTAGAGACCTTAAAGACAGACCTTAGTGACACTCGAAAAGACGAAAATTGTCGATGCTTTTTTATAGGGTTAAAAGCTTTTTTATTTCTTTACTTCTCTCGTTCTTTAATTTCTGACGATCGAGACCATTTGCTATGTGCTTCTTTCTGCTTCAGTTTTGATGCAAATGCATTACCAGTTTAATAAAAATCGAATCTTTCTTACTTTAATTAGTATTTCGGTGCCAAGAACTTAAAATATTATAATATCGTTTTTCCTTGTGAGAGGGCCCCAAATCTATGCTCAGAGCTTATTTTGTGATACAAACAAACTTCTATAACAGTGCCATATTCAAGCAAAGTAGACTACCTACCTAAAGGCTTTTAAGTATTTTACAGTGCCACTCACTAAATGGTTCACATACGACCTTACGCTTCTATACGCCCTATTGCAGGCCCTGCAGGATCTATTAAACAGCTGGTCTGCACACCATGCAAATATTCATTCAATTTGCACTCGGCAAAACCGTTTCCATAGAAAACGGTATGGTATAAGAAACTCCCGGTACTTGGAAAAGTGGTAATAAGCGAGCCTATCAGTATGCAGGGCCCGGGTTCGATTCTGCGTCACGTACAGGTGAAAATATTCGTTGGACGTCAAATAATGTATTATTATAACTTTCTACAACGTTTTTGGTTTGGATGGACATTGGTTCTTCGATTATGCTTTAATGGACGTGGTATTCAGAATAATATTATAGAGTTCGGGACGTTTAATATTGTAGGTATTTATTTATTTAAAATCTTTATTGCACACACAAAAAAGCGGTACAAAAGGCGAACTTAATGCCATTATATTGCAATTTAGTATTTATTTAAGTCAAGGTATCTTTCTAGTGATGTAATTAATGCCTATACGGTATCCAAAAGTGTTAAGTTGAAGATTAAGTTAGTAATTTAATTCAGTATGGTATTGATACCTGTTCGTAAGATAAGTTTTACTTGATACTTTTATAGTCGTGAAAATGTAGAGCCATCTTTTTTCATGAAAAACAAAGCAGTACATATTTGACTGCAATCACACCTGATGTTAAGTAAGATGCAGACTTCGATGTTACTTATCTGTCTTGTATGAGTAAGTGCCTATTCACTCTCGCCTTAGCATTTTGTTTGTTTTTTGCTTGAACTAATCTAAGGAAATCTGGTCCAATTTGAAAAAAAAATCGTGTTGGATAGCCCATTTATCGAGGAAGGCTTTAGGCTATAAACAATAGGGACGAAACAGTAAAGGAAAATGTTCATCATCATCATTTCAGCCATAGGACGTCCACTGCTGAACATAGGCCTCCCCCAATGCTTTCCATGTTGATCGGTTGGTAGCGGCGTGCGTCCAGCGCTTCCCTGCTACCTTTATGATGTCGTCGTAAGAAAAATGTTGCAAAACAGGAAATATTATTATTATTCAAACTATTTTCACGCATACGAAGTCGCGGGCACAGCTAGTTTTTAAATGATACTCGAGTATTTAAAAATTTCACCGCTATTAGTATTTAGAACAAACTGTAAGTTAACTAAAAATGGTTGGAAATAGAACCGTGTCCATTTTCGGGTAGCAATGGACATTTATTACGCAACGGACAACTACTGAATACAGATACGATAATAATAATATATAATTAAATGTAACCATAAATCGGTACTTGATGACCCATTCCGGGTAATGGTTTAGACATAAGGACCCGGGTTCGATTCTCACATGATGCAATAAAATTATTGAGTAGCAAGTTGTTTTGTTTTATTGCTAGCGTCTGCATTAAGTTGCATTATAATGAAGTGTTATTGACAAATAATATTTGTTGGACAGAAGTGAAATAGAATAGTTATTTATCTGTTTAATTTTATGCCTATGAATAACCAATTGGACAAAAAAAGTCAGTTCAGATAATTCTCACTGAAAGCTTTTCATTTATAGAGTTACGTCACTTTTAGGGTCTGTTTTTCAGTCTACTAAGCGAATGATTACTTATTTCATCATCATCAAAATTCTACTACAGGCAGGAGCATGGACTTCAGACCTCCAGATGCAAATGGAGAATTTGGTCTACCACAACTACTATTTCCATACTACAGATATGAAAATGAGCTGGGAAATGGCCAAATCCTCCATTTGCCTCTGGTAAAGAAAGGGTCGTGTTCCTGCAGTGGTGACTAAATGAACTGATGATGATATTAAACTGTTAGCTAAAAATCCAAAGACTAAAGCTAAATCACTCACTTCAGCAGTCGGTTAATTAAAAATCTAAAAGCTCTTAAAGCTAAATAACAGCATTAAAGCCTTCGCTTAGTTATCTCTCACATCTACGACGTTAAGCTCGTGACATTTGAAATTTCTTATGAGAACTACTTAATTACATAAAGGTATTTGTGTCGCTTCATTTAAAATATCAGATGTAATGCTATCGTCATTTGTCGTGGTGTTTCAAATGAAATTGCTAATAAGGAACATGCCAATAAGTAGGATGGAATTTATTAAGTTGTACCGCCCTTTGTGTTAATTCTTTGTAATGTAGTTCACGTTAAGTATTTATTAGTAGAGCAGCATATTAAGCTTTACATTGTTGTTAAAATATAGCACCTGTTACAACTAGATAGATGCTATACAGGGTGGAAATGACAAGTGATCTCACTCGATTATTGCTAAATTAGACAAGATATCGAAAAACAGGTTACTGATCCTGAAATTGCTTCACAAGCTCTATCAAACCGTATCAACGATAAGTTACAGAATAAACTCGATCTATCCGAAATTCAATGTTTCCAGGTTCTATACTAAATGTATGCCAGCCACACAATATTAGATATCTTGTATAGTTTAGAAATAATCCAGTGAGATCCACCTGTATTGTTTAGTTTGACGTGCTGTGTCTTTAAAAAGGTGGTTGAGGAAGTGAGACGGAAAATAGTTCCCAGTAGTGGGGAAAAAGGTGGGTAGAAAAGATATTTTGGTCTAGTGGTGGAATCATCATCATCATCATCATTTCAGCCATAGGACGTCCACTGCTGAACATAGGCCTCCCCCAATGACTTCCACATCGCACGGTTGGTAGCGGCCTGCATCCAGCGCCTTCCCGCTACCTTTATCAGGTCGTCGGTCCACCTTGTGGGTGGACGTCCCACGCTGCGTTTTCCGGTACGTGGCCTCCATTCCAGAACCTTACTGCCCCATCGGCCGTCAGTTCTGCGTACTATGTGCCCTGCCCACTGCCACTTCAGCTTGCTGATCCGTCGGGCTATGTCAGCGACTTTAGTTCGTTTACGGATCTCCCCATTTCTGATTCGATCTCGTAAAGAAACACCGAGCATGGCCCTCTCCATAGCACGCTGTGCAACTTTGAGCTTCTGTATAAGGCCTATAGTGAGGGGCCACGTTTCCGAGCCATAAGTCATCACAGGTAACACACATTGGTTGTAGACTTTCGTCTTCAGGCACTGGGGTATTTTGGACGAAAAGATGTGAGAGTGGTGGAATATTTCATGAATAATTGAGTATTGAGTATTCTAAAGCAAATACTTAATTTTATATGTAAAAGTACCTTTGTCTTTGACATTTTTGCGAAAATTAAAGAAGAAGCTAGTTTAACTATAATGATACCTGGACACATTATTAGTTTGTTTAAAAATACTATGCTCATTGCTCAATACTTATTATTATTTAGTAAAAGCTTTTTAAGGAAAAGCTCAACTCCTTTTCAACATTTATCGAAGTAAAAGAAATAAAATAACACTCATTGCTTGTACGAAAGGACTAATATAATTGATTTCACAATACATCTACACAGTACAACTGAAAACCGACTCTACATCGTTCATTATAAGGTTGGATATAGTTTGAGAGATGTGAGCGAGATGTCCACAAATTGCCGACTTCCTTGGTATTTTTATTTTTATTGATAAAACGACAATTGGTAAAGATTTGGACTTGAATTGGAATTAAGTGGTGGGACTTCATTTAGGGCTATTTAGTAAGCATGTACTTGTATTTTGATACAATTCACGCACTTATATCAACTACATAAGGTGTTATTGTTCCTTGATGTGATGTTGTCTGTATTTAACAATTATGACCAATCGGGCGGATGACTGATTTCAGCCATGGTGACCACTCCGACTCCTAGCTGTCTTGGCAGCGCTGCCGCGCTGGTCAAAGTCAAAGTCAAAGTCAAAATTTCTTTATTTGTTTAGACTAATAAATTGTTCTTACAAATCGTCATTTTGCTCTTAAGGAGCCTCTACATGTCTCATAATCTTTTTACCCTACCAGCGCTTCGAGACCAACATTTGGCAAGTGCTGAGAAGAAGCGCCGCAACAAACTCAGTCACCACTGTCTGCCGGTTAATATAAATAAATAAAAATAAATAAATAGAAATAGCAGTAGTAGGTACATTAACACACACATTGGTGTGCCCAAAGATACCCAGATTGTAAAGACTGTAAAAAAGATTGATTTTCCGTATGCCAGTTTTCTTTTCAGAAGAGTGCTTTTCCATTTGTTATTACTTAAGATCTCTATAATGGGTATTTACATATAGGTTCTTTTCTTATGTAGGAAAAGCACTCTAGTGAAAAGAAAACTGGCATACGAAAAATAATTTTTTTTACAGGCTTTACAATCTTTTTTATTTGATTTTTAGTAATTTCAGAATATATTACCCTATGTAACTATTGTTAAATAGTACCTATGTAGGTACTTTATGTTATGAATTAGGTTTGTCGTTTAATACAAAATATCAACCTAAGCCTCGATCAATACATTCATAGACCCTAAAAAACTATAAACCCGCCAAAACCCTCGCACAATGTTGCGATATTAATCAAAATCGTCGCCATTTTTGAGTCCGAATGCATTAAAACTTTCACCCCATTCAAAAAACTGCGATAGTGTCAGATTTTCCTCGTCCACTCGCAACCCTTCCAAAAAAACTAAAAATAAAACCCGTGAGGGGTGCTTTAAAATCGTTATTATAATCTACGCCATTTTGACTAGGGCCCGCGCCCTCCAATTTTAAATCTTTCGGACAAAACCCTTTGATGTATGCGTTTTGGCAAATACGACATTTGGCTGTATCGAGGATTTGCTTGATGCATATTTGAGATTAAAACTTGAAAATATGAATGACAGTTGTCGTAATAACATTTTGTAAAACGCAAAATTTGAAGGAAAAATCAGTGAGATTGGCACAAACATACTTGTGTCTTATAAGGAAACGTAGAGACAAGAAGTTACAAATTTAACCATTAGTAGAAAAGGCAGACATTGTTCAAACATACGCATTAAAGTTATCATTATTTATTGTCCTGTAAGGAAGCTTAGATTAGTATAAAAGGCGGAACATTTAAAATCACTCCCAAAATCGAGATCAGTGTCTAAATATGGGCCTTAGAACACGACACGGCCATAATGCGCAAGAGCAGCGCAACATCCTATTAATCAACTCATTTCAAAGACAAACAACTAGAAAAAAGACGTGTGGGAAAACGTACACGTATCTGACGCATTCCAAATCCGAATGAATCTGAAAGGCGAGCGATTTGAAAAGAGAATGAGATTTGAAAATAGAACACGCCATTAGGACCGAACACAATGGTCTCATTGGTCGATTTGAAAAAGGAACAATTTGTTAAACGTCAAATATGAACTTTTTATTTCCGTTGTAATGAAACGCTCAGTGTGATGTCTAGTACACATCTTTGTGGCTTTTTGTGTCGGTCGTTTTTCGTTCGTACATCCAACTCCGCCATACTTATTAATGTCAAAATTAAAATAAGAATACCAATTCAAAACGCCTTCAGCGACAAGATTATTACGTTATTACGGAGCGCTCAACTGAGAATTCGACCCAATTAATAGTCAATGACGCGAAATATACACAGAGGCATCTAAATACATTTAGCTGTTCTGTTACCAATAGATTCTAAAAAAAAAGAAATCCCATTTACGTGAGTAGCAAAGTTCAGACTGTCCAGTTTTTTGCGTATTCTGCCTACATATCATGTTCCATCGTGCATTCAATTTTACTCGCTGTCAAACTTTCTATCTCCGAAACGTTTATCGTCCGATCACAAACACGAGCAATGACATGGAACTATCAATATTTCTAATAACGTTTAAAAACAAAGTGTATTAGTTTCTCATTCTGACGCGGCCGCCATATTAATCATTGGAACGAATTTCCGTGCGCCATGTCATACGGAGTTCGTTTATTAAAAATGTGACGTATCAAGATCAACATCTCATAGAGAGAGCGGGATGGTGAGTCGCTGATGTGGGTAGCGTGAGCAGGACGGTCATATGCTGACATTTCATCGGGTCATCAACCCTATACGCGTCCCTGTCTAACGAGAATTCGATGATTTGATTTGAATTGTTCCTAATTTGAAATATTGACTCGCTCGACCGCCGAATTTTTATAATATGCTACTTTTTTCAATCCATGGTTCATTAAAATTTATGTGTGATGCGTATTCTTGGCTTCCGTTCGTGGCTAATGGCTTGAGTAATACATAAAAGACGAGCAAACGGAGGTAAGACATCGTTAGACGATTTTATGTCTTTACAAAGATTGATAGTAATCGAGACGCGGCTAAATAGTGATTGGTTCAGTTCGGTGTTCCGCAAAGAAAACTGGGAAGTTTTAACTTTTGAAACTTTGAACTTTTTTACGATTTTATTGATTGGTAGTATTGTTGACTTGATTCATGAATAGTAGGTATTTATGAATGTGTCAAATGATTTCATAGCTATTTTAAACTAACTTTGAACCTGAAAACCTGAGCGCAGATGTCATTAAGAAAGAAAATCAGCGAAAAAATATACTGGTGTATTTACTCAATAAGGGGTTATTATAAGGGCCCAGTTCCATATAAGTACAAAATTATTTTAATAATATTTTCAATTTAAAATTAAATTTAATGTAGTATTATTCAAAAATAGGTACTTATTACTCAGACTGTACCTACCTATTTAAAAAATATATAAGCACCAAATAGCTTGTAAGCAATTGTGATTGCCCACTTTTTGTTTGATGATGCGCAAACGCATATCGTGAAGTCAACTGCAATTAACGCTTTCTACCAGCATTTAATAAAGTAGAAACTCTTATGATAAACAAGTTACAGATACACAGAAACCAGTATATTCGCTGTCCCAACCAAAACCCTACGACTCCTTTAGTTCGTTCGTTCGTTTCAACCAAATGACGTCCACTGCTGGACAAAGCCCTCCCCAAGTATTTCCTTCCATAATGACCGGTCCTGCACTGCCCGGACTCAGATCTCCTTCAGTGAGTCACTGTATTTGCTGTCACCTACCTCCACCTAAATTATTTTTAATCTAGCAATATATCGAAAAACAGCTTAAAGTCTGTTTTAAGACCGTCCCTATTCCACAAAGAGTTTTAGAAGCAACTGCTTGCTATCATTGCTTGGCGTTTCGTTACGCGTCGGCGTTTCTACAACGCCACAGAAAGGCATCCGGTCTAGACTCTACGGTCGGGACTTTATTTACGATCCGATAACTCCAATTATGGCGAATGCCTATCTCTGAACTTCTGTATTGTAAGCTTTTCCTTGTAAAATGCGGCAATTTGTTTAGTTCTTGTTAAATGTAATCTTGAGAAGAAGAGATTAGTTTGTAGATGCGACACTTTTTACAATACAATTGATTTTACTTCTTGGTGTTGTTTTGACAAAATAATAATTAAATTGATTTTACCTAAATGCGGTTTCATGGTCATCAATTGATGTCTTCTACCTAATATATTTTATGAATCTATACAGAGGCAATTGCTATATGAATACAATGATATAATAATGTCCAAGTTAATAAAATTAATACGTATTGGATTACAGACAAAGATCAATTTGCATTAAAATAAAATCCATGTGACTCACGACATTAGCCGTCCTAAGACCGAATTAAAATGCGCGGACACAGTTCTATTCGAAACAAAAGCTACAAAAATGTATGCAGCAACTATAAGGGAATCATAAGCGGTCATAACTGGCTTCAACTGGTTATTCAGCACCATTTACGGCGATGTAATCCTATTGTAAGGTCCTGTACGTGTTCCCGTGTGTACACATCATCGCACACTTTTAAATTGTGTTCAATCATTAATTTCGACTGTAATTGAACAACTTGCGATCTGTGTTGCCCGCAAAAAGTACGTTTCCCAGAAACTGGCCGACGTATTAAAGTGTACCGATCGGATGAAGCCCCAGACATCCCGAATTTATACGTTCATAAAATTCTTTTGTCAAATTTACGTCGGAGTTCCGAATAAAATGGACGAGCGAACAACCGCCGAATTCTTTACCGAAATCATCGTCTACGCCGTTTTTCTGCCAGTTATTATGTCCGCTAAAATATTTTTCGCTTTCCAATAACGAGGTAATAATACCAGATGGCCTCAAATTCTCACGGGCGTTTAACAATCAAATCAGAACTGTGGTTGGTTGAAGTTAGCGATATTATGTCAGATTTTGAAGATCGCAGCCGATGTAACTACGAGTAAATCAGAACGGGCCTGTTTGCCCTCTCAAGCAATAAAACCTCTGCATTCCGTTTTTAATTACACCCAAAAAAATGATCTACCGAAAACGCATTCATCATTTATCTGGGCGAGATATCGGCTACTTGGACTGTCCAGTTTTCTATTCATTAGCCCATTGTTGCGTACCCGGACGACTGTGCTGCAACGACCTGAAATTCGGTAACTTAACATTAATAATTACTTCTCAAAATAATGCTAACTCTGATGCACGACTCCGATAAAACCAGTACGGTCGGCACAGCTACTTGCTGAGTTACGAATGTCATAGCTCAAAAGAAAACCAGTAGGCCCACTCCGGTTAATTGCCTACGGTGCAATCTGACAGATCTGCGGTTGGTCAATGTTCTAAGTTACGTTTAATTAATTTTCGGATCGATCACATGGGATTTGCCGCACACATCAAAGATATCTGACACATATGTACGTGTATGTTCTTGGTACATGACGTAACCTTTGTGTGCGTTGACATCTCTGTGACATAACTCACTCCGTGGGTATTATGATTAATGATATCAATTCTGGCACGTCTTAAAGTACATGTTTGCAACATTGAACATTTGATACAATCTGGGATTGATCGCTGTGTTTGGAAATGGCACGAGTGTTTAAACAATGAGTTACGTGACCCCGTGTTTTTGGGAATGTTTTAATTTGTTTTTATTGTATTTTCAGGCACCTTTATCTTGTACAATAATAGTTCAAGTTTGACATGAACATTATTGTTACTTTTTGATTACAAATTGTATTTCTTTACATTTATGGGATACAAATAAAATAGTTTCAAGTCACTTGAGTAAATGAAACTACTTTAATTTGACTCAATTTAATCAAACTGCAGTCTTTTTTTACTTTATTCTTGTATGTATGTTGCTTTTACTTTCTTCACAACTTCTTCCTCAATAAGGAATATGAAAAAGATTTGAATAAAAAAAAGAAACTATGAATAGTATTTTGCTGTCGCTACCCCATAGCCACGTGTTCTCACAATGCGGCACTCGCTCGCAGCCATTAGGCACAAATATAAAGATTTTGTCAACATTGATACCGAATATCGATCGATAAATTAAAACCGACAGACACCGAAATCGATTTACATAATCAATAAGTTGTTATTTGAATTTGCGCCCGCGGCGCTTTCCCAATTTTGGTACATTTGACTACAATTTTAATTAATTACGTGTTAAATTATAATCACAAGTTTTTTGTGGTCGAATGTCATAATATGCTCGTGTTATTTCTTTGATCGTCGCCGATATTATTAGTATCTGCTTTAAATATTAAAATTTTAGAATTTAGTAATTAATCCACTTTATCAAATCGATGTAAATTGTAGCATTTGAGTAATTACCTACATATTAATTTTATTTTACTTCCTTACGCCCCAAGACATTGTATATCGAATCGAAATCGATAGCGAATATAAGCAGTACGCAGTAAACCATATTATAAGATCCATTATAACTCTACTTAATCACTATTAAAAAAAATGTTTAAATCAAACCCAAACAAGCGTGTGACGAGCGCTCGATCAAACTTGATGTTCCCCGCGGATATTATGCCTACCGTCGCTTCTGTAACTACCTACTCATTGCGAAATTGGCCTCTTATTACAATTGCTCGGAATTAAATACATTATTAAGCTAAGTCGAATAGCCGGGGGCTTTTACGGTACTTTTACTTGTCTGTTCGTCAGATTTCTATTACAAATTCGGGTTTGACGGAAAGCGGTCATTATCGCCATTATCGGACCCGGTAAATGTTAATTAATATCTTTGTTTTAGGATTTCGTGAGATCTGAATATAATTGTGAGATTTGAAGTTTTGAATGGAAAATAATTGGTTGGAAAACTTACCACACAAACGGGCGGTGGTGTAGGTTTAATACTTTGAACTTTTTATTAGTCTTAAATTTTTTTTCTTTAATTATTTGAGGTTTTTTTTATTTTGATTTCATTATTTTGATAGCCTATGTAAATAAAAAAAAATTGGATTTCGACTTTGGATATTGTAGCTTTGATTTCATGATCGCTCTATTTTGGGAGGTGGGTTTGTTTTTTTCACTCTTTGCCACGCAGGCGGGTCGAGAATAGAGTTCCAAATTTTAGGACTACTTATAAAAACTATTTATTTATAAGTAAATTAGCCTGTATAAAGATTAAAAATAAAAATATTACTGGATATAACAAAACTTTTCCTTGATTTCACACATAAGGTGTCTCTACATTACTTGATAACTTCTATTACTTTCCCATAGTAATGTGTATAATGTCTTAACAGAGCCTCTCAAAAGATCCGAAAATCAATATTTTCTCCCACATCTCACATCTAAGATTCCCAAATCCGAATGTCAATACTCGAAATAATGTAAATTCTGTTGAGTCTGAGTGTTTGTCTGTATGTCCCATACTCAACTCCGGAACTGTTGAATGCTTAAAAACAACACAAAAGTACTTTGACGGAATATTTTGAAGGTACTTCTAATCTCGGTTACTCGACAGTTTTAGTGTTATTATTATTAGTTGTTTATAAAACGACTTACAATTTCTTTGTTTTAAATTTGTTATTTTGCCTATTACAAGCCTGTTTCAAACACCAAATGTTAATAAAAAATAATGGTAACAAAAATAAATAAAAACATGATTACGGTTCACAGAAAAAATGTCGCACTCGGATTCCTTAGCTAGTTACTGATTGAAATCAAACGTTCGTGACGTTCGAAATTCGAAAATTGTAATGATTGATTGTCAGCCAATGACAATCGCGTACATATTCAAATTCAAACAAATTTGAATGTGGAACGGGTTTTTTTCCTGCTACGCGACGCGTGCTGCCAGTAACATTTCCATAGACTACGATACAATAAGCAATTATATTTTTAAAATGGGTTTTCGTTTGAAACTTGCTCATTTTATTATTCAATAAAGCATCGGTCATACGTGCGCAATGCCACGTATTCTTTTTATTGCATATAGCTACAGCTGGTCTTCGAAGTCACCTTAATATGTGTAACAATTATTATTAAATTGTATTTTATGTACTGATAAAGTCAAGTAAATATAAACCAACCATCTCAATATTCCTAAAGTAGGTATCCGACTCTTCAAACCACATGTTTATCTTATAATTACTCATACACATGTACGCGTTATGCGTGTGTGGGTGTATGTAATTAATGTATGGAAATAGTAATATACGTTTTGAAGTGTTTTCACTATAAAACACTCGAGTATCTGGGAACATTGTGGGGGCAATGGCCTGTATGTTTTTTACTATCATAAAAGCTCTGATTAGGGAGTATACAGCTGGCATTAGTTTTTCTTAAGAGTAGACAGTGGTACTTACAAACATTAGAACAATAATTTTCAAAAATAAAGTTTAGATAAAGAGTTTAAATAACTGAGTTTGTTACACTGGCCCATTTGTACTCCCACATTGGGACGTCCACCTACTAGATGGACCGATGACATCGTAAAGGTAGCAGGAAGGCGCTGGACGCAGGCCGCGACCAACAGGGTAACATGGAAAGCATTGGGGGAGGCCTATGTTCAGCAGTGGACGTCCTATGGCTGAGATGATGATGATGATGATATTTTGTACTTCCGAAGCAGGGATACTGGGATGTCTAAAAGAGCTTTTTTAAGCCTACTTGCAAAATAAATGAATTTGAATTTAACCCTATTGCAAAACGCCTGCCCATTTTCAGAAAAATAAAAACCTTTGACAAACCATTACTAAATTTTCGATAACCCATTGCGTTCCGGTAAATGGTGGACGCATTTAACTCTGCAATACATCAATTTTGAAACCGCTCTGCATTTGAAAAGTAAGACAAATTGTTTATTACAAAAACATTTTAACATTTTAAGCAATTCGCGCGGACTGCCAAATTTGAGTACAGTTAGTCAGTTAGTGAGTCGTAAATCTTTCTCGATCCGAAACTGTCTGTTTTAAAACGAACTGGACTGATGACGTCACTGTGTAATTACTCTAGGCTTTGTCAAAGCGAAAAGTCGGCTTTTACGCAATTTAATTTCACGTTAGGTAATGTTTTGAAAGGTAACAAGTTTATTTTTTAAAATAATGGTCAAAATATACAATTAAAGATAAGCTATACAGCGATGGATGTATGTGTCAGATGATTAAGAAATCTAAGCTACAGACGAAAGCATTAAGATCAACACAACTTAGGCACGTTCGTAAAATTCACATTATGAAATCCAGTTTTACAGGATTCAGCAGAATCGAATTGTGTGTTTGAAATTCGAATTCCAAATTTAAACGGATCGGTTTTTGCGGGACACTGCAAACGGGATGTTGTGTGTACGTTTATATCAAAACACGTATACTAAACGTGATCCTGTAAAACAGTTCCTGCAAAAAACGGGACGTCTTTAAGAGAAAAAGCCCTAACACATAACACAACTTAGGTATGTTCAACGTTCATATAGTTTACATAGGTACGAGTACATCATAGTTATGTTGATTTCAACAGAACTCAAATATTTCTGTCAAGTAATCCAAAGTGGTTATTATTCACAAATGACTTTCAAGAGGTTGGATTTATAAACAATGACGTGGGACATCATTCTCGCTATGGTTTCTGAATATGGAATGACAAGTATAAGCTGTGGTGACACTATAAAACAAAAGATTGGTAGGAATGTCACGGTGATTCATATTTGAATCAGTTACACCCGAATTCGTTATCCGGAAATCAATTTAATAACTGCATTTCGATATTAAGTTGAAAATAATAGTGTGAAGGTTTTGCTAGATACATGAATTATTTGATTCGGTAAAACAAATACTACTTCAGCATAAATATTACCAGCATTGTTGTGTTCCGAAAGTTAGAGGTAAAATAGCCAGTTTCTCTGTGGTTGAGGATTCCGGGTGAAGCTCGCTTCCACCTTCAGCCTGATAATTAATTTCCATCAGGTGAGATGCAGGCCAAGAGCTTCCTCGATGTCGATAAAAAAGAGGTTATTTGATTATTATGTATAATTAATAATTTTATTACACAGTGTAGAACTGGCCTATAAACCATAGACACTGACAATATTTTAATTCCTCGCGCACGCGAGCTGTCAAGCGACAATCAGCTTATTGCGACCGTAAACAATTCTATTTTCAAAATTTCTCCACCCACATTTGAAATTCGATTGCGATTGAGCAATTAAAATAGCTTTTAATAACGGTGTTTTTTTAAGTTGACGTTAACTTCTCAGTAGCTATTTAAGAGGCATAATAGAGTAAGAATAATAGCTGAGAGTGTGGCTAGTTTCATAATTTATGCTTTCTTCTTGTTTCACTGAAATTATGAATGACCAGAGCTTTGAACCTGAAATAGAAATAAAATACTACAGTACTTTACAACTATTATGCAATCCTTAAGCATTACACTCCCGCGCATTCCTACGATCGTTCGCGACATAGAAACTTGCATATCAAAAAGTATGCCTTAGGGACCTCTCGCATGTGTGCGTACGCAATCGGTCAAACGTGATCGCGGTAGCAATACAACTCACCGGAAATTTATGAATCCACCGAGAAAGTGTCAAGAATTTAATGTCAAACTTCTAAGTAAACCCCACCACTGTTTCCTGGTCATTTCTTACATAAACGTCCAATTGTTTTACTGTCCGTTAACGGTCGCGCATAGACAATATTCTACGCTTTTTAATTGGGAGAGCTTCCGCACTTTTTTGTTACGTGCCAGTACGATTTTGTCGTTCCATTTTTGTTAATTGTCTTTGTTATTTTGAAAGGTTTACATATTCAAAGCTTCGGCTGAAACTGTATCGTTCCGCAGTTTGCTACGTTTGTATACCTCGTTGTGTTACGTTTTCGATGAAATTTTTTGACATTTTGGCATTTTTATCTTCATAGCTATATAAAGCCATGTAGAAGATAGAATAATGTTTTTTCAGTAAAACTATACAATTAAGAATACTTTGCCTATGACTCAACAAAACTAGAGCATCTTCAACCTTTCCAACAGCTTATTTACTTTTCGGTTCATCATTGCACATAATGCAAACAAAGTACTTCGTAACGTAACCATACCTAATTAGGGTACATATGACAGCAACACGAGGCGTGGCCTCTATAATATAAGTGCTATGACATACGGACGCACAGCGACGGTAATTCTCCTTTGTATGCTAATAGCGAATTATCTAGCCGGTCGAAATTGTAATCTCGGAACTTGCTTGAAATTTCTTCATCCGTTGTTTCGGCCTTTCTTATTGGTCATTCGAATTTCGACTTTGTTATTATTGTTTTTGGCGCTACAGAAACAGGCATGTTTACAAAAGAGTCGTCTCTAAGTACCAAATAAAGCTCTTAGACAACGTAATACTGTGGTTCATTTTTAACACTCTTATTAGAAAGTTAGACACAAAGCTGTAAAACTTACAAAATCATAAATTGGTGCGCACGAAACGTAATGTTTTTACATTCTGCCTCGTGCGCTCGAGCGCTGGCTTATTCAAATTCTGCGAACACCAACATTACCATAAACAATGTTCCTTCAAAAACTAGGACAATACTACGCGGCCCACGGTAATTGAAAATAATAATTGAATTCGAATTAAGAATAAGAAATCAGAATATAATGCGTTCCATATTTGAAATTCACGCGGCGGCGAGCGTAGGCTGTTCTTTTTTAAAATTGAAATTTGAATTTGGAATCGTGTGTGCTCTATTGTGTAGCAAATGGAATTCATTGTAAAAATGTTGCGTACATTGTTACCTATGCAACAGGCCAGTGTTGGTGGACCCGCGAGAACATTGATTTATGGTTCAAATAAGTTTCTTTGTTGTGTGGACTCATTTTTGGAACGGAGCTGGTACAAATGATAGTTCGTTTTGCAAAATATTGAACGGAGATCTTTTGAGATAAATTCCGCTTGGCATGTCTACTCAAATTACGTAAATATATCAATAACGGTTGCCCAATTGTGACCTAGAAATCTTACGTAGCAAACAACTAACGTACATTATAAAATGTTCAATTAAACCACCTTTCGGTTTGAAGGCGCGCGTTTTATAGATTTTAAATTAAAAACAGGTGTAGCTCGAATCAAATATCCGGTGTGTTTTAATTTTGGCAATATAAGTATTTTATCGCAAAATTGTTAAAGAGGTCATTGTGTTTTGATCGTTGTCAAAAATGTTCTGCTAGATACATTTAAAAAGTAAAAATAAACTATAAAAGTTAATGTATTTAATTATAGTTCTTCGCCAAAAACCTGTAGACGTCTTTACCTAGTAATTCTAAGAAAAACCATTAACATATTTACCGCCTTAATATGACTAAAGTGTCTGTTATTAATATACAATAATCATTAATATGTCAGTTTATCATTAGATATTCCGCACACAGATAGCATAGACCAACGCATTTCAACATGTCCGTCTGTCCTTTGACGACAGGAAAATGGCGTAGGCACAAGGTGGAAATTTTCAATTGGATATTGTTAAAGATACTAAGTAGTTAGTCAAACTTAAGTATTAACTATGTTAACGACAGCAAAACAGTCTTTATTCGCTTAGTTACAAAGTTTCAACTTCCTTTTAAGTATAGACGGATTCTATTGCTCGGTCTGGTTACAAGCAGGGCCGGATTAACCATCTCGGGGCCCCTAGGCACAGCTCGTTTTGGGCCCCCCTTTTTTTTTTTGTCGCGGAGGAAATGCTTTGCGCACCGTCACCACTGCCGGGGGACAGGGTAGTGTGTGGGACTCCCGGCGCCCTAAAAAGGGAAAAGGACGGGGTATACAGACTAAAACCTCCGCGGCGTTCCTTCGTAGCCCGAGTGGGGGTGTCGCGAGTATCCGGCCGTAGCCTTAGACTTCCGCGACACCACGCTACAGCGACAGCTCGCCTACACGGCGGACCCTACACGCCCCCCAAGCCGTTCCCGTCAGACGAAGGTGACAAGGGTGCCCCCGCACCCCCGGCCTGCTGGCCGCCACCTGGGGGCTGAGTGTTCTACTCTCGTACAACCGCCTTCTTCGGCCCCTTCTCCGCCTGCGGAGCGATGGGGCGAGAGGATCGTTCTCCCGCTCGCGCTCCGCTGCCTCCTTCTGAAGGATGACCTCTTCGCAAAAGGAGGCGACCACCTTCCAGCATCCTTCACTTCCCAGCATGGCGATGACCAGGTTCGGAAGCGAAAGATCCCGGCCCACGACCACAGTGAGGACACGGCGCTGCTCCTCCCAGCCTGTGCAGACCGCGAGGGTGTGCTGCACCGTGTCTTCCGCCGCGCCACATTTGTGGCACACGGGGATACCTCTCGCCCGATTCTATGCAGGTACGAACCGAAGCAGCCATGCCCGGTCAGCAACTGCGCCAGACGGAACGTGATGAAACCGTGCGGTCGTTCCAACCATTGGTCCAGAACAGGATCAATGGCGGCCAAACTGCGCACGAGGCATGTCTTCGTGACGGCGCCGCACCGCTCCGGGGCCGGGCGCTTTCCACGCGCTTTCTGTAGGCCTAAGATGCGCGCGCGATAAGCGGTTATCACGCCATTTTATCGATTTTGCCCATACATTTTGACGTCGATAAAAGTTATCACGGCGCGCATCTTAGGCCTACTGGTCTGCCATCCAGTGATAGATGACAGACAAGACCCCAGCTTCTAGCTCCCAAGGAGGAGTACCAGCGAGGTCACACGCCGCAGCGTGCCCTACCGTGCGGTAGGTCCTTGCGACCCTCTGCGCTATAGCCCGCTGGGGTCTGCGCAGAAGGGCAGCATTCTCCCTCTTGTTGAGTGCCCAGACTGGGGCGCCATAATAATATTGGCCTTTGACGTCAATCCTAACGTCCTCAACGCGTCGGGAGGGGCGCGCTGGCGAGGCCCCGGAAAGAAGAGGCCTCAGTATCTTCTCCAGCGCGACTTTCAGGCCGAGGCGTCGTATTCTGTGAGCGACTAATGTGCCGCCCGCCGACACCAGCCGTACCGCGGCCCCAAATGTCTTCCCCGGGCAGTGACCGGAGTGTCATCCGCATAGCATATGACACTCATGCCCGCGAGAAGGACGCCCCGGAGGAGCCAGTTGAAGTCTAGGTTCCACAAGAGTGGACCGAGCACCGAACCCTGCGGAACCCCGCTGGCTACACCGCGCCGTTTGAGCTGGCCGTCTCTGTTAACATACAGGACTTCGCGGTCCCGTAAGGAATCGGCCAGCAGCGCTCAAAGGTACTGAGGCACTCTGTGATGTTTTAGTGCCTAGAGTATGGTGGAATGAGGGATGGTATTGAAAGCGTTGGCTATATCGAATGATACAGCCAACACACCCTCAGCCCTCTCCCTAGCCTCCGCAGTGAGGCTTTTTAGCCTCTGAAGGGCGTCGACCGTCGACCTGTCATGTAAACCAAAGCAGTAATGCTAACGTCACGAAAATTAATTAGGTTCTACAGTATCAAAATATGACGATTGAATGTGTAAACCAAAATAAGGCGAAGTTTTGAGGAAGGTTTGAGTTTTGTTGCATAAAAATAATATTTAACTTTTTTTTTCCATTTTTTTATCGGGAGTCCTGGGTCATAGTGGGCCCCTGGCCATAGTGGGCCCCTAGGCACTGGCCTAAAGTGCCTTATGGATAATACGGCACTGGTTACAAGCCTAAAATAATTCTTGAAAACACTAAAAATATTTGGTGCTGGCAGAAAAACGACGCGCAAGCTTTCAGTGCCGCCATAAAAAATAACTTAGCAACTGAACATTTGATCGTTGCCAAGCTGTTGCAATCTCGACCTTAGCCATTCGTAATTAAAGATGCGATTAACTCTCGCATTCTTGTCGACGCACCCGTTCCAATTTCAAATGTTTCCATTTATTCAAATCTTTATTAAGACAATTCGAATTGAGTCGTCAATTGTTTTAGTGTGTACCTTAGTGGTTACATAATAAGGTTTGAATTAAGTGGTTGGGTGTGGAGGTAAGTTTGCGAGTGATGTTTTGATATGGGGAATGATTCCGAGAAGAAACTATGGTCTTCTAAGCGAGCGTATGTTGTTTGATGGTGTTTTTGCGTCGTACGAGTGTAGTGTTACTGTAGCGAGGTGTTTCGAGGATCCATGCGTAGGACTTGTTATTGCGAATGCGGTGGTAGGTCTCTCATTCAGGTGGTCTTTTGTTCTTAATACTAATAATGCCTTTAGAACGACTTCGTCTTAACTCTACCTGTTGTTGCTATGTTGATAGCCGCGGTCAAAAGTGAGGGGTCGTCTTACCCTCGTTTAAGTGAGCCCCTTTCAACTGTACAGGTCTTTTTACATAACCTTTGATCTTTATTAGACTATATGAGACATTTGCATTAAAATTGTTACAGTTCGTCCTCTACTTATAATCGCGGCCCTTTTTAAATGTCTCTGTGACAATACACGTTTATATCATTTAGTAAATCTTTTAACTGAAACCGACCTTTAGTTAACTCTTCAATGATATTGGCTCAGCAACTACTTAATAATGAGTCATCTTTACATTGAACGATAAAATAACTTCCAAATAATACAACATTCGCAAAATTTACAAACGTGGGCTCTCCCAGACGCTGATTCTGCAATGGCCGTCTAGAGCGTTGTCTTACAATAACAAACTCGACAAATTCTTGAAAGAATTCCTTTTGCATTAACACGCCGTATCCAATATCATAAACAAAACAAAACGAATTTTATCGGCGAACTAACAGGAGCCCGTGGCTTTGCTTTGTCTTTAAGTTTTACTATTAATTTACTAAATAGCTGTACAAGTATAGACTCTACTACTAAAATTCAATATTGATTTGAGAAAGCAAACATCATTTGGAACCGCGTGCAATGACGTTCTATTTCACATCATTATTAACACATTCAAACGCACGGATGCGTGACATTAACGTTTTGTACTATCCAAATATCATAATAGCTCTCAAATACTTTGATTACAGTTGTATCATTGTATTCAAAATTTATTTCTTCGCTAATAACCCAAGCAAGGACGTTTGAAAAGGGTCCAAAAGATAATCATTCAACTAAATATTCATCTTTTAAAAGATTTCGAATCCACTGATTTCTCGAAACGCCCGAAAAGCAAATCCAAAAACAACAAAACCATCCCGCATCTTACCACTCGAATAACAAAAGTTTACATCCAATAAATCTTTTGAAAACAAAAATCCTGGCCGAAAATGATTAAAACGAAAAAATCGAAGCCGGTAGTCAGCCCGAAAAAAGAAATTAAAATTCAAATAAAAGAACGGATTCCTTAAGATAATGCTTATTCATTCCACATTTAAAATCAAATTTTCAAATAAAGAACTCGTGGCGGCCGATTGGGCGCGTATGTTAGAGCGAGACGAATGTAAAGCCGTACATGTAAATCGGACAAAGATAGATAGCTTATTATGATTGACAGCTGAGAACGGTTAACCTTGAAATATTTGAAACATTATATTATTATAAAGTACACTATCTTCGTTTGACTAATGAGCAAATGGGACGTTTTGTTATTGAAATAAAACGGAAAATTTTAGAGAGATAATGTTTTTGTAGGCTCGATCATTTAGCAGTAATAATACAACTCTTTTCAGTACTTCGTGATTATTTGTGTTAGATCAAGACATCGAATGTGAAGTAGCATTTAATTTACAAAAAAAATACATTCATAATCATGCAATAGTCTTAATAAAAATAATTTGATAGCTGGTTGGAATGGAATAATGGTCCATTTTCTAAACGATGCTTCATTCTTAAATTAGAACTAATCGAATGTTTAACAAAGTGTCCGCATCGCTCCCGTGTTAGTCCCTCATTACCCGTATGTATAATGATGGCGGTCGCTAGATGTACGTTTTTAGAAACATCCAGTTTCTCCGGAACACGTTTTAAATCATATTTCGAACGCCTGTTTTGAATTTAGAACGTCGACTTTTTTTAAAACTAGAAAGGTTTTTTACTAGATAACAGAATAGAGGTGGTAACTACTGGTTTTAGAATTCGAACTTTTTGGTTATAAACTTTTTGTGTGCGGCTTAGGGTAACGACGGTGAAAATTGAAACTAAGGAGATGTTTTTTGGATTAATGAATTCGCTTAGACGGTAGTGCCATTAATATCGGCAAACGTAATTTTGTGGAGCTTTCAAAAGATTAATTCCTTCTCGGTATGGACAGTTAGCCAATTAGATGTAGATGAAAGAGCTTAATGGCGGTTATTACACTCAATGTTTAATTGTGAGGCATTAAGACGTTTTTAACAGTTTGTATTAGAGTTACGTTTTCGACCTCGAATATTGTAAATGGTACGCCATTTTTTCCTGGTTGGAATGAGTTCTGTGCATGTTGATACATATTTACGTAATATGTAATTTTAGAGTAGGTGTGTGTACTTCAATTTGATTACGAAATTATTAAATAACTTTAAGGAAGACGAGGTACACGCGTTGTTTTCGTAGTCAATTTGATAACATAAATATTATGTCGCTGATTTCAGCATGTTTCTTAAGTTATTTAACGGTAATCTTTAAATTATTGTCGGCGATCAATGTGTATAGGTGGGACAGCAAAAATTGGTACATTTACGAAGAATCTTGAAAGATTTCTGTTAGACAAAAATTAAATATTTGCAACTTAATAATATGTTACTACTTCTAACATTTATAAATGAAGATTCTAACACGAGATACATCGAAATGACCGTGTCTTGTAATTACTTTTTCACCGATAAAAACTTATCGTCTATCTCTAGAACGGTCCCGTTTAACCTTTACATCCGTACGAACAAGAAATTATGTTATTAAGACAAAATGCGTCGCCGTAAACAAATTAGGAAGCTCGTGATTTGTTCGGCTCTCGGCGCGCGCGCATCTAGACCTACGAATGTCGTAGACGCTACGCTACGTAGAGTTCGTAGCGCATTATAATTATAATCCAAAAAACTGAAATTTTTACATAACTGAGAAGGTTTACCTACTTTATTAATTATTGAGTAATTTCTTTAGCTTTTAATTCTCTGCCAAAAGATGTACTTTGTGGCATTAAAGTATAAATAAATAAATAAAATTAATAAACGTAGTTTAACAAAGAGTGTTACAACGGCTCTAATTTGGGTATAAACTGACATTTATATTTATTTTATTTTATTTGTTTAACAATGTTTCAACAGCATTAAATTGTACATAAATGTGCAGTAAATAAAGTTCGATTGAAAAAATTAAAAAATAATTTAAATAGACATAAGTGAACCAAATATTCAGTCATATACATAAGAAACGCCATATCCACGAGAAAATACGTTGAAAACCATATAGAGTTCTAAATAAAAAACGTAAACTAACTGTCACCTCTAAACGTTCACTGAATCCAAACAAACGACTCCATTCACATTTTGGGACCGTTCCGTTCGATATTTAAATATTCAAATATGGCGCTAATCGCTTTTATTGGTGACTTTACGGCCTATAATGACCGTTTAGAATACGCGCGCTTTGAGTTATTCCACCGACTTCCGAATAATAGAATAGAAACTATTTTGTTTATTTTATTTCATCGCAACTGGCCGAAAAGAAAAAAGTTGTAATGTTAGACTCACGCCAGTTTCCGTTTCCGTTTGTCATTTTATTACTTTTTTTTAACAAGTGTGGCTTTGGGCCTTAACTTATTTAGACAAAGTTATAGATAAGTGAGAAGTTAAGTAGGTAAACATGTAGGTAATAAAAATAGTGTTTGTGATTATAACAATTAAGGATGTTTTTAAGGGCGTTGTAACTGAGATTCTGGTTGAAAACTTAAATTGTAGTTTTATTTACCGACTATTAACTTTGAGGGCTTTTAAGCACCGATTGCTTAATTTAATTAGAACCAGCGTTAAACCTTATTTTTATGTGTAATCGTTAAGAAATTAAACGCAAACTTGTTTTATGGCCACAGTTTCGGAATGGGTTATAATCAAATTAGATCGGTTTTATTGAGTTTTATTCGTGGGCGGAAAAGACAAAAGCTTAGAATGAGCACTTTTCAGGAAAAACATAGTGTATCTACCATCCTGCCTGCCCATAGTGTAGAGTCAGAAGTTATTCAGGAGTTGCCCCTAGCACCCATTGGTCATAATTCAATTAGGTACGATGAAAATTAGCACTTAGATTTTAAGTACTGTTAATTGTGAAAAATATAAAACGTTAAAATAGCGGTATCGTTAAAGCCAATGAGATGCTGTCATAGTGACATTGACAATACGTCAATGTCACACGAGAATCAAACGTCAGAATAGAGGGACGCGCGGAGACGACTCCGCGCGCTTTTGTGCTAAGTGATGAATTGTATCTAAAATAAGGCAATATACTGTGAAAGATGAGTATCCAGTGTTTTATTTATGAGAATAGATCTACCGGCCTCTAATAGTACGAATGCATTCAAGTACGAATTTTCACTGTATCATGCAAGATTATGCGTACAAACTGGGGTTCCATTTTTGAAAAATCTGACTCCTATTCGAATTTCAAAATAAATGAATAATAATAAACAGCATCTATGCTTTTCTCGTTAATTTGTGGGCGTTTGTCTTATCTTTTCCATACAGCGAGTAATTTGGAATCGGCGAGTTTTCTATAATTTATTATTTAGCTCGCGGCTATTTTTTGTTTTACTTAACATTTTAATAACAGCTTGTCCGGTGTAGGAAGTAACAAAAAACATTACGTACCAATTATTTGGTGTAATATTTTGATATTTTTATGTTTTGATACTTTTTGGGTTTGTGATTTCTACCTTGATAAAAGTAGTTTAATGTATGTGGGATAAACACTATAATGATTGTCAAGAGTATGGTAATATTCAGCCATGAATAAAAATCGACGTTGTGTAAGTATGGGGCTAAAGCGGACGGGATTCTACGTGCTCACGGACCAGGCTTTAGATGGTGCTATACAAAATAGGAAATTATTAGGCATTAACTGTTAATAAAGTAGACTAAAATATGAAATTAAAAATTATGTTTCTATCTAATCTAATACTTAGGTACTTTATTAGAAGTTATACTTGAGTATTATTTGGTGATCCAAAAGTGAGTAATTGGAATATCGCATGCGTGTTTTAATTAAAATAGAGTCTATCAACACTGACGACTTGACATGGACTCGATTCAAAACCGTTAAACACAAAACAAAAACAATTTTTTTTACTCTTTCTTTTCTATTCAATTAATACCTACTTATTTGTATTCGGATCATTGCTCAAATCAATTCCTTACTTGAATATTAGCAACACTTTTACAAAAAACAAATGAAAAGAAAAAGTCAAGGATACCTACTAATAGTAGTAATTGCAAAGAAACATACAGACGGACGTTTTCTCTTTATGTTAATTACAGCCTATAATGACACGTTTATTATAGTGATAAATCATCATTATTGTACGCGATGCAATATTTTTCTGTTTTTAAGAGAAAAAGGAGTGACATTCCATTGATTTTATGTTTTTTGTGTTAAAGGCATAAATTACACTCCTTTGTGTAATGTGTAAAGTGGACACACCTTTATGATAACTTTTCCAATTGAATTTAAACCTTCTCTTAAAAATAGAAAGTTGAAATAAAATCTATGAGAAAGTCTAGCTTGATCTGAGGACTAAGTAAATTAGTAGAGTGGTACTCTACTTAATTTATTTTGTACGTAATTTTTTGTCGCTCGCTTTTATTTTAATATGGAAATCTTACGCAACATAACGTGCAAAGCCAAACAAAAAATATTCCAAATACATATTTAGTATCGTAATAATCACACATATTTAAATCAAAACCAATCAATCATTACAATATCCGTTTGCATGTTATTAAAACTAAAAAACTCGAATACATACCTTAAAGAGAATCTCACCATTTTCGGTCGAGCCTTCGACGGAACAATATCCAATAATAACAATAAAACAGACAATTACATGCGCTCGCGCATTATTAATATTGATCGGATCCAAGATGGCGGACGAAGGACGACGGAAGTGATCTTTAATTATTACGGTTAAGGAATCCATGATCGTAATTCAAATCTTGGCGAATTGTCCAGTGTGGGACACAGATAAGTGATATTTTTAATTGTATAGGTACTTATTCAATAAAAAGTTATTTAAGGCGAAGGCAACTTTATGTAGTTGTAATAGGTCTGATTTTGTAACAAAGTCTAATGTACTGGTGACTCTACGTAAACTCAAATTTAGAATTTGTCCAGCGTCAGAGAAATGAGTATTTCAATTGTTTTTCATTCATTTGTTTTTCCAATACAAAAGCATCAACTACCAAATACAGTATAATTGTTGCAATTCATGAAGGCGAGTGAGCTTTACATGTGTGGTGGCTTGCTACTGTTCGTTTTTCCAAAGTTTTGATAGACATTTCACTATCGTATGTGCATGTACCTACACTGTGGCATCTTGTACGGTGATATTAGGTGCGTTATTGCAACTGGTTTTATTACCAAAGGAATAATGAACTATTTTAAACCAGCTTTCAGCTTATGATGAAACAAGACAATCAGGTCAATACCTACCTACCCTCATATAGCAATACATTAACTCTTCGGATCCTTATCAGCTCTATCATCAACAATCAATTTCGCAACAACTATCAGTGATCAGTTTCTAAAAGTCTTACTTAATTGTAATTAAACTTCTGACCTTTGCCACCATGGAAACTAAAAACTTTAATCAAGTTGATAATTAGACAAAGAGATTTTTTATTTGTGCCCAAATAACAATAGGTTGTTTTCATTGAACTAAATTCTTTCTGCTCAAGGCTTTGAAATAGTGACCGGAGATTGAACTGTACGAAATGGACATTCTTTCTTTTTTTATTACAAATTCTTTTTTTGAATTTGGTAACTTTGATAAAGTTAGAAATTAAATGCGTTCGATTTTCGAAATTCAAAAATAGCGTTTTACTTTTTATGCCTTTGCCTATTTTTTAAACTTTAAAAAGTTATCACTCTATTCCTTTTTCGTTGGCCATAGTTAGTGGGTAATGCTTTTATTATTTTTCATCATCAGATAAAATAAATGTTACACACCTCAAAATATTATGTAACTTAAACATTAATAAGTACCTGCTCTACAAACTATTTGGCAAATGGGAAAATAGTTATAATTATCTCAATACTTATAACATAAACAACACCGTAATAATAAATGTAACAAGTTTCGAATGCTGACTCTACCGCAATCTTCCGTCCGAGAATAAGTCGTAATCTCAAGTCAAAAAATCCATAATACAAACAAGCTGCCCACGTAATGACATGAACAGAGCGAGCTGTTTTTGTCGGTTTACTCCATCAGATCATGCTCTTATTACTTATTAGATCATTCACTTACATTATAACAAAACCGGATGGTGGCCGTTAAAATTTGTTCACCAAAATTAATGCCTTCAAATCTGTGGAAGAGCTTAACTTTCTAACACAACTACAGACTCTCACTAGTTTGATTCTTTTTCGTAATGCAAACCTCTTTTTGTTCAAAAAACTACTGGCCGTTTCCTTGATGTTTGTCAAACTTTCTAAAAAAAAAAATAACTCTGGTTGGTTTTTGAATAAAACGTTTTAAAAATTAAGTGTTCGAAAATTAAAATGTAAGTAGGGTAAACGCAACGATTTTGAGACGTTCCAATTCACGATAACCGGAGATCGATACTTATTGTGACCCGCGAGAGCGAAGGCCACATCTTTGTATTAGCTTTAATAAGTAATTGTACACCACGTTACCAATTTCGACATGAATACACGTTTTTTTTTCTCGCCTCGCTCCGAGCAATCTCGTTTTCTCGAAAATAGATCTAATATGTTGAATATAATTAATTTTATACCGACTCGGTTGATCGATGCGTGTTACTTGCCGTGACTTTTTTGTATCATTATTTTTAAATTATAGTGTATTACGTCAATTCGACTAGAAACGGAACAACGTTTTTGCTTCAAATTATTTTACGCGAAATTCGCATGTTTGGATAAGTTCTGAGGTTGCCGTGCCGGCCTTATTCATTTAATATCGATAATTTCGGTTTAATCGCATAGAACCATGTTCTTTAAATTGAAGGCGAAACACACACATTCATAGTATGTTTTTTTATCCAAAAACAAATGTAACTAACGGATTCTTTCATTTGTTCCAGATGATCAACAATAATTGGCTGACTTCGAAGACTGATTACAATATTTATGAAGCCAAATAAGAAATGATCGATCCATGAAGTTTCTACCTCGGTAACTGCACCAATATGTATTAAACAATACAATTTTAATATTTCCAAACAATGAAGAGAAAATTTAAATTCAAAACATTCCACAGTATTCAGCTAATCTTTCTGTCAACAAAGGACTATTGTCTCTCGCGATACATTGTTACGTTTAAATCGAAAATGAATCACTGTTGTTATGATTCGACACTAAAATGTATTGAGTCGATTTTGATTGGTTATTAAACTAATGCTTATTGTTTGCAGGTCGGGCTCGTTTCAGGTTGTGATCCTCGAAAGAGTCCATATACTGCAATGACTACCGCGATGGCTGCTCATCAAGAATCTATCCACGAGAGACTGCAACCGGCGCCGGAGGAGCCCCTGTTTCTTCACCATGGGGCGGCAGCGTGGCCTGAGCCAGCTGATCATCAGGAGGAGCACAGCGCTGACATGTCTCCGTACTACAACATGCCGAAGCGCAACAAACGTAAGAACTTCAAGCCCAGATGCGCTCCCAACGCCACCACCTTCTCAGACGACTCCAACGGCCCCGTCAACGATGACGCAGCCAGTCCCCTCAACGGCAACGACAGAACCACCCCCGACGTCAACGATGACGACAAAGACGTCAACTATGGCAAAATCGGCGTCAAAAACTTCAACCTGATGAAAGGCGCCGTCGACCTCAGCAGAAGACTGAGCACGGACTCAAACGAAAACATAGACTCAAATTACCAAAACAGGTTACCCGAAGACAAGAAGTCTGACTCCTTCCAGAGGTCTTACATCCGCAGCTTGCAGAACCACGTTAATGAACGGGATCGGACCGTTTTAAATTTTAGTAATTTACAAAACAAAACCTTTTGTGCCAAAAATCCTTTTGCAATATCTCAACTTATCAAAACCAATTCGCCTCCTAGAAGAAGGGAATCGGAGTCTGATGAGGAGAATAAGGGGCAGGATATTAATGCAAACGATAGGTTAGGTGAAAGCCAGGAGCCGATGGAGACTGCTGAGACTCTACAAAATGGAGACGCATCTAATGCAACCAATAGAATCTTGAGAGATTACGCTATGAACACTATGAAGGAATTACTTGGAATTTATGGTTTATCGTCGAATGAAGTAGCTGATGCCATTAGTGGCCAAATCAGAGCTTTAGAAGCACTTCAAGGTTGGTTTTACCTTTTAATTTAATTATTCATTTGATTAATACGAGCTCCATTTAGTTTCCGGCTAGTTAATGTATTTAGTTTGCGGCTTGTTAAGTAATTTACTTATTCTTCAGTAGAGTTTTAATCCCATTTTCTTTCACCAGGCAAACCATTCACACAACTGCCTCTCAGTTTGAAGAGAAGGCACAACTCTGGACTAGAAGAAGGGACTGAGAGAAGTCTCCGGAGGTCCTCCTCAGCTACTGAAGATGAGGGTTCCACCAACATTACTCCGCCTAAGACACCTGATAATGACATTGAAGCTCAGAGGTAAGAAAGGCCACTGATTGACTGACTCACTCATCACGATATCTCAAAAACTACAAGTGCTAGGAGTCTCAAATTTTGCAAGGGGGTTCCTTTTACAACGTAGGTGCTCACTAAGAAGGAATTTTGCAAAAATCCACCTTTATGGGCGTGGAGTCGATCCACGCGTACGATGTCGCGGGCGACCGCTAGTTATCATATAAGTTTACTAAAATGCTAACTTTTCCCCGGAACAAACTTGACCTTCACTGGTTGGGTTTTTAATGGCAGTCAAGCTGTAGATCCTGGCTACACAGGAGTTGCAGTGGTGGGAACGAGAGGTGGGAATAGTCCCGTTTAGATGCTAAAGGTTTTTTTCCGTCACCTCTTCTCAGCGCCAGCCAATATGCTGTCCTGCAATAGGGGTAGGGCAAGCTATATTGGGACGTGTATAAGTGCCTATTCGCTGGGTGCGAAGTACTAGGTGGGGGTAACATAATCGATCGCAGCGCTCATGGTGGTCAAAAGTAGAAATAATGTAAGCTCTGTCATCAGATTTATCTGTCAATGGCAAAGCGATTCTACATAATACATTTTAATATAATTAACTAATCGCATGAAAAGGGTCCTACTGGGAACTTAAATAAAAGAGTGGACTGTATTTCGATAGGGCTGGTTTAATAGCCGTTTACAATTTGGAAATAACTAGACTAACAACATGGTAGTACAAAAATGAGTCACTGTAGTTGTTGTGCACAGATGTTTGCCTTATGATGAGAGCGTGAATTATTGAACTCTGCCCTTGTTTTGTTCTTAATTCTTCTTCATCTCGAACTGGTCCAGCCAATACCAACAACTTTCCTTTAAATACGATTTGTGGTTGGAATTTGATATTGTAAAACTCACAAACCCGGTCTTCAAAACAATACTCATTTCGATCTGAAAACGATATTTAATTTATTACTAGCGATACAGGAACATTTAAATATATTTACTGTTATATAATGAAACCGTTAAAGTAGCTTTTTCTTTTTGTTTTACTGTAAAACTACAATTATAAATGAAGTAAACAAACCCTGACACAATCAAAATTAAACACACTTTTTGGACTTACCTCATTTGATTTGAATGACCAAAATGATTTCAAAACCTTTTTTCCACCCAAATCGTGGTATCACATCAATTTATTAGTTGAAAATATTTGTTATGTTTTCATTTCGATATTTTTTCACAAATATACGACTTAAATGTCAATGTGACAGAGCCCACAAAGTTGTGGACGCTAGTTGGCGCTGTAATCGTGCACAGAGCCAATACTTAATAAAGAATTTGCATTGAATTGCTGTACCTACTTTACTGTTGCTTTACGTCGATGACATTATATTTTTTGTTCTAGGCAAAGGGCGTTACAAATAATTAACCAACAATCTATGAGGTTGTTTGGGCGATCTCAAGCTCAAGATGAAGACTGCAGCGGTTCTGATGATGGAGAGCAGACCCTGGACCTAAGTGTTTCTAGAGATACTGACGGACAGGTAATCAATGATCAGTGATATGTTTAGAGGCCAGTTTCTTAATCCGTAGTTAAACGCCGGTATTCACAAACAATACTTTGAGGTCTCACAGTACGCATGGACGCACAGGGTCACACACGAACCAATCACAGAGCTCTATTCAACGCTGTGCGTTTGACTTGCTGCTTCACTTAAGCAAGCATCGTTTGTGAATACGGGTGAAGTGTCTATCACAAGTGGTAAAAAATCCGAGATATGCGTTTTCTGGATTTGACAATGGTTCAACTACAGATCTAAAACTAGCCTTAAGTGCACCAGTAAATGAGATATTTGTTATGATCTTAGATGATCCAGAAATAAAAATGAATATTGTTTTTTGTCAGGAACAGTCTACGACGTCAAGCGCTGGTAATAGCGTGTCAGAATTCGAACAACAAAACTTACTAATGAGGAAAAATTTAGAAGATTTAGCCAATTTACAAATGCAGGTTAGTTCTAGTAGCATTGTATTTGTTTCTGAACTGCAAAAACCGCGTTCTAATATCTCGCAAAGTTAGTTCATTAATCATTTTTAGTTTCATTTGAGTATCATTATAATTTGTACCTCAATTTGGCGTAAAATTTTCAAGCCTACTATAATTCATCGTACGCAAATCAACACAATTTTATACCCATTTCAAAAAAATCATTTTTGTATTCACAGGGTTTCTTCCAAAACAAACCATCGATGGACGACGACTCCCAAGAAAGAAAGCTACAAGCGAGTGGTGAGTTTTTACACCATTAATTATCATCATCCACCATGCACGTATCATTCGTACGTTATCAAAACAAAAAATACCCATAAATGGTTATAATTACGATTCAAATTCCAAAAAATCAGTTTTGCACAATTATAACATTGCGAACTACTTATACATCGCGTCGGAAAGCGATGGGAATACAGAATAAGTCATACGAGCAAGTTTTTGCCTCGTATACCCTTTTATGACCCTCCCTGATCATCAGTCTAGGGTATCACCACAGTGTAGAATGGGAAAGAAACTCTGTTTGTATGTGAACTGTTTGGGAAGGATTGTTCTCGAGTTGCTGCCACAGAATGGAAGACACGGATATTATGTCCCACCATGTAGATAGATCAGGTTAGGGTGGTTAAAAATGTGATACTAACGGGTTTTGTAGTGTTTTTAAAGATTTATTTTGTCAAGTCTCAGCAGCTTTGAAACCTTAAAGCAGTGTTAGGTTCTGACTAATTTTTCCCCAGTTTTATTGGATTTTTGGATTACTACATATAGAATGGACATGGACCAAAAATCCATCTGGCCATGCATTGTGGGGAGTAACTTTAAATCCTTATTCACTTCTGATAAACTAGATAGGATCCTGTTCCTGCACTTGAGACCAAAATATGACTTGATAATGACAAAAGGACGATATTGACAATTTGTATATCTAGACTACTGGCATTTTATTATACTGTGGTATAACCAAACGTATGTCATATTAAGCCCTTATACAGATAATGTTAAAAAGCGATCAGTCCTTTATTAAAAGATTTCTCGAGTCGATGAAACGTTCTCTGATATTTTAGCTCTAGATATGGAATAGAAGTTTGTTTTAACTCACTTCACTTCACTCACTCTTGATTTATTAACTTTTCTCTTTTTAACCGTTTACTTATCTTTGATTTAATATTAACAGAAAACCAACGATAAAAGAATCAATTAAAAATCATTCGAATTTTTCTTTTTCGAAACGAAACGTTTTCGTTTTTAATGTCTATGGCAACTCAAAAATTCTGATTAATTTCCTTGCGGGTCCGAATGACAATGACAGTTTAACTTTCTTGACCAACTTGGCCTTCACTGGTTGGGTTTTTATTGGCGGTCAAGCTGTTGATCCTGGCTACACAGGAGTTGCAGCGGTGGACGAGAGGTAGGAATAGTCCCGAATGGCAACTCGGTAAAAAAACATGACTTTTTAGTTTCGATATGTCTGTCTGTCCGTCTGTCTGTCCGAGGTTTTTTCATGTGTATTTCAACACTGTAGTGGTATAAGTATTTAAATACCACTTATGTAAACAGGTCAGTTTCAGCTCAGTAGAGACGTTTTCGCTAAACGCGCCGTTTCTCAGCAGGCTACTAATCACTGACAGTTAGTGTCCGTTTCGGAACGCTAGTTAGTGCGTCTGCACACGGGCGACTTTACGCAGGGGGGGTGCGACTTAGTCGTATGTGTATACATACAAGATATAGGTCTTATGAGCAGAATCATAAATGAAATGCATGAAAATAATTTGCTGGTTCTTTTTCAATCTGCTCTCTAATAAGCTCTATCTTCCGTTTGTCGCAGCTGCTTTTAAACATTATGTTTCATGAATAAAAAGTCATAAAACTCGTTCTTTTTTGTAATTAGGCTGTTAAAAACGCTTTTACACATCCTTGGGACAATTTAATTTAATGTATTTTAACCAAACGTAAGCTTCAATCTGTTTTAGTTTCATCGATTTCATAACCTTCATCCATATTCAGTTAAAAGGCAAAACTAAGATATCGGTGAAATCTCTACAAATTCTACCACAATGCAATCTAATCACCAATAACCACCAAAACGTACCAGTTATTTTCCGTATTGCTTACAAAACGTATCTGGGCGCGTTTGAGCTTAATTTATAAGCCCATTATAGTCCGTTAGGCGTTGACACGTAAATTGTCGAAAATTACTAGACACGTCGTAATATATCAGACTGTACATTTTTGTAGCAAACTCAACCCTATAGCAACGGCATAAGGTCCTACAGTGTTGAGCTTGAAGAGCCAATATGTTTTTGCGGTGTCGTGTGCGGCCGGCCTTATTTCGGTTAACGGCAAAATCAGTGTTTTTAGATCAATCTGTCTGTAGGCGACAATAGTAAGTTCAAGTATTGGACTGCCGATTCTAGAGGACGCTGGTTCGATTCCCATCCCTTATACATACCTATCTAAATATACATATAACTCGAAGGTCACTAACTGACTGACTGACTAACATAGTGATCTATCAATCACATCTCAAACGACTGGACGGATCGGGCTGAAATTTGGTATGCAGGTAGATGTTATGACGTAGGCATCCGCCATTTTACGAAGCTCCACCCCTAAGAGGGTAAAACTGGATCCACGCGTACGAAGTCGCGGGCGGCCGCTAGTACCTAATATGTTTTTCTACGAAACTACTTTTAATAATGATTGAAAGCTTATTGTGTAGGAGTATTCTTTCTTTTAACTGAATTTAATACCAAAAGGACTCCCAGAATTCGATTTGGACTCTATTATTAAGATTGGTTGATTCTAAATTAGTTAAATCCCAAAAAACCTTCTAAATTTCTATTTGAAGTCCAGTATTTAGATTAGTTAAATTGCAACCTTCACACCTTTTCGGAAATTTAACTGTGTGTAGCATACTTTTATTTAACTTTTTAAACACAAAAATAACACACGATTCATCGTAAACCGATATCTGTCAACAATGTCACTGTTATTACTCATAAACAAACAAAATTTGAATAAATGAAAGATTACTAGCATTTCTCCACAAAATCGTAGATTCTTTGCACGTGCCTGTCAAAAGTGACACTGCACTAATTTATACCGATATTTCGGCTATTTCATAATTAACAATTCACAAATATTAGTTTTCTGTACATTGAACTGGGCAAGTGGAGTGAGAAATCGGACATGGCGGACGAACTTAATTAGTGGTGCATTCAACTCCGTTACAAAATATGTGAAAGGTAAACAAGTGATCGAAAATATGAATGGTAACTAGTTTACTAAATATTTTTATTTACGTTACGAACTGGCTGTACGCGACTTTGCTTGCATAAATACTTTTTTATTGATAACTCTTTCGTAGAGTTTTCATCTGACGTTCGAAATTCGAAAATTCAAATTTCAAATCATTAGTGTTGGGCATGAGTTGTATCACAGTCACTTATTTATTCGCCTGTTCTAAAATCACGTCATATTTAATGAGATATTTTTTCAGTTTGTTTTATTAGAAAAATGTATGTCAACTCTCGTCACGGTAATTTGATTACTTGGGTTTTTAATGCAATCAGGAACTGTTATTATGTCAGTACATTTAACCTTCGGAAGGCAACAGGGGTGACTGGTCACCCCACCAGTTCAAAAAAGTCTTGATACGTTTAGTTGCTGATGTTGTGTCTTTCTGTCGTTTGGTCTATTTTCTAATTGGAGGGAAAGCTATCAGTCGCATTCGTTAACATATAGCGTTAGGTTCCTGTTTTTGATATTTTGACACTGCTGGGGTGACTCATCACCCCTGTTGCCTTTTACGTATACTTTATTTTTTCGTGTTGCTAAAGTAAATTATTGGTTTTGGAGTAAAAATGGCTTTGTTTTCGGATGGTCAAATCGAAAAATACATTTATAGACTTGCTGATGTCAATTCCTATGATAAACGCTACTCAGATGATAATAAGATTTCCAAAATTTAAGATAATATCTCAGTTCAGTCGGAGGAGGAAGAATTTATTTCCAATAGCGAAAAATTGTTACGACGATGACGTTCTACTAGCACAATTCGAACATAACGTGCTACTATGTAAGAACAAACATGTTTGGTCTTCTTGGTTCCATGACTTTGGAGTCAAACAGCACGACGAAATATAGTAACTGCTGCGAGAGATACGAGAGTTATAGAGCAATTACACATGACATTCTAAATATGAACTAGGGACCTCCTGAGGGTGCACCTTTAGCAAAGTTACAGAAGCAGGCAAGGTGAGTGCTGTGTCAAAGAAAACTGGACAAAAAAGTTAAGACATCTCGTATAAAATGTCAACTACCCTCATTCCCTTAACATCGTAAAGATATTTGCTATAACTGTGCTTAATGTTAAAAAAAATTTATTAAAAATATATAAACTGTTAAATGAAAGCATTTTTAGATTTATAATGAAACAAAGTAATAGATCTTATCATTAATTAGTTTGATTTTTCATCACAAACCTATTTATTTCAAATTGAATTTGTGGGGTGACTGGTCACCCCTGTTGCCTTTTACGTATACAAAAAAAGTGTTGCCTGCCGAAGGTTAATGTAAGTATAACTGTTACATCGGACGCGTACCTAATAGTTTCTATCTTTTCAATACATTTACTGAGAGTAAATGTCCAAATACACGTTTTGTCATTCTATAGGTCTAAATCATGGATGCATACGAGATACTTAGCTGTTTTATTTGCGTACGCGAAAAATTGTGTTAAGATACAATTCATTGCGCATGCCACCCAATACGCACCCAGGCAATTCCGTCTAGTTTTAGGTAACAATCAGTTCCCTACTTCCCTCGCGGCCCCTCCAGTAATTGTACAAACCTCGGCCGCTCTAATCTTGCTCAATAGGGGCAAATTTACTCAATTGAGCAGGACGCTGGGAGCGGGAGCTAACTGGCGAGGAATGTTTTTCTATTTAGGGTTCTTTGTTTTTGTTACTGTTTGTTTGTTTACGATTTTTCATTAGAAAATAGTTTAATTCGCTAAAAAGACCTAGTAGTAAAAAGGTGTAGAAATGACGATTTCGATTGTATAAAGCTAATAAAATTATAGGGCAACTGTTACTACACCTTAACTGACTTTATTATTTTAATCGCTAGTTTTATTTGATGCAATCGCTTCAATAATTGGCCGACACAGCTCGAAAGCCATTATCACACTTCCATCATGTAAACTTAAATGGTAAAACCAATAATCTTTCTTCGCAGTTAAAAACCATACCATACAAAACCAACAATTGAGTTCCAACGCCATCAGAACAGAATTGTGACGAATCAATTCCACTCTATTAAATTGGTCTATTTCCGTGCATCACACTTTTGAATATCTGCGAGCTTGGTGTATCGATCTAAAAATATCACATCACTAGCTTTTGCACGTGACTTCAGCTGAAATGTTATCGACGTAGACGATGTAAACATTGATTTATTGATGTTATTAATTACTGAATTCGTAAATAAAGCAACAACTTGTTTTTGTTATTTTGGAAGGGGACTTCAGTTTAAATAAAACATTGGCAATTTAACACCAAAATAACTGACAAATAGTTGTAGTTGGACTTATATTACTTGTGAACATTTTTGTACATAAATTACCCAATACAAAAACGTCAGTGGCCTAATATTTTTGTACCATTCATCACCCTTTTAAGGGGTCTTCAAATAGGCAAAACGCGTTTCCCATTTACCCATAATGGTCTAGTTTCAGTCCGTCCGGTGGACTATTTGCCGATTATTGTCGTGCGACCGCGCTTGCGACACTGCTTCGGGTACGTATCCGCTGCGGAGCAGTGATTTCTGATTTAAGTGACGGCGAGGACGCACCGCTCTTAGCCGATTTCGAATTTGGAACGTATGAAAATTTGAATGTTCAAATTTTGAAGAGGGTCCGTTCGAAATTCAAAATTTGAATTATTGAAAGATGAGTCAATTGGTTAGTAGATTTTAATTTCAATATTTTTTTTATTACAAGTGGCCAGTTTCAAAATATGATCACCCATATTTTCATTTGTTTACAATTTTAATTAGGTAAAAAATCATTATTTAGTTCATTAAAAATTACGTAATAAAGAGTTTAACAACATTTAACAGCTATTAACTTACCATACAATTTGCATTAATCCCGAACCAAATGACAGTTCCATACAAATTAATGCCACGGCACAACTATGTCCGTTGCGCATCATAATACAACTTTACCTCAAGTGTAATACATAATTTATACCTTACTTACTGAGTTAAAGGCAGGTAATTACATTAATACACAATGAATTCGTCTAAGATTGTAGGACAAGCTATAATTGAAACGTTTAAAAATGTCCTGAAAAAGGCCTTTTTTAGGCTCGTTATCACGGAGACATCCCGTTTTTTGCAGGATTCCGTTTAGTTTGACTTACTTGACTTAAGGTCCTGTCCCCTAGATAGGGCAGAGGGCGTCCACAACAGTCCTCCATCGCGTTCGGTCTTGAGCTTCGCGTTTGATCTCGCTCCAAGTCTTGCCGATTTTCTTCGCATCGTCTGCTACTGTGCGCCGTCAAGTTTGCTTGAGGCGACTACGTTTGCATTTTCCTCTTTAGTAGTATAATATGTCTAACGTTCACATGAACATCCCGTTTGCAGGGTCCCGCAAAAAAGCGAACCGTTCGAATCTGGAATTCGAATTTCACACGACCAGTCCAGTTTTTCGGAATCCCGCAAAACTGGATTGCCGTGAGAACGAGCCCTAACATTTCCAATTTGAATTAAGTACTACCTAGCACGGAGACCACGTGCTGGAAGACGTAGCGTCGGCAGGCCTCCTACTAGGTGGACCGACGATCTGGTAAAGGTCGCGGGAAGAGCCTGGATGCGGGCAGCGCAGGACCGTTCATTGTGGAAAACCTTGGGAAAGGCCTTTGTCCAGCAGTGGACGTCATTTGGCTGAAACGAACGAACGAACGAACTACTTAACAAAAATTGAAACATCAAAATTTGTAAGTTGACTGAGTCGCAATCTCATCACTCAACCTCGAAGGCGTTTTTTTTACAAAATCATTACTTTCGGAAATTCCCACAGTTTACAATAAATGTAGTAGTAATAAAACTAACACGTACCGCAGTTAAAACCTTGTCGTTACGAGACTGTTAAACTCGCTGGTTCTCGTCAACAAATGGATATAACGACATAATATACAGGATATAGTGGATTATACCGATAAAATATACGTCCTGTGCTCAGAACCGCTTTGAATGAGGTAAAATAGAGGTATTTGTACCCGAACTAAGTGTTAACTATAACCAAACAGTCTAGCTCACTACAGAATTATTAGTTTAATTTACACAACATTTTGTTCCTCATAACCAAAATGTTCGGTGGTCACTTTTGTTGTGTAAGCAGTAACCAAACATTTTTTCAGTTCGTTCGTTCGTTTCAGCCAAATGACGTCCGCTGCTGGACAAAGGCCTCCTCCAAGGTTTTCCTCAATGCACGGTCCTGCGCTGCCCGCATCCAGGCTCTTTCCGTGACTTTTACCAGATCGTCGGTCCACCTAGTAGGAGGCCTGCCCACGCTACGTCTTCCAGCCCGTGGTCGCCACTCGAGAACTTTTCTGCCCCAACGGCCATCGTCTCTACGAGCTATGTGCCCCGCCCACTGCCACTTCTTATTTTTTTCAGTGCGGCTAACTAAAAGTCGATGGTCTGCTATGCGTACCTCGGTCGGTCTATTCTCAAGCGGCAAGAAATATCTTCTTTTGACTTTACTAATTAACAAACACACGCGTGACACCTTTAAAACATAATCACATTGTTAATAGGTCTTTAATCTCGTCAATAATGTACTGATTTACGCGAATCAAAGTAGAGGGCGTTACTGCTGAAAATGTGAGAGTCAACGCGTACCGTGGGTTCCGTAGATTATTATTATTTAATAATATAATACATATTAATAAGTAATTAAAATCAAAGCTAAACTTTAATTATTTCAGACAACATTACTAAAAACGAAAATAAAAGGTCCTTACAAAATATTTTTATGTAAGGCAAAACAGACAATCTATCTTTTTTAAATTACTCTATGTAACTTTGTTTGAATCCTTTACACATTTCAATGTATTCTGAAAAACGAGTGGCATGCCTTCAAAGCGACCTTACCGATTATGTAAGGGGTCCGTTTTCCGTCTATGGAACCCTAATAATATTATGATCTCTACAATCCAACCTCCCATATAAATTAATATCGAATGACACATCGATTGTTAGATAAAATCGTCGATTATCATATTCCAAATCTTGCATCTCATTCTTACACCTTCAAAAACATACCGCTGTCTCTTTCTAGTAATTTTTATTACACATCGCGCCCCTAAGGCAATAGAGATGTAATATATTTGAAAATAGCTTAATTATAGCAATTAAAAATCGGCTTCTTTCGATGGTTTCGTTGTTTATAGCGTGTTTTGTGAATTTATCAATATTATATCCGATTACGTATTCGGAGTTATATTTTGGGGTCCGTAAGTGGGAGAGATAAACCTTTTATACATATTTGCATTTTTTTATATTGATGAATTTTTTTTTTCACACTAGAGGAGCGCGACTTGGTAGCTGTTTGTTACTTTCCCCCGGGACAAACTTGACCTTCACTGGCTGGGTTATTATAGGCGATCAGGCTGTAGATCCTGGCTGCACAGGAGTTGCAGCGGTGGGAACGAGAGGTCCCTTAGCTGTGTGCTACTTTAAATATGTTTAATATTTATGGTAATTGATTCTGGAAAAAAAAAGACAAACAAAACTAGTAACAAAAAAAAACTAAAATACGTAAAACTAGTAACTAGTAGCTCTACTTACTCGTAAGCTAAATATTATCAACTCTAATTTTATTATTATTTTGTTTGATAACAACCTCTTTACAATAAAAGAAAATAAAACCTCCACCAAATTAAAAAAGAAACAACATCATCCAGAACCCTCAGCACATAACTCGTTCCACGCTTCACCGATTTCAGTTCCCGTGAATGCAGCCAACGTTATAATTTTGTAGACAACTCAAATCAGTTCATTTAATCGATTAAGTATCGATTGGATCGATTCAAATCTAATTACGTTTCGTATTCTGTCTTTACCACTCAATTTCTGATGTAGTTAAAATAAGTCAGGCTGTTTCGGATAAACTTATTATAGTTCTAGCAACTCACGAAGGCGAGTGAGCTTTACCTGCCTGTTTACCTGCACATAACGATATTGACTAAGAGCTAGTGAACGCCAGACCTACGTCATTTTATAAAAGCTGAAAGTTTGTCAGCGTGTGCTCCCAATATAGGTTAGAATGCTGGTGAATTATGAAGTTTGGGTCATCGTGGCTTTGGCAGCTATCCTAAAAAAACTGTCTGGCAAGGAGTTGGAACTGTCAAAACTATCTGGCTAATGTGGAAACAACTTCTAATCATTGCCCAAATATTATACATAAAAATTAGATTTTTTGGAATAACAAAAAAAAAATTCAACTTTATAAATTAAATGAAATACTTAATATCTATAAAGCCATAGTAAGAAGGTAATAGAGATTGTTTTGGCCCATATCAAAGTATCTATTGTGTCAAAAAGCAATAAACGTTTTTTTATTTCGTTCGTTCGTTCGTTTCAGCCAAATGACGTCCACTGCTGGACAAAGGCCTCTCCCCATTGAAGTAATATTACTACGTATAGAACAGACATCGCGAACAAAATATGTACAGAGCGGGGTGCGGGGCGGGAATTTGACGGACAGCTGTCAGTCAAATCCATGACTATCAAGTTTCATAATTTATGGCGATAAAATCTGCACCAGAAAATGTCGTACTTCATTGATAGGATTGCACGAATAGTGACGTTCCTGCGGTCGCCTCATCATAGACATTGTGAATCGATTGTGAAAATAAACAAATCGGCTAAATTGTGTTAAATTTTCATTGTGCTCAATAGCAAAAAGGTTCAGCTACTTACATTATTTTCTTTTATTATATTGTGCGTTTCCTGTAATGTAATCTAAGCTCCCCTCCCTTAGACTATAAAATTAGCCCTCCTAGACAAGTGATAAAACGTAGCAGTTGACTTGAAACATTCGAAATCACTTCGCTCTGCCGTTTTTTGGTGTTAGTTACTTCACTCTGTGATGCGATTTTAAAATTACAAGATTACAACTGGCGAGCAACTGAGGCTAATCGTGTTACTTGTGCTACAAGTGCGTATGGGCTTCATACTGATGCTTAAGCCATTAATTATTTTTCTTCCCGATTAAAATCTAATGTAATCGATAATCGCCTTGAGAATCGTTAACTGGTATTTTCTAATTCGATAAAAAAATTACCCATCTCTAGTTTAAAACTGTCATCCAACAGCGCACGAAATATTATGAGTTATAGATAATGATACCATTACAGAGGCGACACTTCGTTTACGTTTAGTTTCTGCCTATTGAATTGGATACTGTAAGGAAACATCGTCATCATCATTTTAGCTACTGGACGTCCACTGCTGAACAAAGGCCTCCTCTAATGATTTCCACATCGCCCAGTTGATAGTGGCCTGCACCCAGCGTCTTCCTTCTCTTCTTCTAGGAACAAAGCTAGGGATGACCCACGCCTTCATTCCAGAACCAATAAAATAACTGAAAGTCAGAAACTTTCAGTTATTTTATTGTTTCTATTGTTAACTATCTCAGTGGTTGAGCACACGTATAATAGCTGTGAGGTAGAAGTTACGGGACTATTCCCACCTCTCCTTTTCACCGCTGCATCTCCTGTGTAGCTAGGCACCTAGACTAGTTGATTTAAAGGCAAGGTATATCAGTTTTTAGGTAATGACTTAGTGCATCTAAAAATGTAAAACTTTCTAGTTTTTTGTAACATTGAAAAATCTTAAAAGAAGCATCATTTTTTTTACGTTCAAGTGTTTCTAAGAAATTTAAATGGAAGCTTTTGATGACAACGTATTGCTTACTTTTTCAGCTGTCGAACGAATCACTTTTATACTCATAGGTCCTGTACATCGGTAGATTTGGTAAATAAATAAATCCATCCGGACTCAGAAACTAAAAAAATTAAAATAGCTGTATTTTTTAATACTGGATTTGTCGATTAAATTGATCATATTATTGCGCCCTAACGGGTCGGACACTGGTGACCAGACACACTGTACAATTATTATAATTTTAGCCTATCTCGTGAGCTAGGTGTCAATAATTAGGGTGATTTACTAACTAACCAGTCGCATACGAACAACAGCAGTGAGATTCAAACAAGTTTGATCCATGATGCCGCACGACTATTGTGTGAGCCCACCCGTAACCAAAGCTTATTTAGCTTAACACAAGGGGCTGGACGGGACTATTAGTAATTTGTGCAATACAAAGTGCTTATAATCTTTAAAAAAAATCTTTTTATCGCTGTATTTAACCTTCCTTTCGTATACTAATTTATGCGTCAGTGTCAAGTCTGCGATTTTTATTCTTTGAAATTTTCGTAAAATGGCTGCCGCCGCGGTGACGCCTTGTAATTAACAAATTAAAATTAAATTAGTGTTTTAAAGTGCATAAATGTACAACTTAATGGTAAAAAGTCATTCCTTGATTTTTACTTAATATGTATCTGGAGTTATTTGAACAGTATTTTCGTCTATAGGATGGCATATTTCAAAAAACAAAACTGCACTCAAGCGTGTTGTCACAGCAACCGCTGAGCACATACTAATTGAATTTCGGTCCATGGACCTGTTTGCGTGCCAGAAACAGTCTAGTTGACATGTCTTCTCTAGTACGTAGTACATTATAACTCAATGCCTCTCCCAAGGTTTTTCACAATAAACGGTCCTGCGCTGCCCGCATCCAGGTTCTTCCCGCGACCTTTACCAGATCGTTATTTATTTATTTATTATTTATTTATTTGCAAAAATGGCTTTTCTCTTTGCGCTACAAATATCCTATCGGTTTAGGTGTAATAAAAACCGTATTTTAACAAACCAGTTTACGTCGAAATTGATTAGTTTGAAGACTTTGAAGTAAGTTCGGTTTTACGATTGATCTAAATTTTATCGAATTCGTAATTTCGGATCCTTTGTTCCCACGTACTTAGATTGGTAACGGTATTATTGCTAAATGACGGCCATATTATCATTAATTTCACAGAAAAAAACGTGTAAAATGTTAAAGAAAGATAAAATTGGTTGCCACAGCAAAAAACAAGAGCAAACATAAATAAAAGGACTTGGTCTAAAAGGATTACGGGCCTATTCCCACCTCTCGTTCCCACCGCTGCAACTCCTGTGTAGCCAGGATCTACAGTTTGACCGGCAATAAAAACCCAACCAGTGAAGGTTAAGTTTGGGCAAAAAAGATTTTTACGCGTACCTTATAAAGTTGCGGGCACAGCTAGTAACTTACAAAAAAATCATAAAGTTCCAGTGACATTGAATATTAAACAACCGTGAACAAACCCATACCTACTCTTGTCTTATCAGTCCACAAATTCTTAATTACTAAAAACATAATTAAAATCAATACCGTCACTGATAAATATTTATATCGATCTTTATCTGGATCGGTCTAAATTATCTGCGATCTAAACACTAGACCGGGTCGGGAATCGAAGCCGCGACCGTCCATCGCGGTCGCATCAGCTTTTGTTAATTAACTTAGGAGTTGCCTGCATATCCTCCCGAGGATGGCACAGGGAAGGCGTGGAGTCGACATTGGGCATTTTATTTTTACTTTCGAAGTTATAAAGTGTGCTTTTTTAATTTACTTCACTATTTTTGAGTCATAAATCCGAAATCAAAGCAGCTTGTCGTCGCATGATGCACATTCAATAGCTTAAAAAATGTATAATTTTTGTTGCAAAATCGCTACTATTATGATCTTTTAAGAACCCTCTGTTTAGTTTCTGAATAACTTGACCTTCTGTCGTCTGTACAACATTAAAAAATCAAAGCCTATCTAAAATACTCTTTAAAAAAAGGTGTGCAAAAAAGTGGCACCTCCACGGATTTAATGTGCGTATAATTTCTTTGTGGCACCGCACAGAATGCGCCGACGTCATAAAATATGCATTTCTTCGCGTGCTTATATGGATTTAGGGCTGGCTCTTGTGTTTTGATTGGATTTATAATGTTATAATTTTACTTAAGTATTTGTTGATGTTTTTACCTGATTTGATTATGAAATCAGGAGTTGTGTAATCCACAACAATTAATTAAGATTATCTTTGATGAAAAATACTTTTATAGGCAAAGACCTAAATTATTTTCCTACTTTACATTCCTGTAAAGGGACCGGATTTTGATGACAATAACATCTGACAGTCTGATACTGACAAATAAAAATAATGTGAAATTTAATCTAATAACACAATTTCATCAAAATCTTTCAAAAAAGGCTCTTTTTCACAAAGTAATGACATTAAGATTTGGGAAAATAATTTCCCTCTCCCACTCAATCGACAGCCCTAACTCACACATGCGCAAGCGCAGCGCCACGCACACGCGCGCGCGCACAATAACTCAATCGCAACACACGCACATCGTTGCATATTCATTCGCGTTTTGTATCTTTGTATAAAATTATAATGCATTATGACTCGCCCGCCGTTTTTACTTAATAAAACCAGGCCTGGCTCACTCCGCGCGGTACATCCGATAATTACCTACAGCGAAGCGCCCCGCCGGCGGGTATTATATCAGTCGAGTGTCACGCGCGCGCCCGTCAGGACGCTGGCGTGCGTTGTAGTAACTAATTCTATGATCGAAGTATTATTTAAAAATGGACATAAAGAGAAAGAAATATTATTGTGCGGCGTTCGGGTGTTTAAATTCGAAAAGAAATCTACCGGATTTATCTTTTTTTTCGCTTCCCAAAGATGCTGAAAGGTATGTTGACCATGTAGGTAATAAATAATTCTTAGGATAGTATAAGAACCTAACCTACCATGACTACTGCTCAGAATGCGTTCGTTCGTTTCAGCCAAAATAAATGACGTCCACTGCTGGGCAAAGGCCTCTCCCAAGGTTTTCCATAATGAATGCGTACTTACCTACATACGTACCTCATAACAAATAAGTAGATTAATTATTTTTTTACTAGACACTACTAGACAGCAACCCTAACAGCGTAAGAAGAGTTCAGAGGCACGCGATAGAAAGAGACAAAACTTGTAGGTGAATAAAATTGTAGGTACGTAGTGCTGTGCGAGCTGAATTCCACTGTATCGCGTCGTAGCAAGACTCGCATTTATTTAAATCGTCTTGCGGAGTAATCCTTCTGTACCTGTACTATTACTTATTCTGTGATAAAACTCAAAAGTATCGAGTTTTTGCGCCGACTTAGCGAGCTTTATCGACATTTTAATGTATTTCGAAAGTCGAGCTTTAGATCGCTTGTCCGATCGAATCGTAAATATCTCACTTTTTAACGATTGCCGCTAAAATTGCGAAAGCTCACACAAGCTTTAAAGCATCGCTGTTGTAAATGACTCGCTCTTTTTGTTTCATAACCTAAAGTGTAGTAAACAAAGTAGATATTCCAACTGGAGATCAATCAGCAAATAAAAAATTGAAAGCTTTTCGAATACATCTCAAGTTAAGATCAACAACGAGCTTAATTTGAAAATCCTTTGTACAGGTCCATAAATCAATTAGAATTCTAAAAACTTTACTACATTGTTCAGTGAAGTCTTTGCTTAAGTGTTTTTATTGCCCTTTTAAAAACCTGATAAGTTATTCCCAAAAAAGAATTACGATAAGCAAAATCGTGTGGAAACTTAAAACCTAAGAACAATCGTATATAATTTATTGTACGCAGACTTATTTGGCAGTTCTGTATGTCCCTTTGAATCCAAAAGTTATGGAGGCTTTATAATTTGTACGTGTTCGGATTCTCTATGACCCATGGACTATGGTTGTCTATGGCGGCCACTTTACGAGTGGGGAATGGGGATATTGTTGGTAATCTTCATTTTATGCTTTCCGGAACGCTACTGGTGTTTGGTTGGGTTTCTTGGAATTTATATGAATAAGTAACATGAAAGAGGTGTGGATTGAAATAAAAATTAGATGGAAATAAGACGTTCAGCAAGACAGAACTGATTGTTTGAATGAAATAAAGTAACAAATTCAAGTACACAACAATAATAAAATAGTGTTAGTTGATTATAAATGCCACAAAATACAAATGGAAATGATATTTTATCTAAATGCACCGCAATTTAAAGCTACCTGAGTCCAGCTACTTAAATCGATTTACAATCTTAAATTCATTACCTTCACAGTGGAAATTAAATTAATCGATTGTAACAAGATCACCTGCTCACGATAAACAAAACAAAAGCTGGATCGAGAAGTATCGATATCGGGACATTAATCCGTAATCGTTCGATGTAGAGGTAGCTCCGGGCTTATCGATCATACCCATTGATCTTTTTCTTTGCTAATAGGTTTGATAAGTCAAAATACAGAATATCCGGCTTGAAGGACCATAAATGAACCCAAGTAAATTCAAATTTAATCCATGAAACATAAGTAGCAGTTCACACAAATCTAATTTGGTTACGTCATAAGAGAATATTATTAACAAATTCAAAATCTTTGGCTTCTAGATTACTTTGAAGAGTTTTTTGGATACATACGCAATAAGTTTACTATTCAAAATACATAACACAAAACCAAAGCCTAGATACAAAACGGAATTACATTCTAGAAAGTAATTTATGAGAACACAAATTAACAAAACGCCTTCATTACCATCCACATCAGCCTAGACAACTTCTCCTTTGTCATTCAACTCCATCTAATTGACTTAAAACAAATAAAACCCATCCATCAGACGAGTAAAAAGTGAGCAAGAGTGAGCTGAGTAAAAGGGTTAAAAAGTAAAAGAGATCATGCGGAATCATTTACTCCAATCGGCACAGTTGATGGTCGAGACGGAGATACACGAACAAAGACGGCTCGATTAGATGTCAGCAGATGCCATCCCGATGGAGCGGTCGCCATCTAACTTTTGCAGTTGCCATGTATTTTCGCAAGGCGATATCGTTCGGGTGGTCTCCTTAAGACTGATTACTGTTTTAATGGACAACTAATGTATCGGATATGCAATAACGGATGTAAAAACGAGAGAAACAACTACTTAACAGAAAAAAGATAAATATTTTGGCATTCCAACTAGAATTAGAAAGTTTGTTACAGATACTTTAAAAAGCACTAATGATTTCACGTGTTATTTAATTACACATAAATATCATTTGTAACACGGACATTTATTATCAACAACATTGTATCTGTATGTCTTTTAATTTCAGCTCCGGCTAGTCAATTAATCACCGTTTAATTAATCGTATTATCATTCCGGAGCAATGTAACGTCGGATCCATAAATTTCGTCCCAATAGTAACATGCAGTTGCCATCAGTACATGTAACCGACGAATGATGGCAACATATCTAGATCCCTTATCGATCGATGGATCCCGATTTGATCTACGCATGCGTAAGTTCATAATTATCTGCGCTCTTTCATTCGCCGACTTTAGTTATGGCCGCCCGTGCGGCATGTAAACGTCTCAAATCATATCCCCGATTAATTAATGCTCATACTGCTTTGTATACACAGTATAATTACAGCTCAAACATTACCGAAGGCAGTGCAACGAGTTAGTTTAAGTAGACTTCACCGTTACTAATGATGTAGTCTAGTTTTGAGAAGAAACAGCAGCGGCCTTAAAGTTGAACCCTGGTGAACTCCCCAAACCATCGATTGATTCTAGTTATCCTCAATTCTCTACCAGTAGATCTTTTATAAATACAAACGTAAAAAATATGACGTACAAGTTCCTAAAGATAGAATAAGTTGATCCCACGGTTCGCACAAATAACAATAAGACACATTACTATCTACACAGGAAAACTTAAAAACATATTCCCAATCTCTTGGCAACAATGCCTAATCGATCGACGGAAAAATAAAACTAGACACGTTGCTCCTTATCGGTATATCTTAAAACGAAATATTGTAATAAAAAGTACGTAGATCGATGCAATGAGTGTTGTGCGTCCAAAAGAATTTTTCTGCTTCATTTGAAGCCTTATCCACATTATCATAGGGATTGGTATCATCCAAAATGTCTGTTTCGACCGCAAAAGCGGTGTTGCCATCACATACATTGACGCAATGAATATGGAATGGAAGGAATATGATTCATCTCGTTTCGGTGTCCGTACAAATGAAGAATGAGATTCAATTTTAACTCAATTAGATATGCAGGAACTTCCATATAAGTAATGGTATTCAGAAACATTTTTTTGGATAACACATGTTCGTCTCACATTTGGTTAGTTTCCGATGATGACTAATCATTTCTTATTTCCATACCTTGTCGTACAAAGTTTGTTAATAAGCTTACAATTTTTAACTATACTTACGTGTTGTCAATAGCTAGATCTTTGTTCGTACGTACACCCATTGCCCCGCCTCATTACCTCCTCAATACGATACACAGCCTCCTCCGGCCGGCACCAGAAAGATCAGAGCCCTCATTTCAATAAAAACCATTAATAAAGCAATCAGCATTACATATCAAGTTACGTTGGGCATACATGGTAAACGGACACACGTCTCTACAAGGAGCAAAACTTGGTAGTTCCTTATCGTCAAGGTTGTAAGATTCACAATTGAATGGCAGTTGACTTTGTTGAAGCAAATGAGCGTGTAGTGAATTTGTGTGTGTAACCGCATTTACATTTTAGAGATACTTGCGCAGAGTAAATGTCAATTTAGATGGCAGAGTGTTGAGGCAAGGGATTGATGCTGTTATTGAACTCTCTCGGCCCTATTCTCGATGGATAGAATGATCAATCTTGTTAACATCGATGTTGGTTCTGCTGATGATTAAAAAGTCACATTATTTATGGCCACTTGCTTTTGGCCGTGAATGCAGGATGTTGTTTTGGCTGAAAAGCGAAATGGTCAGAATTAGTTCTTTTAAGAACTAGTTTTTTGTTTTAATCATTATATTAAAAAGGATGCAGTCATCTAGATCGTGATTCTTGCTAATTAATCGCGTTTTTGCATTTGGGAATTATTGAGAAGTTCTCATTTATGGTAACGACCTATATTTAGACAACAGTAAACTTAATGGCTTTCGGTAAATATTCCATCTTCCAAAGCTTATTAAATCTGGGTTATCTAAATCTCGAGTGACATTTAATTTCAATTAGCCACAGAACAGTAAATGCGGTCTAAAAAGTAATACTATTGACATTTGCTGGTTTTCCTTATAAATGTCAGGAGAGGATTATAAGGTTTTGAGAATTCAGTGGTCACCACTGTCACACTGATCCGTGAGAAGTATGATGATCTTTTATTTTTGCAGAAATTTGTGGTTTGGTATTTCGAAATTCGTGAGATTGGTTTTATCAACAGTATCTTTAATATATTTCAGAAATTACTGGTCCGATTTGAAAAATTCTTTCAGTGTTAGAAAGCCCATTTATGGAGGAAGACTATAGGCTAATCATCACGCTTAGACCAATAGGAACGGAGCAGTAAAGAAAAATGTTGCAAAAACGGGAAATAATATTATTCCAACAATTTTCACGCGTACGAAATCGCGGGCACAGCTAGTTTACGATTAAAAGCTATTGTTGCTGATTTATTAATATTTGTAACTATGCTAATAATTGCTATTGATTTGGATTTAGCATTCCAAGAACACGGAAGTTATTAACACGCCATTATACCAGAAGGTCTTATTAGACTCGCATTACAGATTTGATCTCGTATTTAAAAAGATCAAGTCATTTGGAGCACACAGAAATAATAATTAAAACAAAAAACCGAATCTTACAGACCATTGATATATTTTTCTTTAGACGCCTAATTCTGGGTATATTTTCTGTTTTTGTTGCCTTGTGCTGATTTTATCTGATCAATATTCTCTTTATTTTGTAGTATACAGACTTGTCATTGGTTTCTTATGTTCTTCTTTAGATGCATATTTCTAGGTCCATATTAACTTCTGCCAGTTTCGTTCTATCAATACTATACTGATACGATCATAATCCTCCCAACTTTATATTTATTGGTATCTTCTATTCTTCTTTAGATGCCTAATTCTAGCCTTATTCACTTCTGCTTTAGTTCTATGAACATTTTATTTTGATCTGTCAAGGAACCAAATCTTGGACAGCAACTGCGCAATCAAAACTGATTATACATCTGCAACGCATTGTTTAGTAAACACCGAGAGGAAGTCGCGCACCTCGATTCTCCGAATCATAAATCCCATACGTTTTACTTTCATCCATCGAGGTTCCATTGAATGGGTTCAAAAACCCATTATATGGACCCCATTGTTTCGGCTGAATGAGCCAACACAATATCTTACGAAATTTCCGAAAAAACCACCATCGCATTATAAATGCATATTATGTCGAACATTATCAGATTCGTCCCGACCGCCATTGTCTTTTTGTGTTTCTTCGTCCACAAATACCAGGGTCTTAGGATCAGTCAATTCGGCTGGAATTAGATATGTAACTGGTTTCATTGTGGCCCTTTTGGGATTTCGTATGGTGTTCGCGGCAGTCATGGGAATTTTCGGTATATTTTCAAGGGAAGCAAATTATATTTTCAAAGAAAATTGCTTTGCTCGCGTAAATTCGTCCTGTGGTGGTCTTTAAAGATCAATAAAATTTTATTACTAATGGCGACTTGGAAACTTATTGTACCTAGATCTAAACCTTCCTCTTGTATCACTCTATTTATTTCATTTGTGAAAACCACATTAAAATGGCAACGTTTTGATGACCTAAACAGACAGACGGGACCATTTGTTTGATTCTATGTAAAGCATCAATATTGATTTTCGATTTATTGATTCTCTAATTTAGGAATTATTTGATGCCAAAAGATATGAGGTTATAAACTTTTAATTGACTGTTACTGTCTATTTTAGTTGCTTTTATTATGCCAATTAAAATAATATTTTAAAAACTAATAAAGAAAGTTTAAAGCTGGCTTAATAAGGACAAATATCACCTCGGGCATAACTATAAATTATAATAAGCCGGATTATACCTAACAATGCTAAATCCGTGTCTATTTCGCGCAATCGTAAAAAATCGTGATCCATTATCGCTACAAACTTCGCCGAAACAAGTGATCTGTGCTTCATTAATAATGAACTCTCTCTGGAACTCTATCATTACAATCGAGCATTCATGCACGACTTATGTAACACAAATTATCAAACCGTATGTTAACATACGTCATACTGGAACAAGACACAGTAACACCGCTTCAAAATTACCGCGCGAACACGTTACATAGATAAAAAAAATTCTTCGCAAACTGAACGACCACAGACCAAAAATAGCTGTCAAATTGAACGCGCGCGAAACAGGACCACAGATAAAAACAGCTGTCAAACCGCACAAGTTTTTCTGTTGAGACATGTACTGTTGAGACAATACTTTTTAAATTGATGATGAAACACCGACAACAGGACTGGCAACGAGATAATGATATCTGACAATACATTAGTACCAAACTAACCAGTCATAATAATTGGGCTAGTAGATAATGCTGCAGGCAAAGTTGTGATTAATAATTATCGGATTTTTTCCAATTTTGATTCAATCACGAATTATTTATGTTAAGCTCCTCTTGGGATGTACATGAAGTACTTCTTAATAGTTATTTTGGACGCGAGCAGCGCAGAACCAGTCGTGGAAATCTTTCGATGACTTTAGCCAGCTGTGAATGTTTTTTAAACAGTACTTACTGCACCTACTTCAACTATGTGCCCATTGTGTTACCATCTTACCAACGCTAATCTACATAAGTATAGGTATTAATGCGTCTTTCAAAAACGTTTTTTTAACAGTTTCGACATACTCTGACAAATGCGGTTTATTTAGCGTTAGAGTAATCTAAATTTTCAATACAATAAGATGTTACTTGTTTTGTGTCAGAGTTTTTTTATGTAGATGTAATGACACTCACACAAGTGTTAACTTTTTTTGGAAATCTTTAATTTCAAATTGTGTGACCTCATTTAGAAAAAAATACCTACTTTCAATCTTTAATTTTTGGGCTTAGTAAATAAATTTCATATTTCATCATCCATTGCCAAACATGCAGCACAACCGGTTTCAGTCTTCGCTTCTTGTTTTAGACTTATCTACTAATTAGACTGACAACCAAGACTTATGCCAGCCATGCGCCATGGTAGCATCGTATATAAAAATCTCGGCATTTATCAGCATATAAAAGAACCAACAAGTTGGTAATAATATAGAGCCAACGCACACGATGCGTTGCGACGCCGCATCGCAAAGATTTCGCCGACGCGGCGACAGACAGAGTTACTTCTGCATTTATAATATTATAGATGTAAGACGACGCAACGACACCGCTCCGGCGTCGCACCGCCACCGCAACGCATCGTGTGCTTAGCTCAACTTATTTTTTACTTCCCAAAAAAGCCGCGCTTCAAATTTTAATTAGAATTCCTACATTTCAAATACGCCTACGCTCAGAAAGGACAAAGCACTTTTGTGAAGGCCTGTACTCGAGTCGCCGATCACTCACAATAGGTACCGGAGTGACTTGGAGAAAACATTGATTAATTACCATAATAATTTATTTGATACTCCAAAACTTGATACGAGGGGCCGATTGCTTAACCGTAGTGATGGACGAGTGCTTCTGTATCGATAGTTTTTAACAGTGATAACTATCGATGACGTTTAGTACTTATTTGAATTATTATTACCTACACAATAAAACAATTCATCGTTAAAGCATTTTATCTTAAACCTTTTCAGAACTGAAGCTGTCTTAATTTTGATTCATGGATGCAAAATAATATTCATGAGCCGTAACGAATATTGAAGCAGATAATATCTTTCATTAACGCACTTAACGCACTTATACACGTCTCAATATACTTGTAGTCTTGTAGCAGGACCCATCCATCAACGTATAGAATTAATTATTGTTTCATAAAATCGATAAATCCTAGATTTATTTATTCTGTATTTCCAAACTTTCCGACCAAAGACAACAAAAAATTGGATGTTCACTATTTAAATAAAACAAACTAAGGCTGAGTTGCGCCACCTAACTTTGACCGTAACTATGACGGTAACCGGTGCTTTTTGTATGGAGTTTGACAGATTTTTGACGTTTGTCAAAGTTAAAGTAAGATGGTGCAACCCACTCTCAATATTATAACAAAGCTGTGCGCTATATCGATACTGTGCATTATCGATATCTCGAACATCACTACCTAACCAAACGTCTGAAGTCGAACTAGAAACTCATAATGATAGAGCCGAAAACTAAACGCTTGCTGTACGCTCGGAAAGAAAGGCTTTGTGAAGAAACGTCGTTTAGAATAGTTTGTTTCTTTTATTATGACTTTATTGTGCACAAGCGATTTCGGGGTAAGTTGCTAGTTCGTGGGTATCTTCATTTTTCTTTAAAATTACTTCGTTGTGTTGGAAGACGACATGTGTATAGTTTGTAAACAACCATTGAAGCCTATATCCCTCTAGGATAACTCTTTTTTCTATTGCTGAAAACCGTGTCTAAATCTAGGATTAACCCTAAGGAAGCATCTAAAAGATTTTTCTATCCCTTTCTTTCTTTCGACGTTTTCCCAGAAATTTATATTATCGAATTCAAATTGAGCAAATGACTATTTATTTAGAAACTATTTTATTATCAAACCTCAGGGCAAGGCTTCTCTCTATTTTTACTAAACGCATTTTCTGATTGACTGTACCCAGTCTAACCAACTTTTGAACATTTCCTACACGATGAAAACAGTTCATTGTTCACAAAACATGATACATGGTGGTGATTTGACTGATCCAAACAAAAGAATAAGTTTTGACGGAAAAGGAACGAGCCGATTGTTAGTTATGATTGTTTTTTGTTATTAGAATAAATTTGGTTGTAAGAGCCAAAGCACACGATACGTTGTGACGACGGAGTGGTGTCGCTGCGTCGTCTTAGGTCTCGTTCCCTCTACAATTCAATTTGCAGTCCAGTTGGACTGTTGTGTGAATACACATGTACAAATTCGAATAAAAATTCGATCCGATCGAATTTTGCAGGGCACTGCAATCGGCATATTAGTATGAACGTTAACATTAAAACACACGACGTATTGCTAAATCGGATCCTGCCAAAAACAGTTCCTTCAAAAAACGGGTTGTCTCCGTGGGAGCAAGTCCTTACATTTGTGGCGGGCACACGAGCGGTGCGGCGCCGCGCCACGCGATACGACGAAATGTTTGCGGTGCGGCGCCGCAACGCATCGTGTGTTTTGGCTCTTACAAGCAAAATGCTCTAACATGTAATGTTACGTTTTTTCTAGGCCTGCTGTCAGCGCTGAATCATCTGGACCAGGCTCGCAAGAACTCGCTTCAGACCACCGTGGATTACTCCAGATATGTCAAAAGGTTTGTATCTTTATCTATTCTTAGTAAATAATTTATACTTACAGAGACTTTTCCCACGGCTTTGATCTCCAAATAGGCTTTTAAAAAGAGCTTTTACAAGTCCCGGTAGGTACAGGTAAATCAAACTCTACCACTACTTCGGTGGGCCAGTGTCATGTGAATACACGTTTAGCCCTTAATATATCTTTCAAACGGTGAAAGATTTTTTAAAATACATACAGATTACGCCCTGTATTACACGTACAAAATTCTCAGTCTCTTCTTATAATTATTGTTAGTAATAATGTAGGAGTTAATAGTCGAATACTTTGTAACTCTACTTGTACCAATATGTATTAAAAACCCACACGATGGAAGGAAGTTACTCATCTAAGTTGAGAAACCAACAAAAAATTACTCAAGTGGTAGATAATTATTTATCTATCAATATTCGTAATAAGTTTAGCGCTAAATAACTTAAACCACTCTTTTTCGCTGCAGTTATGGCAGTTAACATTACTCTACGCTAGTTTGTACTCTTTAATTATATTATAAAACAGGACCCGTGGGATTCCTGATCCCTTACAATGGCCGTCTTGAAACGTAATTGTAGGCGTCAATATACAGGGTGTTCCGATCGCCGATATATTACCAATATCCTGATATTGATGCGAACAACTTTTTTATCATCATTTTGGCCACAGGACGTCCACTGCTGAACAATGAACATAGGCCTCCCCCAATGTTTTCCAGATTGGCTGGTTACATTCAACGCCTTCCTGCAACCTTTTTGAGGTCGTCTGTCCACCTCTGTCTGACAATTTTCGTTATTGGGACACAATTGGATTCACTTCAAAATTAAATGAATGCTTTACCTTTACAACAATGTATAGAGCCATAAATTATTTTCGCAATAATGTTGACGACCTTTTTGTAAAGGTTTTTGTCAAGGTTGTCGCTTGATCCTTCGCAAAAAGACTGTAAAACACCCTGTATGCTCTCAAACGCGTTTTTCATTCTTGATAATAATCAGGATAATTGTCTCAGTTGGTGAAAAAGTGTTTTAAAACAAACATTGGTCGGTGAATCCATAGAATGGGCGCATTCATCATATTATTGACAGCTGTGCATTTGTTACCTGCTTGGTTCTAATAAATTATTGTTGTAGTATTGTGTCTTCGTTAACGAAGATATTTCTTTCATTTTATATCTCGCGGTGAAAGGATGGAAATAATTTGTTCATCATATCGTATATCGTAATAATAATTATTATATCGTATATCGTAATAATAACAATATTTTTGAAGAATTTGATCGTACGATGTAAAGAAACAATTTTTGTTAATTCATCTGAAAATTAAGCAATGGCCCCAATACAACACCCTGAAGAGTCCTATAGCTCTATTTCTCTCTCCAGATACAACTCAACCCTGGAATGCGGCTCATCGTACTGCAAGGAGCTGGGCTACCGGGAGCACTTCCACTGCATGGACTGCACCGCCAGGGTCTTCTGCAAGAAGGAGGAGATGATCAGGCATTTTAAGGTAAGCTTTAACAAAATCTACCTCTTTATAAACCTAGACACTAGAGACATCATGAGATACAGGTTGCCAAAAGCAGCCTCTCTCTACAATGTCTTATGACCCGCCTAAGTCACAAACTATACCTCTATAATTCGGCAAATTTGCTAAAAACAATATGGGCTTGGACTATTCTTTAAAAAATATTCACTCGCTCCAAGTATTTATTTGCGACGAAATAAAAACAGTCATGTACTTACGAGTAGCTTGAAAAATGAGAAGAGGAATACAGCCTTTTGAAGGCATTTTACGTGAACCAACTAAATCAGGAACAGATAATTATATTTTTACTGATCATGATGCTGATGATGATGAGTTTTAATCATTGTTTCTCCTTCTCCACAGTGGCATAAGAAGCGCGACGAGTCTCTCGCGCACGGGTTTATGAGGTACTCGCCCCTAGACGACTGCTCCGAGCGGTTCAGCGACTGCCCCCACAACCGCAGCCAGACGCACTACCACTGCATCCAGGATGGCTGTGATAAGGTAAGCTATCAGCCTCAGAAAAAGCACTATCATCAACATCATCATTTCAGCTACAGGCTACAGGACGTCACTGCTGAGCAAGACCTCCCCCAATGATTTCCAGACTGACTGGTTGATAGCGGCCTGCATCCAGCGCCCATCCTATTACGGTTATGAGGTCTACCTTTTGGGTGGACATCTCACCACATGGCTCTTTCTAGTACCAAATCCATGATTTGTGAAATTAATAAGGAGGGGATATAAAGAAGAAATTATTTCTGCCTTCAACAATCTGTACATGTTATTTATATCAATAATTCTGATCCTCTGTATTTTTCTTGTTTCATTATCTCCAGTCTTCCAAGACATTGGCTTTTAAGTAAGCTAAATTGTATTGAACAATAATATTGCATACTTCTTCGGTTTTACCATCAATTCACTCTCCAACCATTACCTTCCAGGTGTACATCTCAACATCAGACGTGCAGATGCACGCCAACTACCATCGCAAGGACAGCGCGATCCTTCAAGAGGGTTTCCAGAGGTTCCGAGCGACCGAGAGCTGTGCTGCTCCCCATTGCGTCTTTGCGGGGCAGAGGACGACGCACTTCCACTGCAGGAGACCAGGCTGCACTTATACGTTCAAGAATAAGGCTGATATGGGTAAGTGTTCATTATTAGTTAATTTTCTGCAGGAAAACCGAAGGACTCTGGGGCAGTGAGATGATAGATGATAGCCTCCGTCCAGTGAGACTTTCATTAGTAATTTCCTGCAGAAAGATCCAGAACCGTAAGAAAATAATGCCTCAGTCCAGTGAAGGGGCTTACGCGTATTACCACAGAATAATAATTAGTTATTATTACCCTTATCCCTTACATTCCCTGCTATCACAGTCATATCCGGAGATGGCATGACTTAACACTCAAAGTGGCTAGCAGCCTTTTAAGAAAAATAGCAGAAGATGCTAGATTATGTCCGGCAGAATAACATAAATTGATGACGAATTGATTACAATATGTATTTCATTTAAATAGATCATAAAGTTTCTGTTATGGATTATTAAAAAATCCAATCATATTTTGTATTCACCACAGTATCTTATTTACAGTGCAATCCCAATTAACATGTTACTTGAGCATCATGCTTCTATTTTACAGAAAAACACAAGACCTACCACATCAAAGACGAAGCTCTATCCAAGGATGGCTTCAAGAAGTACATGAAGAACGAAGCTTGCCCCTACCGGGACTGCCGGTTCAGCAAGACCTGCAACCATATTCACTGCATCAGGCCCCACTGCAACTACGTGCTGCACTCTAGCAGCCAGATCTTCACTCACAAGAGGAAGCATGAGAGGAAGGAGCAGGAAATGAGCTTTGGGTAAGTGGTAGCTGATCAACATTTAGGTTTTCTCCTTACCTGTTTAATACCGTAAGGGTTCGTTCCCACAGCAATCCAGTTTTGGGGGATCCTAAAAACACCATGGAAACAAGCCCTAAGAGTGTTGGGCTCTCTCGAATCATAGGTACTGGATTCAATTCCCTCGTGTAGAACAGAAGCTTGAATAATCTTAATCAGATTTTCTAAAGTAGTCGAAAATTTTAAACCATTTCCACATTGTATTTGCAACTTAAACTAATATTAAAATTCTTCATCCACAGACTACCAACATCGGTTATCCAGAGTGCCTTCCTGCAGCAAGGTGCTGACCTCAGCATGTACTCCCCAGGAGGCAACCTTCACGTCGATGACGACATGTCCAACTCTATGATGGACCCTGATTATGCTCATCCTTTCGTAAGTTCTTTACCAATCAATTTAATAGATTAATACTGTACACCACGTAAAACAAGAAAAAAAAGAAACACAAAAGTGATTGCACAATTTGATAATCTACTTACATTGAACTAATACTACCTTTAATATACTAAATCAACAATATATTTTCCAGAACCCAGCACTAGTTGAAGAGGCGTCACGCAAATACATCGAGACTTACAATGGAGGCAAAGATGTTGACGACAAGTGCAGCAAATGCAGTGCCCTAAACAAGCACTACCATTGCCTAGCTGAAGGATGCAAAATGGCCCACAGGTACCTTTCGTTTCCAGATAGCGGGGACTGGATACAGTTGTATCGGCTACATGGCTACAAACAAGTAAGGCTGTATGGACTTGTAGCCCACATGCCCTCCCCCTTGTACCTTTCATCCAACGTACTACATTCGAGTTATTACAACCGTACCTTGTTACAACTGTATCCAGTCTACCCTACCTAGTTTAAAGATCTTGCGTTTTCCAAATACCTTTTTCTTGGGCACCATAAAATACTGATTTTTTACAGCTGCCACACTACTATGGTGAAACATGTAATGGAGCATGAACAGCAGAACCAGGTCACCGAAGCTTACTTCGTGACCTACACCCGCAGCAACCCTTGTGGAAACTCCGCTTGTCAGCACATTCGGGACATCACGCACTATCATTGCACTTGGGTAAGACATAATAGTGATAAACTTCCACGTACGTAATATTGCAATGATATGCCTATCAATAAAGGCTAAATTTCAGAATTAGCCACCATAGACTTTTGTTAGGAAGACTCCCTAACACAATAACACACTGGTCAAAAACCTTCTTAAGACTTCCCCTAATACGACTTAGTATAGATAATTACTGACTTCATATACTAATGTTCTATTATTTGCAGGAAAACTGCGGTGCTGTCATTCTCTCATCAGAAGAACACCCATTCAGAAGACTAGAGCACCACCGGCAACATGCGATCCTGAGCCCTATGTCGCCCAACTTAGCTGCGAGATTTGCACCAAACTTCACCCCTCAACTGTCAGCTCAATTACACCCCAATATGGCAGCACAGCTTGGCCAAGTGCCTTCTATGTCGAACCTTCCACCTAATTTAGCACAGCTGGCTCAAATGGCACCAAGCCTAAGTTCTCAGTTGACTCCAAACCTGCAAGCTCAACTGAACCTTGGCCCGAACCCAGGAGTTGTGCCTCAGCAGGTCAACCCCTCAAGTTCCTTGGATGAAATGTTTAGTAGGAAGAGAGGAAGACCGCCAAAGAACAGGGTTGTTGAAGTTTGGACTGATAATGTACGTATCTTACTTTACTTATAAATTTTTATGAAGCTTAATTATTTCAATATAATCCTCTAATAAAACTTATTCTTCTGCAGGTAACACCTCAAGCCATTTTTACTTCATTCAAGCTACCTAAGAGTAATCAACTACCCCCAGTGATTCAGTCTCCTGTCATTACGACCGTCGAGGAATTTCCGGTAAGTATTTATCTGAAAATAACTTTAATTCCTATGTCTTGCTTCCATAAAACAAGACTGATCCCTAATGTTTTTATTACAGCGCATCAAGTTCCAACATTTCGAAGTTTTCACATGCCCCGACTCGTGCAGTCAGTCTTACCCAAGATGTCAGCTGATTATGAGCAGACTGCATCTCCACTGCTTCAACTGCAGCTTTGCTGGCGAAACCCACATCATTATGGAGACTCACATGAGAGAATTACACTCTATCAGCCCTCTGCTTGAAGGTTTCGATTACTTTACTTCATTTGATCAGTGTGGAGGAAAGAGCTGTTTCAAGAACCAGCTCAGATCACACTTCCATTGCGCTCAAGGGAACAACTGCCCAGCTATACTAACCCAGTACTCGGCGTTGGCAACTCATAAACATGGTCGAGGAACACCAGTGATAAAGAGTGAGGAACAAGAGAGATCATTCGATGAAGCCAAAGACTACTCTTTGAAGGAACGCGCATCAGTTGACAGTGTTGCCTCTATGAAGGAGCCCAGTGAATCCTACACTCCTACTAACTTCTCAATCAAGAGCGAATTTGAGAGGGAGCAAGATAACATTTCGGGTATGTGTCTCTCTGTGTTTATAAAGTATTTTTAGTTCAATTATCATTAGACTAACCACATGCTATCTTCATTTCAGTAGTTAAAGCTACAGGCACGTTCTACCCGTCGTCTCATCTCAGGAGCAATGCATCATCACCATCACCCAGGAGCATATACGACGCATCACCTTCCAAGGATATGAAATTGCGAATGGATTATGATAAGAAGCCATTCGAAGCACCGAAGGTTTCTGGACCTACGATTCCGCCTTCGTGCCATGACCAAGCTTGTCCATTGAACAAGAATGCTGGTGGTATGAACCTGCATTACCACTGCCCGCATTGCAGCCAAGCCTATGTGGATCTGAAGTTGCTGTTTAGTCACATGGTGAAGAAACACAGCAACACCATGGATCCTGGACCAGTTGGACTTGCTGCTACTAAGGTAAATTGAAGTTTTGCAACATATATAGCTTTTGTTCCTTACGTTATTATCTTTTGTGAATCCATTTAACAAGGAAACTAACTTTTTCATTGTTCCAGGAGACTCTCGAACGAGAATACCCAGAAATTTCGATTCTTCCATCAACGGCTTCATCTTCATCAACAAGCCAAGCACCATCACCAACCCATAGACCTCCCAATCCTGCAGAGCAAGTAAGTTACCGTCACCCTGCTTTTTTAGTAATATTTTTTTGCAATATAGCTTTTTGTGTACCTTTACCTATGAATATACGTATTTCTGACTAATTTTCTCTCTGTTTTAGGTGCAAGCAGTCCAAAGCCTGCTTCTCCAGCAATATTTGGCTGGAGGCCGTAAGGGTAGTCTTCAAGATCAGCTCAAAATGCAACAGCAGTACACTGCATCACTAGCCGGTCTACCAGGCTTGGCTCAAGTGGCACTATTCTCTCAAGGGTAAGAAATTAAACCATTTCAACAACCTAATATCTCAATCAAGAGATTATAAGTTATTTCTCTTCTTCTATATTAATGGTGATGTGATAAATGTGTTTATTTTATTTTCAGAGGATCTCCCTTTCCCCTCTACCCAACAATGCTGTACCCTCCAGAGCTGTTGTTAGAACAAAGTCTGCTGCAAAGCCATGGTCTACCACCAGGACTTGATAAGGAAGCTGAAATGATTGCTAAAACGTAAGTCTTATCTTAAACTGTAAATCATCATTTCAAAATCAATTGAAACTCAAGTATATTTTCATAGTCAAGTACGCGATCGGCTTAAATATTGAAATTAGCAGACAGTGAATGGAATTTCGACAATAGTATCAAAATACAACCCCTATTAAGTTTATTTTGCTTACACTATATTTCTAAATAATCAATGTTTTGTTTTTGTAGCCGGCGCACACACACAACCCGTGGCCCACACATGCGCGTCTTGAAGGATGAGCCTATTCCAGAAGGATATCTCAGGTTCAGATTCAACGAAGACTGCGCATATCAGCACTGTGGATACAGGTAATTGGCTCATTACATTTTTAAAATACCTTTTTGTCTTGAATTTCGTTTCTCTTTATTTACATGTCAAAGTTTTCAAATATATGTAATAAGAAACTTTGTTGTTTTAGGGAGCATCAAACTCATTTCCACTGCACTCGAAAAGACTGCGGGTATTCGTTCTGTGACAAGACTAGATTCGTTCAACACACTGCTAGACATGAAAGGTATGTAAATCAAAATCATTATTTTCATGACGATAATAGCGTCACAATTACGCGGCCATCAGGTTTATCAAAACCATCTACAACATTTTCGTTTGCTTTTCAGACTTGATACCCTGATGGGAGGAGATTTCCAACAATATCGAGCAAACGTTTACTGCCAGAGACCAGATTGCCCCCACGCATCTACTTATGGTAAGGCGCCATCATGCAATTTATATTTTTGTAGAATCCATTGTTATTTTTTTCCCTCTCTCAATATTACTTTACCTACAACTTGCTCAGAAGCCTCAAAGCGTTGTCACCTAAACTAAACCCACTGACTTGGTTTGCTAAAAAAGATGGCAACCAGCTAAAATTCTTTTTTATCGCAAAGTAAAAAATCTATCTACTTCTGACATGAGGTCCCACTTAAACTAAATTCTTTGTTTGTTCTCTATTGTTCGATCCATCGCAGTTACAATTTTTTTTCCGATACATTTCAGGTACTGGCCAGAACAAGGCATCTCACTTCCACTGCCTGAAATGCGACTTCGTGTGCACTGACACCAATAAGGTCGTGGCCCACAGGCGTCAGCACCAGAAGCTGGATTCCATTCAGGCTGCTGGCTTTGAGAAGTTCCCTCCTAGCAAAGGTAAGCAAAACATACTATTTAGGTACTTACATCACGATGGGGTCATTAATTTTAATCTTGTGGGAGAAAGACCATTTCTAATTTATCAAAAGTAATGTAGATACTCGTATTTACAAAGATTGACAAATAAAATATATTATTAGTTTATGATTCGCCATTGTCTATAACTTTTGTCTGCTTTATTGAATCTATCATCTTTTAGTTAGAATTTTCACATCTGAACCAAGAGGTTTTTTTATTTTATAAGACAAATTTTGCTAATTTTTACTTCATCTTTTTGTTACAGGTTGCGGATATGAACCACAATGCATTCACAGCAAGAAGCAAACCCACTACCACTGCTTGCAGTGCGGTTTCGCTGTACTAGGTCTCTCCCAAATGACCTCCCACAAGTACAAACACCAAGAGGCTAATCATGGCCCATCGACTAGTGCTACAAACTGACCGACAAATCAATACCTCAACTGTATGGAAAAACGAACGATAGTGTACATAAAAATACGGTTAATTTCAAAAGTGGTGTATCTATGCGTAGTGTATAAGTTTGGATATACCTAAGGACTTTTATCAAGTGTAAGTGAAACGATTATAAAGCAATGTAAAGGCTTTAACAAGTACATGACAAAAAAATGGTATTCGTAAGACGCAATATGGCTTCTGCGATGTTATCACTGGATATGAGAACAAGTTACAATATCAAAATTGGATTTGATGTAACTTCTGAGTTTTGACGTATATATAGATGACGTTGTTCATTAATTGTTCCTGCAAAGACTATTTGGCAAAATTGATTGTAATAATTATCAGTTTTACGAAAATGTGTGTCCCTCAAGTGTGCCTTAAGCTCTTTTGAAGATCACTATGATTGAATTGATCAAGCAAAAGATAAATGTTATCTGCTTGAGAAACTCGGATATCAGTAAATAAGCAATCTAGTAAATACTTCACTAGTGAACGGAAGAACATTAGCAACTATTTTGTGTAGGATGTGTTGATTCCTGCTTTGTATGAGAGCAATTTCCCAAATACTACTTCTTCTGATATAGTTAGTACCTACCTACTTTGAATTAATTTTGAGTTCAAAATAAGCTCAGTATTAAAGTTAATGAAGAGGAAAAATCTAATATTCCTAAAATGAAGCTAAGACTACATTGAAGGTATCGGGAGCAGTCTTAATTTGTGGAAATACTTCTATTATCTGACTTTATTAATTGACTTAAATCTATGTGGCAAAGATGATTATGTGCCAAAAATGATTGTTGAACTATGTATGCGGCTGAAACAGCTACTGTTTCTAAATTATGTATGTAGAAAGAGTTATTATAGATTAGTTATTTTCCGAACAAAGTGAATTTAAAATTGCGAAATCTTATAATATATGAAAGTGCATGTTAATTATATTGAAATGTGTTTGTATTTCCTAAATCCCGACCAATATTAGATGTTAGTTAAGAAATATTTATATTTATTACTTCCCCGTGAGAAAAGACATTTTTACGAATAGTATTATTAATTTAGATGTCGTGGAATTAATAAAACAAATAATAAGGCAATAATATTTGGGATATAAACACCAGTTTGTGCCTAAAACAAATCTTGTGACAATATTATACATTGTTCATTTGTAATATTTCCTGACAAAATCATGATAATGCAAAATAATAATGAAACTTTGTCAGAAAATATTACAAAGAAGCATTAGGGTTACAAAAATATATATTTAATTAAAAAAACTTATTTAATAAAAGTCAATTCTATAAACAAAAAAAAAAAATACACTGTAAATAAAAAAAATAGATTATTATATTATAAAATCAGTATGTTAGTGAAAAAAATAAAATTGTTAAACTGATATTGGTATTCTGTATAATACAAATTGGATTAGTGTACAGAAAATTGAGTGCTAACGTTTGTGATTCATGAGGTAGCCATATAATGCCATAAACACGTTTATGTAACTGTAATATAACTAAATCTTTTCTAGCAGAGCAGTATTAGTCACGAGATGTCCTTCTAAAAGTACCTTTTGCATTCCTATATTATTCCTGGCAACCGTTTGACGCCATTTAGTTATAGAGCATGGTTGATTGCTAATATTTTTTGTTTCATGACCAAAACCATACATCCTATTCCTAACCTTTATCAGTATTTTTGTAGTATAAGCAACATCAGTTGTTCCTATTATGATTTTTATGTCTCAACTTAATTCAGTTCATGTTGTTTTATATCTCACTATGCCAGTCCATGTTATTTCGTATGTCTGTCTCAGTCTATGTCGTTCTAGAATACTTATACATGCTTTCGTTTTACTATCCATTACGTGTTCTTTTGTAGTACCAGAAAGGTTAGTTTCATTACGTTTTTTATATTTAAATTTAGTTATTTCCCTTACGTAAACTTTTGAAATAGACCGTGCCATAAACGTAGTCACATTTTTTAGTGTCTTTAGAACAATAGCTTCAGTTTCTAATTTTAAGTAACGATTAATTTCTAAATTCTGATTGGCATTCTCAAATTAAGTTTAACATATAAATGCAATAAATTAAAATCTCACATTATTGGTTGTTATCTTGTCTTTGTTTTGTTATCTAATTTTACGTACAACGTTTTTTTTTTTTCGATTCTTTTTTTATGTTTTCGTCTTTAACAATCTTTGTATTTTAAAAGTAATTTAATCGCGTATTTATGTGTATCTTAGTGTACGTAGCTTTAATTTTAGTAATCATTTAATTAAATTAATTTCTCCCTAAACGAATACAGTATTTTGTCCACTTGAGTAAATACTTTGGAGTGTTATTTTAAAAGTAAATCTGAGTGCCGTAAAATGATTGTAGCGTTTGATTTGAGACCAATTTTGTAGGACTTGTTTGAGATTGTGAACCGATTGGTATCTATTGAAAATAATTTAGTATTGTTTACCTCATGACTTCTAGGAATAAATGAGAATATTCAAAAAACACGCTTTTATTTTTAAAACTCCCCCAATATCACCATACCACCTGTAATATTACTTAGATTCCATGGAATTGGGACGTAATTTTTTTATGTCATATTCAGGAAGTACGGCGTTTTTTTTTTTTGAGAAAAATTAAAATCGAAAAATCTAAAAACGGCTATTTATTTGGATCTGAGAAAGCTACGAGATTCTTTTATACGTAGAATAAGATACTCCATCTTAGTATACCAGAAAACAAATTTTCTAAATATTTCCGGATATAGTCAATCCCAATATATATATCCCAACTAATATTATAAATGCGAAAGTAACTCTGTCTGTCTGTCTGTCTGTCTGTCTGTTACGCTTTCCCGCTTAAACCTCGCAACCGATTTTGATGAAATTTGGCATAGAGATAGTTTGAGTCCCGGGAAAGAACATAGGATAGTTTTTATCCCGGTTTTTGAAAAAGGGACGCGCGCGATAAAGTTTTTCTGTGACAGACAAAATTCCACGCGGGCGAAGCCGCGGGCGGAAAGCTAGTAATATTATAAATGCGAAAGTAACTCTGTCTGTCTGTCTGTCTGTTACGCTTTCCCGCTTAAACCTCGCAACCGATTTTGATGAAATTTGGCATAGAGATAGTTTGAGTCCCGGGAAAGAACATAGGATAGTTTTTATCCCGGTTTTTGAAACAGGGACGCGCGCGATAAAGTTTTTCTGTGACAGACAAAATTCCACGCGGGCGAAGCCGCGGGCGGAAAGCTAGTTTTCAATAATTTATTTTGTAAAGTCTAGACATGCTAGCCAAATGGGGATTTCGTAGCTATCATTTAAATAGCCATATCTAGCCGCTTCTTCAACAAAAATGTCATGTCCGAAAAATGGTCTTCATAAAACACTGTGCTGTCCCCGCTACAATGGCAAGAATTATTTCAGCTTCAAGTTTATGAAATATGTAGTAGAAAAATTTAATGATTAAATTCAACTAATCAAATATGTAGATACTCTATAAAGTAGATGCTAAAAGTAACTCTAAGAAGGAACCTAAGGGATGCTCCTAAGGTTTTATTTTATTATAATATATGCTGCCACATTCTCAGATGAGATGGCAAACCTCATCCAAACAAATCTTGAGGAGGTTCATTTAAGATTCACGTAACTGGCTAAGCACAAATTTCAGTTTTTAGCCACAAAGCGCTTGTGGGCTTTCCAAGTCTGATTTCGAAAGAAACCTTAAACATTTCGGAACTTAACAACTTAAGATTAATAAAGCTTTTTTATTCTAGACAGAAACGGTAAATGAAGGTATACGTTTGGGAGACGTATAATTACTGCGTAAATTTTTTTGACCAAATTTTTATGTAGGGTACATAAAATGATTACGATTAAAAATCGCACGTTCATAATCAAACTGTCACTATACAAAAAAGTCGATTTTTCAGGAAAAGCATTTGAAATGCTCAAATTTTAAAACCTTTGCAAAATGAGCAAAATGCTATTAAATGTTTTGTTTTTTGTTAAATACCAGTAGTGGCTTGTTTGGCTTTTACGGAAATATAATTATCTTTCAAATTATCATAATGGTTTATTTAATATTTAATTTTTTCCCTAAAAATAGTGTCACTTTTCCACTAAAATTGAGACAGTGACAGTTTTCAATTAAAAACATGTTAATGTTGTATTATTAATTCCAGTAGAAATGTCACTATTTTCATATAAATTTGACGATGAAAAATTAAAAAATGATTATTATTAAATAAAACTAACATAGAAAAATCAGTAATTTTAATGAACTTAAAACTTAATAATTTGGATTAAGTGGTACCAATGGTAACAGTAATAAATGTAAATTCTCGATCAGAAATAAATACGTTACACACATGAAACTACTATAAAATTACATCACATAAATCAACTTCTTAGAAAATAAGGTACTCTCTTGTTCAGGCAGCCTTTAAACAACCAGAACTTGATGACCTCGATAAACTTGACGAACTAGATAGTGATTTTTCATGGGGAAAAAGGCTCGAGAGAAGTAGGTTTAAATTCTGGATCATTATCCAGCGGCCATTACCTCTCCAAGCTATGTGCCCCGCCCACTGCCACTTGATTTTAGCGATTCTGCGGGCTATGTCGGTCACTTTGGTTCTCCTGTGGATCTCCTCATTTCTGATTCAATCACGTAGGGAAACTAACTGAGCATCGCACGCTCCATCACCTTTTGGGTGACCTCTCAGATTCATAAAATATTACTGGCAACACACACTGATCAAAGTTTTGTCTTGAGGCACTGCGGTATTTCGGACGTGAGAATAATATCACGAAGCTTCCCGAACGTTGCCCAGCCGAGTTGGATTGACGATTGACCTCTTTCTCGAAGTTGGACCTACGTAACTGGACTGTTTGTCCCAGGTCAACAAACTTTCGAGTGTAGAGTCTCCAGATAAGTGGATACTACATGGACATTTGACATGTTTTTTGTCTTGTCCATATTAATTTTCATACTCATTCATCAGGCTCACTTGTTGAGAGGCTCTACTTAGGCCATCGAGCATTATGCCTAGATTTTCCACAATCTCAGCCATGATTACGACATCGTCCGCAAATCAAGGGTGGATTATGTACTCGTTGATGTTTATGCTGAATCCGCTCCAGTTCAGAAGCTTGAAAACATCTTCCAGGGCGGTGTTGAACAGTATCGGAGATATGACATCTCCCTGTCTCACCCCTTGCTGCAACTGGATGAGTTTTGAGTCCTGATCCTGGAGACGAACCGACATTGTGGCGTTTTCGTACAAGCCTTTCAACACTTCGATGTATCTATAGTCAATTTGGCACCGTTGGAGACTGTAGCACTGCTCAGATCTCGATCGAATCCAAGGCTTTTTCATAGTCCACAAACGCTAGACAAAGTAGTAATTACCTTGATAATTTCTTTGATTTTACTAGTGTTTGGATTGACTGGTGGCATTTTTGTTAGATAAAATTATAACTACTTAATCATTTAAAAATCTTTCTTGTTGTTTTAATATTTCACTATTTGGATAAACACAATATTCTACGAAGTGATGAACAATGTTTTTAAAAATTTAAGAGAAATATTGTCACTTTTTGTTTTAAGGCGTTTTTCTTATTACTTTATTGTGACTTATCTTATGGTTTTGGAGTAAAAGCGTCTTTATGCTAAAAATGACGTTTTTCAACACAGAATTTACATAACTATCACGGGGTGCCCGTCCAGATCCCGTCACTACTAAAAACGTGTCACTGTTACTCACAACAAATGCCGGTTTTCCCATTAAACTCCATAACGACACTAGTGATATCTGCCGAACTATTTGAGCTTTAAGCGTGGGATTTTTACAGCATGCACTTTTCACGGAGCGCTGATAGATGGCATTGTTAACTCAATTTCTCCCAATTTCGTATAGTGACGGTTTGATTATGAACGTGCGAAATATTGTTTGAGATTGCGTCTGTCATAGTTTAGAAAATAGTAATGGAAAATGTCAAAAGTCATAGGTTCTGAAATTGCGTAGATAGATGGCGATGTGCTTCGTTCAATCGCGATATCATTTGATTTTTTCCTGGCTATTTAAGTTAAAACATTAAGGTTCAATATACTTCACTTTACTTGGATCAGTGTTTTATTTTACAACCACGGTCCGAGCTTTTTGGGACACTGTACATTGTTGTGGTCCTTCGAGCCGGATATAAGGGCTACGTGGAGGTTTGTACAGCTGGCCACTCTCTCGTCACACCGACCAAGCGGTGGACTGTCGCTTATGGTGTGCTTTGCGGAAGCGGAAAGCGGATTCTGCTGTGATGACGTCAGCGCAAAGCAGTTGGATTGGATTTTCCACCAGACGGCGCTAAAAGCAGTGCCACCCACAAGGACCCTCCAGATGGCGCTAAAAGCAGTGCCATAGACAAGGATTCTCCAGAGGGCGCTAAAAGCGGTGCGAGTTTATGGAGTTCACGAGGAGCAACCAGATGGCGGTAAAAGCAGTGCAAATCGGAAAAGTCGTGAGTCAGTGATCAGAGACAAAATCAAAATTGACAGTTTGGACTTTGGATTTCTTAAGTAGTTAGCAGTTGTCAAACACTTGTAATTTATTTAGTTTCGTAGCTAGGACTTAGAATAATCGGCGAAAAAGTGAACAGACGGGGAACCTATGCCCGATTTTTTATAAGTTCTATTTTTTCAAACACTTAGAAAATTTTGCATCTCGGGACTTAGAATTTTTTTGCTATTCGGATTTGGTATTTTCAAAGTTGTGTTAATGATTTGTTAATTAACTGTGCGGAATTAACTTTAATTTAATTGCGATCTTAATCTATGTAGGTAATTAACAGTTCATTTAATATTTCCATGCCTAGTGATTTAGATAAGTCTTTTCACTCAATGGATCACTCCTCAGAGGTCAATATGGAAGCCTTAGTTAAGTTACAGGAGGATGTTAGGGTTTCGATTACCAAGGGTCATGTAAACTTTAAAAAGTCCCCTAAATCCCGAATTTCCCAGGCTTACATAGAGACACGGCTGGAAACATTAGAGGAACAATGGAGGTTGTTTACTGATACGCACCGAACTATTATTTCAGATATTGAGACTGACGAGTACAGGAGCTCTAACTATTTCACAGATGATGTTTTTGAATCCACACACGAGCTATACTCCTGATTATAAGACCAACTTAAAAGAGAGCTTGAGTGAAGTTGTTGCTGTAGCCTCGAGCAGTAAGTCTCCCATCCCGCAGTCCGGTACGTCAGTTAGTATGCCACAGGTTAAGCTACCCAAAATTAGTATTCCCACCTTCAGTGGAAAATACACTGAGTGGACCACTTTTAAAGATCTGTTTGAGGGGTGTGTAATGTATGATATAAATACATATCATATAATACTTAGAGGATATAACATCAAATTATATAAAATCGTTTAATATAATAATTATTTACTATAATAAACGAATAATATAATTTTAAAACGAATAATTTTAAGACAAATAACTATTAACTGATATAAAATCGTTTGATATAATGAATATTTTCTATAAAACTTACAATGTATACTATTTAAAACAAATAACATTCAAATCATATAAAAATAAAATGTCGAACAATCAAATGAGATAAAATTCTTTTCCTATAAAACTTAAATCATATAACAATAATAATTTTATATAAAGTTCATTTGTTATAATAAGCATTGCATGCAGCAAGCAAGCAAGCGACCAAGCAAGCAAGCTAGCAAGCAAGCTAGCATGCAGGCAAGCAAGCAAGCAAGCAAGCTAGCAAGCTAGCAAGCAGGCAAGCAAGCAGGCAAGCAAGCAAGCAGGCAACCAAGCAAGCAAGCAGGCATGCAGGCATGCAGCATGCAAATTTGACTAAAAACTTGAGACTTCTGTCACGGCTCCGGCACTGCGGGGCTCTGGCGGTCCCTCGCGTGCTAATCGTCGCAGATGGCTTTCGCTCGACACCGCGTCTTCGGCTTGCTGGCCGGCTTCGCCGGCCAGCCTCAGCCGCGGCGCCTCGCTTCCAGCCACCTGCTCCTCAGCCCGCGGGCCGCCTCGCCCCTCCGTGCCTACGCGCTTCTAAATTACACTCTAGGGGTAGGGCAGACAAGACTACGTGGAGTCGGTTTTACGGCGATTCGTTTTTGTCACTAAAGTCATTTATAAGTCAAGCTAAAGAAGAACATACCTACTTAAAGTTATATCTATCAGAAATTATATCAATTAAAGAGTATAACAAATAATATTTATAACAAGTAATGGTTATGTGAAATAATATTTATATTAAACAAAATTACATCAAATGAGTCTTAGATTAAGTAAGGTTTATATCAAATGTCTTTATGCGTTATGATTGGTATCTGAAATGATATTATTAGAAATGATTTATTATATGAAGTAAACATTATATGTTAAAAAATTATATCAAGTGTTATTATAACATACGTTTATTATACAATATGAACGTTATTGAAATGAATTTATATCATATAAACTTATATAAACTGTCACGCACCCCTGTTTGAGTCCCTGGTCCATAGGAATGATAGTCTCGAAAATGTTCACAAGTTGCATTATCTTAAAGCCCACTTATCAGGAGAGGCAGAGCAACTTTTGCGTCACATTCCTGTTACTGATGCAAATTATACTGAGTCTTGGGCTCTGTTGAACAAAAGGTTTAGCAACAAAAAGTACTTAGCCAACTGTTTATTGAAGCGTTTGATTAGCCAGACCAATGTTAGTTACGAATCATCTGAGCTAATTAAATCTTTATTAGATACAACTTGCGATTGCCTAAACGGGTTAAAGAATTTGGGTTTAGAGACAGATTCATGGGATGTTATCGTAATTTATTTGATCAGCGCAAAATTAGATCCAGAATCTCGCAAGTTGTGGGAGGCAGAAATAAGCACTTCCGAAGACCATCCTACAATGAGCCAATTTAAGAACTTTTTAGAACATAGGTTCCGGTCGCTAGAGTTTTTGCCTTCTCAATCAGTAAAGCCAAATAGTGTAGTCCGCAATAACGTTTCTGTCCATCACACTGCTGAAATTTCATGTCCATTCTGCTCAGAGAGTCATAGGTTATACAATTGCAATAATTTTGCAAAAGAACAGGTGGACGCACGACGTAGTTTTGTTCGGTCCAACGGATTATGTTATAATTGTATGTGTTCTGGTCACTCCGTATTTGTTTGCCGTCAAACTTCCAGGTGCCGAGCTTGTAAAAGGAAGCATCATTCTCTTTTGCATGTCAGTAGTCCCAAGTCAACTGATCAAAATGTTGAGAGCTCATCAGTTGACAAGAGTGAAGTCATTGTAGCCACTTCGTTGCCTAATAACTCCAATGTTCAAAGTGAAGTCCTTCTGGCCACTGCACGTGTTAGGGTAGAATCGCAGTCCGGAAATATGCGAACTTTTAGGTCTCTGTTGGACCAAGGTTCTCAGGCTTCATTTATCTCGGAATCAGCAGCACGATCACTAGGTCTAAAACGAGTTGCATGTAACATAAATGTGTCAAGTGTAGGTGATAGAGTTCCATCTGTTGTTTCGAAATCATTGGTAAGCTTTAAGCTCCAATCGACTCTTGATCCCACTTTTGCCATTCCAGTTAAAGCTTACGTGTTAAAGAAACTGACATCAGTCATCCCGAAGCGGAAGGTTACGATTCAACTGAGTCAGAGCTTGACACAACTCAAATTAGCAGATCCCAAATTTCACACTCCTCATAAAATTGATTTGATTCTAGGAGCCGACATTTTCAGCCAGATTTTACTTGAAGGAATTATCAAGGGTTTTCCAGGCTCTCCTCTAGCGCAGAATACAAGGCTTGGATGGATCCTATCTGGCCAGGTTCACTCAGAACCTGTAGACGGTTCGCCGTTATGTCATAGTAGCAGAATCATCAGTTCGCACGCTCACAACGACAAATGAGCCGTTGGTGAGGAATGGTCCCTCTTGGTTGACAAAAGAGCTATCGAATACAGTCCACTAGGTTGTAACCAAGATACCAATTTAGAAAAACATAAGCAATATGTGTGGTTTGCAATGTGTAGGTAGTCTTCAGTGATGGCAACTCTCTCAGAGAATACTCAAATACTCAGCTCAGTTTCTACAGAGACATCACAGGTAGGTCTCCACAGGTATCCAAAATAGGTAACGTAGGGCTAGTGAAAGAGAATGATCTTCCCCGGCTCGTTGGCTTTATGACATCTTTGTTGACAAGCTTCCCGTCACTGACAATAATTACTCGTGTTGTTCGTTGGCTAACGTGTTATGCAAAAGCTCTACCATAAAATGACCTGTTTCGAAATTGTGTCTTACCTGTGGCAGCCTAACTGAGTCTCGTTTATTATTGTTAGGGTTTTTGAATATTATGATTTGTTGAAGTCGTAAGCAACTGTACTCGTACAAGTCTCACATAGCATAATTATTAGATGTGTTATGTTTTAAGTATTAAAATGTCAACTCTGTTTTGTTTCTTAAGTTATTATAATTGTTTTGAGATTTTATAGTTTTATACAAGCGAATGTATCGTACAGTCCAATCAGGTATCAAGTACATTACTTTATAACTTAACTAATAACTAAGTTATAGGTATTTTGTCGAAGTCTCATGTACGCGATACTGATGTTAATGATGAACACCGCACGGTGTTCATGGTGGGCGGTTATGTTTGAGATTGCGTCTGTCATAGTTTAGAAAATAGTAATGGAAAATGTCAAAAGTCATAGGTTCTGAAATTGCGTAGCTAGATGGCGATGTGCTTCGTTCAATCGCGATATCATTTGATTTTTTCCTGGCTATTTAAGTTAAAACATTAAGGTTCAATATACTTCACTTTACTTGGATCAGTGTTTTATTTTACAACCACGGTCCGAGCTTTTTGGGACACTGTACATTGTTACATACATACCGCAAGTATTTTTTATTACAACTTTTTCCAATGTAGGAAAATTATATTATCTCTACATTATGTACTTCTTAGGTATTATACTTGCGTCCAACGATTCTAAACAGTTTACTTGATAATTCGGCCAAAATTGTTATTGTTTAGTTGCTACTTGTCAACTTGTACTTCTATTGATACTGGCAAGAAAAATAATGCTACGTCTATCAGACGTATGAGTACAAGGACAAATATTTTATTTTACTTTTTTATGTAGTCAGTCAGCAAATGAATCTGTTGTCTGAGAAAACAGCCCGTTTTGGAACTTACAATTTAATAACAATGTTTTTCTATCTACGTTCTTTCGACGCATATTTTCTTTCGAGGGTTAATTCGACAAAGCCTCTTAACTGACTGTTCGAAATTTTTTAAACTTTTTAACTTCTTTTTTTGTTTGCTTAAGTTCGTAAATTTTCGTCAACTTACTTCAAATGTTTGGTATGATGAAATAAAACTTTACTACTGATTTTACTTTTGTTTTGTGGGCTATCACTATGCAGGTCCTTATTTACTTTCTTATTCAGAGGTAAATAAAACAAAGTTCAAAGTAAAATAACATTTACTTACCTTAATGTGATATGACGAAGGACTAAGGGATGCTTGAAAATTATATTTTTTTACTCTAAATAGGCTTTACAACTTACCTACTTACATGTAGAAATGTCATGTTATTAGCAGAGACTTTAACTTCCTCCCGAAGGATAGATAATTATGTATTTATAAGCTTGTTGATTTTGTTGATAAATAATTGTGCATACATTTAGTAAAAGCCTGCCCTTCTGGCAGGGAGAACCCCACATAACCCACTAGCTGCCCCCGCGGCTGGTGGGTATACAAATCAATGTATTTTCCTGACGAAAAAAAAGCATCTTTTAAATTTCAATGTATCTGCTACGGTTCCGTACATAGAAGACTGTTATTAACAAACAAACCTCAATAAATGCCAATGCATCTTCTTTAACGTGGAGTGTACACACCCCATGCATCTACTTACATGCAATCCTCCATTTACATCTGGCAAGCTGGAAAAAGCGCAGCGTAGGACGTCCACCCACAAGGTGGACCGACGACCTCATAAAGGTAGCGGGAAGGCGCTGGATGCAGGCCGCCACCAACCGGCCATTGTGGAAATCATTGGGGGAGGCCTACGTTCAGCAGTGGACGTCCTGTGGCTGAAATGATAATGATGATGATGAAGCTGGAAAGGGTAATGTGGGTGGTAGAGACTAAATAACATGATTATCTCCTTTAATGATATTCCTCAATAAAAGCACTCAAGTGTTCGTATAATCTTCGTTACCACTGTTACATAAAACAAAGAACTTGTGAAGTTCCTAGTTACTTCATCCTTTACCAGGCCATTTAATTATGGCGTCAATAGCCATTCAGCTTCTACTATTCATTGGAACTTTTATGGCGTTTGTTTCCACTGTCAAGAAAAATCAAGAGGATTTGAGTATAAATATGTACATTATTTATAATACCTAAGTATGTATGTCTCTTGGATAGAGTGTGAAATAGTTTTACATATTTCAAAAGCTGCAAAGAACTTTACTTAGGTATTTCATTTACATACCTAAGTTAGATTAAAGGACCGACCCCACTCATGGCAATGTAAAATTACATGCCTTCCACACTAATCCACACACAGTAATTTACGTAATTAGCAGTGGGCGAGGGACGTACCTGGTACTGATGGTTGTTGAAGCAGAAAGTACTCGAGTGGCGACGGTGGATTGGAAAGACGTAGGTACGTAGTGTAGGCAGGCCTCCCACAGTAGACTGAAGTACTGAGGTTACAATAGGCACCTGGCCGATTGCGCTAATTTGTAATGTCTTCAATTCATTCGCGTTTCATCTCCAGTCGCGCTCGACTTGCGCTTCATTTTCATTCCAGCTGAAGTGCAATTCGGTACCACGCAAAGTTCACGCGCAAACGAAGACGAAACAACAGATTTATGCACTTCCGAACACCTTATTTTTGAAACTAAAATTACTAAAACAACAAAAAAATAATGTTCGTCAAGCGTTTGAATTGCGTTTGGAAAAAAGTAGCTTTCTGTTAGTTTTTACGTAAAGGCGCAGTTGCGTTCCGTTTACGTTTCAGCTTCGTTTGAACTAGCTGTCCGCCCTGTCAATGTCACGGGTGGCGGTTCAGTGTAGTTCATCTATAATAATTATGACGTATCGTTCTAACGACAGTGGAAACGAGCACAGAGTCAATCAAACTTCGTCCGGTAAGTTTGCAGAAAAACTTTATCTTCGGAAATAGCCATTGTTGGGCAACTTTTGCCAATATCGCGGTTTGTTTTGACATCGCGTAGGCGGTTTTATTTATAAGTATTTATTTATTAAAAGATGCCGTATTAGTCGCTATTACGGATATTAGTTTTAAGTAACTTGCACAAATGCACATCTTAATAACTCGCATGTATCAATTCATGCTGTTTGTTTCCTTAATAAAGAAAAATTAATAAAAATAAGATAAGATAAAGTAACTAAGGCCATAGCTCGCAGAATTGCTAAAATCAAGTGGCAGGTGTACGGAGTAAATTTATATTTTATAGAGACGATGGCCGTTGGGGCACAAAAGTTCTCGAGCTGCGACCACGGGCTGGAAGACGTAGCATGTGCAGGCCTCCTACTAGGTGGACCGACGATCTGGTAAAGGTCGTGGGAAAAGCCTGGATGTGGGCAGCGCAGGACCGTGCATTGTGGAAAACCTTGAGGGAGGCCTTTGTCCAGCAGTGGACGTCATTTGGCTGAAACGAACGAACGAACTAAAGCCCAGTTTTTCAACTTTTGAAGTCAGTAAAATAACCAATCGTCAAAATTCGTTACCAATGGTTAAATAGTAATAGTAACAAATGGTTTCACATTACATTACAACTGGGAGTAGGGTAAGGTGGTGTAAGAGTGCGCAGGCGATAAGAGTGCGCATCGCACGTCACGTCGATCCTGGTAGGGATATGCGGCTAGCTTTAGTTGTGTTTTGATCTGTTGGTGCTAAAGGTTACGCTACCGAAAAAAAAACGAAATTGGTTAAAAACAGGAGATACCACGTAAGTCCAAACTTTTTTACTCGTTTTGATCTAATTTTATTGCGTTTGACAAAGATTTCTGTTCGTAGACTTTCAGTTTAACAAAATTATTCATTTTTTATGCAAATAGCTTACCTACTTAGCTAACCGATTCATTCGAAAAACTTGCCCGAAAACTCAATAGATTGGCGGCAGTGGTTCGATTTGTTTGAAAAGGTTCAAACGTATAGGTAAGAGTGCGCACGGTGTGTGCGTATAAGATTGCGCGCGCACTCTTATACGACGTTTTTTTACCGAAGTGTTGTGGGTAAAATAAATTGTCATATGATATGCTTTTATTTTATTTTGTGTATTTACAGCATGTCTCGGAGAAAGAGAACTTCTTCGCGACAAAACAATACGAAGAATGAAGTTGAAAAAGAGCTTCAGGTACCATTTAAAAACATGTACTTTGGATTAACAGCAAAGGGATTGCGTGGGCTAGCTTTTGAGTATGCTCAAGTATATGATATACCAAACAGGTTTAATGCAGAATCTAAATTAGCTGGAAAAGAATGGTTGAGGTGTTTTTGAAGAGACATCCTGATATAATATCATTGAGACAACGAACTGCTACAAGCGTTGCTAGAGCTGTGGCACAAGTCGAGAACCTATCACGAAAGATTGGATCGAGTGCTCAGTGTGCCGGCGATGGTGGCATGAAAACTGTACTGGCTACTTAGGCCAAGGACTGTATACGTGCGACTTGTGCATTAAGAATTAATCCGCGCACTCTTATACGACTCAACGCGCACTCTTATACACCTGGGTGTTTATGAGTGCGCAATTTTGATTTTTTATATTTCTTCAGTTCCTACCTTAACTAATAACATAAGCGTGATTTGTTCTTCTATAATTTGTTGCCAGATAAATAGAGTTTATGAATAAATAATGTTGGTTTCTCTAAATGTGGTATTTTATTTTTTATGGGGTCTCAAAATTAAAGTGCGCACTCTTACACCACCTTACCTAATACTTAGATATAGTACGAGTAGTTAAGCGGTATCAATTACAATTTCCTCTACAAATGCTAAACTTAGATTAAGTTAGGAGTGAGTTCACAATAGTCGTCAGAAATCGAACTGACAACCTCTCCAATCGACAGTCCGGTGCTCGAACTGCTAAACTACTTATTTATCACCTCATTTATTTGTCCTGGATTTTTGCCAGGATCCATTGTCAGGATATTTTCATCTTTTTTAAACCACAACGGGGTAGCCCTTGGCCTGCAGGTGATCAGATCAGGCCGAAAGTGGAAGCGAACTTTACCCGAAACTTCATAGACAAATCCGTGAACGAATTAAAGTGGCTGACATAGCCCGAAGGATTAACAAGCTGAAGTGGCAATGGGCAGGGCACATAGCACGCAGAACTGACGGCCGATGGGGCAGCAAGGTTCTGGAGTGGAGGCTGCATACCGGAAAACGAAAAAATCAAATCAAATCAAATCATCAAATCATTTATTGCATGAATACGAAGCGTGAGACGTTCACCCACAAGGTGCTCGCTACCAATCGATCAACGTGGAAATCATTGGGGGAGGTCTATGTTCAGCAGTGGACGTCCTTATGGCTGAAATGATGATGATGAGGTCCAAGACCACCCACTAGAGCATAGAGGTCTTTTCACCCATTAGGAAAGTTAAATATTAAGTATTTGTAACCATTCCCAGAAATTTAAGATTTACCTGATTGCGTCTCATTAATTACGCCATGCTTTTATAATCCTCGCAAAACCACACCAGACTGTTGTTATAATGTACTTGTCACAAATAGATAAGATGCTCAGTATTTATCTTGACATGACGTCCTTACTTTTGCGTTTTCCGCCCACTCGCAAGGCACAAATTTCAAAGAATTTGTACTTTTATTTTTACTTCTAAATTGATTATGATAACTTTTCGCTACTTCGCGTGGGCAGATTATAAATTGGTTTCCAATATTTAGGGATATTCGCTAATATTGCCAAAGATTTAAACTTCTCTTTGCCTGTTTTGCTAAAATAGGTTTAATATTTTTTGTTTTCTTATTATCCTTTGGTTTGATAAATCAAGGTTGGGAGGAACGTCTACAGGAAAATCTTAAAATAGCCTGAATCGATATTTTATTTTGAAGTAAGCGGACACAAATAGGTATATTATTAGTAGGCGAACCACTGATTTTCATTGAAACTGGATCGGCCACACTCTCTGAAGAGATCCCAATTACATCCCCAAGCAGGCTCTGAATTGGAAACCCCAAGAAAAACTCAAACGAAGAAAATCGGCAAGACTTGGAGCGAGATCAAACACAAAGCTCAAGACCGAACGCGATGGAGGACTGTTGTGGACGCCCTCTAGGTACCCCATCTAGGGGACATAGGACCAAAAGTCAAGTAGGCAAGTCAACTGATTTTCATCGCCATGGCAAGTAAGCATTGCTTCAGTCTGTCCAGTTTAACGTTGCTGCTGTTAGACATTGTCAGTCTAAAACCTTAGTTTGACTGCAAAATTGTACGAGTTTTTATACCCAACCAAAGTATTTGAACAATAATGTACCTACATACACCTAGCACAGGAGTCAGGGGTTTCGCAATTGTATACTGTACTTGTTTTTTATTTAATGTCCCTGAACACAGTCATATAAAAAGAGATTTTCCTTTTTTTTTTCGTTAAGAAACTCATGATATTGCGTACCGGCTGGTCCGGTGTAGGTTATGTGAGGCTTTCCCTGCCAGATGGGCAGGGCCTACTCACTAAAAGTGATTTTATCTACGTTATTTGTATCTTTGCTAGGAATCGAACCCAGAGCTTTATTCTCATATTTCATCCAACTCTAACTACTAGACCATTGCTTGTTTCTAGGTCGGTACAACTGGTAATTTCCACTACCGCAGTTACCTATATGTTAAGACTTTAGGTATACCTACTCAGTTACCTATGGTTAAAATAAATTAAGTCTGAGTTGCACCACCTAACTTTAACGGTAACTATAACGATAACCGGTGCTTTTTGTATGGAGATCGACAGAATTTTGACGTTCTATTCGATAAACGGGACTATTCCCACCTCTATTTCCCACCGCTGCAACTCCTGTGTAGCCAGGATCTACAGCTTGACCGCCAATACAAACCGAACCAGTGAAGGTCAAGTTTGTCCCGGGGGAAAGTTAAACTGTCATTGGACTCGCAACGAAATTAATGAAGTTTGATAAAGTTAAAGTAAAATGGTGCAACCCAGCCTTAGTTTGGAAGAGAATAAAAGTACTCAGTATCTATAGGTATAGGTAATTGGATATGGGATCACAGTTGGTGGTGTACACCAACAATAATAAACCATTCTGCTCAGGAGTAGGTAACTATCTTTATTTTCAAAAAAACCACCAATTAATATACATTTTAAAACATTAACTACTATGGGTACGTTACTTGTATACCTAGGTTATAGCGACGCGACCACACTACACAGATATAGGTCGAATTTATTTATTTATTGTCGTATTTATTTATTTATTGTCAAAGATCCCGCCGCTTCACATCAATTCAATAAAGTTAATGTTAAGTTGAATATTTTATACGTTAAAGTTGCACTATAAACTATGGAATGCACTTTAAATTTAAATTCAGAAAACGGAATTCAGTGTTGCAAGCTTTTGAAAATGATACCAATACAGTAGTTTTTTACGGATTACCTAATCATTCGATAGTTTTTTATCGAATAATTTTCCGCATAATATGTTATCGATATGATAAATACTTTTCCTCTGTTACACAAAGATATGTTATATTGAAACTACACTTAATGACATGTTCCATATTATATTCCAATAATCAAACACCTATTTTAATTGCAATACGCTTTCATAAACTACTAAATGTATTATGTAATATCCACTAACTACCTAACGTTTAGTGATCTTTAAAAGACAATAAAATAATTTGTAAATTCTACAGAATATTGTTAGAAAATTATATATAAATAAAAATATGTATAGATATCTCGCTAATCGTAACATATAGGATGGGACTCGCGTCCTTTAATAAATAGAAGTTTACTGAATTCATTGACTTGCTTAAAGCCATATAATGTGTAATATAATTTTAAAGCCAAATTTCATAGTCTGTGAGGTTATGTCGACCCATCTTGTCGATATTTAGTCGATAGTTGATTAGTTACAATAATAAATATAGTACACAAATAGGTAACAACTTTCTTAGAATAACAACCTTCCCTTCAGTGCAACGCCACTTTTTAATCTGTTCTATTACTTTTGTCATCTTTTGGAAAAAGTAATTTAAAATTGAAGAATCTGATCACATTAACTGATAAAAAGATTATCACCACATTAATGCTAACACACATTATTATTATAAGTTGTTATTTTTATTAAATTCTGTGATATTCTTTGCTACGTATTCAACTGTTTTTATCATGGTATTTTTTTGATTTTTTCCTAGTGGCAGCACTAAGTCTTCCCGAGTTAGGCTGTGTTCACACCTACGACTATAATCCAATAGAATATGAGTATAAGCTGCGTTTTTACGCTTAATAATTATTCTAATACAATAAACGTGAAACATTTAAACATAGTTAAAGCATTTTTCCGTCGGAATTCGGTTGTGCGAGCTCAACTTTATGTTTTTGATTGAGACCCGAAAAACCTTGCACCGCCGAAATCGACTAAGCCGTCCCGTTGGCCGTTGGAATAAGAGTAACAGTCAGTAATGGTAACTTAGCAGCTAATCACAACGATAATTATGTATATCGATGAAAAACTACAGTTTACTGCAGTTAAAAACATTATTGTCACTTTGACACTACTTCAAAGGGAACCAAATACCACAGCACGATAATAGACGGTCATATGACGTCACTTCACCCGTCAGTTGTAGACAATCGCCCGATAGAGGGCGGTAATTCCCACACTTTATTTTTAACCAAGAACATCTATCTATCGTGCCAAAGTTTTCTAATAATAGCATTAAAATTAAGTACACAAATTATATACGTATGACATTTATTAATAAACTTAACAATAATCACTTAAATTATATATCTACAAGAAGTGAAAGGTTGGGGCTCGTTCTAGGGCGACACCTCAGAGATTTATAAAAGAACTATCCCAGAGAATTATTAATTTTAAATATATTTGCGCTTACGTCGAAAACTTCAGAAGAAAGAAGCTGACAGCGGATTATAAACCGCCATTTTAAATCCTAAAACCCGTTACCACGGTATAATCATTTTACACCTTATCACTACAAACATCAAATGGTAATACACCGTATTTTATTGTCCAATTTTGTCAAATTTATTGTCAAATTCGTTAACATTTATCTGGAATTGACAGTTCATGTCATAATTGCTCGAATTGTATACGATTATTGTCTCAAGAAAGATTAATTTACATACTAGAAAAATTCAAGGGGGTATATCGAATATCTACATAGAAAAAATTGGTTTTACAAATATAAAAATACATATTGCCGTTATAGAAAAAAGCTCGCGGCTCGACGACTCGTAAGCAGAAGCGGGGATATGGTACCGATATGCTTTCTTGTTGATTGGGAGAGTCCCTGATTCCAGAAGGGTTCCTCTAGGGGATGAGAGGGGTTCAGTAGTAGGGGACGAAGTCGGGGGTAATGTAGTCATAGTAGGGGTGGTAGAAGGTGCGGCGGACTGGCGGCAGCATGACGTCAGAATAGCGAGAGAACTGGGAGACTTGGCGGCTTCCAGCTTGGGGCTTCCTGGAACAAAAGTTGCTTATTTGTAATGGTTGAGTTAATTTGTCAATTGGCCACGACGTAAAAGCCTCCATAATTTTATTCCTTCTTATAGTATACTACATACTTCACCTCAATTGTTCAAGCTCAAGCACATAATCGGGAAGGTCAAGTTAAATTCGACCACTCGTGTCATAGTTACGGTCAAAATTAGGTGGTGCAACTCAGCCTAAGTTGGCTTAAGCCTAACAACTAAAGCCCGTATTCACAAACGATACTTGCTTAAGTGAAGCAGCAAATCGAACGCACAGCGCTGAATAGAGCTCTGTGATTGGTTCATGTGTCACCCTGTGCGTCCACGCGCACTGTGAGACCTCATAGTAATGTTTGTGAATACGGGCGTAAATCTTGTAAATGGAATTCGTGTCAAAAATAAGAGGCCACCAAAGTTTTTTTCTGCCACTTCGAAAAGGAATTTGAGTTAGTCTGCTGTTAGGACTAGGTACATGACAATGTGATCAGGGATCTGTGATCAAGAAAGGACCCCATCTGCTCTTTTGTTTATGTTCTGTAATTTTGCAACTTCCCATTCTTTTAGAGAAAAGGGCTCTTGTTCCTTATATGCACAGGGCAAGTGGTTTTATGAAAAGAATACAATAGAATATAATAGATTTTATTGAACACTGTGCACAATTTATAAACGAAAACAACACAACACGAAAAGAAAATTATTGGGCCACTGCGCTAATAGGCAATTACGACCCTGGGACTGTACTTAAGGTGGCTAATACAAAATTAGTTTATTTCGCTTGTGGCTGTCAACGTGAAATTGTGAACTCTGTCAGTTTATAATACAACGCGTTAGATTGTAAACTAACAGTGGGTTAGGTTAGGTTAGATTGTAATTTAACTACGTCAGATTATAATCTGACGGAATTCACAATTTTACGGTGACATGGCTAATAAAGTAATTCGCTATCTGTCAGATATCTCACTTGTTATGCTGCCTGGCGTTGGGCTCGTCTGCCGGGTACTCCACCTGAAGAGACTGCAGCCCGCGGGGCTCCTGCTCGCCGTAGTTGCCGTACGCATAGTCGTCACCTCTGTGGAAATATTACTAAATTAATCAGAAGAACACTGCACAGTTTGCCTAAAGCTTCAACCACACCAACGCGTGCAGATCGCCATCGCCGGCGCGATCACGGCGCGATCATATGCCAATGACGGGTCGCGCGGACTGTCATGGGTCGCGCGACCTGTCATTGGCCTATGATCGCGCCAATTTATTTAATTAGGTTGAAGCATTAATTTCAAACCTTTTGTCATCGAGCGTATCCCTACGATAAAAACCTATCTAATATTATATTTTTTTAACAATCATCATCATAAACATGTCCTTTTGTCTCCACGGCAGGGGCACGGCCTTCTGTAATTTAAATACCTGGAGAACTAATGGAGGTCTTGGCCTAACATTAACTCTCAACTAAACAACTCTGACCAGATATGACAGGTCTGGGGACTTGCCGCCGATCTGTTGTTCGAATTTCGACCAATAATAGAAAAATATTCTTATTTTCTTCAGTTATGTCCTTTTTTATTTTAAAGCCCGGGCTTTATTGATCTAAACCTACAGGAAATAAATGGTCACTAAACTGACTTTTACACAATACTCTTCGATTATTACATTCCAGATTTAATGGAGACAGTCCAAGCTTAAAATACTAAAAAACTTGAAGTATTAGGTCAATCCGAACATTTGGCTCAAGAACAGTTTCTTACAATCATTACAATTGATTCATAATCCTTATTTTTATTAATACTTCTGAATAAAAGCCGTTTTTCAAAGTGCATGTCGTTAAATCTTACTTAAGTACAGAGGAGAGCACATCAAGCTTAACTCTATCATCTTATGCAGTTGTGATAGGGACTATATTGTAACAAAAATGTATAGCTTCATGTGCTATCGACCGTACTTACAAAAACTCTTGGGCTATGAAAAATTATAAAAGGCAGAAAACCAACATGGCGTAGAAAAGGTCTGCGAAGAAAAATTTGAAGGGATGATTATACGCTCTGTGGAGTATAGCAATCGTGACAGATGAGTACAGAAACCTTTTGGACTGAAATATCATGAAGCCTATCAATACTAGGTATAATTGTGATTCTATCGCAAATAATGGAAATTAAACGGTATATTTAGAAAAACAGTCAAGACGTGCTTTATAGTGTGTAATTAAAATAGAATGAAGCCTAATACTCGATTTTAAGGCTAGATTGAGATTTTGAAAGCAGACCTTAAGATTCGCTTAACAAAAACGAAAAACATGTCATTAGAAGATTAGCACGCTCCAGTAAAATTCAGAAACCTGCATTTTTTTTTCTGTCTTCATTTTTCACTGTTATTTTGAACACAACAATCAGCTGTTTGTGATCTTTGTTCGCGATCTTTATGATCCCCCCATTGTTTAGTTGGGAATATCGACAAAACTTTATTCTCGTCGATCCGCCCGACTTTATACTGGGCAAATCCTGAAGTGTCGCCCTTTCACGATGTGCCCGGGCACATCCACATATGTGGCCATTTCAATGATCGGCTGACGAGATAAATTTACTAGCTGACATTGATTGCAAATTGTAATTGACCCCAACGCAACGGGAACAAAAATTTTTGTATGTACTTTACAACCATAACCTTAGATAAGGAATGGAATGGCAGCTTCATATAGCACCTTTGAAAAGCAAGAATTGACCTCAACGGGAACGATAAGGAATTAATTCACCACAATAGGCCGACAATGGCACCGTTCCGCTATTGTAATTGACCCCATCGGGAACTGAACCGGCACTCACCCGCGCCCAGCCGTGATCTCCTTGAGCTCCTGCTTCTGTTCAGTCTCGTACTTCCTCTGCAGTTCACGCACGTGCTCCTGTCGGATCAGCTTCTTCAGGGCTTCGAATCTAGAGATAATTCAATAGTTCATCAAGTGCGCATCATTACTGCACAAAGTGCGCGGCAGCTGCCACAGCGTACTGAAGGAGATAGCCGATAGTGGGGATTGTCCACTGATCGGCCACATGCTCAGCAGGACGAGGTCTGTTTTAGAAATAAGATACTAACATTATTTATTTATTTATTTTATTTATTTATTTAAGGATAGTACACAGCACAATATCAATCTGTAATAACAATGTTTTTTAGTAGATTTTGTAGGCCAATTATGACTATCCAACATTAAACATTTCTACATACCTTCTCGAGTGACAACCATTATGGATTTAAATATCCTACTGAAGGGAAGCTAAAACAATTAGCCTAATTTTTTACTAAAATTTATGGATCTCTGTTATCTGAATTAAATACTTTTTATTTTATTTATTATTTAATAGTTTAATTTTTTACTTGGGTCGAAAACAATAAATAATCTACTTAGCTACTCCAACCCTTTGATCTTATGATCCAACTTCACTTCACAACAGCTTCTTACTTTTTAAACTTTTGATTGTAGGCAGTTCTGCTTGTGTCCACGGCTGCAGCATAGCAGCCGAAACGTCAAGCCTTGAGTAACACAAAGTAACTCAATCATAAATGTCGCGTTAAGATCCATGTATTTCCATTTAAATAGAGCTTGGTCAGAAAACAAGTTTAACTAGGACTTACTAAAGTGCTATTTTGTGACAAATACTTACCTACGAATTATCACAGAATAAGTTACTAGTACGAAATTATTCACGAAACCCGTCTGAACTATGGTAACTTTAAGCCACTTCGACGATACTTGAATATACATTTATAAGCCTGTTATTTGACAAATTAGTTAAATTCACACTTCCCAAACATTCTATGGTACAACTTATTAAAAGCTCTGAAAATCCAATTTAAATCAAGCAATTCTATTTTAGTTGCGCTAACGTCAATTCGTTCCAATCGAATAAGGCAAATTTCTTATTCAATAAGCTTTGACATTTTACAACTTCAAACATTAAATAACAAACTTACATAATTGCAAAATCGAAATCTGACCCAATTTACTTTCAGTTATTTATATCTCAAATCACAGCAGCAAATTAAAAGACATTAAATAAGTACTTGAATGTTCAAATGTCAATTGTTTTCGATAAACTTTGAAATATTGAGAAAATTAGAGAGCTTATTTCAAAAGTTCGCAACGAGTGGGCGGCGCGTCGTTTTGGCGAAACTTTGATGTTTTGGTCGTTAAAGTAGGTATTTTGAGGTAAAAACAAAGATGTAACTTTGGTATTAGGCGTGTATTTATTGAATAGATCCTGTTTTGAGAAGAACGTGATAACTCTTGAGTTTTGAATAGGCTCAAACTGGGTTAAACTGTTAGGATTTTGACTGAGTTCAGTAATATTAAGCATGTAAAATTGCTCTTTGAAAGTACAGTTATTGAGAGTGAAGGAGATTTATGTTTTTTTTTTACTTTCCCATCTATCAGAGCATTATAGCATGCTAATTAATATCAATTTTATAGGCAACTTCATTTTTTATTTGCGTCATGAATAGCCTAATAGGTTAGATAATTAAAAGTAATATCCAACCAAGGCATTGCTGCGAAAAATTATGATTTCTCATTCCATTCCGTCAATTGCCGTCATCGCCACAAAATAGTAGGTAATTGAAATTTACCAAAGTAACTTTGCTATAAATATTCTAGTAGGGTCACTCACAAACTCACAACTTCATAGTATCACGAAACACCTTTTGGTAGATCGGTGACTGTCTGGTCGAGTTGTTCTTAGCTTACAGGCTTTTTTATCTTTGTAGCCATGGTTCTTACCTGTCTCGTTGAGGAGGTACCATGAAGGTGGGCCCGCCTCGAGGCCGCGAGGGTCCAGGGTACCTGAGGATCTTGCCAGAGGTGTGAGGCACGTTCAGCATGCCAAACATCTGTAACAACGAGTCCAAATGAGGCAAGCTGACAAAAATATGCAAGAAGAAGAAACGCTCATGTCTTTTCGCGCAGTCAGTTTGCGCTAACGTATTTTCGCGTACTTAAGTGTCCATTGGTTTTTCGCGTTTGTGTCTTCGCGCAAATATCTTTCGTGCTAGTGTACCAGAACCAAAATTAAGTAGGTACACTAACTAATAATAACAGTAAACACCCTAAAAGTTTAATAGGTAGATACTCAGATAAATTAATAATCCACTAGGTGGACCGACGATCTGGTAAAGGTCACGGGGAGAGCCTGGATGCGGGCAGCGCAGGACCATGCATTGTGGAAAACCTTGGAGGAGGCCTTTATCCAGCAGTGGACGTCAATTGACTGAAACGAACGAACGAACGAACTCAGATAAATTATGTAATTAATTTTCTTCTACTTATCTATTTCGAGTAAGTAAGTAGGTTGCTTTTTGTGGATTGCGAGTTGAAATCCTAAACCTATTTTAAGTCAGGGTTCGAAAATATCCGATATTTATTATAAATATCAAAATATCGGATATTTATGATATATATCAGATATATATCAACTTTGATATATATCAATTTTGTATGAAAGCCATAGTATTATTTTATTGTATTATTCATGAATACTATTGCATATTGTGTTACATAAACATGTTTTTAATGTTTTTAAAACTTAAAATCAGTCAAATAAAGCAAAAACATAAAATATCTGTTAAATACGGCAAAATAAACTAAAAAAATAAAAATCTTATGTCAAAAAGTACAAATACAGTAACAAATTTTAAAAGTTGATATATATCATAAAAACCGGCTTGATATATATCGGATATATATCCGATATATATCTTGATATATATCCCTTGATATATATCTTGATATATATCCCTTGATATATATCCTCGAACCCTGTTTTAAGTATCTGTTTAATTAGATTATTTAAACAATATATTTAACATAATATTTTATTAAGAAAGCACAATGAGCAGAAAGCTGTTTTAAGCTCACCACGCCCTACCCCAAAAAAGATTTAAATATTCAACATACAGACAGAAAAAAATCCTGCTGAAACGCAATCTTCTTACTACGAGTACCTACAAAGTTACAAACTAGTTTATTGAATGTTCTATGCCATTCAATAGAATTTCTCATCAATGGAAAGAGTGAATGAAACAAGTCGACCGTCTAGTGCCGCTTGTGGCGCCATCTAGTCATCATAAGTAGAAACTGTAGTTTAGCTGAGCTCCAATAGGTGGCGCTAGTTATAAGTTTAGAAAAGTTGCGTCGTAATGCTGAATTTCTGTTTTATCTCGATAAATCATTATTTATGTTGACAATATTAGTAAATGTAGGTAAATAAAGCTAATAAAATAAACCTTTTCATTTTTTTTTTCTATCACTAAAAAATTTAAATTCTAAAATTATTTAATTTATTCAGTGATAAATCTCCTTGTGAATATTAATAAAAGTGTTGTTACTTAGCCGGCCAATACAATAATTTAAGAAAAAAAAGTAGTTGTATTTTTAAACGTTTTATTTCATAACTAATTCTTTATAAAATATCGAAAAAATTATAAAAGTAATAATATAAAACAAAAAAGAATTTCTGCGACCCTGCCAGGATTCGAACCTGGAATCTTCTGATCCGTAGTCAGACGCGTTATCCGTTGCGCCACAGGGCCAGTTGCTGAGCAGGCCGAAAATAGCGTTCAAGCGTTCTGTATAGAGATATCAATGTGTATGTGTGTGTTGTTAGCGTGACCACAGAGTGGGACTTGTTGAAAAATTAGCATTTTAAATTGGTTAGATCAGCCGTTTTAAAAATGAGAGCGAGATTTTTTCTTTACGCGCCTAAACAGAATCAATTTTGATTTGTTATCAATAGTACTTAATGGGTAAACAATAAACATAATACTATTGAGAGATCAAAGCCATTTTATTAAAGAAAATAAAACTCAAAGACGGTAACGTGAGACGAATGAAGCCAAGTAAGTGACTTAACTTAGCTTGACACACTACTGTTCATATTTTATTAGCCCAAAGTGCGCACAATATCCTAAAATTAAACTTAAAGGTGAAATTTGGGACTTCGCTTGACGAGCTACCGTGCGCCCTTTTTACCTCATCGCAAATCTTCGAAAAAGATACTCTAACAGGGACTAACTTAGCTTGTAGCCTTGAACTTGGTTTTTCACGCTACCGTGCGCCGTTCTTACCTCATCGTAATCATAGTACCTACGCACAACGACCGACGTTCGAAAACGAAACTCTAATAATGCGAAAGAAAAGGCAAACTTATGATTATTTAGATATGTACCATCCTAGACTGCATCCCACTTAACATCAGGTGCGATTGTGGTCAAATACCTGCCTTGTTATGCATTAAAAAAAAACTTGCCTTATTGTCTTGAACTTGGCTTGTCACGCTACCGTGCGCCTTCTTACCTCATCGTAGTCCGGAGTGCGCACGACGTTCGGCGGGGCCTTGGTCACGACGCGGCCGTACGCCTCGCGGGGCATCGTCGGGTACTGGTATCGGAACCTGCCACAAAAGATACCTTACCTAAATAATGTATTAAACAACACGGTTGGGTTGCACCATCTTACTTTAACTATAACAAATTGTCAAAAGTCTGTCAAACTCCATACTAAAAACTCCGAATATTATTATAATTACCGTTAAAGTAAGTTGGTGCCACGCGCACCGTTAGCGAAGAACAGGGAAGGTACTAGAGATGAGACGTATTTACTAGAATAGATCCACACACTAGGTATTTTACAGTAGGTACTAGGCGGCACCTATTCCAATTTTTTAAATACTTGATCCACCTAGTATTTTATAAATTACACGATTTCCGACCCTACCATCAAAGTAATAGAGGTTATTATTGCGTAATCCGTAGTCGTGTATTACGCGCACCTAGTATTTCTCGCTAAGCTTATGTGCGAACGAACGTAGAGATTCACTCTGTCTCTGTCTGACCAAACAAATTTGAGCGCGACGAAGCAAACGCACACAAACGTAGTCAAACCATATTCATGTAAATAAGAAAAAAATATGTAAATATTTTTATGAAATTGATATCTTTTAAATACGCCAACTTTTAAGTTGACAGTCCTAAGCCTGATGAAGTATGAAGGGAGGAATTATTATTCAATTTCAAATTGCATTATTCATACTACGGTTGTATCTTTTAAAAAAAAATGTATTTTAAAGTCATATTACGTGGATTAGTCCGCACTAGTCGCGTCAAGTATGCTAATTACTACGTACTAGGTGGAATAGGTATTTGGATCGAGTATTAATAAATACTAGGAATAGGTGCACCTAGTATCAAATTTACCTAGTATAACCCATCTCTAGAAGGTACCTACTACTCCCCTGAAGCCAGTCGTCGCTTGCTCCAACAGAGCGAGCCACAACCTGGGGCCGCGAAAGAATGTCTAGGCCGTCTAGCTCGGACAATAACTCGCAGTTCCGTCCCACTGTGGGAGGACACGGTCAGGTTTTAGTGAGTACCTATAGGGCAGGGAGAGCCTCACATACCCACTGGTTCCCCCGGGGTGGGTTGCATTTTCATGTATTTCCTGACTAAGAAAAAGCAGCCTTATGCTACCATCTTACTTTAACAATAACAAACGTCAAAAGTCCGTCAAATTCTGACTGAACAAAAACACCGGTTATGGTTATAGGTACGGTTAAAGTAAGGTACAACTCAGCCTTATTGTATTGTAGTTAGGGTTGTTATTTCTTTATAGGGTAGTGGAAACTATTCGCTATGTAAACACATTTTAATTATTATTAAAGGTAAACAAAAGACTGGATTATATTATCATTTCATTCCTATCTTATTTCGAGCTACGCCCACTCGGAGATCTAAAAATAGCGACGTTGTGTGTTTCATTATCATTTTACGAATAACATACATAATTAATCTAAAATACAGTGCTTCCATATTCGCCAGACTTTTCTTTCACGGCTAAATTATTAAGCACTTTTGATAAGTTTCGGTGCAAAATTCTGCCGGGCTAAAAATAGTGATAATATACTTACATACTTTTTCGACGTCAAAATGTATGGGAAAAACAATAAAATGACGTGATAACCGCTTATCGCGGCGCGCATCCTAGGCCTAATGAGATAGATTTAGTCGAACGACATAGATACGAGAGTCCTTTTTGTCGCGAAAATAAAGCCAGGTATCTAACCATTCTTCAAATTAAATCCTTATTGGTGTACTGAAACCCAAACCAAATGAAGAAAAAACGACTAATTATTTTTTCTCTGTACTTAAAATAGAACGCAGAACATTACCGATGAAAACCAAACTTTTGTCTTTCAATTTGATAAAAGAAGCCTATCAAATACCTCATTGTTCCAGCAGCATCCACGTAAAAAGGGTATTTCTATTTAAATTTTCAATTACAATCACGTTCTTGCTTCTACGTAGAGCAGTGCACGTGCCCACTGATAATAATACTCTGTGATAATAATACCGATTCTTCTATTTCTGTATCGCAGCTTATGTACGCCCAATAAACAAAGAAAGCTTTGCAAAAGCTTCAGTGCCACTTTTATTTGTGCGCCATCGAACAGCGAACTTAAAAAGAAACTTTGAATGTCACCGAGCTTACAATGGCGGAAATAAAGTTCGTTGCGCTCGAATTCGTGAATTATTTTAGGATGGACTGTAGACATGTTTATTTATTAAATTCTGGAGCCGTTTTTTGTTTTTTACGTGGAAAAATTGCATTCCGGCCGCTCTGGTCAGATGGGTTATGTGGGGCTCTACATGCCAGAAGGGCAAGGCTTAATAAATTCTGGCTATAACGACAAGTTTAAATGCGTGTAGTGACAGTCCAGTTATGTGAGATCCTGCATTACTGGGTCATTCGAAGCTGGATTGCCGTGGAAATGAGCCACAGATCACAGAAACTAAAGGGAGATGTGACAAGGGGGCGGGGCCGGTGTCGCAGCAATATGCCCAACAGAACACATTGCTCGTGAAAGCAATGATGACAGCGACGTCGTAATGTAAACAGTTTACATTGCTTGCGTAGTACTAAAGATTATTCGAACGTTGAGTACTGACAACGCAGTGAATAATGAGCACATATTTTGATTACTTTGTGTGTGTGAATTTATAATGCGACACTGAGTTTCGAACTCAGCTCATTAGTTGGCATCTCTCTATATCTCTATGAAATGAACCTTTACGCTGTAGCGCGCGTTAGTACGCGTTCTATTTGGTTGAGCATTTAATATAGCTATGTTTTGATGTATCTTCAACTTATCTGACTCACATGGCTTCACCCACGTATTACTCATCGTAAATCGTCTTTAGTACTTAATATTGGATATTGGATATAAATAACTACGGTAGTAATAAGCTTTCTATTTCAGAAATAGACGAACGAGTACAATCGGGCCGTTCAACGGATTATCTCCAACAAACGTATTTACAATCAGACCAATTTGTATATTATAGATATAATATACAAATTAATAAGTAGATACTTATCCTATTTAAACCGTAACATACTCATACGAAGGGTAATTCTGTACTGTACACAGTATATTAGTAATCGATTACTAATGTTACAATAAAAACTTCACATTTAGGCCCATTAAAAATATATATTATTTGTAAAATAATTTTCTTATTTACCTATTTGTTATCAAAGTATTCGATTTATACATAACGAACTTGTTAACAGATTCTTTACTGCACTAGTAGTAGTATGCAGTACGATACATAATAAAGTACCTACTACGTACTTTATTATTTGCTATAAATACACGCGAATTTCGACTTTAATTTCTATTTTCTACAGGTACTTACCTACAAAGTCGCGTTATCGCCTGTTATACACTCGACGTCAAATAAATCGCACCTCCCGCGACAAGCATTTTCAAACGTATGCATCCCCACTTCTCACCAATATTGGTACCATTTAAAAGCCTAGTTCTAACCTTCATTTCATTAAAGGAAAGGTTTTTACCCCAAAAATGTGTCTTTAGAAGGATCCAGAGTCACTTCTTCAAAAAATAGGTAGTTACGCTAGAGCCAACTTTTATGGCTATAAAACTGTTAAGTTGGGTTTAATTGCTATCCATCTGTTAAAGAGGACACGTGAAATCGTTATTTAGTTTTATAATAACCATAAAAATTGGTCTAATTGATCCCATAGGTGGGCCCAAAGTGAGGTATTTTTTCAAGTCACATTTATGGTATATGCTAATAATTTATTAAGAAATTAAATGTGTTTTTCTTTAAGGATATTTATTGGGCTTTCAAATAACACCAATATTGTTGGGGCACCATGATTGTGTCAGAAGAAAATCGTTAAAGTTCGCGTCACGGAAGGTGCGGTTTATTTGATGTTGAGTATATTTATACGTGGGACACTATTTAAGTTGTGAGCCTAACTATGAAAACAAAGTAGTTTATTATTAAAATGGTATTGATTGCGTTTATTGGTATTGTCTTTCATGATTTATGTATTTTTTAATGTATCTGAAACACTTTTCATAGCATTTTTTTCACTCAGCTTGAGGCACCTCCAAAGCATGGTTTTTGACCGCACCGACAGTTGCTTCTGGCTACATAAATCGCTGTTTACGCATTTAATTTTAATATATGGGTACCAAAAGAAGTGTTTAGATTCCAAGCAAGAATTTTGTAGCGTTGGACCTGTTTATTTCATATTTTGAGTGTTCAAATAGTCACTTGTTTGACGAGACGTGTAAAAGCTCACATTTTCGTCACGAATGGCGATTCGACTATGCTGGTCAGTTTCCCTTATTAAACTGAAGACTTTTGGAAAAAAAGTGGCTGTTTAATATTAAGAATTAACCATTCTAAATTTCTCTAGTGACGCTTCTGTCATATAATCGGATATTTCGGAAAAATAGGCGACCGTAAGTTTCAAAGTGTTCCGAGCGCATGGGACTTTTGTTGGAATTGGTTCATCTTAAAACACCTCCATAGTCGACAGCTATTTATTTTCAGGATCATTATGCATAGATCCTTAATTCGTCAACTGTCACAATTTTAAAAACGGCTTTTAAAGCTTTTTAAACGTATTTATCAAACATTTCCAAGGACTAAACGACACAAGCGTCCTATTGAGCGTTTGACAAATTTTGTGACATCCAGCGAGAAAAAAACGTATTAACCATAATATGGTCATACAATATGTTAATACAGCTAGTGGAATTAATGCCTAGGATTATCTCAATCCTACGATATATCAGATGACGAGGTTACTCTTCCATTTTTCTGAGAACATCAATGTTTTCCGCCACTATTAGTCATTTTGGACGACTTTCGCAAAGTTCACTGGTGATCCAATGACATACAATATCTTACTTCTTAAACTAGCGTTTTACAATTGTAAAGGACAGATCTTTATCACCAAAAGTGAAATTTAGCTGACCGCTTCAGTTTTGTATTGATTAACCACGTCAAAAGTCATAATAAATCTTCGCGCGAAAATTTCTGCAAGTCAATTCCATGTTTTTGTAGTCAAGATAATTTTCAATTCAATGTTAATAATACAAAACGTGCTCAAATGATAAAAAGTTTTGAATAAGGTTGTAGTCAAAAATGTCAAACTTTTCATTAAAAGTATCAGTGATGTCGTCTAACAACACGTTATGTTGTCGAGGCTCACCACTTAAATAGTGCCCTAGTACTAGAAAGGGCAGGGAATGATCGTGTATTGAAATTGATTCAAAGGTTAATGGTAAAAAAGATCAAATATTACCAACATAATCCGATTCTTTGTAATATTAACCTCACAATATTGACCAATGAAATGAAACGACGTTTAATTACGTCTGAAAGCTGTCTAGACGGATAAATTGAAACATTCCATAGTAATTGCTACTTTTATAGGTACGTAAGTTCTTACTATAGTTCTAATGCCCGTATTCACAAACGATGCTTGCTTAGTGAAGCAGCAAATCGAACGCACAGCGTTGGATAGAACTCTGTGATTGCTCGTGTATCACCCTGTGCGTCCACGCGCACCGTGAGACCTCGTAATAATGTTTGTGAATACGGGCGTGAGTTTATTCCTTTCAACTTCTATCAATGCTTGGGATTGAATGGAATTTTCAGCTTAGTTCTTGGAATTGAATTTTCCTTATTCTCGTTTCACTTTATTCAATATCAAAAATGTGAATATCCCTACAAATTCCCTGAAACTACGTGTTCCGTGGCTACATTATGTTGACAATACGCCGCCAGGTGGTGCGTGATGGCGGGAAACGTGACGTTACTGAGCTGCGTGACGTGACACGTACTACGTGCGTTATCACGGTCACAGTGTATGACCTAAAACTTAGTGTTTGTGTTTTTTGAACTTTTATACTTTTGACGAGATACCTCACGTTGAAAATGGCATAAAATGTGTCGTTTTTTTGTGTGACATTAATTTTTAATTTAACGTTCGTTACATACTTCGTCTTTTAGTAAATGCTGTATAAATGATAGATTTAAATAACGTATGCACGATACATGTCGTCTTTGTGTAGGTACTAATCGTCAGATGTAATAACCATAATAGTATGGTATCTGAGTATCTAGATGTTTTCATGTTACATTACATCATGTAATTTTTGGATTCAAGTCACATACGGTAGACGTCGTATTCAGGTAACATGCTGTAGCGTGTCACATTAAAGTGACATAGTGACATACATGCCGTAGATTCGGGTTACTTTACAACTTTGGCTCAAATAACTGGCAACCAACTAAATGTCATATATGGTACTTGTGACATATATGGTATTTGTGGCATATATGGTACTAGTGACATATATGGTACATAATAAGTGACGTACCTCGGCGCAGCGCGAGGCAAGGCCGTGTAGACCGGCCACTCGTTGTACATGAGCGGGTCGCGGTACGAGCTGACCTCGTTCATGATCTCCGGAGCCCTGGCTTGCCTCTTCGAGAACCTGCAGACAAAAAGACATTTTATTAACACATGAAAAAGAGTATTTTGGACAAACCTAACACTGTGTGGTTCTGGTGAAGTAGAATAAAACGCTCTCACTCTTCAAGAAGACATCGTTAAATAGGACTGAGGGACAAAATGTGAACAAGTGTCTAAATTCCTTTCACTTCCTCAATATCTCATAGTCATTATTATTCACGTTTGTAACGAGTTTACTTAAAATTTACAAAAGCGTGAAAACTTCGCAGTAAAATTCTACTTCCAATTTTATTATTGTCAAAAGTTCTTACCCTCTTTCTAATATAAGTTACACGCTCGTTGCACACTTTGAAGTTCTTACCTAAGTAATAATGTTAATATAAAGGGTGTCTTTGAAATCATTGGCATCCTTTTAAAATAAAATCATGATGACTCTACTCAAGATTATGAAGTACATTCCCCAAATATGAGACAAATCCAATGAACTAAAATTTCAATATTTAAAATATTGTACAGACGACAGCACATCAAGCATCTTATTTCGATGTATTAAGTGTTATTTTGCAACAAAATTTATAGACTGGTGTGTTTAAGAGCAATACAAATACATAGTAAAAATAATGACAAAAAATCTAATTGGATTTGTCTCATATTTGGGGAATGCACTATGTATCATGAGTAGAGTCTTATATTAAAAGGATGCCAACGATTCCAAACTCACCCTGTAGTGGTCAACACTAGTATGTATAAGTAAAGGTGTAATAATTTTGTGAAACAAAATTAAAACGCGTGTGGGTGGCTTAAACCTTATAGTTATTATGATTTAATTTAAACAAGCTCAATTCGTTGTCAGACCGAGCTTTAAAGACCCTCATTAATAACCTTCCTTCGGCAGTCGGGTAAAAAGCCAGAGTTTCCATTAACATAATTTATACAAGCTAGTGTTGTATTATGTCGACAGTATAAACTTATCGATAGTTGACGTTTACTCTTACTCGTAATTGGCTTTGGTAATTTTGAACATCCTGAGTTCAAAATTATTAATCTTTATTTTAATAACATATCACTTTTGCATCAAAAGTTCGGAACCTAAGTCGAGAGGTATAGGTATAGAGCGAAAGAAACGGCGGAAAAGTTTGTCGTGAGCTAATTAATTTCATCGTTAGTATCTTAATCATCTAGGTATATCCAAAATATTTAGGTTTAATCTTATGAAATCATTTATTTTGTTTTGTATTACTTTGACTTTTTATAGTGTTCAGTTTACTTTTGTTATTATCATTTGCATTTTATTGCATCTAGCACAATGAGTATGAAAATTATGTGCACAACAGAGTTTCATTAACATTAAAAGTATCGATATCGATGTTTTTTTATCAACAACGTCCGTCACTAACTCTGATACAAGGCATGCACTAATATGGATAATGAGTGTGCAAATTTGACCCTATCCCAACCCTTTTAGTATTATTGTTTACTGAGGGCTTACATTGTGGGTGTTGTTGTTTAATAATAGAGCTAAAAGTTATGGCTTTAATATAACAGCCTTGTATTGTTTTAAAATGTTATTATATGTAGTATTTATTACTGGGAAACAGGTTGTATTGTTAAAGTTTGGTTAGGATATTCAATCCACGCTATTATGATTAAGTATCAACTCAAATTTAATACATAATGTTTTTAAAAGATTTTAATGCAAGTTTTCCATCTTAAAACAATCATTGCATTGAATATAATATAAATTTCTGTTAGGTGATTGATTGTAATACCTAAGTGTTATTATGCTAAAAATATATTAAGCGTAAGTGTATGTATATCTCTTGAATTACAACACCTTGGGCGCCAATTTAATTGGCGCCCAACATGGAGCAAAAAAGCACATTCATTGCAACTTAACCTTACTGGAATCTCGTGGGTCTTCACAACCAATATTGACACAACTAGATTAGTCATTCAACTGGCAACTTTAATTAAACTTTCAAGCAAGGTCGCACGTTTATGCAAAAGAAACTAGGGTTGACCTTTCCTTAATAAGAAAACAGTCCATTTATCACGGGAAAGAAAAGCGAAAAATCAGCCATTGATATTCCGGAGGCGTTCCTTCAAGTAATTATGCAAATAGATATCTTCTGGATGATATTTTATCCCATCGCTTAGAGCCTCACGGAATCCCAATGATCCCGAATATTGGACATTTTTGGAAACGTTCACGAGTTTAAAAAACGGTATGCTTATGGAATTAACAAGATGGCGATTTTTTAAGGTAATTTGGTTTTGTTATATTTTTGAACTGGAGCCCTGATATGTATTTCTTTTTATTTTATGTTATTTATTTTGAAACGCAGTTGAAAAGCAATTTAAGGATCATAAAATAAGCTTGAAGGAGTTGAAGCTGTCCTTCTATAAACTCTAATAGGTAATGTGTGCTATTACATGTTAGTAAGCTATTCCCAAAATAGTAAAACAACCTCTGACAGCTAAGTGTCACTCCGTGAGGTCACGTGCCTGTCCCGCTGGGCCGTAGGGTCATGTCACCTGTCTGCGTCCACCAAACTTTTCATCCACGGACGAATTACTCTTTGGCCCTTTATTTACTTACTTTAAGGGGTTTTGTCACATATATTGCCATCATGATTTGATTATTAATTACTTATAATGAGGTCAAAAACTATGTCAAAAAGGTGGTGGTTGGGTAGTGGTCAAGAAAACCTAACTTTTCGAAAGCCTCGCCTTTCAAAAACTGTTCGAAAACTAACTTTAAAGCCTAAACAATAAACAGTGAAGGCTTACGATTTTCTTAGCGTGTCCGTATAGTTATTTTCCACTGTTTCAAACACTGATCCATTGTTTAGACCCGAATATTGTGGTGGACGCAAACAGGTGACATGACCCTATTACCGTCGCCCTCGCGTGCCAGCCTTAATGGGTTCACTGTCGGACTGCGACAGATTACATTTCAAATCAACATACGTGACAAGCCATACAGGGTGTTGGTACGAATTCGGACCGTCTTGCACATAATTTGACATGATTCGGACGATTTCAGACCGGGATTTAGGCGTCAATGATGAAAAATAATATTAAGCGGGAATAGGCATGATTGTAACTGGTAAATAAAAGTCTTTTAGGCTGAATTGCACCACCTAACTTTAACCGTAACCGGTGTTTTTTGTATGGAGTTTGATATACTTTTGACGTTTGTGAAAGTTAAAGAAAGATGGAGCAATCCAGCCTTATTAAATTTAGACCAAGATTTGGCACTTATGAACCTCAGAAGTAATAATTAAAATAGTATAGCACTTTAGGGGTTCTTTAATGTCTTCTTATCTTTTGGGCCCTGCGACCAATTTCAAGACAAGTGCTAAGAAAAGACGCCTGAACAAACTCAGCATGCGAGTACACTTGCATACCATTTCTCTAACGCCTCGTCCCAGCTACGAGTGGCGTAGCTACAGCGCTACGAATACTACGTTGTAGCTACGGTGTAACATTTTCGTAGCAACCATTAATTTATAACTAGCGGCCGCCCGCGACTTCGTACGCGTGGATCCCGTTTTACCCCCTTAGGGGTGGAGTTTCGTAAAATCCTTTCTTAGCGGATGCCTACGTCATAACATCTACCAGCATGCCAAATTTCAGCCCGATCCGTCAGTGGTTTTGGGCTGTGCGTTGATAGATCACTATGTCAGTCAATCAGTCAGTCAGTCACCTTTGAGTTATTTAAATTTTTAATTTATTAAAACGTACAGTTCGAACAGATTTACTTGTTTAGGTAGAGATTTACGCCCGTATTCACAAACATTACTCTGAGGTCTCACAGTGCGCGTAGACGCACAAGGTGACACACGAACCAATCACAGAGCTCTATTCAAAGCTGTGAGTTCGATTTGCTGCTTCACTTAAGCAAGCATCGATTGTGAATACGGGCGTTATTCCGTACCTCTGTGACAAAGAGTCAACATAATTAATAGTCTAATATATTACACGTTCCTATTACTTGTAGAACGACGTGTATTAGCTGTGATTTATAAGTCGAGTGACAAATAAAGTCAGCCTTCACTAGCTTTAGCAGAACAATTTTCACACTAATCTTAAGTATGCTTAATGGCAATGCTTTTGAATCAATACCAGCTTAACTCGTAAATTATAGCTCAGTTCTAGCCAAATATCTGTTAAAATACTCGTACAACTGGTATTTACACAAGAAAATTAAGAGTCAATAGTATAATGTTAGCTAGAGCAAATATTAAACTCTAAGGCTGGGTTGCACCATCTTACTTTAACTTTGACAAACGTCAAAAATCTGTCAAATTAAATACAAAAAGCACCGGTTACCGTTATAGCTACGGTCAATGATAGGTGGTGCAACTCAGGCTAAGTATAAAATTATACAATAACGAAGTAAATACTGGTTACTAGCCTTTTTACCCCCTTAGGGGTTGAATTTTTCAAAATCCCGTCTTAGTGAGCACCTACGTTCTAAAAGAAACCCATGGAAAATTTCAGACTCCTAGCACTTGTAGTTTCTGAGATTTCGTAATGAGTGAGTGAGTCAGTCAGTCAATCATTGACCTTTCGCTTTTATAAATATAGATGAATTAGTCCATAAAAATACTATTATGAGTAAATAGAAGTGACTCAGAAATTGGAGGCGTAATAATTATGTGCCAAAAGTTCATAAGTATGTAAGTGCCAAAATACTGGTCAAAATTGAATAAATATTTTTGCTTTGATTTGATTTATGCTAGACGTCAGTGCATTTCTCATCTTACAAAGGTTGATTCCCTCTTGAATGCATTAACCAAATCATTCTCAAAGCAAAGCTCTTAAAGCTTAACTACTTGAAGACGTATTGAAAGACTTCCAAAGCAGCGGTGACTTTCAAATTGCATTCTACTTGGAAGTTCGCTAGTTATTCAAAAGTTCGCAGCTGCACTAACACAGTTATGTAGTTTGTTTCAGTAAGCTTAGTAGTTGTTTGTGTGTTAGGATTTAAATGAACAGGCAAATAATGTTTAAGCTTCGTTTCAAAACAAATGGAAATAAAATGATAAGCTATTTATTAGGTATATGTTACATACGTACGGTTTCATGGTTTATAAATAACTGTAATACAGCTTCAGATTTCAAAAAATAGAATTAATATCCAATATCCATAAGTGACATGGAGGAAAATTCTATAAAACCGACTCGAAAAACATGCACTAAAAAGTAAAATAATAATTGCTATTTTTTTATTTATTAGGAAGAATTAATATATACCATGATTGATACTTTTGGAGTCGGTGCCAAGATTATGAAACGTATGAAATTTGCCGGCTTCTTTCTAACATAGAAAAATATAAATTCTATAGTTTCTTGCTCGTTTTACAATGCCGTGTATTCCTTTACCAAAGAATACGACCTCCCGCTTTCAATTCAGCCACCATCAGCTCTTTAAGAAGATAAATGGTAGAGATAAATACATTTTAGTGTGGTGTCTTTACCTATTTATCTTTAACTACCCACAGACAGAATATGTAAACACCCACATCGCTCCAAGTGAATAAATACTACATTATTTTCCTCTGTTTCAGTTCCATGAAAACGCTATCAATCAGCCTGTCTATCTACACATGTCCCCCCATGTCCCCACATATCCCCCCTATCTAGGGGGGAGGGGGTCCATTAGAAGCAGGTGCGACGCCCAGCTTGTGATAGTAAATAATCGTACTTGCTTTGATCGGAATTTACTATGAACAAAGTTATTTGTTTACTAACAATCAAATCAAATATAAGTAAATTTTACAGGAGAGCCATTTTAGTGGCCACGACCATATTTTTGGGTCATATCTTCTGACCTACTAAAACGAATTTAATGAAATTTCACATGTAGCCTTAACATGTAATGCTTTTGCTACTGCTGTTATCAAATTTTATATTTTTCTTATATATTTTGAGATTTTACGCATTGCCCTTTTACGTCGTCACATTTCTATAATTTCATGTATATTGTTCAACGTAAAGAGACTTAAATGACAACGTAAATATAATATTTTAAGCGATTACTCTCTTTATTTATGCATGTAATTATTTTAATTGTTATCATGTGCTATATCAATAATAAAGCAGTTAGAAAAAGTTGTTTAATGTATCGTTATTACGTTTTAACGCAAATACGCCCATATACTGTGCTCGAGATTTAGTTAGGTCTTTTAACATAATGTGTCATATTTTTAAAAATTATAAATAACTTGAAAAAATCGAACTGCCTAAGGCGGGAATTGAACCCACGATGCCTTAGGCAGTTAGATTTTTTCAAGTTATTTATAATTTTCAAATTAGTTTGAGATGCAACTCTTAACGCTAAAAATTAAATAACTATATAATGTGTCATAATTTATAAGTAAAACAATTTGCTAAATATTTTCATGGCTTTATTTAAGATTTGGATTATAAAAAATATATATTTATGTAAGCAACTACTCGTATAGATTGACGAATCGTATGATTGGGCTTTATACGTGGCGTAGTTTTGCACATACGCCTATTTGTATAAAATTTTATTTTGTATCTAATGGAAAAAAATTTTTTTTTTCTTACTGACGTTATAGATTAGAGCAAAATGAAATCATTGCTTAAATAATTGGAAAAAGGCGTAAGCGGCAGTTTCGCCTTTATACGTAGGAGCCATCGAATTAATGAAAAAGTAGATAATAAATAACGATATTATTATTACCAGTATTTTATTTTTATAAATATTTTGCGGCCCACCAATGTATTTAGTCATTTTTATTGGCCCTGGGTCCCATCTAGTTTGGTCACCCCTGGTCTAAACGATTTTAATCAATAAATAATTTTGTTGAACACCATATTTCCGACTTGCTCTCATCCCGCTCGTGCAGGAGATAAGGAAGACATTACGCAAGGAACCATAAAAGGAAGCAAGAGGCAATTAAGGCCGGGTAACAGAGAAAATGGCGAAAATGAGGTTTTCATTTTTCATTTTTGAGGTACTAAACAGTAAAATAAAAGGCTAAGATTTTTTTTGGGCATAGTTGAGGATATTTTCTAGGGCTATTAACGGATGGAAACACGATTTGATGAAGTTGACTCGATAGAATAAATTCCCAAAGTTACCTCTATTCGTTTTCTAATTATGGTTTTATTTTTAAAATAAGCGATTTGAGATTCTGAATCTTTTACTAAACTAAAGTTCAGAAATAACTTGAGGGCTTTTAACGGATGAAATTTTTATATTGCGTCTTATTTAGTTACTATGTTAAAAAATGTGGAAAAAATCGCCCATGACGGCTTGGACAATCTCAATCAGTCGCGCGGTGGCGCTTACGGAGGACGGACGCGTGCCAGTTTTTTGGCCGTGACAGTTCTCGATTTGTCAATATTTTTGACAATGATGACTTTGATGAGTCACAGTATAATAATACCAGTGTTACTGGAGAAAGCTAAAATTTTTGATAATTAAGAATAAATTCTGAATTTTGTCTACCTATTGAAATTTAAATCGTTGGCATCCTTTAAAACTAAGACTCAACTCATGATACATTCCTCAAATATGAGACAAAACCAATGAGTTAAAATTACATTTTAATAGTACCTACATACAATCGTCTTCACTCTTAAGAAGAGCACACTGACACAAATAAATAATAAAAAATTAGGTCAGTGGGTCAAATATAGGGGCAGCTGCACGTCACTGAAAGACGATTCTGTTTACTCGGCATCTGGGCTGGAGAACATGAATCCTTGCTTACAGATGCAGATGTAAATAGAGTTATAATTGGACAAATTTTACATGAAATGTTTAACAGAACTCAGTTAAAAGACACATACATGGAATACCAATAAGGTTGCGGAGGGAAAGCTACCTATTATAAACTAGCGGCCGCCCGCGACTTCGTTCGCGTGGACCTCGTTTTACCCCCGTTAGATATGATGTTTTACCTCATTTTACCCATGTTGATAGATGGCGTTTCACGGTTTCCCCCGAATGAATATTTACGAACGTCATACCGTAGTTTGTCCAGTGCTGTAGATTTTAACCAATGACGATAGATGGCGCTTTTAGACACGTCTTATTTATTTATTGAAATTTATTTGCCACATATCGTCATAATGTTAATCTGGGTTATAAACAATAATACTGTAAAGTTTCAACAAAATCCGTTCAGTAGTTTTTGCGTGAAAGAGTAACAAACATCCAGACATCATGACATCCAGACATCCAAACTTTCGCCTTTATAATATTAGTAGGATATTTCACAATCCAAACTAATATTTACTATTTAGCATTTACTTACAGTAAATATTAGTTTGGATCGTGAAATATTTAAAATAAAAAAAAAGAATAAAACAAAATAGGGTTTCAAATTACCTATCTATAATCTAATATTATAAAGAGGTAAAGTTTGTGTGTTTGTATATTTGTTAAATTGTAAGGGGTAATCTCGGGATCTACTGAACTGATTTTAAAAAATCTTTCACCAATAGAAAGCCACATTATATCTGAGTGTAATAGGTTACATAAAAACCAAAAAATTCCACGCGGGCGAAGCGGCGGGCGGAAAGCTAGTTTATTTATAATTATGTAAGAGCATAATTATTAAAGTCGAAGTCAAACATTCTTTATTTGTGTGGACCTATATTAACGAGAGATTACAAGAGATTACAAGGCGTCAAATATTTCAAGAAAAAAATTAAAAACTATTATAAAGCTAAATTTTGCTCTCTTGGAGCCTTTACCTACTCTGACAAATTAAGACTTAGAGAAGAAACTAATAATAAAACTATTTAACTGTCCTGCAATGAAAAGCTTGATCGGGTACAACACCTCAAGTTATTCCAGAACTTGATTTCATTAAAAGACTCCGAATATCAAATCGCTTAGGTATCTAAAGTCAAACGATTCTGAAATGTCAAGTGGACTAATGAATAACCCATTAAGATAGTAGCGCCCTCCTGTCAATGACATACCTGGAACGATAGAGTTTTGAACAACTAATAAAAATGCTTTGTCCTAAATGACTGACGGATATCGTAGAGACCTGAAAGTTGGAAGGTGTGTTCTTTTTATGACGTAGGCATCTCATAAGAAAAGATTTTCCGAAATGGGGTCATGAAATGAAGGGGGTGAAAAAAGGGGGCAAAGTTTGTATGGGACAAAGTGATTCCTTGGTTCAATCTACTTGAAATTTAGTTTAACAATACCTTAATATAATTCATGAAAGACGTGTGGAACGGGTAGAAAGTAATTTTGGCAGTCATTTTCTTCGAAGTTGATATCAATACTACTTAGTGCCTTTGATTTAATTACTTTTTACTTTTACAAGTGTTTGAAAACTCCATTTCAGATTGTGTTCAATGTCAAGTGAAATCTCAAATTGAAATCTCAATCTCAATGAGGAGACTCTGTATTTATTCCTAGAATTCCCCAAACACCGTCAAATTACCCTTTCGAATTCAAGACAGTGCAGTTTCCCATCAGTCTGCTTCGTAATGACTATAAACAAAGCTCAAAGTCAAACTCTAGGGACCTCTGCTTAAACTCCCATGAGTTCACAGAGGTACGCAGGTAACCGCGTGTGATGCTCATAGCAATTTTCGATAGGTACAGAACCCCGTACATATGTCATACATATTATAGAAAGAAAACACCCAGACCAATACAAACAAATATGTTTCTGCAATTTTAGTATGATATTTTTATTTATTAATAAACAAAGAGACTGAACAAAATTGATGCGTACCTATACTGATTAATGTTATTAACCACATGCAAAGCTTCGTGAATTGCAACAACTATAATTAAATTTATTATCCAAGCTCTAAATAATTAATCGCTACTAAGAGTAACTTATCATAAAAAAAAATTCCAATCGCTCGACGTAATCTTGAAATTCTTAAGCCGGCGCAGAACTTCCAGAAGGTCGGGCGACGCCACAGCCACTTTGAACCGTGTTTACTTCTGCAGTTATATTTTATATTTATTCGATTCTAGAATATATTCCCAAAAAGTCTGAAAGGTGTTTTAATTTGTATCACTTGGATAATATGATTTCTATTAGAAAGTGTTGTGAGTGTGACGCTTGAAGGGAAGGAAGTCAACCTAACCTAACCAACTGCGTATTTCTATACTGTGTAGCTGGAAATTGTGGCGGGAGCTCTTTGACGCGCTGTTTTCGGCGAAGAATTGCGCGCGCAGATTTTGACAGCGCGAAATACCTACTTTAGAAGAAATACCAAGCCTTAAGGAGACTAGGAGACAAGGTAGCAAGAAGACTAGGTCAGACAGGAGACAAAGCGCAAAGATATAAGAAGACAAGGAGAAATGAGACGTGCAGGAAACCAGGAAATAGGGAAACAAGGAGTCGCGCAGGAGCCAATTAAATAGGGAGATAAGTAAACAAGCTCGTAGAACGGACGGGCGTTCACGCAGAAAACAGGGAAAGAGAAAGACAGAGGAAGACTTGCCTAAATAGCTAGATTTAGCTTAGCTATTTAGGCGTAGTTTCATTGAAAGAGGGAGACAGCTATACCTCCACATGGCCTTTAGCTAATCGAAAGTAGACAAGGTAGCAAGGAGACTTCAAGAAGAGGTTTCAAGAAGACAAGGTCTCAGGAGACAAGGAGAAATGAGACAAGGAGTCGCGCAGGAAAGGAAAGAGGGAAATGACATATGAAAGAGGGAGACAGCCATACCTCCACATGGCCTTGAGCTGGTCGCACGTGGGCTCATCAGGCTTGCCCACGTCGCGGTCGCGCACGCGCGCCGGCCGCGGAGACAGCAGCGGCTCCTGCTCGATGCGCTGCGCCAGCACATGGTGCGTGAGGCAGGCGACAAGGACAGGCAATAGTTGTGCAAGAGTCAGAAAAATAAGGAGCAAAGACCGCAAGGAAACAAGGTCGCAGGAAATTAAGAGATAAGGGGTGACAAGGAGAAATAAGACAAGGAGTCATGCAGGAAATAGGGAGACAAGGAGTCGCGCAGGTGACAGGGAAAGAGAGAAATAAGTAGACAAGCTGGTAGTCCCGTCTGCTCACGCAGAAAACAGTGTAAGAGGGAGACAGTTTCATTAAAAGGGGGATACAGTCATACCTCCACATGGCCTTGAGCTGGTCGCATGTGGGCTCATCAGGCTTGCCCACGTCGCGGTCGCGCACGCGCGCCGGCCGCGGAGACAGCAGCGGCTCCTGCTCAATGCGCTGCGCCAGCACTGCGCCCGCGCACGCTAGCACGCTCCATGCGCGCCACACCGACCACATCCTGGGGACAAACGAGGAATCTATTTAAATAAAAGCGATAGGTCACTGACTGACTCACTCCTCACGAAATCTCAGATACTATCACCTGCAAACTTGAAAGGCTGGTAGGTTCTTTATAGGGTGTAGCTAAGAACGGATTTTACGAAACTCCACCCCTAAGAGGGTAAAACGAGATCCAGGCGTAAGCAGTCGCGGGCGGCTGCTAGTAGTTTAATAGGAATGGACAGAACAGAAAAACATAATAGGTACGAGTAGAAATGGTTACTTTTTCTCGTGTTTGCAACGGTCAGAGTTTTTCTATTTCTGTCAGTCATAACTGGGCATTTCTACTCCACGGTGTATTTTTTCTCAATTCGGTGCTAAAATTTATATTTAGATTTTTTAATAATTTCGATACAAAAAAATAAATTTTACTCCATTCTGAATGTAAAAATAGCATTGTCACTAAATATTGTGAAGTGGTTTATGAGAAAAGTTAAGCACCGAATTGAGAGAGCATTGAATTGAGAAAATGAATCACAGAATTGAGAAATGAATCTCCAAATATAAAAATCGCTCCGCAGACTTAGTATTGATGACATTATGAAGAAATACCTAATGTATTTCAATAATCAATATAATAAATACTTAAAACGTTTTGATATCTGACTGCTGGTCTATTAGTTAGATGGTTCATTTTAGGTTTATGTGTCTGAAATACCAATGGAATAAAACAAAAATCCTAATCAATATGTTTAATTTTTTAATAAGGAACTATAATAAATTCTTAATTTTTATATATTGTTTTAATTTTATTGAAATAAAACAAATACATAACACAGGGTCTCTTTGTTTATTTATTCTTAACCTTAAACATAAAACAAATATTGCAAAACCCAAGAGCTAGATTGACCTGACACTATACCGAAGATATTATATCGGACGTCAGTTTGTACACGATTAAAATGGCACTCAAATAGCTGAAATACAACAAGGCACCAGGTGTTACGGCATTATAGCTGAGCTTCGCCGGTACTAAAGGCTCTACAGAAGCAGTTCAATTACGTCATTCTCGAAGAAAAAACGCCTCCGGCATGGCACAGAAGTGTGGTGATAGCATTATAGACTCATCTCACTTATGAGACGTGCTGTTTTCGAGAGTCCTTACGAATCATCTCGCTCGCAGACTCGACGACTTCCAGTCTTCCGAACAAGCTTGTTTCCGAAAAGGCTTTAGTATTATAGTACACACACAGGTACGCTACGGCAGATTATACAGAGACCAAGGAGTCGCGATATCGGGGATGATATCGGAGTCATGGCCTCCGTAGAGCCTTTCAACAAGTGGGTTTCAAAATGAACATTTACAAGACAAAAATCAAGTCAAATGTCCGTGTTGCACCCACTCCTCTGAAGGTTGGAGACTACACTCGAAGTTGTTGACAATTGTGTATACCTGTGACAAGAGTCCAGATAGTTAGGTCCAACTTTGAGAAAGAGGTCTATCGCTGAATTCAACTCAGCTAAGCATCGATCGGGAAGCTTCGCTATTACGTCTGAAATACCGCAGCGTCTTAAGACAAAAGTCTTTTACCAGTGTGTGTTGCCAGTGATGGTGTATGGATGTGAAACTTGGTCGCTTACTATGAGCCTAATAAGAATCAGAAATGTGAATATCGGCAAGAGAACCAAAGTGACCGGCATAGCCCGTAAAATTGCATAAATCAAGTAGCAGTGGGCGGGGCACATAGCTCGTACAGATAATGTCTGTTGGGACTGAAAAGTTGTCGAGTGGAAACCACGGACCAGTGAGCAGGCCCCCACTAGGTAGACTGACGATCTGGTGAAGGTCGAGGGAAGAACCTGGAAGAATTATTTTAATAAGATAGCAATAGCAGTGTATTTTTTTAATGAAACCTCAAAAAATTGTCTTCTGTCCAATGACTGGTACGGTCCAATGATTGGTAGTTCACCCTATTGTTATGCTCTATTGATTTCATTATTATTTTAAGTTACACAAACAATTTATAGCACAATAAAAGTATCTATTTTCATTTAATATCAATTCGGTGTACGTGTTTTCTCAATTCGATGCCCCATATTCCGCGGAATTGAGATCCACGGAATTGAGGAAAAATCACATTTCATCAAATTACTCGAAAATATTATAAATTACAACGATTTCTACCAAACGTAATGGCAGATATCAGTTAAATACTTAATTAATTCAGCAGTAATCTCATTAAATACTTCATGAACATTATTAATATCTCACACCGGTTTGAGAAATGACCAGTGACCAAAAATTCTGAGTGATTTCAAACCTCTGAAAAATGCTCCTCAAAGCGACTGATCCCTCTTTTATACTGCTCGACCACTCGAGTGCAACTGCTAGTTTATGGGAATCAGGCGTGGGTGTTCGTATTGTGCGTTGTTAGTGATATAGGAGCACAAAAGTAAAAATCACGGAATTGAGGCACACACGTCGGACAAAATTTAAATGTGTTACTGTATTAAAACCCAAGGACTTGCAATAAAGAAACTCATTTATATAGTTTCATAATGGGGAAGTTATTATTTCAAAAGTTATGAAGCAAAAACGAGTAAATTCTGGAAACCGGACACTCCATTTTAAGCCAAATTTCGCCCGTTTTTGAACTTTCGGATTTTTTCAAGGTGAGATGTAAAACCTGGCGGTCTTCTAAATATGCTCTCCATTAAGTCAAGTCAAGAGTCTTATAAATACGTGTGATTTTTTTCAAGTCCGTACTTCAATTTTAAAGGTACTTTTTTCGCCCCAGTAGGTCGATCGGTCGTCCCCGTAGAAATGCCCAACTATTCAGATTCTTTTGTCTTTATATTATTTCTTTCTAGAGGGGTATTTCTCTAAATTCTCTCCCTCAGTCTTTTTATAATATTTAAGTACTTATTTGCTATCTTTTCAGCCTTGTAGAGGCCCTCTTGATTTGCACTATGTACCTTATGTTTGTTTCCTGCATAAAGAAAAGAAATACCTGTGCCTATTCGCCCCGTGGATATCGTAATAGGCGAGGGAGAAATATGCTACCAGGCCTCCCCAGCCCGTCTGGCCAACGTGGGGAATGTAGACCAAATCCTCCATTTGCCTCTAGGAAATTAGAGAGAGTCGTGCTCGCTCCTGCAGTGGAAACTAATTGACCTAATGATAAACTCTTTCTTCTCTCTTTTCATGTGAATAGCGCATAATACACGTGACGATTTATTTATAGGTACTTATTTACATATACACAGATAAATTATAAACTGCGTGAAACCTTTCAACCAACCCTTTTAAGCATTGAGGGATGAAAACCACTTGAGTACCACACCCTACTCGAAGCGTGTTTAAACCAGCTCCAAAATATCAAGCACCTTATTTTATACCCATACCTATTTTGTGTCTTCATGTTTGAATTTACAAAGTGAATAGAGAATTTAATAATGTCACACTCTGCTTGAAGTAATTTATTGTCGTGGTTCACTTTATTCAAACCTCGTGTTTAGTTTGGATGAGAATAAAACGTTATTGTGCACGTACAATTTCGCTCCTAAGAATAAAATTCAGATTTATAAATGTATGTGTTGCTTAAAATGTTCATCGATATTTCAAAGTAGGTAGTAAGAAAAAGACTGAAATGTGTTCACTATCATTAATTTTGTATAAGAACAATTCAACACCATAAAAGTCTGTGATAAAAGTAAACTAATGATTTTAAGGTGTTAGGTAGGTGTATGTTTTAGACTACTTACCTATACCTAAGAGAAGGAAAAAGATTTTGTTAAAAACACTTTTAAGAGGTTGAAAAGGGATGGCCACATTTATTAAGATTACATGAGGAAGCTCCTCATTTCTCAAGCAGGGTTATGAAAATTTATCCATGCTTGCAAAATAAGGGCCCATAGGACCTTTTGAGATTTGATTAATTTTGGGTTTTCGTTCTTGGCTAGTAATAATTTTGGACTCAAAATATCAACCCTCCCCCAACACTAAACCAATACTTCTATAAATAAAAATCGAAAGATAACTGGTAGTTCATAACTGAACGTATTATCCCTCGGGACGCTTTTATATTCATGTCGTAACTTGTTCAACATATTGCGACGTTCCAACATGTTGGACAGTAGTTCTGACGCAATATAGCTGATACCTATGTCTGACCGTGGACATTTCATATAGAAAGTTGGTATAGACTATAGCTCGTGTGACGTTTCAAAGACAATAAGGAAGTTTGTTGTTTTGAAATGACAGTATGTGTAGTATCTTTCATTAGGTATTTTTTCTACTATAACAGGTTATTCAGAATTTAGATTACCTACAGGCCCAGATCAGATGATGATGATCGGTGGTGCCCAGTTATGATGAAAAATAATTAATCACTTGTCTCGCCCTCCTTGAAAGTTTCATTTTGGTGATAAATAGTACCTACCTAGCAATAACCTTTTTCTGGGATCCATCTGTCTATCTTCTATACCAAAAACTTTATAGTAATTTTATTATAGTTCCATAAAGTGTGGGCAAATACAACTAAACAGTGCAAAATAATTTGAAATGTGGCACCCACACCTTTACCAAAACGCAATGAAAGTCATTAAATCACATGTAATTGATCACTCATCATCAGTTATAATTATCATTTTACTCCACACTGGATATAATTTGCAAACCACACAAAGCCAAAATTGAAAATTCGCCTATATCGTAATAAATACTGCGTCGCTCGTATCTATTGAGAGATATACCAATTATGGGGGATTTTTAGTGCCTGTTTGGCATGCCAATATGGCTATTCGTTTAATTTACGAGCGTCATAATATCGTGCCATCATAATTGAATATTAAAATCTCCATTTTAGGAAAATCCAAGCCTTTGTCGTATGATTTAATTAACGTAGAAAATATTGAACAAAAGTTTATAGCGCTTTATAAACTTTAAGCTACAATATTTAAGCTGAATTTAAACTTTGAATGTGTCATCGTTGTGTAGCATACCATACATCATACCATGCCAGACACCTGTCCAGTCATAAAAATATTTTTTATAATTATTGGAAATCGAAGAATGTACAGGTACTTAAACATGGTCGCCACAAGTAAACTGGCGGCGCACTGTAGCAGACGAGGCGAAGAAAATTGGCAAGACCTAGAGCGAGACCAAACGCGACGCTCAAGACCGAACGCGATGAAGCAAGGACTGTTATGGACGCCCTCTGCCCCATCTAGGGGACATAGGACCAAAAGTCAAGTAAGTAAGTCAAGAATGAACAGTGGATGTATGGTGAGACATTCCTAAGTAATTCCCAATCTTAAAGTAAAGAGTGATCCGTCTATTTAAACGCGAATAGTTAGGTGGACGCAAACAGGCGATTTTACCCTAATCTCTTTATATATTTATTTAAGGATAGTACATAGTACACAGCACAATATCAATTTGTAAAACAATGTTTTTAGTAAGATTTTGTAGGCTTTACTTCTGTAGAACATTCAATGTCAAACAAAATGTAACATCGCAGTTTGTGTTTGCGACTTGCATCTAGCCCCCATCTAAATACTAAAGCTCATTTGGTTCGGTGAATATTTGCGATGTTGAAAATGTCTTGTTTAATGTTCTAATGAAGTAAATAAGGGTCCTGAAATGTTTGATAGATGTAACAAGCACTTTTGAACGTCAAAATATTTAATGGGTAGCTTTTAGGCTCTTTGCATGCCTCCTCGTCTTTTGAGTCGCTAGCGGTATTTAGACATAATACCGTATGAATAAGTTCGCTTTATGTACCAATTTATATGGCATTAGGAATTCAATAAAGAAATACATTCTGCAGGTAGGTATTTCCATTAAAATAAAGTCTCTCAACCGTTTAAAAATATATTGCAGCCGATAACGCGAATCTATCAAACTAAATGGACAGATACAGGTCTGAAAATCCAATTTGGCAAAACTCGAGCACGTAAAGCCCAATAACAATGACGTGATTGAGTGCTCTTGCCGTGATGGTAAAAACGCTCTTATTGGATGCGCTACGTGAGCCGAGTGCGAGTCCTAGAGATGTCTAAATTGGGCCGCTAGATGGCACTTGTAATTACGAGCTTACATTATTTAGATAACAGATGGCGTTGTATGATTTCAGTTTGCGATATTGTCATTCTATTTGTTGTTATATCTGTAAATTCCATAATTAATATTAAATAAATAAATAATAATAAATAAATAAATCTTTATTAATTTCTTCACAAGTAAGTTTTCAATTACATGTACATAACAATATAACGCATTTTTAAACAATACCTATTACTTATTGTGAAGACGTGTTTGATATGGGTTGAGACAACCTGTAACACAAGACACCAGGTCCACCTCTTAAACCGAAAATAATGCAATAGAAAGAATGCTTCTGAACTAGAGATTGCAAACCGGTACCCTTTTAGGCACCCACCGGGCCCGGCCATTCTTACCGTAGGTGAAATAATTTGCTTTGTTTATACCAAATGTACCAAAGTTTATGTATCTATCAAAGTTGTTATGACACGTTTAGTACTTTAAGCTACGTTATTTGTTAAAAACTTATAAAAATGAATAATTACTAATACTAATGTTACTTTTCCGTCCATAAGTAATGTAATCAATTCTGTATTAAGTGTGATTTTGTTACTTTAGTATTGAATCATTGTCTTTTTCCATTCATATACATGTTCCTGACAATATCCTGTAACTCTAGGATAATAAGACCACTTCAAAGAATCGAATGGCATTAAACTTTTTGTATAATTCAACAATTTCTTTCGCCTTATTTTTACATACAAGTTACAACATAATTCTCTCTCTCTCTTCTGCCTCGCCTTATCCCGTTACAACACGGGCTCTTTTTCTCTTTAACTGTGTAAAAGAGAAAGATATAGGTACTGTCACGGTGACAAAAGGTCACTCGTGCGCGCATAGTTAATTTTCTCTCTGGTCTCACCTAGTTCAAACATCCTGCATAACAAACTACTCACGCCTCCTAAAATAGACGTTAGCAACACTCATCAAGGGTTACAAACTGACAGCACATAGCAATGTTTGAACAGTCCAGCTAACGCGTTTGCATTGCAAAGCAGCGCTGCTGAACTTCAGCGAATCAAACATGGATGTGTGTATTAACAAGCTAAAAATAGCACTGCTGTAGCACAGCATAACGTGGTCAGTGCCTGAGGTGTGAAAGCGGCACGGGAGGTGTTTTTTTAGGTCAAATGTCAACGAAACTTCAAGTTTGTACTATCCGTTCTCTTTAAGTTTGCCGCTGGCGATATGACGACACTCGAAGGAAACAAACTATATTTAAAAATAAAAATATATTATTGATAAAAATTGTGTATTTGCGTAAAATAACATTCGCCGGTTCGTCGGACATCCCCTTGTTTTCGGATACTTTTCAGTTTTATCCGAAAACCGGCCAAATTACCCTACTTCTTAGAATCCGTCATCAATAAGACAGTATTACTTTGTCTAGACTAGAAGATACATAGACAGAATTTAATAACAAGTCCTCCAAACATATGTCCTCAAATTCTAATACGATTTTATAAGCTCATTCGGATTCTGCCCGAGATCCGGATCGAATTTGATACCGGATCAATACGCTCGCCCTTAACCATCTCGGCTGGATATTTGTGGCTTATGTCATTTTGAGATACGGGCTAAAGGACGCGTCTTGACTGCAAGCGGGGATGGTAGAGCTAAAACTTTTTGTAACGCCCAAGCGTGTTCAATCCTGTGCTGTTGAAGTTTAAAGACGAAATGCATTAAGGTCCCACAAAAAGTCTTCAAAAACTCTTAAGCCACCACTTGCACATTGAATCATACTATAGCCACTTTTTGCAATATGACTAACATTCCTACACTGCTAGATAGAAGATAGTAGTAGTATCTACTTCTTCACCACCAGCACCTAAGTACTCGATTTGGATCGATGAACCCACTTAAGCGTGTTAATACCTCTAAAAATAAATGTAAATAAGCTATGTGTGAAACAAGATAGCATCAAGACTTTACAATTCAATGTAAAGGCTATTTTCAAGCGACAAAGAATTCTTCTCACAGTCACACGCTCACATACAAGCCCCGTCTTTTAGTCCTTCGAGCGTCTGTCTCCACAGTAATATATGACATCATTTCGCCGCGATATCTACTCGAGTGTACACCTTAGCATTCATCACATACGTTATTTGTGACTAAAGATATATTGGGTTTTAAATGTACGAGGGGCGGTTTTAATAAAAGTTATCTTGTAAGGGTGGATTTTACCCACAAATTATAGTTTGATAGAGAAGTCAGACGAAGCTTTTATTCAGTACTTAGACCCTTTCCAGGGCACTCTTATGACCTACACGTCCCAAATACTATAGCTTGCCAAAATACGCTTTGGGACAACATTATAGGCTGGTGCCGAGAGAAGTGGCGGAAGAAACTAGAGACAGCTGTAAGCCCCATTTTAAATCATTGAATTTGTTAACTCTTCCATCAATATATATAGAGGAAATATGTTTATTCGTTCGTAAAAACCCAAGTATGTTTCCTACTCATAACAGCAAACGTCACAAAAACAGGATATGCGCACAAATCCACAAAACGACTCTTTTTACGAAAAATATTTCAGGAATGGCACCCCGTATTTATAATAAACTGCCACAGGGTATAAGAAATAAGGAGGACTTATTCTCGTTCAGGGAATGTCTTCATAAGTTGTTGGTAGATAAGGCGTATTATTCGATTAGCGAATTCCTCCTGGACAGTTTCATGTGTTTGTAATGTATGTAGTCCAAATCTAATACTTTTGACATACCAAGTACAATGTAGTTGACATTATATAGGTATAGCCTGACCAGGAACATAAAAACCCTCGCCATGTTGCGGAAAACTAATGGTACTAATTTCTTTTAATGGCAACAGTAACTGAAAACTTCATTGACATGTCACCTTGCATGTCAGTCTATTGCTGTCAAAGTGTAAACAAACTTTATTTTAAATGTGCGCAATTGGTTTTATGAATTAAATTGCTAAAATATTTTTATAGTCGTGAAAGAAAAGTGGTTCACAATGTGTTAAAGTATTTGTCGAAGAGAAATACTAAGGGTTCGGACAATATTTTCATTGAATAATGTTTCCGACAAAGGTTGTCAAATTGACTGACATGTTTATCGTATAGTACAGTCCACTATGAAAATTAGCTGTGGTTTGTTTCAACTATCTATTTTAAATTTTTTTGTCACTTTCTAAGTGTTGAATTTTATGGGATTGGGAAAGAAGTACCGAGTTTGAAGCGTTCATGAGCAGACATTGCAGTTGAATATTCAAGTTCTGAATTTGATTATTGATGAATAATAAAATAAATTCTACTAGCTCGATTGATGGTTTCATTTAATTTATTTAAATCAGGTTACTTATAATAATATTTTTTCGTTAATTTATGAAAATATCAAATTAGCACGCACGTAATCCTGAATCCTGATACATAAAGTTAGCCTATTAATTTAACACAGGTACGACTGTACTCAGTGTTGCACTATCAAATGCAATTGACGCGCCTCTATGCCAGGGTTTTTATGTTCCTGGTCAGGCTATAATTTTAGTATTTTTAATTTATTATTTTTGAATTGACATTAATGTAATTATTGACCCTGAGTTGTCTGACATTAGTTTTTATAAATGTGAATTATATTTTGTTAATGAATGTAAATGACAATTACAGTAATAATTTTGCATGCCTAAAGGTGGAAGATGGAGATACCTACTTGAAAAATTGTAACACCTACTGATGTAAACCCATTTTCGCAAAATAAATGATTTGATTTGATTTGATTTGATTTGAAACTCTGCACCTTAAAGATCTATAGTTTGGAACATTGGTTTGTCAATGGAAACAACGATGTGGTCTAAGATTTCATCAAAATAGCAGATATAGTAGTAGCGAGAAGACAGATTCTGGAAAAGTGTTTCTAAAAAAATCCTACGTTCATATAAAAGGAATGTCAAATGTGAAAGGCTAGAGACCTTCTCCAAGTCTTCACATATTATAAAATATTTTTTAGGGTTCCATAGTCCTGACAAGGAACCCTTAATTCAAAATAGTCCCTTTTTATGTAGCACTACTCAGCTTCACTTCCAGTCGTGTCATCATCCGTTCATGAAATGTCAAGAATCCGGGTGGTACCCACAACATAGTAATATGTACATAGTTTAAGTACGACTATATTTGAAATGACTGAACTACACGGTCGTATAACTTTAATCGTTAGAAGCAGGATCTCCATAGGGTTTAAGTTTTGCTCACGGTCATTATACGACTCTCCCATTGTCATAAAAGCTAACGCGACAACTATGTTTGAATCCTCCCCAAGCCTTCATGTATTTGTTAATGTATACCTAGAAATTGAACAGTCAACAGTTGTACATTTTCGTAGCAAAATCGCAACTATTACATACTAGCGGCCGACCGCGATTTCGTACGCGTGGACCCCGTTTTACCCCCTTAGGGGTTGAATTTGGCCAAATCCCGTCTTAGTGAGCACCTACGTTCTAAAAAGAAACCCCATGCAAAATTTGAAACTCCTAGCTCTTGTAGTTTTTTGGATTTCATGATGAGTGAGTCAGTCAATCAGTGACCTTTCGCTTTTATAGAATAGATTTGTACATTAGCACCTAACATTAGCAATTGTAAACCTCTGACACCAGAGCTATACAAGACAGACTGCATTTTATTATTCATTTAAAAAGTTTTATTATTCAACTCGTAATAAAACCTGAATTTTTAAAAGCAGTATTAAAAGACCTACTTCCTACTTATCAAACCACAATTAAACCAAAAGAGCCTTTTTATTGTTTTATTTCCAGGCACCACGAGCCTCACCTCATTGCCTCCCGATTGTAAGCTGGAAGAATGAAAGTTTCCCGGCTTTATCGCAATATCCGGATCGCGCTCCGGATGCCCGGGTACGACCGGATTATGCAATAAACGGGCGCAGAAGGCTCGGTCGGCATTAAAGTGCTGAAAACGTTCATATGTCCTCTATACTTAATAAAAGTAAGTAAGTACATGCGAATGTACGGTGTAGGCCGCGTACCAGAAAACGCAGCGTGGGACGTCCACCCATAAGGTGGACCGACGACATCATAAAGGTAGCAGGAAGGCGCTGGACGCAGGCCGCTACCAACCGGGCAGCATGGAAAGCATTGGGGGAGGCCTATGTTCAGCAGTGGACGTCCTATGGCTGAGATGATGATGATGACATGCGAAAGGAACTTACACGTATTCACAAACGATTATTGCTTAAGTGAAGCAGCAACGCTATGCGAAGTCGAACGCACAGCGTTGTATAGAGCTCTGTGATTGGTTCGCGTGTGTCACTCCGCCACTCAAGTATTGTCTACGAATAGGTTTTTGGGACCGTGTCCACGCGCACTGTGAGGCCTCAGAGTAATGTTCGTGAATACGAGTGTATGTATAATTTGATAGCAAAAGTAATGCTGAAGACACTGTGACAGTCAATCGATTTTTATGATATCTTACTATATTTATGTAATATTGTTCTCAAGGGTACCTTTTTATAAACCCAAAAACCTACCCAAATTTTATGCCCAAACTCCCCAGCCATTTTCCAGCCGACGGCTTTTATACAGGCCAAGTCTTAAAAGAAACATTACACGGTCATTTGGAGGCACTTGTTAGCAAAATACTCTCATAATGTGGGCGGATGAAAGCACTCGATAAAATTGAAGGCTGCTAAGATTGTGTTTTTTGTAAATTTTTGTTTTACTAACCTATTTTTAGACTTCAAAGGCAAGAAGCCTGTAAAAATTTAGACGTAAACATAGACTACTCGTAAATAAAAAGTTCGATAACGATAAGCGTTTCAAATTGAAATAGTTTATTCAGTACATAGGCCCTTTCCAGGGCACTTATACACTTCCCAAATATGGCTTGCCTTACCACCACTTCGGGACAAAATATGGTGCTGAGAAGAAGTGGCGGAAGAAACTCAGTCACTTTTGTTGACGTCTTTCAGACAACTTGGAAAGAGGACAGACTGCAACATATTTGTATCTAAATTCATTAGACATTAAATATGTCTCAGAAAGTTTTCTGTAATAGACCGATATCCCTACTGTGCACATAAGTACCAACACATCTTTAATCTTAATTGGGGGAGGCCTTTGTCCAGCAGTGGACAAAGTATTTGGCTGAAACGAAGGAACTTCTTTAATAGTTCCGTTTTTCAAAACTTGGACGGCACCCTAAAATACACCACCATCGCCTAAAAAAGTATTGGAACGATTCAAAAAGTTTTCATTCATTGAATCCCTAATTATCGACGCCATTAATTTCGCACAATCATGATTATGATCGGAATACAAACCATACAATACCTATTGTCCTTTATATAGATCGAACAATATGCGCTCGAACAAAAGACGGCGTGGGATGCGTTCGGACAGATTAACGCAAATAGTTTATATTGGTGCATAGTCCGTATTTAACTAATGCTGTTTTAATAACGGTAATTGAAAATGTATTTAGAAAGAATTTTCAACTGCGATTCGTACAAACTGAGCGACAGTACACAGTAGACAGTAAATATTGAACTTGAAAAATTTCAATACATGTACGCAAATATCTATTAGCTAAAGGGCTCCATTCCCTTTTAGATTTGTATGCACATACGGCAATTGCATTACTCTAGTCCGAACTCTTATAAAGTGAAAAGGGTACCTACTCTGATCAATATCGTTTTTATAGAGTGTACTTATTGGTTAATTTATTTTAGAGAATAAATTTAGTGTACTGAAAGCAAAGCAAACAAGTAATTACGAAGTTCCGCGTGACGTCACAAAGTGCTACACTTTTATGCTTAAAAAGTCACCTTGAGGTCACAACTCGTGACTCACGAGACTCTTCTTTTGAAGTTTGACGCGCTGTAATTGAAAGAGATTCAATTTTCATTAGTTTGAAAAAGTGAAAAATACGTGTCGAGTATTTTTTGGATAAGTTAACCGACGGACTAATTCAAACTGTTGCTTTTTTACCCAGAAAACATCCCTATTGACATGACCCTACATTGGCGCCATCCTGTAGGCCTAAGATGCGCGCAACGATAAGCGGTTATCACGCCACTTTATCGATTTTGCCCATACATTTTGACGTCGATAAAAGTTCGCATCGTGCATCTCAGGTCTACTGGTGAGTGCAAACTTCTGCAGCGTTCACCGCCACTGGCGCCACTGTCTTAGCCACTAGCAAATCACAGTGACGTCACTCTACAATGCCAGCAACTAGTGAGCTCTGTTTGCGCATGACGTGCTGTTTATATGGACAGTATGCTTTCGTACGTTTGTGACAGCCAAATGACGTCCACTGCTGGACAAAGGCCTCCCCCAAGATTTTCCACAATGAACGGGCCTGCGCTGCCCGCGTCCAGGTTCTTCCTGCGACCTTTACCAGAACGTCGGTCCACCTAGTAGAAGGCCTAGCGACGCTACGTCTTCCAGCCCGTGGTCGCCACTCGAGAACTTTTCTGTCCCAACGGCCATCGTCTCTACGAGCTATGTGCCCCGCCCACTGCCACTTGATTTTAGCTATGACTATGTCGGGGCACAATAGGCTTTCATCATCATCATCAACAGCCCTTTACAGTCCACTGCTGCACTATAGTGGAGGGATTTGCCATAATCCCCACGCTTGGCAGGCGGGTTGGAGACCGCAGTTTATATGATTGATGTTTTTCAGAGAGCGCTGCTGCCCGTTCTCTGTTTGATGTGTAGTCCATTAGTACAGTAGGCTTTACTCCTCTCCTAATAAAGGGTATTGGCTCGAAGGGTCGTTGACCAAATAAAGTTTACGAGAGCATACAGCTGATAGACATTGTCACGGGAACAAAGAGTCGCACGTGGGTATATTGATAGAGACCGCAAATAGAATTCGTGGCTTATAAAGAGATAATAATAGAGTTGTTAACCGATGGAATTTCCGGGAAAATCGAATAGTCTCCACTGTTTATTTTGTATTTGTTTGGAATTTGTATTCTATCAAATTATATGCGGTGTAGTACTTCTGTGGTTAGTCTCTCCAGTAAAGCTAAATTATTTTGAGGCTTGTGTTAGGATTGAGTTCCCGAAAATAGCGATCCTGCCCAAAACTGAAATACTAATGCCCCTGGTGATGTAACCATCGGCAACAGTGTTAACTATCCATTGCCTGTAATGTCGTCTCGTTCTATCGCAAAGAATCGCCATTTGATGAGAGCGAGAGCAAAAACGGAAATGGATAGTTAACAGTGTAGCCGTGTGTATTACATAAATTATATCTATAGGTAATATTGCAAAATGAAATTAATTTGTCAGTTTTAACTTCGCAGTTTCAATACAAGACTTACGAACTTGCTATCACAATTTCACAATGTTTTGTACCTAAACAACGACAAGTAATACTTTGCACTATGAAAAAGAAATACATTTTTTCATTCCTAGAAAATTCCTCGCACAATATTACTATTAGCAGCCGAATATTGTGTCTTCAATAAACTATATTCATTCACATTTTGCCCCAAAATAACGTCTGCAGAATCCCGAGAAAATCACTATTCAACCGTTATTATTCCAAGTATAGTTTGTATGAGTCTGGCACCTTGACCGTTTAGGCCAAGTCATTGAACTTCTACAATAGTCTGTTTTCTAATATAATTTAAAGCAATGAGAGTATTACTAAAGCCTGGTCCGTGAGCACGTAGAATTTTGTCCAATGACCCCAAGCTACCCATCCTTATCGCTCGCGCGTAATTATATTGCTGTCGCGAATGTGCGACGCGCGCCCGCAGTGAGTGTGCAAGCGCGACAGCAACATACAGGCTTTACAGAATAATAATAAGTATTGTATTACTCGTAATTACATGGGTGTAGCACCGCTTAACTGAGTTAATTTCTGAGGTATGGAAGTGGTCGTATTTTTGTCAAAGATTTTTAACAGTCATAAAAGTACCATAGTTAGTATGAACAAAAAAGTTACACGCGCGATGATAACTACCTGGTTTTAAAATGACTTTTTCTAACTAAGGCTGGGTTGCAACAAACGTCTAAAATTGACAAACTCCATACAAAAAACTCAACCTAAATGTCAATTTAAACTAGTGATCAACGCGAGTTTAACTTTTTGTATTAAGGGCGAAAGAGTTTAATATTACGGAACCCTTTGTTTCCAAGTCGGACCTATTCTTAACCAGTTTTTTCTTTTACTTCGCAACCAAGTTCGCTTCCAATTCCAAGGAAAAACTGGGGCAATAGTTCCCGGCGTTTTTCCTGAAGATTGTACATTTCTTAGATAGTCGCGTGTTTGAAAGAGCTTTCTTTTCTTATTCTTCACTTTGATAACTAATTATTTAAGATAGAGTTTTCTTTGATAACTAATTCTTTAGGGTTTTAACAGCTAACTACTCAAGTAGAACATTAACTATGCCGTGAAACCTAGTGTGGGCTTAAAGGTCACTTAAGACCTAATTATTTTTATTTCAAAGGGTCTGAAAGTTAAAAATAATTAAGTTTAAAACAGCTCTTTGAGATATTCCTTGCTGAGTCTTATAAAAATCAATTAGAAGCCGTTTATGAGGTATTACAGTTACTTGGACCTTTCAGCGATATAAATACTAGCTCTTCGCACGCGTGGAATTTTGTCTGTCACAGAAAAACTTTATCGCGCGCGTCTCTGTTTCAAAAACCGGGATAAAAACTATCCTATGTCCTTTCCCGGGACTGAAACTATATCTATGCCAAATATTTCATCTAAATCGGTTCAGTGGTTTAGGCGTGAAAGCAAGACAGACAGCTATGACAAGGTATGTAAAATCACTTTAATTATTGCGATGTTTCTAGGGCTAAGGTATTCCTTCGGTAAGTGAACCTTTGTAGGTACTAGAATAGTCCTCTTTGGTTGAGAATTTCGGATGAGGATTCATCGCTTTCCATCAGGCTTTCTCGTCGCTACATATTTATAAAACAAAGGCGCTTTCCTGTCTGTCTGTCCCCATGTATGCTTAGATCTTTAAAACTACGCAACGGATTTTGATCCGGTTTTTTTGATAGATAGAGTGATTTTACTTTAATTTTGATAAACGTCAAAAATCTGTCAAACTCCATACAAAAAACTCAACCTAAATGTCAATTTAAACTAGTGATCAACGCGAGTTTAACTTTTTGTATTAAGGGCGAAAGAGTTTAATATTACGGAACCCTTTGTTTCCAAGTCGGACCTATTCTTAACCAGTTTTTTCTTTTACTTCGCAACCAAGTTCGCTTCCAATTCCAAGGAAAAACTGGGGCAATAGTTCCCGGCGTTTTTCCTGAAGATTGTACATTTCTTAGATAGTCGCGTGTTTGAAAGAGCTTTGTTTTCTTATTTTTCACTTTGATAACTAATTCTTTAGAGTTTTAACAGCTAACTACTCAAGTAGAACATTAACTATGCCGTGAAACCTAGTGTGGGCTTAAAGGTCACTTAAGACCTAATTATGTTTATTTCAAAGGGTCTGAAAGTTAAAAATAATTAAGTTTAAAACAGCTCTTTGAGATATTCCTTGCTGAATCTTATAAAAATCAATTAGAAGCCGTTTATGAGGTATTACATTTACTTAGACCTTTCAGCGATATAAATACTAGCTCTTCGCACGCGTGGAATTTTGTCTGTCACAGAAAAACTTTATCGCGCGCGTCTCTGTTTCAAAAACCGGGATAAAAACTATCCTATGTCCTTTCCCGGGACTGAAACTATCTCTATGCCAAATTTCATTTAAATCGGATCAGTGGTTTAGGCGTGAAAGCAAGACAGACAGCCATGACAAGGTATGTAAAATCACTTTAATTATGTGCGATGTTTCTAGGGCTAAGATATTCCTTCGGCAAGTGAACCTTTGTAGGTACTAGAAATAGTCCTCTGTGGTTGAGAATTCCGGATGAGATTCATCGCTTTCCATCAGGCTTTCTCGTCGCTACATATTTATAAAACAAAGGCGCTTTCCTGTCTATATGTCCCCATATGCTTAGATCTTTAAAACTACGCAACGGATTTTGATCCGGTTTTTTTGATTGATAGAGTGATTCAAGAGGAAGGTTTTTAAGTATACATTGTACCTGTGCGAAGCAGGGGCGGGTCACTATATATACTAATATTATAAATGCGAAAGTCTGTCTGTCTATCTCTCTTTCACGCCTAAACCACTGAACCGATTTGATGAAATTTGGCATAGAGATAGTTTGAGTCCCAGGAAAGGACATAGGATAGTTTTTATCCCGGTTTTTGAAACAGGGACGCGCGCGATAAAGTTTTTCTGTGACAGACAATATTCCACGCGGGCGAAGCCGTGGCCGGAAAGCTAGTTTTGGATAAAAAAGAACCAAACTCAAAAAACAATAGTTTAAAATGTCAAGTCCCATCCACTGGACCTTAAAGCGATTGTTCCCGTTTATTCTAGCCAACAAGCTCGTATCACGAGGGTAGTTGATAAAGCTATCATAGACCGCCCGCGCGTTAACATGCAAATGAGGGTACGTGTGCTCGCATGACAGGGCTTGTGTACTGTGTAGGCGACGGCATGTCAAGCGAAACATTGTCTATCCGGCTGTGATAGGTGCCATTTTTGAATAAAAAAAACCGGCCAAGTGCGAGTCAGACTCGTGCACTGAGGATTCCGTACAGTTCCTGACATAAAACACCGAAATATTTTGTTATTGACATAAAAGTTTTCGAGCAAAAAACGTCAAAACGTTTGTTGGAGAGCCCCACTTAAATATTTCTTTTATTGTGTTTTTAGCGGCAACAGAAATTCAGTAGTTACTAGTGTAAGAAAACAGAAAAAGTTTGTAAAATCGAAAAATTTCATCAGAGACCTAACAAAATACGTAGTTAAATTAAATGTATGTAAGTTAAATGTATTTTATAATTTCCATAATGAATAGGATTAAGAAATTCTAAAATTACAACACAAATAAATTTTTTGATTTCATTTTATTTTATAAGTTTTCTTTAAACACAATTTTGTTTATTTCGACTTGTTGTTATTCTTTAACACATAGCGCTTTAGTCCTGTTTGCAGAATGTCAGAAGTCATTCTACCCTCACCTACGCAGTTTGTCCGGTGATTAGGTAAATTTCCCGTGACGTGTGCACATTAGTATGATCCGGGTACCCGGGTGGGAGTTATTCCTGGTATTTCACGCATTACTTTTGTAAAAGCTCGCTGTTTTGTAAATGTAATTATGTCCAGATTTATTTGTACAATATTTTTGTTGGATTACAGAACTTTACTTATTCAATTAATTTTTTAATCACGAGAGTTTCACACCCGTATTCACAAACTTTACTTGAGGTCTCACTGTGCGCGTGGATGCACAGGCTCACACACGAACCAATCACAGAGCTCTATTCAACGCTGTGCGTTCGATTTGCTACTTCACTTAAGCAAGCATCGTTTGTGAATACGACCTTCAATTTGATTTAGTTACTATGAGCTTCTTCCTTCTTGTCGTGTCGACAACCAACCTATACCTACAGTGTCTGCCCAAAACCACGCTACACGCGTGCAGCTTACATTGAAGGGTTAATGTCATACTGGATGCGGTCTGCGGTCAGGGCAAAGTGACCGCAAACTGCATCCAGTGTGAGAAGTCTTTAAATGTACTCGAAAAAAATCTATGTCGAATTTAGTTCTTGAAAGTAGCCGCTAGGTTCGCTGTACAATCTGTTATACATTTTTTACGCAGTCGCTAGCGAGTAATTTTAATGTAAACTCATGGTAAAGCTAAACGTAGAGGGCACCTTAATCTCATAGTCATATAAGAATATCTTGCATAATACCTTGTCTTGTAACAAGGAAAGTGAAATACCTTCTAATCTTTAGACCCTAAGCGAATTCCTCAAGAACATTCCTCTAAAATTGTCTTCCACGTTACCTCACCACGTTATAACATGTTTTCCTTAAGCTATACTATATTAAATAATTTTGCTCTTTGAATGGGCACCTGAGGAATTGCAACTTTTAGTGTATTGGATCAAAAGTATGTTTCGGTAAACCATAAACCTAAAGGTACATTTACATATACTTATAAAATGTCATGCTTATTAGCATGCTTAAAACAAGCGTGCTCGAACAACTCTCAATGACTAGATAACAATAAAATTGTTCAATAGTGGCATGCTTTCGCGCAAGTAAGGAGCATAATTTATGTAACTGTACCATATATTAATATGTACTGTAATTCTTCTAGAAAAGTAGATATTTAACGTCATTTCGAAACACATCAAACTCAATTTTCCAGTCCGGTTCCTATGAATGAAGGCCCAATGAAATACGAATTCATAAGTCATTTTCTAAAAGGTTTTTTACCGATGTAAATGTATTTTTATTTTGAAAATCCTTCAATTTTGTGGGCAGTTTTGAGGGATTTTCAAGCTAGACTGGTTTGGGGATATTTGGTTACCGTGCCACTGGGTCCAAGGTCCCAAGCCATTAAGCGAAATTAGTAGAGACACCTAAAATGTAGGTAAGTATGTAGAAATGTTTCTACATTTCCACATACATTTTAGGTATCTCTGGGAGGGCAAAACTTGTACAGAATTCAGTTGCTCTAAATTAAAAAGTAACGTAGGTAATTTTCCTGAAAAATTTACAACTATGTTACAAGTAAAACGATTAATAAACAAAAGGTAACATAATTCGGTTTTATATGTAGAATGCACATTTTCAGGCTTCGTGAATCATTTTTAAACCCTACACGAGTACCTATTGTCTTTCTGTGCTTGCAGATTGTTCGAGCAAAATGAATGATGATTATGTATTTGAAAAATACCCTTTGGCTTCATCAGTCACAACAACAATCATAGCTATAGCAACCAGTGCAGTGTTAGACGTTTTTAAAATAAAATAAATAAGTGTAAATGTTACGGTCAAAGTGATAAATGTGAAAATTATGAATAATCGCCGGTTATTATGAATAATCACCGCATGATTTGGTAAATGTGATTAATATGAGGTCATTTATGTGTGTATAAAACTAAATAGGCGGCTTAGCAAGAAACATTCCAAACTCATTATGCCAAATTATAATAATACTAGCGGCCGCCCGCGACTTCGTACGCGTGAATCCCGTTTTTCCCGCTAATTCCCATTCCCGTGGGAATTTCGGGAATTCCTTTCTTAGTGCACCTCTACGGTACCTAAGCTACGTCCCTTCCAAATTTCAAGTGCCTACGTTTAGCCGTTTAGGCTGTGCGTTGATCTGTCAGTCAGTCAGTCAGTTTCTCCTTTTATATATTTAGATATGATGTCAAAACGTTCAAAAGTTTGGCTGTACATGAGCACGTACACAAGATATTGTTCTCTTTTATGAAATTTGTTAGTACTAAGGTTGAATTATTAAATAATCACTGTTAAATGTGATTAATTTATCACTTTTACCGCGACTGTCGGTAATTATTCATAATAACCGGTTATTATTAATGATTTTCATTTTATCACATTAACCGTAACATAAATATAAAAGTTTAATCATCTTAAATTAAAAGACAGCTCCATTACACTGTTGTACCGAGATACACTGACGTCACAGCTTACTGTGACGCAACTTCTTCCCATTTTCTTATCTTGCGGCTTTAACCTGGCTACACACTGAAGTTGTGCAGGGGAACTGAATTCATGCCAAAATCAAAGCTTCATTTTAGTAATCGCACATATGGAGCCAGCCTTTTCAAATATTAACATGACGCTAGTTCACATTCTCCGTATCGCTTGATTTCACCAAGTAAATTATTATTTTTGATTACAATTTCTTTACGTCTCAGTTTGCAGCTACTATAGATTATATTAGCTATGTATGTACTTATTATATCCAAGAAATAGAGACATTTAATATGAGCTTTTGGTACAAATATAATTAAGGCACTTTGGACACAGTTTCACTCAACTCTTAAGAAAAGAATTTGAATGTGATAATGTAAAAAGGACAATGACCAAATGTGGTCCAAATGTCCACCACTAATGAGACCTATATTGGCTTATAGTCCATTAAATAGAAATTAACTTTTAGTATGGGACGAAAAAAAAATAAGCTGTCAGTAAAAAGTTATGACCGTATGAAAAATTATAGTAGTTTACGCGCTAATCTCAGGAACTACTGGTCCGATTTGAACAATTATTATTGTTATGGATAGCCCATTTAACAAGGATGGTTTTAGGTTATATAACATCACCATATAACCAATAGGGGTGGAGCAGCGACCACCCGACCATAATTCCAATATTGTTGTCTTTCTTCTGAGATAATTTTTTTTTCTTTTAGCGAGAATCTAACACGGCACACTAAGCGACATGACATAACATGCATAGATTAATCCAAAATGTGCGATGGATAGAATGATATCAAGAACATTTTTCGGATGAAAAGGTAAAAATCATGACTTTTCATTCAGTCATAACTTTTTACTGACAGCATATTTTTGATTGCGGTTTGGTTATAACGAATCCGTATTTAGTAGACTATTTTACTACATAGGTCTCGTTAGCAGTGGACATTTGGACCACACTCCATACATTTTTGGTCATTGTCCTTTCCCAGAATTTTCCTGCTCGCTCGCTTGTATCATATTTAAATGTAACACCTCGAATGTGTGGCCGCCTTAACAAATCAGATGGATGCGACGTTCTGGGTATTTTTAACCCAGTCCTCGTTATAAGGAGTGCTACGCCCTGCCGTTTTTACGGATTGCTGAGTACGAGGATGTCCAAGGGAGAAAAGATAATCTTTTGGAGAAATTCAATTTTCTGTGCGTTTTCTGGCACATGCTCTGCGAAACTAAAAATCGACTACTTATTCACTCTTGAACACCTAAAAATCTGTGTTCGGCTTTTCTTAAAGCATTGATTTAAACTGAGCTTTGCGTTTTGCATCGCTGTAGTAGGTACACTTTATCGCAAGAAACATTGTATTTGTCGTCGACAAAATGAAAAAAATAAATAAAATATAATCTATTAGATACTAATATTATAAATGTGAAAGTAACTCTGTCTGTCTGTCTGTCTTGCTTTCACGCCTAACCCACTGAACCGATTTTGCCAAATTTCATGGTATAGAGATAGTTTTTAAATAGGGACGCCGCGATAAAGTTTTTCTGTGACAGACAAAATTCCACGCGGGCGAAGTTACATAAATAAATACGCCCACAGTTTCTACTTTAGGCCGAGGTGATCTTTTTCACGACACCCTCGCGAAGTTCGCTCGTATAAAAAGTTATGGCTGGAAGGGTTCTATTCTTTGGAGGCGTTTTGTTTTAATTGTAAAGTACATGCATGGAAGATTCACGTGTTATCTGAAGGATATTTCTTTTACCTTTTGTTACAAAACTTTGTTCTCTTATGGAGGTGTTGGCAAACTCGTATAAATTTTAATGTCCGTATTTGAACAAGTATAAGAAACTTTGGGTGTTGAAAGAAAGGATAAGACGATGTGAATGGATGGATGGATTCATCATCATCATCATCATCTCAGCCATAGGACGTCCACTGCTGAACATAGGCCTCCCCCAATGCTTTCCATGTTGCCCGGTTGGTAGCGGCCTTGGTCCAGCGCCTTCCTGCTACCTTCGATGGATGGATTGTTGTTCCCATATTTTATTAATCCTATCCTTTCATTTTGCATTTCCTACGTATTATTATAAATGTGAAAGTTTGTGAAGATGGGTGTATTGACTTTTTTTACTCTTTCACGCAAAATCTATTGAACAGATTTTGTTGAAACTTTACATGATTATTTTTTATACATTATAATAACATAATAATATTATAAGCTCAATATCGCTATAGATAACGATATATTATGTAGTTAGGCCAAAATACAACGATAAGTATTAATCGGTCTTTCTGTGACAAACTGAATTTCACGCGCCCAAAAGTTTCACTAGAAATAGTCGTAAATTCAGAACTAGAATCTACAGCATTATTTCATGTATTTCAGAGAATTAATTATTTTATTTCGAAACGAGATAATATTGTTGCTGAATTCATCAGTTGTTTGAGTTTATCTCATCGAATTGCGAATGGAAAAGTGGAAGCTTTATTTATTTACAGACAACATCGTCATTAGTTCGATAAAGCTCCGTGCACACTTGAATACAACGTAAAATACTATTTTTGGTACCTAATATTTAGAGGTATGCTTCGATCGTTCGTTCGTGTCAGCCATATGACCTCCACTGCTGGACAAAGGCCTCCCCCAAGGTTTTCCAAAACGACCGGTCCCGTGCTGCTCGCATTCACCAGATCGTCGGTTCAACTAGTGGGAGGCCTGCCCTAACTACGTCTTCCGGCCCTTTTCCTGCTCAATTTTCTGCCCCAACGGATTAGAAAACAAAGCTCTATATAAAGCACTAAAGCTGATCCGCCATTGGCAATGGGTCAAGGTCGAACCGTTTTAACATTGCACAACTTTGTAAATACTTCCAATCTACCCTTCATACTTACAAACTGCAAAGTTCTGTGAGTTTAAAGGTACAAAGTAAAAGTTAAACGGTAGAAAGTAAACGTTTTCTAGTTTCATTGAGATCCGCTCAAGCTACAAATAGGTACTCAGTTTAATACATTATTGTTGCAAAATAACTCCTCTTATAAGGGCATAAGGTACCATAGTTTTAGCTTAATGTGTGTCATCTGTACATCAACATAAGTGGAAGAAAAATCGGATCAAAAGTTATCCCTCTCTTGGCTTAATTAATTATTTTTCTAGCTAGACTATAGTCCAAATTCTCAAAAAATACATTCACGCCCCAACTAAATGGGTGATTTATGATGTCAATTTTTATGAAAACAATAAAAATATTTATATTTTCTAAAAGGTTACTTCTTTTTTTGAAAAATTTTAACTTTAGTCTCTTGTGAAAAATTGTTAAAAATCAATCCTTTTCATTTGAGCTCCTAACAAACACACCCTGTATTCAATTTTCACTGGATCTGTTGTTAACAGCATTGTCGTGTTCCAGCTGTTAGAAGTAAGATATCCAGTTCCTCTATGTTTGAGGATTTCGGGTGTAGCTCGCTTCCACCTTCGGCCTGATCATCACTTTTCATCAGGTAAGATGGAGGCTAGACCTATCATACTGCTAATTTGTGTGTACTCTGTCGCCCGTATTCACAAACATTACTATGAGGTCTCACAGTAAAACAGTAGAAAGCGTGGACGCGCAGGGACACACATGAACCAGTCACAGAGCTCTATTCAACGCTGTGCGATCGATTTTCTGCTTCACTTAAGCAAGCATCGTTTGTGAATACGGGCGTGTGTCATTTGGTGAAGTGATGACCGTTTTGTGTAGTGTTTCACGTACCTACCTACCTCGTTGTAAATAAAATGAAACTTCTAAGGCATCTACGATGTACAACGACCTTAACTTTCTCTGCACCGAGATAGGATCGATTTAATTACTTTCTGTTTGAAAGAGTCGCATCTAGAAGCTGATTACTTTAGCCCTTGCATTTAAATTCCAAAGTTCTAAGCTTCGTTTCTTTTATTATCTTTTTCCAATGAAAACTACCTTGTAAATGTTAACTGTTTGGAAATATCTCGCGTGACTTGAATAAGTATTATGGTCTTAACGCGATCGCCGAGAAAGGTTTTATTTGGTTATTTAAAAAAAGAAACTTTATTCAACGGAAGTAAAGTTTTGTATCAAATGTCAAACCCTTAATTGCTCGCATGGGGTCAAAGCATTTTCGGATTCAAAAATGAAGCACTTGGCGTGGCCCGATTTCCTCCGCGCCCCCGGTAGCTTCATAAAACACGTCTTAGTTTGTATTTTGATAGCGACTAATTCACGGGAGTTGAAGGATGCGTCGCTGCGCTCTTGAGTGGTGACCCCATGCGAGTAATTACGTAACTTTTTTGGAAGAGGTAAGTTTTTTGTTTTATATATTTATTTTGTGTATTATGAATAATATTTGTGTTATTGTATATTCAGTGAATAAATGTTTGTTATAAATGTGTTTTTACAGCTCTAAACAATAAAAATATTGATAAATTCAGTTTTACTACTACTTTGCCTTTTTTTTAGAGTTAGTAGAGATAGGAAAAAATAGAAAATTGTGCAATGGTTGGAAGATGTTTCTGATGAAGAAGAAGTTGGAGGGTCGAGTTCTGAGCCAGAGTTAGATGAAATAACAAAAAGTGATCATGATAGCGCTAATGAGATCGAGCAATCCTCCGCACAATCAAGTGAATCGAAAATGCAAGAAATGTACAAGATTTGTGTGCAATGATCACTCTGAAATATACTGTCAACAGTGTAACAAGAATGATTCGGAGAGTTCCTAAAAAATACTAGTATTACCTATGATCTCAGTATACCTAAGTACAAATTGGTAATTATTGACAATTATTTTAATTTAGCTTGTTTTTGTATATTTAGTAAGAAATTCATGTTATTACCTATAGATATTAAAGAATAAATAAAGCATTTTTATAATAATATAGTTTCATTTACTTATAAAGTTCAGTATGTATTAAAAACTACTCACACAATTTGGGGTCATCTGTGACCCCATGCGAGCAGTTATGTAAGATTCTTTATGCGAGTAATTAAGGGTTAAGTATTTTTAGTGAGTGAGCTTTAGGATATACTTGCTACGTTAAAAATGAAATCAAAATAATAAATAAATACATTTATTCAGTTTTGAAGAGTATTTCGGCACTTTTGAACTACTGGACTTGTTTTTTTCTGTTACCATTTTGTTAAAGTCATCAACAGTTTACTTATCTTTATTTTTATGGTTGATTCCGTCTTAGATCATAATGTAATTCCTAATTTCCGGTACTTTTTCCTTTATAACTCAGTGAAATGGCCTTGAGCGTCAGAGAAAAATGGGTCACGGGCTATTCGCCCGGCCAGGAAAATTTTGCATTTTTATTGGACAATCTAGCCTAAAAAAGCACCAGTGAAAAAATAAATAGAAGGCACTTCCGTTTTTTAATAACAACAGGTCCTTTTTTGAAACCATCAAGGTAAACATAAGGCCCGGTTTCCATCGAGGCGGAACAAAGCGGAAAAGTGTTTTAATGTGGCCACATCTACGATACGTCACTAGAAACTAGTGTATCAACAGATGGCGCTGTTACAACTTCACTATGGCATACTTCACCGCGCGTACAATCCTGCATCGCGGTGTCGGAGTTTTCTGTAGACAAACCAAGATGGTGTAATTTGGACATTGGTTCCCGAGCACAACACCCGCTCGGAAGGAAGCACTAACACCTTAGCTAGCTTCCTTATGGTGGTTGAGCATCATATCCCACATCAATAACCAAATCAGATTTCATTATTTCCACAACTCTCCTCTCCGCTCTGCTCCGCTATGCTCCGCTCCGCTCCGCATTGGTGAAAACCGTGCCTAAATCATTGTATGTTACTTATCTGTTTATTATTTTCTAAGTTTATGAGTAGATAGGTACTGTGTATCCTTACTTTCATGGGCAAACAACTTATTTCACCTAAAATCTCTTAAACCTAAAAATGTAAGTCGCTTTCCACTGTCTGTCCTTATGTATGCTTATAGATCTTTAAAACTAATACGCAACGAATTTTGATGCGTTTTTTTAATACTTATTAATCTCACTATCTACTTAGATACCTCTTGAATCACTCTATCTGAGTAGATAAGAGAAAGGTTTAAAAATACTTAGAACCCGTGCGAAACCAGGGCGGGTCGATAAAGATATAAATTCTAAAAATCTGTCTTCAGATGTAAATTAGATACTTAAAGTAACTCTTAAAATCCAATAAAATCAATGATCAAACACGATTTTACTTGGAACGGATAAAATTAACTTAAATTCCCTGTGAGATTTAACGCCGACGTGTCGCTAACGGTGTCAGAGACATTTTCCTCATTGAAGAGTTTCCAATATACTATTGGATCCCAAAGCCCCCACTTTGGGATCCAATAGTATATTGGAAACTCTCGCGCGCCCCCAAGAGGAGGCGCAAAGACCTTTAAAGGGGGGCGCGGGCCATCTGTGTTCGTTCGTTCATTCGTTCGTTTCAGCCGAATGACGTCCACTGCTGGACAAAGGCCTCCTTCAAGGTTTTCTACAATGAACGGTCCTGCGCTGCCCGCATCCAGGCTCCTCCCGTCTCCTCCATTTGTGTACTTAAGTATAAAAAACCTGCGACCGTTGAGAGAATGCATTCCAGACTGCTCGATACGACCAATAAATATTCTTGACTGGAGGAGGGGGGGGCGGATTTTTTTGTATGGTCGAAAGGGGGCGCCACTCAAATAAGTTTGGGAACCAATGCAATATATAGACAGTATATCAGACTTTTTTGTTCCAAAATCGTCCCTATTGCAACTACATAAGAGACGACAATGTTAAGCTCTATGTGCTGTCGTCTGTACAATATACATTAGCTCGCGATTTTACACTTTCGAGTGTTCTAATAAGGATGTAATAAGAAATATCGATTGCTAATATTTAGGACAATTTACGATAGGAGAGTTATACAATCAATAAATAAAATATGTATGGGTAGTAACTGTTTAATTTAATTAAGTAAATAATATCCAAAAATATGATAGACTTCCAAATCCAATTTTTTACTTGAAAAATTAGTAACAAACTTACTGCAAGCGCATTATTAGGCTGTGTTGTTTACGAACATAATAAAATAGACATTATTCCTTGAAGCATAAGTATTAAAGAAACGTTTCAATTGAAATCATACGAATTTAATGTTTGTGAAAGTGTTGTGAGTCAAACTTTAAAAACACGTCTTCAGAAAAGCTTCCCAAGCCAAAAAGGCCTGAACTAATAATATCTTAAGTCTGAAAACATCGATACACACGGATCATCCCTACGTCGATATGATTTGAGATATAACTTGAAATATTCCCGAACACAGGTGTGTGACGAAATTGGAGTGTTCAAGGAAACGGCCTTATTGATGGCGCATTTCAGTCACCTCGCTTTATTAAAATTGTTAATTTAATTCGTTTTAGAAACTGTAAACGTTTTAATTATTCATTTCGCTTTTTATTGACTCTAAATTCACTTTATCTTCGCGATTATGTGATAAGTTATACGTAATTTGAAATCTAATTCAAATTAGTAGTCTGTATGTATAGCTTCAATCTATGATTTTACCCGCGTGGGTTTCAAACTGAATTATCCAAACTTTCAGTACCATACTTACATAAGGAAGTATCACTACAGTGAAGTAAACATAAGAAACCGCAAAATAAACCCCAATAAATGTTTTTTATAAACCAGCAAAAGTCAAGAGATAATAATTATGTTTACTAAAATGACTTTTCATACCAAGCTCTCAAACGAAGTGACCTCTTTTCTGCGACTGGATAAAAATTTAAAATTCCAAAAAAGGCAGACTTTAGCTACAAATGTTCGCAAACAGTAATTAGAGGCAGTGCCATCTGGGTTAAATCATGTTTTGATTGAAGTTACAACGTGAGTTTAAAATGAACAAAGTTATTATAACTGGATAATCTCCAGTACAATTTTTCGGAATTGTGTAAAGAATTTAGAAGGAAAGTGTAAAAAATAATTAATTTGTAAAAGAGAGAGGCTTGAGAGAATGTTAGAGCGCTGCTTAGCTGAAAAAGTGGCTTGTGCACATAGTGATATTTTTAAAAGAACTAGCTTACCGCCCGCGGCTTTGCCCGCGTAAAATTTGTTGTTTTATTCAAAAACCAGGATAAAAACTGTCCTATGTCCTTTCCCAGGACTCAAACTACACCAAATGTCATCAAAATCGGTTTCAAAAAAAAATTCAGTGGCTTAGGCGTGAAAGCGACACAGTCAGACAGACAGTTACTTTTGCATTACTAGTAGGGGCTACAATTTATAATGATATTTCTTTAAAAATAATTTGAAGCTGCGGACACGCCACTTAAATACTAGTTTAATGTCGTTCTTGTTACTCTAACTTTAAGTAATTACTGCACCAACTTCGTTAAGTTCTTATCTTAAAAATTCGGCACTTAAGAATCATTGGATCCGTTTACCGTGGACCACTTGTTGCGACCAATTACGCCAACCACTAAGCCGGGGTAGCCTGGCCTCCCCCCTAGAATGGGGGGGAGCTTGGGGAAACTGGACTTATATTTCAACCTTAACGTGCAATTTAGATGTTAAGAACTGTGGATTATTATTGATGCATTGACGTAAGGCCGCAATATCTTATTTATTTTAAGGTCTCTACTTCAAAAGTTCTAACGAACAAGGCAGATAGGAATAACTTAACCTCTCCTTCTTCTTTTTATCGTGTCGACAACAAACCTACGCAGTGTCAGCCCAAAACTTAACCTCTAGTTTACTATTGGCTCACAACAATTTGTTGTAACATTCAGGATGTGGGTACAATGAACGCAAGAGAAATAGGTAGGTACAAACGGCAGCACATCGGACTATACAATGTGTTACAAACTCAACCCTATTAATCTATACTAATCTATACTTCTATACTATCTATATCTATACTATAATATTATAAATGCGAAAGTAACTCTGTCTGTCTGTCTGTCTCTCTTTCACGCCTAAACCACTGAACCGATTTTGATGAAATTTGGCATAGAGATAGTTTGAGTCCCGGGAAAGGACATAGGATAGTTTTTATCCCGGTTTTTAAAATAGGGACGCGCGCGATAAAGTTTTTCTGTGACAGACAAAATTCCACGCGGGCGAAGCCGCGGGCTGAAAGCTAGTACTAGATAAGGCCCTAAGTGTTTAACTTGATGTGCTACCGTCTGTACATTGATTCTTAAATGATCCTAAAAGTAGAGTTGTTGATACTGTCATCTAGTTATGAATATGAAGCCCCTTTTTCCAGAACTCAACCACATTATCTAGTCTCCCAAAATTTCGTCCGTATTTTTTTCTGCTAGCATGAATAAAGGAAACGTCTAAAGCCGAATACATCGACAAGATTTGCGTATTTGACCCCCAAAGCGCCGTCCACCGCAGGGGTCTACCGTCCCTGGTCAGTTCGGGGAATTAATTTGGGGCAAAATCCATTAGCAGGGGCATTTAAGTGGGGACACACGCTTGCTGACAGCTGAGATGCCCGCTCACTCGGATAAATTATGGATTTCGACTCCAAGATAATAGAACGCCAAGTCAACCGGGATGGAAACGTATACGTCTTCCATTTTGGGCCTAAAGGAAGTAGGATTGTAACATATGGGTAGATATGTGTAAAGACTATTCCCACCGCTGCAAATCTCGTGTAGTTACGATAACTTGACCGCTAATAAAACCCAAGCAAGGAAGGCCAAGGTTAAGCTCAGTTTAAGTACGTTGCAAACTTATACTTCAACTAGCGGCCGCCCGCGACTTCGTACGCGTGGATCCCGTTTTACCCCGTTAGGGGTGGAGTTTCATAAAATCCTTTGTTAGCGGATGTTTTACGTTATACCTGCATGCCAAATTTCAGCCCGATACGTCCAGTGGTTTGGGCTGTGCATTAATAGATCACTCTGTCAGTCAGTCAGTCAGACACCTTTAAATTATACATATATATTTAGATCATCTTATAGACCATAATTGTTATTAGACCCAATGTAGATTAAGCTTCTAACTCTACATGCCCAAACTCTACAAGTCCTAATTAAACAAACTCTACACCTTTGTCAAAAAATTTGGCACGGCAAAAACCAAGTTATAAGGGTTCAAAAAATAACGGAGCGCTTCCCGATCCCGATCTATCTATTTAACTAAGTAACCGTCTCTCAAAGTGCAAGATAGTTCCCTTTGAAACTAACCATTATCCGATTATTTTGTAATGACTTTCCTTCCCACTCTTTGCGGACAAAATGGAATCCCTCACTATTATCTATTCCATTGAAGTGTAATAAAAGTAGGGCGTCTTCCCTTATAAAGGTTGGCCGAGCAACCAATTATTCGCCCGCCCACGGAAGGGTTATAATCTTATTTTATACGGGAAGTGAGTAATAGTGCTAGATATGCCAAAGACGTTTATTCTTTGTTGAATGATTGTGGGTCGTTTTTCGTAGTCTTACCCACAGACATACCGCATTAATTCGGAACTAACGATTGGTAGTTGTTTCAAGTAGTAGTCTACCGTACGAATTCTAGCGTAAAAGCTCCTTTTAAAGCTAGTTTATGCTTACTGTGGATTAACTTTAGAAAGTAAATAGTAGCCATATTATTAGTAGATGAGCAACATTGAGCAGAGATGTACACAAATATTTCATCAAAACTTCTAATCCAATGACATTTGCAATTTTGTCAGCAATAGATCGCTTCCTAGCGACATGACCCCTAAATTGTGTTACTTCAATTTTGTATATCTTTGACTAATGCAACTGCATACCATTAAATGAAAATGAAAAAAAAAATGAAAATACTTTTATTAAATAAACACTTTACAATTACAAGATATGTGCCGCTCTCGTATAAGGTTAACCTGTGTAACGAGAGTCAGGCTCCTCCTCAAAAAAACATAAGACTAAAATTTAGTGTTTATTTTAAATTTTATCTTTTAATTTAAAAAATAATTTAAATAGAAAAACAAAACAAAAATGTGTGTGTGATAGTGTGAGTGTGATTTTGTGTGTAAGTGAATAAGTGTGCTAAGAGAAACTAGTTATTGTCTGGATTAACTTTTCTAAAGTGTCGTACGTTCCATCCATTTTATAATAAGTTTTTTAAACGTTACCGAAACAAGTTGTGTGATGTCTTTACTTGTTGCAAGTATTTTGTTGTACAGTCTAGGGGCCATGTGTGAAAAATGCCGTTTCATGAGTCCTGAGTGTGTTATGGGAATAGTAAACCTAGGGACTCTCCTTTTGACTAATGTTGTATAAATAGTATCTTTAAGTGCCTTTATTTAAATGATGAGTGTGGGAGTCAACGTTTTACCAAATCTATGTTCCGGTTTCTATTTCCAATACAATTTCCAAATGGAAGTGACGGATACAGGCCCGAATTTTAATGGGACATCTGCATATTCCCGAAATACCCAGATTCTCACCCGGCTATTTTGGGACGGACAATAGATCCGGAGAGTGAACCCGACGTGGGTCCCTCAGGACATCTATGTACGCACTAATCTAATCATATTCGTATAGACCGCGTGGGTAGACGTCAGAATAGCAATCCATTGTTGACCTAGAAAGGTGAATCACTTTTGCCTGAGATTAGGGACCTGTCGATCTGTCCTAGAAACGAAGTTACTTGACATATTGACATTAGTATAGTGTTGCAATTCACGAAGGCGAGTGAGCTTTAAGGTACCGTCAGGCGCAGCGTTAGCTTTGGTCTTAAAGGTAGCCTTTCGAAGCGAGTTAGTGACGCGGCGTTGGTGGCACAAGATCAAAGCTAAAGACGCTGCGTCTGTGACGTTTAGTTCGAAAGGCTACCTTAAGCGTCACAGACGCAGCGTTTTTAGCTTTAGTGACGCGACGTTGGTGGCACAAGACCAAAGCTAAAGACACTGCGTCTGTGACGCTTAGTTCGAAAGGCTACCTTTACATGTGTGGTGGCTCGCTACTGTTCGTTTTTCAAAAGTTTTGACAGACATTACACTATCGTCATGTGCATGTACACGTACCTACACACACAAGTAAAGCTCACTCGCCTTCGTGGGTTACAGGAACTATACTCATAGTATTATACATGCCAATTTTATATCTGTCCGTCCTTTGTGACCGTTATCTATTCATACAACTGAACTGAACTTAGACCTTGATCTTTAGAGAACCTGAGCTAGTTGTTTTTGTCGCGATAATAAAACTTGAAGGGGGTGAACGTTTGTATGAGAAATATTCTCATGTTGGCAATATGAAACTCATTGATAACCTTTAGGAGGTAAATTAGCGTTTTTGAACATATGCGTGACGAAACCCATGAACTTTCTATGAACAAAAATATTGTCAAAACACCATACGAAAAGGTAAAAAATCGTTATAAGACAAAATAATAACAACTGTCAGTCACCTTCTCTCACACTTCATCTACTCCAGTTTCAAAGAACTTTTCTTTCAAAGCAAAGCTAAAGTAATCGCAATTCAAAGTTGTCTCAAAACAAGATTCAAAGTTGTCGTTGAACTTTAAACCAACAGGAGTTGGACAGATGATTTATTTTGCTTTAATGAAAACAACTCGGCGAAGGCAGGAATTTAATGAAAACTAGCGCGAATGCACAGTTTGTCACTGAAGAGGTATCGTTGGCGTACATTTAAATTAAACTTTAAAGCTTTGCTATCGTTTTCAGTTAATATCATTGAATTGATATTAGTTCGTAGTACATTATAACTCAATGGCCAAATGGCAAATGACGTCCACTGCTGGACATAGGCCTCCCCCAAGGTTTTCCATAATGAACGGTCCTGGTCCTGCGCTGCCCGCATCCAGACTCTTCCCGCGACCTTTACCAGATCGTCGGTCCACCTAGTAGGAGGCCTGCCCACGCTACGTCTTCCAGCCCATTTTCATTTGTATATATGCGAAACTCTAAAGAAACTAGTATTTTCGTAAATTGAAGACTTCTATTTCACTGCTGGACAAAGGCCATCCCCAAGGGTTTCCACAACTACCGGTCTTACGCGTCTTTCCATTCTATACATAGCCAGAACGCAAGGGTGTGAAACTAATCGAGTATAGTTTGGATATGACTTTTTTTACTAAGCTCCTCCAAACTATACACGACCAGTACGCATACGCTGCGTACTGCTCGCGTATACTTTGTAGTGACTTAGGTCAATTATCTTCCTCCAAAATATACATCGCCAGTACGCATACGGACTAAATCATGTATGTATTGTAATAAGTGCGTGATTACAATTTATACGCGAGTAGTTGCATGCTAGTCATTTTGACTTATTGACCTCTCTTTCTATTACATACTAGCTTTCCGCCCGCGGCTTCGCTCGCGTGGAATTTTGTCTATTACAGAAAAACAATATCGCGCGCGTATTTGCTCACCGTTTAGACCTACCCTGGACTACGACAAACATTTTAAAACCAAAATCAGCTCAATCGGCCCAGCCGTTCTCGAGTTTTAATCAGACTAACGAACATCAATTCATTTTTATTTATATAGATAGATTAATTCACAGCTGCGTGTCTACTTTAAACATTGAATCATCTTTCGACACGTGTCATTGTTTTGATAAAGAATTTTTTGGTGTTTCTTATTCTGCCATAGAAAAGATATTTGTTTTGGGGCTGATATTAAATTTCACCAATTGTAGGTATGGAAATATGTCAAAATGATTTTGTTTATTTTATTTATTTTTATTTTATTTGTTTAACAATGTTTCAACAGCATTAAATTGTACATAAATGTTCTTGAGATAAAAGTTAATAAATAAAATAAATAAATATCCTTAGACATTTTACACTGCGCTTCTAGTCCCAAACTAAGCAAAGCTTGTACTATGGGTACTAGACAACGGATATAAACATAATTAAATACTTTTTTTTGTAAATACATACTTATTATACATAGAAAACACCCAGTCCAATACAAACAAATATGTTCATGCACACAAATGTTTGTACTGTGCGGGAATCGAACCCGCTACCACTTCGAACCACTACACCAAACGGCCGACAATACAAACCTAGCATTTAAAGTCTCGCATAATATTGTATTTAATGCGCGTTGAACTTTCTTCTCTCACTCTCTCTCATATTAATTAAATTGTTATTTAATTTGAAATCTACCTAATCAATTTAATTTCAAAAACCACTTACAATAGTTTTAAAAATCTAGATTTATTATAGATTCAGTAAAATAATAATATTTTATGTAATAATATCAAATAAATGTAATTTTAAATATAGTTCCATATTTTACTGAATTTTACTAAATCAATATCAACTAAACACACTCTAGTCAAGTGTAAGTGGTGTAGTAGAAACTAATCGAGTATAGTTTGGAGATGACTTTTTTTACTAAGCTCCTCCAAACTATACACGATCAGTACGCAAAATTCGTGTATAGTTTGGAGTCACAGATTTACAAACAGGCACTCCGAAATATACACGAGCAGTTTCCTATGGGTGCGTTCTGGCCATGTATAGAACGGAAAGACGCCGGTCTTACCGCAGCCTTCACCAGATCATCGGTCCATATAGTGGGATTTTGCCCACACTACGTCTTTTGGCTCGTGAAGACTTATTGTGATTACTATAGGTACTTTTCGCCCGTAATAATATAATTTAGTTTTGAGAAGATGAGCCTTAAAAAAAGCATCATTTAAAATCTAGAACTAATTTATAAAATACGATTGTAAATAAATGCCTGCCATTAAAAATAAGACTCATAACAAACCTGTAGCAGCCATTATTATTTTCAAGCCAATTTACTTTTAAGAAATTCAAGAAAATTATTAAAATGTCACTGCTAGCTCGAAATAAATTGCACTGCAATTCCACTGTACCTCACTGTTAATACCTTAATGCTTTGGAAATATTTCATTAAGAGGTAAGCTCCTAAGAACTGTGTAAATAAGTCAAATACTTCTTATAATATATATTCTTATATTATAGCTGTCCCTGGAAATTATTTAATAAAGTCGTTTAATTTAACACGCTAAGAAACCTCCGCTTAAACATTTTATAATATCTTTTAAGAAGTGTTATAAAGAGATTTTAGGGTTCCGTACATGGGGGAAAACGGGACCCATTACTAAAACTTTGCTGTATGTCTGTCATCAGGCTGTATTTTAATGAAAACTGATCTCTATCAGTCAACTGTCTCTCTAGACAGTTTTATTCGTAGATGATGTAGGCATTTCTGTTGTCGCTATAACAACAAATACTTAAAACACAATAAAATTATATATATAAAGGGAGCTCCCATACAACAAACGTGATTTCTCGAAAACCTTAATTTCAGGAACAATCTATTTACACCTACAAGTATTCGAAGACTATGTTTTATTTTTGCTCTTAATCTTGGAGATTATTTTGCATTATTTTATCTGTGCTTACTTTCCCACAGAGTTGAAAAAAATACGAATTAATTTTCAGTATTAAGCTTTTTGCTTGAGTTTCATTAATTTTCCGTGGTAAGCTTTATGTTATTTTCCTTAATAGAGGAAACGGATTCGTAATTACTCTCAGCCTTAAAAGAAAAAGAAAACCTGTAATTATTTTATTCCTTACTAAAAGGTGACTCGACAAGGTAATCGAACTTTCTTGTCAGATGCTTACAAAGCTTTTAAAAAGCGTCTTTGACTGAAATACCTTAAAAGGATTTCAATTTAATCAAAATTGAAGATCGACAGATTTATTTAATTTAGTGTCTTCATTAATTAATTGACAGCTGATTCGTTAAACTTGGCACAAAGACTCATGGCAGGCGGTGTAATAATAAAACAGTGCATAAACGTTTTCTCTCGCACTCACTCACACTGGTTATGGGTGACGTCACACATAGCGTTGTTTATAATACGTAAAATATTGGCGAGTGTGCATCTCTGTTTCAAAAATTACTTATGACCCCGCCTGACACGAGTTTTAGCGTCGAGAATAGTGATTGTTTGAATACGCCCGAGGTCGCGGGTTCGATCCCCACACAGTACAACATTTGATAATTATATAGATTCTATCTAGCGTTTAGCTTAACCATACTTTACTTACGGTATAAGTAATATCATCATCATCATCATCATTTCAGCCATAGGACATAGGGTCCACTGCTGAACATAGGCCTCCCCCAATGACTTCTATTTCGCCCGGTTGGTAGCGTTGGGCATCCAGTGCCTTCCCACTACATTTATGAGGTCGTCGATTCACCATAATCTATATCTATCTATATAAATAAAAATGAATTGATGTTCGTTAGTCTGATTAAAACTCGAGAACGGCTGGGCCGATTGAGCTGATTTTGGTTTTAAAATGTTTGTCGTAGTCCAGGGTAGGTCTAAACTGTCTAAACGGTGAGCAAATACGCGCGCGATATTGTTTTTTTGTGACAGACAAAATTCCACGCGGGCGAAGCCGCGGGCGGAAAGCTAGTAAGTAATAACAATTTATGTCACGACTATTTTTTATCTGTTAATGAGAGCGACAGCGGGCAGCGCAGGACCGTTCATTGTGGAAAACCTTGGGGGAGGCCTTTGTCCAGCAGTGGACGTCATTTGGCTGAAACGAACGAACGAACGAGAGCGAAATACTTTTAGGGACACCTACGCAAATATTTGTTATTTTTTCCTGCGTGGGAAGACAACGCCATACAAATTATAATTTGATTCTGTTACCAGCACTTTAATATACATAGGTCCAGCATATAAATAAACCCAAACAAAAATAACACAGAAAGATATAAAAGATTACGACTGAGACTGTCGGCCGTTTGGTGTAGTGGTTCGAAACGGACTACTATTCCGGAGGTTGCGGGTTCGATTCCCGCACAGTACAAACATTTGTTTGCATGAACATATTTGTTTGTATTGGACTGGGTCTTTTATATGTATAATATGTATGTATTTACAAAAAAAAAGTATTTAAGTATGTTTATATCCGTTGTCTAGTACCCATAGTACAAGCTTTGCTTAGTTTGGGACTAGAAGCGCAGTGTAAAATGTCCAAGGATATTTATTTATTTATTATTTATTATTATTAACCAGTGACAGGCATTTATAGTATTAATTCAAACTTTCAAAGTAACATTTGATTGTTTGTCAATCGTACGTGTACAGGATGATTTTGTAATCAGTATCCTAATTTTTTAATAAGCTTTATAGAACAATTTAGCAATACAACTTTATCCTAATTATTTTTAATCATGGTATTTTTCGCGAAAAAAATATTGAAAATCTAATTCGCGGGTGCCCATATCTTAATTTTAAAAGGTTAAGGCTTATTTTTGCGTACCATTATGTCTATTAAGCTTTGTAGTTAACTGTGTGTACGTATTTTTCAATAAACAAAGCAAATCCACGTGTGCCAATTTTTAAACCGCGCGCAGTGGATAAAAATAATTAAATATGAAAAAAAAAAGTTTTCTTTACGTAAATCAATAAATTAAGTTACTGATTCTGACTCGTCGCTCCTAAAAATTTGGATACTGACTGCAAAGTCACCCTGTATAAAATCGTAAAGTATAGTTTAGACATTATTAACAGCAAAGGGCGCTATGGTCTGCCACCCACGGATTATAAATAACATTGTTAGTTACAATCAATGGCTGGCAACACCAAAGCGAGCTAAATTGGGGGCTAAATTAATAAAGAGTAGCTCGTTCAAACTTTGCTCATAACGCTCGGGCGCTCGTTATTTGTGCGCTCAATTCTGCGATTTAGAGCTGCCTAAAGTTATTGGAGCCATGTCAATGAGTGATTAAAAGGAATGGTTATATTTTTGACCTTGTCATTTATTACATTTATTAGTACTTTATCATACTATAGTTTTAAAATAGCTTGTAAAAAAGTTGTTATCACTAACTCATACCCTATGAATCGTCAATGTTATAAATAAATATCAATATCATATCTATGTTTGCATTCATAGATTCATCTCTATTACTGTTAGAAATTTGTTTGAATTTCCGTATTCAAACTAATTAGAAGCCACTTTTTCTATGGTGAGAGACATATGAGTATTTTTACAGACCGATTCTTATTCGTGACCTCCTTATTAATAAAAATTACACAATTTGAAGTGACCATTAACGTGGAAAAAGTTTCAGTCAAAAATTTTATTACACTTTCGAAGAAAATGTCCAAGAATTTTTAATCTCTTAAGACCTTTTAAAAGATTTTTCAATTAATTTTGTTCGTCTAAACATTCTTGTAAGACGCCCACGTTGAGCGCCAACGAGAAATTGGCGCCCAACGTGTGGGTGTCCTTAAAATACATTATTGATTCATTTCATATTTATAAAACGTATTTTATTAATATTTTAAATATGAACGTTTCAATTACCAAGCTTAAATGAATTCATTGCAAAAGCAGAAATAAATCAGCTTTTCGATAACAGAAATTATTAATTTCAAAACCAATCTGTTGTGCTTATTTCAAATATTCCGAGAGAAGTAATATTAACTGGTATTGCAACCAGTGGGCAGTTGCGTAGGCTGTGATTACCGAAGTTTTGAAGTGGAAGGATAAGCACTATGATATTGATATTTATTTATAACATTGACTATTCACTTCAGCTAATTTGTAACAGTAAAACTCGAAATCCTTTCAATGAAAATATCAAAACAAATCTTAAAAGGTTCTTCTTAAAAACATCACAATGTTTCTTGTGTATTTAAATTATTATCATGAACTTTATCCGTAAATAATAAAAGCCGTAGGTACAGCACTTTAATTTATGCGCCCGTCTATAATATTTGTGGGTAATTTAACTTTGTTCTTCAGAGGCACGTAATCTGTTGGTCCAATTAAACCTTATAAAACGCTTACAGAAACTCATAAACTCATAACCCACACATTGAAAACTTTTTAATAAAGGAAAACTACTTTAATTGATTATAGCTCTAGCACTTAACTCAGCCAGTGCCTGAGGTATGAGCGGCACGGGAGGGTGTTTTTTATTACGTCAAATGTCATCTAGACTTCAAATTCCTATGCTCTGTCACGTTATCGTCATCATCATTTCTGCCATAGGACGTTCACTGCTGAACATAGGCCTCCCCCAAATCCCCCAATGCTTTCCATGTTACCCGGTTGGTAGCGGCCTGCGTCTAGCGCTTCCCCGTTACCTTTACGATGTCGTCGGTCCACCTTGTGGGTGGACGTCCCACGCTGCGTTTTCCGGTACGCGGCCTCCATTCCAGAACCTTGCTGCCCCATCGGCCGTCAGTTCTGCGTACTATGTGCCCTGCCCATTGCCACTTCAGCTTGCTAATCCGTCCATTGATACGCGTAGGTGGGCCTTGGAAATGGTACGAGTATATCGATGTATCATTTTTTCACATTGCCTGACAGGGTTGATTAAAAGGCTAGTTTTATAAATAACCGTGAAAACTTTTTACGTATTTTGGGACCCATTCGTGTTAGATATTTTTAGAATGTTATTTAGAATAGAATAGGTACACTAACGTAGTAAAGGATATTCGTGTCAAGTCTGATGAATGGCGCCAAAAATAGGATTCGCTGCGATAGACACCTGCCTGAACAAAAAGCTTATTTTTAGAAAGTGACTCAACATTTTCTGTAGTTCAAGGTGGCGTAACACGCAGGTGCAAAGCTGAAAGTTTATTTTGACAAGATGACAGCATAATTATTAGCCCTTCAAGGGCTGATTTTTCAATCGTCAGCTATCTTTTATCTTAAGAATAAACTTGTCATTTTGACATCATCTCCTACTGAAACTGTCAATGTGCCAAACTTATTCTTCAGAGGGCTGAGTTTGTTTTTTTTAAAGGTGACTGACTGACATAGTGATCTATCAACGCACAACCCAAACCACTGGACGGATCAGGCTAAAATTTGACATGCAGGTAGATGTTATGACGTAGGCATCTGCTAAGAAAGGATTTTACGAAACTCTACCCCTAAGTGGGTAAAACGGGATCCACGCGTACGAAGTCGCGGGCGGCTGCTAATTAAAATATACTTTCTTGTTAAAATTAATAAAATAATAAAGGTTAAAGCAACATAAAAAATTATTTGTTAAAATTCGTGGAATGAACACGACTTCCAGCTTAACGAAACCGTTCGTTCAAATTTTTAAAACGGGGATTCCCGCAGCCGATTGAAAACTCAAAGTCGGATTACGAATATCTGCGTTGTACAGGCAGGACCAATACATTTACAATTTGTACCTTATTGCGTCGAAATAAAGTCAGAAATGCGGTACAGGAAGCCTGCCACGTTTCACAGAAATGGAGAGAATAACGTGCGTGGGTAGATGTTACACATGTTGAATTCGGTATTGTGGAGATTTGAGTTTTCAATGTTGAAATATTTTCACAATGCGTTGACTGCTTTATTTTAATTAAAGGCTTACAATACAACAACCGCAAAGCGAAATTTAATATAGCCTAATTTCCTTTAATTTTTGGTAAGCTTTACGCCCGTATTCACAAACGATGCTTGCTTAAGGCGATTAGAGTCCTCAATGACCTTGGGCGTTTGACCTTCACGCCGCGAGCAACACCCGCGTACCCCGCACCAAAAACTCCGATTTGACACCGATCAAAAATACACGGGCATAGGTAGATACAGAATAGAAGCTCTTTCTTCATACATTACTGCCTATTATTTTAAACTTAAATTGATGAACCTTGATGTCGGTGTCATTTAACTCAGGCGTAAAGGTATTTAATAAAAATAACAAAATCCATGAACATTTTGTACGGGATAAAATTTTATTTTATTTTTCGTAAATTTTCTAATGCTTTTGTCGGTTCAGTCGTTCTCGAAATTTGAACAAACCCGACTTTATTACAAGCTTTTATTTAGCTTGCAATTTATGATGTATGTATGTAGGTAACTACATAAATGTTTGTTCGGGTGGAATCTTGCAAGCTGAATTAGTTAGACCAACTTCCTGACGACAACTAGGCTAGATGACAAAATTTCAATTATTTGTCCGTCAGACAGATAATTAGAAAATATTAGACTCATATTTTTTATTTTCTTTCATAATTAAATAATAACAGTGCTACATCGAGTTGAAATGGCGCGATACGCCACGCTTGAGTAGAAGTTTTACTCAAATGTGACGTCACGCGAGATTTCAACTCAATATAATACTGTAATTATTCGATAATGGAAAAAATTAAAAAAATATGAGTCTAATATTTTCTAATTACACTAGTTTACAAGGTTTTTTACCCAGAGATGAAACTGATATGTATCGTTAGAGTTATTAACCCTTACTTAAAAAGTGAACTTAGAAAAAATTTAGGACGTCAAATTTTGTGAATATTGATTATATTAATTTTTATCATATTTATACATTTATCTCTAAAAACAACCAAAAATGAGTCGTGTTACTCCTACTTTTATACTAATTAGTATCAGTTTCCCTTATTATAGACCAACAGCAATCCGCTAACATATTTTTAACCCAAATTCCTTGGTATCTTTCCTCAAAAACCTTCAAATCCTGGTGAAACCTTTCGCCATGCTTAACACTCACGCTTCCCAGGTTCTCAGGAAAAAAATTGAGGTGAGAATGTAAAAAATGAATTTTTAACGACTTATTCACACCCATTCTTTGGTAATTCCTCAATAATTAGGAAACAATTTCTGCATAATTCTCAGATAAATTTATAGTTTCCCAGGAAACTTTTCAGTACTACTTTAAATGAATACCAAGCATCTTTCCCTTACTGGAATTACGGGTAATGACGGCTAAAGAACTCCTTCAGATTGCAGCACAGGTTTTGTGACTGATGCAACATCAGGATATTGTATGTTCTTGGTTTTTGTTGTTAAAACCTGTAGTTTCAGTGAGACAGAAGTAACAGTCATTAGTGTGATTTGTTGGTTCTCTCCATAACATTGGGGTGCCGAATTCTTTTTCCTGCAGCCTAGTGCAATAATGTACTTCTCAAATTTTCGCACACTACACCAGGAACCCATTTTTTATCAGGTTTGTTACCGAGATTAGAAAGTAATAGATAGGCCCGTTTTACGGTCTTAGTGATTGGTTTCTTTTTTTTTTGACAATATAATTTGACCACAAACATAGCAAAAGTTATTTGGGCTTAATTTACACTGCCTTGGTGATATTTTAAAACAAGTGAAAATGTTAAAATAATACTTAAACGCAATTAAAATAAAGCAGAAACTCCGACACGGCTAACAAGACAGCTTACTTAGGTTAATGTGGATTTCTCAAAAACTAGACGTGATAAAAATATGAGACATATATTTTTGTAATAAGGGGGCTGGTAGAAAACACATCCAATATAAATTATCTTTGGGTAAAAGAAAATCTTTTTTTTTGTAAACTAGTGTTATCTGTCTGACGGACTAAATAGAATTTCGATTTCATTACCCAGTCATCATCCCTATTGGAACGCATTAGTACCTAGTATTGTCTATGGCCTAAAAAAGCAAATGTTTCTGCTTTTGTCTATTGTCATTCTCTCTGTGTCACTTATGAAGAATAAACTGAAAATGTATTTGTCTTTTTATTAGAAATCCTTCATCAATTGATTGAGTTAAAATTTCGGATATACATGTAATGAGGATCATTTCGATTTTTAGCTGTGAATGCAGATTTATAGGGCTAAGAAATCCTTAATACACAGTCCAAAAATTTTTGTTCTACGACAAAAATTGACGAAGTTATGGCCAAATTACTAAAAAAGTTCACTGACCGCCCGGCGCGAAGACGATGACGTCACTATATCCGATCCGAACGCTGCCGGCGTACTGCGTGGATAGAAAATATTTTTTTCTAGCTAAACTATCAGTTCTAGAGAAAAACTTGTAATGACATTTATTCATCAGAATAAAGTAAGCTATCGATAGGTAATTTTTAAAAATAGAAATTGTGAAAAATAACGCAAAAAATCCATACGCTCATACGATTCAATGGAACGCAGAGACGCGATTGGGGTCTCCGCGGTGGTATATTTGGTGATTTATTCAAATAAAGTGTTCATAAGTGTTGTTAGAGTCATATCTTCGTCCAAGTAAAATATAAAAATGTATAAGTTTTAATTTATTTATTTCTAACAATACGGTATAGCTGAGGCAGATACACTCTGCCTAGGCTTCAAGACATTGCTATGAAGATCATTTCAATGTACACGCAATACCTACCTGTTATTTAGTTTTTCTGAGTTAAACCTACGTACCTACCTATCTATTCGCCGTTCCCATGGGCGGGCCAGCTGCTGCAGGAAAGGACAGCTGCTCCCTCCTGGAAATCTATTTAATCTTAGCCTAGAAGCCGGGTATGACTTGACCCCCTCCCCCTCCTCTCCGCAGGTCATAAGCTGGGCATGGCTTGCCCCTCCCCCCAGGCCATAAGCATAAGCTGGATATGACTCCCCTTCGGCCAGAAGCTGGGTATGACACCCCCCCCCATGACAGAAATGCCAGAAACTGGGTATGACTTGACCCCCCCCCCTCCCCCCAGGCCAGAAGCTGGGTAAGGCTAGCCCCTCCCCCCAGCCCATAAGCATAAGCTAGGTATGACTCCCCCTCGGCCAGAAGCTGGGTACGACTTACCCCCCAGGCCAGAAACTGGGTATGACTTGCCTCTCCCCCCCTCCCACCAAGGCCAGAAGCTGGGTAAGGCTTGCCCCTCCCCCCAGGCTATAAGCTGGGTATGACTTATCCCCCCCCCCCCCCCCAGGCCAGAAACTGGGTATTAGCATCATATTATGTATTATTATGTTCAATACAAACAATCATTAAGTTACACTCACCCCAACCGCGTCTCCGCATTGCATCGAATCCTATGAAAATGTGATTTTTGGACATAGCGATGCTTATTTTTCACAATTTTTATTTTTAAAAATTACTGGTCGATAGGTTACTTTATTTTGATGAATAAATGTTATTAAAAGTTTTTTTCTAAAACTGATAGTTTAGCTGGAAAAAAATATTTTCTATCCCAATAGTACGCCGGCTGCGCTCGATTCGGATATAGTGACGTCACGCGGCCCTGCGTACGTTGACTTTTAGCGGCAAAAACGGCCTATGTTTATTATTTAATATCTTCGTAAGTAATGGTCCGATTTGGATAATTCAAAAAGATGTATCTTTCTTATGTCTTAAAGATTAACTTAGATACTAGTTTTATTGCATTTTCTACAACAGTACTGATCCTCATTCGGGTGACAATGCAATATTGTGATGACATGGAGCTGATCTGATGGTAGAGCTGGAATGCCAGTGGCCCCATAGCAACTCCGGGATTAAACGATTCCGTCGAGTTTAGGCTCGTTTGATTTGTATTTATTTATTATTATACCTAAATAATTTCATTACAATTTTCTAAAAATGCACAAAAACTTAAAAATCTTGAAAACGGTGATATTTTTACTGGGGTCAAAATTGGACGTTAGGGAGACCATGGGCGAGGCCTATCGATGGTTGAAGGGTTATCCATTGTTTTTGGGACACCCTGTATAAGCAAGTACCTAATGTTATGTAAGTACGCTACTTTGAAAATCATGAGTCTTCAATTCTCTAAGGTAAACTGCAGGGTCTGATGATGGAGCTGGAATGTGGCCATAAGAATAGGCTAGTTTCTTATGTGCGATCGTCTACAGGGGAGAAGAGGTTTGGTTCACCGCAAAAGACTTTTGGTCCGTCAATTTTACATTATCAAAAAATATTGGACACAGGATATTTTTATTTGTCAATTAAACAAGTAATTACGAAGATATGATGCGATGAAATTCCGCGTGACGACACAAATCGCCACATTTTTTAACATGCCTTGACGTCATGTGCCTCATCTTCAGAACTTTGGTGCGCTTCATCTCTTTAAATTTTCATAAGTTTAAAAATGTGAAAAATACATTTAGAGTTTGTTTTTGGTAAGTTCACCGACGGACTAATTCAAACTCTTGCTACTTTCTTGCTTTATCCACGAAACATCCCTATTCTTCGAAATTATTACGATCTACAAACGGAAAATCTCTGCTACTACGCCGCAGTAAATTCCCCATCATAAATAAAAAGATTTTTTTTAAAACAAGCTCTTGTATGCTAATAATTTTGGTTTCATGACATGCTCCTAAAATTCATCACCTTATAAGAGGATTTCAGTTTTTATCTGCGAAACTTTTTAATAATATAGGTACGTTTCATGGTTTGGTAATTTAGGGAAGTTTATTTGCACTTAACATGAAAAATATGGTATCAATGTACTGTGTACCTATGCACCTTCAGTGGCAACAACAAGGTCTACTGAGTACCTATAGTCTACTAAAGGCATGAAATAAATTAATTTCACTAAAAATTAAAACCAACTCCCTAACGACTCACCAAAAGGTAGGCTGCCACCGACTCCGAAAATGGCTAATTTTGTAATCAGTATCCAAATTTTTTAATAAGCTCTATAGAACAATTTAGTACCACTTTATCTTAATTTTTTTTAATGTGACAGGAGGCAAACGAGCAAACGGATCACCTGTTGGTAAATGATTACCGTCGCCCATAGACACCCGCAGACCCAGGGGCGTTACAGGTGTTATTTTTAATTGTGGTATTTTCGCGAAGAAACATATTGAAAATATAAATTGTTTTCTTCACGTAAATCGATTAAGTTACAGATTCTGACTAGCTCCTAATTTGGATACTGATTGCAAAGGCCTAGTAAACAAATAACGTAATAATTTTTCTACTTGTATTTATCTAGTGCAGTTGTTTTGGAGTCAATTATAGTTTTTTACACTAACAGATTCTATTCAGGTAGAAAATAGCGTCTGAGCGCGTCATAATTCAATTGTATCATCTGACTGCACGTACTCTATGAACAATTCTGACATAAAATCTATTGTCGAACAAAAGCTGGGTTGCACCATCTTACTTCAACTTTGACAAGCGTCAAAAGTCTGTCTAACTCCATACAAAAAACACCGGTTATCGCCAAAGCTACGGTCAAAGTTAGGTCACGTCAGGTGGTGCAACTCAGCCAAAGAAAAAATTCATTTTGATCGCTAATGTCAGTTTGCAGCGAGTGACACAACCTCCCCGTCTGAAGGCCAGCGGCCGACTGCCGCCCGCACCCCGCGAAGGCCCCCTCAACAGCAAAATGTTCGGAATTTATCAAAAGTAAAATTTATGAATGAAAGTAATGTTCGATTGAAAAACGCAACGTGTCATTTAAAGATTAAAGAATTCCTAATCTATTCGTGCAAAAATCTTTTAAATTAACCTAGCCGTTTTGGAGGAGTAGGGAATTTAAGTAAAAAATCGATGTCCCGTATTTATTTTTTTAATCCAAAACAAAGAGACGTAGCGAAAATTCAAACGTCACAAATGTAGTCCTTGAACTGTTGTATAACATATATTTTTTTCAAATATTTCTATCCAGCAGTAAAAGAGGAGTAGGCTTTACAAAATGCCCATTTGGCGCGGATTGAGGACTCTAATCGCCTTAAGTGAAGCAGCAAATCGAACGCACAGCGTTGAATAAAATTAGCTAGTTGCAAATAATACTTAGGTAAGTAAAAGGGAGTAATTAATTCAATTTATTTAAATAGATTTGAACATTGCAGAATCTAAGTAGATCTATATTTCTTCTGGCAACTAACTTCTGCTTCCAGGACAAATGCCTTGAATGAACCTTATAGGTCTGGACATAGAGACGTAATTAGCAATTAACAGTTTCAATCAAACCACGGCACCACCAGTCCATTAGCGTAACACCACGTCGGTTCGCTGTTGTACAATACAGTAGGTACGCACAATCGTGCAAAAAAGTGCTATTTACAATTGCTTTCAAGTTTATAGGCATTTTATTCATCATCATTATTATCTCAACCATAGGACGTCCACTGCTGAACATAGGCCTCGTCGTTACCAATATTAATCAAGGGTTACAGAGTTACTTTCGTTATTAGAGTCAAGTTTATCACTGCACTGCACTGCACGTACGTTCAATTCATGCTGTCTACGTAGACAGTGACAATAAACTTCAGGAATTTTATATTAATTTATTATTTTTAAAAAAGGATATACTCCTTCCACAGCTGTTACGGCTCCATTCCAGCACTAATCCTACTTACGCCGATGAGAAATTAATACAGATTTACCTTCTCAGCAGTTGCAAATGACTTCGCCTGGAACGGCAGGAAACTTAAGCAGTTATATCGATCCTGGACCATGGGGTCCTACTTCAAAAACCTCTTCAATATCTACAGATCCATCTGTCTCTCTCACTCGTCCTTTGATAAAGAGAGACCGTATAGTTTAGCTGTAGAACAGATCCAAATTTTGCGCTAAGCAAATTGATCGTGGCATAACTTCAAAGTTTAGCTGTTGAGGCAGAATATTATTTGGAATTCCAGTAGGAAACGTTGTGGCAGATTTATTAATAGTAACATGATTTGTTTAATTAAATAAAGCCTTCGTCGGAGAGGGAAATAACTTTTTGACTGTAAAGATGGCGACGTTTTCCTGTTTTCTTTGTTCCAAAAGCTTTAAGGGATTAACGTTATGACGGGGCAGGTGTATATTTACATTTGCTTTTATCTTTAAATCTTTAGATAGGTTAGTCTTACCACTAGCTAAAGTTTCCTCGTAAGTGTTAGGCACCTGTTTGTCAAAACTACAACAGAAAGTCACAGCAACCTTTGTTGTTGCGTTCAGTGCCGTATTATCCATAAGGCACTTTAGGCCAGTGCCTAGGGGCCCACTATGACCAGGGGCCCAGCACTCCCGATTAAAAAATGAAAAAAAAAATGTTGAAGATTATTTTTATGCAACAAAACTCAAACCACCTCAAAACTTCGTCTTATTTTGGTTTACAGGATTCAATTGTCACATTTCGAAATTGTGGAACCTAATTCATTTTCGTAACGTTGGCATTACTGCTTTGGTTTACATGACAGGTCGACGGTCGACGCCCTTCAGAGGCCGAAAAGCCTAACTGCGGAGGCTAGGGAGAGGGGTGACGGTGTGTTGGCTGTATCATTCGATATAGCCAACGCTTTCAATACCATCCCTCATTCCACCATACTCTAAGCACTTCAACATAACAGAGTGCCTCAGTACCTTCGAGCGCTGCTGGCCGATGACTTACGGGACCGTGAAGTCCTGTATGTTAACAAAGACGGCCAGCTCAAACGGCGCGGCGCCGCCTCGCCAGCGGGCCCCTCCCGATGCCCACATTGTGGTTGAGGACGTTAGGATTGACTTCAAAGGCCAGATGAAATATCTGGGCCTCACGCTTGACGGGAGGTGGCATTTTAGCCCGCACTTCAACGGGCTAGCGCCACGCCTCCTCAAGGCAGCCAGCGCACTGAGTTGGCTCCTCCCGAATTTGGGAGGGCCACAAACGAGGTGTCGTCGACTTTATGCCGGCGTTCTGAGGAGCATGGCGCTGCCTGGCGCCCCAGTCTGGGCGGACGCACTCAACAAGAGGGAGAATGCTGCCTTTCTGCGCAGCCCCAGCGGGCCATAGCGCAGAAAGTTGCGAGGACCTAGCGCACGGTAGGGCACGCTGCGGCGTGCGTCCTCGCTGGTACTCCTCCTTGGGAGCTAGAAGCTGGGGTCTTGTCTGTCATCTATCACTGGATGGCAGACCAGAAGGCGCGTGGATAGCGCCCGGCCCCGGAGCGGCGCGAGGCCGTCAGGCAGGAAGCGCGCGAGATCATGATCGACCGCTGGAAGGAAAACATGACTCGCGCACAGTTTGGCCGCCGCACTCTGGACGCCATTGGTCCTGTTCTAGACCAATGGTTGGAACTAGGGTATGCAAAACCGGAAGTTTATCAAAAACCGATTTTTTACGATTTTTTAAGAGGGTTATAACAGTTTTGATAAATTTAGCTTATTCATTAGGCATTATAGGCACATAATGCATAATGAATAAGCTAAATTTAACTCAAGGGATGGTAGTTTATCTCCATTGTACGTAATAATTGTCAACGAATACGTTTTTAAAATTCATTACTCTGTCGGTTTAGTATTTTGTTAATTACCACCATGTAGGTACGTAATGTACATCAAAAACGTATTTGTTTACAATTGCGATTGATATAAGCAATATCTTAAATTAAAAAGTAGAATAAAATGTAAAAAGCTTTATTTGTGAACGTTAGGTGGTATTTTTGTCAAATTCAATACTCTAAGTTTTACAGTAATAAGCTTCTGCAGATAGGTTAATTTATTCACTGCAATAATCACCAACTATCTGAATCGCGGGGTGGGTCATGGGCACTTCTTCGAAATCGCATTCTTCGGCTGATCCATATGGACAAATTTCAAATTCAATTTTAGGTTTGTAACATAGACTCATATGAAAATAGGTACACCCAATAACATATCGTCAGTTGCAGGTTCACTTGGGGTAACTGACAAAATACGGTTTTTGAGTTAAATATACAGTTTTTCTTAGTTTTTTCTGCTCTTTCGAATGGTATACGTAAAAAAATTCTATCTTTAAAAAAAATACAATTACACGGACATTTTCAGGTGTGAACTTTTCAGATTTCCTTCACAATTTTGGTGTAACTGACATTGTAATAATTTTACCAGGTTGAATTGGTGTATCTGTAATAATGTAAAAATTTTGCTACAAAACTTTGCCATTACACTGATTTGCTAAGGTTTATAACATTAAATAAAATAGGAATTTAGAAAGTTTTAAGGCATATTACATTATTATTATACCAGCAGTATCAGTTAAAGAAGTTAAAGTTAGCTCAACAAAAAAAAATATTGAAATTGAGCAAACTATCCAGCCAACTAGGCGTCACTGCGCGTTGCTAACATTAACCTGTTGTTACTCTGTTACTTTTACTGTTGTAGTACTCATGACCTTAATTCAACATTGCTATAAAGAGGTGGGAAATTAAATCCATTTTGTTTTCAGTTTAAGTTGCCCCGTAGAGCTAAATACGGTATTGGTAAGTCAAAGCTTAAAAAAATATTGAAATTACTTAGTTTCACAGTAATACTTTAGTTATTCCAATATTTCTGTCTTAAAAAAATTAAATACACATATTTTCTTGATTTTCGTGGCTTTTTTATCATTTTTTAATGAATAAAATAAAAGTTACTTCTAATAAAATTTAAAAAAAAATAAAGAAAACGACAAAATGTTATTTTTTTCATGAATTCTCTTATTTTTTAATACTTTTACATAAATTATACAGCAACTAAGTAAACAAAACCCAGCAAATGCATCAAATTATTATAATTTGGGCAGTACTTACATCAATTTGACCTATGTTTTTTCCAAAAGTATGGTGTAAAATTAGTGTAACTGTCAAAAGTACAAAAATACATTGGTGTAACTGCAATTTATTTCCTTAACTAAGACATATTAGATAATTCTTTTTATTTAATCGAAAACCGCGTAGAATTCTAAGCATTTCTGTAAAAACAGATCCAAAAAAGGTTAAATAGGAAAAAAGTTATGTCCGATTTAAGACGAAAAAAAACTTTAAACGGCTCTACTGAAAAACTGTATTTTGTCAGTTACCCCAAGTGAACCTGCAACTGACGATATATTTGGATAAGGGACTCGTTTTTGTAAAGTAGTTTTCAAGATATCGACGTTCAAATATTTTGTGCCCATATGAATCAGAATTTGTTACATATTAATCAAAAATAGAAATACAATTTATGATATTTATGTACAATTGTCTCTAAATTAAGAAATTAATCATATTATAACAAAAACAATGATCTGTTGTTATGAAAAAATGCAACGATTCCACAATAATTCGGGAAAAACCATTTTTTTTAAACTTTAGTACACATCCATAATATTTTGTCATCATCATAATCATTTCAACTGAACATAAGCCTCTCCCAATGATTTCCATAATGACCGGTTGGTAGCGGCCTGCATCCTGCGCCTTCCTGTGGGACGTTCTACACTGAGCTTTCCGGCACGTAGCTTCCACTCCAGAAACATGCTATCCCATCGGCCATCATTTCTGTATACTATGTGTCCTGCCCATTATCACTTCAGCTTGCTAAAACATCGGACTATGCCACCATGCGACTTTAGATCGGTTACGGATCTCCTCATTACAGATTCGATTGCATAAAAAAAACAAGCATAGTCCACTCCATAGTACACTATGCAACTTTGTGGTTCGTAAGCCTACAGTGAGAGGCCGCTTTTCAGTACAATTTGTCATCACTGATAAACACACACTGGATGTAGACTTTCATCTTATGGCACTAAGGTATTTTAGATGACTCTACCGAGCTGTATCACTTATCCAAACTATTGTTGTTAAGACGTCCACCTACAAGGTGAAGAAGGTGAGATGAGCTTATAGAGGTTGTGGCAATGGCAATCAGTTAATCTCTAAATCATTGGAGGCCTATGCTCAGCAGTATAATATTATTATGTGCTATGGACGCCATAAGTGTAGCTGAAATAATAATAAATATAAATAAATCGTTGGGCAATTTCATACAGCGCCAAATAGCTTCAAAATAAGCAACAAATATGCTTGTGTTATGGTTGCTAGCTTAACGGATATACCACTTAATTACTGTTTAAACACAAATTATTCTTAACATAAAAATGATAATGTTTTTTTTATTCATAACAAGACCGCAATCGCACCTGTCTTTAAGTGAGATACAGTCTGGGATGTCATTCTTAGTTAAAAAACCCTTTTTTGGTGCTTGAAAGACCAAAAACTAATTTATTTTATGATTCATATAGGGCCCTGACCATATGAATCACGCACAGATAAATCAGTTTTTTGCCTAAAATCGAGCAAAACTCGTCATACATACAGACTACAGTGTTGTCATTTTTCTACATGGTTATATAACCCAAAAGCATCACAAGAAAGACAGATTAGATTTTTAATGCAATAATGTAATTTTATAAAGTAGGCATTGTAATCAGCATGCCACCTGAACCAAGCACAGATGAATCAAGTATTTGCCTTCGTCACACCGGATTCTAAGCCAACCAGCTCCACGTCTGCCTTCTAGCTCATCCGTTGCAAGATGGGCTTGCCTCCACGCCAGAAACCAGACTCTCATGATTAAAACCTGACCAGTTATGGTCAAGAACAGCTCACGCCATATGAATCAGTATTTTATGCCGGACACTGCTTATTTATTTTTTTGCGAACAAACTAACTTAATTAAAATTATGACACATTTTTTTTGTAGAAGGACAACTCATTAGCTTTCGAAATAATTTTAATTTATATTGATATATCAATAGGAAAATGCTACATCAACCATTTTGTTCCGGAAAATGGCTAACGGACACACCATATGAATCAGAGAATCACACTTCAAATATTTTTATTTTGTATATAAGGTGTTATTTTTTATACTGATCATACTTTACCAACGCATCTAATAAAATCATACAAATACAACCCAAGTGTTTAAAAAAAAAATTCAGGCTAGTTTTCGAGTAAAACGACAAAGAATGTTTCGAAAAAAATAAAAAATAAATCATCCTTTGAGCGCGGTGAGTATTCGTTTACGCACTATCGTAGTAGCCGGCCGAGGGCAACGATCGCTGCCACGTGCCGCGCCGCGTGAGTCGGCCATATTGATATGCCAGTCGCTCCGCGCCCACAGCCCGCGCCGAGCCGCCGATCGGCATGCGGGAGCGCCACAACATAAACAATCGTCCCAGTCAGTCCAATGTTGTGCCCAAACGTATTGCAGTGTGTGTGTGCGAGTTATTACAATGCCGCGCTTGATAAATAACAAAACGCAGGTGAAATTATGTTTCGGGCACACTAACTGGCCGACGAGAAACATTGACGAGTCGAAAACCTTCACACCTTGCTTGTTTGGAGCCGCGCAGCGCTTCAGGGAGCGCAGCCGTATCCTGACTTGACGAGATCCCGTGCGCTTCGAGGACGAAGTTCTGGATTTCAATTTCAATCACCGGCACAGTGCTGGCGGTACCCAGATGCGAGCGCCGCAGACGGCGGCTTTTGCCTAAAAATACGGAATGCCTTATCAAGGAGTTGTTGCCAGAGGGCCACGACCGCGACCGAGTTCTATCGATGGATATTGCGAAGTCTACCTAGGTACATACCTACAGTGTGATTTGGACAGACGAGTGCTTGTTTACGCGAAAGGGACTTTTTCCGTAAAAAAGTTAGTGCGCGAATTGTGAATACAACATCCGACGTGGTGTCTAGTGAACAGCAAGCAAGTGTGCAGCCCGGAAGCATTATCTCAATTCGATCGTGGCTAGATTAGACAGTGCAAGACAGTGTTTACGTGAACATTCAACAAAGGCTTGACATTCAAAATGTATTGTGATTAGTGTAATAATAACCTAGGAACTTTAAATAATAACATTCAAAATAGGTAAATGTGTGAATAAGTAAAATCAATGAATCTAAAGTGTGATGGCAAATCATAATTTAGGAATTAAAACCAGGAAAATTGATCAGTGAGTTTTATTTACAACACCTATTCAATTCAATAAATTCAATATTAGGGTGCATTTCCACTGACGCGAAGCGAAGTAGTAATAGGTATGTACCTACCTATCAATTTTTTATTACGTCTCTAAATAAATTGCGTAGGCAGATATTGAATTCCAATTTCTATCCTTTTCTAAATTTCTAGTTTAACGCGAATGATTCGCCTCGGTTCGTTGGAAAAGTCCCCCGCTATTACACTAATGAAAATACCTACACTTATTTACCTACCTATGTGGCTAGATTTTGTTTCTCCCAGCGCGTAGTACCTATTAACATGACGTAACATCGTACATACTCACGAGTGATAATTTTTGGTGAACGTTGAATGAACGCGCGCGGCCATTGTTCGTACTCGTATCAATGAAATGAGTAAAGAAAGAGAGAGAGGCAGTGAGTGAAGACAGGATGGTTGTAAAAATAATATCTTTTTTTTGTTAGGAAAAGTAAAAACAAAAACTAGCCTGAATTTTTTTTTAAAAACACTTGGGTTGTATTTGTATGATTTTATTAGATGCGTTGGTAAAGTATGATCAGTATAAAAAATAACACCTTATAAAGACAGCAATTATGTCAAAAATGTAATTTGCGCCAGATAGGGCTATAGCTAAGCTATACGAAAAAAAATATTGCATGCCATTTTGTTAGTTGGTTACAGAACTATACCCAAAGACATCGAAAATTTTGCCTCCGAAGAAATACCCTCATGTCAGGTGGCGGCGGGCGCGGGCGTTACGGGTACGAGTCTTAAATAATTATCGGGGATTCCCCGTTCAAAGGTAAACGACGGTGTAACCAAGTGACAATGTTGCCAAGTTATAAATTGTAAAATCGTCAAATATCAAAATACCCAGGTTATATTATAATAATAATAAATACACTTTATTGCACACCAAACAAATAACATAACAGAAGAAAAGGAACACACAAGGTACAATTAGGCGGTCTTATCGCTATGAAGCGATCTCTTCCAGACAACCTATGGTGAGGACAGTTACTTGAAACAAATATTATAATAAAATGATATTGCTTATTTATGGAATTTGTTACGTGTATACAGATAGAAAAACCGATTTAAATCCGGGTTTCGATTTTTAAAACCGGTTTTAGAATTCGTCGAAAAAGGGCGGTTTTTCCGATTTTTCGGTTTCCGATTAACCGGTTTTGCATTCCCTAGTTGGAACTTGGAACGACCGCACGGGTTCCTCACGTTCCATCTGGCGCAGGTGCTGACCAGGCATGGCTGCTTCGGTTTGTACATGCATAGGATCGGGCGAGAGGAATCCCCACTGTGCCACAAATGTGGCGCGGCGGATGACACGGTGCAGCACACCCTCGCGGTCTGCACAGGCTGGGAGGAGCAGCGCCGTGTCCTCACTGCGGTCGTGGGCCGGGATCTTTCGCTTCCGAGCCTGGTCAACGCCATGCTGGGATGTGGAGAATGCTGGATTGCGGTCGCCTCCTTTTGCGAAGAGGTCATCCTTCAGAAGGAGGCAGCGGAGCGCAAGCGGGAGAACGATCCTCTCGCCTCATCACTCCTCAGGCGGAGAAGGGGGTGGAGAAGGCGGTTGTACGACCGTTCTACTCTGCTCCCAGGCGGCGGCCAGCAGGCCGGGCGTGCGGGGGCACCCTTGTCACCTCCGTCTGACGGAACGGCTTGGCGTTTCGGGCCATTCCCGTCGGACCCCCACAAGGGGGGCGTGTAGGGTCCGCCGTGTAGGCGAGCTGTCGCCGGTGGTGTCGCGGAAGTCTAAGACTACGGCCGGATACTCGCGACACCCCCACTTGGGCGATGACGGAACGCCACGGAGGTTTTAGTGGGTATACCTACCCCTTCCTTTTCAGGACGGAGCAGCGCCCTTTTTAGGGCGCCGGGAGTCCTACACCCCACCATGTCCCCCGGCAGTGGTGACGGGGCGCCAAGATTTCCTCCGCGACAAAAAAAAGGGGGGCCCGAAACGAGCTGTGCCTAGGGGCCCCGAGATGGTTAATCCGGCCCTGGTTGCGTTACATTATGTCAAATACATATCAGTTTCCTTCACAGAATTATTATTTTCCAGTCAGTATTTTAACGGAAACCCAGCTGTTGTGCGTCTAATTTAATTCTTAAATTCTCTTCAAAGAATTGAGTTGATTCAGGAATAGCCAGCAGCTGTTTCTACTTTATCCTTTAAATATTGAATTCTCATTTTCTTACATATTAAGCCTTAAGCCCAACTGAGTCAATTCTTGAACATTTCGCCTTGATTAGACCCCCTAAGTAATTTTAGTTAAAATCCACCTACACCACACCTACTTAGTACCTTTAAATATTATTTTTTTTAATTTTCAATGATCCTTTTCGACTTCTTTTCAGCGCATTCACTAAAATACCTTTTATTAAAATTTAATAGCACTTTCATTTTAAGTTTCATTTACTAAAGTTCTAAGCGCTTTTGTGCACCACTGTACTTGAATCGTAATTCAAACGTATTACAAAGGCGACCGCACTAATGGTTTTCAGTAATGCGTAGGTATACAATACATACTATGTTTATATCTTGTTTTATAGAACTACAAATTAAGCTGCATAGACTTTGAACATTTTTAGTAAGTTATTATTTAGCAATTTATTTTTAGTAAGTAGTTAAATTGCCCAATTGTCAGTTTCTTTGTGGGATAAATGTCAAAATGACAATTTTATTCTTGAGCTAAAAGATATCCGGCAGTTCAAAATCAGCCATAACTTCAATTAAACTTCTATAAATAGACGATTATTACATTCCACACTACATCATAGCAGCTCTTTTGCGACTTTGTTAAACTTTAAAAAGTATATTTATTTATTTATTTATTTAGGTTCACCATCAACTATTACATCAATATTTGCACAGACACTTTGACAATTCAATAATGTAAATGTATAGCTATATTAAGGTAAACACCGCTTACATAATATTTAATGTTTGCTAATTATTTAAAGGAAAGAAAAGAAAACAATAAAAAGTCTGTTAATCATTACAATTTACAATTATAAAAAAGTTTTGACGGTTTAGCAGAGATGGGCAACAGTACTCCCCTGGGTAACCCCAAGTCACGAAGGGCTTCATACAAACCCCTTTCCATTATTTTCCTCATGAGGGGAACACACCTTTCCTAACGTATGAATCGAAACTCGATAGGTCATGGCTTCACACTAACGTTTTATTTGTTCCCTTGCCATCTTTCAAAAAAGTTTGATTTGAAGATCAGCTGGCTATGAATGAAGCCCAGGTCATTGTATCCAAAAAAGAGTTTAATAGTAACCAGTTTCAGTCCCTAGCTAGCTATTTGCATAAATAAATTATGTACAGTTATGTACTCTGCTCTATATTGCAATCTCATTTCACATTCCAATGAATAATTATTAATAACAGCATATTGATGTTCCATTCCAAATACAAACACGCCAATGTAATAAATTTGCATTGGAGCCATCTACTGTCACCAGAGATATTGTATTCATAAGGCACAAGGCTTTGATATTTATTAAAACCTAATACATGTAGATAACCAAATATTTTTATACCATTACTTGAAATTTTTATTCGAATGTAGGCCTTTTAAAGAACGACGGGTTTTAAATAACTTAGCACCAGTAGCAGGCCTGTTCATCTCCGCGAGTTTACATCGAAAACAAAACACGCACGATGGCCCACCTACAGGATACTATTCGACAAGGCCTCACATACGAGCGAACATTGACTCACGCACGCGTATTCTTGTGTATGATGGAAGAAAATAAAGAAAATGGTGTACTAAATACTGTGCAGAATACTGCCTAACTAATAATAAAAACACAGAATGTACTTTTTTAAGTGGCCTCAAGACACTGAGAGGTAAATAAGTAGTTAATATTATTCATGATAATTCATGCTAAATCATGTATTTCCTCCGCCATTTTCCGCAGTTTGGCACCTCACGTCACATCATTTTACCGAAGTCAGCCCTATAGCTTCGGCGCAGTGCCGATCACTGACGTTTGTCAACAAAATGGTGCTTGACTCTTGAGACAGGCTAAATTACACCATATTGTTAATGACATTGAGCATACATTTTTTTAAATACCTTCGCGAAGTAAAACTTCTGTACGTAGTACTTATTATTATTCTGTGCCAGTAGTTTGGACAATTTGTATTCGTCCAACTTGTTATTGTATTCGTCCACATTTTCGCAGTCTCCTAGGCATTCGATACGACATTCCCTAGTTATTATAAGGTCAAAACAAGTAAACAAGCTCTTCTCTATGCCTGTTTTGGATCAAATTTTGTGTCTTACAATATTAAGACCTAGTTCGTTCGTTTCAGCCAAATGACGTCCACTGCTGGACAAAGGCCTCCCCCAAGGTTTTCCACAATGAACGGTCCTGCGCTGCCCGCATCCAGGCTCTTCCCGCGACCTTTACCAGATCGTCGGTCCACCTAGTAGGAGGCCTGCCCACGCTACGTCTATTCGAGAACGACGATACTCGAGAACTTTCCTGCCCCAACGGCCATCGTCTCTAAGACCTAGTGCCAATTTGTAAACAAATCACAACCCTTGACCTTTCAAGCCCCCTCATATTCATATTCATATTCATTTATTTGCTCACTAAGTGTAGGTACATAAGGTCTTATAACTAAATACAGTGCTTAAAACTTAGTAACCTAGTTTAGGTATTGCAAATTTTTTGGAATACCTAAACCTCTTGTCTAGTCTCAGCCTATCTATCTAGGTAGTTCAACAATCTACTAATTACCTCTCGGCACTAAATCGAGCACAAAGTTCATTAGACGCCTAATAGCAACTTAGCACAATTAATAAGCGAAAATCAAATTTCCCCTAAATTGCCCTAAACAGGCTCTCATTCAATAAGGATCCTTCTTCCGTTGCATTAAGACATAATTAACATTATTACGTCAACCCAAGGCGCGGGCGGCGCTATATTTAGAGTTCTGGCTACAGATGTTAACGGAAAAAACATAAAGATGATTTTGGTAAGTTCTGTTCCCGGTATTCTTTAGAACAGCCATTAATCGTATTTACTTTCCTTATAGGAACTATGTCAAAATAATGTCAGATGGTATATAAATAGAATACTTAGAAAGTTTGTATGTTTTGGGTTTGTTTTGCCAGCCACAAGGATTTTGTTTTGTCACTGAAATTATACATTATGATTAAAAACACTTTATCTTACCAAAAGCATAAATATAAAAATGTTCATAAACTTCACATGAGAAAAACTTTTCAAGTACAACAAGTAAAGTAGTTAACTCATGTAAAAATGGAACAACCAGACAGACAGAATACTTAGAAGTTCCGTTCATTCACGTTATATTTCAACTGAAATTAGATTTACTGTGAAGATATTACAATTTTCCAAGAACATGATAGTATGTGGGCAGATGAAGGCACATCAAGCAGAAGGACAGAATTTACAGTAGGTAGACAATGTATAATTGGCAGAATATACATATAATTTTGTAACAAAATATCGTCACAAAAGTCACCTCAACTTAAGACTCTAGTTCGAACCCAGCCGCCGACTATTGTGGTGACACAAGCATATTTAGCTTACCTCAAGGGGTGAATGTAACTATCAGTAATTTATGCAATAGAAATCACTAAAATTATTTATGAAAAAAAAAAGAAAAACGGGACTATTCTGACCTCTCGTTCCCACCGCTGCAACTCCTGTGCAGCCAGGATCTACAGCTTGACCGATAATAAAATCCCAATCAGTGAAGGTCAAGTTTATCCCGGGGGAATGTTATGGTTATACTGACATTGGACCCGCAACGAAATTGATCAGAAAAACATAGAAGGAAGAGTTCGGAGTTAAGGTAAGAAAAAAGTAAAAGAAAAATGTATTTTACTTCTTCGCTTCAGTCGTGCACCAAGCTTGAGAGACACTCCAGATGGTGATGAGATAGCGAAAAACTGCCAAGAGTTGTTTGGTTGCTTAAAGCAAACGCTCGGCTATTTTTAACTGCGAAAGCTCTCACTTATGACATACTTAGAACATGTTAGGGACTTGTTTTGGAAACAGAAGTTGTGTACTATTGAACTTCTTTATTAGTTCGTAAATGACTTTGTGAGAGTTTACGTAGGGCGTCAATCTACGCAGTGTGATGTGCTATCTTTCTTTCAATGCTAACTTTGAAGACATACGAGTATGAAAGAATAGAATGGAAAACTTTGACTTGTCTTATGATAAGACAAAACACAATCACAATACAAGATGATATCACGAGGGGTTAACGGGATTATTAGTAATTCGTATTAACAAATTGCTTAATATTCTTTTAAAAAAACAAGATGATTACGTGCATGTGCCCTTGGCAAAAAGGGCTTTAGATTATTATTTGTGAATATGCCTGAAAAGGTAGAATTTAGAGTGTTATTAATAAGCCGTGTATCTGCTAAGTTCACCTAAATTAATATCCATAATAAAATGCTTTCATTCATTCAACGAATTAATGATGATGTTGAATAAGTAGATGAAGTAGTTTTACCTACATAAGTATTGCAAAATTACTGAACTATCTCTCCAAATTATGGCATCTCCTTTCTCAAAATGACGCCTTTCCGAAGCATCGGTCAATCGGTCAACAAAGTAACACAAAATTAAACTCACCAACCTGGACCCAAGACCGTTGCGGTTATTTCAAATGTGTCCTGAAGTGGAAAATCGAAATAGGATGGGGCCTGATGTATGTATTTACTCGGAAACTGTGGCTTATGCATAATACATCAGGGGAGGTTGATCCGGCTGGATTTTATCGGACTTTTACCAAACTATTGCGTACCGAAATAGCTCTAGGTCGTGCAAATAGCAATCAGGTGGATTGTTAATGTAACTCTGAACATTTATTTGTAAAAATACGTCTCAATTTTGGCATAAATGTCCCTAAAGTACGTTAAACTGTTATTTTGCCTGCAATTAAATTAGTCAGAAGAACATAAAAGGAGTTTTGAATTAAGGGTGCGTGTAAGGCAATCAACGTGTGCATTTAAACTTTTGATAAATCACTAAATCTCGGTGGACCGTGCCTCTCTAACTGACGTAACTGTCATTTTGCAAAATTTTCAGGCGATTAGACAGATCGATTCGTCTTGCAAAATTGATTAAGATGGTGTAGATAACTCAGTTTCGAAAAAAAATGTCAGTTGGAGAGGCAAGCGACGAACTTATGTAAGGCTTTTGAGAAGTTTATATTATGTATCGTGATAATAACTAAACAAGTTCCAACACCGTAATTATTCGCTCGAAAGTACCGCCATTGCAAATAATGTACTAACTACCCAACATTTGGTAATTGAAACTGAAACTTCAGCTCCACAATTTGAGTTATACAACGAACCAACTTAAACTTAATTCTAATTTATTTGGGCTGGTCACATTTGGAGTTGTAATTATACCCAAGGTTGTTGGAATAGAATAGCATAGAATAGTGTTAGGAGAGAGGTAAAACGCCCGTATTCACAAACATTACTATGAGGTCTCACAGTGTGCAATGGACGCACAGGGTGACACATGAACCAATCACAGAGCTCTATTCAACGCTATGTTTTACATAATCAAGCATCGAAAAACGAACAGTAGCGAGCCACCACACATGTAAAGCTCACTCGCTATACTACCAGTCATGATTTAAAAAGTAATTTTTCATCAGTTTTCTCGTTTATGAAACTTAAACTTTCAGCATAAATCAATTTACCGCACGTGCCACCACTATGTAAATAACAGCTATAATATAGAACCATGTCACAGTACATTACCCGGCATTATCAACTAACCGCTGCAGTGTTCTCAGATAATTTACTTCGATAAAGTTCTGTCTCGCGTGTGGACTGGTACAATAGACACTATCACGGTGTTCCGTTTCACTTGACCTTTGTCTGACGTGAACTCACTCGTGTATTTTAAACTTGGAACAGGCAAAGATCATAAAGGACATGCAGCTTTTGTTGTAGAAACTCCTTATTCGATATGTTTTAAGCTAGAAAGAAACCCTTAAATCATGGAAACAATTCTCTATCAAATCATCGTAATAGTTTGTTAATTTTGTGAGTTATTTCTTTGATTCCATAAAAATTGAATAACTTACATTTCAGTATTTTAATTTTTACTCGTTAGTGGGTATTTATTCTGTGGTTTTAACTTGGGCCCTTTCTAGGGATTTGATTTTATTATTATTTCAGCCGTAACAAGTATTTTGTTATCTGTGACCTTACAGAAGTATTTTATAAATAAAGTATCCTAATTGACAGTTAAGAAATGATCCCTTCTTCTTTTTCTTCTTTTATTTCGGCAACGAAAATATTTTAGGAAATATTTATTTATTAATACATATGTGTCGCTATAGTTCTGTACGTAGAGTGTATAGTAGAGCGATAGCTATATGAGTACATTTATATTATTTTGATGCATAACAAGGCAGGTATTTGACCACAATCGCACCTGGTGTTAAGTGGGATGCAGTCTAGGATGGTATATCTGCCCTGTAAGTGCCTATTCGCTCTTGCCTTGAAAAGGCCCGGATTATATTGCAAACAAACACTACACAAGGCGCCACAGTATTTACCTACGTTGTACAATTTAAACCAAAGCTTCTAACTGAGCAAAACTTTACCAAGTTCCAAACCTCTCAAACTCAGTGCACGTCAGAGCTCTACCACAGAGCGAATATCCTATTACCCACAGACTACGTTCCATTACACGTACCTTCCATTATTCGAGTAACGGAAATCCTGTAGACACGAGAGTAGTTTTAAGGGTTAAATGCAATTAATGGGCACACTATTTACCTAGAATTTTTCATCTAGATTCTTCATCGTTCTAAATTCGATGAACGGTTTTTAATATTAACGAGATTACTTTTATTATTCATCCTCCATGATCATTGTTAGGAGCTATAAGTAGCCAGTATAAATTATACCACCTACGTTGCCTTTTATTCGAATTCAAATCAAATCAAATCAAATCATTACTTACTATTTAATACTTTTTATTTACTACAGAGATAATAGTGTAATTGACAAGGATATTTCACAAAGATCTCACCTGATGTTATACATTACTAGCGGCCGCCCGCGAAGTTGTACGCGTGAACCCCATTTTACCCCTATAAGGGTTGTTTTTTTTAAATAAAAAAAAAAGAAAAAAAAAAGGGTTGAATTTTGCAAAATCCCTAGTGAGGACTTACGTTCTAAAAGGAACCCCCATGAAAAATTTGACTCCAAGCACTTGTAGTTTTTGAACACGTCGCGTACATAGGTACGAAAATCTAAGTCTCAATCAAATTAAAACTATATCTAAATGCAAGCAACTTCAACTTATAATTATTTTGCATTCCCCGTCTAAAATATTTAACCTCTGATGGTAAATTGTTTCTTAACAGCAGCAATAAATTAACAGGAATATTCAAGGCGTTTTACGACAGGCAGTGAAAATGTTTAGTAACGAATTTGAATTGAATGCTTTATATTATTTAATTTTCATGACTTCTACCAGTTGTTTTAAATTTTAAAATAAACTTATTTGAGCTTTAAATCTTGTTATTTAAATAATATTTAATTATACTTATTGCCGTAATGTTTTTTTTTCGCCCCCTTCAAGTGACGTTTTGACAAAAGGTAATAGTGTGCCCTTTTCAACCGACTTCAAAAAAAGGAGGACGTTCTCAATTCGACCCGTATGTTTTTTTTTTCTATGTTTGTTACGCGATAACTCCGCCAATTATGAACCGATTTGAACAAATCTTTTTTCAGCGTATAGGTAATACCTCAAGGGTGGTCCCATTTAAATTTAATAATAAAAAAAACAACCCCCAAGGGTGGAAAATTGGGGATGAACTTTTTTATACGCAATATCTCCGCCGATTATAAACCAATTTGAACGATTATTTTTTTGTTGAATAGGTATTATCAAAAGGGTGGTTTCATGCGAATTTGAAGAAAATATTTCACCCCCAAGGGTGGAAAATTGGGGATGAACTTTTTTATACGCAATATCTCCGCCGATTATGAACCAATTTGAACGATTATTTTTTTGTTGAATAGGTATTATCAAAAGGGTGGTTTCATGCGAATTTGAAGAAAAACTGGTCATGGTAGGTACAACTCCTTAATGCTTAGGAGTTGTAGGATAATTCTTTAAATATTATAAGTACAAATAGACCAACAGTTGTATTCATTCATGTTTTTAAGGTGGGCTGACGGTTTAAGGTCTTTTTAGGTTTCCTATATGGTAACCTGTATTTTGTAGGGAATATTATTTTACACTAGACATTAACCCATTTAGCCCTACCGTACCCTATGTGGTACGGTATCTTTTTGAAAATATTTCGAAGTACCAAACTGTTGTTAATTTGTAAAAATGATTGTGACGGTAAGCTTAAAGTGATTATTTTACATAAAAATATTTTAAAATATGTTTTAACAAGTGGTTTCGGAAATATTTATGAAATTCCTCGACAGAAAACCAAAAAAATATTTACATTGTATTTAAGAAGGTATAATTTCTTATTACTCATGGTAAATTATGTTATCTATCAATTTTATTTTAAAAATAGAGTACAATAGTTATCATGACTACAAAAAAAATATTATTCAGATTATTTTCATACGGTTTATTCCAGTCTAAAATAGGTGTACCGTATAAGGTACAGTAGGTCTATGCATGAGCAAATCGTGCGAAAAAATATAATTAATATTTATTATTTTTATTTGTTTTAGGCTATTGATGCTTCACTATATTGCCACAACTCATGAAAAATTTGATAATTTCAGCAAACATAAAGCAGTCTTGGTATTTTTCTACTGCTGTCTTATCAGATGACCGCTAATGATGATCAGATTGATGAAGATTTAGGCGATAAAGATAGTGTCAATGTAAATAATAACCCTCAGAGTTTTCTTCGATGGATTTGCTAAATTTCCATCATCGTGTTGCTAAATGCGATTATGGATAGCACTAAACGTAACAAATCAGAAGAAGTCAGGTCTTCTTCAGCTATCCTCACTAACTTAGGAGAAGGTAGGAAAAAAGAACCAAATGTGGTTAGTATCACAGAAAACGTCTTACAAGATATGCCAAGTGAGATATTAGTGATCATGTGATTTTATTTTTATTTTATATCATACAAAAATAAATAAAAATCTTCTTTGAACAACGTCTATGTTTTGCTTGCTTATAGACCTACTGTACCCTATATGGTACGGGCTCCCCACGGCCCCCTATTTATGGATTATTTTTTTAAATATTTTTTTCATGATTTTTAGGCTTCCCTTTGTAAGTTTTTGCTGAAAAAACGATATTTATTTACAAAAATAATTGTCGGTCTAAATGGGTTAAGAATATGGTCTCAATGTACTGCCTACCTTCAGTGGTAACATTAAGGTAATAATTAGTTAACTAAAAAGCAAGAAATAAGTAAAATTTTATAAAAAAACATAAAACCGACTCCAAAAAACCTACACTAAAAAAAGTAGAAAAATAATTACTAATAACCTACTTATTTATTAGGACGAATTATTAATATTTATGTAGGTATAGTTACCATGATTGATACTTTTGGAGTCGGTGCAGGCAAACTTTACATGTTTCATAATCTTGGCACCGACTCCAGAAGTATCAATCATGGTATACCTACATAAATATTAATAATTCGTCCTAATAAATAAGTAGGTAATTAGTAATTATTTTTTTAAGTCCAGTTAACTCTGTATCATTCTTAAGAAGTGATTCAATCGTGAAAACGTATAAAACAAACGTAACTTATTCCATTTTAATAGAAATACCTACTATACCTACTCATTGAAAATTCCGATCGACTAGTTTATTAACGTTCCATTTTCCATGAACTCGTTCATATCCATTAAATAATGTGTCATCAAGTACATTAACTAGACTAAAGGCAGATAATTCACTTTACAGCGCATCAGCGATGCATTCGATCGCAAATGGCTTCCAAGCCAGATTAATTTCGTTAATGTTCGGCCAAACTAACGCGTGCAGACTGTGTGCGCGATGGCGATGATGAGCAGTGGTCTAATTCACGTATTTTGACACAGTCAAAATCTCGTTGACGTTTAGAAGTCGTCCTATTGAAAAACAGACCAAAATCCGTATTCACGAGTCATTTCGATAAACGATTACTCGATAGGATCGCAACTCAGCGATTTGCCATTTGACGTTTAATCACTTGAACCAAACTTCAAAATAAGTAATGTAAAAACGAAATTGAAACAAAATCGGGCGATTAACACGTGAATACGAAAAATGACTCCAGCGATCAAATCGCTTGCGTGTCGTTGAAGTTTTGTTGCGTGAATTAGGCTACTGATGTCATGTATGAATTTGTAGCGCTGAGTTCACATCAACTCGTCCTGTCATTGGCATTGGCAGTGATCGCTATCGCCATCGCCGACGCGAGCTGCACGCGTTGGTTTGGCCGAAGCTTTACACTAGCAGCGCTTCTATTGGAAAATAATCCACTTTGGCACCCTCGCCAGTGTTTTGGAATAACTCCATCGGAATCCAACATTTCTGATGTCACAAAAATGCTTCTATACAAGAAACAAAAAAATATCTGCCAGCTTTTGCAACGTCACAAAATTCCTCTGTGAAAAACGAATTCTTCGTAGTTACATGTTTCCGACGTTCGTCAATGGAACGCAAAAAAGCAACAAGATATTGGGCCTATTGCAGTTCTGCAATTTATGCAATTACAATTGGGGCCTATTCAAGTTCTATAAATTGCAACAAAATTCCGTAAATTTAATTTTAAAGGGCTCTACAAACACCAAGCCCGGCGACTTGGTGTCCGCGCTTGGTATCGGCGACTTTATTTCAAAAGAATCATGTCGACGACTTGTACTCTCTATGACTTATGACGACTCATGTCGGTGGATTTGGTGTGTCTACAAGACACTACTTTTAGACAGACTGAAAATTGCAAGTAAAAGTGAAACGCGTAAATCCAATATAGCATGACGATACGATCCATAGTCCAGTTAAACTACATTGTACCTCTTTTATAACACTTCTACGCACCATTCGAAAAACACAACAACCCTTATGAAGTCCCATAAAACATAATAACATAGCGAACACCATCCTTGAGTTGGCAAAGGCGAAAATATAAGCGAAAAGCCAACAGTTTATTTGTATCTTTCACTTTCCTTTTGTATCGCAAACCCTTTAGTGGCACCTTTATGTAGCGCTGCAAGAAATGCACTGTCGATAAAAAACTTGTATTTTTACCAAAAGGGTAAATTCCTGAAAAAAATGTCAACCTTTTCCAGTTTTTGGTATAAACATTTTAAATGATAAAACAGGTACGAAAAACGTGTAGTTAAAAGGCTACGATGAAAAATATAGTTAAGGCGAAACCAATGGTAACTTCTGCACAATACTATACCTACTTTGGTCTTGCATGTAAGAGTAGGCGCACACCGTTGATTTTTAGTTGGCCGATAGTTGTGCCCGATTTTAAATTGTATGAAGAATCGGCCAAATCGAATCGGCGTAGTGTGCGCACGCACTCCCATACATGCCCAATGCCCATACTGATCAACTGCCCGACTAAACTATCGGCCGACGAAAAATCAACGGTGTGCGCCTACTCTAAAGCGTAATTGGTAAAATTGACACAATATGAAAATCCATATTCTGTCCTTATAAACAAAATAACATTCGCGGCAGTTTAAGGTTTGTGTTCGCTTCGCTACATTTATATAAATAAATAATTACTTTGCTTCATATTTTTATAAACTGTTATTTATTAATTTTGAACACATGAAACGATCACCTTTAATCCGTGACGAATGTCACTTTGTCTAAATCCACTGAAAAGTTTAAAAACTCAGCTCTACATTCAAACTATCGACAGTTATACAACACTAGCGGCTTTAATAACGACCTAGGAACCTTTTTGTGTTTTGGGCGAAAGAAGAACGTCGTTATCTCCAAGGGTCTATTAAGTTCTTTGAAGGGATGTTTAGACTCTTTGTAAGGTTATATAAGGGTGTTAGAGAAAATTGCTTGTGGATGATGTAATTTTAAAGGACAAAGAGTAATAAGCAGCTATTCTGTAAAGTGTCAGTATTACGTTACGTTTAATTAAAACAGTCCATTTGACACAAACATTTTGTGACCGAACTATACACAGCCCCAGCTGTGATGGATAATGTTTGGGGCTTACTTTTAATTACAACAATGTGAATATTTTGCTATGCCTGACATTTATTATGGATGGCAAATAAGCTACGGGTTAGTGCTTTAGGTAAAAAAATGTGTGACAAAATTAAGCGGGATGAAATAATAGCCAAATCAGAGATTCGTTCGTTTGTTCTTCCGTTCGTCGCTGTTGGACAAAGGCCTATCACGGATTTCTACAACGATCAGTCCTGCACTGCCCGCATCCAGGTGATTCCCGCGACCTTCACTGATTCGTCTAACAGACTGGAAGGTACACTGCCTACACTACGTTTTTAAACGTTTTTTTTATGCATACTTAGGTATTTAACCGCAATCGCACCTGGTGTTAAGTGAGATGCAGTCTAGGATGGTACAGTCACGGAATGAAAAGGTTCGTCAGTTTTCAAATTGATTCCTTCAACGAATCACGAGCACATAATAATATTACCTTTTGAAACTATGTTACAGAATAATCTCGAGTTAGAGAAAATAATCTTTAACTGTTCGTCAGTAAAGTTCAAAATTATTCAGATCAAAGTTGTTTGACGATTTATCTTGTCAAGAAGATTATTATGATTGACAAACTAAAACCTTCTTGTTGGTTCAACCTGCCATTATTATTTCTTTTAAATAAAAAAAACTATTGTCAATTGGTCAATGTCATCATTGCATTGCACTGATGGGATAGAAAAATAAACAAGCAAAACCTATTCGTTAGCAAACGTCATATTTATTTAAATGTTAGCAGCACTGTTTCTTGCACTGTTATGTTGGCAGGTTTGACTCATACAGTACCTAGTGCAAGCGAAAACCGACACTAAGGTGACGAACCTTTTCATTCCGCGACTGTACATATTATCTGCCCTGTAAGTGCCTATTCACTCTCGCCTTGAAAAGGCCCGGATTATAGTGTTCAGGAAAGACAGCAGCAGTCAGCGAATTCCAGTCCCTAGCTGTTCGCATTAAAAGAGTTATATTGTTAAAAGTAAAATCAATATTTTAAATTACCCACCATACTCACACCACTTATAAACGTGTGTAAGGTGCTCCAAAACCTCTCTAATAAAACGATAAAGTCCCTCAGCGTCGAAAATCGTCTATATCCACTAAATTGCCACATTATGACGGCTAAAATGCAAGACCCTTATCAGATTCCGTCGTTGATTTATTTCGGCCGAATTTTCTCCTATAATTAAGCTCATTTTCTGTTTAGCAAAGTATTTTTCGTTTACTTAGGATAATAACGGTGGTCTTAATAATTCATTTCGGACGTTTTATGACGTGTTTCTACAGCGGACAGTTTGGTATGGCCTCGGGATCGGCGTTTTATTTTAATCTTGTGAAACGCGTGAGTTTTATTCATATACATTCAAAAATAATCATTTAAGGTAAAGTTTTCTTCTGAACATGACATAAAGTGAACTTAGTATGAAAATAAATGCACCAAACTTATTTTGAAAATTAAAATTGTCAAGTTATCGTTTAATTCGAAGGTTGAGTATCAATTTTTTTTAATTTAATTATCTCCATCATTACAACTACATAGTTGTAGAAGGACCAATAACTCTAGCATGAACAGCTTTCGTCTTCGAATCGTTTGCGTATGATAACATTCGAACTCGAAAGTTTTTTGTGCTAGCCGTACAAGATCTCGCGCTTTTTCTAGCCACTGCCATTGATAAATTCTTGAAATCATCGGTCCATTGAGTTAGGAGGTTTAAATGACCCCGAGATTTATTTTTATAGATTGTCGAGTTTTGGAAAGACAGAAATCATTAATAGAAAGAAGAAATTTTAATCGATGTGATAAAGCCAATAAATATTTGGCAAAATCTCTCTCGTGTCGATAAGATTTTCACGTTAATTAGCCGAAATAATTACAAGAAGAGACACAATAGCTACGAAGACCTGAATAAGCAAAGCCACGGGCAATACTAGTGCGAAAACAAAAATATTTATAAACCTATTACACTTTGTTCACAACACACCGCCTCGATTCGAGGCGGTGTGTTCGAGGCCCTCGAAGGCTGCTTATAATGAATTTACAAAGTAATATTTATTTTCCTTTGACACAAACCACCCACGCAATTTTCTTGACATCTTTGCTTTATTTGTCTCGAAGAAACGGTATGAAATGGAATACGAGTATAGAAAAGATATTTTCGTTACGTTGGATACAGTCGAAGAGAATTTTTTTGGTAAAACATCGCTAAAAATAAGCGTTTTAATATGAGCTAACAGGATAAGGCAATAATTTCAATGAAACCTTAAGAGTAGCCGCACACCGTTGATTTTTAGTTGGCCGATAGTTGTGCCCGATTTTAAATTGTATGAAGAATCGGCCAAATCGAATCGGCGTAGTGTGCGCACGCACTCCCATACATGCCCATACTGATCAACTGCCCGAACTAAACTATCGGCCGACGAAAAATCAACGGTGTGCGCCTACTCTAATATTCCTGAAACCTGTTAATACAAGATTAGCTTTAATATTTTTATATGACTAGCTCTTAACTCGGGACGTCAAACTTCAGCGAGACTGCAAATGTGCTCTAGATTTTGTATATATGTTCTGTCACGTCATAATACCTATTGTCAATGTCACCCCTCCCGTGCCGCTCCTTTACCTCAGGCACTGACTAAGTTAAAACGCTAGATAATATGAATGTAGAGTTTTTTTATCTATACAATATACAATTATCTTAACAATAAGTATGTCATTGTATTACCTATCTAACTTGAGGTCGTTACTATGAGGTCTCACAGCGCGCGTGGATGCACACGTACCAATCACAGAGCTTTATTCAACGCTGTGCGTTCGATTTGCTGCTTTACTAGCAAGCATCGTACCTATTCGTATATCAATTATCGCATTAAAGGGCTGGTACATATTAAAATTAAGGTTACCGAAGGGTCCTAAAATTCCTAAATCAATGTAAAACGAGATAATAGTCTTAGGCTGGGTTGCACCATCTTACATTAACTTTAAAAAACGTCAAAAGTCTGTAAAACTCCACACAAAACACCGGTTATTGTTATAGTTACTGTCAAAGTAAGATGGTGTAACCCAGCCTAAGTATGTATTACCTATGTAAAATAATTTCACGATACTAATTCAATGTTTCAGAAGTAAAGGGAAGGTAGAGATTAAAATTAAGGCTACCAAATGGTTCTAAAAATCCTAAATCAATGTAAAACGAGATAACAGTCTTACAAAAGTAAAAGTGCTTTTTAAAAACGTACTTGCTGAAATAAATAAGTAATATGAGTTTTTTTTTACATCTTGAAGTACTACTGAATACTTAAATTAACTATTAGTTCTCTAAACAGATGGCAATAATTAACCACTCGACAATCTATAAAAATAATTAACTAATGTTAATTATTGCCAAGACTCAATATTAATTATCGGTTTATCATTGACATTAATTAGTTCTAATTAAGTACGAGAGGTCAACTAAGGGTCAAGTTAGAAAATTTAGTGACTTTAATTCGAAAAGAAGTTTTAGGAAAAACTAAGTTGGTGAATATTGCTAAGTTCAAATTTCAATTAAAGTTCCTTTTGAGCTATTTATAGACTTAGCGTAACACTTCAAGCACTTAGCATGTTATTTAGTTTTAATTAGTGCTACTTTACAACAAAAAAAATCTGTCATTATACAGGGTGTCGTTAAATATTTGAATGCAGTTCTCATTCTTTTCAAAAATAAAAGAATGTTTTCTTTCAGTAAAATTTTCCCTCCAGGTGGCATTACAAAATTGCATCCTGTATATTCAACAGCACATCAGCAAACCACATTTTTGTTGCAAAATAACAACTAATTACAACTACACAAGATCCCGTAGTGTGACTTAATGTGCTTTTGTCTTAACAATAGAATGCTCACGTCAGCTGCACAGCTTTCAGGCTTTCAGCGTTTGGCTATTGCGTTAACACAATTCTGTTCGGCCTTTAGTGCGCAGGAAGCTAATTTTGAATGGATTTAGGCCCCATTGTTGACTAGGGCAGCGCTCACGTACCCCGTGGTGTATTTACATAATACTACAATGCCTCCAGTGATGAGCTGTTGACAGTGATATTTTTAGATAAAGGAAGGGCCATGGTTTATAAATTGTAAAAGTCATAGGTCCCGGTCAATAATAAAGGTGTAATACAGGTTCGTTTCAGCCAAATGATGTCCACTGTTGAAGGCCTCCTCTCCCAAGAATTTCCACAAAGACTGATCCTGCACTGCCCGCATCTAGATACTTCCCGCGACCTTCACCAGATCGTCGGTCCACCCAGTGGGAGGGCTGCACAAACTACGTCTTCGGGCCCGTGGTCGCCACTAGAGAACTTTTCTGCCCCAACGGCCATCAGCTCTACGAGATAATTATGTGCCAACCACTGCCACTTTCATATTCTTAATACCTATCAACAACTTTTATCTGAATTACACACCCTGTATAATAAGTAATATAAGTGTTTGTAATGAACCAAGTACAAGTATCGCAAAAATAAGGTCCGATTTTTCGATAAAGTGACATTTCAAATGTCAAACTGCTGATTCGGTTTAAATAACGGTTAGTTCAAATGGTGTAAGCGTAATGAAAATCGGGATCGGCTGAATCGGGTACAAACTCGATTAAAATACTTACAAATCGAACGAGTGTGAAGCAAAGCCGATTAAGGCTGTAATTAAACATGACGGCTCGCTCGCTCCGCTCCGCATTTTAAAGTGTGTGAATTATTTTCACAAGTTCGTCTCGTTTTTGGTTATAATAACTTCTTCTCTTTACGATCTTTGTTTTACGATCCTGTAGGATTTTTTATAATCATTGAACTCTCTTTATAGTCCAGTCAATAAAGCATTATAGATGGAAATCGGTGGAACACAATTTTTGACTTTGGGACATTATTTAGACTAGTTAGGAGGTGAACATAGCAAAAGTCCCCGCCCTTAGCCCTTGAGCCGGCGGGGTGAGGGGGGTTTAAAGGTACCACTTTTCGGTTTTTCACTTAATCCTCGGAAACTATGCGTCCTAGTGACCTGACTACTATGAACCAAAAAAAGCTTATTCAATTTGCTACAGGTGAGATAATCAAGTTTTTCTATATCTTGTATAGTTTTTGCGGCATCTGTTCTAGAAGGTCTGTAATATTGGAAATTTTATTTTTGTCTTACATGTTCCCATCAGGAGAAAATCGACTAAATCAACATTGAGCAAATATTTTAGACATCCGGAAGCATGTTAAGCCTAGTTCCAGGGAGAGGACTGCACTGTGCGTATATTTAGACGAATCAATTGGAGCCACTTTTGACTCCACATCACTCAAAAACTACTGTGCATTAACACTTCAAATTTGGCTCATGTGTTGAGACTTGCAAGATAAACATCAGCTTCAAATTTCATAAATATACCTCAAACGGTTCTTTAGGTATTGACGTCCAAAAATCTACATATCTGACCTATAGACCAAATTCAAACAACTTCCAGATGACCTTGAAGGTTCAAATTTGGCATACAGATAGGTAGATGTGTAAATACAAAGGAACAAATAAAAAACCAGTAAAATTTAACATTTTACATTTTTAGATAGATTTTAGTGTTCTAAATGTCGATTTCTGAACGTCAATACCTAAACAACCGTTTGAGGTATATTTATGAAATTTGAAGCTGATGTTTATCTTGAAAGTCTCGACACATGAGCCAAATTTGAAGTGTTAATGCACAGTAGTTTTTCAGTGATGAGGAGTCAAAAGTGGCTCCAATTGGGTCGTCTAAATATACGCACGGTGCAGTCCCCTCCCTGGAACTAGGCTTAACGTGCTCCCGCATGTCTAAAATATTTGCTTAATGTTGATTTAGTCGATTTTCTATTGATGGGAACATGTAAGACAAAAATAAAATTTCCAAAATTACAGACCTTCTAGAGCAGATGCCGTGAAAACTATAAAAGATATAGAAAAACTTGACTGTCTCACCTGTAGCAAATTGAATAAGCTTTTTTTGGTTCATAGTAGTCATGTCACTAGGACGCATAGTTTCCGAGGATTAAGAGAAAAACCGAAAAGTAGTACCTTTAAACCCACCTCTCCCCGGCGGCTCAAGGGCTAAGGGCGGGGACTTTTGCTATGTTCACCTCCTAACTAGTCTAAATAAAGTCCCGAGGTCAGAAATTATGTTCCACGGATTTCTCTCTACACCGTCGTTAAAGCATTCATTGACTGGACTATTAGATAACGTTTAAAACAAACGTTACTTTGACGTGTTATAGTTACAAAACAAAGTACCTAAACAGGGATATAAAACCGATTAACGTTAAAAAGCTTTAAGGGATGTCTTTGTTATTTATACATTAAGATTTAACCATTTAACTGAGCTTTGAATGTTAAAATCTCGTTTTATTAAATCTTCCGAAAATCTTTGTTCTTTGTTCGGGGCGTTAAAAATATTTTATAGGGGCAATTCCCAACACTTGCTTTCAGACACCGTAATGAAACCATTACCCTACAGGCTTAATAGGTTATGTGACCATTCTACGGCTATTATTAGGCTGTGTTTACACCAAAAATGCGATGCAAACAAAATATCAAAATGAAAAAAAAAACGAGTTTTTAGACTCAACTTCCTTTAGAGCGGTTTAGAAGGTTTTTCAGCAATGTTTAACATTGGTTTAGTGATATTGGGTTGGTTTGGTTGCAATAAAAAACTTTATAAACCTTTATCATTCTGTTATGTCTTTTTATAAACAACAGAAACTGAGGCACAGTGTGAGTTAATCCGCCACTATTAAAATACGTGTGGATTAAAAAAAAACTAACTCTGCTAATCGTTTCCAATGTTTGCTGAGCGAGGCTTTGCAAAAGTATACTTAAAGACAGCATTTTCCTTAAGTACCTCTTAGCTACGCAGCAGGCTTTGATGGGTACACATCCTTACAAGACTATTATAAGATACGCCCACCCAAGGCTCGGTACCATAGACTATTATCATAGACTTTTATGAGGTCGTCGTTACGGTTTTAAAGATGGCGCTGACGAAAATTCTGAAAATATAACCCAAGAGGATCGCAAGTCAACAATTTTAAGCGCTAACCTACTTTGTGTTTTTAAGTGTGACTTTTTAAGGCAACTTTATTTTTTCTTTTTTGTTTAACCAATGTCGTGGAATAAAAACTTTAAAAGCAATTTTAAGAACATTTGAGCCTGTTTTTAAACGTCACATAAGTTTTTTCGTCGCTTAAAAGTATAAGAGCACTTTTTAAAAGCCTGTTTGCAGAAATTAAACATTACTTTTAAGTTTACCAACAGGTTTTGACAAATTGGTGTAAGAAATGACATCGTACTCTGGGCTCATAAGAAAGAAAATGTTCAATGTAAGTCACAACGAGTAAATATAACAGTGTGCTTACCATGAGTTTACGTTAGGTGTGCTCGCTAGCGAGTACGTCAAAAAAATCTATGAAGATTTTATTTCTTGAAAGTAGCCGCTAGGGGCGCTGCACAATTATGTCATACATTTAAATGTCACTTTTTTACGCAGTCGCTAGCGAGCACACCTGTAACGCAAACTCATGGTAAGCACACTGAGTGCTTATAATGCTAATGTGTGCTGGTAATTTATTCAGTTTTTTCGCTCATCTGTAAAATTTATTTGAGCTATAATCTAAATATAGCTATAGCTAAAATGATAAAAATTTTAGCAGTTTAATAAAATTAAGAAAAACTACATAAGAATAGATTCCTGTAGGCGTTAATATTATTTTCTTGTTCTAATCGGATTATCGGAGAAAATTAACATGATCCGTTGTTAATTGATTCAAGAAATTTCCATTCACTATAATTAGGTCGAAGGCTGTAACGGCACGATTAGATGCCAGATGGAAAGTGGATGAAGTTTAATGTAATTACATGGAAATAGTGTTTAAACAAAAACATTTACCTACTGATTTCTTCAGTATCAATCAAGCCATTTGTGAAAACAGATATATTTTATAATAGGTTAATCTTTAATTGGGTATTTAACACAATTTTATTGTCAAATTATAAGAGCTGTTAAAATAATCCTGAGTTACGAAGTCACATTTCTGCCAACTCAATTGACTATCTATATTTATATTGACTATCTATATTTATATAAAAGCGAAAGGTCACTGATTGACTGACTCACTCATCACGAAATCTCAGAAACTACAAGTGCTATGAGTCTCCAAATTTTGCATGGGGGTTCCTTTTAAAAGGTGCTCACTAAGAAAGGATTTTACGAAATTCCACCCCTAAGGGGGTAAAAAGGGATCCATGCGTATGATCGCGGGCGGCCACTAGTATACAAATAATTTCATGAATACTATACAAAAAATGTTCAATTTCACAAGACCTCTCAGTATAGATTAGCATGGGCAGTACCTTCATCAATCCACCCTACATAGGGCACGTGGGTAAAACAAGATAACGTATCATCGACCGACTTGGGTTAATCCTAGATTAGGGATTAGATGCGCGGTGAAACCCGCCGCTAAATATAGTACCTACGTCACGATAACGTGACGTCTTTCATTCATCCCATTCGTTCAATAAATAACCAGTAAGGCTGGTTTTAGTGTCACGCGGACTGTCAGTGCGGATCGCTCCGCACAGCCGATCTGTATGAACTGCTTGGGAGCGCAGCGGTTCCTCCGGACCGCATTACTCTAAAACGCTCCCTAGAAGTTCATACAGATTGGCCGTGCGAAGCGGGTCCGCACCGGACGGTCCGCGTGACACTAAAACCAGCCTAATACAATGCTTGGTTGGTACTATTTTAGTACATTTTTTCACTACGTTTTCTGTTTGATTTGTCACTAAAATGAGTCTTCCAGTGATTTGGCCCACTTTAAGCTTGGTACGGCCAGGTCACTGGATTGATATTTTTAATATTTTTTCTTCCAGTAACTGGGCCCACATTCAATGTTTTAGTAATAAATTAAACACCAAATCAACCAAAATCTACTCTAGAATCTTAGAGAGTACCCAGTAGCTGGGGAAAAAAAATTCAGTCTATTAATTTGACTCGTGGACTAAGAATAACTAAAAGTGGGCCAAGTCGCTGGAAGACTTGCTAAAATGGCGCTATACGAAAGTTCTTATTGTTATACGAAATCTATGTCAAAATTAGGTGAGTGCAACCCAACGATGTTACTATGACTGCCAATTTCAGGGTCGGTAATTAGAACCATGGCATCCAATAGACTTTTATGGTGAACCCACTCTGTTGTTAACACCCCATGTTAACGGGACAGTTAAGCCTTAATTTGTGCAATACAAAACTACTAGAGCCTTTTTTTGGGATGGACTGTCCCGCTTAAGGTGATGCCTTGCGAATATTGGGCGTTTTAAAGAAGCGCAGAATTAGTTTTAATCGTACTTTTCTTATTACTTATGTTCTTATTTTGAAATATGTCATAGTTGACTAATAAATCTAGTGTCTGGTCGAAGCCGAAACATGAATGGAAACAATTTTCTCGATAGAAAAAAAATCCGAAGATGACCCTTCTATTACTCGGTTTTCCGTTTTATAAGCAGATAGGCTAATATTTCAATACCAAATTTTGTATATTGGTAAGGTAATAACATATTCTAAGTACTGGTCGAGTTATTTTCTTTAAATAGTGTTTGGTTTTTCAATAAATACATGATTTCCGATTTTTGTCGCTTACGTTATTTTATTCCGCGCCGCGCGCGCTATTGCTGTCCCTTTCCTCGCACTGAGAAATCATATTTCTATCCCTCTGTGTGCGAGGCATTCAGTCGGCCGAAAACTTTTACGAGGTAGCGCCTTAAGCGCACAGTGACTTCGCTTCATTTTACGCCCGTTTCCCATATTCAATGCTTGTCCAAATCCGGATTTCAACTGTCAAATTTTCGATGCACTTTAATATTGTCTAAATAGTCTTATAAAAATATGAAATCATATAAAATATGATACATCGAAAACCGCAGATATTTTGACTAAAACATATTGAAATTTGACAGTTGACAGACGAATTTGGATTAGGATTAGGATTGAATATAGTAAACCAGCATTCAAGTAAGTAAGATGTGGACGCCCCCTTATCTCGGATAGCGAACAGGCCCGCTCAAGCGCGCCTGATTACTGGCAGACGATGTTGCCAACTGTGTAATTGGGCTCAGATAGATAGAGCCTTCATTACTCACTAAAATAGATATGGAGGCGGGTAATGGCAACACTACGCAAGTTGAGATTAGTGGAGCCGCTAGACACATTTGTGGTTTAAGACTTGGCGGCTTAATACTAAATTTGGAGTTAGAGTTTCGAAGAAGATTAAATTTTATCGATAACATGTTAATAACAATAAGTTTAATAACACGTAGATGGAAAAGTCTTCATACAAATGCTTCGTCTAAAGTGACAATGTCATCTTATTAATAGAAAAGTTGAAGAATGCGTTTGTTTGGTTGAACGCGCTAATCTCAGGAACTACATATTTGGTCCGATTTGAAAAAATATGTTTGTGTTGGATAGCCGATTTATCGAGGAAAACTACACGAATATGGTACTCGTAGATGTACAGGGTGGAAAAGATATGTGATCTCACTCGATTATTTCTAAACTATATAAGATATCGAAAAACTGGTTACTGATCCTGAAAGTGCTTTACGAGCTCTATCAAACTCATAATAAGTTACAGAATAATCTGTATCTATCCGAAATTTCAATGTTCTTTAATTTTCTTGGAGTTACTATCCGTCTACTAAATGATCTCATAATTCTATAAATAAACAGCAAACACGTGGCTGTAATTTTGACACAATATTTTCAACTTTTCAAAAACAATGAGAGTTTTGAAGGCTGTCGAAAAGTGGGGTATGGACCCTTCAGATTTCAGGGGTGATTAGGAAAGTTAATACAGGAAATTATGTTTACATTTTGGTTTGTTAACTTAAGTTTAATTAGTTTTATGACCCTTCAACGTTGATGGACTAAAAAACCACTGTTTTTAGTCCATACTTATACATTTTGCTGCGTGAAATTGTCCAAAGATATTTATTATTATTATACATAGTTTTCAACTCAATGTATAGATGAAAGCACATCAAGCTAAACAGTGGCATTTTATCTCCATGTAACACAGGCTTTGTTGCAAATAAATGTATAGTTTATTGTGCAATCGACTGACGTCCACATTCCTCGGATATCATGTGGCAATCCTTTACCAGTGTGATACAGATCTTTACCAAACATGTACACAAAACGATACAAAACCAATGCCTTAAACCTGGGGAAAATTTCTAATACGCATTTAATACCCGATATCTTCCATCCTTTATTTACGATCACTCTAGAAATATCCAAAAAATATCGGCACGTTCGATTTTCCATGGGTATGTATGACCTTCCAGAACTTTCCTGAACGATCGACAAAATTACATAACTTAAAAAAGTTGTTATTTTATTACCTTATTGGGATTCTTCTTTCGTAACAATACGAAACATAGCAACTTGGCAAGGCATTGGTAATAAACAATAACATCGAAATCTATATTTAATTTTGTAACCGCACAAAGAAAATCCTTAATACATAAAATTAAAAATAACCATGTGATAAAATAGTAGTTTTAGACACGCTGCAGCGTGTCAAGCCAAGTTTAGTCAATATTACTTATTTAAATAGGAAAAACGCCATCAAATGGTAATAAAAAAAATTACACATTGCATATTATGTCACATAAATCACCAAACATCTCTTTTATGAGTGAGCAAGTAAAGTACGTATGATGCATGAACGACTTTGAGATCAAGGCACTAAAGTCTTCCGTCATAAAAAAATCCGTTCATCCGTCTTTCTATTATTTTACCTACGATTGTTAAACTCCAAAAAAGTATGCGAAAAGTATTTTTGATTAAGAAACGACTTGCAAGAAAAAATGTTGAAACTTTGCTTTGATACGACTTTATTAAAATGAACAACGTGCTTCGAAACGAAATATCTTTTTTTAACATTGATTTTATGCATTTTAGATATTGAAAATTTTATACAAGTTTCAGTCACGTACCTAGTATGAGCTATGCTTAAAAGTTGAATTGATAGGAGATTTTAATAAAACTAAATAAAACTTATTTTAAAAGAACAAAACACCGTTGGGTGCAGACTTTTTCTTACGACTTTTTATGCTAAGTGAAAATTTTATTTGACATAAGTAATGTCATTCTTTGTAAAGGTTGAAACGACTATAATGCAAGGGATGACGATATTCTTAAAGTTAGTTTCTACTGTGTGAAAGAAATTTAAAAATCCATGCTTCGCAGGGCATATTCGTTGAGCAATGTTAGACGCCTTTTGTGACTCATGACACCAATATGGTGGCCTGATGCCGGTTTTCACCATCAATCCCTAATTTTTAAGTGACCCCGATGAAAACAAAATTCCTGTAATGTATTACCATAGGAGTCACTTAAAAATAAGGGATTATGGTGAAAACGGGCATGGCACACTATAATAAAGTTAAAAATAAGTAAATACACTAACGCCCGTATTCACAAACATTACTATGAGGTCTAACAGTGCGCGTGGACGCACAGAGTGACACACGAACCAATCACAGAGCTCTATTCAACGCTGTGCGATCGATTCGCTGCTTCACTTAAGCAAGCATCGTTTGTGAATACGGGCGTAAGAAAAGTTTTAAGAAAAACACCATAGTTATTTTAAATGAATTACTCTATATCTAAACGCGTCAGGTTCGTTTTAATCAACGCCTTGAAGGCCAAGGTCTCCGATTCCCTTAGGGCTCCGCATCGATTGGAGCAGCCTTGTCTTGGGAGGGTATTTTAAACCTCCTCTCAGAGGGAAATGTTTAATTTACTCTGAGTAATGAATTGCTGGACTGTGTGCACAGTGCTGATCATTACATTTTTATTAATGTGTTTCTCACAGAGTCACATATTTGTAGTATAATAACTCCATTCTCCACGCTTCAGTTACTATTCTATGCTATTCCATTTTTTAACCGACTTAATATCGTGTTTACTCGTAGAATGAAATAATTAACTTGCTTCTCTTACTTTACAATTAACTGTTTTTTTAACAAAACCTGAAACGTTTTCTAACGTTTTTTTACACCAATCGTTTTCGTCATTTTTATTTTAACCAAGTAAAAATGCACTTAAACACAAACAAACCCTTTTTGCACAAAAAAAATATTCTTGTAAGAAGTAAAGAATACGTACAAACATAAACGAAAAATACCGAACTTACAAACCTTGCAAAAATAACGAAATTTTTCTGTAAAAATTCCACTCCCCATCACTTTCCCAGCTAGATAACGTTCTTAGCACTTCCATAGTAAGTGCTCCCTTAAGTTCCGAGTGTGTTGAGTAAGATAAAGAGCTAATTGCTAGTACTTAGCCTTAAAGGATTACTCACTTCACGGTCGAGCACTTGACGAGAAGCGGCTGCGAAGCAAAACCGGCAAAGTATACTTTATTATTTTTTGTTTTAATCAAAACTTGCGATGAAAATGGAAATCGTAAGCTCACGAACGTTGAAAAAGATTTTAAAAATATTGTGATTCTGTTGTACTTTCTTTAAACGAAACAAAAGTACGTCAGATCCACACTAATCTGTTCTTATGAACAGATTAGTTGTTCTTATAAACAGATTAGTTTAATTATTTACAAAATCAGTAGTCCTCCATGGTTGAGGATTCAGGGTGAAACTCGCTTCCACCTTCGGCCTGATCGTCACTTACCATCAGGTGAGATACAGGCCAAGAGCTTCCTCGTTGTGGATAAAAAAAAGTCTTGGAAGTCATTTCATTTATATGGACACTGCTATTCTATTGCAAAAGAGCAGTCTGTCATGTTTATAGCGGACCAGACCCTAATAATATTTGTTCGTTCGTTTCAGCCCAAAGACGTCCACTGCTGGACAAAGGCCTCCCCCAAGGATTTCCACAAAGACCGGTCCTGCGCCGCTCGCATCCAGGCACCTCCCGCGACCTTCACCAGATATGATATTACATTAAAGTAATTTCATCCATACTGACAATGTGGTGGGTAGAATGAAGAAATTACCATTATAGTGCGACAAGCTATTTGGGGAGATTTAAATGTCATTACCGAAGGAAGCATGTCATTAATATTGACGTCATTATTACTCATAATGTGAGGAAGCCTTATAAAAGAAATGAAATAGCATCAAAGAGTACCAGAGTCAATAAGCTTCAGTAGATGTGGGATGACGTCACGATTTTAAGTAAACACGTGGTCCATTTATGGACACTTTCGCCCACTAGCAACCCATTCGGGTTATCATTAGTCAGCGGGCACGAAACTGGCGACGGCCGAGCGATGGCGGAGCGACGCGACGGCAAAACGGCGGCGATGCATACAACAACATACAGGGTGACTTTGAAATCGTTGGCTTCCTTTTATCATAAGACTCTACTCATGATACATAGTGCATTCCCCAAATATGAGACAAATCCAATGAGATTTTTTGTGATAATTTTTACTATAAATTAATCACATTTAACAGTGATTATTTAATAATTCAACCTTGGTACTAACAAATTTCATAAAAAAGAACAACATCTTGTGTACGTGCTCGTGTACAGCCAAACTTTTGAACGTTTTGATATCATATATTAATATAATTTGGCATAATGAGTTTGGAATGTTTCTTGCATAATATTACTTTTCCATGATGCCTATAACATAATGTTTTGATTTAAAGTGAAAAATAGGTTAAGGTGCGGCGGGGGTGGCCCTTGGGCCACCCCTAAGCCGCCTATTTAGTTTTATACACACATAAATGACCTCATATTAATCACATTTACTAAATCGTGCGGTGATTATTCATAATAACCGGCGATTATTCATAATTTTCACATTTATCACTTTGACCGTAACATAATATATATCCTCTCCAGTTATCTATTAGTACATCGTTCCGTCAAATCTTGTACAATACCAACGACACAAAGACCTCGGATAATATTCAAAAAGGGGTTTTGTATGAAGAGCCTTTTATCCCTAACGCGTACGTGTTACAGAACTCATAATCGCTTTCAAGAACTTTTCACTCCGTTTAATCGTTTAATAGCAACAAAATAAGAAAAATTCATTCAAAAGACAATGGTGTGAGACAGATTTAATTTGTCGCCGCTGTTCCGGCGAACAATGGCTTCTTTTGAAAGGCTGTAGCGGAGTTTTTTAAAGAAAAATGAATCAATGGGAGAGTCCGTGTGTTCTTTTTAGGCCTTGATTACACGATCAAATGTCCGAAAGGCGTTGAATCGAGGCTTACATAGACTTTATTACGCTATGTTAGAATATAATATTAGAATATGTCAGCTAGGCATTATTCACATAACACTACATTGTAATACAAAACAGTATTCACAAACCATGCTTGCTTAAATGAAGCAGCAAATCGAACGCACAGCGTTGAATGGAGCTCTGTGATTGGTTCGTGTGTCACCCTGTGCGTCCACGCGCACTGTGAGACCTCATAGTAATGTTTGTGAATACGGGCGTAATACTTCAACCTACCCGTTCTTTTGACGACTTGTGTCATGTCACGATTTTCGCTGAGCGGGCGCTGCTTCAGCATGCCTCAATAAAAATAAACAATGTATTTTATCTAAATTATTGTTAAGTGCTGAATAAAGTAACTCTATTCTATTACACACTACAATGCCAATATTTATAACCACTTTTTCCGTTGGATAAAATTATTAACACCAAAGTGACTACGGACTACGGCAGCTACGAAATCCGTAGCAATGCCACTACGCAGATATGCTGTAGCAGAAATTCGTAGCGCTACGATCAATTCAAGAAAATCATACAAGTTATTTATTGGGGAATTATAAAACGAGCGACTAAAAAAAAACTTTGCGACTGATGATGGCATACTGTTTTAATACCTTGAGCGGTATGAATTTGAGTAAGCGAAAAATTTACCAAACTATCGACGAATATTGATCAATAATAAAATCCAGAACGAGCTTACAAAATGTTGGTTTTGATTATTACATTTCAGACATAAAAATACTATCCGGGCGACTAAATTACTAAGTGAGCGACTAGAAATACAGAGAGGGCAACTTTAATATGAAGATACATTAGATTTTTCTAATTGAGGTTTTACTGAACGAACTACAAAAAAGTTAATTCTAAGCAAAGTTTTGTGAGCTGCTTTATTAATGATTATTGGTTACTGATATTATATTTGAGGTCTCATGTTTCTTAATTTGATACGCTTTATTAATGAAAACTACAGATTGTTGCAGCGCGCGAATTCGAATGGGGGCGGGGCGACTGTCCCGAATTTTTAACAAAATATGTATGCAAACACGTTTTGGGTCTAGCAATTCGGCTGAAACTAACAACACCGCCACTGGAAGCAAAACTGATACCTATTGGACAAAAAAGAAAACGAGGCCGGCCCGCTAAGTCCAAGCCAGCACTTATCATACAGTGACGATGAGTAGGTAGAGCTCCTCAATCCTCATAGGTACCAATCAATGAACCTTATTAATAATATTACTTTTTTTGGGTTGACAGAAGCGACTTATTTTATTTTGTTTTTTTTTGTTGATTCGATTTAAGAAAATACAAATTTATTTCATTTTTCGTAATACATTGTTTCATTTGATTACCTACCCTTAAATTTTAATGATTAATTGTTTTCGCTACTACACTCGCGAGCAAAAATATGGAATCACCCTATTTATTCCGAGTGATCATAAGAACTAAATGACTAATAGAAATTCAATAAAAATGGTACTATTTTAAAGGTGATATTATAAGCTTTAAATTGATACCATAGATACATACAATACGTAGTCATTCAGTACTTAAGACCGCTCGGAACACAAAGGGTGATTCCATACTTTTGCTCGTAAGTATAGAATAGTGTTCCGTCAAATATTTATTTCATAAGATCATTTTTTATTTAAATGTGGGCTCATAATACGCTGCTCATAATAGAATTTTTAAAGTAGTTTTTGCATTCGAAACACTTCATTAAAGTTAAAAATACCGCTCAGTATAAAAAAAAGCATTTGCCAAATATTGAAAAAAATGCAGGACCTAACGTTGACACTCAATCAAATATTAGGTCGCTCAAATATTATGAAGCTTCTCATTTTGTATTTTAAGGAACTCAATTTTTTTTTGTAAGTTGCTGTTCTTTTGATTTTTCGTCACTCGCACTCAGTCGCTCACTTAGTAATTCTTTAGCCCACATTAATTATTTTTGACACTTACAACATAAATTTACAGTCACTCGTTTAAATACTACCCTTATTTATTTATACGTTATTTCTAGAATCTTATATTATATTATATTATATTGTATTATTACGTTACGTTATTTCATTTTTATGGTTCTGCTTGTTTCGACATTATCCTATGTTATAATACCTAATAAAATAAATAAATAAAACTACAAAAATGAGATACTTCAAGTTATATGATAGCTTTAATATTCTATAAGTTACCTTCCAAGAAATAACAATTTCTAACACTTCTTGGAAGCTTTCTCTCGATTCTATTTATCTCGCTTTGCTTCAGGCTATTTTATTTAGTTATCACGAAATAAATTACAAATTATTTCCATTGTCATGTAATGAGGGCTATCGTTTTTATACTTAACAGTTGGCACCCCTGGCGATTGACAGGACCTTACTCTACAGTGGCGCCATCTTGATGAGTGCAAATGCGATAGTCCTCCTACCACTTTCGCGCTCACCAGTTGGTGCCACTGTCTTCGCTACTAGCAAGTGACAGGACCTTACTCTACAGTGGCGCTAACTGGTGAGCGCTAAAACGATAGCCCTCATTGTTTTAGATGTTTAAAGTTAGGCTATTTCTTTCAATCTATTTTGTATCTCTACCAAAGTGTACAGTCAGCGTCAAATAGTTCACCCAAAGTGGCCAAAAAGTTAAATAAATATCCTTGGACATTTTACACTGCGCTTCTAGTCCCAAACTAAGCAAAGCTTGTACTATGGGTACTAGATATAAACATACTTAAATACTTTTTTTTTGTAAATACATACATATCTATATATATAAATAAAAATGAATTGATGTTCGTTAGTCTGATTAAAACTCGAGAACGGCTGGGCCGATTGAGCTGATTTTGGTTTTAAAATGTTTGTCGTAGTCCAGGGTAGGTCTAAACGGTGAGCAAATACGCGCGCGATATTGTTTTTCTGTGACAGACAAAATTCCACGCGGGCGAAGCCGCGGGCGGAAAGCTAGTTATACATAGAAAACACCCAGTCCAATACAAACAAATATGTTCATGCACACAAATGTTTGTACTGTGCGGGAATCGAACCTGCAACCTCCGGAATAGTAGTCCGTTTCGAACCACTAATCTATACCAAACGGCCGACTTGACAACACAACCTTAATCCAAAGTAAAAAGACGTGTTGCGATATTTTTGGCTACTTTGGGTGTCACGTACCTATGGAATTTTACTATCATTCATAGAATAGATCTGTTAAATGCCAGCTTAGGATTTGATATGGTAGACCGATATGCTAGGAGGTTGGTTAGCCATTCGAAGTTACAGAGAAAAGCCTTTAGAGCCTTTTTGATCTACATACCTCATGTCAAATTGCTTGCCTTTCGTATTTTCCTGATACACAGATGTACCTAACTACTCTGGTATAGGAGTGTAAAAGGGACTTCACATAGTCGTCCAGTTCCTTTTTTAGCGAACTATACGGCTAAATATCCAATGTCCATTCTTTCGCAGTTGAAATCCCATTGGTGCGAGTACAAAGGATTTAATTACATTTACATGGGTACTGATTGGATATTTTCCCTGTTTCTATCTTTCTGCACTACTGAGACTTTGATTAACGTACGTGATTTAAACATCTCATTTTATTTTATACTAGCGACCAGCCCCGGCTTCGCACATGTGCTATGATTTATAAATATAAACCTTCCTCTCGAATCACTCTATCTATTGCTGAAAACTACATTAAAATCGTTGCGTGGTTTTAAGATCTAAGCGCAAGACAACACTGTTTTATGATGATTAACTAATGTGTAAACATTTTAACGAAATGTTTCCATATGAGTCCCAAATGCCACAAGCGTTAAAAGTAAAAAAGTGTAAAACGCAAGCTCTTAGATATAAAATAAATTTAATAAGTGCCTTTTCTGGTTAAGATTGAGGACCCTCTTCCCACGCCGTCCGGTCAAGATGAAAAAGAAGTTCCCGACAAATACTAGCCAAATCTATTTCAAAACAAATATTAAGTCGCAATTTTGACATACCTAACACTCAATACTCAATCTCTTGCAACTTAGGCAATATACAATGACTAGCGGCCGCCCTTGACTTCGTACGCGCGAATCCAGTTTTACCCCCTTAGGGGTTGAATTTTGTAAAATCCCGTCTTAGTGAGCACCTACGTTCTAAAAGGAACCCCCATGCAAAATTTGAGACTCCTAGCACATGTAATTTCTGAGATTTCGTGATGAATGAGAGAGTCAGTCAATCAGTGACCTTTTGCTTTTATAGTTAATGATGGACCCAGTAAAAGTCAACTTTTGGAAGGAAGCAGAATGCTCTAATTCAATTCAATATTATTTATGGATTCAATAAAGGTTGTATGAGGCAAAAATAAACCTAATCTTCGATATTTGAATAATATTTGGTATCAGCGCTACAAACTTGAAATACTTCTGAAGCAGAAACCAATACAATGTCATCGGTAAAGATAATATCCCATGGAACTTGTTATGTTGACTCAGATCCCCTCAAACCCTCTTCAGAGCCAAACAAATAGTAGAGTAGTCATATGACCACGCGAAGACGTGAAGCTTTAGTAGTTCCCATGCGGCCATGGTAGTCCGAAGGATTGGAATCATATTATGATTAGGTACTTTGTACTAGATGTTTTAATGAAACGTAATAAAGTGTACTTTAGTTAACATTTTTGACTGCCGACTTTAAATCGACCAATTCAATTTCAAATGCTTATGCTATGTAGAAAAAATACAACGTACTCTTAAGTGCTGACTTTTGTAGACTCTTGTGTACTTTCAGATGACCAGATTCAATAGTTGTCTGTGCATGGATTCTTTCATGATAGTGACAGTTCTTTCAACAAAGAGTTTTAATTAGCACCCTAAATTAAAAAAGAAACATGCCTGAGTATTTATTATTAATATGCTGAAACATTGAGGGGATTGGCTTGACTCTCTTTTGATATGTGCTCAGTAGGTATCAAACAGAGATGTATTCGTATCTTCAACATAGAGGGGATTGGCTTGACTCTCTTTCATTATCAGCTCAGCTTCAAAAAGAGAGATGATAAAGGGTGAAGATAAGCTAATCTTAAGCATAGAAGGGATTGACTTGACTCTCCTATTTATGTCGTCTATCAACATAGAGACGAGAGGATGAATGATAAATCGTTATGATTCTATCGTAAGATCGTCATGACTGCTGACGGATTGTTCATGCTCTATGAATCGAGAGACATTTCTTTTCATACAATCAGGTTTATTTAACCCTGTATGGTTTTACTAAACTGGAAATAATTACTATCTGGTATCAAAATATATAGATCTCGTGTCTTGGCTACCAACGGACATCAAATATGCGAACATCAGGCCAACGAAGGGAGACCAAATCCTTAATTTGCCTCTAGCAAATTAGAGAGGGTGTCCAATGGAGATTAAGATTAAGATACAGATTATGACTTGGGGCTAGATTGGTAAATATACAAAGTGTTTTCTAACACCACTGTAGGACTGAAATCCATGTATACATGTAGAGCTTGGCAAATAAAACTAGTAGGATAGATAATCTCAAGGAAAAACGGCACTGTTCTCTCGCTATAGATCAAACAGTTCGAGGTTCGATTAGAAGCTTCAAGGTTCGTGCCCCAGGCAAATTATTTTTACTGCCTGCCACTACTTTTCTAAGATTAAAAATTAAAAATTAGCCTTGAGATTCTCTTTGTATTCCAGTTCGCTTGAAAGCTAATATAAGTATGATATCAATAAATCCGTCGAGTATAATGATGTAAAAATCAATTAGCTCATTCTGACTTGGCACAGCGTTACGAACTTATTTTATCTTATCTTTTTTGCCAGAAATACACTGAAAAGATGTTTAGTTACTGCTTACACAAAAAAATTACTTGGGTATTAAACATTAAGTTTCATTCAGTACTATTGAGGTTTTTGACGAAGGCTTCGATATTTGTTTAAGTAAAAAATACGTTTCGAGTGTTGTAGAGAATACAACCCGCCCAAATCCAACCTGTTCAGGCCAAAGTCACCCCAGAGACAATCGATATAAACCTTTTCTTCCAACGGGATGTCCCCACGACAATCTGCGCAATATGAGGTCCTGGACTACGCCTAGGGACCTCAATCCCTTAAATATTTAAAAACTATCTTACATTAAAAATGGTTAAACACATTTTAATACATTTTGGTTAGGGAACCTAAGTGGACATTACGAAAGACACAAAATGGAATGGGTTAAATACTAGAATGATAAATTCAATGTACTGATGGATACAATATTACAAAATTGGTTAATGAACATTGATTTAGTTTTATGACCGTTGCTCGTCCTTTTTTCGTATTTTTTTATGTTTAATATACATAAACATGCCAAAAATAATAAATCTATATTTTATTATTTTACAAATGCACATAAATCTTAAAAATATTAATAAAAGAGTTATCAGAGATCTGTGGAAATATAAAACATGAAAAGGATCGCTCACCTGTTGGTCCTGACGGCAACCGCTCCACAAAACAGTCCTTTAACGTATATTTATTTACAACGAATCTACTAACATCAATATCAGTCTAAATTATTGTCATATATTTTATGGAAGAATATTCGACTGTTTTTTATTGTCAAAGAGTCATTGCCGTCGCGCGGTACGGGTCTCACTCGCGTTCAGTTGTAGTATTGACGCTTGGGGCAGGGGTGCGGCACGGAGCGTGCGATCTCAACGGCCTCGGAGGTACGACTGAGGCTGTGGGCTGGAATCAGGGTTATACCCACGTAGGTGTACCTCGAGTGGGTGTTCATAGAACAGGACACAACATACAACCGCACCCAGGCGAAACAAGGATAGAGGATAGGCGCAGGGGTTGCCACTCACGTACTCTTGATGTCAGGAAAAAATGTAGGCGTACGTAATTGTACCTTTGATTGGGGTTTTCCGAATTTAATAAGTGACTATGTTGGCTTTTATAGTCCTCACCTGCTGAGACGGGGACCTTTATAAACCATTGGCTTTTACAACAAAGGGGATGATTATGAGAATAATGGAGCCTGCAGACGCTAACTGTTTTGTGAAAAGAATTGAATAGGAGGGCAAGCGTAGGGTGTGCTTACAGGAATTCAAATTAGGAAGCTTAGTCTTTGGAGATTACAAAAGATGGGGATGGCGGCAATTAAGATCAGACGAACGATTTTTAATGGTGCAATTTTATTATCTGTCATTTATTACATTTCGGTTAAGATTAGATAATGCGATTAAGGGTCGATTCGACCAAACAAGAGTAAATATTAATCTCAGAATAAACTTGTCATTTTGACATATTTCCCATACTGAGACTGTCAATAAAATTTGCCAGTTATAGGAATTATTCTCGGATAAAATTTTGGTCGAATCGAGCCTAAATGTTGGTTGTGTCTTGTCGAATAAGGCATTCCTTTTTGAACACTGGGTCTATACTAGAGAGGTCTTGAGCTAGACTTTAGCGTAAATAGACATACATTACATTAATCTAAACACTGTAGCGTCTTATAGGTAAAATGTTTGGTAATGCAAAATGTAAAGTGCAACATACTGTCAATAAATAAAAATCTCCTTTTCCACATTTGAGAAGAGCCTTTGTTAATAACATCGTACAATATAATAATTTTATACCTAATTTAGATTTATGGAAAGAAAATACAATAAATATTAGAAACAACGGTTACAAAGGCTTTACAAATCCGATAAAGTAGTCAAATTGATGACTATTTAACGAGTAAACTTGTTATTTTACAATCTTATTCCTTCAGATCTTAGCCAAGGAAGCTTTGCGTCTGAAATTTAAGCAGGTATTTAACTTTCTTGTGTACAATGGACAGCATATTTTATTGCAAAATAGAAAACTAGAAGATATGGGACTATTCCCACGGCTGCAACTCCTGTGTAGCTAGGATCTACAGCTTGATCGCCAATAAAAACCCAACCAGTGAAGGTCAAGTTTTTTTGATAAAAGCGAAAGGTTGTCTGACTCACTCATCACGAAATCTCAGAAACTACAAGTGCTAGAAGTCTCAAATTTTGCATGGGGGTTCCTTTTAGAACGTAGGTGCTCACTAAAACGGGATTTTGCAAAATTTAACACATACGGGGGTAAAACGGGATCCACGCGTACGAAGTCGCGGGCGGGCGCTAGTAGCTTGATAACAGCACAAAGCAGGTATTTGACTGCATTCACATCTGATGTTTAGTGTGATGCAGTCTAGGATAGTATGGATAATTTAAAATCTATAATTTCTATAGTTTAGAGACATGTTTTTTTTCAATGTGATACTTACGCCCGCATTCAACATTACTATGAGGTCTCACAGTGCACGTGGACGCACAGGGTGACACACAAACCAATCACAGAGCTCTATTCAACTCTGTGCGTTCAATTTTCTGCTTTACTTAAGCAAGCATCGTATATTATTTTCGTAGACAAAGTATAGTTGTAATAAGAGCGAGTTTACTAGGTACAAAAAACTCTTTATTGTCTGATGTGCGGTCTGTACATTGATATGTCGTACCAGAATTTCCGATAGAGCGTCGTCTCACCCCAGTTTCCATTGTAGCCAAGTAATTAGTGTCAAAGATGCCTTCGTTTAATCTTCGTGTATCCGTGTCACTCATCTTTGTAACCAGACAATTAATTAGGTAACTAACTTTACATTTTAAGGCACAAAGGTTGTTAGTGAAATGTCAGTAGATATTCTAAGTTCTTTGAACAAACCCACTCTATCATTCTGAATTATTACGATACTAGCTTTTGCCCGCGGCTTCACCCGCGTGAAATTTAGTGTACAGATCGGCATAAAGTATAGCCTATATGTTAATCTGGGTTACAAACAATAATACTGTAAAGTTTCAACAAAATCCGTTCAGTAATTTTTGCGTGAAAGAGTCACAAACATCCAGACATCCTGACATCCAAACTTTCGCATTTACGAGTATAATATTAGTAGGCTAACCTAACCTAACCTAACCTAACCTAACCTACCTACTGAGAATTATGATAACAAGATTGGGCTACTTTGCAAAAACTTATACCTATGTAGCATGAAAAAAATGTATTGCTTTTATTATTATCCACGAATTGGGCTACGGGAAGTCTAAGATAAAACAAAACTCGATAAAAACTTCTAAAATACATTTGGTATTTTGGTGGGTCGAGTAGGCGTACAAAGTACTTCGGCAAATATCCATAAATAAAGTAATATCCTTGGATATTATGAAAGTTGATTTCAGAAGAATAAACTTGACGAAAATCTCAAGAGCTTTCCAAGTTTGTTGGGAAGTTAAAAGTTTGATAGATCAATATCCTGAAGCTTAGACATACAATCAAAAGCGGCTTGATACCGGTCACCACCATTTTGACAGGCTGTTAATGAACTGTCAAAACGTTGTACCCCAAGGATTTTTTTAGGAATTAGGTAAATGACGAATGATTCTTAGGCATGATGATGAATGTTGCGTAATTTATACAGTCGGGAAACAAGTAGCAAGTTGTATTATTAGAAGAAAACAACATAAGGCGAAAATTTGGAAACAGGCAATTGAAACGATTGTAATTAATTAATTAATTAATTGATTAAATAAACATAAATGCAAAAAAGTATTCATAACTCGTTCGTTTTTTGGTTACCTTTCAAATTAAGCCATTGAACCGATTTAGATGAAATTTTCTACGAGATATAGTACTCTGAGACCCAGGAAAAAATACGTTTTTCCTGGCTAAAAAAACTGTAGCCTATGGCTACTTTTTATCCCAGTTATTTTTTAATTGAGGGATACGCGAGCAAAATGAACATGGACAAGACGAAAATCATGTCTAATGTCCTACTAGGTGGACCGACGATCTGGTAAAGGTCACGGGAAGAGCATGATGCGGGCAGCGCAGGACCGTTCATTGTGGAAAACCTTGGGGGAGGCTTTTGTCCAGCAGTGGACGTCATTTGGCTGAAACGAACAAACGCGAGCGTTTTAGTCCTAAATTCGATTGTCTTTGATCTAACTGAAATAAACGCCGTTGAATAAGCATACAAAAGTAGTTTATAAAATATTGAAAATGCATCCAAAACTCCAGTTAGCTCAACCATCTTTCCAGCACGTACAGACTCTCAGAACTTCCAGAACATATAAGAATAGAGAGTATTCTAAGCGCTGCTTTGCTTAATGCTTTCGCATTTTGCTCGCCATTTGGGAGAGCGATGCCGGCATTTGCTTTAGGTAAGGTTCGATGCACACTATCATACTTTAAAATTTAATCTAAATATAAAATATAAAAGGAGAAACTGACTGACTGACTGACTGACATATCAACGGCACATCCTAAGCGGCTAAACGTAGGCACTTGAAATTTCGAAGGGACGTAGCTTAGGTACCGTAGAGGTGCGCTAAGAAAGGAATTCCCGAAATTCCCACGGTAACGGACCCCTAAGGGGGTAAAACGGGATCCACGCGTACGAAGTCGCGGGCGGCCGCTAGTAATATTCTATTTCCAAAATAACATTTTATAATATCTTCAACGGCTAACATAGCCCTCTATTAGGGTTTTATTTAATTGTGAATAGGATAAGACACCAGTTGAAATGGTGTAGTCTTGTACTCTTTATTAAAATATGGAAACGTCGTCTACGTATGGACTTCCACTACAGTCGGGTTTAATTACAGTAGGTACTTTTTCATTTGTATGTTTGTGGTGCGACGTGCTTATTACAGACCTTAGTAACCACAGTTGCTAATTGTACAATATTTGAAATTGAAATTGAAATATTTATTGTCAGACCGGGGTCCATAATCGTGTTAGTAACAATTTTCACTTAGCCTATGTTAGTAAGATACAAATAATGATGATTATAAAGCCGCTTATATAGCACTGGAGACGTGCAAGCTAAGCAGTAGCACAATAGAAACGCGACTGCAACGCCAACCAATGACAGTTGCTTGCAATTCAATTGCTTGGCGCTAGGTTTCATACGATTGTCGCAGCAGCGTTGCTATACAATTAGCAACCGAAAATAGAGAAACTCGGGTCTCAACGCGCGACATTTTTTATATGAGTTCACAAGTACTCACGGCTTGACGTTTCGGCTGCTATGCTGCAGCCCGTATTGCTCGATTTTAGTTGAAATGGAATATGAAAGTAAAATCTTAAATTAGCAACCGGTAGCTGGATTATTGTCCCGCGGATATGTGCGCTAGCCTTTAGGAAGCTCCCGGGTATTCGGTGGAACAATGCCGCCTTTCCACGGATAATTCCGGTCATTCAGGCCCGAGCCGATATTCCATTCACCAAAAGACCAATACGCCGTTCCCGCCGTTGCCATATCCACAATAGATTCGAATCTAGGATTGTTCTATCCTGATTTACGATGGGAAAAGATTTTAAGTATCCATTAATGTTGCGAGGTGTACAACACATAAGAAATGTTTTAAAATATATGTTGATATGTTTTAAATTAATGCTTAGTTCAAATTAAACTACAGATTAGATTATAATGTAGATATCAGCTCAGAGTAAAATATAGAGCCTTTCACTAATGAAGTACTAAGGGAATGACATAGGCGCTGACCTCAAACATTATAGATGTAATAAACAAGACATTGTAAATAGTAGACATTGCGATTGAAATGTGCAATCCTGGTTTCAAGACTTGTAGGAATCACTCACAGCACTTGGACTTATTTTATCTACGAGTAGGTATATCAAGGCAAATTTTAGGATAAGGCCAATTTTAATACGCATATTTTTGCCACCCACAAGGTGGACCGACGACATCATAAAGGTAGCAGGAAAGCGCTGGACGCAGGCCGCTACCAACCGGGCAACATGGAAAACATTGGGGGACGCCTAGTTCAGCAGTGGACGTCCTATGGCTGAGATGATGATGATGATGATTTTTGCCAGCTTACAGATGACTCTTAAAAAATAACAACCTTTCCAAAATAATATCCTCTTTATTTTATTAGCTAACGAAGTTAAAGCAAATAAGATTGTCTAACACGAAATAACTTTCTAACCTTTAAATTAGGAGGAAACTCGTGCAAATAATAAACTTCCAACCAATTTTGTTAATTGATTTTACGAGGGTGGAAGGCACTTATTTAATAAACGGGTACATCCATTCGTCTTTATTTTTCTTCCTGATCAATTTATTGATTATTAATAACCTAGTCCCACGGTCTTTGCTAACTTTTTAAACTTCCGGCCCGTGGGCTGTAAAAATGAAGCATTAACACAGCCTTCGGACTTTTTGAGCTTTTATGTAAGTTGTTACCTAAGTACGAGACTACGAGTATTTAAAAAACCAGAGTGTAAGGTAAAGTTTGGTGTGGATTTAAATAATTCATTTTTCTTAGTCACTAAAAATAAAACAAAACACACATCAAAAGAAATACTCTTACCAACATTGGAGAAGCTCTTGGCCTGCATCACACCTGATGGAAAAATATGGAAGCGAGCTTTACCCGGAATTCTCAACTACAGTATACACAATCTTTCCATTTACAGAAAATAGTACTCTTACGTATAAACTAAGCGTAGTAACTGGCACTAAGGAATCACGCCCGTATTCACAAACAATGCTTGCTTAAGTGAAGCAGCAAATCGAACGCACAGCGCTAAATAGATCTGAGCTAGATATATGTATAGAGGTCTGTGATTGGTTCGTGTGTCACCCTGTGCACTATCCACGCGTACTGTGAGACCTCGTAGTAATGTTTTTGAATACGAAAACTGATCTTTTGCTGTTTCAGTCTTTGATGAAAAACCAATCAGACCTATACCCTGTAAAGGTATATACCTGCACACAATATATTTGTAAGTAAATACAGCCTGATACAATTTGGATGCCGCCCAAGTGGTGATTACGGCGCCGTTTGTTTGATACGCTCCATATTTGAAGCTAGTGATGGGAACATTATCGATATTCAATAAACACAGAACTTTTTTACTCGACATTGGCGAAAGCAGTTTGCTTCAAATACGCACCATTGAAGCCATTAAACAGAATAATAACAGAACTATTTAAATGCAGAACAGTTATTTGATTGCAATTACACCTGATATTAAATAAGATGCAGTCTAGGATGGTACATGATGGTATATGATGGTATCTGACCTGTAAGCTGTAAGTGCCTATTCACTCTCGCCTTGAAAGGCCCGCTGAATGATCAAACGAGAATTTGCAAAAACCGGACATTCTTATGTCATAGACATCATCATCCATCATCATTTCAGCCTCAGGCCGTCCGTACTGCTGAACAAAGGTCTCCTCCAATGATTTCCAGATTAGCCGGTTCCAGGTTGGTAGTTTTGTTTATGTCATCGACATAATACTCGATAACTTTCCTAATAAAACCTACGTCTAGTACCCATAGTACAAGCTTTGCTTAGTTTGAGACTAGAAGCGCAGTGTATTTATTTTATTTATTTATTTATTTACTTTGGATTTCAACTACAAAACTTTAATGCACAAGCTAATTTCCAATTAATTTTACTGGCTTTAACCGTCTTATAGCGGGGTACGGTATGTCTGTGTTAAGTCTTAAACTATTTTATCGACAAATTCTAATTTTCGGCAACACTATAAGCACTCATTCCATCGCAGATCAATCAACTTCCCATTGATCGATGGCCCAGACTATAGAAAAAGCTAAAATAACAGTCTCATTTACGGGATATAATATCAACAATAGATATTGTAATCTTTAAACCTGAGCAAGCCACGTGTATGTAGGATTAAATATTTAGTAAAAAAAATGCATCTATAATTCTTAGGATTTTTGCGTTCATGATTAGCTTTGCTTTAAAGAAGTAATTAAAAAAATATACTGAGGCTGTTGATTTTTGATATTTGCAAGTTTTAATCAGAGTTATTAAACTCTCTGATTGATGTGTTACATGGGTTCAAATTTCAGAACACTGAGCAATCTTTTCAATAATTATTGAACCAATATGTGAATGAACTTTGACTCTAGAATATTGAGATCACTGATACAGTAACCTACTCATATTGCACCTAATAGGGATGTTTCCTGGGCAAAAAAGCAAGAGTTTGAATTAGTCCGTCGGTTAACCCGTAAAAAAATACAGGACACGTATTTTTCACTTTTTCAAACTAATGAAAATTGAAAGAGATAATGTCCCAAAGCTCAAAAGAAGATGCCCGTGACGACAATGCGTGCATGAAAATGTAGCACTTTGTGACGTTACGTGTAACTTCAACGCATTATAATTTTGTAATAACTTGTTTGATTGACAAATAAATACGTGTCCAATATTTTTTGATAATATATTTGACGGACTAAAAGTTTTTTTTTGGAAACTATTATAATATCTGTTTGAGCCTGTGTGAATAATTGACATTGGCAGATCAGAGCTCACTATGTAAGTTTTGCCAACATGTCCCATACACTATACTATTTCAATATCATTTCCGGAGGGAGCGGGTTCGATTCCCGCACAGTACAAACATTTGTGTGCATGAACATTTTGTTTGTATTGGACTGGGTGTTTTCTATGTATAGTAAGTATGTATTTACAAAAAAAAGTATTTAAGTATGTATGTTAATACTTAGTATTATGTACAAGCTTTGCTTAGTTTGGGACTAGAAGCGCAGTGTAAAATGTCTAAGGATATTATTTATTTATTATTTATTTTATTTATTAACTTTTATCTCAAGAACAAAATCATTTTGACATAATAATATTTCCATACCTACATAATTCTTAATTTAAGAGTTATTCGAGAATTGGTGAAAATTAATTTATTTATTTATTTATTTATTCATGAATAGAACGGTAGTACCAATTACACTATTCAAACAAGACGTAACAAAGCTCAGAATAACATTTAAGTAATTAAAAACAATTTAACTTAACTTAATTTAGGAAAAGTACATAAATCAGATGCGATTATTTTAACAGTAATTAAATATCAGCCCCAAAACAAATATCTTTTCTATGGCAGAATACGTGTCGAAAGATGATTCAATGTTTAAAGTAGACACGCAGATATGAATTAATATGTAATAGAAAGAGAGGTCAATAAGACAAAATGACTAGCATGCAACTACTCGCGTATAAATTGTAATCACGCACTTATTACAATACATACATAATTAGTCCGTCCGTATGCGTACTGGCGATGTATATTTTGGAGTAAGATAATTGACCTAAGTCACTACAAAGTATACGCGAGCAGTACGCAGCATATGCGTACTGGTCGTGTATAGTTTGGAGGAGCTTAGTAAAGAAAGTCATCTCCAAACTATACTCGATTAGTTTCACACCCTTGCGTTCTGGCTATGTATAGAACGGAAAGACGCGGCGTGGCGTCATCCGACCCTCCGGAAGTTCCGCGCCGGCTAAAAGAATTTCAAGATTACGTCACCCGACCTATCGGTAGATCCTCGGGAGCTTGAGCGATTGGAAAAACATTTTATGATCAGTTACTCGTAGTAGCGATTATTTAGAGCTTGGATAATAAATTATAGTTGTTGCAATTCACAAAGCTTTGCATGTGGTTACTTACATTAATCAGTACACGCATCAATTTTGTTCAGTCTTTTTGTTTATTAATAAATAAAAACATCATACTAAAATTGCATACATATTTGTTTGTATTGGTCTGGGTGTTTTCTTTCCATAATTTATGTATAACGTATGTACGGGACTCTGTATCAAAAAGCTTGCCATCTTAAATGAACGGTATAATATCGAGGTTTCGTCAGTACAGTTGCGAACAAAGGTGTTTGTGTAGTGTAGTTGAGTTGAGAGGTCAGATTATTGAAATAATAAAACGAACATTTTATTTTTTAAATACATTTTAAAAATAATTTACATTACAGATAACAATGAGAGGATGACATTGCAAGGTGGTGCCAGTCCAGTCTTAAATCCGTTGATATATGCTGCATCTGCCATGGTTTTGGCTAAAAGATTCTTCTATCTTGCAGTTTAGACTTTTATTACAGACCTCAGACAGTATTTTTGGAAAACTTTTACGCATGGTGGAGGAAGGGACGCTCTAGAGACTCAAGTCTAGAAGGAGTCACATGAACTCCAAGTTTTAAATCCGTTGACATCTGCTGCATCTGCCATCTTTTTGGCTAGAAGATTCTTCTATCTTGCAGCTTAGACCTTTAGCTACAGACCTTAGACAGTATTTTTGAAACATTCTTACGCATGGTTGAGGAAGGGACGCTCTAGAGCAGTGGTTCTTAACCGGTGGTCCGCGGACCACTGGTGGTCCCTGGAGGCATTCCAAGTGGTCCACGATGTGCACTTGCACACCTTGGTCAAAACCACTTTTAACTGATTTTTGCAGTCAAACTGGTTTTGACCGATTATGAGGTGGTCCCTGACAAGACAGAAATATGGTGAAATTGTCCCTCATGACTTAAAGGTTAAGAACGACTGCTCTAGAGACTCAAAACTACAAGGGTACACATGAACTCCAGTTTTAAATCCGTCGATATCTGCTGCATCTGCCATGTTTTTGGCTATAAGATTCTTCTATCTTACGGCTTAGACCTTTAGCTACAGACCTTAGACAGTATTTTTGTGAAAATTCTTACGCATGGTGGAGGAAGGGACGCTCTAGACACTCAAGTCTACAAGGAGTCACATCAACTCCAGTTTTAAATCCGTTGACATCTGCTGCATCTGCCATCTTTTTGGTTAGAAGATTCTTCCATCTTGCAGCGTAGACCTTTAGCTACAGACCTTAGACAGTATTTTTGTGATAATTCTTACGCATGGTGGAGGAAGGAAGTCACATGAACTCCAGTTTTAAATCCGTTGACATCTGCTGCATCTGCCATCTTTTTGGCTAGAAGATTCTTCTATCTTGCAGCTTAGACCTTTAGCTACAGACCTTAGACAGTATTTTTGTGAAAATTCTTACGCATGGTGGAGGAAGGGACGCTCTAGAGACTCAAGTCTACAAGGAGTCATATGAACTCCAGCTTTAAATCCGTTGACATCTGCTGCATCTGCCATCTTTTTGGCTAGAAGATTCTTCTATCTTACAGCTTAGATCTTTAGCTACAGACCTTAGACAGTATTTTTTATTATTTATTTGTGTCAGTGTGCTCTTCTAAAGAGTGTAAGACGATTGTATGTAGGTACTATTAAAATGTAATTTTAACTCATTGGTTTTGTCTCATATTTGAGGAATGTACTATGTATCATGAGTAGTCTTCGTTTAAAAGGATGCGAACGATTTAAATTTCAATAGGTAGACAAAATTGAATTGAATTTAAGCTTTCTCCAGTAACACTTATATTATTATACTGTGACTCATCAAAGTCATCATTGTCAAAAATATTGACAAATCGCGAACTGTCACGACCAAAAAACTGACACGCGTCCGTCCTCCGTAAGCGCCACCGCGCGACTGATTGAGATTGTCCAAGCCGTCATGGACGATTTTTTCCACATTTATTAACATAGTAACTAAATAAGACGCAATTTAAAAATTTCATCCGTTAAAAGCCCTCAAGTTATTTCTGAACTTTAGTTTAGTAAAAGATTTAGAATCTAAAATCGCTTATTTTAAAAATAAAACCATAAATAGAAAACGAATAGAGGTAACTTTGGGAATTTATTCTATCGAGTCAACTTCATCAAATCGTGTTTCCATCCGTTAATAGCCCTAGAAAATATCCTCAACTATGTCCAATAAAAATCTTAGCCTTTAATTTTACTGTTTAGTACCTCAAAAATGAAAAATGAAAACCTCATTTTCGCCATTTTCTCTGCTACCCGGCCTTAAATATTAGTGACATAGAATATATTGTTTTAAACTATCATGGTCACTAACATAATTATTATTATTGACTGGATTACTACCATGGCTCTTGCAACAGTGCCGATATATCGGAAACACATGGTAGCAATCCCGTCAGTAATAATAATTATAGTGACATAGAACTTTCATAGGGGCTTTTTTCCCTGAGTCAGTCCCCATAACTACTACTATTTCTATTTATTTATATTAACCGGCAGACAGTGGTGACTGAGTTTGTTGCGGCGCTTCTTCTCAGCACTTGCCAAATGTTGGTCTCGAAGCGCTGGTAGGGTAAAAAGATTATGAGACATGTAGAGGCTCCTTAAGAGCAAAATGACGATTTGTAAGAACTATTTATTAGTCCAAACAAATAAAGAAATTTTGACTTTGACTTTGACTTAACAACAATGCTAACAGTTCCTAAATGTTCCAGCAGTTGCGAGATGAGATAGTCAGTTTCTCCGGGTGATGCTCGCTTCCACCTTCGGCCTAATTATCACTTTCCAACAGGTGAGATCCAGGCCATGAGCTTCCTTGTTGTGTATAAAAAGCTCTGATCAACTTTTTCCTATCAGGCAGTCCACTAAGCTACTATTTAACTTATGCCTTCTCAGTTCTCTCCATTCAGAAACTCTATCCTGTTCTATTCATAACCTCTCTTTCAAGCATCTCATCTATCTCACCCCGCTTGATTCCAATATTACAAATAAACGCTTCACTGATTTAATTCGCTTCTATATTTACCGTTGTCGATATTAGTTTTGCTTATTGGCGTCGGCTGATATTGAAAACATAGGTACTAAATTCATTATTAAAGCTTGATTGGCGTCGGGAAATATTGAAAACGTACTTAATTCATTATTAAAGGTAGCTTGTAAAAGTTCCTTATACACCGTGTTACTTTGCATTCTTGCCATATTCACAGAGATAAAAGTAGGTAACAATACCTATTATTTAAGATAAACAAGAGACTCTCATAAAGAAAGTACACTAAGATTTTAGTAAATTTGGTTTTTCAGTACAAATTGGAATAAACCTATTTTGTCTCGCACGTTCTACAGGTGCAAGTGGAATAAACCTAGTGGGCGTGGCCTAGTTCTTAATTTTATGGCTTTGGGTACCAGCCTTTTTATCCAGTCATAATAACTATTTTAAAATACTTTTCAGTTGATTTCAGATTTTCCTTTCTACTTTACGGGCTTAGGACCGTCAAAAATACGTAATAATTAATAGGGTTTCAATTAATTTACATCATTGTACCCTATTTTTACAAATTAATAAATTAAGTATGAAATGAAATCACCTTTTTCACAATTAATTATTTATTTATAAGTTTCTACTTACAAAGTTTACGTACTGCGAAGCAAGTGTTCAAAGTCTCCTCCGTTCTGATGAAGGCACAGTCTAGCACGGCGAAGCGTAGGTTTTTCGCTTTAGTTTTCGCAACACATAAACGTTTTGTATCACAGTTTCACTAAAACAATCCTTTCATGTAACGCGTTTACACTGTTTATCTCTTCTGCGCATACCAGTCGTTTCAAGTCACTCCAAAAATCCATTGGTGTCAGGTCCGAGGATCGTGGTGGCCAAGCTAGGACCCCTCGTCTAATCCACTGTTCACTAAACGTATTATTCGCGCACTTGACGTCCTTATTGTGGGGGAGCACCATCCTGCTGGTAGTAGAGCATTTGGTGTAACGCTAAGGGTACGTCATCAAGCATTTCGTCTAAGACGTCTTGCAGACACTCCAAGCACCATTTTGATTAAATTATTCGTTGTTTGAATACACTTCAGTCATTTTTGTATTATTTATAACGTGATTTGTGTTTGATGGATTTCTCAGTTTTTTACAAGTGTCAAAAAGACATTTTAAAGACAATAGATTGCAATAGATATTTAAAAATACAATAAAAAGTAAAAAAGTCACCATCGCCATCGCCAACATTAGTGATGTGCATGCGTTACGATAATTAGTGGTGTGTTTAACAGATTGTCGATAAAATAAAATACTCAAGATTAGAAAAAAATTTTTTCGGCCATTATTTTTTTACGGATTTGTGTTCAGTATCAGTAATATAGTAACCTCTGTAAATATGGCAAGAATGCAAAGTAACACCCTGTATAAATTAAGCTGTGTCGTGTCTTCACTACATATTATAAAACAAGATCCTTCCTGTACCTGTCTGTTCTCGATATACTTAAAAACTGCTACATGCGGTTCATGGATAGAACACAAAATAAGAATGATTCACGAGGATTTGTCACGGTTTTGTTTTCGTTCGTTTCAGCCAAATGACGTCCACTGACAGCCGGCCCTAAGTATGCTGCCCGCATCCAGGTACTTTCCGCGACCTGCACCAGGTTTTGTGTAAAGTGGTTGAAATATTTCAATATAGCGATATTAACTTACAAGGATACATAGTAAAGTAAGTCTGGCTGTGACAAATTAATTTTATACGAAGCCCCGGGCAAAAGTTTATACAGGTGGTCTAAGCTTTAATGAAACATGAAAGCCCAAGCAAGCTCCTACGTCACTTACGGAGCACGATATTGCATCCAAGCGCTTCCTACGCGGTTACAGCTTAGACTCCGGACCCCGGCAAATTGATAAACTTTGGAACGAAAGCGGTATTTTGGTCACATGAAACACATTTCAGCTTCGTTAATGTAGCCAAAACGCGTAGGTTTCACGTTATCTAGCATTTGAACGTTTCTAGTAATTAACATAAACGTCTGTAATTTTCAGTGCTTAATTAGTGTGCCCATAAATAACCTACAGGGCTCAGTTAGGTATAACTGTGTATTTGTGACGCACGTTGTACAGAATTACTTTACGTTTTACTTTTATTTTTTTATCATTGAAGACAGGTAGACTCATTTTATTTTGAGGCTTTTGATTGGCTGATATTTTTTTTTCATTTGTTTGGGACAAAAAACAGTCTTGCAAAATGGTTCTTAATTTAGAATCATACTGAATTTCAATATTTAGAGCAATCAGATAGCGTTTGACTGATTGAATCGATTGTTGAGCGTTGTACGCGGATTTTAATAATACATGTTCGACCCAAAAACGTGTATTCATAACTTTTGAGCAAATTCTTTTACCTTCGTCAAGT